>NC_037286.2:2500-2502500 GCF_000002775.5 Populus trichocarpa
CCTTTTGTAGGTCATCTTCTGTTTTGAAACGAAACATTATAAACCCATTGGCCAAGGATGTCACATCCTCAAGGTCGAACCTGTTCCATATCCTGTGAGCAATTGAATTCATAGCAGAATAAGGAAGCTTAAAACCAGGAAAAAAACCTACTAGGCAACGATGCCACACCGCAGAAGGTTTATCCCATAATCCCTTAGTCATTTTAAGACGAGAGCCAACCGGCTTACGAGGGATGGGGTCAAGAGTGCATCGAGTGTGAGAGTCGGTAACTCTTATCTTATCAGCCCAAAAACCCGAGGGGGGAGTGGGTCGGGTAGAGGTTGGGGAGGCTGTGTTTTGGGTGTTTTGGTGTTGGTTTGTGGGATGTTTAGTGGTTGAGGGGGTGGTGTTGGCTTTGGGTGTTTGGGTTTTCGGATTGGAAGCCATGGCAGATTCTGGCATAGCTTCAAACAACAAGTATTCACCAACAATTCACACAATAACACATCCCAACGGTTCAAAGGTAACCACACATGTTATACAGAACATATACAAAAATCAGCACAAGTTAACGGTTGGATCTCCACTGATCTTCAATATACCGAAACTAACCTGATATTGACGACCTTCTGTTAAACATGTAGAAAACGTTGCTGGAGGATTTATTTCTAATCTCCACCGTTCAGACTGTGTATCACAACCAGGTGCATCATATATCCAAAACTAAGCTTGATCCAACGGTAGATAAAAGAGAAATAGGCCGGCGGCTCTGACTGTTCCGAGAGGGATTTTTCCAGAAATCTTCAAATGGATAGATTTCGCAGGCGAAATCACATATGAACGATCCCTCTGGTCAAAATGTAGGTAACATAGAGGCGCACAACATACCAGAAAATAGGGTTGATCCAACGGTAGATCAAGGAGAAATCAGCCGGCGACTCTGACAGGTCTAGGGGGGTTTTCAGACAATTTCAAACGGTCAGATGTCTTAAACGGTGGCAGATTTGGACGATCCCTCCGGTCAGAATGTAGACAATAGTGAGGTGCACAGCATAACCAAATCTTGGCCTGATCCAACGGTGGTCGCCGGAGATATGGCTGTCGGAGCACCGCCCCTTTGTGTCTTTCCTCTCTAACCTCTCTCTAGTTTCTCTCTCTAGAAGAACACCCCTAAACCCTAAACCCTAAACCCTAAACCCCAAACCCAAACCCCAACCCGAACCCGAACCCCAACCCCAACCCCAACCCGAACCCCGAACCCCGAACCCCGAACCCTCAACCCTCAACCCTGAACCCTCAACCCTCAACCCTGAACCCTCAACCCTGAACCCTGAACCCTAACCCCTGAACCCTAACCCCTGAACCCTAAACCCTAAACCCTAAACCCGAAACCCTAAACCCGAAACCCTAAACACCCTAAAAACCCTAAACCCTAAACCCTAAACCCTAAACCCAAAACCCAAAACCCAAAACCCTAAACCCAAAACCCAAAACCCAAAACCCAAACTCAAACCCAAACCCCAAACCCCAAACCCCAAACCCTAAACCCCAAACCTAAACCCTAAACCCTAAACCTTAAACCCTAAACCCTAAACGGTACAAAGGTAAACACACATCGTATGCAGCACATATACAAATATCAGCTCAAGTTAACGGTTAGATCTCCCTAGATCGGAGTTAGACCGAAACTGACCTGAGATTGACGAGCCACTGTTGAACGTGCATAAAACTTTTCTGGATAGGTTTCATCTCATCTCCACCGTTCAGAATGTGTAATACAACCATATGCATCACATATCAAAACTTCAGATTGATCCAACGGTAGAAAAGGGAGCAATAGGCCGGCGGCTCTGACTGTTCCCAGAGTGGTTTGTCCAGAAATCTTCAAACGGTAAGATTTCTCTAGTGGATTCAAATATGAACGATCTCTCTGGTCAGGATGTAGTAACTATAGGGACGCACAACATACCCAAATTTAGTGTTGATCCAACGGTAGAGTAATGAGAAATCGGCCGGCGACGCTGACAGGTCTGAGGGGGGGTTTTCAGAAACCTTCAAACAATTATATTTCCCAAACGGCGACAGCTTTGGACGATCCCTCCGGTCAGAATGAAGACAATGATGAGGTTCACAACATACTCAAATCTTGGCCTGATCCAACGGTGGAATCCGGTGAAATGGCTGTCGGAGCACCACCCCTCCTTATCTTTTCTCTCTAACCTCTCTCTAACTTCTCTCTCTAGAAAAGCACAAATGAGCCCCCCCTCCCTGAACCCTGAACCCTGAACCCTGAACCCCTTAACCCCTAACCCTAAACCCCTAACCCTAAACCCTAACCCTAAACCCCAAACCCTAAAACCCTGAAACTCTGAACCCTGAACCCTGAACCCTGAACCCTCAACCCTCAACCCTGAACCCTAAACCCTAAACCCAAAACCCAAAACCCTAAACCCTAAACCCAAAACCCAAAACCCTAAACCCTAAACCCAAAACCCAAAACCCAAAACCCAAACTCAAACCTAAACCCTAAACCCTAAACCCTAAACCCTAAACCCCAAACCCCAAACCCCAAACCCTAAACCCTAAACCTAAACCCTAAACCCTCAGCCCTCAGCCCTCAACCCTCAACCCTCAACCCTAAACCCTCAACCCTCAACCCTAAATCCTAAACCCCTAACCCTAAACCCTAAACTATCAACCATAAACCCTAAACCCTCAACCCTAAACCCTAAACCCTAAAACCCTAAAACCCAAAACCCTAAAACCCTAAACTCTAAACCCAAAACCCCTAACCCAAAACCCTAAACCCCTAAACCCTAAAACCCTAAACCCTAAACCCCAAACTCTGAACCCCGAAACCCGAAAATCCAAAAACCCTAAACCCTAAACTCCAAATCCCAAAACCCCAAATCCAAAACCCAAAACCCAAAACCTCAAACCCCCAAAACCCATAACTCTAAAACTGTAAACCGTAAACCCTAAACCCAAACCCCAAACCCTAAACCCCAAACTCAAACCCTAAACCCTAAAAAAGAATCCTCTGACAAGTGTTAATGTACTCCTCTGACAAGTGCTAAGATGTGTCAACAGAGGATTCTTTTGCAGAGGATGAAGCTGCAATAGCACTTGTCAGAGGTGCCATTTTGCTCTCCACGCATTGAGTAAAACCAGCAAATAGCAGTTTATTTTCTTCAGTCAATTGATGGTCTTGAGTTAAGTTATGGTCTGATTCACCCCCATCCCCATCACTTCCTAAGTTTCTCTAGTATGGAGGGTATAGACCTATTGTTGTAAGGTATCATATGTCTAGTTGCCTGTTCCATTAGCTTTTAGGGAAGCTGACCCTTTCTGCTATCAGTCTGTTTAGCAGTAAGATGAGTATCATTTCTAAAAGGTTGGAATGAAGGGATAGCGAGGGTGGTCACCACTGACTTGTGTTTCCCAACTGCATTAGTATAGCGATCCTCCTTGGTGATGTTGTCAACATCAACTGATGGGGTCTGCTGAGAGAGGGCTTTCAATCTCAAATTGGTGGGTAAAGGGGAGAGGTGAATCTATCTCCACGTACACTCTTACATAATCTAGGCAGGTGTTGTTCTAGGTTTGCTCATCATAAGAGAGTGGTCTACCCACCATACTAGCTAATAGGCTTAGGCCAGCCTTAGACCAGAGGGGAAAAGGCAAACCATGCAAGCGTATCTAGACTGGAAGCTTAGATATCTTATTCTTATCAAAAAGAAAGTGGAGGTGTCATTGTTGGAGGATGATTGTTTTGCCCCCAAACATCCAGAGGCCTTTTTCCAACACTGTTTTCATTTTAGGTTGTTTGGAATCTAAAGATCATGAAGCCATTAGCAGTAGTCATACATCTTTTCCATTGTTTTGTTGTTTCTGACAGTAGCTCCTCTGAAATTTTGAGTCAGCCTCCTACCTTCTGTCTAGGAATAGAATCTAAGGTGAACCTAGTGCTAGTCTGTGACTTTAACCCTCTCTGCCCAGGAGATCGGGGGAGAGTTTTTGGGGGTTGCAGTATTTAAGGAAGGTTGTTTAGAGCTTGTAGAGGGCATTGGTTGGGTGGAAGTTTTGTAGTAAAAACGATGATGGAATATGCTAGTTGGCTTATTTTTTGGCCTGTGGGTAGAGTGTTATGGTTTCTAGTGGAAGCCATAGAAGAGCAAGCAGTTGGATTGATGGAACAATAAAAGAAACCAGGGGGAGAACTATTGATAGAGGAAAGAGCAGGGCAAGAACAGGTGACAGATGAGAGATCTAAATCTAATAACCTTCAAAAGAAGCAGGTAAGACAAGATCTGAACGGTCAAATTGTAGAGTTGGGTGTGGCGAACAACATGTCTGAAAATGGTGGGGATCCAACGGTTATCGGAGAGATTACAGTTCCGGTAGAAAGACCTCTCTCTAAGATTCTTTTCCTAACCTTCTCTCCTTTAAAATCAGGCCCTAAACCCCAAAACTCAAACCTTAAACCCTAAACTCTAAACTCTAAAAAACTCAAAACCTAAAAACCTAAAACTTCAAACCCCAGACCCTAAACACCTAAAACCCTAACTCCTAAACCCTAAAATTCTAACCTCATCAAACCCTAAACCCCTAACCCCGAAACCTAAAACTCTAACCCCGAAACCTAAAAACCCCAAAACTTAAACCTAAACCCTAAACCTCTAAAAAACTAACCACCAAAACCCTAAACCTTAAACTTGTAAAACTATAAACCCTAAACCTGAACCTTTAAACCCTAAACTTGAAACTCAAACCTCTAAACTCTAATTTCTAAACCATAAACCCTAAAATCTATAAAGCCAAATATTTTAATCTTTAAACCCTAAACCCCAAACATAATAAAAGTCTTTTAAGAATGTCCCCGAACTCTTTCATGGGTAGAAATGACATTTTGCTTTAATACAATAGTTAAGAAAAAATTTTGTGATTTAGGAATTGAATGCTAGGGGATGTACAGTTTTGTTTGTCATCTCACTGCTATAATACTTGTTTTTGTCTACTGGCTGATAAGAGCAAGAAAATTCTGATATTTTCGAATAGTTGATGTTTGTTTATAACTCATGAAGAGGCAATCAGATAACCTTATCATGAATATGTGATGGCTAAAGACAGCACCACATGCCTGGACCAATCACTCCCTGGGACATTATGAGTTGAACACTCAAAAGTTAAAATTTTGCTTCTGATAGTAATGGAATTCTGTAAATTGCCGTTGGAGAAATATAAATATTCGAGGTTCGAGGAACTATATAAATATTTGTCATTTATGAAACTTCACTTGACTACAAAATATGGTATCGATTCTTTTAAGAAGGTTTCCGTGACTCTCAATGCTAATATATTTTGAACCATTTCCTTTTGCATTTTGCGAAGCATTGTTACTGTGCTAAGAAGAAAGACTGAAGTCATGCTGCTGCCTGCCCACATTCGTTCGGTTAAGTTAAATGCTTTCTTCGTTTATCCTCCTCTCTTCTTTGTCCCTTGTACCACTGCACATAATGGAATGTGCAACGTATGCAATTATATTTACCCAATGTTACTGTGCTAAGCAGAAGACATGATCTTCCATTCATGTATACTTTGTACAAGCAAGCTCAGACTTGTCTTAGATTTCATCTGCAAATATTCATAATAACATTCCCAGGGGGCAATTTATCAAATTATCATTGTTATTATTATTACTTTACTGCTTTTTTTTCCGTTTTATTTAATCAACTTTCTAGCAAACTATTTTGTTGATCGTCTCCTGGAGCGGGTCTGCCATTTATGATGTGAACTCACGTCAGAGTCTATTTTCTACGATAATCGAAGAACAGCCATCTCTTACTGTGACTGTAGCCCTTCTACATCTCTTGTAAAATGGTGCAAGGTCTACCAACAGGCAACAGGTCCAATGGTTCGTAGCCAATATTCAGCTAGACTCCACAGCAGAGTCCAATGCATTCTAATGGTGTTGAGTGTAGTTCTGGTTTCCGGAATAATTATTTTGAGCTTTGAAGAGGATCTTTTTCACGAAGCTGATGTCTTTCAATTACGTTGCTAAAGTTAGTACGGAGTCATGCTCATTGCAGAATATACCACGGGGAACTTCAACAACCCAATGAGAATGGATAGTCGCCTGTTATATTGAAGTAGAGAGGTGAAATTAAAAACAAAAGAAGTTGGATTTACGCTTTTTGCAGGACGTTCCGCCAAGAAACTTCAACAGCTCGATGAGAATGAAATTTGTTTGCATATAATATAGTTTTTGCAGCTCGAAAGAATCGGCAAGAGCTGATGGATTCATTCATGCTCATTTGGGTTTAAAAGCCAAAATGTAACTCAGCTCTCACACAACACAATTTTTTAAAACCAGACATGACACTAATATTTATTTCTTAATTAACCATGAGATACATTTAAAAATAAAATCATTCTTCTATATTTATAGTAGCTCTGACACCAATAAAAAGCACAACATTAACTAGGAAATGAACTTTAAAAATAATGATTCCTAGTAAGAGATTAAATCCGTAGAACATTAGAGTGAAGATTAACACCTACTTGGTTTAATTCCAACAAAGATGCATTTGCATTTTATGTTTTATGTTTTTGCAATTACCCAGTGATTTAGTTAAATCATTTAACAAAATATTTGTTTATAGGTCGTCACATGAATTAACAGAGCGGTAATGATATCTCAAAACACATGAATTAACGAAGAGTGGTAAAAGATAAATCAAAACACCGTTGGGCTTGTAGTTTAATGGTGCTCCTCCATCCATGTACCCCAAAATTTGTTTGTTGAATGCAAATGGTCCATTTCTATTGCTGTATTAATGTATTATCAGTCACTTGCATGAATATCCAAGGGCCCTCTTTGAGGAGTTTACAAGTGGTGACGAATACAGGCTTTTCTCCTTTTGCATACTCATTTCAAATGATCCTAAAATATATTTTTTCATCAAAGAATGGTCGAAATGTATCAATCAATATTTTCCATTCCAAGCATATAATTACATGCATATAGCTTACCCCAATTGTTAGAAACAATTTATGAAATGGAAGTAGAAACTGTGGTCGGAGCTCGAAGAACTTGTTGTAATAATCGTGCTGCAAGCCGTTGTGTGATGCCACCTATAACACGCTCCCCGAGGCTGCGTGCCTCAGGCTGTTGAAGCACCTGCGCATGCACACTTCCCTATTTAGTTTTCATCTCAAGAATGAATGGCTCTTACTCCACAAAGTTTTCATTTCTATTAATCAATGGAACAGTCAACTCAGCTCAACAATCCTTAATCTAGCACCAGTTTGTATTGGTCAGATGAATCAATCACTCCGTTTATACGTTGTCTAGAATCATATTCTCGACACAAATGTATAGCACCAAAAAGGTTGGGTTTGTCCTCGGGTGAGAGTCCAAGAGGTGAAAAGAGTTAAGAAGTAGCCTTACCAATTTGTGTGAAAAAGGGAGTGGGTTAGGAGCCATTAACAAATAAAACAACTAGAAGAGCTCTAAATATAATTAATTTTTGAATGACTAATTGAAAATTTACAGTTACATATGATGTGATTTAAGATGTGCTGGAGGAAAACTGCTTTTGCAAAAACTGGTGCAAAAGACCTCCAGTTACTTTGATACCAGCCTTAACAAATATCTTGATCAGATTCTTATACTTCCTAAGCTAGCTAGGTTATGCACCTCCATACAAATGTAAGACAATCTTAAGTATGACAAAACAACTGTATTTACCTGTAATATAGGTTGCAAAAGGGCCGGATCAAAATCTTGAGAGGATCGCAGAAGCCCCCATATCCTGAAAACCTGGTCCCGAAGCGCCATCATGCTATCAATTTCAGAATCACTCACTGTAAGAGGTCCAGCTACATTGGCATTAAAGATTAAAGCCCTCACAACATTTGGGATAGAATTGTACGTATCAACTACTGTACCGATCACTACAGCTTCAGTGACACGGACAGCCTCCTTAATAACTAAAATTTGGAGCTGTTCGCCATCTGGGCCCAATAATAGCTTCAAAACAGGTTGTAAGGCATCATTTGCAGAGAAGTCCCTATCTTTACTTCCCTGGACAAGTAGGTTTTCAAGTCTATTCCACCTAAATTGAGCAAAAACTTAGGTTCTTGCTATGAGCAGATTCAAATGGAAGTGTAGAATTTAATATTAGCAGAGTACATACCTAAACCTACCATCCTTAAAGAGCAACTCAATAAGAGCATCTCTAAGGTATGGATTTGGATCAGTGAGAAGCCTTTTAGCAAAATATGGATACGAAGCAGCCAGAACCTTGAAATTAGGATCAGCATAAAGGGCTAGGCCTTCAAGTACAGTGAGTGACCTCAATATCAAAGCATAATAAGCTGGAACTGCAGGTTAATTGACAAGCCAGACAATCAGATTACACAAGCACTGCATTCACTGGCTATTTTGTGACCAATTAAATAATTATGTTGTATTTATCTACGGAAATGTTAAAAAATAAACATAACTTACCATTAAACGGATACTGATAAAAAACAGCACCCAGACCATTCACTAGAGTTTTGAAGTTTAGTTCGCTCACAGTGTAATTGAGTGCGTCATCAAAGAAGTTACGCAGTGCTGGAACAATTGGAGACACATCTACATCCCGTGACAAGAAATCTAGAGCATAGTAATCACGGGCCATGGCTTCGTAATCCCTATTAACCATGTGAACCACATGACCAATTATCGCAAATCTTGCTTCTTCTGGGGTCTCACTCATCATTCCAAAATCAAGAAAAGCAAGCTTTCCCTCGGGTGTTGCCAGGAGATTGCCAGGGTGAGGATCTGCATGAAAGTATCCATACTCAAGTAGCTGTCTGAGGCTGCATTGTATACCTGTGTTGACTAGATCGAGAACCTTTAAACCTTGTCTCTCAATAGCATCTTGTTCATTTAATTTGACTCCATCAACCCAATCCATTGTCAACACCTTGCCACTTGTATAATCCCAGAAGATATCTGGAACAAGGATGTCTTCCCTGTCAGCATACAATTTCTTAAACCTCCTTGCATTCTGCCCCTCCTGCAGGATCCTGTTGAAATTAAAATTCAAACCCGAAAGAAAGTCGCAGAGGAAGCTAGGAAAGAAATAGAGTTTTGAAATAAGAAAGGTCATGGAAAATATAAGTGGTGGGCCCAAGTAGTATGCCAGAAAGAAAGAAACCAGAGGGACTGGGATTCTTGTGTTTCCAGCAAGTATAAGGGCATTATAACTTCCAGAGGCATGCATTCCTGAAGTTGTGATGCAATGCAGTGCTAGTACTAGTAAGGATGATGAAAGAAACAACCTGCACATAATTGAGCTCTTGATAAACTCTGCGTGCGAATTCGTCAATGAGAGCAACAACATCACTGGTAATAATGTCTACATATTTGTTGATGAAAAAGCCGAGTCCTCTAATGAGGTAAAAGTCAAGTCCAATAGCTTCTTCGATACCAGGGCGTTGCACCTTGACAGCAACAGTCTGTCCAGAATAAGTAAGTTGAGCTTTGTAAACTTGGCCTAAACTGGCAGCTGCAATTGGAGAAGGAGAAATGGATGAAAAAATCGAGTCGAGTGGGAGACCCAATTCTCTCTCAATGCACGAAAATGCTTCAGCGTCTGGGAATGTAGGCAAAGCATCCTGTTCATTCAGTTCAAAATTGATATTAATGATTGATTGATTGTATATGTTTTTGACTGGTATAGTAACTTGCGAGATGCAAGGCAGTACCCCCATTTATTATTTATATTATGAGAAATAAGAGGATACCTGAAGCTCAGCGAGCTCCTCTAAATACTCAGGGGGGCATATGTCGGGCCTGGTAGACAACCCCTGCCCTAATTTAACAAAAGTAGGGCCCAACCGGGTGAAAATTCTCCGGAGTTCGGCTGCTCGTATACCCTTCTTCTGATCGAACACGCCATTCCTTTTGTCCAGCAATAGTTTCAACCCAAATGAACCCAATCCTGTCAATATCTCAAGAGTTCTTCGCAACACCTTTTTTTTCAATCGAATCTCAGATCAATATTCATCATAAATACACATGTTTAATTGTTTATCTATTTATAACAGAAAAAAACCAAAAATTAACTGAATAATCTTGCTTGCCTTGATTGGCCTAGAGCCGTATTGAACGGCCAGAACCTCGGGGCTATAGACGGACGCGTTGACGGCACGGGCCATGGCTCTTGCCTCCGCCTGCAGGTCTTCCGTTCGATCACCTCCCACTATTAAATTTGCATCTCGCACTGCAGGACGAATCACTCGAGCTGGAGCTGGTGGTGGTCTCGCTTCCACTACAGCTGCTCGAGCTTCCCTTGCTCTTCTTGTCTTTGGCCTTGAGGCTGAAGTTGGACGGGGACCCAAGGCAAGGGATGAGGAGCAGAAGCACTGGCTGCCGGCTGCAACAAAGCTCATCATCGCTTTGGCGCTTTATGCCTATCCTACTCAGTTCTACTTTTCTTAACTGCCTATGCACTTCAATTTCTCAGTTTCCGTTTTTATTAATTTGACCAAACATTACTAACTCTTTGATTTTTATTTTTATTTTTATTTTTATTTTTTTTCTAATTCTAGGTGTATATTATAATATTGGTTTGTTTTTCTGGTCGCAAATTGTTGCGTCCTCGTGTCACCCTCGTAAATCACAACAGCCTTCCTAATCTATTCTATCTATCTAACTATATATTTTATAGAAAAAACAGTAGTATTTTATTAAAAATGTTAAAAAAAAAAACCTCATCTATTTTTATGCCACGATGAATTTTGTTTTTAGACTTTTAAGTGCAAAATTAGGTATAATTATAAGAGGTGTGGGTTTTTTTTATGCAAAACTCCACTATTTATTCTTTTATATATTATTATGAATGGATTGTGTAAATTTTTTTATTTTTTTAATTTGGTTTTTAAATTTTTTTTTCCCCAACAATTTAGTCTTAATTAAAAACCAATTAATTTTAATTTCTTATGAAATGGTAGAATTAAAAAAAATGGACCAAAATAAAAAAAAAGGGTCAAATATTGGTGGCGTGCTATACGTTTCGCAAAAGATACACTTTGATCATTTAACTTTAAAAATCACACAAATTATATAATTTTAGTATTTCAATACTTTTCCAATTCAATTTTGGTACAAAAATTTATTTTTATTATTTTTTAGTTATTAGTTGAAAGAAGAGAGAGAGAGGTGACTGGATTCCGACAGTAGAAAGAGAAAAGTATCGTTGACACCGATTTAGGCCATTAAAACAGATAATATTTGTGTCAAATGATTCTATTTGATGAAGGAAATTCATATTAAATGTTTTTTAGGTTTAAAGTTCATGAAAAAACAATTGTGAACTTAGATTGATTTTTTATTTTGGTTTGATTGTTTTTTACAATGATTTTTTGAGGCCATAAATGAATTTATCACAGTCTCTACGATATTTTATAGATGTTTTTTTTTTATCAAAATAGGTTGAAAAACTAAAAAACAGGTTTTGAAATAAAAAAAAACTTAAGCTCTGATTTTCTAGCTATTATAATGACCAGAATTTGAGAAAATCAGACGATGCATTATTTGAAATTTTACAATCATCCACCTTAGTTGCACACAAAAAACAGATAACAACCTAATCGCGTTTCGCGTTGGCCCAGATCAAACAGGCTGACCTAGCTTGCTAGACTTAGCAGCACTTTGACCTTTTTTTTCTATTTTTTCTAAAAAAATTTAAATTAATTATTTTTTTATAGTTTTTTCTCAAAAAAAATTTATATTTATATTTAAATTAGGTTTTCTTTTCTCTTTCATTTTATTTGAAGAGCCTCTTTTAAAAGACTATTTTTTTAGTTATGTATTTAAACTTGAAGAGTTTTTTTGATTCATTTATATATAAAAAAAAATTATCTTTTGTATGGATAATTTTTTAAAAAAAAAAAAATTACAGAATTCCATTACTACAGAAGCAAAATGTTAACTTTTGAGTTTTCAACTCATAATGTCCCAGGGAGTGATTGGTCCAGGCATGAGGTGCTGTCTTTAACCATCATATATTCATGATAAGGTTATGTGATTGCCTTTTCATGAGCTATAAACAAACATCAACTATTAGAAATTATCAGATGTTTCTTGCTCTTATCAGCCAGTACCATGTAGGCCTTAACAAGCTCCTCTTTGATCATGAAAAGAACAGAAGCTGCAAACACACTCTGAACTATCTTTGTGCTCATCCCCTTGTAAAAACCAGTCAATCCTTCATAACGGATCATTTTGACTATCGCATCAAGAGTTCCTGCATGTGTACCAGTAAAGAAGACAAAAACCAGTATTATAGCAGTGAGATGACAAACAAAACTGTAAATCTCCTAGAATTCAATTCTGAAATCACATAATTTGTTTTTCAACTATTGTATAAAATCTGAGCAAACTGTCATTTCTACCCCTGAAAGAGTTCGGGGAAATTCTTAAAGGATTTTTATTATGTTTGGGGTTATAAGATTTTAGGGACGTGATCTAGATGTGTGAAAAGCTTCTAGTTAACATCCTGGAGTAATTCCTGAACTTTTACCAGTGTGGAGCTAGTGAGATTTTGCCCTTTCCCCTTTAATTCCTCTGCAAATCAGATCCACAGCTAGAAGCATCTTGCACATCTACAAATGTCAATCCCTGGAGTCCATATGTCTGATTGCCCCAATACAAATTTTGTCGTGCATCACTAATAAATCTTCTATTCTCCTAAAGAGCAAACTGTGAATTAACCATGTCACTAGAGAGAAGCAAATCTAGTTGTTAGTTGTACCAGAACTGATTGGACAATCCAAAACTAACTAGTTAAATACATGTAAAAGTTATTATTTGCCTCAAACATTTATTTTTATCATAATTACTAGTTATCTTTCTCCAAATAGGATTAATTTGAGTTATTTCTAGCAGAGTCTTTAAATTGTCTAGTTTTATGAGATATTTTAAAGAGAATTTAAACTCGGATCAGATTTTTCTAGAAGGTCAAGAAGCCCCTCCTCTACCAATTCCACTGGTCATCTTCCTGTTAATCAAGCACAACTTTCTTCTTGGAGAAAGCCACTTCCACTCTACTATAAATACCACCTTTTATTTCACTTCACAAAATTTGAGCTCACTGAGTATCGCATATCCTTCTCATTCAACTCCAAGGCATACCTTATCTAAAATCTTTGAAATGCTGCCTCTTTTGCAAGTCTTGCCACTTCATCAGTATGCATGCTAGCATGATAAAAAGTGTTCGTTCACACAAACTTACTGGAAAAAAGAAAAAATGTGAAAGTTTGGCGCAGCCAAAGACTGTAAGGAAAAGGTCCACGCAACTTGTTTTAACCTTCAAGGTTTCAACCTCGTGTTTATAGGGCAATCAATGTGTTGTAATGATTAATTCATAGAACAAATGCACATCAAACTGATTTTAGAAAAATACACTATTGTTATTATAAAAGAAACAAATGCAACAGTCCGGAGGATAGAGATGATAGTGATGAACTCTAGAAGTAAAATAGTTTATTCCCATTATGCCTTTGTGTGTCTGAAAGCAAACCTGAGTATCTTAAGAGGTTATTTCCACCAATCTCCTGTTTTGCTTGAAGCCTCGACTGCAAAGAGAACAGAAAGAGGAAAAGACTTCAAGTATAATTATACAGAACTTTGTGCATAATCACATGCATGTGAGCTTCTGTGTCCATGTTGTGCTAACATTATGAGAAAAGAACTTAGTGTGCTAAATCAGTTGCGAGAAAACAATCTGTAGCTTCTTGTTGTGAAATCTAAAGCAGAAAAAGTTGCAAGGACGAGATCTTGAATCCATTTTATTTGAAAAGACCAACGCGGCAAGCAATCATCCAATATTACAAACAAGTCAATTAATAAGAGAACAGTTAATTCCATAGGGATGATCACCAATATTACAAAAGCCAGTGGAGAATTTACCTTTACAACCAATAGGGGATATGTTGAGACAGTTGCTCCCAATTTTGCCAAAGCTCCTAATAAAAAGACCTTTCCAAATGACAAGCGGATGTTCACTATATATGTGCCAAGGTTAAATATTTCACAAATGACTGACATAACCAAACTAGATTGTCTGAAGTAGTTCTATACCTCCAGAGCAGTCACATTTTTGTACCCCTGCTTGTTAGCAGAACGTTTAGCCCTTAGATGCTTCGATGAACTCTCATAAATCATGAACTGGATTGATGGATTGCACACCTGGAATTCATAAAATAGGACCAAATGAGGAGTGGAGATTAACTTTAAAAGTGCACCTGATAATGCAAAAACAAATCGAGGCTAACCATAATGAGGGTAGGGATGATGCCTTTCCAAAATCCAGTGATTCCTGCTTCACTATAAACTTCACGTGCCTTGAACACACGTAACAGAAACCAGAATCGGTGTCAATAAAAAAATAAACCTAAAAGACTCCAGTGAATGCTCAAGTGATAATCCCAGTGGTAATGATCTTATTATCATTGATAACCACAACTATAGTGTTATCTTTTCTAGAATGACAACCTATAGCCAATTAAAATAAATAAATTTTCTCCCTTATTAAGATAACTATGATGCATTTGTTGCATGCAAACAATCACAATGGTCAAGGGTGGCAGAATAGGAAAAATTACAAACCCCACATGAATGGACTTGGTTTTGCACCATAACCATTCATGTCATAATTATGTAAACACAATTTTGAGACAAAACAACGCCAACATTTTGCAGGTTATCCAACAAATTCAAAAGTGGCAAATGATTAAAGTATTTAATTACAGGTCTTAGATTGGCACATTAGTAATCTGCGCTCATGTAATATAATATCAATTTTACCTCTTCCTATCTTTCATCAAGCCAACCATGATCCTAGAATAAGATCAAGTTTTAAATAGTTGATGATTGTGACCAAAGAAAAGTTAAAAAGACAGAAAGTAAGTAGATGAGTGGATGATTTACGAGTCTTAGACAAGGTTATATGTGATGCTTCATAAAACAAAGGATGTGAAGAAGCACTTGCAAACATCAAGCATATGTTGTGATAAATATTAAACATAAAGATAGATTAAGAAATGAAAGGTGAGTGGAAACCTACCGCTTGTAAAGTTCCATATGGATGAGGTTTTATGGAATCAAGTTCAGCTAACTTCTCTTGCAAAGTTGAATCTATTGAGCTTCTTTCTGAAGCTTCCCTCAATAAAGCTTGTTTCTTTCCCTCAATAATTTTTCTTTCTGCTTGAGTTTGTGTCTAAAACCAAATACTTTTGTCAGAAAAATCTTCGATGGACATAATTAATGAATATATAGTTAAAGGTTATATCAGGAAATTCCCAGGATAGTTTACAAAACATTTAAAAGTTATAAACTCATGTTCATCTTTGTCTCATATGTTATGATTGCAACTATTGTTATTTAAAAAAAGGTGTGCAAAAGATATACCATCCCATGTATACAATGCCTGAAAACATACAACTTGAGCTAAGCAAGCTATATGTATGTTTCAAAAACTGACAGGGCTCAATCACCCAGTCCTCCTACATATCTTGCATATCACCTGTTTCCTTACTATGTGCATGTGCGAGTGTCTTTGTGCTCGAGAAAGTGGAAAAGTCTTATTTTGATGACTAATATTAAAGATGATATCCAAAGTGTGGGCAAAAAATAATAAAAAAATGGCATGTATGTACATATATATAAAGGCACCTGCATACGTGTTACAAGAACCCATATCGGGTTCGTCAGCAATACATTCAGGGACCTGCAAGATAAAAATAAATGTGTGGTAATGATGTTAATCATGAGTAAACATCTTCATCATAAGTGAGATGCAGGCATCACTGATCTCTTTGTTGCTAAAGAAGCCAGTTCAAAGAAAACAAATGTCTATTTATTCTCAATTGTTCCAACTCTGGGCATGATCTTCCTAACTCCTCAGGAAACGTGTTATTATGAAAATTTTAATTAAATGGATTAGTATTGTATAGTATTCACCCAGCAATGGCAGCCACAACAAGCCAAGAAAACATGCCAACAGTACCATCTCCCAGTCCCCTGGCTTTGCGTACAGCTGCAATGGACTCGGCCTTGTTTTTGAAGACTTGATAAAAGTAGTAGTAAATGCCCTGTCAACATGGAAAGAAGGATATTAGATCAGAACCGGCAACGTGAAAGGGAAAAAAATGATTAATCAATACTCTTTACTTGTGCTTATTGGGCATTTATTAATAAGAGTTGATGGTGCTGACACAAATGCCTGAGTATCTGCACCAATTCCGACCAATTGGCCTTTGTAATGTGATATTTAAAGTTATGACTGTGATTGTTGGGAGGTTGAAATTAATGATGCCAAAATTGATTAGTGAAGTTCAGCGTAGTTTTGTGCCAGGGAGACATGTCACAAATAATATAATTGTTACCCAAGGAGATAATTCACTCAATGCGCAGTATGAAAGGGCTGAGAGGGAAGAAGGGAGTGATGGTCATTAAAGTTGATCTTGAGAAGGCTTATGATAGGCTTAGTTGGAGTTTTATTAGAGAGACACTAATTGATGTTGGATTGCCGAATGAGATGATTGGTATTATTATGAAATGTATAGAATCAGCTTCCCTTAGTGTGATGTGCAATGGTAGTGCTACTCAAAAGTTTTTTCCAAGCCGTGGTATAAGGCAAGGAGATCCCTCATTGCCTTATATCTTTGTTCTATGCTTGGAAAAACTATCTCAGTTTATTAGCAGGGAGGTGGAGGATGGATTATGGAAACCTTCCACGGTTAGCAGGAATAGGTTGGGAATATCCCACTTGTGTTTTGTTGATGATATGATGTTGTTTGCGGAAGTAAATACAAAACAAATGGACATAATTTTAAAGTGTCTAAATGTTTTCTGTGAAGTATCAGGGCAAAGAATCAATGTGGCAAAGACCAAAATACTCTTTTCGAAGAATGTTTCAACCTCTTTGGCAAATTCTATTAGCAGGAACAATGGTTTCAAAGTTTCCAAGGATTTGGGCAAATACCTTGGGGTTCCATTGTTGCATCAGAGAGTGACTAAGCAAACTTACAGTTATTTGCTTGAAAGTTTGCAGAAGAAGTTAGCAGGGTGGAAGTTCAACAATCTCTCACTGGCAGACAGAATCACATTATGCAAATCTATTTTTTCTACAATGCCTCTCTATCCTATGCAAGCTGCCATGCTTCCGAAGCATACTTATAATAAGATAGAAAAAATCTGTAGGAGGTTTATTTGGGGCCATAAGAAGGGTAGGGATAAGATACATCTTGTCAATTGGGAAACGTTGTGCAAATCTAAAGAAGAGGGTGGGTTAGGTATTAGAAGCATGGAAACGATGAATAGGGCATTTATAATGAAGTTAGCATGGGGTGTGTTACAGGAGAATAGTTTGTGGGTGAAATTTTTAAAAGCTAAAATATAAAGTCTATTGTTGAGACAAATAATAGGAAAGCTATGAATAAAGATTCTGTGTTGTGGAAAGCAATTTGTCAGGTGTGGCCTCAAGTATCCCAAAGCTTGAGTTGAACTTTAAGGAATTGTAGGAAGGTATTGTTTTGGAAGGATGATTGGTTAGAGGGCTATGATCCTCTAATTAATTTATCTAATAGTGAAGTTCCAGTGGACATTGTTGGTTGCACAGTGGCTTATCTAATAATGAAGTTCTAGTGAACATTGTTAGTTGCACAGTGGCTGCTGGTATGGTTGGAAATAGAAAGCAATGGAAGTGGGAAATTTTTACACATTTACTCCTATGCAAGTAGTGATGGTCATTGATGAGTAAATACCTCCTGATCAGAATATGGAAGTTGATTCAGTGGTTTGGAAACACTCCACTAATAGGAATGAATTTCACAATTAAATCAGCTTATGCTTTGTAGGAGGCGGGAGACGGAGTTATGATGGATCGGGATTCGGGATCCTTTATGGCGGATTATCTGAAAGTGTTTCTTTGGTTTGTGGCTCATTACGTTGTAATGACCAATGAAGTGAGGTGGAGAAGAAGAATTGCGTCAAATCCATGTTGCAGTCATTGTTTAACAAAAGTAGAGACCTTGCTTCATGCTTTGCGTGATTGTCCTAAAGCACGTAAGGTTTGGTAATCTCTTGTCAAGGTTGAGGAGAGAGGGTATTTTTACAATCAGAATTGGTATGCTTGGTTGATTTCTAATCTTGCTTCGAGAAACAGAGGTTCTCATGATGCGGATTGGCTTTTAAAGTTTGGCAATGCACTGTGGTTTATTTGAAAGGATAGAGTTTTTGGTGTGAAGCAGGTTAATTGGTACGGTACTGTTTTGGCTATAAGAAGAATGGTGGTGGATGTTAAAATGGTTCAAACACACAGAAATGGGGAGAATACCGCTAACAGAGAGTTGAGGCAGATTGGCTGGATTTATCGCACAGAAGATTGGGTCAAGCTTAATATGGATGGTTGCAGTAAAGGTAAAGGGGTGGCAGGTGCAGGAGGAGCCATTCGAGATGGTATGGGGACCTGGTTGATGGGTTTTGCTAGGAATAATGGGGTTTGCTCTTCGGTAACTGCTGAATTGTGGGCGGTTTATATTGGGTTAGAGCTGGCATGGACAAAGAGTTTAAAAAGGTTATATTGGAGTCAGATTCTGTTGTTGTGATTAATCTTATAATCAAGAATAATGCTACTATGGATAGGAACTATAATTTTATCATGCAGATTAGGAGGTTGTTGGATAGAGATTGGGAGGTACAAACTACACATGTTTACAGGGAAGCAAACTCTGCAGCTGATTGGTTGGCTAATTATGGGTTAACCAGGGATACTTTAGATAGGAACTTCGATGTTTTAGAAGAGCCACCTTCAGAGCTCTATTCCATCTTGTATTATGACCTGATTGAGTTTTTTTTTTTTCATTTAATTTAGTTTACCCCGAATATCACCCAAAAAAAAAACTGTTTCTATTGCCGCTGGTTTTCATTGCCTTTTCAAATTTGTAAATCTTCCTTGTCCGTGATGAGGAAGCTGTTCTAGCATTCAGTTTGCTCATAGATGCAGAAGAAAGAATGAGGCTTTTATTGTATTCAATTGATGCTGTTATATGAAATTCCTAAACTATCTAACTATGTGTGTGTGGAACAAGTAAAAAAAATAAATGGAACAAATGGCACGAGTTAAGCATATACTAGTAGTAACCATGAAAAAAAAAAGAAGCTAGCATTAGACAATTTGGGTATAGCATTGAAATGAAAGAAATGTGGACCTGAGAAGCGGCAGTTCCAAGCAAAGAAGGCCTGAGGCCGCTGTATAGTCCACCCCAACCTTCGCTTCTAACGACCTGGATAATTAATGGATTTAATTAATTTTGTTTAGAAGAAAAAAAAGTCACAATGATAAATTAAGGAACCAGAAGAAGAAATCTAACCTAACATCTGACCTGGAGGATTTGAAGAAGAGTGCCTGTGGTTGTGCCAGAGTGTTTGGAAGGGGTTTGAGGTTGCTTCTTCTTCTTGTCTATTCTCTCTGTTTGCTGGCGCGTATTCACCTAACGTCACGGCAATAATTTATTTAATTTAGTTAGGTTTTTTCTTTATTTGAAATTTAATTTATTTACTTAAAAAAAAACAAGGAAAGAGAACTTGAGGAAGTTATAAAGAGAGGAGATGAGCTGCCGGTGATAAGACCAGTAAGAGCAGGGAGGAGGGGTGTGTGAGTGTGAGCGGCAGTGGAGTAAAGTACTGTTTGGAGGGGATAAGTGATGATTTGAGCAACAATACCGCCTCCTGCTCCTGCTAACCCGTTCGCTACTGCGTTAGAATTGGACGACATCGCTCTCTCTTCTTCTTCTTCTTCTTCCCTTCTACTCCCTTCTTCTCTGCTCCACTTCTTCCTACCGAACTGTCAATTATCTCTAGTCTATCTATACACACGCCCCATGTTAATAATTATGAACACCAGAATTAATTGGAGTTAATTTCATTTTATTTGCTGAGATGTATATTACAAGAAAAACTAATATCCCTCGATTTACCGAGACAGAAATCACTAAACATTAAAACTGCTAAAAAAACTGACAAGTGGAATAAGATTGTTTTTTTATGAGATATATTTGCTATTAAACAAATAATCGAGGACAAAATGATTTGTTCAGTTTTTTTCTTACTATAGTATATATATTAATTTACCCTTTAAGACATGGAATTTAAAGTCTTTAAAAAAAAAAAAAAACAGTCAAGTTACAAGAAGAAAAATATACATGTATTAAAGGGTCTTTTTTAATAAAAACAGTAAAAAAATAAAACTACCATTGGATTTCAAAAAAAAATAAGGTTACATGTAAGGGTGTTTAATGTTTTTATTTTTTTCAAATGGTTTTGTTGTAAATCTCAATTGGGATCAGGGGTAATTGGGTATTTATATATATAATTATTATTATTTATATTCAAAAATGGTTGGTATGTGTTAGGCATGTGCCAACAAGTGGGCGTTGCCCGTGCTCTTTAGATGGTGCATGTGGCTCCTAAACAGCACCAAACATTGCTTTTTGAGGTGGTGTTCGATGTGTCTCACCACCCTTATCATGTTGGTGAGGCGGGTGTGCCAGACAGCACGCGGAGGAGCTCCACCAGGGGCATTTCCCTAGAAAACCTTACTGGTCATTGAAAAAAAAAGTTTGTATATTTGTTTGTTAAATCAAATTAGGTCCTTATTCTTTTTATTACAATGTATTTGGTCTTGAATCACTTATTGAGTTAATTTGTCTTCGCACTTGATTTTTATATAAGATTTGATCTTTATTCTTTTAATTGCATTGTATTTTCTCTTAAATCATTTATTAAGTTTTTAAAAAAAAAACTAAAAAAAATGATAAAAATTAATTGAAAGAATGAAGACCAAAACTAGATAAAAATAAAATTAAATTAAATGTTGAGGGGATGAAATTGAAAAAAAAAGACAAATCAAGAAAATGATAAGACTATAGCAATAAAAATAATGAGGACAAAAAATGGATTAAAAACTAGATGCAAAAAAATACCAAGGGATGAAATTGAAAAAAAATAATAAAAAATATAAAATACATAAATAGAGCAAACAAAAGTAGAGGGGTCAAGTTGGATAAGAAAAATCAAATTCAATAAAATGACTAAAAAAGAAATAAAAAAAGCTAAACTTCAAAAAACATCGAAAGCCAAATAAATAGTAATAAAAAAAGGAAGCTAAAATCAATAAAACTACAAATTGGATGACAAAAGTGTTTTTTTGAAAGGTTAAATACGGATTTCAAAGGCATGAGAGAAAAAAGAGAGAAGAAAAAAAAAACCTCACCATAACCTAACCGAACCTCCTATGTGAGCACGCACCACATTGCTGAAAATAGGACGACTTGCTACTCTCAATACCACTGCGAAAGCAAGATTTTGGAAATTGAAAAGGCCCTCAAGCGCCACATTAATAGTGCGGGGGCTTGTCACGCGGTTGCACGGGTCAATAATTTTTTTAATAATATTTAATAACTGAAAATTACCAAACATCCCATAACAAATTGAAAAATAACAAAGAAATCATAAGAAAATGACTAAAACAACCTTGAAACTAACTTTTTTTTTTATTCTAAGGGTAATCCTAACATCTCATTGTTTTAAAAAAATAAAAAAGACAAAGAAGCTCCCCTGTGTATATTCATTTTTTTCCTTCCAAAAGGTATGACCATAACTTTACTGTACTTTTTTTTTTAAAAAAAACCAAAGAGCCCCTCACCGAAAGCTTAACTTTTTTTTTTTTGCTTTTAAGGGGAAAATTGCCATTATTGTTTTTAAAAAAGATACTATGACCAACTTGTCCCTAATCAATTTTACAATAACTAATGTATTATCTCGAAAAGACAAATCTAGCCCTGATAACAAGCCAAATTAGTTTTTTTTGTCAATGGAAAAAATGTATTTACACTAGGATAAGTTGCGTTGGTATCGAGAAAGTTCTGTGGAGTTCATAATTGCAAAAAAAGAGTCAAAGTAATGGTTACGGCGCGTCTAGGCACTTCAGAACAAGCCGGCAGGCGGGCCAATGGGTGGGAGCCGTCTGTCACTATCTCTATCATAATAGAAGCAAGCGTGTATTTACACTACTCCAATGAATAGGAACTTGTGTCTAGGTTCATAGAAAATTACTAATGCCTTTTAGTTTTTTTTTGTAATATTAAAGTATCAATTAAAAAAAACCAACCACACAAAGGAAACAAAAGAAAAAACAATAATTAAAAGCAAAAAAAAAAGTGCGAGCCCACTTTTATCAACCCATTAAACTCATGGTTCAAGTTATGAGATCAAGATAACTCTATAGAAAAAAAACAAAGAAAACCATGAAGCTTATTCTAAAAAATTAACATTGTGTAATGAGATCGAAAAATAAAATAAGTAGAAAAAATGATATGAACTCATGATTTGAGCCATTTAATTGGAAGCACCAAACCTAAAAAAAACATGAAACCTAAATTTTTATAAATCAAATATCAAATGATGAAATTAAAAAAAATAGTAATTAAAAAAATAATTAAAAAAAATAACAATTAAAAGGACGGGGACCATTTAAAAAGAAATAGAGGATGAATAATTTTGGATTGAGGCGCTAAATTGAAAAGAAGAATTATTTTCACAAAAGAATTAAAAAAAGAAACCACCAAGAGAATGAGTCAAATATAAAAAAGCAAAATAATAATTTTTTTATTAAATAATGAAATTAAAAATAATTGAAAGTTTACAAAAGATGCGAAAAAAAAAGAATCAGGACCAAATAAAAACAACAACATAAATTGAATGATGCAATTGAAAAAAAATAAAAATAAAACTTACAAAATGACCAAGGACAAAAATTAAAGAAAAAAAAAGACTGATACTCAAATATAGGGGTCCACTCTAAAATTTTAAATGTTAGGCTCAAATCTCGAGGGAAGAGAGATAAAAGAGAGAGAAAAAAGATCCGGCGATAATTTGTTCACCAAAACCTAACATGCGCCGCCTAGTGAGGAAAAAGAACGCTATGAATAATCGAATGATACAATAAAAGCAATTTCTTATCTATTGTATGACGGCGCACGCGCCGCTAGAAAGTCGCGACCCCCTCAACGCCTAATATGTGTTTTTTAATATTTTTTAATTATTTAAAAAAAATAATTTACCTCTAAGACAATTTATTATAACAAAAAAAAAACTTGAAAAAATCTTGAAACTAAGGTTGTTATAGAAAATTCAAAAAACAGTGAAATCACAAAAAAAAAACTCTTAGAGACCAATTATCAATTATCTGATTTTTTGTCACAAAAAACTTAAATAAATCTTGTAATTTACCCTTGATCTGTCTTATTGTTTGATTTTATGAAAAGCAAAATTGTCTTTACTCGATTGGTGGTTGCGGTTACTTTTCAAATAACTTTTCGTGCCAAAATACATATCAATGATTTTTTTTATTTTTTAAAAATCATTTTTAATATCAGCACATCAAAATGATTTGAAAGCACTAAAAACATATTAATTTAAAGTTAATAAAAAAATAAAAAAAATTTAATTTTTTTTTAAAAAGCTTTTAAAATACAAAAACAAACAGTGCTGCAATGTTTTTCTCATGCTCTATATATATTTTTGATAAATATATTATTTGTAGTCATCAAAATTATTTCAAGTAAATAAAAACAATGTTCATCTGGGATGGTTGGGTGAACGATCTGCATCCATTTGTTATTATTATTATTATTATTATTTATCATTGCCCTTGTCTAATTTTAATTAAGCGAAATTGCATGGGAAATTGTTTAAATAATAAATTAATTCATCTAAATTTAAAAGTTTCAAGCTGAAAACTTGAAATAGTAGAAAGTACAAGAGGAAGTTGCAGGGAAGTTGGCAAAAGAGGAGAAGGTACAAAGCCGAAGTCAGTAGTCAACGCCAAAAGCAACGCCACATCACCAGCAGCAGCATCGTCCTACGCGACTCTCTTTTTTCACTGCCTGCTCAAATTACAACGAACGAGCGGAGCGGGGCGGAGAGAACCTATCCATCTTCTCTGCACTGTAATCATCTCTGCTTAACACGCTGCAAAGTCTACAGAATTTTTATTTATCAAGAGTTTAGATTGTAAAATTAAAAAGTACAAAGTACAACTAGTTAGTAAGTAATCTTTGATTGACAGGGAAGGGAAGAGAAGGGATCTGGATTGAAAGAGAAGAAATTACAAGATGGTAAAGGAAACAGAATACTACGACGTGCTTGGAGTCAGTCCCACAGCCACCGAGGCTGAGATCAAGAAAGCTTATTACATCAAGGTAATTGCCAAATTTCAATTTCAAGAAATTACTTCACTACTCTTGCTTTCTTTCTCAGTAGAAACGGATAGATCTCGTTTTCTCGCCATCCATCATCATTTATCCATTCATTTCAACTGGCTGGATCCGTTACGATGATAATGACGCTTCTTCTTCTTTTTAAATAAACCCATAGAATGTTTTGATTGCTTACTTCTCTATTCCATTCAATTCTATTATTCTAGTGTAGACTAGAGCTGCTATAATCTTCACTAAGAGTCATTTCCTCTTTTTTTTGTTTAATTTTCCTCCGCAGGCACGGCAGGTCCATCCTGATAAAAACCCTAATGATCCCCTTGCTGCGCTGAATTTTCAGGCAAGCCTTTCCCTTTCTGAAATAGAAATACTGATACCTCTTTTTTTATTTGGTGTTTCTAACTTCGTTTTCTCAACAGTAAGTCATCATTAACAATCACAGTCGTATTTGCATGCTTCCTTGCTAGTAGTACTGTTCGGAAAAGATTTTATACTCTCAAATCAGATGGATATGTCTTGAAGTGGTTCATGAGCTTTCCATTTAGTCTCTCTGGCATGTTCTTCTTTATACAGGAGAGTCATTTAGGATTGCCTTTTACACTCTTCCCATGAAATCCACACGAGATATTTAAGGGTTGGAAATGTTCATTATTTTCCCCTTCCCATTACACTCTTTCGAGCTTATTTATTCAGAATCACCCTTTGTTACTTGCCGCCTAGGATTATTGTTGGCATTAACTGATAGTACAAGATGAATCATTTAGAAAGTGGTAGTATTAAGTGTGAACATTAGATCTAAATGAGCAGAGAAGGAAGGGAAGAAAGTAAGTAAAGACCGAGAGGAAGAGGAGTAAAGGGGTATAGTTACAGCCTCCTTTTTTCAGATGCATATGAGGGAAAAGGAGACGATGCACCTACCTTGCTGGTTAGGAGGGAAGACTTAATTGTAAAAGTAGTATTACTCTCCGCCACCCCCAATCTGTTCTGGTTATAGGCTAATTATCCAAAATTAAATAAACCCCCAAAACAACTCTCATTGTTAACCACTAAGCGTTTTTGTGGATCCCAAGTTACCAAATTTTCCCTTAAGGTTGAAGAGATTCCATCTTTAAGTTTCTTGAATTTTTCTGGAACTGCATCACATAGCCTAAATTGTTCGTCATATTTTAGGATCAAGTTACGGTTAGTTGCCACATGGCAAATGACTGTTGGTTAAAAAAAATCTAATTTCCTGACTCTTAAAACTCGAACAAGTTTCCAGGTATCAAATCTGAATATACTTGTTATATTAAATTCTATGTTTTCATTCTTGGGTTAGACTAATGGTTAACAGGCATTCAAGGATCGGCAGGAACAGCAATGGGTATTTGGGTATTGAAAGCATTGGCATCTCTTATTGAGATTTCTTTCTTTCGGATTCAGGTGTTGGGAGAGGCATACCAAGTATTAAGCGATCCTGCCCAGCGGCAAGCTTACGATGCTAATGGAAAATCTGGAATCTCAACGTTAGTTTCTATTCTTAATCTGTGGATAAATGAATTTCAAGGCTGATGGATTGTCTGGCTCCACATAGATTTCTATGTAATATTGAAGTGCAGTATTAGTGGAAGATCACAAGGCGTTTCAAATAGAATAGTCAAATAAGATAGAGCTTGAAAAAAAAATTCTCTTATCTTTTTTCTTCTTACATTTGTTTACATCTTCATTCTCTGCAGCGAAGCAATCATTGAACCTGCAGCAATTTTTGCGATGCTTTTCGGCAGTGAGCTTTTTGAGGTCTACATAGGACAACTTGCTATGGCATCAATGGCTTCACTAGACATTTTCACAGAGGGGGAACAATTGGATACTAAAAAGTTGCAAGAGAAAATGAGAGTAAGATCCAATAGTATACCATTATTTATTATCAACTGAACCCTTGGCATTTCATTAGAACTTCTCTTCTTTTCATTATTTTTGTGTGTGTGTGTGCTGATTCTTTTGTGTCTTATTGCTTTAAAAACGAGTCTTGTTACTGCTGAGGAGTTAAACAGTGAAAAGAAGAGAAATAATACAACAAAAAGAGTATGGGAAAGTGAGTTTGCAACCCTGTGATCTGCTGGGAATTTTTTCTACTCCTCTTTGCTGATACTACTGTCAGAACTGAGGGCTTTTGGGCAGAGTGTTAGAACCTCTGCTGCAACTATCATGTCTCAAACCAAGTCAGAGTGCAGATGCTCCCTCTGTTTGGCAATTATACAATAAAAAAGTCATTTTATACTTGAGGATATATTTGGTATGGGGGTAGGGGGGGATTGCAAGGGTAATTCTTAACCCCCTATACATGTTAACCTTTGGGGGAGAGAATTTTCAAGGAGGGTAACATTTAACCCTAAAAAGGGTTAGATGTTAACCTTCCAAGGGGAGGAGCAAAAGAATTTTAGGGGGGGGGGGAGGGGTCCCTTTTTTTAATCTAATATTAATTTATTCATTTTTCTTTTACACTTCTCATTTTACTATTATTTAATTTTTTATAATTTCACTTAATTTTAATTTTGATTTGATTTATATTGGGACTCACTTTTACCCTTATTTTTTTCAACTACTACCTAACGTCCTTAACACTTCACCTCTTAACATATTTTTACACCTTTAACACTTGTTCTTTAAATCTTACTCCCTTAACATTCCTCCACCAAACTTTTCATATAGAACACAATCTAAGTATAATATATGTCATTAATTTTCATATAGAACATAAAACCTCAGATGTAGCACTTTCTCTAAACTTTATCTGTAAGAGTTTGTTTTCATGCATTTATGCCCGGGCTTGGTTGAGTTGGACTGAGCATTGAAGATGTGCTCTGTTTTATTACTTGAATATTTGCTGATGAATTTGTGTTATGAAGGGTTGCACTTTTCAATTTTATTTTTCAACAGGTTGTTCAGAGGGAGAGGGAAGAAAAACTTGCAGAAATACTAAAAGATCGACTTAATCAATATGTACAAGGCAACAAAGAGGAGTTCATTAATCATGCTGAGGCTGAAGTAGCTAGGCTCTCAAATGCAGGTTAATTTTCATTTTCTGGAAATGATTGTTTAAAGTATAAGGAATTACAAAAAAAATAAATGAAGAAAAGAGTACAATACAATAAGTTCTCTGTGTCTGCCTGGTTTTATTTAAAGCTGAATTGGCCATCTCTTTTGCTTTAAATTGAGCTTTAGGGAGAACTAAACTCTAAAGTGCTTTTCTAAATATAGGATCTACACATGAAACAGCCAATGCACTATTTCCATTTTAAATGGGAGAGATTTTCACTCTCATGATGAGTTTCATTTTTTTCATGTGATGGTTTATGGCTTTTGAACTCAATGATGTCCATTGCATGAATTGCTAGCTGATATAATTGTAAAAAAATGATGTTTAATTGATTAAGATGCTGATTGTATGAGGAATGTGTGGTTGTTCCAAAAGGGATGAAAATTATGATAATTACATAATTATTTCTTGATGCTTATGCGGTAGGTACAGTTGAAAAGGTGAGGATTTTGGTGATTGCCAAGAGAAAAGATTCAATATTTTGGACATTACTTATGTTTTAATTGCAGTTGAAGCTTATAGGCTAAAAATTAGGTCTGCTTGAAAGTTTCGAAGCTGACATTTTTCAGTAACAGTAAAATTGTTGTTTTATCTACATCAGTATGGAACTTTATCCAACTGGAAAAATTAAAATAAAGAAAGAAACCCATTCATTACTTAAAATCTAACCACTTGACTAAAGTTGGGTTACTGTGTGGCAGAGAGAAGCAAGTGGATTTAGTTTGCCAGGCTTCAATCTTTTGAGGGAAAGAAGTGGCATGTTTGAAATTTGAATAGTCGTTTTGCGAGTCTGCTTATGGACTAAAGGAATTTACTAAAAGGAGAATAGAAATCATCAGGAGCATGATTCATGACCCTTGATTGAAGAACAATGAAGCACAAACGAAAGCACCGCAAGCATCTTATGAAGATAATAAGACACAACATTTTAGGACACAAAATTTTTGTAAACAGCACTTAATTCTTATAAAATTAATGCTGTCTATTTAATTCATCCTAGGAAACTGAAAAAAATCCCTCTTTTTTTTTCTTTTTCTTTTTCTTTTTCATACTACCAGAGACAGTTTGGTCAATGACTGGTGAAACTGAACTTTAACCACGGCCCTTTGCAATACTTCTCATCTTTTGTGTTTCGACATGATGCGTGACACTTTTTTAAAAGTTTTTGTTCTCTGTGTTTTACAGCTTATGGTGTTGATATGTTGAACACAATTGGTTACATTTATGCAAGACAAGCAGCAAAAGAGCTTGGGAAAAAAGTGATATATCTGGGTGTGCCATTCATTGCTGAGTGGTTTAGAAACAAAGGCCACTTCATTAAATCCCAAGTAACTGCAGCAACAGGTTGGTGGACACTTGTAGCTTTGATCATAACCATGTATGGTGGTTACATGTTTGATCTGCATTTTGGTCAAACCATACAGGCTTTTGACTGTTATTCAGGGGTAGTTTATAGGTGTCAAAACCTGTATCAAATTCTGATATATTTCCAGTGTGTTGGGCATGTGTCTGATCTCTTTTCATACACACTTGTGTGTGTGTTTGTGCATATTTTCTGTATATAGCGTTAAATAGCTCAATGTATTTTATGTTAATAAAAAAAGTTCAACTCTTTGTTGCACAACAGTTTTCTGCATGGGAAGTCTAAGTTTGGGCTTTTTCCCTTTTTGCTTCTTTTGTGGCTGCTGTTACCAGGTGCCATTGCCCTGATCCAGTTACAAGAGGAAATGAAAAAGCAGCTCAGTGCGGAAGGGAATTATACAGAAGAAGAGCTTGAAGCATACATCCTATCCCACAAGAAGTTGATGACCGATTCCCTGTGGAAGCTTAATGTAGCTGATATTGAGGCCACTCTTTCCCGTGTTTGTCAGATGGTTGTTTTGCTAGTCCATAGATATTAATGGTTGTTGGCTAAAACTGAGTTAGATTATGGGTTCAATTTATTTGGTGGTAATCTATTAATGGTTTATACTAGGTTCTTCAAGACAACAGTGTCAAGAAAGAAGAGCTTCGTGCACGGGCCAAGGGTTTGAAAACTCTTGGTACAATCTTCCAGGTATTACTTTCACCCATGGTTTTTGCACTTTCTCATATAAAAATAGTTAATTCCTCAAGCGTCTGAAACTTGAAAGAATTTTGTGAATATAGAGGGTAAAATTGGCCAATGGAGGTGAGGGTGAAACTGTGCTAGGTGGTTCTCTGCATCAACTGAATGGAAGAGAACCAAGTTCTGATGCTTTTTCTCCTAATACGTCACCAAAATCTAAAAGTCCTGAAGAGGCATCTTATAGCACGTTGGCATCACAGGTACTTCTCATCTCCAGCTGTTCGCACACATACTTCTGTATCTCATTCTTTTTCGGGCTTCAAGGCATTTCAACATTTCAGTATTTGATAGGTGTGATTCATGGCCAATGTGGTTTTATCACATTTCAACTATCAATTTGTGAGACAGTTCTGGAAAACTTAGGCAAGGTTACAGAATCTGGTGTAGGGCATGATTGAGTAGGCAGGGTACTTTCATGTGTCAACATTTTCATATTTCTGCCCCTTTTGGTTGGTGCAGAAGTTTTGAAGTAAAGTGAAGATACAGCTGGCTTTCTTTATGTTGTGTGTTTCTGCTTGTATGCAGAGGAAGAAAAACCACCGAGAAAAACCAAGGGGAGAATTTTTTCTATAATTAATGGTGCTACTAAGAACAAACTAGGTTGGCAGATGTCTGCCTGTTGGAAACTGGATAGATAGCACCAAACAAGTTGTGGGAAAACTCTGAGCATAAACAATGCTGCTACAGATGTGAAAGTGTATGTTGCAAGGAGCTAATTTGTATGAAGGTGGTACAAGGAAGTTAAGCTGACAGAGACCATTCTGACTTTTCTTTTAGCCTGATTCCCTTCACAGAGATGGGGTGGTGGGGCTTGGAGAGGCTAAGCTCTGTGTTAGGTTGTGCTCTTCTGACAATATTTGGAGAGCTTATTTGGCATGACTTTCAGTGAGCAATGTGATGACCTTTGACTTGAAAAAAGAACTAAATAGAAAAATATTAAACAGGCATAGCAATTTTCACTTTACAGAGACACACATGCACACAACAAACCCGTCCACCTACACAGTCATCTGACAGTGATCAGGTGTTAATGTGGTATATTTAAGGTTACTATTGCCGAACCGAAGTGTGAAAACTGAGAATAATTAATGTGATGGACTTTTATGTTCAATGTATCTCCAACGAATGTCAGAACAGTCCCTGACATATTTACATAGTAGAAAATGGAAGAGAAGGGTGGGGAATTGAGAAAAGCACCCTTGTTCATCTAATATAGTTCTCACTGTTTCTTGTTCATGTTACTGATTTCTCTCTCCTTTCCTTTTCTGTGGTGCTCATGGAAATATTGGACATCTTAGAGCCCCTATGTGGAAGCTCCGCATTTTGATGGTGCTCAGTTTAACCACAACTTCCCAAGGCCAACGGCACCTCCTGGTGCACAGAGACATTCTTCTACAGGCAGTAGCTGAGGGCGGAAAATGATGATCTCTTGTGTGAGAAGCTTCTATACCGATGTTGTGTATCTATCAGGGAAAGGTTTGAATTTTCATTTGTTTAGTATTCATGGAAAAGCCCAATTCTCCTCCACTTTGGTGGGCATAGTGTGATTTATGTATTTATGTGCGTATGGAAATATTAATACATTACGAGGAAATGAGAAGTGGTTGTAGAAAATGGTGTTTCTTTATGTTTTGTCTAGATGACTGGCCTGTGCTTTATTGTTCTGTAGTTTTTATGTCTTTGAATGTTATATGGTTTAACAGATGTACATTCATGTTCAGGTTTTCACTTTGTATTTGCTTCTTGGTGATTAATGTATTGTTGCTAGTTTAGTGGATAAAGCAAACAGGATTGATATTGTTTGCCTCTTGATAAGCCAACACCCGTATATTGTAGCCTTCTAAGAGGTATTGTTCTACTGGAACCATATAGTAAGTTTTGTCATTTTAAAAGACATTTATTGAGGAGAGAGGGGTTTTTTTATGTTTATAAGCGACTAAAACTCTTGTTTTCTAGTTGATATGGGATTGATGATATCATTATAACCTCTAAACAAGGGATTTGGGTAGTCATACATGACTTATGTTATCATAGACAATGTCATATGATGATGCCACTAATTTCATATTGGCTATGAAATGAGGGTCTAGTCGCTTATAAATACAAAACCCACTATGTGGTTCTAGTGGGATAATACCTTTTAGAAGGCCTACTATGTGTAAGTATGGACACACATTATCATAGCCCCTATACAGGGGGTTTGGGTAGTCGTACATGACTGATGTTCTCATAGACAACGTTATATGATGATGACATCAATCTCATATTGGCTATGAGATGAGGGCTTTAGTCGTTTATAAACACAACTCACTATGTGGTTCTAGTGAGACAACATTTCTTGGAGGGCACCATGTACGGGTGTGGGTATACATTATCATAATCTTTAGACGAGGGTTTGGATAGTCGCTCATGATTGATGTTTTTATAAACAATGTCATATGATGAGTTGTCAATCTTATATTAGCTATGAGATGAGATCCTTAGTTGTTTACAAGTACAAAACTTACCATGTGGTTCTAGTGAGACCTTTTGAATAGTCTATTATGTGCAGGTGTTGACACATTATTATTGGTGTTGTTTGTGGAAACGTCAGTTATGTGCGACTATCTAAAACTTTCGTTTGGAGGGTTATAATGATACCACCAATCCCATATTGGCTATAAGATGAGGATTTTTATTGTTTATAAGCATAAAAAACATCTGTCTTTTCATTAAGTGTTTTAAATTTTTGAAAAAGACAAAATCCACAAAGTGATTTCAATGAGATAATATCTATTGAGGGATCTATGTGTGCATATGTGACAAATCATCACCTGTGGAGCTATCTGTTATTTATGTATGGTGCTATGTCGACCTTGCAATGGTGGAGGGCATCTTTCAAAGAATCAAGATTACTTGGGGTAAGCATGAAAGGAAAAGGAAAAGAAAGTATCGTAAATTGTTCTCTAATCTTGATGCGTGTTATCCTCCTCGCTCTGTCTGTCCTCGTGCTAGGATAGTTAATGATAAATTATTTAATTGTAGAAAAAAATATTTATAAAATAAATTACAGGGAAGAGGCTAACAGTGCCAACCAAATATTGCTATTTTTTGTTTAGCATAGCGGTTCTCTTCGCAACGACAGCTGAACAATAATTGCTGTGTTTGTGGATGTACAGCAGGTGCACGACCTGGGCTTGGTTTGTCACCATATGCACAAGATGCTTAATAAATTGTTATTGATTCGTAAATTGTCTCCTGAAAAAATGATAGAATTCCTTCGTTTCATGTGCACAGATTAGTGGCAACGGAAAAGGGCTTGCTGCGTTGGTGTCGCAATGGAGTATTTTAGGCAGCCTCACGTTATTTTCTTTTATATATAGTCAATTAAAGAGCGAAATTTCAAAGCATCGAGTTATTTAAGATAAAAGAAAAGGGGAAGAGAAGAAAGAAAGGCAGACCAAAGACGAAGTTAGGTATGGAATCACAAAGGGAATGTATGGTGGAGAATGAACAAAGCCATACAACCACACGGCACGGGGTACATTTTATGAAGAAAAAAAAAACAGGCAGGAGTTCATCTAATTAGTGAATTCTCCGTATGAATTTTTTTCTCTGTAGCATTAACCAAAAAATCTTGTGAAAGCTAATAACATTTAACCTGATATTTTTATTAATTATTCATTGCTAATCTAAAATCTAAAACCAAACAAGTTTATATATTAATTTTTTCTGTCGACTTTTAAAAATTCTCAACAAGTCTTTCTATTCATATTTAATCATAGATAACATTCAAAATGTACCAATTTTTTAATAAAAAATATATTTGTAGAAAATTTAATATTTTTATTTTTATTATGGATTTCTAGCAAAAGAAAATTGAAAAATCTCAATTGTTTGGAGACAAAATTAATAGGAAAAATTATTTGAGGGTAAAAGTGAACTGCCCCGATAGCCGAGCTAGGGTGTATTTGATGTTTTTCCTTTTATTTTTATTTTTTTAAGCCCTAAAGAAAGCAGGATTAAAAAGGGAAAGAAGGTAGATTATATATGTGTGTGTGTATTAAAAAAAGAAGGTAGAGTTGCACTTAAAAAGAAGCAAACGGTCAAAAAGATGAGAACAAATGAGAAAACAAAATGTGGTATAATCAACCTTGAAAATGGAGGGGACACTTTGGACGTTTGATAATCATCTTCTGTTACCGCACCGCTTGAAGGAAGGAGAGGCCCCAGGCCAAATTTATATCCACAACATCGAGTTTTGGATTGAGTGCATGATCTACCAGTGGGTTATATCTCGGCTGGGATTGGCAAGCAGCTGGGGAATTGCATTGGAACCTTTGTGGACTCTGATGCGAAGAATAGTTCTGGAATTTGGAGGATTATCAGGCAACCTTTAAAGAGATGGTAGAAGGTTCGCATGAGTTAGAATTCTTGGTCCATTGTTAAGTTTAAATATGAGATATTGCCGACATTCTGTTTTATATGTGGATTGCTTGGCCACTCGGATCGGTTTTGTGACAAATTATTTCAATTACATGAAGAGGATGTGCTGAAAGAATGGGGGTCATGGTTGCGAGCTGCTCCGAGATGAGTCACGGGTGAGGATGGTGGCCGGAGGTTGCGTGGGGGCAGTGGAAGGGCTGGGTTCATGTCGGTAACGCCTCATTCAATTAATCTGCAGTCCCATGTGGTTTATGATCAAGGAAGAATGGTTACAAAAGCTCAATCTGTAACGGCAACTAGGGCAATTAACGTCGGGACATCTGAAGCACCAACAAATGAGCTCTTACGTTATGGAAATGACGGGCTGGGCTTGGGAAACAACGGTATGCAAGATGATGTAGAAGAGTTGGGCCTTCAACTAAGTGATGATAGGAAAAAGAGACGTGGGCCTACAAGAAAGTGGAGCTGAAGACATGTGTTTGGAATAGGAGTGTGAAAAAAAATAAAATTGATTTGGTTGTTTTTTATAGATAAAAATCAAACCAAATAAAAAATAATCACCTCTAATTTAGAAGGTTATGAGTCTCAGGTTGTGCCATCTTTCTCCGCAAATAAGATTAGCAGCCCAGATCGTGTACCCATGTTATTAGCAGAGCCTGTTAAGCAGGCCTGCCATGATCAATGAGTTTTTTAAGTTGAAATGTCAAGGGCTTGGCAACCCTCGTGCAGTTCGTGCTCTCAAGGAGCTTGTGTTCTAAAAAAAGCCAGATGTTATTTTTCTTTGTGAAACATTAGTAGTTGCTAGTAGAATTTAACAACTAAAAGTTGAGATTAATTATGAAGGGTTCTTTGCGGTAGATAGGTTGGGGAGAGGTGGTGGGTTAGCTGTCTTGTGGAGGTCCTCTGCTTCGGTTTCTTTGCTGGGTTATTCGAATAATCATATAGACTTGTTGGTGGTGGAAGCAAATAATTTTATATGGAGATTCACAGGCTATTATGGCCTTCCAGACCGAAATAGGAAAATGGAATCTTGGAACTTGCTTAGGGCTCTCAGTAGACAATCAGCCCTTCCTTGGGTTTGTATGGGGGATTATAATGATATGTTGTGTGCGGAAGAAAAGAGGGGTCGTGTTCTTCATCCAAATTCTTCGTTTCAAGGCTTTCGAGAGGCGGTGGAGGATTGCAAACTGACAGACATGCCGTTGATTGGCTATCCATTTACGTGGGAGCGGGGACGAGGTACTGCTGAATGGATCCAGGAACGAATTGATCGGGCTATGTGTTCGGATTCTTGGTTTGATTATTTTGATAGGGCTGAATTACACATTCTGACGTGCTCATCATCAGATCATAGTCCACTGTTGTTGGTGACTAGGAAGCATCCGTTTCACCTGAAACATATCAGATTCAAATTTGATAATTCGTGGGTTAGAGAACTCGAGTTGTATCAAGTCATGACCAGCTCATGGGATGGTTTAGAGGAATGGGGCTGCTGGATGAGTTTTGTATCTGTACTGGTAGAGTATCACAGTGGGGGAGGAGTTTGGGAAGAAATTTTAAAGTGGAGATTCGTGACTGCCATAATAAGCTTGATGTTCTTCGACATTTGGATGATGAGCATTCTGCGATTGAGTTTAAAAATTGCACAGACAGGTTGGCTAGGCTGTTAGCTCAGGAAGAGGACTTTTGGAGGCAGAGGGCTAAAATATATTGGTTGACAGAAGGGGGTTTGAATACTAAATACTTTCACTCGGTGGCAACAGCTAGGAGAAGAAGAAACGTGATTTCCGCGCTTGTGGATGGTGCAGGTACAGTTGTTGAGGATACGGAAGGGCTGCAAGGTGTGGCCAAGGATTATTTCACGAACTTGTTTGATGAAATGCCTCAATAGGATGCTGCTATGCTGAGTTGTGTTCAGCCATGTGTTACTGCGCAGATGAATGAGAGCACCCTTCAAAGATGAGGAATTTAGGATTGCAATTTTCCAAATGGCACCTGATAAATCTCCGGGTCCAGATGGGTTGAATCCCAAATTCTATCGGTGTTTCTGGTCACTGATTGGTCCAGAGGTGTGTAAGGCTTGTCGTAGCTGGTTGGAGAAGAAGGAATTTCCTCCTACATTAACTGACACGTTGGTAGTGCTTATACCAAAGTGTGAAAGTCCACAAGCTATGCAAGAGCTTAGGCCGATTTCTTTATGTAATGTATTGTATTGTATAGGTTGATTGCTAAGGTGTTATCAAACCGGCTGAAAGGGATGATGTCAAGCTGCCTTTGTTCCAGGAAGAGTAATTACAGACAATGTTGTGATTGCGTTCGAGACAATTCACTTCATGAAGAGTCATACTAGTGGGAATACAGCTTTGAAGATAAATATCAGCAAAGCGTTTGATCGGATACGCTGGAATTATTTGCAAGCTGTTCTGTTAAGGTTAGGATTTGCAGAGGCATGGGTGGATTATATTATGTTATGGTGTAACAAATGTTTCTTCCACTGTTTGCTTCAATGGTAGTGAAGTTGGTCCGATTAAGCTTATGCTGTCGCAATTTATTTTGGAGTTATTCTCTAAAGTTTACTTGTTCTTTTCTTTCCCTATAAAAAAATTAGAAATAAATAATAATAGCAAGATAATTGATGTTTGGGCAAAATCAGATTGGAAAGGATTCCAAATATACATAAAATTCAAGCTGAAATTTTGAATAAATTAGAAGCCTAATCGTACCCTTTTGTGCCAAAACTGGAGATACAATTTAAATTCAATGTCAAATTAAATATTTTTTGGATGAATTTGCGTAAAAATTAAGTCAAATAATGTAATTAGATTTTTAAAGGGTAAGACAAATTAGGAGCCTAATCGTACGTCTTTGTACCAAAACTGGAGAGACAATATGTACTCAAGGTTAAATTAAATGATTTTTGGATGAATCTGCATAAAAATTAAGCCCGGGGACATAATTAGATTTTTCACAGACCAATTTGATTTAATCATAGGTCAAATTAAGAATTTAAAATTTGGATCTAATTAAAGAATTTAATTAGGCGCAAGAACTTAATTATACTTTAAATGGGTTAAATTAATTTTATTAAGGACTCAACTGGTGAAAAAATAAAATTAGGCTTAATTTAGAAGATTGAGATTTTAAATGACCAAATTTAATTTTTACAAAGTCAATTAGTTTAAATCAAGGGTTAAATTGAAGAAATTCGCAGTCACTGACTATTTTGAAAAAAACGTTGAACTCTGGGGCCCCATTAATTGAAATCAATGGGGAAAATAAAGAGATTTGAAAGTTTAAGGATCAATTGAGGGTCAATTTGCATAAATTCAAAACCAAGAATCAAAGTGAAAAGGGCGCTGAAATCCAGGGCTAGCATTGAAGTTTGACAAGGGCGAAACTGCATAAAATTGAAAGTTTATGGTCAATTAGGGGTGCAATTGAAAGAAATTAAAAGTCAAAGGACCAAATTGAACTTTAGCTAAACCCCTAAATTAAAACCCTAAAAATTCTAAAATGACGTCGTTTTGAACAACAAAAAAAAAGGGGGAACCAGACAGCATGTCGTGTGGTTCCTATTCATCATCTTCTTCTTATTTTGCCTGAAAAAGCTGTTTGGTTAGCTTCTTTTCAAGAGCATTTAATGCTTCGTCTCTTCACCAAATTTGACAAAACATACATCACTATGATGATCTAATATTTGACTACACCCCAGTATGGTTCATTTTGGTTGATTAATACCACAGCGGTTGCGACACCGCCTCAAAGTGGACAGCTCAAACAATTTTTAGCTACTAACTTTTCAGGCCATGATAACAACTTTGAATCAACAGTTGAGATCATTCTGATTTGAATCAAGAGCCAAGATTTATCCCCTAAAAAGACAAAATGCCCCTCCGCGTCCCCCTATAAATAGGGGTGAATTCCAAACATTAAGCATGAAGATATCAAAAGCCAAAGTTAAAATAAAAATAGCCTTCTCCTCAATTTTTTATTTCTGTTCTCCCATCCGGTTTTCTTCCACTCTTTTCGTTGTCGTTGTCGCCACTAGCTACACGCTGGACTTCCCAGCACCACCAGGAACACCACCAACAACTTCTCGACTCTAGCCAGGTAGGCCTCCCTCTTTTTATTCTTCTTGAAACCTCCCTCCAAAGCCATTTGCATGTAGAATTCATGTTGCATGCGAATGGCAATATAAGTAAAGATGGGTTGAACCCATTTCAGGCCAGCCCAAATGGTTAGGCCAAGTCTAACCCATTTAAGAGAGAGAGAGAGAGAGAGAGAGAGAGAGAGAGAGAGAGAGAGAGAGAGAATGAGGTCAGGTCTGTTAGGTCGCCTGTCGGCCCAACCTAACCCACCTTGTTCGCCCCAACCTATATAATAATAATAATAATAATATATAATATCAAAATATCTAAAATATAAAAAAAATTCAAGTCATTTCAAAATATTTGTGATTTTTTCACATGTTTTTCTAACAATTTTACATAATATTGAGCTGTATATTTACATTGTAAGATTCAGATCCTATACTAAAATACATGTTTTTCTCCAAATCTTTTCTTAAGAAAAAAAATGAAAATTCAAAAAATTTTACATTAATTTCCTCTTTAAAAAAACAGAAAAATATTTTGTATCTGTGTATACAGCCAAATCCTAAAGGTTTTTTATGCATATTTTCTTAAAAATAAAAATCATATTTTTATAATTTTTTTTAAAAATACAAAAAAGAATATCGTAACTAATTTATTATTATCCACTAGGATTTGATCAAAATACAAAAAAAAAAAACTCATAACAATTATTTTATTATTCAGAATGCTATGACTTAGCTATATCCAAGAAATAAATAAGTCTGGCCTTTATAATGATTAAAATTTAACCTAATAAGTTAGAGACTTTCTCATTAAGGGAGATCCACCTTAAACCTTAGATAAGACTAATGGATAAAAACATGACCTAGAAAAACAATCAAATAATAATACAATTTATTTTAGGCAGGGTGTACTGGGGTAATGTGTCTTTTCTTTATATAACTAATTTCTTACCTAAATTTTCACAAAATATAAATTTTTTAATGAATATAATATTAGTTAAAAAGCCTAGGTAATTATAATTTTACTATTAAATCCAGTTATTATTTATAACGTACTTATAAGGCATACTCGTAGTTGTTCGACACCGCACATGTCGCAATATAAGCCACGTACAGGGTTGAGACAGGGGACCCTCTATCTCCATAACTTTTTATTCTGTGTAGTCAGGGTCTGTCTACTTTGTTTAGCAAGGCTGAGGAATGAGAGGTACATCGAGTTGCACCTGCGGTTTCTCATCTTCTTTTTACTGATGATAGTTTCTTTTTCTTTAGAGCTAATGCGCAAGAGGGTTATGTTGTTAAGGACCTGTTGCATCAATATGAGTTGGCTTTGGGAAAATCAGTTAATTTTCAGAAATTGAGAGTTTTCTACAGTAGCAATGTCAAAGTGGACTGCCAACAACATATCTCAGTTATTCTTCAGGTCTTTTCACCTCTAAACCATGGAAAGTACTTGGGGTTACCATCACTAATTGGACGTAATAAACATTCAATTTTTTCCTACTTGAGGGATCGTTTGTGGAAAAGAATTCATGGATAGAGAGGATGTTTGTTATCAAAAGCAGGTAAAGCAGTGGTGATCAATTTGGTGGCTCAAGCTTTGGCGACTTCTAGTATGAGTGTATTTTTATTATTGACAACTATATGTGCTGAGTTACAAAGGATGATGAATAGATATTGATGGGGTAGTGACCAAAGAGATGGCGCAAGGAATAATTTGGCAGAGTTGGAATTGACTATATAGAAGAAAGAAAGATAGTGGTCTTGGGTTTTGAAATATACATTGCTTCAACTTGGCTCTTCTTGGTAAGTTAGGATGGAAATTGATGGCCGAATTGCATAGCCTAGTGGCTAGAATTCTTAAAGCAAGATATTTCCCAAGTGGGGACTTTTTGAATGCTCACTTGGGACATAAACCTAGTTTTGTTCGGTAGAGCATCCATAACTCTCAAGAATTGATAAAAAGGAGCTGTAGATGGTGGATTGGTATGGGTAATATGGTGAATATATGGAATGATGCTTGGTTGATAGATGATAATAACAGGTTTATTGAGACACAAGTTGTGAAGGGCCTTGAAACTATGCATGTATATGATTTGATGGTGGATAATGGTTCTAGGTGGGATGTTCAAATGATTGATTCACTTTTTCAGAACAGAGATGTTATTGCTATTCAAGGGATTCCATTATCATCTAGAGGTGTAGGAGACAAGTTAATTTGGCATTTTAGCAAGGATGAGAGGTTTAATGTTAAATTAGCATACCGCGTGGCAATGGAAATTTGTGGTCTGGATTTGGGTGAAGCTGTTCAAGGAGCATGAAGAAGAATTTGGAGTCTTTATGTACCTCAAAAGATTAAATATTTGCATGGAGGGTTTGTCGTAATTGTCTCCCTACAAGATCATGGTTGTAGCAAAAAGGGATAGAGGTCCATGATGTTTTTTTCGTTGCAATGCGATAGGTGAATCAAAAGAACATTTATATATGAATTGTCCTTTCTCCTTGCAGTGCTCGCAAGAACTTGGTCTTAATATTCATAATAATATAAGTATAGAGTTCTGTCAATGGTTTAGCAATCATATTATAGGGCTTGATGATGATTAATTGGCTAGAATGGTGGTTACAATGTGGTGTTGGTGTAGTTTGTAAATGAATAAACAAAAGATGTTTATCCTATATTAGAAAGAAACAATCCCTCCTAATGTTTCTAAGTGTGGGTTTTTATTGTGTAGTAAATTAAGTCATGGTAGACAAACTCTCCTATTTGGCTTCCTAATGTTATTATATGGATATTTATAATATGAAAAGATAGCATTTAGAACTTGGAACTTAATATGAACAGTTATATTGTTTCATGAATAGTCATATTGTTTGATGAACAATCATAATATTTCATCAACAATCATATTGTTTGATGAACAATTATAGTGTTTCATCAATAATCATATTGTTTGATGAACAACCATAGTGTTTCATCAACAATCATGTTGTTTGATGAACAGTCATATTGTTTCATCGTTATGTTTCAAGTCTATAAAAGCATGTTACTATACAGAAAATAAATACATTAAAAAAACTTACATTCTTTTCTTGGTCTTATCTTCTCATTCTTTTAGAGGTTTAGAGGGCTTAGTTGTATCCTGGAGGTGTTGTCTTTGTGTGGGACAAATAAACACCTTAAAGATAGTGTTTTCACGTCTCTAAGCCAACTCCATATTTGTTTCCATCCTAAATATTCATAACAATTTTAAGGTGTTTATTTTGATGGAGACAAATATGAATTCTAGCATCAAAGTTGCCAAGGATGTCAAAATTCAACTAGATCGATTTGATGGTACGAATTACACAAGATGGATGGACAAGATGATATTCCTGCTTACTTCATTAAAGATTTACTACATTCTTGATCCGAATCTATCTGCACTACCTGAACCATAAGAAGATGAATTTACCACTATTAAGACTGCAAGAGTAAAATGTGAAGAAGATGAAGTGCTTTGTCGAGGGCATATACTGAATACTCTGACCAGTCGACTTTATGACATCTTCTCCAAATTAAAGTCGCCAAAAGAAATTTGGGCTGCCTTGGAGACACACTATAAGCAGGAAAAATCAGGTTCTTATCATTTTCTTGCTTTAAATTTTTTTGATTATGAGATTACTAACAATAAGCCAATCATGGATCAAGTCCATGAAATTGAAATGCTGATATCAAAACTTAGTTATTTAGATATCAAAGTTCCTGATTCACTTCAAGTGGGGGCTGTTTTATCAAAACTTCCTCCATCCTGGAATGAATATAGGAAGAAGATGTTGCATTCTATAAACAATTATACCTTTGAACAGTTTCAAACACACTTGCAAATTGAGATTCAATCTCGTATGTGTGAATTGCAAGCAACAAATTCTAAAGTGAATTTGGTTACTAAAACTGGTTTGACAATGACTCAAAAAAATCTAAAAGTGCAAAAGAAATGAAACAAATTCAAGAAGAAACAAAATGCTAATAAGAAGCATAAAGTTTGTTTCCATTGTGGAAATAAAGGGCACTATATAAAAGAGTGCAGATTCAAAAATTTCAACAAGAAAGGTGGTTCTTTCAAAGTGAATATGTTTGAAAAAGACGAAGTCAGGGAGTTAGTTGCCATGGTTTCAAACATTCAAATTGGAATGATTACCGAATTAAATATGGCAACTAATATTGTAAAGACTTCAGATTGGTGGCTGGATTCTGGTGCAACAGTTCATGTTTGCAACAACAAAGCATGGTTCAAGACTTATGAAGAATTGAAAAAACCTGAAGAGGTCTTGATGGGCAACCATAATTCTACCAAAGTTTTGGGAAAAGGAACTATTGAGTTGTACTTTACTTCTGGATAAAAATTGTCTTTACTTAATGTGTTTCATGTTCCTGAAATTAGGAAAAACCTTGTATCTGCTAGTCTCTTGAGCAAGAAAGGGTTCAAGATTGTTTTGGAGTTTGATAAGGTTATTGTAACTAAAAGTGAGATGTTTGTAGGGAAAGGGTTATTCCTGTGTTGGCATATTTAAGTTCAGTATTAATGAAATTAATGTTATTTCTGCTTATATATTTGAATCTACTTCTCTTCTTTGGCATGCTAGATTAGGACATCTAAATTATAGATATTTGAAATATATGTGCAAGCATGATTATATTTCATATCAATATAATAATAAAAAAATGTGAAGTATGTATTCAAGCAAATATAAAAAATAAGCCTTTTCTAAAGTAGAAAGGAATTCTCAATTACTTGAGTTGGTCCATTCTAATATATGTGAAATAAATGGTATGTTAACAAGGGGTGTGAAAAGATATTTCATAACTTTCATTGATGATTATTCTCGTTTTACCTATGTTTACTTGTTAAGAACTAAAGATGAAGCCTTTGGAAAATTCAAGGAATTCAAGAAAATGGTAGAAAATCAAAAGAAAAGGCAAATCAAAGTTCTTAGAAGTGATAGAGGTTGAGAATACTTTTCTAAGGAGTTTTCTACATTTTGTGAGGAAAACAGAATAATCCATCAAATGATAACACCCTATACACCATAACATAATGGACTTGCCGAAAGGAAAAATAGGACCTTAGTGGATATGGTCAATCCCATGCTTTTGAATGCTAAATTACCAAATAATTTATGGGGTGAAGCTTACTTACTGCATATCACATTCATAATAGAGTACTATCTAACAAATTAAATGTTTCTTCCTATGAAGCATGGAACAATAGAAAACCAAATCTGAATTATTTTAAAGTGTGAGGGTGTGTAGCTTTTTTAAAAAGTTCTAATCCTCAAAAAAAAAATTAGGACCTAGAGGTCTTAAGAGTGTTTTTGTTGGTTATGCACAAAATTCAAAGGCTTATAGACTTTTAGATTTAGAAACTAATGTGATTGTTGAATCTATATATGTTGAATTTATCGATTATAAATTCATAAGTGATTCAAATGTGCAAGAACTAAATCTAAAAGTAATGACTCATAGCTCAACGTTAAGTGAAAAACGTAAAAACCTAGAAGTAATAGGTTCAAGTGAACCTAGAAGAAGTCAAAGAGTTAGAAAGGAAAAACACATAGATATAGATTTTATTTCTACTAATTCAATTGTATTTTTAGTGGAAGGTGATAGAAATACAATATTAAAAAAGACATAAATGATCCTAAATATAGAAGATGATCCAAAGACATTCGGTCAAGCTATGTCTTATAGGGATGTTGCTTTTTGGAAAGAAGCGGTAAATGATGAAATGGATTCAATATTGTCTAACAATACTTGGGTCCTAGTAGATTTACCTTCAGGTTCTAAGCCAATAGGATGTAAGTGGGTGTTTAGAAGAAAATACAATACCGATGGTTCTATACAAACCTTCAAAGCAATAGTGGTTGCCAAAGGTTTTACTCAAAAGGAGGGTGTTGATTATTTTGACACTTATTCTCCAGTGGTAAGAATTACATCAATTAGAGTTTTATTTGCATTAGCATCAATTTATAAATTGTATGTTCATCAAATGGATGTAAAGACGCCTTTTTTAAATGGAGATTTAAAGGAAGAAGTGTATATGGAGCAACCTGAGGGTTTTATACTTTCTGGAAATGAAAAAAAAGTCTGTAAATTGGTAAAGTCTTTATATGGTTTAAAGCAAACTCCGAAACAATGGCATGAAAAGTTTGACAAAGCAATTTTGTTGAATGGTTTTCATCACAATGGTGTTGATAAGTGTATGTATTCCAAATTTACAAAAGATTTTGGTGTGATTATTTATCTCTATGTAGATGACATGTTAATATTTAGCACTAATATGATTGAAATAGTTGAAACCAAAAGGTATCTCACTTCTATCTGTAAAATGAAAGATCTTGGTGAAGTAGATACAATTTTAGTTATCTAAGTTAAGAAACATAGTAGTGGCTATGCACTTAATCAGTCACATTATATTGAGAAAATGCTCAATAAGTTTAAGCATCTCAATATAAAGGAGGCTAATACCCCATTTGACTCTAGCATGAAGTTAAATGATTATTGTGATAAAGCGGTAGCACAACTAGAATATGTTAGTGTCATTGGAAGTCTTATGTATGCTATGCATTGTATAAGACCAGATATAGCTTTTGTTATATGCAAGTTATCAAGATATACAAGCTATCAAGATATACAAGCAAATTGAATACAAATCATTGGAAGGCTATTGCAAGAGTCTTTGTTACCTAAAAAGAACAATCGATTTATGCTTGTTTTATTCTGATTTTCCAGCTGTGATGGAAGGATATAGTGATGCAAGTTGGATGACTAGTTCAAGTGATAATAAGTCCACATCAGGATGGATTTTCTCACTTGGAGGAGGTGCAATATCTTGGGCATCTAAGAAACAAACATGCATCTCTCATTCTACCATGAAATCAGAATTTATTGTTATAGCTGCTGCAGGTAAAAAAGCAAAATGACTAAGAAACATGTTGTTTGATATTAAGTTATGACCACAACCCATGTCAACTATTTCTTTATATTACGATAGTGAAGCAACTATGTCTCGAGCTTATAGTAACATTTACAATGGTAAGTCAAGACATATAAGCATTCGACATGGATATATTCGAGAGTTTATTACAAATGGTGTAATCACCATTGTCTATGTGAAGTCTATGAATAATTTAGCGGATCCGCTAACAAAAGGACCATCTAGAGACATGATACAAAAAACAACTAATGGAATGAGGTTGAAACCCATTATTAAAGATACCAGTAATAGGAACCAACTTCGGATTAGCAAGAAGCTTATCTCTTAGTTTAATGGGTAATAACAAGTTACTGTTTTGTATCTATTGGACACTAAAAATTAATTTGAGTCCCTATTATGATAGTATTCAGTATGTTCTATTACGAAAAGTAGGATGAGCGTGGGCTCTTAATAGAATTTAAAGTTCATGTCTAATGTAATAGAGACATGTATAATTCCACCTATATGAATATAAAAGTGGTGTCGCTTTTGACAAAAGTTAGAGTTTTCTATTGTAAATATTCAAGAAAAAAAAATTATGATTTTAGCACATGGCCATAATAGTGCTAAACAATTGTAAACCTCTTTAAGAGTTTGGATAGTATTATGTGTGTGCTATCTTTTATTCTACAACAAAAGTTTTGGTTTAATCCGCGGACACCAATAACTTTAGTAGGATTCAAGTTCTAACACTAATTGAAGGTTTAAATTGCAAAATACCTTCTTGTAAGCATAATTCTATCAAGTGAAAAGACATTCATTACAAACTAGTGGGGGATTGTTGGTGTAGTTTGTAAATGAATAAAAAAAAGATGTTTATCCCACATTGAAAAGAAACACTCCCTCCTAATGTTTCTAAGTGTGGGTTTCTATTGTGTAGTAAATTAAGTCATGGTAAACAAACTCTTCTATTTGGCTTCCTAATGTTATTATATGGATATTTATAATATGAAAAGATAGCATTTGGAACTTGAAACTTAATATGAACAGTTATATTGTTTCATGAATAGTCATACTATTTGATGAACAACCATGGTGTTTTATCAATAGTCATATTGTTTGATGAACACCTATAGTGTTTCATCAACAATCATGTTGTTTGATGAACAATCATATTGTTTCATTGTTATGTTTCAAGTTTATAAAATCATGTTACTATACAGAAAAGAAATACAATAAAAAAAAACATACATTTTTTTCTTGGTCTTATCTTCTCATTCTTTTAGAGGTTTAGATGACTTAGTTGTATCATGGAGATACTGCCTTTGTGTGAGATAAATAAAGACCTTAAAGATAGTGTTTTCACGCCTCTAAGCCAACTCCATATTTGTTTTCATTCTAAATATTCCTAACATGTGGTTCCTTTTGAACCAGCGGAATTCAAGAATATGGAATGGAAGCATGGCTGGTGTGCAATCTGTGGTACAGCAGGGGCTGGAGGCGTGGAAGTGTGTGAGGCAGATTGTTCAACACTCAGTTAATGTGCAAGGGCAAAGTCAGAAATGGGATAAGCCTCCTGTAGGATTTCTGAAATGTAACATTGATGCAGACATTCTTGATCAAGGCGTTGCCATGGGTGCTGGTTTTGTAATGAGGAATAATGAGGGAGCTGTGGTTTACTGTGGGTGCTGGAAGATTAGAGGTTCTTTGTCACCAACATTGGCTGAAGCATTGTGTCTCAAGAATGTGCTGCAGTTCATGATTTCTCAGGGGCTGTCAAATGTTGTTATTGAGTCAGATGCAAAAATTGTTGTGGATGGAATAAATGATATTGGTATTAACGATTTTGAGATGGGAATGATATTTGAATATTGCAGAGAGTTAATTAATCAAGGGAATAATTTTGATTTGTAGTGCTAGTGCTAATGCTACATTGTCTATCAAAAAAAAAAAAAATGTAGAGAGTGTTTCTAGTTTTGTATACTAGAATCAAAACCCTGCGTTTATATGTAATGATATTGCGCGCGCTGTTTAATGAAAGTTAATTTCTTTTTTTAAAAAAAAAAGAAAAAAGAAAAAGAAACGGCAAGCTAACCGAAGCGATCTAGCTTTAGAAATAACGATACTATACGACTACATAGGAGGTAGATATTGTAGCCAAGGACATGGATAGTTAGGCAGATAATAAATAATAGTTAATGGCTTAATTAAATAGGAGTTAAAGATTTAATTAAATAAGAGCGAGAGAGGAAGCGTCGATTGGGGATGGTGATTTTCTGAGTGCGTGAAAGTGAAAAAACTGAAGAAAACCATTACTTGTTTGCTTTCTCCACCACCGCATCTAAAACGGACACATAACACACACAGCCTGCCTACCTCTTCCTCTGCTCTTTCCTCCCTCCCTCCCTCCCTTAATTAATATTATTGAACTGAGTCAATGCTAGATCTCCTCCCCTCCTACTAATTGCAGTCCATTCTCTATTGGCGGTTGTTAATTTCCTCTTCTTGACTATTCAAAAGCGAAATCGCCTCGTCTTTTTCCTTGCTGTTTCCTCTTTTTGGTCTCTCCATCCTCTCCTCTCCTCTCCTCTTCTCTCCTGTTATTCTCGTTTTGAGAATTGGGAGATCTGTTTATTAGAATTTCAAAATCTCGAAATTAATTGAGAATAAAATAAAATAATGGAGAGCGAGAACAAGAAGTCGGCCGTGTCGGATGTGGGAGCCTGGGCAATCAACATCATCAGCTCAGTCGGTATTATCATGGCCAATAAGCAGCTCATGTCTGCCAACGGTTATGCTTTCGGCTTTGGTATTATTATAATTATCCCTATCTCTAGATCTCATCATTCAATATCACAGTGATAATCAATAATTGATTGGATTCATCTGTTGAATCAATAAGTAATCGTTTTCTTTGCATTGCAGCCACAACCCTAACGGGCTTCCACTTTACTGTAACGGCTCTTGTCGGCCTCGTTTCAAATGCTACTGGTCTCTCTGTATCAAAGCACGTCCCTATGTGGGAGCTCCTCTGGTTCTCCGTTGTTGCCAATGTCTCCATCACTGGCATGAACTTGAGTCTCATGCTTAACTCTGTCGGATTCTACCAAGTATGTTACTTAATTAACTGAATTTTATTTTTATTGTTATTCTCAACCCAACAACTAATCAGATCTGCTTGATTTTTTGCATTTATCTTTTTATTTAACACTCTAGAGCCTCGCATATTCACACATCTACCATTACTAGTATATTTATCTTTTTTCAACATTGCTAAATTAATCAATTAATTGGTGCATGGCTCAGATTTCTAAGCTCAGCATGATCCCAGTGGTTTGCATAATGGAGTGGATCCTTCACAGTAAACAATACTCCAAGGAAGTCAAGCTATCTGTTCTTGTTGTGGTCATAGGTGTTGGTGTTTGCACTGTCACTGATGTCAAAGTTAATGCCAAAGGTTTTATATGCGCCTGTTTAGCTGTTTTGTCTACCTCTTTGCAACAGATTGTGAGTATTTTTTTAGCATTCCCTTCGCTTTATTATTAAATACCTTGATTCCTTTTTCCCTATAACTCCCATCCTATTCTTCATGCACCCTCTTTTAAAAGCACAAATTCATGACATTTGAACTTCGATGTTTTTTAGATCATGTAAATTATTTTGATTTAGCCTATAACTAGATGCTTCTTGTGGGAAATGAATTCCTGGAATGCACTAGCTTGTGAGATAGAGGTCAAGGATTCTAATGATTAGTAAATAGGGAATCAAAACCTTTTAATTTTTAGATATGTTTAACGTATTGGCTTCGGTTATGATAAAGTGAGAAAGAGGAGCAGGTACATTCTCATGAACAAATATGCATGGGTTGTCTCTAATGCACTGTGGGCTAACAGGAAGAGCTTCAACAAAGGTGGAAATTTTTTTTTGCTTAAGGTTCTGAAAGAAAATATGCACGATGTGCAAGAGTCATAGCCTTCTATATTAACTGTTTTCGAGCCATGATACTGAGTGTACTGATACTGAATGAAGGTGTGGAATGTAGTCTGATGAGCACGATATCAAAGCACATTGTCCCAAAATACAGTGTTACATCTTGATAATGTTTGTGGAACAAATTTTCATTCATTTCATTTTTCTTTGCGGAACAGACTATCGGTTCCTTGCAGAAGAAGTACTCAATTGGATCTTTTGAGCTGCTGAGCAGGACCGCACCAATTCAAGCCGTCTCCCTCCTTATTCTTGGTCCATTCATTGATTACTACCTTAATGGAAAATTCATCACAAACTATAAGTTATCTTCTGGTGCCATTGTAAGCTCATTCTTTATTCCATCCCTATTCTAGTCAATGGATTTCTTTGTGTTTCACAGAATCATTTGTACTCTGGAACAACCCTTGCCAACTTTTTTAAGCTAATAAGCAGTTTGAATTTTTGCAGTTGTTTATAATTCTTTCATGCTCCCTAGCTGTGTTCTGCAATGTGAGCCAGTACCTCTGCATTGGAAGATTCTCAGCTACATCCTTCCAGGTTTTAGGTCACATGAAAACAATCTGCGTTCTCACACTGGGGTGGCTCCTTTTTGACTCTGAGTTGACTTTCAAGAACATTATGGGGATGTTTATTGCAGTTCTTGGTATGGTTGTTTATAGTTGGGCAGTGGAGGCTGAAAAGAGTTTGAATGCCAGGACTACATCATATTCAAAGAACAGTTTGACAGAAGAGGAAATCAGACTTCTGAAGGAGGGAGTGGAAAGCATGCCTCTGAAGGATGTGGAACTTGCAGAGTCCAAGGAGTAGGCCTGCTTGCAATTGGCTGGGAATATAGGTATTTTTATTTGTTTCACTTCAGCATGGTTGGCATCTTTGCCTCATTTATGGCATTGCAAGACCGGTCTCCATCAGCTGACCACCCTCACACATAATCTTAGAAATTGTGTTCTATCTCTGTAAACCATATGTTCTTTTATTAATCATTGCTTTTCATTTAAATTATTTTTTTGTATGTGGAAAGAGATTAGCAGTGGAACCAAGATGTGATGAACTGTAAACTTCATATATACTAGTAAAAGAGCTCTTGGTAAGCAATAGAATTATGTCTTCCGATATAAACCATTTATGTTTTTGCCGGATGTGGTGTCTGGTTGTTCTTTGCCAGAGCTTGAACGAAAGATTGCGACGTAGGAAGTAAAAATATCGTGTCAAACTTGCGTGGATGTATTTACCTATTTGGAGCTCATTCCAGATATTTCATTATCATGCATTACCATTAACGGAGGCGATGTTTTTGTCCTTTCCTTCCCATCCTAAACAGCATATGGATGGATGGAGTTCCAAAATCCCTGTACTGTGACCAATATTCATTAGCGTCCTTGTTGCGTTGCTAGAGTGCTCAGGAATGCATGGATCTGCAACCAAATCCACAGTCATGATTCTCATGAAGTGGTTTGAATCGGTTATCTTAAGTGACTCGGACGTCGGTTATCTTCTTTGCTTTGTATGTTTGTTTCTTTTCGGAGCGGCATCGTAAATTCTCCTGGTACTTGTTGCTGGATTGTATTCTCAGGCGCAGCTACTTTCCGTTGGTTTGCAAGTGAAAGTGTAGGATACTCAAAGTGCACAGAAGTGAAGTCCTGAAATGTTTTGTGAAACTGTGATCATTAAGTCACCTTAAAAATAAAAGACGGTTTTGGTGTGGCTTCTGCTTTGCGTCTTCCGGTCATGTTTCGTGCGGCACGCTTCTCTGTTCTAGTATCGGTACATGGGTCATATACTCATGCGCACATGTATGTATCTATCTTGCCCATGTGCACGCTGGCTAAGCATGTGATGGTAATGGATGATACATCAGCTTTAAGGAATGAAATTGCATGATCATAGCTGGCAGGAAGTCCGGGGCCTCGTGGCATGGTTCCTGCTTTCATGGGAAATCATGTGAAAAGGGTTTCCTTGGTTGCTTTCGCTGATTGTACAATGTAGTGTTGCGCAATCAAACTGTGATTGATTAGTATTTTAGTATATAAAAATAAATGTAAAAGTATCTATTGAAGGGATAGAAATAAAAATATAAAATAAAGGATGTAAATGTGTTTGTCAAAGGGATGAAGACGAAAACAGTATTAGAATGCTTTTCTTTTAAAACAAAAGGTAAATACATCTTCTATTTCTATTATTACAAAAAAATACTAATTGATTTACTGTGCCCCTAGACACACGTCCCTATTCATCGGAGTGGTGTTTCTATGATTTTATCCTTATGGAAAAAAATGAATATGCTTGTAATTGGGGTACAATGGTGTTTTCCAGATAATGTATTTGTCATTTTAATAACTTGGCTCGAACATTTTTTTTAGTACAGTTAAATAATTATTTTATTATTGAGAGCAAAAATATAAAGCTTTTGTAAGGAGACTTTTCAGTCTTTTCTAAAAATCTTACACATAAGTTATGGTCATACTCATAGGAGAAAAATAAAATAAACATGGAAGGAGGGCTTCTATGTCTTTTCCTTTAAAAAACAATGAAATTTCAAAGGTACCCTTAGAATCCAAAAAAAAAAAAATAAGGTTAGTTTCAAGGATATCTTGGTCCTTTTCTTTTGATTTTGTTATTATTTTTTAGTCTGGTTAGGGGTTGTTTGGTAATTTTACATTATTAAATATTATTAAAAAAAAAGTTTGACACGTAATAGTCTTTGTGTCATTCATACGGTGCATGAAGTCCCTTATATTTACCAAAAATCTACTTTCACGACTATATTAGAAGCGATGAGTCGTCTTCTTTCTAGTGATGTGACATGTGTTAACGTTGGAGGTTTGATTAGGTTATTGTGAGTTTTGTTCTTTCTCCTCTTTTTTCTCTCTCATTACCTAGAAATTCACACTTGGCCTTCAAAAAAATAATTGCGTCGTCTGGTTTGTGATTTGATTAATTTTAGCCTTCCTTTGATCATTGTTTACTTGGTTTTTGATGCTTTTAAAAAAAATCAATTTCATCCCTGAGTATTTTATTCAATTTAATTTTTTAATCCAATTTGATCCATCTACTTTTGATTGCTCTATTTCTGTGTTTTATACTTTTCTTGATTATTATTTTTTTGCAATTTTGTGCCTTCCAATTTTATTGTATTTGTTTTCTTAATTTATTTTTTGTTCTTATTTTTTTTATTGCTATATTCTTTTTATTTTTCTGATTTTTTTTCTCAATTTTATCCCTAAACATTTAATTTCATTTGATTTTATGTCCAATTTTGGTTCTCATTCTTTCAATTACTTTTTTATATATATATATTTTCTTACTTCTTTTTTTTTTTTGGTTTTTCAATTCATCCCCTGATTATTTTCTTTCATATTGTTTTTATACCATATTTGGTCTATATTGTTTTGATTTTTAATTGTTTTATGGTTGAATATTTTAATTTGTTATTTTTTGTGGTTACCTTTCAAGATGACAATCTTTTATTGATTTTTTTTTCAAATTCATAATTTGATATTTTATTATTAAGCCATTGGCTTCTTTTTTTGTTCCACTTTCATTTCTATTGCGTGATCCCGATCTCATATCCTGATTAATATGTTAGTTGGGTTAACCATGGTTAACTCAGATTTTTTTTCCTTAATTTTTTAACATTTTTTTTGCAATTTCATTCTTTGATATTAAATTATTGGCTTTTGAGCTATGTGATTTTTTCATATTTCTTTCTGTTGAGTTATCTTGAGTACGAGTTAGTCAAGTTAACCCGAGTTAGCTTGTATTTTCTTACTCATTTCTTTTTATTTGACTTTGGTCTTTCTTGCTAGGTGCTTATTTTGGAAGTCTAATTTTTTTGTATTCCAATCTCATGTCGCAAGTGGTGGGTTAGTCAAGTTAACCCGGGTGAACTCAATTTTTTTCTCATTTTTTTAATGATTTTTTTTAATTTCATCATTTTGCATTAAATTATTTGACCTTGAGCTTTGTTATTTTTTTGCATCTCTTATTGTTTTGTTATTTCGAGAGCAGGTTGGTCAAGCTAACTTAGGTCAATTTGCATTTTCTTTCTCAATATTTTTTTGTTTAACTTCGGTCTTTTTTGTTAAGTCCTTCTTTAGTGATTCTATTTTTTTTTATCTCAATCTCACGTCACAAGTGGCAAGTTAGTCGAGTTAACTTGGGTTGGCTCAAATATTTTTTTCCTCGATTTTTTATGATTTTTTTTTCAATTTTATCTTTTTACATTAAATTATTTTCCCTTAAGCTTTATCATTTTTTCATTTTTTTTTGTTTGGTTATTCTGAGAGCAGGTTGGTAAAGTTAATCCAGTTTAGATCAGGTTTTTTTTATATTTTTTTATTGAACTTCAGTTTTTTTGCCAAGTCCTACTTTTGAAATTCTTTTTTTTTTTTTTATCTTAGTCTCATATCGAGGGTTGTGAGTTTGTCAAGTAAGCCCGAGTTGACTCGGGTTTTCTTGTTCAACGTTATATATATTTTTTTTCATCTTTTAAAATTAGGTTATTAAGTCTTTAACTTTACAATTTCTTTTTGCTTTTTTTTTTACAGGTTTTTTTAATCTCAAATCTCGGGTCATGTTTTAGTAAATTTAACCCGATTTATCTCGGATTATGATCGTTTGAATATTAATTTTTAGCAATGAAAAAATTTGGCCCAACCAACAACGTAGCGCGGGCCATCTATCTAGTTATCCAAAAAACTAATCCCCCTAACGATATTATTGTGCCCTAAGAAACATATTACTATTCTTTACAATAGTGTAATTACTATTTTTCCCCTTGGTCATTTTATCTTTTGCCCTCATTTTAGGGGTAAAGTGGTCTTTTCATCGTGACATAAATGTCTTTTAAGGATTGTGCGGAGTTATTTTGGTAATTATGTTTTTTATGCATGGTAATATTACTAATGTAACATTTGAATAAAATAATTCAATTCCATCTACACAAGCGTTTTCACTATGGATAATCATTCAACTCTTGAACAATCCTTTCTAAAGGAAGGAGTGTATGTATAATAAAATTACTGACATTGCTAGGCGAAGACAGAGACATCGTTGATGTTGCGGAGTTTAGCCTTTGAATTAATTTCAACCAAATCATGATGGGGATCTACTTTGATTCCCCTGTCAGTTATATCAATAGCATTTGAATAAAAATACTTTATTTTGCTCACTATGATATTGCAATTCAATGACCAGCGCAGAAAAAAATAAGAGGGTGGTTGTTGTTGCAGGAAAAAAAAATGCATAACGAAGAATGAGAAATGAGGGAAGGGAGAGAAGGGTCGATCATCAGGTCATAAATTAAATATTATCAACGACATGACCAACATAATTATTCTATCAATAACTTCGTCGGTCGTTCTGTCGGTAAAAATATCACATCACTGTACGATTTGACTTTTATGAATCTCATTGTAATACTCTCTGTAATTCCCTTGGTATATACCGAGAAAATTTTTTCATCGGCATATTTACAAACGTACTTTACCATTGAGTTAATTTTGTTGGTAATGTCGTCTATAAAAGTTATGTGTCACCGTACTGTTTGATTTTTTTTTATTCCTTAGTTTTTCACTGCAATTCCCTTGATATATACCGATAAAAAATTTTATCAGTGTTTACCGATGGATACAGGGAAGGAAGATTATCTCGGTAAAGGTCATCACAATATAATTCGATATTTCCGTTTATATTTGTTAATTTTCTGGTAATGAATGTGGTAATAAACTAACTAGATAGGAAAATACCACTGCACAACCATATTGCATGCTGCCAATGATATAGATTCATATTTGTAAATGTAAAAAAAGGCTAATAATTTACATATATAGATCCATAATTAGAGAGAAATTGGATCAGATTGACAAGCTGTTAATTTTTTCAGTCTAATTTGTTGCGAGATATATATATATGATTTCACTTTTAGGTTAATCACGAAATGTTTGAGAAATTAATTAAGTACTTAGCTATCTAATTAATTTCCAAATTAAAAGGGATATGTATGTATGAAGCAGACCTACAATGAAAATAGAAGACCCTAAAACTTACGGGCCGGCTTGGCCCGTCTTGAGAAGAAAATACATGTAAATTAAAAGAATGGGAAAATGAAAGAATTATATTATCGATGTATATTTATATATGTACCGATCATCAATGAGAATACTGGCAAGGTGGGATATTTAGAAGCGGGGGAGGAGGAGGAGGAAGGGGGGATATTTGTGGTGGGCGGCACTGGAGTGGAAGGTGGAAATGAGATCAGGAAGTTGCATGTAATGTGCTGTGGGATTACCAGTCTTAAGGAGGTGAAGAAGGTATTGGAAGAGATGGATCTCGCAGGCAATCCTTAAAGCCCCATCGTAAGCGTAACCATGCTCCTGTTCAGATAGACGAAGCAGGTCTTCAAATAGAGGATGGTTTAAGAAATGGGCTTCCATCTCAAACCTGCACTGAACATTGTCTTTCCCAACGCACACTCGAACGTGGCCCTCGGGTGGGGGTAGTGCCAGCTGATCTTCAGCTGAGTCGTCTGCGGACGGGAACCCTTTTGCTCCGCAGCACCATAGCTTTCTAACGATTCCACTCATTATAAGTAATCTTAATCAGTCTTGCTTGATTCGATGACTAAAAATCGATTGCTTGCCCTTAATTTCTTGCTCAATCCTTTGATCTTATGCTGTATACTACTACACTTTGATTGATGAAGAAGAAATCGATGACAGTTGAAAGGAACCCAAGGAGAGGATGGCAATTTATAGACGACCTGGCAAATTGAAGGCCAAACTATGAGTGCATGGTCAATATCATAATATAATATAATATAATAAACAAATTAAACACACATGGTATTCAGCCAGCGGTGGAGCTAGCTGAGGTGATCTGGTAATTAATTAGCTTCAGTGTGAAACTGGAAGAGTGGACCTCAACCCAACGACCTATATAATGTGCAATTGCGCATGTATTAATTAATTTGTTTGGTACGTAAACAGAAAGGAAGTGAAGTCCAGCTAGGAACCGCGTAAAGAGCGCGGTGAGAAAATGCACAAGGTATGGTATGGCAATCTTTAATTAATTTGAAACTGCAATGATTATTATTTATAGTTTTTTTCCCTCTTAAGAAAAGCATTTCTTCCATATTCCATTCGTAGCGGTTCACTAATTCATTGAATCTCTATTGGGTCACCCAGGAACGTAAGAAAAAACGACAAAAAAAAAAAGAAAAAAAATATAAGACCACCTCCACTACTCCGCCGGAGACACATCTCAGTCCTATGTACTTTTGTTTTATGAATGCCTTGTCATCCGTGTGTCCAAGTCAAACCCCCCTAAAATTTATTAGGGATGAGCAAAAAAACTAAAAAATTGAATAAACCGAGAAAACCGAGAAAAAAATAACTGAAAAAACCGAACCGAAAAAAAAACCGATTAAACCGATTAAATTTTTTGCAAAAATGTTCGGTTCGGTTCTGTTTCGGTTTCAGAAACCTGAAACCGGAAAAACCTCAACCGAACCGAACCGGTTCGGTTTAAGGGGTACTATAAATACAAAAAAAAATCGCGTTACTTTTCTTAACCCTAGCATCCATACTCCTGCTCCAGCCGTCCTTCTCCTTGCTCCTGAGCCGCTCCCTCAACTCACAATTCACAATTCACAATTTCACATCTGTAACGAAATCAATCCATCTTCATCTTCAAACGTCAGCAGCCACATCCTTCTCCCACCATCTTCATCTTTCCTCTCCCACCATCTTCATCTTCAAACGTCAGCAGCCACATCCTTCTCCCACCATCTTCATCTTTCCTCTCCCACCATCTTCATCTTCAAACGCCAGCCAGCCACATCCTTCTCCCACCATCTTCATCTTCAAACGCCAGTCAGCCACATCCCTCTCCCACCGGCCACCATCTTCATCTTAAAACCTCAGTCAGCCACGTCCCTCTCTCACACGGTCACACCCGATCTTGAATCGTAGGACACACACCACACCGGCTCACCGAACCTCCAGAGTCCAACTCCAGATCCAGTCAGGCAGTCACCTCCCTCTGTCACACCCGACCTTGAATCGTGTCACACCAGGTATGGTTTCTTTTTTCTGTCAATCTTTGTTTTTTTTTTTTTGAACATATGCTCTGTGATTCCGTTTATTTTTTAATAAACTTCTTAAGAAGAAATTTATGACAGACAATGTGTTTTTCTTTGCTGAGAAAGACAATATGTTAATGAATTCGTGTTTTATTAAGGTCATGAGTAGCAATGAAAAAATAATGGAATCTAGATTAATATCGGAATGAGGGTTAATTTAATAAACAAACTCTTGCATGTTAATTTAATATACAAAACGCAGATTGATTGTTCCAAATGCTAAAGCTAACAGCACATCACTGAAAGAAATGGGAAAATGGGAATAATTGGCACTGGTAGTGGTAAAACTTGATCATTACTAAAGAAACCTCTTTGTGCCGTTTTAGCTAGAGATTAGAGATCGAATTCCACTCATACTCTGAGGTGGAGTACTGGTAAAAGATTAGAAAAATTATCTCATTATGTCAATAGCCAGGCGACTGAAGAAGAAAATGATACTAAACAAATGATAAAAACTTGCAATACCAATGCTGTAAATTGGTATTATGAGCCTGATGTTATTACATCAGGGAGAAAAATGCCAACATTAATCCTGCAATGATGCTTACTTCATATGCCAATTCGAGCCTCTCTCCAGCTCTTACAAGCTGCAATGGGAAAAGACAGCTTTCCCGAGAGGCATTTGTTTTAACTATCATTGTTAATCCATTGAAATTGCATGCATAATCACCTTGATCTTGCATTTGGAAGTACATATTAAAAGCATAAGAAACATTGCCATCAATGTCCATTTTGCTGCATGATGATCCATAACCCAAGCTTGTACAAGCAGCCGAAGAGCAAGCATAGCTGATTTCATCTGCTATCATGCTCAAGTTCTTGTTCTCCTCATTAAACACACACCATCGAGGTGACATGTACTGAACTCCCTTTGCTGCTATTAGCATCTTGTCGTTGCCTTTTCCGGATAAATCTATTGGAAACTTTGGCTTTCCATCATAGTAAAAGAGTCCCCAATGTCTCTCAAAATGTCCTGGTGCAATGCTCTTCTGATTCTTGTCAATTAGTGTCTCTCAAAATGTCCTGGTGCAATGCTCTTCTGATTCTTGTCAATTAGGCCAAAAAGATACAATTTCAATTGGCCTGGTCGGAGAGGGGTACCCTTCTTTGCGACCAACTTTTTTAGGAGACCGTCATAGAACTTCTGCGTTAAAAAAATCATTGCTAATCCATTATTATGGTGTGTTGTGTGCTAAAAAAACAGAGAATAATGTTTTTATCTGTGTTAAAAAAGAGGAGGTTCGGTGGATTGTAATTTAACAATTCTGAAAACTGAATTGTTTGTATTATTGTCTATTGAAATTACAAAATACAATCTCAGCACTCAGTAGCATAATTGTTTTTACAACATATCAACCAAAATAAAAGAACTTAACTTGTGAAAATTGTTTGCAATCATCTAACATGTCTAATTTTTTATTTTGTAGAATTTGATGGAAAGTTACATTTAGTAACGGATGATAATTAGTTCAAAAGTTACTTTGATGGTAAAATTCTACTTTTTATTTTTACATATTCTAATTTATTTTATCATGTTATAATTTTAGATCTTGATTTTCAGGTTTTGATGGCAATGGTATTACGGAATCAAAGTGCAATGTTCTTGTCATCTTGATGTGCTTTTTGATTGAGATGATGTGCACAATGAAGATATATATTTTTTGCATGAAGTATTTTATTTTTTATGGCAATGTTATTTGTTGTTTTTTTTAAGTCCTTTTGAAGGCAATGCTTTGTAATTTTAATTTTAATTTTAATTTGGTGTGTGTGTTATTTAAACTTTGATGCATGAGGAGTCCAAACTCCAAAACATAAATATTAGAAAGACTTGCAACATATTAAACATAATATTAGCACTAATAATTTAATATAAATGAATATTTAGTGATAAAAAATATTAAATATATTATAGAATTTTGTAACAAAATTAGATAATATTTACATTAATTACAAGCCCATCAGAAAGCCCATCAGAAAACCCATTAAAAAGCCCAAAAAAAATTAATATAGGTTTTCCGGTTTTTCTATTAAAAAAACCGAACCGAACCGAAACCGGTCGGTTTGAACCGGTTCCGGTTTGAATTTTTAAGTTTTTCAAAATTTGATTTTGATTAGTTTTTTAAATAAAAACCGAACCGAACCGAATTTGCTCACCCCTAAAATTTATCCTTTGAATCCCTTATCGATCATTATTTGGTTTTTCGTCCACCTCTACACAACACAGAGAAGCCTTTAATCAAGCAAGGGCAAGGTCCAGAAGGGCCCATTCATAATGTTACATTTTAGGAGGAAATGAGCCCTTAGAACACTGCACGAGAGAGGGCCGAGCCCACATCTTAAAGCGAATAATAAGAAAGAGATAAGAAGGAAACACACGGCCCAAACACATATCGGTAGAGGAGAGGAGAGTGGACTGTGAAGAGAAGACTGGGTTAAGAAAGAGGAAAGGAATTCTGAATAGTTTTGGGGAAGTAATGGCGATGATGATGGAGGAGGAGGATGGCATGGATTCTCTGTTTGAGGGAATGGTCTTGTTTACACCTCATCAATTCACTGATGAACAACTTCATCGGCAACCTGTTGAAGATCCTCTTAAGCATCCTGAAGAATCTCAATCTGATGATACAGTTAATAATAATAGCAACAATACTTTAGCAGAAGCAGGAGCAGGAGCAGGTGCAGAAGAAGCATCTCATCATCAACAGTTGTCAGAGCCCCTCGATGAGAACCTTTTCTCTTCCTTCCAAACCCTAACCCAGTCCCAGTCCCAGTCCCAATCCCAATCCGATCCAATTTCCCCTTCTCCTACTACTGATCCAACTACTCAGATTTCTTCTACTTCTAGAAAGAAAAGGAGGGCTTCCTTCAGGATCGGCTATGCCAGAGATCGCACCTATCCTCCCGATCTCAACAACCACAATGATGATGATGGCCATGATGCTGATAAGAATGAAGACGATGCCTCTCAATCCCCATCATCTATTGTTGCCAATCCTATTGATACTTCCCTCTCAGATTCACAATTCAAAAATAAGAAAGATGAAACCTTGTCCCAATTTGACCACCTTAAGTCCCAGATTTCTGAGAAGCTAGACGCTGCTCGGCTCTTGATTGCCTCTGTTTCTTCCGCCCGCAAGGATTCCATCTCAAGGAGAAGAAAAGCTGCTGAGGATCTCAATTTAGCATCTGCCAATCACGCCCACTTAGAACACCAGTTGGAGGTTGCTTGTGAGGCCGAAGATTTCGAGACCGCAGAAAGGATTAGCGACAGCCTTGCTGCTGCTGAGAAGGAGAAACAAACTCTACTCCTTGCTCTCAAAGACGCTGAAGCTCACTGTGATACCATCGACTCTAAGATGTACCATGCTCTTGACTCCCAGATTGCTGCTGAGCAAGAATGCGCTTCTCTTCTTCAACATTTCGCTAAGGTCACTACCACATTACTGTTACTTTAAAAAAAGACTCTATTTCTTTTTATCCATTCCATTCTATGTAAATGTTAAACACCTAATAGAACTGCCTTAAGGAAATAATCATCACTGCCCCTGCATATAATGCCTAAATCATCCCTTCCTTTTCTCCTAGGATGCAGAAAATAATGCAGATTTAGTCTTGAAGAATGCACAGATACTTTCTTCAAAAGAAATCGATGATTGGTTTTCATCCTCCCAAGTCTTGGAGGCCAAGAAAATCGAATTAGATATTGAGTCACATTTCATAAATGAAGCACGCTCGCGGGTCAGTGATTCCATCCAGCATTCAGTTGAGGACGATAGGAATGAGAAAGAAATTCTCTGTAAGAAAAAGGACGTGCTCACTAAGGAACTCGACCATCTTCTCGATTTAGTCAAACAGAAGGAAATGGAGATAGATGAGAATGATACTAGAATCAAAGCAGTTGATGAGAGGATTGCTGTTGTGGTCTCTGATTTCAAGGAGATTCAATCAAGCATTAATGCAAAGTTTGATGACTTGCAATCACGCCTTTCTCAGATGCATCTGCAGAGTGAAGCATTATCGACAAAAAGAAAGGAAATCGATAGGTTCCTTACTGAAGAGGAAGAACGTGGGGCTAAGCTAAGGGAATTAGTCAGGGTTTCAAAAGATGAAGCAAAAGTCTACCAAGAAGTTGTTGTGCTGAGAAAAAGCCTCAAGTCGTCCATTTTGAAATCCAGGGAAGAAAAGTTGAGGCTGGCAAAGACCGAGGAGGAGCTTACCTTGGATGTACAGATGCTCCAACAGGAAGTTTCTGCTGCAAGAGGTTCCCTGCAGGTGGGTTTTACTTTCCAAATGTTTCATGTGTTTTTGTTTCTTTCTTCCAAAAATACATGCAAACAAGTAGATCTCTTTATTTATTTTTTTATTTTGTAAGGGTGTTAAATTTCTGTGCAAGCATGTCTATCTCGCAAAAGATAAATCTTGGGCTTTTCTACTTGAGCAACCTGTGACAATCTAGTCTTTCCAGATTCATGCATTTTTTTTTGTAAATTGAATATGACTAAGTTGTTGAAATATTACAGAAGGTCCCTCTACTAGTCTTGCATGGTTTATCAAGTATAATATAGATGGTTAGAATAAAGATTCTCTTTCTAAAGTGACTTCTTTACTCTGAAAAAACAATACCAAGATTGTTTAGTTCATGAATCTATCCTGGGGAGCCAAACAAAAAATAATCTTCAGAATCATTTTAGCTGATGGGAAAAGTTTGGAATTTATAGGTGTTTACTTGGGCTTAGAGTTGTCTAAGTTAGTATGTTCATGTATCAGAAGAGTGCATGGGCTATGGATCCATACAAAAAGTTATGTTGATGTGTCCAACTCTAGTTTTTCTAAGTAGAAGAGTTTGTCCACATGTATAGATTCCACCTGGCCAGCACTTCATTGCACTTTATTGTTAGTCTTTTCAATTACATTCTCGAAAACTTCAGCCAGAGGAAGTATTTTTCCATGATCAGATATTGACATGTCCAAGCCGATCATTTGCCAATTCAGTTAACTCTATGTTTCAAAATTTTCACTGAAACCATATCATTTATTATAACTCCCCCTCTCTCTCTGTGCTATTTGTAGGAGCTATCGTCAACTAAGTCCAGCATCCAGCAAAATATATCATCCTTAAAGCAGAGAAGTCTATTCATAGATAAAAGAGTCCCAGAGCTGGAGGCAGAAAAGAAAGTTGCTGCTGCTGCGAGAAACTTCAAGGAAGCTGCACGAATAGCTGCTGAGGCGAAGTCATTGGGTGTTGAAAAGGATAGTTTGGAGATTGGCTTGCAAAAGGCCACTTCAGAGCTGAAGAAGCTTGAGGAAGATATTAAAGATACTGTTGACAGATTGCAAACTACTGAGGGACTGATATTATCCAAGGAAAAGGAGGTTGCAATGGCTAGATTCCAGAGGTTGCTTTTAATTTCTGGTGCTGCCACAGCAGAAAGATTTGCTGCTTTAGAGCGGGGCGACACTAAAGAAGCTAACCTCCTACTTGCGGAGGCTGAGGCAGCAAATGATGAAGCAAAAAAACTTCAACCAACATACAATTTTAAAGAAGAAGAATTTTTAATACCTAAACAGTTCATCCCTGTGGAGCTTGTATCCAATCTTGGGAGGAAGCAGTTAGCAGAATTGGCAGCTTCCGCTCATTTTCCAGCATCACAATGACTAGAACCAGAGTGAAATTGATTTGAAGATGACCAAACCAAGAATTATTGGAGAACCAATAGCATCCAAATCATGTGATTTCGAAACAGTTTCAGAAATTGCATTGCAAGGGACTACTGTGATTTTGATCATAATGTTGATATTTTCTCTAGAATTTTCCTGAGCCATGGATGACAAACATCAATTACAGTTTTGGTGATCAAAAGTTTGGCAGCAAGATCCATCCTATTCTTTGACATCTTGCCATGTGAGGACTTGTCACCTTTGGTAAGCCATAAATACAGAGCCTTATGTTGAATTATATTTTATTGCTCTTTGTAATTATCTTTTTGTCCGTGTCCTTTGATATATGTTTTCTAAACAGAATCATTTCCTGTGCGGTTGAATTTCATGTTGTTGAGAATATTTTACAAGGTTGATCTTTATCACACTTCTATCCTGTTTTTATGTCAACTACATACTATAATCACTTAATCTGACTACAAAAACCAATAAGTTTCATGTTTCCAGAGAAGGTTGTGAATCAACCAAGGGAGGAAACAAACTTCACCATGCAAAATGTTAGAATTTATGTATGTGCTATTAGAAATTTGTGTTTGAAAGAAAGCTATAGGTCTAGACATTTTGTTAATTTGGGGTGGTTTGACCATAGCTTACATATCAGATACATGTTAAAATTGAGGTCAATTCTATGATTTGGGTTGGATTTGTCTTGCTGGGGGCTGATACTACCTTGAAACTTAGTGCCTTTGATTTGAGCATTGCTTTGAAAGTTCCAATGGATCAGTTGACCCTATGCCTAATGCAGTAGGAGTAACAAATTTACCTGATTTATAAGGCCTGTGGAAGCATTGATTTGTATTGTGTAATCTGCACACTTAATTCTTGGTTGATTCCAAAGCTAAGGCTTCACAAAACATGACTCCAGCTTTAAATGCCTATGTATGAAACACACGTGCACACACGTACGCACTCCGGAAAAATTAAAATAGCTTCAGGGGTTAGTTTAAAATGATCATGCGTGAGCTATGCATGTCATACATAAAAGGAAATTCTTGTTTGTTTTGAAGTTAAAATTTAGAAATACTCTGCTAGTGAACTCAAAAAAGCCTGATTGTAACTGCATCAGCATGTGGAAATCACTGCATGGATGCTGAAAATAAGGAGATTGTCCTTTCATATTAGTCTGCTAGGTCGTTGTATCTGATTCTTGTTTGAAGGGCTTGGTGTAAATTATTTTTGAATGATTCAAAAATGTTGTGCAACTAGTCTGAAGGTGAGGTTCCTTCATACCATAAAACATAGTTTGAAGATAAAAGCTGTTAGCATAAACATAAAAACAAGGACCTCCTTCCGCAAAAATATTCGTCGAGTAAATTGCAGCATACACACTCATGATATCGTTAGATTGGCTTTTAGATTGGAAAAGGATGGTGTTAAATTATCATTTTTTATTTTATTTTTTATATTCAATTAATAATTATCATTTATTAAATTCAAATGCAACACAGAACAAGTGGAAAGAGAAGTGCATACTATTTTGGATTTTTTTAGTAATGAAGGCATTGAAAAATCAATGAATTGTTTATACATGTCCTCATCGTCACTCCAGCCATAACCTCTATTAAAAGGTAGCGCTAGATTTTACATCTGAGAACAAGCAAGACTCTTAACTACTTAAAATTCATGATTGTGCATTGTAGCATCAGCTTTTGCTCCATGCTATATGGTGTTAGACGTTTCAAGAAAAGAAACGTGCAATCATGCCTCTTGTTCTTGGAGCACATAAACTACAAAAATTTAGAGAAGAAAGGATAGTCAAAATCAAAGATTTAAAGAGAGGAAAAACTAATAAATGATATCCGGCGCCTTAAATCCCTTCTATGGACCTAACAAATGATAGCTGGACCTGGTAATGGGATGAGATATATTAATTCCATTTAGAGCTAATGAAAAATATTGAGAGTCTGTAGAAGCATTTTGGTCTTGTCCCGGTAAAAAGCTGACATTTATTCTTTACAAAAACATATATAGCCAGCATATAAATGACCTCCTTATTTAGGATGTTGCTGTAATAACTTATAGCCATTTGAATGACCTCCTTGAGCTTATGCAAAACAAACAAATTCATGATATTGTTATAGCCATTCCCCCAGGTATGATTCGAATGACCTCCTTAATACTTAACAGAGCTTATGCAAAACAAACAAATGCATGATACTGTTGACAGTCTCCTTCATTCAGCAAGAGAAAGAATGTCAACCTCTTTACACACAAGCATGTACAGGTGGTTTTAGATTAGAGCTATGGAATTACCTGCCCATTCGCTCCAGCATTCATGCAAGTAGCTCCGCCTACAATACTCAGAATTCCTCCTGCAAATTCAAGACCTGTAAAACCTTTATTGCAAAATCATACACCTAAACAATTGAATCGAAATCCACTTCCAACTCTATAAACCATGGAGACTGCGTTAACACCAATGTACTCATGCATGTTCTGCGAGTAATGAGGGTCATTAGTTAGCTTAGACAAAATCAAATCAATTTGCATCTCTTTCCTAACACCATGACAAACACTTGCACAAAGCTAAATGATGGTCTTATAGCGGCGCACTATAATTATTGCATGTCATGCCATGTATGTTTCACACAACAATAGTTTTATTTTACATGCACAAAGAACATCAGAAAGCACAAGTGCAAGACATGTCACAGCCACATATTCTGGTTCTCTGGAAATATGCTGAGAAGGGTAACAGAAAGACCAATGTTATGGCAAGCAGATGAGGAGAAGTACCTAGCAATACAAGCATGATATAAATTAAGCAAATTGAACCCAACTAACTGACCTTTTACTAGTAATTGTCATATCTAGCTTGCGAAGTATAGGTAGTGCTTGGCTAAGAAAACACAGTTGATGATCCCACTCCCGCACAAACACCAATTCTCTCTCTCTCTCTCTCTCTCACACACACACACACACACACACACACACACATATGTATATATATATACTTCTATTTAACTTTGACGGTAAAGAAACAAACCATTCGACACTGCCATAAAAAGAAAAGAGTATTAAGAGAAACAAACCGACAACACCCATATTTCTGGAAAGTTTTCACATGGCATCAATCTTAATGACATTTTATTAACAGCATTAGTGTATAACAACATTCGATTATGACCACATGATTTCCTCGTATAACAGCATTCGATTAACAGCAAAAGTGTATAACAACAAAAGTTTTCACATGGCTTGCAACTATAGAACGGAACAAGCCACTTTTGGATCTGGATCTTCTCAGCTCGGGTACCGGTCTATCTGCCACGAGCTTGTTGAGGTCGCCGATGGTGTCATCGTCGTTGCACTTCACTCTCAATGGAAAGTCTCTCGATGGAAAAGTTAGAAGATGAGGGTATTTTAGTTTTTTTACGCTGACTCATTGGTCATTAAAAGATTGAACATGGTTATTATTATCTTTGCAGATTAATTTGTACAGTAAAAATACACTCCTGCTCCCAAGATCAACGAAATTTAAACCTGCTGACCAAGAATGTTTTTTACTTTGCATGGACTTGAAAATCAGTAAAATACATCTTTGCCAGTATATAAGACAAAATAGCTTATATGCATGCAGGGGGTAGTTTGGTACTTTCACATTGGTTTATTTATTATTTTCAGGGTTATGAGGGGGCTTTATAGTAATTTAACATTATTTTTAAATATTAAATTCTAAAAAGCTGATGTTGCGTGTTTTCCACGCGTTAATGGCGTCCACGTTTTTTCAATTGTGCGTGCGACGCCACTGTTTGTTCAAAAATAGCCTTCCGTCGTGTCACTGAAAGCGTCGTCACGTGATCTTTCTCCTAGTGTAAAGCGTGTCAGTGGTGGTCTGGTGATTTATTGTCGATGGCCATTAATGCATTGACGTAAGATCCAATAGTGTGTTTGACTATGGCGCTATAGTGTCGTCCACAGTCAAATACTTTGTTGGGTCTAGTTGGGAGGCAGGGCTCAACGCTATTGGCATCTTTTGGAAGTGTTTTGGGTCTGGATTGTAAACCAGACCCAACAACGTTGGGCCCGACCACTAAAGCCAGACCTAGCGGCTTATGGCAGAGAAGGTCACGCCTCCAACCACAATTCTTGACTAAAAACACAGGAGCGTTGGGTCCTGCTAACACCATGACTTAATATCGTTGGGTCCTGCTTAACCCATTAGAGTTTGGTCCTGCCCCAAGCAAGACCTAAGAGTTAAGGGTGTTGCCTTCTCTGCCAAAAGGTATTGGATCTGGCTTGGCAGTCGGACCCAACGCTGAAGCCAGACCTAAAACACTTCTAAAAAGTGCCAAAGCGTTAGGTTCTGCCTCCCAACAAGACCCAACAACCTTAATTTGTTTAATTTTTGAAATAACTTTCGACAAGCCAAACCTATGAAATTTGAGATTTTTTAATTTACTTTAAATTAAATTTTTTTTGATATTTTTGTATTATTTTGTAAATAATTTTTTTAAAAAAAATATATTAAGATTGTGTTTAGCTGCGAAGCGAGACCCAGGAAATCTAACAATTTTAAATTTTTTTCTTTGCTTCAAAATAATTTTATTTTTAAAAAAATATATTGAGATTGTGTTTGGTTGCGAAGCCAGACCCAGTACATTTGACAATTTTAAATTTCTTTCTTTACTTCAAAATGATTTTTTTAAAAAAAATATATTAAGATTGTGTCCGGCTGCGAAGCGAGACCCAAGAAATTTGACAATTTTAAATTTATCTTTACTTCAAAATAATTTTTTTTTTAAAATATATATTGACATTGTGTCTGGTTGCGAAGCGAGACCTAGAAAATTTGAAAATTTTAAATTTTTTTATTTACTTTAAATTAATATTTTGATGTGAATATAAAAAAATAAATTTTAAAAAATAAAAAATATTATCTTAATATATTTTTTAAAAAATATTTTAAGATATTTTCAATCCCGTCCGTGTTGATCTTAAATGGGTGTTGGGTCTTGCCGGTGCAGGAAGGTTTGCAGACTTTGAAAGCTATCTAGAGAGGCGTGAGCAGTCTCCTAGAGTCCGGTTGAAAACCACGGCTCGAGTAGAACAAAAGGAAAAGATTGGAGTCATTCACAGGAAAAGCGAAGACCAAAAATGCCTACTCCTCTGGTAGGGCTATTCAAAGCAACCCACCCCAGGGACATCGACATAGGAAGATTGTAAAAAAATAGCAAACAATTGATTTCCATTGGTAGACGGATTGGGAATTCATGTTATCATGTACGTGACAATTCAATCCCCCATGCCTCTTTATGTCTCTGCACATCGTAAATATATATTTTATTCATTACAGTATAACATTATGAAAGACCATTGAACAATAACAACGATTAACTTCCAAACCCAACAGCCATACTCAATTAAATTTCTTTGTTGTTGTCTTCTCTGATTTAATTTTATTTTTCAAAATAAATTGATAAGATTTTTTTATATTGTACAAAAGTTTGATAATGATAATTTTTTTTTGTTTCAAGTTGGGTTGAATTTCCTAATTAAATCATATTTGATTTTGCGTTTTGAAAATTTTTTGATAATTTTTAAGTTTTTTTCTTTACTTTAAATTAATATTTTTGTTATGTTTTTGCATTATTTTTTTTTAAAAAAAATATGTTGAGATTGTGTCTGGTTGTGACACCAAACCCAAGAAATTTTATAACTTTTAATTTTTTTTCTTTACTTCAAAATAATATTTTCTTCATGTTTTTGTATTATTTTTTAAATAATTTTTTTAAAAAAAAACATATATTGAGATTATGTTTGGTTGAGAGGTGAGATTCAAGAAATTGAAAAAAAATTATTTTTTGCTTTACTTCAAATTAATATTCGTTTGATATTTTTTTCTTTACTTCAAATTAATTAGATCATGTTTGATTTTGCGTTTCAAAAATTCTTTGAAAAAAATTTAACAATTTTGAAGTTTTTTTATTTAATTCAAATTAATTTTTTTTTATGTTTTTGTAATTTATTTTTTAAAAAAATTTGGCATTGTGTTTGGCTGCAACGCCAAGTCTAAGAAATTTTAAATTTTAATTTTTTTTCCTTGCTTCAAAATAATAACTTTTTTATATTTTTAAAAATATATTTAAAAAAAAAATATCGAGATTTTGTCTTGTTGAGTAAATAATTCTCTAATATTATTATATTAAAGTTGATATTAAATTTTTTATTCATATCATATACTTTATAGATTTTTGGTATTATATAAGAGATTTTATTTTGGGTAAACACGATACCAAGACAAACCCATGGAATACCCCCTTATCAACGAAAAATAGACACTATGTAATTTTATTGCACTGGAAAAAACTATGTTTTGGACCTCCCTTTTTCAGTGGATTATCTTGAAAAAAAGATTCCAATTTGTTTTTAGTATTTAAAAGCTCTAGGTCCTGCTGGATGATGGCCCAAAATAACTCTGGGTCCTGCTGATACAGGATCCAAAATTGCTTTGGATCCTGACGTGTGCAGAACCCAACATAGCAATGGGTCCTGTTGATGCTGAACCTAAGTGGGTGTTGGGTCATGCCTGATGCAGGACCCAAAGTAGTAATAACAATAACAGCCTCCCACACACCACGACCCAACAACTAGGATTCAACAGTGGTGCCCCCTGTCTCCTACCTCACCAGGACCCAATAACATTGGGGCTCAAAACTAGGATCCAATAACTTTGGGCCCTACCTCCCACCATGACGCAACACCCAATTGGCCCCTTCTGCCACTAGGATCCAACATCTTTGGACCCTTTTCTAACCAGGATCCAACAGCTTGGGCCATGCCCAAAGCAGAACCTAACGCTTTGGGTCCTACCAGGAGGCCAGGCTCAACAACGTTGGGTGAGTCTGTTTCATTTAAAATCTGAGCCTGAATTGACCCAGAATAAACCAGTCGACCTGCCGCGTCAACCCAAAAATCAATGATTCGGTGAAAATCCGGATGAGACTTTTTTTTTTCAAATGTGTTTTTTCTCCTACCCTAAACCCTTCGTTTTTTCATATTTTTAAATACAAAATAAAGTGACATGACGAGTTAAAAAACAAAAAACTAAAAAAATAGATAAAACATCCTCTCTTTTATTTTGTTCAGGAGCTCTTTTAAATTTTTTTGATTATTTGACCTGTGGCGAAGCGCGGGTCATATAACTAGTCTTTTATGATATGTCGTGCAAATAAGAATTGGCTAGGGGCGATCATTTTCGATTCAGTTTTTATCGAAAAAAAGTAACCAAATCGATTTAAAAAAAAAAAAAACCAACACCGGTTCAAACCGATCGGTTTTGATTTGGTTTAGTTTTTTAGGACAAAAACCGGTTCAAACCGGTTTGACTCGGTTTTTTCGGTTTGGCTTGGTTTTTTTCCGGTTTGGGTTCGGTTCGGTTTTTTCGGTTTTAGGCTTATAAAACCAAACCGGTCAGTTTTTTCAAAATTTTAATCGGTTTAATTGGTTTTTTTTTCACAATTCGGTTTTTTCAGTTATTTTTTTCCGATTTGCTTGGTTTTTCAGTTTTTTTGCTCACCCCTAGAATTGGCCTAGTGCTCAAATATCGTACACAAAACAAAAGAAATTAAGGTATTCATTGTGTGATGGTTTTCTTGAGGTTTTTGGTTACATTGGTGGGGTTTTATATATACAACATATAAGATTATAGTAGCGGTTATTTTACAAAGTGTTTTTGGTTTGGAAATGCATCAAAATAATATTTTTATTTATTTTTTAAATTTTATTTTTAACATGAACACTTGAAAATTATAAAAAAATAATTTAAATAAAAAAATTTAAATTTTTTCAAAAACAAGGTTAGACAACAAAAAACAAATAATGTATTAATAAAGCCAGAACATGTATTTTTTTTAACGAATGATTTTATAATATTATTAAGTATAACTCTAAAAGGCGTGGGTTATCACCATGCAAAACTAATCATTTTTTCACACATTATTGTAGATGGGCTGTGCAAAATTTTTTGTTCTTTTAATTTGGTCATTGAATTTTTTTTTTTATCCTGGTATTTTAGTTCTAATTGAAGACCAATTACTTTTGATTTCTTATGAAATGGTGAAATTAAAAGAAGAGGGATCGAGATGAAAAAGACACCAAATATGGGTTGCGTGCTATAAATTTCATAAAATATACACCTTGGTTTTTAAACTTTAAAAATCAAGCAAATTATACAATTCTAGTACCTTAATATTTTTCCAGATCAGTTTTGCTACAAATATTCATTTTTGTTATTTTTTTAGCCCATAGTTGAGAGAGGTTGCTATATTCTGGTGGTAAAGAGAAAAAAGCGTCGTTGACACTAATTTAGGTAACAAAAATGAACAATATTTGTGTCAAATAGTTCCATTTGATGAGGAGAGTTCATACTATGTGTTTTTTTTTTTTACTTTTAAAGTTTGTAAAAAAACAAATTTGAATTCGGGTTGATTTTTGGATTCGGGTTGATTTTTAGATTTGGGTTGATTTTGTTTTTTGAGATGATTTTTTGATATCATAAATAGGTTTATCATGGTTTCTACAATATTTTTATAGGTGTTTTGGGTCACAAGATGGTTGAAAAATGGATTTTTAATTTAAAAAACTTAAGGACTAATTTTCCAACGGCCGGAATTTGGGCAAATTAAACGACGTATTATTTGCCTCAACAGGCAACACGTCGTTCGATTTTTTTTTCCAAAAATATTTGGGGCGGGCCTAGTTGCCAAAATAATAATAATTGAAGGCCCAGTCACGCGGGTCATGACAAAATGGGCTAGGCCCATTAGTGCCTTTTCTTTTCTATTTTTAATTAATGATTTTCTTATGTTTTATTTTCTCTATTTCTTTAATTTATATTTAATTTAGTGTCCCCTCTCTCTCTCTTTCATTTTATTTGGAAATTCTATTTTAAATAATGATTTTTTTTAATTATGTATTCAAATTTAAAGAGTTTTTCTTATTTATCTATATTTTTTTTAATTTTTTGTATGGATAAACTTTAGTTTTGAAAATAAAAAATTATTCTCAGATAATATTTCTAATACTTACAGCTTTCTTGATGTTATTTTCTCCTTTTATTTTATTCGATCAATTTAATTTATGTCTCTATTTCTATTATTATTTGCTAAAATAAAAAATATTTTAATAAATAAATTAAGTATATATTCTGTCTTTCAAGATTAAATATCTTGATTTACAACTCTCTTATTATTTTTAAAATTTTATTTTGAGTTTTAGTTATTGATTTTTTATTTATTTATTCATATAAATAATTTTTTAATTATTTGATTATATATATATATATATATAATTTTGCTATAAAAAAATTCTTAGAGAAGAGCTGGTGATATGACTAGTTTTATTTTAGTTAGTGTAGCATGCGTGTCTGTACTTGCCTTAACCGAATCTTCTCAATTTCTTGTATTATTTTATTTTATTTTTTGATATTTTAAAATTTATTTACTTTCAAATAAAATAATTAAAATAAAATTTCAGGGGACTGCAATAGCCCTATCAAACTGGTAATTCTTAAAGAAAAAAGAAAAAACCATGGCTTGACGACGCCAATAAAGAAATATAAATACGGAAGTTGGAGCTGGACTGATGCAAAGTCTGTGATAATAATAGTAATAAAGAAAAAATAAGTAAATAAAAGGCTGGCTGCTGTTGCTAAAGCCTAAAGCCGGCGTGTGTGATTGAGAAGATCCTCTTTATCACCCGGTCGCTTAACCCTAATCGCCTTGGAGCCACGGCAGCACCACCAGGTAAACGTCACGCCGGCTTAAGCTTAATTAGGTTATTTATCTTTCGTGTGTCGACGATTCTTTCGGTCATTATTAGATTACGTTAAGAGATGATTTTGTTTTTCACGAAGATCAAGAATTGCGATCGTCAGAGCACACAATACTTTTCGTGTTCTTTCGGTCGTTCTCCGTGTACAATTTCAGTTTTCAACCCTAATTAATTTTTAATTGCACGCTGGATCGCTGATCATCCATCCGTTTTCGTTCTTTTTTTTTTGGATCAATTTGTATTGTCTAAACTGATTAGTTTTTTTTCCTAATCCAGGCGAGGGGAGGTCAACGGAGAACTATGGTCTCCTCAACACCCCGCTTTCAGGAAGAAGATGATTATTTTTCTTTCTCCTCTAGAAAGAGGTTGAAGATTTCAGATTTTCAGCGCCAAGAACAACAAGATGCATATATCTCCACTGGTAACTGTGATGACCACACATTCACGGTGATGAGTAGCGCAGAAGAATGCTCATTCAATGGGTATTACAATTCTCTCCTACCTCTCCCAATCTCTTTCTTTTTTTCTGTTTCTTGATTTTTCTTTATCTAACCCTGTCTACGCTACTTAATGCCGCTCCAACCTCTCTGCCTTGTTGCTGCTTCATTGATGATGAAAATATTTAGTTCTAGTTCCATACCAGAGATGAGTTGCAAGTCCAATGGAAATAGTGAAGGTATGCCTAATACTGGCGGAGCTTCATACGGGGGAGAGAATTGTTCTGGCCACTCACCACCTGCTTTTGTTAGTGGATGGATGTACCTTAATGAAAATGGACAAATGTGTGGTCCTTACATCCAGCAACAGCTTTACGAGGGATTATCTACTGGTTTCCTGCCTGAGGATCTTCCTGTGTATCCCATTGCAAATGGGATATTGATCAATCCCGTTCCTCTCAACTACTTCAAGCAGTTTCCTGATCATGTTTCCACTGGTTTTACATATCTTTGTTTGGGTACTTCAGGCACAACTATGCCTACAAATCACCCTACAGATTTGGCAGCACATAGGCAAGAAGGCGTTCAGTATGCTGCTCCAGTCTCTGCTCATCCAGATATAGAATCCATATCTGATTCCCGTGTTCGTAACCATACTTACAGCTTCAACCAACCGATCTCCAACTCTGAAGCAGCCGACTATGTCACACCAGTTTCACTTGTGGTACTGCAATGTTTTTTTTCTTTTCCAGATGGGTTTGGGGTCATTCCTCTCTCCTATATCTTTCCCTCCCTGTTCCTTTTCAGCTCACTTCCACCTCTGAAAATGCCTCTGATTCTTCTTTTTTTCCAGTCAGGTGAAGATTCCTGTTGGCTATTCAAGGACGATGATGGGAGGAAGCATGGGCCACATTCTCTTCTGGAGCTTTATTCTTGGTATCAGTACGGGTATCTTAAAGATTCATTAATGGTAAGCAGTTGCCTCAGACTGTTGAACTGTGCTTCTCACCACATAACATAGTTTACTTGTATTTTAACCTTCACCATGCATCTCATTTGGCAGATATATCATGCTCAGAATAAGTTTAGACCCCTTCCTCTGCTATCTATTATGAATGCTTGGAGAATGGATAAACCTGAATCTTTCTCCATGACCGATGCCACCACTGAAACTGGCTCATCTCAAAGTTTCATATCTGTAATTTCTGAAGAAGTTTCCAGTCAATTGCACTCCGGAATATTGAAAGCTGCTCGTAGATTTGCATTAGATGAGATAATCTGCAATGTCATTTCAGAGTTTGTTCGCACAAAGAGAGCAGAGAGATATCTTATGCTTGATAATCAGGCTGCCAAAACTTGTTCTGTGGACGGTAAAATGGTATTGCTTAGAAATTCTAGGGATTTTACACATGCTTGAATTTCTTCGTGCCTCTTCATATCCTAATCTCACTAACATCATATTTTTTTGTAGTCTCAATCTGCCAGTGAGAGGATGATTTTTTCTACTCCTGAGTGTGATGCTGCTGCTTGCAATTATATCTCTGATCAGACATGGGCTGATGAGTTGTCCGTGCAATTACCCAGAAGTACAAAATCTGTTGGAAATGCTGATGATTTCTGGGGGTCTTACGCTGTTATTTGTAGATGTCTTTCTGATTATTGCATGGAAGTCATGTGGAATGCTGTCTTTTATGATACCATAGCAGAGTATACAATTTCCTGGAGAAAGAGCAAACTTTGGTTCCATCATCCATATTTGTGCATGAAGATTGAAGAATTACCCAGTGAAACTGTATGTAGGGAGTTTATTCAGAGTTCTTTTTTCCTTGTTCCATGTACAGAAAATTGCTGAATTAGAGTTTTAAATGGTTTTACAGTATTTTTCTGGCCAAGAATCTCCTGCTAGCAGTGTCGACTGCCCTCCTGGTTTTGAGCTTCTCAAAACTAAATCAGACCATACTGTGCCATCATCTATTACATCTTCATGTGCACATGTGGGGCAGGAGCCTTGCGAACAGAATAGCCTATCGTTTAAAGATTGTCCAGATGATGACATGAAATGCATCTTAGAAAGCGTAGCATATGAGCTGCATAAGTCCACAAAGGTGTCTTTGTTAGAGTATGTTGAAATTCTTGTGAAAGAGAAAGTGAAGAAATTAGTTAATTTTTCAGAGGATAAGAGATTAAATGAGGTAACTGTAAGATTATTGTGCTTTCTTTATTTTTTCCCGTTGCTGCTAAAGAAAATAAAAGGAAGTTGACTGTGGCTGTCAATTTGCAGCTTTATCTCTATTGGTTATGCTCTTTTCTTCTGCTGCAGGAAATTTTTGACTTTTCTATTCCATCCAGCCAGGCAAGTGAGTATGGTTCTATAGAAATGAAAGATGAGAAGATGATTGATTCAAACCAAATTCCTGCTGAGATAATGTTTTCCAGCAAACCTCAAAGCTCACTACAAGTGCAAAAATCTTTTTTTCCATTTCAATCTGAGAATGAAATATCCAATTTTCTGGCAATTGCTTTTAAAAGATTACGTCCATCTGTTGTCAATGCAATTGATGATGAAAACATTGATGGGCCACCACCACCTGGATTCAAAGATACTGCTCTATTCCCTTCCGCTATAAATAAATTCCGACCTTCAAAATCACTCAAATTGACTCCCAAGGTTGGGGCCTATGTCACCATTGCAATGTGCATGCAGAAGCTGCATGATGATGTACTTAATGTTTGGAAATCAATCTTTGTCGATGAAATTCTTCATCGATCTCCTAGATTATGCTGCTCTTCAGAAAAGCATACTGAACCTGGTATCAATGAGGTATGGATTTATTAATTTTAACTTTTCTTTCATTAGGTGAATAATTCAGTTTTACATCTACACATAGTTGTTGGTTGCATTTTAATGTTTGAATTAATGCTTAATTCTGTTGTAAAATTTTTAGGAAGGAGCATTCAAATTCACAGAGGGGTCGAACAAATTTCACAGCCCAGACTCTTCAGTACTGTCATTGGTTTCAGGTAAATACACGTATCATCGGAAGAGAAAGTTGGTGGGAAAGAAGTTGGGCTCATCTTCTCATTCTACTACTACAGTTGATTCTGGATTACTGAAACAGCCTGTGGAGAAGTCAAGAAAGCAGGATGTTCTTAGCGATGTTTCTGAGAATGTAGTGGTTCAACCTGTAAAGACTCCTAAGAAGAAGGGCCAGGCTTCATCTGTTGATGCTAAGCCTTTGAAAGCCACTATTGCTGAATCATCTGTTAATGCTAGGCCTTTGAAAGCCACTATTGCTGAATCATCTGTTAATGTTGGGCCTTCAAAAGCCGCTGTCAAAAGCACCTTAAAAAGGGATCAATCATTGCCCAAAAATATTAGTCGTCGGAAAGTAATGAAGATTGCACGAGCAGTTAATGGTATTGCTTTTTTCTTATAATTTTCTATTTCGTTGTAAATGTTATAACCATGAAGTCATGTAATTTTTCCGTTACCTATTTAATCTTTAATATCCAGATGATAAAGATGCCAAAGATTCCATAAAGACTTCTAGGGATGTGGTTGGGCTTATTGATTGCAATGGCCGTGATGCTGGAATTAAGAAATCAGGGACTACTGAATGTTCTAAGAAGACTCTAAACTGTAAGAAATGATGTGATGTTGTTTTGGTGAGCATAAAACCTTTTATTTCTTTATTTCTTGTTGATTGTGTTTTCTTGTGTACAGCAACAAAGGTGTCAAATTCAAAAAGGAAAAGCACAGTAGATGGTGGATCTGTGTCACACCCAATGAAGATTCTTAAAGTAGAAAATGATGTTAACAAGCAAGCAGCAACTGGACAGGTTATGGCACGGAAGACAAAGTCTGATCATGTTTTCTTATGTACAGCAACTAAGGTGTCAAAGTTGAAAAGGAAAAGCACAGTAAACGGTGGATCTGTGTCACATCCTATGAAGATTCTTAAAGTAGAAAATGGTGCTAATAAGCAAACAGCAACTGGACAGTTTACAGCACGGAAGACAAAGTCCAGTAAATCCAGGATGTTAATTCCCTGCCCTAGATCTGATGGTTGTGCACGGTCTTCAATTAATGGTTGGGAATGGCATGCATGGTCAGTTAAAGCTAGTCCTGCTGAAAGAGCTCGTGTTAGGGGAGTGCGGTGCATTCATGCCAAGTATTCAGGTTCAGAGGCATATGCATCTCAGCTGTCAAATGGCAAGGTCCTTTCTGCAAGGACTAACAGGGTGAAGCTTCGCAATCTTCTTGCTGCTGCAGAAGGTGTTGACCTTTTGAAAGCAACACAGTTGAAGGTGATTGAAAAATGAAGCTTGTCCAGGAACTGCTAATTTGTCTAGGAACTGCCAATTTTATGTTTTGTCAAATAATAATTATTGCACATTTCTTTTTAGGCAAGAAAAAAGCGTTTATGTTTCCAGCGAAGCAAGATACATGACTGGGGTCTTGTTGCTCTAGAGTCAATTGAGGCTGAGGACTTTGTAATTGAATATGTCGGCGAACTGATTCGTCCACAAGTAAGTTTATATGCTGGTTGCAGTGTGTTACATAATATAGCTGTAATTCCTAAACCTTTCCCCCATTGCTACAAGCTTTTAATTATTCATTCTCTTTTGCTATTTTTTTCTCATTCCATTGATGCCCTTTTATTGTGTTTATACTTTACACAGATATCTGATATACGTGAAAGACTTTATGAGAAGATGGGAATTGGCAGCAGTTATCTTTTTAGACTTGATGATGGTTACGTGGTCAGTAGATCAATGTTATGTCTTCTGCATTTTTTGCTACCAAATTTCAAATTCATTATTTTGTTTAAGGCTGCTTTTTAACAAGAATTGCCCTCTTTCCCCTTATCCCTAATCTGCTCAACCCCAGAGTTTTCCTTTAGCTTTGTTTTTCTCCCCAGCAGTGCTCATATACATGGACTGCTGTCTGGGCTCGTGTTTAGGGTGGGTTTGTTTTTCTGGTGTCTCAACTCTGTACATATGGATGCACAGAACCTTTTCACCGTTTCCTTTCCTAATTTTTTCATCTCAAGTGTTGATCCCAAATTTTGAAATCCTGATTGGAGTTGGATGGTCTCTTTGCAAGGCATGTTTTGGTGTTATTTTACTGTAGCAAAATTGTGCTTCAATTTATTTCTGGTATGTGGGCCTTCTATTGAATTATATACTTGTATGCAAACCACAAAGTTGATATTGGGATTGGAGGGCAACAGTGACCTGCTTTTATCACCATTGCATTTTATTTTATGATGTTTGTTATAAGCTGTGAGCGCAAGCATGTTACATTTGTATGCCCTTCCTAAATTGTGTAGGTTGATGCCACAAAACGTGGTGGGATTGCAAGATTTATAAACCATTCTTGCGAGGTAGGTACATATATTATCATGCAAATGATTCCATTTACTGAAATTGATGTTATTTCTTGATTCTTATAATTGAATTGACTTTCTTTTATAGCCGAACTGCTACACCAAGGTTATAAGCGTTGAAGGTCAGAAAAAAATTTTCATTTATGCAAAACGTTATATAGCTGCTGGTGAAGAAATTACTTACAATTACAAATTTCCTCTGGAGGATAAAAAGATACCTTGCAACTGTGGTTCTAGGAAGTAAGTGGCTGTGGATGACTTTTATCTTTGTTATCTTGTTTGCACTGTTTTTCAAGTTTGATCTTGCATCTAATTCAAGAAATATTTTTGTTCAGGTGTCGTGGATCATTGAATTAGGAAGTATTCTGAGATGCCAATTATGGTGACTGTCATTTTTATTATTTATTGTGACAAGACATGGATTTTGTTCATTGCCTTCCTATCTCTTATAGTTTATGTTCAATATTTTGTAGGCTGTATTTTAGAGTTGTCTCTCACCTTGTATGGTTGACAGGATCAGAATATAGGTACGTTATTTTTCAATGCATATATATTTCATTCAACTAAATTGATTTGATTTAGCTTCTCGTCCTCCTTTTTTTCCCCTTCACCTGGAATGATTTCTTAATTTACTAATTTTCCTTTCAAAACTGGAATGTGGAAATTTTATTTAGCTATTTTGTTTTATCTTCTAGCAACAGAGAATTTAGCAATTGGTTTTTTTTTCTTGTAGTTTGATGCGTTTGGAAGAGCTGGGTTTGTTCATAAACTGCTGCTTGAAAGATTTGTTTGGTGTTCTGATGAGATGGGTGCAGACCAGCAGCAGTGAACATTGGCACGGTTTATCTTCAATTGTATGTTTCTAATCACTGATCACTTAGTGTTGAATATTTTATAGTGCTTCCATCACTTATCAACCACTTTACCATTTTTCCTTGGCATCTTTGTCTGTTTAATGAACTAATATTGGGATCCATAATAGCTTAGAATGTTACATGTAATACCTGGAGTATGCATTGTGTGAATCTAGCTTAGAGATGGGAAGTTAATATGTGAAAATTCTTAAAGCTAGCGTGAAAACAAGACAATGTTTTATGCATTTCATTAAGGCACAATGGCATATCCCTTGGTTCCAAGTGCTATTAGAGGATGAAGTCTGGATTTCAGGACAAGCAACTGGGAAGGGTTGCGTATGTGTACATTTCCCAATGGCAAAAGGAAAAAAGTAAAAGGTTTGGAGATATACCTATGAACACTATTAACATAAGCATGGGATGGTGCAAACACATATATTCATACATTTATCGGTTAATTGGTCTTTCACACAGCTCTTTTTTGTTGACACTCTTGAATTATCATTTTTTTGTTTTTGCTGATTTTATCCTCTGAATTGTTGGCTGTTTTGACTGACTCCTACCCATTTTTTTCCATTGAATAACTCAGGTTGCACATGTTTCCTTATAAAATCTCAAAATATCTTTAAAAAATCCTTAATGAATCAACCTCGACCAATATTATGATAAAACTCTCTTACAATATGATGAATTATCATCAAGAATCAACCCTCTATTGTTTTTTTATGACTTCTCGGTGATTGTTTAGAAAAACATGCTGCATGTGACTTTTAATGGCTAAATTGGATGGAATCTATAGAAGGGGTAAACATCTTATAGCTTGGCCTCTTAAATAATAATAATAATAATAATAATAAGGTGGTGTTAATCATAACAACCTATAATTCAGAGGTGTTTTTACGATGTAGCTTACATTTATACCCACATTCTTTTATTCTTGTCTGCTTGGAATCAAAACCTGGAATATGATTATAGCTTTGTAAATGGATTAAACATTTGACTTGTTTGCTCATTAATGCTATTTCATTTGCTTCATGCGGTATCATTTGTTTCCAGACAATGTTTTCTTTATAAATAAAAAGAACTGAAATCTGAAGTTCACCTATGTGTGAAGCTGTCAACTTTGTGCTAGAGTGTCTCAGACAATCTCATGTTAAAAATGCCTCTGCCATTTTTGTAGTAACTGATATAATTATAACACATTTCATATCTGTGATTAGTGAGTCCGTGTCTTAACCTGAGCAGTAATCTTGAATCCAGTAGATTACAGTTCTGGTGGTGAACTTGGCAATATAAGCAGAGAGTGTGGTTCGCTAAATTAAATGGACTACCAATTTATATATCAGTGTGGAGGAAGGGGTGGGTGGATGTGTTTTTGAGACAAGGGAGGTGGGGGATAAGCTTGAAGAGAAGTGTGAATTTTCTTCACTACCCAAAATAATGTATCCAGTCTGCCGATGACTTAAAAAGTGGGCCTCTAGTTGGGCATAGATAATCTTTAATGGGCTTTTTACATAGTGGGTCTCATGTAGAAACTCCCTACTTGTTTACTATTTTCCCAGTGGCGGGATCTGTTGGGAGAAGTGTTACCTGTAATAACCACTTCACAAATGAAGTTCACTGTCCAATAATATCACTTTTAAGCATTTTTTTTTTCTGTAGCAATGAATTACTAAGGCATGTTGAGTTCTATCATCTCTACATCATCAGTTGACACTGAGAATTGGTTAATTTTCTGTTTGGTTTAGCAATTGATTGGAGGACTATTTTTTTGCATTCAAATCATTAATGCAATTATTATGTTGTTCCAGGCTGTGAATCTAGGCATTGATAAAAGCTGGACGATGTGATTGTGATGATCATTCTATGTTGAATTTTCCCCCTACTCTTCGAAGATGAATTAATGACCTGTGCATTCTTGTAGATCTCTCTCTGCTGCAGATGAGTTTCTCCTCTTAGAAACTCCAAATCAATTTATTGTTTTTGCACATAACATTTTTGGAGTATTGATTTGTGTTGTACAGACATGCATTATTTCCTTATTTATTCAGTACAGGGAAAAACTAATATATGTGATGAAACTTATTAATAAATTTAGTTTTTGATTCTGTTGATAGTGATAGTTGGTGATGGCTGCTTCACCCTTGCAACTCTAACATGTTTTTGTGTCTCAAAATTAAATTAGAGGAACTGAAGAATTTTGGAGCATGTGGTGCTTACACCTATTAAACCAAATATTGACTACAGGAGGGACTCGGTAATTATGGGCTAGCTGTCAAGCAGTTGGTAAAAAACTTTTACAAGGCCATGGATCTCAACATTTTTGCTGTCATTTCAATACTTGTGAGCCAGCCATTTTTAGGGCTGACATGAATTCTGCTGCATGATGGAACGGTTTTTAGTCTTACTTTCATTGTGATTTCTTTGGATTTTTTTTAAACTAGCAAAGTAAAATAAAAATATTGTTAGAATAGTATATTTTGAAAAATAATTGGTGAAATAGCCTAATCATGACAATCATGGATGTCGCTGTTTTGAAGCTCGATAATTTATCCTGTCATGAAATTAAATCCTCCAAAATGCAATATTTATTTAATGTTGTGTTTTTCAATTGCAGACTTCTTCATATATTGCATTTTGGAATCAGCTATTTTGCTAAAACTTTTTGCAACAGTGTTGTTTCACCGATATTTTAAATCCTGTGATAGCCATTTCTTTGGCACTGACTAAAGCCTATCATCCTATGCTTTGGTTAGCGAAGTTGTGAAATAAAAACTGACGCCATTCTAGCAGTCTAGCTTTTAGATTACAACAGCTAAATATTTTAAAGTCACGCCTTGATGAGAGGTCCATAATATTGACCAGGTAATGGCACATCTCATAGGGCTGAAGGTGGCTGAAACAAAGGAAAAAAATTCTTTAGGATTTGTTGGTCAGAATTTGAAGAGAAAGCATGCGGTTAAAAGCTGGGGGAGTATGTGCCAAAACCCAATCCCATAGGAATGTTGATGACCAACATGCCACGTTAATTTGGTTGTTTGATTTTCTATTTGAGCCTTGGGTATATGATAGTTTCACACAACAGCTTATCTTGGGTATTTAATTGGTGCGACTGTTTAATTGTTCATCTTTTTCCTTCGATTTCTTTTTGGCTGCAGGAGTGCATCAGGTAAAGATTCATTGTCGCCGCTGAGGTGGGGCGGAGGTTTCCTTATGCCCCCTGGTATGTCATGTCTGCTTCCATCGTTGTATAGATGCTAACGCCGTTGCCCACTGTATTGGTTTTGTGCAGATATGGAAGGTACCGACAAAATGGCAATTGCTAATTTCAAAACACTTGAATCACGGTGAAACTTGCTATATATACATGTACATTTTATAATAAATCAATGAAAAGTGTTAAAAGTGCGGGGGTTGCTTAATCTGTCTTTAAACCAAACTCAATTCACTCAAATCTCAATCCAAACGTGTTAGGATTGGCTAAAGGTTTTCCTTGTTTTTTTTTTTTTTTTTTTTTTTGGGGGGGGTGGGGGTGGGGGTGGAGATTGAAATGACCATTTTCTTTGCCTCACTGCACTAGGAAATAAGCGCTCTAACAAAGCAAAGGAAGGTTGGTGCCTAGGTGGATAGTACTTTCACCAAATGGAGTGCTTTGGTTCGAACCTCCATTTGGTATGCGTGCCATTTATTGATAAAAAGAGAGATTTTAAAATACTTTAATCTGTTTGATCATCAAGAGTATGTTGCCTATTTCAGTTGCATAAGAGTAACTCCGCCTGTGTTGTTTCATGGTTTGTAATGCACACCACAGCCGGTCCCAAGCCCGGACAAAGGAGGAGGGTGTGTTAATAAATAATGAGCCTTTGCAGCAATAGAAGATGCGTGCTTTTCTCGCTGGCTTCCAAGCTCGAATCATGTTTCTATTGGATTTTTGAAAGATTCCGTGTTGGCAAATGAACTGAATAATGGGCAAAAAATTTATTAAGAAAGCTAACCATTTATATAAATAACTATTATAAGCTACGTATTGGAAGTTGGGTTATTTAGGATTGATATGAGAATTGAAAGTTTCTCTTGACATTCGATAACATGTGTTTAATACTAATGTGTTCGATAGTGGTGATGGCTTTTGTACCCGCTGAAACAACATCGTTTTGAAGTTACTAATCGGAGCAAAACACGTAAAAATACCTTGCTCTACTCGGTGGTCCTTTTCAATATCATAAAAAAGAGAGGGGTGAATTAACCGTGTGACATCCAGTTTGTTTGAATCGTAAAAAAGAAGAAAGAACAAAAGGAGAAAAGTGTGATGCAATGGGGGGTTTGGTTCGTAGCCTTCGGTAGACCGGTGTATGCAAGTGATTGCCTCTATGATGGCAGATGTGCAAATCTGGCCTCTTAATTGTTTCTGCTTTTTGTAAGCAACTGTAGTCTTTAAGCTGTGACGCCGTATTATTTATTGTAATCCATTCATCCTTGTAGTGAAAATTTTGAGAAGCCTCTGGTTAGTGTCGAAGCCAAAATCTAGTATAAAAGAAAAGGAAAACTAAAGATCAAGCAAAGCAGAAACCATGCTACAAGGCTCACAGATTTACTGACAACAAAGGACCGTTGTGAGCTGGATTGATAAAATTTGCATGTTTCCAGTTTTATGACCCAAATTCGCAGAGTTTCTGACGTTGTGAGGGAGTGTTGAGTGACAAATGATTAGTAGATATCTGTTGGCGTGTGAAAATCGAAACCTGATCCAAATTCAAGATGGCGTTTGTTTTTTAGATGAGAACATGAGCCAATGCAATGCCAAGAGAGAAAGTGGGATGTTTGGGCCATAATGGAAAGGTAAAGAGAGCTGGACTGGGCACGGCAGAGCGATAAAAAAGCAAATCTATGGCAGCTTGAAGAAGAAGTAGTAGTACTGTGTTGTGTAGAGTTCAAGACAAGGCTGCAAGCAGTAGTAGCGAGTGAGTGTGGGTTATCAATCTATCAGACTCGGTTATGGGGTCGGAGCAGAATAGATTCCCTCAGCAGCAGCAGCAGGAACAGGTACGTTTATCTTTCAATTTCTATTTCTAGTAGATACATACATACGTACATACATGTCCTCCAGATCTGGATCTGATGCCTCTTACCTATCTTATTTGCCCTCTGCGGCCTTCCTTTTTGTTTCAATCTCTTCCTCCCTTCCTCAGATGGATGGATAGATAGATCTGTAATATTATCTTAATCATTTATTTATTATTACTTCTTAAGTGAGGAAATAAATTGGAAATTGAAATTCATATAAATCAAATAAAAAAAGAAGCAGCACAGATCTGATTATAAGAATCCTCTTATCTACTAATTGCTTTTATTGTGTTCCAGATCAACTTTTATTTTTCTGGATAATAATGCATTAACAGAATTGGATCACGCTAGAATATTTTTTTGTGTCCATTTAGTATTAAATACTATGCACAAGGTGATTCTATATCTATAATGGTTTGAATTTTCCTTGTAAAATCTAAATTACACACGCTAGCTCTTGATTTCTTGTCACTAATTTTCTAACATTTGGATTGGATTTTCCCTTTTCATGAGCAATTTGTCATCTACTTATAATTGTTTCGCTATGTTGAGCTATGTTGAGCAGCGCAAGAGATGGGGAGGATGCTGGGGAGCATTGTCTTGTTTCAGCGTGCAAAAAGGTGGAAAGCGTATTGTGCCTGCATCTCGAATTCCTGAGGGCAATGCATCAGCAGCCCAGCCAAATGGACCTCAACCTGTTGGGCTAACCAATCAAGCTACAGCACTAGCTCCATCACTTCTAGCTCCCCCGTCTTCACCAGCGTCATTTACAAATTCTGCTCTCCCATCTACTGCTCAGTCTCCTAGCTGCTTCCTTTCATTATCTGCCAACTCACCTGGGGGTCCTTCATCCACAATGTATGCCACTGGACCTTATGCTCACGAAACACAACTGGTTTCTCCTCCCGTTTTCTCAACCTTCACAACAGAGCCGTCTACTGCTCCTCTTACACCCCCACCAGAGTTGGCTCACTTAACTACGCCATCTTCCCCAGACGTTCCTTTTGCTCAATTCCTCACATCATCTAGGGATCTCAAAGGCGCTGAAAAGAACAATTACATTGTTGCATCTGATCTTCAATCAACATATTCTCTCTATCCTGGAAGTCCTGCCAGCAGTCTCCTATCACCAATTTCTAGGACTTCAGGTGACTGTTTATCAGCGTCTTTTCCTGAACGTGGTTTTCCCCGGGAGTGGGGTCCTTCAGTTTCTCCTCAAAATGGAAAATATTCAAGGAGTGGATCTGGCAGGCTTTTTGGGCACGAGACTACTGGTGCCTCCATGGTGTCACATGATTCAAATTTCTTCTGTCCTGCTACATTTGCACGATTCTATCTGGACCATGATCCAAATACTGGTGGGAGGTTAAGTGTTTCCAAGGATTCGGATGTTTACCCTGCTAGTGGAAATGGACACCAGAACAGGCATAATAAAAGTCCCAAGCAAGATGCAGAAGAATTAGAAGCTTACAGAGCATCGTTTGGGTTCAGCGCTGATGAGATAATCACTACTCCTCAATATGTAGAGATTTCTGATGTAATGGAGGACACATTTAGCATGACTCCTTTTACTTCAGCCAAACCTACCATGGAAGAAAGTATGGAAGCTTCATTACTGAATGAGGGTCAAAAAGCAAATGCAAACTTGCCAAAACAGAATAGCCTTAAATTGAAATCAGATCTTGCTGACCGGGTAGTATGCTGTGAAGTGCCTGTCACGTCTGATAGATATGAAGGTGAATTCTTTAACTTTATCTGCATTTCTTTGTTTCTTGTTCTGAAATTATGGGCAAAGAAAATAAAAAAAAGGAATCTCAGAAGAGTGACATTGAACAATGACGCGATCTAAGTTCCCAAAGTAACTTTTAATCTATGTTTTCTCAACAGTCAAACCTTTTTCCTATGTTCAATTTGATGTTCTAAACTTATAAACGTGGTGGCAAAAGCTCTTGATGCTTAGAAAGATTGGGAAGTTTATGATTTTTGGTGGATAAGAAAGAGAGCATGGCAAGGGATTTTCTCTATAATATCGGAACGTTATCAGTCAAGGCTGTTGGCTCGCTCAACTTGAGACAGTTTTTTCTTGGCAGATAACCTAAAATGTTGCAATCTTTGTACATTTTGCTTTTCTCAACAACCTCTGCGTGCGGGTATGTGTTTTCACTTTTCAAAAAAAAAATTTGGTTTGACAAATAGAGCACCCTCCATCTCCTCACGTCTTTAAACTTTTATGACGTCTTTAAACTTTTATGTGCATTGTTAATGTTGTGCATTCTTGAATTTACCTCACCATGTACAAGACATCCAATTTTTTAGATATGCTCTCACAGAGATATTTTTTTTCTTAGTAAACTCAGACCCTAAATCAAGATGGCAACCTGGGAATGTCTCTGGATCAAGTACACCCAGTAACCATGTTGTGACCGATGATGACATATTCTCAAAGATGGCATCATCTAAAACCAGCAGGAAATATCATTTGGGATTATCGAGCTCTGATGCAGAAATTGACTACAGGAGGGGAAGAAGCTTAAGAGAAGGCAAAGGAGATTTTGCATGGCATGACTAGAAAGTAGAGAATAAGCAAGCTGCCAGTTGTTTTCTCTGTGTATTAATTTAAAGCTTTCTTTGTCACGCTCTTCTTTGTGTTTATGTGATAGGTGGCATGGTCTAACCTGTGATCTAACCTAATCTGTCTTCCCTGCTGCTCTTTCAGGTGTGGCCTGATATCTCTGATTGATGAGTGTATTGCCGTTGTTCCTAATTTTCCACTTCACTATTAGTCATAATATTTGATGTCTAATTATGTGTGGTAAAAAGCAACTTTTGTCCCCAATAAGTTGTGATATGTTCCTTTTGGAAAATCAGTTCAGCAATAGCAGCCATGTTGTGGATGTTCATCATTTATGTGTAGAAAGAGATCTATGCATGTTATGAACTTTTTCTTTGATAATTTGGCTAAATGACGGATCAATTGATAATGCCAAGGCGGCGGCGGTTGAGGTTGAGCTTCAATTTCAAGTCAACAACCAGGTGATCGAATATTTAAATTTGAGGAGGTTCGTCTCGCAAATTGAAAGGAGAAGAAAATAGAATATCGAAAGGGATCATGATATATAATAGCATGTCAATATAATTATGCAGATCCGATGCAGTCATGTCCATGTGTGCTTGCATAGAATGACCTTGGCTAATAAGATGTGAAGATCTCAAAAAGACAACGAGCAGAATGTCTGCTCCGCCCAGTAGTAGCGGTGGAAAGGTTGAAAAACACTGCATGAATTGCCGACCTTTGGATCTGCGTTGTAAAACTAATGCACTAGCGCTGAAAACTTGCATCAGGGGAGGAAAACGGAGAAAGTACGATGAAGAAAGGACAGAGGGAAACGATTATTCTTAGTATTTATTATTTAGAAATATTATTTAATTGTAAAATTAGAATTTTAGTTTTTTAATTGAATTAAGATTTATTAGATTATTTAGTCGCGCCTTACCCATGGAATGAATCATGAATAAACGTTGATCGGACTACCAAAAAGGATGCCTAATCGACAATGCCTAGGATTGCAAGTTAAGAAGCCGAAAAGGCATGCATTAACATGGGGAAACCCAAAACAGCAACAAATGCAGGGACTTAGCAAGGTTCCAGGAAGATCTAACTTCAAACGACAGCAACAATGGCTCTTAAATAACATGGCATGTTCTTAGGTCGCATACATACATAGATAGTCTTATTAGCACAAAGGGAAAAGGGAAAAAGATTGCCAAGATGATGGTGTGTGCAGGCTTGAGACGAAGCAGCAGCAGACGTCTTGAAAAAGGCTTCTCGAAGGGCAGGGTTAAAAAAAACACTCATAGCCCTTCATAAACTGATAAAAGTCTCTAGACTGCAAAGCCGTGTGGCTTAACGCTAATTGTTCCTGCATCCAAACGTAAAACAGAGTTCTCATGATAATGGAAAGAAAGTGATCTAAGGAAGAAAAGGCAAGCAACATCATGGCCAACCTGAAATTGCAAATCCAACCACACAAAAAATTGGAACACAAAGCTAGAAAGAGAAATAGGTCACGCTGCTTTACCGGGCTGCATTTCACGCAATCTGAAACTATGACAAACAAAGCACCATTTACGCCTTAAATGGATCTCTCCAAAATAAGTATCTGCAATAGCGTTATCTTTGGCTTGAACGAAAACTAGGAACTGCTTTAAATTAATCATTATAAAACGGTTTCATGCTTTATGACATTTTTTCCTTCCCCTAAAACAGAAGGGCACCATGTGCGTGTACCGATGGCTAATCTATCGTTCGACCCGCCCCACTTTGTATCCATCCCTCTATAGCTGACCAACTTAAAGCAACAAGAAGAATCTGAATCCCCCCCCCCCCCCCCCCACCAAAAGCTGTTCCAAGTCTGCAGTCTGCCTCAATTGAGAGCACCAAAGAAGAACGTTCTAAAATCAATTGTAACTGCATCATCAAAAGGCAGAAATGTTAGAGAAGAGAAAAAGGAAAAAAAGTGTACTAGAAGTAAAAAACACCCAGCATAAATAAAGAAAAACTGGCATAAAAAACAAAGGAACAGTATAAAACAGGCATATGGATTGGAAGTAAACAGTGAAGAACTCAAGTGATCAAAAAGCAGGAAAAAAAGAAGAGAAGATGCAACATCAAAACGCAGTACAAAGGCAGAGAATGAGAAGACAAACAAAAAGGAGCATGTCTTAGAGGACCACATTAATACAAAAGACTGGAAAGGATTGCAAGAAGATTATAAAGAGCAAAAGGCAATCCTACAACCACTATGGGATGAAAAAAATACTAGTCTGACAGAAGTAAATCTCCAGGCAAATCAATACACTATCCACCAAACAATCAGCACGTGTCGTTTCCATTGTGAGAAGCTATTCCTTTGTTTGTATCTGAGTAAGAAAAGCCTGGGAACCAAACAAAGACAGGCGAAGGGAAAGCAACCATCCAAGAAAACTGAAGACAAAGAAAATGCACTAAATAAGGGATTCAAATCATGAACCATAAAACCAGACCAAGCAAGGAAAAAAATGAGCCTGTTTGAGGAAGAAAGCAAGATACACTACCAGCAGCACAGATATCGTAAAGATTAAAACAAAGCTGGTAACAAACCAGAAAATGTTTTTGACCTGGACTATCAACCCCAAGACACAAACCCCTACTATAATAAGGAAAAAAAGGAAAAAAAAATAGCAATAAGAGACACTCCAAAGCCAACCAACAACAATCGAATCGAAACCCTTTAAAATGCTAAGCCTCTCCTAGTGGGAGGTTAGGACCTAAATAAGGGTAAAAAACCATCAGAAAAAGAACTACGGAAAGCTCTATCTGAACTAAAGCTCTAAAAAGACTGGACAACCAAAAAAAAAAGTGAAACAACATAATGAAAAAGCGCAGAATAGAAGTGTTGCAAATGAGAGGAAAAAGCAAAGAAGAAATAACAACCAAACATCAAAAGATGAAACAACAACTAACTGGTGAAAGAAACTTGAAGTAAACAACCTGAAACCTGGTAAAAAATTCAGCAACAGTGGCAAGGTTAAACTCAGCAAGCAAAGAAAAACCAGGAAAAAAAACATGAATGAAGTCAATAACCCCAGAACAAAGATCAATCCAACACAATGTCGTACCCACATAAATGCTATAACCAAGATGCAAACGAAAACGAAACAAAACCAGAAAAAAAAAAACAAAGAACAAAAATGCATAGCAGGTCAAATCTGACCCAACCATCAACACAACCAAAACAAACCCAATGTAAACTAATCATGCAGGATAATGGGACAGAAAAACAACATCAAAGCAGCATGTAACTCAAAACCCATGAGCCAAGAAAAAAGCATAACCAAAGCACAGACAGAGCTACCAGCATAAGCGAGGAAGCATAGCTTAAAAGTAAGAGGAAAACAGACCTCCAAAATGCACCAATGATCCTTATAACAACACAGCCTCCTCCCTGCAAAAGCTCGAGGCTGAGAAGGAAGTAGAAAAAAAGATGAGAATCAGAACAACCAACCACCTGCCCAACCAACCAATAGGAGCGAAACATGAAACAACCCAAAAAAAGAGCTGGAAAACAAATAGAAAAAAAAGAAGTTGATATCCACAGGACAGAGAACACTTAAAAACCAACATGAACAGGAACAAAGTCGCAAAATAGACCTCGGAAGCAACTAAGAACCTTGGTAGCAAGACAGACACCTCTATTGTCAAGGAAGAGACTGAGAAGGAAAAACAGAACCATTAGAATCAGAACTGCAACTAATCCAAACAACAAAAAAAGCCGAACAAACCATTAAACAGTAAAAAGAACCAAAAAAAGAGAGAAAACATACAAATGGAAACAAAAAACAACAACTAACATGCAAATCCAGATAAAATCATAATCTGCAGACCCATAATGATTAAAAAGGCAAACCAAACCAGCACAAAGCAAACCAGGTTTTAAAAGCAACTTATCTGGCTGAACGTGGGCTTGTCTACAACAAAAGCCTTCGGAATGGATGAGCTGGAAGTTGAGAGTGGGAGAACTGTAATCGATGAAGATTCGGAATAGTCAAAGCTGCTCCTACATATATAAGTTTAAAAGAAAATAAATGAATTATAATTAAAACCCAAAATTCAGAAGCCAAATGTTTAGGTGAAACCGTGAAATCAACAAAAAATAATAAAGATCTCTACTCACATTCGCACACTTGGTCTGTCCCTTTAAAAAACCCACTCCAAGTCTTCCATAAATAAACCCAGTTATAAGTTCCATAAACATACCAGTTTAGTCAAAGCTCCTAGATAAACCAATCTCCAAATCAATCAAACCCCAATTCCCAAATTAAATCACAAACCCTAAAAAATCCTTAAAAATACAAATTTAACCGAACACATATCCAAAAAAAATCCATAAACAACAAAATTCCTAGAAACCCAAATAGCCTAACATATCTAAATAAGCTAATAACCAAAAAATTTGAACAAAACCAGCAAAGAACTTAAAAACCACATCAAGAAATCGAAAGTAAAAGGAAGCAAACACTAACTGGTGTGAGGAAGATGTGGTTCTGTAAAGCCTCAACCAAGAAAGGATCCACCGTCGACTCCTTCACATCAATGGCAGCTACCGGTTGTTGTGTTGTCTTCTCTCTTCGTTTCTCTCCCAAAAAACTCCTCTTTTTTTTCTCACAAAAAACCAGGGGGGTTTTGTTCTGGGTGTTGTTGAAGGCTGAATTAAGGGGAGGTAATGGCTGGAAGTAGAAAAGAGAAAACGAAAGAGAAAGATGGAAAGAATGCAGTGACTAAAATCTGGCTACAACAAGTCCACAGTATTTTTGCCCCACGTTTTAGTTTTTTCTGTATATTATAAATAAAATATCTAAATATTAATTATTTTAGTCCTTGAATTATCTAAATATTAAAATATGTTAATCGGAAATGAAGAGAGGAAATACCTATCGCCATGTCCAGTCCACGCATAAAACACGCGGCAAACTAATCAAAAGATGCTTGTGTTTTGCTGGAATGATGGGAGAGGACAGTACGGGTACAGTACGAGTCTTGTCGAATCCTGTGGGCTGTGGGGCATCGTGGGGTCACCCCGCCCACAATAATAGCGATTCCCAATTTATGGCTACTCCTCCTCCTCCTCATCCGACGCTCTCTATGATCTTCTTCAATTCACAATCTAAAACCAAATTAAGCAATTTGCTATCAGTCTTAATTAATTATATTCGCTGATACAGTCCGAGTCATGATGATCACATAACGCACATCATCGTAGTCTTATTTTATTTATATACATCATTTAAATCTAACAGCTCATAAACTTATTTTCAACGGGTTTAAAAAATTATTATGATTTTTATTTTTTTTTAAACATATCCAAAAGAATTAGCATGACTCAAGTGGGGACTCATGACTGTATCAAGTATCGGGAACACTAGATATTTAGCTAAACGTTTGTGGCTGCTTTTTTATTTAACAGTGGCATTATACCGTTTGGTTATAAAACGAGCCGCAATTTTCATGCATGGACCCCACTTTTATCTGCGTTCAAAACTCAATTTCGCTGAAGCAAAAATTGCATGCATTTCATTTCTTGTTTATTGCAACTATGTTTAAACACAGTAATTCTCCTCTTCCTTCCTTGACCAGCGCTTCGGGTATCAAGTGTCAAAGCTAGTTCCCATCAACATGGCTCTCTCTTGTTTTCCAGATGAGAAAACCATGAGGGTTGTTCTTAATAGTTTTCCTTTTGTTCTTCTTCTATTGGTGCACTTGAAGATGATGATGACGGTGATGGAAGGTTGGCCTACTGAAACCATTTTCTTTTTGTTCAACCACGAGGGCTATTCTTAACAGTTTTCCTTTTGTTTTTCCCTTATTGCTACACTTAAAGATGATGATGACGGTGATGGAGGGCTGACCTACTGAAATCATTTTCTTCTCTTCTGTTTTCCCTTTGTTCTTCCTAATCTTTATTTATGTGCTCTCTTGTCTGCGTGGAGAGTGAATTTACAAAAAAAAAATGAACAGTAAAAAAAATTAATTTTTAATTGTATTTTATTCAAAAATTAGTGTTTAATATTATTTAATAAGACTACATAAATTAAAAAGAAATCACATGATGACGTGATATTTGCAGAATTTAATCATAATTCTAATATTGTTTCTGATGATATTTTACATGATTTTGTTGCACGCTCAAAAAACCATGAGAACTGTAGTCTTTATCCTATGAATTTCGTACGTGATGGAATTGTAGATAGTTTAATGAAACAATAAAAAATATTTTATATAAAGTATTATTTATTTCATGATATAATAGTAGTAGTTAAATCTACAATATTTAAATTAAAGACCATCAATATTAATATATATCTTTTTTAGTTATTTTATAACCTCAATTTAAAAAGCATTCTTAATCAAACACATTAAATTACTTTTTGTTCAACCTCAATTTCAACAACAATTTTAACAAAACATATATTTTTTCAAACCAACCTCAACTAAAAGTACTTTTTATAAAACAACTTTTTTTAAACAACAACAGCTACCATAATACCAAACACATTCGGTTTGGCATGAGCCAGATCCATTCGTGGTTGGGCTTGACAGTGTGACAAGCCTCGACATGTTGGGTCAGACGTCAACCACACCCAGATGCTATTGGGCTTGACAATGTGCTAAGCCGGAGCATGCTAGACTTGACAGTATGCGAAGCCCTTGACACATCCATGAAAATGCGCATCCTCCCTTGAAACGTCTAAGAGAATGACCATTCTTTCTTAGCATGCCCAAGTAAGTGAGGTAATGTGGACATGCCAAACATGTTAGACCCAATGCATTTGAACTTTGACAATTAATCAAGTCCAAAGTAATGACCATCATCTCTTGGATGCACACAAGAGAATGACCATTCTCTTTCGACACGCCCAATAAAATGAGGTAATACGAATGACAAACATGTCAGATCCAAGACACTTAGATTTAACAGTTCGTAAAGTCCAAGACAACATAAGTCTCATAAATATATCAGACCTAAAGTATTTGGACTTGATAGTTAATTAAGTTCAGAAAATAACCATTCTCCTATGATACATCCATGAGAATGACCAATCTTATTAACAATCTTATTTGAGTTCGTGAAAAATCTCAGCCTCCATAAATTTAGCTATTTCTCCTCTTGCAACATTGATACACTTCTAGTCATGGTGATAACAAGTGTTAGAGAGTATTGCTTCTTTTTTCTTTTTTTTTTAAATCATAGGTTATCTTTTGTAAACTTGAAACTTGTTCTTGCTAAACCAAGCCATGCATGATGATGACCTCATGTGTTTAGAGAAGAAGAAGCAGCAGTCATGACCAACGTTTATCAAGTGCTTTCTCCTTGTCTTGTTTGTAAACGTTAAATGAACAACGCATGCATGCAACTGATCAGCCCAACCACCATGTCTCTTTCACAAACTCAGCGTACTTATCATCAAAGTCCAAAATGCAATCACAAATATTCCAAGTTATAAATTTTTCACCATCGATGGAAAAAAGGGTGAGAAAACGAGAGAATTAGGATTGACCAAAGAGGGTTGAAGCGACGCCACTTTCTTGTTTGACGGAGGAGATGGTTCGGGATTTCTCTTTTAACTTTGTTTTGTTTGTAAAGAGGTGAAGAGACAATATATATGGAAAGAAACATTTCCATGCATAACGAGAGTGGGATTTAATTTTGTTTCCCAAGGATGTAATTCATCTAATTTTCTTGTTTTCGTGCTTTAATTTTGTTTATATATATATATATATATATATAAAAACTAAGTCATAATTTACTGTTCATTTGTTTTGAGATGTAGGAGGGAGTTTGAGATAAAGTGGAGCATAAGGAAATTAATTAGTAATTAAAGTCACCTGAAGGATGAGTAATTTAGAAATGATAGATATTTTTTTTAAAGTGTGTTTTTTAAAAATGTGTATAAAATAATATTTTTTATTTTTAAAATTTATTTTTAACATCATCACGATTCCAAATAATAAATTTAAATTAAAAAATTAATTTTTTAAAAAAATAGATTAAACCTCAATTTCAAAAGGAACTTAGTATGGCTAATTGGCTCATGACGAAGACAAAATGAATATGCTTCGATGAAGCTTACATTTTGTTCCCTTTCTTGTCTAAGTTTTGTTTGTTTTTATGTTTTAAAAATATATTTTTTATTTTAAATTAATATTTTCTAGTGTTTTTAGATCATTTTGATACACTGATATTAAAAATAATTTTTAAAAATAAAAAATATTATTTTAATATATTTTTAAATAAAAAAATTTTAAAAAAATAATTACATCCATTCTCTCGTCCAGATAACTGTTTTCAGGTTGCTAAAAAGAAAATTCCGGAAATGCCGAGAAGGACTCGGAAGAGGAGGAAATAATAGTCAAGAAGGAGGGAAGCTTCCTCCACGCGCTTCCTTTCCGCGTCTGGATTCTAGATCTTTTAAAAAAGAAACAACTGGCCGGTCATGCCCAGCAAAACCGTGTTCTTTCACTCACTTATCCATTCCTTCAGCCACGTCTTTTACACCCCTGAGCATGACGGCATCAATTATCAAAAATCAGCCCCCAAAACCAAACCTTTATATATTGCCATGACCACACCCTCATTTCCTTTAACCATACTCCCTGCAAACACAACTCACCTCTACTTCTCTTTCTATCTGCTCCCATCCCCAGTTAAGCTATCTCATCTTCTTCTACGATCAAAACTCAAAAAAGTACCAGCTAGGCTATCTCAAACCTCAACCCAGCTATCTAGCTAGCTAGCTATATATCATGAAATCACACTCGGTTTCATCTCCACCTTATTCAACTCCCGCCAATTCATCTCCTCTTGCAAGATTACGTCGTAAACTATCTCCAAGGAAATCCCACGACAAACCACATCCCACAAGCGTCAACAACTCAACTAGTGCTCTTAATGTGGTAGATCACAACAACGAGCTCCGAGGGGTCTTCAATTACTTTGACGAAAATGGAGATGGAAAGATATCTCCTGCTGAGTTACAGTCCTGTATTACCTCTGTTGGAGGTAAGCTTTCCATCGAGGAAGCTGAGGCTGCCATCAGGTTCTCTGATATGGATGGAGACGGGCTTTTGGGGTTCCAGGACTTCCTATGCTTGATGACAGGCAATCTTTCAGAGGAAGAGAAGACCGAGGATCTCAGACAGGCTTTTGGATTGTACGAGACTGAGCCTGGCTCTGGCTGCATCACTCATTCCAGCTTGAAGCGGATGTTGAGTCGATTGGGGGAGTCCAATTCCATCAACGACTGCAAGGCTATCATCCGTACCTTCGACCTCAATGGAGACGGTGTTCTTAGCTTCCACGAGTTTGCTGTCATGATGCGCTAGTTCATTCCCATCCATGCCCTGCCCTTCTCCCACTTCATATATGTACATCCGTGTTCTATCAGTTGAAATAAAAATAAAATAGTAGAATAGAAATTGGCCGAGTGGTGAATGGCTCCGCTCTCCAAAACTGATACCATTCTTTGTGAACTATTTGAGTGTTCGAATCCATCTCTCCTTGATTCATTTGTTCTCCTTGAATTGTTAAATATTCATTATTTTTCTGTGCATTTGATTAACTGTAAGTTCGTTGGGATATCAATAACTGTTAACTCACACGAATTTATTTCTTCCCAATCTTAATCAATTGCCTGCCAAGCTAAACTTAAAAATATTAACAGAAATACTAAAACCCCGTGGGAAATTTACTGCGTGGATACCAGAGTGACTGTTCACGCCTCTTCTTTTCCCATGACGTGAGCTGAATCTCTCCTGGATGCAACGTGGTTTGATTTTGGCAGGTTTCGGCTGGAATTCGCTTTCTTTTCTGTGGGCTTCGGTTGGTGATGCTTCTTATGTTCCTGCTGATTGAGAGGGGTCATTTACGCCTCTCTCTCAGTTTCTTATGGGGTCTGGGCGAGCTGGGTTTCATTCAGATTGGGTCTCCTTTGGGTTTGTTCAGACTCCTCTGGAGCAGCGTTGCTGGGATTTTCCAGCGGCTTGGGGATCAAGAGGATCCTTTGTTTTTCTATTGTGGCTGCGTTCAACTCTGCTCGATTGTAGCTGTTGGCTTGGAAAAGATGGCTCGTATCACCCTAAAAATGATACTCCAGCACTGACTTAACATAGAATGATGACATTCTGCTGCTATCGTGTTGATGGGAAGCAAACCTTTTTTTGGTATGCATTTCATTCATCAGCAGTTGCATCTTAAAAATCCAAATACATGGGACGCACAAGCTATTGGGATTTTATCTTGTAGCTGTAACAATATAATTTATTCTATGAATCTAGTTTTTAATATGCTCAAAGTCATCAGAACGCCAAGTCCAGGAACATAACAAGGCAAGTATGTCCCGTTAAAATGTGAAACAGGCACGATAATCTGCCACAACATCATCTTAAGTTACAAACACACAAAAGCCAAATACTAGCTCCTCATATTCCATTAAGGGTAACCACAACTTTACGCGCAGTAGGGTGGTCCCGGTGCTCACACAGCCATATTCCCTGAACCAGAACAGTAAATATAAGAAGGGAATTGTTATCAATACTGTACTGCAATGTTAGAGATAAAATGTGTGGAGGTCAATGCACACTATTACAGCCTCAAATTACCTAGTATTCGTTAACATTGGAAAGCCTAGTTAATAAGATATCTCAATTCCAAGCAATTTCTTTCTTAATTGAAAGAAAAGGAAAAGATATCTCAATTCCGAAAAAAAGATGTTCCATTCTACATGCTTTCAAAACATTTCAAAACATTAATTTGATGTACTGGTTCAGCACAACATATTATTCTCAATAATGGTCGTTCTATAACCATATGAAGTATAAACCAACGAATACCAGCGTGGCAACAAAAAGCTAAGCATTTCTTATCAAACAAAACAAGAAGAGGAAGCCGAGCATCAACAACTACTTGTGCAATTGAAGCATTCAGACCACCTATTATTTATAATTAAAATGGAAAACATCTGTTAATAATGCATGTACATGACTGAGCATCAGCTCGTGATCATGACACAATTCCAAGGAATCCAAAAGAAAGGATGTTCACAAACCTGCCAAGTGCCCATATTAAGCTTTCCATCAGTGATTGGAATCCTGCACAGGAATAGAAACTACGTAAATGAAAGAATATATATTAAAAAAAAAAACAGGAGTAAATAAAGTATGAGTAGCAAGTATTCGCACGTTAGGGAACATCCGAACATTGATGATTTAATGTGTGCCGGCATGTCATCTGGACCTGCAAAAGTGTTAAATGCAGAGATTGATTAGTATAGGTGGATAAATTTCAAATTAGACGAGATCAGAAACATAAATAGTAGTACTTTCACAACCCCTCTTCTATATCTATTTAGTTGCTGGACGAGGGAATTAATAAAAAGAAAATTCATTGCATTTAAAAATTGAGGACAAAAACAGAAACACTGACCTTCGAGGGTATGCTTCCAAGGAGCAGATCTTCCCTGAAAACATAGGAAATAAAGGAAAGTAAGAAGGAGAGTCCAAAGACTGAATCTTGTTGGTAAATGAAAGAGAAAGGAAAAGGAGGGGGGGTGTTTACCTCAGGAACAATTTTGTTGAGGAAAGTCTCGGTGTCATCTCGGACATCAGAGTCGTAATTCTCATTGATAGTAAGAGAGGCGCTTGTGTGATGCACTGAAATAGAAATATTCATTAGACATACATCATCGAAACAATGAATAATAAAACAAAAAATGAGGCTTTTTTCACTTACAGAAGAGATGAGCAAGGCCGCACTTGAATTCTGACAAGTCACTCCCAATTTCGTTCAGTATCTATGTTTTATAATAATAAGGGAAAATCAATTAGTTAATTGGAAAGTATAAGCATGGCTATATTATTGTTGTTGTTCTTGTTAGTAGTAGTAGGTAAAGAAACAACACTAAACAAATTTTAATTTTTTTCATTAATTGAATATACTAGCTAGTATCCTCATCAAAAAAGAAATCTCTCTTGAATCCAACTAAAAAATCTCGATGCGAAGAGAAGAAGAAACCTTTGGGGTAATAAGATGACAGCCACGGCGGTGTGGGGGCAGAGTAATAGTCTTCTGGGCCCACTTGGGAGCAGAGGTAGCCATGGAATCGGAGAAGGAAGGCTTTGCTGTGTAGAGCGAGCTGACACGAAGCACCTGAGGCGGAGGAGGAGGACGAGGCGAGGAGGAGAAAAGCATTGAAGAAGAGATGGAGGACATGGTTGGTTGAAGAAAGCCCACTTCAGTCCCCCTCAAGACAGACTGGAAAGCCACAGAGTTGGTTTCTGATGCCAGAAGAAGAGCCCAAGTTGGGAGCCTGTTTCTGTGGCTGTTGTCCTTCACTTCACTTTATTTAAAAATGGTGTTAATACAATATAAATATTTCTTGGTCGGAGAAAGCCCACTTCAGTCCTCCTCAAGACAGTAGGTTGGTTTCTGATGCCAGAAGAAGAGCCCAAAATTGGGAGCCTGTTTCTGTGGTTGTTTTTATTTAAAAATATTGTTTTTATTAATTATATTATTTTTAATATTGAGTTGATAAAGAATTATAATTATATTTTTTTTTATGAAACATTATATATTGCTATAGAGTATTTCTCTGCATATTTTTTTATTTTTTTTTATGATTATTTCCACAAAAAAATTTATTGATTTTATTTTTTTAATATTAAACTGGTTAAAAATTTATCTTTATAGTTTTTTCTTTTAAAACATTGTGGAATGCAACCGATTTCTTCATATAATTTTTTTTATTTTTTCTACAAACCTACAATAACACACAAGCATGGCCCGCGACATCTCACAAGCATATCATCTAGTTTTTCACTAAATTTTGTTAACACTCCATTTGATGATTCATATTTTACAATATATTTTTTAAAAATACAAAAAATACAAAAAATATACATAACTTCTCATTCTCCCCCTCTCATTTTCCAGCAGCGCCCGCCCGCTCGTACCTTTCCAAAACACAAACAAAACGGGAAAAAAAAAAAAAAAAAAGACTTCTCTCTCTTTCCTCTTCACTATTCATTATCATCCTTTAAAAATCTCAAAACTCTAAAACTTTAGTCACTGTCTCACTAAAGAAAATTCTGGAATTGACCCTTCAAGATCTATAATTTTACCCTTCTACCTTCATTTTTTTTATTATTATTATTCAGCTTGTGTTCGGGATGCCATGGCACCCATCATCAATAAAAAATAATGTTAGATATGGAAATGTTAAAAATAATTAAATACAATAAATGAGGACTACAGAAGCAATAACTTTGAATGAAAAAAAATCGACGTGCAAACAAATATCATAAAAAGGACCGAATGATTCTTTTTCGATTATCTTTTCTTTGACATGATATGATGCTATTTTATTGCAATAAAATTTACTTATTTTTTTATTAGTTGTATAGAATAATAGTATTATATCTGTACGTAGTAATATTTTTTTTTTTTTCAGAGCAGTTCTATTTTTGTGTTTTTCTTTTTTTATTAGCTTTCCCTCGCTTCACTCTCACCCTTCTTGCTCGCTCTATCATGGCATCCCACTACCTTGGTCCTCGTCATTCCCTCCCCCTTGAAGAATTTCCTTATCCCCAAGGGTCGACTTCCAGGAACTGAAAATTCTTTAAGCTCCAGAACATGGAAAGTTTTGTTTGTCAGGAAATATATTCGTGTCTAAATATGGAATAATTAATATCAGCTAACTATACTACAGCAAAAGCCTTATTCAATATATATAATAAAAAGAATTCTCGAATCAATTTATATGTTAATTAAAACTAAATTCCTAATATGGAATAATATCAGCTAACTACACTAATTTTTGTTTTTAAAGCGGCTGCGGCTGCTTTTACGAGCAGTAGGAAAACTGAACTACGACAATTTCGAAAACACGACCAAATGATTTGTGTGCAACGGAGTAAAATCTTCGTGCCAATCTTACATCACCTTCCGATCTATGACTCCCTATGACTCTCTTTCCCTTACTGCCAAACTTTCAGGCGTCCCACAAGCAGCCACTCTTATCGCCTCCATCAATCACATCTCCTCCGAAAATGCCTCCATTCCCACCACCTCCCAGGTCGTGGTTCCCGTCAACTGCTCCTGTTATGCCCGTCAATATTACCAGCACAACGTCAACTACACACTCAAGCACGGATACGAAACTTCACGGTGGCCAACCAGTGGCGGAGCCACAATGGAGATTAAGGGGGCAATTCCCCCTTAATTTTTTTTTTTTTAAATATTTTTTATATTAGAATTTTAATATAATAACTTAATAAGTTTAATTTATTTTATTAACTACTAAAACAAGTTTTTTTAAAAAAAAAATTATTGTTCCTGCCTCTCTTTCTTCTGTAAAACTTCTCTTCAAGTCCTAAACTATTAATTAATTAAGTAACTTCTTTATGCTTTATATTTTAGGTGAGTTTCCTTTGTTTTTTCTATTTATTTCATTGTTTAATTTTAGTTTTATTCCTTAATAATTAGTTATTAAAAATGTTAGAGTTTATGATAATTTATGGATTTGTTAAATTAATATGTGTATGGATAATATTATATGCATATAAATATGAATTAAAATGAGTTTTGATGAATTAATATGTATTTTGTTATGAATTTCATATGAAAAATGATGGTGATCAACTTACTAGTGATTAAAAATGAAGTACTGAACAACTCAAAAAATTAGGAACACAATAAAAAAATTAAAAAAATATATATTAATATTTATATTTAACTCACCTGTATAAAACAACAAGTCAACAAAGAATTGTTGTGAATAATTTCACTAATCCCTGGAAGATTTAGAAATAGATAAATGAAAGTTTAATTGTATATATTGAGAAAGAATATCTTTAATAAAATTAAAAATGAAGTCATTATGAAGCAGTTTTAAAATAAAAAAACTCGAAAAAAATAATTATAATGTAAGTTTTTTTATTTTAAAAATATTCTTAAATTAATTTTGCTTGAGATGAGTTAGAATATGCATTTTAAATTAATTTCTCTATATATAACAAATGTCTATATAATATATAATATTAAATATTTGTTAATAATTTACTTTCTAATTACAAATTTTTTTAGCTCCGCCACTGTGGCCAACAACACCTACCAAGGCCTCACCACTTGCCAGTCCTCGATATCTCAGAACCCCTATGTTTTTCTGAATCTGACCGCGGGACTCATTCTCCAGAAACCCCTGAGGTGTGCTTGCCCAACTTCCAACCAGAATGCTTTAGGGGTTAAATACTTACTCACCTACATGGTCAACTGGGCAATTCCATCTCTTACAAGTTACAATCCCCGGTTGTTCGGTGTCGACCATCAGAGGCTGTTTGACGCAAACATGCTGTCGTCCTCCAGTGTCATTTTCCCCTTCACTTCTGGTTCCTTTGACCGCTGAGACCACCAAAATTGAACATATCGGCAGTCCCTCCGCTTGCCCTACCTCGCAGACTCCCATTGCCCCCCTCCCCCAGCTCTTCCGATCACAATCGGGTGCATGCGGGTGTTGGGATAGGTGCTGATTTGCTCGTTCTTGTATTTGCGATCTTTGGATTTCTGTTTTGGTACCGCAAATCTCTCAGTACAAGCCCGTCTCCACTTCAAAACCCAACACACTGCCAATCTTTTAAGGGCGATACAGCTGCTGTCAAGGTCATGAAAGGGGATGTCTCTAACGAGATTGACATTTTGAAGATGATCAATAACTCCAACGTCATTAGGCTCTCTGGTTTCTGCGTACATGAGGTCAACACTCACCTTGTTTATCAGTTCACAGAGAATGGCTCTCTCGCTGATTGGCTTCTATCTAACAACAAATACCGAAGCCTTGCATGGAAGCAGATAATTCAGATTGCCTACGACGTGGCTGATGCCCTCAATTACCTTCTCAACTACACCAACCCTCCCTATATCCAGAAAAACTTGAAGACCAGCAATATTCTTTTGGATGCCAATTTGAGAGCCAAGCTTGCTGATTTCGGGCTGGCAATAACTCTGGAAAATGACCAAGACGGTGGATTTCAATCGACAAGGCACGATAGTGGGTACTCAAAGTTATATGGCACCTTGAATACATCAAAAATGGAGTCCGCCCCGAAATTAGATGTTCTTGCATCTGGGGTTGTTATGTTGGAGCTCTTATCTGGGAAGGAAGCGGGAAGGAAGCAGCTGCAGCCGCTATTGAAAAGAGTTCAGGTGATGAGTTGCTCTCTGTAACGATAGTGCGTGTGCTTGAGGTAGACAACGTGAGAGAGAGACTCTCTGGCTTCCTATACCCCTTGGATCTAGCCTTCCCAATGGCCCAGCAGGCTAAAAGCTGTGTCTATCATGATCTCAATACAAGAGCTTCAATAACTCAAGTTTTCATGATATTGTCCAAGTTCCTCTCGTCTTCATTCGACTGGGATCCATCCGATGAGCTTGATCGCTCTACGCCTTTAGGCTAGGGAAGCTAGATCAACAACAGCACATTTCATGCCAACGTATTAACTAATATGTTTTATCAGACATGCAACTGCACAAGTGAAACACTGCTTTCTTAACACACCATGAACGTCATTGTCACTGTCGTCTTACAAGCTGTGTATACAATGTTGTTCCAAAAACATTTCCGAAAAATGGATCCCCATTACCAACAGTACGATTTATAATGGCCCCTCTTGAGCTTCTCCGGTGACTAGAATCCAACTTTGAGGTTCCAACATGTAAAGTACATTACAATCATTGGGTTTTTAAACCGGAAGGAAACAGCAAGATATCATAATTTACAGACAATTCAATCAGTGATGGTAATTCATATAATTGTCAAAAGTTGGTGACGCCATATGATATGAGAGAAGGATTTTGCCACACTGCCATCTTTTCCAATCGTGCATCTTGGAGGAGCGTGCATCTCATTCCATAAGCTTACGCAGGATGTTCCAATATCTCAAAGAAGACGGATTTGTATGGATTGCCCGAAGAACCCATTTAAGTGGGCTTTGACATAATTCCACCGTGGATGGAGTTTTAAACCCAGCTTCTGATTGTATTGAAAGCAAATGCATTTGAAAGAAGAGTTCTGCAGGTCTCATTTCTGTAAAAACATGAAGCATATCAGAATAACCATGTATATGCAGGTGTGTGTGTGTGTGTGTGTTAAACACCCACTAACAGTTGATTAATCAGCAATCGGAAATAATATGCAACTACCACCAGATACACAGCAAGTGACCATATCAATCTAACTGGGCCTTCTGATCCATAATCTTTTGATGGGAACGAATGTAGTTTTTGGCAATTCAAAATCTTGAATAGGTATGCATGTTGTTAAACAACTAAACAATCTTCTTATCTGGAATGGTTGAACCAGATTGAAATGCCGGGTAAAGTTTCCAAACGTACACAAATGCTGATCGTGACTTTGTATAACTGTAAAACCAATGCTAAAATGCGTTCAAATTTATATCAAAAGGCAACCATTAGAAGTCGTCACATGGTGCATTGGTATGCATATTTATTTGAGGAGAGATGAAAACCAAACCATCACCCACTATATATCAGATACATTTCCATTTCGATTGCACTTTATAGCCTTCTGTAATGCATTTGAAAAAGTTTGGACATGGTGGAATTCTAGCACCAGTACACTACTAATAGCAGTGCCATTTGTTGCAAAATGAACTAGCAAGAAAATTGGCATTTCAGAATTATGTAAATAACAAAAAGATATTCAGTATCTTAAACAGTTCATACCTGGTGGCCAAGAATACCATTCAAAGCGGAGGTTCTTCTCCCAATTTTGCTTTAAGCCAAGGCTCCCTTCTGCTTGTGCTAACAGTAACGATACAATAGGCAAGGGGATGGTAGAAGTTGCATGAGCACTGGTGAGGCTACTTACAGCAAGAGATAAGTAATCAGAGCTACAAAACTGTCTGGCAAGCTTTATACATGCGACACCTGAAAGCATTAATGATTCAATTACAAGGAAAAATCAAAGGAAACAAACCAAAAATATTTAATCATTATGGTTAATTTCTTTGACAATTTTGAAAATTTGTTATAAATGCACCAGCCATCCCTATCAAGACACCCAAGAACTTTTAACATTGTGGGGTTATTTCATAATAAGCCGACAAAAATGCAGAAGTAATCAGGATAATTTCAGCTAAGTGTGATCCATATAAGTCAATAAATAACCAACTCACCCAAATATCTAATAAGCAAAAGACAAGTTTACTAAATAAAAGTTCACAGCATTTTCTGTCTTAAGGGAATTTTCAACATGATGCATTAATGTAATAGACCGCCAAAAACTCAATCTAATTGATGAATACCATGGCAGAGAAAAAGGCAGCTCTCAGAACTGGCCAGCGAACAAGCTTGCACAAGGGATTCTTCAGCTGAAAAGTACTCCTCCTTCCATAAAGATATTAATCCCAGAACCAAATTAAATACAGCTATCCACATATTCCATGAATTCTTCCACTCTTTTGAGCATTCCTTGAGGCTCAACACTGAGATTTTTGAATCACTTTCCACGTTATACAGAGATTCAATAATTTTAAGACACATCCACCCTATATTATAATCTGTCTTCAGTTCTAGGCATCTTATAAACTGTTGCTGGAGGTTTGTATAATCATCCACTGCAGCATAGGCACGACATAGCAGCAAGTGTCCAAAAAACAGGTAGTTATTAGGAAGCAAAAGTGATGAAGCATTTTTAGCATGTTTGATACAGCCTGCTATATTTCCACCTTGCAAACTGATCTCAGAAGCACAAAGCAAAAGCTGAAACTTTTGATATTGATAAGACATGCTTTCTCTTGAATAGAACTCATTGGAAAGTGCCACCAAAATTAAACGCTCAAGTATGGCACAAATTTTGCTAGGGAATCTCTCTTCCCGAGCCTTCTGTAGAAGATTAAGTATAAGCAAGTATTGAGCCCTATGGTTCCAAGGTTCTTGGCGCATGTATCTGCACATTGAAAACAAAAACAGGAGTGTTTACTCATTCCAATACAAAATAAATGGGTTAAAGCATATTTTTATAAAGGAATCTATCAAATCCCACAATTTATGCAAGTCACCACCAACACAAGCACAAAACAATACACATGCATGCATGGTGGTGGAACCGGACATTAAATTTTGAAGGCAGGCGACTTTGAATTGCATCCACTTCTTGAAATGTAACTTGGTTGATATATTATCTGTCCTTATTCCTTTCTATTTATATTTTTCTTTAGACATGTTCTATCAATTCACTGATCTAAATTCATTTCTTGAACACAGGAGAATGCTTATTTGATGAATAAAAACTACATGTGTATTTCTTTTAGGAGGGGAAAAACTCCTCCAGTCTGTGCATGTAGGAAACAGCACTGTATATTTTCCAAAAAGCCACAGCAATATGAAAAGTTGAAAAAGTTAATGATTTTGTTTTCAACCTTCATCAAGTACAAAGATCGATTATTGAAAACAGAGAATCGTATTATAAGAATGACACAGAACAGTTACTATACTTCTGAAGTTCTTGGACAGCTCCAGGTCCATTAAGGCATTGATAACCACATGCCGGGTAAGAAAATTTTGGATCTTTATTGCCAATTGCATAGCAAGCAACTGCCCCAGCACCAAGAATTTCACATCCTGACTTTAAACCTTGCTTGCTTGCACAGTTAGGAGCTTCTGTGACGCAGCACCTACTAGCTACATGAGTTTCTTTCCATTCTTCACATGATAGCAAAAGATGACCGAGTAGATTCCTGTTGAGAGAGGTACAGCAAGGATACAAAAAAATTATAACTAATGATACTGCTTGCTGAAGCTTGGATAAGCAATCATAACATTCATCAACCTTCAAAATGTTTAGGTGGATAAAATTAGGAAAGATGTCCATGATGCATAAAAGTATATAGCTAATTTGACAATGTGAAATCAAACCGAACACAATATAATGAATTTCCAAAAATTCTATGCAATCAAGGAAAATTGCAAAATTTTGTCAGTTTCCAAAATTTCCAAAAATATAAAAAATATTTTACACAAACTGAATGATGGGGAAACCAATTACGTGTGGAATATGCTCTAACTTGTGAGACTGTGAGTTCACATATGAAACAACAAGGAAATCATAATGTAGAATCTATGACACATAATCGGAATAAAAGAAATTGTTGCTTTTATTACCAAATTCATGCATACGGACCATTGTACATGCTAGAATGTGGATACTGACAAAATTTATTATAGACTTTAATAAACTCAATATTATTAGAAAATATTATAAATTCAAAATTTTCTTTAGATAACCAAATATTCCATCATGAAAAGTAGTAATAAACTCAATATATGTATCACAGATGGATATTTGATCATTAGGTTTCAGCCAAATAACTTAAATCTAAATGTAGGTTGCACAGGAGAACAGACAACAACAGCATAAACTAGAGTTCTTGAAATATCTTAAAAGATAATGCACAGTAGTAGTTTCAATATCTACCTAAGCAAATTACTATTGGGGTAACTGTGAAGAGCTTTTTTAATGTGGCTAATTCCACTCTGAAATCCAAGGCAATAATCTGATCCATGTTTAACCTGCACAGCCCACCGACATAAGTATGCACCGGTAAATGGCATAGCCCAAAATAAGCAAACTCCCTGTTCAAATATAACATCAGATGTTCAAGTAGCAGCAAAGAAAATAAAAAATTTACCAGCTTAGCAAGAGCTGTTAAATAGTGTTTTTCAATGATCTCATCGTGGGATAAAAGAGAGTAGTGACTGTTTGAAACAGCCTGTGCAAGCCGATTACTGTGATCAAGAGCATGAATGGCAGATGCTACAATCCAGACTTTTGTACTCTGGAGAAATTCTTTTGGCATTTTCAGAATGCTGGAAACTGCCAAATCCAGTCCAGAAATGTAATACAGCATTCTGCAGATAAAACTAACAGAAGCTGCTGCAAGTGCCTGTTCCATTGCTGAAACACTGGAAGCCAGATTTCTTACCACAGAGAGCGCATGGTCATTCTCACCAAGTTGCCATAAACAGAAAGCATATATCTGCATACCTTCTGAATCAAGCATACCTTAAACAAATAAAAACTGATCACATAAAAAGGTCCAGGGTTTAATTCAACAGTATGATCACATTAAATAAACAATCTAAGATTGCTAACAGGGATCTCATAAAAAGAGGCTTCTCATTACGCTTATTGTTTACTGAAACTGCTATTGTTTCACACTTTTAACTTGGCCATAAATTATAAAAGTTTGGAGAATTAATATATATGTTATTAAAAGCATTAACGATATTGAAGAAGCCATACATCACTTCACTCCTTTCTTGCATAAGATACTAAATTAAGCAAAATAAAAGAAAATAAATACAAGTACATAAATGTTAAGAACCGAACCTTTTTTTCTCAAACTTTCACATTCTTGTACAGCATCAGCAGCATACCCAGCCTGCACCAAATAAAGGCTTTTGCTAAAGAAAGGGAAAAAAATATAATCACAAAATTTACTCACATCGTGCACAAAGCAAGAAACCTTTGAATAAGATGTAAATATTTTTCCAGGTCGACAAACGCAATACAAGCAGAAATATAAATTACCTTACTCAGAGATCGTGCCAAATTAACTGCTATCTCTTGGAAACGAGATTTTGATGTGTCACCTGAAGAAATGTTGATTGCACAGCGTGCTAGACGAAACGAAGTAATAGCAGCCTGATACTCAGATCGTGCCTCACAAACTAGACCATGCAAGTTATGAGTTTCGGGATAGTGAGGGGCTTTCTGGACTGCCTGCCGGATGGCTCCAAAAACCTGTAGAAGCGACAGCTTCCTAAGCAAGTTGCCCAGTTGATTTGAAATACAGATGAAAACATATTTCTTCAAAAGAGGCAAATATCTCATGTGTAATTAGAAATTATAGTACCTGTGAAGACGCAAGGCTCCCTGAAATCAAAGCAAGTTTAGCAAGACCAATTTGGAACTCTGCGACCTGTCAATCAAAGCAATGATTTGAACAGATCATGCCACTGCAATGAGATAACCACCATAACCAAGTAGCATTAAAGGATGTGCAACTCATACATTAAATGCAAAATTCCTTTCTCTTAAAGCATATTCAAAGAGCATAAAATTATTAGATGTTTACAGGAAGTATCTGCACAGCTCGTGAACAGCTCTCGAAAGCCTCCTCTGGTGTCAACTCCCTGAATTACAATGCACCATTTGTGTTACGTAGGGATTTATATCACCATAAAACCATGCATTTAATACTATACAATTTAGGAACCTACCTAATTTGACTATCAGCTGACATGCCTGCCCATGGCAATGAAAGTGAAGGATCTATACTTCTGCTGCAATCAAATGCCAACCTTGCCAAGTTCTTCTCTCCTTCTTCTCTGTAAAGCTGTATAGACCAGAAATTTAGGAATTTTTTTGACATCGCCACCAGTATCATATATATCCAGATTTTTCTGTATTTATAATGCCAATTGTGCCAAAGGCCCCAAGCTGGGGAATTCACATGGCATTCAGGCAAGTGCAAAACTATGGGAATGTTTGTAACTCCAGAGTCAGGCTAATGTAGCATGTACAAGGCAACAAAATGGTTTCATGAGCGTAACAGTATGTTTTATTAGAAAAGAAGTAAAGTCCAAACATGATAATGGAACCACATGAGAAAGAGAGCGGAGAGGGGGGATCTAATTATGAGATTTATGCAAGTACCTTCCCAAGATATGCCCAAGCAACAGCTAAGGAGACATCCAATTGCAATCCCCTGATCAAGGCATGCTGTCTCAAGGCATTATGACCAGATAAACATCCCAGTGCCACCCAGAACTCATAATTGTCACCCTCGAGTAACAAGGCCCCCAGAACCATCTTTTCCGATAGCTGCCTGGTGAAAACAATAGTAAGTTCAGAGAGAAAATTTATGGTAAGAATAGAAGATAAACAAAACAATATAAACCCAAATCATACCAAGGATGCTGGTCGTGCCCATAATTCTCATTCATAGAAGAAATGAGATCTGAAGCAATTCCAATGTCAATATAAAGGTTGGCTTGCCATGGAGCCAAGTGCAGAGCACGTTGGTACGACCTTTTGGCAAATGTGGAGGCTAAATAGCAAGTTTGCTTCCAGGTAAGGATGGAAGCATGGAAAGTCTCAACATCAAATTCTACACTCTGGTCATCTTCCATCCATGGAAAACACTTTGCGTAGTTAAGCTAGCAAGGAAAGAGACATGCCTGAATTATTAAATTTGGTAAACAAACCTGGATATTGAATTAGGGTGCAAAACACATTGCAAACGTATTTTACCAAAAAACAGCATGTGCAAAAGTTCTTTAACAAAACAAATGACAAGAGACTAATTCAAATAGCCTATCCTCCTCTCCCACGCTCTACTTCCCAGGAAATTCCATAAAAGGTATCATCATTCTCTTACTCAACAACAAGCAATGCAGTAGCAGAGGTGGGCAGAAATACATTCACAACAACGATACCACTACCAAACAAAAATATATAACAATGAAAGATGTTGGTGAATTCAGAATTTAAAGCCAAACAGTTTGCACACATCTCAAACTAGTAAATTCAAACTTTAAATTACTCTGATGAAAAAAGTCCATCTTTCATTTTTACTTGGTCAGAGGCCAGAAATTAGTGGTATTTAAATTTGAAATCAGTAAATATGAACGAAGTAAGTATTATTGAACAGTTGAGGCATTAAAGAGGCGGAGACCGGTGAAGTTTAGAGAGGCTCACCTGAATGTCACCATGCAATTTCCAGATACATGAAAAATTTCCAGCCAGCTGAGCAATTTTATCGGCAACCTTGCACGCATCCTGTGGTCGTTTTAGGAACCAAAAGTTAGATATTTTCATATTGACATCACAAAAATGTCCGAGATGCGATTATTTGAAGTCATGCTGACCAACCTCTAACAATGAAGCTCCCCACCTAAATGCACCCATATTCATACATTCCTTTGACCAAGCAAGGAGTCCAGAAGCTAACCCATAGTTTGCAGACACATTTTGAGGTGAGATCTCCAAAGCTCGCTGAAACTGCTCAACTCCCTTTTTGCAGAAGACCGCATTATCACATATCATCAATCACCTCCGAATAAATAAAGGAATTTTGTATTGAAGGAGACACATAAATGAGACACGTCTTTTCTCACAAGCATGATTAGATATAATTAATGATATGTTTTATTAAGAAATAAATGCATGCAAAAATAATGCCTCAGCGCATTCTATTCTAATAAAAGATGTAATAAGCCATCAAGTTCAAAGGTCTATGCGTGTTCATTCTCCAGCTGTGGAAACGTACTTATATGAACATAAGAAACCGAGCACTGTGAAACCTCAGTAGTTCAGGTATTGAAAATTAAACAAAGGAAGAGTACCTTTCGGAAATTTCCGAGCGTCAAGAAGATATTTCCACTTTGAATGAGAGCAAAAACTCTCCTATCCTCCAACTCAATGGCTCGTCCATAAGACTGGTTAAATTGTTGTGGCGAGTAGGACAGTCAGTGATTACGGGCATTATTAATTTGAAAACGAAATCACAAGAGTGTAGAGTCAAACAGTAGGAGAAGGGTACAAAGAGGAAGCGTACCTTAGTAGCAGCAGTATACATGCCAAGTTTCTGGTAGGCAAGACCCAAAGCCTTTATAGATAGAAAAACGAGATTAAATATAATGGTAAGGAAAAGCAGGTAAACTGAAAAGGAAGAAAAAGACTGGGTGTGGAAGAGGAACATACTTCCCACAAATCAGGAGAGGTGGGAAAACCTCGAATGGCATGCTGAAGAGTATGAACAGCTTCAGAGCATCTATTATGGTGGAGGTGAATGTAACCCAGTCTCCTGAAAGCCCAAAAGGCTCTTGGTGATTTTTGAGAGGCTTCAGTGCAGAGAGAGAGCTCCAGGGTCTCCTTTCCAGTCTGGTCCAAAATATCACAAAGTGCATCTCCGCTTTGAGAATCGTCTGGGTTGAGGGAGACAGCCCTCTGGTAGCATTTGAGAGCCCTGACCTTCTCCTTCTCGTAGTAATAATGACCCAAATATTTGAAAGCAGTTGCATTCTGAGGGTTCAGTTTCACTGCTACAACAAAATGTTCTGCTGCCTTCTCCTTGCATTCGCATCTTTCCCACAAATACACTGCCTGCAATCAATCGATGCATCATTATTTTCTTGAAAAGCTTCTGACCAAGTAGAAAAATTAAATGAAAAAACTGATAATTACGAGGTTGAATCGAAGAGAGGGGTCATCAGGATTGGCTTCTACTGACTTCTCTAACTCTCTCAACTCCACAACTGCAGCTCTTTGCTTTTCTAAATCTTCTTCTTGTTCTTCTCCCTGAAACGAATTAAAGCAACCGTCAAGTTCTAATTACAATTGCTATTATCTCTCGTATCCTGCTTGGAGCACGAGAGAGACTAATCAAATACAGACCGATTTCAGCATTTTGGGAGGAAAACCCTAAACCCCTCTTTACGCTACGTTCGTCTTCTTTCTTCACTCTCTTTGCTTTTCACTCGCTGTGCCTGTACCTTAACCTATACGGGAAAAAAAAAATATTCCAGAGGGAACAAAAGAAAGGAGGTTTTATAGTTATGCCACGTCAACATCCAGACCCGCCCGATTTTTAATGAAAAATGATTTTTCTTTTCTTTTTCGTTTGTTATGATAAAAAATAAAATAAAAAAAGCGAATTTTTGAGCGTGTTACGAACAAACTCTTCTTAATTCATACCTTGGAATATATGCTGAATTAAATTTAATTATAATTTATCATGGTTTTTATGGTTTGAAATACCTGACAATGTTAACTATTTTACTCTTAATTTAGAAATAATTTTTTATATAAATTATTACTCTTTGTTACAATGATTCTTATGTGTATTTAAAATGACATAAAATATATGTATTTTAAAGAGAATAAAATAATTAGGTTAGCAAAACCAAAAATAAAAAAGAAAGAAAGATTCAGGTAAAAAACAAAAAACAAAAAACAAACGAAATGAAATGAAAGATTAATAACATACCATGTAAGAAATAAAAGCACTGTGACAAGGATTGGTGTCAAGTAGAGGGGAAAAGAGAAGTTATGTTGCCAAGAGTTATTGGAAGAGAAGAAAAAAAATAAAGTTCATCATGCTAACATGTGTATATTTTCTTATTAATAATTTTAATTTTAATTTTAAGAGAGATAATTGTGGCAAATAAGAGGATCTCCTTTTGATTTAGTTTTATATATTTTTTATATATAAATCTTATTTTATTTAGAATTTAAATTAATATTTTTTTAAAAATCAAATACGTGCACCCTAGCCTACCACTTCACTGGTTTGATTAATATTTGATTAATGCTAAAGGATAGAATAAGTATAATCAAGGTGTAAAAAAGAAATAAATTACGTGTTTGGCTAATAAAGATAAAGAATTTATTGGTGGAATTTTTTTATCATTTTAAAACAGAAAAAACACGTGAACTTATCATCATGATTATTTTCATATATATTTGCTGTCTTGAACCAATAAGTACTGTAGCTAAAAGCAATGATAAGGCAGGTACTAGGTAGAGGTATCCGAAGTGGAAGAGATCTGTAATTAATGTAATTGATGGCATCTAAAGGCACTTCACATAGTCTCACCGATCAACTTCTTCCGAAACAAATATCAATTAACTACAGTACTGAATCAAACAAATATCAATGAAGATAAAATAAAAGGTTTGTGCTGATATTATGGTAACACGGTACTACTGATAAAGGGAGGGTTGGTCCTGTCCTGTTATTTGGTAACTTGTGCAATCACACTGCTTAACGAGTTGGCCTGCTCCTTGGCCGTCTCCACCAACGAATCCTGCGTTCAAGATTCATTAATCAAGAACAAAACATGTAGGGTTATTATGGTGTGAGAGATCGAAGCAAGGAGGACATATGTACATGTGTGCACACCAGCCGTATCACTGATCTCTTGCTTGACTCTTGAAGCTCACCGGCTATCAAGATTTCGTCCAGAATATAATACGCCTGCATGCACGCACGCACGCTCTGCCGTGTTATTTCCATAATTATTCTCCCAGCTTTGGAATGTTTAAGATCAATGCACAACTCCCTCCACACACTTTTCTTTGTTTTAATTGGCACATTACAGAAGATTTACCACCACTTGTCATGATGTGATCATGTTTTCAAACCAAAAACCATGCCTGCCCGCATCTCTAAACACACACTTAATCGATGAGATGAGATGAGATGATGAATCTTCTATAATGTGCTAGTTAAAACAAACAATAAAGTGTCAAACGAGCTGTAAATCAACTCTAACTATAACGATGCCAGACCCATCATTCTATTTAAAAAGATTTGTTTTTCTTAACAAAAGATATCGATTTCAAACCTCTAACTATGACGAAAAGGAAAAACGAAGATGAAGAGAATGTTACCTTGTGGAAATTGAAGATCAAGTCCAATTCACAAACCTGATAATTAAGAAATTATACAAGGGGATAGGAGTAAATGTTTCTAGTACGTATAGAGTATGCATGCGTATATTTATAAATATTCACTGGGTTCAGGTAGCTAGGAGCTAGCCAGCCAGCCAGCAGGCTTGCTTACACTGCCAAAATAACGATCCAGTATCTCCACATAATGATGAATGATATCAAGAACCTCCAGTTCGTTGTCTTTCTCATCAACACACATGCAGAAATAGAGGCCAGCATACCTGCACGCATCGGCTTAATTTCATAAATCACAATTACCAGTACAGTCTTAAGATCATAATAACATTCTGCGAAACATATAACCTTCTATACACAACCCTAAATCCTCTCCACTCCACGAAGTTGCAAAGCTTGGGACCCCGATTTAGAATGATGCCACTCAGCTCTCGGATTACCTGTCCAGTCCTTAACAAATTGAGTTTTGCATCCATGATGATCGGTACTACCTAATTCAAATTAACGTGTATGTATAAAAAACAATGTGTCTATCATAACACTACCGATCGAAGGAGAAGTTATTGTATATAATAGCTGGTTACCTTAGATCTTTCACTCAGAGTATAAGGGGAATACCATTTGGCCAACCTCACCTTTCCCTGGCGACTGACAAGAAGCACGAAGTGAATCTGGAAACCAACAGGCTAATTAATTAATGCCTAGACAAGTAGTAGATGCACTCTGTGTAAACTCTCAATACCATTTGAACCCTTTGATTTTTCGTGTTTTTTCTTTCCATTAATGGCACTCCAGGTAAGATAGACACGATCTAACGGTCAATTGCATATTCAGAATTGAACAAGAAACAGAAACAGATTGCGTTATTCTTCTTCTAAAATAATAGCAACGTCGTCCTTACCATTGTGAAACTTGTAGAGAACAGAACACCCAAAGAGAATCTGTTAAATTTCAATCCCTGTCGATTATAGGTAGAGCAACTGAGATCAATAATAATAATAACGGTGTGCAAGAACGTAGCCCATTTTTAACGGGTCTTTCCTCAAGAAAAGGAGTTAAAAGGCGGTCCAACCAAACAGGTGGCTCCCACTCCACTCATCTTGTAAATGAATGAATATCGGTCCCTCTCCGAGTTAACTAGGAACATGGGAGGAGAGCCCGGTCAAGGCAATAATTATTCCATTCCAAACACAGCCTTGTGCCAGCCAACCAATTTCCCAACAGACCGATATATTTAAAAGTCAATACTGCTAGTGCTCACTCTTAATTAATTAATTGCAATCAAACACACACAGACCATGATTCTTTATAAAAAAAATAGAATTTTCCTTAATAATTACACTTACGTTAATTTACCGGGTGGTTCCATTGTAGATTCGCAAAACCACCTCTACAATTCCAGCTACCACTTTCTAGTTTCTATACAACATTCGCTCGTTATTTTGTTCAGGGGAAAAAAATGATCATTTGCAGATATGTATTATACAGGCAGGGGCAGTGTGTTCTTTGATCAGACCATTGTTCTCCCTTTTGCTAATTCTCCATGGATCACATACCGAAAAGATGAGCTTTGCGACAACCAATGGATGCTCTTGTTAGCCTTCCCCCTCGTGCATTTCCTCATAGCCTTCAGTTGCCCTTCTGTCAGGCACTCACTTATCACCTCAATCACCCCATCCGCGTCTATTGACATGTCCTTCCCAAAGTACCAGAGTATTTTTGGTAGGAAAATCTTTGACTCCTTGTGCACGTAAACTTTGGATTGAATGAACTCTTCTTTAGCAACCTTGAGTTCCTGAAAGATACTCTTTGCTGTGTAAACTCGAACCTAAATTGATCAAACAAAAGAAGTTGTATTGATCAGTTCACTTCAGCCATGACTGGACGTATACCACTGTTCTAATTAATGGAGTTACGAAATTGTGATGTGTTTGAAATGAATTATTCATACTGCTGGATCAGAATATGCCCCTGAACAAAGCGCAAAATGAACGAGTGGCTCTGGGTATTCCAAGGCATAGACATGTCTGATATTCCCTGTCTTGGATTTCCTTCCTGGAGAAAACAATGCTTGTAGCCACTGCATTCATGAGGGTTAAGAGCATTCATGAGGGTTAAGAAACGCAAATAAGACAATTGAAAATTTCAAAGAACATATCTTGCTTATTTAAATAAGAATAACTATGAATAGATTTTCTGTTTACTTTGCAAACTCTATTTTCTTAAATAAAATGACTAGGCTCATTCATTAGGCAGCTAAAACTAATGCTTAATCAGGATTGTTTGGTTTGAATTCACAGTGCAGACTGTTCAAATGCTCAAGACACCTCCTTTACAGTCTTGAATTTAAATTTCAAGAAAACATTGTCGGCCTACCATAGATACTAGCCAAGCGTACCATAAGATATATAATGCTATTAACTTGATCTCTTTTCAAAACTCTGCATCTCATCAGTTTATGTAACACCCTCCTCCATCCTAAAGTTGCCTTAATACCCTCTAAACCAAGGCATTTTGATCATTCACGCCATGGAGCCAAAAGCTGAAAGAACGCAGAGGAACATACACCATGTAACCAGATGTTTTCCATTATGTATGCATTTTTTTCCCCAACAATTTCTCTGTTTATTCGTTCACAACACAATCACACACCCCTTCTCAGTATATATGCAAGAACATCCACGGATATGATTAGTCTATAAGTGCTATTAGGTTTTAAAGTGAAAGACATACTGGTTCTGAGTAGTGTGACCGAATACCCAAGATGGAGCTTTGTATAACGCACGCATTGATGCATTGTCCACCCACATTGTATGCTGCCTGAAAGAAGTGAATACAATGATGACACAAGTACAGAATAAGATTCATGACAAAAACAGATAGGATAGGTATACTGATGTCAACATTCTTTACCTTCAAAATGGATGCACTTTTCACCCGATTATGTGTCCCATATGCTAAATATGCCTGCCAAGAAACCTCATAAGCACACATCTAATATGCATTGTGAACAACAGCAATAATGGTATCAATGTGCAAAACACTAGCTGGGTGAATAAAGGTAGATATGTCATTGCACATGTATAGATGATTCAACACGCATGTTATCACAGGTTGTTCCTTGAGAATTATAAAGCCAATTAAATGAGACATGAGAATCACTATCATCTGGGTCGAAAAGCAAAGTATGGATCATCCACTGGTTGTTTCTGTACTTTCAGATTGTTTAAAAGACAAGCTCATATCATGTGGAAGCTTTGGCATTTGATGTGGATTATTTACAAGAAATTATAAAGAATAATGGTTTACTATCACATGAGCAACTCACTTTCGTTCTTTCGTTCTATCTACAAAATTATTCTATTTCATACTACAGGTTACTTATTGTAAGTGAGAGTTCAAGAATATTCAAACTGCTAGTCCACGCACATGCATGACCAAGGCATTGTGAATGTTAATCCAAAACGCAAGCTTCTCTTCACGCTTCAACTTCCTTGGATCCACCTTCTCAAGCCTTTGAACCAGTGACCTGTACAGCAATACAAAGTAAGCGAGAAATTTTGGAAAATAACTCCTCTGAAGTTGATCTTTACAAAGAAGTGAAATATCAGATGATTCAACCCATTCTGCCACCTTGTAAGCCAACAGTAAGGATTTAACCAAACAACCCACTACCCCTGATTGCAAGTTGCCCCAGGCTAATTCCTATAGAACAGATAAAAACTTGAAGCTACCAAGAACGCAATTAATATGATCAATCATTTTATATAACCAATGTGATAGAAAAGGCATATTCTGACCACCTGAAATTTTTTAGCATGGTGGCAGCATAATTGAAACTAGCATCATCTAGATAAATGTTCAGAACTTCAAGCATTGTATCATATGGTCCGCTCTCTCCTTTCAACCCTTGAAGTTGACGCTGAAACATAGCATCTCCATTGCAATGCGGACTCCAGTTATCAGAAGGGTTGCGAGAGGAAAATATACTAGAGGATGACAGGGATGAAGTAGGAGAAGCTGCCAAGCCTAATTGGCTATGAAGGGGGTTGCAAAGTCTGCAGTAAATGGAAGATATGCATCTCACAATGTCTTCAGAGAGTCTATCAGGAATGCCAAGATCGTTAACCAAGCAAGAAGCACGGAGGTGATCTGCAAGGCTGTGACGACCAGAATCAACATTCTTCTGCTCCTGAAAATGCTCAATAGAAATTTCGATTTGATTGTCACAAATTGCATCTTATGGCAAAATCACATGCAGTTGTGCAAAGTGATGTGAACAGCGTAGCTGTTTTAAAGAGATCCTGGTGATCAGGCTAGTTACCCTTGTAGATGTTGACTGTAAGCTAGCAGTGCAACTCTGACTATACGGTCCTGACCAACCATGTGCAGGGGAACTTTGATCATGGTGGATAATATCACCCGTCTGTTGATGTACTTTTAAGTTGTGTGGCGATTGAACTTGTAATGGCGATCCTGTCTTGTATTGCAAATGGTTTTTAGTCACATTTGATAAAGCAGGTAGCTGCTCATTGAAAGCTGTACGATACAGTGAAAGAAGATAACGCTCCAGATGCAATATTTCAGCCTCAAGTGTGGCAATCTCCTTCCTCAGTACAGCAGAAGACTGAAGAAAAACGAGGTCAAAATTATATCCAAGAAAATATGCAAAAAAGAAAAGACAGCATCCATTTTGAGATATTAGCTGATTCTAACCAGATATTTCAAAACAGAATTAAACCATTTCTAGCACTTCTTCGTTTTTTTTCGTTTTTGTTCCCTTTAATTAAACACCGTTGGCTAGTTCTTATGATATCCGATCCTGCATATAACGCTCCACCATATAGTTTGGATTGCTAATATTATCACATATGCATAATTCCAGTTAAAAATTGGCATTACATGATTATATAATACTGAACCTTTGGCGTTGGAGTGTGATCGCTAGGAATAGATATGATGGAACTACAACCCACTGTGTTCTCAGAATCCCAATTCAGTGAAGCCTCGCGAGACACTGTGATCTCCAACTTTGCAATCTGTCAAAATATAAAGAAGATACATGGATGAGTAATACTTTCGAAATGAGCACTGCTTTTGATCTTGTAGACATCGGTAAACAAGGTAGTCGGCCCATCAATCACATTAGAAGGTAATTGAGTCGACAGAACTTCTGTCTTGAGAGTAAAATGAGATCCCTAATTTCCTAACACAGACAATTCCATAAAGAGAGCCTAAGATTGCACTCTGATGGTGTTGGAAAGTGAGGTGAAACTAGAATCAAAAACATTTTGTAAGCCTTCTTCACGGAGTGAAATGACATTTGCATGGATATAATAGCAAGGAGGATGACTAATTCACAGATTCTATATTGATTGCAAAGTGGTGAGATTAATGAACATTAAAACACCATGTGATGGATACTTACAGAATTCGAAAGAGAGGACAGTTTGGGTGACATGTTCAGCACTCCGTTAAGCATATCACTGTCTGGGACACTGCGAATAAAGCAAATTAAAAGGTCTTTTGAGTTTGGGCCAAAATGTGGTGGCATGGCATAGCAGGAATTAAAGAGATTACTAACCTTGAGGAGCTCGGATGTGAAATAGAGGGACAAGAAGAAGAGAAAGAGCGCCTATCAGGACCGGACATTTACTGTTTCTGCTCTGTTGCAAGACGTTAGTTTAGCCGGCCTATAGAAAATCGCAAACAAAGAAGCAAGCAGAGCAACGAACAGAGACATACATGAAAAGTGCAAGATGAGATCATATGTTGAACAAAACTAGAAGAATTTTGTAAAAGGAAGTGATACTAGTAGCAGCAGTCGTCTTAGGATTACCTTTTCAGTAAAAACTTTTTAGATGTATAAATTCGAAGCCTCCAACTTTAGTTAAAGCATGGAGGGAGTTAAGTAGCGCATATAATACATCACCATCATCATAAATTTTGGTAGGAAGAGCTAGAGCACAAACAATCAAGCAAAAGACCTCTCTCCTAGTCCTACACAAAAGAGAAAAGAAAATCCTCTACCCTAACGGCAAGACAAGACAACAAATTCGCATGTGGTAACCTAAAAACGATCTTGAGTATCAACTATCGATGCATTAAAGAAAACAACGGAAGGAGAGAAAGAAATGGACGGCCCACGGTGAGTCATGGAGTAGGTGAATATTATTTGTTAGGAGGGGGAAGGGAAGGGAAATGAAAGGAACAGCATAACATACTGAAATGTCCTGTAGATGGGAGTGGGGACAGGAACCACCAAGAAAGGGGTAGAATGGAGCATTAAAAACAGCAATTATTATTGTGACTCATTAACAGCTGGTGAATGATGACACCTCACAGTGGGAGCGAGAAGCAGCAGCAGGAGGAGGAGGAGGTTAATCATGCTGCCTATTTACATAAAGCTCATTAATAATTAGTTCTACTACTGCAAATAAATTAATTAATTAATTAATTAAAAAAGATATCTATCACAAGAGATGATATCATTAGGAAGAAAGTGGAAAGTAGAGCAAGATGACTGCAACTTTGCAGGCCCAGAAGAGGAGCAGTTGGCCTTCTCTTTTTTCTCTTTTATGTTCTGGTCACCCAACCCCCCATGATCAAGGTAAGTGCTGGAATGTATTCCCCAGCTACTTCACCAAGCCCAGAGCAGAAGAATGACAGGTTGATGTTTCATGTGTGACACTCAACCATACTATCAGAAGGAAGAAAACACTAAACATGTATACATACAGTAACCCATGAATTTGGAGTAGTTAACAAACGTACAGAAATCGGTCAACGCTCCACTAACTCACCTGGCGCAAGGGAAAACAATCAACACTCTAAAGTCTTGAGAGATTATGAGTCTGAATGAATGATTAACCTGTAGCACATGACTGATATTTTAATATAGAACAACAGTTGCTTTGGGAGTGGGGCAGTGGGCACTGATTACTTTTCGTTTCGCCATCACTATCAGTTTCGTACGGGTGTAATACTTTTTTGTTTTATTTTCTCGGGGCAGTCAGGACTCGGAACTAGAAGAAGAAGGAGGAGGTTAGTTAAATGGCTTGGAGAGTTGACCATCTTATATTTTATTTACTTTAATTTAATGCTTGCTACTCTCTCTTCTCTCTTTATAAAAAATGTAAACGAGCTTTTTGCACGCTGACGGTGAGAGGCGATATTTAAAATAAATTTTTATTTAATTTTATAATAATTAAAATAAATATTTTAAAAAATCTCAATGATTTGAATTTTTGAGTAAAAACGTGTTTTTAAGATAATTTTTTTATTCTTGTGCTTCTTTTTTCTTGTGAGAATATGTTTTTTTTTTTTTCAAAAGTGAGGTTTTTAAAAAAAAAATTGTTATAATTTCAAAAACATGTTACAACAAAAACAAAAAACATGTCTCGATGATTTTTACACAAATACATGTACAAATAAAGAATAATTAATTTAGAAAATTACAATAAGAAAATATTAAAATAGATATTTTATTCTCACTAAATATCCATGAGTAAATTTTTTAAGATATTATGTAAGTTAGGTTTATATATAATTATTAATGAAATAATTGCTAATATTATATAATCGTACTTAAAATAACAGGGTAAATCTTTAGATATTGTCTTAATAATTCTATTTTAAAGAATATTATTCTAAAAACAGTTAATTAAAAACAGATGATGGGATGGGTTAATAAAAAAAAAAATTAGCATATACGGCGTCAAGACTCTAGAACAGCCTGAGCCTTGAAAAAGTCACCCAACCCGTCATTTACAGGCAGGTGCTGTATTGTATTCCCCAGCCACTTCAATAAGCAGTAACTCTGGGATGCCTGCCTCACAAATAACAAATTATATAATGTTTAGGAAGTAGTTGGTGGTTATTTTTTTAACTCATTTTAAATAAATAAATATTAGAAGGGGAAGTGAATATGTTTTTGTTTTTATTTCTTATCATAGATTATATTTTGTCTTTTTTAAAAAAAAAAATCTCACAAACTAACTAATTGGATATCTAGATAGAGAAGGTGGTCAAAACATACCCCGATTTTCCTTGCCTAGTTTACATCTTTTTCCACGTGCCACCTGTACTGCTACTCTAGCTCCCAAGGATCATATATATACATCCTTTTTCTCTCAGCAAAACCACTAACACCAGGGTGATAAAATTAAAAGACTTATTTTCCAGTTCTAATTCCAATCAAGAATGGAAGACTCAAATTCACTTGAGAGATTAGAACAGGAGATGGTAATGCATGAGATTTTCAGGAGAAATAAATATTGTTTTTTATTCAATTTAGGAATTTTATTGTTTTAGGAATTTTATTTTTTCCTATTGAGTTTGGGAAATTTAATGTTAGAATTTTTTTCCTCTTTAAAAATTCAAGTTCAAAAAACTAATTTTAAATAGGGTTGTTTGTTTTATTTTTTACTTAAACTTTATAGCATGGTAATTTTAATAAAGAAATTGTTTACTCTTGTCATAGAATATCTGCTACGTTTCAGGTTTTTCTTGGGCTCTTCTTGTTCAACCTCGCTGCTGAAGTTGTTGAAGATGGATTCCGTGGGCATACAAAGCCGGGAAACGAGTGATCAGGCTGCGTTAGTTATGGAGTCGCCACCAGAGAAGGAAGCCGTCACTGAGGGCTGGAGAGACGCCATCAACAAGGTGATCGCCGCAGTGATGGTTCTGCATGTCGGTCCTTCGACATCGAACTTCCTCATACGGGACCGCCACCGGGTTTGTTGTTGATAAGAATCGCGGTATCATTCTCACTAATCGACATGTCGTCAAGGGTAAAACGCAAGTTTTAATTAAAAATATATATATATTTATAATTTTTACATTACTTTATAAGAAAATAAATGAATAATTAGCTTGAGAAGACTATATAAAATATTTACAAAAAAATATTTTATTTTCATTGAATATTCATGAGTAATTTTTTAAAAAAAAAATTTACATGTTACATTCAATCATAAAATAAATGTTAATATTAAAAAGCTATAATTTTATTTAAAAGTTATGGTATGATTAGATGATTTTTTAAAAGCATGGTATGAGTTTTTTTTACTCTAACAAAATAACTTTTATTCAAAATACATTTTAAATTATAGTTATTCAAATTAATTTCTTTAGGTAAAAAAATAATTTTCACCTAAAAACATTTTAGAAATATCAATAACTCAATTCTTAAATTCAAAATCACTCTAAAATCTAAAATCAAACCAAGTGAAAATATATATATATATATATATATATATATATATATATATATATATAATATCCTACATCCACATTCAACTATAATTACTATTAACCTCGTTGGTCGTGTTTTTCCGCGATGCCGGACATTATTTTTTGTATAAAAAATAATGTTATTGAAATGAGGTTAAAAAATAACATAAAAAAACCAGTCATGATAAATGTGTAGTAACATTAATTAAACCCATGACAACATTACTCATTTTTTGAGCACATGCTATTCATAATGAAAGAATAGACAATGTAAAATAAAATTATACGATGAAAGCCTATTTTTTTACCATCAAGAGCCACAACACACGCCGCCTAGAGCGCATTGTGGCCCAAACATGCTGGAAGTTTTTATAATTTTGAAATATTATTTAAATATTAAATTACGTTATCACCCTCAATCAAACCAGCAATTACATTAAAAAAAAAGAAGCTAAAAGACCCTAATACCTTTGACCCAAATTACTTACATTTCTTGGATTCAGGAATGCAAGTGTAATTTGAATGTTTATAAAAAATGAAAATATTGAAATACCCTTACCCTCGCTAAGTTTATTCTTTTATCCTTAAGGGTATTTTTGTTATTTTATAAAAAATAAAAATATTAAATAGATGTAAATACCCTCGGTTAAATCTACAAAAGCTGATAAACCGTTTGAAAATACAAATATATTTCTAGCTCCAAGGCAAGTGTTTTTTTTTTAAGGACATAGACATCACTTGACTATTGTAGTGAATAGTAGATTATCCATATGCCCACATAGAAACCTCCTTTCTTTTTAGTTGTTTTTTTATCAGTTTCATTATTATTATCACTCTTACTATTAGTATCATTACGATATTATTATTATTATTATTACTACTATTATTACCATCACCACCACCACAATCATAACTCTTATTATTATTATTATTATTATTATTATTATTATCATCACTACTACCACCACTGTCATCACCACCACCACCATTATCATCATTGAAATAACAAAAAATATAAACATTTAAAGGTAATTATTATTATTATTATTATTATTATAACCATCATCACCACCATTATTACCGTGTCTTCTTCTTTACAAAGAGAAATTTTACCTTTTGACTATTCTCACATATTTTTTTGTTTTTATATTGACACATATAATTTGGATCCTACATGTAAATAGCTATGCCATATATTTTTTTCAGGATCATTCCTATTATATTTATATTACCTATCTAATATATTCTTATTATATTTAATTACCAATTATATTTAATTAATAGACTACATCCAATACATTTAGATTTATATAACATATTTAATTTATATAATATTTTTATATTTCTTATTTCTTATTCCATTTTATTTTAATAAACCTCCTTTCTTTTTAGTTTTTTTTTATCAGTTTGTTTTTTATTATCACTATTATTATTATTATTACTACTACTACTATTATTGTCACCATAATCATAGCTATTATTGTTGTTGTTGTTGTCATTATTATCACTATTATTACTATTATCATCGCCGCCGCCACTATTATTGTTGTTGTTGTTGTTGTTGAAATAACAAAAAATATAATCTTTTGAAGGCTATTATTATTATTTTCATTGACATTGTTATTATCACTGCTGCTACCACCACCACTATCACCCCTACTAATTTTATTATTGTTGTTGAAATAATAAAAAATATAAACTTTCAAATGTTATTATTATTATAATCATCAATCACCACCATTACTATTATTTTATTGTTGTTGTTGTTGTTGTTGAAATAACAAGAAATATAATCTTTTGAAGGCTATTATTATTATTTTCATTAACATTATTATTATCACTGTTGCTGCTACCACCACCATCACCACCACTACTAATATTATTATTATTGTTGAAATAATAAAAAAATATAAACTTTCAAATGCTATTATTATTATAATCACCACCACTACCATTATTACCGCATCTTCTTATTGGCAAAGAGAAATTTTACTTTTGAACTATATTCGCATTTTTTTCTTGTCATTGACACACACTACCTGGATCCTACCTGTAAATAGCTACGCCAGGTATTCTTTTCATGATCATTCCTATTATATTCATATTACATGTCTAATATATTCCTATTATATCTACTTACCTGTTGTATTTAATTAATAGACTACATTTAATACATTTAGATTTATATAACACATTTGATTTATATAATATTTTTATACATTTGATTTCTTATTATAGTTTATTTTAATAGAATTCAAATTTATATTCATTTAGAATTTATTAAAAAATATAATTTAGAATTTCCTAGAATCTATTATTCTAAATATGAATTTAGAATGATTTACTACTACTATTATTATTAAAATAACAAAAAACATAAATTTGATTTGAATAACAAAATTAAAGACCATAAAAACTTTGACAAAAAAACAAAGAAAAAAAATCAACAAATCAAAAGAAAAATAATCAAATTAAAAGTAGTGTTGTTCTTATTGAAAAATAAAATCAAAAATTTGATATGAAAAATAAAATCATAAATCACAAATCTAAACCCGGTTTTAAAAAAATTGATTAATTAAATTAATTTCGTTTGGAAAATATGATGAATTAGATTTAAATTGGAGGAAATCAATCTAATTAGAAAACGATGAGATTGAAAGAAATTGAAGTATTATAGTACCAAATTAAAAGAAAGAAGGAAAGCTTGGGGACTAGATAAATCAATACATGGTATGTAAGGATTAAAGTGCAATTAATGAAATTTTGCACCCCACTTTTCACAGGTTGCTGGCGGGATTGGAAAATAAAAAAACAGGGGGGGTGCAGGGGGCTAGGGAATTGTTATTGAAAAAAATCCTAGGTGTAAGGGTAAGCTAGGGTGATTAAAATCATTCTAGAGTAAATTACACTAGTTATTAGAGAGATTTAAGAGTTTTTAAAGCTCAAGGAGAAAGAACAAAATGGTAGAAAAAAGAAGAACGAGGAGGGAGATAGAGAATGGTTTCACCTTCGTTTTACTATTAATTCCTTATTATTTTATAAGTAAGTATGATTTCATTGTATTGATTATATAAATTCCATGTATGAAAGCTTAGTTGTTGTTATGTGTGATTATGAAACTCTTACATTAATAAAACGGTTGATGTAAAAAATAAATGGGTTAAGATTTAATTAAGTGAAAAGTTAAGAATTATAATGCCATTTCTCTTACTTAAACTTTAAGCAATGGTAAAGAATTTGGGAGGGGGCGGTTGAATTGATGTAATTAGAAGAATTAAGTTTAGATGATGAATTAAAACTTATAGTGAAGGGGGATTTATCCTCCTCTTATGAAGGTGAATTCATGGAAGAAATAAAACTTTAAGCTTGAAAAATTTAATGAATTGTATTTAAATAGTGAAGAAAATAATGTGTTGAATTAGGTGTGAAGAAATTAAATTTCCTTTGGTTGTTGGAAATTATTTATTATAGTAATAAAATATTCTCTTGTAATGGTAAATTAAAAGTTTAAGTGGATGTAAAATTGTGTGAAATATTTGGTGGGATTATTAAAACATATAAAACTATGTTAGTAATGTGGAACGAATAAATTGATCAATGGATTTCTTTCCATTTGATATGGATGTTAAAAAAATTAAATTTAGGTGTTAAAATTGTTTTGATGGGAAATTATACTACATGAAGAGGTTTTAAGTAAATTGTTGGATAATGAGGTATTGAAATCATGATATTTTTTAAATGAAACCGAAGAAGCTGGAGGCTCTAGACAGTAGCAGGGAGCTACTAGCTGAGCACCGCTAGTGGGTCGGTATTCGGCACCTTAAATCTTTGTAGAGAAATTTAATTGAATGCATGCGTTAACTTTAATTAGAAATTTTGTATTTTTATATTTTGATATTAATAGATGGATTGATATCCCTGTTAAGGGACTAGTACCTAATAATTGGATGAATGGATTAGTGTCTTTATTGAGAGACTGATGCTCGGTAATTAGACGGATAAATTAGCGTCCATGTTGAGGGACTAGTGCCCGGGTAAAAAGGCTAAAAATGAAATTAATTGGATTAAAATAGATATGTAAAATATTAAGGAATCATCATAAAAATACATGGAAGAAATATTTTTATATCGGTGTAGTGAGATGGTGCATTGTAAATCATGTTTGACTACTAAACATGTTTTATATATTTATGTTGAATAAAAATAAAATATATGTATTTTGGATTGGATGATGTAAAGGATGTTGGATGAATCCTTTGTGGTTGTAGAACATAATTTTTATATATAATTAATTAATTTTTAATTAACATGTGAATGTCATGCTTAAGAATCTTTTTGCTAATTAAGTAACTGCATTATTTAATTCCTGTTCATATGATTAGCTATATTAGAATTATAATAAACAAATAAATAGAAATGGGAATGTTATAATAAAAACTTTGACAAAAGAGCAAATGAAAAAAAAAATCAGAAGTAGAAGGACTAAATTAAAAAACTTACAATTACAAATTAGAATTGAAAGATTAAATTGAAAACAAATAAAACTTGAACAAAAAAGAAAAGGACAAAAATCAAAACTAAATTGACTAAATACAAAACACCAACAATAATAAAAATCGATAGCATAGTTATCAAACCCGGCTTAGGAGTTGACCCGGCCAAGAAACGGGGTCCCGAGTTTCATGAATCAACCTGGATTAACCCGGAAAAATTAAAAATATATATTTAAAGTTTTAATATTTCATATGAAAAAATAAAAAAAAGCATGTGAATATAGACTATACATGTTGTAAATAATGAAATTTGAAAGAATATTTTAAAATTTTTTTTATCTCGCATTGAAAAAACATAACTTTTTTCTTGTGAACATAGAATATATATATACACTAAACGGCTTCAAATCTCACATTGAAAAGATATTATGTTATCCTTTTAAGTTGAAGTATTCAAATCAAAAGGTTTTTTTATCCCAGATTGAAAAAACATAACTTTTTTCTTGTGAACATAGAGTATATATACAAAAGGACTTCAAATCTCACATTGAAAGAATAATTTTTTTCTTGGGAACATAGAGTATATATACTAATGGGTTTCAAATCCCACATTAAAAAAACATAATCTTTTTCTTTGTGAACATGAAGTATATATTCGAAAGTGCTTCAAATCCCACATTGAAAAGATACTATGTTATCCTTTTAAGTTGAAGTATTTAAACCAAAAAGTTTTTTATTCCACATTGAAAAAACATAATTTTTTTCTTGTGTACATAGAGTATATATATGAAAGGGCTTCAATTCCCACATTGAAAAAACATAACTTTTTTCTTGCAAACATAGAGTATATATACAAAAGAGTTTTAAATCACACATTGAAAAAATAACTTCTTTCTTGAGAATATAGAATATATATATACTAAAGAGTTTCAAATCCTACATCGAAAAATAAAATATTTTTTTAATATTTATATAGTGAACTTTAAAAAGTGTTAATAATCAACTAAAAAAATATAAAAAAGAGGGATATAGGAGAAAAACCATATTTGAAAAGAAAAGAAAAAAAAACACCATGTCTCGTCTGGGTTCGCCCGGGTCATGTGTCGACCGGGTTTTGCCGGGTTCTTGCATCGGTCGGTCTTTTAACAAACCCGGATTGGTCCAATCATCGGGTCACCCTGCCGAGCCGGGTTGGGTTTAATAACTATGATCAATAGTATTTTAATTATTTTACTATTTATAAATATATTGAATAAACAAAAATATCCTAAAAAATAATTAATGTACCATATATGAAAAGTCAAAATATTTTTAGTCAAAAAACAATCAATTTTTTTAGAAAGAAAAAAAAGTTGTCACACTGCAGTGATGAATAAGAAAATGTTTGCAGTGGTGAATAGAAAAACACGCTACAATGTTTTTGCCCTTTTTTTTTGTTAGTTGTTTTGTAATATTATGTTTTTTAATAATGGTTTGTTCATGTAGAATTAATCATAGGCTTCATCTTGAGCTTGGGCTTCAACTGTGAGCCCATTTATAAATAAAGGAAAGATCAAATCAGTAGTGTACTGGATACCTCTGGAGCAAGGGTTCGAGTTCTTTCTATCACAGAAAGTCTACCTCCAGAGAGCCGCGTGACAGCAGATGTGAGGCTGTGGAGCCATTGTGTCGGTATCCTTACCACTCGTGTGCATGTCCATATGAATCTTTCAATCCTTTTCCAACCCCATTCCGTTTTCATGTCTTGTTTTCTATGAATAGTATGTTTTTTATTTTGAAAGTGTTTTAAAAAAATATTACTATATTTTTTAATATTTTGATATATCAAAAATAATTTTTTAAAAAATAAAAAATATTTTAAAAAACAATTTATCTCACAGCCATGCCAAAACTCACCATCACGTAACCACCACTAGCCAACAGCCAGCAATATCCCACCCAAATCCAAAGAGCCAATTAATAATTAAAGTGGCAGTCAGTCAGTCAAACGGTCAATCACATTGCAACGTTGATGTAAGTTGTGATAAATGCAGTCCCAGACATGTACGCACCTGATTCCTTCCCTGGTATATCGATGGGAAGAAGAAGACGTCCATGAATTTACGCTTTTCATGGGACAACTCAGCTGCCATTCGTGCTGGTATATATATATATATATATATATATATATATATATATATATATATATATATATATAAATTCACCTTGGACAAGGTTGTTGAACCTAAATTATGCTAATCCCATACCTTGGATTCCTATTAAAAAACAAAAACTAAAATCCATCTACAGCCAAGCTACCAATAAAATAACACTTTTAGCCTTAACCAAAAACCTCTAAAAACTTGTAATTAAAGGTAGAACCGTCTTTCCAAGATGATCCATTAGTCACTGCAAAATCAATTAATAAGAATAAATTGATCAGGAAACCTTTTTTAACTGCAATAAAATAAATATTTTACTCTCAAAAACAAAAAACAAAATATTAAGCTTTTGGTTAGGGTTCTTTTGTTTTTTTTTAAAAAAAATACATAGTAAAGTTATGATCATACCCCTAAGAAAAAAAAAAGTAAACACGCATAAAAATGATTCTTTATCTTTTTTATTTTTTTTAACAGTTAATTTATAGAATTACCCTTGAAATTAAAAAAAATTAAGGATGGTTTCAAGAAAATTTTAGTATTTCCATTTTTTTTTATGGATTTAATTAGGACTTGTTTGGTAATTTTTAATAATTCAAAACTATAAAAAAAATTGTTGACGCGTGACACCCTCCAAGCCTTCTTAGCAATGAATGCAGGGCCATAAATTTTACCAAAATCCTCCATCCATGATGATGTTGAGAGTGATGAGTCATTCTTTTTCCAGCAATATGGTGCTTGCTCACGACAGAGATCCTGTTGGGCTGCGATGAAATTTTTTTTTCTTTCCCCTCTCTTTTTCTCTCATGCTCTTGAAATTTATGTCGTCCCTTCCAACGAACAATTGTGTCCTCCAGTTTATAATTTTAACGATTTTGGTTGTTATTCTTTTGATTATTATTTATTTTGATGTTTTTTGAAGTTTAACTTTTTTCAGTTTCGTCCATGAGCATTTTATATTATTTGATTTTTATATCATTTTTTGTCCTTTCTACTTTTGATTGCTCTTTTTTTTTTATGTTTTATACTTTTCTTGATTATTTTTTTCTTCAATTTCATTCCTTATCATTTTATTGCGTTTATTTCTTTAATATAATATTGGTCTTAGTTCTTTTGATTACTATTTTCTTATTATGTTCTTGATTTATCTTTTTTATTTATTTATTTTGTCCCTCAACATTTTATTTTATTTAGTTTTTTAATTCAATTTTGATCCTCATTCTCCCAATGATTTTTTTTATCATTTTCCTAATTTATCTCACTTTCCAAATTAACCCCTAAATTGTTTTACAGCTGAAAAGTTTTACTTTGTTATTTTTTTTTATAATTACCTTCCAAGGTAATTACCGTCTCATGACCCGGGCCTAAGTTAAGTTCGACCTTTTTTGAGGCTGTTTATTAATTATTATTTTTACAAATTCATCATTTGACATTTAGTTATCAATCACTTAACTTCATTGTTTGTTCCCCTTTTCTTTTGTAGAATTATCCCGATCTCATATTCTAGGTAACATGTTAATTGAGTTAATTCAGGTTAACTAATTTTTTTTTCTCTCAATGTCTTTTTTATGAAATTGATTTTTTTTTTAATTTTATCATTTGACATTAAATTATTGGCCATGAACTTTGTGTTTTTTTTATTGGGTTGTTACGAGTCCGGGTTAATTAGTAAAATTAACTCGGGTTTGCTCAAATTATCATTGTTTGGGCATCTTTTTTATGTTAGAAAAATTTTTACTCGATTCAAGACGTTGTGCATTGCACCTATCTTGTATTTCCAATCCTTAATTAACATGGCCTTGGATTTGCCTTAGCATTTTCATGTCATTATCTTCACAAACTTAAATTAACCATTTGCTAGGAAACCAAGTCTATAGAATCACACAATCTGACAAAAAAAATAAAAAATAAAAGAGAGTTCACAGTAAGATGAGTCATGGGTATTATGCAGGTTAGGTAATTTGGTTCTAGCAGTACTCTAACTAGATCTGACTTGATTAATTTAAGAGATGTTTCTACATGAATTACAGGACAAGATAGGACAGGATAATTGATACTCTAGCACAAACTAATATGAACTAGCAATTAAGATCTGTAATAGTATATATATAGGAATACAAATTCTAATATATATATATATATATATATATATATATATATATATATATATATATATATATGCATGGTATTGATTGATCAACGGAGATTGTCAGGATCGCACGAGAAATATAGAGAGTTCCTGTCCAGAACTGCCAACAGGATTAATCATATGAAAGGACTCGGAATCCACCGAGCCAACAACTCGCTCGAAACTGGCTCGTAAGTACATGAGGAGGCCCCCTGTTTCTCCGGTGCCTGCCACTGGCAAAACACCAGCACCAACTGAGACGGACTGCATGAGTTTTAGTACAGCCACATCACTCACACTCATCTGCCTCCTCGTAGCAAAACCAACCTTCCTTCCATTGCAGTACATGGTCCACACTGGCACGTTAAAGAGAGAGCAGCGCTCCTTTTGGCTATTAATTTGCCTTGGGTGGCAGCACTCGAGTGCTATGCGGAGCAAGCCGTGCTGCATCTCTTTTGCAAGGTAGGCTGTGGGGACTGCAAATTCAAGCAGTATGAGAGGAGAGCTACGAGTGTCGTCTTGGAGGCAAAAACTCACTCGACCTTTCCTGTAACCGAAGAAGGTGCCTGTTACGGTGGTGGTGGTGGTTGTCGAGGCTGACGATGATGTGTAATAATCATCGGTATCACTGGCAAGGGAATCTGCAGATGCTTGAAAGCCACAACAGGCAGGGACCATGCATTCCACTAGAGACCTAAAGGACTTGCGGAACCTCACTTCCCTCCCACAGTCTACGGAGGTCGGGGTGTCCATTATAGGGACCATACCTCTCTGGGTACCCAAATCTATCATCATCCTCATATATAAAAGATTCTAAGCTATCTATCGATCCTGGTATAGTAATGCTGCCACAAGGTAAACAAGAAGTGGCAAGACTAGAAATGGAGAATATAGTATTTATATTAGAGAGGTAGCGCGAGATGGAATTAATTCAAGAAATAATAAAATTATTAGCTAACGATTAGTCTTGCAGTAGGTAGGCCTGTTAGCTGGGCTGGATGATCCCTGCGGCTGCTGCTGGCAGAGCATATTATTTTAGTAGTGACTGTAGTAGTATTTATATAAAGTAGGGAAAGGAGGCGATGGAAGAGGTATATAGCTGGAGAAAGGAAGGGAATGGAAAAACTATGGAGAGGGGGAGTGATTCGTAAAGCCAATAAATAAGCAAGAGCAGGAGCACGGCACTGACGAGAGAGAGAGAGAGGCAAAAAGGGCAGTCTGTGTGTGTGGGCCGGGGAATCGGGGTCAATAATTCCGCCCACGAGGGAAGGTGGGGTCTGTTCTTGGAAGCACTTGTGAGGGTGGTGCGCGTGATATGACTTCTTGGATTGTGAAACGAGGAAAAAAACAAGACGCATTTCTCACCTTCCTTCTTTTTCTTTAATCAAATAATTCTACTCCTAAGTTCCCAGGTTAACAGTAATTACCAATTAGATTTTACTCTTGCTATTGCATATATAATGACATGTCAATATCCATCCTTTCACCGCACAATTTCCATGCAAATTGATTAAAAATGACAAATAAAAGGAAAAAAAAGGGTTACAGTCTCGAACTAGCAATGTAATAGTTAGTATTGGACTAGATATCATATTGGGATGGCATGCACGAGGCGATGGCTACGCTTGCCGCCCTGTCCGAACTCCCATCCTTCTTCTGTTCAAAAGAAACTGACCCCACCTGACGTTCCCCTCCTCGGCCCACTCCCATTGCTTATAACTACTATCTTTCATATCCACTGCACGAAATTAATTCACTTGTGCCCCAATAGCTTTATTACCCGTGTTGCCTTGCAGATTTTTTATTTCAGACAATTAATAACGGGGATAATTAATTACTTTCTAGGGAAAGTGAAATTTAGATAAAACTTTGTAATTAATTATCCCTAAATAATATTATTTCATTTTAAGATTTTATATTGAAAAATATATAAAAACCATCTCAACACATACGTAACAAATTATTCTTATAATAAAATAGGTAATGACGTGTCTCTTACATTAAATTATTTTTTTAATAAACAGTTTAGGCAGAGCTAGCTGTGTAGGCAAATCGTTTTTTTTTTCTTGGTTAATTTTTAAGAGGTTCTGTACTCAAGATCTTCTTGAAAAATTGAAAACAGCAATAATAATAATAATAATTATTTAAACTAGGATGGATTAAACATTTCATCAAGGTTTATTAATTAATTTTAGCTTTGGAAATAATGGCCTCGCAGTGGGACATTGCATGATTAATTTCTTCAAACTTTATGCACAAGTTTCATGGACTTGATTTTTCATGATGGCCATTTTGCAATGACAAGAAGCGGTGCTGTACATGTATTAAACTAAGATAGTAATGTTTGCGAGTGTAGATAATTATTATTTTTTAAAGTATTTTTTATTTTAAAATACATGAAACTAGTATTTTTTTTAAATTATTTTTAATATCAATATGTCAAAATAATTTTAAAATATAAAAACAAAATTAATTTTAAATAAAAAAATTTAAAAGAGTTACTAAACTTGATTTGAACAGTAAAAACAAACAACACAAGCAAAAAAATCCACGGTTACTTAAATCAAGCTGCGAACCCATGCATTTTGGAAGGTCTGAATCAATATAAAATTGATATTTTTTTGAAAAAAAGTCTCATATAAAATATATAATTATACAGCCATCAACCCTTTCGAGAAACATGGTAAACTACTAGACGGTCGACGCAATATATGCTTGCATTATAGTGTGCAGAATTAAAATGTAATTCTATCCCTCCTCCTTTTATTCACAAGTGAATAATTAAGATTTAATTTATATGTTTTAAAATCTAAAGAATAATTATAAATCACCACGCTTCATATAATCATCTAGATCTCAAATGTCAAGTATTTTAATTCAATAAAATTCAAGATTTAGCACAATTAATATATGCAAATAATTAACAAATATTAAATATATAGCTGAACGAATGCACGTGTGGTAGCTGGTATTGTATTTCTTCACGAGAGAGCACAAAAACAAACGCATCAATGATTTACATCTTCGTTGAGTTATTCCATGTTAATTTAGTACTCTCCAATCATATTTATATTGATCGATGAATGTTGTTGTTTTTAGCAAAATGTAAGAGGATAAAAAAAAGGGACGAGAGAAACAAAGTCACAGCGTTAATCATGCCCAGAGCAATATGGCCCGCACGGGCCATTGCACGCTTCGCCTCGCTACCTTTGGAGCTTAATTCTTCAATAATTCATGGCTTCCGCCACCGCTATTCATTCCCCCCTCCACTTTGGATAAAAAAAAGGGTACAAATTGTTGTTGTTATTATTATCAGCAGCAGTATCATACATAGAATGCGAGAGCACGCGTATACAATATATATAATACAGAAGGGAAACAATTAGTCCTTGTCTGTTTTTTCTTTCTCTCTCTTTCTCGGGAGAGAATTAGGCCTTCAAAACATGTTAGTATCGGACTTTACTTTCGAAACTGTAGTCCTAAACTAATTGTTACTGACCGGAAAGTACTGGTGTATCTTCTTCTCGAGTGATGGGATTTACAATCATATATTTTTCAGTCACGAGAAAAACAATTATATAATTAAGCATTGTGGTACTGCTATTAGTGGGCAAAAAACACAAATTTCTCATCATTCATTCCGTCGAGTCAACAGTTGGAATATGGGTTTATTCAAAGTAATTCTATTTTACATCGTTTCGAATAAAACAATATAATATTGTTTTAAATAAAAATATAATATGTTGAAGCTACCTGCTCAAGAATTAACCTATCAAATCACTCATATTTATTAGTGAGATTAACTCCAAACATAAATAGAATCAAGGCTAGCTTGAATGGATGGGTTATTAAACCCACCCACAGAATTAATCCAATTGAATCTGATAAGTATGCTTTGGTGTCTGTCTACTCACAGCAAGAAGAAAACAAATTGTTTGGCTCTCCCCACACGAGATGATAACATATAATAATATTCCAATCTTTTCTTTACGCAAAGCAAAGCCAGCCTTTTGTTTTTTCTAATAATGAAGGACAATCATGCTCTCTGCCTCATTCAAGTGTGCCTGCTCCGATCGAGCGCATGGCTATATCCACATCGATGGCGCAGTTAGGTGGCTCTACCTCATCATCGTTCTCCTTCGTACGTGTTGATGATCTATTGCCCATTGGTTTCGTCAAATCACCATTAATTCCTTAAGGAAAACAAAACAACAACAACTCCATTAATCATTGAGTAGTTTTATCAATACAATTAATTGATTTATCCTATCGGGAATCATTATATTACAGTGTTCAGATGAACACGTACCCTCGCATTCCATTTCCACCACGGAACATGATAAATTTATTTCTCAGTGCCTCTCGTTTTCTTTTTCTTTATTTTCTTTAATTTCGTGTATAGAAGAATATATGCATATAAATTATTAGAGTTTAGGAGCGAAACTGAGTGCTGGTACCTACCAGCTATCTCTGCATGCTCCATAAAAGTGTAATATTGATGATAGATTTGCTTATGCCGTGAATCGATATAACTAACAAGTGTTTTGGGAATGTGATAAAGTTGAGTGTAGTAGATTTTTTACGTGGGATTCCCTTAAGATAGACAAGGAAAAGAAATGTGAAACTTCAAAAAAATCCATCACAGTACTCCTTAATTATCGCCAGCTGTAAATTATATACATGACATGAGTAGCTTCCAAAAACGTTTGTCGTGAGAGTGACAAATGTTGATGCAGTTGGGTACAGGCTCTTACATGGTGGGAGGGGGACAAGTACAGTTTTTGCTGTTAAAGTAGAGGTTTCTATCTCAACATACCACGTAATAAGTAAGGATTAGTGGCAAACTTGTGGGGGCAAATTAACAGTTACTTCCTGCTTCGCTTAAAAGTGAATAATGTTGATTGGAATTTACGCATTCATTTGACCTTTGCATCAAGTCCAAACATTAATCCTTGTAATGAATGACTTTCGCATTTTAGCAACCTTATGCTGTAGCCTGCAGAAGGCTGCAACTTTTTGCCTCTTGATTATCAATCAGTCAACCCCTTCCTTTCTTTGTTCGCCGAGTGTAGAGAAAAATAACTTTGGGCTTAGCCACATAAGAACCCACGATGACTTTAAATGGAGCTGTAAGAGAGTACTTTTGGGCTCGAGTTATTAACAGGCCGAAGCAAGGATTTAACTGTCAGCTTGTACTTTCGAGGCCAGTTCTTCCCAATTAACTTATCTGGATCGCCAAACTTCATTACTTCAAACGGCCCCCATCATCTCCTCACCCAGAAATCCCTGCTACGATGATAAAAATCTCAAGCCACTGTTTTATTTGATCTAAAAAGCGCCCCGTTGTTCACAAGTGTTTTCTTTCCCCTGAAGCTGAAACCCTTGATGAGAAGAAGACATGGATGCAAGTTCATCCGCAAACTCACTGGATCCTTTTTTATATATAGAGCATAGAGGCAAGATACATATTTTCAAGGAAACAAGTCTTAAATTCAAGGATATGCTTAAAAAACACCCAACTTTTTAGAGCTAAAATCAAAACTTTGGAGGTGCCATGGCCCTCCAAGCTATATGTTGTAGCTATGTTCCAAGAGACATTATGAGTACCTTCTTTAGCTAAAAATAATATCTTAATTTATAATTTAGCTCAAAAGAAAATATCAGCACGTACGGTCTCTTATTCCGTAAACGTTAATTAATTGAATTTAATAATGGATTGATGATTTACTATGAAAAAAACCAACGGTGGCCAGAGATTTAGAAAGATTCAACAGATTTCTACACGTGTTTTCAAAGGATCGATCTCTTCCTTAAAGATTGAGATGAGTCGATGTCGGTCGAACGATGCCTCTACGTACCTCCTGCTTCCTATACTTGTATGGGCGTACAAGTATGAATAATCGGAGTTCAGTAGTCAAAAATAAATAAATTGTTTATATAGTTTGATATCATATAATATCGGAGCGTTGAACATGCAAAAGACAAGTCGTATTCAAGAATGACTGACGTTGTGCGTGGATTCAACTTAGCTGAAAGAAGTGAGTTCTGCCATATATTAAAATGAATTAAAAGCAATAGAAAGGCAACACGATTTTGTGACCAGGAGGATGACAAGAGGTTGGAAAGGGCAGCTGCATTGCATAGATAGAAAAGTTTAGCAATAGCTGCGTTCAATGGAAAATATATTGTTGCCTAGCTCGCCTGCTGCTCGTACGTTTGACTTTGATTTTTAAAACTAAAACCAGGACGACTAGGCATAGTAATATAGCTTTTGAATAATTAACTTATGCTTGCATTTTAAATTTTAAATCTTAATTTTGTAATTAAGATCTTGAAGATACTACAGACTAATGGTGCAGATATTTATGATTGTTACTACTACATTATAAAGCTTACTTTATTTTTCATACAAAATTTATTTTTCAGAAGTATGCAGAATTAAAATAATTTATTTATTTATTTATTTTATGTACAGAATTTAATCTCATAATAATTTTAATCAAACTGTAAATAATTCTTTTTAAATGTATTTTTTGGGAAAACTACAACTTTGCCGAATACAGACAATCCAGTTCCCATGTGAAAAGTCTTGACAAAGGAAAATGCCGGTTTCTTGCAGGCTAGCCAATATAGTTTAGAAGTTGACTGTCTTTATCTAGGAAGATCCAAGACACGTGGACATTAGTTAGGCTAGACATGGTACTTTGCTATACAAGCATTGGTACTTGCTATACAAGCATAAGTTAGGCTTAATTCGTGGCCGTCTCTTTTTGAAACGTGCGTGTGACTGCGTTTCAAATGGCAGCTGGGAGCAATCCTGAGGAGTTCCCACTTCCCAGCTATAACAGTAGTATCTAGCTATTTCGCTTTCACATTTTCCCTCCTCTCTTTCCTAGAAGATCAGCTATCATTTGGTCTGACTAAAACTGTCCCCTTCTCCATTTTTTTTCCTTCTCCCAGTAGATGGTCTACCGATCTTGTTAAAGGAAAGCAAATATGTTGAATGAAGAAGGAAAACAAATCTCTCAGATTGATTGAACGAGATTATAGGATATAAATGTAATCAGCTTTTTTTGTATGGCCTACTTTCCTGGAATAGCAGATCTGTAGGAGCACATACTCTTGTATATTAATATAATACATATACATAATTCTCAATTTCTTATGGTACTAGAGCAACTTCTTTGGTAACCTATCACGCTTCCGCCACCATAACAAACACAGCCCTCTCACAGTAATCACAAATCTCTCATAAAAACCATGATATAAGCAAGTATGAAGACAGACAAGCATTCCATGGAGTTATCAGACCCGCATGCGATACATCGCACATACCATACTGGAATTATTCTTGCTTCCAAGCCGCTTGATGGAAACAATTATAGGCAATGGAGTCGTGCCATGTGCATGGGTCTCAGTGCAAAGAACAAAATGGGGTTCATTGATGGAACCATTACAGCTCCGTCACCCCTGAATGAAAACTATACATCTTGGAAAAGATGCAATGATATGGTAACACTGTGGATCGTGAATTCTGTCCACCCAGACATTTCCAACAGCATCACGTACACAGAATCTGTTGCTGCAATTTGGAACAATCTTGAAAAAAGGTTTTCACAAAACAACAACTAAAGAATCTATCAGATTTGACAAGAAATTATTGAAAATCATCAAGGGCAACTCTCGATTTCCTATTATTATACCAAGATGAAAGCCTTATGGGATGAGTTAGCATCCTGCCATGATCCACTTATTTGCACTTGTGCAGGTTTAAAGGGACTCACTGAACGTGAAGAGAAAGAAAGAGTTATGCAATTCCTAATGGGATTGAATGAATCTTACTCCACAATACGAGGGTCGATCCTGATGATGAATCCACTCCCTGACACACGACGAGTTTGTGGTCTTATTCTCTAACATGAATGGAAAATGGATGTAGCAAGTCGTCGAGATATAGGGATGAATTTTCATGCAATGCAGGTAAGGCGAAACCCAACATTCCAGTCATTTAACAAATATAACACCAACACATCTTCACGTAAACTACTCAAATGCAACTACTGCGATGGAGATGGACACTTGGTAGACCATTGCTATTATATTATTGGGTTTCTAGAAGGACACAGATGGCATGGCAAGAATGTGAAGCCGAGAAATAAGAGATCAATGGCCAATAATACTGAGGTTGTTCACTCTGCTACAAGGGTTGTTCACACTGCCACAAATTCCAAGTACAACACTTCAGTTCCAGATGGTCCTACGTTCACTACCGAGGAGTATAATCATATCATAGCCATGCATGCTCCGTAATGGTAATGGAATAGGTATCTCGCTAAAATGCAATATAGCACAAACATGTTCACATTCAACTATTTTTTGGATTATTGACAGTGGAGCAACTGATCATATATCGCATTCATCACCAACGCACAACATTATTAATGCTCAGCATGCATCTGTTGGTTTACCAAATGGGGGATAAACAAAAATAAAAAACATTGGTTCTATCAAATTATCACATGAGCTATCTCTCGATAAAGTTCTCTATGTACCAACATTTCGTGTCAATTTATTGTCTGTCAGTAAATTAACAAGAGCTTTATATTGTATGGTAACATTTTATCCGGATTTTTGTATTGTGCAGGACATGGACCCGAAGAGGATGATTGGCATGGGCAAGCATTTTGATGGCCTCTACTACCTTACACCAGGACAAAACCCTTATCTCGCCAACCACATTTACCATACCAATCACCATACCAATAAGTTATGGCATCGACGTTTAGGGCACCCGTCATCTGCACCTTTACTTTCATTAGCAAAAAATAATGTTGAAATCATATTTGATTCCACACATATTTGCGATATTTGTCCTTTAGAAAAACAAACTCGTTTACCTTTTGGTCGCAGTGAAATAAAAACGTCTGCACCTTTTGATTTAATCCATTGTGATATTTGGGGACCTCACACACATCCAACACATTTTGGGGCACAATACTTTCTTACTATTGTAGACGATTATACTCATTTTACTTGGGTGCAATTTATAAAATTCAAATGCGACAGGCAATCAATTTTGAAATCCTTTTTCTCTTGGGTCAAAACACAGTTTCAAAAAGACATTAAGATTCTTCATGCAAATAATGATAGTGAATTTCTTTCTATGCTTTCTTATTTAGACTTTCAACATTCTTGTCCTTACACACCACAACAAAATGGGGTTGTGGAATGTAAACATAGACATCTTTTAAATATTGGTCGTGCTCTTCAATTTCAGGTCAATTTACCTTTAAAATTTTGAGGGGAAAGTATCCAAATTGCCTGTTACCTCATAAATCACCTTCCCACACCATTGCTTTCTCATAAATCACCATACGAGCTTTTGCACAACACATAACCAATCTATACACAATTACGTGTTTTTGGATATCTTAGTTATGTTACCAACCTCACACCCTTCAATAAGTTTGATGTTCGTGCACGTCGTTGTGTTTTTCTTGGTTATCCCATTGGCCAAAAGGGTTATAACTTGTATGATCTCATCACACATAAATTTTTCACCTCACGAGATGTCATTTTCCATGAGCATATTTTTCCCTATACCTCTCCCACACATGCCACCCAACATGTCATGCCGCTTGTTTATCCATCTCCCACTCCCACTTTAGATCCCCTTCTTACAGACTTTCCCTCACCACATAACACCGATCCCTCTGATCCTATTTCCCTTCCAGTCACCACAACCACCCAGAAACTATCATAACTGACAACACACCCAAAACTACCTTACCTTCTACCATCATCACACCCTCACCAGAACCTGTTCTTAATGACAGATGCCCCCACCAAGCTACGCCACGCCAATCCACCCGTTCTTCCAAACCACCAGCTCATTTTAAAGATTACGTGGCCCATCACTCAACTTTACTACTGTCCAAGGCAACATCCTTGCGGTCCATGTTCAACACACGACATCCACTCCATCGGTATGTTTCCTATTCATGTTTGTCCCCTCAATACCAATGTTTTCTTGCTCATATCTCCCCCTTGGTAGAACATGCTACTTATGAACAGGCCTGTCAAAATCCCCACTTGGTAGAACCTCCCACTAGGTCACTACCATTCAAGCCGAACTCAAAGCTCTCTCAGACAACAATACCTAGAGTTTTGTTCCTCTTCCACGTGGACAACAATCTATCGGTTACAAATGGGTGTTTAAGCTTAAGTATTGATCTGATGAGACTCTTGAACGCCACAAAGCTCGCCTTGTTGCAAAAAGTTTCACCTAACACGAAGGCATTGACTACAAAGAGACCTTCGCCCCAGTAGCCAAACTCATTACTGCCCGTTGCCTCTTAGTTGTGGTTGTTGTTCGCAACTGGTCTTTACACCAAATGGATGTTCAAAATGCTTTTCTTTATGGCGAACTCCAAGAGGAAGTTTACATGTTGCCTCCTCCAGGTTATCATCGATAGGGGGAGAACATTGTTTGTCGACTCCATAAATCTTTATATGGGCTTAAGCAGGCATCCAGAAGCTGGTTTAGAGAATTTTCTTTAGCAATACAGACCATCGGTTTCTATCAATCCAAGGCAGACTAATCTTTATTCACTCAAGCTAAGGGGACTTCACTCATTATTGTGCTGTTATATGTTGATGACATGGTGATCACAGGCAACAATGAAGTAGAAATTAAGAACTTGAAAGGTTTTCTTAGTAGCAAATTTTGAATTAAAGATCTCGGACCCTGAAATATTTTCTTGGAGTTGAGGTCGCACGATCACAAGCTGGAATCACCATTTGCCAAGGAAAATATACACTGGACATATTGGAGGAGGTTGGATTACTTGGTGCTAAACCTACAAAGATACCAATGAAGGCAAATTTGGTATTAACACCTGCAGGTAGCAGCCCACTACATGAGCCTGTAAGATATAGACGCCTAGTTGGAAAATTAATTTACTTGACCATCACAAGACTAGAAATCGCATACACTGTCAACACATTAAGCCAGTTCATGCAAGATCCACAACGACACCATCTTGATGTGGCATATCGACTTCTTCGATATCTCAAAGAGGCTCCTGGACAAGGTTTGATGTTTGCTTCCCACAATGAGCTCCATTTGATTAGTTATTGTGATGCAGATTGGGCGCGGTGCCCCACAACACGTCGCTCAGTAACTGGTTATTGTATCTTCCTTGGAAAATCATTGGTATCATGGAAAAGCAAGAAGCAGATTATAGTTGCCCGGTCATCCGCAGAGCAAAATATCGGTTTATGGCTGTAGCTACTTGTGAGTTGAGCTGGCTACGATTTTTTAAAAAAGATTTATGTGTTAAACATCCCCAACCGGCAAGATTATTATGTGATAATCAAGCTGCTGTATACATAGCCACAAATTCCGTGTATCATAAACGTACAAAACATATTGAGATTAATTATGGCACTGTCCGTGAAAGAATTCAAAGGGGAGAGATCAAAACCTCACATGTCAGAACAGGAGAGCAAGTAGCACTTATTTACTAAGCCACTGCGTGCACCTATTTTCCATACACATCTGAGCAAGTTGGGCACTATTAATATGAATGCTCCAACTTGAGCAGGAGTGTTAAAGGAAAGCAAATCTGTTACATGACAGTAAATGAAGAAGAAAAACAAATCTCTTTGATTGATTGAACGAGATTATAGGATATAAATGTAATCAGCTTTTATTGTATGACATACTTTCCTGGAATAGCAGATTTGTAGCAGCACGTACTTATATTACTGCTTCACGTCTTCAGAATAATATAATACAGATACATAATTCTCAACTTCTTATATCTAAGGCAGGAAATCCACATTATAAAATTCTAATTATAATTGAGAAACTGTTCTTCTCAGTATATACATGCAAGATGTAATATATATATAAATCCCAGTTTAAGAAATGGAGGTCTTCATGTTTTTTTAACGAAAAATTACCGGGTAGCATGGAGAGAATTAAGTTTATATGCTCATCAAAGATGATTAAGTTAAATCTCTGCAAAATTGATAGTTATCAAAAAATCAAAGCCATGTATGCACCTGTACGTTTATGTGTTTTACATGGAATGTGTTGCGAATTGAAAGTTATAATAAGAGATGTAAGAAATCAACAAAAAATACTGGTGTTTTTTTCTTTGTTCTTCAAAAATTGGATTGCGTTCCTCTTCGTAATCAAGGTAAGAAGGAAAGAAATTAAGAAATGAAAGTTTAATTAATTAAGAGCGATCCCTTCATAAATGGTGGTTAATCTAAGCTTAAAGGAACGAACAGCCAATTTGGCTCGTCTGGAAGTATATTTCTTAAAACTTCTATCAGAACCGGATCTGGAAAACCCAATGGCAACGGAATCAGCGGCCCGCTGCACCTGTGGCTCATGTTTTCGTTTCTGATAGATAACATTATGTTGCTGGTGGTCATGATCAGGACTGACCAACAATACAGGAGAAATCCGGGCCTTCTTGCCGCGACGGGAACCACCTTTCTTAGAGGAGTTTTGAAGGGCCAAGCTAGCTTTGACAGCCAAAGCTGCCATATCTGAAGAGGCTAGCCTGCGCTGAAGCTTTGAATTAGGAAGCACAAAATATATCTCATCGGCATGGAGAGGGACGTCCGAAGCCAAGACAGGAATGTATTCATCGTATGAAAGATGGTCGGAGTTGCAGAGGAACCAAGATGAGGACGATGAAGAAGAGGAAGATGAGGACGCAATTTCAGACCGAAGAACTTGAGAAACGAAGGCAGGAAGATAGTATTCGCGAAGATCACCATGAATTGAAATAACTTTGGCGGTCTTGGGACGAAGCTGCTCATGAGATTCATGATGGCCCAAGTACGAAGAAGAAACACAAGCACCCATCTGTCGTTCTTCTTTTCCAAAGTAATTTTGAGGGCGGGCTGTAGCTGTTCTAGAAAAGATGTGGAACGCTGGAAATGGTTATTAATTCGCAACTGCTAGAAGATTTGAGAAGAGGAGGAAGGAGAGATGAAGCGAAACAGGCTGTCCGTGCACAAGAGAGAATATGAGGGGAAATTGTGGAACAAGTGGTAGCTATAAAGCTATTAATAAATAAATAAATAAATAGATAAGTGAGGAGGCATTTCTCTGCTCTTTCTTTGATGTAAACAGAGAGACGTCGTCAGCAAGTCCGTCATGAACTAAACAAATTCCTTTCCGTTGCTATGACAAATCTTTCTTGTCAAACACACACAGCTAGCAACTGTAGCACTCCACTCAGCAATGACGTGGTCTGCGGCTGGAAGCAAGCATCCACCATCAAGTCAACAACTCTGAGTCTCAGGACAGGACAGGAAGAGGAGGGCTGAGTGGACCAACCAATGCCACCGCGGATGCTAGCCCGTGACAATCATTACTGTAATAATACTACTACGACTACTGGTTTTCTTTTGCCCACAGAATTTTGAAGTCTGATTTTTCCAGGTGTATGTACAACAACGGGTATAGTCTAAAAGTAATAACAGCCCAATACAGTCCTACTTTTTGTTCCTAAAATAACACCTCTATTCTCTTTCTCACCAATCCAATTGAAACTAGCTTTTATATATATATATATATATATATATATATATATATATATATATATATATATATATATAAAATGTATAGAAAACGTGCATTTATTAGGTTCCTCCGGAAGGAAACATCAACACCTCCTCTTTTTTGCACTATCAACCCTGCTCTTTTTTTGGTTCGACAAAAAAAAAAATCTATTTTATTCGTCACCGAGCATTCTCTTCATATACTGTGTGTTATCTTATACATATCATAGAGTGCATGCCACACACACAGTGCGCACCGAATCTCAATGATATTAATAAGCAGCCAAGCAGGCAATGCCCAGTTAGGAAAACTCGTCGAGAACTGCCATAAATTTCAATGGGCGTATGTAAAAGAGGAAATAATATTTAAATATTCCCACAACGTAATTTTCAAGTAATATGCTACGTACAGCTAAATTATACATCAACAAGTATTGTGCGAGTCAGTTGGCGCTGGCCTTGCTTGCATCTTAATTCCCAAACAATTAACTGATGATGCTACACAACTGTCATGCCATGCAATAATTAATACCCACTGATCGAGTTCAGATATATTAATTATTCCACTACAAGCCTGATCACCTCGCTTTGCCTGCCTCTTGTTTTGTGTTTGACATTGCAAATTAAATACATATAAACAAGGGAACACAGGGCTTCCCAAATAATGAAAAAAGAAGGCTTTCTTTGTATATAACGTGTCAAGCCAAGTCCATACCAACGAAGATTCACGATTTAGCCGTTCTCAACGGGGTCAAAATTATCCACCACGCACACCACCGTGGTTTCAAACAGAACCGCCATCCAAGACTTTCTTTTGCCCTCCCGAACGGTTACGTAACGTACAATAACTTCACCTTTTCTCTTCCTTGTTCTTCATTTTTTTTTTAACTCTAACATTATTTACACTTCATTTCAAAAAAAATCATGCGCCAGTTTTTTCAATCTTTAAATAAAAAATATATCATATGTATGGATATTATAACATCTGATTTTTTTTTAATTATAAATGTCATAGAACAGAAAAATTAATTATTCCCTGCTTGTTTAGCTAGGATTAATTTTTAACTATATATGATACAGATTGGACGATATTCGTCTCCAATTTAATATGGCTGACCAAATACTTTCTGATATTTTCACTCCTGTTATCTTATATCTCCAAATACTAACAAACAAGGCCTAGCTAGTTGGATCTCGAAGTGAAAGTTTGTCGGGAGAAGCTTTTTAGCTCCGTGGGGCTCCCTTGCCCTCGGACTGTGGTGATGGTTAGGCCAGTCCAATAAATAACGGGCCGTGGAGGCCCATTTGCGACACTCGTATGCTTTTTCAGAAAGGTTATAGCAACAGTTGAAAGCTAGATGGTTGTTTGTAAGAAGATGTTCTAAAAGTCGCAATTATTTCATGTCAATCAAGCATAAATATATGTAATGCAAGATATATAATATACTGAAACCTGTCAGAACAGCTCCTGCCAAGCCTTGTTTCTGTGTCTACTACGTACGTCTATCTATATACAGGAATCATGAAAATCTAGTAAAAAAACTAATGTACAAAATAATGAAATGATTGTATCGTAATCTTATTTCCAAAGAATAAAAACACAGTGATTGATTTATGCTAATCCAGATCGAAGTCATTGAACTGTGCGAGTTGCTATACCTAAACATAGAGATTTTCTGTAGTTAATTGATTGCTTATTAGATGTAGTCGACTTGGAAACAAATGTGATTAATTTGATAGATAGATATTTGTGGTCAATGGAACAATCTCAATTCAACCCGAATGAGAACAAAAGCAGAGGTTGGAGAGCTTACCAAAGAGGCAGAGGGTGGAAGACGACACAACTAATAAACTAGAAACACCGAAAGCAACACTTGTGGAGGGAGGGTGGGGTTGATTGTAAATTCACGAAGGGTGCTTTATGGGAAATGAGAAATGACGACGTGTGATGCCAAAGGCAACACCACAACCCAAGAGCCTTATCAACAATGTGATCTCACGAGGACCATTAGTTTATTCTCTCCTGTTTTAATCTGATGATGAGGATCATGATCATGATGATCACGATGATGAAGGGCCATTCACTCAGTGTATGTATCGATATAAAAATCCAAAAACTGAAAGCAGGTTAATTAGAGCAAGATATAGGAGAGGGTCGAGGAGGAATAAAGCCAATTTGCATTATGCACAGTGGCACCCATTAGGAGAACGCCAACTTGCGGGACATCATGCATGCTATCTTTTTAGTCAGGATAGGTTTGTTTTTGAAAAACAGTTTTTGAAAAATTATTTTTCAAATTTTTTTATATTTATTTGTTATTAGAAAAGTTGGTCAACACAAAATACTTTTCAGTCAAAGAAAAATTTAACTTGGTTTTCAGGAAAATGTTTTCCTGTAAAATTTGGACGGAAAACATTTTCCGAGAATTATGAAAAATTTATAAATATCATATTATTTGCTGATTATATCAAATTTGGTTTTCAAACTTTTGATTGCTATATATATATATATATTTTGTTTTGAATATTAATTTTTCAATTTCATCTCTTAAAATTTAATTTTTATATTAATTTTGGTCCTTATTTTTATAATTGTTATTTATTTTTTCCTTATTATTTTTTTATTGAAATTTTTTATCTATCAAATTTGATCATCATTCTTTTGATTGTTACTTATTTTATTTGAAATAATTTATGAAATGTTAATTATTATTATTTTAATTTCTTCATCTTTTTTTTAGATTTGATCTCTATTATTTTGATTATTATTTATTTTATTTGAGATAATTTATGAAATTATATTTTTTTTCAATTTCATTCTCATTCAACTTTTTAATTTGTAAGATTTCTTTCTTATTATTTTAATAAACTTGAGAAAAATAAAACATTAATAAGTTATTTTCCAGCTTATTTTTCATAACATAACCAAATACTAGAAAATATTTTTCAATTTATTTTTCATTACACTACCAAACATTAAAAAATAATTTATTTTTCTGAAATTTACTTTTAAAAAAAAACTATTTTTTTTTAGCAAATAAACGACCTTAGTTTCTTGACAGACAAGGAGAACCGAAACTGAAGCGATGACATTAGTACCGATCCTTTCTACCTCCTCCGTCTCCTCTTCCTCGTCGCACAAGTGGCTGAATATGGCCCCATGGCCCAAAGGGACGGGGCATGTGTCCACCCTAACCATGTAGTGAACAAAACGTGGCACTCCCTTAGACGTCTAATGACTAGGCACCGCACAAACAGACAAAGCAGCCTCGTAAACTCTGGCCTTTGCCACCAAGTTTGAGCTGATTTCCTTGGAAAGTTGAACCTTGGAAACGTCACCATTACTTAGCTTCGTCCTAAACCTCAATAAGACGAGTTGCAACCGTCTTTTTGGCCCCCAATAATCCATTAAACAATCAATTTAGGGAGTCTCTACTTCGATTTTTCATGGAAGATTATTATATATTACGAAAGGGATACTGCTACTCCTACGACTCCTGTTAAGCTAAAAATATTAAGTGGAGGGATAAGAAGGGGAAAGGCACAAATTGATGAGTGGGGAGGTGGGCGAAGGAGAGTGCGCTCAACGCAGCCTTTCAGATTCCTCAAGGCTCTCATCCACTTATTTTTTTATTTAATTAATAGAGAACAGTGAAGGATGATGGTGAAAGATTGGGATCTTAGGAGCATCTGGAGATGGCTGTCCTTGTCCCTCCGAGCATTTCGTGTCTCCTAAGCTTTTCTCTGATTTGAACACCATCCCATCTCAAGATTTTAGACTACTAATTCATCCGCTTTTGATTTTTGTTTTTACCGTTCTAAGCAACTTGCAATATCTTTAACTCCCTTCAAACCCCTCTTAATTTTCAGGCTCGAAACGTACACCTCACAATACACTATTACCTGGCAAATTGGCTTGACAGCATATAATCACTCCCTTTGGGAATATCATCTACCAAAAGATTTAAGGGCCTGCTAATCTTATGCGGCAACAGCGTTTCAAGAGGTTGGCCGTGCAAATAGCATGAAAAATATGCCTTTTTACGATCAATTACCGTTCAAAACACGATTAGCCTCGCAGACAAACATCTAGTTAACAACAAAGTGAGAAAAAAATCTAACTGTGTTAACTGGAAACGGCGACTCAATGAAAATACAATCGATGATGTGCCCATTTTGTTAGGGGGATTGAAAGAGATAGTTGAGGTTTGTGCTGCCCATAAAACAGAACCCACCTTCGCATCAAGCCCAATTCCTACGTGAAAGCGAACCTAACATTTAGCACAGAGAAATTTGAAAATGTTAAAAAGAGAATTATACTTTATGTACCCTCCTCCTATTTTGGGTGAGGAAAACGGAAGAAAATTAAGCGTAAAATCAATCAAGAACCATTAGACCATCTTTTTCATCTTCAGGGATGGTATCTTATTTTTTTTTTATAACAGGAATGGTGTTTTATTGCTCTCTCTCTCCCCCATCAAAAAAAAAAAAAAAAAACGAAAAAGACGTATGTGGTCTGCTTTACATCTCGAGAATCTTTATCTAAAACTTGACCAGGATGGCTGTACTTTCCTAGCTACTCCATCATATTCATTACAAAATCATGCATGTATAAGAGAAAACACACACAGACACAGCTCTACAATTCACAATGGACCCATTAATGACCAAAATAAGAAGCTGCCAGCTCATTTTTCCATGCAAATAACCCCACTCCCCTGTATGCATAGACGAAAGGTGTCTCAGATTGCACATATATAAATATGAAATAAAAGATCACAGAGGAGATGCCGGAACACAAGGTATAACTTTAAATATCACTATCCACAAGGACAAACCACGGTGTTCTGTATACATTCCATGCTATCATAATGCCCACTCCTTTATTGCTCCCTTTCCAACAAATCCAAAACCCCACATTTATATATTTATATGTTATGATATGTACATGCATGGATATGGTAAAATTCCTGACCCAGAAACTCAATTCCAGCAGTAATTGCTAAATGTCTATAGGAAGGGACCACTCCCTTACTCCAAAGCTAGCTACTAAAAACACACCACCTACCATCCTATTAGTATTTACACAAGAAACTTGAGATGTCCCTAAATTCCCCCACATCCCACTTCCTCCTTGCCGTCATTTTTAGAATTTCTTTTCGTTTTACTGCTGGTAAATGCTAAATGTTTTGCCAATTCTTTTAATGTTTTTGGTGGGGAGGGTTATGGAGTCTTAAAATGGGGCACGATGAGGTATACCCTTTCTTCTCCTTGCATTACGATGATTGAAAAGGGGAGGAGTAGCCGGAGAAATGTTGGTAGCTGCATCATCACCAGAGCTCTCCGCACCATCATTGTTGGAGGAATAGATTGAGAGCCCGTCCATCAAACGATTGAAAGCATGTGTTCTGCGAATCTTCTTTGGGGTTGAGGACTCATCTGATTCCGACCCACCAAAGAACGGATCCCTATTTTGCTTCAATTTTAGCGCAAACGTAAGGTCTGGGTCACCCCGCTTCATGCCTCCCAGCTAACAAAACGCAAACAGCACTTTACTCGAACAAAAAATGAATATTGTATTAAACTATCAAAACAGAGCAGTAGAAGAGAGCAGAGCAGAGAACCGATTAATAATTGAGAAGGGAAACCATCACAATTAACCTACCTTGCATCCAAGTGAACAGAATCTGAATGAATCAAGGAGACTTCGACAACAAATTTCACAAGTGTTGGTGACCCCCTTTCCAGGCCTTGGCTGAGGGCGCTCATTGAGGAACACAATCTTGGCGCTATTGATGATGTAAGTCTGTACGCATGATATGTCTATGTACTTCTGTATCTCATTTACTCTCACCACATTATGGTATGAAGATCGCCTTATCTGCAGCAACCCAAGCATTCAACCAGGTTGTCATTCAATCAATAAATCAATTAATCAATCGAAAAATTCGAAGATAATATGGAGACAGAGTCGACAAACCTGAACAACACGGTGATCTCTGTGATAAATAAGACAATAAGAACAGAAAGCATTTCCCATACAATCTAAGCAGAACATATTACATTCACTCTTATTGGATTCACCATGAACTGCACAGGGAATGAAATAGCTTGCTCTAAGCATGGGTATTAACCATGGTGGACCCGTGTCGTGGTTCCTCATTTGCCCAAATGGACTCACCTGCCATCAATTATCACAGACTCGAATGAGTAAACCCCAAGAACACGGTAACAAGAATGAAGAAGAAACAGAGTAGTAGAGACAGAGAGATGCCAAAATGAAAATACCATGACTTTGTAATCACTACTGGTATCGATAAAGATTCAATCTTCTACAACCTCTGCTCCTGATGACTATATAGATAATAAACAGCTGCCAAAAAAAAACCACCAGAAAAGTCATCAGCAACACATACTACATGGAAAAGATTATGTAAGAGAGACACTGATTCATCTGGCTGGGACACAAACCTCGACAAGTTGGGGTAGAAAGAAACCGCCACGCCGATCGAAGAAAGCAAGGATTATTGATTAAGAGAAGGGATGCTGAGTGATAATTTTTATATATATATATATATATAGGAGGGTGCATGTGCCTTCGAGAGAAGCACTGGAAGAAGAAAGATACTCGGTGATGGAAATGAATACATATATGATATTAATATTATAAGGCCGTCACAAAAACAGCGCATATTTTTATTTATTCATATTTTTATTTTACTAATATGCATTAACAAAAAAAAAAAAAAAAACAGTGAGAAAGAAAGGAAAGTGAAAATGGGAGCATGGAAACGTGCCCACATTTTCTAGCAGTGGTATATATCGACGGACTTGAAGAGGGACAGCAACACCCAGATTCCCATTTGCTTTATTCATACACGTCCGATCACTTTCCTTTTCTTTTCTAATTAAATTCAAGGCACCCCTCGATCAACCTGTGATCTCCAAGCCCAGCCTTCTGATTTAAGTGTGTTTTCCATGATTATGATTACAAACACACGAGTTGACGGCACCTTTTAAGTAATACTTTTACCAGATCTCACGTGTGATGATAAGCATATGTATTTACGAGTCAAACCATGGACACGTGGAGCCAGCATAAAATTAAACCCGGATGGTGCCTTGATAAAAATCGGTCACTCATTCGATACTTGATGACTTAGCTTCTCATCCAATTCACTTGTTTTAAGACTTGAATAAAATTCATTTGATACTTATGACTCAGCTCCTTATCCAATCCACTTGTTAAAAATTAATTTTCTTTTATTAAATTTTTATTTTTTAAACAATTTATTTTAATTGAAATAGATTAACTTAATTTAATTTACCCATCTCACTCATGATATCGAATTTTATAAATAATAAAAAATTAAAAGAACCGGTTTTTTTTACCATGCATCATCTCATAAAACATTATTCACAATAATATTATTTTTTTTACATTTTATATATATTTCTATGTTTTTTTTTATCTTTTAATATTTAGTTTAGTAGCTATTACTATTTAAAAAAAAAGTAAAACTATATACATACATACAAAAATGTTTAAAAAATAGAGCAAATACATTTAATAAGTAATAAAACGAGTTGCCATATCGTGTTGATATGATATCATATTGTTGAATAATATATAATTATCTTAGCAAGATTTTCCTCGATATATAATCTTGTTGTTTTTAATGATATCCTCAGACAAAGAGAAAAGGAAAACTTCCTAGATTTTGCTATTAAAACCCTGTCCATGCTAATTGAACTTTTATTTCTTTTCTGAGTGTGAAATTAACCGATCTGTGATCGACAATGAAAGCAATGATAGTGTTTTTTATTTTCCTTTTTTTTTTAGTAATAAAAGTAGATTCTCAATGTATGGAATAAATTTTAGAAAGAGTTGATGAAATTGGAAAGAAAAAAAGAAGCAGCAAATCCTGGGACCAAAGTACTGAAAATAATGCTCATAAAGGCTCAGAATTATGAACATGCAAATCCATACTCAAAATCTAGACCACCCTCTACCCCTCAGTTTCCAAAAACTAAAACCAGTAAGAACATGGAGGGAGAAAGGGGACCAAAGTCAACTGGTACTAGGAATTTTCTTTGATTAACTCTTTATTTATGCCTTGTGATGTGAATAACATCTTATGTCTACCTCTCAGTGGTAGAAGACCGGAGGACCAGCTTGCTTGGAGGGGGGATAGCTGGAATATACTCAGTTCAAAGTGGGTACTATAAAGTTTATGGTAAGAAATTCCGAGCAGAGATTGTTGAGAATACAGAGGCATATGTTGGAATAGAAATTGAAAGTTGAAACCATGATCACCAAGAGTGAAACACTTGTTATGAAGACTTGGACGTGGTACCATACCAACAAATTAAGGACAACTTGGCCAGAGGGGGGTGATCATTGAAGGGAGATGCTACCGCCGTGGAGGAGAACCCGAATCAATTAATTATCTTCCCGGAAGGTGTGATTAATATGGCGATGATCTATATGTGTGAGCCGTGGGTTATGGTGCATGGTAGGTCAGAGATGGCTAGAGGAAGCTCTATGTTGCGAGTATCAACAAGCTAATGAAGTCTCTAGGCAATCTATGTTGGCATTAGCTGTACATTGATTTAGTTGAGAATTTGTAGGAGAAAGTTTAGTAATTGATTTATTTCATAGCTGTAAAAACTATTTTTTTTTCTTTTAAATTATTAAAAACTGTTATTGTAACAATAGCAATAAACACAAAAGACGATGGCAACCCCTACTGACTTAGTGGAACAAAATCAACAAGGAACCGCTGCTATCCTTGAAGATTTAACCACAAGAATGACTCAGGTTTTGACACAAAACCAGACCCCGACCTCTGCAGTGACATATGATACTGCTACACCGATTATTATCAAACTTAATGGAACGAACTACGCTCTATGGTCCCAAATCGTCGAGATGTATATCTCTAGAAAAGAACAGAACATGGGAACTTATTCCGCTGCCAGAAGGGAAGAAGACAGTTGGGTGTAGATGGATTTTCTCCATTAAGCACAAAGCAGATGGAACAATTGAGCGATACAAAGCAAGATTGGTAGCCAAGGGATACACACAAACGTATGGAGTGGACTATCAGGAGACGTTCTCTCCAGTAGCAAAACTAAATACTGTTAGAGTGTTATTATCTTTGGCAGTAAATTTAGATTGGCCACTACACCAATTTGATGTCAAGAATGCCTTCCTTCATGGAGACCTTGAGGAGGAAGTGTATATGGACATCCCACCGGGGTATACCTCATCCCCTACCGCTGGAATTGTTTGCAGATTACAAAAGGCTTTATACGGGCTGAAACAATCACCACATGCTTGGTTTGGCAGGTTTAGTATGGCTATGAAAAAATATGGTTTTCAACAAAGCAACTCTGATCACACTTTGTTCCTAAAACAACGACAGAAAAAGGTAACTGTCTTGATAATTTATGTGGATGACATGATCATTACTGGAGACGATACAGAAAAAATATATAAGTTGCAGAAACATTTGGCTACTGAGTTTGAGATGAAGAGTTTAGGAGGACTGAAGTATTTCTTAGGGATTGAAGTGGCTAGGTCAAAACGAGGCATATTTCTTTCACAGAGAAAGTATGTGCTAGACCTACTAACCGAAGTAGGGATGCTTGATTGCAAGCCAGCCGACACCACAATGATTCAGAATCAGAAACTTGGGGATTTTTCAGAGCAAGTTCCAACCAATAAGGAAAGGTATCAACGACTGGTGGGCAAATTGATTTATCTATCACATACTTGTCCAGATATTTGCTATGCTGTCAGTATAGTCAGCCAATTCATGCATTGTCCAAGTGAAGAACATATGGATGCTGTAGTAAGAATACTTCGTTACTTGAAATCAGCTCCTGGAAGAGGGCTTCTATTCTCCAAGAACGGTCATCTAGAGGTTGAAGGGTACACAAATGCTGACTGAGCAGGAAGCATATCTGATAGAAAATCTACGTCTGGATACTTCACGTTTATTGGTGGCAACTTGGTCACATGGAGGAGCAAGAAACAAAAGGTAGTTGCCTTGTCAAGCGCAGAGGCTGAGTTTCGAGGGATGGCAAAGGGACTATGTGAACTGCTTTGGCTCAGAAGATTATTGTCAGAAATCGGTTTTGGTCCCGAATCAAGAATGAACCTGTATTGTGATAATAAAGCTGCCATTGCAATATCTCATAACCCAGTTCAACATGACCGCACGAAACATATTGAGATAGACAGACATTTTATTAAACAAAATCTTGACGAAAGAGTGATTAATTTTCCATTTGTCAGATCAGAGAATCAGCTCACGGATATCCTTACAAAAGCCGTCTCCAGCAAAAACTTTCAGAGCTCTCTTGACAAGTTGGGCATCGAAGACATCTTTGCACCAACTTAGGGGGAGTGTTGGCATTAGCTGTACATTGATTTAGTTGAGAGTTTGTAGGAGGAAGTTTAGTAATTGATTTATTCCACAGCTGTATAAGTCCTGTCTGTGGCAGGAATCCGTAGCTTTCAAGAACACCTCCTCTGTGTATATATATAGGAGCATTGTAAACTCAAAAGATCAAGAGAGTGAATACAAATTGAAAAACTCTTTTTGTAACAATCTCAGCCTGCCGGCATACTCTCGGTAACACTCTTAAGCCGTTGAGAGATTGGTGTGGGAGTTATCAGAGGTCAGATCATGGCTGCAACAACAGAAGGATTGCCACTAACGGGCGTAGCCTAATTAAGATGCGGGACAAAGAAAGATCAAAATGATTCTTTGTGGGCGGCGCAGTAAGGAAGGGAAGGTAACAGGACAACACAGGCCATGGCAAAACAAGACCCGAGGAAAGTGTTTGATGGAGGAAGCCACCCCTCCCCTCTCTATTAGGTTCTTAGTTAATATTGATTGATGTATACTCTGTTCCTTAATTAATAAAAGCAGCATCATTCCTTCAACCCACCCCCATTGTCATTGTTCTCTCGAAGCTCAGAATCGTTGAATGATGATTTGTGTTTGGACTCGGCGGATTAGGCACTTCAATTAAAAAAACAAACGCACGCATCTTTCCCGTGAGCTTGGTTGGTGCTCAAGCTTTAGATGCCAATATCGTTCTTGATCTTCTTCGTGGATTGCTTTGATACTTCTCTCTTTGACCCGACCATAAGTGGACTCGTGGGCCCCCAACTAGACCCATTGGGCCCATAAACCAGCAGCTCTCTTGTGCATTTGGACCCAATCAAAGCTTCCTGATTTCTTTTACTATCATGTACATGAACATTAATTATCAAGTGGTTGCATGCCATGTGTTGTGGGGATGGTACAATTTTAGTTATTTCATTATTTATACGTAACTAATTATTTAATAATTGAACTGTTTTATCATGATCTTATTTGTATGTTATCGCTGCGGTTATTATAATTATGTAATTTGACTAGAGATCATACATATATAAATGTTTAATCTGAATTCTTTATAGTGTTTTATTTGGTATCAATTCTTAATTTTTTTTATTAAAATTTAATTTACAAAATTTCTATCCTCAAGATAAAATCAAAATAAATCATGTACACGTGTTTGATTTTTTTTAGTAGACATCAAGATTTTATTGTTTAGAACTTACATATGTTGACGTCTAATAATTAATAGAAAAATTAAATCATGTGAAAAAAATATTATACCTCTATTACAACAAAATGAGAAAAATATTATAGCTCTTTGTAGTATATTGCTACAGTTTTTGCTGACTAGGCTGCCGGAAATTGCAAGGGAGGGTTATATGGCTAACTAAGGCTTAAAAACAAACGATTATTTTTAACACCACTGCATCAAAATAATTAAAAATTAAAAAAAAAAATTAAAAAAAACATTTAAATTTTTAAAAAACATCATTTAAAACAGAATCCCAAATGACCCCTTATTCTGCTATGTTTCATATACCTATATTCCTTCTGTATATTTAATTTTATTTTGCTGATTTCTTGCACACCTTCCGCTTTCTTTCTGCATATAGTTTCAACTTTTCAGCATATGTATTCTCGACATCCCCTCTGTAAGTCGCACCAGCACCGCTACAATCTAGTCGTAGCAGCGGCTAGCTAGAGATCGAGACACTCCCTTAATGAGATCATCAAGCACCAAACCCTTAATGAAGAAGACCGGTTCATCTCTCCTGACAATTATAATTCAATGGAACAGCAACACGAATTGACGACATTGTTCCAGCACCATCAATTGTTGATTGTTTTTTTGCTTTCTAACATGACATTGCTTGACCCGGCACTTCTCAGTTTCATTTCCCTTTGGTCTTGTGAGAAGAAAAGCAAGAATAAATTACTAGAATCGCTGCCTTTCTTCCTATTTTGTTTCTTCTAGTGTTTTCAAAGTCATGTTCATCACCAAGAAATCAATATATATATATATATATATATATATATAGAGAGAGAGAGAGAGAGAGAGAGATAGGAACCTGAACGAAGGATTACAATCATCATTTTTGTTTCTTCTCTACAAAAACGCCTTGTGTTACTGCACAACATGTCATTCTATATATCAGACTACAATCCTCTCTTACATGGATAATTCACAGTATCACGAGTATTTCCAGATTAATGATGACAAGGAATAAAGCTTTTCCATTTTTCCAGCAGAAACTCCAAGAAGGATCCGGAAGACATTATTTCTTTTCTTGGCTATTGGCTATTGGCAATTGCTTTCCACAATCTCATCTAGGCCAGTGTCCTGATAGGGGCCTGGAAAATGTTTAGCAGGCACATTGGTCAAGTATAGCCTCCTTTCTCAGCTTGCTGGAAGTAGGACTGTGCCTGGGTAATTTGCATTTGTACATGCATGCATGTTTTGCCCATTTATTTAAAATAAAAAAAGAAATCATTGGCAACAATCAGATGACACCATTTCCTAGGCTACGCCAATGCAAGGAGCAAGGCAGATAAAAAAAAATGCCTGTTATTTTAAATATGATTCAACAAATATTTTGCTGTGCAATCATGCAATATCCTACCTCTGACTGATTCTAGTGGTCAACTTTACAGTGAAGAGTTTAGATACATATAATCAGCAAAATACCTTAGCTCTTTCGATATTATATATTTAAGGGTCGAAAGAAAATATATATATATAAAGAAGAATAAACCATTACATAAATTAACTGAATTAAATACTCGTTGATGGTATAATTGCTAGCATCTTTTTTTTCCTCTCTCCCTGAATTCAAGTCATGGCCGCCTTCTGTGCGCTTTCATGCATCTTTCTTCCACCTCTGCTCAGCAAATGTATTGTTCATGATCGTAAGAGCCAAAAATTTCAACCATCATAAAACTTGTGTATTTGCCAACAACAAATGGGCCAAGTAAAGGGCACAACCTGTAACAACATCACTGCACTCGTGTTTGCAAACGCCAACAAGAATAACATGCAGCATATGAATCATGTTATCCTACTAGCAGCTTGCTTCCTCCTCTCTCTAAAGAACAATGCATCTTCTCGTCCAACTGCTTATATGCCCTTACTGAGGACTAAGGAGTCTATCCATCTACCTGAATTCTCTCAACTGCATAATCAGAAACAATTATCTGGATTTTTGTGCATTTCACGGCCCCTTTGTCATTTCTTCTAAACTGCTTTCCATTACTCCTCACACGCGTACATTGTCTACTGTTGTCTAAATGGTTCCATAATTCAAATTCTCCCATTTGAAGGGAGCAACTAAGCCAATGTCTGGTGCACCCCGGAAGAAGAGGCAGACACAAACACAGACAGCAGCGATAGCAAGCATTGAATGGACATATGGACGCTGAAGCAAGCCTTGTGAACCCAGAAACCTCCCATGCATCTTAGCTGCCACACTTGCACACTTAGCACAGGATTTACGCTCTCGCTGAAACTGTGATATTGTCACATGTTCTTGCTCCAAGGCTGCCTGTTCTATCTCATTTCCAATTGCCACAGAAATTTGGCCATTTCTTTTGTCAGCAAGTTTACGAGCCACTAATAAGTTATAAGAGTGGTTTTTTGTCATGACAGCATAAGCATATGGAGACAGGCCATTTGCATCCAGGACAGAGTTCCAGCAGGACAGCCCAATCTGCAGGGGGAGGGTGACACCAGAAATTCATTAAAGCAGAAAATATGAGTAAAAAAGCAAGCACAAACACAACAAATGCAGCATAATAACAATTCCTTTCCTAACTTGTAACCATGATCCCAACCTTCCCTGCAACCCCAACAAGCCCGTCAAATAAAAATATAAATTCACATATAATTGCTATTTTGAAGGTAGTAGCACTGATAGGTACAACATACAATCCAATTTAGATTATTGCGTGGAAAAAATAAAGAGTTACAGGTGAGAGAGAGCACTTGTAGATCCCTGAAGCCCAGATACAGGAACATCCTGATGCAAGGAAGAAGAGGGAAAAAAAACGAGGGAAAGAAACATTACCTCATGTGGGTCATTTGTCAGGGCATCAACCAAACCATCTGAACCCGATGCACAAGCAGCCAAATGTAAAGGTGTAATGCCACCAGGTCCCCCAACGTTTGGTGGGAAAATATATGTTCTAGAGGAATTATCACCGCCAATAATAGAATAATGAATAAGCAAGTCTGCCATTTTCCTGCACCTCCTTTTCACTGACCGGTTCAAGAGCTGAATCTCATAGAGCATCTCCAAATGCTCCTTGGATAATTCATCCCTACACGTATTTCTTTCTACCAGCATGTCCAGAATTGTTTTGACCAACACACAATAATCTCTTTCAACTGAGAAAATGAGCAGAAACTTGAAGCGGTTAAGTGAATAATCTGGAGCCTCATGCATAGAAGGCATGCTCTTCCTTTGGAACAGCCATCCAAGCTCGTTTAAGAAATGCATAACTTCCTCCCTTGATCTAGGTCGCCCCAAATCACGAGTCTGTTCTTCTGAAACAATATTGCTGACTACAGCGTTTTCATCAAACTCAGATTCAAGGAGCCTCAATTCTTTACAGATGGAAGCATCAGCTATTATCACAGGAAAACTGTTGCCCTTGAAACCATTTTCTACCTGTTTGTAGCATTGTCAAATGTCACATGTTATCATTATCAAGCGATCTATTTGAGTATTTCTATACTTCAAGGGCATACAAGAAGGTGCAGAGTCATACCTCAATGAAACAACGACCTAAAATACTAGGAGATGGACCATGAATTTTGAAACCACCCACATTTATCTCATCATACATGGATCCTGGAGAAGAAGAATCTGTAACTTCCTTTGATGTGTATCCTCCCATGTAAGTGCAATGAATCCTACAGCAATTGTGTACAAAATTTACTTAAAACAGCAAGACAAAGTCAATTAAAAAGCACTTAGGTGAGTAACTAAACTCTTACTTGGTGCCAGGACCAGTAAGATTTCTTCCCTTTAACTGAAGAGAGGTTTCTTGCCCACCAATAACTGCCACTGGGGATACTAATATTAACTCTGGGGAACTCCATGTTCTCCAAGATTTGCACAAACGAACTTTTCCTGAATATCATTGCAAACAACAATTGAATTATCATCAAATTGTTTCATAAATGACACATTATAGCAAAAAATTTCACAAAATCCAAAAAAATATATTTAGTGGCCATTCCAATTTTTTGGCCACCTGGAGTATCATCGCTGAGAAAGGGCAAGGTTAGAACTAAAGAAATGCAAATGGCAAAAAGTCCAAAAAAGAGGGGGCATGGGGAACCCAGCACTAATCCACACACCATCTTTATGTGATGCTAGCTGCCTGCCAGTATTTAATAAAAACCTTCCACTTCTCCATAAATCAGAATCTGAATCTTGAACCAAAGAATCCACTAGCTGAAGCAGGTTTCTTTCAAGCTGCAAAAACAACAAATATACCCTGCAAGTGGTCAGCATAAGGTTAGGTTTATAATTCCTAAGGTTCATTACACCAGTTCACTCACTTGCTCCCAGGAAGCAGATGGCATTGACAAATAAACTGATAGAACAACACAGCCAGGCCTTATATAACTCTCCATTTCTGATGGACTGTTAGATAGCCAATTGTATATCTGAAAGAGAAATGATACAATCATGTATTAGATAGATTCCCTCCCAATAAAACTGTAAGTTAGTAATTGTAGGTCTGAAAGAGAAACGATGGATCATGATATAAATCCTCAAAAAGCATCCATTACAGCGTCTCCATGCAAATATATTAAAAAAACACATAAAACCAAAATATACAATAAACTCACCTTTGTGCGTAATGTCCCAGGGAAATGACTGGGATCCTTGTCAAATAGTTTAAAAATTATTCGCCCAGTCCGATCCTGCAGATGAAAAACACAACCATTTGACACAATTTAACAATATTAGCACATGCAAGTATGAATAGAGAGCAGTTTGAAGCTAAAAATAAATACAGAACTTGGTCTAATGACAGGCTACCTGAGGATCAGAATTCTGACTAGAAGGTGAATGATCAGACCCAGAGGAAGATGTATATCCTCCTCGGTATGGGAAACTTTGAAATGAACTGTGGTCAGGTTCTCTGTTTGGCCCTCTAAAGAGCTCAAGCGGCAAAACACAGCCATGACTTCTGTCACCTTCAACATTTGCATTAACCTCTCTGCTGACTGACATCTTTTCTGATTTCATAGTTTCTGCGGTGCTCTGCAATGGGAACAACTTCTGCACAACAGGAGGGGATGATGATGGAGACCTCTCTTCAATGGGATTACTGCTGTCAGAAGAAAAATATTTCCCAGAAGATGCTGGTTTTTGACGGCTCTCATTCTCAGGTGATGAGCTAAACAGTTGTAATGGTAGGTTAGGACGAGATTCTTGAATCTGGTAATCTGAATCTTCAGCAGGAGACTCGTAACAGCGACTAATTCTCTCAACGCCCACAGCAGGAAACTCTACATTAGATCTTTTCTGCAAATGGGGAACAGTCACTTGATTGGGGCCAGGCAACTTAGACTTGTCATTGTCACTGCTCTGACTGCTTCTTTGAGATAAAATTGCAAGAGCATCTGGAGCAGATGCTGCCAAAGTGGTTGAAAGAACAGCAAGTAAGTCATTGGTTGATGGAGAAGATGCAGTTCCATTCAATCTGTTTTGATGTCCTAAATAAGGTTGGTTGGGGTTTTTCACATTTAAACTTGCAATATTTGATAACTTTGCAGCAAGATCCATTGGCAAAGGCAGTGAATTTATTTTGTTAAGAATCTGGATGAGTTGGTCTTTATCTGGTACTGTTGGGCAGTTTGTACTTTTATCATCATTCCTCCCTATGATTTTCAAGGTAAAGATTTCAGCACAGCACAAAGGGCGGAACATAAAAGTCAATCATTGGAAGATATGTTTTACCTTGTGAGCGAGCCAAAGCAGTTAACAAGTTTACAATATCCAAGTTTCCATTATTGTTCATATCCGGGTTTCCAGGGAGTAGCAGCCGTGAGGTTACATCCTCAGGCTGGGTTTTCCTTCTTCGTCGGTTGTGCCCTGCAAGCCTACGTCTACAACTTCTCTTTCCCTCATCGAATTCAGTGAGAGGATGAAACCTACGTATTGCATAGAAGGTCTCATATAAGCTCACAGTGGAAAAACTTACTTATCAAAGCAAAAGCATTAGATTAAAACATCACTATGTACCCTATCAAACAAAAAGAGAGCACTTACAAATAAAAGAAAAAAAAAAACTAAGTGAAGAACTTGAGTCTCTCAAGTTAATCTAGTGGTATAAGGCTGATACAACAATCAAATATGAATCTGCTCAGCAAATTAAAGACAACCTGCTGCATTGCTGACAAAACCTCTGCATCTGTTTTCCCACCAGGGCTTTTGTGGCTTTACTATGAACCTGGCACACTTTATGTCGGCGGTGATAGTCCTTAGCTTTTGATAGATCTTCCTTGCAGTTATCAACCTGACACATTGGATAACTACCATTACCGGGTGATCCAGACCTGACCCTCTTGTTGGGTCTTGACACAGGCTCCTCAACAGAAGTCAAACTCCCACCTAGATTCAAGCCAAGACCATCATCATCTTCATTAACAGAATTGGATTTGTTTTTGGAATCACTCTTATCTTTTTTCTTAGGTTCTCTAGAAACAGTTCCCAGCCGTAAAGTTTCAGCAGCTACAGAAGGTTTAGCAACAAAACCGACACTATCCCAATCCCATGCCTTGGAATTCCAGTTTTTTTCCCTAGAAGCCTGAAGAAACTGATGTTGTTGGAGCTGAGAATTGGGAGACTGGTAAGAAAGATCATGTTTTTTTGCCATGGAAGTCATATCACAGTATCTACTAGAAAGTGCTTCATGAATGAATATGGGAGCAGCTACTTGCGCACCCACCTCTTCCATGACTTTGAAAAGGCCTCGCCCTCACAAATAATAAAGCCTACATACATAAATAAACAGATAAAAACCAAAATCCAAATGGGTTTTCTATCAGAATTAGAATTACTCATAAAATATATCAGTCTGAATAAAGAAATTTCCTTTATTTTTCTTTTTGCTTTTTTTTTTTTGCGGGAAAAAAAAAGAAAGCCTCCAATCCAAGTCTGGAGTAAGCAAGGGCGGCGAGTAGTTGTCTGGTTTATGTAGAAGTATGTTCTCTATCAGATAATAAAGTAAGCAAGGGCAAGCAGTTGTCTGGTTCATGTAGAGGTGCGTTCTATACCGGATAAATTTAGAAAAAAATTATTATTATTATTGAGTTATAAATAGAGGTCGCAAAAATTGTTAATTTTGAGCTGTGAAAGAATAAAATAGGAGATTGGTAATTACAAGGAAGAAAATCTAGTGAAATGAGAGAGTCAAAATCCAATCTACTTCTCACACGCACACATACCTTAGGAGGAGGAGGAGAACGGCATCTTCTTTTGCCTGTAATAATCGAACTCCGATATTTCCGACCAAGACCTCAGATCTGAGAGTTAAATCCTCAAAAACAAAGTCCAACGTTGTTTGGCGGCAAATCAGCAGATTAACAATAATAACGATGATCAATCTGCAAATAAGAGGAAGATGAAGGATGGATGGATGTCTCTTTGAATAACTTCTATTTTCTCTTCTCTTGACCTTTTCCTTTCCTTCACCTTTAGAGAAGAAGTTGTATAACAGACTTTTTTTTCTTTTTTTCGGTGTTTCTGGCACAAACTGTAAATTCGAGCATTTTTTTGGGTTGTAGTTTGGGCCGCCCACTTACTTACGAATCATCCACGACTCTCCAACTCCTCCTGTTCTGTCAGGCTATCTTCCTTTTCCACCTGAATAATAATAACGTGACGGTACTATGAATTATCTATGATTACGAGAAATAAATAGATAATAATAAAAATAAATAAATTTCATTATTTAATATATAAATTAAAATATTTAATTATTGAAAATCTAATTATACAAATTCTCATAAAAATTAATTACAATCTTATAACAACAACGTATAGAAACTTTACATCCTATTAAATACTCCAAAAATAAAAAATAAAAAATTGTTTCTCATGGGAAAAATAATAAATTTATTTTATTTTATAAATTCTTTGAATTTCAGAGGGGATTAAAAACTAGTATAATGTTGACAATTTTTTCTTCAGGTATTAATCATAGTTATTAAACTTAATTTGAAAATTAATTTAGTTTAAAAATTAAGATATGAATTAAATGGATTAACTCAGTTTAATTCAAACTAAAACTTTAAAACAAAATTATTTTAAAAAAGTATAATTCTTTTCAATAACTTAACATATTAATGAGTAATCGAGTTTGTCATGAAATTATCTTAACTCAATAGCTTAAACTATTATGTTAGATAAAAAAATACGACTTATATTATTCTCCAATATGCACTATTAAATGAAAGTTTTTTGAGCTTGAAACTTGCATATGCTTACATTGCTTGATTTTTATCAAATAAATAAGGGTAGTGAGATTCGAACTTCTGACCACTTGGTCATCAAGACTCAGATACTATATCAAAGAGTCATCTCAACCAAATAGTTTAAACTTTTATGTGAAGTCACAAGATATAATTTATATTATTTTTTAATATGATTTACCTACAATAATGTGGTGGATGTTTTAAGGTAGTGTTTGACATTGTAGCAACGGATGTTTTTAAAATTTTTTTCACTTTAAAATAATTTTTTTATTTTAAAAATTAACACATTCAAATAATGTAAAAATATATATAAAAAAAAATAATTCTTTTACGATACAAAGCACTAGCATGCCACAAAAACAAACTGCCAGTAAGAACACAACAATTAGTCCATGTTGAAAAGAGGTAACGTGTATGCATTATTATGGGACTGTGATAATTACCAGCTGCTAGTCTTTCAAGTGCATGACGTGGATCGACGTGGCAGATGCAAGATTTCTTGGTAGCACTGGGAAGATGACTCCTTTGCTCTACCACTGTCTGCTTTCTTTACCAAAAACCACCCTCTTAATAGCACTCATTCTCTCCCCTCTTTTTTCCTTCGATTCGCTGCTGAAAGCCTACCTCAATGTATCATCCCCCCGACAAACCCCTCTTCTTGGTAAAAAGTTGACCCACTCCCTCGCGTTTGTCAGGTTCCTGCTTGCGTTGAAATTTCCTAATTTAAAGTTTGCTAGTGTTTTAGGATTGTGTTAACTAATATTTTTAAAGTATTTTTTATATTAAAATATATCAAGAAAATATTTTAAATATTAGTATATCAAAATAATCCAAAAACATTTTAATTTTTTTTAAATCATCACACCACAATAACAAATAGGTTATTTGTTGGTAGTTTTTGTAACTGTAATATAAAAAAGATATTTAAGAAAACTATTATGATTTGAAAAATAAAAGGTTTAAAAAAATACGTGTTTTTATTAAAAAATATTATTATATAAATTTTTACGTATAAAATAAATAAATAAATCTTCAATAATGAAAAATATATTAGTTTAGCTTCTACAAAATTAATATTAAAATGAGATTATACATGGGACCGATACAAAAAAAAATCTATTTAATTAATCAAATAATTTTTCAATGTGATTGTTTGAAAAATACAAGATACCACGATACTAACCGATATATGAATTAATAGTTGCAACTTATATTTTCATTTTCTTCCTTCTATTTTCTTTAAAGAAAAAATCTCATTTCTATTCTCTCATATCTAAATTACTTGAGTTTTATACATAAACAAGGAAAATAAATAAGTATTTTCAATTCATGCTAACTTATTAGATGTAAATATAGCATAACATTGATAAATTAATACTCAATAGATTAATAATTTTAATTAAATAATAATTTTATCTGATCTGAATTTAAATAATATATTGATTGATTAATTAATTTTTATAATCTTGTAATATCAATTTATAGAGGTTTATCATGTTGTGTGTTTCGTTTTTGTTTGAATTTGAAATAAAAAGAATGGCAAGGCCAGGCAGTGGCGGGGTTGTTTTTTCGTTACCTAATGTTCTGACCTCGAACACGTGAGACTCGAGGAGCAAGTACTCGGAAGATGTTTTTATGGCCTGCAGTGGTCAACAAAGGTTAACTATTTGACCTTGTTTTTTCTGATTAATTGTGGGAGATTATTGGTCATCGACGACTATTATATGCAGGAAATTATCTCCAACGCAGCTGTCCCTAGAATTAGTAACCATCATGTACATTAATTTCATACTATATATTATGTCATTTAAAAACCCTCGAGTCCATTCCTAAAATAGTGTGTCTTCCAAACAGTACAAAGTCTTGCATGAGTTTAAGGTTTATCATTTCCTTTTTCAATACGCGGTAAGACTATAACCTTGGCATTTGAATAAATTATTCCTATGCTTTTGACTCCGGAGTGCTTTTTTTATTTTATTTTTTTGGAATAATTTTATTATTTTAGTATTTTTTAAGACAAGAATAATACGACTCTCTTGACAATGTTTTTTTTTTTTTTATCATTTTATATTCATGTTGTTGTAGATTTAGGGATTACGAAGAGGTAATATTGTAGAAGTTTTATATTTAACAGTATTTATAAAGATATTGTGATTGTATCTGTTTTTTCTTCTTCTTCTTCTTTCTCTTTTCCTTAAATTTTGTGCTAGCTTTTGTAAAATTTCAGATCAATCCCTCAATTGTTTTTTCATTCACGTTTGGTTTGGTCCACATGCATTTGATTACTATTTTTTATTTTAGAATAGACCATAAAATTATAAATGATTTTTAATTTCACTTCTTGTTATTTTTTAATCTATAAATAATTTTTTATTTATGAATATTTTTTGATTTCACGTTCTATCACTTTTAAATATATAAACAATATATCAAGTTATAAATATTTTCTAATTTTACTCCTATGATTTTTTTAATCTTTCAAATCTAGTCATTAATATTTTAATTGCTACTTATTTTATTCGGTGTTATTTTTGGGTTTGCCCCTTTTTTTTTCTTTTTCTATCATTTTTGTGTTTTTTTCTTATTTTTTGTGATTTTATTGTATTGGGTTAGCTCTTTATAATTTTTTTTAATTTTACTCGTATTATTTTTTAATTTATAAATAATTTATCAAATCACAAATATTGGTTGATTTCACCCCTATAATTTTTTTAAAATCATTTTTTTAATTGTTGTTTATTTTTTTTAAAAAAATTATTTTATTTTTAATTTTATTCGTACCAGAAGAAAAGTTATTGTTACTATTATTATTATTTTGGCATAAGAAGATCAGTATTTGACGATGCCAGAAGGGGCGGTGCATTGCATTTGGTCAAGAGATTAGCAGCAAATGAAACACCAGTTCCAAAGGGGATACCGCGTGGTCCTCGGTGTCTTTGGAGTCACGTAAATGCCGCCCTTATTCTTTACTTTTCAAACACCACTCCCGCAGGCAGACTTTCTTCCCCCCACCGAAAGAAAGGCTCCCAGATCCTGCTGGTCTTTCTTCTCCATCTGAATTTGCCCTCACACCCCTTGTAAATTTTCAATAATGGTGATTTATTCTGGGTGTATAGGTTGAAATTACCAAAACAACCTTAGATTGGATGTCCTTGACTTTACATTTGCTGCTGGGACGTACAATCTTGTCTCCCTTGGCCTTTGCTTGTGAACAGCTCGCATCTAATACTGTACTGTGCTGGTGGGGTAGGGTTGGGTGAATAATCCTGATCAACTTGTTAGTCATGATTCGTGACTTGATTTAAGTTGGGTTTTTTTTTATTATTTAAAAAAAGACGGAAATTGATTTGTTATGATCTTATTAATTCAATGAATCAACCCTCGGTCAGAATTAACTTATTTAAGCTTAAAATAATTAGTTTTGATAGATTTAAATCAACTCGTCGAGACATTTTCGGTGTAACTAATACGTATGTTATTACTATAGTAGTGGTAGTAGTACAATAAAAGAGATACTGAGTGGTGATGCTATCGTCCGGACACAGTAGCATGTGGAAACCAGCTGTATTTATTATTTAAGGCACGATGCATATGGTCTGATTCCATGACTTTCTACCTGTTTAAACTCGAGGTTGAGTTTATTTTTTATTAAAATCTATTTTTTTTAAAAAAAAATATTATTTTAATATGTTGATGTTAAAAGTAATTTTTTCTTTAAAAAAATATTAATATATCTCTAAACAAAACTTATTTTAAAAAATAACATCAATGTAAATTTACCTTTTCTTGTAATCTTTGCTTATAATCTTCAGTGGCATGAGATGACTTAAAATCACATGTAAAAAAGCTCATCCATGGTTCATTTAAAACAAAATAGGGATGGCCACCTACTAATCCATCAACATCAAGTCATATAAAACAATTCCCAGTTTAGTCTTTGTTTAACAATGCCGTTTGACATATATTTTAAAGTGTTTTTAAATATGTTTTTTAAAATATTAAATTATTTTTTTCTTGATAAATTATTAAATTGATGTTTTTAGTAAAGGTGAACAAACAAACCGAAAAACCGAGAAAACCAAGAAAACTAGGAAAAAATAACTGAAAAAACCGAACCGTGAAAAAAAACCGATTAAAATTTTGAAAAAACCGACCAGTTCGGTTCCCAAACCGGAAAAAAAGAGCCAAAGTGGAAAAAACAGAGTCAAACCGGTTTGAATTGATTTTTGTCCTAAAAAACCGAACCGAAACCGGCCGGTTTGAACTTGTTTCGGTTCGGATTTTTTAGAAAAAATATTTCGGTTTGATTATTTTTGATAAAAACCGAACCGAACCGAAAATAATCACCACTTGTTTTTAAATCTTTTTAATGTTTTTAATATTTTAATATTAAAAATAAAAATAAAAATCTAAAAGGTATTTTAATTGAAAAATGCTTTTATAAAAATATCTTTATATAATATACATCTAATATACATCTAATGATAATGACAGAGAGACAAGTTCTTGGGATCATCACAGGATTCCATAATTATTACCCATGTTTTTATTTTTTATTGTATTTTTTATTAATTATTGTGATAGCTATGATTTAATATTATCATTTAATATCAATAGATTTTTGCTCTTTTCTTTTTTAAAAAAAATAGTAGAAATTTGTTTAATTGAATTAGGCTCTCTATCCAGTATCACACGATTCCTGACCAATAAAAAAGGTATTTGGAATAGTGATATCAATAATTTTTTAAAATGATTTTTTAAAAATATAACAAAATAATATATTATTATTATTTAAAATATATTTTTGATATCTACATATCAAAATGATAAAAAACAAAAAATTAAAGTTTCATGAAACTCCGATTGCACTACTATCCCAAAGAGGCTCTATCTCTCCTACTGTAAAAGTCTAAAATCTAAAATAGTAGATAAAAGTTTGAGAAAGATTGATAAAAGCTTGTTGTTGTGCGTTTGATATGGTCGTTGTTTTTGCCATGGTTTAAAAAATAGATTAAAAAATTATAAATTATTAAAAAAAAATAATTAAAATTTAAAGTAAAAATTCTCTGTGAAATCCATATAAAATAATAATATCTATTGATTAACTAAATATGTATTAAATATATAATTTTAAAAAACACCGACAACACCACACATTACCATGCTAATTAAGGCACAGGGGAAGAGCACGGAATCAGTGCTCCGAGAGTCCAAACTATCCCTGTACACTCCTGCTACTACTGGGCGCATGAATAATGGAAACGTGGTGCACTTGAGGGTCTAGCTGCTGTGGTCAACCGTGTGACTTGTTCCGTCCCCGTCCCGGGTTCGACCCTCTATGTGCACGCCTGTCACCCCCGCGGTGCCTTACCTGCTCCTGGGCTTGCAGGATGTCCAGTGGACCGTGGGGAATAGTCGTGGTGCGCGTAAGCTGACCGGGACACCCACGTAAATCAAAAAAAAAAAATAATGAAACGTGGTTCGAAGACCATTGTGTGCCGGTGGTACAAGCCAAGGCATTTACTGTTGTGCCGGACTTGATGTCTGAGAGTCGCGAACCAAACAGTTCCGAAAACTCTTCAGATACAGAGAACTTGGTCAAGTAATGAACAACTATTCTCGCACCACAATCTATCATCTCAAAAAAAATACAAAAGTAAAAAACAGGAAAAGGTGCATCTGTATACGTGCATTTAGGACACTGAATCCTGCCTCAGCAAGAAACACGAGACAAAACCTAAATTATTGTTTTATATATAATTAAAATTTCAACAATATAGAACATAGCAAACACTACATTGGTGGCACATTCTACTCCGCAGGCTGGACATCACTCTTTTCAACCTGAGAAAAAAAAATAGGAGATGGTTCTATTTTTAAATAGAAAAATTCAAGTTAAACCTTGATTAATTTATACAACAACATTATTTTTATATATTTTTAATTAAATTGTTTTTTTTAATACCGAACAAATACTAACTCACTGTTACCGTACCGTAAAATTTGCCCTTTTGTGATCTGTACGAAATGGACCACGTGGCAATGATATAGTATAAACCGCGTGGCCACGCACTGTCGAAACAGGAAGACCATAAAGTGCCAGCTGTATTGATCAAGAACGTTGAAAAATTGAATCATCAATGAAATTAAAATTGTATACACCAGTAGTAGAAAACAGTATACGATTGCTCTAAAAAATAAAAAATACAGAGTATATTCATAGTCTTTGTACGCATGGAAATACTGTACAATCTGACAGCAAAGAACGGTACGATTCTACCGAATCCCAAAACAACGAGCAGTCCCATCCCATGCCGTCCCACTCCCATCATAACATAACAAACGTCCACTATATGTACGGACCATCGAGGGTGCACGTAATTATTTCAGAGCACGTTTTATTAGTTGTTTTTAATGTAATTCTTGGGTTTTTTTTTCCTACTCTGATATACGTACCTTTATATCCTTTTTAAAGAGTTTGACTAATCTCATTCGAGATTTATGGTTATTTTTGTTAGACCAACACTTTGTTGGTAATATACATTTTAAATATTTTTATATTTTTTAAAATTTATTTTTAATGTTAATATTTTATAATAATATAAAAAATATTAATTTAAAGCAAGTAAAAAAATAAAAAATTTATTTTTTTAAATCATAAAAACAAATAAATATTCAATATTTGACCTGTTTGTTTTTTCACATATTTATTTGAAAAAAATTAGAGTGTATTTTGTATTTTGGTTTAAAGATTTTTTTCTTTTAAAAAATAAATTAAAATATTTTTTACATGAAAATTGTAAGAAAATTTAAAGTATCAATTTAATATTTTTAAAAATAAAAATGAATGCCCCCTCCAGGCACTCATTTAACTTGTTTCCACGGTAATGATTAATAAACCGTTTGATTATAGTCTATTGTGAAAATAATAAAAATAGATTAGACATGTACTCTTTATTTTTTATTATAAAAAATAAAAATATATTTTAAAACTATTCTAGATATGTTATATTTATATTTATATCCTTTCAACAAAATATAGTTTATATCTCTACTATAATTGCTCTATTTTAAGATATTATGTGTACTTCTTTGCAAATTTTACCAAAAACTTGCATCTCATAGGAAGGACAGAAAAATAAGTCGAATAAACCTGAATATTCAAGATATCAAATATCAAATTTTAGAATGACCATGCATGGTTTGTATGTCTATTACTTTGCGAATAGAAAGGTTTTTTTTTTAGTTTAATGTGGGTGTCCGGGTTAGTTTGTGCGTACCTCGACTAATCCCACGGACCCTGAAGTTAACGATCATGTAAGCCTCCAGTGGTCATTATATGAGCAATCACAGGGCTTTAACCTGAGAACACAGAGAAAGTAAATCTCTTGGTCCCAAGCTCTTACCACTTAGCCAACATTTAAATGATTATTTTGCAATTTGACACTGAAGAGTTATTAATAATTAGAAAAGAAATCTTGAATACTGAATGTATAGTCAACTAAAGGAAATTATTGCAATTTAACTAGAAAGAGAAACAGAACAATGATGGTAGATGCATCGAACTCATAGCATGATAAATCCACTGCCCCCCTAGCCTTGGTTGACCATCGCCCTCGAGATGGGGTTGGGCTGTCCATCCAACCACCGCTAGTCCTCCTAGAGCTCAGAGGTATTTTTTTAGCATAATGAAGGTTACTTTTAAAAATGTTTTTTATTTAAAAATATATTAAACAATATTTTTCTTAATTTATTTTTAATTTTAGTATATCAAAACAATAATAAAAAACACAATAAAATTACATTGAAGCTAAAAATAAAACATCTTTTTAAAAACAAAAACGATTTGACAAGATCCAATCCCCAGGACCAAAATCATCTAGAGCTAGGTTGAAAATAACAATTTCCCCCCTCTCAATTAATGCTAATCCCATATTTATTATATAGTTTAATGATTAATAAAACACTACAAGAGGTAGTGTTTTTATGGGCACTACCTTATAAATTACTATTCATTTTAATAGTGATTTATTTTTTAATTTTAATTTTATTCTTCAATATTTTATTTGTTAAGAATTAAACTTTATAATTTATTTCAATTCACTTTATTATAACATCATAACTGAGGTCGCAAGTTTGAAAGGGTTAACCTGTTTTTTTTTCAATTTTAATTTCAACATTTGACATTTGATTTGTTAAGGATTGAATTTCATGATTTGTTTCAATTTGCTTTTTATAATGTTATTCAAGTCTCGTGACCTGGGTTATGGGTTACCTTGGTTGTCTTTAGTTTTTTTTTCTTTATTTATTCATTTTTTCCTGCAACATTTCATTGATTAGGAACTAGATTTCTTGATTTATTATGATTTGTTTTTAATAAGATTATCTATGTCTCATAGCTCGACTCACGGGTCTGGCATACTAACCTGGGCTGAATCAGGTTATTTTTTTTATTTTTTTAATTTTTTTTTAATTACATCATTTAGTGTTTGATTGATTGTAAATTGTGTTTCATAATTTATTTCAATTTACTTTTTAAGAGATTATTCTAATTTCATGACTCAAGTTGCAGATTTAGTATGTAACTCATGTTGACTTGGGTTGTATTTTTGGTTTTTTTTTCTACGAGTTTATTCCAGTTTTATGACCCGTGTCATGTTTTTGACAAGTTTATCTAAGTTGACCCAAGTTGTTTTTTTTAATGTTATTTTTTAATTAATTTGTTTTTTCCAATTTCACCATTAACCATTGGTTTGATTGAAAATTAAGTTTCATAATCTGTTTTGATTTGTTTTTTATAAAGTTATCCCAGTTTCATGATTTGGGTCACGAGTTTGGGAAGTTAACTCGGGTTGACTCATATCATTTTTTTAATTGTTTTTTTTTTCAGTTTCATCATTTAATATTGAATTGATTGAAAATTAGACTTTTTAATTCGTTTTGATCTAGTTTTCATGGGGTTATTATGGTCTCATGATTAGGGTTATGGATTTGATAAGTTAAACACGAGTTGGTCTACCATGCTTCCATTTCAATATTTAAAAAGAAGATGTTATCTTAAATTTATTTTGAATCAAATTATATTGTTTAAGTTGTTTTCAAACTTGTTAAATCAATCATGTAAACTCCTATATAGTTTAATATTTTTTTATTATAGAAAAAGATGCTAGCAACCCTGCATGTTTTTTTAGGTTCAAAATAACTTTACCTAATGTGTAAACAATCTATTATAATATATAATTAGCAATATAGAATAAAACCCGTGTGTATATGAAGTCTTTCTGTAAAATAGCATAGCGCAACCAACCAAGTAGATTATGCTTACTTTTGTAGATTCAAATACGATTTCTAAGTTTATTCCTATCAAGATTTCAAACAATGAAAGAAGGGCATGGGATTATCTAGTTTCAGTTTTAGTGAGCAGAGAGCTCGTGCTTCATTCCACCAAAAACACGGGAACAAAACGAAACAGCCCTTGAAACTTCCAGCGTAAGCACCTGATCCACATCTATTAGAACATTAAATTGCTGATGCTTTTAAAGAAGGATACATTTTAAAAACACGATCAAATCCAGGATGAAGGCAGGTGCTTGACTGTACTACCAATAGCAACGAGTGCATTGTATAGACCTGATAGTTAGTTGATGCATCAAAATTAGAAAATTAAGAGATGTTATAGTCCAATTGGATTTGATAAAAAATTCCAGAGGGCTTCTCGATCCACTGCCCTCTGGTGGAGGCCTCAAAAGACGGTATCGTGTGGATTAACGATGGCAACGCTTGCTGTTTTAGCAATGGAAAGCCTAAGAGAAGGAAACAGCCCTCCCAGCCTCACAACACAACGTAGGAATAGTAGTGGAGCAGTTGTCGCAATAGACAATAGTAATAAGAACCACGGAAATTAAACATACAGGAGCCTAGTGCACAAATTAACGTTTTGCTGCAAAGCTAACAGTTAAAGGCATTTCATTGACATCTGACATGGTTTTCATTACCCAGGTTCAGCTTTGTGTTCTCTAATTGGTGTCTTGGCTTCTCCTTTTTTTCTTTTCAAAATGGATAAATTCCAGTTTTGCATACAATTCTTATTCATTTGTTCTTGTTTTCTTCGTAGAGTGTTGGTTGTCTTAAGCGAGCTCATTTTGATATTGTTTTGAGAAGAGGATGGGCCCAGTTAACATGCATAGAGAAGGCTATGGACTTGTGTGGAATGGTCAATAGAGAACGTGGAGGAGCCTCCAGGCTCCCCCTCGTCAGTTCTATGGGATCTCGAATGAAATCCTGATGAAGTTGGTTAAGAAAGATTTGGCCTGGACAAAAAAATTATGACCTTTCACCACACGAGAATGGCGAACTCATCCGTTCCCCCAAGACGGACAGGAAACCGGACAAGTTCGCCCACCAATTTCTAATGCTAATCTTGTAGCACTCGTTCAGCATGTTCCTCACACTGTGTCGAGGAGTGAACATACAATATCACCAGACTTTCAACTGGAGGACAAGGTTATTGATAAGTGGAGCCATTTTGGGTTATCGCGGAGGAAATTATGCTGACTATATTCTTCATCACAAGCACTTCATGCTGAAGAAGTGCGTTGATGATGACCACATGCTGACTCTTGTGCTGCACCAACAAGGAGTGGCAATACTACAAGGGACCAACAGTGTCACACGTAGCGTATATTGCACCTCTTGAAGCAATTGTCAAGGAGTGCTATCGTGGCGGGGAGAGAGTTCGGTAGAGGTCTTGGCATATAGTTGAGTTTGCAGGGGAAATAGCCACTTGCTTGAAAAGGGTGAAATAATCATCAGGACCCCAGAGATATGGTGCTTTGTCCTGACACTGGAAACAACGCAAGTATGTTCAGCAAGTTAGTGTTTTTATCATTGACGAGCTAGCTTCGCTAGATTGGAATTACGCATTAAGAAATAGATAATGCCAATTTTGAGACAAGGATGCAAGCTATGATGCAATTGACAAATACTTCTATATATAGCCCTGCATGCAAAGAATGGAAAGCCTGCTATTGTGTTTGTTACCATGAGAAACTAAGAAAGCATGTGCGACTCACTGCCATAGATCTGATGACATACTCGAGCGTGGATGGTGGATAAAGCCAGCTTTTCTGCTACGGTCCCCATGGAATGGGAGCCTTTCACTGAAAAGATTCAGGAAGAAAAGTTGAGGGCCACTTTGGAGCACGGAGTTTGCTATTTGCATGAGGGCTTTAGCAGCTTGGATTGATAAGTTATGTCCCGACAGCTTGAAGTTGGATGGATTCATTTGTTCCTTGAGTAACAATGTGCTGGGGAGTGCCTTTGTCTGCACATTTGGTAGTTGTGATGATGGGCATGAAAATGTTCACTTGGATTGTCCTCTTCTGCAGATGATGGCTGGTCGACCTATACTAGATAAACCTGCAAAGTGGTCATCCTTTGCCACGAACCTCCCAAAGAATACTACATGAAATTCTTATATGAAGCATTTTCCTCAGAAAGTCATCTATACCATTTCTGACACGGTAATTTTAACACTGAAAGTGTTGCTGGAGTTATTGAGAACAAGCAAGACGTTGTAGGTTATCTCACGTTTACTTTCATGTATAGGAGGCTCACTCAAAATCCAAACTACTACAATCTCAGGGAGAGTCAAAGGAAACTTTGTGATCACCTTGAGTTATCAAGAAGCAAGTAAATGTGTTCTGGAAATCCTCTCTTCAGCCTCAGAGAAGGCACAACTTCCAATATGACCCGGGGAAGTGAAGGTGCTTCAACGATTAGTCAATCAAACAGGTTTTCATTTGAAAATCCAAGATACACTAATCTGCATGTGAAGGCTACTGTGTTGCTGCAAGCCCATTTCTCTACGCAATCTGTGAGTGGGAACCTAGCATTGGACCTGCTAGAGGTGCTCCTTTCTGGCAGTAAGATTGCTTCAAGCAATGGCTGATTTCATTTCTTGTGGGTGATACCAAGAGCAAACAACTGCTTGCCATCAAAAGCGTCTCCCTTCAGAGGAATTCAAAGGCAAAGCTGAAGGAAGCAATCTCTCTATTGATGTGATGAAACACGCACACACACACACACACACTAGTGGAATAGCAGTGGTGCTTTTTTCTATTAGGCAAAGGTTGCATCATCATGATCAAGTACTTATAATTTATTAATTAAAATTATCCTCTTAAACAAGAAAAGATAACATACAGTTCAATAGATAAATATGACTGGCTTATTATAAAAATAAAAATTTCCTGGTTGCCTTGGCATTACCAGTGGTGGAGTGGGGGGTTTGTAATTTACAAGGAGGGGATCGGGGGAAGCAAAACACCATTACAATTATTACACCTACTTAAAGATAGAGAGAGGATCCTGCTTCTCTAGACGGTGTTGATAGGGATGGTGGTGGCAGGACGTGGGTGCGCAGTCAATCTTCATAGACACGACACTCGTCGGTCTCAGGATTGTCCTGACAGTAATACTCGAGAGGATCCTGTTTCTCCAACCTGCGCCGGAAATCAGCCTTTGCTTGGCTCACCTCCTCCACTTCGTCCCATGCCACCTTGCACTCGTCTGATGTCTCGTCTCCCTCGCACACTTCCTTTGCTTCTACGACTTTCTTCTCTATCATCTCTGCCAGCTGCTTCTCTCTCATCTGGGTCCCTTTGAACTTTGCCACTCCTCCTCCTCCTCCTCCCCCCCCTCCCCCCATTTTTGCCTTCACCCTCGCCTCTTTCATAACCCTCTTACTACCGTCCCACTCCCTCGCAGTACCCTTCACAGCAAGAGATCTTCCGTTGAACAATTTGTTGCCAAAAACATCAGATCTTGATGAGAAATTAGATGAAGACAGGATCATGGACAGAGATGCCATCCTCTTCTTTCTCCTCTTTCCTCTTCTCTAGCAATCAAAAGCAAACACAACAGGTCCTTATCCACCTACTTTGGCCTCTTCTTCAATAATATACATGGTTTTTTTTTTTTTTTTTCAGAATTTAACAATACGATGAATGATTACTTGATTAAGGATATGAATGTAATTTCATGGGGTTGGGCTAGGTCGTTGATAGCTTTTGATAAGATACTTGGACTCAACTTTCGATTGATGAATTTACCAAAACAGCCTCCCTGCCCTGGCATGACGGTCCACCACCACCACCACAATCCGTGGTCATTAATAAGGGTGTCTCCATTTTACTTCAACCAGCGGTGTGGATCACGCGAGGGCCCTTTTGCCTGCCTTGAAGATCCAAAAGGTAGAAGGGAGGTGGCGGTGGATTTGCTGCGGTATAGATTTCTTTGGGCATTTCAAAATGGCTTTTATTGTCTCGTTAGAAATAGACTTGAGCATCTGTTTTTCCGTTACAAGTAGCTTTCAATTTTTTTCAAGATCAAGATGTTTTCATCCTAACTTAAGTGATTATTTAAATCATTCTCTTTGATAAACTCTCACATCAATTTAGTGTATTTTAAGAAAATAATCTTTGATTAATAATTTATTAAAGTTTAAACCTTGAAAGTTAAAGTAGGATGTTAACCTATCTCGGTATGCCCTGTCAAAAAGATGGTCTGTATAAGGCATTCCCCAGCCCATACAAACGCTCTTCTCTTTTCGCAGCTCCACTGGCGCTTATATGCGTGGCCCAAGCCCACACACGCTCTGCTTCCCTTTGGTAACATTTCAAAACAAGCAGCGGACACAAATCAGTTTGTATAACTAACGGCTAGTTTTTTATTCCAATCACAATCACAGTTGCAATCTCTCTCTCAAGATTCAAGAAGAAGAAGAAAGTGACGAATGGATCCAGAGACGGAGTTTCTCGCATCAAAACAAGAGACGGGTAACGAGTGGGAACTGTTCAAAGAAAATGTAAGACCCTTGAAAAGAGGCCGCAATGTTGGCCTCTTGAATCAAGCCCTCAAATATCACTCAGAATATCAACTCAAGAGATCTCTCCTGGATACCCGAAGGTCCTTCTTCATCCCTCTTTTCTTTAAATTCGTTTTGTCTAACCTGTGTTGTTCTTACTGATTGATTTCATGGGTGTAGGAAGTTGATCGAAGCTATTGATGAGTACGAAGGGGATGACCCTCTCTTGCCATGGATCGAGTAAGTACCATCCTTCCTCGTATCATCGATATTTAATGAACATAAATTCATGCGAGAGTTGTGTTCTTTTATTTTTATTCTTAATTCCATTTGATTTGAAGGTTGGGAGTACTTAATAATTTGTTATCGATAATTCTTATGATTGGAATAATAATATTAAAGTAGTAAAACTGGGGGTGAGTTTTGAAGGTGTATAAAATGGGTTCAAGAGGCATTCCCACAAGGAGGAGACAGCTCAGGCCTCATACTCATATACGAACAATGTGTGCGTGCCTTTTGGCATTCCGACCGGTACAAGGATGATCTCCGTTACCTCAAAGTTTGGTTAGAATACGTGGGTTCTTACTTTTCTTTCTCAATTCTTTTCACTATTTACCTGTGCTTTCAAATCTTTTGGAGACTCTTTGTCGTGATGAAAACGGTGCTTCGCTTTTTCTGTCAGGCTGAAAACTGTGTTGATGCAGAAGTCATTTACAGTTTTCTTGATGCAAATGAAATTGGCAAGTCACAGTCTGCCTATTACCTTGCATATGCTTTGCATATGGAATCCAAGTCTAAGATGAAAATTGCAAATGACATTTTCAATCTTGGGATATCTAGGTAAGTCTCTCTCCAATACTTTAATTCTATACGACAGAGTTGGTTTGATTTCTAAAGGGCATAAGTTATTATATACGGATTTGACCTGGATTTATATCACTCCCCTCACAATTCAGAACTGATGTTTCACAATTCAGAATGAAACTGTTCTGTAGCTGAAGTTACCGGGAGGGAACTCTGTGTCTGTTAAGATTTGTTGCAGTTTAGCAGCATTTAAATCAATTCACTGTTCTGATGCTTGATAGATTGAGAGCTTTTAAGGTGTTTGCATATGTGTTTGCAAACAATAACAATTAGACTTTTGAAAGCAATGCGAATCTGCACATCATGCACGTAAATGACTTTATTATGTTATTTTAGTTTAATACATGGAAAAGTTCTGCAGCGCATGATGGATGTTGAGGGCACAATCTTATCTTTTGTTCATTATCATCAGCCAAACTTTTTTGAGATCTGATATCTCAACTCTGCAAAAGGCATTTCGTGTTTAAATTCTATCATGCTTTTCCTACAACAAAAGCAACAGCACGCAAGTTACCCGTCCTTCAGTTTGATCTTGGATTCGTTAGTTTTTATTATGCAATGATGGACTTTTTTATACAATTAAATTTTGTTTTTCAACGAACATCTACTTTTGCAGGGATGCTCAACCAATAGAAAAATTGAAGGATGCCTACAGGAAGTTTCTTATTAGATCAATGACAAAACCAAAAGTTGTGGAGGTATCCAACTTTTGTAAATTATTTTGTTTAGTCGATACATGATCAAATAAATGGAAGTGGTTTGTTATTCCATCTGTCTTTTTGTTTCTTTTTAGGATGACGGTGGAGAAAGTCACTTACCAGTCCGAAGCTTTGGAACTGTCTTGTCCAGCGCAGATAATCGTAAGTTTCTACTGCTCTAATCTGCCGTTTTGAATTTGCTGCTAAAAACTCACTAATATTGCAGGGAGGCAAAATATGGAGAGATCCGAACTTGCAAATAAACAAATGAAGCCGGACAGGCAAGCATTTGGCTTTACAGTTCTTACTTTTCTTTTATTTCCTATCTCCTATTCCTTTTCTTGTCCGCATGCATTTATCTCTAATACTTGGTTATTTTGATACCCAAGTATAATGAAGCAACATATCCATTTAGAAACAGTGCACAGGGTTCCACTGTTGTCCCTTTTCGCATAGCTTTCTAGGTTGATTCGTTATAAAACATCTATAAAAAGTCTGTTACAAATATTTCCACTGAAGGAGCAATATATACCTATTGACTTGCATTTCAAACAGTTTGTGCCCATTTTTTTACATCAATTAAAGAATCTGTGCCATGATTTCTCTCCCCTAACCATGTAAAACAACGCGGCATGTTGTATGTATGCAAGTGTTATGCCTGAATGTGCCTAGTGACATGTTGATTTACATTAGCAAACTCGGCCTGCATTATCATGTGGATTTCTGTTCTAACTTGTAACACGCTTTTCTGATTCAATTTTCTAGGACTCAGAAGATCCCCCTTTCTATTTTCAAAGACACAACAAATATTGATGCCATGCCAGGACATCAATCAGTTAAGGCCAAGCCAGAGTTGAATCCTTGGAGCACTCTTGGAGCTCGAGAAGAGAGAAACAAAGAAAATAGTGCAGTGCCTACCAAATGGACAACATACAAGGTGGGTTTGCCTTTTAAAAGAGCTTTCTCGCCACCAATTTTCATAAAAATCCCTTTCCAACAGGCATTTAACTTTGAGAATATGCTGTCTCTCAGATTCCGCAGAGACCTGGAGCTAGATCTGGAGGGGTAACTGCAGGTGCCTCCATTGAAGTGTTTGTTGACGAGGAATGTTCCAAGTAAGCAATACCATTTTCTAAGTTTAAAATGGTCATCTCTAATTGACGGATATAATTTTATCAGGGAGATTACTGTTAGAGAATAATATAAATCATATCCTGGGACCTCACCTAACAGCTTAAGCTATTGGGTTGAGATGGTTCTTTGACATGGTATCAGAGCCTTGATGACCAAGCGGTCACGAGTTCGAATCTCACCATCCCCATTTATTTGATAAAAATTAAGCACAAGGTAATGTAGGTCTGTGCAAGTTTCAAGCCCAAAGGGCTTTCACTTGAGGGGTTGTGTTAGAGAATAATATAAATCATATTCTGGGACCTCACCTAACAGCTTAAGCTATTGGGTTGAGATGGTTCTTTGACAATTACATCAATTCTTCAGTATCCATACACACTACATAGTGCTTGTTGATATGTTAATGTCCTTGTTCTGTTAATAACTTGTTATCATATCTTATCAGAAAGGTTAGAGCACATGATCACGATGGCATGTCTTCGACATTGAGGCTGAGACAGGGGGACGTCCTAGACATTAAGAAGTAAGTGCTAGTTGCTTGGCTATTTGTCTGCCAGCTCAAGGATGTTCTTTATGGAGGATATATTTTTTGAGTGAGAACTAATTGGTTTTCTTGATCTTCAACAAGCAGGGAAACAGATCTCTTAAGGGAGAACCCACTAAGGAATTTTCCTTTGCGTAGCCTCCCTAGGTAATCGAATGGATATTTTACTTTCCTTTCAGTGTTGCATGTTCTCAGGATCAGCTTTTATCTCTGAAGCCTGATCCATATCTTCCAGTAGCGTACGATCCAAGGCACAAATAACATCTAGAGATCAAGTCATGCTGAGATTTTAGATTGTATACTTTGTGTTGAGATTTCGACACTGAAATTATTGATTTGGTAAGCTAGCGCTACTGTGCTATTCATATGAAATGTGTGTGGGTTTTGTTGGTTTTTACTTAATTCAGAATCTGGAAGTTCAAAGGAGGGAGCTTGTGGAGTTCTCGGTATTTTCCTTTTTCCTTTGCCATATTCACAAAATGTTAAGAGATTACTGTATCTTTACCCATCATTTTATAAAGGGAGGACCTGGCAAACGGATGCAATCTTGATTGAAGGAGAATTCCGCATCAATACGAGGCATTCCTGAAAGGCGTGCTAGGTGAAGCAGATCAAGACCCGGATGCTCATGCATTGAGTGAATTGATAGCTTCAAGTACAAAAATCACTAACCAGGAAATTCATTCCACTTGCTTTTTCGATAAAGGGTGGCAAAAGTTGAGATGAAGTTGACAGCAACTGAGGTGATTTTGCAGGATAAGAGGCCACTGGTCATGTGTTAATAATACAAGCATGCATAGGCAACCCCTTAAGAATCACCTTCAAGTACTGCAATAAGATTAGTTAATCATTTTGAATTTCTAAGCCTCGCTTTTCTCTGGAATGGAACGTGCAAATTAAAGAATTTAGCCCTTGATAATTTTATGTGAGAGATATGTCGCGCCTGAGATCGTGCTAGCGATTGTGCTTTAAAGTGTTTTTTTGTTTAGAAATACATTAAAATAATATATTTTTTATTTTTTAAAAATTATTTTTGAGATCAGCACATCGAAATGATCTAAAAATATATATATAGAAAATTTTTAACATTTTTTTTTTAAATTTAAGGGAACGCGGTTTGCACCGCGTTTTCAAACAGACTCGTTATTTAAATCAAACTCAACTCATCCCTTCAGATACCTTTGTTTGTTTTGCACTCTTTTGTTTTTGGTAATTATGGGTGTTCATGTCAACTTATATGTATTTCGACTAATTCCTCGAGATCCTAAAATTAATGATCAGGTAAGCCAGTGGCGGAGGCAGGGGGCTGGCAGGGGTCGGGCCCCTGCAAGGAAATGTTTTTCCAGCACCCCTCCCTTGTATAAAATAACTGAAATTTTAATTTTTTTAAAATAATTCTTTTAATTTGCTCCTCTTAATTTTTTTTTTCTTCCTTCGTTTCTAGTAAGTTTCTGATAGTCCCGTTTGTGGCATTTAAATTAATGACTACTAGGAAATAAATTTAAGATCTGACTAATTGAGTTATATTTTTAATAATTAGTTTTTAATATATGGCAGAGGAGGTATTATTAAGGTAACTTTGGTTTAATATAGATTGATTTTTTTTTCTTTTAACCATTGAAAAGTAAAGATAGTTATTAAAAATTCATTTATGTCTTCGCCTTTGACATAATATATTTTAAATTTCTTATTTATTATAGAACGCTAACACATGGTTTGACTTTTATTTACTGTTTTAAAATCATATAAATGATGTCATGATTTAAACTCATCAAATTAAAAAAAAGAAGCTAACGTCTTTTTAACTAATAAATTTACTATTTTAAATTTACTGTAAATAAAATTCCTACAAATGCATATTATCATTAAGCTCGTACAAAAATGTATTTTAACTTCAAAAATAAAAAAAGTAAAAGTAAAAGTAAAAATGATTTGGAAGTCAATAATTCTCTTACGGTGGTGTTTCCACACACGCTCATTTATTAATGGTACACGTCCATCCCCCTCGCAGAGACAGAGAGACTAGAACCTTCCACAACCCAAGTCAGAGACGACAGCGAGTCCGATAAATCCCCTAAATCTCCAAATTTAGGGTTTTCTTTTTGTTTTTCATGAATTAGGGTTCTCTCCTTTCCTTCAAACCCTAACTAACAAATACAAAACCATGGCGGAGCACTTAGCTTCAATCTTCGGTACTGAGAAAGACCGAGTTAATTGTCCTTTCTACTTCAAGATTGGCGCATGCCGTCACGGCGATCGATGCTCTCGCCTCCACAACCGCCCCACCATCTCTCCCACTCTCTTATTATCCAACATGTACCAGCGTCCTGACATGATTACTCCTGGCGTCGATGCTCAAGGTCAGCCACTTGACCCGCACAAGATCCAGGAGCATTTTGAAGAATTTTACGAGGATATTTTTGAAGAACTGAACAAATTTGGCGAGATCGAGAGCCTCAATGTTTGTGATAATCTCGCTGATCACATGATCGGTAACGTTTATGTTCTGTTCAAGGAGGAAGACCAAGCTGCAGCCGCTTTGCAAGCTCTTCAAGGACGATTTTACTCTGGTCGCCCAATCATTGCTGATTTCTCTCCCGTCACTGATTTTCGTGAAGCTACCTGCAGGCAGTTTGAGGAGAATAACTGCAATCGTGGCGGTTATTGTAATTTTATGCACGTGAAGCTGATTGGGAGGGATTTGCGGAGAAAGTTGTTTGGAAGATATCGTGGATATAGGGTTAGTAGGAGTCGGAGTAGGAGTGTGAGTCCTAGGAAGAGGGAGAGAGATTATGATAGGCGTGAGAGGGATTACAGGGACAGAGATCGAGACAGAGACCGTGATTATCGTGGAAATGGGAGGAGGAATGACAAGTATGACAGAGAGGGAGGGAGAAAAAGACATGGGAGTACAGTTAGGGAAGGCAGTGAGGAACGAAGGGCTAGGATTGAGCAATGGAATAGAGAGAGGGAGGAGAAACAATAATTTGAAGAGGGAGTGTTGTTTTGGTTGGACTAGGAGTGGAGATGTATGCTGGCATTTTTCTCCTATTGGTAACGATTCTAGGCTCTGATGTTTGGTTTTCATGTTTTCTTGAACTTCGAATATTTGACTCTATGTGGTGTCCCTGTCGAGGATTCGAACTATTTTAGTTTCTACCTTAGCTATGTTGGTGATTATGTCCGTTAACAGTTATTAGTTTAGTGCTAATTCATCTTGCTGTTAAATTTGTTTGATGGATTTTGTGTTTTTTATGGTTATCTATCATTTAGTATTGGGTTTGCTCTGAACTGAATTGTAAAACTGTGGGCTTAGTTTGCATATTAACTTTACTGGCAATTCCAAAAGTGATTTTTTCAAATTTATCTCAGCATGTTGTGACCTCTTCTGATGTATGAACCTGGTATATCATGGATACTTGAGTGGTTACTTGGGGCTTGTTAGCATTAGCTCAAATTACTTGCTGTATGTTGTTTATTATTGACCAGTTCCTCCATTTGACATGCGAATTGTTTTTATGCAAAAACATGCAATAGGCTTATTCTATAACAAAGATATTTTTTATTACAACCCACATCATGCTGTAACGGCTTTGCTGTACCTTTTATTTAGGCTGCTGAGAACCTGGGTATGGGGAATACAATTGTTTTAGCATTTAAATAAGAAAACCCTGGGAGGTTGCTGGTCAGATAAATAAGTTCTATATATTTGATTGCTACACTGGGCTTGTTATCAGCTGGTGAAAATCCGTGGTTGTGATTTGAGTTAGAGTTAAGCACTTGTCAATTGGATGAAATTTGTAGCTGATCAAAGGAAGCCTCATTTGGAATGCTGTGTATTTAGAGCATTGGTGAATGAATGTCTAAGTATGGACTCTGATGTCCTGCTAAAATCTTTTCCATAATCTGAAGTGAAACCTTTTTGTTTTCATATAGTGGGAAGGCCATTGTGGTGGGTTCAAGAAACTGGAATTGTGTTTGGATCACTTAGGAAGGTCCCATGTTTTGGTATTTTGTTTTTGGTGACATGGATTTGATGTGTGTCATGTTGATCAATGCTGTTAACTTGAGGCTGGCCCAAGATCCAGAATAGTCTAGGATGTTGAAGTCCTGAAGCACCAAGAACAAGTGGAACTAACCAAACTGTCTTGCTGGAGTTGGGACCCAGCCAAACTCGCAACATTTTATGCATCTAACTACTCTCATGAGTTCTTCTATATCATTTTAAACATGTATTGAGATGCATGGTGCCTTATTAGGTTTTTAGATAATCTGTGCTCATTATATTCAAGGGTGGATTGATAAAATAGTTATATACTATGTTAACTCTAGGTAGTGTTATGAGTTGCATGAAACTGCTACTTTACCTCGGGTCTTGATTTAAGAGCAGTGTTTTGTCCATGCTATGAAATGCATGTATGTAATCCCTGAGAAGTTCGATGATGGAGCATGGACTAGTATCGATTTTCTGTTAGCTGTCTAGTTTTTGGACCGGGATTTTCCTTTTGGGTCGTGGTTAGGTTTTTTAGAGACAAGGTTTTAGTCAGGGCATTTGGTTAACTTTGATCCACAAATACTTGACAGTGGTGCTCAAAAGGCTAAAGCATTGCATTCATGTTTATAAAGGTCCACCCTGTACTAAATTTATTTGGCAACTTTTATGTTTTTATTGGACTTGAAATCACCACTTTTTTAGCAGCTTGTAGGTATAGGGATTGCTCCTGCCACCAGATACATCACAGCGGCAGGGTGACCTGGGGCCCAAGAGTTTTGTGCTCCACATTTGAGTATGGACGAACTCCAATGATTTTTTTCTTTCTCAGTTCATTAAAGGCAAAGTAACATTGTTTGTTTTTCTAATGATTTGTCCAACTGTCTTTAGCTTAGGATCAGTTCTGGAACTCTGAATTGGGCCAGTTGAACACGAAGTTGGTCAGAAAAAAGGGCATGGTGTCCATGTCCAGTTAGTGTATTGAATATGTTGGTATTGTGTCCTCTGAAAAGGGGTAAATATTTTCTGGAATAGTTTCTGATTATCATTTTCTTTTTGCTTCGAAAAGCAGCATGGGCTTACTCTCAAAAGACTCTTGCTATGATACAACATCCTTGACTCGGTGGTTGCTTGCCAAGATAACTGTGGTTAGTAGGAAGAAGTCCATGCACCAGATGAACTGAGTTTTAGATAGATTATTATTTTAAATTTTGGAACAGGAACAGCTTGTGGTCGCGAGTCCTAGATCTTGATGTGCAGAAGAGGCAAAACCAGGATCGTAGGAGGTCTTGCTTGTTTGCTAGTATAGTTCACGGACGGTTATTTCGGTCCCTGTCCAGTAGAAACTCTCAATTAATATAAAATTTACGTTTTATTGGATGCAAAGGTTATACCAGCGTGCTAGTTTTTGCAGCATTGCATTACTGGAGTCTCCTGAAACTGTGGAGGCAGCTGCCCAAATGCTACCGGCTTTAATGTATCAGTATAATTAATGTATCAGTATAACTAGTCCCTTCCACCTTGCCGGGGCCGAACTATTTCTTTTTAAGAAAAATATTCAGGTGCTGAATAAGATAAAAACAAAACATAATGATAAACTTGTAATTATAGTTAAACTAAATTATAAAGTTTTTTTTAAGAAAATAAAATTGTGGTTAGTTTTTTAAACTTATGATCCATGTGAAATATCTAATATGTAAAAATTATAAAGTTTAATTTTTAATTATATTTGAATATACAAAATGATTTACAAAAATATATAAATTTAAAGAATAAAGATAAAAATAAAAAATATAATATTTGGTAAATAGAGATTTAATGATGAAATTAAAAATAAATAATTTTTTTATAAAAAGATCAAGATAAAAATTTAATTTTTTTAAAAAAATAAAGACCGAAGTTGAAATATCAACAATAAAAAGAGTTAATTTTTATTTTTTTAGGGAAGAGAGAGAAAAATATAGAGAAAAAAAAAGACCTATCGGTTCCAAACTGAACCACCAACAAAAAAAAAACACGATGACACTTCCAACGACATAATAAAAAATTATTTTGAATGTCAAGAGGCGCTGCACGGGCTGCCTAACGAGTGCCAGCGCCTCCAAGTACACCACACGCGGATGTCATTTTTTCTTCTTTAGCCAAATATAAATTGTTATTGATCTATTTTAATAATTACAAAAAAAACTATGGTAAAAAGTTGAAAATACCTCTTATTGTAAGATTTATAATTTTTTATTCTACTAGAATTTTCATCATTTCATTATTCATTTTAGTTATTTATTATTTTATTTTTTATTTTTGTGCAAATACTAAATTCTCTCTTGGCTTAAATTACAATAACATAAAATCATTATAGAAATACAAAATCACTTCTTGATGCTAGATTTAAATTTTTGCTCTCAAGGATATTTTAATGGTTTTATTTATTATGCGGTTAAAATAAAAAAAAAAATTATCTTTAATTAATTTAAAAATGAATGAATCATATGAAAATAATTAATACTTCTGAAAACTAGATTTAAAATTTTTGGTAGAAGTATACAATAGTAATTATACTGTTCCCGTGAACAATTTCCATGAATCTAGAGTTACAGTAATTTTTAAGGGCAATAAGGTTTTGTTAATAATTTGCCTTCCCGACCATTTTACTTGATTACCAGCAGCTTGCCTTGCAAATGCAGAGGTGGTGTTACAGAGGCGACATGCTATCCTTTTACATTTCCTAAGGTTACTCCTCCTCTATGAGAACAACCCCACGACCTGTAAACCCGTAATTTACTTACTCGTGTATTTCTGTTTAGTTCATCTTGAATGGGCAACGGGCCAATAGAAACATGCTTAGTTTATGCAACCAGTCTCCAATCCGGCCACGTCAAGGCATCAGGCCAAGATGGTTTGAATCTCTTGGGTCCATCGACACGTGTACGGTTAATTGTCACTCTAGAGACGAGAAAACTTTTACCGAGCGAGTAACGCGGTGAGAATCGACCTCCAACTCTCCCCCAATATATATAAGCAGAAGAAATTATCTTCTTCTCCAATGCTTTATTCTTTTTCTCTTTTTAATTTGATTTCATAAACAGCTTCGAAACAAGCCCATATATATGTCATGCCAATATGTGTTGTTAAGGATGCATGCACCAAATGCTACCAGTTACCTTGTGCTAAACTGGTTACCTTCGTGGATCCTGGTAGATTTGCTAGATGCATGTGCCTTTTCGTCCTTGCTATGTATTTGTGGTCCAGGCGCCACTGAAAGCAAAATTATTTGTTTCTTTTGTGGTGCTGCTGATGACTAGCTAGGTTAAGGTCGATTGGCCATGCGTTGAATTGCTTGATCTTAAGCTACCGCTATTATTGCTTTCTTGCAGAATCCCTGCTCTGGTTCCTGGGCATCGGGCGCCTGTTCACCCAGCCTGCGATGCCCCAGCCAACTCTGGTGGCAGTTCTACTGGAAACCATGGAAAAGAAAGCTCCAGAAAACGCGGCCCTAAGAGGAGAGCCATTTATATATATCCTTGGCAAACAGCAGGAGATGCAAAGCTTCAAGACCAAGGATGAAACAGGCTGATGTGAATCTTCTTTGCTCTGAATTTGGCTTTGTAATTAAGGTCTAGAACTCTTTATCATGCTAAGCTGGTGGGATGTTTGATGAGCACGCAGAGCAAGGTTGTTCCCCGATTCTGACAATTAGGAATCTCAATCATATGTTCATCTTTGATTTTGTCTGAAATCTTGTCTCCATGTCTCCGTACGTTGACTGCTTCACTTTGATCAATCATAACGAGGCCATGCTTTGGAAGGCAGTGGTATGTTTTAAGGGTCCTTTTATGTGTCATGCTTTTAAGGGTCCTTTTTAAAATTCTTGAAGGTTGGAATTAATTTTTTTTTATATATATTTTAATTGTTTTTATACATTGATATTAAAAATAATTAATAAAGAATAAAAAAATAGTAGCTAAATCCCGGCCGCGCATCTCGCCATGCATAGCCAAGGTTGTCTCTTTCTTCGAGATCCTTGCAAGGGGTGGGTTAATGGATAACGTCAAAGAGTCCAATTGTTGACATTAACAAGTGAGGAAACCAGGGGCACAATATCGCGGCCCCTTGCTTGGGGTTCAAGCCGCTCGACGGGGAAGCAAATTAAAATCCAACCTAATCTTACCTGACCTGTCCTTTTCGCTCGGGGGAAACTGTAATGTAAGAAAACGGAGCAGGGTATTAGGTGAGTGATCCAAACGAAAACTTGGCAAGTCAGTGGGCTCCTTCTGAAATTACCAGAATATCCTCCTGGCATATTCCCAGCTGGATCAATTTGGATAAACTTTAGATATGACCACAATAATTACCATCATCATATCTAATCCCTTGCAATGACCCCCGAGCCCTTCAACACTCTTGAAGTGTACACCCTCCTAGAGTAGTGTTTATCCACTCGAAGGGAAAAAAACGGTGGGACGCGACGAAGGGATCCACGGTGACAGTGGGGATAAGAACGAGGGGAAACAAAAAGAAACTCTAGACAATGATGGAAGGAGAGGGAGAGGGCGCCTTGTAATAAACCCTAGAAGCAAGGCGGATTAATGAATTATCAAATACAAGTGGCCAAAACTGGTGGGCTATTCTTTTCTTAATTTTTTTTTTTTTTTTATAGTTGGTAGTATCGCCCGGTCCCCTCCTTTCCCTTCCCCCCTATAAAAACCGTATTTTAAAGCAGAAGCAAGGAAGACTACAAAAAAAAAAAAGCCCGACCAACACACAGCTACCTGCACTCCTACTACCTGACTCCTACTACCTGAACTCACCAACCAAACAACAAGAAGGAAAGGGCAAAGAGGCATGGATTCCGATTTCGGCATCCCTAGAGAACTTTCCGATCTCCAAAAACTCCGATCTCTTTACCAGCCAGGACTCCCTCCCTGTCTTCAGGTCTCTCCTACTCCCTCGCCCTCTCCGATTTTTCTCTTCTATGCTCTTAAAACAACGCAGAACGTATCGTTCTTATAGCATTAGTTACTTTCTAGATTTATTTAATTCTTGTGTTTTATTTTGTTGTAATCGATGTTTCATTGATCTTTTCGCCTGATCGATTTTTTTTTGCTGCCGGCTGGTAGATCTGCTTTAGCAGAAAGAGAGAAGAGAATCATGAATTTTTTTGTTAGTTTGATTCTTTTAGTTATTAGTTCTGGATGGATTAATATATACTTGACAATTCTTATTCATTTATTTTGCTTACAGTAGGAATTGAACAGTTAATGAGTTGGATTTGTATTTATATGTATGGGACCTGTGCATCTTGCAGGGAACTACCGTGAGGGTAGAATTTGGGGATGTAACCACATGTGCGGACCCGGCTGATGTCCACGCCATAAGCCGAGCCTTTCCCCACACCTATGGTCAGCCCTTGGCTCACTTCCTCAGGGCAACTGCTAAAGTCCCTGATGCTCAGATTATAACCGACCATCCTGCTGTCAGGTCTGCCTCCTCTTCTATTTCCATTCTAAATGATTGATCAATCATCCATTTCCCTTTCCCTTTTCTGTTTCTGGTGCGGCTCTTTTTTGAATTCACTGTTATGATCAGCGACCTGATGGCTTGTCCGGTCAAATGCTCTTTCTCTTTGTTTTTTGTGTTTCTGTGAGTGTATGCATTGATATTGGATGTAGTGAAAAGTTAAAAGACTGGTAATGGGCGTGCGATAAAAAGGCTCATATTTGGCTGGTGTATTTATTGTCTCTCAACAGGGTGGGAATAGTCTTCTGCGGGAGACAGTCTCCTGGAGGACATAATGTCGTATGGGGTCTTCAAAACGCTCTTAAAATCCATAATCCTAAAAGCACTTTACTTGGATTTCTAGGTAAGCATAAGCAGCAACATCTCATCCAAGCGTTTCATCTTTGGATTTAATTGTCTTGTATTTCTACCCAGTCTCTTTGCAGTTTTACTTCTCTCACGAACACACATCGTGTACTTGTTAGCCTGTTGTGTTTTCTTTCAAGAAAATGACATCTACTTTATACAATGCTTTATCTGTCACCAGGAGGTTCTGAAGGTTTTTTTGCTCAGAAAACACTTGAAATTACAGATGACATTCTTGAGACCTACAAAAATCAAGGTATGTATTATTACCATCTGAATGTCATGATGGGATCTTCGGTTGTCATTTGGTGATGAGACTTGGCTAATTTGTTATTTTGTTATGCTTGACAAGGCGGTTATGATTTGCTGGGACGGACAAAAGATCAAATAAGAACAACCGAACAGGTTAGGGCAGCACTAACTGCATGCAAAGATTTGAAACTGGATGCCCTTGTTATCATTGGAGGTAAGTTTGATGCTTTTGTATTTGCAAAGAGATGCATATGCAATTTTACAGCAATTACTAAATACGGAAGCTTTTTGCTTTTGAAGGAGTTACATCAAATACAGATGCTGCTCAGCTTGCTGAAACATTTGCTGTGGAAAAATGCCAAACAAAGGTATTTCTGCATGCTTCTGACATAGGATCAGCAACAGTTGCAAATAGTTTATGCTTGCCTGCCTAGCAGCCTTAGCAACTTTTCCCGAGCATATTTTTGTGCTACAACCTCTGCAATTTACTAGATATAGTATTTGGATTTTGCAGGTGGTTGGTGTTCCTGTTACTTTAAATGGAGATCTCAAGAATCAATTCGTGGAAACCAATGTTGGTTTCGATACTATATGCAAGGTATGATCAAATGACACCATACTGTTCTACATTAATCAACACTTTGAGGAAATTGCTTCACCTAGTAAAATGGATCACAAAAACCAAAAAAAGAAAAGAAAAGATGGTTTAGGTGGTATCAAAGTCAATTAAGCAGGAGCTACTGCTGTCTACGTTGCAATATTTGTATATTTATAAGTTTGTGTTGAATCAAGCAGCTTATATAGAAGGAAAACTTGATAGAATTACTGCTCATTCGTGCATTGAAAATTTCCTATATGATAATGTGTGAAACTATGTTGCACAGTGTCAGCAATGCAATATAATGAAAGTGGTTGGGTTCATGATCAAGGATGAAAACATCACCCTACATTGGTTTTTTACTTTCTTATTTTCTTAACCCAGTAGTGCTGTTTGATTCTGTCCTTTGGGAAACTGAGGTGCTAGGCTACTTAGTATAGTTAAATTGTTACGTTGTGAATATGCATGATGGAATTAATTGAATAAAATAAAATTTCACACTTTACTCGCTTGCAGGTTAATTCCCAGCTCATCAGCAATGTGTGCACCGATGCTCTCTCTGCAGAGAAGGTAATAAATTCACCAACCTTTTGACTCACAAACCTCCAGTCAAGAATTCACTGTCGTTGTCTAATTTTTTGAAGTTCATTTAACAGAAAGCTACCTTAAGAAATATAAATTAGTTGGTTAGTACAGCACGTTGTCTTGAAATTAGATGAGATTTTTCTTTTGCAATTACAATTGTGATGGTAAAAGATAAAGGAATATAAGACTATTCCTTACAGTGAATTTGTCTGTGTAACCTTTAACATATTATTTCCTTTTCCAGTATTATTATTTCATCCGGCTCATGGGCCGAAAGGCATCTCATGTTGCTCTGGAATGCACACTTCAGTCTCATCCAAATATGGTTAGTTTTGCAGTTACTTTTATTTTTAGCTTCAAATGACTCTTTTATGCACGTGGCTTTCTCCTTCCTAAACAATGCTTGTTCTGCGTTTTGCAGGTTATTCTTGGTGAGGAGGTGGCTGCATCGAAGCTTACTCTTTTTGACTTGACCAAAAAAATTTGTGATGCAGTCCAAGCACGAGCAGAGCAAGGTTCTAGATAATCTAAGTTGTTGCATATCATGTTTCGTGATAAATTGTGGTATTGGTCATCTCACATGATTAATTGCACCAGACAAGAATCATGGAGTCATTCTACTGCCAGAGGGACTCATAGAAAGCATTCCTGAGGTCTATGCTCTCTTGAAGGTAATTACTTTTGTATCTCCCTCCCTAGCAGCATTTGGGAATGTGAGTGTTGTCCCTAAGACCACAGTCCCAAACAAACAGTCTCTGCATGTGCCTAGAATACATCTACACACATGTCCAGATGCATACCTAATATTTCTGTGCCAGTGTGTATGTGGGATAGCTTGCTTCTCTTTTCCCATGAAAGGGAGTACTGAAATTCTGTGCACCTCTCAGGAAATACACAGTTTACTCAAGCAAGGTGTTGCTCCTGACAGCATTTCATCACAGCTTTCACCATGGGCATCTGCTTTACTTGAATTTTTGCCACCCTTTATCAAGAGAGAGGTTTAAATTTCCCTAACTGATTTGTTTTTCAAGATATGTGTCAATCAATCTTAAGTAAATGAGTATTTTACCTAACTAAAATTTAATATTTTTAATGGCACAGCTGCTGCTTCATCCTGAATCAGATGACTCAGCACAGTTATCCCAGGTAATGAGCATGCGATTCTTATTAAAAGGAACTAGTAAATTTTAAAATAGTGATAAATTGATTTCTTGTTGTTTGTTTTCACCCTAGATTGAAACAGAGAAACTTCTAGCACATCTTGTGGAGGCAGAAATGAACAGGCGGCTGGTATGACATGGCTTTTTTTTTTTTTTTTCATTGTTGATTACCTAGCCCTGATGATTTTATTATATCTTTAACTTGTCTGGTGGGTGCTGAAATAATTTTGCATTTCTTTTTCATGAAATGATTGTATGAGATCTTACAAGTCTCCTTATTGTAACTATCCATGATCTGTTGCTATATAGCTCTGAAAGTTTTGTCAAGCAGAATGGTCCTATTGTTGGTTTCCATCAACTGTCTAATGATTTTTAGTTTGATGCAACTGACTTAGCTTCTACTGGTGTTTTGAGCAGAAAGAAGGGACATATAAGGGGAAGAAGTTCAATGCTATATGCCACTTTTTTGGTTATCAGGCCCGAGGGTCCTTACCATCGAAATTCGATTGTGACTATGCCTATGTATGTTATCAATTAGGTTTGATATGTATTCTCACCTTTTCCAAGTCCAATACAGGGACTTCTATTTAATATTGAGTGTTATTTTCATAGGTTCTTGGGCACATCTGCTACCATATTTTAGCCGCTGGTTTGAATGGTTACATGGCCACAGTAAGTAACCTAAAGAATCCCTCGAACAAGTGGCGTTGTGGTGCTGCTCCTATTACAGTTGAGTTTTAATTCTGTTTCTGCCTGTTATGGCAGATTTCTTTTGTTTTCTTTTTTTCTTTTTTACTTGCAAAGTTCTTTTTCCTTGCAAAATCATGATGCATGCATTGCATCCCAGTTCTGGTTACTTTGTGATGCTTGTAGTGATACAGAATAATAGCTTATCTAGATTATTTTCTGTAAAATCATAGGCAATGATGACAGTGAAGCATTGGGCTCAAAGCCCTGGTGCATCTTCAATTGGAAAACCTGCTATTCATCCAGCTACAGTGGATTTGAAAGGCAAAGCATATGAGTAAGTTCTTTTTAATGTTCCATTAAATGTACATGTTATTTAAATAGTAGGAGAATTAGCCAAGTAGGAACTTTGTAGATATTGTGATCACAACTTACAGAAAGTCGTCATGAACTCAGAGAAGCATGCAGTAGTAATTTTCTGCATGGCTCAATTGCAGGCTGCTGAGAGTAAATGCAGGAAGATTTTTGATGGAAGATCTGTACAGAAATCCAGGTCCCCTTCAATTTGATGGTCCTGGTGCTGATTCTAAGGCTGTATCTCTCTCTGTTGAAGACGCTGATTACATGGGCCGGATCAAGAAACTGCAGGAATACCTTGACAAGGTGCTCAGTTTCTATTCTCTCAATTACGTGTTTCACTTTTAGATATTTTCTCAATATCTTGGATTATCTTCTTTCCCTTTGCACAGCCTATGAAGGCCATCAGATTAGTTTTTTCCAACTGGGTTCTCGGAAAATAAAATGAAAGAACCTAAAACATAAATTAATTTGGTTTATATGTGGATTCATCAGTTTCCTTAGATGGAATTACTGTTCAATTAGTTACGAGGCATGATGATTAGTGTCTTCTGCGTGTATTTGTTCATCATACATTCAGTATATTAGCTGTTTCATATGTTTAAAATGCTTATGCATATTTTATGTGCTATTCCTTTGTGGGGTGAATCAGATTTAGCAATGCTGGAGGATCAGCTGACATAATATTCTACGACTGAATTTTCTCTACTACATGTTATTGCACGAGTGCTATTCGAAATGTGTTTGCTTTCACTGAAATCGTTTTGCTTCAAATTCCCAGGTTAGAAACATTGTGAAACCAGGGTGCTCTCAGGATGTCCTGAAAGCTGCGTTGAGTGTCATGTCTTCTGTGACAGAAGTTCTCTCTGTGATGTCCTCAACCTCATCCAGTGGCCTAACAACCCTTTAAGAGGACAGCTTCAAATTTTCCTTTCCTCGAGCTACCTCTGTTGTTCCGTGGTTTGGCAATTACGTACTCCTGTTGGAACACTTTGTGCCTTTTTTCTTAATTTTTATTTGGAACAGTAGGTAATTAGATTGGTAATAAGCCAACTTTTCTTCTTCTTTAATCAGCTGTAACTTTCACGTGTGAGAATAATGAGGCAAAGTTGAAATTTTGTTAATGCTGGGTCATGTTGGATTAATGTGCGTAGTCCAGGGTTTAACCTGTCGAGATTTAACCTCACCCAAGGCCCGGGTCGAGGGTCGGTAAATCAACATAAATTTTTTTGATCAAGGAATTGGTTGCATCTCTCCGTCGGTATCAAATGAAGCCAAGTGAAAAATTCATGCTCCAAGTACTACTCTGTATTATGTCCCAATGCAAGAGTAAAACTCTTTTGCCTACTCAATTTCCTTTAACTTACGTTCTGGATTTTGTATTCTGATATAATCAGCCTATGAGGCACTGGGGCCCTGAATTCAAATCCGCTCATAAACAGCACCTATACCTCGGAAAACAGCCCCCTCTTCTTCCTTTATACAGCCATTATCGATGTCTTTGAAAGTGTCCCAAATCTTGATACAAGAGAGGTGATTCCTGTTTGGTCATTGGTGATAACACCAGTGCTTCTGGTTTTCTATTAAACATAGGCAACCCTTTTACCAGTTTGCCTGATCCAATTTTGAAACTCATTTTTAAGGATGGTTTAACACTATCAGGAATCATTGTTTTTTATTCCAAAGTCTATGTCTTTAGTGGGGTATGCGCATACCCCGCGTAATTACTCCTGCACTCTCTAATGAAGTCAATCCTTGTGTCTTTTTGAACGAACCCCTTTCTCTGTCTCCACCACCACAACTTCGTACCGCATTCATGTTGGCCGCGGGCAGTGCTGGGAGTTCCACCGGAGATATATTCTTTCCCCTACTTAGAGAGTGTAAATTACACTGGAGATATATTCGTTGGTTATCGTTCCAGTTAATATTCAAAGCTTTCTTGGTGGAGGAGCAGATGATTGTGAAATGCGGTCTTGAAGATGCAAAATGCAAAGGAAAACAAGCCTCAAAGAGCTAAAAGAGGTTGATAAAGTGAAGTGGGCGAAGGCCCTTTTCAACTGGATCATCAAAGCAGAAATTCACAGTAGCGCCCCCCCCCCCCCCCCCCAACAAAGGGTCGTACAAAATCTTATCAAAAGGGAGCTACGCTCCTCTTGAACATTCCAAGATACAAATTGTAGACTACAGGCAGAATAATTAAAATTTGTGCTCCAAACCTGCTTTTCCATTTTTTTTAACGGCATATCCCCATGCCTCATTCTCTGCTACTGTCTTAGAAAGACACTAGCAATTCTGGTGCAAAAACAGAAGTGGGGATTATAGTCAAAAAATGAAAACACCGATCCTTAGGCCACCAGAAAATCTTGGATTTGGAACTACATAATGCTCAAATTGGAATTACAATATTTGCAGAGCAATATGGCTCATTGATCTGGTGCAGACAAAGCACTTTTATTACACTGAAACCTATATCATAAAATGTGGGGCAAATTGACCTGTATATCCATGTTTGTTTAATCCAAGAGTCTAGTCTTTTGATAATTTTCCATGGAGTCAATGAGAGTTTCCTCCGCGATGGACGGAAACTCCAACCTAGACTCTGTAATTTTCCGAACTTATCACAAGCACAAGTATTATCAGATTACCAAGAAACATGAATAAAACCATAAATGGAAATCAGTACTTGTAGATGAGGTTCAACATGTAACATCAATTACGCAAAGAACTCCTAAAGAATCACATTATAGTAGTAAATATGAAATCTGTTTGTTTGAAAATGTGATCTAACGAAGTACTCACCTTTTAGGATAATTGTAGTTATGATATGTACTCCTCAATTTCTCCACTAAATCCTTAACTTTGATTGTGTGCGCCATGCATATGTATCTACCTTTTGCCTCAGGCGTCTCATATGCCAAAACCTGCTCTTCAACCACATCACGAGCATCTACTATCAGCCGAAACCCGTTTTCCAATGAGTTGCACCCGTCTGCAGGGGCATTTCATGCATGCAGAACACCACATAGTAATGAGAAGATTTGCATTTTGACGTGGGAGGCAAGTTAATTACTTGCTGAAGCACGTATAACCACAGTTTACAAACTTTGATATAAATTTTTTTTATGTAATTATTTAAATTCTCCAAGAACGAAAAAATGAAAGTATCAACAGAATGCGGCAAGCTGCTGTTGAATTCTGAAATTGAAACTACAGGATTACAGCCTAGCACGAACAGGAGGCAGTACAAGTTAAAGCTCCGGTGATAAATTAAATACCAATTCTAGTATTTGATGCTCAAACCTGAACGGTATTTCATCTTGAAGTCATCAGAAATACACATAAACCTAGGCAAACACAAAACACAAACAGATTTTGCAAACTAGGTGTGATTTGAATAGCTACCTTTCAAAATCTTAATAAGAGCCTTGGCACTTGCATTAACTGTGGACTGCAGAATTGGCCCTAAAATGAGGGTTGGACAAATTGCTACAACATCAAGCCCTGTCCTTTTTGCGTATTCCCAAGCCTCACTTTCTGCTTCTGTTTTGTAAAGACTATACCAATTCTGGTACCAAAACAGAAGTGGATATTTTAGTAAACAAATGATAACAAAGATGTATTATATCATGGGGAAGAGCGTTACAAAATGCCAGACAATATTCAACTTGGAACTACCAATTTTGCACTACAATAACTTTCTGGGTGTTCACCTCAGTTGTTCTGCAATGTTCCTCATCAGAACAACATGTCTCATCCATCACTAGATCCTTGGGCCAGTTTGGGTTCCTCACAACTGCACTTCCAGAGGACACAGTGATTACTCTTTTTACCTTTGCCTCAGCACTTGCTTTAAGCACATTCAGCGTGCCCTTTACAGCTGGTTCAATCAACTCTACCTAAGATCACAAGGAGAAGGCATGTATCTTAACTAATTACCGTCAAATAATGATTTTAGTTATTCAAGTAAATTCATTGGAAAGAAACCATTTTGAAGTATCCTGGCTTGCCTCGGGGTTTGGTAGTGCAATGGAGGGAGCGGGAGCAGGGCTGGCCACATGGAAGACTCCTCTGCATCCTTCAATAGCAGAACAAAGAGAGTTGAAGTCCAGTAAATCTGCCAAGAGTTTGAGATTCTCGGTCGCCTTGTCAAGTTTTTTCAAGTGAGCGTACTTTTCATCCGCTGTACACCATGGTCAACAAATTTACGTCATAGCATATCGTAAGAAATAATTCCACTCAATAAGTCTGAGCTATTGAGATGCACTAGCTGCTAAGAATCGTGCCATGTTTGCTGCAAAAAAAAAAAAAACTTCCTTAAGAGATCAAACAGTGAAAAAAGATACTGTTAATCAGATTAGGAAATTAGTAATAATAACTTAAGTGAAGCATGAAGTAATACTTAAGATAAAGAGAGATCCTATTAGTTTTAAACTTACTGGGATCTCTAATGGTTCCATGGACAAGCTAGTCCTTAGAGAGAAGCTGATTGACGACCCATGATCCCAAGAATCCTCCAGCTCCTGTCACGCACACCCTCCCCTTCTCCGATGCCATTTCCAAGACCTAACCCTAGTAGTCCCCGTTGTCAAACATCTTTATGTAGGCCATAGCGTGTCCTTTTTAGCTTTTGCATTGAACTAAGGACGGTCCCACACCTAGAAATCTAATAACAATTGTACATTGGCAGCTATCGCACATGACAGCAAGTGGTATGCTTATGCCAACAAAAGCATAAAGGAAAGGACCACCATAAGTCAGCACATACTCACATACTTTAGAGCCCCATCATGATTGAACTGAAATCAAGTTTGCAATTGCAATTCCCCAGTCCCAGTTTGCAAGTTTAAGGCTGCTAAAGTTTGACAAGTACATGGTCCCTGTGTTGAATCATATCTTACGCCTATTCTATGAAGAAAGTTTATAATTTAGGAAAAATATGGAGTGAAAAGGAAAAATTCTAATCAATTCATATTAGTTTGGCTAGAATCAGGTTAGAAGACTAAAATCCTACCGAATTACAAGAGCTGGTCTTGCAAGAATATTGCAAACTTTTTTTTTTTTTTAAAAAAAAAATGAACGATACTTATTAATCAAAACCAAGGTACATAAAAGAAATCTGCAATAACAGAAACCAAGAGAACAAACAAACTAGGTAGCACATGAGACTGATCATGTTCATACAGATAGTAAAATAACAGTTAGGAACTTAGAATTCATCTACATGATATAAAAGAAATCTAGATGACTAAAATCCTACCGAATGCATCAGTTGTTGAGTGCTACATTGCATTGTTGGCAAGCATTAAGTGGAAGTGTTTCTTGCACTTTAGTGATACAGATAACATTTGTAGCTATGGAGCTGCAGTGATGGATCTTTCAATTCGCTGGATTTCTTTTGCTACTTCTATCATTAGTGGCCTATCTTCTCCTGAATCATCGGTGCATCTCAAGGCTAGTTCAATGGATGCTTCCAGTTGTTGCTGATCAATTGCTTCTCCCCCGTTTCCCCTAATCATAGGATCCACAGCTTCATGTACCCGATCCTGTTCAACCAAGAGTTTCACATGCTCTATCAGATGGATTTCCCCTTGACGTGTTGCTCGTCCAGTAAGAAGGACGAGCAGCAGCACCCCAAAGCTGAAGACATCAGTCTTCTCTGTCACAAAATTTGTCATCGTATAATCAGGGTCCAAGAAACCAAATGTCCCAACAAGAAGATCATCTCCAACCTTCGATTCACCTTCAGGAATTGATATGGAAAAAGAGAAATCGGACAACTTGGCAGCATAATTCTGGTTGAGGAAGATATTTGCAGGTTTTATGTCTCTGTGGATGATGGGCCTGGGAAATGCAGTGTGGAGATATGCCACGGCATTTGCAATTTCCTTGGCAATTTTCAATCTGGTTCCCCAAGGTAATGATCCATAATGAATATGTCTATCCAGACTTCGATTCTCTGGATATTCATAAACTAGAGCTGGGCCTTCTGGGATCTCCAAACAACAACCTAATAGCTTGAGAACATTGTTGTGACTGCTCATCTGCGACGAGACCACAATGTCACGGTAGACCTCTTGACCGCCTCTTGCATACCTCTTGATGAAAACAAGACGCCCATCTAGAACTCCCTTTTTCCATTCAAATTCTATACAGCTTTGTAAGGGGTGAATTTTTTGGAAGTCTTGTATGGCTCTGCAGATTTGATCAACAGAGAAGTTCCTGATAGGATTTGATCTACATCTACCATCACAAAATCTGATCCTTTCCTCCAATAACTCACTTCCACGATCCAATAATATCTTGCTCTGCCTTCTCTTCGCCATTAATCCAGCAACCTAGCTGAAACCAAATTAACTATTCAAGGAAACCTAATATTATCGAGGAGATAATTTTCAGAGTTATCAAAAGTCGAAAATTATTTGGTCCTCCTAGAGTTGACATGGTTGCCAGCGAGCGAGGTCGAGGCCGTAATAGACAATCTGTTTATGGCTTATTTGGGCCTGTACCCAGTATTCCATGCAGTTGAGGGGCTAAAGCTAAGCATTTTAATTTGTGAATGGGCCTATATCGGGCTTGGACCATCCATGTCGGAAAAAAGGCTAAGGAGGAGGAGATAGTAGAGGCGTTTGTTTGTGCCGCCCAGTTTTTGAAATTCAAAATAAGTTTCCGTTGGGAAATGATCCTGAGAGGCAGTTAGAAAGAGGTTATAAAAGGACACAAATCTCTCGTGTATTTTGGTTTCTTTGCTGCTACACTTTTTTTCTCAACACACAAACAGAGATAGAAAGCGAGAGTTTGAAAATGGAAAAGGCAGGAGGAGTAGTAGCAGCAGCACCAACGAACACGGTGGTGTCGGCGATGGATGCATTCGAGAAGCTAGAGAAAGTAGGAGAGGGAACGTACGGTAAAGTGTACAGAGCAAGGGAGAGAGCCACTGGAAAGATCGTTGCTCTCAAAAAGACACGTCTCCATGAAGACGATGAAGGAGTCCCAACCACCACTCTTCGTGAAGTCTCCATCTTGCGTATGCTCTCCAGAGATCCTCACGTCGTCCGGTACTCTCTCTCTGCTTTTCTTAGATCTACTTCCTCGCTAGGGTTTCATCTCTGTTTACTAACGATCTATGTTGCATGGGTCTGTAGAGTTTTTTAATCATTTGGTGAATTTAGGGTTTAGATAAACTGAATTTGGGGATTTTTGTGATGTGTCCTTCAATTCCTCCAATTTGCCGTTTCAATTTAGGGTTTTTGCCTGCATTTCCTAATTGTGGATTTCTAAAAGAGAATTATCAATTAATTTGATGTGAATTGCTCTAAATTAGACAAATAATTTTGATCCGATCCGATCTTCTCTTCTATTATTAGGTTAATTAATAATCTAATTATGTGTTAATGTTGTCATTAATTCATAGTTTGATGGACGTGAAACAAGGGCAGAATAAGCAAGGCAAGACAGTTCTGTATCTGGTTTTTGAGTACATGGACACCGATCTCAAGAAATTTATCCGAAGCTTCCTCCAAACTGGAGAGAACATTCCTGTCAAAAATGTGAAGGTATATAAATTCAACGTTACCCCCTTTTTTTTATCATATTAGTTTGAGAGGTTTTTCTTCTTTTCTTTTTAATCTGATCACAAATTTGGATGATCCTTATTATTATGCAGAGCTTGATGTATCAATTGTGCAAGGGTGTGGCTTTCTGCCATGGCCATGGAGTCTTACACAGGTTTCCTTTTATTCTTTTTCTTTGCTTTTACAATATCCATTTTAATCATCATATATGTTAACCCTTTATCTCTCATCCTCTCAGGGATCTTAAGCCTCATAACCTGTTGATGGACCGCAAGACAATGATGCTTAAAATAGCTGATCTTGGACTAGCTCGAGCATTTACACTTCCTATTAAGAAGTATACCCATGAGGTAATTAAATTAAATTAATGCATGCTTGCTACCACCATTCTTCTGTCATGCTCTTACAATATCAATTTGTTGAGCTAATTGAGTGGGATTTCTGTTTCAGATATTGACTTTGTGGTATAGAGCTCCTGAAGTCCTTCTGGGGGCTACCCATTACTCAACTGCAGTGGATGTATGGTCTGTTGGCTGTATATTTGGTATGGATTTCCTCGTTCTTTTCTCTTGTCCTTAATTTTATCCACCAATCTGCCAAGTCTAGAAATGCTCAATTGTTGTGATTGTGTTTTGCCTCAACTCTAGCTGAACTGGCCACAAAGCAACCACTCTTCCCTGGAGACTCTGAACTACAACAGCTCCTGCATATTTTCAGGTTTGGCAAGACGATTCTTGCATAATGATGGAGGCTTTGGTCTTGCTTTATCAATTGGGTTTCTCTTCATACGTTTTGAAACTCTTGTGCAGGTTATTAGGTACTCCAAATGAAGAAATGTGGCCAGGAGTAAGCAACCTGATGAACTGGCATGAGTATCCCCAATGGAAACCTCAGAGCTTGTCGTCATCTGTAACTAATTTGGACAAGGATGGGCTGGATCTACTATCAGTAAGTCATCATGTTCATCAACAATGAATGGTTTCTGATAGTTTGCACAGATCAACGCTGTAACTTACTTTGTTCAAATGCTTGTATTTGCAGCAAATGTTGCAGTATGACCCTTCAAAGCGTATCTCAGCAAAGAAAGCCATGGAACATCCTTACTTTGATGAATTGGAGAAGGAATGTCTCTAAGAAACACAATGGTGTGATTAGGATGGGCAGCCTTGTTTTGATGATCATAGGACCAGCTAAAAGAAGTTCTGTCTGAAAATCTATTTGCTTCACTCAAGCATACTACTGAAAGGAATGTCTCTAAGAAACACAATGGTGTGATTAGGATGGGCAGCCTTGTTTTGATGATCATAGGACCAGCTAAAAGAAGTTCTGTCTGAAAATCTATTTGCTTCACTCAAGCATACTACTGAAAGGAATGTCTCTAAGAAACACAATGGTGTGATTAGGATGGGCAGCCTTGTTTTGATGATCATAGGACCAGCTAAAAGAAGTTCTGTCTGAAAATCTATTTGCTTCACTCAAGCATACTACTGATCAAATCATGTTATATTTGTCTTAGGATGATTGCTTAATGTTGAATCTTCATCAATTTAATGCCATTATTGCTTGCCATTTCTATCAAACACATAGTAAGTTTTGCTATTTACTTGTACAAAATATTTTTTACAGAGTGTTGAAAAATGGCACAGATCTTCAAAAACAATGTTCTCTTGATCAACTTGTAAAGTAGCATTTCCATTACAAGTAAACCTGTGCATTTATGTATCAGTATGTAAGACGGTAACCTACAAAATATAGTTATCTTTCCTACAAGATATGACGCCTTATGTTAGGGCAATCAAGCCACCAGCCACATAAAGAAGGTTGACCAAAGAGTGAGTGAAATTGAAGCCAAGGCATAAGCCCAGAGTATGATAACAGAACATTCAGTCTCTCCCGCTCCAAACAGTTGGGTGATGGTACCTGCCAAATTAGCAGTAACAAAGAAAAGCTTCCAGTTTTCAGTAACTGGTCCGGCTCAGTGGTCTGCTAGAGCATGCTTGAAAGAAGCATGCATCTCATGCTCAAGCTACAAGAAACTCATGCATATATTGCCCACGAGGGGCAAGGCAATAACCGTGCGAAAGAATTGTGAGAGATGGTGCAGCAGCAAGATATGCATATATTACCCATGTTCATTGCAGGTGGAACTGCAAATTGAAGCAGAAGAATAAACTGATACAGAGGATCTTGAGGAATAAAACCGAACCGGAGTGCTCCTCTAACGATGAAAATGCCAATTAGGGGCAAGGCAATATAACGGGCAACTATGATGCCAAAAATGACAGATTTCTGAATTCCTGACCCTCGTAAGCCTGAAAGAAACATCAGTCAATTTGAATAAACAGCTTCTAGAAATCAACCAAAACAGCCAATTCTACAAAAATCTGCTACCTTTCAAAAGGTTAGCCCCCATTATCAGGTTGAGGGTTGGGATGGCTCCATCTCTACAGTCAAGGGGGGGAAACTAAGAAGCTCAGTGAAAAGAAGAAAGGAGGATAGGATAATGAATGAGCAACTAGTTGCAAGTTAAAATACAGGTTGCTAAATCAAGTTAAGCTCAGCTAGAGCTGAGTGCAGTGTGTAAAATACCCCAACAAGGAAGCAGAGTCTTGAATCACGCGAAGAGGAGCATCATTGCCAACCATTAATTTCCGGGTCAGTGGGATGACTCCAATTACAAATCCAACAATCTGCCCAGTGAGTGAGCATGGTGAGAATTAGGTCAACGTATAACCAAGTGTTGCCTAGTCAAATCAGAGAATACATTGAAGTACCTACCTGTAATTTCGTATAGCTACAAGTTCATGGATCAATAGAAAATGTACGATGACTAAGTTGTAATCCCATTATTGATCAGGTTGTCTCTAAGGAAAGTAAAACCAAACCCATCCAAATGATAGGAAAAAAAAACCAAGATAATAAAAGTAGTTTTCATGGCCAAAATCAAGTCGAAGAACTCTACAAATCGCCATACAGATTCAACCAGAAGTGTATTCACAGATAAATGTGCACGAAAATGTAAAGCAATAAGCTCATACCGCTGCAATTGTAGAAGGAGCAAACAGCGACTTCCAATTGATATTTCCGAAGACCACCACGATCTTTTGCTTCAATCCGCTGCGAACCACCATCTGCCACAGGATTCCAGGGATCAATCTATAATTTCCTTGAAAGATGGTGGTTGTAAGTAAAAGGTGAAAAGGTTGAAGGAAATGATACAGTACAGGAAACAACCTCATCAGACGCTGAGCTGCGCAGTGCATATTGATCCGCCTGGTTCTCAGAAGCTAGTAGTGGTTCCTTGCAACTCCCCAGCTCAGATTTGGGTGTTTCTATTGAAGATTCATCAACATGGATCTTATCGAATTGCTTAACGCTCGGAAATGAAGATGCCCGCACAATATTAAACACATAGGACCATAGATAAACAGCTCCAATCTGTAGAGTTGCCATGAGCAATGAATAAGATTAATACCAGAATTAAATCTTCAAAGTCGGACAACATGATAAATTATGTTTCCTGTACCAGTATGTTATGCTTTGGGGGATTAATATTATACAGGTATAAATAGTTTGCAACGCGAGCGGATAGGATTACTATCAAGTACCTACCGCCATTGAAAGTGAAACATAACCCAATCCAAAAGTCTCGCAGATATCAGGAGATCCAAAGGGGCTTCCTTTTTCTTTACAAATTGCTGGGATCATGATAAGAAACATATTCCCCAAATTCCCTGCTCACATCAACATGGAAGTCAAATCAGAAGAAATAAATATTGTGAAAAGGAATGTCACAAGAGGGTAAACATGCGCTGGAAAGAACAAAAACAAGTGGTAAATTCATCAAACTAGAACCACATTGATTGATATCCAAGTTATACAGGATGGTTCTGAACAAAGGCGATTCATCTACTATTGTAGGAGAAAAAACAAAATTCAATCAATAGGATTTCCTGTTTATCGCTTGGTTGCGACTCTAGGTGTAAAGATATTTAAACCAGGCATGTGAAGGTCCAGGTAAAGCTAATGACTCTCTGGCCGCTGCCTTTCAAATCCGAGCAACCCGAACTGCTATCACGAGGAATCAAGGGGCAATGGAATTCTATGTCTCTGGCAACTTAGCTATGACAGAAGTGTCTTGTGGCTTAGGATATGGCATTAAAACTTTGAGACTTTGAAAGACCTGCACCTGGAAAAGGCCAGATAGCATGAAGCGAGTGTTTACCTGCGGCACAGCAACCCACGATGAGGCCATGCAGGTGTGAGGGTGGTCTGGTGAATTGGACAACAAACCAGCCAAGCAAGGAACCAATGACAAATGTGATGAGAATATTGAATGGCATGAACCACCTGTATATTCAATCAAATATTATTAAAATCAGCAGCTACAATCGAACATTGAACAGCATAGGATATAACACAAATTAATCACATAAATATGACTCACATCTTCTTCATGCTGTCATATGTAATAGTTTCAGCAAGGTTGGAGGACACAAGGGCTGGATTGAAAACATAAAATACAACCTGTTCACACAAACAAACAAAAAATGTAGTAAGTGATTCAACAGTTCTCAGCTGGGTTTGAATTCTCGGGAGCTGTCTTGGTAGACAAATTAAATACAAGCGTCAACAGCAGCTTACATTATTTACATGCTTTCTAGCATCTTCTCCCAACACATCAACATGATCAAGAGCAAGATATGATCCAATTGCTGTTATCAAAAGCACTTTCAAGACAGGAATCGATGAAGCAATCAAGAGATCCAAAAGCCCCATGTAAAAGTTTCTTTATCGAATATAGAGATGATTTTCACCAAGCTCCTGCATAAAAGACCAATGACTTGAATGAGATTCTTTTAATTGCCAACTAAAACATCACCAAGAAGAAGAAAACCAAACAAAATAAGGGACATTTGAACCTCGTAGGAAGGGCGAAATTAAATGTACAAAGGCTGTCGTTGACTTCGGAAGTTATTCAGGTAACATGGAGGCAAGAAGCAGCACTGCCAAATTCAAGACAAGGCGTTTATTTCAGATCCCAAAATACCATTATTTTAAAGCAAGTGAAAGCAGAAACAAAGATCCATGGAAACAGCTGTCGAAGAAAGCTCCAAAAAACTAGTCAAAGCTGCCAATGATGTACGATAAAACATAAAGAAGAAATTCAATGCTAGCTTTTGTCTCCAGGGAGGATTTATTTACCTTGTCATGCAAACTTTATGTGCACATAACAGTATAGATGTAGAGATATATATGTGCGCGTGCGCGTGCAAGGAGTCAGTCCTATTCATGAAAATGGATAAGAACCTGCCAAGAAAAAGAAATTTTGAAGGATAGAAGTCAACAAAAATTCAAAGAAACGTTTACCTCTCGCAGTCCCTCCTTTGTTTTCCTTTTTTGGAAGAGAGAAAAAGGAAATAAAACTAGGAAAGCAACACGTAGCATACAAAAAATGGTGGAGATTGTCTGCTTTCTCTTTGCCATTGGTGAATAAGGAAGTCAGAAAGCAGCTTACCATATTAGCCACCATTGATTTATGGACAAGAACCATTCACAATCCTAGTAACAAGTAAATGCCCACCACTCACGAACAGATTCTTTTTATACCTTCACTTATATACGATATATTTGAGTATTTCTCAGGTTTATTTTTAGCTTCAATTGCATATAGGTTGAACACAGAGCAAATCTTTACCAGCTGCATTTTTTCAATGCCTTCAACCTTTTTTTCGCTTAATTATCATTTAGAGTGGAAAAGGGCCTGAACGTAGCATTGTAAATTTATCACTTCAAATGATTGTATCTAGAGATTTCTATCTCGACACTACGAAACTTTCCACCAATTAAATCGGTCATGCTTGATAATAGAAAGAGAAAACAGGACAAAAAAGAAAATAGAAATAAAATTATGATTGATAATAATAATTTATAAGATAAAGTGGATAATACATAATACATAATATTCTCTATATCTTCTTTAGTTATAGTAGATAATACATAATAAAATATATAAAAAATTATTTTATCTTTAATATATATTATAATCAAATGTTTATATTTTAAAAAATAATTAGATAATATTTTCTTATTTCTCTTTAATTTATATTAAATGTTAAAATTAATAATATTATAATAACTCTAGTTATAAAACCAATACTGATCCAGTGAGTTGATTTAGAACCGGGCCGACCTGGAACTTGGACTGATCTAAGTTAAAAAAAATAAAGAAATGATTGACTTGACTTATCTAGTCAAGAACCCGGGTCAATTTGATTATTTTTTAAAATATATTTTGGGTCAACTAGGTTGACCTTCCTGACCGATGACTTGAATTTTATCTTGGGTCGACTCTTGAGGTAAATTTTAAAACTGTGATAATAATCATTTTTATCCATATCTTGAATCAGGTCAACATGACTTGATCTTTCCAGCCCGTGACTCGGGTTTTGCTTCAGTCGACTCTCGAGTCGAGTTTTAAAATAATGTTGATAACAACTTTTATCCTTACATTGACCCGGGTTAACCCTCCTGACTCATGACCCAGATCTTACACCAGGTTGACTTTTAAATCGGGTTTTAAAATTATGATAATAATAATTTTTATTATTATGTTAACTCGGGTCCACCCGAGTTAACTCGGCCCGTGACTCGGACCTTGACCGATGACCTGATTTTTGCCTCGGATCAACCCTTAAGTTGAGTTTTTAAAACTATGATAATAATTATTTTTATTCTTATATATCTTAGTTTGATAATATTAAAATTAAGAGTTCTTTACGACGATAATTTAAGAATAAAAAATAATAAATAGTCTCTGAAAATATATCATTTTTGTACCTCCTGTTTTGAAATACAAAAATTCACTCCAAAATTATCTCATTTAAAAATATAAAAATTCACTTTAAAATTATTTCAAAAACAAATTTATTTTTATATATTTATTTATATATCTTCAACCAAACGTATTTTATTATCCATTATGTCTAGAAAGGTATCGAAACACTATCTTATAAATTATAGAGGATTCGAGAAGGAAGAAAACACAATAGAAGAAAAGACAGACCAAATATTATTCAATAGCATTTAGTTATTATCTCAGGAAATAAAAAACCAACAACATGTACCTTTTATCCGTTTGGTTAAAATGACAAAAAATCATTTCAAAATTATCCTAGAAGTATTTTATTTTATAGCCTTGTCCTCCAACGAAACTATTCTGACACCGTAAACAACCTAAATTATTATTTAATCCACACATAAAAACTTTCTACGGGATTTGGTGATTTTTCTTAAGCTTCTACATTCCAAAAACTTGCAATGGGACTCAGTCAAAAAAAGTTCAATATAAAAAACAATTTGTTTAGCCTCTGCTGCACTCAACCAGCTGCACCTTGCTTGAAACCAAAACATCAAAAAATTCCTTCCAGTTCCAGGTCAACAAGACGTCCATCCCTTTATCCTATCAGATTTTCCATCATACGAGGCCGGCGTTTAAAATGTGAATTCGCAGAACAGATTCTTTCTCATGATAGAAATTGTTGTGTAAATGGAACTGTTTTCTATTAATAATCGTTACTAATCGAGCTAAACAATTAAGCTGTTTCACATCCATTCTAGTTGCACAATCAGAGTAGCCGATAACCCAATCCAGGCAGAACCAGGGGTCAAAAAAGAATTCCAGGACACCAACAATAAACTTGTTGCCATCCTTCTATTCTGGTTTATGCTTTCTTCATTTGGAGTAGCAAGCCTCTCCGAGATGTGACTTTTGGAGTTCTTCTACTCAGAACTGCAAAACCCAAATAAGATATCAGATCCCAAAGGCGACGCAACAAGGAAAAAAGAAAGCAAAATATGCTACCACAGGAGCTTCAAACAATCCACTTTGTTAACCTATAGGAACTAGAAAGCAGAAGCATCGCACCAGATCGCCATCTCTTCAACAGCCATCATAGACAAAGGAAATGTAGGCAGAGGATACATTGGACATGCCAGCATAGGCTTAAAGCGTCCCTCGAGCCACGGGGAAATGAAACAAAAGAGGAAAAAAACAAAAAGAAAGAAAGAACACGAATTAAAAGGGAAAAGGAGACATGGAAATGGACAACAAATTTAACAGCTTATGGATATCTTGAGAAGCTACATGATACAAAAATAGCAGGAGAGGAGAGACAGAAATTAAACAAAAAAAGGAAACGACTGATTGCTTTAGGCTCATCATCCTCTACAAGGGCATTGTTATGTTCTTGGGAAACCCCGTGAACCAAGTATCTAATCCTTCCGACTTCCACGCACCAAAATCATCCATATTTTCAAGAGGAAAAAACATTAACTGTGCAATTTTCAAACTAAAATAAACACCATTCAAGCATTGCCTACAAGTCCCAACTCCACGAGCAAGAAGAAAAGGGAACTAAAATTAACAAAAAAACGATAAATTATAAAGATATATGCAAAAAAGAATCAAAAAATCAAACATCATTGTGTAGTCAAGTTCCAAACTGAAATAAGGAAAGTTTTAGTTGAACTTACACTCATACAACCGAGTATTTTCCTGGTTGAGTTCCACCAGGAAGTTGGTATGTCTGGTTCGTGATGTCTTCCAAAACACGTTTTAGGTCAGCTTTAGCTCTCTTGACAGACTGTTCAGTAGGACCCTCAATGAACAAGTAGAGCTTGCGCTCTCCTGGTCCCGGCACCTTGCCTGGTGGAAAAAACTGCCCCCTGGTAGTAATGGCAGCCCCAGTCCAATCTGAAATTGGGCCCAATGTTTCCTTGTGGGTAACCTTCCACCGAGCATTTTGGGGAAAATCATTGATTTCCAGCTCTGCTTCATAATGTTCAGGCATTGCATCAGCTTGGATCCTTGCCAGGTTGTGTTGCAAATTCATGGCAGCTGCAAGTGCTGCTGCCCTGGCTGCCCCTTCATTATTTGGAACAAAAGGCAGCCCAGTAACAGAAACAACAGCTGGACCTGGATTGGGAGGAACAGGTAATCCACCATTAGAAAGCAATTGAGCAACAGAGTGAGAAATTGGTGGTGCAGGCATGGGGACTTTTGAGACAGCAGCAAGAGCAGCTATCTGCTGAGCAAGGGCAGTCTGCTGTGAGACGTCACCGACTGACTTCCGAACAACTTCATCTTCATCTTCTGAATCAGACTTCTCATCCTCATAGCCATATTCTTTTGCCTGTGCTTTCTTTGCCGCCATTCTCTTTTCATCCTCCTCTTCATTGAATTTAAAACCACTTCCACCATAACCTGTTCCATGGGCTTGCTCAAGACCCTGATTCACTTTTGCCATAAAACCATCAGCTAGAGCTTTCAAATCTTGTGGAACAACTTGCTCAGAGAGTTCCAACGCTTTTACAAGATCTGGTGCATATCTTGCATCATCCTCGGAGATAAATGTGATGGCACAGCCTTTGCGACCAGCTCGGCCAGTCCGACCAACACGGTGAACATAATCCTCATAGTGGTTTGGAGCATCATAATTGATTACCAATTCTAGATCCTTCACGTCTAAACCTCTGGCTGCAACACTTGTTGCAATCATCAAATTGCAGACATTGGTCTTAAAATCCGAAATGGTGGATTCACGATCTGTCTGATCCTTAGCCCCATGAAGTGAGAGGCAAGGGTAACCAAACTTCAGTAAGTTCCTAAACAATGAATCACATTTGTCCTGTGATTGGACAAATATCAAAATTTTTCCCTTCTGGTACCATTCACCAAGTAGTTCTAAAAGCCTAAGCCACCTTTGATCTTCTGTTCTTAATTCAACCAGCTGAGTGATGTCCTTATTCACCACACTCCTCCCACCGACCTGTATTTCCACAGGTTTGTTCAGTACTTTACGAGCCAAAGTTTCAACCTGTCGAGGGAAAGTGGCAGAAAAGAGTACAGTTTGACGATCTGGGCGAATATTCTGGACAATTCTAGTGATTTGAGGTTCAAACCCCATGTCAAACATCCGATCAGCTTCATCCATAACCAGATATGTAACTCTGCGAAGATTAGTGATTTTTCCTCCACTGGTGCACAGTATGTCAATCATTCTGCCTGGAGTACAGACAACTATCTCTGTCCCCCGCTTTAATTCACTAATTTGTTGGGCAACACCAGAACCTCCATAAACAGGCACACATCTGATACTCAGGGCCTTAGCAAACTTCTTTATATCGCTGTGGATCTGCTGCACAAGCTCCCTTGTGGGTGCCATTACAAGCCCAATCGGTCCTTCTCCAGCTTCCACAGGAGGCTGGTCCTTGATATGCCTCAGCATTGGCAGCACAAACGCAAGGGTTTTGCCTGAACCAGTTTTTGCAATGCCTATGCAGTCCCGGCCACTCATGATTATAGGCAGGGCCTGAGCTTGAATTGTCATTGGCTTCTCATAATTAAGTTTCTTTATCGTCTCTAGAATTTTACTTGTGAGTCCTGTCTGGTGCCAGGTTTTAATTGGTTTTGGCACATCCTTTCCATGTAATTTTAACTCCAGTTCTTTCCTACACGCAACAACCTCCTCAGGAGTCATCCTCGAGATCTCCTTCACTTCAATATAGAAATTCTTCCGGAAAGGATTGTAATCAATCTTTGAGTGGTCAACAATGGACAGTTTCTCAGCTTTTGTTTTCTTCACCCTCTTCATGAACTCGTCATCATCCTCCTCTTCTAGAGGATCTTCACCATTTTCAAGATCCCCATAGTCTGAATCAGAATCTTCCCCTGGAACAATTCTCCCTAGAGATTTGTGAGAGCCTTTCTTCCTCTGTTCTCCATTGATTCGCTCTTCCTTCTTATCCTTATTCTTCAAGTCTGTTTTATTGTCATCAGCAGTATGAGTAACCAGAGTACTGTTTAGCTTCTCAACCTCAGGTAACACCATAGAATTCATAAAAGCATCAAGTGGATCAATTTCCTCATCCCCATTAACGGCATCATCCTCATTTTGTGGAGCAGAGATGTCATTCTCAGTGTCCACTACCATTGCATCTTCAACTTCTTCATCAGGTTTTGCATTTTCCTCCAGGTCCATATCCGTCTCAGATTTTCCGGTGGGAGGTGCTTCTTCATCGTCGGATTCTCCTTCAAGAGTCCAGGTTTTACCAGTCTTGGGTTCATTAACATCAGCTTCTTCCCCATGCTTTTCCCTCTCAGTTTCTTCCTTCTTCCTCCTTAGCTCTTGCCATTCCTGGACTCTCCTCCTCCTCTTCTCCATCTCCTCGTCCAATTTCTTCTGCTCCTGTTCTAACTCCTCTTCTCGGGTTTTAATCACATTCTTATCAGAGTCCTCCTCGTCACTCTTTTTCCTCGGGATCTCTTCACTGTTATCCCTGTGCCTGTTTGACCTGCTAATGCTCTGTTCGCGCACTCTCTCCTTGTAGTCATCATCATCTCTTCTTCGCCGCTTCTTATCACGATCCTTGGAATCATCATCACTGTCACTGCTCAATTCCCTACACTTTTCCCTTTCCCTAGTCCTCCTCTCCCTTTCTCTCTCCCTCTTCTCCCTCTCCCTTTCTTCTCTCTCCCTCTTCTCCCTCTCCCTTTCTTCTCTGTCACGCTCCTTCCTCTCCCTTTCTCTATCTCTCTCCCTTTCACGTTCCCTCTTCTCCCTTTCCCTTTCCCTTTCCCTTTCCCTATCTTTCTCTTTCTCCTTTGCCCTCTCCCTCTTCTCCTCTCTGTCCTTGTCCCTATCCCTCTTCTCCTCTCTGTCCTTGTCCCTATCCTTCTTCTCCTCTCTGTCCTTGTCTCTATCTCTGTTCCTGTCCTTAGCTCTCTCTTTATCACCATCCCTACTCCTTGCTGCTCTATCCTTATCCCTGTCTCTATCCCTGTCTTTATGCTTCTCTTTCTCCCTTTCCTTTTCATCAGAATCACTACTCTTGTCTCTCTCAGAACGCCTGATGCTTTCACGTTCTCTCTTCTCTCTGTCTCGATGCCTCTCTCCATTCCTGTCCCTGTCCCTGTCCCTATCCCTGTCCCTGTCTCTATGACTCCTCTTTGAATCCTCTTTGTCCTCCTTCCGTTCCGAATCATCTTTTCTAGATTTATGTTTCACGTCCTCCATAATTACTCGCTCGCTTACTTATTTTATTGCTCAGTCAATGAAACATCAATAAGCATAACCGATCCCCCTGCTTCTAATATAATACGCCGAGTTCTTTCTTCCCCTTGGGGTCTAGCCAGTCAATTAAGAATAAAATCAAATGGAACACTTGGAAATAAACCCTAGCACGTCAATGAACAGAAAATGCAAATAAATTTCAATTGTGGCCACAAAAAGCTTACGGCGGTGCAGCCAGCCAGCCACCCAACTACGTTAATAAACCACCCGATTCAAGATTAGATTGTATCAGTCATCGAAGAAGAAGAAGATCAAAGAGATGAGAACAGATTACTAGAGGAAAAGAAAAATCACCTGAAACGTCTTTGAAAATGAAGAGAGAAAGATCTCTCGAAAACCCTAATTGCTTACTGCCACTTGATTTTGGGGATCGATCTTTCCTTTCCGTTCTTCTCTTCTGTTTTTTCCCGTGTTCGTGTTTATATTACAAGGGCCGGCCTCTTTTATTCTGTTAAGAGTTAAGACTCCACGCCCCTCGCCGTATGCTATGCCAGTTGGTGAATGAGGATCCGTTTGGTTTGCATCTGGATTGGAATTGGGCTGGGTACATTTGAGAAATGGGCCCTTGACCCAACAAAGACAGAGATGGGGCTAATATTTTGATTCTCTAATATCAAAAACAGGGTTGGTCATGACCGACCTTGTCTTGGGCAATAATTGCTCCTTCTCTCCAAGAAAACTGAGACTTTTTTTTTTCTTCTTTTTTTAAATTGCATGATTAAGGGCATGTTTATATCGGTTTTAAAGGGTAAGTCTTCTATTCTAGATACTTGATAAATCTAAGAAAATGATTTTAAGAAACAATTAGTGTACGAGATACATATATTTAAACAATACATCAACCTAGACAATGTATAAGATATTTTAGAGAAGCAGTCTAAATAAAACCAAATCAAATAAAGTATGCCTCCGAGCATTATGTTAAGCCACCTCACCATCCATCATAACAACATTGAATGCTCTTCATGCCTCCTTGTCACGATGAAGCTCCTAAAACAGTGCTCGAAAAGCTGTTCCTAGATGTCATCATTTTTAATTTGTTAGCAAACCATGACGTTTAATGATAAATAAATATTACAGTATTTTCTCCACCTTACCTTTCTATTCATGTAAATTGACATTGCTCATGGTTATATAAATGTCCTGGATAAAAGATTTTAATCTTTCAATTTATTATTTAATTAAACCTTAAGAATACACGTGCTTGCTGTACTTACAACACGTGCTTGCTGTGACAACATCTCACGACAAACTTGATCACCCAAAGGTTTCCAATCCATTAAATAAACCTGTTCAAGGGCATCTCAACACAAAATTATCAACCGCCTCCTCTCCACTTTGGAGCCCTCCCTCGTGAATTTAGCACCTCATCAATAATACTCTCAAGTTTTGTTGGTCAGGTTCAAAGCCTTAACCACAGCCAAATGGGGTTAAAAAGATGAATTTCCTTATTTATCATTTTTCTTTAAAAAAAAAAAAAGGAATTTTGTTAGCTAATGTGGGAAAGGAAGGAAGGGCACAATCGGAGAAACACAAGGGCAATATGGTCTTTATAGGGGCACGGTAAGCGGGTAAGGCAGATCAGCATCAGCCCCGCAATAAAAATGCGTCCAGCCAGGTGTTTGATTTCCTCGAGAGTCAAAGGAGATTTATTTATATCAAAGCAGAGAGGCAAAGAAAAGAAAAATCCTCACTCCCACCCCACAGCCATGGATTTGCTCCCCTACTTTCCTCCTCGTCTCTGCTCTCTCAACAATTAACCCCGTCTTCGCCGATAAATTCGAAAGAATTCGCAAATCGAACCGTCCTTCCTTTGGGTCTGGCACTGACCACACCATATCTTCTACGCTCGTCGGATAAGAATCGATTTCACCCTTCTCTGCCTTCCTCTTCACCTGCATTGCCCGCTTCTGCTCAAATTCAAACCTTAATACGCTGCCGTTTTCTCTCTCCTCTCTCAACCTCCGCCTCTCCAATCTCCGAAAGGCAAGCTTTTACCACTTTTTTTTTATTTATTTGCCCTTTATTTTGAATCTTGAATTGTATAACAGTTAGGTTTAAACATTGAAAATCCTTTTTTAAAAAAACTAGAATTGGATTTTTGGGAGTGATAATTCTTTTTTTTAATTATTATTATTTTTCTTCACAAAATATTTTACTAGAGGCTAACGTGAATTATCCCTATATTTTATTTGTTTTCCAAAAAAATATTAATTTAATTTAGTTTAATACGAGGTAATATAAAAATAAAATTAGTAACAATTCGTTATATTTGCTTACAGGGTGAGCTGGACCCAAAAGAAATAATATTAATGAGCGAAATGGAAGATAGTGAAATGGTTACGGTACAAGATTTGCTGGTAGACTCGGAAGATAAGAAGCCGAGTGAGGCCTCTGTTAAAGAGCAGGAAGAAACTGCTGATGCTTCAGTGGAACAAAAGTCGAATGAGAATGGGCAGACATCGGTTGCTGACGATGACCACACTGTGACTTTGGCATCTGATGTTCCTATGAGTGATACTCAAGCTTTGCCTAATGAGAAAAATGATACGGATGAAAATATTAATCAGCAAGCGGGGGAAGAGAAAACTGATGGAGATGATGGTGGCTGTGTTCAAAATCAGCCACAAACTGCTACTCCATCGACCCCGAGGAGGCATGCGACTCCTAAAGCAAAGCAAGATAGTGCGGCAAAGTCCAAGAACGTGTGGACGGATATTAAGGTAATTGAAACTGCCATCCAAATGCTTGGAATCTTGGAAGTGGATGTAGTGTTTGTGATGGAATGATTATATGTTGTTTGAAATGTAGATGGGGGAGGCTGATGTTGCAGGTACCCCAGAAGAGCGAGCTGCATTCATGAAGGAGCTGGAAACTTTTTATAAGCAGAATACCATGGATTTCAAGCCCCCCAAGTTTTACGGGGAGCCATTGAACTGCCTGAAGTAAGTTTATGTGAAAATAGTTTGAGTTTTTTCTAATGATAAGTATCTGACTTGTAGGTGTGAGTTAATATTGTCGTGTTTCCCCTGGGAATTAGGTTATGGAGGTCTGTGATCAAACTGGGTGGCTATGAAGTGGTATGTGTATTTTCTTTCGCTGTTCAGTACTATTTTTCATTTTCTGTGGGTTTTAGGCTTTGGCAGCAAAACATTTCTGCACATGAATGGATTTTGTAGTTGTATGTTAAGCATGGTTTCTGGAATTGGTGCAAGAAATATGAAAACCTTGCAGCAGAAACTGTTACACTGAATCAGTAGTGTTGACTATCTACTACTGGAAATTTAAATATCCCACATTTGTGGCTAGATCAAATTATAAATAAGCAAAGGGATTAAGAGTAGCATTAGTAGTTGCTTGAAACATATCAGGTTACTGTGCTCCTGTTGTCGAGCATAATGGGCATTGTGCTTCAAAACGCCTGCATGTGCTGACAGCCTCTTTTTTCTTATCATGTCTGGAACAATGTAGGTTTGTCCTTTTGATTGGGAGTTTAAAAGTTAATAAATTTATTTCTATTCCTCCTCAAAACTGAAAAAGCACACCTGCTTTTACAAACTGCAACTAATTTTGAGAGGAATTTGGCATTCTCCTCACATTGGTTAAATGTAGGATAATGAAAGGCAAAAAATTGAAGCAACGATTACATCGAACAAAATTGAGAATCATTCATAATGGATGAGATTAACCAAAAGATAAGGGACGTCAATGAGAATGGTTGGAGAAGTATGGCACATCCAAAGAAAATCAGTATCATTAGCAGAGAAAATGTCAGCATTTTATGAACTTGCTGTTACAGAATTCTTCTTAATAATAAAGCATAAGGGCTTGATTTTTTGTTTGACCTGGGTAATAATGAAGAAAATGCTCGATCTCCATCCAGCTTCTGGAGTAAAAACATGTGAATACGTGATATGTTTCAGGATCTTAACATCTATATAATTCCAGAAATGTAATGGAGTACTTGTTGTTACACAGTCCTGCCCCTTACATGATACCTTTTGTGTTTATGTGCCTGTATTATTTTCTTCCGATCTTTTTGTGAATAGAAACATCTGATTAAAAAATTTGAGTATGAAAATGCAGGTTCAATGCACTTATATGCTGTATTTTAATTGCTCTGTACTTCAACGCTATATTTCATGGATTTTCAGGTGTTTATTGCCATTAACTTATGACAGCTGCTTTTGATCTCTCATATATGTAGGTTACTGCGAACAAGTTGTGGCGGCAAGTGGGAGAGTCTTTCCACCCTCCCAAGTGAGGAAGGATAATTCTTTTAAGCAATCTTGTACAATTTGCATGGTTTATCATAGGATTATAAAGCCAAGTCTTTTTTAAGTAATTTGTAAAATCTGCATGGATTTGGCATGGGATCGTTAAGCATTTTCAGTTACAATTCTTTTCAGTATTTTCTTTTTACGCCGCAGACAGTTGCCATAACCTTCTTTCTGATCTTTGCATCTTGGTTGCGGGCTATGAATGGGTGGCAATAATTTATATGGATGGCTAAAATCTGGAAAAAAAATTATCATTTAATTCGTCCAACTTTTCTCTGTCTCTCACAGGACCTGCACAACGGTGTCTTGGACATTCCGTATTTTCTATGAGAAGGTAATTGCTTTTTTTCTCTTCTCTTCTTTCTTTCTTTGTTGGGTGTTTATTTATTTTATTTTTTTTGTGGTGAAAATGCTCTATGTATATATCCATTTTGTACTCAGTAACAAGTGTTGGAACTCGATGGGTTAGATAAAACCCTAAATTCAAACTTTGTTTTGTTTTCCTCTAATATGGAAGTTGTCAGTGTTGAAAAGTGTCCAGGCTTATCTTTTTTGGAATTGAAGTGAGTTTAGCTGTCCTTATGTGGATGATTTAAAAACTAAGTGGCGGACCAATGGATTGTTGTTCTCTGTTTGACTTTCTTGTAATTCTATTCCTGATCCTTCATTTACTGCAGGCACTTCTGGAATATGAAAAGCATAAGAAGGAAACTGGTGAGCTTCAACTTCCTAGTTCACCCTTGCATCAGGCTACTAGTGTTGAAAAGGAGGTAAACTTCTGTTGTTGCTTTTTTTGTTTGACTGTAGCATTTCCAAAATCTTTTACCTGCTAAAAAAGAGAGAATCACTAGAGCCTGTACAGAACTGCTCGGTGCTATTGAATAAAAGCTTGGCTTGTGCTCGTACATTTGCAATATTGAACTGAACTTAAACTTAAGTGGTTGAACTTGCAGTCTTGCTTAGAAATCAATGCATCAAAAAGTCCTCTGTTTTTTTTTTCTTTGGTTATTTTGAATTGAGGTTGCTAAAGTAGACTTCATTTGTTACAAATACAGGGAGCAGGCAATCATTTGATATTATTATAGCATGTATAGATTTCTATTTCAAAATTACAACTTGTGCTACATATGGTCACAGAGTTTTATTTGATGAGAGAAAAGTGCACTCTATGATTAAAAGCTATTAAAGTTTTCACAGTTCACTAAAATCCATGCCTCTTTTTGGTTGTGTACATGCACATAATGTAATTGATCAATTGCATTTCTGGCACAAAAGATGATAGTCTGTTACACTGGATGAAACGGGATGATAAATCCTGGCATATTGCTGAACGTGAAATCTCTGTGCATCACTATATGGATGCTTCTGCGAAGTGATCAATTGTTATTGTTAGTGTTTGTCTCTTGTCAGCCATACAAATTGCTGATAAACCATACTGGATTTAACTTAGTTTTGCTTATAAACTGTTAATACTCAACTATGAGGAAACCACAAGATGAGGAGAAAACCAGAAGCCTATGGCTAGTGCAAGTATAAATTATGTATTTTCTTAAGCTCGGGGAAAACAATGTTTTTATTGGAATTTATATACTGATGATTTTGTGAGCTGAAGTTGTTTGGAACAAACTAGTTTAGTAAGAGTTAAGCTCTATGGTTTCTGGTTCTCATTCCTTTTGTCCCTGGTTTCCTAATTTGTACTTTTATTCATCTCTCCCCCCCCCCCCTTCCCCATCAGGCAAGTGGGTACCAAGCGCCTGGATCTGGCAGGGCAAGAAGGGATGCTGCTGCTCGTGCTATGCAGGGTTGGCATGCCCAGCGTCACCTTGGACATGGTGAGGTTAGCGAGCCAATTGCTAAGGTTTGTTGTGACAATAACATACACTTCCTTTTATATTTATATCTGTGCAGAACATTGCGGTGAAATGATGCTTTTCATTTCTCCTGAGCAGGTCAAGAGCTTAAATTTTGCAAGGCGTGAAAAGCCTCTCAAAAGTATCGGTACAACTCCTAGATTGAAGATCTTCCTAGTTGGCATGTTTTTGACACAGACATACATTTATATTTTTATCCTGGTTTTCTGAGATAGGTTTGCACAGACAGAAGACAACTAACTTGGAACTTGCCGAGAGACCTATGAATGCTGAACCAGATAAGGAGTTAAGATTGTTCATCATTCCTTTTCAACTTGTTTTCTCAGTTTTGTTCACCACTGTATTCATACTATATATTAAATGGTCATTAGATGATCCTACTGTTTCTTATGCCGTCATCTTTCAGCACAGTAGCAACTGTAGATTGTATCTTTCAACAATTGAACCATGACTTATTTATAGCTGTTCTCTTAGGTTCTTGGTTTCAAACTACCACGGGAAAAAGAAAAAAAAATCATCCATAAAATGTGATCAGTCCAAGAAGTGCCCCGTTTTACACCTTACTGCACGCATGATATAAGGTGTTTTCTTTTTGAGGCTAAATGTTTTTCCCCTTATTAGAGTGGATGCTGAAATTGCTGATATTGGCCCCCCTGCTGATTGGGTGAAGATCAATGTGCGGGAAAGTGTAAGCATCTGCTGTTTTCCTTTCTCTTAATTTCTGTACTCCTGAGCCTTTTCGATTGAATGCCTGACCTAGTTGTCAAGTTCGTTCCCCTATAGCGTACTGACTAATAGATTGCTCCTATACACAGAAAGATTGCTATGAGATATATGCTCTAGTCCCAGGACTTCTCCGTGAAGAAGTAAGCACCTTCTCTTGATTTTGCCCCTTCTCATAGTTTGTCTCTCCTGCTCTCATTCTTACCTCCTTGATGATATTTAGGTGGAATTTATAGATAGAATGCATCGTGCCATGCTTGGCAATAACAAGTTACTCTTTATTTGGTTATACACCAAGCAAGCTGGTTCTTTCTTTTGCACCAGGACAATAGTTGCAGGAACTAAAGATGTTTGTTCTTTCATTTTTAGAACTTGAATTATTCATTAGTAACATTATTATTGACTATATCACTCGGCCTAGAATATGCATGAAATGGCTTTTTTTTGGTGGATCAGGTTCGGGTTCAATCAGATCCTGTTGGACGTCTGGTTATAACAGGTCAACCAGAGCAGCTGGACAATCCTTGGGGTATAACACCATTTAAGAAGGTATTGTTTTTTTTTTCCCAAAAGAATAATAACTTTAAAAGAAGAGAGGTGCTTCTGCTTTATAATCTTTGACTGGAGTAAATGGTACTTCTGTTCCAATATGGATTCACGATGACTTGACCAAGGGAGGGCTGGCATCAGTGAGAGCATGGGAATTATTTATTTATAACTATGAAATGGGGTGTGAGAATGGCATCAATGAGAGCATGGGAATCATTTATTTATAACTATGACATGGGGTGTGAGAAAAATTAGTCACCGACTCTGCCAGCAGTTGGATCATTCATTATGTAAAGCATCTCTTGAGAAGGTGAAATTGTTTATGGTATTTGTGTGGTTGGATTGGCAGAATGTTCTGTGGTGATGGCCTGTTGCTTTAAAATATTTAACTTGTATGTGAAAAACATTTGAAATTGTCTTTTTTGGTCAGGTTGTGAGCTTACCTACGAGAATTGATCCACTTCAGACATCTGCTGTTGTTAGCTTGCATGGGCGACTCCATGTTCGTGTCCCTTTTGAGCACGGATCAGCTTGACTTTCCTTCTTGTGTGAGTCGGAAATCGATTAACTTTTCTAGGTAGAAATCATAAATTTTGGGAGAGACAGACAAAGGCTTGAAAGGGAATAACTGGGATTGTTTTTGTTTCTCTCACCTTGTTAAAGTAGCTCTAACTACTGAACTTTGTAGATGCCAGCTTATTATGTGCAATGTGAAGATCTGTTAATTGTAAAACTGATGCATGTCATTGGGAAAAGCCATATTGATCCTGCGGCTTGAAACCCTGTGTACGACTGCGGTTATAAATAGCTGGTGGTAGCAGTTTCAATTGATCCTGTGACTGAAAACCATTCCCATGGCATTTTCAGAAACCAGTATGCGACAAACTTATGCCAGATACGTTTCCTGCCTTGGCGACGGTGACCTGATCCAAATTCCATTGTTCTGTTTTTGTTTTAAATATACAATATGATTGGGAAGATGTTAATGATGCCTGAAAGCTGGTGCACTGAGGCACAATATTCCACTCCAGCCTTCTCCTAGACAAACTGCATGCTTCGGAGCTTGATGTTTCCCAAGTAATTCCATCTGACAGGGCAGCAGTCTTCTGTATTTTAATCAAAAGCAAAATACAAACCCCTATCTATGGACGCAAGTTTTTTAGCTGCAAAAAAGTAAATGATGCCATGAAAGTTAAATTTACAACAGTAGCCTGTAAAAGTCATGAAAATGAACAATGAGATAATTCCCTCGATTCACGTTCTTAAAAGTATTTACCCTAATTTGGGTCTTATTGCCTCTTGGATTTCTTAAATTTTGTCATCTAGATAAGAAAAATTTGGATTCGGATTGTGATCTAACGTGTGGATAGGGATATAAACAAAGATATTAAAATAAATTGTTTTAATAAAATAGTTTTGGAATATATCTTCTTGTTTTTTAAAATATTTTTTATTTAAAAATATATTAAAATAATAATATTTTTTTATTTTTGTAAGATTTATATCGGATTTGAAAATATTAAAAAATAATAATTTAAAGTTGATTAATTTCTTTCAAAAACATTTTTTTAAAAAAAAACAGTATATAAATATTACCCGCACATTATTTTAATTTCAATTTTATTTCCAAGTGTTTGACATAACTGGCAGGTTTTATCCCATAATAGAAAGCTGACACCCGCATGATGATCCATGACTCTGTCTTAGGAGCTAAATGAACCTTTACAAACGTGGCTGCCATTGTTTTATAATTTCGTTAATTAATTGCTGAGCATTTTCTAATTAAGGCTTTACGATTAGCTCTGATGGGGAAATTAAACCATGCATCATCCTGAGTTTCTCTATATATTTAGCCCTTGCCGTAACTTCTGTAGATTGTAGCAAGTGAATTGGCCGATATTATCATGAGGAATATTAATACAGCTGATGATCACATTATGTATATAAAAGAAGCTAGATTTCTCACCACCTATTTCTTACTGCACCAGTAGAAATCATGAATGGACCTCTCTCTCTGAAATCATGCATGCTTCTTTCGCCTTTAATTTATCCTAAGCATATATACTCCGTCACCTCCCACTTTTATAGCTTGAATTTGGCTCCAGACTTTTATAGGAAGATATTGGAAAAAGGGTGGGTGGGGAGGGAGGGAATCCAAGACCTGCTGCTGCTTGCATGCATGCTATAGTAAACTTACAGTACTGTACTACAAGAAAGCATGCCCTAAACAGGCCCTAATACAGTGCACTGACATTAATGGTGTCGGAATTTCACTGTAGAACATAACATTAACAGTACTTTTTGGGCTTCCCTAGCAACAGGAGGGGGGAAGATGCGAAGTGTCATGATGATTAACATGCCTACTCGCTGTGTTTTCCCACAACATATATATAGAATTCATATATAATTATACCTGCGATCGAGAATATATATATATATATATATATATATATATATATATATATATATATATATATATATATATGTGTGTGTGTGTGTGTGTGTGTGTGTGTGTGTCTATATATGTTGAAACCATAAGGAAAACATACACATCTAGATCATGCAAGAATTCGATTCATTTATATATCAAAATTAAGGAGGAGAAAAAATAGGTTCTGCAACAAACATGAACCTCTATGTATTGCTTTAACCATATATACTATTCAGTAGAGTGATGACTAGAGTCTTCAGCAACAAAAAAATATTTCTTCTCTAATCTCTTCTTCTTCTATTTAGTTAATAACAATCAATTGAGTAAAGATCCCAGGGTCTTAATTGAGGCGCTATATCAACCAAAAACAGAAAAAGGAAAAGGAAAAAAAAGTGTTTCATGAGCTGTTGCATTAGTATATATACATATATACTGCTGGGATGAAAAACATTCTATAACTAATATTCTTAATTAAGAGTTGGTAATTATATATACACGCCAAAGCAAATCGTGCATAGTCAAAGCAAGAGCAGGCCTTCAAGTTTAAATCAAGATCTCGTCATATATATCATGTTGAAATATTAGCTGGCTATATATAGCTAGTTAAATATTCATATAATTAGTTGTATAATGTTGGTCCTAAGCTTCTTCTTATTCAATGTGTTTGTGCGTATGGTTAATCGAAGAATTAAGAAGGTACATGTAGTGTAATTAATATTGTGCGTGCATAGACCAAATTACAGGCAAAACAAAAACAAAAGACTCTGGTGCACATGTGATGTGAGTGTACCATGAGAAGAATATTGTAGCAAAGGTAAAAAGAAATCAAGCCACTGCAGGGAGTTGGGGTTATGATTCTTAAATCTTTTCTGCAATGCAGCTGATCTAGCCAGATGGGTTTGGGGTAAATTAATTAATTCTTTTTTTAAAAAGAAAGAAAGATGAATGCTTAATTCAAAAGTTTCCCTCTTTTCAAGTTTAACAAAAAAAAAATGTCATATATGGTTCCAGCAGACTTTTTTATATGTTGTTGTGGACACTCAGATAACTACTAGAGGCTCAGGGTAGCATATATGGAGAAGATATGTTTTTATTCTATGCTTAATTTATGTTTTGAAAATATAAAAATTCATTCTAAAATTATCTTAAAAAGATCATATTTTTAACCAAACATGTTTATGTTTTTTCTTTTTATATTGATCTCGATCTTCTGTTGCACTAACGAGACACAACGTCGACCTGGTTGTTTGACTACTGCAACAGTAGTATTGTTAACTAGTTTCATCATATCTTGTAACTGACACTAAGAAAAAGCTTTCTAGTTTCTGCTGCTACTGTAACGCTTGGTGAAAACAAGAATTAAGTGTAAGTTGGCACGCGAGAGACAGATATAGAGAGAGTAAAAAAGAGACACCTTAGCTAGGGCATCTACTGTTCTCGAAGTTCAGAAGTAGGTTTTTTTCCTCTCTTTAATTTCTTGTAAATGGAACAACAGGCTTTTAAGGTTCTTCACTGCTGCTTTTCCCCAGGTGGGTAAGCAGAAATAAAATAAAGGAAGAAGACATGGGCACATGCAAGACAAATAAGATATATATGTATGTACAACTGCAGTACTTTGGGGCTAGCCGAGGAGTGATCTTTATTCTGGGGTTCCATGCCTTCAAACAAAGAAGATAATTCTAAAAACAAAGGATGTACTCTAATTAATTAATGGACTAATTGAGAAAAAAATCAGTGTGCTAGGTTGTATGAATATTAATTTGTTATATGACATAATATTATTAAAGGACTAGTGTATCAGGAAATTAAACTCCCACCAGTGTATTATTAATTTGAAGAAGAAATTCATAAACTGATCGATGCAGCACATTTTTCTATTCTAATACAACAAAAACCATATGATATTTCTTGCACAGGAATTATGTATATATTAAACCCTAGCTGGCCAGAGTTGTGCATCAAACTATATAAATATTAATTATTGACCTGATTAAGCAATTAAAAAGCGAAAGAAAGGAAAAGGAACGAAACCAAAAACCCAAAGTGGTTTATACATGAAGTTATACTTACTGACCTTGACAAATCTGTGAATTTCATCGCTCTAGTTCCTATCTGGGTTCCAAAGGAAGTGATACCAGGCAGCCTCCATGAATATACTTCTTCTTCTATTCCTTTTCCCCTTGTCAATGAAGAAATTAGGAGACCGATCTCAATCTTTTTGGCCACCAGAACATCACATCAGGGCCAAGTTTATATATTAATACAAAATATATACTAGCAAGTTGATTGCTTTATGTGTATATATATATATATATATATATATATTCCCTTGAGCATTGATTGCTTCATCGTCAATTATTCAAAGCTGATCACCAGAAAGTCTCTTACGCAGATTCTGAAGCTAATTTTTTCCTAACATCATCACTCGTTGGAAAAAAATAAAAATAAAACCCTTTTTACCCTAATCAAAATGGAGGCCTTGAAGCATTTCCACCCCATGATCCAAACAAATCAGCTGAAAATGGATAGGTCCCATGATGAGCTCCTCCCATAGGAAAAAAACCACCTCCTCCAGTGCTGCTGCCCCCTCCACCATCACCCATCTGTCCACCACTTCCAGTCACACCCGAGTTCTGAGAAGCCGTGGGTTGAACCTGCACCGCCCCAGCTTCCTCTTGATCATCCAAAGGCAAACGCTCAAAAACTGCATTAGCAAAAGATGCAGCCATCAAAACCACAGGACCTGCAGCCATTAAGAGCCCCACAACATTTCCTCCAACAACCTGTCCTTGTCCACCAGACAAAAATATCGACAACCCTCCCGCACCAGGTGGCGCAGGTGGAGGAAGCACGGTTCCAGATAGAGAAAGGATCTCAAACCTTCCGTGCAAAGTAAGCACACTCCCCGCGGGAGAAGCTGGCTGCCTTAAAGTAACATTAGCAACACTCCCACTCCCACTAAGAACACAAACTCCTATCCCTCTCTTCCTCGCATAATTGGACACACTTTCCACTATATCAGCACCACTAGACACCTCAAGCACATGGGATCGGAGGGCATTAGGGCTGTCCCGTGTTACAATAATGGGCGGCTTCGGTTTGTTCTTGGAACCAGCTGGACGGCCTCTAGGGCGGGAACTAGGATTGGTCCCACCGCCCCCAGAGCTAGTGCCAGAAGTAGTCCTATCCGGGTGATGATCACTAGTTGCAATTGGCTTGGCATGATCTGGTGAAGGGGTGTTGTTTTCTTTAGAATCAGAAGAAGGAATGGTTGAAGGTCTTTGAATCAGATGAAGTTCAGGTCTGAGAAGGTTGTGATTGTGATGAAGGTAGCGAGAGTTATTACCTGTAGAAGTTGATTCATAACCAGCCATGGTGGCAGTCCTTGCCACATCTATTCTCTCCCACCACTTGCTATTATTTGCCAGCTTTAATTTGATCTCTTCTTCTTCTTCTTCTTCACTTCTTCTCTTTTGATCTCTCTGATTTCGTCTTTACTTAAATAATTTATGCTAGAAAATATACTTCAGATCATCGAAACCAGAAGATAAAAAAAAATTCATGTCATGATTTTTCCAAAGAAATTGAAAAAATATTAAAAAAAACATTGAGAGATCAGAGGAATTAATATATACTATCAAATATATGTTTTATAGCAAGTGAAAACAAAAATTAGACTAATTAATATGCAATATATATTTCTTGAAGATGAAGATGGAAATGAAAAGAAATTATAGAAAGTCTGGGGTGTGAAGAGAAAAAAAAAATAGAGAAGGGAATTAAGCAAAGGGAATCGATCATTTATGTGATATGAATGGATACACCGGATTATAATCTTTTATTTTTGCCCTTTAACTATAAAGGTATCTCGAATTTATTTTATTAGGGTTTATTAGAATTCCTACCGAGAAATTGTCAATAGGCGTTTAATTAGTCTTTTGGTCGTTGTTTTTTGATATCAAACGAAAGGTCAAGAATACATTAGGTAATGGAATTGTTTATTTAATTACCCCATACTATGTATTAGAAATAATCAACAAGCCTATGGTCCCATTGGTACGTTCTTGTCTTTTAATTAATACCAATCAAGAGATCACGTGTGTTAAATATTGAGTTTGTTTACTTACATCATATATATGTGTAAGAAAGACATAATTAAAATCAACTAATCAGTTTTATTACATCATATACCCAGACTAATCTTCTATTATATTAAACTCGAATCCTTCTTAATTTTTATATATACTAATTCGTAATAAATATTCATCTTTATCAAGGAAAAAAAAACCCTGGTTAGCTAGATAGAAAAGATATGGTGGTGGGGATTTTCATGGTGTATATCTCTTTTTTTTTTTTTGATTTGTTTCAACAATGGTAATGATTGATTGTAAAAGAACCATCTCACTTAGAAGTTTAAGCAATTAGGTGAGGTCTCAATATATAATTTATATTATTCTCTAATATACATTTTCAAATGAAAGCTCTTTGGGCTTGAAACTTACATAGATTCACATTATCTTGTGCTTAATTTTTATCAAATAAATTAGGAGGTTGAGATTTGAACTCATGACTGCTTGGTCATCAAGACTCTGATATCATGTTAAAGAACCATCTTAACCTAATATAGTTAAACTATTATGTAATATTTCAAGATATGATTTATATTATTCTCTAATATTTATTAATAAAAAGTTTTGTCGCAATGATTTTTCTATGGAATAGTGGATTATTTGGCATATTAGGAACAAATTCATATTTGAAGCAATCATTCTAGATTGAGAATATGTTTTTTGTTTTTTTTTTCACAATGTTGCATCTTAGATTAGTTGCTATAAATCTAGCTTCATATATACTGGCATGGATCTATTAAGAAATAAAGAGTGTGTAACAACTTGGAATAATTAGTGTCCGTAACTTATTATACTACTTTCTACTAAAACTATTGTTTTATCTTTTCTTTGTCATGTTAGATTTTCATCCATTACATAGCTAGCTTTATATGTTTTTTTTATATTCAAAAAATAAAGAAGAAAAAAGAAGTGATATGGTTCACAAGGAAAGGTAAAACTTTTTTAAAGAAGAGAAAACATGGTGGTGGAAAATAGGTGATGTAAAAAAAATTAAAGTCAATATATTAATTGCTTAATTATAATTTTGTAATACTTTACTATATAGAAGTACATCTAATAAACCTATTTTTAACAAGCCTAAAAAACCCTTATGACCCTTCTTTCTTGGGCTCCCTTGGGCATACCCAAGGAAATGAGCATGCCTCGAGTGGGGGCTTGACAGTGTGCTGAGCCCTGGGCACACTGGGTCTAGCGCCAGACCCAACTACGATTGGGCTTGATAGCGTGCTAAGCCCCGGCATGCTAGGCTTAGGAGTATACCAAGCCCCTAGCACACCCATAAGAATGTGCATCCTCCCTTAGAACACCCAAAGGAATAATCATCTTCCTTGGCATGACTCTTGGGCTTGGCATTCCGCCAAGTTCACGATAACACGGGTTTGACAAACATACCAAAGTCAAGGCACTTGGACTTGGCATTTCACTAAGTCCACGATAACGTGAGTTTAACAAATATGCAAGACCCAAGATACTTAGACTTGGCAGTTAGCCAAGTCCAAAGTAACGTGGGTTGCCAAATCCAAGGTACTTAGACTTGACAGTTAGCCAAGTCCAAGATAACATGGGTCTAGCATACATGTTAGATCAAAAGTACTTGAACTTGGCAATTAGCTAAGTCCAAGGTAACAATTATCTAGTAAACATGTAAAACCCAAGGTATTTGGACTTGGCAATTAGCCAAACTCAAGGTAACGACCATACTTCTTTGACACACCTAAGGGAATGACTATCCTCCCTTTGGCATGCCCAGGGATGACCATCCTCCATTGGCCCGCCCAATGAAATGAGGTAATGTGAGTCTAGTAAATATGTCAGACCCAATGCATTTGGACTTAGCTATGCGTCAAGTTCAAGATGACGTGAGTTTGGCAAACATGTCAGATCTAAAATACTTGGACTTGACAATCAGCCAAGTCTATTGCACTTGGATGTGGCAGTTAGCCAAGTTCAAGATAATGTGAGTCTAACAAACATGTCAGACCAATAATACTTGGACTTGACAGTTAGCTAAGTTTAAGGTAACGTGTGTCTAACAAACATGTCAGATCTAAGGTACTTGGACTTGACAGTTAGCTAAGTTCAAGGTAACGACCTTCCTCTTTTGGGCAAACCCTTAACATGGGTCTGGCAATCTTGTCAGACCCATGGTATTTGGACTTGGTAAGTAGCTAAGTCCAAGGTAACAATCATTCTCCTTTGGACACGCTCAAGAGAATAATCATCCTCCCTGGTACGCCTTGAGATAATGTGAGTCTAGAAAATATGTCAGACCCAAGACACTTTAACTTGGCAGTCCGCCAAGTCCAAGGCACTTGGATGTAGCAGTCAACCAAGTCTAAGACAATTTGGGTCTAGCAAACATGTCAGACCAAAGGCACTTAGATTTGACAGTTAGCTAAGTTCATGTTAACGATCATCTTCCCCTGGGCACGCCCAAGAAAATGACCATCCTCCCTTGGCACGCCCAAAAAATGACCAACCTCTCTTGGGTCTAACATCGGGAAAGAACTTAGCCTACTTGGGCTTAGCTGCATTTGACATCTTGGACCCCAATCTCTTACACCTTTTAGGTGTATAAAAGTCCTTCAAGGACCCACCATATTCCAATCAAATATTAATATAGATGTAAAGATATTTATTCCTCATTAAATGCTATCAAGATAAGATTATACATTTTAGGTGTATAAAAGTCCTACAAGGACCCACCATATCTCCATCAAACATTAATATAGATGTAAGTGATATTTATCCCTTATTAAATGCTATCATGGTAAGATTACACTCTAGACCCTTATTTTCATAAAATAATAAGACTTATGAGCTATAAATACACCATGAGACCTTCAGAACAAAAGTTCACAAATTTCATTATGTACTGCATATATATTTCCAGAGTGTATCTCTCTATAATATACTTGTATTTTTTCTCTCTAAAAAGATACTTATTTAAATATCAGAGAGTCTTTACCTCCACCAAAAGGGACCTTTTACAAGTATTAGCTACAAACCACCTTGGCCTACCAAGCACCAAATATAAGCTATCAACTATCTTGGCTAGGGAGAATGGATGAAATTACTAAGACCAACTGAATAACCAATTATCCAACCTGAGAGCTCTATTATTATGCTAGTTGGATTTTTTTGAACTTCATTAGCATCATTAAGTTAATTTATCTAACTCACATTCATTCATTAGCTTTATTATTATTAGTATTATTATTTTGTGTTATGTTGTTTCTTTTATTATTATTATTTGAGATAGGAAACGGAGTATATGCTTTAAAATATATGTATACTTTGTACATGGAGTTGTTATTGACACTTCTCTAGTTGCTAATTAATAACCCTTTGGATTTTTATTTTTTTAATTTATAATTTGACAAGATTGTCTTTCTCTTTTCATACAAAATGGTAACATTACCTTAAAAAAAAATAACATTAATAATATCAAGTACATCGAATGGAAAAACATAAATGATATATATATATATAGTGAGATGTGATTTATCCAGAAGAATAATTATTTTAAAAAACTTGTCATTCAAAGGGTTCAAGACAAATTATAATCCATGGCTATAACCTCTCTTGTATAGTAAATTTAATTGTATCTATCATAAGTTCACTGAATGAATAAGGAGAGGGAGTGTCCAATTTGTTCAAGGCAAAGACAGAAGCAAAAGGCAAAGCAAGCATCCTCTTGTCCCCTGTCGTCCTCAGCTAGCTAGCCACATGCTCTCTCCCAGCTGATGCATGACCAGCTGCCCCCACAACCCCACACCATTTTTACATTGGTGTCGCGGGAAACCAATGGCCCTTGCCCCTTTCACATGTCACATCAATCACTTTGCCAAGTTATTCTCTTACACTATATATATATTTGCCCTAAGAGTTTCTCGCAATATTTGCGATATCATTATTAGATTTGTTCCACAAATGGCATATATATATACTTGCCCAGAAATTAATACTAACAAGGAATGATCTTCTGAATTGGAGAATTTGTAATGATTGATCACACCCACCATTGGTATTGCTACGTACTCCCTTTTTTTCTTCAGTTCTGTATCCATATCGATCAATGAAGTTCTATATATTTTGTGTTGCAAAGATGAAAAAACTCCCAGGAAGAGAGATTATGATTGGACCCACGGTAGCTGAACTGGAAGGAAGCTTGATCGATGACAGTACCCGTGTTAGTCAGCTAATTCCAATTCAATTGTCTAAGGTTGGGGTCCTCACGTACAAGTGGAGATTGCATACCATGCTTCAGTCTTGGCTTACGTTCAATACATGCCAAGCAATCACGTCTCCTTTTTTAGTAATGAATGAAAGTACTACCATCCCCACTTGTATCAATATGTATATATAGGCCCCTGCTGCCATGGAGAGTACCAATACCCTAGCAGCTTGATTTCCCTCCTTCACGTCTCCATTTTAAGTCATGAAAGCACCACCCCACTTGTACCAATATATATAGGTCCCTCCTGCCATGGAGACCAATACCCTAGCAGCTCAATTTCCCTCCGTCAGCATGTTGGATACTCTGCTCGATTAACACCGACATGCCTGGAAGAAAAATTAAAATCATCTGAGCATTTTTATTCCACCATGCACCCCTTTTTTTCTTTGGCATTTCAGTTTTTCGATCATCCGGCCCCCGGCCTCTAACTCAACTACGTACAGTCACATAATCCAACCTCTAAATCAACATTTAAATGCTACTCGTTAGTTCTTTGTTACATTAATTATTCAACTTAGTTAATGTTTCAAGGCATATGAAATAAATATAGAAATAATAAAAATATGTCATCTTTATCTTCACTATTTCTATTTATTCTATATAAAAACAATAATTAAATACTACTTTATAATTATAATGGTATTTACGAACAAGATTTGTTCTATTGAAACAATTGTTTATTTACAACACACAGATTATATGGAGAGAGAAAAGTAAGAAAAACTTGAAATTAAAGCTTCGATATTCATGACAGCGTCTTCCATGGCGTGTCTAATTAAGTAATAGGCCAAATGGATGAAACTTGAATTATATTTTAAAACACGGCATGTCAAAGAATCATCTTAATCTAAAAGTTTAAGCTGTTAGATGAGGTCTTAAAATATGATTTATATTATTCTCTAACACACCCCCTCAAGTGAAAGCCCTTTGGGCTTGAAACTTGCACAGACCTACTTTACCTTGTGCTTAATTTTTATCAAATAAATGGGGATAGTGAGATTCGAACTCGTGACCGCTTGGTCATCAAGGCTCTGATACCATGTCAAAGAACCATCTCAACCTAAAAGCTTAAGTTGTTAGATGAGATCTCAGGATATGATTTATATTATTCTCTAACACAGCATACAATATTCCACCCCGTCGATATCATGGATTAATTATTTTTTATTTTAATGTATATTGTGTCATACAAACTGTAAGTCCAATAGACAGATCGATGACAAATTAAGTATTATACTGAAACCTAAAAAAAACACTAAATTTCCTTTTCTTGATTGCCGCAGGTGAGTTTGAGTGCCTTTTTTATTTATTTATCTATCCATCAAATTATATGATTCCAGAGGTTGTTAGATTTCTACTATTTTGTTGCAGTTCATGACCAATCAAGTTCAGTACATTATTAGATTAATCCCGGCCATATCAATTATTAAATGCATGAATATCTGTAAATAATTAAATAAAGAAATCAGGCCTTTGAGTTGAGAACAATGGAAATTAAAAAATAAAGAGGGTATGAGAATCCCTGACGTGGGAATCACTTTTAACAATGTTTAAATAAGCATCTTGCTTTAAAATTAAGAAAAAAATAGATTTGAATAAAATAAAATAAATTTATTTGTATATAGGTTTAGAGTAAATTTATATATACTTTCTGTTAACAGAAACATGTGATACTATGTACCTTTATTTTTTTTAAATCTAATTAAAAACAATAGCTAGACTTTACCTATTTGATGAGATGTTTGCTCGTCACAAGGACGTAGTTAACTTGAACATGAGATCATGATTACAATCATAATATATATATAACCCTATATCGATCACTGCATTAATTAATTTGTTTTCCCTTTTCTTTGTCATCCATGGTTTACTAAGATGCTAGCTTGCCACTAAAATTCAGTGCAAAAGTTCAAAATACAAACATGTATGGTGTCAATATTGTCAACAAGTGAAGTGGCCCACGATTCAATAAGTTGAAGATTGGGACCGGTGAGTGAACATAATTAAAGGGAGACGGAGCACATTAAGCTTGACAAAAGCCTAACAGCACTATCAAATAATCTAATTTTATAGTAAAAAGCAGGAGCAAGTTGCAGGTGGCTTTATAATTAAATTAGAGTACTGGTGTAAGCATATAATGTGCCATGCATGTGGTGGACACCGAGCCCGTTTGTCATCTAATCCCATCAGGGATCGTTTTCGATTCAATCCCCTGGACAAAATCCCTTCGATTCTGATGGTAGTGGCCCCGAAATTACCTGCCAATAGCAAGCCGTTAATTGTTTCCAACGAGGAACCCTACTCGAGCTAGAGCCAAGTTTTTCACACAGCAGATTTTCCAACTCTTTTTGTTGTTAAGAACCCAGGACGGACGTACCTGTGGTGGTAATGCCAAGTCATTTTAGAGAGAGAGAGAGAGTAGGGGAGACGTCCAATTCCCGTTCCGAATTAAATCAATAATCCATTAGAAAAGTCGAACGAAAACGGTAGTGAATATTTTCGAGAGTGGGCGATCAAGGACAAAACAGGTGACATGTAGACGTGCTGACAAGCCATGGGTTCACGTGATGGAGCTCCACCTGGATGAGTGGTTGGTGCGTGTTTAAGCAATAATTGGTGCCTCCAAGTTGATTGCCATGGTCACGTGATCATGTTCTGTTGTGGATCTTGGTCGTGTGGAACTCGATGACCTTTGCCTTGAATATGATCAAGTCCACAGATACGATCAACCAGCCGTTGCTGCCTTTCGGGTCCACAAACCTTTGGGCTCTTTTGCTTTCAAAACCCACTGGATTAATTTACATTTCCTTTTCGTTAAGACTCCTAGTGATTGGTTTGCTTGTTTTTCATAATTACAGGTGGAACGGAGCATTCGTTCATGGTGAAAACCAGACGGACAAAGTCCCTAGTTTACAGCCAAGTCTATCCTTCGATGAGGATGATGGAGAAACTTTGAATCTCACCAATTAAATTCTAAGTCTGCTGTTTTGATAATTATCGAGGAAATTCGTTTTTTAATAATTGCGTTTCAAGATTTGTTTGGCATAAAAAACAAAGTGCGTTTTTCAAGGGTGGGATAATGGCAAAGGGCTTGAGATCTGCACAGTAGATCTCGAGTTTGAGTCGGGGCGTGCACCTTCTGTAAGAGCTTGGAATAGCCGGGGTTTTACTCGCTCACTTGGACCCATAAAATACGCTTTACGGGGGGTGGGGTTTCCTCGAATCCAAAAAAAAAGTTTCAAGATTTATTTGGCATAAAAAACATCAAAATAATATTATTTTTTTTTAGTGTTTTCTAATTATTTTATGTCCTAGTGTCAAATATATATATATATATATATATATATATATATATATATATATATATATATATATATATATAAATTATTTTAATATATTTTCTAGTAAAAAAATCTTTTAAAAAATATTATGCATCACAATACTAAATATATAATTGATAAAAATAATAATTAATCTTGATATATATGATAATACGGAAGTGATATATTATTATTGTTAGTATTTGTCTCTTGTCAATTATTCATGTTCTGAGAAATTAACAAATAAAAAAAATTATAAGATAAGAGGTTTTACTGTACCCCTTCTCATAAATTATTATTTATTGGGATGATTTTTTTCCTTTTTTTTCTTTGTTTTTTTCCAATTAATGTTTTTTTATCATTTAATATTAAATTTGTTATTTATTAGGTTATCTCACTCTCATGATATAGATCATGGGTTTAACGGGTTAATCTGACTAACTTGTTTTTTATTCTTTTTCTTTTAAATGATATATATTTTTTTAATTTTATCTTTTAATATGAGTTTGACTAATAATTAAATTTCATGATTTTTTTTATATATATTAGGTTATTCTGGCCTCATGAACCAGAAATAGTGCTTAGCAGGTTAACTCGAGTTAACTCGGGTTATTTTTTATATTATTTTTTTAATTAATTTTTTTAATTTTATTATTTATCATTAAATCATTTAGAAATGATTTTTCAGTAGAAATAGCAATAGCAGGTATCATCTAACCTAGTTAGCAAGGTATTCGTGTGTGTGTACACGCGCCGTGTGTGTGTGTGTGTAAAAGATGAGGATGGTGATAGATTTGGAAGAGGCATGTACTTACAAGCCAGTTTCGAGCAAGTCGGTGGCTTTGTTGATTCAGACAATAACCCTCAATATTGCTTTTGTGATCCTTATAACTGCCATTAATTGATCTATAACATGCATACATGCTACTCTGATATTTATATAAATCTGTAAAAAAAAATAATTTAAAATCAATTATAAATATTAATTTAAAATCAATAAATAATTTTAATAAAAATAAATAAATAATTTTTTTAAAAAAAAAATTGATGATATGCTGTTCCTGGTTCATCTCTAAACGATTAAGATAGCTAAAAAGTTAGTTAATCGACTCCTTAAACTAAAAACAACTTATTTATCACCATTGTTTCAGCCAAAAACACTTAAGAAATACTCTAGATATCTTAATAAATACATTTATGGCATTAAATCAGAATAAAACAATTTAAAAAAACTAAACTTCAACCTGAACCGTGATGTACTTTATATATATATCAAGAAAGGAACACAATTATTATTATTATTATTATTATTACAGGGAGAATTATGGTGGAGATGATGCTGATGAGGATGCTAATGCTGAGAATGATTATGACATTAACAAGGATGAGACTGGGGACGAGGAACCTGTAATTAAGAACCCTTAATTAGCTCATGAATTCATTATAAACCTCCACCTCACAAAAAAAGATTCTTCGTGATACTTGAAACTATATATTGGTATAAATACATACCTAGAAATACTTGAGAAAGACTTCACAGAACAAAAGCAGATTGACTATCCATCAAGTCTTATAAGATCGTAGTACGTAAGACCACACAAAAGAATTTAAAGAAAAAAGTCTGCAGATAAAATGAGAAGAAGACAAGGCTTCGTTGCTCACATGTAGAGAAGCTTTTGGAGAAAAACCCCTGTTTTTTATTATATTATATATATATATATATATATATATATATATATATATATATATATATATATAAAATAGATAATAGTGGGCTAAAAGCCTATAGTTCCTAGAGCCAATACTGTTGGAATTGCACTCTTGCTAAGATGGGAGTTAAAGGCTTACGCTGCTTATCTTGGCCCACAATCCACAGCCCATTGGGCTCATTGCAGGACCACCTCTTTCTTAATAATTTCAAGTCTTAAGGATTTATTGGTAAGGTTAGTTAATCCGAGGGATTTGATGTTTTAAGGAAGAGTTGTAATGATAAACTTGATTTTGTTGAGGATAATTTGATGGGAACAATAAATTGTATTATTTGCACGAATTGAGAACGAAACTCCTAACGCCACCACACTATTTTTTACTAAAATAAAATAGATACACGTCACTAGCTACATGTTTTAATACTCAATATATATAATAATAGGTGAAAATAATTAACAATATGATAATGTATAATTATCGGAAAAGTATTTCATTTTGAACGAGACAAACTAAAATCAAGAGAAACATTTGTCACCCGTCTTTCTCAAGAAAGACGAAAAGAAAACGTGTAAAGTTCAAATAAATCTTATTGAGAAGTTTAGCAATTTTCTTTCTTCATATGTTTTTTTTTTTTTTTTTGCCCGTTGATAGAGAATGAAGGATCCATGTATATATATTCTTAATCAAAATGAAGACTTATTGAGAAGTTTAGTGGCTATATTATATATAATTATATTAAGAAGGATCAACTAAACGTTTGATTACCTTCTCGAAACAAAAAAGAAAAAGGAAGAAATAGAAGCGACATCTCAACCAAACATCTCAAACCCTTGAAAAACGAGGGCGGCTTCAAATTTGTCCTCCTTGATGAAACCTCTTCTTCCACATGATTGGATGTTGCCTCGAAATTCAAGGCCGCAACGTTTTCATCCATGTGTTTTGCGCGATCCATAATTACGACCCCTTCTCTCCATGCGCATGTCACAGAATGCGTGACGTGGATACACTTAATGCTTCTAATCAGCATATGTGGCTGTGAAACATCGTTGGAGAGAATACCAGTGGAAAACACTGAATCTTCCTCCATGCTGGACATGGCTGCTGTCAATCATCTCGATCCATAGAGATACGATGGGATTTCATTAGCTCTAAGAATCCTAGTACAGGGATTGTGTGTTAAATTTGTTGTGTTACAGAGTGAGTGCAAGTAGTAAACTTCTGGTCAGGAGGATTTCTACTTGTACAAGGTCCTGTTATTCTCGTTGCAGGACAAGCTCTCAGACTACTAGCATTGAGAGCTTCTCTTGAGCAATTACATGTCTAACTAAGCTAAAATATCCTGTACTATTCATTATCTTCCTCGCAAAAGATCCCCTTAATTTGAAGCTTATTCAGCAGACCAGTAAACATCCCTTTCTGTTCTTATTCTAGTCTCAAGGTGGAATCATGCTAAAATGAAGTAAACAGTTTCAAAAACCCCTATTTTCTAAACATGTGCTCCATCCTTAATTGGTCACCGAAAACCACTTCAGATAAACTGAACCTATCTCCAAATAGTTTCGGTATGAAGAAGGCAGCAAAATATGATGATCAACTGGGTGTCAACCATAACAAACTAAACCCATTCAAACTTCAGGACTTCCATGCCTAGACTCACACAATAACCGATTCTGAAACATGGAATAAATGGAGAATTATCGAATCGCGAGTGCAAGTAAGAAAACAGTAGCAATGAGCACTAAGGCAGCCCAGCAAAAAAACTTGAATACCCAATAAAGCGAAAAAAGGAGACATGCTTTAATGCTGTCATTCAATTGTACTAATTATCAAGTTTACCAATTTCATTTTGCTGTTTACGGGGAAACAGAAACCCCTATTTTCGACCAATCATAAGGTTTGATGAAAGCCCTCTTCTGTTTATAACAAAATAGCAAATGGCACCATTGTTTTTTTTTTTTTTTTTTTTAATTTAACGTGGGTGTCCGGGCCAGCTTGCGCGAACCTCGACTAATCTCACGGGCCCTGAAGTTAACGACCATGTAAGCCTCTAGTGGCCATCATATGAGCAACTATAGGGCTCGAATCTGAGACCACAGAGGGAGCAAACCTCTTGATCCCAAACTCTTATCACTGGGCCACCTCTTGATCCCACGGGCCCTCAAATGGCACCATTGTTGATCTGAGAAGAAGTGGAGAGAGTCAAAACATTGCTGTGGTGCAGGCTGAACAGTGGCTAATGAACCGGCAGAAGCAGAATCGGGGGGCCGGCCGTCTATGTACTATAGCCATCTTTACTTATTCGGTAAAGGTTTTTGCTGTGTCATTGCGATCTCGACAATTGCCTTAAACTCGTGGAATAGATTTGAAGACAACCTGATAGAGCAATCTTGGCTTGAACGGCAGATACACATTTATCATTTCAACAAGAATCAAACAAAAAGAAAGGAAAAACAAGAAAACATGGCAGGAAAATAGTCCACCGAGAAGACGTGACATGGACCCTGAAGTCTGAACCATAGCTTGACCATGTTTCCTAATCAGGAAATGCACAAGGCTCAAATTCTAGAATACGAAGGAAAAGAATCGAGTATACTCTCAAAACAACTCTTTGATTAACGGTGTGTTTGAAAAAACGATTCAAATAATATTCTTTTAAATTTTGAAAAACTTTTATTTTTTTTATTTAAAATAAATTTTATTTTATATTTTTATATTGTTTTAATGGGCTAATATCAAAAATAATTTTTTAAAAACATATTATAATATATTTCTAAACAAAAAACAATTTAAACCACCAACATAATTCCAAACACGAATAAAAAGTCTCCTCCATGGCAACTATATGTTTTTTATTAAAAAAAAATATTTTTTTAAAATATTTTAAAATATTTTTAGATTATTTTAATAATTTAATACCAAAAATAAATTTAAAAAAATAAAAAATATATATTATTTTAATATATTTCTAAATAAAAAAATATTTTGAAATATAATTATAAAAAACATTCCCGCATCTCGGTAATAAAATGAAAAGTAAAAACACTGCCACAACTTCAATCACTCATGAGACACTCTGGTCCCCAACTCCAAACATAATAATTGTCTATTAAGTATTAACAACTAGGAGAAGAGAGGAAAGGACTTGAAAAATTCACAACAAGACAGAAACATATACTACGGTGGGAAGAATCACTCGCCCACATGTGATCAGAGGATACAGCCATGTTTGCAGAGAGAGCGGAGGGAGGAGCACAAAGCACGATTATCCATGTTCTCATTCCTCCCCCCCCACTTCATACAGTAGCACCTTTACACCTGTGCAAGCTAATCAAATCTCACATGTACCGTTAGCCTTGATTTTTTTTCCTACCACACCATTTTCTTTCTCTCTTTTATTTCCCTTACATCATTGCTGGACCACACTGCCTTCTCACTAAGATGCAGCTTTGGATATGTCTTTGCTCGATCTGTTGTATTTCATGTGACTCTTGACAAGCTGCCCTTGTGCAATGGCAGCCATTAGAGAGAGCTCCCCGGCTAAAACTGAACCAGCTACTATGGTAGCCAAGAGTCTTGAGTTTGAGCCAGGTGACTCTTTGCTTGCACCCTTGACACCAAGTAGATTCAGGCAGGCGGATTGCGATACAAGTTGAGTTCCACCTCCAACTGTACCCACCTGATAGAAGCACAAATTCTGTCAGCTTAAATCATCGAATACCAAATAAAGAACTCCGATAATGAAGGATTATAACTAATAGTTTGCATCATTAAATAAATAAATCTGCTAGTATAACGACAGTCTCATAACATGAGTAGTTTAACTACCTCAATGCTAGGCATAGTCACAGAGATGTGAAGATCCTTTCCGTTGTTAACAGCCTCCATCATGGTAATGCAGTGAGAACTCTCAATATTCTGTGCTGGATCCTGGCCAGTGGCTATGAAGATTGCAGAGACAATATTGCTGGCATGGGCATTAAATCCACCAAGAGCACCAGCAACAGCAGAACCAGCAAGATTCTTGAGCATGTTGAGCTCCACAAGGGAAGCAACACTTGTTTTCAACACCTTCTTGACTATCTCTTCCCTGATAATTGCCTCACAAACAACCGATTTCCCACGTCCTTCAATCCAGTTTACAGCCGCAGGTTTCTTGTCCGAACAAAAATTACCTACCCATTTGTGAAACATAAACTACATTAACTTCTATAGACAACAAAAAGACAATTAAACCTTAGTTGGTCTTATGAGTGTAAGTTAAGAAGAGCAGAGTAAATTACCAGAAATGCCAATAACTTCCATGTCATGGAAATCATTCTGAAGGAAATCAAGCACATTCTGAACCCCTTTAGAGACCATGTTCATCCCCATTGCATCCCCGGTACTACATTTAAATCGCATATAAAGATTCTTCCCAGCCATAGAGCATTTAATTCCTTGAAGCCTCGCAAACCTACTCGACCTACAACCATCAATAATAGTAATATCAGGTAACTGTCAGAAATGGAAATCCAACCCTTTCCACAGCTATCCTATCTTTCCCTTTAATAACAACCAACATAATTTCTCTTCTTAACTAAACGATGCAGCCGCATACAATACCTGGAAAATCCTCACCACCACAAATACATGTACAGTAGATAGCCATCAACATAAAAAAAAATCTAAAACACTCAGACAGAAATAGAGAATCCAATGAAAACTGACCTGTTAAAAACAATGGACAAAGTATCAAAGTTATCAGGATCCTCCAAGAACAACTTCAATTCCGAGGCTCGTTTCGCCGTCTCGAATCTAACAACAGGAGCCCTAGTCATCCCATCTGCCAACAAAACACTAGTAGCCCCACCGGAAGCGTACATTGCCTTACACCCTCTGTTCGTACTTGCAACCAAACAACCCTCTGTCGTTGCCATTGGGACCATATACTCCATCCCATTCAGCAACAAAGGGCCAGCAATCCCCACCGGAATCTGGACGTAGCCCACCGGCATTTCGCAGCACTGTCCTAAAATTGAATCATAATCAAATCCTTCAATAGGTAGACCCTCTAGAGATCTCCCAGTTGTCCTCTGCAACGCCTCCCGTCGAATCACAGCTGCTCGTTTACAATCACCAAGCTTTGATTCAAGCGAATAAGAAGGCAATGTTCCTTCTGTGACGGATTTAACGATTTCTTCATCTTCCACGGAGGCTAAAGGTGTAATTATTGGTTCAGGATTGGGTAATTTGGAAATGGGAGGGACGTTTGCGGGCGGAGGGCAAGTAACCAGACGGTGATCTTCGTTGATGAGGTAGTTAGGATTGTCGGTATCTTCCAAATCCCACGTGTCGTGAGAAGGGCGCGTGATGAATGATTGAACAAAATCGATTCCAAAAAATCCTAAAAGGTAAATAAAGGAAGCCATTAGGGAAACAATGGCGGCGATTTCGGGGAAAGTAACGACATGGAGTGGCGTAGAGTCACGGATCTTTTCACGCCACCGGTGGAGGAGGTAGTAGGCTACGGAGAAGAAAAGCGTGAAGAAAATGGCGTTTGTCAGGTAGAGAGGGAGGGGAAGCGCGTCTGATGCTTTCGGTGTCGGTGATGGAGAGCGGTTGTCGACGGAAGGAGCAGGTCGCTTCTGGTGATGGTGGAGAGGACCGCCGTCGTTAGAGGACGTGGTGCGTGATGATTTAGGTGGCAGGCGGCGGGAGTCCATCCGTATATTCCGGCGGATAAATTTAAACTGAGTTTTGCTTTCGGGAAGTTTGGGCGTGCTGTTATAGCACGCTTAGTGGTTGTGCTGAGAGTGAACTGAGGGCATCAGGAGAGAAATTTATAAGGGAAGCGTGTGACGACACGTGTGGTGTCTGCGAAGTGTCTAGCTGTTAATTGCATAGTTTTGAAACCCAGAACGGGTCGACCCGGGACCTGACCGACCCGAACATGAAACCAGTCCGGATCTAAGCAAAAACCTGTTTGGAAGTTGATCTGGCAAAACTCGGTCGATCCGGCAGGTCGACCCGGGACCCGGCTAACTCAAGTAAACCCGGCTGAGACACGATTTATTTTTCATGCTTTTTTACTGTAGCTTGTAGAAGTACCAACAGATGTAGAGGTCATGCTCTGCATATGCTTTATTAACTATTGAACAATAAAAAAAAGAATAAAAAAACCATTAGAGAAATCCTATGCATAAAACCCATCTTTCCAATCTTCAAAATTCAAAGCTATATCACTATCAGTTGCGATTTGCCTTAAAAACGAATGGCTTGGCTTTTATTTTATTAATTAATTTTAGCAGGAGAAAAGAAAGAATAGCTTTTAAATTCTAATTTTTAGGTCAACCCGGGTTAACCCATCTGACCCATAACTCGATTACTATACCGGATTGATCACCGGATTGGGTTTTAAAACTACGGTTAATTGTTTCTTTGTTGCCTCCCGCTGGCAAGTTATGAGAAGCTTCTCTTTATTTTTACAGCAAAGAAAATATAAATATTATAACTACTTATGAACTAAGAGTAAAATTAGAGGTTAGTAAATAGGTGAAATAGATTATTTTATTATTATTTTTAAAACTTCAATTTTAAAACCATCATTTAAAAAATTTATTCTTTAAAATCATTCTAAGAAAATAATTAACTAAATTTAATTAACACACGAATCAATATAAAAATATTTTGATTAAGTAAAAAAAAATTGTAAGGTTTTAGTATGGTTAATAAAATCATTATATAATAATGTCACTGTAAAGAGAACTACTGTAATATATCTTTGATGGCCAAGAAAGCTGATTTATGTAAAAGTTTTATTTTACTTATTTAATTTTATTTTTTTTATTGGTGGCAAAAGAGCAAAATTGGGAGTGGGGGTCATGTTGTAGTTACTGTCTATATAAAATACCACGGTCCATAAAATATCTATATAAAAAAAACATAATTTAGCAAGTTATAAAAAGAAATACTGGAGGCACGTTGAGATTTTAATAATGAAATCATTCATAAATATTTTCACTATATGAATTTGATAACGTGAAAAAAAAAATCAATAAGAATTGAAGTGAATCAAATATACAATGAGTTTTTTTATCACCATTGAACAGCTCGTAGAACTATTAGATATCCCGTGGAACACTCTCTATTAATTATTTATATTGTTGGGTTTTTCTTATTAAATTTTTTTTAATGATACTAGTTGTGTTGTTGGAGTTTTAATGTGTTTTTAATTTTTTATTTATTTTCTCTTTCATCTCTCTTTATAAATATTATTGAGAAGAGAGAGAAGAGAAAAAAACAAAAAAAGAGACTTTTACACACCAAAACTTCAATGATAATACCATCAATATTGTTATAAAAATTTCAACTAAATAAATCTAACAATATAAAAAAAAATCATTAATAATAACTAGAATGAACCATATGAGCTGTCAAAAAACAAATAAGTCACACATTATTTTTAGATGATTTATAATACTCATTTTTGTTTCCTTATTTGAAGTTGTTGAATTTTTGATAATTTGATTTTATCATCTTGGAAGTTTCATTATAACTATGTGATATCTTTTTTTATCTCCTTTCTTTTCAATGTAATTTGTATTAGAATATTTAACAATTTATGACAATTGTTATGCGTAAATGGAAGAGCCATACATTTTTTATTTTTTCTAAATATTTTATCAAGTGTGTTGTTGCTGTTATTATTATTATTATTATTATTATTAGATTTCAAAAAAAAAACAATTGTCGGCTGGCTGGGCTCCGACAGATTGTAATCATTGCTGGACTTGGTGCTCTGCTTTTGGATTCATAAATAATAATAATAATAATAATCCCCCGCGGCTCACGTGAGATCCAGGCTAGCAGCTGTTTCTCTGAAACATTTTACGTACTTCAATTATACGACTAACATGTCTTCTGTTCATCGCTGAGGTGGATGATCAATTACTGGTTGGCTCTCACCTACATGTATAGTTTTCCAATCCAACAGGAGGACTTTGAAAAAATATTTAGGCATGATTCCATTTACAACTCATAAAACTGAGGTAAATTGTTTTTATTAAGATAACAAGGATTTTTAAATTAAATTTGATCATGTTAACTACATCATGGTAAATTTGACCAAATTAATCGAGATTTTTTAAGTTAAATATTATTTAATTTAATTAAAAATTTAATTCAAGTTAATTTTTATATCTTAAATTTTGTAGATAATTCATTTAATTAAGCCAAAATTAATAGCCATGTCTATATCAAATCAAAGAGGTCTGACATGCTCACAAGTGATGATCATGTATGATAGGATATATCATGTTTAAGATTAGGAATGAAAAAACTAGTTGTTAATCTCTATAATAAACCCAGAATTAACAGGCTTAAAAAATCCTTTTAAAAATAAAAAAATTATGGTTTCAAGCAATGTGTCCAAGTCCAACTAAGAGAAAGACCCACCTCACTTGGAGTCAGCTATATATATATATATATAAGTCCTTTAAGAATTTAACATATTTCTATAAAAAATAATGTTTATGTAAGAGATATTTTTTCTCATTAAATCTATCAAAACAAAATTATATTTTAGTTTATCCTCTCCATAAAAAGACAAGACTCATTAGTTATAACTACACTATGAATCATTCAAATACAATGTTCTGAATCTCTATTCCCTACTACATATTTATTTTCAAGAAACTAATTAAGGATTAATTTGAAAAATAAAATAAATGAAGAAAAATGATATAAATAAAAAAATGGACTAAAATTGGAAACAAAATAAAATGAAACAAAATTCTAAAGGACAAAATAAAAAAAATGCAAAGGTCAAAAAAATAGCAACCATAAGAATAAGAACCAAATTGAATAAAAAATTAAATAAAATTAAATGTTAAGAAATGAAAATGAAAAAAAAAAAACTTTAAGAAGCATTAAAATAAAAATAAAAAAAATAAAAATTGAATTTAAAACAAAATACAAATCGAAAGATACAACTGAATATTTAAAGGCCTGGCACAAATATCAAAATCCATGAGAGAGAAAAGAAAAGAAAGAGAAAAAACATCATAAAAAAAAAACCATGCTGTAAATACAAAAACACCCTCTCAAGCTAGCCTTTAATTTTTTTGAATCAAAGATTAAATATGTTATTTCACTATATAAAAAATATGCAAAGATAACATAACCCTCTTCTCAAGGTAAATATTTTTAAAGGTAAAAACATCATTTTGTTATGCAAATAAATAGAAAAGGACGCAAAAGCCCCGAACAGAAGGCGACGAATTTTTTTAGCCTTTCAGAGCAATTTTTTATCCCACTCAATTGACAAATGACAGTACTTGGATCTCATGGAAAACATGATTTTATCCCTCTGTCAAGGCAATTGTTTATTGTAGTAAATAACAAAATGGCCAATATATTGTCTGAATTTACAGTGTTTATACTCATATGCACATAAAAACAACGATGACTTCTAGTTTTTTTTTTCTTTGTAATGAGAAAATTTTGATTTTATTTTAATGTAGAAATGGCCACTAAAATGATCGTTTGGCTTGGAAGTACGGATCGAAAAAATCTTTTTGTCTGCTTTATAAGCCAGGAAATGGAAATTACGTATACAATATTTACTCAAACTTCTTTCCAAATCAATTTCCAAAGTCAAGTTTAACAATTATAGCAGCCACATTGAGAATCCAGACTATACAAAACTCATGAAGACTTGTCCCAGAACAGGACAGGACCCTTGAGAAAGACCTCAAAACGATGAAGAATCCCACCCACTGCAGTATCCACGAGGCAGCGTGTATCACGAAATGAGAGGGTCCAACGACAGAACATGTAATGATTATGATTTTAGCCTTTGGATCTATTTGGATATCTTTAGAATATCACAAGCGATGGTTACTGGGAGTGACTGGAAGGGATTAATTAGACAATGAATAAAGCTGCAGTTGCTTCGACAGCACTGAAGTAGATTAACTTCTTTTTTCCAGGAGTTACTAGCTAGCTAGCCGGAGAGATACATGTCTGGTGGGATTAATTGACGTAGGTATGCTTGGCAAGAACAGCGCGGTACGTCGAAGACTAAAGATAATGTCTACAATATTGTGGTTGTTTTCAAAAGCATCGACTCCTTGACGAGTGGCTCTCTCTCACCCAGTACCACCTCTCGTTAATTCATGCTAATTCTTGACTGTGAAGACCATAATTACAACTTTTGAAAAAAGAAAACAATTCGACACCATACATAAGAGTACTTAACGGCGATAAGATTGATTCATGAAACCATCTAGCTAGAGTGATCATGGCAAATGATGGACATCACATCTCTCTTTCATTAGAGATGTGATGAGGTTACGGATAACCTTTGCTGGAAAGGATAATCAGAGGCAGATAGAAGCTGAAGACAGCCACGTTGAGTTGGATTAGCCATCTAACTTGCAAAACAAGTCCTTTTTCTTTTTCTTTTTCTTATAGATTTAGAGGAAATCTTAATTTCTAAGTTAATTTACGATAGAGTTTTTGTTTATGAAGAAGAAAATCTCACCTTGTAACTCAAAGTGACAGTATTTATAACATTGAATCCATCTGAATATGTTCATATATATATATAAAGGTAATCCAGTCAATTCTCTTGTCACCTAAACTAACAAAGGGCTCTCCCTGCGAGTATTTAAGTAGTGTTTGTTTGTTTTTGTTTTTCGAAATCTGACAGGCATTGTCTCCAATGTTAGCATGTCCACCCTCTGTTCTGCACTTTTTTCCTGCTAGTTTGTTTTAAATTAATATATTTTTAATATTTTAAAATTATTTTAATGTTAAAAATAAAAAAAAATATTATTTTAATATATTATTCACCAAACATTTTCTAAAACGCCCAGTCGCGTTTGATGGTCAACAGGAGGTAACTGTCAGCGTCGAGGTATGGCTACTAGCTGCGTGTTTCATGCAGCTAGCTGCGTATTCATGTTTCGTATGGCTAAAGAGTCCCATGGGCTCACGTCGCGAATTTATTAATGAAAAGAATCGATCGATAAATGCGTTCGGTAATTGATGGTAGCTAGGAAACTCGTGGATTCCGAGATTGCATAGCGCATCACCAAATGTTGAATTGCCAGGCCAAGAAAAAACTTGAGAAGATGTGTCTCATAACTGCCCTGCCTAACATAACAATAATTTGATGATAGGTAGGTGCTCAATTGAACGGACCGAACCGCGTCTCAAGTAATTTCAATCATGGGCCAGACATCCCACCACGTGGCCCAACTAAAATCAGAAAACTATTAACCTGCGTGGGTTTTCTACCATAGCTGCTACCATTCACACACTACAAATCTCTAGCATGGAGTTATCATGATATTTAAAATCCAACACGGATTATTTATTAGATTACATTTAATGAATTTATTTATAAAAATTATTTTATAATAGAGATTGATTGATAAACATTAAATTTATTGAATAAAATAAAAAAATTAATATTCAAGGTTATACATATTAAAAATATTATAAAAATAAATATTTAATCTATATAAAAATTAAAGATCAATCATACCAACCCTAAAAAAAATAAAACACACCCAATATAATTAAAAAAACGATCGTTATTCAATGAAGGATAAAAAAACCAAAAAAATCATAGAAAAATGGTATTAATTAAAAAATAAATTTAAAAATTATTTTAAAAAACACACACAAAACGCCATTAATATAAAAAAATTAGAAAAATGAGGCCAGGCCTAGCGCTTGATCCAATAAAAAAAAAAAAGCACACACGTGGGTCTTTTATTTTTTAAGAGTTTAATGGCGCGGACGATGCGTCGTCCGCCATCGTCCGCCCCAACTGGTTGCAATAAAAAACAGACGATGCGTTGTTTATTAATCCCAAAATCCGACCACTAGTTTGGCTGGAAAAACAGCTTCCTTTTGTTTTTACCTAAAACACCATAGGAATTTTGTTAAACCAATCCATGATCTCTAAAAACGCAAAAAAGCAATCCAAAACCCGATACCCACTTGGAAGCATAAATCTTCCCGAGCTCAGATTGTGTTTTTGTAAGTGTTTTGAAAAAAACCCTAATAGAAACCCTCTTATCGTATGAAACCATTTGACATAAAAACCGATCGTTTTGGTAGTCTAAATCTTCTCCAACGACAACCTTTTCTTTCTAAGTCGGAATTCAGCGATTTTCTCTCTCGCCTCCACCAATAAAGGACTAAAAAAATTAGGAAAATGAAGTTTTATAGAAAAATATATTTTAAAAAAAATTATAGGGATCAATCACCTAATAGCTTTAAAAGATGAGGAATGAAAATGAACTTTTCAAGATATTTCTAAAGAACCACTATGTTACACGTGTTTTTCACTTCAGTCCTGTCTTTTAATTCAACTCTCACAACAAAAAAAACATGTAATTAGACTTTAATATGGGTTCAAAAGGGCTTAATTGTACAAAATAAAATATCGAGGGTCAACTTAAAATTTATCAAAAATCACACTATTGCAATCCACAGCAGTGAAAATGCAAGTGAGTGAACAATAACCATGTCTAGAGTAAAAGAGCTTATAATAATTTCTTAAAGTTTGGGGCGATAACGAAGATAGACAAGAGAATGGAAATTAAAAGTGCCATCACAATTCCATCCCGTTTATCATTCCCCGGTGCACTTAGGCTGCCAAGCTAGGAAATGACAAGCTGACAGAGTCCTGTAGTGTACGTTCCAGAACACAACAGGACATATTTTTTGTTGCCGTTGATGCATGTTGCAATAATCTGGATTCATTAATTGAATGCAAATAGAGGGCGTGGGTTTTTGTTCTTGAATAGTATTGTCGTGGTAATGGCAGTTCGAACTTGTTGCTGTAAATTCGTGACGACTGAAATCTTGATATTATCATATCATCATCCAGCGGCTGTTGTTGCCTCTTTCGCAGAAAGGAATACAAGAATAACCGGTTGTTCTACTAGTTGCGGGCCCTGTTTTTTTCAAGGTGTAGTAGCTAGAAAGCCAAAACACAGGAAAAAGACAACTCCTTACCAATAAATAAAGGAACCCTAAAAGAACTTCTATTTTTGTGTGGAAGGCAAGACAACAGTGCAGACAAGTGCTAAACTAAAAGACTGATTGATTACGAAAGCTTGGAAATGGCAGCAGAGAAGGGGAGGGTATGCGTGACAGGAGCTGGAGGTTTCTTGGGCTCTTGGCTCCTCAAGGTTCTTCTATCTAAGAACTATCTTGTCCATGGAACCGTTAGAGACCCCGGTCGGTATCTACAAAACTGTTAGCTATTTATTTTCATTCTCTGTTCTCGCTTTGGGTTACTTGTATTGCTATGCCCCATTTTCATGTATTATTCAGATCTTTAAGCATTTAATCGATAATACCCAAATTTGTAATGGTTTCATTTTAGCTACATGTCATTGATTCACTGATGGCCGCATTTTAAATATTCGCATCTGGATTCGGCAGATAGTTGTTGTCAAAAATCGAAGCTCAGCCTTTATCAAGTGGAAATATGGAATTGTTTTTTTTTTTTAATGGTGCTTTAATGCAAATTTGTTGACAATATCATGCAGCGGACGAGAAGTATGCTCACTGGAAAACCATTGACAAGGCATCTGAGAATCTGAAACTCTTTAAGGCAGATTTACTGGATTACAACTCTCTTTGTTCTGCTATCAAGGGATGTGAAGGAGTCTTTCATGTTGCCAGTCCTGTTCCCTCCACTACAGTACCAAACCCTGAGGCAAGCGTGCCTAATTAATTAGAGTGTTCAACTGACAGTGTGTTTGATGGTGATTGATAAAGAAATATGCCATCTTGTAATGATTTTAGGTAGAATTGATCGAACCTGCTGTAAAGGGCACATTGAATGTGCTCAGAGCATGTGATGAAGCAAAGGTTAAGCGAGTTGTTATTGTGTCCTCTATGGTTGCTGTGTGCATGAACCCAAGCTTGCCAAAGGGTCAAGTGATGGATGAGAATTGGTGGTCTGACAAGGAATACTGCAGAGCAACCAAGGTGATAAACTTGAAGTTAGTTTTTAATGCAAATTTGGAAGTCCTGAGTTGAACATATTTTTCTGGTCTTACATTTTGTAATTCTATATCATGAGAGTTAATCCCACAGACGATTTAAGTTTTTCCATTGTTTGCTATTATCTTTGGTTCTATTTGTGCACCAGAACTGGTATTGTCTGTCCAAGACAGAAGCAGAAAGTGAGGCGTGGGAATGTGCAAAAAGAAGTGGACTTGATGTTGTAACAATTTGTCCTTCCCTCATCTTGGGGCCAATTCTGCATTCTGCAGTAAATGCAAGTAGCAAGGTTCTTATTAAACTCTTGAAAGGTAGCTAGCTATCCATACGATGCCCAGGTCACCTGGTTTTACTTTTACCTGTGCATGTTAAATGTCATCTTTACATACAAGTAATCCAAGGAATTTTTTAGTGTACTTTTGATGATTTTTAACACTGAGATTCTATGAAAATTAAGAGTATTAAATACTCATAATAAAATTGGTCCTTTGATTCATTATTGTAGCTTTGACCTAAGCTGCGTCTGATTCAATTTGTGCTGATGGCTGTGACCCTGTGGTTTGGACTCTGGACTTCCCAGACAGCTTGCCACATTTGATCATACTTTAGTTTTTCATGCTTGGATAACTCAAATATTTAAACATTGCTGTTGTAGTCTGTAACAGTGGCTTATGGCTCACTCGAGGCTAGTAACTTGAAACCCAGGTCAAAAATACAAATACTATTTGTTAGTTTAGTTTAGTTTAGATATGGTTTGTTCTGAAGCAGAATTTTATGCCATCTTCTCATTGCTCACCGGTGTTCTGCACGAAATGCTAATGCAGAAGGGTACGAGTCATTGGAAAACAAGCTCCGAAATCTAGTAGATGTTCGTGATGTTGCTGAAGCACTGCTTTTGGTATATGAGAAGCCAGAGGCAGAAGGGAGATATATATGCACAGCTCATGAAATCAGAACAGAGGATTTGGTGGAGAAATTGAGAAATATATATCCTAACTATAATTATCCTAAAAGGTAAGTAACTTGAAAGATCTTGTACTCATCCATCCATATTATTCAAGTTCAGTGCTATTCTACTTTGATTCTCTTGTTGGATGATGCCACTCACTCACCCTTGCAAGGATTGCTTTCCTATTTATTTTTCGCTGTTTTTGGCAATATGATTGCACATCTTCTTGCACTGGCAGCTTCACTGAAGAAGAGGAAGGAATAAATCTGAGTTCAGAAAAGTTACAGAGGCTAGGGTGGAGCTACCGGCCACTGGAGGAAACTCTCATTGATTCGGTGGAAAGCTATCAGAAGACTGGAATCTTGGATTAAACAAAATGGGCAGTTCATCTTATTCCCTTTTTTCTTTTCAATTAATAAATGCGATTTGCTAGCATGTTGTGTCGATGATTCATGTTGATACCGTGACTTGTATGGATATTTGTTTTTCAATCAGATCAACTAAATTATTAAGAATAACAAGATGGAAATCATGTTAATACAATTTCCTTTTTAAAAAAACAGAATATTATTGCAATTTTTTTTTGATAACCCGAGATGTCCTGACCAGCTTACATGCATCACGACTAATTCTCGAATCCACTGAATTCCTTGCAAGCTCTGTAAACAGGTGAGACACTACAAGAATAACAAAGGTACACATAAAGATTCGAAACTAGGATGTAGAGACAGGAAATTCCTTACTAGGACTGCTAAGCCACTAACCCGGGTGTGAATGTTATTGTAATCTTATGCCGCATGTATGGGGTCATAATTGTTAAACTTGGAGCGTTAAAATATGAATTTTTAAGATAAAACTGATTCGATAAAATTCTTAATGATTCATAACTCTATTAAATTCTTAATTAAAATCTGATCAGTTTAATAGTCAACGCAGCAGTATTGATTTGATAAAGAACAGTCAACTTGCAAAATCGAATTCGGCGATCATGATAGGGGCATTGAAGTCAACTAACTTTTCAAGACTCATTCCATCATCTAGGAAGAGCACAGAACCCTCGGGAAAGACGTTCGGAAATTCCATCCATTAGAACATTACAAGTGATGAGTTTAAGTGTTTGCTGTATAGTGATTTTTAAAAATTAAAATGTATTAAAATAATATCTTTTTAATTTTTGATATTATAACATTAAAATAATTAAAAAATATTAATCCAGTACCTTTTCAAACACAAAATAATTCTAAAAAACAAGTAATAACAAAAAAACGAAAACTCCCAGATATCATTATTATTAGACATCCAGCTGGAAAGAGGAAAGTGAAGATGAAAAAAGTCGCCCCCCCACGTTCTTAATGACATCCAGCTGGACTAAACCCCATCTAACCTCTAATTAATTAATTATTATTAGACATTTGGGCTTATTTAGAGTATAAACTGAGCCCCCATAAACTAATGTTATTCGGTCATTAATATCGTGTTTTAAATTGCATTTGATTTGAAAAGATTTTAAATTTATGTTTCTTCAAGTTAAATATGGAAGAGATTCTGGCCCTTTATGTTTACATGTGATCCTTAATTGGTCTCCAAGATCTAGACACCCCTAAACTAAGTCTTTGTATCCTAAAATCTAAAGTTTTGACAGTAAGAACTAATCATGGAACTGATCTGGTTTAATAAGATTTGGATGAGTTGCCAGTGAATCCAAACTATGAATTTTGAAATGATATTGTTTCAAGATAAAAAAAAAAAAAAAAACAAGAAAATAACATCATTATGCATTAAGAAAATCTATTCTACAAGCTAGATTTTGAATCACCGAGTTAACTCATTCGGTTTTATAACCATGTTTGAATTCTATCCATGTCCAGCAGCATCCGAATATCAAAGTTACAAAATATTCCTCAGGGTTATGAGCCGAAGTCCCTCCCTCATTAGTTTTTGTTTCAATAGCATCTGCTTGTACCGGCAAGCTATGTAAATGTTGTTGATCATGGGTGGTTAAGGAAAATTCTCGTAAGCTGACACAACAAATAGCCAAGTTTCTTAAAGCATGAATGGAAGAGAATCATAAGATCAACAATGCGATGGCATTTATGAGAGTCTTATAACATATTTTGAGTAATTAAGAAGAAATTAGGACAATAATGTAGGCATATGCCCAAATTGGAGATATGCTTTGCAGGGCCTTAATTACATGGCTTAAAAAGAACAGGGATTTAATGTCATCATTGTTACAATTAAAACCTGAAGCCAAGTTTACTAACATAACTTAGAGCTGAGTTGTTCTAATGAATTAGTTCTGCGAACCAAGCACGTAATTTTTAGTTATTGAATGGCAAGAATTTGAGTATAAGATGGCCTTACAATATCTGGAGCGAAATCAGTTCATGATTGCCAGTAGCAGTACGCTCATTTTAACAAAGCGACCCTGCTGGGGAAAAAAGGAAAGAAAGTGACAGACAATGATCAATTGTATGGAAGAGTCACTCATTAGCGAACAGATGAGTGAAGTATCCTGTAGAGACAACAAATTAGAAAGATGATGTGATGAATCAACTCGATTTCAAAGAAACAACTTATGCACCTAGCTATAGACAGCTACAACAACATGTAGTATACAAAACTGAAGCATGCGCAGGTACAGAATCCTGGTATAAATGCTTGCAAACCAGTGCAATCAATGATACTATCAAAGATCCCCCATTGTAAAACTATGGAAAATGCAATATGTTTCTCGATTGCTTCACCTTTCTTGCATGTCTGGTTTTGAGGATTGAAAGCAGGACAAAGCTAAGACACTGAAGAGGATGAATGATAATATGTCAAACCTTCGACACATACACACCGCATAGGAATCTTATGACAATATCTCATAATTCATTTTGTATTGTGATTGCTACTTTAACAACGAACCTGGCTGAACACCTAGCATAGCCAGCTTCCAATCCCTTCAAAGCCTTCCTCCGACCATTGAAAGAGCAGAAGCAATGTTTTGAGGTTTTCAATTAAATGTTGGTGGGGTTCTCACGGGCAACCTCGACAACAATCCAAAAATAATCTCAAGAAACGGGTTCTTACAGTCGAAAACCTCTGTGACAATGAATACACAACCAACCATGCAATCGAAACTAAACATACACGTCTTTTGTTCAAATTAGTGAACCGACATAATCAAACAACCAAATCTCTTTAAGGTTAAGAGTAAATAAATCTTGAAGGACACCATGGGAAAGTTATATAACAACCTCTGTATTTTTTTTAATCTCATCAGAGTTATAGCAACCAAGTTAGAATTTCAAGCCTAGATCCTACTCAAGCTCACCCTCTATACATATATTATCTTCAACAATGCTAAGGGCTTGAACTTTTCCAAGCCAAATGGAGAAATTTATTTTTTGTGGTGATAAGTAATGAACAATATGAAATAACTAGTTCGCGTCTAGAGGCATAGCTGACACTTTATCGAAATCATACTACACAATTTCTGGATGTTGCCAACTGAAGCCTGTATTGGGATTTGTTCCTTTGGCTTGCAATAGAACCTCAACCTTTCGTCCAGTTTGAAAAATCAGAATCTATGTGAAAAAGGAAAGCATGAAAAACACAAACTCCTAGTAAAAAAGAAACCATCCATTGCAAAAAGTAATTGGTGCTCACACAATGTTAATTAGTACTTGCCAGTATCTGCCACCCATCAGAACTCATCAATGATAAAGATACATTGGATTGATCACTTTATAGGCCTTCCCTTGTTTGATATTCTACAGGAAACAGGAGTTAAAGAGAAAAGGGTCAGATCTCCAGCTTTTCCTCACAAACAATTATAAGAGACATATAAAATCATTTTTCCTTCAGTTAATGCATATAAAAGAAATTATCACATTTAGTGTCAGTTGATTCTTAACATGTCTCAAAGCCCTGGATTGTATATACCAACTCCACCAGCTCGGCAAATATTATTGCCCTTACAGTCACATAGCACATCCATTCGAGTGCAACCTAACTTCACTCAAAGCAAGAAAAACATTCAGCTGATACAATTAAAGATGATTGATCGCTAATTATAGACCAGGGATCAATCTTTAAGGTGTTTTGGCCCCCGGCTTCAGAACCTGGGAAACAAAGAAAAGAGGTTCGTGTGAATCCCAAATCCAAAATTCCAGAATAAATGTAGAAAGTCTGAGTGCTTGATAACAAACTTCTCCTTAAACCCCAAGAATTATAACTCACACAAAAACAGTGCAAGTCTTTTTATCAAAGTACTTTTTGTTAGAATTAAAAGCTTAGCACTGAACAATCAGGTCTAAAATTTCAAACAATGATAGTTGCTAAACCCAGAATAATAGACAGAGCTCGCAAGAAACTGTAAACCCCAATTGCACTCTGTAACAGGCATTTAATCAAATTGGAAATGGGCAAAATGTTGAAACAAAAAAACACCGACTATAATCTAAAAAAAAAGCTGAATAAATAAACATACAAAATAATAACAGGGAAATGACAGAGAGATTAGGGTTTACATTAGAGGATTATATCAGCCGCTGAGACTATAAAGATGGCTTCCTTCTTCGTGCCAGAGATCAGAGATTTTCCTGTTGTAGATGTACGTGATGTGGCAGAAGCACTTCTGCTGGTATATGAAAAACCATGAGCAAAAGGAAGATACATATGCACATCATATTCGATTAGAACTCCTGCATTAGGGGACAACTTGAAGAGCATGTATCGTAGCTACAACTACCCCAGAAGGTAATTCTCGTTGGTAGCAAGAAAATGAAAGATGATTAAAGCACTAGTTGATGCACCCTCAAATTTGTTTTCATCTGTTTTTTAATGCTATATTATCGATTGACTATGCCATCACAGTTTCATTGAAGTAGAAGAAGATGTAAAGTTGAGTTCAAGGGAATTGCAGAATTTGTGGTGGACGTACAGGTCCGTAGAAGGGACTATTGCTGATACTGTCAGGAATCATCAAGTCTAGCCAACTGATTTTGCTGAGAAATAAAGTCATCCTAAAATCTTACAGCAGATATATATACTACCTTGTATCCTAGGTTTTCCTGTCATATTCTGATATCCTAAAAAGCTTAATCACCAAGCTACATGTTCACATGGAATGGTTATTTACAGTTCCCTTATCTCATTGGTTATGGATCTCGTCATCAATGTTTACGCAGTATATAGCTTGTAATATTCTATACGAGAAAGTCTTGATATGTTTCGAACTTTGCTTGACCGAGATTGTAGATTGTGGTCGGTATTAATAACTTCGAATGATCTTGTCATCATTTTCGCTCAGACGACTGATCTACAGAAGCCAGGTTTTAACCGTTTGATTAAAAAAAAAATTCAAAGTGACATGGATTTTTTCTTAAAAAACAATTATATTATTTTTATTCATTCGGTTAACTCACCTAACTTGTGGCCTGAGTCCTGGCCGGTACTCTATGTACATAAATATATAGGAATTATAGAAAAAACTAAAAGAGATCAGATTAACACTCTGGATTGTGAGGTGTTTTATTGTGGATTCAAGCAGTGTTTATCGCCAGAAAGTTTGTTGATCTCGCGATGATTTTGTTCAATTTCTTCTCCTGCTTTCTGTGTCCTTCCATTTATTGAGAGACATGGTAGTTTGGAGGCCACAATTTTCCTTTGCTTTTTAACTTCTTGGCAGCTAATCTTTTTCTTTACCTTCTTCTTTTTTGAAACCAAACAGATAGAGGAAAGATATACGAGAGAGGCTGTTATGGAGAAGAAAAGGATCCACTGAGAGGGTCTTGCTCTTGCACCAACAATGATGAGGTCGGTGGTGCAGACGATGGCGCTTTCAATGTAGATAGGAATCTGTGAAAACAACAAAGAAAGTTGTATCCTTCGAAATCCTAATTTTTTATGATTTTTTTTTCCTGGTTGGGAAATAATGCATTCTTTTTTATTTGTGGTTTTTGGTTAATGGGTTTTGATTTCTGGGATATATCTGCACTTTTACTACATGCTGGGTTTTAGATTTTAATCTAATTTCTTCATTTGTGGGATTTTAATTCTTCGGTTTGGGTGTTATTTATGTGTTATTGCATTAAATTATTACTGATGTTGCTGGCTTTTTTTTTCTTGATGAATTAAAATTGTATTAACAACTCTCTCTATGAAGTTGGTAGCGATTCAGAGCAGAGTTCGAATGTTGTTGCCGTAGTGGCCTTCTCTTGCATCAAGGGCAATATGGCAAGGTTTTGGCATGTGAGTTTCGTTTTTTGCTGCTCAAGCATCTATATTTTTTTTTCATTTTTCAAATTCATCTTCTTCTATTTGGTTGCAAGCTACATGGTGCTGGGTTAATTGTGTGTTTCTCGGGGTTGGAATTTGAATTTAGATGTTTTTCATCTTAAAAAGGTTTAAAATTTGGAGAAAGAATAGTTGTTGTAGCTTGCTGGCTTAGGGATAAGTTGGTTAGGTCAATTCTTTTGAAGGCATTAACAAGCTTTTCATGCCTTTTTTTATGTGCACGTAAGGAATTATATAACGATTCATCATGCAACTTATTCACCTCCATTCATGGATCAAACACAGACCATGTTTCCTTCTGGTTTAGGTCTCTGCTTTGAGTTTTTCCAGTTGTTTTGCATCCATGGGTTTAGTGTTAGGGAACTAACTGAATTAGACTTTAAGCCTTTTCCATCATCCATGAGGTAGTCCTTTACCGAGCCATCTATGTGCAATCGTGTTTTAAAAAATAAATTAGAGTTGTGCGGTAGCATTGTGAATGACAAGGCAGATAATTGGGTAAGTGTTTTAATGAGTTTGGACTATCTTCTTTACATGTTGCACACAAGGTGTTTGACAAGGATTTTGAGAGAGATGTGTTTTATTTTGAAGTTGTTCCTTGGATTTTATTCTTGCTGTATTTTGAGCTTTTAAGCCCTTTTTTGGATTCTTGATGCACTTAGGGAAAGACATGTTAATTAAATGATGTTTGGGTCAATGGTGGATGAAAGAGACTTTGACAGGAGGTCTTTGTGTTTGTGCATTTCGTGTTTTTATGGATTTCATGCTTGGCTTACAGATGCTATTAATTCTGTCTTTGGTTATGTTGTTCTCTTGATAGAGATCTATATTGTTTTTATTTTTGCGTGTCACGTTAATGGTCCTTTTCTATGCAATTGTTTTATAATGGAGCAGCTTCAGAAAAATTCAGTCCCTCGCATGGCATTAGACAAGGTGACCCTTTTTCTTGGTATATTTTCTGTATTATGCATGGAAGAATTTACTCATTTAATTACAGAACGTACGTATATTAGAAAATGGAATCCTGTAGGGTTGTAAAAGATGGGCTTGCATTTCACATTTGCTTTTCGTTGGGGGTGATTAAATACTATGTGGAGTCCTCTATAAAATCATATAGATGTTATTTTGGGATGTTTAAAGAAGTTTTGCGCCTCATTTGGTCAAAAAAATTGGTGTTTTCAAAACCAAGATTTTCTTCTCCAAAAACACTTATAAACAGGTATCTAATGCAATCAGCAGTGGAGATGGTTTTATATTGATATCTGACCTCAAAAGATATTGCTGAGAGAGTTCAGAGCAATTTGTCAGCTTGGAAAAATCAACAATTTTTCTGTAGCTGGAAGAGTCGCTCTCTGTATGTTAGCAGTCCATATAGACAACTCATCTCCCCCAGGAGTGTGTGCGAGGCTATTGACAAAGTGCGTCCAAGTTTTGTTTGGGGGATACAATAGAGTACATATAAGAGTGCACTTGATGAACTCAAGGACTTGTGTCATTAAAGATTATTTGGGGATTAATGACCCAAGATGATCTCTTATTGATTAAAGCTGTTAAAAGATGATGCAATGACTTTTAATCAGTTAGGTTTGGTTCCAAAGAGAAAAGGGTCCATGTCCAATCTTTGGCGTAACATTGTCAAATTGCAAAAGGTTTTCTTTACAAGAGTCAGTTGGATGACTGGGGAAGGATAGTTGATGAATTTTTGGAAGATTAAAGGGTGGAAAATGTAGGCATTTTCGTTGATCATGTTCTCCATGACGGAGTTCCAAAGCTTAATAACATGAATGTTATTGAAGTGGTGATGGCTAATGGAGAGATTACCTCAACGGCTCCCTGATAATTGCATTCAGGCCTTTGCATTAACTTGTCTTCCATCATGCTCGGATAATGGTTCTGATGTAGAACCATGGACCAGGTGGTGAATTCTCCGCTGTTACGGCCTACCACCAATTCATATCATGTGATGATTGGAGCTTGCCTAATGCTCTGTGTTAGAGTCTGAAGTGGCCAGGTCTGGACCTGATAATTATTATCTTTTTATGGCTTGCAATCCATAATAGATTAAACACGAATGAATAAAGATAGAGGCCACACATGGACTACCGTCATATTCGCAATAATTTTTCAAATTCAAGTCCATTGTACATGTGTTCAGAGATTGCACAAAATATATGGAATCAGTTCATTGCACAGAAGGACACAAATGTTTTCTTCTCTATGAGTGGGAAAGAATGTTTTGTTGCTAATCTTAGCAGAAATACTTACAATACCAGTGGGAAAGTATGTGTGCATGTGTTGTCTGAAGAAAACCATTCTTCATTTGACATATTTGTCTATTTAGATCTGCAAGCAGATTGAGGAAGATGATGTCATCTGTTTACACATGCATATATCTATTATGAGCACAACATCATTCAACTGCGATCTTTTTCTTTGGTTATATTAAGTTTTCTTTGCTGGGCATAACACAACTACTTTTGAGTCTCTTCACTATATACAGCTTCATATCAAATTTCTCTTGGTCCTGCTATTTCATTGCATAATGAAACCCAACACACCTCAACATTTTTCTTGGTGAGGAAAATAATTTTTTTATCCGGCCTGCAGTGAAGCACGGGACACCTGACTAGTATACAATACAGGTCGAGCCCTAATCTTATACATAAACATTTATAATTGTAAAACAAAATCAAAGATAACTGTGGAATTTCTTTAATCAGAGATATTATTATTATACAGAATAGAGACATTGGGCATGGTTATCCGGTAGCATAATTATATGAACACAAGTCATTTTCAAGTCGCCGTGAGTTTTTGGGCAGGTGAAGATTAATTGAAAAGTCGTTGGTGGAAAATTTAATTGACGACGACCATTGACTAACTCAAGTATCAAATATAAAGAATTGTCAAATTAGACTGCAAGCTCAACAGAGAACATGACTGAACATTTTGTTTTTGTGTTTATTGGTGGTTGGTAACTTCGTATACAAGACGTTAAGAAATAGGGTACTACAAGTCCGCAGGCATCTTTAAGAGAATTGGAACTCAGAATCCGGATTGAGAGAGGGAGTGAGGAAAGATGTCCGAGAAAATTGTGTGTGTAACAGGTGCAGGAGGGTACTTGGCATCGTGGCTGGTAAAGTTTCTTCTTTCAGAGGGCTATGTGGTGCATGGAACTGTGAGAGACCCAAGTAACTCCTTTAACTTAATCTTCTGCTACTGATCATTTGACTGCTAGAACTTTGAGTTTGTTTATCAAACTTAACTGGTCTGTTGGCCTTGGAATGTCTACAGCTTTCACCATTTTTAATTTTTTTTGGTTCATTCAATCTCTTTAAAGGTGATGAAAAGAACGCACATCTGTTGAAGTTGGAAAACGCTAGAGAGAATCTGAAACTCTTCAAGACAGATTTGCTAGATTATGAAGGTCTTTCTACTGCAATCTCAGGATGTGCCGGGGTTTTTCACGTTGCTTGCCCAATTCCTACAGATCCTGCCAGCATTCTTAATCCCAAGGTGACATCTTAGCCCACATCAAAACTAGTTTCTAGAATTGAATGACTAGGCTCTCCACTTCCTTAACAGGCAGCACACCTTTTATTTCTGGAATTGACTTTTTGCTGATGAGCTGCTGGTTGTGACGTGAAATTTCTGCAGGACAAGATGCTGGAAGCGGCAGTCACCGGCACACGGAATGTACTGAATGCTTGCTCCATAACTAAAGTGAAGAAAGTTATTGCTGTGTCATCTATAGCTGCTGTTATGCTAAACCCAAATTGGCCAAAGGATCAGGCGATGAATGAGGAGTCTTGGTCTGACTTCGAGTTTTGTAAGGCAAATGAGGTATCTAGAATCAACCTTGTAAAAGTTATAGGCACTCACTGATTTCGTATTCTGGCTCAATTATCATAAGCTAACTGATTAAGTTCATTTATAAAAAGCAGCAATGGTATTTTCTTGCCAAGACAAAAGCAGAAAAAGAAGCTTTGGAATATGGAAAGACGAACGAGCTCAAAATTGTGACCATCTGTCCCTCCATTATCATAGGGCCTTTGTTGCAGCCAACCATGAATAGCAGTAGCTTATACCTCCTAAGTTACTTAAAAGGTTCTCATTCTAAACATTACTCCCACTTCATAATTTCTATTTGAAGAATTGTATCACCAATTAGCTGCTGGGGTGTGTAAAACTGTAACCTTGGCATTTGGGATCCAGCTAACTGATGTTGTTACCATGGAAAACAGATGGATTGGAAACACTAGACAGTGGAACCCGTTCTTTTGTAGATGTGCGCGATACAGCAAAAGCACTCTTGCTGATATACGAGAAGGATGAAGCTGAGGGAAGGTATATATGTTCATCACATGATATCACAACTCAGGATTTGGCAGAAAAGTTGAAGGCAATGTATCCCCATTACAACTACCCCAAGAGGTATATCAATTATATATCAAGCTTAATTCCCACCAATAAGGCAACAAATAATGAGCATCCTTCGATTGGCCTGCTCAACTCCGAAGTACATGATTTTATATGCTAAGAAATCTTGTACTCTTCTTTTCCCTTTGTGGCCTTGCTCAACTATGTTGTGTCCATGTCATGACAGTTTTTCCGGAGGGATGCCATCAATGGACATGAGTTCAGAGAAATTGCTGAATTTAGGATGGAAGTACAGATCATTAGAGGAGTCACTTGTTGATGCTGTCAAGAACTACGAGAAGAGAGGCGATTTGGCTAAAAACTAATAGCTTGCGAGTTGTTTTGAAACCGAAGATTACTTAGTTTATTTCTTGAGTGCTCAACCTCGTTGTAAGAATTCATGTGTGCTTGTTATTGTGGACTGGTATTTTCATAAGAACCTAAAAAACCCTTTAATTTTATCTTTTATAAATAAAAAATCATTTCGAAAAACAATTCAAACGTAACATATATTCCAGAGCTTCCTTTTCTGCTATTGTCTTGGCATGACAGTACCTCGCAAGCTCCCAAGTCAGACCAGTGACTGCTCATTCATCACTTGATCCTTTGGCCAATATAGACGACACAACGATGACTTTCTTCACTTTAACCTGGGAGCAAGCATTCAGTACATGCCGCGTGCCTGTAACAGCTGGTTCCATCATTTCTTTCGGTGGTGGTGAAAAAAACATGTCGTTAACACAGATTTAAATCATAAAAATAAATGATATTTGTGTTTTTATTTTTTATTTTAAAGTTGAGGGGAATTCATATTTAATGAAGAAAATTCATATTAGATGTTTTTTTTACCTTTAAAATTTGTGAAAAATAAATCTAAACTCGGGTTGATTTTTTATGTCGGGTCGGTTTTGGTTTTTGAGATAGTTTTTTTGTTTTTTTTTTTTTGATGTAATGGATATGTTTATCATGGTTTTCAATGTGTTTTATAGGTGTTTTGAGTAAAAAGTGGGTTGAAAAACAGGTTTTTGAATAAAAATAAATTTAAACTCTAATTTTCCAACTACCACAGTGGTCGGAATCTGGGCAAAATTAGATGACGTGTTGTCCTTTTGTTTCTCTTAAAAAAATTGGGACGACATTGCCCCAGGTGCTACAAAAAAAAAGATCCAGTCACGGGCCCTAACAAAATGGGTCAGATGGATGATGAAGTATTGAAAATTTTACTGTGTAGAGAAGTTTGAAGTAAATTATTAACAAGAAATTATGTTTTGATGTTAAGGATGAACATAATTGGGCGGATGAATTAGTACCAGTAATTGAACAGATGAATTAGTACTGGTAATTGGGCGAGTGAATTATTGCCCGATAATTGAGCGGATGAATTAGTACCGGTAATTGAGCAGATGAATTAGTAACGGTAATTGGGCGAGTGAAGTAATGCCTGATAATTGAGCGGATGAATTAGTACCGGTAATTGAGCGGATGAACTAATGCCCGATAATTGGACGGGTGAATGAGTGCCGGTAATTGGCAGGATGAATTAGTGTTCGATATTTGAGCGAATGAATTAGTGTCTCTAATGAGGGAGTAGTACCCTAGTGAAATGGCTAAAATTGGAATTAATTGGATGAATATGGAGGTGAAAATATTAATGATTCATAATAAAGTATATAGAAAAAATATTTTTATATGAGTGTATTGAAATGATACATTGCATTTATTGATAATTATGTTGATAAAATATTAATCTTATTTTTAGGACCCTCGCAGCAGTAAAATAGATCTTGCTTGAATATATACCACTTTTTGTGTATTTATATTGTTCAACATGTATTTTAAGAATTATGAATGATATAAAAGAGGTTGAATGAACCTTTGTATTTGTAGAACAAAATTGTTATATGTAATTAATGTGGATGTCATACTTAAAAATATTTGTGTTGTATTAAATATTTGCATTTTATCATAGTAGCTCGTAGGATTAGAAATGTTAAAATAATAAAAAGAAGAAGAAGAAGAATTTACCCTAAATTTTTATATTTAACTAAGAAATTATTCCAGATAAAATAGTGGGAGCCTTACATTCATAATCTAAGTTTTTATTGTTTTTTCTTAGAATCAATTAACTTTGCAAGTTATGTAAACCTTAGTATTATTTGTATATTTGTTTTTATTGATCACATCTTTATTATCGGACACTACATGTCTATTATTTTTTGTGATGTATTGATTAGGAAAGAGGTTAAAGATGATTGGACAATAATTATGATATGAATTGTGTCAAGAATGAAGATGTCGATAACTTGGTATGATCCTGTTACAAGGAAAACTCTGTCAAATTTTTTATTAAAAAAAATCACACCGAATAAAAATTAACACTTATAAGTAAATATGTTTTTTTTTGGGTCATGACATTAGTATTATTGAGAGGGTATTTAGAAGTGTGATAACGTTTGTTTTTTAAGGTGTTTTTTACTTGGAAATGTAACAAAATAATTAAAAAAAATTTTAGACATAAATACATCAAAACAATTCAAAAATATATATAAAAAATATTTCTAAACAAAAAATATTAATTATTTTTAGAAACCACGTCCCAAAACGCAAGTGAAAGCTATGTTGCTTTTTAACTCAATAACAAGTTGGTTCAAGATCAATGGCTATATATGTCAAAAAAAAATACATTCAATCTAATAGAATATGTTACATTTGAACTCGTAACAATTTAATTATTAAAGAAGCTATGAAATAGAATGAAATAACAATAAACTCCAATTTATAATAAGATAGTTGAGTTAAAATAAAATGTAGGTGATTAAAGAATTTGGCTGGATGGTTTCAGAGGTAATTCCTGAAATGCAACGAGAATCATTTGCTGTAGCAAAAACATCATCATGAAAGAGAAACATCCTTTGTTTTCTTCGAAGTAGTTCTGTATTGCAATCCTGTCTCTGCAAATCAATTGCATGTCTCGGGAACCACGAGAAAAGAAAAGCACACGACATAGACAAGTGTTTTTGGACCTGCGGCCCCTTACAGTGCTGCAATCGTGGTCCATAACAGGTGTAATAGGCCCCCAATGGACCCAAACCCTACCCACTGGTTTGAACTCGGTTCAATTGCCCACTGCCGACCCCTGTGGCTCGTGTCCACAGAGAGCGAAATGACCCTCGCGTTCCCATCAAAGTACAACAAGACGCCTGCCGTATTTTTAAACATAAATTGGATTCCCGTTACCATGATATCATCATGCCTCTTCCATTCCTTCAACATTCAATTTATATTTCTAGCTGATATTTTTTAAATGTTTATAAATAATTTAGATATAAAATATCAAAATTATATGGGGGAAAAAAACATTAATTGAAGCTTATTTGTCAAAGCATAACTTAAACTTTACAAGGACAACATTAGCAGATGAGAAGAATTCATACAACGAGGCAGGGCACTCATTAAGTGTCAAGGGGCATACCTACCTGCCAGCTCGATGAAAGGAACCAATGATGCATGTCACAGCCAGCAAAGCATCATCCATCGTGAGTGAGAGCAGAGGGCCCCCCTTGCTACGTGCATCTCCACGAGCTTTATCCACTTGCCACCTTTGTTAATCATGTATTATTATTTTTATTATTATCAGTGATCAAATTAACATAAATTAAACAGGATTAATCGTATATAAATCTTCTTCTTCAAAAATAAACTGTGATAATAATTTCGACATGAACATGGAATATAGTTTGGATTGGAAACTATTACAGGAGGAGCTCAGGATAATCCTTGGAATCAACTTAAATAAGGGAGCTGGAACAGAAATTGTATTTAATAATAATCTGTATTTATTTCCCACTAGAGATTAGATTAAGAGAGGGCGTGGGGCCCACACTGGCTGTCTGTTCATCCATCTGGGTCCACCTTTTCTTTTCTCTTTTTTTTAACATTTTCACCCTCTCCTCCCCCTCCCCCTCTAGCCAGCCAACAAATCATGAATCCTCCCCCTCCCACCCCTCTCCTCCCCCTCCCCCTCCCCCCTCTCTCTTCATCCCCACCAACATCATCAATAAATATTTACTCCTGTCAATACTATTAGTATCACCCTCCTAAAAAAGATTCTTCCCTTTCCTTTCTTTTTTGACACAGTACCCTCTCTTTCTCTGTAGTATATCGAGTATTGACCATCCAACTTTTATTTTCCCACACAACACAAGTCCAACTCTCCCTTCTCTCTTTCTGTTTTCCATCCCACCGACCTCACCCCACTTCAACTCTAGGGTTTCTTTTTCTTTCCCCTTTTCACTTTCTTCCTTTTATTGTGATTGTGATTCTTTCTCCCCCTATTCAACCCCATCACTTTGCTTTCCGATCTTTGTCAAAAACAACACTCCTCTTTCTTGATCCCTTTAGAATTCAATGGATTCTCAGTATATCTCATCAAATTCTGGGGTTTCTCTTTTAAACCAGCATGTCACTTCTTAGCACCCTCTTCTTTCCTTTCCTTTTTATTCTTCGAATCTTATAAAAATTTTGAATTTTGAACTAGCCTTTTCTTGCTTCTTCTTCTCGTGTTTCTCTTTTTGGGTTTTGTTGTTTGAATTGAATTCAATTGTCAATATGGCTTATCAAGCGGTTCCGGGTCCTAGCTCGGGATCGAGCTCAAGCTCAGGGTTTCAATACATGAATTCTCCATTTGGAGATACAACTTATACAAAGGTCTTTGTTGGGGGGCTTGCTTGGGAGACCCAGAGCGAGACCATGCGTCGTTATTTCGAGCAGTTTGGTGATATTCTTGAGGCTGTTGTGATCACCGATAAGAACACTGGCCGATCAAAAGGCTATGGTTTTGTTAGTATTTACTCATTCACTTACTCATGCTTGATTAATAGTCGTTTTGATCAAGGTTTTCTTGTGCTTATTTTGATGATTAAAAGTGATCTAGATAGCTGTTAAATTCTGGATTTTTTCCATTGTGGATAAATGGGCTGTGTTTTTATTTGATGGATGAAGAATGACATGGGTTTTTGAATTGTATTTGTGTGGAGGGTGTAGGTAACTTTCCGAGAACCAGAGGCAGCTAGGAGAGCCTGTGCTGATCCTACTCCGATGATCGATGGGAGACGGGCTAACTGTAATTTGGCTTCACTTGGACGACCTCGGCCACCACAGCCTTATGGTATCGGTTTTTCTAAATGCAAGAACAATTTTGTACTGGATAAGGAATATTGAAAGCCAATATGATTCAATTCTTTAGTTTTATTCGGGCTAATTTCCTCTGCTTGCTGCTTTGTTTCTAGTTGGACGTCTGAGACCAGCTCCCCCATACATTGCAAGTGTGCAAACCCCCAGAGGGACTTATGCTGGAAGTTTTGGCTACCAGCAACCAGTTTCTTATGGCTACCAACAAGGCTTGATGTATCATCCATATGGGTAGGTTTTATGCTACATTCCAAAGTAAACAATAATTCTACTTGTTGCTGTTAAAAAGTTTCCTCAATTTGGCTGGTACAAAGTATCAAATTCAATTTCATGATATGTGAAGAAGGATTTTTTTTTAAAAATTTTTTGTCCTCCTTATTTATGTGTTATCTGAAGTCATGTATTCATTTTTGCATTTACGTATCTGGTTGGCTTTTTAAAGACGCTATGGCAATGCCATATTTTGTTTCCTGTCAATTCCTGCCAACTTTCCCAGGAGTTGCGCTTAGAATTTAGTAGAGTTCAATATGGAATTTTATGTCAGCTCATTGTTAATTTGTAAATATCTGTTTTTTTAGGCTAGTTGACTAAAATTTGTTTGATGGGTCATGGTTCAATTTTAGGTGTAGTTTCTATTGTTCGCAATACTGATGTCTACTTAATATAGGCAGAACCCTAACTTCAACTCTAGAAGTAGTCTTTATTGCTCCTCGTATGCACTGCATTTACTCATCAACCTATGTTGTGAAGCGAATGAAACTATGGATAGAGTGGCCACGGTTTTCAAGTTAGATTGGGTATATGTCCTTTGCAACTACTTTCTCTTTTTTACATTTCCCAGCTCCCTTATACGTGGCTATTCATATACACACCAATCACATCATTGAACGTCAGTTTGAGATTTCTAGCTGCTCTAGAAGTAAGTCTGTTTCCTAGAATTCGGGGTTCCTTTTGTCCAAGTTACAGTGATGTGACATGGTGTGATTGGTAATTGCAGGAATGCAAAAAGTGGTAGTTGCAGAGGATATGTGCCCCAGCTCATTGTTTATTGAACAGGCAAGATCACAGTCATGGTTTGAAATGTGTATATAGAAAAGAAAATAAACTGGAAACATTAGTTTTTGGGGTGTGGTGCCCATCGCACTGTGCATTTATCCTTTGGACATATTTGAGAGAGAGCTCATTTTTAGGAGAAGTAACCATGTAGTTTTCTTGAAAAATCCTGGATTCTTTCAGTGTTATGATGATATGTTTACTTTGTTCTCTCCATGTAATATGATTTCTATGTAAAATTCCTTTCCCTATACTGATCTTTTTGCCATCTCTATGGTTGGTTCATCTATTCAGCTATGCAGCATATGGACCTGAATACGTTTATCAACAGGTAAATGGTGACAGGAATTAGGATCTTTTTCTTGGGTTTTTAAACTGTCTTAAAACTACCAAGATGACTTGATACTGATTATTGTTGCTGTCTTCCTACTAGCAGGGTGTTTACAACCCTTATGCTGCTGGCCAGCAGTACCTTCAGATATATGGAGTTCCTGGAACAGTGAACACAGGCATGTATCCTTATGGGCAGTTCGGTCAAAATGTTCCTGGAGGTCATGGTTATACAACAATGCAAGGATATGCTGTGCCAGGTCATCATATTATGCAGTTTGGTGGACCAGGTGTCAATGCAATGACAACTTCACCTTTGCCAACGATTCAAGCACCATATCCTACAGGTTAACATTTCAGCTCAAAATCTCTTCACTGTTCCATTCAAATGTCAAGGACATGAGAAAACTAGCTGATGTCTGATCTTGTCTATATTTTTCATAGCTACTTTTGGCATCATAAATTGACTTCATGCACAAAAGTGCTAAGAAATTAGTTGTGAAAGTGAGGGGAAATTCCGTTCACAGAGAGAAACTATTGAAATGGTACCTGTTGTGGGCTCAGAAACAAGTAGAACCCTTTGAGGAGGGGACTAATAATCGTCTTAAACTTTCGATGATAAAGGGAGGGTAAAAAATCCTACCAAAGAAGTGGCATTGTTATGCAATTAACTGATGAATGTTGCATAAAAAAATAACCACACTGGTAAACCTGATTGAGGAAATGCATTGGTTTGCAGGTATAGCTGCAGCTGTTCCAGCACAGCAACAGTTTATTGTTCCCGCTCCTTCTCCTCAATATATGCATAGTAGCGGTTCTGACCAAACCACTGGGTGAGGAGCTGATCAAGGTGAGTGGCATCAAACGGCCATGGGAAGTATGGCACAATGTTTTCAGACCTATGCTGCCACCATTATGTTGTAACATGGACCGATTGTTTTTCAATCTTAGGTATCCTTAAGACTGCAGCAGGACTAAGAGCAGCGGAACTGCTACTTGCGTGGCGGGCTTCGAATCTAGCCTTGCAAACTATTTACCTTGCATTCTAGAGGTACAATCTTTGAGTTTTCTGTAAGCATGCATATTTACTGCTAAATGAGAGCGTGTCCTGTACTGAACTAGAAACTACGGTACTTAAAATTACTACCCTATTGTTATTTAGAAAGTAAACCTCGATTTTGGCGAGTCTCAAACCATACTGTGAAGGCATAAACCATCCCCTTCACTTTGTTGGAGTCCAGTATCAACCTTTTTTTGAAACTATATTACTGAAACTATGCCACTCGTTCTTGGTGGTTTACATGTAGCATGAGGCCCTTAAGATAATTGCATGGAAAGTATTAATCTTACAGATTTGATGTTGTGCAGGTCATACGTAATCATGCTCACCAGAGAAGTCGAGGGGGATCTGAGCTGCCCCGAACGGGTGGAGAAGGGATGTGGGAAATTCTTCCTTTACCCTAGTGTATAGAAAACTCTTGTATGCTGCCAAAACTCAGGAAGAGTAACAGGCAGCATTGCATTTTATGGATGCTGGAATTGGTTCCTGGCAGCCATATCATAGGAATAATAAGAAACCGTAAAAAGAAACCATCATGTTAGAATCAACATATGATTCTTTTATAGTCTAGTAGTCCCAGCATTTGGGTGTATAGGTAGTCTCGTGTCTGTGTTGGTGTCCTGCATTGTATTTAACCATCACTGGTGCTTTGTTCATACTAGTACTAGCGGTTCTCCCTTTTTTCGGGCTCTCAAGTCTTTGTAATTCGGATCATATGGAAAGCAGACCTCAAAACATGGGGGAAGCTCCACGTATATTTAATTTAAAAAAAAAAAAAAAGTTGTGTGTGGACGGTCGTCTCCTTGCAAGGTCTGCCCAAATATCTTGTCTATGAACTTTGGTTCAAGCGTTTTGGCCCCTTCAAGCAGCAGGAGGGAGAGGAGAGACTACGTATAAAGAGGTAAGCGAAGTGTCCATTGTACGGAACTGATTCCCCTTTCACAAGAATCTGCTACATGGTCGCATCCATTTATTTGCAGGTTGGTGGCTCAACAATTTGCCTTGTGTGTTTGGCTTTATAAAATTGGGATTTGTGAATTGGCAAAGCGCGTGTTGCCAAACAGGCACTAAGAGAAAGGAATATTTTATTTGTGTTTTACATAAATAAAGTCACCAATTGAACTTCCTTTAAACGGGTTGAACCGACCATAAGCAAATTAAGTCAAACAATTTGGCTGCACCCCTAACATTTGACCATTGTATTCACTCGGTACAAGGAGTTTAAAGTGAAATTACAAGTGCTATAAAGTTTAGAAAATATTAAATACATGGAGAGTTGTATTTTTCCATCTCACAAAAATATGAGATTCAAAATGTGAGATGGAGAAGGACAACTCTTCCCATGCTAAATAATTACCATAAATTAGTCTATAGTTTAGAAAAAATAATCAATTGGTTCCTGCAGTTTCAAGAAATATATGTTTCTTGAAACTATAGACTATATATGTATTTTAAAATTTATCTATAACTTTTTTCTTCAATCTATTTTTAATTTTGATACATATAAAAAAGAAAAAAAATAGAATGGATGGAATAATTAACAAGAAAAGAAAGAATTTATTAAAACAACTAATATTAAAATACTGATAAAAAAATATTTGATTATTTTTAAAATTACAGGGATTAATTAATTTATTCTAATACAAGGACTAAGTCATAATTAATCCCTCATCATTTTATAATTCAGTCATTGGATGCACACCAAACTACGTCGCTTTAACGGGAGCAGAACAGCATACCACTCTCTATCCTCAAAAGGAAGGAGCCTGCTCGTTAAAAACATAAAAGAGAGAAATTACGACTCGTTAAACAATTCCCACCTTCAGCAACATCCGAGCGCTCTCTCTCTCTCTCTCATTGGAGCGCCTATAACAGCAGTCATGGCCTCAGTATCACCCGCACCACCATCTCTCCACCCCAAAATCCCTCTATCCTCTACCGTCAAACCTGAGATTCAACCTCCCACAACCGCCGCACCTTCTCCCCGACCACCACAACCACCTCCTCCCTCCTCCGAACCCGACGTCGTCCACATCCCTAGCTACTCCCGTAAGTCCTCCAAAACCCTTATCCATCATCCCTACATGATTGCATTATATTTGAATCAATTATTTTTTGTTTTTTTATAGGCTGGTTTTCATGGGACAACATACACGAATGCGAGGTCCGATTCCTCCCAGAATTCTTCGATTCGCGATCGCCTTCGAAAAACCCTAGTGTTTACAAGTACTACAGGAACTCAATCATCTCCCAATTCAGGAAAAACCCTTCCGCCAAACTCACTTTTACTGAAATCAGGAAGACTCTCGTAGGCGATGTGGGGTCCATTCGTAGGGTTTTTGATTTCTTGGATGCTTGGGGTTTGATCAATTACTCCCCTTTGAATAAGCAATTGAAGTGGGAAGATGGCAAGGATTCTTCTTCCAAGACTGCTGCTTCGCCCGCCGGTGGTGGTGGTGGTGATGGAGGGACTGCCGGTGATGCTAATGCTAGTAATACTAAGGACAATTGTAAGAGATTGTGCAGTGGTTGTAAGTCTCTCTGTAGCATTGCTTGCTTCTTTTGCGATAAGGTAACTTTCTCTTGTTCTAGCAAATGCTTTTTTCGATCTAGGGATTGATGTTGTCTTTGTTTTCTTGATTTTGAATTTTGATGCAACGCTTGGTTTAATTCAATGTCTAGAGCACATGCCTGTGTGTAATGTAATAATTGGATGTTAATGTCGGACAGTGGTGTTTGAGTTTTTTTGTGTAAGCTAATGTATGAATGAGATGGTATATGAATGGTTTGGATTATTGTTTACTGTTTGTTATTGTTATACAGTATGATATAACTCTTTGTGCCCGGTGCTATGTGCGTGGAAACTATCGGGTTGGTGTCAGTTCATCGGATTTCAGGCGGGTGGAGATAAGTGAAGAGGCAAGGACAGATTGGACAGAGAAAGAGACTTTGCAACTTCTTGAAGCTGTTATGCATTATAGGGATGACTGGAAGAAGGTTGCGCAACATGTTGGTGGTAGAAGTGAGAAGGACTGCATTACTCATTTTATCAAGCTTCCTTTTGGAGAGGTTTTTACTGATTATACAGACGTAGGGGATGTTGACAGCAAGTATAACCAAATAAAGGACTGTGATGATGATGAATCTGGACGAAATGGTAATGGTTCTCCATCCACAAGTAAAAAAATACGTCTCTCACCTCTTGTGGATGCAAGCAACCCAATAATGGCTCAGGTATAGTCTTCCATTCATTTTTAAGTTTGAAAGTACTGAAGAATTTTACCAAAAATGTTTGTCTTAGAAAAAAATGAAAAGATCATGGCTACAAAAAAAAAAAGAGAGGGCATTTTCAATCAAAATTCATAGAACTTTGAGATTTAGACGTATGTGTGCTGGATTTGATTGGTTTAGGAACCACTTGGTTGACCAAAACTTGACCGCATCCTGTGCAACAAAAATATTGTCCGTGAGACTATTTTTTGATCTTCAAACAATAATTAAAAGTGACCTGGTATAATTTCCTCCCTTGCTTCCTTGAACATACGCTTAATAATCAACCTTGATTTGCATCATACTTGGTTTCAATTTTGTTGTGGTGTGAATCCATGTAGTGTCATTTTTTTATTAATTTGATGTCAAATATGCACTGATATATTTATTTGAAATTTTCTCAGGCTGCTTTTTTATCAGCTTTGGCGGGCACAGAGGTTGCAGAAGCTGCGGCTCGAGCAGCTGTAACTACTCTGACTGAGGTGGAATATGGAGGAAGTAAAGGCAGTCTTGAATTTGTTTCCAGGGTTACAAAACACCTAGGTATGATCAGCTTCTCCAAAATATTGCGTTGGTGCACTGATGTGAAATAGATTCTCTAGGCTGTATGCTTTTGTTATTATGAAAAGCTAGGGTTTGGTCAGTTGGGAATATTCTAATCATCTTTACTAGTTTTCAAGGGGGTTTACACAATTTACTTAGATTGTGAGCGATAAGCCTACAAATTGCCATCCATATCCTATCAAAATAATGGAATCTTAGTCCAGACTCAAGTACTGAGGGAGTCCTTTTGCTGCATCTGTAGCAAAGAGCAAGGTTGATAGATAAAACCCGTTCAAATTAATCAATGAAAGGAAGTTCATTTGTCAATATCCCTGTTACATTTGCCAATCAAATATTTTTATATCTTCCATACATCACCTAATTAAAGAGTTGTTGCGCTCAGTCTTGCTATGATCAGGAATGTTAATTTATCTAGACCATCCAACTCTCATAACATAATGAGTTTTTGTTCTCTGGGTACAGATTCTGGTGTTGCATCAAATGGTGACACCAATCTAAGCGCTTCAGTAAAAGCTTGTTTGGATGCGAATTCACTTCTGGAGAAGGAAGAGTCGGATGTGGAGAGAGCAATTTCCAGGATTACAGAAGTTCAGGTGCACAGGATTCTTTATCCATACCTTTTTCACTCTTGAACGTGTCGATGGTTATTAACAATCTCAAGGTTTTGCAGATGAAAGAGATTCAAGATAAGATTCTTCGGTTTGAGGAGTTGGATTTGCAGATGGAGAAAGAGTGGCAGCAGCTGGACCAAATGAAGAACCTTCTCTTTGCTGACCAGCTCAGCGTTTTATCTAAAAGAAGTGTAACAACAAAAATCGACGAACGTGGTTCAACACTGAAAGCAGAGGAACGAGGGGATGAAAATGCAAAAACTGATTGATGTATTCAATTTTTATATTAATCAAATGTTAATTTATTTTCATTCTGAGACCTCCCCATTTTCATTCTCAGGTCACAATAAATCGGTATATAGCAAAGCAATCTGAAATTTATGTCACAACTTACTAGCGACTAATTTATTTTTGTGGCTTATGGTACTTTTGAAACAGTAAGTTGACTTTAAAATTATATGATTTAAAAATTAATAAAGTTGGACTTTGTGTAAAATCGGTGAACTCTAATAAATAATCAGGTAAAATACTTCCTAATTAACTCTCGTTTCTCAACCTTTGTTTCCTCTCTGTCTAACAATCTTTTCACGCTTGTTAGGCATTCTGAAGCCCTCTTTATTGCAAACGAGCGCCGCCCGGCCAAAAGCAGATCCATCACTTCTTGATCGAGAAAGCAAATCCTATGCCGCATCGTGGCGTCCTCTCCACCAGCCATCGTAAGATGTTTTGTTTATTTTTTTATCCTGTGAGATTATAGTGAGGAGTTGCATATGAGATTTCCAAGAAAGAAGATCAAGAAATTGCTTTTAACAGCTTGGTTTTTCAACGCAATTTCTTGAATCTCTGTTTTGATTCTTTTGTTCGTAGGAAACCTTTTCCTCTTGTACGCTTGTCTTCTTGAACATTCTAGCAATTGAACAGTCTTTTTTATTTATTTTTCCTTCCCATCGTGCACTGGCTGGGGATCAACTGAACTAATAATACACTGTGATTATTTTACAATTATTTTAAGGTATTTGGACCATGTATAAAAAAATCATTCATTATTTTACAATCCAAATTTATACTAAATTTTCTGTAGATCGATGAATCTCATAGAAGCTAATGCTATAATTACACAAGTCGAAAAGTATAAAATAAGTGAAAATAATTGTTTGGGAATAATAAAACTTAAGGTCATGTCCATCAATAATCAATAATTGTTTGTCTGCATTCTCTTACAGGACAAAAACTGACCTTTAAATGAAGACAATTTCAGAATTATATTGATTTTATCGAATTAAGGTTTTATTCATAATTTCATGGCATCCTTGATTAAAAGGATTAAAAGGGAGGGAAAAGTTGATCCCATCTGCAAACAGATCTCTCACAGTGAGTTTCTCATCTACAAACAGTCCACTTAGACTGAGTTCGGCCCAACTTCATGGAAAATTCTTAGATCCAGCAAACCCACAAAAACTTAGGGTTCCTTTTATAAGCCCATTTTTACTGGGTTTTTATTAGACTCTTAGATAGCATTAAAAATAAAAATATATTTGGTTAAAAATAAAAATAAAAATAAAAATAAAAATATAAAAATAAATCCATCTCTATGATAATTTTAAAATGAATTTTTATACTTTTAAAATAAAATGTAAATAGAAAACATGTCTCTAAAAACAATATTTATTATTTTTTTATTCCTAGAATAAAATTCAATATGTTTTTTATGTGTGTTTTATGTTGTGTTGAATTAGGTTCTTGATCAGGTTAGGTCGAGTCAATCCTTCATCTATTTTTTTTTTAAACTGAGATCAATTCAAGACTCAGGTCAGTCCGTCAAATCAGTCTTGGTTTTATAACTAAGGTTATTATAATATTATTAATTTCAACACACAATATAAACTAAAGAAAAAAATCTAATTATTTTTTAAAATATATAAGTTTGACAACAATACATATTAAGAGTAAAATAATTTTTTTATATTTTATTTTATCTTGGCCACCATAACAAAAAAAAATACAAAGACAATTATTTTATTTTGTACATCACTATCAAACACAATTCTATTTCTATTTTTTTTTTCTATTTAGTCTCCTCTATCTCCATTGTTTCTGTCTCTACTGTTCCGGGACATTAATCAAACGCTATCTTAGTGTGTGTTTGATATTGATATAAAGTATTTTTTAAAAATGCTTTTTACTTGAAAATATATTAAAATAAATTTTTAGTTTTTTCTTACATTAGCATATTAAAAGTATAAAAAAACATTAAAAAAATTATATCAATACTTTTTTAAAATAAATACACTTTTAAAAAATACCTAGAAAAAAAATTACTCTACTTCAAAATGGGTTCTCAATGTATAAAGGGCTCTTCGCTTTGAGTTATTTTCTTTTACAACTAAAAGAAGTAATTATAATTAAAAAAAAAAAAGAATTCATTCAACAATAGAAATTCTAGAGAATGTAACTGCAACGTTGAAGAGCATTATGAGGATCAGTCGTCAAGAAATTATACAAGAAAGGACATTTTTGTGCTTCAAACGATCTTAAAGATGTTCTCTCAAATTGTTTGATATATTTAAAGAAATTTAATAAATTATAGTACTGGATATTATTTTTAAGATTTGAACCTAAATAATCAAAAAAGGAAATATACTCTTTTAATCATTAAGCTTACTTCCTTCAAGTTATTTTTTATTGTTTGATAACGAAAGAAAAGTAGTAGTTATTGTTATTATTATTATTTCTCAAGATCTATTAATGTATTAAAAGAGACGAAGAGGGTCACTTCAAGAAAAAAAAAAAAACTAGCAATTTTTTAATAGAAAGTAAACTTACCTTTCTAGTTTCTTCAATGGAAGTTTTCAAGAAAAATGAAAGAAATTTTTAATCATGGCTTGAATGACTTTATGTCATCCAAATCTAATTTTTTAATAACTTGCTAGTGGAGAAACAGATTTGGAAATTTCCCTAGCATTTCAATTATCAGTATCATCACTATGAGTGGCTTGTATACAAAAGTAAATCTCTAACACGTTTGTCTTTCTTGACTTTGGTTAGGGTGGCAGACAGTTTCCCCGAGGTTTCTCTCTCCTCTGCACCTTCCTGTGATCAACTAAGAAGGTGCAAATGAAAGAAGAAATTGTGAGATATATAACATGGTGATATTTCAGTTAAGCTGAATTGTAGTGAAAGGGGACAACAAGATGGAGAGAAAAAGGCAGAGGATATGTTTGGATAAGAAAATGCATAAGAGGGAAAGGCAGAGGATGTTCTTGGATCGTGGAGGTGAGCTATTGGAAGAGCTGATTGCTTTTTGTAATGCTAGATCCAACCCTATCAGGAACTTCTCTCTCAACCAACTCCAAAAAGCCATTGATGACTACCATCCAAGCCATCCTCTTGAAACTCTCACAGATTTAGAAGATTCAGGTTTTGAATGGTACGAAGGAATTCTTGAACAGCGCCTTGTTTTCATCAAGAGCTTTACGCGTTGCACTAAAGAGGTCTACCGTGACATCGTGGTCTCGTCGCAGATGAGCAGCCACAACAATGTTCTCAAGCTTTCAGGTTGCTGTTTGGAGATCCCAGCAGGTCCAGCTCTAGTTTTTGAATATCCAGAGAATGGATGTCTGGAAAGACTTATTCATGATGGATCATTAACTTGGGGAACCAGATTGAAAATTGCCAAGGAAATTGCAAATGCAGTGACATATCTCCACACTGCATTTCCCAGGCCAACCATCCACAGAGACATAAAGCCTCGAAATATCTTCCTCGGCCAGAATTATGATGCCAAACTCTCTAATTTCTCTCTCTCCATATCAATCCCAGAAGGGGAATCACAAGTCGAAGATCAGCTCGCAGGGACAATTTTTTTCGTGGACCCTGTTTATGTTCAAACTGGTTTTGTTACAGAGAAGACTGATGTCTACAGCTTTGGGGTGCTTCTGCTCGTTCTTCTTACTGGACGAATAACACTTCAAGAGCGAATCTTTCTGATAGATTATGTGAAAGACTTGGTTGAACAGGATCAGGTAAATGAAGTTGTGGATCCTAGGATTAGGGGAAACAGGGGAGAAGCAATTGATCAGCAACTGGTGGAAGCATCCATTGAACTAGCCTTGAGATGCACCAATGGTTCAGGAGAAGATAGGCCACTAATGATAGAAGTAGCAAAAGAACTCCAGCGAATTGAAAGATCAATCACTGCCGCTCCGTAGCTATGGACATCCTTATAGCCCGCAAGATGCTTCTTGATGCTTGTCATCCAGTACCATATTTCTTTTGCCAATTACATAGATTCTGAAATCGCGTCTCTTAAGATTTGGTAATCTGAGTCCGATAAACTCTCTTATTAATTAGTTTACCATTAAGTGGCCATCTTCATTGGCCTGATTGGAAGGCATGGTTTGCTGTACCAATGAGAACAGTTCTTACACCTTCCATATGCGAGCGAATGCTAGCACAATTATCTTCAATTATACAGAACTTTTGTTGATGAAGGGACTTTTGTGCTTAATGGATTTGTGGAATAAAGCTGAATTTTGAATTCCATTTTTAGCAAAGCAAAGGGATTTCTACTACACTGTTGTTTTCAAGGTAAAATCTTGAACTCCACATCTATACCTACGTACATACCCTTTATATTTATTTGATAATTGAAGTTGAAAAACAAAAAACAGTGATTCAATCTTCTTTCTTTGACCTCAACAAAAGTTGTCTTTGCTGTGAGTCCATAACCAGTCTAACATGGTGCTTCTTTAAGAAGCTCTCTTCGCGAGTCGCAGATTCATGCGAATCGAATGTGATAACTCAAGAATTTTTAACACATGGCCGCCAAAGAAGAAAATGAAAGAATGATACCTGGTTTACAGGTAGTTCATGTCATCAAATGAACCTGAAGGATGAAACAGCCTGCAAAACCAAATAGTTTTCACACACCTTCCGGATCTCGGTGCCAAATTTCACCGATTCTTCATCGACAAACTGCAATAATATTGTAAAACAGAACTTAAATTTAGTAACCCCGCCACCATTCCTGAGTTTTTACATCACCTGCTACTTGTATATACAGAGATCAAAAGATTCAGAAGCAATGTACCGTGGCTGGGGAATAGATATCTTAAACTTGTTCACATCATCGGTATAAACACGAAAGCCCTCTGCCACACTTGAAATTCAGCAGTTATATATTTCCTTTAATTAGAATAAATGCTAAAAAAAAAATACAAAAAATCAAGTATAAACATTAACGTAAGAACACCACAACGAAAAATCACCACTACTAATTACTGTTGTACTTCGGTTAATAGTACTTGGTTATTTTTTTTTATATAAAATATATACAACATGATTTTTTTTATAAATACATATTATATGAATTGATTTAATAAAAATTAATGAAAGTGATAAAATTAATTATATGTATATTGGGAACAAAATTAAAAAAAAAACTGATGTGAATATTTTTTAAAAAATAAAAAATAAACCTTCTGGAGACTCTAACTTGAGCGTACAAAGAGTTATGAAACATGAAGTGATTATGGATATAGGTTTCAAAACCATGCTTTTCATCGTAATTACTAATGAAAAATCTTGATTTGGGTTTTGAAATGATTGAGTTAATGTTTGATTATTCTTGACAAATGATTGCGTGAAAATCATTGCACAACTCTACTAGTCTATCCACAAACAAAATACTCCCAGTGTGCTAGCTAAAATTCAAGAAAGGAAATGGAGAATTATTCTTTAATAATAATAATAAAATATCTGTCTTTTTCTTGTGTCTTTTTGTAAGTCCCTGAGATTCCATTTTAATCTTTTTTTTTTTTTTTTACTAACCAGATCGATGAGAGCTGCGGTCCAAAATTCTAATTAATTACCTATCCAAAACACCTCAAACTTCATCTTTTCTACATACATATTTCTTCTTCTTTGGCAGAAGGATTAAAGAAAAAGACCCTTGCTGAGGATCTAAGATAACATTAGCATCCATTCTCAATTTGTCTTCTTTTTTTATTTTATTTTTATTTTCATTTTGATGAATAATTTTTCATCATCATCACTAGTATCATTAACTCAACATTCAAGTCAACTTGATGATCCATCAATTCAAAGCATCAATTAAATCAAATTAAATTATAATTTATCTAATTAACTTGATTAAAACTCATGATATAGGTTTTGAGTCGGGTCATATTTAATAACTTTATCATTGACTTAAGATCTATCTTTAATGTTAATTTTCTCAAGAAGGTATTAATTTTAATTATCAGCAATATTAAATTGCAGATTAGGATTCTATTCAATTACGTAAACATATCAATGATAATAAGTAAAACCTTCCGATTATATTAATTAACTTAATTATGCTAGAAAGATATTTCCTTATTTAGCTTGCCATAACTCTTTCACCCACCAATAGGTTACCTCTCCTCTCTCTCTCTCTATATATATATATATATATATATAAACTAAGAAAAAAAGCATATTCAAATCAAATAACATCATTTAATTATACTTATTTTTACTAAGCATTAATTAGGGTGGATAAATTAAGTCGTGGAACCTTTTATTTGTAACTTTTAAGGGCCAAAATTAAAATTAAGGCCACTGATCACTTGGTATAAGAATTAAGTAAATTCAAACCAAAAGCTTAAAAAAATACAGTTTAATTTTAGTTGATGGACCGACAACCTCGCCACCTCCCTCAGTATTGTAAAACTGTCAAGCCTTCCCATCACAATCATTAAACTTAACCTGGTATCGAATCAACACAAGGTTAAGATTCTTTGTTAGGAGGGTTATTCTTTTTTATTTTATTTTTTTTAAAAAAATCAATAAGTTTTTAATCAAATTTAAAAGTCACAAAATCAACCTACTCTTTTTATTTACTGTGAAACAAGGTTTCGGGTCCAGCTACCAGTTTTAACACGCACAAGTGGAATTTCTTGTAAGGACTTAAAAGAGAAGGAGAATAGACTAACCACCGATCCATCCAATTGTACAAATGTCCAAATAACAATAATTAAATTTTATACATTATGATTTCAAGATAATATAAACAATTGATGCAAAATTGTCATAACTTCCATACCATAACATTCCTCGAGTAGGAATGAACCTAGTACTCGCTACGAATTGACTTACATGCAAAACTATGGATTTCTTTTAAATCCTGATCGCCACGTGGATGCGTGTACATCAATTTAACACTCCAGACTCAGAGCACAGGCTAATCTTGAAAAAGAGGGAGGCTGCACTAAATACAATAAAATAATAATCACGGAAGCAAATTTAGGCCTACTTTTTAGTTTTTACCTGTCTTTTTTTTTTTAATATATATAAAAAATAATAATAAAGTTCTCTCTCTCTCTCTCTCTTTCTCACCGCAAGGGAAAGGCATGAGAAAGGGAAAACCCCCCAAAAAGATTATTTAATAATAATAATAAAAAATAGTGTTTGAATTAAATTATTAACTTAATATTCAGATTTCTCACATTTCTCTGAGAAATACCCCTTGCAGCTCTTCATTTCCTCCACCCCCTGTGAATTCCTTCTCTTTTACTTTCTCCTAATTTATCGGTAAGTCTATTTTATTTTATTTTATTTCTCTTGTTTTCCTATTTTTCTTTTTAATTTAAAAAATAATTAAAAGTTATGACGAAATTCTTTCCTTCCTTTACGCAAAATACTTTCCTTTTCAGATTTTCTTCTCAGAAAAGGATTCCTATTTTCTGTTTTAACAGTTGTTATTATTTTTTTCTCTTATGGGTTTACTAGATTCTTGTCTAGATTTATGTCCCCTAGATTTACGCGGATTCTTCTGTTTCTAGTTTAGTTTTTTTATTTTTTTCTTACAATTTAAGACAAATTAATGATCTCTTGCTACAAGAAGAGAAAAAAAAAAAAAACCCTTCCTTGCTCCTCTCTTGCACGGTTCAGTCGGGAGCAATAAATTTTTGAAATTTAAAGAGTGTGAATCTTGAGGTTTTTTTTAGTGATCTGAAAGTGATTTTTTTTAGGACAGAGGTTGTCTGAAAATTTAGTAGACCTGAAGATGTCGGGGTCGGAGACAGGGGTGATGACAAGCAGAGACCCTTTTAGTGTGACAGGACTGCAACATAAAACTGAGGTACCGTCACAGCCGGTCATACAAAACATGCGTTTAGCCTTCAGTGCTGACGGTGCTGCTGTTTACAAACCGATAACCACCGCTACTACCACTACGGTGGCGTCACCTACCTATCAGCCTGGTGGGGTGGAAGGATCGGCTGTTGGGGCCTCGGTATCTCCTCACTGGATTAATGTAGGAGGGAGTGGAGGAGATCCAATGAAAAGAAAGAGAGGTAGACCAAGGAAGTATGGGCCAGATGGCACTATGGCATTGGCTCTTGCGTCTGCACCTCAGTCTGTTGCTGTAACCCCACTAACAAGTTCTGGTCTCTCTTCTCCTCCAGCTCAGGCTCAGGTTCAGCCTCTTGTTCTTACTCCATCTCCTGGGTCTGATGTTGGTGTCGCTGGTCCTGCTGTTGCTCTCGGAGGATCAGTGTCGCCTACTGGGGTAAAGAAAGCCAGAGGCAGACCTCCTGGTTCTAGCAAAAAACAGCAACTTGATGCTCTCGGTAACGACCAATGACCCATATATTTATGGGTCTATATATGCACACATACATATGCACACATATATATAGTTTGTTAATTTATATTTTATTAAATTTATCGATTTCTTTTTTATAAAAATCAATTTGTTTTTCTTTTCATTATTATGAAAAATTGAAAATTATGAAATATGGGCGGTGTCAATATAAGTGTCAGTGACGTGGGGCGGTCGGAATGAATGTTTTATAGAGGCGACAAGTTACAGTAGGCGGCGGCGGAGGAGGAGGAGCGTGTGGTAGAGTTGTGAGGCACACAGGACATGAGATAGAATAGTTGTTGGTTTTGCTGTTGCTGAGATGCAACAAGTAAAGAAAAAAGAATATTGAACTGTGGCTACTGGCTACCGGGGGTGTAAAATACAAAAGGGCTAATCTGACATGGGATTCTTATTTCCAAAAATTACTATTATGCCCCTTTTTGAATTTTTTGAATGAAAATAAATTTATTATTTTCCTATAAAAATATCGGTGTTGAATTTTTAATTGAATAAGACCAATCAAATTCCTATAAAATCCAGTCTCATGCAACACACACACACACGTATGAAACTTAACCAAAAAGATGATGCAGCTTCATGCTATATCATCTCAGAGAATAAAAAAAATTTGTTCGATGCTGATTGCCGAATGCCTCCAGCCTGCATGATTCTTTTGTATTATTTTTTTCTGGGGTGGGGGGCTTATGTTTAAAATTCTCAATATTTTTATTTTGTATATTTCTTGCTGTATTTACACGAATATTTTCTGTATATCAATGTGTTTCTTTTTGCAGGATCAGCTGGGATTGGATTCACGCCACATGTGATCACTGTGAAAGCTGGGGAGGTTTCCATTTTTCCTTTATATTATAACTCTCTTTTCTTTTCCATTTTTAACTCTTTCTGCTTCTGGGAGGTAAATCTTAGTTGTTGTTTGCAACTCATCACCATGATCACTGTAATCCTTTTTTTTTCCAAGGCATTACCGTAATATTATTTGGCATATCCATATCAGTTGGCGATTAACTTAACTTTGATGATTGAAGCATGGATTGCTTGCCCATCTTTTGATTTTTTACCTCCGAAAGCTGGTTACTTTACTCAGTCCCGGCATCGGTTTTCTTGTGTTCCTGAGTCACTATGGAGGGTGACAAATTTTATATGACCTAAGAAACATCGTGATGTTATATTAGGAAAATCGACCTGTTCTACCCCGAAGGCCAAAGAATGAGAGAAGAAATGCTGGCATGCTTATAAATTTGAATATAATAATAATTGTGTATCCCAGTACTTAGAAGTTCTTTTGGTAGTTGATCAATCAATGCATAGACTGCAAGTACGTAGCTTAGAAGGAAAATGGTGAACTACTTAAAGTGGACAGCTTTAGGGGAAGGTAATTCAAACTAGTTCCATAATGATCGTTCATGTTTTGTTGGTAATTAGTGACTTTTAAGGCAATCAAATTGCTTTAGTGGGTGAGATATATGGTGAATAAGTGCTACTGATATGAGATTGTTTATCGTCCTTGTGCCATTGATATGAGAGGTGAGGATTTGGAAAGTGCTGAACTTGTTAAGATTGCTTATATGTCAAATGATCGTGTTTCTGATATCTTAATCATAACTCATGTCGTTGATACTTCAGCTTTCGTAGTATTTCTTTCCTCGTAGAAAACAGTTTGCTTTTCTTTCCAACTTGTTGTTTTGGTATTATTTTGTTGTTAAACTTATGATTATTAGCACATAGTTTATCTTGTAATTGGTGGTTGACTTTTATTTTATTTCCTTTAAGGATGTATCGTCGAAGATTATGTCATTTTCTCAGCATGGTCCAAGGGCTGTTTGTATCTTGTCAGCAAATGGTGCCATATCCAATGTGACTCTTCGCCAACAGGCCACATCTGGAGGAACTGTAACTTATGAGGTGAGTGACATCGCATAAATTTTTCTGGAAACAGAAAATGTCCAAGAATTTAATAAAATCCTTTAAAAAATTTCTTATCTTCTTATAAAGTTGAACACTAAAATCTGCAAATGTCAATAAGGATTTTAACCATTTCGAATCTCTGTCGGGGAGGTATATATAAAACCATGTCTGAGTTGTTAGCTGTTGAAGAATCAGCTTTGTGGTGTCAAATTCTTGCCCACTTGTTAATGTTACTTTTGCTGATTAATATTCATGAAAGTAGAGGATTCATGCTCATGAGGGCTTCCTTTCATTAGATTTTTCGGTCACCTTTTCCCAACTTGTTAATAGCTTTTATATATTTCCATGAACACTGTGTTTCAGTTGTGCACTGGAGGCAATTCTGTCCTTGCTGATTGTGGTCCGGTCCACCTCTGACCAAAGTCTTCACTCATTGTTTCTTTTCAAAAAAATTTGCTCCTTCTCAATTCAGGGAAGATTTGAAATTCTGGCACTTTCTGGTTCATATCTGCCATCAGAAAATGGGGGTCAAAGGAGCAGGACTGGAGGTCTAAGCGTGTGTTTGTCTGGCCCAGATGGTCGGGTGCTAGGTGGTAGTGTGGCTGGTCTTCTAATGGCTGCAGCCCCAGTACAGGTACAGGCTGAAATCTGTGAAGACAATTTCACTGTAGTTTTAAGCAGTCTGTCTTTACCTCCAAAAATATTTGGTCTTGTAATAAAAGTTGCATGCGATAGAAGTGCATTTCATGATATTATTATCATCAGAATTTCACATGCTGTCATATCTTTTATATCACGTTAGCACATACTTGAGCTAATTGATACTGCTTGAATTCTGCTTTTCTTACCGTTCTTTTACTCAGCATTAGTGAGTCTACCGGCTAATGATATTGAGCCATCTATTTCATTGCAGGTAGTTGTGAGTAGTTTCATTGCAGATGGTCGCAAGGTATCAAAGTCAGCAAACCACATGGAACCTTCATCTGCAACATCAAAGCTTCCCCCAACTGGTGGATCGACTGGGGTGAGCAGCCCACCGTCACGTGGGACTCTCAGTGAATCGTCAGGTGGGCCTGGTAGTCCACTGAACCAGAGTACTGGAGCCTGCAATAACAACCCACAAGGCATATCAAACATGCCATGGAAATAAATCCTTTTAGCTTTTTGACTAATTAGTGTAGTAGTACGCGTTGATTCTAAAGAGGTTCGGAGTCCCATTTGTATTTTAAGTCAACTGTTAGTTAAATAAGACTAGAGAATGTTTTCTTGCATAGTAGCACTGCTTGCTGGATAGTGCCAATGAGGTAGCGAGGCGTTTCCATTCCTGAGGTTGTGTGAAGTCTAAGAAATGTTCGTGCTTTGAGAAAGCTTTAGATTGAGATGATTAGCTTGACTTGTATTGACTTACTAGTAGTAGGCCATTTCTTGCTGCTGTTATCGGAGCTCATATGCAATAGATATTAATCCTTGTTTACCTGCTGATCAAGGCCTTAAAGGTGCTCGTTTTAATTCAGGATTGTGTTCTTATGTTCTTCAATCTTCATGCCCATGAATTTTCTCCCCGTGCTATTTTTCATTCTAGTTGTAGTTCTGGTCGTTTTCCTGTCAATAGGCACATGACTGCACACAGTCACACAAAGCATATAGCTCAGTTAAGTCCATCTAATAAATAAAAGAAAACAATGGCTCCAAGCACCACAAGTCTATGAAACGGGAATTTGGATTTGGATCCACTGTGGCTCTGCAAAAGGTCGCATCTTTGGTAGTAAGTTCAAGCTTGACTCAACAGAGGAAGGCGAATCAGTTTGAGATTGGCTTGCTTATGAGCTTATTTTCCAGCTTAAGCAAATCAAAATGGAAATTAGTCGAATATTAGATAAACGGTTGAAGCTCCAAAACGAACTAATAGGCCTAGTCTTAACATCTCAAAGCTTGAGCACTACTGCTTCCCACCAATGGGAAAAGAGGTGTTTTACAATGATCAAACAGTACAGGAGAACATTGGTTAAAGCCCAGATTTTAACTCTTGGCTCTCTTCAACAGAAAACGCAATGAAAAGAACCCGAGCGCAAATGTCTGCCAAAACCATGCTCTTGCATTTGCAGGATCCACCATTTTTGCCAGATGCCATGCATATAGACCCTCGCCAAGATGTGCTGCCATAGATAAAACAAAAACTGCCCTTATCACCCACATAGACCGAAAGAAGAAAAGGGATATAGCTCTTAAAAGCGGCACTGGTCCTATGTCTGGCAAGTAAGCAACACCGAACAATGAAATCATTCCAACCACAACAAAGAGCCATGCATATATGTTAGGACCATCCAAAGCTTTCCTTTTCCTTTCCTGCCAGTATGAGATAGTTGCAGCCATGCCCTCCCGAGGACTAACCATTGGAACATAGCCAAGCTCCTCCTTGGCTTTTAGGAATGAGAAGTAGTGGGTCACGCCAACCTGCTTGAAAATATAGTGATTGCAAAATTAGCAGTAGGCATATCAATCAAATTCATCATTTTCATAGAAAAAGAGTAAAGCCATTTACGTTTGTACAAAGTAGAAAGAAAAGGAGAATCATTTTCTATGCCAGATGAAAAAAATAAGAAACATGTGTATAATTTGCAGTGCATTTGACTTGAGTTCCAGGCATGCCGCCAGACTACTAGAGATGAATAGGTCAATCACTGTCAAGGACAAAAATATGATATTTTGAAACAACCTTGTATACTTCAGCAGGAAGGATGAGTGGTTGAGGAAGCCACCACCGATTCAACCATGGGTACAAGACTGTATAGATAGCAGAGAACATCCTTCCCAGAAAAAGAGCATGAGAGACAGATAAAGCAGCCTTTGGTAGGTCATAATCCAGGCTTCTAAGCAGAGGCCGCAGGAATTCAAAACTGTTGATTGGAGACCCTGTAAAAGTAGCAGGTTAAATACTTCCTCTTTTCCATGGTGAGCATGATCCTGTATCAAAAACATTCATCCCATATTGCCAACTAATATTTGGGAATATAAAGTCTTTAAGAAAAAAAAAATTGGATTGTTATTGTTGTATTAAATTTGTAAACAAGAATGTTATGAAAGGAAATGATTTGGGTCATTACCATCAGATATAAAGTATGGCTGGCCAGCAGCAACTGGATGCCCTCCTTTTTTGGGAATGTCATCCAAAAGCCCCATGCTTGCCAATATTATTGCAAGCACAAGGTTATCCACATATACCCAGTCTGTCTTCACATTTGAATCACCAATTTTGAAAGGCAGAAGACCTAGCTTGGCAAAGGATACAATCCTCGGAAAATGCCTTTCTTCACCTGGCCCATATATAGCAGCGGGACGAATTGCACACGTGTAAAGACGTTTTCCATTGTTCTTCCTATACAGCGAAGAAACAAAGCATATAACTCTTCCTATTATGAAAATATGATTGCATGCATTCCAACCTATCCCCTTTTCTAGTTCAACATTGTCAGATGCTATCAATAAAGCAAAACTAATTAAGTTCATTCATTTTCAAGACCAATTACATTCAAAATTCAAGAAAAATCTGACTGCTATGTCAGTTCATGATTCACACCAAGTCTATCATCTATACAAAAAAAAGAAGAATAAATCTTTACAAGGTACTAGGCAATATATCACCCAGGATAAACTTAGAATCACACACTAAGTAATTTAGAGAGCAACAGAGTAAGCTTTCTTGCAAGAGATTACTTACTTAAAAGGTCGGCCATTGTGCTTTAAAATCAACTGTTCAGCAATCGATTTGCTCCGCCCATACGAATCAACATGGTCATCAATAGGGAAGTAAGGTAAGCTTTCATTGCCATTCACAATCTCCTTTCCACCGAATACAACATTATATGTGCTCACATAAACAAGCCTTCTGATCTCAAACTCGAGACAAGCCTCCAAAACAAGACAAGTTCCACTAATATTCACCTCATCAACCCGACCAAACTGGAGCATTTCTTTCCCCGACATGCCATACGAAGCAAGGTGGAAAACACAATCGGCCCCACGTAAGGCTTTATCAACATCTTTTTTTCGAGTAAGATCCCCTATATCATCACAGTCTTAGTAGCTTAAGCCAATAATCTACATTAACTAGCAGTGAACGACAAATTCTTCCAACGAAAAAAAATAAAAATCCAATTCAAACCATAATCATCACCAGATAATGAAAGAATTTATAAAGTGAAGAAACAAAAGCAGAGAAACCCAAAAACAAGATGTGTTTTTGAATTCATGGAAATGGTCTTAGAATTTACTGCAGTAAGTCAACTACATGATGAATTGATCAGCACATTCTTATTCCATACAAAAGAAATAGATTTAAGAAATAAATAGGAAATTGATACAGTAATAAAGAAAGAGAAAAAAAGAAAAGATAACCTTGAATGAGTCGAACCCCATGATTCTTGAGATCATCAGACCAAGGAGAAGTGAGTCGGAGATCAAAGGCTCGGACTTGGCGAGCACCTCGACGGACCAGCTCCAGACATAAGGCGGAACCCACGAAACCCAATCCACCTGTGACTACAAAGGTGTTGGCCTCTATCCCTTCATTCTCGCTCAAGTGCATTTTGCTTTCCGTTTTGGTTCCTTTTCTTGCTCTCTCGAGAAGGGTAAAAAAAGAGAAAATCTTTCCTGCTATTTTTATTAGCAGAATAAAGTTTAACCTTTTATACTTTTTTTTTTTATTAATATTAATATCAAGTACATGTACTTTGATTAATTTTACAGATTTTAAAATTAATAATTATATATATCTCTAGAAAATTAATAATTATATATATCTCTGATAACCTGAAGTTTGTGATAACCTTTTATACTTATACTTAGTACAACTCGAAATGAGAAAAATACTTAATTCTTTACCCTCTATTTTTTTTTTTTAAGAATATGTATAATTTATAATTTTTTTTGTTTTTGTTTTTGATACATATAAAATTATTTTAAAGAAATGATTTATTGGGTAAGAAGATGCGTTATCTCTTAATTTCTTAGATTTAAATTTTAAATTTATAAGAAAATATTATTTTTTATAAACATAAGATGATGAAAAAGGTGTATTTATAAGATCATCTAAAAAAAAACTAGTTTTGACTAATATATAAATTCATTTAAGAATATATTTTATTGTAGATGAATAAACATATAAATCAAATATAATGGCTAAGAAAAAAAAGATAAAAATTATGCATCAATAAGTTGTTTGTTCATAAGATGCGCTGGAAAGGAAAGGAGGTCATGGAAAATCGGGACCTAACATTAACAACCAGAGACTTGTTTTTTTGAGAAATTACTGGTGAATCTACCTTTAATTTTTTGAGTTATAGAACATATTTTTAAAATTTGACCGGAGACGACTTGCTACAAGGCTCGAGATATGGAGTAGATCTGAGTTAACCAGATCTTTTTTAAAAGAATTAACAAGTTTTTAACTGGTTTTTATTGAAATGACCCGGATAAATTTGGGTTTCTATCTCAATATTTTCTTCAATATGAACCTGTTTAGGTTTTAGATCGGCCGTCTGGCATAACTTTTTATATTTTTGGCAGCTGCTTTCTTCAGTTCCCAAACGGAGCCATGGTTTTGTTTGGTTAATGTCTCAGGATATATACAGAAAACATAGCGTTTTTAGTTGCAGAAACATAAACATAGATATAAAAACAAATTTGTAACAAAATAAAATAAAAATACAGAGTATCCTCGCAAGACAGAAATCTCCATCTCCCATCCATGTGGAACACGAATTGGATTCGTGAATCATGTTTCAACTAGCAGTCGTGTACTGTACTGGGATTTTTATAAACTAAATGTGAGAAGTGCAGGTGGGGAACATCATGTACTGGGGTTTATTTGAACTGTATCTAAAAAGGTCATGGCTACCTCTGAAGGCATGGTGTTTATGGGGTAGTGGAATCAACAAACATCACATTTTATGCAAATCATCACGGCTGTCTAATGCCTGAATCGCCTGCTAAAGGACAGTCGGTTTGAGTTTTAAACTGCTTAGGCGCTTATTCCCAAGTTTAAATGAATCAATCAGTATTGAGACCAGTCAAATTTTGAGCTCACTAGTTGAAGCTTTAAAATCCAACTGCCAAGCTTGCTTGCTCTCTATTGTTCTCCATCAGGGAAACAGGAAGGTGTTTTACAATGTGGCCTCACTCTTGGCTCTCTTCAGCAGAAAACGCAATGAACGGATTCCGAACACTAATGTTTGCCAAAACCATGCTCTTGCATTAGCAGGATCCACCCTTCTTGCAAGATTCCATGCATAAACAGCCTCACCAATATGTGCGGCCATGGCTAAATGAAATATTGTTCTCACAACCCACATTGATCGGAAGAGGACAAGGCTTGTGGCTTTGAGAAGTGACACCGGTGGTACTATGTCTGGCAAGTAAGCAGCACTGAACACGGAAGTTATTCCAATCACAACAAACAACCTTGCATATATGGTAGGTCCATCCAAAGTCTTCGTCTTCCGCTCCTGCCAGTATGAGATAGTTGCAGCCATGCCCTCTCGAGGACTCACCATTGGAACATAGCCAAGCTCCTGCCTGGCTTTCAGGAAAGAGAAGTAGTGGGTCACACCAACCTGCTTGAAATACATTAGATTCAGTAATACAGTGATACGATATTAGAAATAGGCACATCAATTTTTATTTATTTATTATTTTTCTTGAATTGTAAGATGAAGAAAGTAAGAATGCTGCCTAAACATTCATGCATGATTTGCGGCGACTTGATTTTCAGGCATGGATGTTAAGCAGAAAATATGATATTTTGAAACTACCTTGTACACTTCAGCAGGAAGGATCAGTGGCTGAGGAAGCCACCAGCGATTCAACCACGGGTATAATACAGTATAGATTGCCCAGAAAATCCTTCCCAGCATAAGAGCACGAGGGACAGACAAACTGGCCTTTGGTTGGTCATAATCCAGACTTCTAAGCAGTGGCTGGAGGAATTCAAAAGTGCTGATCGGAGACCCTGAAAGAGTAGCAGGTTAGATCCTCAATCCCTCCATTACCACTGTAAAAACCAAGCAATCTTTTGAAGACAATTATCTCACATTGAGGACTGGAAAGAGTCTCAAGAATTACCAATAGTTCTATTAAATCGTAAAGAGGTTTGCTTTGAAGCCAATGGTTTGGTTATTACCATCAGATATAAAGTATGGCTGGCCAGCATCTACTGGATGCCCTTCATTATTAGGAATGTCATCCAAAAGCCCCATGCTTGCCAATATTAGTTCAAGCACAAGGTTATCCACATATACCCAGTCTGTCTTCACATTTGAATCACCAATTTTGAAAGGCAGAAGGCCTAACTTGGCAAAGGATACAATCCTCGGAAAATGCCTTTCTTCCCCTAGCCCATATATAGCAGAAGGACGAATCGCACACGTAAAAAGACATTTTCCATTGTTCTTCCTATACAGCAAAGAAACAACCCATATAACTCTTTTCCTATTATGAAAACTTGTAATTATGAAAGTTATTGATGCCTTTCAAGTTCCGATTCATCACCCTTTTCTAGTTTAGCATCTCAGAAGCTACCAGCAAAGAAAAACTAATCAACCTCACTCCATTTTCACGTGCATTTTTCTTCAGCAAAGAAAAATCTGATATGTCAACTCAGTCCTATCACATCATCTTTACAAGAAATGAATAGATCTTTATGAGGCTTTTATCAAATGACGAAATAGAGATATGCATAACAAGAGTGAGGATTCTTGAAGAACATTAACTTACTTGAAAGGACAAGCATTGTGCTTCAGAACCAACCGTTCAGCAATTGATTTGCTACGGCCGTATGGATCAACATGGTCATCAACAGGAAAGAAAGATAAGCTTTCATTGCCATTCACAATCTCCTTTCCACCGAATACAACACCATATGTGCTCACATAAACAAGCCTTCTGATCTCAAACTCGAGACAAGCCTCCAAAACAGGAAAGTTCCATTAATATTCACCTCATCAACACGACCAAACTGGAGCATTTCTTTCCCCGACATGCCATACGAAGCAAGGTGGAAAACACAATCGGCCCCACGTAAGGCTTTATCAACATCTTTTTTTCGAGCAACATCCCCTATATCATCACAATCTTGGTAGCTTAGCAGGTTGCAAGAAGTACAAAAATCTCAGGAACTTGTCCTAGCAGTTAAGAACGAAATCAGCGCGTGCTTGATTCAAAATCTAATTCAAACCATTATTGATACAAATCCAGCAATTAATGATGAATTTGTGGAAATGCTCTTAAGATTATTGCAGAGTGACTAACCAAATATATATATACTATATTATTCTCTAAATTAATTAATCTTTGCTTGATCTTCTCAATTTATATCTGATTTGCACATAATCAAAAGTAAGGGAAAAAATACTTAAAAAAAAGGGATTGATGAGTGACTGGAAGAAATAAATAAAGGGATGATGGAACCTTGAATGCAGCGAACTCCATGGTTCTTGAGGTCAACGGACCATGGGGAAGTGGGTCGGATATCAAAGGCTCGAACCTGGCGAGCACCTCGGCGGACCAGCTCCAGACATAAGTAGGAGCCCACGAAGCCTAGTCCTCCAGTGACTACGAACGTGTTGTCTTCTATCCCTTCATTCTGGCTGAAGTGCATTCTGCTTCTTCTTTCCCTTTCTCTTGTTTCTTCAAAAGTCTTGCTTAGGAACACGACAGAGCATCATAACCGTCAAGGATCAACTACTTAAGACAAACTACATATCCATCCTCCGATTATGTAAACAATTTTAATTGAGTTTATATAGTTTAAAATTTAATTTAAAATGGCCCTGAAATTATCATAATTGAATACTTAATCAATATGCCGTCTCTTGAGGATGACTTATCAACAGAAATTAAAAGAATTCATTTACCATTTATATTTATTTTTCATGTGTTATTATTAATACCACTTTAATACTTTTTCAATGATATTTTTAGATTAATTTACACGTCAATCAAAATTATTTTCTAAACTGATAGATTCAGATAAATTTAATAAATTAACCTACATACTAATCTCAAGATTTAAAGTCAACAAATTCTCTGAGATTAATTGTGAGAAATATTACTTTGTTTAATATAGATGCATGGTACAGAATGATATTGTCATACCAAATAAAGTCTCTATTCGTTCTCAGTGAACGTCCTGCTGCTGCTCTTAGTTAATTATTCAAGAATTTGAAGGCGATAGAGAAAGAAAGGGTTGCAAGCAAAACAGATTCCTTCTTCAAATTTAACCCAACTAGCCTTCGCACAACTCATAATTCTATCATTTTCTTCTCCATGGTTCCAAGATTTCATGCCATTGCGACGAGTTAACTGTAACAAAGAAGATACAACGCAAAATAGAAATGCTTAAAAATATAGAAAAAGAAGAAAAGAAAAAGAAAAAGGAAAGAATATGGCTCCGCAAAATTTAGGATTCTTCTATTTCACTCTGTGTATACTATCATCATTCAACATGTAAGACTTCCTTTGAAAAAGAAAAGGTAGAAGGGGAATCAGAAAGGGAAAAAAAATACAGGCACGAATCACAACCTTGGTATATGATCATCCCCTTCAGGGGTTAAAAAAAAAGAAAAAAGAGGAAGGAATAATTAATAGAAAAAGAAGCAAAATAAAATAGTCTTAGAAGAAGTTGACGTTGTTGAATCCCAAGCTTCCATAACTTGCACTGGCATAAACACTGAGAAGCTCGTTTTGGGGAGACCAGAAATCAGCTTTAAGACCTCCTCTTCTGATGGCTTTAAGTATTTTGTTCCTATGTGCATATCCTGTGACCACCACTTTCTGACTATTAACATCCACTTCCACTTTCTCTATCCCTGAAAACAAGAAAAAATTGAACAAGGGATCATCAAAAACATTGAAATGTATCACATGAAAACACTAGATGTTGTCTAGATTCATGACTGGCTCGATTTCATGCTAGCTAGCTAGGACCAATAATTAAACACAGATCAAAGTGACTGGGACAAACTGAGTACCTTTCAATTTTGACAGGCATTTCCTCAGTCTTTTCTCGTGTATGCCAACCATCTCCACCTTCAACTCAACAGTCTGCAAAAGGGTCATACATGCATAAATACAAACTTCTAAAACTAAAAGAATATAGGAAACTCTTTGCCTTAATAAAGAGCAGTTCCACAAGTGGGAGCTAACAAGATCAAGACCTGACCAAAAATATTAATTTACTGGCCTTTGCCTTGGTTGATGAAAAACTGAACCGTTTTTACTTGGCCTTCCATGCCATTAATTTTTAAGAAATATTGGTGACATTTGAGAGAAGAAACTGGCTTAATTATATGCTAGCTAGTGCCTGTAAAAGATATTATATAGAAAAGGGAAAGAGAAATAGGTACCTCCATGATGGAATGATGATTGAATAATGATATGGAGATGATGAGATAAAAAAAGGTAAAGAAACGAACAAGGACGACAGGATACAAATGGAATGATGAGTTGGAGAATGAATGCAACAGAAGGGGAATGTCAGGCTCTTATATAGCAGGGGGAGAGAGGGGGGACATGAAAAAAGATGGAATAAACAATATTAAAGTAGGTTTCTAGTCCTGTGCTTCTAGGATTAGACGAAGAAACCATCTGCTTTTCTTCGCTTTTCTTTTTCAAAGACAAACACACAGACATGACATGTAAACCAGATGACAAGAAAACCGTTAAGATGGAGAAGTGTGCTTGAAATATGACATGTTGTTTTGCTAGCTCAAGATTCAAGACTCAAAGACAGAGAGTACGTAGTTCCCTCTGCGCAAAGCAATGTGAGTCTCAAGCATTTTAAATCATTGGGTTTGACGAGTCCAACCTTGCCTTTATTTTTATGTGGGGATGGCATCGCAGCAAGTTAGGATGAGGATACCTGGAAAGATTCACAAGCTCATCTTGACCATCCATCTATTCGAACAGTTTGGATCAATTCTTGGTGGGTCCTAGCAGTACTGATGTTATATTCTTTTCTTCATGCAGCACTCTTGTTCCTTGTTAATGGTATATGATCTTCTTTCTTCTTCTTCTTCTTTAACATAAAACGATGTACATGCATAAAGTCTTACCAACAAACTATCGAACATAAAATATTATAGAAATTCTCATTAACAAGCTTAAGATACGTTCACAAATAATACTAGTTTAATTTTTTTTTAATAAATCTCGATAGATTGATAATACAAATTAATTGGCTAAGTATGAATTTTATTTTATTTTACTAAAATGATGTTGTTTAGAAAAATAATTAGTTGGAATTGACTTGCTGGCTCATGGATAAATCAAAGACTTAAATTGTTCTCGAATTGAGTCCTGTAACTATACTTATGCTTATGATCATACCAAAAACAAAAAGCTCGGTGAAAACATGTTCAAGCTGAATAGGAAAAATTCACACAGCAAGTTAGGTATTTTGAAACAGAAATGTTAGCTTGGATCGATGCGTTTTCTCTCCTTTTTAATTTCTTCAAGATATGGCATTTTGTTGTGAGTGACTAGCTAGCTCTCTATTCGAATCCAATGAAGACCCAATTCTTATCTTCCTATCATTCCCATCACATCCATATTTTGCTTTTGATAATTAAAGGGCCGCGTCTACATTAAACATTAAAAAAAACACAAGACATATATGCAGCAGCTGTTCATGCTTCAGAAAGAAGGATGTGAGGAGCCCGGGAAGATTCAATTTGGGATGCTTGGGATCAGGGTGAAAGGATGAAGAACATGCATCGGAATCTGGGATCTCTCGAATTTTAATTGCAAGAACATTTTTCGAGAAACACTACACATATTTCGATTTCTGGTCATCCTCGATCTTGCACTTTTTTGACTTGTGATGGCAGTGTAGTGCTTTTCGATCATAACTATTAGTGTGTCACAAATGACAAGCCACATTCTTAGCTCCGCAGACAAAAATTCTGCTAAAGGTGATGTCCGGTATAAAAAAAAGCCACTTGTTACATGTTTAATATTTAGCATACGATAACTATAAAAATATTATAAGGATGTATGAGAGTACAGTAGAGATTAATTTAAAAAAAAATTGTTTGGAAATAAATTAAAATAATTTTTTTTATTTTTTAAAATTTATTTTTAACATCAGCATATTAAAACGATCCAAAAACACTAAAAAATTAATTTAAAGAAAAATATTCAAATTTTAAGAAATGAAGGGCCAGCTTCAATGCCAAATAGAGTCTAAAAGTGATGAGACGTTGAAATCAAATATATTGGTGGAATAAGGTTTTTTTGTGATTGGATTAATTACGGGTCGGTCAAGTGTAAAGGAATCTATCTTGATGAATGTCTTTGAGATACCGCAAAAAATTTTCTTTTGGAGTGTTTGATCAGGACCTTTAAATGTCAAAGTCAGTAAATTTATAGAGAAAAAAAAACATAATAAATAGGCTAAAGAGTATTAAATTTTAAGAAGAAAGTTGTTCTTGTGTTAATTGTTTTTTTTATATAAAAAAGTTTGAATTTTTAATTTGATAGTTCAAGAAGTATTTTATAGCTCTTGAATCTTTTTTTTTTTTTTTGGATAGAGAGGCTCGAGAATAATTTTACTATAATAAGATTTATGAAGAATAAATACTTCATACATAAGACTGAGTTCAGGTGGTGCGTCTATGCCTATAAGAAAGTGTTGGTTGTTCCCAGCACATGAGCTTGGAATGACACCCGAGGATGCCAACCCAGCCTGCTACCTGAGTTTGAGTGCTCTGCCCGAGCCATTCAGTGATGTTTGGAAATAGACTGAAAATTTAGGCCTATGACTATCATTGGTTTTGTGTTAAAAAGAATAAATCTTGATAGGAAAAGATAAAGATAAACAAGTGTCTGATTTTTTTTTTAATTTTTACAATTATGTATCTCAATTTTAATTTTTATTAATTGATTTGTTCATTTGTTAATAGCAACATAATCAAATGTTTTATGTGGATATTTCTTAGGAATTTATTGTTAATATATACAAATTAAAAAAACAAATTATTAAAATAAAATAAAATTTATAAATTTAACACATAAAAAAAATTATAATCCAATAAATCAAAAATAAAAATTTAAATAGTTTACTTACCAAAATATTTTCAAGATGCTCCAGCATCCTTATTTGACATGAGAATTTCGTTTGCTAGAATATCATGACACGTCATCTACGCCCTTGTCCCCGAACGACAAGTCACGAGCATCGACCGACAGCGTGTCATCTGAAGAAAGAAAAAGCTACAGGTCGTCTAAGAACAAGAGTGCAATTAACGACGAACGTGAGCTACAGTTTCTTGAAAATGCTTTACTTTCTCATGGTACTCGAAGGCAGAAACATGAAATTTCACAAAACAAAGGCTTGTTTTGAGCTGGTTCAAACCCTAAGTTCATCTTCAACACAACCTGAATGGGAGCTGTATCCATGAACATTTATCTCTGCAAACCACCATTTGTTGAACTGCAGTGTTGAAAAGGTAGCATTCTACTCTAACTTGCTCCCTCATTTTGTCTGTTCCAACCATTTCTACCTCGATTATCATGGTTGTACTAGGAATCAATGGGGATCGATAAGCAAGAGCTTAAAGATATCAAATGCCTTGATCGTTAATGAATGCATTTATACGATATGGCTTATAGTGGAATAATGGAGGTTGCCAAAATGTTCTTTTGAATTTTTACTCCCTGATTGCTGCTAGAGAGGAAGCAGCTTACCCCATTGAAGGACTCAATTTAGTTTAAGTTTTTGATCAAGGATCAATGTAAGGAAGGGACCAGAACCATTCTTATAGATTTGTTGGATTGCATGCATGCAAAGAAAGACAATTATTCTTAGACCCTTCACTTCAATGAATCTCTTCAACAAACATAAACTTTTGTAGATGTAAAAGATAGAGGGAAAAAAGATCAGCTTTATGACAGTAGATGCTGGTTGAGCAGTTTTCTCTGGCTTTTCTTTGAATAAATAAGAAATGAAATCATACTATTTGTATCTTTTACTGTACCGTTGCTATCTCACGTTAATTAACATCTTATTCCCCATGTTGATAAGTGCAGAGTTGTTTCTAGCTGTAAAAGAAGCTTGGCTTGAAACATGGATGTCAAAGAGAAGAATGCTCCTTTTACAGGATTCGTCAATGCACCATCTGATGACCAGCATTTCTTGCTCAACTTCATCATGAGTACTTTCTTGGGTCCTGATTTGTACTCTGATAACCCAAGATGCTCAGCAGCTCATAGATTAGCTAAAGGGTTACCACCATACACTTCAAACAACCTTGGTGACTCGTTTCTCCGCATTTCTCAATTGGAGAACTTGTATTACTATGTCCTAAGGAATGCTCATCCTAGCCTGGTTTTGAATCCAATTACGCTGTGTTTGTATCTTAAAGGCAAGTTGCATTTGTCGGGCTCAGAGCCACTAGAGGATTGTAGGCTATTCACAAGTTTTTTCCCTTTAAGTATTCATGGCCATAAAAAGGACTCGGCAAGCCAGGAAATTGTGAAGGGGATTGTACTTATTGAGAAGCCAGATACATCTTACATGAAAGAGGACCTAGAAAAGTTCAAATGGTTATCTGGCGTGGATAGTTTGAAGATTGATACGAAGAAATGCCTAAGTTATGAGCATGAATCCCAGAAAGGTGGAGAAGAAACTGAACAATTTCGCATGCCAAAGAGTGACGAGAAAACTGCTGGCACTATTTCATCAAGAAATGAGAAACCACCAGCAATGTTTCAACATAAATACAAAAGGCGTCGCCGTTGCAGTCTTTCAGTGTCAGAATTTCACTGTGGTGTTTCTCATCCACAAGGGCATAGTGAAGAAAGCAACACTTTTGGGAGGAGCTGCAAATTGGATGGGCCCACTACAATGCCTCGTGTTGCTTTTCCTAAATTCAAAGATTATTTCACTGATAAGTCTGTCATTTTGACTGGTACAGCAAGAAGGGAGTTAACTGGACCCCCAATCGGAATTGTTGACATAGGCATTAGCAAAGCTGCATACTTTTTCCAAGTTGCTCTTCCTGGTGTGCGTAGTGATTCTTGTACGTCTTTCTGTTGCCCCTTAATTCTCTTTAATTCATTGATGCTAATATTTAATCAGTGCTGTACTAATTTGTGTCATCCTATGTTTTGGATTTCGTTGCCTCAAATGTTCTTGGGACATACTGCATGCAAAAATTATCACATTGCTGGCTAAGAACCCAATAGCAGATCATGTCCCCATCTTTGTTGCTGTCCTTATTTTCTCAGAAGCTGCAGCCATTTTGCTTGAGTGGTTGCTTTCCTCGCAATTCTTTTCAGAACATAATGTGCTCTTTACTTTAACATATTGATAATATTTGCTGTATCAGGTGAATTCAGTTGTGAGATTGAATCTGGTGGAAAGGTTCATATCCAAGGGTCAACAAGCGGTGGAAAGATCATAAAGAAACGGTCACGTGTTTTCCATATGAAATCTCAGCAAATGTGCCCACCTGGACCATTCACAGTTTCTTTTAATCTTCCAGGACCTGTCGATCCAAGGCTGGTTTCACCCAAGTTCAGAACTGATGGCATTTTTGAGGCAGTTGTCATAAAGCAAAAGTAAAATGGGGTGATCTTCATGCACTTGGACAGCCTTAGACTCCTAGCATCTAGAAACAGTGGAACACCACTGCAATTTTGCTCAACATTGATGGTAATTCCTATGCTATGTACACTTTGAAGAACTTGATGTTGTTCAATGTAGGAACAAGGGATGGTAGAAGAAAATAAGGTTGTAGTTGTAGCTTGTTCAGCTAATGTCTTCCTCTGTAATATATATAAAGAAAGTGGAGTGTGGATCTAGATTTAAGTGGGCCAGATTTCATTTTGTTCCTGTCAGCCCATTCCATCATAGGCCTCACCTCCCCTTGCTGTTCATGGCTTCCAGGCCTTTAGAGAGGACAAAATCATTTCGAATGGCATGTGAAAGGATTTCAATGCAAAGTTTATAGATCTCACGAAAAATTATCATTTCCCTATTCTAATGAACAGTACTAATGGGTCTAGAGCTACATTATTTTGTTAATGAGTCAAAAAAGAAGTCACCGTCTGAGAGGCCCTCGAACTAGACAAGAAAATGGCTCCACGCGGCCGGCCTTCCTCGTATACGGTCCATGTGTCCCTTGTTATGATTTTAGGATCAAATCTAATCCTGTCATGTGTGGCCTGCAATGAACCTCTATACTTGAAAAAATCTGAGAATTTTCGGTTGAAAATTCAGTAGAGATGATTTACAAGGGTCTAATCTTGATTTCAGCTCTGGTAATTCTAACTTCGAGTCATTGTTTTAATTTTCTGATCTCATGTTAAGAACAAACTAGTCAGTTTTGGTAATGTATAATATAATAAAGTATCCATAACATCTTTAATGTTTCAGTGAATCAAACGATAAATTAGCTGTGGTGATGCCCGTTTCAAAATCTTCTTATGATGTTTAACATCTTCATAATTCATATTATAAGGCATCAAACTGTGTATGTAACAGTAGTATAGTTAATGCAGTTTCTTGTAGTCTAGGATCGTCAAAAGGGGAGCAGACAAGAAAATATCTTCCAAATGGAATCCCAAAAAGATTCTGGTAAAACCCATTTGATTTCTCAGCTACCTCTCTCCAGATATAGACATCAACGAAAGTTAACGGAAAGTTACCTGATTCGCATATTCATGGAATATTAGGGCTTCTCTGCAAATTACACATTAAATCCAGTCTAAAGTCTTTGATGCTCGCCAAGTTTATTAAAAAAACAAGTTATGTAATGTATGGTAAAGATTTTGGGTGACTTTTGTACTGGGTCCACTTACTCTTTAATGTATTAATTAGCTTGATCATTTGGCCACTCCTTGGATGGTAAATATATCATTCTATTATATTTTGTCCTATCAACATCCCCCATTTGGCCACTCCTTGTTCGTATAATTGCCAGTTCATTCCGTCACTTGCCTTAAAAATTCATTACCTTAAATCAACTCAAGTTCAAATTTGAATCACAGTTTGATTAGATCAATCAAACTAAACCAAATCAACCTCTCTAATACAATATAAAGTTTAATTTAAGTATGTTTATAAATTAATAAGTATTAAATTAATCAAGGTTTAATTATATTGTTATAAATCCCTATCTATCATGAACTTATTATTTTGACATAAACAGGGTAGGAGATGCCATTGTTACATCATGATTTTTTTAAAAAAAAATTTAACCACTAATGGTATGATATAAACGGTGTCAATAGATTTTTTAATGATATTTGACTGAAGGACCATATTAGTAAACAAGGAAAAAAATTAGAAGAGGACAAAATCAGTACTAATGAACAGTAATAATCCAAAAGATTTTTATATATAAATCCCTTTCTTTGCAATTGAGTACGAATCCAAACCCAATTTTAACAAACGAAGCTGCTCGAGATCTCTCTCTCTCTCTCCCCTTTGTTACTCATTCTTTCCCGCTGCCCTTTCGAAGTTCTTCAGCAATGGCATTAAAAGTACTGTCTGCCCTTGATGCGGCAAAAATACAGTATTATCACTTCAAAGCCATAATTATTGCAGGCATGGGCCTCTTCACTGATGCCTATGATCTCTTTTGTATCCCTCCAATCATGAAACTTCTTGGCCGTGTATACTACGAGGACAAACCTGGTCAAGACAAATACCAAATCCCACGAATTGTTCTTGCTACCATGTTAGGCACAGCCCTGCTGGGTACAGTGATTGGTCAACTAGTCTTTGGTAGACTTGGTGACCGAATGGGAAGGCGCCACGTATACGGTATCTCATTGATTCTCATGGTTTTCAGCTCCATTGGGTGCGGTTTCTCCTTCTGCCGGACCAAAACCTGTGTTCTTGTCAGTTTGGGGATTTTCAGGTTTTTTCTGGGACTTGGGATTGGTGGAGACTACCCTCTGTCGGCTACAATCATGTCTGAATTTGCTAATAAGAAGACACGTGGAGCTTTCGTAGCAGCTTTGTTTTCTATGCAAGGGCTTGGGATTCTGGCTAGTTCCATGGTGACTATGGTGGTATCAAAGATTTTTGAGGCTGCTGCTTCCAAGAATTTGTCAGGGAATCATACACCAGAAGACGCTGACATTGTTTGGAGGTTGATTCTGATACTCGGTGCCGTCCCGGCTGGACTCACATATTATTGGCGCATGATGATGCCTGAAACAGCCAGGTACATAATGTGTGTGTGTGTGTATTTGATAAATTACAATAATTCTATTAAAATATCATGAATTCATTAAGATCATTCCAAAATTTTGAGATTCTAAAAGGCCCTTTAATGCGTAATTATCAAGAGTAATATTAATTTAAGCTTGATTATTTCTGTTGACTTTTATACGTGGAATTGACGAGGAAGGAGAGCATAGAATGTAAAGGCAGCCTTCTTAGGTTGACCAAATGGATTATAATGATTTTTCTATTCCTATATATGATGAATTATATGATCTGTTTGTCACCAAATTAATTATTAATCTTTCAAATAATAATCTTGTAAATATTAAACTAAAATATAGTTTCCAATCATGCCATGATTAACCTTGTTTAATAAATGGAGTAGCTAGCTAAACATACTCAGTTAAGAATTTCGAGCAAATTCATCATGACGTCTCAAAACCCAGTGCTGATGATTCTTTACGATTAATTAAGAAAACCGAGGTTACTTAAGCAAGTTGATTTACTAAGTTATTGTATGACTTGCACTCCTTAATGTTCTCACTTCTCGTATCATGACTCAGGTACACAGCTCTGGTGGAGAATAATGTCCTGCAAGCAACCAAGGACATGGAGAAGGTCTTAGATGTTTCAATCAGCCGAATAGCCGAAGATGATCTCATATATCTGCAACAAGATCCACCGTCTTATTCCCTACTCTCCAAGCAGTTCTTCCGTCGCCACGGTGTTGATCTCTTCTCCTGTGCCACCACGTGGTTGCTTCTTGACATTGCTTTTTACAGTAGCAGCCTCTTCCAGTCCCAAATTTACAAGATGCATCTTGACTTGAAAAACACCAACGTTTATGAAGAAACTTTCAAAGTTGCTGTCTTCCAAGCCATGGTAGCACTTGTTGCTGCAATTCCAGGGTATTGGTTCACTGTCTATTTCATTGATCGTATTGGTAGAAGAAAAATCCAAATGATGGGATTTCTCTGCATGGGTATAGTTTATTTTGCATTAGGAATCCCATACCAGTATTGGGGCGAACACAAAAATAAAGGCTTCCTATTCCTTTATGGTCTAACTTTCTTCTTTGCAAATTTTGGACCCAACACCACGACTTTTATTGTGCCGGCTGAGCTTTTTCCGGCGAGATTTAGATCAACTTGCCATGGAATTTCTGGGGCAGTGGGGAAGGTAGGTGCTTTCTTTGGGACTCTTGGGTTCTTGTGGGCTTCAAACCATAATGGCCCAGATGATCTTCCAAGAATCGGACCAATGAGAATTGCTCTAGTAAGTTTGGGTGTGATTTGTCTCTTTGGAATGGCTGTGACATACTTGTTCACGCGAGAAACTAATGGGAGATCATTAGAGGAGAATGAGAATGAGGACGAAAATACAGAGCTGTGCTTGTTCAGATGTCATATGGATGCTGATCGCCACCCAAATACATCTGTTCCTCAATAGGTTACTACTCTGTAAGGAACTAAATTTACACAAATCCTGTAAATGCTAGAGCTGGACAAGAAAAAACAGATAGATCACCTACAATTTCTTCTGTTCTTTTCTCTGTTCTTCCAGCTACATTTTGGCTGGTGTATTAATATATGTAGAAACCATTTTGTTGAATTCGTACTATTCCTTTTGTATCTGATTACTCCTAGTTCACCCAGATTCATAATTTGATCATGCATCTTCGATGTGGCTGGTTTGTGCTTCCATTTGCTACATCATACAAAATTATCCAGCTTAATCTTCCCGCGGTCTAATAAATTTGGGTATTTCATTGCTTAGGTGGTTAAGATGTTTAGCATACTTATTCACATACAATCTACAATATTAATTAGAGTTTTATAATTTTATATAATTAGTGTTTTACTGCTGTCTCGATATAAAAAAAAAAAAAAACAGTGGATATAAAAAATGACATATTTCATTGGTACTTTACTCCAAAATTAATATTTCACGTTTATCTCTTTATATTTTTTCAATTAAATATATTTATGTTTTTACTTTTTCTGCTTCTTCTGTTCCGTAATAGTAACAAAATATTTAGTTTATTAGATGAATTAGGGACAAATAAGGACATAAATCTCATGGTGAAGTGTCGTCTTCATTTTATCCATCATTTACATCTGGCAGCATAATCAATGATTACCAAGATTAGTCTTCTTTTCCTTGAAGGCTCTACCATGGTGTTGCAGGTTTTCAATTTGTTGTTCGATTTTATTAGATGAATTAACCTCAACCTACTTCATCGCTGTCTCTCTCTCTCTCTTGTTCTTTGAAAAGGCATCATGGTTCATTGATTATTGCTACTTCATTATATTATCTCCTAATTGATGAATAATTTCTGGACATATATATATATTATTAACGTGGGTGTTCGGGTCAGTTTGTATGCACCTTAACTACAAATTTTGAAATTAACGATTATATAAATTTTTAGTAAAATTTAAACTAATAATTTTTAAAAAACAAATCCAGAATTTCAAGAGATACTCAGGATATATATTGGTTAAAGGACTTGGTAGTCAGCTTAACATTTGTGAACGTGGACACTCAAGCATCACATTTTCATTCCCGTGGCTGCACAATGACCAAAAGAAAGAATTTCTCTCTCGAAGTCCAGGATGGAATTTTCTTGAAGGAATATTCTAATCAGTCAAACACAAAAATCATAGCTGGAACAAAAATTTTCTTGAAGGTTGTTGTGATTTTTTTAAAATATTTTTTAATTTGTTAATATTATTGTTTAGATTGGACTGCTATTTATTGATTTCATTCAGGATGCAAAAGTAAGAGTAATAATTTTGGCTTGATTATTTTTGTTGACTTTCGTATGTAAGGAATTTGTTATGTTTATTTTTGTGTTTCAAAAGTATTTTTTTTTAATTTTTTAATTTATTTTTTCTTTGCTTTAAATTAATATTTTTTTTGATGATTTTAGATCATTTTGATGCGCTGATTTTAAAAATAATTTTTTAATATATTTTTAAATAAAAAATAATCACAACCACACTCCTAAACAGATACATTAATATTAACTAAAAAAGAGAACATGGAATATTAACTAAAAAAGAGAACATGGAACACAAGGTGAAAAGCTCACATACTTTATTCTACTCAAGAATTTAGAACAAATTGATCGGTTTTTTCCTTACAAAGTCTATACCCAATGTACAATTAATTAAAAAATTATTTTAATATATTTTTAAATAAAAAGCACAATCTTTATGCCCGGAAGGCAGATGCACCTCATTCTCAAACGTAGTGTATAAATTTACTTTGTTATTCTATGATTTGCACTACTTAATGTTCTTAATTTTCATATCATGAGTCAGGTACACAGCTCTGGTGGAGCATAATGGTCCTGCAAGCAGCAGGGACATGGAGACGGTCTTGGATGTTTCAATTAGCCAAATAGCCGAAGATGATCTCATATATCTGCAACAAAATCCACCGTCTTATTCCCTCCTCTCCAAGCAGTTCTTCCGTCGCCACGGTGCTGATCTCTTCTCCTGTGCCACCACGTGGTTGCTTCTTGACATTGCTTTTTTATAGTAGCAGCCTCTTCCAGTCCCAAAATTAATGGGGTAAATGGGGAAGGTAGGTGCTTTCTTTGGGACTAGGATTCTTGTGGGCTACAAAAAACTATTGCCGAGGATGATCTTCCAGGAATCGGAGCAAGGAGAAATAGTTGTTCACACAACAAACTAACGGGGGATCATTTGAGGAGAATGTGAATGAGAGCGAAAATACAGAGCTGTGCTTGTTCAGATGTTACATAGATACTGATCGCCACCCAAATACCTCTGTTCCTGGAGAGGTTATTGCTCTGTAAGGAACTAAATATACACGTTTCTGTAAATGCTAGAGCTGGACAAGAAAAACCAGATAGATCACCTACAATTTCTTCTGTTCTTTTCTCTGTTTTTGTTAAACTTTCAGAGTGTGTTTGTTTTTAAGTTCAAGATGCGCTTCTGAAATCATTTTTTTTTGTTTCAAATTAATTTTTTTTATGATTTTAAATCATTTTTGAAATGCTAATATTAAAAATAAATTTTTAAAAAATAAAACAATATTATTTTAATGTAAAATAAATTTTAATAAATAAAAAAATTATTTAGATACATTTAAAAAAAACACTTTAAAAAACAATTACTATCAGAATTTCAAATAGTACCAAAGTAAAGCTACAAAACAAAGTGTGCGGCCATGATTGAGTGCACAAATTTACATCTCAACAGGGAAGCAAAAACTGAGAAGCAAAAACTGAGAAGCAAAACGCTCCACTAGAGATCGCTACCACACTTTACAGGATTTTAAGACAATTATATGGTTGACTTCCTTACCGAACAGTGTAACCAAAAAGCCAGTCGCCCAGCGGTTTGCCCTAAGAAGAATAGTTTGACACAATCATGTTAGATATAGAAAAGACAAGTTCCTGCAACTCAGAAAACAACAGAGACAATTTCAAATAGGCTATGGGAAAATTTGGTAGTGATAGGAGATAGAAAGGATAATGTACATAGAAAAGTCAATTTCTATTGTTAACAGACTAGATGGAAAATCATTAACATTAGATTACAATAATAAGCGCTACAACATGAAAAACAATATGAAATTAATGAAAAAGAAGAAAGAAAGAGAAAACAAAGGCACCATAAAACCTGCACAAAATTTCAAATGAGAGGGTTTGACAAGAAAAAAAAAGAAAATCAAGTCCACTTGCCAATTGTAAAGAAGCGTTCCGTACTTAATAAGAATAAAAGGGGAGAGGGTGGGAGTTTGGAAAGCCAAAGTAAACTTAGTATAATATTTGTGGTTCCTCTGTTATATGACCGGTTTCTGCTTTTGTTTAAGCATGGAACGCTGTCATATACCAAGAAGCCTCTTGATTAAGTAAAAATTTGAACAGTGCTCAGCAGTCCGATTGAATAAAGCCGAACTATCCAAAGTACATACATTTATGTGTTTTAAATTTTCACAGATTACTCTGTTATTGGATGTTTAGTTCAATGAGTTCACTCCAACTCTAATGAATGGGAGGATGCGGAACTCATCACTCAAATATAGCCAGGACAATAAATTACCAGAGGACTTGAGAACACACTTGAGAATATTGTACCCCACTTGGATAGAAGAAGCAGAATGATGGCTAACTTATTTATTTGTGGCTATTGCAAACCCCCAATCATTCCAAAATAAATGGCTTCAACAAAAAGCGTGGATAAGTGTGTGACCACGTGCATTTTCATAACATCAACTTACTATTTTGTCATATTCCTCCACTTATCCTTGAGATCAGTGGGAGTTCGAGTTGAATCAAAAACACGATGACCAAACTCCAAAATTTTTCTCCATGGAGTATTTTTGTTTCCTGGTATAGCAAATTTCTCCACTCCTTCCTGAAGTCAGAATATATGCCAACCACTCAGGCAAATCAATCTTTAACATTTCTCTGCTGATTCAGTCATCCGAAAGCTATAATACTCCTTCAATGACAGCAAATTAAGAGCTATAACAAGATAATATTTGACTTGTGTTTTTTAAAAAAGAAAACTTTGCAGTGGTATTTTCAAGAATTTGTAATCAATTCACCTAATGAAATGAAAGTGACAAATCTTTAAGCATTTCAGACTTGAAGTCTCCACTATCTCTGGGATGATTTCTTCCACTTAATCATCAATTTATCATGATTCGAAGATTTATCAAATATGTTATTCATTCAATTATGACATTAAACCTACAAGACAGCACATTTTAATTCAAAGACAAGTTGAATGGTGCAGATTTAACCTCTGGAAAGTACAATGATTCCAGCAATTAAAAAAAAACAAGGGACAAAGAAAGTTTTCATCATTGACTCCAACATCAAAGACCTTGGGGCACATTATCCCAAAAAAAAGACCTCGGGGCACTCCATGTCTGACAAACTTAATACCTCAATCCCTTCAACACTTTCTTGACCATTCCCTGAAGGTGTGTTAATTTCTCTTTAGTTACAGCGTCCAACAATTGCATTTTGTATTGCTTAGTTCCCTCAACACGTTATCCATAACTATTTTCTAAATAACAATTTGTACTTTATTTTTCTTTTGACCATCCATCCGTAAAAATATGTTGCAAAGATGCAGCGCCAAGTTCAGGTATTCTCCTATGGTCACATCTATAGGCAATGCTATTTAAATTCATACCTTTAGTGTGTCTTCCTCATCAGCTGTCCAATTCAACCTTTGACGCTTTTCATTACGAGGATAAAGGTTGGAGCTGCCAGTAGGGGGAGAAAAGGTTGAGTTAAAAAGATCCATTTGTACCATCTTAGCTAAACAATTATGTTATTGAAGTGATCAAACTTGCATGGAGATTTTTTTATTCAAATAAAATAAAAACACTCACGATATCTTAGGAGATTCCAGGCGTTGTCTGGGCTCTTTGGAGAGGATAACTTTCTTTTTTTGGATTTTAGCTTCCTTTTCATCAATGGTGTGTGGTTGAGGGGGTGCTTCCTTCGAAAGTTTGGCATCCAGAGACTCTGCTATATTCTTCTTACCAATATGCTTGACACGCCTCCGAAGCACAACAGATTTCCCAGTGTCCGAATCAGAAACATGAGGAGCCTTAGGTGCAGCAACTCCTCCACCAGAATTGGCTTCTCGTGCATCATGATGCACTTGTTCTTCTCCCACACATTGACCTTGTTCTTTGTCATCACATCCATCCTGATGCTTTTCTTCTTGTTCTTTTTGTTCTTCGTCATCACATCCATCCTGCTGCATCTGTTTTTGTTCTTTCTCTACATAATGATCCTTTGAAGATTCTGCTCGCTCTCCACCCTCAAGAATTCTGCCATCCTTTTCCCGTTCTTGCTTCCCTTCCTCACCTTCTAAGGTCTCAAACTCATGAGTTTCAGATATATTTCTCTCATCCCTAATTTCATTGCTGATTGAATCCTCAAGTGACTCAATCCCCTGTATTTTCTCCTCTTGACTCTTATGTCCATTGTCACTACCGTCAACAGCACCAGGCAAAGCACCATCCATTTCATCATCAACCATCACTTCACAACGATCACAATCACTTACCTTGAGACCATCCTCCACCAGCGCATCTCTATTTTCAGCACCATCAAATTCCGCTCTTTCCCCCCCATTTCGCTTAGCCTCACCACCCACCATTTCAGGATCTATAAAACCCAACAACGCCTTCTTCGCCAACATAGCCTTCCGAAAAAGCTCTTTAGCCCTACCAACCTCCCGTTTATAAGAACAGTAAGGGCAACAAAACCTACCCGAGTCATCAAAAGCAAGCTTAAAATTTGCACACTTTTCATGAATAGAAACTGGACAGCCAATCACACAACAAACCAACAATTTCGATTTCCCACGCTTATTACAGCTTAAACATGCATCTACCTCCATCCAATCACCACCGTTACCCACATCATCATCGCTTCTGCTTGATTTTTCACTTAAATTAGCATCGCCTTCATCACTATTAGCTTCATCCTGTGATTTATTTTTTTTAAATAATTTAATTAAAACAAGAAAGAATAAAAACATAAAATAAAAGCAGAGAGAAAGAGAGTAAGTACCGGACTCAATTGAGGAAATGGGCGTAGAGTGGAGGATGAGGGAGGTTTCTGAGGTGATTTTGAAATGCGCCGCTGCCCGCCGCCGTATTTACTTCTCATTTTTCCTCCGGAATTAGGGTTTTTTAGGTGAGTTTTCGAGTGAGCACAGAACTGGAGTTGATTTTTGAGTGTGTGTGACAAGAAACGAAGGGTTTTATTTTTATTTTTTACTCTATATTTTTATTGGTAAATATCAAGTATACCCCCAACTTCCTAGGACTGTCAATTTTCATCTAAAATTTTTTTTTTATCAAATATTCCACTAAATTATTTTGATTTCTCAATTAATTTTTTTTATATATATTTAATAATATGGTTCAAAGTGCTTTAATTTAAAAAAATTAAATTAATATTCTTTTAAATATTTTGTGATAATTTAAAAATAAATAATGAAAATAATATTAGAAAATAAAATATTTGAAGAAAAAGATTTACTATCGGAAATTATTTGATGAAATGCTTAAAAGTTTTAAAAATTATAGATGGTATTATTATAATTATAAATTATGAATAATAATTTTGTTATTTTAAAGCTTAAGCGGCTCATATTACATTTATTAGCTTAAAAAGTAAGAGTTTTTCTTCCATGATAATTTTCAACATCCCTATTATTAATTGTTTGGGATTAAGGATTGAGATTAAGAATAACTTGAGCATTAATGGTAAGATTTGATTGGTAAGGAAGGTATACGGGAGCATCTTAATAAGTTAGAGGCATTTTTATACGCATCCCGTATGATTGATTGTTTACTATTATATACTTAAATTCAGGTTTGTGCACCCTTCAATTGATTCAGTATTTTGTTTCGGTACAGGTCACCGTTAGTTGCTATGATGGCGGTTGCTGTGGTAGCCGGAGCGGCGGTGATGATTAATTAAGAGAAGCACTGCTAGCTATAGCTGTGCACAGGGGCAAACATCATCTATATATCATGGACCTTTCATCTTCATCTGTAAGCCTATAAGTTGGTGATATTTGATGCGTGTGATGGATCGTCCATGCTGCCATTAATCATATTTTCTTTTTCTCTAAGATTACTAGAACAAAGGCTGTGCTTGTCAGAGTGGGAATTTGGCAGAACTAGATATATAGGGATGAAAGCGAGTTTCTTTCTTGTAAATTTCTTCAAACTTTAATGGATAGCCAGCCAATAGAAAATGTGAAAAAGACAACAACTTGAGTGATTAAACATTTAGAATATCAATTTACTACAAGACATCACCCGATGACATCCAGATTCCAGAAATGGGAATTGAAAGAGGAAGACAAGAGCAGAGACCATTTAGCATGTTAATTACTTCTTTTTAGTGGGATAAGAAGCCATTTTGTTGATACCACAAAGCCCTGCAGGCTTGCCAGTGTTTCTCTTCATCCTTATGTAACCCTTTTCTCCCCATTTAGATCCCCAGGAGTTCTTAACGATAATGTAATCCAAGCCATTGGTTGATCCATACCCAACGGCTGCCACTCCATGATCTAGCTGAGTTCCACAATGACCATCAAAAACACCCTGCAACATAAATCAATGGAGTTAGCCTACCATTCAGAATGAAAGATACAAAGCCAGTGTTTGTGTGTGTGTGTGTGGTAAATGTTGACCTACCCCGCTGTAAAACTGGAAGTCTCTGCCAGAAGCCTCAATGGCCACACTGAGGGGCTGGTTGGCAAGTGCCTTCAATAGGCTTTCTTCACTGTTTTGTGGGACATCATGGTATCCACTAATGGTCACTACCTCTGATTCTTCCTGCAAGACCAAAGACATAAATCAAATGGTACTGCTTATTGCTATTCATTCATCTCTGGAAAATCAAACAAAAACGAAGACTGTTTGGCCTGGATTAATAATTTGATAGTGAACCATGAAGGAATTAATAGTTTTCTCTTGTTAGCTAATACCTTTCTCATCTCACAGGTGCCCTCTTCCATGATATATGGGTAATCTACCTCCTTGTGGAGTCCACCATTGGAGATTATGTAAGAAAATGCATAATCCATAAGTCCTCCATTGCACCCATAGTTATTAGTAGTGTCACAATCGACCAACTCTTGCTCGGACAGGGATGTCAAATTTCCTGTAACAATCTGATTTATACCTTCTACTGCTGCTACTGTTGAAAAGGCCCAGCAGCTACCTGCACAAATAAGCATTGACCATGTGACATTACTCAATTTATTTAACCATGGCTACTTTTGTATGCAAGAATCTGAGATTGAGATAGGACACTTACCACATGACCCCTGGTTCTTGACATCAGTAACAGCTCCTTTCTTTCTCCAATCCACTGACTTTGGGATGCTCATGACATCCTTGTAATTGAATTCCTGAGAACATTCTCTTCTTTCAGACATGTCAACCTTCAAGCCAAGATACTTGTTTTTGAACTCTTCATGGCTCAAATCAGAAAACTCATTCAATCCAAGCCAGTAGTTAACGACCTTCTTATTGGTCTCATCAATGTGGAACAAGTTATCTTTGAAAATCTCAAACCTGAGCCATTTTTCTTCCATGCTCTCATAAATCTTCCCATGTTTTGATATCCATGATTCAAAGAGATCGATGATCTTATCCCCGGACGTCAAGTCTTCAGGGGTATAGCCCACAATTGAGAAATCACGAGCTAAACCAGAATTGGCGAAGAATGACATGAAAGAAAATGCAAGAAGAAACATCAAAGAAAGTGAGGAGAGAGCCATTTTAGCTGTTAATTGGATGGATGGATACAGAGGGAAGGGAGGGTGGTTTATAAGCAGGTGTTGGCTTTCAAGTAAAGTTGTTGGATTGTTTATTTTTCTGAATTCTGAGACTTAAAGATTGGTTCTTAATGTTAGATTGCTTTCAATCTAAGCATATGACATGATCATGTATGACATAATAATATAGTAGATTAACATAATATATATATATATATATATATATATATATATATATATATATATATATATATATATATATATAGGTTCACTGCATCATACAATTCACTTTTAACATCTAATCCTTGTTGGCTAATGTCTGTTTTAATATGCATAGTATTTTTTAAAAATACTTTTTATTTGAAAATATATTAAAATAATTTTTTTAAAATTTTTTTACATTATCACATCAAATCCATCAAAAAATATTAAAAAAAAAACATTAATGATATTTTTTTCAAGGCAAATACACTTTTAAAATATATCCAAACACGATTTCAAAAATAAAAATAAACAATTATGAGGTATTTTTTTATAATGTAAGGAGGTGAAAAACTTTGCTTTAATGTCACCTGTAATATTTCCTGTAAATATTAACTTGCTAAGTTGGTGTTTCTAACCTATTTGACAAAATCTTTTTTCTTAATTGTTTTATTTTGTATTAAAATTATATTTGTTTTTACGTACACAACAACAAAAACATAAACTTTATGCTTTTATTATGGGATATCACAAGAATAAACCAACATTAAATATATTTTAGTCATGTTTACATCTATCAAAACTAAGTCTATCTTCTAAGCAATATATACAACCTCCTTATTTATATGATACACCTAAGATGAGGAAAATAATGAAAGGAGTTGGAGTAAGGTTATATAAACAAGGAAAAAAAAACTTCGGCATCCCTTTCCAAGGTGAGTTCAGGCAACACCTACAGGCTACCAATAACTCGGGTCGGAATGCGCTCACAATCACTTATATGAAGTATTAAAATGGGCTAGCGCTTATAAACCAGCAAAACTTTGATGTTAGGCCAGCACAAAATATCTCTACCAAAATGAATACAAAAAAATGGTTGAATTGTATCATTTGCGTGTTTTGCATTGTATGTATTTTTAATTAAAAATATATTTAAATGGTTTTTTTAGATTTTTTTTAAAATATTTTTAAAAGCAATTCCAAATACAAAAACAAACGGTGTTGTAGAGTACGACACAAATAAGAACAAGTTAGAAATCATTAAACCTTTTTGGACCACAAGAAAGAGATAACAAAACATTTGGTGTCTTAACTTATTCAATTTTCACAATTAGGTGTTTTATTTTTTAGTTTTTATCAATAAAATTTTTAATCTATTCATAAAAGCACAATCAAGTGTTTTCATGGATACCATAGACACAAATTGATAACTAATTCCATAATCATGTCAAACTCATGATCATATTATTGTCCAAACCTTAAATTGTTCATGTTCTTCCTCACTTCCCCACCTCAAAAAAAAAAAACATATGACATGAAAGCCTCGATCGAGTTCTTAGGTATAAGGTGGCTTTGATCTAGTCATGGTTGATGAAAATACCAACAACAATAAAAAAAAAAAATCCACATAAAGATACTTGATTATGCACTTATCAATAGATTACAAACTCAGCTGATAAAAATTAAAAACGAGATACTGAATCATGAAAATCTAATAAATTCAAACACCAAACCCATCATCAACATTGAGAAAAAGGTTTTTTTTTTTTTTAACATGGCCTTGCTATTAGCAATTTAAAAGCTACACTGCATTTATATGCATTGTGATGAGTTAATTTTTTGTTAATATTTTTATTTATAAAAAGATATTCTTAAATAAAATGAGTTTGATAAACACATCAGACCTAAATTATTTATGATTGGCAGTCAACCAAGCCTAAGGTAATGTGGATCTAGCGAACATGCTAGATCCAAAGAACTTAGACTTAACAATCAGCCATGTCCAAGAAAACATGGGTCTGGCGAACATGGCAGGTATAAAAGAACTTGGACTTGACAGTTAGTCAATTTCAAGATAATGTGGGTCTAGTGAATATGTCAGACTCAAAAAATTTGAACTTGATAGTTAGCTAAGTTCAAAGTAACGCGAATTTGACAAACATAATAAACCCAAAAAACTTGGACTTGATAGTCAACTAAGTCCAAGAAAACATGAGTCTGACAAATATATCAGATCCAAAGAACTTAAACATTATTAAGTTCTAAAATTATATTTATGATCTTGGACGATTTCTACAATATAAGTATTAAAAACGTGATAAAACACCATGCCTCTCCATAAGCCTTCACTAGATGTTGTTTAGTTGACTCCAAGAGATAGTTCTGAGCTCTTATGTGTCCCTGTAGCCTGGAATACTCAGTCCTAAAAGAATTCATTTCAACATTTTGGGCAACCTTTTCTTCTTTAAGTTGCATACTTTAGACTTTTCTGAACGATACTGTTCAATGGTCTTCTTTCTTCTGCCCACCTTCTCTTGGAATGGCACACATCTTTCATAATAGCATAAAAATTAAATTAAATTGTTATCTTATTTGAAAAGCTATTTGTCTAGTAATGGTCAGATGATGCTAGGAGCTAGGTCGGTCAGTCCTTCAATATCTAAAAGAAATTTGATGAGTTTTTTCAATGTTTCAATCACGTCTAACCCACCAGGTACGTACCAGCATGAACCTCCCCTGTAGACTTTCACTTGTATGGCAGTAAAAGATTGTTATTTCGTAGCACTAGGCTGAGCTAGGTTGCAGGCATGGAGACTGTGCTGTTGTATCATGGCAATTTTCTTTTGGAGGGGATGGACCGGTTCTTACTGTTGATTACTTTTTCAATCGAACAATTTTAATGATGGGTGAGTGAACGTGTGTAAAGCCAGGAAACTGGAAAGTTCACGCAGCAAGGTATAATTAACCACCAAGTTTTCATTAATGGTAGATGATTAAGTTGAGGGGCTGAACTTACGTTAACTCTGTGGTCCAATTTGTACCTGCCTGAAAAGGCCGTCGCTCACAGAATATAAAAGAGCCAAAGGGGGCAGTAGATTGCATTAAATGCAGCAAAGAGTTACACACTTGGCATCTACAGCGTGTTTGGGAGAGAGGAGAGTGGGAGCAAGCCATTGCAGTCCATTACTTCCACTGTTTTGGGAGAAAGAAAGAAAATGTAAGAGATGAACATTTTTTCTATGAGCCCACCAGAAATCAATCTCTCAATATTTTTTTTTTATATATATTTCCATCTCTCCCATCCAAACAACAAAAGAAAGTTAAAGCTTTTAATTTCCTTTGATTCTCAGTCCTTACGATTCTCTTCGTTCCCACACAGAGCGTTGAGTTTAAAGTTCGAGGCCGGCCACTTGCTATGTAATTGCTCCAGAGGAGTCCTGACTCCTGAGACATGCGTACCATGCCTACCCAAACCGGGAAGGCGAAAAAGATAGCCTTATTGCCGCAAGACGATAAGCAAGCCATTGCAGTCCATGGATGCACTAGCTATAGCCATTGCCTAGCTACACGAAAGGCCCACAATGCATGTGTCTGCAGGAAGGAGTCACCTCCATCAACATTTCTCTCTTCATCCGTACGTCTACATATCATTCACATGACATAATAATATTGAAGAAAATAATGAGTTCTTAATATCACAACCTCCCAAATCACTTGAACATGCGTAGGCAAAACAAATAAATTAAAAATATAATTTTATACTTCAATTTTATAAGGTTAAAAATTCAGATCTCTCTTTCTTTTTGTCACAGATATATTACGACCATGAATCGGTTTTATATAAGAAAATTAAATATCTGAATTTCTTTCAAGTATAAAGAACTCACTATTATGATCTATTAATTTAAAAAAATTTCGAAATATTTATTTTCCTTGGTATACCAAACTAAAAATATTAGATTTTTTTATGTAATTCAAATTATTCGTTATAATTTAAGAAATTGTACTTTACATTCTTAATTAATAAAAAATTTCAAAATTAATAAAATAACCAAATTACCCATGAATAAACTTAATTAAAAAATCAATCAAATAACATATCAATCTTCTTTTAAGACCCTAGCTAAATTCAAACGTTAAGGCTAGCTGGGACCCCAATGAGTGGTTTTTTAGGCAATTAGATATTTGCCACTCTGTTTTATCCTTCCATTTGCTAATTAACACTGTTGGTTGCTTAACCTTGTGCTCTTCACACCATGGTTTTGCTAGTAATTTGCTTTTGTTCTAATTAATGATTTTGTTCCCACTTTTTCTCCAAATATATCCGAAGAAATACACAACATGTGAAATGAAAGACTGCAAGTTCTTCGTCTCAAGGCCTTTATACAATGAAAGAACCTGCCTTGAAGCAATTGCCTCCCAGGAAACAGAAGATGTGTTCCTGCAAAAGCCGCAACCATACTTTTTTAAGTGATCTTACCCAAAAAGGCACATTATCAAGGTAATCGATCTCTTAATTGTTTAACCCATAACCATAGCTCAGAAACCCTTCAATGTTCTGCTAGTTAAATGTCTAGAATATTCAAATATATTGCAACCTATATATAATATATGGACCGCATAAAGGATTTCATCGATCAGCAGAAATTGCAAATTTACAGATAAATAAGAAATTTGCAAGTATCAAATCTTGAAACATGATTACCTCTAAATAATTAGCTAGATTATGGGAAACTGATCAAAAGGCCGGTTCAAGGGAAGGCTGCAAGAGTTAACAAGAAAATCAACGGTAGCTATGGAGTTCGGCTGGATTGTGGGTTTATGGTTGGAGATGGTGGTTGTGTGGGATTAAGGGGAAGGGAAAGGATTGCGGACTTGGTGTTTAGGGAAAGAATACGGGTGGAATGGCAGTTAGGGTTCTTCTTCCTTGCAAATTTTCAAAACCCAACATGTCTTCTTCAGATCCTAAAACCCTAGAAGAAGCAAGACCCTCCTTTGATGATCCAGCATCAAAAGAAGCCACTGAATCATTAACTTCAACAAAAACCTTTGACGAAGCAGATCAATTAAACAAACATACCCATGACTGAAAATCAAGAGGAAGAAGAGAAAAGAGTGTGGGTACTCTTTAGTCATTGAATAGATTATAATGGTAATATTATAAATAATGAGATTTTAAAAAAAATGTTAAGTGTTAACGGTAATAAAATTCAAATTCTAATTAAGATGTAACTTTTCCCACTTATGATAGCAAAGCACTGCAATTAGGTGAAAGCAGTTAAGGACCGATCCGGAGAACACTTAACATATTAAGAACTGTGTTGAAGTATTATTGCATGCCGCAAGCAAATTAAAGTGGCAGGAAAAAGGTATGTACATGCTCCTAGATAGATCCCTAGCTAGCCTGAATCAAGAGCATTGGTCCCCTGTTTCCACTTTTAATCATGATCCGGACATGATTAATTAATTTTTAATATCGTACTATATGGATAAGGAAGAGAAGTGTTAGTGCTCATGCTAGCTCCAATCAATGGGAAATAATGAGGTCTATGATTGGGAGTCTGTTAGGTTGTGTTAAATCGAATGACAGAAACCTAGCACAGGTAGGAAAAAGGATTCCAATGGCTGAATTAAAATAATGAGGGATACTGACCTTCCTTGCTTCTTCTTTGATGGGTCCTCATAAGTACCTGTAGCAGAACCATGCATTAGCGTGGGAGAGAAGGAAATGGTGCCAGGTCCTTCCTCGCCATTCTATTTATTACCATGCCACTAATTAATATCTCGATCGTCCGTTTCCATCTGGCTCTTGTTTTAGGGTAATTTTAACATAGCCCTCGATAGATTTAGTATTATTATTATCACCATGCCACTGATATCTCGTCCAGAAATTGTTTCTAATTTATTATTTTTTTCCACTATCCTTGAGGACAATGACATGAAAATCCTCATAAAGCTGACTGACGGGATTAAGAAGTCCCACCAAGTGGCGTAAGGGAGTGGTAACTACTTGCTACCACATGTGATAATGCCAAAACGGACTCTGGGGTGATCAGACATAGGCCCTAGTTCCTACAAAGGTGAAAACAAGAAGATAAAAAAAACCGTAAAAAGGAATGCATTAATAAACAGAACTCAGATAGGTTATAGGAGGAACGTAGGCTTATGTAACCAGTGAGGAAAATTATACGGAGATAATATTTAAGATTAGAGCCTGGCTGGCGCTGCTTGGTAGTAGTATCTTTTACTTGGATGAGTTACTAAGATCTAGATAGTTATATAGCTGCAGCAGCAGCAGCAGCCTAGCTAGGAAACCTGTTCTTTTACCTGACCATGCTACACGTGCAACGCCGACACATTTTAGGAGGAGAAGATCCCCATAAATGCTCCCAATTCCCGAACAAATTGATATTCAAATAGCTATGAACTTGCTTGTAAACCTTACTGACAGTTTTTATTACACTTGAATAATACTATAATCAATGTTTTTCTGGCTTAGAATTAAGGTTCCTGTGAAAGGATACTTTAGCATCAATGCAGTGTCAATGATTATTTAAACCATTAGTTTTACTAATTTATTCAAATTCAATTATATTAGAAAATATCGAATGTAGAAAATAACTGTGAAACCCCTTATTGTGTTTATAAAAAACAAGAATATTTAAAAAAACAAAAAACAAGAAGAAGAAGAAGAAGAAGTCCAGATGCCATCAATATATATATATATATATATATATATATATGAACAAATTAAATTTACTGTACACGATTCTTATATATAAAGAAAAAAAAGAATTCGTGTATATATAAACAGCAGTTCAAGAGGACAATAAGGTGTTGTATATATCCACTGTGCAACAACAGAGAAAAGCTAGGTAGCTAGAGCAAGCAAAGGGGGCATAGTTTTAAATGATGGATATTATACAGGGTAACGATTTTTATCTAGTGGAATCGGGCACTCTTTTACCTTTATAGACCATTATTCTGCAAACAATGGATGAACAAATATTAACCTAAAATTTAACCCTCAATGAAAGCCGGACACAGGCCGAGAGTACTACTAGAGTCCGATCCCAACCTTCACTTTCACCCGAACCTTCGCATGTTTATTCTTTCAGAGTTCTTCTCCGCTCACGTCTAATTAAGCTCTCAAGGACTCGGATTAGTCAACAGGAATGAAATCTAAGGTAGCTGGTAGCTCCAGCGAGAAGCGGAGTTTGCGATAGAAGAGCCCCTGCTGGCGGTTTTTTTTTTTTTTTTTTTGTATTTTAAGTTCATATTTTTTATATTTCACTCTTTTTTAGTTACAATAAGTTTTTCATATGTTTTTTTTTATCTAATATAAATGCTGTTAATATTGTATATTTATGAAAAAAAAAAACTATGTATTATTAATAATAACTAATAATTAAATTCATGACAATAGCAGTTGAACTATTTTTTAGAACTTAAAATTTAAATTCATGATTATTTCATCGACAAGACTTTGATATTATATATAAAAAAATTAATCTCAAAATAACAATTTAAATTATTAAATAATATTTTAAAATATAATTTATATTATTCTCTAATATGTATAAATATTGATTCTGTTTGTTGGAATCTTAAAAGAGCATTTCTTTTTTTTTTTAAAGGATGTTTGAAAAATTCCATGAATTATTACAATTTATTTGAAACATAAGCTGGTTTATATAAATAAGGTAACGTTTAATATTAAGAGAAAAAAAAGATTAAAAAGATACATATAAATTGTTATATTCAGTGTTTTAAAACCCGGCCCGGCAGGTCGACCCGGGACCCGGCCGACCCAGGTCTGTGGTCGGGCCAGGTCTAAGCAAAAAACATGCTGGGAATTGGCCCGGTCAGACCCGGTCGACCTGGAGGGTCAACCCGGGACCTGGACGAACCGGTCAAACCCGGCTGAGACCTGAGTTTATTTTTTATATATACTCATGACCGAAACGACATCGTTTTTGCCTTTTACAATTAAAAGTTCAAAACGAGAAGAGCAAAGGAACGAACACAGAAGTGAGAAGACCTAATTAATTTCAAGAAATCTTCAAACCCATTTCAGTCGCGAAGAAAAGCAGAAGACTCTTGAATCCTTGATCGCCGTTTCAAATATAAAAATAAGGTTAGATGAGTGTTACTTGTTTCTTTCTTCTTTCGCTATCCTCTGTTTCAAATTGAAACATCTTTTAAATATTCTTTCCTCTGTTGAACTTGCAAAAGAGTTTTGCTATAGTATAACAGTGGCATCAATTCTTCCCTCTGTTGACCCATTTGCTTTGAACGGGCAGGCTTGCAGCTCCACGGGTATGTATCTCATTTTCTCTGTTCTTTTATTTTTCTGCGACTTCAAATGATCAAAGACCTGAACTTTGCTGTGAATATTGTTGTGAATATTTCGTTCGTTCTACTTCTGTTTCTGCTTCTGCAATTAGTTGTTATTGCTTCTACCCTCTGTTGTCCCTGTTTGTTTGCTTTTATTTTTGTTAATGCTCAACAATTTGCTGTTAATTTTGTTATTGTTCTGCTTAAGTTGAATTTGATGTCCCTGTTCGTTTGCTTCTGCTTCTGTTAATGCTCACCAATTCTGTTTATTGAACTTGCAACTGTAAGTGTATGTGTTCACATGGTTATAGAAGCGTAGGCTTTCTTTTTCAACCGAGATTGATTTTTCACTACTGTAAGAGTAGTTTTTTTTTTAGGTTGACCCGGATCAACCCATCTGACCCGTGACCCGATCACTTGACCGGGTCGATGACCGGGTTGGGTTTCAAAACTATGGTTATATTAGTGGGATCTATTATCGAGTCTGACATTAACATCACAATTTAATGATTCCTAATATTATTAAAAACTTTACCGTTTCCCCCCTTAATGTTTAATTAGCATATATATATATGAACCTCTTTCTTTATGATTTTAAAATAAAAATAAAATAATGATAAAACATAACTCTTCATTAAAAAATCGAAAAGATATAATTTATAAATACTTAATATATAAAGGGTATTTAAAAAATATATAACAATTTTAAAACATATTATAAACAATAAAATCACTTCACACACACACAAAGCAGGTATATTCTTTTTTTTTTTTTTTTTATCTTGTTTTGAAAAACAAATGCCATTGTAACCGTGTAGAAAGAATGGAATGGACAGGAGTGAAGATAAATCTCAGAACATGCAAGAAATATCTCAATCCATGGCCATATGGCTTATCCTTGCCTTTAATTATTCTTTACTGCTAGCTAGTGTAATCACGTCAGTATTATATTAGTTTATTCTGATAATAAAGAATTAAGTACGTGAGGATGATCTCACTGTGCCGGGATGGGAGCCTCGTGTTTCTCCATAAAAAATCATCTGACTCCTAGCCTAGCTATTTGTAAACATGCTCACACACGCACGCATAAACAAAATCTCTGCAACCACTCTAAAATTTGGGGTCTGCAACCCTATTCCTTCGTGCTACAACATGTTTAATCAAGTCCTATTGCAAGGAAAAATGACTGATTGGATCCTTCTATGTTGGTGGATCTACAGTAGGAAAGGTAAACATGGAATTTGCAATGTTCAAGATATTGATTAAAAGATTTATAGTTTGGATTATTGATTTAAAAGCATGCCTCTCAATACAGACAATGGATATATGTTGTTAGAGGCGAGCAAAATTATTGAATTATTTAAAATATTTGTAAAAATGGACTAAAATTTAATAATAATAAAAAAACCAATGAGGAATTACTATCAATATGGAAAATGGATACTTGTTGCTAGAAGCGAGCAAAATAAACTGAATTATTCAGAATAATTATAAAACTAACTAAAAATTAATTACAAAAAAATAATAAGGAGAAATTAAATTGCAAAAACTGGTTGTGATTCTTTTTTTAAAATCCTATCAATAGAGACAACGGATGCATGCTGTACAATCAGCATGGTTAATGTTCTTCACTAATGAATACTAACTAAGAAATAAGAATAATCTATATTAAGGACATTATTCTTGACATAGAAGGGATTTAGTCACAATTTTCCTTATAAGAGGGATTTTATTAAACATTTTGTAGTAATATAGGGACCAATAGGGTCTTCAGCCCCATAAAATTTACTACCCTTTACCCACACACGCATACACGAAAAAAAAAAAACCCAACGTAATCTTTGCTGATCAGCCATTAAAAAACTTTCGAAAATCTTGCCTGATTGGGAAGCTTTTCAGGTGCAGTTCTGTACTCCCCCACTTAGCTTTTGTGTCCAAATCCATCTCTTTCTGCTTCACTCTCTCCCTCACAGTTTCCCAACCTCCTTCCGTTTCATTGCTTTCAACGAAATCTCTATAAATTGCATGCCACTACAAACCATTTTCCCTCATCCGCTTCCAAATCCCATTTTTACAACCTTAAACCCCCCCCCCCCCGTTTTTTTCTCTCTCTCTCCCTCTCTCTCTCTCTCCTTGGCTTTGTGTGAAGATGTTGGCAATGGAAGAGCTTCTGTGTGAACTAACTTGTGAAGATATAAACGAGCAAGGGTTGCCTCCAGGGTTTAGATTCCACCCAACAGATGAAGAGCTTATAACCTTCTATCTCGCTTCAAAGGTGTTTAATGGAAGTTTTTGCGGTGTAGATATTGCTGAGGTTGATCTTAACAGATGTGAACCCTGGGAGCTTCCAGGTACACACATGCACACACACATACTAGCCTATTGCTTCTCGATTTTAAACGAATGTGCTACGTTTACATGTATGATTCATTTTTTCTTCATGTCAAGATGCGTGGCACCACCAAAAGAAACTGATCAGAATATTCCCTTTACCTTTAATTTGATGCTATAACTTAGCTTGCTTGATATATATAAGCTAGTAGTGGTAGTTTCCAAAAATATTATGTCCCTTTTCTTTGCTTTTCTACTTGAAGATGCTTCTCTCTTTTCAGGTGAAGCTAGGTTAGCTATAATTAACTATATGAGTTTAAGCTGGATCATCCTATATGTTAAGAAATGCCCTTCTTTTCTTGGAAGGGAACCCGATTTTTTATATGTGATATACTTTTTATTTATAAATTAATGTGTACACACATAGCTTTTAAGCCATTCACTTCTGACAAAATCTATATTTCATTAATATGAGTTTGAGTGGTGGTGTTGGTTTTCTTGTTGTTTAATCAGATGTAGCAAAGATGGGAGAAAGAGAATGGTACTTTTTTAGCTTGAGGGACAGGAAGTACCCAACAGGGCTGAGAACAAATCGGGCCACCGGAGCTGGCTACTGGAAAGCCACAGGCAAAGATAGAGAAGTATACAGTGCCTCAACTGGTGCCTTGCTTGGCATGAAAAAGACCCTTGTTTTTTACAAAGGCAGAGCTCCTAGAGGTGAAAAAACCAAGTGGGTGATGCATGAGTACCGCTTAGACGGTGACTTTTCCTACCGTCACTCGTGTAAGGTAATGTGGACCCTTTCTCCCCCACTCGTGCGCCGTGGGAAACCAAGCTAGCTTGCTGTTATATTTTGTCTGGTTGTGAGTTGACTTGTTGTTCTTGATCTGAAATGGGTTTGCTGTCCACTACGATTAGACAATTTTCATTTTGTTTATTCACCTTTGGAGGGTAGAATTTGATGTGATTGTTTTGATTTAACAACTCATTGTCAATGGCCTAACATTTATTTATTATTCTGACTGGTTCAAAAATGTTACTATTGGCTTATGCCTTCTGCATTGCTAATAATAATTAATTAGTTATGTTCTTAATCTCATGTTCCATGGAAATTATACTGAGATTGTTTAATTTGCAGGAGGAATGGGTGATTTGTAGGATATTTCACAAAAAAGGAGAGAAGAAAAATGTGTTCCTCCAAGCTGGACAAGGCTATCACCTCATGGAAGCCTCTTCACCAGCAAATTCAGGTTCATTGCCTCCACTGCTTGAAGCATCAGCATCAATATTTGATCAGTGTCAATCCAAGAACACAGTTGTTGAGGCCTTCCAAAACGCTTTTCTGATTCATGAACACCAAGAAAATGACCTCAAAAGCCTACTCAACCCACTTGTTTCCCAGTCCAATGCCATGTCAATAAATGGCTTCCAACCATGTTTTTCACCTACCTCCATCTCCATCAACAGCACCACCACATCAACAAATAAAAACACAGACACGAACACCAACAACCAATCACCATCGATGCTCTTCAAGTCCATCCTCTCATATCAAGATTGCGCATTGAAGGAACAATCCAGTACTCTTTACAAACAGTGCAACACTGAGGCCAACTTTTCCCATTTTCAGCTACATGATGCTCACTTGGGTTGCGTGGATAAGATCATTCACCCAAATCCATACCAAAATAATCCCTTGTTTTTTGAGATGGATTGTAGTAGTAACATTTTGGGGTTCTCAGAATCTGCTTCTGCTGCAGACACCATAGCCCATGACATGTCCACTTCAATTGCATTTAGCAGAGCCGGCTTGCAGATGATGTTAGATACTCCCATCAGACTTCCTGCAGAATCTTGGCCATTTGATCCTTAACGATTTTCCAAGTCCCCAAAAACCATTATTGCTGCAATCGATCTTAATGCTGTGTAGATTTGTAGTGTAGCTCCTCTAGCCATTGCGATTGGCAAGTCCATCCATGCACGTATCTATGCTAAGATTGAGGTGTACTTACAGTTATTGTACAAGGATTGCTTTGTTTTCGAGATTTGTTGGCTACTTTATGGGTGTTTGGAGATTCTCAACTTTTTATTGCAATGAGGTGGAGTGATCAGCAACAGTTTCTGTTTGATATGACCCCATGGATGGGATTGGAGGTTGTAGATACACTAGAGTACAAGATTTTTAATTATTTCAATTTATGATTGATGATGATTGGGTCCCTCATCCTGCCATGCCATGCGCAGAAGTACCTTGCTAGCTTGGTCCCTACACCCTCAAAAAACTTCTGTTTAAAGGCATAAAGTCGATGGCAAACGGCATAAAGGGGTTGTCCGATAATCATAACGTAGCATATGAGTTATCTACATTGGAAACATCTGCATGTAAAAAGAGGCAAAAATAGGTGTAATATAAGCACAACACTCACAAGTCACAACCATTAGATAGACTACAACTATACTAAGCACACTTAGGCAGTGAGAATGCGGTTGAATTTGTATTTTTAAAATAAATTACAAAAAAATTTCTTACTTAAAATTAATTAATTTATATTTATATATATATATATTCAGATTATTTTTATATATTAATATCAAAATTAATTTTTAAAAATTTTAAAAATAATATTATTTTAATATATTTTCAAACTAAAAACATTTTAAATCACAATTCTTATTACACTTTCTAATATTTCCTTAATTAGTAATTCTATTTTTGTTATGACAGTGGTTGTTGGAGACATTTATTACCCCATTAATGAGCTTTTGGTGAAGAACCTAGAAATGACAATAATTGGGATCGAGTTAGGCATAGTGATAGAATCTGATGGTCTCTTTTGTTTTAATCCCATCTCAACCCCAAAAAAATTCACTATTTATATGAACTATTATACTCAACATAAATTAATTGAGGGGCGGAATTCATTATTCTTTTCCTCACAAAATATTATTTACTTAAATAATATTTTTTTAAGTTTCTTATATTTTTTTTTGTTGATTTTCTCTTTTTATTTTATCCTTCAATATTTTGTTGAATTGAAATTAAATTTTATAATTTTTTTTATTTTTCTTTCTATAAGGTCATTTCAATCTCATTACTCAAGTCATGAGTTTGATAGATTAATCCAAGTTCACTTAAGTTATTTTTTTAGTTTTATCCTTCAATATTGAATCTTAGTGCTAATGTTGGATAAACATAAAAATTAACAGCGGATCTTCGAGTTCAAGAAGCACGAATCCTTGAACTAGCTAAAGGTCTTCGAGTTCAAGAAGCACGAGTCACCCTAAAACCAACCATCAGAAACACCAAGAAAAGCAACTAGGCAAATATGATTAGGGAAGAATCCAATATGCAGCGGGAGTGGAAGAACAGAGTCTACAACAAACTAGTAATATGAACCCCAACCACTCTCTCAAATCTTTCTTGTATTCCTAAAACTCTTTTTTAACACCTTGGAGTTGGAGTCCTTAAGGAGTTGGGAAGAATCCAATATGCAGCGGGAGTGGAAGAACAGAGTCTACAACAGACCAGTAATATGAACCCCAACCACTCTCTCAAATCTTTCTTGTATTCCGAAAACTCTTTTCTAACACCCTGGAGTTGGAGTCCTTGAGGAGTTGGGATTCTCAATCTAATTCATTTTATTTATTAATTTTTGTGTTATAAAGACCACCCACATGTGACATGGCCTGAAGAGGATTATCCGAGCTCAAAGCGATCCTGTACTCTTAAAGTCAATTTCATGGCTTATAGGCCGTCATAGCCATCTGATGAGCCCTTATTTCTAATGAGTCTAGTTTGATGGTGGAATTTGAAATGATTTAGTTTGATGATCTTATTTTTCCGTTCTGAAGAAAGTATATGTTTGTTTTCTCATCCAAGAACTCTTTGATAGTTTTGATAATATCATGTAAATGATTTTTGTTGTGCCTTCACGATTATTATATGGATGGTAGGCTTATCCCATGTCGTCCATCTCTTGCATGAAGGATTCCTGTAATCCTATTGTATTTTAGGAGCATGATTCTTCAAATAATTAAAAGTAACCATTATTTGTTATACCAGGAAATTAAAAAATAATAATTTTTTGAGTGTTTTTATCAACCATAATGAAAAATAAATGAATAATTAATTTTATAAAATAATAAAAATAAATGAAGATAAATAGAAAATGAAATATATATTTTACCCTTGTTGAATATTTATATGCAATTTTTTAAGACTTGTGTATATAAGTTTTATATATAATTATATAAAAAAAACCAATATAACTATAAAAGCTTAGATATAATTAAAAAAGGATTGCATAATATATTTTTTTAATTAATATTTTACTTGTTTTTTAAAATATTATTTTATTTAAAAGATGGCATAAAGAATGTAGTTCAGGCTGGGCCAAGAACGCCTGGGCTTTAGAGAATGGCCCAAGCACTCCAAAGTATGGAAGGATGGCCCAGACATGCATGGGCCCTCATATTCAGACCACTGCTTAGATTTAGAGCCCAAACTAATTTTTTCAGTGGGGTTTTTTTGACAAGTTTTTCTTTTATCTCTTAGCTTTTAGGGATTGAAAAGTGAGAAAAACAAAATTTATGAACAAAACACAAAATCCTAAAACAACATGGACAGCTTGGTGTGTAAAATGAAATGCTAAGGATCGTACCAATTTTTTTCTTGTCAAAATGAAAAAAAACACTGTATATTTTTTAAAACTTTAATCCTTGTTATTTTAATTGTTTTTTCAACTATAAAATTAAATTATATTTTAAAAAATAATTTTTTCATCCAGCTTCAGAGTTTTCTCAAAGTCTTTGTGTACACTAGAATATATATATATATATATATATATATATATATATATAAAAGGAGGAAATACCAACACATAAAATTAGATCAACGTAATATTTGAGAATGAAATTGTAATGAAAAAAAAAACTATTCAAGGAACAATAACGCACAGTTTCAATTGTTCTTTAAACTATAAGCTTTAATTATATTTAAAAAAAAATTGAGTACACGATAACATATAAAGAAATGGAAATTCTAACACTTATCAACATAACATCTAAGGATGAAATTGTAATAAAATAAAATTAGATGATCAAAATAAAAAAAGAAAAATAAAGTTATACCAACATAATATTTAAGGATTAAATTATAATGAAATAAAGTTAGATGATTAAATGCAAAAAAAAAAAGAGAGGGAAGAAGTTAGACCACCATAATATTTGAAGATGAAGTTGTAATGAAATAAAATCATATTACCAAAATTCAAAACAATAAAATAAAGTTAGACCAAAGCAAAAAAAAAAAAAAAAAAAAAAAAAAAAAACAATGATTTGTACGTCAACTATATTCCGAGAGTTTTTGACGATGAAATTGTAATGAAATAAAATTAGATGACCAAAGCAAAAAAAAAAAAAAAGAACAACGTTATGCATAAAAAATCTAAAAGACAATGATTTGTACGTCAACTATATTCCGAGAGTTTTTGAGTTCTAACCTCTTCTTAATAATTGAAAAAAAAAAAAAAAAACTGGAGACAATTATCTGTATATTCACTGTAAAATTTCAAAATGCAAGCATGTCACCCTACTGCTTGATGATTTTAACCCTGCTATGCTTTCAGGCTGGCATGTTTGCTAATCAAGAGATGCTGGATCCTGCTGGTGTCATGATCTCAAATTTGAATACTTCAAGAAAAAATGACGGTAAAGATTCCATCAGTTTATGAGCCTTAACTCATGACAGACCCTTGTGAAAGAAAGCCAGATCGATGTCTTCAATGAGGAACCCTCACACAGTCACGTCCCTTACAGCCGAAGAATGATATTCATCATCCGCTTCTGCTTTAGGGATCTGAAATTTCACTTATTTTGGAGCATTTATCGTTGTTGCTGCTGCTGTGGAAGTTCTTGGCAGAGGTAGGTGGCGTAGAGTATAGAGCGGCAGCCATGACGCCAGGTAAAACGCCGAACCTTGCTATAATCATAAACAACACCATTGTCTTCCTTTCAATCTCTCCACAGAGCTCTGCTTGCGATTGCGATGATTGGCTGGCTTTCTCCGGTGAGGTGATGATCGCTGATGAGTGAGGACGGCTTTCTACTGTTTGTGTGCGTGCTTAGCGCGAGATGCCCACTCCACTGGGGAACCCTGGGCTTTTGCATTTTGTTGTTATTGGGCTTAAAAGATTATAACGGTTATGGGATTTTAGGCCTATGGCCCAACCTACCACCCTTAGGTTGGGCTTTTTTGATGATGGATATACACAATTTTTCTATTTTTTTTTTACAGTGAGGTAGATGGTGTTCACTTTGAGAAATTTACTTTGTTCTTCATAGTTATTCTTTAATAATTCAAAGTGAGCACAAAAGATAATTACCATGTTTGAAAATGAAGCATTGCAAGCATAATTATTTGTTTAAATCTCAAGTCGTGAATTAACTCTAAAATGATATCAGTAAGATAATTATTTAAAATAAAGAATGTTATTTTCAATAAAAAAATTAAAAGAACATATTTGAAATTAACTTTATCATATCTCTGTCTTAATTTTTTTTATTAATTAATTACTAGATTAGTTTATTAGATCAAATCAATTTTAGTAACTATAAAGATTAACTCTTAGGCGTCTAATTATGTAATAATAATTGACAATTTACTTATACTTTAAGTTTTAAAAGCATTTATCACTTGATTAAGCATGCATTGCACTACTAGAATGAGTGATATCTTGAGAATTACTGTGCACCCCAATTTATATGAAAATGTGTGATTATTTTCAAAAATAAGTAGAAAGGAAGATGGATTTTGGACCTTGGATTAAAACTTTTAAAATTGATATTAAAGAATTTTTTTAAAAAATATATCAGATCGGTTTAGAGTGTATTTTTATAATTGTTTAAAAAGGTGATTTAATTAATTGTGGTTGATATACAAACTGATTTGAAAATATTCCTTGCTGGAAAAAAAACCCAGCTTTTCCACTATCAGCATATCAAGCCATTTTACATGCAATTTACTTATTTTTAATTAACAACAATATCATTATCTAATTTCCATAGAATTCACAAATTATTTCCACCATTATATCACCAATAAGGTTAAAAAATAAACCATAGCTATTCTGAATTTCTGATTTAAAACTTATTTATTTGGAAATGTAGTAACTTTTATATTTTAGTAATTTTAAAAGTATATTTGTCTTGAAAAAACATCAAATTATGTTTCTTTTAATGATTTTAATATAGTGATGTTAAAAATAAAATAAAAAATTTAATTTTTTTTTAATATATATCTAAACAGTGTACCATATTACAAAACAACAACTTAAATTTACTTCCCGGGTGAATGGCTACATTACATTTGTTTGTTCGCCATACTCTATATATGCCTAAATAATTCATCTCAGAAATCCATTTCCCATTCTATGAGTGAAACGAACATTATAAACTCACATTTCCCATTTTAACACGAATGAGCATAAAAAATCACTTGAAAAAGAAAAGAAAAACCATGTAATTAATTACAATGCCAAAGAGAATTTGTCCTGGAAGCTGAGAGCTACTGAATCTGTGTAAAATTCTTGTAAGGGTTTATGCGCGAAGAACAGGCAAACCTTTATGAATTGTTTCGGAAGACATGGAAGGGGATGTTGCAAGAGCTGTTCAAGGCAATAATAATATTGTAGCAAGAACGTTGATTTATGGAATGCCATGACGATTGGCTGCTGCATCAATTATTGCCATTTTTCCTGGGGAGAGGTCATTCCCTGAAAGTGTGGGAGCATCGGTGCCACCTCCACCTTGATTAGGCTTAACTTCTTGGTGTCCTTCAGTGCCATAGGCTATGCGCTTGTAATCCTCCAAATCTGTATACTTCAAGTAGGGACTGCTCTCCATGGGCAATCCATCAAGTTTTCCTTTCTTCTCTTCAACACCCTCTTTCCTATTTTCCATTTGCTTGCTGTTGTTCTCCATCTCTGATTTCTTACAATGGTCTGAAACCTAATTACTTATGTATCAAACAGCTTGCAATATTTCAGTCAGAAACCAAACCCCCGTATTAATCGAGCCATTTGACTTGTTCAGATTGCTTGTCTCGCCATTAATACCCAGTGGCCTCTCTCCTACATTCAAGCCACATCATCATGTCTTTTCGTGGTGGAAAATCCCTTGAAATAATAGTCAGATGTTGCGGAATCATCCTAGTTAAAATATTTCAAGACAAGCTTTAATGTCAGTTTAATGACATTTGGTAGGTACAAAACTGATGCAGGCAAAAAACTAAACCAGTGTGCGTGTGTGACCGTTACTTTACTACTAGGGCGGTGAGCCAACATCTGTAAACCAGCTTTCGCTTATCATCCATGGCAGAAATAGATTTTTTTTATGCATCTATCTTCGTCTTTCTAGTAAAATAAGTTTCTATCCCTTTTGTATTTGTCGTTTTTAATACTGAAACATTATCCAAACACAACTTAATAGAACAGATGCTGGAATTTACTGCAATGAACAGAGCAACTTTGAAAGGAAAAGGAAATCTAACCATGCAACTACCAAAAGACAATAAATACCTTGGGCTCAAATTGCCTCGTTTAAAATCTTGTCTTCTTTTGTTTTTTGTTGGAGTAAAAAATCTTGTCTTTTTCGGACAATAAAAAAGACATAACACGAACGTTCTTCTCTTGTCCACACCAGCCACAGAATTTTTTTGTTTTGGAAGGTATAGCCATTGCCACATATAACTATCACATACGGATGTTGTTTCTCCACCACCTCAAAAATCTTTCAAGCATGTGAATTCTATTTATTCTTCCTCTTCTAGTTGTGTTTATCTGCAAGTAATCTCAGCATCAAAAGCCACCTGCTTCACCAGTTTCTTCTGTCAGCTTTCTTTCTTTCTTTTTTCTCGACTAATGGCAACAGATAGAAGGAGATCAAATACTCAACTGTTGGAAGAACTGGAAGAACTTAGCGAGTCTCTTTATCAAGCCCAGACTTCCACCAACCGCAGAACTGCTTCCCTCGCATTTCCTCGATCTTCAGTTCCTTCTATAATATCAGATGAGAGTGGCACAGCAAAAATCGATGAAAAATCAAGCAGCAGGACTTGGTCCAGGCGGATGTCGTTGTCGCCTTGGCGGTCTAGTCCAAAGCCTGATGAAGAAACTGAGCGCAGAACATCCAATATTAATCAACCAGAAATAAAGAAGCTGGATGACATAGCTACTTCAACAGAGAAAAAAGGGATTTGGAATTGGAAGCCAATCCGAGCCCTGTCTCATATTGGGATGCAGAAATTAAGCTGTTTGTTCTCTGTTGAAGTAGTTGCTGTGCAAGGCCTTCCAGCTTCCATGAATGGACTCCGGCTTTCGGTTTCTGTTAGGAAGAAGGAGACAAAAGATGGTGCGGTCCATACAATGCCATCAAGAGTTTCACATAGCGCTGCTGACTTTGAAGAGACGCTGTTTATCAAGAGTCATGTGTACTGCACTCCTGGCAAAGGGAAGCCGCTTACATTTGAGCCCCGTCCATTTATGATTTATGTATTTGCAGTTGATGCTGAAGAGCTTGATTTTGGGAGAAGTATAGTGGATTTAAGTCGACTTATTCAGGAATCCATGGAGAAGAGCCAAGAAGATACTCGAGTGCGGCAGTGGGACACGAGTTTCAACCTATCTGGGAAGGCAAAAGGAGGAGAGCTTGTTCTCAAATTGGGATTTCAGATTATGGAGAAAGAAGGAGGGATTGATATTTATAGTCAAGCTGAAGGATCGAAGTCTAGTAAATCGAAAAATTTCTCACTTTCACTGGGACGTAAGCAGTCTAAATCATCCTTCAGTGTCCCAAGTCCAAGGATGACAGGACGATCAGAAGCTTGGACTCCTTCGAAGGCAAATCCAGTTGCAGATATTCATGGAATGGATGACTTGAATCTTGATGAGCCAGCTCCAGCTCCTTCATCATCCCCCTCTATTCAGAAATCAGAAGAACCAGAACAAAAGATAGAGGATCTTGATCTTCCAGACTTTGTAGTTGTGGATAAAGGGGTGGAGATTGAAGACAAAGAAGAGAATGAGAATGTAGATTCTGAAGAAAATGTTAAAGAAAAGTCACATTCAAGCGAAGTTGTCAAGGAAGTAGTTCACGATAAGGTACACCTGACAAGACTATCCGAGCTCGATTCAATCGTTCAGCAGATAAAAGCTCTTGAATCCATGATGGGAGAAGAAAAAACTGTTAAGACAGGAGATGAAACTGAACCACCAAAATTAGATTCAGATGAAGAAACAGTAACGCAGGAATTTCTCCAGAAGCTCGAAGATGCAGAAACTAATGCTTTCAAATTCAATCAACCTGAAATTCCCCCTCTGCATCTCGATGGAGGTGATGACTCTTCAGAGGCTGAATCCAAGGTATATCTCTCAGACCTTGGGAAGGGATTAGGCTGTCTGGTTCAAACAAGAGATGGAGGCTACTTAGCAGCTACGAATCCTCTAGATACTGTTGTTTCGAGGAAAGATACTCCAAAACTAGCAATGCAGTTGTCAAAACCACTCGTTCTTCAACCAGACAAATCCATAAACGGGTTTGAATTGTTTCAGAGAATGGCATCCATTGGTTTTGAAGAGCTTTGTTCTCGAATTTTATCATTGATGCCCCTCGATGAACTGTTAGGGAAAACTGCAGAACAGATAGCGTTTGAAGGCATAGCTTCTGCAATCATCCAAGGGAGAAACAAAGAAGGCGCTAGTTCAAGTGCTGCTCGTACCATTGCTGCCGTTAAAACAATGGCAACAGCGACTAGTACAGGCAGGAAAGAGAGGATATCAACAGGAATTTGGAATGTAAATGAAAGCCCTTTGACAGCCGAGGAAATCTTGGCATTCTCATTGCAGAAGATTGAGGCAATGGCAATAGAAGCCTTGAAGATTCAGGCAGAAATGGCAGAGGAAGAAGCCCCCTTCGATGTTTCTCCACTCGCTGGAAATGCAAGCACAGACAGTGGGAAGGATCAAAATTACCCTCTGGATTCTGCCATTTCACTAGAAGATTGGATAAAGAACTACAGTTTAGTTTCTCCAGGAAAGCCAGCAACAATTACCATAGCTGTGGTTGTCCAGCTACGGGATCCTATAAGGCGATACGAGGCAGTTGGCGGACCTGTGGTTGCACTAGTTCATGCGACACAAGCAGACATCGAAGAGGACAATTACGATGAGGAAAAGAAATTCAAAGTAACAAGTTCGCACATTGGGGGCATGAAGGCAAAGTCAGGAAGAAAGAGGAATGTGTGGGATTCGGAGAGGCAAAGGCTAACTGCAATGCACTGGCTGGTTGAATATGGACTTGGAAAGGCAGGGAAAAAAGGAAAACATGTGTTATCAAAAGGGCAAGATCTCTTATGGAGCCTTTCCTCAAGAATCATGGCTGATATGTGGCTCAAACATATGAGAAATCCTGATGTGAAGTTCACAAAGTAGGAAAAGAAAGGCCCAAGTCTTGAATGGATTGGTTCCTGTGGTTCATTTTACAATCACTAATGGATGCCAAATAAGCAGGTCACTTTTTGTTAAGTAGTAGATTGAATAAGATTTTCATACATAAGATTTGATCTGATCTGTTGCAGTTGTAATCAAGTACCTTTCGGTGCATTCTCTTGGTCCTGGTCTCCTCCCATTCATTTGATGAGAATTGAACTAGATTAATTTAAGTTTTTACTAAGAAAAACCTCGCATTGTTTTATTAAAAACAGTTTTTTTTATACAGTCAGGTTAGATTAAGAATGAACGAGTCATCCATCGACCAGGTTTTATAAACGAGGCTACACTCAACTAAATCCAATATTTGAAGAAAAAAGCAATGATAATCATTAATATACCTTGTTCCATTGCTGCATATCACTTGCATTCTCATTCTCCTCGAGATGGGCATTGGCAAGAAATTAAAGAGAATTTCCCCTCCTTCAATGGTTTCATAAAGTATTTCAAAGGTTAAGGCTAAGCTAACCGGTAAACTCTGTTGTGGCTCTAATTGAATGCTGGGCTGATGTTCTAGGATGTCTAGATAATCTCCCATTTGAACTGGATCATAGTCTAGAATTCTCGTGTAATTGGGCTTAGGGCTCCTCTGTGTAATTTTTGAGGCTTGCAGACCACTAAATTCGATGTACTTCAAGAAACCATTAAACATGTATGCCGGCATGTTGCTCCCCTGCATCTGCACCCGTTAAGTAATATTTATTTTCCTCTTGGATGACGACGCTTAGAGTACAGTCAGTTCCACCTTTACTTGAAACAAAATCTATACTAAAATTTATTATCCAGACCAAAAAACATAAACCAGTGATCACACATTAAGGATCGACAATGAGTTCGATCAAAAATAAATAAAAAATTCGACATGTCAATAGTATCCATGTCCCTCTTCTCCAGCATGTCTCTAAGTCTCTTTGATCAATTTGTAATTATGAAAAAAAATACAAAAAATCGAGAGACCATCTGCATGTTGGTCTCGGACATGCCCTCATGCCTTATATCTGTAAGACCATTTCCTTTTGCCCTCTTGATTAATTTCCAGTTTAGTAAATATAGAAGCAACGTTCAGATTTGGCCAGATACGTGGGTCCGGAACAAGTTTCAAAAACTAAATATGCGAGTATAGAGTAGCTTGAAGGTGACGAGGAGGAGTTGAGCAAAATTATAAATCGGATTTTTAAAAATATTTAAAAAATATTTCTGAGAACAATCTTTTTTTTTTTTAAATATAATTGTCAAATGCAGTTTGTTCTTGGGATTTTTCATTAAACAAATGTCTCCCATCATTATCCAAGTACCCCTTATCTTAAGCAAGCAAGCGCTGTGTAAATCTTGTCTGGGTGCATACATGAGATTCTTGAAGAAAACGCTGGCTGGAACACAGTTCAGAAGCAAACATGTGAGTGAGCATTAAAACATGAACCTGCTGCTTCCTACGAGCGAGGACAGTTGCTGTGAGCGACTCGTCCAAATCTTCTACCTGTCTTTGTGTTAATAATAGGAAGGGAAGAGGAAAAGGGAAAGGACAGATGCCTTTAATTTTCTGATGCCTGGAGTGCCACAGCCCCGTCGGCAAATTAATAATGGTCCATGGAATCGTAGCGCAAAGACATGGGAGTGGCACACGGTGATTAGTGGCCTTGACTGTTCCCCTAACAACTCTTGCTCCGTAGTCCACGTAGGAATAGTAAAATTGGCCAAAGGCTAACAGGAATTACAAGATTGCTAGCTTGGCATGGTTTTACAGGTTCAAGAAAAAGAGGCAAGCTCTAGTCTTCCCCATGTGGCTTCCGCCTGCATTAATTTTAGCTAACAGTCTCCTGCTAGGAGCTGCTGCTTCTAATCCTTCACCCTCTTCCTCATCTTGACTGGTAGTTTTCCTACTCTTTCCTCGTTTCAATCCTGTCCTCCGATAATGTACTGTCGTGGCCTTTCCTTGTGATGGCTACGAAACCATGTCATGTGTATGCCCAGGGCAGCTATCTCCGTTCATTACTCCTGTTTTTTTCTCTTCATAATACAAAATTTGAGTGTTTTTTTCCCTTTTTAAATAACACAATCCTAAATTTATTTAGAAAAATAGCTCAACTATATATATACACATATATATGGTTGCGCCGCTTCCATTTGCGCAATGAAAAAAACCCTTAAAAGGATGTGCAACTGGGAGTTGCGCAGCCTTTCAAAAAATTGATGTTTTTAATTTTTTATCTACAAGTTAATAATTCATTCTTATCCCTATCCTTGTATGTTTTTATTCTAATCTCCAATTATTTATTTTATTAGATATCACACTTAATAAATATTTAATTTGAGAAGAGATTTTATCTATAACTTTATATATAACAAAATATATATTTTTATTGCTCCATGTGTAAAAGAAAATAAATAATATTTTATTGCTCCATAACTAATCCCAGTTCAGTTGAATCTACCTTTTCGACTGCTTTCAATACATTGAATGCAAAATCATGCATTGTTTAAGCTGACTTTCGGGACTAAACAATAATGAAGGTTAGGTGTGATAATGGTTATTTTTTTAAATATGTTTTATTTGAAAATTTATTAAAATAATATTTTTTTATTTTTTAAAAAATATTTTTAATATTAATATCAAAATAATCTGAAAATAAAAAAATAAAATAAAATAAATTTAAATTTTATTTAATCTCCGGAGTTTCGAAAAAGAATTCCTAAAAGCGATGGTAGAAAATTTGCCACAAAGGGATATTCTTACCTACGAGTCCTCACTTCGTCGTGCCAAAAAGTGGAAATTGGAATCCCTTTACAAATTCTAAACAATAAAAAAAATAAAAAATAAAATTGTCAATTGTAGAGGGTAGAGAAGTCCAGTTCCTACAGGGTAAAGTACAGTTCAGACCCTGACCACATCAATTATTAGAAATACAACTCTAATGAAAAACAGAAAGGGAAAGGAGAAGAAGACAATATCTACTGCCACGACCCCTTGATTGGTCCATATGAATGTATATAGACACGGTATGGGAGGTTACAGGCTGACCCTTCTTTGGCTTGTACTCAGCTCCCTAAAACTTGCCATGTTCACACAAGTTCTTGAATTCTAAGCACATACCTTTTCTCCTCAAATCTATCCCAGTTTGAAACTATCAGAGTTGTTTTCCGGTGAAGTTGGTATCTGGGTTACCAAGAAAGAGATTTGTCAAGTTTTTAACTCAGTGAAGTAGGTGACTGAGTGTAGTGTAACTGTTCAAGGATTGTTGGGATAAAAAGGTATGATTTCAGTATCAGCTAATCCTGAAAGCAGAGTTCTTTGTTGTGGCAAATTAGGACTGTATAAGGGCATGGCTTTTCCTCTATTTCTGAACCCCTCTTCTTTGGCTTGTCATTTGGTGTATCTAACACTTAACAAGATTCTTATCCACATAGAAAAACAGCCTGTACTTCAGTTCAGTTCAGTTCAGTTCACACACTTTGCTTGATATTTTATCTTCCTTTTTCCTACTACAATCCAACATCATTCACTGTTATCAGGCTTTACTTTTTAAAAGTTACTTTTCTATTTCTCTAAGTCTCTGAAGCCAGCCCCTGTGCCTTGTTTTTTTGTTGAGTTTAACGTTTTTGGCTGCCAAGAGATGAGCAATCTATAAAGATCTCCTCTTTCTGGTTTCTTTTATTTGCTGATGATTTTGGACAGTCTTGTATTTCTTTCTTGACTGAGTGGATTTTTCATTGCTTATTTTGAATTCAGGGGATTCACTGATTAGATACTGTATTGGATCTGTGGTTCTTGACTTCTTGTTGTTTGATTGCTTTATCTGGGTGTTTATCTTTTTACAGGTGAGTTGGATATTGAGGACCTGATTCATTGGTTAAAACATGAAGGGAGCATCTCTAGTGGCTATTGCTGCTTGCGTTGGTAACTTCTTGCAAGGATGGGATAATGCTACCATTGCTGGTACTTTTCTTTTACTTTATCATCTATCTAATCTTTGATTTGGACCGAGAAATGTTTGATGTTAATAATTAAAATTAAAAACTTAAAATTCTAAAGATTGAAAATATTGAGATTTGTTGTCCATGGTGGATGGTATTTTTCCTAGGCTTCCAATTGGAACATTTTCTCTTACGTGTCGGTCGTTTCTGATATTTTCTTCTCTCACTTTTGGTGTTGAATTAGGGACTGAATGCAGTTCTGAAATATTGTTTCTATGTTTTCAGGCGCTGTCATTTACGTCAAGAAAGACCTCAAGTTGCAATCGAGTGTGGAAGGTCTTGTTGTGGCCATGTCACTTATTGGAGCCGCTGCTATCACAACATGCTCAGGACCCATATCAGATTGGATTGGTCGGCGTCCAATGCTAATAAGCTCATCAATTCTCTACTTTGTCAGTGGTTTGGTAATGTTTTGGTCACCCAATGTTTATGTCTTGTGCATAGGAAGACTGTTGGATGGATTTGGCGTTGGTTTAGCAGTTACTCTTATTCCACTCTATATTTCTGAGACCGCCCCATCAGATATAAGGGGAATGTTAAATACTCTACCTCAGTTTGCCGGTTCAGGTGGCATGTTTCTGTCGTACTGTATGGTTTTTGGGATGTCATTGACAACTTCACCTAGTTGGAGGATGATGCTTGGAATTCTTTCCATTCCTTCTTTACTATATTTTGTACTCACAGTGTTTTACTTGCCTGAATCTCCTCGATGGCTTGTAAGTAAAGGAAAGATGCTTGAGGCAAAGCAGGTTCTCCAGAGATTGCGTGGCAGGGAAGATGTTTCAGGTTTACTCATTATTCTTTCACTGTTGTTCTTTCTCACTCTTTTTTCCTTCTGAAAGAAGGTATAGAAATTTAGATCATGGGTTGAGACAATAGCCTGGTCTTTCTTGTTTTAGACAAGATGCCGAATCTCACTGAATCAAATGGTAGTTTGTTTGCATCATTAGTTTGAATGCGTGTCGAAGTATTTCCATGGCTGAATGACAGTATGTGTAATTCACTGGGAACAGATTTTTTAAGCACCCAACTTTACACATGCAGCTAACTTCAACAGCTATGTTTTCATAGATCAACTTGACTTCTTTGTTATACATGATAAATCTAGAAGCTTTTGGTGCATGCTAATCTTTCCCCAGTAAGTGCACTCTGAAGTGGTTTTGAGGGAGTCCTGTTTTTCTCAGCAATGATCTCTTTGGAATTGTGAAAACCATATTGTGGCAGGCCATCTTTTTTATTTTAATGGTAGAGTTCCAAACACTTTACATTCTTCGTTCGCTATCCTTAAAGCCTGACCAGTTATTTGGAGATCAAGGTGAGGTGTATAGCTTTATCTGCTGATTATACTTTAAATTGACGAGGAGCTTAACTTGATAGGAGGGAGTAAAACTATTTCACTGGTGTGAGTTCATTTCTTTCCAGCTTCAGTGTTCATAAACGTGAGCATAATGTGTAGATGTTTTTAATAGTATTTGGATTTTTTTTGGTGAATTTCCAATGGTAGGAAATTTAGGCTTCTCCGTTTGCATATGTAGCTTATTAAACTTGCTTATGTGGCTGTTGCTAAAGCTTCTATGATGCACAGGCGAGATGGCTTTACTGGCTGAAGGTCTTGGTATCGGGGGTGAAACATCCATAGAAGAATACATAATAGGGCCTGCTGATGAAGTCGCTGATGGTCAAGAACCCATTGTTGATAAAGACAAAATCAAGTTATATGGACCTGAAGAAGGCCTTTCCTGGGTTGCTAAACCCGTAACTGGACAGAGTTCTCTTGCTCTTGTATCGCGCCAAGGAAGCATGGTGAACCAAGGCGTGCCTCTTATGGACCCTCTTGTGACTCTTTTTGGTAGTGTTCATGAAAAGCTCCCTGAGACAGGAAGCATGCGGAGCATGCTTTTCCCTAATTTTGGCAGCATGTTTAGTACAGCAGAACCTCACTTTAGGACTGAGCAGTGGGATGAAGAGAGTGTACAAAGAGAAGGTGAGGGCTACACATCAGAGGCTGGTGGTGAGGATTCTGATGACAATTTGCACAGTCCACTAATATCACGCCAGACGACAAGCATGGAAAAGGATATGGCCCACCCAACTTCCCATGGCAGTGCTCTGAGCATGAGACGGCATAGCAGTCTATTGCAAGGAGCTGGGGAGGCAGTTGACGGTACTGGCATTGGTGGGGGTTGGCAGTTGGCATGGAAATGGTCCGAGAGAGAAGGTGAGGATGGAAAGAAGGAAGGGGGGTTTAAAAGGATTTATTTGCACCAAGAGGGAGTTCCTGGATCCCGACGCGGGTCTGTTGTTTCACTTCCTGGTGGTGATGTTCCTGTTGAAGGTGAGTATATCCAGGCTGCTGCTCTGGTAAGCCAGCCAGCTCTTTATTCAAAGGAGCTTATGGATCAGCATCCAGTTGGACCCGCAATGGTTCACCCATCTCAAACAGCTACAAAAGCTCCGATATGGGCCGCTCTGCTTGAACCCGGAGTTAAGCATGCTTTGTTTGTTGGGATGGGAATTCAATTGCTTCAGCAGGTAGTCTATGACTTCATTTGATATCTTTTGCTAATTTGCTCCCCCCCCCCCCTCTCTCTCTCTCTATATATATATATATATATATAAGTTAAATTTAAGCTCTCAATTCATTCTAATCCAAATCCACATGAATGGTTTTCCTACTACTCTCATTTTGACCAAAATCATATTGTGATTTATGTTGTCAATAACTGTTTTTTAAGAAACATTCGCATGCAGTTTGCTGGTATAAATGGAGTTCTTTACTACACGCCTCAAATTCTTGAAGACGCAGGTGTTTCGGTTCTTCTTGCAAACTTGGGCCTCAGCACAAACTCTGCATCATTCCTTATAAGTGCATTTACAAACCTCCTTATGCTTCCATGTATAGGAGTAGCGATGAAGCTTATGGATATCTCAGGGAGAAGGTGATTTCCTTTCTGCATTACTTCCTTTTAGTTTTAGTTCTTTGATTGCACTAGGAACAAACCAACAAGGAAACTCTTCCTTCTACTGCTCAGTTGCCTAATAACGAAACTTGTTCGTTATCCCTTTTATTCGAATGTGATCAAGTTAGATGAGCACCATCATCTTCTCAATGCATCCTTGTGCCCCTTACTGATCAAGAGATCAACTCAAAATTGAAGTGGGAGCTGCAATGTTTTTTCTAGAACAGGGGGACCTTTTCAAATTATTAGCAAATGAGAACATCCAGTTTGATTTTTCATGAGAAGAACTCCCTCCCTCCATCTCTTTCACTCACACACTCTCTTGCTATATATATAGGGGAGGGTCTGTGCACATGCTGTTTTTTCTGTCAGTCTTTACATCTATTAATGTCTTGTGTACTTATTAATCTCCTCATCTCTCTGTTCCAGGACGCTCCTACTTACCACAATTCCTGTGCTGATACTTTCCCTCGTCGTCTTAATTATTTTTGAACTAGTGACTGTGAGCGCAATCGTCAGTGCTGCAATCTTAACTGCCTGTGTTATCATCTTCATCTGCTGTTTTGTGTCGGCTTATGGACCAATTCCTAATATCCTCTGCTCGGAGATCTTCCCGACAAGAGTCCGAGGCCTCTGCATTGCCATTTGTGCCATGGTTTACTGGATTGGAGACATCATTGTCACCTACACACTGCCTGTGATGCTAACTTCCATCGGCCTAGTTGGTATCTTCAGCATTTACGCCGCTGTGTGCGTCATCTCTTGGATCTTTGTTTTCTTGAAGGTCCCAGAGACCAAAGGAATGCCTCTTGAAGTCATTACTGAGTTCTTTGCTGTGGGCGCAAGACAAGCTGCTGCTGCCAAGAATTAATGATTCTGGAAAACTTAAAGCGATTGCTGATTATCTTTGCAGTTTTAGCTGCTGAATGTGCGACCCAACATCTTTTTGGAGAATTTTGCACATTGTAATTAAACTGAGAGTGGATGTATTTCAATTATAACAATTAAATTATCATTTTTCCAAGGTTTTGCATCATAGGATGGGAGAAGGTTGATTCAGATGATATATTTTGTGATTCAATGCCATAGTGTTTAGCTTAATGGGAAAGAATGAATTTAGTTTCTTAACACTGGACGCGGCACCTTGCTAGCAAGGAGGGAATCGGGAGACAATTTTTTTTATAGGATTCAGTTCGCTTACGTTCGTTTGTGGGGCTTAAATTATGGTTCCCAGCTGGGCAATGTATGGATAGTGGAGCAATTAAATATATCCATGAGATCTGCAGATTGATGACCAAAACCACAACGTTTACATAGACCATCCCCATAACCTGACCAGACTTCAATGTACCTTAGCAATAAACGTAAACATCCATTGCAGCTAATGCCCTATGTTTGTGAAAGATTATTGATGAATGATTTTTCCTCTTTGCTTTTCCGTTGATTCGTCAACGTATAAATACAGGAGAAGTCCAACCAAAGGTTTGATACAGATTCTAGAGATTGCAACTGATATATACAACCAAGAAAGATTTAAACAAATCAATTTTGAATGATTTGAAAGACTTAAACAAATCAATTTTGAATGATTCATAACATCATCCTAGGACTAACAATAACAGACGTTAGTAATAACACACAGTATTCTTCTGTTATGCCCATGGAGTGCGGGTAAGAACTCCAATCTTGGATTTGAGATCAAGAAACCGTTGTCTAGGAAGAGACTTAGTAAAAGCATCAACAAGTTGATCTTCAGATAAAACATGACAACACAGAGAGCATTATCAGACCTAAGCCTAAAGTTTAGCCCAAACCCAACTCAATTAACATAGGTATTTTTAAAAAATAGTTGTAAGAGAATTGTTTTACCCTCTATTCTCCTCTTTTCCTCTCTATCGTGACTCTCCCTCATTCCTTACCAAGGATTTTAGTTTAAACTTAAGCTTTGGGTTTCAAGAAAGGTTAAAGAAAAAATAAATGATTTTCTCTTTTATTATTTTCTATTAGGAAGTTGGTGGTGAAATGATTAAAGAATAGTTTAGGGTTTTATTATGATTTAATGATTAAATAATTTAAGAGTTTTAATTATTGTATTAGGATGTTAGTTTGCTTAAAACGAACTGATTAGATAATTGAAATTACGGATCTTAATTGTTTTTTAGATTTGTAGAATTGAAAACTGACATATTGAAATTCTATAAATCTCAATCAACTAGTCAATCAATTGGTATGAATCGGGTGACCGATTGGTTTAAGTGTTAATAGTTGATTAATTGGTCTAAACCAACTAACCAATTGGCTTGTGATGGCGGTTGACTGATTGACCCAACAGTAGGGGTGAATCAAGTCTGTTAGGTTATTAGTTTGAGGTATGTTCGAGATTAATTAAGTGAATCAATTTGGCTTTTATAATTGTGTTTTGGTCTCTAAACTTAGAGTTTTAATCTTTTATGTTATTTTGTTTCGAATCATTTTTTAGTGTTTTTCATATTTGTTATAGGTTCTGTTAGCGTTTCTCCTAACGATCTTCAATAGTCTTTGGTTTTGTATTCTTTTGTCTTCATTTTCAGGGTGAATAAGATAATCTTTAATATGCATATAATATAAATATTATATTTATGTTAATTATATGATGAGTACAATTGATAAATTCTTGAATATCTATATATATTGCTTTATTTACTGAGTACTCATTGTTGATTTTGTACTCGCATTCTATTGAATTGATTTATATTTTATATGAAATTTATTTGTTTTGATAACTATATGAGCATCTATTATATATTAATATCGGTATATTTGTTATTAACTTTGTGCTAATGAATATTTAGTTTATATGCACATAGTATTTTGTATACGTAGCTGGTAAGAGAGGCACCGACCTATAGCGATTGATCCTTCCATAGTGATCAGGGCCGCAAACCTCGTCTGTTATCATAACCTTAGGGTTTCGTTTGTTATTTAAGTCAACGACTTTGTTTAATGTCTAACATATATCTCATTACCATATGTTATTATATTTAATGTACATGTGTGTGTGTCTATTTGTTTCAATCCTTACATTTATAAATAGCTAAAATATATATTAAATGTTATTCTCTCACTGAGTTGGTTGAGTTCACCCCTCTATTTTAATTTTTTTTTCAAGTTCTTAGTTTCTGTTAGCCGGTAGACTTTGTTAAGAGTTCCTATTTTTTTATTTTTGATCGGTATGTCTTGTTTGCTTCTGCAAGGTTTTTCCTTATCGATTTGTTTTAATGTCATAAAGTTCTCTACTATTACACTGTTTTAGTTTAGGGATTAGATTTTATTAAATGTAATGAGTATTTTAAATTATAATTTGGTTTATTGGTTTTAAGGAATATTTTAAAGTTTACGAAATGCTACGTGAATTTTATATATATTTGTTTTATAATATGTATGTTCTGAGGTTTAGCATAGATTGCGTGTCCTTATAGCTCCGCTCATGCATTGTCGATTATGGACTCTGGATTCAAGTCGTGACATGAGTCATCTCCAATTATAATGTAATATGAGCCAGTGTATGGAGTATATAGGGAAATGTTGCTTAAGTCATAAGTGACACGGTGAGAAACTCCATTGTCTAAGAGACAGGTTAGATAAGTAGAAGAACCGGTAGCATAATGTGTTTGTGGTTGCCATTGTGAGGTAAGATGAGTGGATGAAGTTGAGGAGTTTTTGTTGGGCGAGGAAATTAGAACCAGCTGAAAAGAGGAACACCTTTTAATAGTGTGGCCTTATTGTCTGCAGATTTGGAAATATCCTAAGTATGGACGAGAGGGACAGTTGTTAGGAGATGAAAATGGTCCACCATTTTGTGGTACGAAATACCTATTGGTATTGTTGTTGGATGGATGCCAAAAGTTGTGGGAGATGGAGCCTGAATGAGGGCATAATTGTGTCGGCTGGTGGGATTTGTAGTGGCTGGAAAGGGAGATGGTTCTTGCGTTGTTGTTTGTAAGGAGGCTTCAAAGTTGAGCAGTTTTTTCATGAAGTTCTTCAAAGGTAATTGAGGAATATCTAGCTTGAACAACATAAACCAGTTCTTTGTAATCACCTCCAAAACCATCTAGGACTTTCTCTGTGAGATCCTCTATACCAAATAGGACTCTAAGAAGAGCTAGTTTTTCAGATCATACTTTTATGTTCTACAAAAAATCAGATACACTTTCATAACCTTTTGTAAGGTTTTTTAGTTGGGTCTTAACATGTTTAATGCGTCCACGAGAGGACTTGGCATATGTGTTGGCCAAGATATTTCATGATTCACAATTGAGGAATGAATGGAATAATGGCTAGAGAGAGAGCCAAAGATGACATTGAAAATGAGCTAGTCTTGTCTAATCTAGAGATTATATTCTGAATTTGGGATGGTGGTATTATTTTGAGCAAGGTTGGTTGTGGGACATGGTTTTAAGCCACCAATATAGTCTAGGAGGTCATGCCCAATGAATAGGTATAAATTGCAATTTCCAGGAGATGTAGGAGATGTAGTTGCTGGATGTTAATATAAGAGGAGTTTAGGCAGCCACATTAATGGTGACGAGGGTATTAAGAGTTTCATTGGTGTTGTGAATGATGGTGTGGGAAGAGTTATTGGCCATGAGTGAGGTAAAGCAAAGAAAAAAAAATGGACATCACTTAGATATGCTCTGATAGCATGATTTTTTCCTCTTTCTTTTTCATTGATTCATCAACGTATAAATACAGCAGAAGTGTTAACCAGAAGGTTTGTTCCAGATTCTAGAGATTGCAACTCCTATATAGAGATAAGAAAGATTTAAACAAATCAATTTTGAATGAGTCATAACATTATCCTAAGACTAACTATTACAGATGTTAGTTATAACACACAGCAGTCTTCTTGTTAGTTTGGACTGCAACTTCCAGATACATTTGGTGCGGACTGTGAAAGGTCAGCGTTCTAAGATGGAATATATGAAAAGAATAAAGTCAGATGGGGGGGTCGTCATTCTATTCACAGCCCAACCTCAAAAGTTCTTTACAACAAACCGGACGAAGTAACTTGACAACAAGATTTAACTGGCAACTTCATATAAATATTCAGATCTGTTTGGTAAGACTTGAAAAACCATAGTTTGCAGCAGAATAATCATATTTGACAAAGGATATTGATAGAGTAGCTTAGGGCTTCTGCATTTCCTCCGGGGATGAACTGCTATTAAGAGAATTCAGGGAACGATCTGATTTCAAAGGCTTAGAATCACCAGATTGGCTATTAAAGGAGCTGCGTTCAACAAGCTCATTTGACTTTGGATTAGACTTGAATGATCTCTCAAATTCTTTAGCATTTCCAGTGTCGATGACTAATTTATTGAGTTTCTGCTCCTGCAAACAGAAAGTAAAATAATAAACGAGGGAACTGCAGTAAGGGTATAGAAGGGAAATACATCCAGCAACGGCAATAGAAACATTACGATAGATTAATGCAGGACCATACAGAAACGAGATATATGGACAGGTCTACAAAGTTAATTAGGAATGGACCACGCAGCATGTTCTCTAAATTAGTTACTCTTTGGGTGATGCAATTCTCATTGCATGGGAGTGATTCTCTCCTTTCTAGTTGTAAATCCTCAGGGCATAAATGCATAAATCTTAGAAGTGCTTACATTCTGTAGCGTCTCTAGCTTTCTTTGTAGCGCCTCATGCTCAGCTTGAATACGGAAAGGAACACCATGCTTTTGATAAACATTGTTTTGAGCCAAGTCTTCGTCAATGTCACTGGCAGTAGTTGCAAAAGGATGATTTGCAGGAATCCATCTGACTGTGTCAGGGTCAACATTTGGAGGTATTGAATCTCCTTCTTTAAGGAAAATTGTTGGTCTTTTCCACTGGTATGCCCGTGACCTCCTTCTCTGATGGATGGCTTGTTGATCTTTGGTTAGTGTAACTGGAGCTAAGCGATAAACCTTTCCACACATCTCAACGGTTGAATTGCTCTTGCTAACTTTAACCAATGGATTATTGAACGGATCCTCGTATTTGAGAGGACTTGATCTGTGAATAAGAGGTTTCACAATGAAACCACATTATTATCACCAGCACAAGATAACAAAAGCTTGGCATGAAATGTGATCCTTAGAACACCTAGTTGGGAAAAAAAAAAAAAAACAGAGTGGCAATGGAGGGGATGGTAAAGAAAATTAGTTTCTACAAATAGAGATCATGCAATGGCAATCATTCTTCAGGAATAGAAGTGGGAATTCTTGGCAAATCATTCAAACCACAGAAAAGTAATTGTTCTACAATGTCCACTGAGACGATGCAAAGTGAAGATAGCAGCAGAAAGCATTGGGGATTGAAATCATACATGCCTCTTCTATCAGATCTCAGCTGGCCACGTCTAACAAGATCAGCTACAGAGCCAGGACGGCTTTGCCTTAACTTCCTAACCACATATACTCTCACAGCAACAACCAAAAATGCAGTAGCAACACATAGCCATATTACAAAATTGCTTCCAGAAGCTCTTCTCATCTGATAAGCCAAAAAACTCTATAAATAAAAGACTAGAATAATCTACAATTAGAACACCAAAAGGCCCAAAACACTACTTATGAATCACATGATCTTTTCATCAAAGAAAGCCTAACAACCTAACCTCAAAAAATCACAATATCAAACAAGCATTGCCATCTCTTGAATTGATCAAGTTCAGAAGTACATTGTACCCATTCTTGCTTCCATTTTACTGCGATAGCTTAATGAAAAACTTCTAACAACTTGCACATGATCAGAGACTCAAAGTAGTTGTTACCCAAAAATGCTAACCTAGTCAACAATCCAAACAACAAATTTGGTTCCACATTTTTACTTCTACAACGTAAATGTCATGTTAAGATGACATTGTTGCAGTTTCAAATCCAATGCCTGGTGGTTCAATTCAAGAAGCCTATCCAGTTCCTAAAAATTCCACATTTTTCCCAAAAACACAAGCGTTTCCAAGACTACAAAAACACACACCCATGCTTCCAATTATAGGAATTCATATTCAACGATGATTCAAAAGAACTCGAAAACTCACCACAAAATCAACAGGAGGGAGAGTGACAATCATTCCCTGAAATTTGGAAAAAGGGTCTTTTTTCCAATCCGGGAGCGTAGTATCACTCTCACTCTCTTTCTTGTTGGCCGCTGCTTTTGCCACATCTTGAACACATTGCTGCTGCTCTTCCTCCTCCTCCTCTTTGGGATTCTCCACATTATCATTATTTTTATTAATTGCTTTAAAGCGAAAACTTGGATTAATTAATAAAACTCGATTGCATCTGGGTTGTGAAGAAGACAAGAAAAAATCTCTCCCGAGTTCCACTACCTTCGGAGAAAACCGGTGTTTCGATGCCCAAAAAGAAGTCGGCCGCTACATAACATCAAATATCATTGTACAAAATAACATTCGCTATACTTAATAAATTACAAAAAAAAAAAAACAACAACAACAACAAGAAAAGGGGATGATGATAGTAAGATTAAAGAATAAAAATCATGATTAATTAATTACCTGGACAGAGAAACAGTGAAATTGAGGAGTCCAAGCTGATGGTGATGATGTTGTTGTCGTTGTCATTTTCAAAAGGGTTTTTTTAGGAGTCTAAAAAATTTCATTTCAAAATCAGCTTCGATTGATGATGCGCCAGTGCCATCACTTGGTCCAAAATCCAAACACAAGAGCCTCACGTTTCAGTCCCTCCCTCACCTGTTTCTGTTTCCTCTCATTCTCATCAAACTTTATTCTACTATTATCATTCTGCGGCACAAGATTAACAAGTGGATCCGTGGCGCAATGGTAGCGCGTCTGACTCCAGATCAGAAGGTTGCGTGTTCGATTCACGTCGGGTTCAATCCCCTTCTTTTTGAGAGATTTTTTGGTTTTCTCTTTTGAGATATATTTTTGGTTCCTACCTTCCACTTGTTGAGAAAAATCCTTGTCACCCCCCTACGTATTATCATATATAAAACACTAAAAGACACGGTAAAATCATTGGAGTCCATTTTATTGAGGTTTTGTTTGTATTTGTGGTTATGTTTTTTTAAAAAAAAATTAAAATTAATATTTTAATGTTAATATCAAAAATAAAATTTTAAAAATAAAATAAAAAAATTATTTTAATACATTTTTAAGAAAATAAATATTTTAAAATACATGTTATTATAATATCAAATACTATTTTACTCTATTTGTTTTTGCATTTTTTTGTTGTAATTTTATTTTGCATACTGAAAAAAATAATGTTATAAAAAAATATATTATTAACATTTTTTTTATTTTTTGCATGTGCTGAATTAAAAAAAAAACTTTAACATTTTTTTTTTTATGTATCTCATGACCGAGGACGATTCCACTCAGCCTCGAGCCCTGCCAGGCACTCACTTTTTGAGTCTTGAGATGGTGTAAAATAGTATATATAGTATTTGAACCCTCCTTTAGAACCTGGGGATGCCTCAATTTAAGACATTTCCAAACTGGGTGATTTGACAGTTTCAATAAGTTTGGGACTTAATTGCAAGAATCTTTTGTTTTGTCCACTCAACTAAGAATTATGAGTAATTGAGGTAGGGGCTGAAGTGGGGTCTCCATTTTTTCTTTTTGGTGACAAAATTGGTCAAGTCCTGAAGCCACTTTAGCCGCCTTGAAATAAATAAATATATATATATATATAGTAAGCAAATTCAAACTCATACACTCCATTGAAAAAGATGCCTGCCTCCCCCACTAGATCTTAGAAAATATTTAAGATGAAGATTGTGGCATGACTGATTTGTTGCAAGAAGGCACAATGAGTTATTCTGGCCCTTTTTCGGGCCATGGAGGGCGGTCTTATTTTATTGAATGGCTCCGAGGGAAGAGGAATTGATTGTTAATGAATAAATAAAGAAAGTATACCATTACCTTCACGCCGACTAACACCACCTTTTATTAGGTCAAGATAATGAAGAAGATGACTGCATTCCTATTCGATAATGAGTGGTTCTTGTTGCGTTACAGTGTGTTTTTTATTTTTATTTTTATTTTTATTTTTATTTTTGTTTTAAAATATATTAAATTAATATCTTTTTAGGTGTATTAATAAAAAATTAATTTAGAAAAATAATATTATTTTAATATATTTTCAATTAAAAAATACCTTTTAAAAGTATAAGCTTCTATACCTGATTGTTTGTTTATAAATATTTAATAATATCTCAGTGACTATTTTAATGCCTCTTTTTTTTTTTTGGTTTATAGCTAGTGGGTTTCTTGACTCTTATGACAATCAAGTGACGTGGTTGCCTAGTTTATTATACTTAATTTTCTTCCTCGACAAGTTGAAATGTATAATGAATGATTTGTTGTTGTTGCTAGGTATCAGTTAACAATGTAATTCCACCGTTTTTTTTAAAGGTATTAATAGGTATTTTTAATTATTTTAGAATTTGAATCAGCATGACAGATTCATCTGGAATCTATTCTATTAAAAAAAATATTGGATTGACCATCAATATCATTTTGATTCCTTTTAAAAAAAAAAATTAGAGAATCAATCCTCTTGACCTGTGATCTTGATCTTGTCATGGATCGATTACAAGTAAGGTTTTAAAGTGTACCTTTTAAAATAATTTTTAATAATTTTGATTTTGATGAACAACATTCAAATTAAAGATTTTTTTTAAGTGCATTACCGGACACAATTAATTATAAAAAATCAATATAGACACAATAACTAATTTAAACATTTAAAAAAGATAAAATAAAAGATAACATATAAACAAACTCAATTCGTAGGAACGAAACACTTGATCTCTTGATGGAGATCAATGTGGCACTACAAAAAAAAATAAAAATCAAAATACAGTTGATGTTCATGATATATTCAACTAACCCATTTTTTGCCACTCATGGTTTTACCTACCATAAGCACTTGAAAACTTTCTTCATCTTCCAATACAATGGCTCCTCCTTTATTTATTTTCCTTGGTGTATAAATGTCGGCGGTTGCCACTTTCCGACACCATTCTGGTCTGTGGATTAATATCTCTACCAAGACATTAATGTTTGTTTCCAACCATAGTTTTGTAGTAAATGGAGATGCGCTTTGGGAGCTCGGACGAAGCAAACATGATTTAGATCTGGCGAGGAGGGTGGAAACTATTTTTCACCTTTCAACATGAGTTTCTTTTCTTGATGATGAATTAGCTTAGTGATGCATCCTAATAGAGCTATAGCTGTTTAGCCGCTGGGCGTGTCATCGCACGACCAAAGTTGTGGATATTTATTGGTTAATGTTGACAAGTGCCTCTGGCCTACAGGAATCCTCCCCTTTCGCACGACCAAAGTTGTGGATATTTATTGGTTAATGTTGACAAGTGCCCCTGGCCTACAGGAATCCTCCCCTTTCGATATTTGTGATGTTTTAAGAATATATATATGTGATTAATTGTGAAGATAAGAATAAATATATTTTAAATAATTTCAAAATGAATTCTTCACAGTGATATTATTTTCTAAAGTTTTAAACCCAATATAGGTTAAGTCTTAGTTAACCTGAATTAATTTAAATTTTTTATTTTATAAAAAAATAAAAATAAAAATATTTTTTATTAAAAAAAAAGAAAAAATCAATAAAATATGAATCAAACTAAATTTTTAACCAAATTATTTTCTCTATTTTTATTAAAAGTTGACCCGACTTGACATAGAATCACAATTCAACCCACCAAGTCAAGTCTTACAACAGTGCTACTTTCAACACTCTACTCTACCCTCATTCAGAAATGATATCATAACCATTCCAAGAGCAAAATAGAAGTTACTCTCAGCCTAATTCCCATCCATTCAAAAAAAATAATAATAATAATTGTGCTGCACACAGAAAATAGATTCCCTCGGTTATTACTTTCTGTTTTTTTCTGTGAAAAACAAGTGAATAAATCCCATAACCAATAAAGAAATATTGAGAAAGGATGGCACAAACAATTATAATTAAAACATTTTTTTTTTCTCGCATTAAACCCTTCTTAATTGCTATGTGGGAAAATGTTTAAAATTTACACAAACTTAAATCCATAAAAATACAGAAACACTCTACTTATTTATAATCAATTCCATCTTCAATCTTCCTTGATCCTTTCTAAACCCTAAATTCCTAATATAACTAAAATTAATTTCAAATACTGAATTGACTAATCCCAAGCACAATTACCAACAAGGATTAAATTACTGGCTATAAACATTTTTTCTTTATATATATATATATATATATATATAAAGAAGTATCCAAATAAGCTTTAATTAAGCTAGGGCAAGAACCTATTAGCACCATCTTCACGCTCCTTTAGGCTAGCTTCAGTTTCAGTTTCAGCTCCACCACCACCACCACCACCACCATTAGAAGAACTCGAACCTGAAGGCAAACCACCACACTTCTGACACCTGGCAACCACCAAAATCTGACGGCAAGAAGGGCAAGAAGAGTGAGACCCAAGCCATGTGTCAATACAGCTCACATGAAACCCATGTCCACACTGAGGCAACACACGGATTTCATCTCCAGCTGAGAATTCCGTCAAGCAAATTGCACAATCGGGGAGTTTCCCGGAGAAATCTTCAGAGAAGGTTTGTTTAGGGAGAGAGCGGAGGACTTTCTTTTTTAACCCTTTGTTGGCGACAGAAGGAGGAGGAGGGGGAACTGGTGGTGTGGGATTCCGGGATGAGAAGCGGCGGAGCCAAGCGCAGCGAGCTACAGCGATGAGGCCAAGAACGCAAATTAGAGCGCAGAGGAGTGCTGCTAGTATGACCATGAAGTCTGAGTCCACCGTGGCTGATGCTTGTGGAGGCGACCCAGTGGTGGTCGCCGAAGAGTTCGCGACGGCGTTCAGGAAGCTGAAAGGACGAGCCATGTGAGCGAGATGAGTAGAGAGCAGCTCTGTTTTGTTCCTTTTTCTTTGCTTTTCAAGAGAGTGAGAGAGAGAGAGGAGGAGGGAGAGAGTGTTATCTACTTTAATCAAAAGGAGGGGGTTTGAGTGTTTTTATAGGTAAGGAATAAAAATAGGCCACATTAAATATGGAAAATATTGTTTTACCACTCTCCTATATATATATATATTATGATATGCGGTCTAAGAATAATGGCTTGTGGTGTCTAAACTTTTAATAGCCACGTTAGACCAAGAAGTTGGTTTAGTAGTTAAAGGAAACATACTATCTTCTTTTATTTTTTAGATTTAAATCTCGAAGAAAGTCAGCATCTAATGTAATTTACTTTTTTTAAAAAAAATACATCGGGTCAATCTTGAAGATTGTCTAAATAAAGGACTAAGTCTAGCATGCATGCATACATCTACAATTAAAAAAAAGTTATTTTTAGTAATTACTATCAAACATACTTTTCACTTAAAATAATTATTTATGAAAAAAATATTTTTTACAAGTATAACTTAAAATCAAAATTTATTTTTTATAAGCAGAATCTTGTTCTAAATCAAGATTATCATTATTTTTCAATCTAATTTAATTTTTCTGGTCATTTCTTTGATTGGATTTTTACATGATTTAATTTTTAATGAATAAAGTTAGAGTTTATTTTTCTTTTTACATTTTAAAAGTATTTTATTTTTTTAAATTTTTTTTAATATATTAATATTAAAAATAAAATAAAAATTATTTTAATATATTTTTAAATAAAAAATATTTTAAAAAACAATTATCTCTATAACTGTTCTCGGCGGCTTCCTTTCTTTTTCTGGAAAAAAGTAAGCTGCTTTCAAAGTTGAGAGGAGAATCACGTTGTGATATTGCTCTGCTAAAGACAAGCGAGGAGACCCCCTCTTCCCCACCAAACAATAATTAATTAAATTAATTACCTTTTTGTCACCTTGTCATCTAAGCTTGTTCTTGTAAAGACACTGCTGAGTGATTTTCTGTTCCCGTCATGCTACCCTGTTTAACCCGGTGAGCGCCGAGTAACCTTGGCATTCAACTTGTCCGACACGTTCTTGCGATATCCATTTTTTCTATAATTACACGTCAATTACTCGGAGCATGAATTTTATGTGTCTAGTATTGTATTAATTTTTACCGAAAATAAATTAAAAAATTAGGAGAAGGTTTTTAATAAAATCATTTATATATATTAATTAACTAAATATCTTTAAAATTACAATAGAAATAAGATAGAATTTCAACCAATTCTCACTGCATTACCAAACATTACCAACTTATCTTGTATTTAATTATATGTAATGCTCGAGAAAGGAATACCAGAACATACGACGTCCTCCAATTCCAATCCATGGCCTTTAGCAATCCAAGGACGGGTCCCGTGTTTGGAACATGAGGTCGTAGACGTGGGAAACAAGCTGTATCGTGAACGTTGAGACATTTCGTGCCTTTGCCACCGATACAGTCATTAATATTGGTCGAGACATTTTCTGAATTGTTGGTGAATATATGAGAACGAAACCTCTTTTTTTTTTTTTTCATTTTCTAATTTCAAGAGTATGTTTATCAGAAAAAATGGATATGAAAAATGATGAAATTAGTAAAAACATTATAAAAAATACAAACACGTAGGATTAAGATTTAATATTAGAGGGATCTGTCTAAGTCTAATCACTTTATAGTTTCTTATCCTTTTTGTTAAATGATGAATACCTTCACATTCAATCCCTTATTTTCTATCTTTCCTCCCGTACCTCTTAATAAATAGACAGAGTGATGGTCTTGACTGTAACATAAAATTAATTATTATTATTGAGATCTTAATTATTTTATAGTTAAATTCTTGAGTTAATAGAGAATGAAATGAAAAGAATATAAAACTATTTTTTAATATTTACAATACAGGAGCAAAATAAACATAAAAATGAAAAGAAGAAAGATGAGGAGATTAAAAAATAATTTTTAAGTATGTGAAAATATTCTTATATTTTTTATAAAATCAAATATAATTTGATCTCTTATTTTTTCATGTCTATCTCCATAAAATACAAGTTGAGCAACATATATAGGATTTTTTTCACAAATACCACCGGTCATGTTTTTCTCCTTTTTTATTCAAGAAAACAAGAAATGCAAATGGGAAAAAAGAGGGACGGGGTGAGAGAAGAAGCAGCAGGGTCTGATTTGATGACCTGGGCCCTGGGGGTGGGGAGCAGGAGATCTAGCAAAGTTCTGAGTTAATGTGACTGAAACTCGATTGAATGAATGAATGAATGAATGAATATGCTGGTAAGCAATATCGATGAAGTACAATCAAGTGAGCCATAAAAAAAAAAAAAGTCAGGTATAATGCTTCCTTTGACTGCCCGAGAACCATCTCCTTTCTTTCTTGTCGAGGTAGCAACATGTCGTGGATAAAGGGAGGAGCCAGAAATTTTTCATGGCTGAATTATTAAATAAATATATAAATATTTTTTAAGATTAATTATTAATTTATGTATATAAATTTTTGAAATTAATAATAAAATTTTAATTCAAATACACTATTAAAAAATAAATTTAAAACTACATAAAATTATAGTGAAAGTAAAAATAAAATCACTATTTAAATTATATCCTTTGATGTTTTGTGAAATGTAATTCATCTATAATCGAATCTGAATCGATATTATAATAACCCCTCAATCGGGATAAAATAACAATCTCATGTCAACTGGAAAACAAAGTAATGAAATTTTCTCTCTCTTTCAATTCCTCCTTCCTTCACTTGATTCTTCTTTAGATTAGTGTTTTATAAGTTGGACTTTGTAAGTTTACAAGGTTATTCTCTCACTTTTCTTTGGATTTTTTTTATGTTTTTCCCTTACTTTTCTCTATTTCTCTCTCGTCTTTTCTTTTCTTTCTTTTCCTATTATGCTTCCGCCAAGTCGGAAACATATAAAAGGAAGGAAGAACTTATTTTTTATTTTTTAATGGCAAATAATCATTTTACTCTTAATGAGTCGTTTTGCTTTTATTTAACGGTCCCTTTTTTTTAGTACTACCAAGCTCCGTTCATCCTAAAATTTTAACAAGATTTTATTCAATATATTTTAAGATCCCTCGTAAAATTTCAGCTCAATCTGATGATCGGATTGAAAATTACGTTCAATAATGTAAAACTGGTCAAATTATGATTTTTCATCAAATTTCTGAATTTTTTTAAAAATTCTGAAATTTTAACCGAAGTTAAAATATCATATTAGAAGGCTCCACATAAATTTTTAAAATTTTTTAATACTTCAATTGAGAATTATGAATTTTTTTACATAAAAATAATAAAAAATATTAATAAAATTTTGACCTGAATTATAGCGCACCAAACCTTTAAAATGTATCCGCCCTTGGACTGTCCCACCCACCTTAGTATAAAGGCGAAGCAGCAACTGCAAAAGAGATTCCAATGTCATTTTCCCACAAAAATAATGAGATTCCAATTTCATTTAAAGAATCTCAGTCTTGTATACTGCCACGTCGAGCACCACGCTGTGGTAAAAATGGAATAAAAACAAATACAAGGGAATTCTTGCTTTCACAGAAGCAGAATCAGAGGAATGGAGGTAAAAACGACACTCCCTGTCTCAATAATCCATAATTTAATTATGATTCTTATATATATATATATATATATATATATATATATAGACCATGTTTGTTTCCCGGAATTCACTTTCCGGGAAACCACTTTCCAAACTTTCCTGTGTTTGTTTGCCATTAGAAAAGTTGGTCAACGGAAAACATTTTCCGGTCAACGGAAAACACTTTCCAGTCAAAGAAAAATTTGGTTTGGTTTCAGGAAAATGTTTTCCCTTTTGGCTGTGTTTGTTTTCCGGAAAGTGGTTTCCGGGAAACCACTTTCCAAACTTTCTTGTGTTTGTTTGCCATTAGAAAAGTTGGTCAACGGAAAACACTTTCCAGTTAAAGGAAAATTTGGCTTGGTTTTCAGGAAAGTGTTTTCCTGGAAAATTTGGGCGGAAAACACTTTCCGGAAGTTGTGAAAAATTTAGAAATGTCATTATTTACTGATTATATCAAATTTGATCCTCAAACTTTTGATTGCTATATATAATTTGTTTTGAATATTTATTTTTCAATTCCATCTCTTAAAATTTAATTTTTATATTAATTTTGGTCCTTATTTTTATAATTGCTATTTGCTTTTTTCTTATCATTTTTTTATTGAAATTTTTTATCTATCAAATTTGGTCCTCATTTTTTTATTGTTACTTATTTTATTTGAAATAATTTATGAAATGTTAATTATTATTATTTTAATTTATTCACTTTTCATTTTTTTTAATTTTTTAGATTTGATCTCTATTATTTTGATTATTATTTATTTTATTTGAGATAATTTATGAAATTATATTTTTTTTCAATTTCATTCTCATTTAACTTTTTAATTTATAAGATTTATTCCTCATTATTTTAATAAACTTGAAAAAAATAAAACATTAATAAGTTATTTTTCAGCTCATTTTCCATGACATAACCAAACACTGGAAAGTATTTTCCAACTTATTTTCCATTACACTACCAAACATCGGAAAATACTTTTTTGGAATTTACTTTCCCCGGAATTCACTTTTAAAAAAAAATTTGCTTTTCAGCAAATAAATGTGTCACTGGACGGAGAGCGCCATGGTTGTGCGAATAAATGGACAAACAGGTTTCTTCTGATCCTGGTCATGATCCCCAACCTAACCTACAGCATGAAGGATTGTCTGGTCGGGAAATGTGACATGAATCGATGTCAGAAGCAGACGTGGCAAACAAGGTGTGGAAACTGTGAACCCATCTCATGCAGGGCAAGGAGAAAGAAAAAAAGACTGTGCGTGCGTACGCGACACACTTGTCGTGCTTGTGACTTGTGAGCTGTGAATTTTATGGTAGACGACATTGGCCAACTACCACCGAGGTAAGGGCCATGTGAATTGCTAGCTTGTCCCCTCAAAACTCACCCACCTTATTCTTATTGCGCCCCTTCTTTTCTTCAACGCACTCATCTCCTCTCTTCCTTGTTTTCTGCTTCAACAACATATAATTTCCTTGTATCTGTATCCATTCAGGCAGTGAAGTAGAAGAACACGGAACAACAATGTTCAAACCATGGGAAAATTAAGGACAGGAAGCACAATTCTCAATTTACCTGCACAGTACAAAGATGAGCAATTGTTTCGTCGAGATCACCCCTGCAGCTATGTGCTCCTATTGGAATTCTAAGCAGACTACCAGCAGAAACCACTCCCTGCAACCTACAATGAAAGATGGACCAGTCACTGCAAAAGTAGCATGGACAAGAACGTTAAATTATGGCCAGTTTATGTAAAAGTTAGACCAGCCACTTCAAGAAGCATATCCAGTTACAACCAAAACACCAACCTGTTTAAAATCATAAACAAATACAAATAAACAAAGTCACAAAATTGTCATACAGGAACGGAATTTCTAAGAAGCTCTGGAGAGAATCCAAACAACAACCAAACTGTTTAAAATCTTTGTCAACATCACATCGTCCCTTGACATAAAAAAGCTCAACAAACCATGATTTGTCACAGGAAAACCCCTTCTTCCCATGATAAAAAGTACCGAGCTTTTTCATGCTTATCATAATGCAATCCCACTCCAAGGCTAGCAGACAACTACAGTTAAAACCAGTACAACGTCAGCCTCTATGCTCGAAAAGACAAGAACTTAGTCTTCAATTAAGGATTACAAGAAACATACATCTGGATAAAAGTGTCTTACCATTGCGCTAGCATAACCGGGAGCTCCGATTCTTGTATCTAGCCCCCATGAACCTAACCAAAAAAATAACCAAAAAAAAATAAAGTCCCATGTTTGCATTCTAAAGAATTCCCAAATATAGTATCAAGAAATCAATAATATATATTGATCCTTCCACTCAGGCCATGATAATTATTATAATTAATTCAAGAGAATTAACTCATGATTTAGTATCTAGTGAAAAGTGATGTGATATTTAATTTGAATTTTTTTTAAAATAATAAAACAATTTAATTTTTTAAAAGAAAAAATTGTTTTGAATTAAGCTGAGTTAATAAGGGTTTGATTTGAGTCTTTATAACTATGCTCAGATTCGATTTTAGAAAATAAAAAATGCATAATAATAGTAATAGTAATAGTAAGAAGAAGAGCGCATTGGTGGGCCGTATTATACTAGTGAAGGTGCGAAGCCAGAATGGGCTGGCCCGACCCGTCGAAGAAGTCGTGTTCCATCCAATCTATGAATGTGAGATGGAATCAAACCTTAGAGCTGAGGAAGGATCCATCTCTCTATGTTCAAGTAGTTTCCTGCAGAGAAACGCCGTGCTGATCGACACGAAAGACTAGTCATGGGGTTACGATTTGATTTACTTTCTTTGTTTACGACACTTGCTCTGCTCTCAACAACAACAACTACTGTTCTTTCCGATGTCATTCTCTCCAAAGTCGATCGCCGTGTAAGTTCTCATTTCCCGAGAGATCTCATTTCTTCGATTGTTGTTTTTCCAGTTTCAAAATTATGCTGATGTGATCTATCTTTTCTTGCAGATTGATTTGACTTCACAGATTGTGCGCGTTACCTCCACATTAAAGGTGCTTCGCTGATTTGCTTCTTCTTCTTCTTGTTTTTTTAAGGATTTTGATGTTTGATGATGGTGTACTCAACTGGAGATAAGTTTCTTGGATTGCTTGGAAATGGTTATTGGCCTGTAAATCATTAGCTTGCATTTTTCTTACTCTTTTACCCTCCTTTTTTAGGTGGAGAATGCTGGTCCTGGTCCAGTTTCTGAGATTTTGCTTACTTTTCCTGAGGTTCAGGCCAAAGATTTGGCATACTTGACAGCGGCACTTAATGAGGGGAAAGGGAAAGGGAGAAACTCAGGGAGTAGTCTCCCTATAAATGTTGTCAATCCAGAGGGAATGCCCCCTTCCCTGACTTGTCATTCAATATCATTACCCAAGGCTTTGGCTGAGGGGGATAGTTTGACTATAGTTGTCTTAGCAGTATTTACTCATGCATTACGGCCGTTTCCTGAGGAAATTACGCAAGCTGATATTCAGCTAGTTTTGTTCCAGGATACTGCTCACTATCTTTCCCCTTATGCGGTTAACGTTCAGTCCCTTACTGTTAAATTGCCCAAGGCTAGAATCGAGACGTATACGAAGTTGGAGAATACAAATGTACACGGCTCTGATATCAAATATGGTCCATATCAAAACCTGCCTCCCTTTTCGTATGCACCCGTAGCTGTTCACTTTGAAACCAATCAACCATTTGCTGTTGCTCAAGAGTTGGTGAGAGAGATAGAAATTTCCCATTGGGGCAATGTGCAAGTTACTGAACATTACAACATTGTCCATGGAGGTGCTAAAAGCAAGGGTGAATTTTCCAGGTCAGTTGTTTTATTCTTTTCGTGTTATTATTATGGTGGTGACTGCTATCGTATTCAAATTTTGATTCTTAAAATCCTGCAGGCTTGACTTTCAGGCTAGACCCCACCTTCGAGGTGCGTCAGCCTTCAGGAATCTTGTTGCAAAATTGCCGCCAAGGGCTCATTCCATTTATTATAGGGATGAGATTGGAAATATATCAACATCTAATGTTTGGGGTGATCCTAAGAAGGTGGACATTTTGATTGATTCAAAAAAAATTTGACAATTAGAATAATTGCTTTCGTTTCTAATTCAAGTCTTCTCCTTAATTGCAGACAGAACTATTGATTGAACCTAGATATCCATTGTTTGGAGGTTGGAGAACTACTTTTACTATTGGATATGGCTTGCCACTTCAAGATTTTTTATTTGAGTCAGAGGGAAAACGTTTCATTAACTTCTCTTTTGGCTCCCCTATAAATGATTTGGTCATTGATAATATCATTGTGAAGGTTAGTTCAGTGGAAAACGTTTCCTACAAGAATGTTTTCTTTATGTGGTCTTGACTTTGTTTTCTTGTTGCAGGTTGTTTTGCCAGAGGGATCAAATGATATATTTACTTCCACCCCATTTCCGGCAAAACAAGGACAAGAGGTATTATAGAGCTAAGATTTCTACTGTATTGTATTCTTATTTCTTATAGCTGTTTCCTTTTTCTTGGGCATGTTTTCTTCTCTACTTCAAAAGACTGAGGCTATCTACCTTCATTTGATTGTCTTTGTCTTTGTGATCTAATGCAGACCAAAATTTCTCACTTAGATGTTGTTGGTAGACCAGTTGTTGTGCTGGAAAAGACCAATGTTGTTCCTGAACATAACCAGTATTTCCAGGTACTTCTATGGACTCTTTCAAAGTTTCAATATGTATGAGCAGCATTGAAGTGCTAAAGTGTGAACTAAGGCCATTTTTACTACTGTCTACCAAACTTAACTTTATTATGCTAATTATTGAATATCAAGTGATTGACTAGCTGAAGACTAGAAAGTTCAACACAAATGGTAACGAGAGGGGTATTGGTCCATCTATAGTGTATTAAAAGGCATGGAGGAATGCTTTTGCTACATGTAATTTGGCTTGGTTTTGAGGGTGCTTGATTAATTCTTGTACAATTGTAGCATTGTTTTTGTGTTCGAAACATGTGCTTGTGCTCCAATTATTTAGACATATTTCACCAATTTGGAAAAGGCAGATGATATGTTAATCTTGTTGTAATTAAACAATAGCCTACTTGTAGTGTAAGGCCTTCTGTATATTAATGGATTTAACAGATTCATTGATATTTCCTCCTTTTATAGTTGTTTTGCTATTTTTGGAGAAGTTACGGGACTGAAAAGTGATGGTCTAGTCTGTTTGGGAAAGCTGTAGCTGTGGCTTTTGAAAAGCTACAAATTGTAGCTTCTAAAAATAATACATAGAAAGGGTTGTGATATTAGCTTTTAAAGTATTACCAAACACTTAGAAGCCACGGCCACAACTAAAAGTCACAGCCAAAGGAGATTCCCAAACGGGCACTTAATGTGGCAAGAAATTGTAGCCATTACTGCTTTCTTGTGTGTATTGTGGTGCATGCGGGAGGGTAAACGTCGGGGTTTCCCATCCTTTGAGACTTGAAGAGTTCATCTTTTAGACTGACTGAATTTCTAATTTTCCATTAAGCTGAAATGCAGGACCTAGATTTCTTAGATCTCTTCGTGATGGAACTTGGTTTTCCTTGTATTTGATGTACTCAACAATTGAATGTATCCTTCTGTGGATCCAAGAAAAATTAGAAACAAAAGTAGCTTCTGATTTTGGTGCAGTGCAGTGTATTGAAGACTATTTTGAAAATAACCCGGTTTGTATTGCAGGTCTATTACAGGTTCAACAGCCTTTCGATGCTTAGGGAGCCATTTATGTTAATTTCTGGATTCTTCTTCATTTTTGTTGCTTGCATCGTATACATGCATGTAGACATGTCAATCTCGAAGTCCTCTGCTTCTTATTTGGCAAAAATGCAGTGGGATGAGGTAAGTAGGATGTTATATGATGTACCCTTTTCAGTTCAGTCTGGTGTAATTGTTTGCAAGTGAAAAAACCAACATATATAATAGAATTTGCGATTTCTGATTTCAGGTGCGGGCAACAATTCAGCAAGTCCAAAGTGTCATCAACCAATGCTTGTATACGCATGAAAAGCTAGAAGCATCACTGCGTGATCTTTCTAGAACTGGGGATGTTCAAGCTTGTAAAACTGCTCGAAAGACAGCTGACAGTTTGTTGAAAGAGTATTCCAAAGAGTTAAAGCCCTTGCTTTCATTCTTGCAATCTTCTCCTCAGGCTACTCAAATATTACCTAAGGTTTGTCTATCTACTCATCCTTTATAACCAATAGAGGATAAATTTGTGGAATTTATTCCAGGAACTTAACAGCATTTAACCATCACCAAGGACATGAATTGTTACACATGTCAAAACTTGAACGATGTACCGTTATAATGTTCTGTTACCATGCTCACCTTCTGTTTTGCTGTGCTTCCACATTCCCGAATGTAATCAATGCTACTGGTTATGTAGGTGGAGGAACTGGTGGCAAAGGAGAGGGAATTGCAAGAGAGGCTGATAGCGAAGCATTCAACCATAGTGGACTGCTATGAGAAGAAGATTGGAGGAAGGGAACTTGAGAATCGGGTTGCGTCGCAGCAACAGAAAGTTGTAGTTTTGAAGCAGGAGGTTGAAGACCTTCTTGATTACATTGAAGAGATATAGTTCAAGGTTTAGGTAGCCTGAGTATTGGGGTCAGAAATTGGTTATCTAAGTTAATACTTGATGAGCTAACTGCAATTTTCTACGGCAATAGTTCACCAAATATAACTTTTACATGATAATGATATTCGGAACTGAGCTTATATGAACTAATCATGATCTGCCTTGCATGTTGAATTTTGAGTCTGGCACTAGGGTCGGGTACGGTTATCAGGCAGAATCATTTAAATTCTTTCTCAGAACTTCTCAAAAAAAGTTTTTTGTGCGCATTTCAAATGCCAAAATCGTAGCCTAAGTTGCAATTTTTGACCCCTGGTAATGCATTGCTATCTATTGATGATGCTCATCAGCTTATGCACCCGATATGCCATAATATAATTGATATTTTGCTTGTATTCTTGAAAGAAGGAAAAGAAATCAAATCGCCATTGGCACCCATTCCAATGCAATTTTTTTTTTTTAAAAAAAAAAACCAGAACAGATAGGTGGAAAATTCTTGAGAAACTGAGCTAAAATGCAAGACCTTTTTCTTGACAACCGGCCTACTTTTGCTACTCTGAATTTATCTGAACATGAAGGGAATGCGTTTCATCTTCCTTATTTGCTGAATCTTTAGTGATTTGATTTAGGTTGGGAAGGCGTTTCATCTTCCTTATTTGTCTGAATCTTTAGTGATTTGATCATAGGTTGCCTGTTCGCTAGCGTGTGTGGAAGGGAGGGATTATTGGAAGCAATTACGGAAAATATGACAACGTATATGCAAACCAAATGGAGGAAAAAAAGCCGTAAGAACTTCCTGCTGCTCAACATGGCACTCTGACATTCTAAAGAAAACATGGAAAATCTTAATTTACGGATGATCAAGAGAAATGATCAAGATTTACATGGGAGAATTATGTTCTAGTCTTTTTTTTGGTCTGGATTTTGCAAAACCTTGATGATGATTAACAGTCCATTTGTCTAAGCTCTGTATTGAAGCCATGATGATGGCCGCTGGAATCCGAAAATGGCTTACGGTTATAAAACTCCCGCTAAACCCACATCTCTCTATCCACTCCTGTCACTGGAACCACCATTTTGCCCCCACTTGGTTTTTGGTCCACTCTTCTGCCTTTTTCAATCAGATTTCAACCAACAACCAGATTCTTGGGTTCGACCGGGTTTTATAACTATACTGAAAATAACTAACTGCAAAAGAACTACTATGATGAATTCAATAATGGGCTTGCGAGAATTGTCTTCCACAAGGTTTACCAAATATAGGACTGAAATATTTGTATTAGTACAACTTGCTACACAAACAAAACTGTTGATGATGTTTTTTATTTCATCTACGTGTCGTATGAGGTTCTGGGAACAAATTTTTGTTGCTCCAAATGTGTAGCAACAGCAATCCGGAACCAGCTATCATACCTATCTTTAGACATAGGTTTTCTTGCTGCACAGACCACAGCAATGGTCATGCGAAAATAAAAGGAGAAAAAAAATTCTGTATTGCCACACCTAAAGTGACCTTGTCAGGAACGTAACAGCAGTATTGTCTGGTATTTCCACTGCTACTGTGTGGGTGTGGGGCCCTTGAGACAAATTTTGTCTTGCGGCTAACATAACCCATCCATAACTATGCTTAACTCAGTAGATCCCGTTGGACAAATGGGGAGCTGTTGTCACTAGGGCGATGCTGATGATTGACACTGAGTTCCACATCCACAGTTGCCGTGATGTTAGCTGTGTGTTGATCATGGGATGCTGCTTCTGCTTCAATATCAGAGAAATCTGGACCTTCAATACCAAATTTATTAGGTCGAGGACGTGTGGGGGATGGGGAATGCACTAAGGCATCCGGACTTCCACCCAGAGTCTTTGTCGGGAGCTGATCCGGTTTCCCTTCATTCGTTTTCTTTACAGCCTTCTGATGCCAACTCTTTAGGGCCTTTGAAGTTTGTTGATCAAAGATTGAGCGCTTCATGGTTGATCCCATCTGAAAATTTCAGGCAGGAAAACTAACTTTCAATGCTTTCATGCTGGCGCGGAGAATATAATATCCTGACAGGACTCAGGAGTAGTTGCAGATGGAGCATATTGCTATGTTTTGTCTCACTTCTTTTAAGTATTTCTTTCGATTTGCTTCCACATCTGTAAAATGTTTAACCTAACATGAAATTTGGAAAGAAAATGTGAAAAACGAGTAATACCTGTGTAACAAGGGCATAGAGTGGAAGTGTGGCATAGCTGCACAGGACTTGGGCTCCCACGCTGAGAATTTGAAACTTCCATTTGGTCATTTTTTCAACAAATTAATACAAATTCTAAGTTCATAACGTTACAGTCAAGCTTTTCTACTTCAGCATCGTATTCAGGATGATGTGTAGGCCTCTGGGGCTGATGCAAAAGAATATGCCTAGGTGCTTCAACATGACTTACCCGAAAGTAACTCTGACGAATATGAGGACTGTATCTTGATTCAAACAAGATTCCTTCCCGAACTCATACTGCAGAAGCAGGAAAATTAATCATAAAAATCCTTCTGTGATCAAAGACAAATACAGTGAGAAGAGGAGAACGACAGGCCATTACCCATGCCCAAAGGAAATATGTTAGCTCAAATGCATTCTGGACAGGAAGAAAAACCAAAAAGCTCATTAGAAAAATACCGGAAATCGTAAGATAAAGATACAGGACCACATAAACTTTTTCTCAAGTATCACTAATTTTTCTTCAAAAGAGACAGGAGGGGATAAGAGAACTAAAATTTGCTGACAGAACTATCTGTCTCGAAGCAAAAGCTTCTCTACTCTGTCATGCGAAGAAAAGAAGGTGCCGTGTGAAACCTGAAAGAGGACAAAGTGGATGAGATAAAGGACTAATTCAGGCCAGGAAAACCAGAAATTTCTGTCAGACACTTGCACAAGTGGTATCCCTTGAACCACAGCATGTCTTTCTTTAATTTCAATAGCCATTTGTGCTATAATTGCTTGTAGTTTTGTTCCAACTGCTAAGGTAACCTTCAACAAAACCCATGGAAATATTAAATCTTTACCCAGTTAAAATGAAACTACACGAGAAGACAAGTCTTTTGTGAACAAATTTCTTACAAATAAAGGAAGAAAGGAAACACAGAACTGAGCCTTCCATCCTGAAAAGTACAAAACCAATAACTAATAGGAAGCCTTGGTTCAAGTTTGATGAAGACTACGAAAAGGCTAAACTGAGAAAAGAAACAGGAAGGACTGACCATGAACGTTCGAGAGCAGATTGAGAATTGCAGAGGCCCATAGTAGTGGACTGCCAGGAATGTAAAGATAGTGAATTGGAAACTTACAGAAAGACAGTGGATATATGAAGCAATACTTGTGACTGCTATCTGGACAACTAAATTCATATGTTGAATATAGTTTGACTGCTTTACCTGATTCCAACGACTACCTTGAAATCATCTTCTAATGTTTTTTTGATGTACTTTTGAAAATTAAACTTGCTTCCAGGAGCTAGATGGACCTATAAGAAAAACTCAATTTACTTGCCTATCATACTAATTCAAAATGATGGTTAAAACTTTTGCACCTGTTAGAGACTCACAGAAATGAATCCATGTCGCATGGTCAAGTAATCAGACTTTCGAACGGATCTGAAGAATTGTCGATAAAAGCATAGCTGGAAGGATTAAAAATTCAAGCACATTTGTCAATACAGAAGCTAAGAACATAGGACTGAAATTAAATTCAAACATTTCAATGTTAAAACACGACATTGATTCAAATTCTACTATGGATAGGTCAATGAAAATGCAAGCATGGAGTTCACAATTCAAAACTGATGCTAAAACACCAACAATTAATCTAAGCGGACATGAATCATAAGAGAATCTGAGGTGAAAACAGTGACTTCTTTCTTACCGAATAAAAGAGGATTGGAGTTTTTGTCCAGAAACTTGTGTGTCCTCTCACGAATGATGTCTCATGAGTGAGCCTGAATCTTGCAGGATCTGAACAATCAGCACTAACCTCACTAAATGCACAGCTTAAGATCACCAAATTCTTGAAAAATAAACAATGCATGCCTCAATATGAGGAATGTAGAACAGGTTATTAGCATCTAGAATACCATTCATGGCATCATGCTCCCTCCAACTCTCGCGTTCCCAATCCTTCCAATTGCGTATCTGCATACGAGGGACTATTATAGCTTAAGGTCATGGAATGGAAAAGAAACGAGGTTATCTCCAGCATGGAATGGAAAAGCATCAAAACCCAAACAAGTTGCTGTTCACTTTTCAGAGACCGGTCAGAATTTTCTGAAGATCTCATTCTCACCATGTCCCTTGCATCAGCTAATCAATGGCAAATCAAACTTCAAGGGACAAAAAAGAAAAGAAAAAAACCATTATAGAAACCCAAAATGTACTCCCTACCTTCAATTTTCCAAGCATCATTGTTATGGCACTGTATACCACATGAAATACTGCTAAAAAGAATATGAAGATGTGCAACTGATGCAGTCCATCGACAGATATGAGAGGCACTGACCCCTGAAAACACAAATTGGCAACCATGAGTTACAGAATAGGATAAGAAAAGGCCAGCATAAGGTCACTTCATGAGTTACAGTTTCTAAACAACTTTGTATTATTCAAAAGGACTAAGGTTGCCTTTAGTTAGTGTCTCACGACAGAAGTGACAAGAACATATTTAGTTATAGGTACGGAGACGGAGACAAAAACACTACCTAATTAACAAGGTTCAACTATTTGACGTTTCCTTGGAAACAAGGCATACTTACATCTTTGCACTCTTTACTTCCACTGTCACCAGCTAAAAATCTATGCTGAGACCATAAAAGCCTGCGATGATTCTCCCCTCTACTGCCAAGTTGTCCTTTTTGACCCTTCGCCGGGCATGGTAACATTGTATTTGCATACCTCAAAGGAATACAGATACCAGCAATATAGCTTTGGGAGAATGTCAGGGTTAGAGATATGAATCCTAAAACCATAAGCTCTGCAAAATTTACCAGAAAAAAACAGAAGAAAATATTAATGGTCCCTTGTAATTCCCTTTTTTTTTTTTTTGTAATGATCAACTAGAGAAACAAAAAGATTATAAAAAGAACTGATGAAAAAATATCAGCATACCCCCTTTAACTTTCTCAAGAGCATCAAATAAAGCAGTGTTGTGTTTTTTTTGGAACCACTGAAATAAATTAAAAAAAGAACCATTATTTTACCAATAAAAAAGGATCAATCATGGAGGAAGAAGAAATGAAATGCATATTTTCTATCACGGAAATCAGAAAATAAATGCAAAACACAAATTGATTTACATAATGTTATGGAATGCAATCGAAATGAATTTGGCAGGCATCAAAATTAAAAAAGAAAAAAGAAGTTAAACAAAAATAATTTATTTACCTGTCCAGTTCTATGAAGAACCTTGTCCAATATGATAGAGACAATAATCATGGCAGCACAAACTACAGAGACTGCCCATGTCGGTGTCTGCTCGAGGTCTCTTGCACCCGGGGCTTCTCCACCAGCCATTTTCGTAAATTCTAATCTTGAAAGAAACAAAACTCAGACACAGAAACAAAATGCACGAAAATAAAGGATCCCTCTTGATTAAAACCTGTGAACATTAACTTGTAAGAAAAATGCAATGGTTTTCTGAGAGTTTCCTAGATTAATAATAATAATAATAATAATAATAATAATAATAATAATAATAATAATTCATTGGCTATTTCTCTGTTTTCTTTTCTTTTATTGAATTGAGAATTTATGGTGGTTATTATTATTCAATATTTCTTTGCTTGCACTCCTCTTTTCTCTTTTTCGGCCTTAGGTTATCCCATAAATATCACAAGTGTGTAAATATAGTATAATATAAAAAGAAAATAGGAAAAACAAAGTGTATTTTCAGGCACTATATTGCTAATTTAAAAAGGGAAATTTTAGCACGAATAGGCCAAGAAAACGCTATTAATAAACATCCCTCCTATTGTTGCCATCATTGTTTCCCAAGCAGAGGTAGTGTTCGTTCTGTCTAAAAGTAGTGTTTGGTTAGAGACGCCAAGATCATCATGTAGAGGATCCGTGAGGATGTAGTGACTGAAATCCTTTCATGTTTTTCATACAAATCTGTTGTCCTTAGCAAGCACTAGAATCAACTTGTGTCAGATCCTAGGTTTGATACAAATCATTCTATTCTTTCCTGAGCTACATGGCTTTCTTGCTCTAAGTTCTGGATCCTTACAAGGTTTACTACTGTTCTGTTTCACGACCAAAAGTCCATAAGATAATCAAGCCTAAACAATCCCACAGGAAGTACAGGGCCATCTCCTGAAAAAGATTTTTTGAAACAAACATTTTGTTCGTATTCTCTCTGGTTTCCATCTTTCTACTCATGACCCAATTTTCATGTCTAGTTTTGGGACTGTACCAGAAAAGATTTCTGCTATCCCAGATGACAAGTGGAATCTGGGTGTGGCTTGTCCGAGTTTATATATAGAGCTCAAATCTTGGTTTCAGGATAAGAAACTTATCTTTTTCGGATACAAAATTAGGGTCCAAGTAAGTGGAGAAATCCCAGCTTCCAACTGACATGTGCGGCGGATCGATTTTGTAAAGCCAAAGCATCCAGTAGTGGGCTTGGATAAATGTTTGTATTGGGTAAGGCAATGCGGTGACATTATTTTGCATTTGATGTACCATTGTTATGCCTCCAGGATTGAAAGACCAAGATTATGAAGGAGAGTCTAAGCCAGATGAAGGAGAGTTGCATGTGTGCAATATGAAGCCAGAGAAATCGAAGAAAACTGGCATGCCACCAGGTATAATGATGGTGCCGATCAAGATTCAAAAGCTGATGCCATGGATTGTGCATTTGAAAACTTTGGCATCATCAAATACTTGTGTTCACATCCCTTTCATCCCTGCCTTAGCTCCTCTCAGAAGCAGTAATCCTTCTATGTATCTGTGTGCACAATATGAGGAGGTTGTCTTGAGCAAGAACTTGGCTTCATTGACCAGGCATGCATGGAGTGCTTATCGCTTGTAAAGACTAATTTGCTACTTAGCTTATAAATTATTTTTAAGTTGAATAGTTAACTCATATTCTATAGTGATTTACATTCTATACAATGTAATTTGCAAGTTTGAGCTCCGATTGAAGAGCTGAGTCCCATTTTTTTTTGTTCTAAGATCCCTAGTCTTAGTGATCACTTTTTTTTCTTTTTTTTTTCAATTTTGTATAAGAAAAGGCAACGAATTTAAAATACTAGCTTGTTTTATGGCTGTAGTAATTGATAATTATTGTTTTAAATTCATTTTTTTCTTTTTTCTTGGAAATAAATAAATTAAAATCAAATTTTTATATTTAATATGATCCTCCATCCAATCAGATGAGGAATAGATATAAAAACGAAATATTTTCGTTTTTTTAAAAATAAGTTGTGCTAAGTTCTTGCCAATCAATGATCAAATCCAACATCTAGTTGGGATCACTGTTCCAAAGAATAATTAATAAATTGATAGAGATTTCATATCAATGGAAAGCCTCCCTAATCTCTATAAAAACAGTAAATACACAAGAATCACAAACAGATCCTGTGTAACAATAATTTTCTAAATATTCTTCATCAGCCAAGCAATTAAATATTCAAATTACCAAGGGATACTATACAAGAACAGTTTTCTAAATATTCTTCATCACCCAAGCAATTAGAGTTTCAAATATGAGGGAATTTAGAGTAAATCGGGATGCCAAATAAACCACATTCTTTTAATAAGTTTTTATGTTTTAATTGAGGAGAATGTATCGAACTGTGTCGTTGTAGTATAGTGGTGAGTATTCCCGCCTGTCACGCGGGTGACCCGGGTTCGATCCCCGGCAACGGCGATTTTAGCTTCCCATTCTCTTCCCTCCTACTTTTTTCATTTTGGAAAATGATGCCTAGAAGAGATTGACTTAGTTTACCTCCATTAGCCTTGGCCTTGCCCATTTACATCCAAAGCAGGAGTGCTTGATCATTATCCACCCATTCGGTCAAGACAAAAACTTGTGAATGCCATTATAAATAATCATAGAGTAGACACAAGTTATCAGCAATCAATTTATGTTGCTGTAAACCCTATGTCCTTTGGCGATTGCATTAATTATGGAGGTTAGCAAGAGCAGAGTATCAAAAATACTGCACAGGAAAGGAAAGTGGGAAAGTTATTGTAAAGAACCTAATTCTATGCATCTGGAAAAACAAATCACTGTTCTCTCATTTTAGTGCTCTAAGGAGACCTAGATGAATACAGGTTTTGTTGGGAATCGCTTGGGACAAACACAGGAAGTTGGCCACCCCTCTGTGATCTGCCCTGCTGAAAATGACTTGAGGTAGATCCTCTATCCTGGCTCAGAGTCAGTGAACTACCAGTCCTCCCTCTGCTTAGCTGCTCATTGACAAGGGGACCACCAAAAAATATAGATTGATCTGTGTACAAAAGCTCTGTTCCCCGAACCTGGGATGAAGAACCAGCACCTCTTGTAGAAGAGACAAAGCGTCCAGCTTCTGGATCCCAGTAAACAGTTGTTCTCATATTCTCTGCTGCACCTAAGTTTCTTCTCATGGGAATTTGGGCCGCATTCTCATGAGAAGGATTCCCATTTACTTCACTTTGTCTTGCTGACCAAGGAGATTCATCTGCTGAGGTTTGATAAATGGGGTTGAAGTGGTCTCTGTTTGAAGTTTGCTGCTGTATTGGAGAAGTGGCAAGGTTGGAGACATTAGCACTGCTAAAATTGCCAAGACTCTGATGCCATGATCCAATGTCATCCCTGCTAGCATGACTAGCATTGCTGGCTGGATATGAGTTAGTCATGGAAGGAGATAGACCTGGCATCACTGCTCTAGCATTTTTATTTTGAAACCCTTGATCAGTACTGATCGGACTGCTTCTTCCACTAAAATTGCTACTGGACAAATGATCAGCATCATATGGGTTATATCGAGAACCTATGGGACGTAGCACGGATGATGATGCTCTAGCCTTTGCAGCTGCTTTAATAGCCTCACTGGAATCCAATTTAGCAAGTTTCCATGCACTGATTCGAATAGGACGCTGTGGTAACTTTTTGGCTTTGTCAGCTTCCTGTATTGCATCTGGATCAACTGTGGATGGTAAGCGTCCTCTCTCCAAATGTGGAATAATTTCATCCTGCTCATTGACAACCCAAAGCTAATCAAAACCCAACCTCATTGTTAAAGGTTATGAGAAGGGAACACAAAATACCAAAGGATATAATTACTACAAGCAGTGCACATAGCAAATTGTAACAAAAAAAAGAAGCAAATTCTACCCTTATTCTGTTTTAAGTTCTTCATTAATGGAATAAAATAATCAATACTAATTGTAGTTGAAATCTTCCTTTTCAAAGACAATTCTTGCAGTCATAATTTCACGCAGTTGTTACGAGAAAAGAGAAGAATCAAGCTATGCTTAAGTCTTAAGTCCAACATAGGCAACACCAACTTTTCACAGTAACTTCATTTGGATGGAAGTGGTACCTGGTGGTCCATGAAGATTCTTGGAGGGGTACACCAAGCACCTTTAAATTGCAAACTCATTCCTATAGAGCTTCTTCCGCTCACTGCAGTAACAGCTGAACTGGTTGGTGAAGATGGCAGACTTTGCTGCTCTCCTCCTTCTACAGATAGTCCAGGTGGTTCACTCTGAGTTCTCATGGCAACTACATACTCATATGTTGTGATACCCTGCAACAATAAAAAAATATCACCAATTGCATATTACAGCGGAGGCAAACATGGTAAGAGAGGAGGCAAGGCTATTTATGAACGCACCTTTCGAATCAGAATCAAGTGGAAAAAAAATAGTTCCCCCAGAGGCACAGTGGCAAGCAAAGATAGGAATGTGCACAGGGCCTGGATCCATTGTTAAGTTAACATTATAGAATACAATAGTATAGCATTAACAAAGAGAAAATTTATTGTGGTAAAAGCCACAGCATACTCCAGTCCCATCCAAATCATACATGTATCTACAGAAATGTGCAAAACAACAAGAAAACAACTCAATGTTACCAAAACAAAAATTCCACAATTAAGATCATTGTAAAGTTTTCATGCGTAATATACTAGAGTAGCAGTATGAACTTAGCATCTGTAAGGACCAATTTATCATTTCTTCAACAAAACCCACACCGATGATACTTTTCTGCATTTCTGAGTCCTGTTATAAATAATAACAATAAGAAATGCACATTTGTCTCTAACCTAATATGTTGATCACACAAGTAACAACAACCAGACAATGCTTGTTTATAAAATTTGAAGTACCTTTCCAATAAACATAATCAAAATACTATGTTTATGTAGACATCTTGTATAAATCAACAGAGAAATTGGGAAGCATACCACTACTGTTGCAAAAGGGGGGCGTGAGAATCCAATGCCAAGTTTCTCCACTATTTGATGATCCATGGCCTTTCTATCTACAAAGCATCGAACAAGGACAGCAACACCAACTCCGAATTCAACAACAAGCTGACAGACAGACACAAAGGTAAACAAAGATGAGAAAGCATATTTTGTTTGGATCTGGTGAAGGTATCTGATGCAAGAGAATTATGATGCAAGAAAACTAAGAAACAAATAACAAACTAAATCGGAAATTTTACCCAGACAAGGCTTGTTGCCATAAGGGAAACAAATGTGATGTAGTTTTTCCTCCCTACACAATTGTTCAGCCACTGCATCATAGAACAGATATTTCATAAAGCCCAATATTGCGGAAGGGATAGGAAACAACAAGGATAAACATCTAAAACTCACACGACAGTGATGATCAAATCCATCAACACATTTGTCACAACTTCTGCAATGTTTGCTGAATTTGCGTACCTGGGAAAAAAAAAATCCAGCAACATGATATAATATGTGAGCTTTATTCAAAAAGAAAAGTGTGGAGGGAAAATGAACACACGCTCTCCTACAGAATGTAATTCTTCCCTGCCATTATGGTAATGATTGTTCAACTATGGGTAACTAACTCAATCGATAACCAAGATTTCCTTGATTGGTTGGCTTGCTGTTTCCCCTTTTTTTATCTTTCCTTCTACCTTTTACCCTTATTTTTCCCTTTCCTTCATTTTTGTGTGTGCATGGTTTGTGGGCAGGGGATTCCACATAAAAAGGAACTCTATCCCAGGCAATCAAAATAAAACCTTATGGAATAAACCTGCACCTCAGCATTGCACAGTGTACAGAACAAAGCATCCTCTCCAGATTCTTCCTGTAGAATATCTTCATCTTTACGGCAATCTTGTTTCACAAGAAAACAGCAAAAGAAACCTCCAAGTCTTGAACACCAACTTGAACCGTATTTATAGGATTTCCCTCCATTTTTTAACCTTATCTTGCTAGGTTCTTCAGCAGAGTTTCCTGATGAAAGACCATGAAGCTTTTATAATTTTGTTTTAAAAAAGGAAAAATATAACGAAAAAGCTTATATCCTCAGCAGAAGTTTCATAACTCCACAATAGACAATATGTTCATTTAAATAAAAAGGTTGAGCAATTGCCCACCTACATCTGTCATCGATTTTCTAGTTAGAGAACTGCATGGAACGTAGACTAACCAGGCAGATCTGTGTCATTTTCTGATTTATGGCCTGCTGTCTCATCAGCTTCTAGTAGAATTCCAGGATCGGCCGGATCAATTGCAGTGCATCTTACATAAAGAATAAATACGGAGAGCGCCTGAGAAAATCAGAAAAGACGGAAAATGCAATAAGGCAACAAAAACACCCCAAAACAAGAAATCAATCTGTAAAAAAAAAGAAAAGAAATGGCAGGGAAGAGCATCATTGTGCTTACCAATACAGAATAAACACCAATAGCCACATATTCATAAATGACCTTCCCAAGAAAGGGAGCGAAAAAGGCATAGAATGCAACAGACAGCACGAAGAAAACTGTAATAGCCACAATCTGTGCACCAGAAACTTTCAACATCAGTACTTTAATTTAACAACAAACAACAACGCTTGTTCACAAACCTTCCCAATATACAGAACCAAAGACCTCAAAACTCATTTGACCACACACCATCATGCATAAACCATCTATACCATCAACATTTTGCAAAACACTACTAATCAATATCCACTCATATGATCTTCAACCATTAGCATTTAACTTTGTTTTCTTACCACAACAACACAGGTAGGTCCCTCCCTGGCTTGATTCACCTTGCTTTTCTTAGAAAATGGGCAACATGAGTAGAACAAGATTATGCAAATTACGGTAACGCGAGGTCACATCAAGCCATCTCAACCACACTTGGCTCAAAAATCCAAACTTCAACAACCCATTTATCTCATAAACCAAGCCATTACTAATAAAAAAATTACCTTCAAATTTGGACACTCTAAAATAGAAACAAACACAAATTTTTATTGGGTTTCTCTCGTAGTACAGCAAAATTATTCCACTACAGTAATTTAATGCAAAAAAGAAAAAATTTCCAAATAAAGCCTAAATTTTTACTCATAATCTGAAAAAAAAAAAAGCAAAAAGAAAGAAAGAAATGCACCTGAAAAGTATGAACGGGGAGTTGCCATCCATGTCGCCTAGCCATAATTTAGAAAATAAAAAATAAAAAAAGTTCAAAATTTTCAATTAAATCCAACTACCCTCTAAACCCTGTGACTAAACACCTTATGTAAATCTATGTGCGAGAAAAAATAATTGAAAACTGCTGCATTTCTTTGTATTCTACAGTGGTTCAGTGAAGTAAAAATGGGTTCAAAGCGGTCATCAATCAGAGAGAGCGAGAGACTTGGATGAGCAGGAGGAGGGGGAGAATTGGTTTTAAGGAAAAAGACTGGATTGGACTACACTTTGAGACTGAAAAATGCGTTTTTGTTTTTGTTATTTATTTATTTCAATACTGTTTTTCGGGCAACGGTTTGATTTTAATAAATACTGTATTTGCACTTTGGGTCATTAAAAAACCCTAATTTGCAGTAACAATTTACATTTTTTCCTTTTTTTTTTTATACAAAATTTCGTTAATGTTTTCCCTTTTTTTTGTTTATTTTACCTAAATTAGGAAGCTTCTGGTCTCTATCAATCCCATAGATATGTTAGTATTGTATCAATTGTTATGATAATCTATTTAATGAATAATTAAATCTATTCAGTGTTTTTTTAATATTCTATTTATTTTTTTATAAACTCCTTTTATTTTGATAGTTTGTTAGACGATGATGATAAAAGAATAAGTATTTGAGAAGAACTATAAGAAAAAAAAATGTTTGAGCACAATGTATAGGCTTTGGATTAAAAGTGTATTGGAAGTGCAATTAATAAAAAAGATAGAAAATATATATCTACTATATTCAACATTAATAGCATATAATATAATTTTAATGAAAATATATGTATTATATGTGTATATTTGAGGCATATATAAAACGAATATATCAAAACATTATAGAACTTCAAAATGAAGATTTTTGCATCAAATATCAAGATTGGTAATATGGGATTTACATTAGCCATATACCTAATGTTAATTTCTTACTAAAAATAAGATACAATATATAGTTTTTAGAGATAAATTTGTCAGAATTGCTTAAAAGTCAAACACTTATATGTTAAATGTTATATACAACTAAAAATTTAATATTTTTTTTATAGTATTTGATTATTATTTTGAAATAAAAAATAAAGATAATAATAATAGATAAAAGATATGTTCCTTACACTTTCTATTTTAAGAATACATAAATTTATTCTAGGATTGTTTTAATTTATTTTATGTATTTGTTTTTATTCTCTAATTAACCAAACACGTCATTAAACAAAATCTTAATATACTTTTATAACAAAAAAAAACCATGAAATCATAGAAATAATTAAAATTATATGATCATATGTTTTATTTTTACATGAAAAATGCTTGACCTTGAAACTCTTTCTCCTGCTGCAGATTAATATGGCGATGTACAAAATAATATGTTTGTTCGATTATTTTTTCCCTTTTTTTTTCCATCAAGGAAGAGAAGGCCCAAATGATGCTAAAATTATGAATCAGCCTCATCCCTCTAGAAAAGGGAAGCTTCTTGTAATCATGTAAAATCATAATTATATGTATATGTATATGTATATGTAAGCATTTTGACTTAGACGCTTAGCCTAATTGAGCTGTGCTGCCTAATTAAGGCAATTAATTATTAACCATCATTAAACTAATCTATGCGTGCATTTTTATTCACTATGACTGAGATTTCTGCCCAAGATGGTTCCCATTGTTTAATTGCAAATGCTTTCATGATAAGCATTCTAATTATTTATTTAACCTAGTGGGCTCCTGCTCCTTTGATTTTCTGTATACTATATTCATCCACTGTCTCACTAATCCCTTGTCAGATTCTCTGCCCATCTGCATACAACCAAAACTTTACGTCAGATTTACCAGCTCCAAGTTGATTCTTTTAACTATTGTTTTTTTAAGTTTCCTGCCAAGTACTGTGATGACTGCATGAATGAAAAATTAAATTGCATGAATAATTAATCGGTACTCTTGATTTCTCACTAAATTGGCATGTTACGTGGTATTATTGACGATCTTCTGTTTAACTTGATACACAAATATTCTATCTCTCCATTATTTTTCCCCCTGCAATGTTTCACATCTATGGTTAATTCAGCAGGAGTCGATTTACAGATTAGATAGATCAAAAATCGGGGGGAAATAATAATAAAGTGGACTTAATGCTAACTATACAAACAACAAGAGTTCATAAAGGGAAAAGGAGAGAGGCATCCATCAAAGTTTGACAAAAGAAAAGTCAGCACTATGGGCTTCACTTTGTTCTTGATGTTGATCTTGTTTTCTTGACTCGTGCCTATCATGATCAGGGGAAGCATCAAGCTCCGAGAGCTCAGTATCGGATGCGTAGGACATCGCCGAACTAATGACACTTTCGACATCCGGTTGACTTGGCCTGTACTTGTGAAGCAAATGTATAGGCGATGTACCTCGGCTTGGAGTGGAACCAACACTCATGAACCCTGGACTGGAACCACCTTGACTCATGAACCCTGGACTAGAACCACCTTGATCACCTCCTGATTGTCTTGATTTCTTTCTTAGCTTTGCTGCCTTTTGCCATTTTCTAAGTGCTCTTGCTGTTTGTTCCTCAAATATTGCTTTCTTCATGTGAGAACCCATCTGTTCAAAACGAATAGGAATTTAAGTTAAGTAATTCAAATTTGCTGAGAGTTCTTTAATTTAGTTGAAATGTTTGCTGGCGTTTGTTTACTATTTCGGGACGTAAAAAACAAAGACAATTGAGAGAGTCATGTTCTTGCGTCCTTGATCAAACATGTTTCTATACTTTTTATATCTTTTTTTTTTAGAATTACTTACTTGTGTAACCAATGAATAGAGAGGGAATGTTATATAGCTACACACGAACTGAAGGACCAATCCAAGGAAAACCCTTGTCAAAATCACCGCCAGGTTTTCATGGAAACAAGATCTGATCCCGAATTCATACTGCCATCACAAGCCAACCAAATCGACTCCTTAGAGGGCTGCTTTCTTAAGTGAAACTTTAGTGAATTGAAGGGAAAAATCAAATAATTCAAAGTATACGAGCCCTCAAAATGTTCTTACCCATGTCCACAAGAAAAATGCCATTTGAAACGCATTCTGTAAAAATAGATCAGCATTAGTAGTTAGTACGTAAACATTCCATATATTTTGAGTAATTAGTTGGTAATTATCGAGTTTAGAATCTGATCAGCAATGGGGATGCATATGTATACCTGGAACAGTGTGTAATGTATCAAGAGGAGAATCCAATGGGGTCGATTAAACCAGAAGAACTTGTTGTTAGGCTGAACCACTGGAACTCCTCTAACAACATGACTTCTGTCTTGGATATCTTGAGCCATTTCCATGATAACTAGTTCAAGTTTAGTACCCACCAAAAGAAGTATCTGCACATTGAGGGCATATCAAGAAGATAGATACAAGGAACAGATTTTGTTTTTGTAGGAAAGAATTTAATGAATATTTATGTGCATTTCTTACAACTAGAGGCACAACTGTCAACCAGGTGAGCGTGTACCATCCTGCACCGTTAATGAGCCAAATTATGACCAATCAATACCATCAAGTTCGTAAGCAGATCATATGAGAGAGTAGAAGAGGCTCACTGTAGACATTCAACAGCAAAAAGAGGATGGCAAAAACCCACAGTGGCAAGCTGTAAAATCATAATAAATAGACTGTTAACATCGAGGCCAAGCTATATACAGTAAAACAGCAGTAACCTCAATCCATTGCTTTGAGCTTAAGCACTAAATATGTGTCGAATAAGATACCTAATGCCCACAACCACCTTGAAGTCATCTTCCATGCATCTTTTGATGTACCTGTGGAAATCAAACTTGCTATTTGGAGCAAAATGTGCCTGCAATGCTATATATCAGCAATCCACTAACTAGACTAGAAACATATTTAGCCTTCAAAACTATAATCAAGATGAAGACGACAACTTACGTTAATAAATCCATGTCGCATAGTCATGTAATCCACCTTCGTTACCGAACCAGTGAATTGCCTGAAGAACGCAACCTGCCAAATAAACAACGTTAAAATGAATACGGACCACCCCAGTAAAGAGCCAACTTGTTGGATATAGTTTGGCCTGGTCAGGATCTAGATTTCTGCATAGCTGGTTTTCAAGTTGGAGTAATAGAGAACATAAATGGCATAAATTAATAAGCTTACAATCCATTTGATTCCTGGAGCTGTGGAGATGCCAGAGTGACGCCTCACGAAGGAGGTCTGGCGAGCAAGTCTGAATCTTGTTGGATCTGAAAAATCGATAAGAAGGCCCATTAATCCTTAAATGGGCTCGCAACAGATCCCATGACACATTCACATTTATTATTTATTGTGTTTTGGGGGGTTCAAATTGTTATTTTCTTAAATTGATTTTTTTAGAATTTTAACATCCTCAAAAATGATCTTGAAAAGTATTTTAAAAAGCACTTAAATCATAAAGGCATGCAAATCCTTAAATCATGGTTTTGATGCAGCAGAATGTAACGCATGTTATTATTATTATTATTAATGGCTATGTCATGAATTATACGTTACATGTAAAGTATTTTAAGATTTAAATATCTAAAAGTAAACAAATCTTATTGTGCATGTGTATATAATCAATTAATATAAAATTATTGACTGTGAGTAGATAAAATACATTGATAAAAAAGCAGTAATTGTTCTCTAAAAAATAAATTAATATTCTTTAAGTGTGAATTAATTCTATTATACTATACCATTTATATTTGATTAGTGTCTTAGAACAAATAAAACAAAAAGAAAATGTAAAATACATTACCGTTTGTAAACTGGTACTCTATTGAAGAAGTCTCCAATTCCCAAGCCTTCCATTTCTTCATCTGTTCAACAACCCCAGTCAACAAATTCTTCAGAGACGTCTACCATGAATGAATTCTAGATGCATTGCTAGAATTTTATGAACTATAGCTTACACACATAATATTATTAAATTCAGTTTAATTCAGCATATTAGTCGATTAGAAAATCTTACCTGAATTAAATTTTAAATTAAACAGGTAAGAGTTGACTTAATCAAATATGGTTAATTAAATAAATGAATTTTTGATCCAATCAAAATTTAGTATGATTATATTTTAAAAAAAGATATTATTTTAATTATTTAAATAAATAATAGTACGAAGCCTAGCTGAGTAGCATTGTGTTGTGTATGTATATATAAATGCATAGAGAGAGCTAATTATGGAATTGAAGCTTACTTTTGCTTGCCCCAGTGCCATAGTAACGACACTGTAAAGAACATGAAAAATGGCAAGAACAAATAGAAATATGTGCAATTGGTGCACTCCTGTTTGCGAAATCAATGAAACTTTACCCTGCAACCAAATAAAGAGAAATAAGGGATTAATTTATCATATTTCCACCTTCTCCATATTCGTTAATTCTTATCGATTACAAGAAGTTAGCTTTGTTAATTAATCACCTTGGAGCAATAGCCGCCGCCGCCGCCGCCAGCTGCCGCTAAAACTCTGTGGATTGCTACATTTCCGGCAAATGAAAATAGTTTCCTCTTATGATCACCTCCATCATTGCCGTCACCTCCTTTACCACCATTTTTATCTTTATAGTTGTCCCCAACGTAATCATATTTGCAGGGAAGCATGACGTTTTCGTATTTCTCAGGGATGCATATCTTTAAGATGGCGCTTGTACCCACAGTAATTAGCAACGATATGAAGCCCAGTAGCATTAATTCTGTAGTGACAAACATACTCGTCAAATTAAACTAAAGAACCCAGCAAGGTGTAATTTTTAATAATTATAGACGCAGCTAAGCACTCGTCACCAAAAATGTTGTTTCTAGCAGCGATTAAATAGACTTGCCAGCTTTAATTTTCTCCAAAGCTTCACTCATGGCCTTCTTTTGGCGTTTTTGAAACCACTGTAGTGTGCATCAAAGCACAGGGGAAGTGAGAACAAATTAAAATATAGAGCTGAGCACAGATTTTAAGCCGATGTAAGAATCACTCACCTTTCCTAACGACTGAATCCCATGTTCTATGAGAACAGATAAGACCACAAACACTGCACAAACTGCCGCTACAGCCCATGTAGGTGTGTTTTGCAAGGTCTTGTCTCCATAAGAACCAGCTGCCATGGTTGCTAGCCAAATTGCACTCCGTTCAAACTTCAAGCACTTGGTAGGAAAATGGGCAAACTAGAAATATTTCTCGGCCAAATTTATGGAACTGATGACCAATCATGGAAATGGAAGGCGCGCAATGGTCGTAGATTTATGCTTAAGATTTGCCAACAACAACGCGGTTTTAATGTGTAATGAAATTTGTCATTACCTTTTGTTGTTATTACATGAGGCTGGGAATATTAGCTTTGTCATCTGAAATTCCGTCACTTGGGACCCCTTGACATGAGCCGGCTGAGTCAAAAATCATTAATGGGATGGATCGAACCATTGTCATGGCTCTACATTAATGAAATAACCTTCAAAGTTTTGCATATAAAAAAATTACTATAAAAATTGGCTTCTTGCATACAGTATTTTTCATCAATCTCTGGAGACTTGATGCATCATATGTGGTTAGAGAATGCGTTGAAAGAGTCAAGAAACTAGGCAGAGGTTACCATTTCAAACAAACCCACTAAACTAATATCTGTCGTTTTGTGATTTTAATTGTTCAAGATTCGATATAGTTTATCGAATTTATGCTTTCCTGTACTACGCAATATTGCTAGTGATGTTCTTCCTTGATGTAGTTGCTTGAAATAGGATTCATGCCGTGTGTCGGAGGATGACATGTGAAGAGAAAGAGTATAGTTGTTAGACATGATTCGTAGATTAGAAGTCTTGAATTAACGGGATCATCAGGTGAATTTGGGTTAATCATGTATAATATCAAAATAATGTCGGTTTTTTTTTTCTTAGTGTTAGTCAATCAGGTCACGAAAAACTTTACCGGTCTAAATTTCTTATTCGGTGCAACTAGAAACCTATTTCGAGTTAAGCTATAGTTTCTGAATTTTCAAGTTTACCAACTATAAGAAAGAGATATTTGAGCAATCTGCGCCCCTGCTGTGCCGTCCGCACATGCTGGCATTGCCATTTGTTTTGATAGTTCTCCCACAATACAAAATGATGTGTTCTGTTTACTTCCAGGAGGTCAGGGCTCTATGCCACTAATTAACGAGTGCTTCATATAGTCACAAATGATTTGGGAGGTGGAAGTGGCCGACGGATTGTTTCTTCTTGTTGTAGTTTTCCTTTTCTTGTATTTTTTTTTCCTGAAAATTTTGCATGGACTAATTCCTTCCTCGGAAAACTACCAAATGCGATTCTTTATTCGAGACATTGATGCACATGTTCTTCCTTCCTGACCTGAATATTTGACATGGATATTTTGTATTTTCCAGTGATCTCCACCATGTACAATGGCTTTCCCTGTTAGCCAGAAAAATAAAGAGGAGAAATCTACTGACTGTGGGCCGTTTCTCCACTTCATGTGGGCCACGAGGTACAAAAACTACGTATCTCACTCAACAAATTAGTGGCAGTTAAGGGGCCGATGATTTTAGAGCCGTGAAGAGGGCGTTCGGGAAAATACAAAAGGGTGCACAATCTGTGGTTCAGATTCTCATATTACAAGCTCAAACATCATCTTATCCCATACATTCCCATGCACAATTCTTACCACCACACGTTCTTTTAACTTAGTTGCAACCATACTTTAAAAGATTTGGAAAATTATGAAGGAAATGTAAAATGAGAGTGACTAATGAAACGAATTGAACTGTATTTATAGTCAGGAAGGAATTGAACTGTATCCCAGCCAATACCAGACTTCCATCCAAGACCAACCACTCTTTCCCTACTCAATGCTCCTCAAAGGTCTCTCTCTCTCTCTATGCATTATACACACAAGGCACCCTATTGTAGGTGCTCTATGTTTCTGTCTTGTGTGTGATATTTTGAAGTTTACTTGGATATGCAGAGGCTAGAAGTGGCTGAGTTTTCTGGTCTTCGAGCCAGTTCATGTGTAACCTATGCAAAGAACGCTAGTGAGGGATCCTTCTTTGATATGGTGGCTTCCCAACTTGCTCCCAAGGTTAGCATAATTATATTTTGCTTTAGCACTATGTTTTTCCATCTGACAATTCTTCAGCATAATTGTATAGTTTTGCATGAAAGTTTAATCATATTACATTTGATAGCTTGATAGCTTGGGGTGGGAAATTTGAACTTGAAAACTCTTATGTAAAGGAGACATGTTGATAATATTAGCTAGGCTACAGCTTGACTAGTTTGGTTGCTTTATTTTAGTGATAAAACTCTGTATTTTGAGTAGACCTTGATATATGTCCAGCTAACCCTAACCTTGATTCATCGGGTGCTGGATTTTTTCTCTAAATTTAGGTTGCAGTATCAACTCCTGTTAGAGCAGAAACTGTATCCAAATTGAAGGTGGCTATCAACGGATTTGGACGCATTGGCAGGAACTTCCTGCGATGCTGGCACGGTCGCAAAGACTCGCCCCTTGATGTAATTGTTGTCAACGACAGTGGTGGTGTCAAGAACGTAAGAAAAATACTATAATTAATCTTAATGGTATCCATTCTGGAGAATTAACTTATCATCATTGATTAAATGAGAAATTGACTAATCGAGTAAGAATGTTGTGCATCAATCAGGCTTCCCACCTATTGAAATATGATTCCATGCTTGGAACTTTCAAGGCAGAGGTGAAAATTGTGGACAACGAGACCATCAGTGTTGATGGCAAGCCCATAAAGGTTGTTTCCAACAGAGACCCTCTTAAGCTTCCTTGGGCTGAGCTCGGGATAGACATTGTTATTGAGGTAAGCTGTGCTCTCAACTCTCTCCCTTCTGAACTCTGTAATGGACTTGTCAGTTTTGGTGACAACTCTTTGTAAGATAATCATATCATCTGACTGAATTGAGCAGGGAACAGGAGTTTTTGTAGATGGTCCTGGTGCTGGGAAACATATTCAAGCTGGTGCCAAGAAAGTTATCATCACTGCTCCAGCCAAAGGTGCTGATATTCCAACCTATGTTGTTGGTGTTAATGAAAAGGATTATGACCATGAGGTTTCCAACATTGTAAGGTTTGTGTTTTAGCGAATCCGGCATACGAAAAGCAAGCACTACTATATATTCTCGATCATTCATTTTATTGCATATGATATATTGCAAGCCGATAAAATTCCACTGCTTGCAGCAATGCTTCTTGCACCACAAACTGTTTGGCTCCTTTTGTGAAAGTCATGGATGAGGAATTTGGTACGAATCCAATTAAAATCAGATCTGAAAAGCTTAGATGCATATGAGGGAAATGTGTGTGATTGTGTGATTACTTTGGCAGGCATTGTCAAGGGAACAATGACAACCACCCACTCCTACACTGGAGATCAGGTAAACCATTAAGAATTCAATGCTCTGCTGATATAGTGAATCAGTGATTTAGTCTACTTCATTAATGACATAGCCACTTCAACAATCACATTGAATTATATTATGTGCTATCCAGAGGCTTTTGGATGCTTCACACCGAGACTTGAGAAGAGCCAGGGCTGCCGCATTGAACATAGTCCCAACAAGCACTGGTGCAGCCAAGGCTGTATCTCTCGTGCTACCTCAGCTCAAGGGCAAGCTCAATGGCATTGCACTCCGTGTCCCAACCCCTAATGTCTCAGTTGTTGACCTTGTTGTGAATGTTGAGAAGAAGGGCATCACAGCAGAAGATGTCAATGCAGCCTTCAGAAAGGCAGCTGAGGGACCATTGAAGGGTGTATTGGACGTGTGTGATGTTCCTCTCGTCTCTGTCGACTTCCGGTGCTCTGATGTTTCTTCAACCATTGACTCTTCATTGACCATGGTCATGGGAGATGATATGATCAAGGTTGTCGCTTGGTACGACAATGAATGGGGATACAGGTCAGAATCCTAAACTAACTCAAAGCTTATATATATATATATGTGTGTGTGTGTGTGTGTGTGTGTGTGTGTGTGGCTCTTTTATAAACTGATGAGAGTATCCTAACTATGATGATATGATTTATGTTTTCAGCCAAAGGGTAGTTGATTTAGGTCATCTTGTAGCCAGCAAGTGGCCAGGTGTGGCTGCGGCGGGAAGCGGAGACCCATTGGAGGACTTCTGCAAGACAAACCCAGCTGATGAGGAATGCAAAGTCTATGAAGCTTAGAAGATTTTGTACGAGAGTACAGTCAATAATGCCTGCTTTTTGCTGTGACGGTGTTACAGATTGGATTGATTACTCTTTTGTGTGTGCATTATGTTACTTGATAAATAACATGATTTTCTTTATTAAAAAATTGATATTTCTATTATGCAGCTTCATGTCAAAATAAAAATAAAAATATATAGAAATAAAAAAAAATTATTTATGTTCCATTCAAGATTCAGGACTAGAAATCAGTTAATTGCCACGTCACTTAGCCTCATCAATAGCACCCACCATTAAAGCGTAGCACTTGATAATTACGAGTAAGTTTTTATTATATTTATATCTTATTAGTTATTCATAAAATAAGAAATTAAAATATTTATATTCTATCAGTTAAATCTTGAATATTCATTTTATTTAATAAAAAGAATATTTTAGGTATATATATAGTATTAAGGAGGGTTTAGATTTGATTTTAGATTGGGTTGAATAATATTTATATTTTATCTATTATTTATTAAATAAGTTAATTATAAAAATAAAACCCATCCATTAATGAAATTGTGGTTGAATTATCATCCTTAATTACTCTTGTACCCAACCATATATAAATTAAATAAATAAACTCTCGCCGCAGCGTATAACGGATTAAGCTGCTTCTCTCTCACCATAATTTCTTAAAAAATCCCTAAATCAGAAAAACCTTTAAAAAAATCCCCAATTCACGAGCTAAAAATCGAATTCGAAATTTCCAAATGCAGCGATGAAGCGCTCTTTGATACTCCTTTTACTGTTAATTATAATCTATCACAACTATTCTCTCAATTTTGCCTCTCTGATCAGAGCAATCCGGTCACCAAGCTTTTCAACCCTCTATTGCCGCCAACACCGGAAGTAAACCTCATACTTAATTCATTTTGATGCAGTAGTCAACAATATGTGGCTGTAGTCAACAATGTTTTTATTTTTTTTATTGATAATGACATGGGTTTTCTTTTAAAAAAAATTATTTGTATGTTTGTTGGATGGTCTGTTGTTTTATTGGAGAACGAATAGTTTTGTTACTTAGTTTGTTGTAGCTGATTTTTGTGCAGCGGAAGCCGTCACTGAGTGCAGATGAATATATTAGAATGACGCCACATATATCGGAGGATGGAGAAATTACGACTGCTGCTTTTCTTGTCAATGCCAAGATGGGGAGAGTGATTCGCACATATAAGTTTGATAATGCTGCTTCGAAGTTGGGGATTCAAGCGTTTGAAGGTATTACTGTTATGTTGTCGAAAGATGCTGGAGAATTGGTAGAATCTGGTGGTGTTGATGTGGGAACTTTTAAGCATCTGGTTTATATCACGAGGACAGATTATGTGCTGCAACACCATGCTCCAAACTCCACTGAGATTTTATGGAATGTGGCATTTGCGGATTCTGAGGCTGAATTTCGGTGTCAGGGTATTCAGAGTTCTTTTGGTGGGGTGTCTCTGAATGCAAATGAGGACACGGATGTGATCGAGTGGCAATTGCCCTGTCAAATGAAGAGAGTTGCCTTCTGAATTCGTAACCACAGCATGTTTGAATTTGATATACTAGCAATTACTCATATAGGAGGTGGAGCCACCTTTCTTCCAGTTCTAGATAACAAACCTCCTTTCGGACATGTTCCTAGATAGCCGGCTCTTCCCAATAGTGGAGGCATACCTATGCTTGCGTCACCCTCTTCCGAGGCCAAAATCCCTGGGATATTGGCTCCTTTCATTGGAAACAGTGCTACAGTGAATGCTATAAGCCCATCTGCTGAAATGATAGCAAAACAGCTGTGTTGTCGATTATGGGGTTCATCTTTTACAAATATTTAGCATCCAGAAAACAGGGCAAGTTGAATAAACCTATTGAGGAACTTCAAACCCAATCTGGGATGCCAAAAAAGAAGAAAAATCAGAGGTCAGGAAACAACAAGAATAATTCAATAATGAGAAAATGCAGAAATATGTGTCTCTTCAGTATAAGGTCGGTTAAACGAATGGAATTTTGCCTGTTGAAGGAAATGAAAGGAATTTGTTATTGAATTTTACTGATCACGTTGATGGTCGTAGAATTGGCAAGTTGTTAGTTTCCAACAAAGAAATTGCTAAGGGGAGTAATGGTACGGTTGTGCTTGAGGGAATTTATGATGGCCGTCATGTGGCTGTGAAGCGCCTGGTGCAAACCCATCATGATGTGGCTTTGAAGGAGATTCAGAACCTTATTGCCTCGGATCAACATCCAAATATTGTTAGATGGTATGGGGTGGAGTATGATCAAGACTTTGTTTATATTGCATTGGAACGCTGCACTTGCAGCTTAAATGACTTAATTTATGTTAACTCTAAATCTTTCCAAACTCAAATACCATCCAAGGATATAGCTTCCAACCACTGCCTGAGTATATGGTTCGACTACATTCAATGCCAGAACATAACAGGAATGTTGAATTGTGGAAGGCCAATGGCTATCCTTCGGCACAATTGTTAAAATTAATGAGGTCAGTTAATATTTCCCTTCTTGTTTTCTAGCAATCCATGATAGGTCTGTACATTCTAGAACAGTAATTAAAGAATTAAGGTTTTGCCTTGGATGGTGCATGCGCTTCTTTATTTTTTTTCTGAATACTTCTTTTAAGGGCTTATAGACAATGCTTAATCGGCACTACGATAATGTTTTGTTTTGGACATTCTAAATTCAGTCAGATCAGAATTCATGTCATTAAGATGGTCCCTGCTCTTGAATCAGCTAAAACAATAAAGTAGATTACCTAAGAAACTGGACTAAAGTTGAAGAACTCTTTATTTCTGCAGAGATGTGATTTCTGGGCTTGCCCATTTGCATGAACTTGGAATTATACTCGGGGACTTAAAGCCTCAGAATGTTTTGATTATCAGTGAGAAATCTTTCTGTGCAAAGCTTTCAGATATGGGCATTAGCAAGTGCCTTCGTTGGGACATGTCTTCCTTGACCCAACATCCAACTGGTAAGCATGTCATTTTTTTGTTGTCAATCCAATTATGCGAATAATGATCACACTTGCCTTCGTTGGGACATGTCTTCCTTGACCCAACATCCAACTGGTAAGCATGTCATTTTTTTTTTGTCAATCCAATTATGCGAATAATGATCGCACTTCATGAGACTCGTTGCTGCTTTCATCCACCCCTCTTTTTGCTTGTGATTTCTAATGATGCTGGCTAACAGGTTATGGGAGCTCAGGCTGGCAAGCACCTGAACAACTACTCCGTGGATGCCAAACACGTGCATTAGATGTGTTCAGTTTAGGCTGTGTTCTATTTTTCTGTACCACAGGGGGTAAGCACCCTTTTGGTGATAATATTGAACGTGATGTAAATATTGTCAATGACCGGAAGGACCTATTCTTAGTAGAGAATATACAGAAGCTCTGGATCTTTTCTCTTGTCTCTTGGATCCTGACCCAGAGAAGAGGTAAGACAGTCTTACACTTCCAATCTGAAAAGATTTTTTTATGCTCCTTCAATTATTTGTTTATTTGTAATTTGAAACGAGTCCTATATTCTAACACATCCTGTTAGTATTATTTTTCATGTGATAACGTGTTCCCTGTATATGCTGTAGGCCAATAGCCCAGGAGGTTTTGAACCATCCCCTGTTTCGGACTTCTGAGAGAAGGCTCTCATTTGTCCAGGATGTTAGTGATCGAGTGGAACTGGAAGATAGGGAGAATGAATCAGAACTCTTAAATGCATTAGAAAGTACCGCAACACTGGCACTGACTGGAAAATGGGATGAAAAGATGGAAGAAGCTGCATTCATTGACAACATTGGCTGCTACAGGCGTTATACGTTTGATAGTGTTCGTGACCTATTGCGGGTCGTACGCAACAAGTCACATCACTGTAGGGAAGTCCCTCAAGAGATTAAAGAATTATTACGGTCACATCCAGAAGGATTTGAGAGTTATTTTTCACGTCAATTTTCAAAACTCTTGATTGAAGTTTACAAAGTGATCTAAAGGTATTGCAAAGAGGAGGAATTTATTTGTACACAGACAGCAATATAATCTAGCAAACCACTCTCATTCTCCATACCTATCATGGTTCCTCTGGACAGAATAGTTATAGGTTTTGTACATAGAAACTGTATCATATCACAACTTGCAAACGTCAATTGTAACCCACCCAATGGTAACATCTTTTAGTTACGTTTCTTTTACCACCGAAGAGGCCCAGCTGGCTCCAGTTAAAGGAAATGTTACATTTCACCATACTTGGAAGATTTTTTGAGTTGAATATTGCCTATACTCTGAGCAGCCTGATCCATGATGGTTTTTGCGTTTGGGTTTGAGGATTCCAGATAGGTTTGTCTAGATATCAATAGCTTTTAATGAATGGTCATCATGCATGCAAGTGCAATTATTTGCCTCTCTCAAAATTTTGAAAACTCTCACTGCTGTAGGGTCCAAGCTGAGATTACACCGGTTTCTTTCACATTGTTGTGGACAGTTTTTCAAACTCCTGATGATATCTTTTCTATCCGTACTCTGGCAAGCTACCGCATTTTTCAACTGGGAGTATCATGAACTACAGGTCTCAAATTTTACCCCTGCACATATTTCTCAAATTTTGGATGACAGAAGGGGTTATCCTATCTTCTGTCATCCAAGAGGCATTCAAGCTCTAGGAAGAGGTTATCCTTTCATAATTCTCATAAATTAGCTTCTATTTCTCTAACCTTAACTTTGATTCACCAACCCCATCCCCAGGATAAAAGAAAACCTTACAAGAAGCCAAATTTGGGTACAGAAACTGAACCGTTCACGAGAGTGCTTGTTGAAAGGCTCTAAACTTTTCAGGCTGAAAACCCTAAATTATTTTATACTTTAGTTGATTATATTATACATGGGAGAACTAAACGCTATCCCAACCAGTGCGTGTGTGATGCTGGCCGATCATATATGTCAGCCAAATAATCCAAGATCCCTTCAGAACAAAATTACAGTTGGATCCCAATTTAACCCCACAAATTAACTTTATCTCCACCGTTTGCTACCCAACACGAGTGGCCCACTCATCATCACCTTTTGATCTGGAGTTTGAAATTTTTGCATCACACTGTTTCCCAGTCCAGGATTTCCCCAAATTTTGGCACCAGGAATAGTTTATCCATATAGTGCTTAGGTAAGACAAGTAATTCTAGCAAACGCCATTGTCATTTTCCCTCAGAGATATTGGTTCATAAATCCTCTATACTAGCAAAATTCTCTCACTAGTAGCAGCCCAGCAGCCCCAGTTGAACCAAAATGGCTCCTGCCTCTCTCCTTGTCCTTCTCTTCCTTGCAACTCTCAGCCCATTTCCAAACGTTTCTGCTGTCGGTGTGAACTACGGCACTCTTGGAAACAACTTGCCATCACCAAAAAAAGTAGCTCAGCTTCTTCAATCCACACTCATTGACAAGGTGAAGATCTATGACACAAACCCTGAAATCCTCGGGGCATTTTCCAACACCGGAATTGACCTCATCGTAGCAGTCGAAAACTACCACGTGGCAAACATCAGCACTGACACATCAGCTGCCGATGAATGGCTCACCAATCGCGTGGTTCCCTTTATTCCTGCCACTTCCATTGTTGCCATTGCTGTTGGTAATGAGTATTTAACAACAGATCCTGATCACTTGAAGCCAAATGCACTTATCCAGGCCATGCAAAACTTGCATGCTGTTTTAGTACAACGCGGACTTGACCGAAAAATTAAGGTCACAACTCCACATAGCATGGCAGTTCTTGCTTCCTCATTCCCTCCTTCAGCTTCAACTTTTGCCACTACACTCATGCCTGTTATGACCTCAATTGTAGGGTTTTTGGCTGACACAGGTGCCCCTTTTATGGTCAATGCTTACCCTTATTTTGCTTATAGGGACAATCCTGGTATGGTTGACCTAGAGTATGCCTTACTAGGGAATGCAAGCGGGGTTCGTGACCCTAAAGGATATGTGTACAGCAATATGTTAGATGCCCAAGTTGACGCTGTTAGGTCAGCTATTATTGCATTAGGGTTTGGTAATCGGACAGTTGAGATGACCATATCAGAATCCGGGTGGCCATCAAAGGGTGAATCAGGTGATGACGCTGCCACACCAGAAAACGCAAAGACTTACAATACTAGGTTGATTGAACGTGCACAGTCTAATAAAGGGACACCAATGAGTCCTAAAAAGAACATAGAGATATTTGTGTTTGCTTTGTTTAATGAGAATAAAAAAGAGGGTGGTGTTAGTGAGAGGAATTTTGGGATGTTTAATGGGGATGGATCTAAGGTGTATGAAGTGGATTTGAGCTGCCAGTTTTGCAGTAGCAATGGAGGGACATTAGGGTTTGGGGAGAAGATGTCAAGTGGAGTAAGAGGTCCTTCAGTTTGGTGTGTGGCTAAACCTCATGCTGATGAGAAGGTGCTTCAAGCTGTGCTGGATTTTTGCTGCGGACCAGGTGGTGTGGATTGCAGAGAGATTTATGAAAGTGGTGATTGTTTTGCACCAGATAAGCTTCATGCACATGCATCCTATGCCATGAATGTTTATTATCAAATCCATGGGAGAAACTACTGGAATTGTGACTTCAAGGGCACTGGACTTGTTACTTTCAGCGATCCAAGTAAGAATTCAAGAATTTTCCCTTCTCATTTTCCTACTTCAGAAGGTGTTTTAGTTCTTGTTAAAACCAGTTTTATTAAACGTGTCCGGTCCGGCTGGATAAACCCGTAATTAACCTGTTAAATTGAGATTGCAACTTAGTCAAATATGTTAGAACCTGGTTTAACTATTTTTTGAGAATATAGTTTTTCAAAAAACGAGATTGTTTTTTAATATTTTTTTAATTGACACTATTTTTGCATTCATCTTGTTTAATCATGATTAGATCACCTGATCAGATTATTAACTTATTTTACTTATAATTCGGGTTTTAAAATAATTTATGGATTAAATTAACAAGAATTAACTCACCTAAAACATGACTTGAAATGAGCTTAGTATGATCAATAACTTTGTTTGAAACTTTAATATTAAAAAAAAGAGTTTTTTAAACAAAATTAAAATAAGGGTATTTGTTATAGATCAGTTGTTCATCAATTCTTTGTTTTTTCTGTGAATGATTCGATCAGGTTATGGTACGTGCAAATACTCACAACAATGACTAATGAGCGAGAAATGGCAGGAGCCTTCAAGAGGTTTCTGTGATTATTAATTCATGTAAAAGTGATGTGAGAGACACCTTGCCTCGGTTGCTGCAAAGACTTTGTAGAATTAATTCGTTGGTTGCAGCTGGTGGATTAATCGATGGATTTGTTTGAATATTTTGGTGGTTTGTCTGATAAAATTAAAGTGTCTTTTTCTCTGAAGAGAACAGAGTGAGCAGCAGCGAGCACATGGCGGCAGGCAGGGTCTCATGTCATGTCTCCATGATCCAAGGCTTTTCTTCCTGCTTTGGCCTCTGTGGTCAGAAAAACTGGAAAAGCTCTCTCTCTTTCTTCGGGAAAGAATCTTTTCTGGTTTCCTACTTTCGAAAATTGGGCCCTTGTAGCTGTAGTGCTCTCTTCTCTTGTTTGAACGTGTGCTTCCATCGACACCGTTTTCTATCGTGTCAGCTCTTTTTTTTTTCAATAAAAACATTATTTAATTAATCAAATAATTCTTGCCATTCAAATCTTAATTTTATAAAAACTAAGAGGTGTAAATGGCCATTTGAAGCCCAGCCAAATCCATCGTCTAGCTGCATTCTATATTGAGAATTTTGAAGACCAGAACTTGACGAATGTAAGGTTGTAAACGTGTGTTTTTAAAACTGGTTTTTAAAGAATTCATTGTATTAAATTATAGTAAAATATCAGGTTATATATATATTTACTCAACGCCATGAATACAAGCTTTTTAAATTTTAATTGTTTTGAAATATCTTTTCATTTTAATTTTTACATGAAGTTAGACAAGTTCCTTAAAATAATTTTGTAAACCCTGGCTAAGAAAAATCAATTAAAAAACCTTGAAAAAATACTAAATTAAAATGGTATTGGAGACAAGTAAAAATTGGTCGATGAACGGTTCGACCGGTTGATTACAAATAAATAAAGAAAAAACTAAAATTTCAATTCTTCTCGTGAAAACAATTGGTTAGGACTGAGAAGAAAATAAAATTTAGGGAAATGTTTTGAGAAAAAACTAAAGAATTAGATAAGGCAATGAAGGAGGTGAGAATCGACTTAGATTATATTATGTGTAATAAGCATTAAATAAAAAGATACAAGTGAGATCATTGGTACTATACAGCAGTAGAGAATAGCTACCAAAACACAGACTACATACATGTTGGTGCTAAATACTTTAAAATTATTGATTATTTATTTAAATTCAAGCATGTAACTAAAGTTATATATTTAATTTATAATTTGTGATATTGAATAATATGTTAAGCTACTTGCAAGGATTCACGCCTGATTTGGGCAACATGGTTAACTACCCTGGATAAGAGTTCAGGCCAGAATTTGATCTGAAAGAAAATACTGTCATGGAAATTAATCAGTTGTCCGGGAAAGTACTAGATAGATTTATTAGTAGCTTTGAATTGTGAAGTATATATAGGGGGGGTTAATCAGATGTTCGGGACAAGAATATATTCTTACAAATATACAACATATTTTTACAAATATATATATAAAAAAATCTATTACAAGGTGAGGCAGGTCGGTTGTCAATGACAAAATGCTGCAAAAATATCGATACTTTTTGTGTTGTGCTTGGAAGCATATGAACAGGACAATTTATGATTCTTTGCCGAGGTCAAGATTACAGTGATCAATTATAGGCCCCACTCCTTGTCTGCTTCTCTCCTCTCCCCTGTTTTTTTTTCTTCCTTCTAGCAAAACTCATTTTGCTGAATGTTAAGAGCGTGAAGAGCAGTCTGCGGATTGAATTCGTAACAGTCAAGTTAGTTTCAACGAGATTAGGTGACAAAGTTAAATAAGTGTAGAGAGAACTCAGCCAACATGTTATTCTTGATCTGTTAACACTGAAATTCTAACGTTTCCTTTCTTTATGATTTGATACAGGATTCTGGGATAGATATCAGCAATGTAGTGGTTGGTGCCATCTATGTAATAATATCAGCAAATTTCAGTGAAACTGATCCATGCATTGATGTTGAACTGAAGTAGATGGAAAGATTGATAACATTCTGAATTAAGGTCAAACAAATTCAGAATTATGCATTTATGCTCGTGGAACAAAAATCTGTAGAGCTATAGATGAGTATTGAACAATTTGTTTCAAAGTCCACCTCAAACTCAGGACTAATGGTGTTGTTTTTCTTTTGTTTGTAACTCTAAATCAAGGGGATTTTAGTTAGCCTACTTTTCCTATTTGATCTGAAACTTTCTCAAATCAATCAAGTTATCAGCGGACACCTCTATTTACAAGAGAAATGGGAATCTTCCGAGAAGCTGATTCACAGGTTCTTCTCTCCATAGGAACAAAAGTACCACTATAATCGTTACTAAACTTGCTGAAGAGATGAAATCCTAAACAAGATAGATAATAAACTTACTTTTATACTATCTCCAATATTCTCAATGTCATCTTAAAGCATTTTTAAAAAAGAAGAAGAAGAAGCAGCAGCTTTCAAGGTATAAAGTACTATAAAAGGATAAAAATGTTCATTCATAAGCTTACTTGCTTATGTTGATGTCGCTCCAATCGTCCTTTCTGTTTCTTTCTTCTTGGGATTCCTCAGTGACTCACCGTCCTGATCTTTCCCAGATAATGATCTTTCCAACTTCCTTCTTTTACTCGCATTCTTTGTTGGGTCTTCCTTCTGATCCATTAATGTCAATAGTCTACGGATACACCCAGAACGTGAGGGACATTGACCAGGAGAAGCAGATTCTGCAGGGGCAGCATAAAACAGTCGTATAATCTGCAAGACGTATATGACGAGTGAAATGAAGCAAGCTAGACCACAAAGGAGAAAGAGGCCCCAAAAGCTCCTAAGGTAAAGTTTATCTGCTTCAAGCTCAGAAGTATCCGAACTGCATGTGCTTTGCATCAGCCACTTGTCATGGATCCGTTGGAGATCACCATTCTCTGATAGTGCTAGAATTGCAGTCGACATATCCACAGCTAAGGGAGAGTCTCTTGGAAATGCCTGGTTTACAGAAAACACAGATGACCAGAGGAAAGAATCAGCAATGGAAACTAACCATTACCTTGAAAAGATGTTTATGTATAATGGTAAAGTGCACTGCATGTATGTCCAGGGATTCGGATTGAGTACATTTAGCTTGCATAAAACATAGTTTTGAGGCTAATAATCATGTGAAATAAACCTTTTAAAATGTTAATGCACTGTTTTGACAGATGTTTTATGGAAATCTTATCCTTTTTAGATCTAATGCAGTAAGTAATGCTCTGCCTTTAGCGTGAGAAAAGAAAAGATGGATCAGAAAGCAGGTACTCACGAAACCCCAGCCACTTTTTGTAAATTCTCGACCCACAATCCTGAACGTGCACTGCCCTGCAAGGAAAAGTTCCACATAAGGGCGTTCATCAACAATGGCAGCAACACCCCCTTTTCCAGGACCGAGTTGGAGTGCTTTAGCATATTCTTCTGGTGATCCCAGGGCAACAAGCCTAGATTTTGATATTCCAATTTCCTCACTCAAGTAATATTCAGCAAAAGAACCCACCTGGTACCCTACTGGCTCATCACTTTCCTTCAAGCTTTCAATTCCTTTAATATGAGAAGATAGTTGCTGCACTGTGAGAATTGACGTCAAGCTTGCAGTGTAGTTTGAGTTGATTATTAAAACCACAAAGAGCCATATAAGTAGCACAAATCGCGCAAGGGTGCTCATAGTGTTTTCTCCTGCAAAGGTTTTAGGAAATCAACTCGATCAAATAAATGATGGTGCTTATGGTCCAAGATAAGCATAAAATCTTGGCAAGAATCTGATTTCACTTACTATGAGTGGAAAATAGAGTCGAGAGACTGAACCTGCATGGGTTAAGAAAAAATGTATCAGCATTGATTGTTTCGAGTACTTTCAAGATGTTATTTGGTGATATATTTTCTGATGTCTGACCCTCATATGATACAGTCAGCTTTACAAAATGGTGCTTGAATTGCAAGAATACAAGTACATAATTTTAGCCAAGCAGCATGGTACAGAAAGCAAATTGCTTCCCACAATCAAAAAACAGAAGGGAAACATTTATAGCAGTAACTGAGAAACAACAGACACAGATGCAAGAATGATAACATTAAAACTCAAGGAATAGTGCAGACATGTATGAGAAAGTATTTCTCTTTTCTTGAATTTTGAAGAATTTCCATGTGACTTGAAAGCTCACCATATAACAGTTATGATTTGCCTTTTAGGTGGCCCCCTGAACTCATCATTTATCCTATGCTCAAGAATCCACACAACTAAGCCAACAACAAAGAAGAAACAACCGGTGACAATCCACAAACGGGCACTAAATGGCCCCAGGAAAGCCCAGGCTCCTGAGTTTGACTTCCTAAAAGGGGCCACAACAACCAATCCAGATGCGACATATGGCTGTGTAAAATCTAGGATTTTTGTCCTGTTGGTGACAATGGCAACGTCACCAACAACAGCATCAAAGAACTGCAACAAGAATATGAGCGAATCAGACACTGGAATATATAGACTCAACTTGAAGTTGCAAACAACTTTACTATGCACTCACACCCGTCGTAATTTTATACACCAGCTCTGTGTAGCTTGGATTGTTTTTACCATCTCCAAAGGGGATAAACTGATATTGAACAGGATATGGTAATAAAGTTATTGCAGATGTAAAAACATCTATGCAGAAACCCTTGAATGTATCTGTCCCTCGTGCTTGTGATACAAACTCCCGGAAGCTGACCCGAAGTGGCACACCAATTCTCAGTTGCTTCCCATTGTTAGCAAAAGCCCATCCACGTGGCGTGAACAATGTATCTCCAGGCCAAATGACTTTGTACAGTTCCTGGTTTGCACTTGAACGATTTGGTGGCTTTGTATAAAGTATCTCAGGAGGTACGACAGTCAAACCAGAGTAATTGGACCAGTAACCAATCCGTTTGAACCCAGTTCCGAACACATTATTAACATCATATGCAGGAAGGATAAGAGATCTGTCTGTGTCAAACTTAATACGGCCTGTCAAACCAACAAGATTACTCTGCAATATGTTATTCAGCAGAAGTTTTCCGTCATCAAAGATGCTCATTGCCTCAAGGTGGAGACCACTATCTTTCACTGAACGTAACCTGGAATAATTAGTAAATGAGATAATACCACCCTGGTTAAAAAATGCATCAATAGCATGTGCAATTAGCCAGACAGAGTCATAAGCATAAAGGCCATAAGAATTCAGCCCCAAAGAACCACCAGTCAATTTGCGCCACCTAGAGTAAAACGCTCTCTTTCGATCTGAATCTGGTGTATGTTGACGAAAAAAGAGAACTCCTTGAATTGAGTCCATGGTCTCTGATGGGAGAGGAGAAGCAGAATCCAAAACAGACGAGAGCCAATTTGTAGCAATCCATACCCACCCATTACCCATCATTTGAAGACGGTTTGCCACAGAAAAGACCTCGAAACCCACATCAGGATTTACATGGAGAACTATAACTCGAGATTCCATTGATGCAACCTTAATAAGCATATCTAAGATGTCAGTCCTATTAACTCCAGAATCCGGGGGAACCCCCACCTTGTAAGATATTCTACAACGTCTCTCTGCAAGTTTATCACCCAGAGCTGACATGCCATTTCGTCCATAATCATCATCAATGTAAATGGCAGTTACCTGCTTCCAACCATAATAATCAACAACGTCTGATATTGCTGCCATTTGGTGCAAATCGCTATGGGTGGTCTGAACAAAAAAGGGAAACTGCAGAGAGTTGAGACTGGGGTCTGTTGCTGCAAATGACAATAGGGGAACTTGAAGCTGATTCGTAACATGGGATATGATACGAGCAACGACAGAAGATTGTGGGCCGATAATGGCAACAATATCGGTCTCCATAAAACGCAAAGCTGCCACAAGCATTATGATTAGAGTACATGATTAAAAATCCAATATCCTCCATGATAAGTAGTTAAACACACTAAGTGTAGTCAGCAACTGACATTGAAAGCAAAAGGGAATTGAAGATGTAGCAGTAAATTACCTTCAACCATGCCTAGAAACCCACTGCAATTAGAGTTTCTCATATCAACATTGAGTTTGGTGCCCCGCAGAATGCTAGAATTCGCATTTACATCTTTGACAGCTTCCTGAATAGCAATCTTGGCAACTCTTCCAATCGAAGATTCGAATGTAAAAAGAGCTCCAATATTCACAACAGCAGGCCTTGAGGTCAGATTCCTACTATATCCAGTTGTTGAAAGCAGTAAACAGATGAGAAATACCCAACAACCAAACCTAATAGAATCCATTTCAATTCAATAACACAATTATCTTCTCCTCCAAAACGAATCTGCCAGCACAATATTGATTATGAAGGGCTCTGAATAACGTGTAAAAAACCAGACCTTAATCAGAATTATCAGCAACAGCAATTTCAAAAACAGCAGTTAATTGACTGAAGAAGTAAGCAACGGTCTCTTCATGCATGTATGCAATAAAAAGATATCTGCAAAAACTATACTTTTAAACAACTCGTCAAGCACTGAGTTGCACAGTTCTCTGCTGAGAAAAAATAAAACTTCAGAATCCAGACAAAAGCATGAACTCAGCCATAGCAATTTCAAAAGCAAATTTGCTTCATTTGCTACAACAATGGCCCTAAGCTATAAGAAGACAGCTAGCAAGTAGAAACAAGAACCAGATTCTATGTTCAAGTAAGGAACAAAATTCCAGAAAAGCCCGTGTTAAAGAAATTACCAGGAAAGAACCCCATGACGAAGCCAAGAACAGTTCTTTCTCCTATGAGACTTGAGAGCGGGACAAGTCACCAAACTTTCTTCATTGGTCACTTGCCTCTTCAGAATTGAATTGGAATTAAATCCTCATAGCGAAAGAAGTACGTCATTGTTCAAATGGGCAGCAGAAGGCATCATGTTTGAAATTCGGTTCAACATGAGATGAGATTCCCAAGTTGGTGATAGTTTTGTCGTCTACAAGAATTTTTGGAGGGGCACAACTTCTTAGACAGATAACTGTTGCTTGACTTGATTGCTTGAAGGTGGATTCCAACTATCTATTCTTAGACTCCGTTAATTCATGTGATACATGATGATATCAAGTACGCATTTAATGTCATAAATAAAATATGATTGGGTTTGATTGTCTTTACAGTTGAACTGCTGTTTTGTTTTTTTTTTTTTAATTGCTTCAAATTATTTAATATTTTTTATTGTTTTGATATAATGATGAAAAAAATAAATTTTAAAAAATAAAAAAATATATTATTTTAATATATTTTTTAAAAAAATACTTTAAAATATAATTTCTAATAAATTTTAAAATTGATAGTTAATGTTACAAAGACAGTTTTTGCAAGGTCAAGTTTTCCTTGATTTATTGAATTTTATTGCATCTCGAGAAGCTAGTGTGGATCATTGACAAATTAAAGTTATTAAATATCTTAGATGATGAAAGTCTTTGAAATGGTGGGAGGGATGTGAAATATATTGGTTAAATATATATCATTGGAAGTAAGATTTATATTAAAAAAAAGGTAAAAATCTATATATATATCTAACTTGGGATGATTTAGGCACTATGATAAAACTTGGCATGTTTTAGTGGGTTAACTCAATAATTTGTTAATTTAAAACTTGATTTACATGAGATTTATATTTAACCACGTAGGAATTGATTCAATTAAACTTAATTTTACTTTTAAAAAACATAAAACGATAAACGTTGACCAACCTAGGCCATGACCCATCTTTAAAGCAAGTCACGGGCCACGCTAGATTTTACTAGGTACATAGTGGTTGGCCTATATATATATATATTAAAAAAAATGTAGGGTATTGAGCACTCCTCAAAAGGGGATCAACAAAATGCTTCGCTTGATTTAGAAATTTGCGGGAGTAAACTTTAAAGATGCTTCACAGTGCATGCATCATGCAAAGGTCACGAGACCCATTGGCACGTCTTGATATTTAATGTAATTAATTAATCAAGTTCGAAACCCTTACACTGCAGGTTTCCGACAAGAACAATTTCGATGGAAAGGACCTTGAATGATGCTGGCGAGGTTCTGCATGTATCGAAATGGAAGAAGATATACATAGAGGAGAACTATGAAAAGCACTTAATTTGATCTTATTCGATTCTTATTGTTGATCAACTTTCTTTAATTAGCTACATTGATCCCCTATGGATCATGACAAATAATTTTATCGTATATTACATGGTTAAAGCCTTAAATTATTGGATGGGCAAGAACAAAAGAATTGTTTCAGATCACGTGAAAATGTCGAAAAAAATCATGATGCATGTAAAAATATTCTTATACCTCTGAGCAATATTATAAATTATCCCATCACATTGATTTTGTACATGAATGCTTAAAGAATCAGTTTATTTATAATATTTGTATTATTTAACCATTATTAACCTATCAAAGTTAGATAATATAGATATTATAGATGATAATGAATTAAAAAATATAAAAAATAAATTTCATGGATTATGTAGCAGGTTGAGATTTTTAAAACTTAGTCAACTCGACCTAACTCGTATATTTTATATTCTTTTTATTTTATATTTGATAATTTATGGATTGAAAATGTCTCAAGTCCGAATTTTTTATTAGTGTGTTTCCTATTAGATTTCTTTAACAAAAAAACTTGTCTTTATATTTAATAGTGATGCAATGTATAAAAATTAAATCTAATATTGAGGGTGTTATAAAATCCACTAATCATATTGTAGATTCTTCTATAGATATTTATAATATTCATAAAAAAAAAATCCATGATATATCCAATTAATTCACTTCAATCTAAAATAAGACACAAAAAATAACTCAAGTCTACATGAGTTAACCTTTTTAAACATTATTCTCAAGTCATGAAGTTGAAATAATATAATAGAAAGTAAAGAAAATAAATCATAAAGTCTAATTCTCAATCAACCCAATATTAAATGATAAAATTAGAAAAAAAATTAATTTAAAAAAAATCCGAGTCAACTGGATTAACTTACTAAACTCGTGATTCATGTTTTAAGAGTATGATAACTTAATAAAAAACAAATTTAATATGAAAAAAAATAATAAAAAACATTGATTGAAAAAAATTAAAACAAAAAACTAATCCAATAAACAATAATACATTAAAATCTCATCTCTTTAAGTTTATTGGTAATAATTAGAAGTTGTATTTGTATCGATCTACGGACCTAAACCTGGCTCATCTATATACATAACACCCATGAAACCCTTTTGGGCTGGGTCAGAGCTACCTGTTTTTTTTAATACTAAGTTGATTGAAAATTAGATTTTATAAATTATTTTAATTTATTTTTTATGTGGTTATTTCGGTTTCATGATCAAGATCGCGAGTTTTATAAGTTAATTTAAATTATCTTTTAACATGATAATAGAATCATATCAAATCAATTTTCATATTATTTTTTTTATAAAAAAAATCATTAATAATATCTAAATTTTTTTATATTAAAATAATTTTAATCCAAATAGCGTGTACAGTGATCCAGTGACATGTTTTGATCGATGGGATTTTATTGAATTGACAAAGGAAAGAAAAGGATAAGATGATCATGGAATAATACTCGAGGAATTACGATCAAAAAGGATCGTGCAAGTTGCAACCCGACATGCAAGAAAAGTTCTTGAACCGGATAATCTAAGGCTCGAGTTACCTGGATTTTATTAAAACAATGGATTACCTGGATTGATTGAGGTTAATTGAAAACGTTTTTTTATTTTATTTTAAAAAATCTTGACCAGTTTACTGGTCCGTAAGTTAATTTTTCGGAATGACCAGATCAAATTTAAATCGAGTGTCTTTGATTCTCGTCTCAGGGGTCGGAGCCGATCAACCCACCTTGCCGGCCGACTGAAAAACTGTGCATGCAAGCGAGGGTGCATGAATGAAAGATGGAGTAGCATATTATCCTTTCGATGTCAAGATCATCACCCATTGTTACTGCTATTCTACTCCAACCCCACCGACGAATGATTGTCTTTGATTTTGATGCCAAATCTTGTAGGCTTTCACAGCTATGGTATCTAGGGTGAGCAGCTCAAAAAGAATACTTCCTCTCTCCCTTTTTTGTTTTTTCCTTGGTTTTGCTGTTAAAAGTGGTGACGAATTTCGGTTAATTTCAGTTGAGTTTTTATTTTAAAAAAATAATCAAATTAAAATTATTATTTTTTAAAGTTAAAAATTGAAACTAAATCAAAACCAGTTTAAATTAATTGATTTTGATTTGATTTAGTTCGATTTATGTTGTTCAAAAACAATAAAACCAAGAAAAAACTTATATTCACAAGTCTAGGAGAAATTCATCTGTCAAACCAAAGTGTAATAGATTTAATTATCAGTTTTAAAATGCATCAATCGGTAATTTTTTCCAATAAAGTGATGAAGATCAATAACGTAAACTTACAATTATTTACTCCTTTTTAAAACCTCATGATTTTTATAGTATTAGAAATATATACGCAACCATGAAGAAAGAAAACTAACAGGAAAAACAAAATCTATGAACTTATTCCTGTTTATATAAACCAGGACCTGATTAAATTCTATTTAACACACAAGCAAAACTAGAATTGCAGATTATAACATAATAGAAAAGGCAAAAAATCTCAAAATTTAATTTTGAGATTTTTAGGTTTTCTAAAAATCCAATCTTTATGTTTTCTAATTAGTTAATTTAATTTTTTTCTTGGTTAATATTTTTTAAATTTAATCGGATTTTCTGGTTTTTTCTCACCCAGGCTGTTGGTATCCAAAAAAGTGGGTTCCGCAGGGCAAATCATTATATTATGCTGTTGATTGAGCACTTGGTACAAGATACATAGCCCATTCGTTTTCAACTTGAACAGTGAATTAACCTTGCACGGTTGCACCAGCTCAAGTATGCTTCCGTGACTCCTTGGACTTCTAGTTTGGGAAATAGGGAGGAAAGTTGCACTCCATTCTTTATGTAACCGGTCGCAGATGTTGACAATGATAACTTAATGTAATATTGTGGAAGTAATTGTTTTTTATGAATATTATTAGCTTGGTAATGTATTATAATAATATTTTTTAAAATTTATTTTAATATTAGTTTATCAAAATAATATAAAAATGAATAAATTTAAAATATAAAAAATATTTATATTTTTAAAAATATTTTTATACAGCAAAAACAAACAAAGGTACCCGACAAGCTGCATGAGCAAGGTGGATGTCACGCCTCTAGCTTGGGTTCGGTTACATCTTTGGTTAGGCCTTGGGCTTGCATATGATATCATGATGGTAACCCACAACTTGGATTTGTGACTAACAACGACTCTTTCGAGCCCTGTGGCTCTGCATATCCTATCCACTGTGTTTCTTCTTCTGCACGCAAATGGTCACTCAGTGTTCTCTCATTGATACAAGAAATGATCATGATTAGATGAAGCAAGACGAGAGCGCAACTCCATTTTAATCTGACTGCCGGGTCCAAGTTGAAACCTGTGTTATTATCTAGCAGTGAATCATTTTAATTTAATAATTTAAGTGGTAAGGTAATGCTTTTTTAAAATATAATTTATATTATTTTTTAATATATTCTCTTTGTAAAAAAATAAAAGTACTTTAAATTTAAAACTTGTATAAGTTCTCACTATTTTATACTTGATTTTTATCAAATAAATAATAATGGTAACATTCGAATTTATAACCGTTTAATTATTAAAATTTTAATATTATGTTAAAAAACTATTTTAATTTAATAATTTAAACTGTTAAATATAATTTTAAAATATAATTTATATTATTCAAATGAATATATAAAGGATATAGCATCTTCTGGTTTCAGACTGGCTCTAACCAGCACATGAAATCTAAGTAAAGTCATGGTTATCCTAACTATGACTGAAACATTGATCGCCACCGTCGACCGATACCTTCCATAATTAGCAAAATAAAAGGTTGGAATGACAAAACCACCTAATTATAATTAGAGCAGCTATACCACACACCAGGGAGAGGGGGGAGAAAAATTTACAAGAAAAGAGACAGAGGACCATATCAACCCATGATCTATCTGTTTGTCGATAAATTTATGATCTGCCTGTCGATTTAAGGTTCAATCATTACATCCATTGATTGATCTAGTTTATTTGTTTACATTTGATCCATCCTTTGAAACACAAAAGGGTTTTTCTTGTAATAAAATAAAATATCACTACAAGGGTCTCACTGCACAAAAAACAATTCAGCTCTCAAATCAGCAAAACATCAAAAGCATATGTAAAAATAAATGAAAAAAACGTATTAAAAAAAAATTAAAAGAGAAATATAATAGTAAGTTAGGTGAGTTAATCTAAATTATTTTATTTAAAAAAACTATAAAATAATATGATTTTAAAAAATATATATTTTTCACTAACCAAATTTAAACCAAATATAAAATTACCAAATTGATCTGTCAAATCATATATAATATTATAATTATGCAATTTATCATATTTTTTAACACTATCATTTGAAAGTTAACATTATCTTACAATGATATTGCAATGTAGTGTTTTTTAGAAAGGTCCTTCTAATAATCAATGCTTGATAATAATTTTCACAATAAATACAATTCATTTAATACATTTTAAAAAAATCAAGCTAAAGAAAAAAAAAAAAAAACAGATAAAAGCAAAAGAGAACCGGACCGTCCATTCAGCAGTTAGATGATCCAACGGCTGGGACACAATGGCGGTACCAATCCACTAACAACCAAAACAACGATCAAAACAAACAAAAAACCCATCAACCAAAACAAACCACGTGTCATCAATCCCATCTCCAGCTAGCGGTAGATTCATCACAAGATCACCTGGAATCGCCAGTACCCAAGCAAATACCCACACCATTTCCCCTCCCTTTCTCCCCTTCTTCCTCCTTTCTCCCTTATTCCTGCCCCTTTTTTTCCTAGGGTTTCTCCAACCCCCATCACCACCGTTGATTTTTTGTTATGATCGAGAACAAGATATGGCAGCAAGCATGGATTTTTCACCGCCATTTACTCTACTAGAAGGCGGTTACAACAACAATGTGTCAGAAAATTTAGAGAATCTTAAACAACCCACTAATGGTAAACCTCCGTGTCATCTCCGTCAAAGTATGGACTCCGTCCGATTGCTCAACGCTTCTGATCTGGTAAGTAAGAAGGAAATTGATGATTGGATGTGCTTTTGATGAAAAGATTATGAATTGATTGATTTCTGTTTAGGCCCTTAATGTTGGGGTTGGGGTTGTGATTGGTAATTCACCGGCTGAAGAGGAATCGGAGTTCTTTCCGGCGGTGTTTCGATCGGGAAGTTGTGCTGAAGGAGGGCCGAAACAGTATATGGAAGATGAGCATGTTTGTATAGATAATCTTGTTGATCATCTAAGTGCTACCACCAGCGCCAATTGCCCTTCTCCTGGAGCTTTTTACGGGGTGAGTATATTTGAAACGTTTGATCTGTGTCTCTGGGAATATGGACAAGTTGTTAGTATCTGGAAATGGGTTTATATTGATTTTTGTTGATGTTTGTGGGCAGGTGTTTGATGGGCATGGAGGTACCGATGCGGCTTCATTTGTGAAGAATAATATCCTGAGGTTTATAGTCGAGGACTCCCATTTTCCGAATTGTGTAGAGAAGGCGATTAAGAGTGCGTTTGTGAAAGCTGATTATGCGTTTGCAGATGATAGTGCACTTGATATCTCTTCTGGCACCACTGCACTAACTGCTCTTATATTTGGAAGGTAAGTGAGATGTGTTTTTCGGTTAGATTTGGAATATTGAGGAGGATGTTCTTACCTAGGGTGTAGTATCAGTTGGCCATTGACCTTTAAATGTACTTGATCGGAGGGCGGCTTAGTTGTTTTGTGATTTGTTCCTGTAAAGTAATAAGAAAGCTGGAGAGTGAGTTAAAAGTGAGAAAGTAGAGGATGGTGATAGAAATGGGAGTGATGTACATCAGATCTGTCTGAACTTTTAGATTAAGTTGAACTGGGTTCATTAGCATGCAATACAAATAAATTAACTTTATATGTTGAGAGAATTAAGTGCTCGATCAAGGGCCTTTTGTTGTTTTTGTCTACTTTTAGTACTGTGCCATCCTTTTTAGGGATGCCTATGTGCAAACATGTCTTTCTGGCAAGTTCAGGATGTGAGAAACACTCTGTTTTTTTTCCTTAGCCGCTTTTCGTTTAGGTTTTGAGGTTTCATTCTCTGAAATAATTTTACTCTTTTACAGGACATTGGTAGTTGCCAATGCTGGGGATTGTCGAGCAGTGCTGGGAAGGCGAGGTAGAGCAATTGAGATGTCCAAAGACCACAAACCTAACTGCACATCAGAAAGACTTAGAATTGAGAAACTTGGTGGTGTCATTTATGATGGCTACCTCAATGGCCAATTGTCTGTTGCACGAGCCCTTGGAGACTGGCATATGAAGGGCCCTAAAGGCTCTGCCTGCCCTTTAAGTGCCGAGCCTGAATTGCAGGAGACAAATTTGACCGAGGATGATGAGTTCTTGATCATGGGCTGTGATGGCTTGTGGGATGTAATGAGCAGCCAGTGTGCAGTGACAATTGCTAGGAAAGAACTGATGCTCCATAATGATCCTGAAAGATGCTCAAGAGCGCTGGTCCGAGAGGCACTCAGACTCAATGCATGTGATAATTTAACCGTGATTGTTATTTGTTTCTCCCCGGATCCACCCCATCACATAGAAATCCCACAACCCCGAGTTCAGAGGAGTATATCAGCTGAAGGTCCAAACTTACTGAAGGGTGTTCTAGATAGTAACTCATGAAAAAAATGATGATCCATCACACCTTTGTACAAATACATTCGAGGTTGGAATCAGTAAGAACATCATTTCCTCCGAGCTGCTCCTGATATCCACAAGGCCATGGCTGCTATTCAGCTTTATTCAGGGAATAAATATGGCACAGAATGTGATTCTTTGAGTTTCAAAACCCTTTACAGTTGATATAATTTATGTTGCACCATTAGGAGTTCATTGTTCAGCTGTTTAGTTTCATGGACCTCCCTCTCATTCTTTACTTCTCCGCTGTACATAATTTGGGGGAAAATTGAGAGGTGTGATCTAACACTTCTCTTTTAAATAGTTGATCTCTTTGTTGTCATTCAATGAATTAATTGATTGCGAGGGATTTCCATGGATGCCTTGCTTGTTCCCCGGGTCGTTCTGTTATAACTGTGGTTTTATATAGCCTCTCTCCCATAAGCTTATGCCGTCAATTCCGTGAGCTATGTTTGTGCGTTTTGATGGTGAGTTGGTTTTTTAAGATACTGCTCGCCTGAAAGAAAATAGCTGATGAAATGAATAGTGGAAACGAGTTTAGACTCACTGAGTACCTGTAGGACGACAGTGAACGAGGAATTCGTGCTAAAATCCACAACTTTGAGTTTGACATAGGTGCCTGGCGTGGTGCCATTTGCTACCAACTTTCCCAGGTTTTCAAACTTCTTCGATATAAATTCAATTTTAAGCAATAAAATCACAAGAAACATGCGAAAAAATGGCATAATTTTCAGGTTTTTGATGAGAATATGTGATACCAAAAGTCCACAGTTGTCCCATCAAAAATGAAAAAGTAGTATCATGTGGAACACTAATTCAACATGGTACAAAGGCTGTCGATTTTGAGAAAAACTTTCCCACGGGTGATTGATTCCAAAAATTATTGGAGTTTCTCATAGTTCCCCATCTGGTTCATCATCGTCAGCATCCACCTCATGGGAATCACTGCATAAATAGATGAAGCTTATGTTAGTAAATAAATGAGAGCATGATTGTCAACCAGCATTTATGCAAATGATTAGACTGCTATCAGGTAGTTTACAATCTACAAACAGAACAATATTGAGGAAATGCCCAGGTGTAAAAAGTTTTTTCTTAACCAGTAGTTACGCATGAATACAGGTACTTCACAATCTACAAAACAATATTGATAAAAAATCCAGGCCCAAATTGTATTTTCTAGTTTTTAGTAGGGGCATGAGCCCAATGTGATGTGTATTGGGAATGCTGCTCAAGTCAGTGAATGGTTATCGATTCTTCCAAGTTAGGTAAATTGGCGGTCCTTTAATGCCAAGTCCCTGGGTTAATATATACTGCTAGCACTGACCTCGTTCATCTCAAGCACCAAGCAAGGCACACCTCTAACGGTAGTAACTATCCTTGTAACAAGCTAGTTTGCCTAAAGCAGGTATACTTGGATTTGGATTCAGCATTACCTTGACTGCTTACAGTGCTTGCTCAAATCCTGGCATAGAATCTTGCTCAAACGTCCTACTTTCACGGATCCTTTCTTTATCAGTTCTGCCAACTGCAAGATTAACCGTTCTTAGTAGCCTGAATTGTTTGCATATGTTAAAGAAAGACCGTTAACTTAGAAATGGCAAAACAGGATATGAAAACTCACCTCATCTTCAGTTTCCTCCAATAACCTGTCCCATTTTAAACATACAGGTTAGACTTGGTAAGCCATAAACTAGATGACATTAACATCCTTGGAATATGAGTGCAAATCACAAAGCCATTGAAGTGTATTTTGCAATGAGCGAAAAAGAGAGGGATGGCCAAACCATTTGCCATCTCACCTTCCACAATAAGATGATAAATCTTTTGAATATGCCTTGGCTTCTTGCTTGTCTATCAACAAATAAAAATAGAAACCAGCTTAAAAATTTGTAGTAGTTGAGTTGAACATAAAAGTTCAATGAGCAAGAAATGAAGAATGTATGACAGACATGCTGAGTTAGAACCAACCATCAGCATCACAACTAACAGGGTGGGCCAGTTCACCAGGGAAAAGGAAGTAATTCCACATCCTAGAAAAGCAAGGATAAGAAACTCTTTTGGTGTTCCAATCCCATTCTCTATAAGAAAGAAAACAAAATCATTGAAGAAAGAATATAGAACTTGAAACAAACTCCCTGAAGACAGGATACAAAATTTATGCTTGAATAGAATTCCTTTGCCATTATAGGGGCATCAAGATCTTCGTTTCCAGCTTTCCATCAAAATTTAAACTCACATGAACTCATAGGCTAGTGGACATCACAACTGAGCTACCACTCCTTTTGCAAGAGTAAGCCAGAGGTCATAGTCCTACCATCATTCACATTGTCTTACATCAAACACGAAAAACACCAATCGATCTACCATTTGAGATTAAATGAAACAAATAAAAGCATGAATTATTCAAATCAGCATGAATTATTCAAATCAGACATTCAATATAAGAAAAGGAGGAACATCATGGCTGCCAGGGACAAATTGGTTAAAGCACAATAGCCAAACCAAGACAAGAATAACTCCATGAATTCCTGACATGAACAAATACTTACTACCTGAAAGATTGTCCCAGCTATCCACTCTAACCCATTCATATCTTTTCGAGTCTACCTACAAAACATATTGAAAAGGATATTGAAAGTTCACTGAATCTGGTTTTTTTTTTTATATAAAAAAAACATAAGGCAATCATAAGAAAGCAGCAATATTAACAAGACACTACTCGCCATGGCGAGGAGAGGTAAGCAATAGATAACATAAAACTGAAAGGAAATAATGAAGCTTTACCTGTAGTCAATTACCTTTCCTTTACGTTGACCTTTAGAATCCAGTCTATGTCTCATATCCAAATGATCCCGCGGTCTTTCCTACACAATAATTTCCAAACCATTTTATAATATTGAAAAAAAATAAATAAAAAATCCTTACATTGGAAAGGCCATACTCTATCTCCTCCTGCGAAAGAAATAAGAAACAGTGATCGATTAAGCTCAATTAACCTCGGAAAAATTGATTAGTGAATAATCAAGCCCTAATAATCATCAAAAGGTAACAATATAGTACAGAGAGAATTAGAGGATTCTTGAAGATGTGAAAGAATGGAGAAATCGAAAGTACCGCAACTTGGGAAGGTCCAGGCCCAGGGATAGGCCCATGATACCGACAAGGCCAAGATGGACCGCGTTTGGGTTAGAGATATCTGGGCTAGTAAGTGAGATTTCATGGCCCAGTATTTGTCTCCCCTCTGCCTTTTCTTCTATTTTCTTTTTAAGGTTTTAGAATTATTTTAAAACTCATTCGACGAACAAGTTGAGAATTAATAAGATATAATATTTAATAATAAAAAAAAGGAAACTCCGTCCATGTGGTCCAAGAAAGCAAGGCTGTTCATCATATATTTTTTCTAAGTTCTAAAGTCACGATGCATTAAAATACTTGTGTGGACTTTATATTATTCTCTTTTATAAAATTGATATTCTCTTTCTCTGCTGTCCGTCCGTCCATCCATCCATCCATCCATCCATCACCATTGCTCGAGATGAAAAGCTGTGAATCAAATTCAAGGGCACTTGCTCACCAATTAATACGACAGTTTCCTTTTGTTGTCAGAGACATCGGTGCCAGAAATACATCATTACAAACAGTACAGCTTAATGTGTCCGTTTTACTTTTTTTTTTTTTTTTTTGCCCTCTCCACTCTCAATGATTTTGCACTGGAAATAGAACATCAGTCCATGTCTTTTTGTGCAGCCAACAACGTGGTGGAATTTGTTTTTAATTCGTTTTTTTTTAAAGTAATTCTCAAACTATTTTTTCACTTTCAATGATTTTGCACTGAAAATATAATATCAATTTAGAATCTGTTTCTTTGTGGGGTTATATCTAAGAAAATATTTGTTTTTGTGGTTTGATTTGTTTTTTATCTGAAAAATTATTAAATTAATTTCTTAAATATTTTTAGTATATTTTAATTAAAATTAGCAGCAGCCATCCTTCCAATAAATATGTTTTTTTTTCCTCTAGTATTCTTATATTTATTTATTAATTACAATTTTTTTTTTAACAATTTAAAAAACATAATTTTTACATCGTTATTATGGATTTAAATTTTTGCAGATACCGATATTAATATTTAAATTAATTAAATACATATATTTTTCGTCACTAAATTAATCCCTTTAAATTTAATTAATCCAAGTTAATCACTCATTTTTGTTTCAATAATCAAAATAATCTCTTATTATTATCGGCAAGAAATTGGAAGTAGGTCTCGACTTACGAGACACCTCACGGGCCCACTCACAACCTACCACTGAAAATTTGTCACACACCACAGTCACTCCACGACGTCGTATTTCCCACCTTCATAGAGCCCCGAGCCCCACTTAACCCTCGAAACCAATCAAACACTGCTCCACCTCGAGATCCTAGCAACCATCAACGGCTCTGCTAATATCTACTCTCCACTGAGCTCAAGTTATCTACCATGTCCAGACTCTGCAGAAAAAAAAGAGGTGAAAAACAAAAGGGAGAATGACAAATGGAAAAGAAAAGCGCTGACGCGTCGCTTTTATAAAATTAATATTACAAGTATCATCATCGAGTGCCATGTCGCTTTACTAAATACTGACCGACCGCCTTAACAAAAAAACTTGAACTGGATCCAAGCTTCAACTCTCTCAAGTCTTTGTTCATCAAGATTGGAAATTTTTTTTTCACTTCGCATTGTCAGATTTATTTCTTCCTACTATGATCTTTGTAATGTAAGTAACTCTCTCTCTCTCTCTCTATGTTTCTTATTTTTTTTATCTGTTTCTGGGCTTTGGATTTTGTGGTTGACGTTGGTATGAGGGTAATAAATTGTAGATTTCGAGTTAGTTTTATGCTAAAAATGGTTGTTTTAAGCTTTCCTGTTTTATATTTGAAATGGGTTGCGTTCCTTTCTTTCAGGGTTGTGTTTTCTATAATTGGATTTGGTTAGATAATATGGGGGATTCTTTGTTTTCCTTTTCTTAAAAAATGATTGTTGTGGGTTTTGGTTGAAGTCAAATATTTTTGATGATTTATAGTTGTGATTTTAGTGATGTAGGATCTGGTTTATTGAAAAACTATGTTATGGATCTGATAAATTGAATGTAAAGTCTATTTTTTTTGTTTTAGTTTTTGGTGTTCTTTTGCCTCTATGAAGATGATTGGGGGTAATCTTTGTTGGGTTCCTTTTTTTTTTTTTTGTAGATGATAGAAGGTGAGTAATGCTGCTTACAATATGGTTATGGGGTGTAATTTGTCGTGTGGAAACTAAGAGAGGACGGAATGTTTTCTGAGAGATTAACTGGAGAGGCATCTCTTCGCCGGGAATTGGAGGCTCTGAGTGTGTCGCAACGGCTAGTGAGAAGTGTTAGCCAGAAGTTGAGGAAGAAGAATAATCTTAGAGGTGAAGGAGAGGAAGAGGATGATTCAAGGGGAGTTTCTCTGAAATGTCTTACTTTGTATGGTATGGGTGGGGGCTGCAAAGTTGGTGCTGACACAGGTGAAGAATTTGGGGATCCGAGTGGTAGGAGGAGGTCATGCAGTGCTAGTGAAGAAGGAAAGGGATATAAACCAATATGTGGGAATGAGGAGACAGGGTTCGATTGTTTCTCATATGGGGTGAGAGAGAAGTTCTGGAAGAAAAACAGTAGAAAGGATTTAGAGCTTGAAGATTCGATTCAAAATAGCAGGTTGCATATGTTTCTTCCAGATGATGTACTGGAATTATGCTTAGTGAGACTCCCATTGACCAGTCTCATGAATGCCCGCCTTGTATGCAAGAAATGGAGATACTTGACCACCACCCCTCGGTTCCTGCAGATGAGACGGGAAGGTGCATATCTGAAGCCGTGGTTGTTTCTGTTTGGTGCTGTTAAAGATGGATATTGTTCCGGAGATATATATGCATTGGATGTTTCTCAGGACCAGTGGCATAGGATTGATTCCGACATTCTAAAAGGAAGGTTCATGTTTTCTGTTGCCAGTATTCAAGATGATATTTATGTTGTTGGAGGTTGTTCTAGCTTGACACACTTTGGTAGGGTGGATAGGAGCTCATTTCGGACACACAAAGGGGTGTGGGTTTTTAGCCCTTTAACAAAATCTTGGCGTAAAATTGCACACATGAGGTGTGCAAGATCAATGCCTGTTTTAGGAATTTCTGAGGTTCATTCGGACTTTACAGTGGTTCACAGTCATCAACATCGACAAGAACGACGTTTTCCTAGGTCACGTGTTGGTGGGGTATCGGATGTATATGAGGACCCACACAGGCTTTCACTGAGACGACAATATAGAAAGGCTTTTGATGAATATGAGCCTTCATTGTTACCCAATAGAAAGTCACACAGGTTCATCAGACAAAAAAATGATCAATCAAATACAAAGTACTGTAAGAGGTTTGTATTGATTTCTGTAGGAGGTCTTGGATCCTGGGATGAGCCATTGGATTCTGGAGAAATTTATGATCCCGTATCAAATAAATGGACAGAAATCCAGAGGTTGCCAATGGATTTTGGGGTGGTTTGTTCTGGAGTTATTTGTAATGGGATTTTTTATGTTTACTCCGAGGCAGACAAGCTCATGGGATATGACATTCAAAGGGGCTTTTGGATGGCAATCCAAACCTCTCCATTCCCTCCTCGTGTTCACGAGTATTACCCTAAACTTGTATCTTGCAATGACCAACTATTTATGCTTTCAGTCTCCTGGTGTGAAGGGGATGGTCAAATAGGCCAGAGAAACAAGGCTGTTAGAAAATTGTGGGAGCTAGATCTCATGTATCTTACTTGGACAGAAGTTTCACTGCATCCCGATGCGCCAATGGATTGGAATGCTGCATTTGTTGCAGATAAAAACCTAATATTTGGGGTTGAAATGTTCAAAATATTTGGTCAAGTTTTGAACTTCTTGACTGTATGTGATGTGTCTGGCAGGGGGACAAACTGGAGCCACCTTGCTAGGAATCACATGACTCATGAATTGGACGCTTCCTCGTGCATGACTAAATCATTGGCTGTCTTACATCTCTGAAGTCCTTAGTGAATGCTGATTTGTGCTGAGAATTTTAGACATTTATTTACCCACACTAGATTTTGAGCACAGATTGTGATTTGGAACATCCGAATTTCATATTGAATTCTTTGGGCATGATCAATTTGCTTGTCTGCAATTTCATCTGTGTATTTTCTTCTCCACTGTTTATATAATTCATCCTGTATTCCTGATCTTGTTTATGTTCAATAATAATGAATTTGTTCTCTTGTGTATCCAGTACTCCAAATAGGAGAAGTTTGTTGATGATAATCCTTTATATCCTTCACTTTACATTTCATGCTTGAACAATGAATGTTTATGGTGGCAATTGCAGGGAAGGCCTGTGTGGACAATTGATTTGTAGATCCTACTTCATGAAGCAGACTGTATTTGGTGACGTTTGTGACCACAATTTTAAAGATTCAAGATTGTCCAAATCGATCCAGCCTCAAGACCAAAGTCTCTGGATCCTTGCGTTAACAATGAATTTTTATGGTGGCAATTGCAGGGAATGCCTGATGCTAGCAATATGGACAATTGACTTGTAGATCCTACTCCATGAAGCAGACTATTTTGGTGACGTTTGTGACCACAATATTAAAGATTGAAGACTGTCCGAATCAATCCAGCCTCGAGACCAAAGTCTATGGATCCTTGCGATTGCTTCAAAACTTTTTTGTCTATGCTTGGATTAAAAATTTGCCATAAAAAAGAAGGTTAAGGTACTTTGCTTAAACTCAACAGCTGTACCCTTCCCTTGAGGATGTGGTTCAAAACCTGTAATGCCATCACTGACCTAAGCTGCTCCGATTCTTAAAGGTTACAACACTGGATTATTCAATAAATTGTTGATTGATCTCAGAAAATATAGAAGGTTAAAAGAATGATTAATCTTGGAAGATGGAAAAGAACTATAACCAATATCCAACTCTCAGTACTAGTACAATATATGTAATCGTGGAAGAAAAAAAGAGGAAAAAGAAATAAAAAGGAAAGCAAGAAGTAGCATGATTAGAAACCAATGAACACTTTCAAAACCTTTACAGATGAAAAATCTGTTTACAACAATATCTACCTGCAGCTTAACGCTAGCATAACCATAAATGGCTCGGGACACACGATGAATTACATACAGCTCCAGGATCGGTAAGCGGCCTAACCCATATTTGGAAAGATACCAGAGAAATTGGGTATCTTATCAACATGTTTCAGGGCACGCTCAGCAATCTGCCGTGTTCGATAGTCAGCATGCTGGAAAGCATCAACAAGTGCAGTACTCACATTTGGATCTCCAGAAACTTCATATGCTATGTCTTCAGTCCGTAAAAGTCTCTCAACAGCCCAAACTGCCCTCCTTCTCAGATTCTCAGTTCGTTTCTCCAGTAACACGTCAAGAATAGGTCTAATTCCCTCTGCCGCACACAACACTGCAACCCCTTGTTCAATGGCAACCCCATCATCCAACAAAGTAGAAATTGCTGCAAGAGCTGCTTCAACCACTTTCTCATTCGTGTGGTCTAAAAGAGCTACCAGCTTCTCAACAGCCTGTCCTTCCAGAAGACAGAATGAATCTTTTAGGGAACATGTTCCTCGGTGGAGCCGGCACAATCCAGTTATGACAGGCTGTTTGCTAAGACATGAAAAGATTGAGGCACAGAAAGCAGGAGGCGGTAACTCAGGCAATCTTGTTAAATTTTTTGACTCTTGAGATAAGTTCTCTAGTGCCATTGCAGAGACCATCTGTACATTGTCAAGCCCATTCGACTGAAGCAGTTCAATGAAAAGAGCAGCAAGATTGTGCTCACGGGAGAGATTAATGGCATCCGGCTCTTCAGCCAACACAAAAGTAACCCTTGCAAGAACCCGTACTAGTCCTTCTAAAAATGGTGTCATAAAGCGGGCACCCCTAATCTCCCCCTGACGGATCTTTACCACTATGGAGATGATTAGGGGAAAGGCGCTTTCATCTAGCATCTGCCTAGTGAGACCCAAATCCCTCTCTGGGAGCTCAGCTAAAAGGCCAACTGCAGCTGCTTGCTCTTCTGTGATTCCTACGTTTTCTGCTACAACCTTGAAAAGGCTTCCAAGCTGGCCAACTGTGCCACGGAGAGCATCAGCTAATTCCTCCCCCATGTGTGGAGAGACATTCTGGAGAAGTTTTATGGAAGCTACACGCAAATCCCTCTGGGGGGCCTCAATAAACTGAACCAAACTGATAATAGCACCTGAGCTTTTAATGGCAGCGACAACATTTAAAACAGTAGATGGAGAACTAGTCAGTCCAACAAGAACCTGCAGAAGCTTGCATTCAATAGCTGGACCAGTGTTGCTAATTAGATGGAGTAGGTTCTGCACTATGTCTTCTGAAACAAGAGTCTGATGGTCAGGTCCAACAGGAATCAAATCAAAGTCATTGCCGGAGTTTACAACATTGGAGAGAATTGTGGCTGAGACCTCTTTGAGACGCATTGGGAGCTGGTTGGAGCCAACAGTAAACAGGTCTTTGACAAGAGGAGGAAGAATTCCAGCCTCAATCAAAACCTTGGCACTTGCCTCATAAGAAGAAATTTGATTCAAAGCTTTCAAAGCAGCTTCTCTTGACTGTACATTACCACTTCTCATTATATTGATCAGAGATGAACCAACAGCTCTAGCAACATGGACTTTCACATCATTGTTCAAGACTAGCTCACCCAGGTATGAAGCCATAGACAGTTTAGTTTCTGGTGGGCCTGCAACATTTTCTTTCTGGTTACACATTAATCAGAGGAATATGGCATGTGTATGATCAGATGTATGCATTTGGACCTAAATATCAAGGATGTCAAAGAACCATCTCAACCCAAAAGTTTAAGATATTAGGTGAGATCCCAAGATTTGAGTTGTATTATTCTCTTACACACCCCTTCAAATGAAAACCCTTTAAAGTTGAAAATTGGACAGATTCACACTACCACGTGCTATTAATTAATTTTAATTAAAAGAAAAAATGAGATTCAAACTTATGATCGTTTAATCATTAATGCTCTAATACTATGTTAGATAAGGTCCCAACCCTTCAAGTGAAAAGCTCTTTCTCAACCCAAAAGTTTAAGATATTAGGTGAGATCCCAAGATTTGAGTTGTATTATTCTCTTACACACCCCTTCAAGTGAAAACCCTTTAAGCTTGAAAATTGGACAGATTCACACTACCATGTGCTATTAATTAATTTTAATTAAAAGAAAAAATGAGATTCAAACTTATGACCGTTTGATCATTAATGCTCTAATACTATGTTAGATAAGGTCTCAACCCTTCAAGTGAAAAGCTCTTTGAGCTTGAAACTTGCATAGACCCACAATGTTTTGATATCATGTCAAAAAATCATCTCAACCCAAAAGCTTAAACTATTAGGTGAGACCTCAAGATATGACTTATATTATTCTAACATGATACTACAATTATGGGAAGAAAAAATACGTGAAACCAATTTTTTTAAAACACCAAGTTGAATTTTGGAAAAAAATAGAATTGGAGGACCAAATGAAGCAAATACTTCAATAGCAGCATCTGTAGATCTACAAAATAGCAACTAGCAATCATGATGTGTAAAAAAAGAAAGGGTAAAAGCAGCAAAAGTTGCAATTTATATGGCTTCTACCATCTTACCTCCGGATCACAAATTTTAACATAATTAGTACAGGTGCATTAGCAAAGGACAACCCTAATGTTTGCATGAAATTAAAAAATAATAGAAACATTGAGCTCAAAGGAGGTACCTTCAAGGATTTGATTCAAAAGAGGTTTCAGTCTACCATTTTCAGCCATCTGCCGTACATTGTTCTCACACTTCTCCAGATTTTCCAGAGTTTTATCAGCCTTCTCAACAGTTGAAAGATTTTCTGATTTGCTGCTTGTCATTCCAACCAAAATGAGAATTGCTCCATTGATTGAACCAATCTTCTCGCACAAGGCTTCGGATTTTGAGAGCTCAAGCAGCAAGGAGACAGCTTCTTCCCTTTCTATGGATTGCTCATGAGACAAAAACTTAACTATGGTCCGCACTGTGTCACCCTCAGCCAGTATTGCCTGGAAACAAAGAAGATCCGTTAACAGGAGACAGGCAATGTATAACTCTGTTGATGTCAAGGAAGCTACACAGCAACACATAACTATAATAACAGCAACGCATCACTCTAATGATGTCATGGAAGCTATACAGCAATAACAAGCAAACCTGGCACGACCTTATTATCAGCATCATCCTCGACCACAGTTTGAAGGGTTTCCAAAGCAATACACCGGACTCTACGACTGGTACTCTTCAACATTTCAACGATCATAGGTATTAAATCAGCATTGCGCACAACATGCTTATTCGATCGGCTCTTATGGCACATGTATTGAATATACTTCAAAGAATGCATAACATCACTTTCTGGACTGCCCAGGTTTAGAGATCTGCATGCCATATCAAGTTGAACAGCTTCATTCCTAGCAGTCCACTCTTCAATGGTGTTCCGCAAAGCTATGCTGGGGTTGAGGTCTGTGCTTTTCAACTCCTTTTGAGTCAAGGGGCAAACCAACTTCCTTCCACTCTCCTTGCATTCCTTGAACCACTTCTCTATTGCTTCACGTTCAAAAGTTTGACCATTTTCTAAGGTGACAGGATCACGCATAACCTGCTTTGTTAAAGGGCAGACAAATGCATCATAAATAGGCTCTACACGGAGTCTTTCAAAGTAATGACTGTCATCTGATTGGCTACCAGGATCATAACTTCCATCCCAGCTTTCGGCCATTTGATCTAAATAAACCTGCTGCAATTAAGCAGTGTCCAGTCAGAAAACGCTAAACTTAGTTTTTCCCAAGTCATATCCTCGCTTTGATAAGGCAGTAATAACAGCACAAGGAGAAGATTAAATTGGCCCAAGTTTAAGAAAAAAGAGATTAATCACAGTAAAAGAGAGCAAGCAAGCATACAAAAGTAACGTTTCCCTTCTAATCCAGTGACAATACCGAATTGGCAATCTAAACCTCAAAATTGCCATTTCGCAAGCTCAATTATCCAGTCTAGCAGATAACAAGTTCAACTATAGCAATGAAAGAAAATGTGGAGATGAAGAAGTGCACAAGCAGGCAGGCACTGACGAGTTGCGCAAAGTAATAGCACGCCTTTCCCTTCCATTTCAGCGAAAATTGTGGATAATTGTGCGGTAAATCACCAATTCTAAGTCCCCGAATTTGCTCAAATTATCTAATCTAGAGGATAACACTTGCAGCAAACATTAAAAAAAAAAGAACAGACAAGTCGAAACAGAGAGGACATCAAGAAGTACAGTAGTACTGATGGGCAACAAATGTTCATAAATGCATTAGGGATTGGCAAAACATCTTTAAAATATTCAATATTAACGATGCCCAACAGAATCACTAACACTTTTAATCAATGATTTATCAAATTAACCGAATTCCCCCATTAACACCACAAATCAAACTTAAACTCAAATACCCTTTTCTTCTTACTGCTCTGTGAGCAAATTAGGAAACAGCAAAGATCACAAGCAAGAGAAAGAAACTCCTTACATTTCAAAAACATTGAAATGCAAAATCCCATTACAACAGCCATACCTATATCCTCCTTGAGCTATCAAAAGGTCTCCAATTTACAGAGATTCCAAAAACCCTCTTCCCTACTTCTTGTTTGGCAATTCAACAAGTAGGTCCAGGAGAATTGAACCATCCATGAGGCCGATTCAACTTCGATTATTAGGGCTTATTTCCCTTATTCGAAATGGGAAACTAATATGAGTAGGAAACCGAGAGGAAGGAGAAGTAGGGGAAGGGAGAAAAAGGGTGCTGTATTTTGTTTTTTTTTTAATATTATAATAAATATTTTGTAATTAAATAGTGGTAAAATAGAAGAGAAACCAACAAGAAGAAGCAATCAAGAAAGGAGAGTGAAAATGATCAGCAAAGGTAGAAAAGGTTGACCAAAACAAGATAGTCGTCATGGTTTTTTATTACAGTTATTTTTTTAACTTTCAGTTGACGACAGAAAGAGAGTGAAAATATTTTCCCTTAACTATGGTCAGTTCTGTGTTGTCGGAGTTTAGAAGCTGAACCTTGGGTCCCACTTAATTGGGTAGATTCGTGGGAGTCTTGCCTGTTTATGGTTGAAACTGAACGATAAACTATAATTGAAGGAGAAAATCTAAGCAACAACCATCTCTGCTTGATTAAGCAATAAGCGGGAAAATTGAAAAATCGTTGGTTTCTTTTTTCTTTTTTCAGCCTAATCTGAACAACTTTCTCGCATTTCTAAATTTGTTTGGATTTTAAGTGAGGATGTAAATTTTAATAATTAAAGGCTCTTGAAATTCTGGCTCCGTTTACTGTAAATATTTAGAATGAATTACTCGTAATCTTTTTTAAACTGACTTTTGATTTTAAATGTTTTTCTTTAAAATCATAAAACTTAGACTTAACTATTTATTATTATCGTGTTAGAAGTAACTTTTAATCTAAAAAGAGATGATTTATTTATTTTAAACCAAAGACTTTCATGGCATTCTAAGTTTGATCTCAAGATTTGTAAATCAGAACCATATAACCATCCATCTTAAACAAAGTAGTTATTTCAATTTTTATTTTTTTATGGTGACGGGTGAATTGGATAGAGTGTGATGGATATCCAATTGAAAGATCATTTGGATTGAGGACTTGATTAAGAATTAGGCAATAGTTGGAGGACTTGACAAGTAATTGCAGAAGTAGACCTGGACAACCCTACAATCTTGTCTTTTAGGGGAGTACTTGCCTTTTGGTTTTGGATGATGAGGCCCTTGAGTTGCCACGTTTGTGGGTTCTGGTAATTCTTGCAAGAATTTGAAATCTCGTGCTGATTAGTCTTGCTCGTATAAAAAGGCTTAAGCCGATAGCTGCTTGGGCTTTGTTGCGTATACATGCTAGAATAGTTTGTTTTTGTTTAGGTTCATCTAGTTACATGCCCCGCGTGATGCCGCAGGTCAATTATTTTTTGCATTTTAAAAATAGCCAAGATCTAAAAGTGTTAGGTTTTTTTGCAAAGTTATATCCAAGAGTCTCAGGTTTGGTTGCAACGCCTGACCCAAGAGTAATGTTTATAATATTAATAATAACATTAAACTTGGGTTAACCCTTAGCATAAAAGTATCTGGACTGCAATACCAGACCCAATAGCATTGGACGTGGGTCTGGCTGCAAGGTCGTGTCATAAAAATGTGATAATTAAATAGATTAGTTAAAAAGAAAAAAAACCAACAAGAAGAAAAAAACTAATGAAAAAAAAATATATGAATTAATTGGGTTAACCCTTCAAACCAGGTTAACCCGTCATACCTTGAATTCGCATCGTGAAAGTTTGATAATTAAAAAGAAAAAAATAAATTAATGGGTTAACCCAGAATTAACTGGGCTAACTCGTCAAACCAGGTTAACCTGTCAAACCCGAAATCCGTGTAATGAAAGTTTGATAACTAAATAGAAAAAAATTTAACATTAACAATTTAAATTAAACGAAAAAAATTAATTAAAAAGAAGAAAAAACAAAAGGCATCAGCCTTTTCACTGTGGACTGCACTGTGCAGTCTACAGTCAAAGACATAAAAAAAAACTAAAGGCATCAGTCGAGAACTACTTAGAAAAAAATTTAACATTAATAAACTAAATTAATTAAATAAAATTAATTAAAAAGAAAAAAGAAAAAAGAAAAAAAAACCTCTAAGAAGAAAAAAAACTAAATAGAAAGAAATTTAACATTAACAAACTAAACTAAACGAAAAAAATAATTAAAAAAAAAGCAAAAAAAAATAAAATTCAGGTTAACCCGTTAAACCCGGGATCCGTGTCATGAATGTCTGGTAACTAAATAAAAAAAAAGTGAACATTAACAAACTGAACTAAACAAAAAAAATTAATTAAAAAGAAAAAAAATCCGGGTTAACTCGTCAAACCATGTTAACCTGTTAAACCCAGTATTTGTGTCATGAAAGTCTGATAACTAAATAAAAAAAAAATTTAACATTAACAAACTAAATTAAACAAAAATATTTATGAAAATATTAATAAAAAAATTGACGGGTCAACCCGGAATTAACTGGGTTCACCCGTGAAACCAGGTTAACCCGTGAAACTCGGGATATGTGTCATGAAAGTCTAATAACTAAATAGAAAGAAATTTAACATTAACAAACTAAACTAAACGAAAAAAAATTAATTAAAAAAAACAAAGAAAGAAGCAAAACAAAATCCCAAAAAGCATAAAAAAACAGCTAAACAAACTTAGACAACTTAAAAAAAAAAAAAAAAAAAAAAAAAAAAAAAAAACACAAAAACAAAAACGCCTTAGGAATTAGTGTTTTACTATGGACTGCACTGTGCAGTCCACAGTAAAACACTGATTCCTTTTAGCTATTTATGAAAGTTTGATAATTGAATAGGAAAAAAATAATTACGGGTTAACCCAGAATTAGCTGGGTTAACCTGTCAAACCCGGAATCCGTGTCATGAAAGTTTGATAACTAAATAGAAAAAATTTAACATTAACAAACTAAATTAAACGAAAAAATTAATTAAAAAGAAAAACCAGAAAAAAATCCGAGTTAACCCGTCAAACTCGGAACCCGTGTCATGAAAGTTTGATAACCAAATAGAAAAAAATTTAACATTAACAAAAAAAATTCATTAAAAAAAACAAAGCAAAAAAAAAAAAAAACAGCTCAGTGTTTCACTTTGGACTGCACTCGAAAAAATAATTAATTAAAAAGTAAACCAGAAAAAAAATCTAGGCTAACTCGTCAAACCCGGAACCCGTGTCATGAAAGTTTGATAACTAAATAGAAAAAAATTTAACATTAACAAAAAAAATTAAACAAAAAAAATCATTAAAAAAATCAAAGAAAAAAACAACTTAAAAAAAATAAAACAAAACAGCTTAAAAAAAAGTAAAAAAGGAAAAAAAAAAAAAGGAAAGCAGCTGCTCAGCGTTTCACTGTGGACTTGCACAGTGAAACACTGAGCAGTTTTAGTATATTTTACAATTTAACATTAACAAACTAAATTAAACGAAAAAAATTAATTAAAAAGAAAAACCAGAAAAAAATCCAGGTTAACCCGTCAAACCCGGAACCCGTGTCATGAAAGTTTGATAACTAAATAGAAAAAAATTTAACACTAACAAAAAAAATCATTAAAAAAAACAAAGAAAAAAAATAGCTTAAAAAAAACAAAGCAAAAAAAAAAAAAACAGCTCAACGTTTCACTTTGAACTGCACTCGAAAAAATAATTAATTAAAAATAAACCAGAAAAAAAATCTAGGTTAACCCGTCAAACCCGGAACCCGTGTCATGAAAATTTGATAACTAAATAAAAAAAAATTAACATTAACAAAAAAAAATTAAACAAAAAAATCATTAAAAAAATCAAAGAAAAAAACAGTTTAAAAAAAATAAAACAAAACAGCTTCAAAAAAAAAAAAAAGCAGCTGCTCAGCATTTCACTGTGAACTTGAACAGTAAAACACTGAGCAGTTTTAATATATTTTACAATTGAAGGCCTCGAACAAGAAAGAAACTGATGCGGGGCTGTAAATTTGTAATCATTAAAGAAAATTATTGAATATACACAGCCATGGGATAATTAATAAAATCCTAAATAAATATATTATCCTTGCATTCTAATATAATTGCAGAATTGCATCTGCGACTTGTCAATTGTCACCAAGATAATGGGTATATATATAGAGCTTTCATGCAGGAGAATTATGAACTGTCGTCTAATCATTTGTTATAATACTGTCGTCTAATCATTTGTTATAATTAGACTATATATGTAAAACATTTAGCATATACGATTTATTGACTATATGGAGCTGTCGAAGTTCAAGAAAAAAATCTGATGCTCCAAATAATATTTTTTAACGAAAATAAGCTCTTGTCGTTAGATATTATTTGAATTTTACCTAGACTATGTAAAACATTTAGCATATATATACGATCTATGAACTTCCAAGGAAAAATATGATGCTCCTAATAAATATTTTTCCTGGCTTGTCTAAGAGCATCAGGACAGTTGCACATACCCCAAGCTTTTTCTTATTTAAAGATATCATGAAGGGGAAATTAATGGGATGATCAATGTGATAACAAGGTAAAGAATTTCAACTTTAAAAATTGGTTTCAATCTTTTATAAATCAGATGCTGATACGAAGGAATCATGTACTCATAATCGGATACTATGATATATTTTCTCTGTTAGTAAATGTCTCTGAGACCGAAAATAATCTATAGCTAGGCATCCTGTACAGCTACGTACAATGTTGTGTATTACTACGTACTAGATAGATATGGTGGAGGGAGGCCATCTCAATTCACCATCCTTTGAAGTCTGTGATGTTTTGAAATTAAATGAGTAGGTAAAAGGCAACAAAGCCCTTGAAGGCTAAAAATGAGTATAAATGAATAAAGGGTATTGTAGTAATTGAACAAAGAGTTGATAAATATAAATAGAAAAGAAAATGGAAGAAGATAGTTGTGTTTTAAGAGAGAAAAACTGACGGGAGAAGAGAAGAAAAGGGGAGGAAGAAGAAGAGAAAAGAGGGAAAGATAAGGGAAGGAGAAGAGAATTGAAGAAAATAAGTTTAAAGATAAGATTATGTATAAATGTGTGTTCTTTAAGCTTTTAATTTCTGTTTTAATAAAGGTTAGGGTTTTGAATATTGTGTTTTGGGTTTGATTGATGAATTAATTGGAATGTTATAGGTTGATTGTTGTGGGTAATTGATTATTTAATTGATTATGGAAGATTGTAGGTAAAAATGATGATTTTGAGTTATGATTTGTGTAAATGGTGAATTTGAGTTAGAAGTCTGGAAAGAACAATAGGTAATCTGTGAAGAATTCTGGGTTTGAGGTTGAAGATGATGAAAATTCAATTTGGTCCCTCAATTTATGAAAATTACAGTTTAGTCCCTAAACTATGAGAAAATTATAATTTGACCCCTAAATGTATTTTGAGGTTTAGGATGATGAATCTCAGTTTGATAATTGATTTGGAATATTTTTAGTTTAGTCCCTCAATTTTGGGAATTTACATTTTGGTCCCTAAACTTTATAAAATTACAGTTCGGTCCCTGGTTCGTTCTAGACAGAATTAAGGATGGTTCATGGCAAGGTTGTTAAAATCGCGTTTTGACTCGTAAAATCGTACGATTTTACGAGTCAAAACATGCTTTACGTGCTGAATCGTTTGAAAAAATCGAAAATGGGTAAAATCAGGTTGAAATCGGGTGAAATCGTTAAAATCGGATGAAATCGCAAAAAATCACGATTTTAGGGTCGATTTCACGATTTTAACGGAACGCATGCACTGAAGCAAAATGTCTCCCCCTGCTCCAGCTGTCCAGCGCCTATTGGTTGTGCAATTAAATGCACAGTCACGCGGTCTTCACTCGCTGCAGAATATGTGAATTTTGTCTGCATAGTGGACAAGAGGGCTGCAGAGATCAAAATTATAATTTAAGAAGTGGATGTCAGAAATCAAGAGGGCTGCAGAGATAGAATGTAACAAAATTCGTCAAGGCAATAATATTAAATTATAATTTAATTCAGATTTTTTCCCCATATCTTTTACTTTTCTTTGTTATGTTATTTTGGCTATTCATTCCCCTTAAATTACTTATGTTTTTTAAAAGTACGTTAGCAAGTAAAAGAGATTTTATAAATATAAATTAGATATAAAAATAGTAACGGGATAATTTAAAAAATTATATTTATTATAATAGGTTGATTCACGAAACTCATAATTAGAAGCTTAACTCGTGTCAGATTTTAATTTATACAAATAAAAACACTGATTTTAATAAATTTGATTACTTTGACTATATTTTTAACCATTTATTTAACCCGATCAATTTAATATTGCTTTATGTGCTAATTTTTCTTTTTTTAGTTAGCGAGTTGGTTGTTGCAGATTGTGTCATGTAAACTAATAATCCTCTTAAGATGGTTGTTAATTATTAGCTAATGAAAAGTTATTTAAATTATGTATGAATTTTTATTTGAATCATGTATTTTAAGATGCTTGAACTATTTTGAAGCATGTATTTTAAGGTGCTTGAATTATGTATGAATTTTTATTTGAAACATGTATTTTCAGGTGCTTAAACTATGTATGAATTTTTATTTGAAGCATGAATTTTTTATTAATGTATTTTAAAATTCCTTACGATTTTACGATTTTACGATCCGTTTTTACGATCCGAGTTTGTATTGCATTTTCCGTGCCGTGTTAAAATCGCAATTTTAACAACCTTGGTTCATGGGTGAAATTTCAGTATGGTTATGTATTTACAATTTGGTCCTCCAATTTTGGTAAAATTACGTTTTGGTCCCTATTTTGAAAAATTGTCGTTTTAGTCCATAAAATTAGGAGACTAAACCTGGTTTTTATTATATGCATTGGGATCTTTTGTTCGAGTTGTTTTTTAGTATATTTCATATATTGTTGTAGGTTCTCCTAACGATCCTCAATAGGATTTTCGGGTCTTTCGTCTGACATTCCTTTTAGTTCTATATTTTCCGGGTGAGTGGAATAATCTTTAATATGCATATATGATAAGTAAATATGTATGTTGATTATACAATGAGTACAACTAGTTAATTTCTTGAATATTTATATATGTTGCTTATTTTCCGAGTACTCATTTATTCTTGAATTTGCACTCGCAATCTGTCGAACTAGATTCTATTTGATATGATATACGTTTCTCTGATGATTCTATAAATATCTATTATGCCTTGATATGGGACTTGTCAGTAACTCCATGCTAACGAAGAGTAGTTAGCCTATGTACACATAATATTCGGTATACCTAGCTGGTGAGAGAGGCATCAGCCTGTAGCGACTGATCATCCCACAGTGGTCACCTTCGAGTGTCATCTGGTCACCTTCGGGTGTCATCTGATCTCTGACATGTAGTCCACTACGTTATGATAATATGTTTAGTATGTATATGTATATGTATATGAAGATAAATCATCTTGCAAACTATTAATATCTAAAATATTTAAAATGTATATTAAATGTTATTCCCTCACTGAGTTGGTTGAACTCACCCCTCATTCTTAATATTATTTCAGGTTCTTAGTTTCTGATAGCAAGTGAACTTTGTTGAGTGTTCTCGCTTCTTCAGTTTTGGGTCGGTATGCCTTGCTTATCTTTCAAGGCTGTTTGATTCGATATCTTAGACGCTCCACTATTACCTTGTTTTAATCAAGTTTGGATTTTGACAATGTAATGAGTATTATGGATTATTGTTTTTGTTTTAATTACTGATGAAGAGTTTTAAACTATCTTTTGGTTTCATCAGTTTTGAATAATATAATATTTCTGAAGATTATGAAATGCTGCGTGTTTTTGAATAAATTATGTCCGTTTTGAGGCTTAGCGTAGGTGGGGTGTCCTTTCGGCACCGCTCCTACGTTGCCGGTCACGGACCCGGGATTCGGGTCGTGACAAAGTCAAAGCTTGGTTCCAAACATGAGACATCAATCTTGAAGTGGAAGATGATTGAAAATTCCATCTGTGCCAAATGATAAATAATAAGGTGCATCATTCAGAAAAAAAATGAGCAAAACATGTTGCTCAGATAGTGACAGGAGTCAGAACAGACTGTAGAGAGTAGATCCAAACACTGCTTTCAGGCATCTATTATACAAGAGCTTGCAGGGACAAATTAATGGAGTTAACAAGTATCTTCTGCATATTTCAAGTGGGGATTTGCCTAATTATAAGATGAGTGATGATTTCAATTTAACCTGCTAGACAGAGTGGTAGACTTAATATGATGCTCATATATATTGATACTATCATGCAAAAAAAAGTGTAGTGTGCTAAAACAAAACAAAAGAAAAAAAGTTCATCCAAAATTAAGAAATACTATAAACGCATGCTCTTGGAGGCTCTCGTTGAAGTTCCAGGTGAGCTCAAAGTTGACTTTTTCAGCGAGGAACTGTGATCTCACCTACATTTGTGTGCATGCCAAGATTTCGGAGCTCCAACAAAGAAATCTCGAGACCTCCCAATAATCTCTTGGGAGATAGAAATTCTTGAGACACGAATTTCATTGAAGGTCGATATTTTGGATTTGAATGCAAGCAAGAAAATGCCAGACTTGCAATAATACATATATTCTGTATGACAATTTCATTTGTTGGAGGTGGCAAACGAGGATCTAACACTTCTTTCAGTGTCATAGCCCGAGCAGATGATGATAGGATATCTCCCGGATGCTTTCCCATCAAAGTTTCAAGCGCCACTACTCCAAAGCTATAGACATCACATTTCTCTGTCACCACCATAGTATAAGCCAACTCTGTAGATATACAAAACGAAATTAAAATATATATATATAAAAAAAAAAACTGAGAGTTTGCTTTAGTTTTTCAGTGCATGAGTGGTAAATATGCATGTTAAGAAGAAATATTTTTACCTGGGGCAATGTATCCATAGGTACCAGCAAGTACAGTATGGTTGGATGAATCAGGATCGAGAAGTCTAGCCACACCAAAATCAGCAACAAAAGACTTGGATTCTGAATTCAACAGAACATTGCTGCTTGATATGTCTCGATGAACAATTGGTGGGTTGCAATCATGATGCAAGTAAGATAATGCGTGAGCAATGTCTTTGATGATGTGTGCTCTTTTCATCCATTTCAATTCCACAGCTTCAACATCATTTCTCAAGGCACAAAACAAGCTTCCCTTTTCCATGTACTCGTAAACAAGAAACATGCAGCGCTGGTGTAAACAGAATCCATAAAGTTTTACAATGCTCCTGTGACGTATTTGTGTGAGCAGTTTCACTTCATTTTTGAAACTCTTGTCAAAAGCCGGCTCCTCTGCCTCTCGATGATGAAGTTTCTTCAATGCAACTAATTTCCCACTTGGAAGTTGTGCTCGGTAGACGCTCCCATAACCACCGGATCCAATACAATATCTGAGGTCAAAGTTCTCGGTCGCTGTAATGATGTCTTCGTATGCAATCCTCCCATCATAATTCCATATGGAAAACAAGCCTCCATTCTTTGATGATGTTGGCTCAGGTTGGGTAGCCTCGCATCGAGACAGATAACAACATCCGAGACACAAGAGACACAGTGAAATGGTGGTGATAGGAAGAAATATCTTGATGGAATGAATCCTTCTGTTAGTTTTTGAAGGTAACGAACAGTTTGAGAAATCAGGGTGTAAATCTTTGTTGCCCTCAAATGCAGTAGCTTTAAAAGTTGCGGAATAGTTGGTGATTTGCCCATGAAGAAGTAAATCACATGTGAAATTAAAATCAAAGGGTGGTCGCAAATTCAAGGGAACAAGGCCTGAGAGATTATTGTAACTAAAATTCACATATTGTAAAGAGGTCAAATCATATAGATTGGAGGGTATCTCTTCACTTAAATTATTGCAGCTCAAATCTAGGAAGGTCAAATTATTACAATACTTCAAAGATGAAGGGATGGATCCATCGTTTTGGTTTTCAAAAAGGTTTGGTTCTCTATAACGGCCCATTATAGAAGGAATTAAACCACTGATATTGTTTGAATTCAGATATAAATCTGTCAAATTTCTCAAATTTCCTATCTTGATTGGGATAGATCCATTGATTTGGTTGTAGGAAAGATCTAGAAGAATCAAATTGGATAAAAGGCCTAAAGTTGAAGGAATTGAACCAACTAGAATATTATAGGAAAGATCTACAAAAATCAAATTGGATAAAAGGCCCGAAGTTAAAGGAATTGAACCACCTAGGATATTAGAGGAAAGGTCTAAATATTGTAGATTCATCAAATTTCCTATTTCCAAAGGGATGGATCCTTCGATTTGGTTCTCACAAAGAAATAGAGAAATCAAGTTGGCTAAAAGACTCATAGTTGAAGGAATTGAACCAACTAGGTTATTAGAGCAAAGATCTAAATCTTCAAGGTTCGTCAAATTTCCTATTTCTAAAGGGATGGATTCATTGATTTTGTTCTTAAAAAAGATCAAAGACCTCAACTTGGCTAAACTACCCATTGTTCGAGGGATTGGACCATTAAGTGTATTATTACTCACGTCCAAAATCTCTAGATTTTTCATGTTCCCTATTTCACTAGGGAGGGCACCTTCGAAACTATTGTGATCCATATGTAAATGCGTTAGATTTTCCAAATGACAAAGTGCCGAAGGGATTGGGCCGCTGAAGTTGTTATATGACAAGCTCAAAGTAACAAGATTTTTAAGATTGCCTAGTTCTGGAGGGATGGAGTTGCTGAAATTATTGGAAGAAAAATCAAGCTCAACTAATCGGCTGAGATTTCCAAGTGAAGACGGTAACTCACCTGCTAGATTATTTGAGGACAGGTTGAGGTATGTGAGTTGTGGAAGGATGGAAATTTGAGGCGGGATGCTCCCACTGAGCTCATGGTTGGCCAGGTGGAGACGGGCAAGGTTTGAGAAGCAAGAAAAGTTCATCTTTCCAAACTTATTTCCCACCTTGACGAACTCTGGAGGTGGGGAAATGTCAATGATGCTTCCAGCCCGATCACAGACTATGCCAGTCCACTTGCAGCGATGTGAGGTGAGGTTGCGGTAGTGACTCCACCATCCACTCTCAAGCAAAGCCTTCCCTTCTGATGCTAGCAAGGCTGAGTCATCAAGTGCAGCCACAAGACCAGTACTAGATACAAAAATACAGGACAAGAAAATTGAGGTGCTTAAAATTGCAAGAAGTTTTGGCTCATAATCAATGGATGCCATGTTTGCGTGTAATGCTTCCCTTCAATGATAATGCTAAATTTATGATTGAAGTGCATGGTTTTTTCATGAACTCATTCCAAGTCAAGTTCCTCTGGTCTTTCACGTGTACTATTCTTACTGTCTTTTTGAAACCAAAGATGATGCATGGGCATATGCGTCCACTGCAAGACTTTTCATTCTATCAATTCCAATGCCTAAGACAATAGCTTCAGATTGTCTAGCTAGTTTTTTTTCTTTTTCCACAAAGGAGAAAAAGGTTCAGCAATCACCAATAGTATCATTTGGAAATTAAGAAGGCCATCAGTTAATCTGTTCTCCCTGATTTTCGTGGAAAGAGATCGAGCAGAAAATAATCCAAATACATGTATTCTGATCCTCTTGCCATTAATTTGTGGATTTCATTCTTAGTCGATCCGTATTGCCCACGTCTTTTAGGCCTTACTTTCATAAATAGAGTAGATATTGTTAGGACTATGTTGGAGCTAAGATTAATTTTTTTATGGTTAAAAACTATGTAAGTGTTATTATCGTGTATTTTAGTTAAAAAAAATTATAACATGTAGAGGTTAAGTTAAAGTGACCTAGTTAACTTAACAGGTCAAAAAACAACTTGAAAAACCTTTAAAAATATAATTTGACTAAAAAAATTCAAGACGGCATGTTTTTGAAAAAATATCGAGATGAAAACATATTGAATCGACTCGGGTTAACCTGTCAAATTCACGACCCGAATCATAAGACCGGAATAGCCACATACAAAGTAAATCAAAATCAAATATAAAACTCAATTCTCAATTAAACCAATGTTAAAAGATGAAATAAAAAAATCAATTAAAAAAAGAGACCAAAAAAGAAACAACTCAGGTTAACCTGTCAAAGCTATAACCTGGGTCATATGACTGAAATAACTCAATATAAAACAAATTAAAATAAGTTATAAAGTTTAATTCTCAATCAATCCAATATTGAAGGATGAAATTGAAAAAAAAAATTAATTCAAAAAAACTGAATCAACTCAAGTTAACCAACCAAACTCATGACCTATATAATAAGACCGAATAACCTCATAGAAAGCGAAAACAAATATGAAGCTTAATCCCAAATCAACCAAATGTTAAAGGATAAAATTGAGAAAAAATAATTAAACTAAAAAAATAACAAACGAACCTGAGTTGACCTATACAACTCGAGATAAGAAATCTCAATGTTTAGGGATGAAATAAAAAAAAACAAAACATGAGTCAACCCAGGTTAACTAGTCAAATTATGACCCTGGTAATGAGGTTAAGATAACTTTATAGAAAGCAAAACCAAAAAAATTAAACAAATATTGAAGGATAAAATTGAAAAAAATATAAAAAAAAATGACTTTATAGAAATTAGGATAACCTTATAGAAAGTAAATAAAAAAAATTATGAAGCTTAATTTTCAATAAACTCATTATTTAAAGGTTGAAATTGAAGGGAAAAAATAAACATAAAAACAAGATACAATAAAACGACCTTTGTCTACACGAGTTAACCTGCAAAACATGTGATCCAAGTTCATAAAATCGGGATAATCTCATAGAAAACAAACCAAATAAATCATGAAGTCTAATTCATAATCAACTCAATGTTGAAAGATAAAATTGAAAAAAATACCAATTAAAAAAGATAAAGAAAAAAACTCGAGTCAACTGGGTTAAGCCGCCAAACTCGCGACTCGAGTCATAAAATTGAGATAACCTCTTAAAAAACAAACCAAAATAAATCATGAAGTATAATTGTCTATCAACCCAATGTTGAAAGATGAGATTGAAAAAAAAATTATCAATTAAAAAAAAACTCAACTCAATCAAGTTAACACACCAAACCCGTTACATAGATTATAAGACTAGGCTGATCACGTATAAAGCATACCACAATAAATTATGAAGTTCAATCTTCAATAAACTAAATGTTGAAGTATGAAATTAGAGAGAAATATAGATTTAGAAAGGAAAAAAAAACACTATTAAAATAAATAGTGTTTTATGAGGTGATAAATAATAAAATCATCACCTCTTTTAGTTTATACTGCTAGTTATTTGATATGCGCTTCTCTGCAAGTCAGATAATGTTTTTGGAAGAAAAAACATATGCAAGCTTTTCAAATGTGTTTTTGTACAAAAAGAAATCTAGTTGTAAATCTAAAGGCATATACATGCATTTAATTAAATAAATCGAGAATCATCTCTACTGATAAATGCAAAAAAAAATATGTTAACGTGTCGATTCAATTTGCCTAGCTACAAGTTGATTATTGTTTTTTTCTAACGTAAATGAATTAATGTGTAGATGTTATTAACGTGTTTTTTTATGGCGAGTAAAACATTAATTGTGAAATAAAAGGTCAAAACTTACATATAATAAAATATAATGAAGATCACAAGAGTTAATAAAGAAATGTAAGATCTCAAGTATATTTTTTATGTAATATAAAAATGGAACAATGTTGTAATTGTTACATTGAAACATCATTTTCTTATTCTTTGTATAATAATTTTTCAAGAAAACAAATTACGAAAGAATAAAGATAAAAAAAAAATTAAAATTAAAATTAATAATATTACAATGTTTGTGTATTCTGGTAATTTTAGAGCTAGTTTGTTGTTTATTTTTGCGTTTTAAAAGCATTTTAAGAAATTTTATTTTTTTACTTCAAATTAAGTTTTTTATGATTTTAGATATTTTTGATTTGATGATGTAAAAAATAAATTTTAAAAGATAAAAAAATATATTATTTTAATATATTTTCAAATAAAAATTATTTTAAAAATAATTAATAGTACAACTAGTACTATTATAAATAGCTAAAAGGAATCAGTGTTTTACTGTGGACTGTACAGTGCAGTCCACAGTAAAACACTGATTCCTTAGGCGTTTTTTTTTTTTTTTAAGTTGTCTAATTTTTTTTAGCTGTTTTTTTTTATGTTTTTTGGGATTTTTTTTGCTTCTTTCTTTGTTTTTTTAATTAATTTTTTTCGTTTAGTTTAGTTTGTTAATGTTAAATTTCTTTCTATTTAGTTATTAGACTTTCATAACACATATTCCGAGTTTTACGGGTTAACCTGGTTTCACGGGTGAACCCAGTTAATTCCGAGTTGACCCGTCAATTTTTTTATTATTATTATTTTCATAAATATTTTTGTTTAATTTAGTTTGTTAATTTTAATTTTTTTTATTTAGTTATCAGACTTTCATGACACAAATACTGGGTTTAACAGGTTAACATGGTTTGACGAGTTAACCTGGATTTTTTTTTCTTTTTAATTAATTTTTTTTGTTTAGTTCAATTTGTTAATGTTCACTTTTTTTTTATTTAGTTACCAGACATTCATGACACGGATCCCGGGTTTAACGGGTTAACTTGGTTTGACGAGTTAACCTGAATTTTATTTTTTTTTTGCTTTTTTTTCTTTTTAATTATTTTTTTCGTTTAGTTTAGTTTGTTAATGTTAAATTTCTTTCTATTTAGTTTTTTTTCTTCTTAGAGGTTTTTTTATTTTATTTTTTATTTTTAATTAATTTTATTTAATTAATTTAGTTTATTAATATTAAATTTTTTCTAAGTAGTTCTCGGTTGATGCCTTTAGTTTTTTTTTTTTTATGTCTTTGACTGTGAACTGCACAGTGCAGTCCACAGTGAAAAGGCTAATGCCTTTTGTTTTTTTTTTTAATTAATTTTTTTCGTTTAATTTAAATTGTTAATGTTAAATTTTTTTCTATTTAGTTATCAAACTTTCATTACACGGATTCCGGGTTTGACAGGTTAACCTGGTTTGACGAGTTAGCCTAGTTAATTCTGGGTTAACCCATTAATTTGTTTTTTTCTTTTTAATTATCAAACTTTCACGATGCGAATTCAATGTATGACGGGTTAACCTGGTTTGAAGGGTTAACCCAATTAATTCATATATTTTTTCTTTTTTTTTCATTAGTTTTTTTCTTCCTGTTGGTTTTTTTTCTTTTTAACTAATCTATTTAATTATCACACTTTTATGACACGACCTTGCAGCCAGACCCACGTCCAATGCTTTTAGGTCTGGTATTGCAGTCCAGACACTTTTATGCTAAGGGTTAACCCAAGTTTAATGTTATTATTAATATTATAAACATTACTATTGGGTCAGGCGTTGCAACCAAACCTGAGACTCTTGGGTATAACTTTGCAAAAAAACCTAACACTTTTAGATCTTGGCTATTTTTAAAATGCAAAAAATAATTGACCCGCGGCATCGCGCGGGGCATGTAACTAGTACTATTCTATTTGAAATCCCACGCTGGTATAAAAAGGCTTAAGCCATTAGCTGCTTGGGCTTTGTTTCGTATACATGTTAGACTAGTTTGTTTTGGTTTTGGTTGAATTGAAGGCCCTCGAACAAGAAAGAAACTGATGCGGGGCTGTAATCATTAAAGAAAATTATCCAATAAATATGGACCTATCGAATTAATAAAATCCTAAATAAATATATTATCCTTGCATTCTAAAATAATTGCAGAATTGGATCGGCGACTTGTCAATTGTCACCATGATAATGGGTATGTATATAGAGCTTTCATGCAGGAGAATATGAACTGTCATATAATCATTTGTTATAATTAGACTATATATGTAAAACATTTAGCATATACGATTTATTGACTATATGAACCTATCGAAGTTCAAGAAAAAAATCTGATGCTCCAAATAATTTTTTTTAACGAAAATAAGCTCTCTTTTTTTCTGTCGTTAGATATTATTTGAATTTTACCATTGCTTTGCTTTTGGTTATTATATCAATCCGTCTTGCCCATGTCTTGTAGATTTAAGTTGAAATAGTGAAAACATTATCAAACATGCATGCTCTTCGATGCTCTTGTTCAGTTCAACATGAGATCAAAGTTGATATTTTCAGCAAGGAACCATGATCTCTCCTACATTTATGTGCATGCGAGATAAAAAAAAATTGAGACACGAATTTCATTGAAGGTCAAGATTTTGGATTCAAAAGTAAGCAAGAAAATGCTAGATTTGCAAATCATAAAGTTTTTGAGAATTTAATAGTAATTATTTTTTAAATTATTTTTTTACTTGAAAATATATCAAAATAATATATATTTTTATTTTTAAAAATTTATTTTTCACATCACCACATCAAAACAATTCAATAATATAAAAAAATTAATTTTTACATTTACACTGCATTCAAATTTTTTATTAAAAAAATAATTAAATAAAAAAATTAATTTTTTTAAAAAACACTATTTGAAATGTATTTTTAAACTGCCTTTAAATTTTAATTTGTAAATAATGTAAGTACACTTTTTTTTCTTAAGCTTTTTTCCAGAGATAATAGCAGCTGCAATGTAATATTTTTAATTTTTATAGATTCTGTATATATTGAATTGGGAATTGGATTGTTTTTTTTTTTTACAATAACAGTAGATTGGTTAGGTTGGACTCAACTTGTAGGCTAGGACAAGCTGATTATTAGTCTATATTGACGTGCAAGATCAGTCGGGTGCGCGCGCGCGGGGGGCCTGAATAGTGACAGTCTCGACTCAAGCTACTTCTAGGAAAGTTTGCCAATTGCATGCTCTTGGAAGCAACCGGATTATCTACTCTATTTATGAAACAAAGGCCCTACAAGACGTGGAATGAGTCCATGAAAAACCCATGCACTTAATTCATTCATAAATTTCGCAGGCAAGCACTAGACGCAAACATGGCCTCCAAGACTGTCTGTCTCGACTCAACCACTTAAAGGAAAGTTTGCCCATTGCATGCTCTTGGAAGCAACCGGATTATCTAAAGTCTATTTATGAAACAAGGCCCTACAAGACGTGGAATGAGTCCATGAAAAACCCATGGACATAAAGCCATTGATGATGCTCTTTTTTAGTGACTTTTCTTTGCATATGACCACTGCGATTTGATAGGTGGGGCAGTAAAGATTCTTCAAAAAATATACTCTTTTTCTGGAAATTATTCGTTGTTGCCGTGGATTCTGTTCTGATTGGCTTTAGACCAAAATCATCAGATCCAAAGAAATCTCTCTCGTTCTCAGAAGAGTCCTGCTAGATGACACAACCAAATAATTGAGGGCAATTTGAAGAGATATCTTGTATTTTTAGTCATGTTTGTTTGCTGGAAAGTAATTTTTTTTAGAAATTAAATTCTAAAAAAATAAATTAAAAAAAATAAATTATTTTTCGATGTTTGGTAATATAATGAAAAATAAATTGGAAAACACTTTCCAGTATTTGATTATGTCATGAAAAATGAGCTGAAAAATAACTTATTAATATTTTATTTTTTTCAAGTTTATTAAAATAATGAGAAGCAAATCTTACAAATTAAAAAGTTGAATGAGAATGAAATTGAAAAAAAATATAATTTCATAAATTATCTCAAATAAAATAAATAATAATCAAAATAATAGAGATCAAATCTGAAAAATAAAAAAATTGAAAGATCAAGAAATTAAAATAATAATAATTAACATTTCATAAATTATTTCAAATAAAATAAGTAACAATCAAAAGAATGAGAACTAAATTTGATAGATAAAAAATTTCAATTAAAAAATAATAAGGAAAAAGCAAATAACAATTATAAAATAAAGACCAAAATTAATATAAAAATTAAATTCTAAGGGATGAAATTGAAAAATAAATATTCAAAACAATATATATATATAGCATCAAAAGTTCGAGGACTAAATTTGATATAATCAGCAAATAATATGACATTTCTAAATTTTTCACAAGTTCCGGAAAGTGTTTTCCGCCCAAAATAAATAGAAAACACTTTCCTGGAAACCAAGCCAAATTTTTCTTTGACTGGAAAGTGTTTTCTGTTGACCAGAAAGTGTTTTCCGTTGACCAACTTTTCTAATGGCAAACAAACATATGAAAGTTTGGAAAATGGTTTTTGGTTTCCGGGAAACAAACGCAGCCTTAAAAGAAGAAATAATTGAGGGCATTGTGAAGAGATAACTCAATTTCTAATTAAATAAATATTAAATGATAAAATTAAAAAAAATCAATTAAAAAATTAAAAAATAAATAACTCATGTCAGCTCGTATTAACCTGTCAAAACTATAATCTGGATCATATGACTAAGATAACTCTATATTAAATAAATCAAAATAAATTATGAAGTTCAATTCTCGATCAATCCAATATTGAAGGATGAAATTAAAAAAAATCAATTAAAAAAATTGAGTTAATTCAGGTTAACCAGCCAGACTCGTGACCTATGTAATAAGACCGAGATAACCTCATAGAAAGCAAAAACAAATATGAAGTTTAATCCCCAGTCAACTAAATATTAAAGGATAAAATTAAGAAAAAAAAATTAAACTAAAAAAATGGCAAACAAACCTGAGTTAACCTGCGACTCGAGATAAGAAATCTCATTATTTAGGGATGAAATTAAAAAAACATAAAAATAAAAAAGATCTTAGTCAACCTGGGTTAACTTGTCAAATTGTGACCCTGGTAATGAAACCAGGATAACTTTATAGAAAGCAAGACCAAAAAAATATGAAGTCTGATTTCAAATCAAACAAATATTAAAGGATAAAATAAAAGGAAAATAAAAAATGACAAAAAAAACTGACCTGAGTTAAACTGTAAAACTTGTGATTCGGATCAAGAAATCATGATAACCTTATAGAAAGTAAACAAAAAAATAACCTGAGTCATAGAAAGTAAATCAAAATAAATTATGAAGTTTAATTTTCAACAAACCCATTGTTGAAAGTTGAAATTGAAGAGAGAAAAAATTAATCTAAAAACAGGACATAATAAAACGACCTCAGTCTACACGGGTTAACCTGCAAAACACGTGATCTAAGTCATAAGACCGGGATAAACTCATAGAAAACAAACCAGAATAAATCATGAAGCCTAATTAATAATCAACTTAATGCTGAAAGATAAAATTGAAAAAATATCAATTAATAAATACAAAAAAAACTCGAGTCAACTAGGTTAACCAGCCAAACTCACGACTCGAGTCATGAAATTGAGATAACCTCATAAAAAACAAACCAAAAAAAATCATGAAGCACAATTCTCAATCAACACAATGTTGAAGGATAAGATTGAAAAAAAAATATCAATTAAAAAAAACTTAAATCAACTGAGTTAACCCGTCAAACCTGTGACATAGATTATGAGACTAGACCCATGTATAAAGCAAACTACAATAAATTATGAAGCTAAATCTCCAATAAACTAAATGTTGAAGTATGAAATTAGGGAAAAACATAGGTTTGATAAAAAACGGGAAAAAAGCACTATTAAAATGAATAGTGTTTTGTGAGGTGATGTACAGTAAAATCATCGCCTCTTTTAGTTTATACTACTAGTTATTTGACATGCACTTCTCTACGGGTTAGATAATTTTTTTGGAAGAAAAAACATATGCAAGCTTTTCAAATTTGTTTTTGTACAAAAATAAATCTAATTGTAAATCAAAACACATATACATGCATTTAATTAAATCAATCGAGAATCATCTCTTCTGATAAATACAAGAAAAAATGTTAACGTGATCTATTTGTCTAGCTGCAAGTTGATTATTATTTTTTTCTAACGTAAATGAATTAATGTGTGGGTGTTATTAATGTGTTTTTTTATGGCGAGTAAAAAATATAATTGTGAAATAAAAAGTCAAAGCTTATAAATAATACAATATAGTGAAGATCATGTGTGTTGGTAAAGAAATGTAAGATCTCAAACTCATTTTTAATGCAATATAAAAATGACACAATGTGACAATTGCTATATTGAAATATCATTTTTTTAGTCTTTATATAATAATTTTTTAAGAAAACAAATTACAAAAGAATAAAAATAAGAACAAAAAAATATTATAAATTAAAATTAAAATTAATAATATTACAATGTTTGTGTATTCTGGTAATTTTAGACCCAGTTTGTTGTTTATTTTTTTAGTTTTAAAAGCATTTAAAAAAATTATTATTTTATTTTATTTTATTTTATTGCTTTAAATTATTATTTTTTATGATTTTAGATTTTTTTGATGTGCTGAAGTTAAAAATAAATTTTTAAAAATAGAAAAAACATTATTTAAATATATTTTCAAATAAAAAATAATTATAGTAAAATAAAAAATGGATTGTCAGTGATATTACCATCCAGTCCTGTACGATTCTTGCAAGAATTAGAAATACCGCGCTGGTATAAAAAGGCTTAGCCAATAGCTGCTTGGGCTTCGTTTCGTATACATGTTCGTATAGTTTGTTTTTGTTTAGGTTCAATTGAAGGCCTCGAACAAGAAAGAAACTGATGCGGGGCTGTAAATTTGTAATCATTAAAGAAAATTATTGAATATATATACACAGCCATGGGATAATTAATAAAATCCTAAATAAATATATTATCCTTGCATTCTAATATAATTGCAGAATTGCATCTGCGACTTGTCAATTGTCACCAAGATAATGGGTATATATATAGAGCTTTCATGCAGGAGAATTATGAACTGTCGTCTAATCATTTGTTATAATACTGTCGTCTAATCATTTGTTATAATTAGACTATATATGTAAAACATTTAGCATATACGATTTATTGACTATATGGACCTGTCGAAGTTCAAGAAAAAAATCTGATGCTCCAAATAATATTTTTTAACGAAAATAAGCTCTTGTCGTTAGATATTATTTGAATTTTACCGGTATATTCTAAATGCCTTGTTTTATAATTAATGGGTTGCTACTGTAACAAGTTAAGGTCAAGAAGGCTTTCATATTAGGCCTAGACAACATTATTTTCTTAATTTTTCTTGTTTTTTCTACATGTATTTGGATTTTTTTTCTTTATTTTTTCTGGTTATTTTAGAATTTTTATTTTCAGTAAAAATAAGTTGAATACTTATTTAAACAAGTTGTAATTTATTTTTATAACTAGTAGTATAAACAATTAAGTTGTATTAGGCCTAGAAAACATTTATTTTTCTTGTAATTTATTTGATTATTATTGAGAATTATTTTGTCTTCATGTGATAAATTAGCTCTGGAGTATCTCAAACCTTTTTTTTTTAAAAAAAAAAAAACTATTGTTTTCTTTTCAATCTTGTTCAGCTCCGTCAAGCTTTTTCTGAACTAGCCATTTACCATTGCTTTGCTTTTGATTATTATATCATTATTTTAAAAATAAAAATTATTAAGTACGTTTTTATGTATTAAAACATAAATTTAACTCAATTCTAGTTATCATGTCCATGAACACCTTGTAATGTTTGATTACTATCGCCCCATTCTCCATTCCAGCAATAACTTAGACTTACTAGTAGTAATCTCATTGTTCTTAATTTCAGTGATGGTTTTTTATGTTTCGGTGATTCGTCCCTTTTAATCCTACTGTGATCTTTAATCAGGTTACTTGTGAGCATGTTAATTTACCGAGGAAAGGTTTCGAAAATGAGGTTGTTTCACGGCTCGGAGGGGTGGTGCAGTGGTGAAGCATATGATAATAAGAGCCTGATGTTGTGTGCTCCGGCAAGCAAGTTTTGGGGTTGGGCTTTGCCCTCAGAAAGAGATGACAGATGTTGGTCCTGAGTGTTGCTATCCAATTTTTAATAAATTTACAGAAAAAACCAAAAAATAGTAAAAAAATACTAAAAAATATATTTTTAATATATTTGCATCGTTTTTAGCATTTTCAACGTTATCTCAAAAAAATTTAAATTTTCAAAGCTATTTGGAACGCGTTCAACTTTTAACGTGTAAATTTTATGATCATTGATTTTTCTTGTTGAGTTGATGTTGATATTGCTTGCTTTTAAAAATAAAAAAAATTAAAAAAATTAAAATTTACAAAAAAAAAAAGGAAATGAAAAGTTGAGGGATTAGTTTGAAGACCTAGCAAAACTTCTTTTATAAATAACATGCTACAGTGAAAAAAAAAGGGGGAGAGGAGAGAAAAATTTTACAGGCATGGAGGCGGAGACAATTTTGGGGAACAAAAACTAAAAAACCCTAAACCTAAACTGATTCCAGCTCTCGGCCGCCCCTCCCTTGGAGAAACCAGAACCCCTCTCTGCTATTGTAGTCGGCTCCCCATTTCCCTACAGAGAAGCTCTCTTTCCCTGTTTGAGCCGCCACTCTCCCTCTCCAAGCAGGCGACCACCCACTCCCCATCTTCTTCTCCCTCACAAGGCTGCCCCCTCCCTTGGCTAAAAACAAAGAGAACCAAAGCCACGGCAAAACCCCCTGCCTCTCCTCATTTTCCTTCTCCCGAAACCAGCCAGAGCTTGGCCCTTCCCTTGGCTAAAAGAGCATCAGGGAGCACGAAAACAGCCGCAAGCCTCCCCTGTCCCTCTCGGCCACCTTCTCCCCTTGGCCATTTTGTCTTCCCTCTTCAGCCGCCCACAGACTAACCTCCCCTGCACACCGGCCTCCACGGCCTCCCTCTCTCGGCGCTCCCAGAACCAGAGGCCGGCCGTGGCCCCCTGGCCCTCTGTCAAAAACAAGCCAGCCGGCCGTCCCCCTCACTTTACCCCCTCTCAGCCGACTGAAACCTCCAGCCGAGAATACCATCTATTCCCTCATCAACAGACTTTCAGACCCTCTCTCGGCTAACCACCATCAATCGGCCAGCGGCAGCATCCCTTCTCCAGAGACGATGAGGAAATGAGAAGGAAGGCCGAAGGGCAGTAAAGAAGGGGCAGAGAACCGAAACCTGGATGGGCGCCGATCTCACGACCATGACAGCGGTGGACAACACCGCCGTTGCAGAAATGAAATGGGAGGAGGGAAGTTGCCGATCCAGCCATCCACACGCCTGGTCTGCTGGCGGCGCGTGCAACGCCCGTCTCCAGATTTGGCAGATCGGAAGGAAGAAAAGCCGGACTGAAAACAAAGAAAAAGCTACAACAGACTTGCTTGCTGCGTTTGGTTGTTTTGCAGGTAACGGTGGTGCCCATCGCCGGCGAAGAAAGGAAGAAGGGAGGAAGCCATTATGGATCTCCGCTGCCGCCCGGATTTCGCGGCGGCGCGTGGAGGAGACGCGCCGCCACTGTACACAATCACAGAAGATGCCCAGAGTGCTCCAGCACCGTTCCCGAAGCTTTTTGTAATTTTCAAATGTTGCTGTGTATATTTAGATTATAGTATTTGATTTGTTTTGATATTTTGTAATATGTAAAAGTGATGTGTGAGTTGAGGATAGTAAAAAAGGAATGTTGGTGTGTGTTTGTATTTTATTTATGTTATTAAATTGTAAAAATAAAAAAGATAAAAAAAACTAAGTGTTTAATTTGAATATGATTAAATATCTTAAGGAACATCAAATTACAAAGCAGCTTATCTCAGGTAGGGTGTGTTAGGGGTGCTAATATATTTTTTAGTCATAATTAGTTTCTTATCTTTAAATTTCTGACAAAGATCAGTATATTCAGGTTTTCTAGTAGTTTTTAATCAAATACTAGATGGCGACTCTTAAATAACCAATCAAGGAAACATAATGAAAAATTGCCGAATCACCGTGAAAAATCACCAAATCACCGTGCGGGGACGTGCAACACTGAGGATTGCCCTTCATCAGGACAGTTGCGCACTCCAAGCTTTTTCTCATTTAAAGATATCATGAAGGGGAATAAGGATGATCAATGTGGTATCATGGTAAAGAATTTCAACTTAAAAACCTGGTTCCATTCTTTTATTTATAAACCAGAGGCTGATACGAAGAAATCATTTTTTCTGTTAGTAAATGTCTCTGAGACAACAAAAACTCTCTCTTTTAACTTCTTTCGGTTCCAAACATGAGACATAAATCTTGAAGTGGTATTCCTTTGGAAGATGATTGAAAATCCCATCTGTGCCAAATGATCAATACCAAAGCACATCAGTCAGAAAAAAAATCAATCTCCAAACACTGCTTTCAGGCATCCAATATACAAGAGCTTGCAGGCACAAATGGAGTTAACAAATATCTTCTGCATATTTCAAGTGGGGATTTGCCTAATTGTAAGATGAGTGATGATTTCAATTTAACCTAGACAGTGATGCTCTAATTGATTTTACAGTACACGAGAAAAGTGTGCATTGTTAAAATTACATACAATGTCACCCTAAAATATTATAAAGACATTTAATGTACTAAAAGAAAGAAGTTCTTCCAAAATTAAGAAATATTATAAACTTCAATGTGAGCTCAAAGTTCACATTTTCAACTAGGAACTGTGATATCACCTCCATTTGCGTGCATGCCAAGAGTTCGCAGCTCCAGCAAAGAAATCTCAAGACCTGCCAGTGATCTCTTGGGAGATAGAAATTCTTGAGACACGAATTTCATTGAAGGTCGAGATTTTGGATTCGAATGTAAGCAAGAGAATGCCAGAGTTGCAATAATACATATATTCTGTATGACAATTTCATCTGTCGGAGGTGACAAACGAGGATCTAACACTTCTTTCAGTGTAATAGCCCGAGCAGATGATGATAGGATATCTCCTGGATGCCTTCCCATCAACGTTTCTAGCGCCACTGCTCCAAAGCTATAGACATCACATTTCTCTGTCACCACCATAGTATAAGCCAGCTCTGTCCATAAACAAAATGAAATTAAAAAAATATATATAAGAGAGAGTTTGCTTTAATGTTGGTGTGCATGACATGAGTGATACACGTATATAAAGAAGAAATATTTGACCTGGGGCAATGTATCCATAGGTACCAGCAAGTACAGTATGGTTGGACGAATCTGGATCGAGAAGTCTAGCCACGCCAAAATCAGCAACAAAAGACTTGGATACTGAATTCAACAGAACATTGCTGCTTGATATGTCTCGATGAACAATTGGTGGGTTGCAATCATGATGCAAGTAAGATAATGCGTGAGCAATGTCTTTGATGATGTGTGCTCTTTTCATCCACTTCAGTTCCACGGCTCCAACATCATTTCTCAAGGCACAAAACAAGCTTCCCTTTTCCATGTACTCGTAAACAAGAAACATGCAGCGCTGGTGTAAACAGAATCCATAAAGCTTTACAATGCTCCTGTGACGTATTTGTGTGAGCAGTTCCACCTCATTTTTTAAACTCTTGTCAAAAGCCGGCTCCTCTGCCTCTCGACGATGAAGTTTCTTCAAGGCAACTAATTTCCCACTTGGAAGTTGTGCTCGGTAGACATTCCCATAACCACCGGTTCCGATACAATATCTGAGGTCAAAGTTCTCGGTCGCTGCAATGATGTCTTCGTATGCAATCCTCCCATCATAATTCCATATGGAAAACAAGTCTCCATTCTTTAATGATGTTGGCTCAGGTTGGGTAGCCTTGCATCGAGACAGATAACAACATCCGAGACACAAGAGACAAAGTGAAATGGCAGTGATAGGAAGAAATATCTTGATGGAATGAATCATTCTGTTGGTTTTTGAAGGTAACGAACAGTTTGAGAAATCAGGGTGTAAATATCTGTTGCCCTCAAATGCAGTAGCTTTAAAAGTTGCAGAATCGTTGGTAATATGCCCATGAAGAAGTAAATCACATGTGAAATAAAAATCAAAGGGTGGTTTCAAATTCAAGGGAACAGGGCCTGAGAGATTATTGTAACTAAAATTCGCTTTTTGTAAAGAGGTCAAATTATATAGATTGTAGGGTATCTCTTCACTTAAATTATTGCAGCTCAAATCTAGCAAGGTCAAATTATTACAATTCTTCAAAGATGAAGAGATGGGTCCATTCATTTGGTTTCGAGAAAGGTTTAGTTTTCTTAAACTGCCCATTATAGTAGGAATCGAGCCACTGATATTGTTTGAATACAGATATAATTCTTCCAACTTTGTCAAGTTCTGTATTTCCAAAGGGATGGATCCGTTGATTTGGTTGTCATAGAGGGATAGAAATCTCAAACTGGTTAAACGGCCCATTGTAGTAGGAATCGAACCACTGATATTGTTTGAATACAGATATAATTCTTCCAACTTTGTCAAGTTCTGTATTTCTAAAGGGATGGATCCGTTGATTTGGTTGTGAGAGAGATATAGAGTTGTCAAGTTTCTTAAATTGCCTAATGAAAAAGGAATCAAACCAGTGATCTTGTTGCCATCAAGATTTAAATATTGTAGATTCGTCAAATTTCCTATTTCTAAGGGGATGGGTCCATTGATTTGGTTACTGGAAATATCTACAAAAATCAAATTGGATAAAAAGCCCGAAGTTGAAGGAATTGAACCACCTAGGATATTAGAGCCAAGAACTAAATATTCTAGATTCGTCAAATTTCCTATTTTCAAAGGAATGGATCCTTGGATATGGTTCTCACAAAGAAATAGAGAAATCAAGTTGGGTAAAAGACCCATCGTTGAAGGAATTGAACCAACTAGGATATTAGAGCAAAGATTTAAATCTTCAAGGTTCGTCAAATTTCCTATTTCCAAAGGAATGGATCCATTGATTGCGTTGCGAGAAAGGACCAAAGACCTCAACTTGGCTAAACTACCCATTGTTCGAGGGATTGGACCATTAAGTGTATTATAACTCACGTCCAAAATCTCTAGATTTTTCATGTTCCCTATTTCTCTAGGGAGGGCACCTTCGAGACTATTATGATCCATAAATAAATGCCTTAGATTTTCCAAATGACAAAGTGCCGAAGGGATTGGGCCGCTGAAGATGTTATCAGACAAGCTCAAAGTAACAAGATTTTTAAGATTGCCTAGTTCTGGAGGGATGGAATTGGTTAAATTATTGGAAGAAAAATCAAGCTCAACTAATCGGCTGAGATTTCCAAGTGAAGACGGTAACTCACCTGCTAGATTATTTGAGGACAGGTTGAGGTATCTGAGTTGTGGAAGGATAGAAATTTGAGGCGGGATGCTCCCACTGAGCTCATGGTTGGCCAGGTGGAGACGGACAAGGTTTGAGAAGCAAGAAAAGTTCATCTTTCCAAACTTATTTCCCACCTTGAGGAACTCTGGAGGTGGGGAAATCTTAGTGATGCTTCCAGCCCCATCACAAACTATGCCAGTCCAGTTGCAACGATGTGAGGTGAGGTTGCTGTAGTCACTCCACCATCCACTCTCAACCAAAGCCTTGCCTTCTGATGCTAGCAAGGCCGAGTCATCAAGTGCAGCCACAAGACCAGTACTAGATACAAAAATACTGGACAAGAAAATTGAGGTGCTTAAAATTGCAAGAAGTTTTGGCTCATAATCAATGGATGCCATGTTTGCGTGTAATGCTTGCCTTCAATGATAATGCTAAGTTTATGAATGAAGTGCATGGCTTTTTCATGGACTCGTTCCAAGTCAAGATCGTCTGTGTTTCATGTGTACTTTTCTTTCTGTCTTTTGAAACCACAGATGATCCATGGGTCCATGCGTTCACTGCAGGACTTTTAATTCTATCAATTCCAATAACTAAGGCAAAGGAGAAAAAGGTTCACCAATCACCAATAGTATCATTTGGAAATTAAGAAGGGCAGTCAGTTAATCTATTCTCCCTGACTTTCATGGAAAGAGATCGAGCAGAAAATAATCCAAATACATGTTTTATGATCCTCTTGTCATTAATTTGTGGATTTCATTCTTAGTCTATCCTTATTCCATCTCTTTTAAGGTCTCTTTTTTTTTTTTTTTGCCTATCAAAAGTATTTTTAAAATAATTTTGCAATTTTTTTCTTTTTTTCAAATTAATATTTTTTTTTTGTGTTTAGATCATTTTAATGTGTTGGTATCAAAAATAATTTTTAAAAAATATAAAAAAATTATTTTAATGCATTTCTGAGCAAAACACACTTTGAAAAATAATCACTACCACACTCTCAAACAACCCCTTGGACCCTTACTTTCATAAATAGAGTAGACTAGATCATTGTCCGCACTATGTTGCACGTCAGATTAATTTTTTTAATGCAAAAAATATCTAGGTGTTATTAACGTGTTTTCTAGTTGAAAAAAATTAAAACATGTAAGGGTTAACTTGATATGACCCGGTTAACTTAACAGATCCAAAGACAACCTGAAAAACTGTTAAAAATATTGTTTTACTAAAAAAATTTAAGATGGCAAGTTTTAAAAAAAATATTGAGTTGAAAATATTTTGGATCAACTCGGGTCAACTTGTCAAATTCTCAATCCGAATCATAAGACCGGAACAACCACATAGAAAGCAAATCAAAACCAAATATAAAACTCAATTCCCAATTAAATCAATGTTAAAAGATAAAATTAAAAAAAAATCAATAAAAAAAGAGACCAAAAAACAAACAACTAAAGTCAACTTGTGTTAACCTGTCAAAACTACAACTCGTGTCATATGACTGAGATAACTCTATATAAAACAAATCAAAACAAATTATGAAGTTCAATTTTCGATCAATCCAATGTTGAAGGATGAAATTGAAAAAAAAAACAATTAAAAAGATTGAGTCAACTCAAGTTAACCAGTCAGACTCGTAACCTATGTAATAAGATCGAGATAACCTCATAGAAAGTAAAAACAAATATGAAGCTTAATCTCAAATCAACCCAATATTGAAGGATAAATTAAGGAAAAAAAAATTAAACTAAACAAATGACAAACAAACCTGAGTTGACCTACGACTCGAGATAAGAAATCTCAATTTTTAGGGATAAAATTAAAAAAATAAAAACAAAAAAGACCTAAGTCAACTCGGGTTAACTCATCAAACTATGACCCTGGTAATGAGACCGGGATAACTTTATAAAAAGCAAGACCAAAACAAAAATATGAAGCCTTATTCCAAATCAATCAAATGCTAAAGAATAAAATTGAAAAAAAAATAAAAAATGACAAAAAAAAATAACCCGAGTTAAATTGTCAAACTCGTGATCCGGGTCAAGAAATCAAAATAACCTTATAGAAAGTAAACAAAAAAATAACATGAGTCATAGAAGCAAATCAAAACAAATTATAAAGCTCAATATTCAATAAACCTATTGTTGAAGGTTGAAATTGAAGAAAAAAAATTCAATCTAAAAACAGGACACAATAAAACAACCTTAGTCTACACGGGTTAACCTGCAAAACACGTGACCCAAGTCATAAGATCGAGATAAGCTCATAGAAAACAAGCTAAAATAAATCATGAAGTCTAATTCATAATCAATTCAATGCTGAAAGATAAAATTATAAAAATATCAATTAAAAAAAACATGAAAAAAAACTCGAGTCAAATGGGTTAACCCACCAAACTCGTAACTCGAGTCATGAAATCGTGATAACCTCATAAAAAATAAACTAAAATAAATCATTAAGCATAATTCTCAATCAACACAATGTTGAAGGATGAGATTGAAAAAACATATCTATTAAAAAAAACTCAAATGAACAATGTTGAAGGATGACATAGATTATGAGACTAGGCTAACCTCGTATAAAGCAAACATAATAAATTATGAACCCCAAGCTCCAATAAATTAAATGTTGAAGTATGAAATTGGGGAGAAACATAGATTTGAAAAAAAAAAAACACTATTAAAATGAATAGTGTTTTGTAAGGTGATATACAATAAAATCATCACCTCTTTTAGTTTATAATACTAGTTATTTGACATGCACTTCTCTGCGGGTCAGATAATTTCTTTGGAAGAAAAAACATATGCAAGCTTTTCAAATGTGTTTTTGTACAAAAAGAAATCTAATTGTAAATCAAAAGACATATACATGCATTTAATTAAATAAATCGAGAATTATCTCTGCTGATAAATGAAAAAAAAATATTAACGTGTCTATTCTATTTGCCTAGCTGCAAGTTGATTATTGTTTTTTTCTAACGTAAATGAATTAATGTGTGAATGTTATTAACGTGTTTTTTGACGACGAGTAAAAAATATAATTTTGAAATAAAAGGTTAAAGCTTACATATAATAAAACATAATGAAGATTATATGTGTTAGTAAAGAAATGTAAAATCTCAAGCTTATTTTTAATGTAATATAAAAATAGAACAATGTTGCAATTGTTATATTGAAATATCATTTTCTTAGTCTTTATATAATAATTTTTTAAGAAAATAAATTACAAAAGAATAAAGATAAGAACAAAAAAATAGTATAAATTAAAATTAAAATTAATAATATTACAATGTTTGTGGATTCTGGTAATTTTAGAGTCAGGTTGTTGTTTATTTTTGGATTTTAAAAGTATTTAAAAAAATAATTGTTTTATTTTATTTTATTGTTTTAAATTATTTTTATTATTATTTTAGATTTTTTTATGTATTGAGTTAAAAATAAATTTTTTAAAATATATATATTATTTAAATATATTTTTAAATAAAAAATACTTTAAAAATAATTATAGGAAAATAAAAAATGGATCGTTAGTGATATTACCATCCAATCGTGTACGATTCTTGCAAGAATTTGAAATCCCGCGCTGGTATAAAAAGACTCAATAGCTGCTTGGGATTTGTTTCCAGCCCGATCACAAACTATGCCAAGCCACATGCAACGAAATGAGATGAGGTTTCTGTTGACACTCCACCATCCACTCTCAACCAAAGCCTTTCCTTCTGATGCTAGCAAGGCTGAGTCAAGTGCAGCCACAGATACAAAAATACAGGACAAGAAAAATGAGATGCTTAAAATTGCAAGAAGTTTTGGCTCATAATCAATGGACGCCATGTTTGTGTCTAATGCTTCCCTTCAATGATAATGCTAAGTTTATGAATGAAGTGCATGGTTTTTTCATGAACTCATTCCAAGTCAAGTTCCTCTGGTCTTTCACGTGTACCTTTCTCGCGTTGTGATTAAGAAAAAGGCTTACAAATCACCAATAGTGGATTTTGGAAATTAAGATGGCCAATCAGTTAATTGTATTCTCTCTGATTTTCATGGAAAGAGACCGAGTAGAAAAATAATGCTAATACATAGTAGTATTCTGATCATCGTACGTGCCATTAATTTTTGGATTTGATTCGTAGTCAATCCGTATTGCCCCCGTCTTGTAGATGAAGTTGAAATAGTGAAAACATTATCAAACATGCATGCTCTTCGAGGCTCTTGCTCAGTTCAATATGAGATCAAAGTTGATATTTTCAGCAAGGAACCATGATCTCTCCTACATTTATGTGCATGCTAAGATTTCGCAGCTTCAGCAAAGAAATCTCAAGACCTGCCACAATGATCTCTTACGAGATAAAATTCTTGAGACATGAATTTCATTGAAGGTCAAGATTTAATTTGGATTCGAAAGTAAGCAAGAAAATGCCAGAGTTGCAATGATACATATATTTTGTATGACAATTTTTTGTGTTAGAGGTGACAAACGAGGATCTAACACTTCTTTTAGTGTAATAACCTGAGCATATGATGATAGGAATCTCCCGGATGCCTTCCCATCAATGTCTATTGAGAAGAAATAGTTTTAAGTGGGGCAATGTATCCATAGGTACCAGCAAGTACGGTATGCTTCGACGAATCAGGATCGAGAAGTCTAGCCACACCAAGATCAGCAACAAAAGACTTGGATTCTGAATTCAACAGAACAATATTGTTTGATATGTCTCGATGAACAATTGGTGGGTTGCAATCATGATGCAAGTAAGTTAATGCGTGAGCAATGTTTTCATCTACTTCAATTCCACAGCTTCAACATCATTTCTCAAGGCACAAAACAAGCCTCCCTTTTCCATGTACCGGTAAACAGAAAACATGCAACGCTGGTGAAAACAGGATCCATAAAGCTTTCAAATTGCACATCATAGTATAGGAACCGAACCATGGACATTATTTGAACTGAGATCTAATGTTTTCAAATTTTCCATGTTCCCTATTTCATAAAGGATGGATCCGTTGATTTGATTGGAAGAAAGGTCAAGATATCTCAAACTGGTTAAACTGCCTACTCTGGAATGAATGGAACCGCTGATATTGTTTGAATCGGGATCTATGGCTTCCAAATTTGTCAAGTTCCATATTTCCAAAGGGATGGATCCGTTGATTTGATTGGAATAGGGGTTTAGATATCTCAAAATGGTTATACCAAGGTTGTTAATTCCATTTTGTTCTGTCCGGAATGACTAGTATTCTTGTTCCAGCTTAAAAAACAAAATAAACCGAAATAAATTTCATCTCAATCAGAATCTCGGCCTGTTTTGGAAATCTCAGCCGGAATGTTCTGGTTTCGTTTTGGCTGGAACATTCCGGTTCCATTCCGGCCAAATAGTGTTTTTTTTTTTTTTGCTTTTTTTTTAAAAAAAAACTCTCTAATTTTACGGTATCAATTGCATCTTTTAATCCGACTGATGAATCGGGTTAAAATTTTACGAGGAATCTCTTTGCATATTATTTAATCTCAGGTTAAACTTTTAGGGTAATGAGAGTTTAAAAAGGTCTTGCAAGACTGCTGATGATATTTTTATAATTTTATTCAAATTTGTAATTTTGTTCAAAAAGGTTATTTTATTGTTTTTTTTTAGATTGAATTTTTACTACTTTCATCATTCAATAATGGGTTTACTTGTAATTGAGATTCATAACTTATTTTGGTTTGTTTTATTTAGGGTTATCATGGTCTCATTATCGAGGTCACGAATTTGAAAGGTTAACCTGAATCGATCCAATATATTCTCGTCTTAATATTTTTTAAGAAAAAATATGTAATCTTGAATTTGTTTTAGTCAAACTATATTTTTACCAATCGTTCAGACTATCTTCAAACCCATTTAGTTGATCGAGTCATATTGATTCAACTCCCTTTTTTTTTACTTGTGTTTAAAATTTGAAAAGCATAATTTCAAGTTAGTTTATCTTTCAATTTGAATTGAAATTATGTTTGTTGAATTAATATTTTGAATTATACATACACACATATAAACAGTACAATCCCGAAACGGCATGTTGAAATGCTTTGAAAGCGAAACATGTCATTTCAATTGAAAAAACAAAATGTAAACCGGAACGGAATTGAGAACCTTGAGTTAAACTGCCTACTGTGATATGAATGGAACCACTGATATTGTTTGAACTGAGATCTAATGCTTTCAAATTTGCCAAGCTCCATATTTTCAAAGGGATGGATCCGTTGATTTGGTTATAAGAGAGATATAGAAATGCCAAGTTTCTTAAATTGTCTAATGAAAAAGGAATCGAACCAGTGATGTAGAGAAAGTCCATACAAATTCTTCGAATTCCCAATTTCTGAAGGGATCGAACCTGTAATCTTGAAAGATTGATATAGTTGTGGTGTAGAGAAAGTCCAAAACTGGTGTTTATTGTCTAGCTTACACTGTTAAGCAATTCATAGCACCAAAAATTAAGAACTGAAGAAATGCAATGCCAACTGTCATGGTGAAGCAGCGTCAAATAAAATGGAACTTGAACAATGTGAGTTGATGGGTGAAAAATAGAACATGAAATTTCACCATCATTGGTTTCTCGTACTTCTCAGTTTGTTTTTATTGGTCTCAACAATCTGTCACCCTAAAGAACAGGCATTCTATTTTTTATCACGAACAGTGGCATTTGAAAACTAAGAAGGCCAGGCAGTCAATCCATCCTTTCATGGAAAGAGACCGTGTAGAAAATAATTGCTCGCGTCTTGTAGGCGATGTTTGCGTCTAATGCTTGCCTGCGAAATTTATGAAAGAATTAAGTGCATGGCTTTTTCATGGACTCATTCCCGTCTTGTAGGCCCTTTGTTTCATAGAGTAGATAATCCGGTTGCTTCCAAGACACGCAATTGGCAAACTTTCCTTGAAGTAGTTGAGTCGAGACTGACAGTGTTTTGGTTTAATGTCCTGGAAAAATATCCAGCATGCCTATGGTAATAAGAAGGAGGCCCCACCCTACCTACATACACAACCCTCCACACACACACACACATACTACGACCCTAACTCCATGAATCTTCCCAAGACTACACAGTGCACCCCACCCCGTATTTCTTAATTTAACTCATAAAATCAAAAATTAAAATTAAAAGCCCAAAACTTTACCCAACACCTCTACCCTCTATCTATATATATTCTCAAATCATACCTCTAGTTCTAGTCAACAAAAACACCTCATCCCTCTCTGTCTCTGTCTCGCTTGCTCCTCTCTCTTCACAACAACAACAACAACAAAAAAGAAATGGATGGAAGCTGCGTAGATGAGAGCACAACTAGTAGTACTGATAACTCCATATCCATCACACCAACCTCCCTCACTCCTCCACCTCCAGCTACCACAACAAAATCACCACCTGAGTCACTTTGCCGTGTTGGGAGCGGCAATAGTGTGATTCCATAAGAAAACACAATTAATGTCAGTATCGGTATGTGGTCCATTAACTCGATGATTTTGGAAGGACCATCTTTCTTGGAATATTGATGATACTCTTTTTAGTGACTTTTCTTTGCATATGACCACCGCAATTTGATAGGTGGGGCAGTAAAAACTCCAGCACAAGCACCGTGGCCCTCTAGTAATATCAGAAAATACTTTTGTTTAAATTTCCAAAATCTATTGCATTTGATGAGCACCATGCCCATACATGAACTTCTTTGGGGAAAATAAAATAAAGAAGCAGGAATGATGTGGGGCAGTAAACTCAACGTGAAGAAAACAATACGAGCACCGTAACCTATATCTAGCATTCCAAAATACAGAAGGATTGATCTTTTTTCTTTTCACCATAAAAAGCCGAATCAACTTCAACATTCCTTTATTATTCCGGGAATAGCTATTTACTTACTACGTTATAGATAAAATAGATTCACCAAAAAATCATCTAATCGGAGCCAAATCCAACATGCAAAACCCAATAAGAGTCCAGAACTTTCCAATATGGAAAAGGCCCAGCTAACGAGCCCATAATCTCATTCAGACACGGCCTAGTAGCCGAGCTCATCTGGATAATAGAAATATCCAAGGAAGCGCGTGGTCAAAACCCTTAAGGAAGGTCACGCGCCTCCAAAACCGGTGTTTACTGCCTAGCTTACATTGTTAAACAACTCGTAGCACCAAAAATTAAAAATGAAGAAAGGGAATGCCAACAGTCATAGTGAAGCAGGCAGCTTCAAATAAAATGCAATTTGAGCAATGTGAGTTGATGGAATGCCAAGAATCATTGTTTTCTCAAACTACTCAGTTTTTATTGGTCTCAAGAATTTGCCACTCAAAAGAACAAGCATTCTATCTTTTATCTGGATGCTCCCCAAACAAAGTTTTTTTACTTCAGCAAAATAAAAATGACGCAAGGCCATGATGAATAACTTTACAACAATGCAGCATTTCAACACAATCTATACAGCACAAACAAAAATTGGCAACCGTAAAAAAAAATGGAGAGAGAGAGAGGGAGGGGAAAACCAGATTGCTGCTAGAAAGAACTCCAATTGCCAGAACTCTTTTTGGTAGTTTGATCTTCAGATGAAACCTTAAAGGGGGCACTGGAGCCAAATGGATCTCCATCATCAAATGAAGAGAATGCACGACTGTGGCCAAAATCTTTGGAACTGTTTATGGAGTCGAACCTTGTAAGCTCTTCTCGTGGTGAAAAGCCCCCTTCATTCATGCTGAAAGAATCAAATCTCGAGTAATTGTCAAAATGGTCCCCTGCTTCGCTGAACCTTGGAGAGTTGCCAAATCTTGACATTGGAGAACCTGCAACAGATTCTTCAAAAAATATACTCTTTTTCTGGAAATTATTCGTTGTTGCCGTGGATTCTGTTCTGATTGGCTTTAGACCAAAATCATCAGATCCAAAGAAATCTCTCTCGTTCTCAGAAGAGTCCTGCTAGATGACACAACCAAATAATTGAGGGCAATGTGAAGAGATATCTCAGACTTTATGAAGAAATAATTGAGGGCACTGTGAAGAGATAACTTAATTTCAAATTAAATAACTATTAAATGATAAAATTAAAAAAAATTAATTAAAAAAATTAAAAAATAAATAATTTGTGTTAATTCTTATTAACCTGTCAAACCTATCATCTGGATCATATGATAGAAATAACTCTATATAAAATAAATCAAAATAAATTATGAAGTTCAATTCTCGATCAATCCAATATTAAAGGATGAAATTAAAAAAAATCAATTAAAAAAATTGAGTTAATTCAGGTTAACCAGCCAGACTCGTGACCTATGTAATAAGACCGAGATAACCTCATAGAAAGCAAAAACAAATATGAAGTTTAATCCCCAGTCAACCAAATATTGAAGGATAAAATTAAGAAAAAAAATTAAACTAAAAAAATGGCAAACAAACCTGAGTTAACCTGCGACTCGAGATAAGAAATCTCATTATTTAGGGATGAAATTAAAAAAAATAAAAACAAAAAAAACCTTAGTCAACCTGGGTTAACTTGCCAAATTGTGACCTTGATAATGAAACCATGATAATTTTATAGAAAGCAAGACCAAAAAAAATATGAAGTCTGATTTCAAATCAAACAAATATTAAAGGATAAAATAAAAAGAAAATAAAAAATGACAAAAAAATGACTTGAGTTAAACTGTCAAACTCGTGATCCGGATCAAGAAATCAGGATAACCTTATAGAAAGTAAATAAAAAAATAACATGAGTCATAGAAAATAAATCAAAATAAATTATGAAATTTGATTTTCAATAAACCCATTGCTGAAAGTTGAAATTGAAGAGAGAAAAAATCAATCTAAAAACTGGATATAATAAAACGACCTCAGTCTACACGGGTAACCTGTAAAACACGTGATCCAAGTCATAAGACTGGAATCAACTCATAGAAAACAAATCAGAATAAATCATGAAGCTTAATTCATAATCAACTTAATGCTGAAAGATGAAATTGGAAAAATATCAATTAATAAATACAAAAAAAACTCGAGTCAACTAGGTTAACCAGCCAAACTCGCAACTTGAGTCATGAAATTGAGATAACCTCATAAAAAACAAACCAAAAAAAATCATGAAGCACAATTCTCAATCAACACAATGTTGAAGGATGAGATTGAAAAAAAAATATCAATTAAAAAAAAAACTCGAATCAACCGAGTTAACCCGCCAAACCTTTGACATAGATTATAAGACTAGACCCATGTATAAAGCAAATCAAAATAAATTACGAAGCTCAATCTCCAAGAAACTAAATGTTAAAGTATGAAATTAGAAAAAACATAAGTTTGAAAAAAAAAAAGGGGGAAAGCACTATTAGAATGAATAGTGTTTTGTGAGGTGACGTATAGTAAAATCATCGCTTCTTTTAGTTTATACTACTAGTTATTTGACATGCACTTCTCTACGGGTTAGATAATTTTTTTTGAAGAAAAAACATATGCAAGCTTTTCAAATGTGTTTTTGTACAAAAATAAATCTAATTGTAAATCGAAAGGCATATACATGCATTTAATTAAATAAATCGAGAATCATCTCTTCAGATAAATACAGGAAAAAATGTTAACGTGTCTATTATATTTGTCCAGCTGCAAGTTGATTTTTTTTTTTCTAACGTAAATGAATTAATGTGTTTTTTGACGGCGAGTAAACAATATAATTGTGAAATAAAAAGTCAAAACTTACATATAATAAAATTCAGTGAAGATCATATGAGTTGGTAAAGAAATGCAAGATCTCAAGCTTATTTTTAATGCAGTATAAAAATGAAACAATGTGACAATTACTATATTGAAACATCATTTTTTTAGTCTTTATATAATAATATTTCAAGAAAACAAATTACAAAAGAATAAAGATAAGAACAAAAAAGTAGTATAAATTAAAATTAATAATATTACAATGTTTGTGTATTCTCGTAATTTTAGACCTAGTTTGTTGTTTATTTTTTAGTTTTAAAAGCATTTAAAAAAATAATTATTTTATTTTATGTTTTTGCTTTAAATTATTTTTTTATGATTTTAGATTTTTTTGATGAGCTATGTTAAAAATAAAATTTTAAAAATACAAAAAAAATTATTTAAATATATTTTCAAATAAAAAATAATTATAGTAAAATAAAAAATGGATTGTTAGTGATATTACCCTCCAGTCCTGTACGATTCTTGCAAGAATTAGAAATACCGCGCTGGTATAAAAAGACTTAGCCAATAGCTGCTTGGGCTTCGTTTCGTATACATGTTTGTATAGTTTGTTTTTGTTTAGGTTCAATTGAAGGCCTCGAACAAGAAAGAAACTGATGCGGGGCTGTAATCATTAAAGAAAATTATTGAATATATATACAGCCATGGGATAATTAATAAAATCCTAAATAAATATATTATCCTTGCATTCTAATATAATTGCAGAATTGCATCGGCGACTTGTCAATTGTCACCAAGATAATTAATGGGTATATATATAGAGCTTTCATGCAGGTGAATATGAACTGTCATATAATCATTTGTTATAATTACACCATGTAAAACATTTAGCATATACGATCTATGGAAAAATATGATGCTCCAAATAATTTTTTTTTCCTGGCTTGTCTAAGAGCATCAGGACAGTTGCAACTTTAAAAATTGGTTTCAATCTTTTATAAATCAGATGCTGATACGAAGAAATCATGTGCTCATAATCGGATACTATGATATATTTTCTCTGTTAGTAAATGTCTCTGAGACTGAAAATAATCTATAGCTAGGCATCCTGTACAGCTACGCACAATGTTGTGTATTACTACTAGATAGATATGGTGGAGGGAGGACATCTCAATTCACCATTCTTTGAAGTCAAAGCTTGGTTCCAAACATGAGACGTAAATCTTCCTTTGGAGTGGAAGATGATTGAAAATTCCGTCTGTGCCCAATGATAAATAATAAGGTGCTTGATTCAGAAAAAAAAAAAGAGCAAAACATGTTGCTCAGATAGTGACAGGAGTCAGAACAGACTGTAGAGAGTAGATCCAAACACTGCTTTCAGGCATCTATTATACAAGAGCTTGCAGGGACAAATTAATGGAGTTAACAAATATCTTCTGCATATTTCAAGTGTGGATTTGCCTAATTATAAGATGAGTGATGATTTCAATTTAACCTAGACGTACAGAGAGGTAGACTTAATATGATGCTCATGTATATTGATACTATCATGCAAAAGAAAAGTGTGCATTATTAAAATTACAAAGACATGTAGTGTGCTAAAACAAAACAAAAGAACAAACAGTTCATCCAAATTTAAGAAATACTATAAACGCATGCTCTTGGAGGCTCTCGTTGAAGTTCCATGTGAGCTCGAAGTTGACTTTTGTAGGGAATTCCGACCGGTGATGTTCTGATATTTGCCCATTGGAGGCTAAGCACACTGACACAATATTTAACGTGGTTCGGCAAACCGCCTACATCCACGGGAGAAGCCATTTGATTATATAGGGAGAGAACAAGATTTACAACAATAGAGGAGGAGGAATCATCCCCTCTTTGGCAACTCTCAACCTCACTCTATTTCTCTCTTTTCAGTGCTGCAATGGCAGCTACTGCTGGCTGCCTTGGCAGCCCACTCTCTCCTACATTTCTCACATCTTTGGCTCTACACACTCTCTCATTTTGCTCTCTAATGTATGCCTCTATTTATAGGCATCCATGACAGCTCCTCCAGCTCTTTTGTCAACAATGGTGGCCACCAACTCCAGCCCATCTTCAACAATGGTGGCTGCCAACCTTTGACATTCCGGAAGGGCTGCTGCATTTGTCAATGGACGGTGCCGTCCATTAATGGTTGCTGCACATTAATGGCAACCAACCCAACAATCACCCCCCTTTGCCATTTATGTGGGCAATTGTCCTCTTGCTTTTTCAGCACATGCTTGCATTCTGCAGCTCTTCCAAGCTTACAATTTTGAGAGCGTCTTTGGCCAAGTTTCCAGGTACTTGCCAAACCTTTCAATCACCAGAGTCATCCAAGCACCCCTTTGCTCACTCCAAAGGATCACTTCAACCAGATGGTTTGTCATATCTCATCTGAAGAGTGTTTAACGCTTGTCTCTGGAACAACATCCCCCTTCAAGCATATCAACCATGCTTGGCCCGGAATGATTTATCAAGCCTTACACCAAGGCTTACAACACCCCCTCAAACGGATATTTCCAAGTGCGACAGTCATTGAGTATTTTAATGTGATCACAAGCTCACCACTCTTCCAAGAGTCTACTCATCCCGGAGTTGCGTCTGCTCTTTGTTCCTCCCTAGGAACCACGCCTTACTTTTCCGTGAGTCTTCCGCTCTTAGTCTCAAGAGTCCAGGTGGCTCTCCCTTTTAACCATGGGGACAGCCCATTAAAGGTTGATTCATCTCTATCTTCATACTCTGAGTATTATAATGTCATTACTGAGCTCACCACCTTGACAAGAGTCAACTTGTTCCCGGAACCTGCGCATGCCCTCTGCTCCTTCATAGCAGTCGCGTCTTAATGCTCCACAAGCCATCCACTTATTGTCCAAGGCAAATGTCTTCTAGCTCATTGATCTTTAGCATGGGGGCAATATCCATGAAAATCAATCCTGCATTTGTCTCCATACTCATCATAGCCTCTTTATTGGCTATACATTTGTCCACTTATATCCAGCCATCATATCGGCTTTGGGGCGTTCTGAAATTGAGCTCCTATCATGGCCCTCACACCTTCTCCTGAGGTGTCTCCACCTGTCTTCATGAGATGGTCTAAACTTGGACTCATATCATGGTCCTCACACCTTCTGTCTGAGGTGTCTCCGCCTGTCGTCATGAGACGGTCTGAACTTGGACTCATATCATGGTCCTCACACCTTCTCCTGAGGTGTCTCCGCCTGTCGTCATGAGACGGTCTGAACATGGACTCATATCATGGTCCCCACACCTTTTATCTGAGGTGTCTTCGCCTGTCGTCATGAGACGGTCTGAACTTGGACTCATATCATGGTCCTCACACCTTCCATCCGAGGTGTCTCCGCCTGTCGTCATGAGACGGTCTGAACTTGGACTCATGTCATGGTCCTCACACCTTCCATCCGAGGTGTCTCTGCTCGTCGTCATGCGGTGGTTTCTACTTGGGCTAGTTTCATGGCCCACACACCTTCTGCCTGAGGTGTCTCCGCTCATCGTCATGTGGCGGTTTGTACTTGGGCTCGTTTTATGGCCCACACACCTTCTGCCTGAGGTGTCTCCGTCCGTCATGAAGCGGTCACATCCTCCTTCATCGGGGATGTCTCCAGTGGCTCTAAGATTCTCTACCACCATGTGGACTTGGGAGAGATCATTGTCACTGATCACATAGAAAGAGAGAGTTGTGGTGCACTCTTCGCAATCTCATTTTCTATGTTTGGAGCTTCTATGCCTTTCTGCTTGATAGCTCCTCCCACACCAACTCTCTTTGGTGTCTTCGCCTTTCATCGGCGGTCGCACCCCCTTAATAAGTGCTTCTGCAACAGCTCATCTTTCCATCCTTGCATGCATTGGAAAGGTCCTCGCTTGTTGCCTTTATCAAGAGCACAAGAGACTTCCTGTTGTACAACTTTTCACACAGTCTCTGCTCTGAGCTTCATCTGGGAACTCTTCTTCTCCTTGCATCTGTTGTCTCATTACAGTACCTCGTTGGATCCTTCGGGTACTCCTGCACAATCTCCGTGTGCTCTCGTGCAATTTCGGTTCTCCAGATTTCTCCCTATTCTTTGCTTTTATGTTTGACAGCAGCTCATCCTGTCACAACATTTATCCAAGTCAAAATAGGGTGCCAATCTTTATCTCTTTGTGTATTTCTCTTCCATTATCAGGGTCTTCATCAATTCTCCCTTCGAGAAATTACAGTCACCGAATCTAACTTCTTTGGAGAAATCACCACTCCATCAGATCCTTGAACATACAGAACCCAACTGTTCCTTTGTGCCGTCATCTTGCTAGTCTTCAACAGTTTCATTACAAACTGTTACATATATAAAAATAGTACTGTGTGGATGATCCTTCAACTAAGCAAGTTCCCAGGAAAGATTTGGAGGGGTCACACTGGTCCAGCTTAAAACCCAATCTCCTAGACAGAACTTCTTAGAACGTATCTATCCACCATACTGCCTTTTCGTATATACAACCATTTGCTAGCTTTGTTGCGGCTTTCCTTTACAAGTGATCTGGGGTATCCCGGTTTTATACCTGATTTCTCAACATCTGGCGAGACTACCAGTTCTTAGATTCGTCAAGATTGGTCTTCATCAATTTCCACTCTTCACCTCAAATTATCCACATGATCAGGTGTCCAGAGTATCCCAATTTTGCCTTCCCTCAAGGCAATTAAAATTTCTCCCCACTTAGCAGTTCAGCACATGTAATTGGGTAAACATGTGCGATTCTTCTTCTTCATCTCCATCGACCACCACGATGACCTTCAGATGCCTCCTGATCGGGCAATCTCTCTTAATACTTCACCATCATCATTTCTAGTCTCAATCTCAACGATCGGACCGTACCATTGCATCCAGAATGATCAAATTAGCTGAAAACAAGTCTGAAATCATCCAAATCGCATTTCAGACGGCTAAGATTTGATCAAAACAATTCTGGCCTGATAAACGGCTCAGATTCAATCTCAGATCCGGTTGCACGTAGGATCCGCTACGCTGGATCCTATCCCTCGGCTCGCGGCTCGGCTCCCACTCAGCTCGGCTCCAACTGGCTCGGCTCAACTCAGCTCGGCTCGCGGCTGATGACGTGGCAGGTGGTCCCACTGTGCTGACGTGGCAGCTGACTGGGCGCTGACATGGCATGCCTACTGTGCATGCTGACATCACACTTACATCAGGCTGATGTCATCCCTGGCATGCCTACTGTGCATGCTGACATCACAATTATGTCATGCTGACGTAATTAATATCCGGGTCAGCCATGTGAGTCGGGTCAACTGGTATTCGGGTCGGGTCAGCCCATCCGGGCGAAAAAGACGCGTGGCACGCGTAGGGCGCGTAGGCAGACGCCTTACCGGAGAGTGATGGAGAGTGCGGCCATGTCCGACGTCCGATTTTGACGCCGTTTTCACCAGTGGCTTCGTCTCGTCCTCCTCTACACAGTGGTATGGTCAAAACACAATTTTGACAACTTTCATTTTTTAGCAAAAATCAAACACCACTTCAAACCATATGCTCTGATACCAATTGTAGGGAATTCTGACCGGTGATGTTCTGATATTTGCCCATTGGAGGCTAAGCACACTGACACAATATTTAACGTGGTTCGGCAAACCGCCTACATCCACGGGAGAAGCCATTTGATTATATAGGGAGAGAACAAGATTTACAACAATAGAGGAGGAGGAATCATCCCCTCTTTGGCAACTCTCAACCTCACTCTATTTCTCTCTTTTCAGTGTTGCAATGGTAGCTACTGCTGGCTGCCTTGGCAGCCCACTCTCTCCTACATTTCTCACATCTTTGGCTCTACACACTCTCTCATTTTGCTCTCTAATGTATGCCTCTATTTATAGGCATCCATGACAGCTCCTCCAGCTCTTTTGTCAACAATGGTGGCCACCAACTCCAGCCCATCTTCAACAATGGTGGCTGCCAACCTTTGACATTCCGGAAGGGCTGCTGCATTTGTCAATGGACGGTGCCGTCCATTAATGGTTGCTGCACATTAATGGCAACCAATCCAACAACTTTTTCAGCGAGGAACTGTGATCTCACCAACATTTGTGTGCATGTCAAGATTTCGCAGCTCCAACAAAGAAATCTCGAGACCTCCCAATAATCTCTTGGGAGATAGAAATTCTTGAGACACGAATTTCATTGAAGGTCGATTTTTTGGATTTGAATGTAAGCAAGAAAATATCAGACTTGCAATGGTACATATATTCTGTATGACAATCTCATTTGTTGGAGGTGGCAAACGAGGATCTAACACTTCTTTCAGTGTAATAGCCTGAGCAGATGATGATAGGATATCTCCCGGATGCCTTCCCATCAAAGTTTCAAGCGCCACAACTCCGAAGCTGTACACATCACATTTCTCTGTCACCACCATAGTATAAGCCAACTCTGTCCATATACAAAACGAAATTAAAAAATATATATAAAAAAAAAAAACAGAGAGTTTGCTTTAGTTATGCAGTGCATGAGTGGTAAATATGTATGTTAAGAAGAAATATTTTTACCTGGGGCAATGTATCCATAGGTACCAGCAAGTACAGTATGGTTGGACGAATCCGGATCTAGAAGTCTAGCCACACCAAAATCAGCAACAAAAGACTTGGATTCTGAATTCAACAGAACATTGCTGCTTGATATGTCTCGATGAACAATTGGTGGGTTGCACTCATGATGCAAGTAAGATAATGCGTGAGCAATGTCTTCGATGATGTGTGCTCTTTTCATCCACTTCAATTCCACAGCTCCAACATCATTTCTCAAGGCACAAAACAAGCTTCCCTTTTCCATGTACTCGTAAACAAGAAACATGCAGCGCTGGTGCAAACAGAATCCATAAAGCTTTACAATGCTCCTGTGACGTATTTGTGTGAGCAGTTCCACCTCATTTTTGAAACTCTTGTCAAAAGCCGGCTCCTCTGCCTCTCGACGATGAAGTTTCTTCAAGGCAACTAATTTCCCACTTGGAAGTTGCGCTCGGTAGACGCTCCCATAACCACCGGTTCCGATACAATATCTAAGGTCAAAGTTCTCCGTCGCTGCAATGATGTCTTCGTATGCAATCCTCCCATCATAATTCCATATGGAAAACAAGTCTCCATTCTTTGATGATGTTGTCTCAGGTTCGGTAGCCTTGCATCGAGACAGATAACATCCGAGACACAAGAGACAAAGTGAAATGGTGGTGATAGGAAGAAATATTTTGATGGAATGAATTATTCTGGAGTCTTTTGAAGGCAACAAGTAGGTTTTTGAAGGTGGGGGGTAAATAGATGGACAACGTGAGAAATCAGGGTGTAAATCTTTGTTGCCCTCAAATGCAGTAGCTTTTAAAGTTGCAGAATCATTGTTAATTTGCCCATGAACAAAATCACATGTGAAATGAAAATTAAAGGGCGGTGGCAAAGGCAAGGAAACAGAGCCTGAGAGATTATTGTAACTAAAATTCACATATTGTAAAGAGTCCAAATCATATAGTTCGGAGGGTATCTCTTCACTTAAATTATTGAAGCTCAAATCTAGGTAGGCCAAATTATTACAATACTTCAAAGATGAAGGGATGGATCCGTTGATTTGGTTGTGAGAAAGGTATAGAGTTGTCAAGTTTGTTAAATTGCCTAACAAAAAAGGAATCAAACCGGTAATTTGGTTGTAGGAAAGATCTAGAAGAATCAAATTGGATAAAAGGCTCAAAGTTGAAGGAATCGAACCACTGGTACTGTTTGAACTCAAATATAATTCTTCCAAATTTGTCAAGTTCTGTATTTTCAAAGGGATGGATCCGTTGATTTGGTTGTGAGAGAGGTCTAGTATTATCAAGCTTGTTAAATTGTCTAACAAAAAAGGAATCAAACCGGTGATTTGGTTGTTGGAAAGATCTAGAAAAGTCAAATTCGATAAAAGGCCCAAAGTTGAAGGAATCGAACCACTGATACTGTTTGAACTCAAATATAATTCTTTCAAATTTGTCAAGTTTTGTGTTTCTAAAGGGGTGGATCCGTTGATTTGGTTGTGAGAGAGGTCTAGTATTATCAAGCTTGTTAAATTGCCTAACAAAAAAGGAATCAAACCGGTGATTTGGTTGTCGGAAAGATCTAGAGAAATCAAATTGGATAAAAGGCCCAACGTTGAAGGAATCGAACCACTGATACTGTTTGAACTCAAATATAATTCTTTCAAATTTGTCAAGTTCTGTATTTCTAAAGGGATGGATCCATTAATTTGGTTGTGAGAGAGGTCTAGCATTGTCAAGCTTTTTAAATTGCCTAATGAAAAAGGAATGAAACCAGTGATCTTGTTGCCACCGAGATGTAAATATTGTAGATTCGTCAAATTTCCTATTTTTAAAGGGATAGGTCCATTGATTTGGTTGCCCAAAAGATCTACAAAATTCAAATTGGATAAAAGGCCCAGAGTTGAAGGAATTGAACCACCTAGGATATTAGAGGAAAGATCTAAATATTCAAGGTTCGTCAAATTTCTTATTTCGAAAGGTATGGATCCATTGATTTTGTTCACATGAAAGATCAAAGACCTCAACTTGGCTAACCTACCCAATGTCCGAGGGATTGGACCATTAAGTGTATTATAACTCACGTCCAAAATCTCTAGATTTCTCATGTTCCCTATTTCTCTAGGGAGGGCACCTTCGAGTCTATTATGATCCATAAATAAATGCGTTAGATTGTCCAAATGACAAAGTGCCGAGTGGATTGGGCCGCTGAAGCTGTTATAAGACAAGCTCAAAGTAACAAGACTTTTAAGATTGCCTAGTTCTGGAGGGATGGAATTGATGAAATTATTGGAAGAAAAATCAAGCTCAACTAATCGGCTGAGATTTCCAAGTGAAGACGGTAACTCACCTGCTAGATAATTTGAGGACAGGTTGAGGTATCTGAGTTGTGGGAGGATAGAAATTTGATGCGGGATGCTCCCACTGAGCTCATGGTTGGCCAGGTGGAGACGGACAAGGTTTGAGAAGCAAGAAAAGTTCATCTTTCCAAACTTATTTCCCACCTTGAGGAACTCTGGAGGTGGGGAAATCTCAGTGATGCTTCCAGCCCGATCACAGACTATGCCAGTCCACTTGCAACGATGTGAGGTGAGGTTGCTGTAGTCACTCCACCATCCACTCTCAAGCAAAGCCTTGCCTTCTGATGCTAGCAAGGCTGAGTCATCAAGTGCAGCCACAAGACCAGTACTAGATACAAAAATACAGGACAAGAAAAATGAGATGCTTAAAACTGCAAGAAGTTTTGGCTCATAATCAATGGACGCCATGTTTGTGTCTAATGCTTCCCTTCAATGATAATGCTAAATTTATTAATGAAGTCCATGGCATTCCCATGGACTCGTTCCAAGTCTTTCACGCGTTGTGATTAAGAAAAAGGCTTACAAATCACCAATAGTGGATTTTGGGAATTAAGAAGGCCAATCAGTTAATTCTATTCTCCCTGATTTTCATGGAAAGAGACCGAGTAGAAAAATAATGCTAATACATAGTAGTATTCTGATCATCGTACGTGCCATTAATTTTTGGATTTGATTCGTAGTCAATCCGTATTGCCCATGTCATTCGTAGTCAATCCTTATTGGTCTCAACAATCTTTCACTCAAAAGAACAGGCATTCTATTTTTTATCACGAACAGTGGCATTTGAAAACTAAGAAGGCCAGGCAGTCAATCCATCCTTCCATGGAAAGAGACCGTGTAGAAAATAATTCCTCGCGTCTTGTAGGCCATGTTTGCGTCTAATGCTTGCCTGCGAAATTTATGAATGAATTAAGTGCATGGCTTTTTCATGGACTCATTCCACGTCTTGTAGGCCCTTTGTTTCATAAATAGAGTGGATAATCAGGTTGCTTCCAAGAACATGCAATTGGCAAACTTTCCTTGAAGTAGTTGAGTCGAGACTGACAGTGTTGGGAGAGCACCCTACCAGACATGGTTTAATGTCCTGGAAAAATATCAGCCACATTAGCATGCCTATGGTAATAAGAAGAAGGCCCATTTCTGTTTCTATAAGAAAACACAATTAATGTCAGTGACGTATGTGGTCCATTAACTCGATGATTATGGAAGTACCATCTTTTTTGGAATATTGATGATGCTCTTTTTTTAGTGACTTTTCTTTGCATATGACCACTGCAATTTGATAGGTGGGGCAGTAAAAACTCCAGCACAAGCACCGTAGCCCTCTAGTAATATCAGAAAATACTTTTGTTTAAATTTCCAAAATCTATTGCATTTGATGAGCACCATGCCCATATATAAACTTCTTCGGGGAAAATAAAATAAAGAAGCAGGAATGATGTGGGGCAGTAAACTCAAGTGAAGAAAACAATACGAGCACCGTACCTATATCTAGCATTCCAAAATACAGAAGGAATGATCTTTTTTCTTTTCCCCATAAAAAGCCGAATCAACTTCAATCAACTTCAACATTCCTTTATTATTCCGGGAATAGCTATTTACTTACTACGTTATAGATAAAATAGATTCACCAAAAAATCATCAAATCGGAGCCAAAGCCAACATGCAAAACCCAATAAGAGTCCAGAACTTGCCAATATGGAAAAGGCCCAGCTAACGAGCCCATAATCTCATTCAGACACAGCCTCGTAGCCTAGCTCATCTGGATAATAGAAATATCCAAGGAAGCGCGTGGTCAAAACCCTTAAGGAAGGTCACGCGCCTCCAAAACCGGTGTTTACTGCCTAGCTTACATTGTTAAACAACTCGTAGCGCCAAAAATTAAAAAATGAAGAAAGGGAATGCCAACAGTCATAGTGAAGCAGGCACCTTCAAATAAAATGCAATTTGAGCAATGTGAGTTGATGGAATGCCAAGAGTCATTGTTTTCTCAAACTACTCTGTTTTTATTGGTCTCAAGAATTTGCCACTCAAAAGAACAAGCATTCTATCTTTGATCTGGATGCTCCCCAAACATAAGTTTTTTTACCTCAGCAAAATAAAAATGAAGCAAGGCCATGATGAATAACTTTACAACAATGCAGCATTTCAACACAATTGTCTTTTGAAACCAAAGATGATGCATGGGTCCATGCGTTCACTGCAAGACTTTTAATTCTATCAATTCCAATGCCTAAGACAATAGCTTCAGATTGTCTAGCTAGTCCTTTTCTTTTTCCACAAAGAAGAAAAAGGTTCACCAATAGCATCATTTGGAAATTCAGAAGGCCAGTCAGTTAATCTATTCTCCCTGACTTTCTTGGGAAAAGATCGAGTAGAAAATAATCCAAATACATGTATTCTGATCCTCTTGCCATTAGTTTGTGGATTTCATTCTAAGTCTATTCGAATTTTAACATCTTTTAAGGTTTGTATGTTTTTTTGGTTTCAAAAATATTTTGAAAAAAATTAAATTTTTTTATTTTTTTTTTACTTCAAATTAATAATTTTTTTTAGTGTTTTCATATTAGTTTGATATGTTAATATTAAAAATAATTTTTTAAAAAATATATATATTATTTTGATGCATTTCCGAGCAAAACGTACTTTGAAAAATAATCACTACCACACTCTCAAATATCCCTTTAGGCCCTTACTTTCAAAAATAAAGTAGACTAGATTATTGTCTGCACTATGTTGCAGGTCGGATTAATTTTTTTAACGTCAAAAAATATCTAGATGCCATTAATGTGTTTTCTAGTTGAAAAAAATTAAAACATGTAGGGGTTAATTTGATGTGATCAGGTCAACTTAACGGGCTCAAAGACAACTTGGAAAATCGTTAAAAATATAGTTTGACTAAAAAAATTCAAGATGGCATGTTTTTTTAAAAAATATTGAGACGAAAACATATTAGATCTACCCGAGTAAACCTGTCAAATTCACGACCCAAAACATAAGACCGAAATAACCACATAGAAAGCAAACCAAAACCAAATATGAAACTCAATTCTCAATTAAATCAATGTAAAAGGATGAAATTAAAAAAAAAGATCAAAAAACAAACAACTCGAGTTAACTCGGGTTAACCTGTTAAAGCTATAACCTAAGTCATATGACTAAGATAACTCCTTATAAACCAAATAAAAAAAAATTATAAAATTTAATTCTCAATTAATCCAATATTGAAGGATAAAATTGAAAAAAAAATTAATTAAAAAAAACTGAGTCAACTCAGGTTAACCAGTCGAACTCTTGAACTATGTAATAAGACTAAGATAAGCTTATAGAAAATAAAAATAAAGATGAAGTTTAATCTCAAATCAATCAAATATTAAAGAATAAAATTGAAATAAATAAATAAGGACAAACAAACCTAAGTTGACATGTGACTCAAGATAAGAAATCTTAATGTTTAATGATGAAATAAAAAAAATAATAAAAAAAAGACTTAAGTCAACCCATGTTAACTCGCCAAACTGTAACCCTAGTAATGAAACCGGGATAACTTTATAAAAAGCAAGACCAAAAAAAATATGAAGCCTGATTCCAAATCAATCAAATGCTAAAGGATAAAATTAAAAAAATAAATAAAAGATAACAAAAAAAAATGACATAAGTTAAACTGTCAAACCCGTGATCCGGGTCAAAAAATTAAGATAACCTTATAGAAAGTAAACAAAAAAATAACATGAGTCAACTCGGGTCAACCTGATAAATCCATAGAAAGTAAATCAAAACAAATTATGAGCTTAATTTTCAATAAACTCATTGTTAAAGGTTGAAATTGAAGAAAAAAAATTCAATATAAAAATAGGACACAATAAAACAACCTCAGTCTATATGTGTTAACCTGCAAAATACGTGACCCAAATCATAAGACCAAGATAACTTCATAGAAAATAAATCAAAATAAATAATGAAACCTAATTCATAATCAACTCAATATTGAAAAATAAAATTGGAAAAATATCAATTAAAAAAAGACAAAAAAAAAATCGAGTCGACTGGGTTAACCCACCAAACTCGCGACTCGACTCATTAAATCAGGATAACCTCATAAAAAACAAACCAAAATAAATTATGAAGCATAATTATCAATCAATCCAATGCTAAAGGATGGGATTGAAAAAAAATCAATTAAAAAAAACTCAAATCAACTGAATTAACCTGCTAAACCCGTGACATAGATTACGAGACTAGGCTAACCACATATAAAGTAAACCATAATAAATTATAAAGCTCAATCTCCAATAAACTAAATGTTGAAGTATAAAATTAGGAAGAAACATAGATTTAGGAGGGAAAAACACTATTAAAATGAATAGTGTTTTGTGAGGTGATGAACAATAAAATCATCAACTCTTTTAGTTTATACTACTAGTTATTTGAAATGCACTCCTCTCCGGGCTAAATAATGTTTTTGGAAGAAAAACACATGCAAGCTTTTCAAATGTGTTTTTGTACAAAAAGAAATCTAACTGTAAATCAAAAGGCATATACATGCATGTAAGAAAATAAATCAAGAATCATCTCTGCCAATAAATACAAAAAAAATATTAGCATGTCTATTCGATTCGCGTAGTTGCAAGTTGATTATTATTTTGTTCTAACACAGATGAATTAATATGTAGGTGTTATTAACATGTTTTTTGACGGCGAGTAAAAAATATTGTTGTGAAACAAAAGGTTAATGCTTACATATAATATAATATAGTGAAGTTCATATACGTTAATAAAGAAATATAAGATTTTCAGCTCATTTTTAATGTTGTTTAAATATAGAACAACGTTGTAGTTGCTATATTAAAACATCATTTTCTTAGTCTTTGTATAATATTTCTTGTGAAGTGGAACCGGAAGTTTCATATGCAATGAAAATAATTACAAAATAATAAAGATAAGAATAAAAAATAGTATAAATTAAAATTAATAATATTACAATACTTGTAAATTCTAGTAATTTTAGAGTCAGTTTATTGTTTGTTTTTTGCGTTTTAAAAATATTTTTTTTATTTTTTGCTTTAAATTAATTTATTTATTTTTAATAATTTTAGATTTTTTTGATGTGATGATATCAAAAATAAATTTTAAAAAATAAAATAATATTATTTCAATATATTTTAAAAAATAATTACTAACAAATCAGAAAATGGATTGTTAGTGATCTTGCCGACCAGTCCTGTACGATTCTTGCACGAATTTGAAATCCCGCGCTGGTATAAAAAGGCTTAAGCCGATAGCTGCTTGGGCTTTGTTTCGTAGACATGTTAGAATAGTTTGTTTTTGTTTTGGTTCAATAGAAGGCCCGACAAACCTCGAACAAGAAAGAAACTGATGCGGAGCTGTAATCATTAAAGGAAATTATTGAATATACATAGCCATGAGATAATTAATAAAATCCTAAATAAATATATTATCCTTGCATTCTAATATAATTGCAGAATTGGATCGGCGACTTGTCAATTGTCACCATGATAATGGGTATATAGAGCTTTCATGCAGGAGAATATGAACTGTCATATAATCATTTGTTCTAATTAGACTATGTAAAACATTTAGCATATACAAGCTTTTTCTTATTTAAAGATATCATGAAGGGGAAATTAATGGGATGATCAATGTGATAACAAGGTAAAGTTCAACTTTAAAAATTGGTTTCAACCTTTTATAAATCAGATGCTGATACGAAGAAATCATGTGCTCATAATCGGATACGTACTATGATATATTTTCTCTGTTAGTAAATGTCTCTGAGACTGAAAATAATCTATAGCTAGGCATCTTGTACAGCTACAATATTGTTGTGTATTATTACTAGATAGATATGGTGGTCGACTTTGTGGCAAGCCGATATCCAAAATTTACACAATGGAGGGAGGACATCTCAACTCACCATCCTTTGAAGTCAAAGCTTGGTTCCAAACATGAGACATAAATCTTGAAGTGGAAGATGATTGAAAATTCAATCTCTGCCAAATAATAAATATTGAGCAAAACATGTTGCTCAGATAGTGACAGAAGTCAGAACAGACTGTAGAGAGTAGATCCAAACACTGCTTTCAGACATCTCTTATACAAGAGCTTGCAGGGACAAATTAATGGAGTTAACAAATATCTTCTGCATATTTCAAGTGGGGATTTGCCTAATTATAAGATGAGTGATGATTTCAATTTAACCTGCTAGACAGAGAGGTAGAGTACTTAATATGATGCTCATGTATATTGATACTAGCTATCATGCACAAGAAAAGTGTGCATTATTAAAATTGCATACAATGTCACACTAAAATATTACAAAGACATGTAGTGTACTAAAACAAAAGAAAAAAAAATTATTCCAAAATTAAGAAATTCTATAAACGCATGCTCTTGGAGGCTCTCGTTGAAGTTCCAGGTGAGCTCAAAGTTGACTTTTTCAGCGAGGAACTGTGATCTCACCTACATTTGTGTGCATGCCAAGATTTCGCAGTTCCAAGAAAGAAATCTCGAGACCTCCCAATAATCTCTTGGGAGATAGAAATTCTTGAGACACGAATTTCATTGAAGGTCGATATTTTGGATTTGAATGTAAGCAAGAAAATATCAGACTTGCAATGGTACATATATTCTGTATGACAATCTCATTTGTTGGAGGTGGCAAACGAGGATCTAACACTTCTTTCAGTGTAATAGCCTGAGCAGATGATGATAGGATATCTCCCGGATGCCTTCCCATCAAAGTTTCAAGCGCCACAACTCCGAAGCTGTAAACATCACATTTCTCTGTCACCGCCATAGTATAAGCCAGCTCTGTCCATATACAAAACGAAATTAATATATATATAAAGAGAGTTTGCTTTAGTTTTGCAGTGCATGAGTGGTAAATATGCATGTTAGGAAGAAATATTTTTACCTGGGGCAATGTATCCATAGGTACCAGCAAGTACAGTATGGTTGGACGAATCAGGATCGAGAAGTCTAGCCACACCAAAATCAGCAACAAAAGACTTGAATTCTGAATTCAACAGAACATTGCTGCTTGATATGTCTCGATGAACAATTGGTGGGTTGCAATCATGATGCAAGTAAGATAATGCGTGAGCAATGTCTTTGATGATGTGTGCTCTTTTCATCCACTTCAGTTCCACGGCTCCAACATCATTTCTCAAGGCACAAAACAAGCTTCCCTTTTCCATGTACTCGTAAACAAGAAACATGCAGCGCTGGTGCAAACAGAATCCATAAAGCTTTACAATGCTCCTGTGACGTATTTGTGTGAGCAGTTCCACCTCATTTTTTAAACTCTTGTCAAAAGCCGGCTCCTCTGCCTCGCGATGATGAAGTTTCTTCAAGGCAACTAATTTCCCACTTGGAAGTTGTGCTCGGTAGACGCTCCCATAACCACCGGATCCGATACAATATCTGAGGTCGAAGTTCTCGGTCGCTGCAATGATGTCTTCGTATGCAATCCTCCCATCATAATTCCATATGGAAAACAAGTCTCCATTCTTTAATGATGTTGCCTCAGGTTGGGTAGCCTTGCATCGAGACAGATAACAACATCCGAGACACGAGACAAAGTGAAATGGTGGTGATAGGAAGAAATATTTTGATGGAATGAATTATTCTGTTGTCTTTTGAAGGTGGGGAGTAAATAGATGAACAACGTGAGAAATCAGGGTGTAAATCTTTGTTGCCCTCAAATACAGTAGCTTGAAAAATTTCAGGACTGTTGGTTCTTTGCCCATGAAGAGAATCACAGGTGAAAGACACATCAAAGGGTTGTGGCAATTGCAAGGGAACAAAGCCTGAGAGGTTATTATAACGAAAATTCACATAAGATAAAGAGGGCAAATTATGTAGTTGGGAGGGTATTTGTCCACTTAAATTATTGTAGCTCAAATCTAGATAGGTCAAATATTTACAATTCTTCAAAGATGAAGCTATGGATCCATTGATTTGGTTGTTAGATAGGTCTAGAAATGCCAAGTTTCTTAAATCTCCTAATGAAATAGGAATCGAACCACTGATTTTGTTGCCTTTGAGAAACAAACGACATAGATTTGTCAAATTTCCTATTTCTAAAGAGATGGATCCATTGATTTGGTTGTCAAAAAGATGCAAAAGAATCAAATTGGATAAAAAACCAAATGTAGAAGGAATTGAACCAGCTAGGATATTAGAGGAAAGATCTAAATGTTCTAGATTCGTCAAATTTCCTATTTGCGAAGGGATGGATCCATTGATTACGTTATAAGAAAGATCTAGATTAGTCAAATCGGATAAAAAACCTATCGTTGAAGGAATTGAACCAACTAGGATATTAGATATAAGCTGTAAATCTTTTAGATTCGTCAAATTTCCTATTTCTAAAGGGATGAATCCATTGATTGCGTTGCGAGAAAGGATCAAAGACCTCAACTTGGCTAACCTACCCAATGTTCGAGGGATTGGACCATTAAGTGTATTATAACTCACGTCCAAACTCTCTAGATTTCTCATGTTCCCTATTTCTCTAGGGAGGGCACCTTCGAGACTATTATGATCCATAAATAAATGCCTTAGATTTTCCAAATGACAAAGTGCCGAAGGGATTGGGCCGCTGAAGCTGTTATCAGACAAGGTCAAAGTAACAAGATTTTTAAGATTGCTTAGTTCTGGAGGGATGGAATTGATGAAATTATTGGAAGAAAAATCAAGCTCAACTAATCGGCTGAGATTTCCAAGTGAAGACGGTAACTCACCTGCTAGATTATTTGAGGACAGGTTGAGGTATCTGAGTTGTGGGAGGATAGAAATTTGAGGCGGGATGCTTCCATTGAGCTCATGGTTGGGCAGGTGGAGACGGACAAGGTTTGAGAAGCAAGAAAAGTTCATCTTTCCAAACTTATTTCCCACCTTGAGGAACTCTGGAGGTGGGTAAATCTTAGTGATGCTTCCAGCCCTATTACAAAATATGCCAGGCCAGTACTTGCAACGATGTGAGGTGAGGTTGCTGTATTGACTCCACCATCCACTCTCAAGCAAAGCCTTGACTTCTGATGCTAGCAAGGCTGAATCATCAAGTGCAGCCACAAGACCAGTACTTGATACAAAAATACAGGACAAGAAAAATGAGATGCTTAAAATTGCAAGAAGTTTTGGCTCATAATCAATGGATGCCATGTTTGCGTGTAATGCTTCCCTTCAATGATAATGCTAAATTTATGATTGAAGTGCATGGTTTTTTCATGAAATCGTTCCAAGTCAAGTTCCTCTGGTCTTTCACGTGTACTATTCTTACTGTCTTTTTGAAACCAAAGATGATGCATGGGCATATGCGTCCACTGCAAGACTTTTCATTCTATCAATTCCAATGCCTAAGACAATAGCTTCAGATTGTCTAGCTAGTTTTTTTTTCTTTTTCCACAATGGAGAAAAAGGTTCACCAATCGCCAATAGCATGATCATTTGGAAATTAAGAAGGCCAGTCAGTTAATCTATTCTCCCTGATTTTCGTGGAAAGAGATCGAGCAGAAAATAATCCAAATACATGTATTCTGATCCTCTTGCCATTAATTTGTGGATTTCAGTCGATCCGCATTGCACACGTCTTTTAGGCCCTTACTTTCATAAATAGAGTAGTGCTACTTGCTGTACTGCAGGTCAGATTAATTTTTTAAAAGTTAAAAACTATCTACGTGTTCTTATCATGTTTTTTAGTTGAAAAAAATTAAAACATATATAGGTTAAGTTGAAGTGACCTAGTTAACTTAACGGGTCAAAAAACAACTTGAAAAACCGTTAAAAATATGGTTTTATTAAAAAAATTCAAGACGGCATGTTTTTGAAAAAATATCGAGATGAAAACATATTGAATCGACTTGGGTTACCTATCAAATTCACGACTCGAATCATAAGACCAGAATAATCATATAGAAAGTAAATCAAAATCAAATATAAAACTCAATTCTCAATTAAACCAATGTTAAAAGATGAAATTAAAAAAAAAATCAATTAAAAAAAGAGACCAAAAAACAAACAACTCAGGTTAACCTGTCAAAGCTACAACCCGGGTCATATGACTGAAATAACTCAATATAAAACAAATCAAAATAAGTTATAAAGTTTAATTCTCAATTAATCCAATGTTGAAGGATGAAATTGAAAAAAATCAATTAAAAAAAACTGAATCATTTCAAGTTCACCAACCAAACTCGTGACCTATATAATAAGACCAAATAACCTCGTAGAAAGCAAAAACAAATATGAAGCTTAATCCCAAATCAACCAAATGTTAAAGGATAAAATTGAAAAAAAATAATTAAACTAAAAAAATAACAAACAAACCTAAGTTGACCTATACGACTCGAGATAAAAAATCTCAATGTTTAGGGATGAAATTAAAAAAAAAAAACATGAGTCAACCCAGGTTAACTAGCCAAATTGTGACCCTGGTAAAGAGGCTAGGATAACTTTATAGAAAGCAAGACCAAAAAAACTTTGAAGCCTGATTCCAAATTAACCAAATGTTGAAGGATAAAATTGAAAAAAAAATAAAAAATAACAAAAAAAATTGATCTAAGTTAAACTGTCAAACTCATGATCCGGATCAAGAAATCAGGATAACCTTATAAAAAGTAAATAAAAAAATAACCTAAGTCATAGAAAGTAAATAAAAAAAATTATAAAGCTCAATTTTCAATAAACTCATTGTTGAAGGTTGAAATTAAAGAAAAAAAAATCAACCTAAAAACAAGATACAATAAAACAACCTCAGTCTACACGAGTTAACTTGCAAAACATGTGATCCAAGTCATAAGATCGGGATAATCTCATAGAAAATAAACAAAAATAAATTATTAAGTCTAATTCATAATCAACTCAATGCTGAAAGATAAAATTGAAAAAACACCAATTAAAAAAATTAAAAAAAAAAACTCGAGTCAACTGAGTTAACCCGTCAAATTCGCGACTCGAATCATGAAATCAAGATAACCTCATAAAAAACAAACCAAAATAAATCATGAGTATAATTGTCAATCAACTCAATGTTGAAGGATGAGATTAGAAAAAAATATCAATTAAAAAAAAATACTCAACTCAATCAAGTTAACCCACCAAACTCGCAACATAGATTATGAGACTTGTCAATTGTCACCAAGATAATGGGTATATATATAGAGCTTTCATGCAGGTGAATATGAACTGTCATATAATCATTTGTTATAATTAGACTATATATTTAAAACATTTAGCATATACGATTTATTGACTATATGGACCTATCGAAGTTCAAGAAAAATATCTGATGCTCCAAATAATATTTTTTAACGAAAATAAGCTCTTGTCGTTAGATATTATTTGAATTTTACCGGTATATTCTAAATGCCTTGTTTTATAATTAATGGGTTGCTACTGTAACAAGTTAAGGTCAAGAAGGCTTTCATATTAGGCCTAGACAACATTATTTTCTTAATTTTTCTACATGTATTTGGATTTTTTTTCTTTATTTTTTCTGGTTATTTTAGAATTTTTATTTTCAGTAAAAATAAGTTGAATACTTATTTAAACAAGTTGTAATTTATTTTTATAACTAGTAGTATAAACAATTAAGTTGTATTAGGCCTAGAAAACATTTATTTTTCTTGTAATTTATTTGATTATTATTGAGAATTATTTTGTCTTCATGTGATAAATTAGCTCTGGAGTATCTCAAACCTTTTTTTTTAAAAAAAAAAAAAACTATTGTTTTCTTTTCAATCTTGTTCAGCTCCGTCAAGCTTTTTCTGAACTAGCCATTTACCATTGCTTTGCTTTTGATTATTATATCATTATTTTAAAAATAAAAATTATTAAGTACGTTTTTATGTATTAAAACATAAATTTAACTCAATTCTAGTTATCATGTCCATGAACACCTTGTAATGTTTGATTACTATCGCCCCATTCTCCATTCCAGCAATAACTTAGACTTACTAGTAGTAATCTCATTGTTCTTAATTTCAGTGATGGTTTTTTATGTTTCGGTGATTCGTCCCTTTTAATCCTACTGTGATCTTTAATCAGGTTACTTGTGAGCATGTTAATTTACCGAGGAAAGGTTTCGAAAATGAGGTTGTTTCACGGCTCGGAGGGGTGGTGCAGTGGTGAAGCATATGATAATAAGAGCCTGATGTTGTGTGCTCCGGCAAGCAAGTTTTGGGGTTGGGCTTTGCCCTCAGAAAGAGATGACAGATGTTGGTCCTGAGTGTTGCTATCCAATTTTTAATAAATTTACAGAAAAAACCAAAAAATAGTAAAAAAATACTAAAAAATATATTTTTAATATATTTGCATCGTTTTTAGCATTTTCAACGTTATCTCAAAAGAATTTAAATTTTCAAAGCTATTTGGAACCGTTCAACTTTTAACGTGTAAATTTTATGATCATTGATTTTTCTTGTTGAGTTGATATTGATATTGCTTGCTTTTAAAAATACAAAAAAATTAAAAAAATTAAAATTTACAAAAAAAAAAAGGAAATAAAAAGTTGAGGGATTAGTTTGAAGACCTAGCAAAACTTCTTTTATAAATAACATGCTACAGTGAAAAAAAAAGGGGGAGAGGAGAGAAAAATTTTACAGGCATGGAGGCGGAGACAATTTTGGGGAACAAAAACTAAAAAACCCTAAACCTAAACTGATTCCAGCTCTCGGCCGCCCCTCCCTTGGAGAAACCAGAACCCCTCTCTGCTATTGTAGTCGGCTCCCCATTTCCCTACAGAGAAGCTCTCTTTCCCTGTTTGAGCCGCCACTCTCCCTCTCCAAGCAGGCGACCACCCACTCCCCATCTTCTTCTCCCTCACAAGGCTGCCCCCTCCCTTGGCTAAAAACAAAGAGAACCAAAGCCACGGCAAAACCCCCTGCCTCTCCTCATTTTCCTTCTCCCGAAACCAGCCAGAGCTTGGCCCTTCCCTTGGCTAAAAGAGCATCAGGGAGCACGAAAACAGCCGCAAGCCTCCCCTGTCCCTCTCGGCCACCTTCTCCCCTTGGCCATTTTGTCTTCCCTCTTCAGCCGCCCACAGACTAACCTCCCCTGCACACCGGCCTCCACGGCCTCCCTCTCTCGGCGCTCCCAGAACCAGAGGCCGGCCGTGGCCCCCTGGCCCTCTGTCAAAAACAAGCCAGCCGGCCGTCCCCCTCACTTTACCCCCTCTCAGCCGACTGAAACCTCCAGCCGAGAATACCATCTATTCCCTCATCAACAGACTTTCAGACCCTCTCTCGGCTAACCACCATCAATCGGCCAGCGGCAGCATCCCTTCTCCAGAGACGATGAGGAAATGAGAAGGAAGGCCGAAGGGCAGTAAAGAAGGGGCAGAGAACCGAAACCTGGATGGGCGCCGATCTCACGACCATGACAGCGGTGGACAACACCGCCGTTGCAGAAATGAAATGGGAGGAGGGAAGTTGCCGATCCAGCCATCCACACGCCTGGTCTGCTGGCGGCGCGTGCAACGCCCGTCTCCAGATTTGGCAGATCGGAAGGAAGAAAAGCCGGACTGAAAACAAAGAAAAAGCTACAACAGACTTGCTTGCTGCGTTTGGTTGTTTTGCAGGTAACGGTGGTGCCCATCGCCGGCGAAGAAAGGAAGAAGGGAGGAAGCCATTATGGATCTCCGCTGCCGCCCGGATTTCGCGGCGGCGCGTGGAGGAGACGCGCCGCCACTGTACACAATCACAGAAGATGCCCAGAGTGCTCCAGCACCGTTCCCGAAGCTTTTTGTAATTTTCAAATGTTGCTGTGTATATTTAGATTATAGTATTTGATTTGTTTTGATATTTTGTAATATGTAAAAGTGATGTGTGAGTTGAGGATAGTAAAAAAGGAATGTTGGTGTGTGTTTGTATTTTATTTATGTTATTAAATTGTAAAAATAAAAAAGATAAAAAAAACTAAGTGTTTAATTTGAATATGATTAAATATCTTAAGGAACATCAAATTACAAAGCAGCTTATCTCAGGTAGGGTGTGTTAGGGGTGCTAATATATTTTTTAGTCATAATTAGTTTCTTATCTTTAAATTTCTGACAAAGATCAGTATATTCAGGTTTTCTAGTAGTTTTTAATCAAATACTAGATGGCGACTCTTAAATAACCAATCAAGGAAACATAATGAAAAATTGCCGAATCACCGTGAAAAATCACCAAATCACCGTGCGGGGACGTGCAACACTGAGGATTGCCCTTCATCAGGACAGTTGCGCACTCCAAGCTTTTTCTCATTTAAAGATATCATGAAGGGGAATAAGGATGATCAATGTGGTATCATGGTAAAGAATTTCAACTTAAAAACCTGGTTCCATTCTTTTATTTATAAACCAGAGGCTGATACGAAGAAATCATTTTTTCTGTTAGTAAATGTCTCTGAGACAACAAAAACTCTCTCTTTTAACTTCTTTCGGTTCCAAACATGAGACATAAATCTTGAAGTGGTATTCCTTTGGAAGATGATTGAAAATCCCATCTGTGCCAAATGATCAATACCAAAGCACATCAGTCAGAAAAAAAATCAATCTCCAAACACTGCTTTCAGGCATCCAATATACAAGAGCTTGCAGGCACAAATGGAGTTAACAAATATCTTCTGCATATTTCAAGTGGGGATTTGCCTAATTGTAAGATGAGTGATGATTTCAATTTAACCTAGACAGTGATGCTCTAATTGATTTTACAGTACACGAGAAAAGTGTGCATTGTTAAAATTACATACAATGTCACCCTAAAATATTATAAAGACATTTAATGTACTAAAAGAAAGAAGTTCTTCCAAAATTAAGAAATATTATAAACTTCAATGTGAGCTCAAAGTTCACATTTTCAACTAGGAACTGTGATATCACCTCCATTTGCGTGCATGCCAAGAGTTCGCAGCTCCAGCAAAGAAATCTCAAGACCTGCCAGTGATCTCTTGGGAGATAGAAATTCTTGAGACACGAATTTCATTGAAGGTCGAGATTTTGGATTCGAATGTAAGCAAGAGAATGCCAGAGTTGCAATAATACATATATTCTGTATGACAATTTCATCTGTCGGAGGTGACAAACGAGGATCTAACACTTCTTTCAGTGTAATAGCCCGAGCAGATGATGATAGGATATCTCCTGGATGCCTTCCCATCAACGTTTCTAGCGCCACTGCTCCAAAGCTATAGACATCACATTTCTCTGTCACCACCATAGTATAAGCCAGCTCTGTCCATAAACAAAATGAAATTAAAAAAATATATATAAGAGAGAGTTTGCTTTAATGTTGGTGTGCATGACATGAGTGATACACGTATATAAAGAAGAAATATTTGACCTGGGGCAATGTATCCATAGGTACCAGCAAGTACAGTATGGTTGGACGAATCTGGATCGAGAAGTCTAGCCACGCCAAAATCAGCAACAAAAGACTTGGATACTGAATTCAACAGAACATTGCTGCTTGATATGTCTCGATGAACAATTGGTGGGTTGCAATCATGATGCAAGTAAGATAATGCGTGAGCAATGTCTTTGATGATGTGTGCTCTTTTCATCCACTTCAGTTCCACGGCTCCAACATCATTTCTCAAGGCACAAAACAAGCTTCCCTTTTCCATGTACTCGTAAACAAGAAACATGCAGCGCTGGTGTAAACAGAATCCATAAAGCTTTACAATGCTCCTGTGACGTATTTGTGTGAGCAGTTCCACCTCATTTTTTAAACTCTTGTCAAAAGCCGGCTCCTCTGCCTCTCGACGATGAAGTTTCTTCAAGGCAACTAATTTCCCACTTGGAAGTTGTGCTCGGTAGACATTCCCATAACCACCGGTTCCGATACAATATCTGAGGTCAAAGTTCTCGGTCGCTGCAATGATGTCTTCGTATGCAATCCTCCCATCATAATTCCATATGGAAAACAAGTCTCCATTCTTTAATGATGTTGGCTCAGGTTGGGTAGCCTTGCATCGAGATAGATAAAAACATCCGAGACACAAGAGACAAAGTGAAATGGCAGTGATAGGAAGTAATATCTTGATGGAATGAATCATTCTGTTGGTTTTTGAAGGTAACGAACAGTTTGAGAAATCAGGGTGTAAATATCTGTTGCCCTCAAATGCAGTAGCTTTAAAAGTTGCAGAATCGTTGGTAATATGCCCATGAAGAAGTAAATCACATGTGAAATAAAAATCAAAGGGTGGTTGCAAATTCAAGGGAACAGGGCCTGAGAGATTATTGTAACTAAAATTCGCTTTTTGTAAAGAGGTCAAATTATATAGATTGTAGGGTATCTCTTCACTTAAATTATTGCCGCTCAAATCTAGCAAGGTCAAATTATTACAATTGTTCAAAGATGAAGAGATGGGTCCATTCATTTGGTTTCGAGAAAGGTTTAGTTTTCTTAAACTGCCCATTATAGTAGGAATCGAGCCACTGATATTGTTTGAATACAGATATAATTCTTCCAACTTTGTCAAGTTCTGTATTTCCAAAGGGATGGATCCGTTGATTTGGTTGTCATAGAGGGATAGAAATCTCAAACTGGTTAAACGGCCCATTGTAGTAGGAATCGAGCCACTGATATTGTTTGAATACAGATATAATTCTTCCAACTTTGTCAAGTTCTGTATTTCTAAAGGGATGGATCCGTTGATTTGGTTGTGAGAGAGATATAGAGTTGTCAAGTTTCTTAAATTGCCTAATGAAAAAGGAATCAAACCAGTGATCTTGTTGTCATCAAGATTTAAATATTGTAGTTTCGTCAAATTTCCTATTTTTAATGGGATGGGTCCATTGATTTGGTTGACTGAAAGATCTACAAAAATCAAATTGGATAAAAGACCCAGCGTTGAAGGAATTGAACCAACTAGAATATTAGAGCCAAGAACTAAATATTCTAGATTCGTCAAATTTCCTATTTTCAAAGGAATGGATCCATGGATATGGTTCTCACAAAGAAATAGAGAAATCAAGTTGGGTAAAACACCCATCGTTGAAGGAATTGAACCAACTAGGATATTAGAGCAAAGATTTAAATCTTCAAGGTTCGTCAAATTTCCTATTTCCAAAGGAATGGATCCATCGATTGCGTTGCGAGAAAGGATCAAAGACCTCAACTTGGCTAAACTACCCATTGTTCGAGGGATTGGACCATTAAGTGTATTATAACTCACGTCCAAAATCTCTAGATTTTTCATGTTCCCTATTTCTCTAGGGAGGGCACCTTCGAGACTATTATGATCCATAAATAAATGCCTCAGATTTTCCAAATGACAAAGTGCCGAAGGGATTGGGCCGCTGAAGATGTTATCAGACAAGCTCAAAGTAACAAGATTTTTAAGATTGCCTAGTTCTGGAGGGATGGAATTGGTTAAATTATTGGAAGAAAAATCAAGCTCAACTAATCGGCTGAGATTTCCAAGTGAAGACGGTAACTCACCTGCTAGATTATTTGAGGACAGGTTGAGGTATCTGAGTTGTGGAAGGATAGAAATTTGAGGCGGGATGCTCCCACTGAGCTCATGGTTGGCCAGGTGGAGACGGACAAGGTTTGAGAAGCAAGAAAAGTTCATCTTTCCAAACTTATTTCCCACCTTGAGGAACTCTGGAGGTGGGGAAATCTTAGTGATGCTTCCAGCCCCATCACAAACTATGCCAGTCCAGTTGCAACGATGTGAGGTGAGGTTGCTGTAGTCACTCCACCATCCACTCTCAACCAAAGCCTTGCGTTCTGATGCTAGCAAGGCCGAGTCATCAAGTGCAGCCACAAGACCAGTACTAGATACAAAAATACTGGACAAGAAAATTGAGGTGCTTAAAATTGCAAGAAGTTTTGGCTCATAATCAATGGATGCCATGTTTGCGTGTAATGCTTGCCTTCAATGATAATGCTAAGTTTATGAATGAAGTGCATGGCTTTTTCATGGACTCGTTCCAAGTCAAGATCGTCTGTGTTTCATGTGTACTTTTCTTACTGTCTTTTGAAACCACAGATGATCCATGGGTCCATGCGTTCACTGCAGGACTTTTAATTCTATCAATTCCAATTACTAAGGCAAAGGAGAAAAAGGTTCAGCAATCACCAATAGTATCATTTGGAAATTAAGAAGGCCAGTCAGTTAATCTATTCTCCCTGACTTTCATGGAAAGAGATCGAGCAGAAAATAATCCAAATACATGTATTATGATCCTGTTGTCATTAATTTGTGGATTTCATTCTTAGTCTATCCTTATTCCTTCTCTTTTAAGGTCTGTTTTTTTTTTTTTTTTCAAAAGTATTTTTAAAATAATCCAAATACATTTATTATGATCCTCTTGTCATTAATTTGTGGATTTCATTCTTAGTCTATCCTTATTCCATCTCTTTTAAGGTCTGTTCGTTTTTTTTTTTTTTTTTTTTTTTTTTGCCTTTCAAAAGTATTTTTAAAATAATTTTGCAATTTTTTTATTTTTTTATTTTTTTATTTTTTTCAAATTAATATTTTTTTTTTTGTGTTTAGATCATTTTAATGTGTTGATATCAAAAATTATTTTTAAAAAATATAAAAAAATTATTTTAATGCATTTCCGAGCAAAACACACTTTGAAAAATAATCACTACCACACTCTCAAACATTCCCTTTGACCCTTACTTTCATAAATAGAGTAGACTAGATCATTGTCCGCACCATGTTGCACGTCAGATTAATTTTTTTAATGCAAAAAATATCTAGGTGTTATTAACGTGTTTTCTAGTTGAAAAAAATTAAAACATGTAGGGGTTAACTTGATGTGACCCAGTTAACTTAACAGATCCAAAGACAACCTGGAAAACTGTTAAAAATATAGTTTGACTAAAAAAATTCAAGATGGCAAGTTTTAAAAAAAATATTGAGTTGAAAATATTTTGGATCAACTTGGGTCAACTTGTCAAATTTTCGATCCGAATCATAAGACCGGAAGATGGCAAGTTTTAAAAAAAATATTGAGTTGAAAATATTTTGGATCAACTTGGGTCAACTTGTCAAATTTTCGATCCGAATCATAAGACCGAAACAACCACATAGAAAGCAAATCAAGACCAAATATAAAACTCAATTCCCAATTAAATCAATGTTAAAAGATAAAATCAATAAAAAAAGAGACCAAAAAACAAACAACTTAAGTCAACTTGTGTTAACCTGTCAAAACTACAACTCGTGTCATATGACTAGATAACTCTATATAAAACAAATCAAAACAAATTATAAAGTTCAATTCTCGATCAATCCAATGTTGAAGGATGAAATTGAAAAAAAAACAATTAAAAAGATTGAGTCAACTCAGGTTAACCATTCTTCGTCGATTTTGTCAGGATTCTCCTTTTCTTCTGAAAAGAGGGAAGAAGAAGGATCTTCTTCGGTGGATCCCTCTTGTTCCTGTTTAGTCCCCTTCGTTTCGGGAGTTGTTTCTATTTCTACATCTGTTTCTTCCTCCCTTTCTTCCGTTTCTGAGGTTTCTTTCAGTTTCTTAGTAAAAATGGGTGACGGTATTCTGCCTAAAGAGTAGACACAGGTAATAAATAAGAGAATACTAAAGATTCGAGCCATAGAATTTCTCAATTCTAACACAAGGTACTTATTAGATCGAACCCTCTTTTCTTTCCTCCCCCCTCAAAAAAAAAGAAAAATGGTAATTAATTATTTACTAGTTAACAGGGACAATCCTCATTTTTTTTGTCAAAAAAATGTTGCGGAGACGGGATTTGAACCCGTGACCTCAAGGTTATGAGCCTTGCGAGCTACCAAGCTGCTCTACCCTGCGTGATGAAGAGAAGAAGTGGGAACTAATGGACAAACAAGGATTGAATGCGCCCCTCTACCATATATGTACAAATAGAATAGCACATTTATACATAATGGTAAAGAGGCTCCTCTATGATCGATGATCGTGGAAATGACTAGAAAAAACTCAGGTTAACCAATCAGACTCGTAACCTATGTAATAAAATCGAGATAACCTCATAGAAAGTAAAAATAAATATGAAGCTTAATCTCAAATCAACCCAATATTGAAGGATAAATTGAGAAAAAAAAATTAAACTAAACAAATGACTAACAAACCTGAGTTGACCTACGACTCGAGATAAGAAATCTCAATATTTAGGGATAAAATTAAAAAAATAAAAACAAAAAAGACCTAAGTCAACCCGGGTTAACTCATCAAACTATGACCCTGGTAATGAGACCGGGATAACTTTATAAAAAGCAAGACCAAAAAAAAAAATATGAAGCCTTATTCCAAATCAATCAAATGCTAAAGGATAAAATTGAAAAAAAATAAAAAATAACAAAAAAAATAACCTGGGTTAAACTGTCAAACTCGTGATTCGGGTCAAGAAATCAAAATAACCTTATAGAAAGTAAACAAAAAAATAACCTGGGTCATAGAAGCAAATCAAAACAAATTATGAAACTCAATATTCAATAAACCTATTGTTGAAGGTTGAAATTGAAGAAAAAAAATTCAATCTAAAAACAGGACACAATAAAACAACCTTAGTCTACACGGGTTAACCTGCAAAACACATGACCCAAGTCATAAGATCAAGATAAGCTCATAGAAAACAAGCTAAAATAAATCATGAAGTCTAATTCATAATCAATTCAATGCTGAAAGATAAAATTGTAAAAATATCAATTAAAAAAAACATGAAAAAAAACTCGAGTCAATTGGGTTAACCCACCAAACTCGTAACTTGAGTCATGAAATCGTGATAACCTCATAAAAAATAAACCAAAATAAATCATTAAGCATAATTCTCAATCAACACAATGTTGAAGGATGAGATTGAAAAAACATATCGATTAAAAAAAACTCAAATCAACCATGTCAACCCGTCAAACCCGTGATATAGATTATGAGAATAGGCTAACCACGTATAAAGCAAATCATAATAAATTATGAACCCCAAGCTCCAATAAATTAAATGTTGAAGTATGAAATTAGGGAGAAACATAGATTTGAAAAAAAAAAGAAAAAAACACTATTAAAATGAATAGTGTTTTGTAAGGTGATATACAATAAAATCATCACCTCTTTTAGTTTATAATACTAGTTATTTGACATGCAATTCTTTGCGGGTCAAATAATTTCTTTGGAAGAAAAAACATATGCAAGCTTTTCAAATGCGTTTTTGTACAAAAAGAAATCTAATTGTAAATCAAAAGACATATACATGCATTTAATTAAATAAATCGAGAATTATCTCTGCTAGTAAATGAAAAAAAAATATTAACGTGTCTATTCTATTTGCCTAGCTGCAAGTTGATTATTGTTTTTTTCTAACGTAAATGAATTAATGTGTGAATGTTATTAACGTGTTTTTTGATGGCGAGTAAAAAATATAATTTTGAAATAAAAAGTTAAAGCTTACATATAATAAAATATAATGAAGATTATATGTGTTAGTAAAGAAATGTAAAATCTCAAGCTTATTTTTAATGTAATATAAAAATGGAACAATGTTGCAATTGCTATATTGAAATATCATTTTTTAGTCTTTATATAATATTTTTTTAAGAAAATAAATTACAAAAGAATAAAGATAAGAACAAAAAAATAGTATAAATTAAAATTAAAATTAATAATATTACAATGTTTGTGGATTCTGGTAATTTTAGAGTCAGGTTGTTGTTTATTTTTGGATTTTAAAAGTATTTAAAAAAATAATTATTTTATTTTATTTTATTGTTTTAAATTATTTTAGATTTTTTTTATATATTGATGTTAAAAATAAATTTTTTAAAATATATATATATATATATATATATTATTTAAATATATTTTTAAATAAAAAACAACTTTAAAAATAATTATAGGAAAATAAAAAATGGATCGTTAGTGATATTACCATCCAATCGTGTACGATTCTTGCAAGAATTTGAAATCCCGCGCTGGTATAAAAAGACTTAAGCCAATAGCTGCTTGGGATTTGTTTCCAGCCCGATCACAAACTATGCCAAGCCACATGCAACGAAATGAGATGAGGTTTCTGTTGACACTCCACCATCCACTCTCAACCAAAGCCTTTCCTTCTGATGCTAGCAAGGCTGAGTCAAGTGCAGCCACAGATACAAAAATACAGGACAAGAAAATTGAGATGCTTAAAATTGCAAGAAGTTTTGGCTCATAATCAATGGATGCCATGTTTGTGTCTAATGCTAGCTTCCCTTCAATGATAATGCTACATTTATTAATGAAGTGCATGGCATTCCCATGGACTCGTTCCAAGTCAAGATCGTCTGGTCTTTCACGCGTTGTGATTAAGAAAAAGGCTTACAAATCACCAATAGTGGATTTTGGAAATTAAGAAGGCCAATCAGTTAATTGTATTCTCCCTGATTTTCATGGAAAGAGACCGAGTAGAAAAATAATGCTAATACATAGTGGTATTCTGATCATCGTACGTGCCATTAATTTGTGGATTTGATTCTTAGTCAATCCGAATTGCCCACGTCTTGTAGATGAAGTGGAAATAGTGAAAACATTATCAAACATGCATGCTCTTCGAGGCTCTTGCTCAGTTCAATATGAGATCAAAGTTGATATTTTCAGCAAGGAACCATGATCTCTCCTACATTTATGTGCATGCTAAGATTTCGCAGCTTCAGCAAAGAAATCTCAAGACCTGCCACAATGATCTCTTACGAGATAAAATTCTTGAGACATGAATTTCATTGAAGGTCAAGATTTTGGATTCGAAAGTAAGCAAGAAAATGCCAGAGTTGCAATGATACATATATTTTGTATGACAATTTTTTGTGTTAGAGGTGACAAACGAGGATCTAACACTTCTTTTAGTGTAATAACCTGAGCATATGATGATAGGAATTTCCCGGATGCCTTCCCATCAATGTCTATTGAGAAGAAATAGTTTTAAGTGGGGCAATGTATCCATAGGTACCAGCAAGTACGGTATGCTTCGACGAATCAGGATCGAGAAGTCTAGCCACACCAAGATCAGCAACAAAAGACTTGGATTCTGAATTCAACAGAACAATATTGTTTGACATGTCTGGATGAACAATTGGTGGGTTGCAATCATGATGCAAGTAAGTTAATGCGTGAGCAATGTTTTCAACTACTTCAATTCCACAGCTTCAACATCATTTCTCAAGGCACAAAACAAGCCTCCCTTTTCCATGTACCGGTAAACAGAAAACATGCAACGCTGGTGAAAACAGGATCCATAAAGCTTTCAAATTGCACATCATAGTATAGGAACCGAACCATGGACATTATTTGAACTGAGATCTAATGTTTTCAAATTTTCCATGTTCCCTATTTCATAAAGGATGGATCCGTTGATTTGATTGGAAGAAAGGTCAAGATATCTCAAACTGGTTAAACTGCCTGCTCTGGAATGAATGGAACCGCTGATATTGTTTGAATCGGGATCTATGGCTTCCAAATTTGCCAAGTTCCATATTTCCAAAGGGATGGATCCGTTGATTTGATTGGAATAGGGGTTTAGATATCTCAAAATGGTTCTACCAAGGTTGTTAATTCCATTTTGTTCTGTCCGGAATGACTAGTATTCTTGTTCCAGCTTAAAAAACAAAATAAACCGAAATAAATTTCATCTCAATCAGAATCTCGGCCTGTTTTGGAAATCCCAGCCGGAATGTTCTGGTTTCGTTTTGGCTGGAACATTCCGGTTCTATTCCGGCCAAATAGTGTTTTTTTTTTTTGCTTTTTTTAAAAAAAAAACTCTCTAATTTTACGGTATCAATTACATCTTTTAATCCGATTGATGAATCGGGTTAAAATTTTACGAGGAATCTCTTTGCATATTATTTCATCTCAGGTTAAACTTTTAGGGTAATGAGAGTTTAAAAAGGTCTTGCAAGACTGCTGATGATATTTTTATAATTTTATTTAAATTTGTAATTTTGTTCAAAAAGGTTATTTTATTGTTTTTTTTTTAGATTGAATTTTTACTACTTTCATCATTCAATAATGGGTTTACTTGTAATTGAGATTCATAACTTATTTTGGTTTGTTTTATTTAGGGTTATCATGGTCTTATTATCGGGGTCACGAATTTGAAAATTTAACCTGAATCGATCCAATATATTCTCGTCTTAATATTTTTTAAGAAAAAATATGTAATCTTGAATTTGTTTTAGTCAAACTATATTTTTACCAATCGTTCAGACTATCTTCAAACTCATTTAGTTGATCGAGTCATATTGATTCAACTCCCATTTTTTTTACTTGTGTTTAAAATTTGAAAAGCATAATTTCAAGTTAGTTTATCTTTCAATTTGAATTGAAATTATGTTTGTTGAATTAATATTTTGAATTATACACACATATAAACAGTACAATCCCGAAACGGCATGTTGAAATGCTTTGAAAGCGAAACATGTCATTTCAATTGAAAAAACAAAACGTAAACCGGAACGGAATTGAGAACCTTGAGTTAAACTGCCTACTGTGATATGAATGGAACCACTGATATTGTTTGAACTGAGATCTAATGCTTTCAAATTTGCCAAGTTCCATATTTTCAAAGGGATGGATCCGTTGATTTGGTTATAAGAGAGATATAGAAATGCCAAGTTTCTTAAATTGTCTAATGAAAAAGGAATCGAACCAGTGATGTAGAGAAAGTCCATACAAATTCTTCGAATTCCCAATTTCTGAAGGGATCGAACCTGTAATCTTGAAAGATTGATATAGTTGTGGTGTAGAGAAAGTCCAAAACCGGTGTTTATTGTCTAGCTTACACTGTTAAGCAATTCATAGCACCAAAAATTAAGAACTGAAGAAATGCAATGCCAACTGTCATGGTGAAGCAGCGTCAAATAAAATGGAACTTGAACAATGTGAGTTGATGGGTGAAAAATAGAACATGAAATTTCACCACCATTGGTTTCTCGTACTTCTCAGTTTGTTTTTATTGGTCTCAACAATCTGTCACCCTAAAGAACAGGCATTCTATTTTTTATCACGAACAGTGGCATTTGAAAACTAAGAAGGCCAGGCAGTCAATCCATCCTTTCATGGAAAGAGACCGTGTAGAAAATAATTGCTCGCGTCTTGTAGGCGATGTTTGCGTCTAATGCTTGCCTGCGAAATTTATGAAAGAATTAAGTGCATGGCTTTTTCATGGACTCATTCCCGTCTTGTAGGCCCTTTGTTTCATAGAGTAGATAATCCGGTTGCTTCCAAGACACGCAATTGGCAAACTTTCCTTGAAGTAGTTGAGTCGAGACTGACAGTGTTTTGGTTTAATGTCCTGGAAAAATATCCAGCATGCCTATGGTAATAAGAAGGAGGCCCCACCCTACCTACATACACAACCCTCCACACACACACACACATACTACGACCCTAACTCCATGAATCTTCCCAAGACTACACAGTGCACCCCACCCCGTATTTCTTAATTTAACTCATAAAATCAAAAATTAAAATTAAAAGCCCAAAACTTTACCCAACACCTCTACCCTCTATCTATATATATTCTCAAATCATACCTCTAGTTCTAGTCAACAAAAACACCTCATCCCTCTCTGTCTCTGTCTCGCTTGCTCCTCTCTCTTCACAACAACAACAACAACAAAAAAGAAATGGATGGAAGCTGCGTAGATGAGAGCACAACTAGTAGTACTGATAACTCCATATCCATCACACCAACCTCCCTCACTCCTCCACCTCCAGCTACCACAACAAAATCACCACCTGAGTCACTTTGCCGTGTTGGGAGCGGCAATAGTGTGATTCCATAAGAAAACACAATTAATGTCAGTGTCGGTATGTGGTCCATTCACTCGATGATTTTGGAAGGACCGTCTTTCTTGGAATATTGATGATACTCTTTTTAGTGATTTTTCTTTGCATATGACCACCGCAATTTGATAGGTGGGGCAGTAAAAACTCCAGCACAAGCACCGTAGCCCTCTAGTAATATCAGAAAATACCTTTGTTTAAATTTCCAAAATCTATTGCATTTGATGAGCACCGTAGCCCATATTTAAACTTCTTTGGGGAAAATAAAATAAAGAAGCAGGAATGATGTGGGGCAGTTAACTCAAGTGAAGAAAACAATACGAGCACCGTACCTATATCTAGCATTCCAAAATACAGAAGGATTGATCTTTTTTCTTTTCACCATAAAAAGCCGAATCAACTTCGACATTCCTTTATTATTCCAGGAATAGCTATTTACTTACTACTTTATAGATAAAATACATTCACCAAATAAGAAAAAATAATTCATCAAATCGGAGCCAAATCCAACATGCAAAACCCAATAAGAGTCCACAACTTGCCAATATGGAAAAGGCTCAGCTAACGAGCTCATAATCTCATTCAGACATAGCCTAGTAGCCGAGCTCATCTGGATAATAGAAATATCCAAGGAAGCGCGTGGTCAAAACCCTTAAGGAAGGTCACGCGCCTCCAAAACCGGTGTTTACTGCCTAGCTTACATTGTTAAACAACTCGTAGCACCAAAAAATAAAAAATGACGAAAGGGAATGTCAACAGTCATAGTGAAGCAGGCAGCTTCAAATAAAATGCAATTTGAGCAATGTGAGTTGATGGAATGCCAAGAGTCATTGTTTTCTCAAACTACTCGGTTTTTATTGGTCTCAAGAATTTGCCACTCAAAAGAACAAGCATTTTATCTTTGATCTGGATGCCCCCCAAACATAAGTTTTTTTACCTCAGCAAAATAAAAATGAAGCAAGGCCATGATGAATAACTTTACAACAATGCAGCATTTCAACACAATCTATACAGCACATACAAAAATTGGCAACTGTAAAAAAAAATGGAGAGAGAGGGAGGGAGGGGAAAACCAGATTGCTGCTAGAAAGAACTCCAATTGCCAGAACTCTTTTTGGGAGTTTGATCTTCAGATGAAACCTTAAAGGGGGCACTGGAGCCAAATGGATCTCCATCATCAAATGAAGAGAATGCACGACTGTGGCCAAAATCTTTGGAACTGTTTATGGAGTCGAACCTTGTAAGCTTTTCTCGTGGTGAAAAGCCTCCTTCATTCATGCTGAAGGAATCAAATCTCGAGTAATTGTCAAAATGGTCCCCTGCTTCGCTGAACCTTGGAGAGTTGCCAAATCTTGACATTGGGGAACCTGCAACAGATTCTTCAAAAAATATACTCTTTTTCTGGAAAGTATTCGTTGTTGGTGTGGATTCCGTTCTGATTGGCTTTAGACCAAAATCATCAGATCCAAAGAAATCTCTCTCGTTCTCAGAAGAGTCCTGCTAGATGACACAACCAAATAATTGAGGGCAACGTGAAGAGATATCTCAGACTTTTATTATTTAATCGATCACTGCAACACCCATCATAGCAGCAACACCAATCCATAAAATAATTTTAATCAAAATAATTTGTATCTTTAGCATTGTTTAAGCGCTCTAATAGCACATGGCATCTCTCACAAAGTTCAACTCACTGTATCGACAATGGATATGCATCTGGATATCTCATTGGATGATAAAACCTGAGAACTGCACACAGGTATATTTCACAAGACTTGCCAATAGTTTCACTTCAACCAGAGTGCCTATGTACAAAAACATGGAAACCTAAGGATAGATGCATGGCCCAAGGTATGTGCAAATATGATGGTACTAACAAGAATATGCCTACATTTGTAAAAGCATTCCAGCAATCATGATGTGAGGGTTAAATCAATATATCAGGTGCAATTCCTTAATGAAGTGATCTATAAAGTGATAACAGCATAGAATGTGCTTCAGCAAGCTACAATTTGAATATCCAACATGTATCCATACTCAATTGCAGTAGAATAAAAGAATGCTTCAGGAATATTGGACTCACCTTGTTGCCTGCAGGGTTAAATCCCCAGACTGAGTCCACATCATCATTTGTGTCAAAGGCACCCCAAGTTGATTCATCAAAACTTCTATTGCCAAAAATATAAAGTTCATTATCATCATAAAGTAGGCCAACAATCAGCACTAAAGTAGGAGGCATGTAGGTAAAAGGCATGGAAACAAATTGATTGCTGTACCTATGGGTATCTATATCTGCTTCAGTATTCTTGGCAAAAACATCAGCAAAGTCTTGAGATGGACTTTCTGAAGCAGCCCTTCCAGCTGGACTGCCTTGAGGGCTTCTTGCAATTTCATCTCCACTGTGGAAATATGCAGATTCACTCTCAAGCACATGTTCTCCAGTAAAAATTCCAGACCTCCCATCTCCATTTGACAATGAATCAGGGGTTAAACTACCATCCGCAGGTGCTCTCTCCTTTTGACCAGGAGCACTTTTCACATCAACAGTGAGCTCATTGGAAAACCCTGAAAGTGGAAATGATATGTTGCATGGATAAATTCGAGCTAATATTTGTGCAATATTCTTGAGAAAAATCCACTCAATTCATGGCATTTATTGGAGATTGGAAAGGCAAAAGGAAGCATGAGGTGTGATAAATAGTTCAATGTAGGGTAGGTAGAGAGCATACCTTCATCTTCAAACTTATCCCAATCTTCATCCCAAGTAGCAGCACCCTCTTGAATTCCTGGTTGCCAGCCTTGAGAATCACAAATGCAAATCAATTATGACGGGAACCATAACATATATTAATTCATTCAGGAGTTAATGGAATTAATCAAATTCAAACAAAATATTCCACGAGCTGAACAATAAACCAAAAAAATCCCAGAATGTGCTGCAAATCATAAAAGCGCATCATTTATCTTGTTAATTGAATTGAATTTTGCTAATTGAATCAAATTCAATTCTGTCAGTGAATTGGATTCAAACATCCTTTTATTAAGGAATCAAATTCAAGGATCATCAGTTAGTACATTATCTAAGAATGTGTCACACTACTTTAGCTTATTAAAAAAAACACATCAAGCAGCAGATCCTTTTCTTTGAGCTGGGAAGGGCTTGCTCAAATGTAAAATAAAGCACAACTGCTATTTTAAGAACTCCGAAGCAAGGCACACACTCTGGCACAAAATAGAGAGGATTGAGAGTACCAAAAGGAAGCTCAATCACGGCAGTTGACTTAACATCCAGTCCATGTTTCTTGCAGCGTTCAGTTAAAACCTTCAATAGCTCATCAAGGTCTGATTGTATACGATCAGCACGAACCTATGACACCAAAGGATGAGTGTTGGATAAAATCTCCAATGACCTGCCACGGTTAAATTGTTACTATTTACCTGAAGAATACCATCCGCACTGCCACCTTGTTCCATGTTAGTTATTGCTTGACGCAACTCCAGCTTTCTCTCCTAAATGTTATAAAGAAGAAATTTATCAAGGGATATAATTTCATATGTTAGCATTTTACTGTTATAAGACCAGACAAGCTCCATGATTTCAAATGGTACGCGGTTACAAACTAAATGCCACCAATTAAATAAGCACAATGCATGTGTTTTTTACTTCTCACATCCAGGAAAAACTTTTTGTCTAAAATCTAAGCATGTTAAATAAAAGGACAAGGAAAGGCCATTGTTGAGACAAAGAGAGGAAAGAAATTTTGCTTTGTTAACATTACCATTATTGTACACTTATATGCTAAAACATGCTATAAACACAAGTCAAGGACTTGGAACCATGATGCATCTCATAGGAAAAAAAATTCATGGAAGAAAAGAATGAGAATCCATGTTAAAATAGGAAATCATGGACTGTCCACTTTGGTTAAGTAATGAGGCAGAAAGAGTTGGCATCCACTTATTTAAAATTAGCTTTGATGAAATCAGTTCAGCTACTCATGTATACATGTGTGTATGTGCTGTTTGTAGAACTATTTATTTCCATGTATATGAAGAGAGACGGGTGAGGACTTGTCAGTGAAGTTTGGACATTCCAAAAGGCTTGCAGATGGGAAATCACCCGACTCATCACTACACTGGAGAGGTACAGTTCTTACCTGAATGTCACGAAAAGTTGCCTCTTCAATTGTTAATTTAGATGCCACTTCTGCAACTTGCTTGTACTTCTCTTCATATTTCTTACCCAGCAACTCTGCCTGTTACGTAATTTGTTGACATAGAACCCCATAGAAGTCCAATTATTATAAATAATAGACACCAAATTCTTTATATTTCAGAGCATACCTCACGTTTATCTGCCAAAGCCCTTTCTGTGATTTCATTTAGCCTATTATCACATCTGCTTTTATACAGAACCTGATATACACACACAAAAAAAGACAAAAAATGAGAAAGGTGAGTTAAGAACAAATCCATTAGGATGCTATACTGTTCATAAAGGTTGACATACTGATTGAATACTAAGGGTCTCTTAATCAACAGAATTACTGCACGGTAGATATATTAATATGCCTAGTTGATGATCAAGGGGAAGAAAATAACATGAACAGAAATATCCTAATGAATAACATTCATAGAAGACACAATTTTTCCATAAAAAGCATCTATTCGAACTACATCTGTCATTACTCTACATCTTCCAATGATAAATGATCTTAAATGGTCATCAAAACAAACAAGCAGCACCAGATTCTTGTTGATATTTAACCCAGATCTTGTTGACTGACATTCAAACCACCACATTATAGTATCACCAAACACCACATATAAGGCAAACAAGCATCAGGCCATGTCTGAAACCACCCTTTTCTTAAGACTCGGGACTTCATGTGCATATTTGATTTTCATGCATCAAATATTGGCAAAACAGTTGGGTATCAATGAAAAGAAAACCGAGAAAAAAAAAAGGAGGGATGGGTGGGAAGGGGATAGACAAAAGCAGCTACTCACAAGATCCTGCATTTTAGAACGGTAAAACTCAATCTTCTCTTTGGAGTCCAAAATCAGCTTCTCTGTTTCATCACTCTGCACCAAATATAACATATTCATTGAACTTCAGGAATGACTTTCAAGACTATACATGTCTCCTTAAGTACAAAGAAAGATATGGCAAGCAAAATAAAATTGGAGAAAAAAAATATGACAACAAAACAGTTGGAATTCGATGAAAAACCATGACCAGACAATTAGCAAATTGGATTAAAAGCAATGGAAATTCATTTTTCTGGACCAAATGAAAGTGGCAATTCTTTTTTGCTCTTGACATCCAACTGTTACTGTTCAGATTAAGATAGAAATTCATTTTGCTATGGTTAGGGAAGTTCAAAAAGTTCAACCAAAAGTCAAAAGAATTAAAATATCCAATTCAACTATAGTTTGGCATGCGAGCCAAAAGGGCAGAGAATGGTGCCTTTTTCTCTGAGGCTGTTCCATCTTGAATCATTGAGTTTGCTGAACTCTGCTCTCCGCCATCATGTTGGTTCAAAAAGGAATCCTCCAACACTGGAGCTCCTGACTTGTGTTGATTGTTTACCATGACACCATCAGGCTGGGAGGCAGTTACTGGAACAGGTGGCCTCATGCCAGGGACAGGGGCCATGGATCGTGTAGGCTGCTGTCCAAAACCTAATTATGAGGATGGGAATGTCAAGAAAATTTCATCCGCTAGAAAGGAAAGAATAAGAAATAAAAGACCTTTCAAAGAAATTGTAATCCATACCAGGACCCCAAGCAGCACTTCCATAAGCAACTTTGGGTTGACCCGTCATGGACAACAAGGTCTCGTCGTACATAATATTACTTGGAAGAGCTGCTGGAAGAGGATGGCCTTCCCTGTACCGCTCCATCAAATAAAGGGCAAAGCAGAATTCCCTCAAAGAAAGCATGCTGTCACTATCCTGATCAGATAAATCCCAGACCTGCTTTAAAATCTCTGCAAAAGGCAAATAAGGACTTAATAAGCATAAGCAATCAGAAAAGAGAAGGAGACCTGCAGTTTTTATGCAGCAACACACGAATACCAATGAAGATTTATCTCAATCATATCCAAAATCAATTTACAGTCTAGAGAAACCATCATCCCAAAATAATATCAGACAAGGCAACTAGGCAATAGCTTACAAAGCACTACACATACAACAATGGAGATTCATCATATCATATCCAAAATCAAACAATACAGTCTAAAAACCTACATCAAATTATAAAATCTACAAAAACCAAATCCAAAATTAATGTCCAATTAGAAATTTGACTCCCCCCATCGGAAGGAACCCACACAATATGGTTAATTTGCCATGAACCTTTTATAATGCTTAATCCACGGAGAATCCATAGCCATGTGGAAAAATGAAAATCCATTACCTCTTGGTAGCCTCCAGCTCAAAAAAAGATTCCGTGCCTGCTCACCAGTGATTCTTCCATCTCTGTCAGTATCTACTTCCATAAAAACTTTATTATACTTCTGAATGTCTGTTGGTTTCATCTTTGGCCATGAAAGCTGTGTGCTATCAGAAGATTTTCCAACTCCAACTGAAATGCCAGGTGACACAAGTGAGGCAGAATTTGAAGCTGAAACTTGTGGGCCTGGGCTCGCTAATGATTGGGTTCGTTCAGGCTGACCACCCAGAGGTTGCACAGCAAAAGCACTCTGAAGTGAATCAAGTGAGCTGGACTTAACTGGACCTCGGGCTTGGGCATCACTAGAACCCGAGACAATGGAAGATGAGGTTGGGTTGTTAACAGCTTTCAACAGTGAATCAAGTGAGCCGGACTTAATGGGAGCTTGTGTGCCACTGGTAGCTGAAGAAGTAGGCAGAGGGGGTTCTTGTTTTGTTGCAGTAGGGGTTGCAGAAAACACATCACCACCGAAAAACGAATCAGAGGCGAACCCATTTCCAGAAACAACTTTAGAATCATTAGCAATGGGCTGAGAGGAAACTGAGCTTAGAGGTCGCGGCTGGGAAGTAGTGGTGGGAATAGATGGCTGGACCCCTCCAGGGCTAGTTGGAGCTCCACCAGTCCTTCCACCAAGCCAATCACTTGATATGTTCGGGTTTGAGACACTGGGAGTTGGACCAGCAGAACCACCAGACATGAATTGAGGTGGACGGGGGGTGGTTCCAGTAGGCATTATGAATGATGGACCCCCCAGACTACTGGAAGGCATACCCTGAGGAGGTCGGGAAGCAGTTCCAGTAAGCATTACTGACGATGGACCCCCCAGACTAATGGCAGGCATACCCTGAGGTGGACGGGAAGCAGTTCCTGGAGGGACACCCTGAAGTGGTCTCATAGTTTGACCATGCCGAGGAAAGTACTGTTGGTTCATAGTAGCATTTGGAACTCCTGGTCCTCTAAAGCCAAAACCTTGAGATGCTGTCGGAGCAACAGCACCCATCTGCGTGGCAGATGAAGCAACCATTTGAGGCGCAGCCGTTGGAACTCCTGGTCCTCTAAAACCAAAACCTTGAGATGTTGTTGGGGCAGCAGAACCCATCTGCGGCACAGGTGAAGCCGCCGCCATTTGAGGCGCAGCAGCTGTGGCTTGAAGATTAATTTGCGGTGGGGGGATTTTTGCTGCAGCCGGTCCATATAATGCTGCCTTGACAATGTCCGGTGTCAAATCTCGCTTACTCTGAGCAACAGTTACAAGTCTTAAAGCATTAAAAAACTCCGGCCGGCCAAGGAAGCCAGTTCGACTCTGATCAGCATGCATCCATATCTGCATCCACATTAAAAAAAAATATCTCGAGTTAAATCTCACAAATCCTCGCATCTAATATTCCAAAAAGAAAATAAACAAACAGTTTTGACCTAATTTAATCGAATCCTAGATTTCAATTATTTTCAAATTGATTAACAAAATCGACTTTTTCACCATCAAGCATCTATTTAACTATAATTTTGACCTAATTTGGATCAAAACGTGGATTCAACAGAGTATAGAAAGGAGAAAGGGGTGACCTGAGCAAGGACTTGTTTGGGCAAATTGGATCCTTGAAAGAAAGAGACAGCTTCAGCTCCACTGATTCTTCCATCCCCATCTAAATCAGCTCTCTTAAAGTACGCTTCGAATTGATCCATGTTTGGCACCGCCATTTCTACTTCCTCCTCGGATTTAGAAGATCACATGAATATGAATTGAATTCGATGAGGAAAATTAAAAATCAGAGAATTTGATTTTGTGGGATCGAAGGTGACTGGAATTTTGGTGGTTAGATCGAGCTGGAAAAATGTTTGGGATTTTATTCGAGTTTGGATTTGGGGGGTTTAATTAATTAAAAGGAAAAGGAGATCTTGTTTGCAAAAAAAAATTCCCCAGATCGACAGGAAAGCAAAAGGAGACTGTGATTTCAGCTGTTCGTGTTTGGTGTAAAAAAAAATATTTGCTTGAATTTATGATTTCGCCTCAGTTTCCTTGTTAAAATTAAAAATGTACCGTTATCGAGGCTTGATATTTTCAATTTAGCCCAATTCTGGTTTTCGAGTCGGGTGACTCATGATTGTAATATTAAGAGGATGATATAATGATTTAGGAGGAAATACTTGATAGTATGAGTTTAGACTTTAGGAATATTATTAGTTGTGAGAATTTATTAATTCATTTGAATGCTTTAAAATAATACGGGAATACTTCTTTAAAATCGCTTAAAAAAGGATTTAAACATTATCCGTTATTATAATTCATGTGTTTTTTAAAGTTTTAAAAATAAAATCATCGAGTTAATGTTTTCCATGTGTTTTAAAATATTTTTAATATAAGAAATTTTAAAATTATCAAAAATAACTTTAGAAGACATTATTTAAAAAAAACACTTTTAAGTTTTATTTGCATTACTTAAACATATACTTGGTTTCGATTAATATACTAGCAATGTTGCTATAATACTATTATTAGTATTTTTGGGATTGTGATAATAGTAATAGTTTAAAGTGTTTTTCGTTTAAAAATATATAAAAATTAAAAAAAATTATTTTTTTAAAATTAAAAAAATACTTTTAATAAAAATAAAATAAAATTTAAAACAATGCGATTTACGTTCCAAACACACCTTATATGTTTAACTAACTAAACTTTTGATCCCTCCCTTCCGAATTTCCTAATTTAGTTATTGTATTAAAAGATAATTTAAAAAAATTATCTGCCTGTTTTTCTTTTTCTTTAAAATTACCATGTGTACGAAGTTGGCTATTGTCTTGTAGAACAATTATTTTACTTGTCTTTCTTTCTTCTTCTTTTTATCACCAAACGTTTGGCAACTCTTTACGATTTAGTAATTGAAATTAAAAACAAAAAAAAATGATATAGTGTAAATTCAAAATAAAAGGGAAGAACAGCATTTCACACCAAACAGAATATATTGTAAAATGTTCTCATCAATTATTTAGCAGCAAAGACAGCAACTAATAAAAATTCGATATCGGAGAGATACCAGATGCAATGGACTCTGGTTTTGAGATCCAAGTAACGATTAATTAAACCTTTACTATTTGTAATGCAACCGACTCTGTTACCTCAAAAAATATTCACTGCTAACACGATTTTTTTAAGTACGTGTATAGTAGTATCATGATAATTTTTGTTATTGTAATTTTAAAATATAAGTTAAGAAAAAGTTATAGATTATTGTTTTTTTTATCAGAGTTATGAGATGAAGTTTTTAACGAGAGTCTTGTAAAATTATAATATGTATCATATACTTTCAAACCTATAATCAAGTTAAAACACAAGTTGTGCCACAAAAACAAATTGAGTTTAAGATGATATTTGGTGTGCTGGACAAAGATGAAACGGATATAAAAAAAAAATTATAGAGTTATTTGATATATTTTTAAACAAAACAAAAATTAATTTTTATCTTGTTCAAGGTTGTCATGGTGGAGAAATTCTTGTCCCCCTAGCTGTAAGATAAAATTGTTTAATTCTCTACACGCGGTTTGTTTTTTTATGAAATGACTATGCTCCCATGATAAAATATATTTTTTTTAATGGCCAAAGCAAGAAAATTTTTTAAAAAAATCAACGAGTTTTTAACAGGTTTTGCTCGGAGGTTAATTCAAGTTTTTCATAAGTCAAGTTAAGTCGATTCTTTCTTTTTTAAAAAAAAAACTCATACTCTATTTTTTACCTGTCAATTTGATTGACGAGTGGTGACCCGGCTCAAAGTCGGCCAAAACCAAGATTCGAGACATGGGTCGAGATGACCAACCAGGGTCTCTTAAGGTCAGCATAAGGATAAAAATTGTTATTATCATATTTTTAAAACTCAACTTGGAAATTGACCTGAAGTAAGGCTCATGTCATGGGTTGGGTTGACAATTGACTCAAATCAATGCACGAACAAAAATAGTTATTATAATAGTCTTAAACCTTAATTTAGGATCGACCCGAGACAAAGCTTAGATCATGAGCTAGGAGGGTCAACTCAAATCAAGTAAAGTTAACGTAAGAAAAAAAGTGGTTATTATTAAAAATTTAAAACAAGTCTTAAGAGTCGACCTAGGGCAAGACCCGAGTTACAGGTCAAGAGATCCAACCCAGGTTGATTTGGGTCAACGCAAGGATGGAGGTGGTTATTGTCGTGGTTTTGAAACCAATTAGGGGGTCGACTTGGAGCAAGACCCTGGTCGAGAGGGTTAACTTGGGTTGCCTCGGGTCAAGATAGAGATAAAAAGTAATTATTGTCATGGTTTTAAAACTCGAGCCAGACCAGGGTCGACCCGGGCCAAACCAAGGTTAGAAGTCAAGAGGCTCAAATTCGATTGACCCGGGTCAAGACACAAATAAAAATGATTGTTATCATGGTTTTTAAAATCAATTAGAAATCAACCCGGGTCATGGGCCGGGAAAATCAACCCAAGTCACGATAAGAATAAAAATGACTATTATCATAATTTTAAAACTCAATTTAGGAGTCAACCCAAGTCATTGGTCGCAAGAGTTTACCTGTGTTCACATATTCTTCAAAAAAGAACCAGTCCAACCTCATTTGATCATTAAAAAAAAATCAATGAGTTTTTTACATGCATTCTATCATGAGTTGACAGAGTCGCAAGTCGATATGGAATTTTGATTGGGCCAGGTTTAGAGGGTGCTTGGCAGTGTGATAGCGGTTGCTTTTCAAATAACTTTTTGTGCCGAAATGCATGCCAATGATGTTTTTTTATTTTTTAAAAATTATTTTTGGCATCAGCACAACAAAACGATCCAAAACGTACAAATTATATTAAATTTTAGTAAAAAAAATATTTAAATTTTTTGGGAACACGGTTTGCACCGCGTTCCCAAACATATTCTTAATTAATTCTTTGCTGATTTTTTTAAATATGGAGTCCAAGCTCGTGTCTATAGCCATACTGAGTTTCGTGACTATAATTATTATAATATTATTAAACCCAATACTAAATATAAAATAAAAAAAATAACAATATCATGTTATTTTTTTGAAAAAATATATAAATTGGACAATAATATATATTAAGGATGAAATATAATTTTTTATATTTTACATTAACTTTATATTTGTATATTTTTTATGATTCGATTTAGAAAACAACTAGTTATATGCCTCGCGCGATGCCGCGGGTCAATTATTTTTTGTATTTCAAAAAAAGCTAAGATCTAAAAATGTTAGGTTTTTTTGCAAAGTTATACGTAAGAGTCTTAGATTTGGTTGCAACGCCTGATCCAAGAGTAATATTTATAATATTAATAATAACATTAAACTTGGGTTAACCCTTGGCATCAAAGTGTCTGGACTGCAATATCAGACCCAATAACATTGGACGTGGATCTGACTGTAAGGCCGTGTCATAAAAGTGTGATAGTTAAATAGATTAGTTAAAAAGAAAAAAACAAAGAAAAAAAACCAACAGGAAGAAAAAAACTAATGAATAAAAAGAAAAAAATATATGAATTAATTGGGTTAACCCGTCATACCTTGAATTCGCATCGTGAAAGTTTGATAATTAAAAATGAAAAAACAAATTAATGGGTTAACCCAGAATTAACTGAATTAACTCGTTAAACCAGGTTAACCTGTCAAACCCGGAATCCGTGTCATAAAAGTTTGATAATTAAATAGAAAAAAAATTTAACATCAACAATTTAAATTAAACGAAAAAAATTAATTTAAAAGAAAAAAAAAGCAAAAAAAAAAAATTCAGGTTAACTCGTCAAACCAAGTTAACCCGTTAAACCCCGGATCCGTGTCATGAATGTCTGACAACTAAAAAAAAAAAATAAACATGAACAAATTGAACTAAATGAAAAAAAATTAATTAAAAAGAAAAAATCAAAAAACAAATCCGGGTTAACTCGTCAAATCATATTAACCTGTTAAACCCAGGATTTATGTCATGAAAGTCTGATAACTAAATAAAAAAAATTTAACATTAACAAACTAAATTAAACAAAAAAATCTATGAAAATAAAAATAAATAAATAAATTAACGGGTCAACCCATAATTAACTGGGTTCTCCCGTGAAACCAGGTTAACCCGTGAAACTCGGGATATATGTCATGAAAATCTAATAACTAAATAGAAAGAAATTTAACATTAACAACTAAACTAAACTAAAAAAAAATAATTAAAAAGAATAAAAAGCAAAAAATATATATTTTAGGTTAACGTGTCAAATCAGGTTAACCCGTTAAATCCAGAAAATGTGTCATGAAAGTATGATAACTAAATAAAAAAATTTAACATTAATAAACTAAATTAAAGAAAAAAAATTTGCTAAAAAAAAAGTAAAAAATAATTTTCCAAAAGGCATAAAAAAACAGCCAAAAGAAACAACTTAAAAAAAAAAAAAACAAACACGTAAAGCAGCAGGGACAAGAGATCAGTGTTTTACTGTGGACTGCACTGGACTGCACTGTGCAGTCCACAGTAAAACACTGATCTCTTTTAGCTATTTATAATAATAATAATAATATATATTATGATACACTACACATGCCTATTGTTATTATTACAATATGTTGATTTATCTTATTCAATATATATCAAATATAATTTAAGAAAACTTGTCCTATTCAGTCAAATGCATACTAAATACATAACAAGATAGATATTTATCAAGTATAATCATTCTAGCTCAGTTAATATTTTTTTAGCATATCAAAAACTACCTAAATATCTAGAATTCAGCTGGATCAATAAAAAAAACAATACAACAAAATCTAATTTGATTAAAAAAACTGAGCCTAAACCAATAATATGATTGGAAAGGTAAACAAACCAAATTCCACGAACAACCATGATTATTAGATTCAATGTGATAAATTATCTTGAAATTAATTTAGTTTGACTCAATTGATTCACCGAGTTAATTAGTAAAAATCATGGTTTGTTTCAATGTGATAAATTATCTTGAAATTAATTTAGGGGCGTGAAAAAAGAAGAAGCTACCGCCTAAATCCAAATAAACAAACCAAAATCTCCCGCCAAAATGCCACGATTTACCCGAACAAATCCCTCTGCACCCCCCTCAAAATTCTCACAAAAAAATGGTGAAACCAACACCAGTAAAATGCACAAACCCTGACCCTAAAAAATCCTACCACATAGGAGGAATTCAAGTGGAATTCCCATACAAACCATATGGAACGCAGCTCGCATTCATGGGCAGAGTCATTTCCACGCTCGATCGAGCCCAAAGAGACGGCCATTGTCACGCTTTACTCGAATCCCCTACCGGTACTGGAAAATCGCTCTCGCTTCTTTGTTCCACTCTCGCCTGGCAACAGAATTACAAATTAAAGAATCAGTACGCTAATCTCACTCACTCTACACCGAATCCCGAGGCAATCACCGATCCTCTCGCTCACGGCGGTGGATTTGTTCCAGAATCAACGCCTTCAAGTAAGTTCGGGACTTTTAAAACCCTAACTTTTTTCAATTCTGCATCGAAATTTGCCAGTTTGTTAAAGAATTTTGAGTCTCTGTGAATTGCTGCAGGTACTGAACCTACAGCGGCTGTGGAGCTGGCTCAAAAGGTGGCAAGTAACAAAAAGAAAAAGGCTGTGCCAAAGATATACTATGCTTCGTAAGTTTTCTGTCTCGAATTAGTAGTTCTAGTAATGTTTTTCTTACATGGTGATAAATGCATAATGATTTACAATGTGAAGGAGAATCTTTTTATTGAACGGGTAATTATTTTGCTGTTTTCTGTTAATTGAAGGAGGACACATTCCCAAATTTCCCAAGTGGTTAGCGAATTTCGTAAAACTACGTATAGGGTGCCAATGGCAGTGTTGGTAGGCTCTGTATCTTTCCTTTAGTTATGGCTATTGATTTGACAATAATTGTGCGTTGATGCTTCGATTCAGGTTTTAGTTATTTCCGAGGACTTATTGTTTTTATATTTACCAGGCTTCAAGGAAACATTACTGCACAAATGTACATGTAAATAGGAAAGAGAATGTCGATGAAGAATGGTACAATTTTGAGCTTTGGGGACATTTTTTTTGTTTGTAAAATTTTATTGGTCCCTGTACTTGAAACATGCTGTGGAAATTTTCAGTAAGCTGCTTTTGAAGGACAAGGAGGCTGGATGCCTACAATTCAAGTGGGTTACTTTTCTCTCGGTATGTGGTTGCTTTATTTTTATTGTCTCTCACAACAAAATTATTTTTCACAAACAGAAATGCAAATAAAGTCAGAGGTCATCCTTCGCTTCAAAAAGGAGGTTGCCATGAGGTGCATGACATCGAAGATCTTGTTAAAGTTGGACAAGTTGTTAAAGGTTTATGTTTAATATATTGTAATTTCACATAAGATTGGCCTGTTTAAAAGTTTGGCATGTGGCTTGTTAAATTGCTCGGTTCACTCTCAACATCTCTGAAGCTTGATTATTTTTTCTCTCTTTTTAGGTTGTTCATACTATGCAGCTCGCTCTATGGCAGATGATGCACAGTTGGTTTTCTGTCCGTACAATTACATAATTAATCCAGTCATTCGAGGAGCAATGGAAGTAGACATTATAGGAGCCATTCTTGTTCTTGATGAAGCCCAGTACGTATTGCAATTTTCTGTTCAATTGCTGAAATGTTATACATAATTTGCCACGTGATCCTGAATGGCTAATTTGGGGTTGGATTTCTTTGTTCAAGCGAGTTTCTCCAGTTTTATTTCTGTATAGGCACTACATGATACCCTGAATGTTTCTGGACATGCAGCAACATAGAAGACATTGCTCGTGATGCTGGTAGTGTGGATGTTGAAGAAGATGTCTTGCAAAGTAGGTCCTTGACTTGCAAACATTTGATTTTTGATTTTTGATTTTTTTTATCTTTCTGTTGCTTATTATTGTTGTATTGCCAAAGAATTGCAGACCGAATTGCAGGAACTCTGTCCAGTTGATCCCATGATTTACCAACCATTATATGAAATGGCACAAGTAATTGTTTGAGTTATTATGATTTGCGATTCTGTTTCTGCAGTCTTATTAGTCATTTTAATTGCCATTGCTATATGCTATGAATGAACAGGACTTGTTAAGTTGGATTGAACGGAGGAAAAATAAGCTGGAGAAGCGTGAATTTCAGCACTACTGCTCTTGGTAAGTAATTTTGTCTAATGTTTTATACTTACTACTATCTATATTTTTCTACATTCAATTTTATGTATTAATGATATCTTCCATCTTTCTGAAGTTCTATTCAGATTTGTTTTGGTGATGGAGGCCTTTTGCACTTATTAGTTTCTTTTGCTCCCATGTGTTATAGTTGGGCTGGTGATAAGGCTTTGAGGGAGTTCCAAGAAGCCAATATTTCACAGCAGTGCTTCCCAATCTTGCTGGATTGTGCTAAACAGGTTTTTTTCCTCCTAATTGTATAATGCCTTTTGAGTTTGACACTCCATTCACTTTCTTCTCACCATTTGCACTGTTCATCAATCTAATTTGCTGCAGGCTATCAAAGCTGCAACAGATACGGAAGCAGAGGGCTCTCATTTAAGTGGCATGTCGGTGGTATTATTGGAAGGTTGAGCTTCATACTCTGCTTATTTTACTTGCTCAAAAAACTTGATATTCTAATTAACTGCTTTTTAAAATGCCAAACAGGGTTATTCTCTTCACTCACTTATTTCTTCTCAAGAAATGGATGTCAGGTATCTGATTTTCAGCTTGCTTTGCGGCGATATGTTAAAAGAGATGGAAGTAAGTGATCAGCTGGTTGTTTTGTCAATTTGTTGTTGGTTAGTATACAATGCATAATATATTTGCTTATCAATTTATTACTTAGTAGTATATTTATTAGCTGATGAAGATTAGTAGGCTAAATTTCTCATTTGTAATATTTTAAAATTGAAAGGAACAGGAAGAAGATTAGCAGGTTAAATTTAGTTTAATGCCAATTGTTAAAGCTATCTTTCAAACAGCACAGGAGTATTTGTCTGGAGATATTATATTTGCAGCTTATAAGGAATCAAGTACTTGGTACTCCCTGAAAGCTTTCTGTTTTAAGCTCTGTTTAGTAAACTCAATGAGACTACTTCCAAATTCTGTTTGTGTTCCCACACTTCCAGATGCTGCATTAAAAGAATCCAATGATAATACTGTTGCGACTGTTGCTGGTTTTGCTAGAAAACAACTCATGCTCTCATATTCTTTTTATAGACAACGAGTGAGAAATAATCTATCATTTTGCTATTGTTCAAATCGTGCATGCAGAAAAGGCTGGTGACTGGACTTGTACTTTAAGTTTGTGGTGCTTGAATCCAGCTGTCGTGTTCAAAGACATAGCTGATCTTTCTTTGTCAGTCATTTTAACATCAGGGTAAGCTGGAGATATAAAAACCATGTTTTGTGCCTGCAGTTCATATAATCAATTAATCAAAGTAGTATTACTAAGGCAAACACTCGTCTGTGGTTTCTGTTCTCTAGGACTTTGTCACCAATGAATTCTTTCTCATCTGAACTTGGGGTTCAGTTTGGAACTTGTCTGGAAGCTCCGCATGTAGTTGATGTTGAATCGCAGGTTTGATTACCCCATCCTTTTGTATTTTGCTGTTATAGTTGGTTCCATTTTCAGGTACAAGCTATCAATTTTTTACTGCAGGTGTGTGTTTCTGTAATATCGACCAGTCCTGATAATTATCCATTGAATGCGAGTTACAAAACAGCAGATTGTTATGCCTTCCAGGTACCCTGTGCATTTTACCATTGATCTTTGATGATCCAGAGTGAATTCCTTTCCATATATTAATAAGTTGCCATGATAATTGGTTGTGCAGGATGCCCTTGGCAAATCATTGGAGGAAATCTGCAAGATTGTTCCTGCAGGCTCTCTCGTGTTCTTCCCTAGCTATAAACTGATGGAAAAGCTGAGCAATCGTTGGCGTGAAACAGGCCAATGGTCGCGATTAAATGCAAGAAAGCCCCTCTTTGTTGGTAACACATTACTGATTGCATAAAATTTTTTTCTGTACTTTCAGTTACCGTTTTGTATTGTGTTAGAGATACCTCATTATTTGGCATCTGTGCTTGAGCTCTGTTTTCCTGGCTGTCTCAATGGAATTCCTTTAGTTGGCTTGCAAATTACTTTATCTTGATTATTGCAGAGCCCAGAGGAGGAAGCCAGGAGGATTTTGACTCGATTTTGAAGGGTTATTATGACTGCATTCGTCGAGACAAAAGACCTGCTCTTGGGAGAAAGAGAAAGGTCAAAAAAGTGGATGCCAATCACTTAGATGGAACTGAATCAACCGACAATTCTGAGAAAGGAGGAGCTGCATTTCTTGCCGTTTGTCGAGGAAAGGTATGCCAACTTTTTTGCCGAGGACTCCTGTAATCAGCCAGTTGGAGTATTGGTGAAGGGTTAGGAGCTAAGTCCATTTTGGCGGTGTTAGCTAGGAAGAACATTGATATAATACTGAGCAGATTTTGTTGTCTTTGGATTGAAGGATTTTTAGCCTGGGCTTTAATGTTTGCATTGGTGGAATTTTTGTGAGCATGGTTAAACAAGCTGCAAATGATAATTTAGCGCATTAAGTTATTCAAAATGATTGCAATTCCAACGTCTGCAATTCTAAATAGTGCATTATTTTCAAGTTCATGGGAATCATTATGCTATTATGTTGCTGTTAAGCTCTTTCAAATTCACATACCACCTTTCTCCCCATGCATATGCTAAATTGCTGGTTGTTCTCGCAGGTTTCAGAAGGAATAGACTTTTCTGATGATTATGCTCGGGTAGTTGTATCCTTCCGTGTTGTTTGAAATATAATTACCTGCATTTCTCTACTTTTCTTTAATCTGAGTTGGGTTCTTGGTTCTTCTTGAGTTAATGGAATCTCTACTGTGTGCAGATAGTTGTTCTTGTGGGATTGTCACAGGTTTAAGTGAACTTGATTTTAGGGATGATAATGGGTCCTTATAGTTGGTTTGTCAGTGTCATTTTGAATATCTTCTCCTTCTTTGTCATGGTAAGAGCATTTCATTGAATTTGAATCACTATTGCTTTTCAACCTGGATGGATGTTGTACCTTAATTGTGAATACCTCAGATAGTAGTTGGCATTCCATTTCCAAACATGTAAGAATTCTTACAAGCTCTGAAAGCTTTTTAAAACAACAATTTTTTTTTTTCAGATTTGCTTATTGATATTGACATGTTTTATCAGAAATGATATTCAAGTTGGTTTGAAGAAGAAATATAATGATGCATACAAAACGTCCAAAAACCTTCTTGGTGGAAATGAGTGGTACTGTCAACAAGCCTTTCGAGCTCTCAATCAAGCTGCTGGTATGCCATTTGATTAGCTTTACAATTAATGCTTTCCATTTGGCTTGACATAAAGCATACATATAATCCACAAACCTTTTCTCTTTCTCCTCTTTGACTACACCTACTATCTCCTCTTTTTCTTCTTTCCAACTAGAAACTCCCTTTTGTTTCTTCAGTTGGATACTCATTGTTTTCTCTATCTCCCTCCTTTTGTTGTCTAAAATTCAAGCATTATCTGATAATTGCAAAATATGATTAATGAATTTGGGTATAATTCTTCGTTTGAATTCATGCAGGACGCTGTATACGGCATAAGTTTGACTATGGGTCCATCATCCTATTAGGTAATTCATTTGATTGACCATTGATCAATGATTTTTTTTTTCTCCCTGGTACTGAAAATATCCTTATGATTTGACAGCACTTTGCTGTTGTCTCTGTTATTTTTTTGACGTGGCTTTTATTTCATTGGCAAGCAGATGAGCGTTATAAGGAAGAACGGAATAGAGTATACATCTCGAAATGGCTAAGGAAATCGATTCAACAGCACAACAACTTTGACATGTCTCTAGAAGTATTGAGATCCTTTTACAGGAATGCCAAGGTCTTCTGTTTATCTTCATGTGTTTTGCATTTAATTAAGGAATTCCATCTTCCTTCCATGGTCTAATCAGCAGGTGAATGATAATATTGTTTGTGGTCTCTGCTTCAACTTATTTGCAGGAGAAGGTTGGCAAGAATATGGAAGAATTCTTGCTGAATTCTGATGCTCACAAGGAGAAAAATATCCCTCGAATGGATCAAATCGTAGGGCACACAAGAAACAAAAGTCAGAAACTGAGCAATTCTGATCAGTATGGAGAGAAAATAGTCTCTTTGACAAAGTGTGAAGGTGCTGTTTCAAAACTGAAGTCCCAAGATGATGTTGAAGTACAGGCTTCTTTTCAAATAGACGATGAGTTGGAAAGCTCTCAAGAAATCATTGACCTAGAGTGTGATTCCCATATAGGTTCAAGGTAAATGACTTGCCCTGTTATTTCGTCATGTTTTTGTTATCTTTGCAAGTAATGTAATTAGCTACTAGGAGGCACTATGGTCTCATGCATTATTTAGAAGATTTCAGTTCCAATTATTGTGCTGTACTAGCAAGTTAGGTATTCATATTGCAACTGGTAGTACTGGTTACAAGCATTAACCAGGTTTAGTGCCCATGAACATAGTCTTATCATGCAAGTGCCAACAAGCTCAAGAAAAAAGACAACGAAAAAAACAATCATGGAACTTCGGCTAGTGGATTGCATTTTAAAAACTACACCCAGCAGATAGAATAATACAAATGACCTATCCTCATTCAGTCAAGAAAGAAATTAAATTCTTGAATTCCCTTGCAAAAAATATGGTCTATGGAACATATTGGATTCCCCTTCAGGTGCTCTGAGGCATCTTTCCATGAAGATCCAGAAATAACCCTTGTCGAGGAAACCCCTGGCATGGGTGAATGTGGAGCTGCAACCAGTCCGGGATTCTTCTCAAAGGATGGCAACTCTAGCTCAACCATGATGCAGGCCCCTAATGAGCTTGCAGATCAAGGGTTAGTCTCTTTGGTGTCTGTGACAAACCAAAGTGCTGCTCCAGACAAATCTCAGTGTTCAATGTTGGTTACTCCTGAAAAAGAGTTAACTATAACTACCTGCAACCTGAGACCAGAAGTAGAGTCATCTTTGAATCTAAGTGTTAATTCTCATACACAGAAACGGAGGAAGTCCATGGACTTATCATTAATGAACCTTCAAGGAGAACAATCTGATACCTCCTATGCTGAAACTCCTGGCTGTGTTAGTTTCACTAGAAGCTCAGTCACTAGTGGAGACACAAATCGCAGGATTGAATTTGGTTTGGAGACAAGCTGTAGAGAACGTCAATCTACCAAGCATGCTTCTCCATTGCTGCCTAATTCTTGTGCCACTTCATGTGCATCTTCTGATTCTCTCATGGACAAGAGATTGCAAATTTCCTGCTCCCTCTGCAAAAGCCCATTGGGTCGTCCTGAGAACAACCTGTATGTTGAGTGCTCTTTGACTTCTTCATCAAAGGTTCACCTAGCGTCTCTTGTGAAAGAAAGAATGGAGCGTTGTGCCAAGAACAACTCAACATGTGTACCAGTTCTCGTGACTGACATCTCATCAGTTGATCAGCGTCTCTGCAATATTGCTCTTCAAGATGCCCAGCAAAAAGGAGTCTGGAGTGAAGAAGATGGCTGTGTTTTCAACTCAGTTTTTTGTCCCTTTTGCAGTATGTCTAATTGCCTTGGAGTGAAGATCATGGCAACAGATGCATCAAATGTTCAGTTACTTAACAAAGTAGGCTTTAATTGGATCCTGCATTTATTTGATGCTCCAAACTAAGAATAGCTTGTCTTTATCTTTGGTTGGTCCTGCTTTGGCAACAAATCTTAACCATTCTGAATACTGTTTCACTTGCAGATATTATTCTATACTGATTGTCTGGAATTTCAGAATCTTGAAGCATCAAAGGACTTAGAACCTATGGATAAGGTAACCTTGTACCATATGTTTTTTCCGTTTTGTTATTATGCAGTTGGCTCGTTGCTTTTTTTGTAATACTGCTTTGGATATAGGAGAGATGGCAAGGTAATTCATGAATCTGTCTGACTTGGTTGAAGGAAGTAATAGTAGGGGAACTGCAAAATAAAAAATGAGGTAGTGTTGAGCTTGAATTCCGTGTGAGCATGTGGCTTGACAGTCTCCCTTTACTTCAAAAAGTGTATGGACTGCTACAGCAAAAATTGAGTTTGTGTTTGAAAAAATAAATATTACATTCAGCTCAAGCGATGAAGGGGTGCGATGGGCTCGTTTGCATCTTTGGTGCAAATTGTGCAACAGAAAGAAAAATCACTAAAAAGATGATAGGTGTTCGTTTCATTTATTTTTCTCTGTTAGTGGTTGAATAATGTTTCTTAACATGGAAGCAGGATTTGTCGCCAGTAACCCGCACAGCCATGGATAAAACTGCCTTGTTGAACTCCCTTGATAGATTCTCATATTCCACACAACCTATTTCTGGAGGCTGGAGGACTACAAAGTCAAAGGTTTGTGATTTTGAAATGCTTCGGGCTTTATGGGCACAGGGCATTTTACCTGCGGAAAATTTGCATATCTGAAACTCATTTCTGTTGGCTGCAGTTGAGACTACCGAAGAGAGACGTGCTTTCTAATACGCAAGGTTAACAATGACCTAGGGTTGGACATTCTGATTTCCACCTCGAACAGTCTTCTACATGTGTATAATGCCATGAAAATCATTACGGGCTTGTGCGAAATCTAGCTTTTTCTGGAAATTTATATCTTGGGACAATTATGGATCATCTTAAACTAAGCGCGTAACGGCTGCAACTGGATTCTGAGTTAGGCTTCCCAGCTGCTGCATTGATCATGCAACTCTTGATGGATAATTTCATTGCCTCAGCATCCAGTCTATCGAGGAAATAGACGTTGCAATCCAAAGTAATTGATTTTGCAGGATAAGACACTTGTTATTTTGGTTGTAGAGAGCTTATCCAGAGTGGGATTAATTGGTCTCGATCAGGATTTGTATATTTTTGGTGGGTGACTCGATATGTATATGCTGGCTTGGTCTTTGCAGCTTTTAGCTATGAAAAAGACGAAGCTGATAACTTGGTGAATCATTGTATCTCTTCATGTCTCTTCTGATTAATACAAGTCTCAATCCCCTCAGCAAGAGTTCATTGTAGACATATGCTACAGTTATAATTTCTTTAAAGATAACACAGCCTAGGATTTTACCTGCAAATAGAAGGTAATTTCTCCCAATAAACTTGCTATAGAAGATGCATTCCATTCAGATTTACATGATGCTCGGTTTCTATTAAATCAGTCCATTTTTACACACAAAGCATATGGTCTAGGCACTATAGAATCATAAAGATCCATTCAAATGGATGAAATACAGAGCTTGACATGATCAGAAATAAAAAATTTACTACCACTAATACCATAATATTTCACTCATCTTAAATAACCCAGATGGTTGGAATTAGGCAATCAGTAAAATGCATGCCACAACGATAGTCCTAAGCCCTAATAAGCCTTGTGAATGTAAGTTCTCTGTGTACCATGTTATCTTTCGCTGCATAAATGCTCTATTATATTACTGTCAATATCAGCGTCCTTGAACTCAGCAAGCTTCTACCGGAGCATCTCTATCGATCTGGAAGAGACATCATCCAAACAAGTCATATTGCTCCATCTGCCAGTACGGAATACAGCTCCCTGGGGATTCAATCTTCCCCATCAGCTGGTCAAATCCTGCACGCATGAACCAGTACATTAAGAGCATTCATTTGCTCGGAGATGCTCGTATTTTGTATCTCTGACCATATATGTGTCCTTAAGAACAGAGGTCTGTTCGAAACTGGCTTAAGTGTCAAAAGGAACTCTTAATGCATGAATCTTACGGGAAAATAAGGGCAAGCGTATGGGAGTACCTATGTCTGGACTGTTGAAGTACATATGGTCAGCCATCGGTGTGGTGTTTTCGTCAGGTTGGCTGTCTTCTGCCCTGGTCTTCTTCTCTTTTAAAGACTCAATATCTGTCTCCATTTCAGATTCTCCATTGTTTGGCACTACGGCTGATTGCTTTCTTTTTGAACGAGCTCTCCTGTTTTGGAACCAATTATAGACATTTGTTTCAGAAATTTGACCATGTTGTGCAAGTTCCCTGGTTATATCTTTGATCTTCTGCCTGCCTGGAGTCGCATTGCATTGTTCGAAAATCTGCTCAAGGATTTGAAGTTGCGCTGGTTTCGGTGTCCACCGCTGCCTCGACCCTATCTTGTGGACAGCAGATGACAGTAATGGATCACAGTACGGATTCCCAAGCCCCATGCCTAAATCAAATACAAAACATTGATGATTTACATCCACAAAACTAAGTAAAACGTATACTTACAAAGAAATTAATAGGACAATTCATCAGGGAAAATTAATTAGACAATTAATGGCTAGTCAAAGAATTATCTCAGCAAAACTTGCCCCCATACAATTTTCAGAGACAGAAATGACCAAGAGTGCTTTAAAGAGAGCAAATTGCATACTAGTCCACAAAAGTAAAGTAACATAATTTCTCCATATCCACGAATTCTCAAACCCTACTGACTTCCCCCATCGATTCAGTTAAAAAAATACACAAAAACCCATTAAAGGAGAGAAAGAAAGAGAAAGAAACCAGCAAAGTCCTGTTGGGCAGAGAGAGCCTTGTGCATCTCAACAAGCTGCTCACAAATAGTGGCATAGACAGAGATTTGCTTCCTCAACATCTCCATTTGCTCATCAGTCATCACTTTCACACCTAACCCTCCACCATTCTGAAACCTCCCCTCCTCCATGAGTCTCCACTTCCTCTTGACTCTGCCTACCTCTTGACAGGCACTGGTATATATGCTAGCCCCTTTTCTCCCTTTTCTTTACCTAATAATGTTTCACTTTCTATGACATATGGTTGTAACTTTAGACACAGTTTAGCCGTAGAAGTAGAATTGAAGTAATCACAAGACAACAACAGGAAGAGGGTCTGAGGTCTCTGTATAAAGTGTTGGAAAAGGAAGGAAGGGTTGGCATAGTTCAGAGTTGGGATGCTGACGGACTGCGCATTTTAGCATGATTGAGCGGGTTTCGCGCGTCTCTACATATAAAGGTAAAGATATCTTTCTTGCGTCCAAATCTTGCTCTTCATATAAATCATAAATGTTATAAATAACGGTAAATTCCATTTATCCTTTTCTTTCCTCGTAATTCAAATTTTACTTTCTCTAATTTTATTATTTATTTATTTATTTTTGTGAGAAAACCCCATCTAAAAAAATTAAAGTTAAAGAATTGATATTTCAAATAAATATTAATATCGAGGATGGTTCTAGTGATCAATATATTTAATCTTTCTCTTAATTTATCAAAATCCAAACTTTAGAATCCCTATTGAAGAATGAATATATTCTTAAAAAAAATTTAAAAAATGAGATTTATTTTAAATTAATGTGCAAGATGGTAAGATGATGTAAATATTATCTTGATTATCTAGCTACGAATCTTCCAAATGAATCTTTCAAATGAAGGGAAAGGAATTATTTCCTAAACCATGATTAGAATTTCAATTTGTGGTGGGTTATGAGCAAGTGGATTCAAATAATTAGAAATTGAAGTTGGAATACGCATGCACGAGAGCAAGATCAAAGTAATTTCAATGCTTTGAATCATCAATGCTGGCTTTCATTAGTCATGGAAAACAGCATTCCATGTGAAAATCAATAGCATTCCATGTGAAAATCAATATTTCAAACATGTGCTTGAGTAGGAAAATGGAGGTGTTGGTCAAGTTATGGACATATTTACATGCCCTCCTTGTCCTGGTGCCTAGGCTAATGTTTAATTAGTAATGATCCATTCGTGTCTAAATTCAAAATCGTCTAATTTCTAGCTAAATTATTCTATTTAATCTATCGCTCCCAAACCAAAATTACTAAATATGGTTGGTTTCATAATTTGAAGGCCAATTTTTAGATTACAATTGAGTGAATTAACTCGAGTTACGTAAATTCAAAATAATATTTTTTTAAAAAAATAAAAGATATTATTTTGAAAAAAATTAAAAATTAAATTGGATTTTAACCTAATCACATTAACTAAGTTGTATTTAATCACCTGTTTCAAACCAATACTCTTACAAGTGTATTTGTCTTTAATTATCTTTTTTTTTATTAAGCTAAACTCTGATTTAATAATCTAATAATTTTTGTCAAAAAAACGTGACGACTCGAGATCACTTGAACATCACCAATCTCTTTCAACTGTAAAGCAAGAATTACAAGCAATATATATATATATATATATATATATATATATATATATATATATATATATATATATATATATATATATCACTACAAGATAAAACAAGGGTCCCTGACAAGTAGCTTTATGAGGTGGTTTAATTGAGAGAGGAGTAACAAAAACACAAGGGCTATGGCCTAGCTCACCTCTTAATTCCTGCCATGGAATTAGGGAATTTGGTGTACCTAACGAGGGCAACAACCTGGAGGGATTTTGGGATGTCTTGACGAATAAGATGAAAGATTAGAGCAGCATGTCTTTTCTGCAACACACAGGGAAGCTTAAAATATCAAACAGATGAATGGTGGGTCTCAAGACAATAGATCTTGTAGAACCCACTGTCAATGGAAGATCTTCTGGTGGCCTCTTTCAATGATTTGTTCTTCCCTTTCTATATTCTTATAGCCGATGTGCTGCTGTGTACAGATAAATCTATATATATGGACTCTTCCCTTTAGATTTTTTATTTCTTGAAAAGGAAAAGGGAAAACCTCTGCACAGAGAACGTTTTATGGCACCTCTTTTTCTGGATTTAGCCCAACTTCACGGTTTCACTTTGACAGCGTATGAGTTTTACAGCCCACCCGGTTTTACAAGGCCCATGTAACTTCTTGATATTAAGTTATAGCCCAACCGGTTTTACCCAGTCCGAGACTGATCCACGAAAGGGTCTACATCATTGGATTCTCGTGATTATTTCTTTTTTAAAAACATTATTGATATTAAATCAATCAAGCCAATATCAAGATTGATTGAGGTTCAATTTTGAAACCCATCATAAATTAGCCTCCGAGAATATTAAATCTTCGAAGTCGACCATTCACCATCTTTAGCTTTGTGAAATTAAAAATAAATATCTATGATTCCAACATGACCGTTTCTTATAAGCCAGTACCGTTCAAGTTAGTCAGATTAGTTTCTTCTCATCAAATATTTTCTTGCCATTTTTTTCTAAAATTCTCTGCTCCTAAAAACCCAGGCTTACCGTTAGAATCTTAATCTATGATAATATTTGAACAAACCTTCAAGGGAAAATCCAGTTGATTAATTTAAAGAGATTATAAGAAGAAAAGGATTACAAGACACATAATGGGGTTAAATGTTATTAGTTTTGGAAAGTGAAGAGGTTTGCTTTTTAATCATCAAATCAGCCTATGAATTTTTAATGCTTGCCCTAGCTTAAACCAACCATCAACAAAGCTAGCAAGACAGTTCCTTTACTTGCTTGACCCAGCCCCAAATTACATCGGCTTGACTTCCACCCATTGACCTTCATCTGAAATTCCACAGATATTTTTCCTTTTCTAAACACGTTTCTAATTATTGAACATTAAAAAACATAGCAAAAACTAAAAGTCAAACGAAATAAATATTAAGAGGTTTGAATTTCTTGCCAGATAGGAGTAAAAAACAAGGTTCTTTTCCTAAGAGATTGGGTAGAGTTTGTTTAAGAATTGAAAATTATATCCCCCACCTGAGGGTGCAGATAATTTACTATGCTGTTAGCCGTTGATTTACCATTGCTTTAATACTCGTCTATCTCTTGCTAGCCCTGATTTACCGAGAAGATATGGCTCAACTCCGCCGAACTTAACAAGCATAACCAAAACACGTTCTCCAAGCATCTTGGGGGTTCACGGATTTATCCAAGTAAAAAAGGCGGTATCAAAATTAAATTTGTCACCATCTTCGTCATTTGCACTTACTGTGAGAACCCCATCATCATGAGGAAAAAGCAAAGCGATTCCAATTGTGAATTTGTGAAAGCAAGAGGTGCTTCACCTCGCCACCCAGCACAGGTAACCATGCTCTCTCCTCGCAACGTGAGGAGGCATGAAAATCACCAAATCAGTCTTGCAATCCAATAAAAATAACTGAAAAGTTGAAAGTATTTATTATCTGCGTTACCGCCCACAAATCACTGAAAGTGCTAACTAAATTTTTAGCCACCATAAAAGATAGACATCCAAACAGCTCGGCAAGCAACAGATTCACATAAAAACTCATCCATGTCCAAACCAGAATGCATTCAAATCTTCGACATTAGTTTGACAAGCGATACTGAAATTCAAAAGCGGGAGTAGAGGGAAAGTGACAGGCACGCAGGCTGGCAATAAAGTAAATTCAGTAACAAAGTGGAGGAGGACACACACAAGGGAGTAAAGACGCCAACACAGGGATACATCAACTCGAACAAGACATCTTTAACCACATCAAAATCAGCATAAACGCAAGAGAAAAGGGACTGAACCAGAATAATGTTGCATTCACCCATGAAAACACAGCATCCAGTAAAAATTGCAGCAAAGTAATTAGTGAAACCATCCTACCATTCATAATGAGCCGAAAAGCAGTGCAAAAGGCAAGACGAAGAAGTAAGACACACGTGCGACCCCATTCGATCATATACCACCTTCACTAGGCATAGCTATGGAATTGAACTGATGAAAGGGCAAATAGAGAGAACCACATAATCTACAGAAGATAACCACTTATCTAATTCATTAAACTTTGGTTCAAGTAAACATAGAGTTCTCCCTTCTACACCTATTAACTTTTATCCCTAGGAAGGAGGAGGACAAAATAACAAAGGGAGCAGTTCGCATATCCTTCCCTTAGAAGACAGTAATTGAAAAAAAAATTAACATGCCAATACTCGGCCATTAACATACAATGTCCAAACATTGTCACCACCTACATGACTATGCTATTCCCCATGTCCAAATCCTACTCGTCGTCGTCATCCTCCTGCACCAATTCCAAAATAAATTCCAAATTAGACAAATGCAAAACAAGCAATGCCACCAACCAGACAGTCTAACAAGATGCACCAGCTCTAACCTCTGCACTGCCCTCCTCGTCATCTTCATCTTCATCATTGACTTCCGACACTGACTTCTCGGATTCCTCTTCTTCCTTGGGCCCTTCAGCCTAACACTCACCAATGACACAAATCAATTTCAAACCACAAACACGATTACAGCTTGACACTAAAACAACTAAGTCAACCCAATTACCTGCTCCTTGTTGTAGGCCTTCATCTTCTTCTCATACTCGACTTTCCTTTTATCAGCCTTGGCAACATAGGGTGCTTTCTCCTGTAACCAATCAATCAATTAATGTTAGCAAAATGAGTGAAAAACAATATTTACAAAAATTCACCCAGATATTAACATAAATTAAAAAATATACTCACAGCCGCTGACAGTGACTTCCATTTATCTCCTCCAGCTTTTCCAACCTAAATAATAATTTATTTATCACATTAAAAACAACAAAAAATCGATTATAAACTATAATTAATAATTAATTAACAATATCTGAACTCACAGCAGCAACTGATTTGTTTTTAGGGTGTTCCTTCTTGTACTGCTCTCTAAACTCCTCCCTGCAGTCAAAGTCAATTTATAGCTAAATTATTGTTCCATAATTAGCTACAAATGAACAATAATAAATATTAATCAAGAGTAAGAATATTACATGAAGACGAAAAATGCGCTCGCAGGCCTCTTAGGCTTGTTTGGATCCTTAGCTGCCTTTCCTGATTTCTTTGCTGCTGCTGCTGCTGCTCCTTTGGTTGGTTTCTTGTTCACAGAGAGCCTGAACAACCACGTCAGAAAACGACATGAGCGTAATCACAAAACGACAACAAAAACTTGAAAACCTAATTTTCTAGATCTAAGATCTACGTGACCGCAAAACACGTTTCACACGTGACAATTGATGAAATTGAGAGAAAACGAGATTTGAAGAAACTTACTTAGCGCTCTTGGTATCTGACTTTGATCTACCTCCTTTCATGGAGAAACCTGCAGTTTTAACACCGGATCAGCTCAAAACACGATTTAAATCAATGAGAACCGATCAAAGGGTGAGAATCCGTTCAGAATCTGCGAGACTTACCGGTGTGGGGGGTTAGGGTTTGAAAGAGAGAGGAAGAGTGGTAGAGAGAGGATATTGTGTGTGAGAATAGGAAGAGAGTTGAGGGAGAGGCGGAGATATTAAGTGTCGTGAAGGAAATTGAAATTCAATTGCGGGTGAAATGAAATTGGGGAGGTGGCAGGGGTTTAGGCGGGATTTGGAAATTTAGACACGTCATCGATCTTTGCGCTTATAATCTATTGGTTGCGTGGGTCTTAAGTTTTGGACGCCTTACCCTTTGATATTTGGCTTTCCTCTTTGTGCTTCTCTTTGTGCTTCTTTGCTCTCACATAAGTAATCATTTATGATAATGTAAGATTGGTTGGATTCCAGGGATCTCAAGCCCAACTTTGATTGCTGAAATGGTCCAGCCCATGGATCAACTTTGATTTCTGCAATAATCTGGCCCATTGCCCAACTTTAGCATTTTCTTATTATTGTTACTATTTTTTTTTTCAGGGTCAATTTTTTTAAAATATAAGAGAAGATATTAAAATAAATATAACTTAAATAAACCCGAGTTAACTTGACTAGCTCACAATCTAGGATAACATCTTAGGAATGAAAGGGGAAAAAATAGAAAGCTCGGGACTCTAAAAATATAATTTCAAATGATAAAATTACAAACAAATCTATTTAAAAAAAGAAATGTAAAATAAAAACACTTGAGCCGACTCGGGTCCACTCTACTAGCACATCAACCGTGATGCAAGATTGTGATAAGAAAATTATTTTAAGAAAAAAACTAGAGAAAAGGATCGGAGCTAAATAAATAAACCAAGTCATACTGAGTTAATCTGACAAAAATATGACTAGTGATATCTCTATAAAAATTAAAAAAATATATAAAAAATAAAAAATCTCAAAACCCAGTAGCCCAACATCGAAGGATTAAGTAAAAAAAGAGTAAAGTTAAGTTAACCTGGGATAACCTCGAAGAAAGAAAATGAAAAAAAAAAAAGTTGAATGCCCAATAACACTCACAATTGGATTGGCAAGAAGAGATGCAATGGGAATTGATTCCAATACATTATTTGTCAACCATAATGTATGATAGAATTGAAAAAAAATTGAAGTTAAATTGGAATAATTTTTAAAATTAGTAACTTTGATTATAACACCGATATGACCCTATATAAGACAAAAAAGTATTGACTAAAATTCTTAACTATCAAAAAATTAAAAAGAAAATAAATGGTAATCAAAACAATGAGGACTTGAGCTAGTATAAAACCAATGAAATAAATACCAAGGCACTTTAGTGAACAATAAAAAAATAATTACAAAAAACAATTAAAAAAAAGAGGATCAAAATTGAATATAAAAAATAAATAAAATAAAATATGAGGGGAAAATTGAAAGAGAAAAACAAATTAAGAAAATGATAAGAAAAAAATTGAAAGAATAAGAATTAAATTGAATTACAAAAAAAATAAAATAAAATGTTGAGGGACTAATTGAAAGAAAAAACAAATTAAAAAATAATAATAAAAAATAATTAAAAAATAAGGATTAAAATTTAATTAAAATAAAATAAAATAAAATGTTAAGGGATATATTGAAATAAAAAAATGATGAAAAAAATAATTAGAATAATGAAGATCAAAATTGAATAAAAAAACAAATGAAATAAAATATTAAAGAAATAATTGAAAGAAAAAAATTAAAAAGTACAAAAAAATAATTAAAAGAACGAAGAATCAATCTCTAAAAAGCAATAAAATAATTGAAATAATACCGTGAGAGACAAAATCAAAAGAAAAAAAAACATAAAAAAGATAATTAAAAAAAAACCGTGAGGGACAAAATCAAAAGAAAAAACAAACAACGAAAAAGGTAATAAAAAAATAAATAATAAAGAGTGAATTGCTAAACAACTCGATGATTTTAAAATCAATTTATGAAATCTTCATAAAGGTGACAGCATCTGTACTTTTTGGTCGTTAATGGTCGGTAGCCTGCTTTTGTTATTTGTCTGATGCCTCTGTTCATCTGCAACGGGTAATAAATCAGAGAAGAATCATGTGGGAAGGCGAGATGCGTTTAAATGGACAGAACACATGGATGATGCCTTCAGTGATGCACTTATCCGGCAACAAGGTCCGGGAAGCAATACGGTGAAGGAGCTGCGTGAAAAGATTTGAAAAAAGACCACTCGAAGAATCGTTCGAAAATCCCCAAGAAATAACTTCAGCGAGTGTACTGAAACATTCAAGGGTGCAAATTGGCTTTGTTTGGAGTGCTGGAAATAAAATGCGGGGTGCAGAGCCTGAAACAATGAAAGGGCTGTCAACATTTTCTCTTATGTGATACACGCAACGTTTAATTACATCAATGCTCCTGGAAATGATGCGTCAAACATGCCTTATTTCATGTAGTGTTCGGTAATTTTCATGGGACCAGAGGGACAGGGATTATGGAGAGATTGATATATTTGATTAAAATTTAAAATAGAGATGCGTAGAGTAGAGGACATGTCTTTATAGATAATATTTTAAAATGGATCTATGTATTTTCTAATAGGTTAGTCAATATTAAGTGTTTTTTTATCTTAAAAACACCTGAAAACAAACCTATCTGAGCTCCAAGAGATTTTTATTTTCGAGTTGATTTTAGGTTTGAGTTGTTTTTTTTGTGTGTTTTGTGGTCATTAATTGGTTTAATGGGTTGAAGATATATTTTTTGGTAAAAAAAACTAACATTGGTTTTCTAGTCGCGCCAATGGTTGGAATCTGGTGACTGATAGATGACGCGTTGTTTTTTTTTTTCCAGAGCATTACGTCATTCGCCCTATTCATTTAAAAACAATTAAAAGTCAATGCACGAGCCCTTTTTTTTTTGGGGGGCCAAAAACATGACCTGACCTCATTTCTAATTTTTTTTATTAATAGATGTTTTTATTAAAGATTAGATAAAAATGTTAAAACATGTGGGAAAATCATTGTACATATTCCTTTGTTTATTGTGAATTGTAATAATAAATTGACGGTCTTGCCTTTGATAAAACTATCACTTGGCTGCCTTTTAGGGTAAAACGGTATTTTATTTTTTATCATTTGTTATTTTTTAATTGTTAAGGGTTGTCCTAGTCTTTTTATTATTTTATTTTTTTGCACGGTTAAATGACATTGTTACTCTTAAAAGCAAATAATCAATTAACCATGGTTTACATTTTTTTTTTGCATCTCATATTTTTTTGCTAAATTCTATTACCATTTGATTCAAATTTTTAAAAGCTTGAATTGAGGGGCAAATTTGTAATTCAAGATATAAAACTACAACTTTCATGAGAAATGAACTCCAAATTGTATTGTTTCAAGGCTCAAAATCAACAATCATGGTAGCCCCTTTTTTACCACTAAAATTTTAGACAACATGGATTTTCACCCTTTAAAAAAAAAATTAACTTCCAACTTATTTCCATGCATAAAAATATTATCTAAGGTCATTTGGCATCGTTAAATCACAAATTTAAATCAATTTTAAAACAAGACATTTAAACAATTTCTTAAAATAAGAAAACTCATTCCTTTGAAATTTCTCTTATTTCCCTTACACACTATATATATTAATATCAATGTTTAACATTGTTAACTCAGCAAAACAATGAACCCTTTATTTTTCACTTTCTCATTTTACAATTAAACATACACAACAAACCTTAATAGTTAATGTTCTTACATCATCATCGCAATAATAATTTCACCACGTTAGTTACAGTCCATGATAGTTTTCATTAATTAAACAATTTACCGAAAATATTATCATGGCCAACCTTCAATATATTTCATTCTCCAATTCTCTTTCATTCATATTTCTTAATGGTTCCACTTTATCCACAACCTAAAAGTTAGCATTTTATTCATTAAACATGTTCATATAATAATATTCTTTTTTATTCTTACACCGTGATCATCCTTCCCCCCGTTTTAAGAATACACAATTCATCCATAACAATAAAAACACATTTTACCAATACATGTTCCATAAACCTTAATACCCATACAATTTTCATTTCATCAAAACATGTATTCAATCAAGTTTTCTAAATCCTGCATAAACTAGCAAAAAAATTTCAAAAACCAATACGTCATTCATCTTAAGTTATATTTTCAAACCCAATGATTATAATATAGACCTTAGAATCTTTCACGGTATATCTCAAACTCAGAGTGATCCAACAACTGAATCTCTATGTATCAAAATAAAAATCGAGCTAACCTAAGAAATAGTGAGCTATTGTTCAACACGAACAAAACCTTTATGGAGAGTTTGTTCCCATTCTCTACCTTCTATAATGAAAACCACATCTAGGCACACTGCATATCCAAAATAAACGTGATCCAACAGTGTCAAAGAGAAAAATTAGTCGATGATCGAAACTTCCCTGCAAGGTATTTTTTTCAGGATATCTCATATGACGATTTTTATCAAACAAAAAATTATTTTTTCACATCCCTCCGGTCAGATGGTAGAGTCTTATGAGTCAAACAATATATCCAAAACACAACACAGTCCAACAATTTATGTCGAAGATATGATCGTCAGAACGCATTGCCTCCTATTATCTGGATCCTCTAAATTATCATATTCTCTCTTTAGCTTGATTCCCTCTCTTATTTCTCATGTTTTTTCTATTTTCCAAGTGGATTGGTTGAATTTTTTTTTTGTTCTAAAGGCATTTTTGTCATTAATTATAATTTTATCCCTCGTTTATGCCTTTAAGTATTTTATTTGATTTGTCGCGTAAACTATATGGTTTTCTGTTTAAATCGTTAGTTTTTACCAAACCTTGATCGATAAGAGATATTAAAACAAGGTATGATAACACATTAATAGACTCAATGTAAAATTTCATCATGGTCTAATAGTTGAATTGAGAGTCATGCTCTTTAGCGTAAAATTGACTAGTGTGTGACTTTTCGTCAACAATCTAATTTTTCTTATTTAATTTTCACCCAAATGATATTGATTTTCCTTTTAAACTCTTAGGGTCATTTTATTATTTTGAAATACATTTATTTTAAATTTTACAACTTTAATTATTTATCAGACTTATTTTTCGTTTCAATGTAACGTCACTGATTTTTAATTAGCGCTTGCACCTTTAGTCTTGCCTTTTCGGTGCACTATCATTTCTTATGGTTTATTCTTTATCAACTCACTTATTCTTTATAAACATTTTTATCATTTTTTCTTATTATTTTATCCATCAAAATGTGTTATTGGTTTTGCGTCGTTATGAATTGTAAACTAAAAATCATTTTATATAGGTTATCCTTTCCATTATACATCATAATTCTTTTTATTATCATCATTTATTTATTCTTTCTTATCTCAATTTCCATCACTCATGGAGATATTACTGCTTTCAATATTACGTTTACATAGGGATTTACATTTAAAATTTGGTTGATTAAGAATTGAGATTTATAAATTTTTTATTTGCTATCTACGTGGTTATCACAGTCTTATGACTTGATTTGCAGGTTAGGCCGGTTGATTCAATTTTTTTTGTCATTTTTTAAAAATCAATCCTTAAACATTAGGTTGATTGAGAATTAGACTTTATAATTTATCTCGGTTTGCATTCTCCAAAGTTATCTAGGTTTCATGACCTGAGTTACGGGTTCGGTCGGTCAAGTAAGGTGTTTTTTATGTCATTTTTAATTGTTTTTTGAATTTATCTTTCAACATTGAGTTGATTAAGAACTGAGTTTCATAATTTGTTTCGATTTGCTTTCTATGAGATTTCAATATTGGATTTGACAGATTAATCTAAATTGGTCAAAGTTGATCTAATAAATTGTTGTTTTAATATTTGAAAAAATATGCCATCCTGGTTTTTTCAAGTCAAATTGCATTTTCATCTGTTGTTTGTGTTGATTTCAAATCTTTTAAGTTGATCAAGTTATATAAGTTAAACCCCCATATACTTAGTTGTTTTTGTTAGACAACACATTAATAACATTTAAAAATAAAAAATCTAATCTGACTCACAACATATCACGAACAATAATTGAGCACAATCTAAATTGATAACATATTCTTTTTCGAATTGATAGACATAGGCATGACAAAGTATGATATTTTTTACCGTACAATAATATGAGTTACAATAATATGAGTTAAATAACATAAATATAGAGTTTAGTTATTGTTTTAAGAAAAAATAATGATAACATGTCTTTTCTATATTATATATTGTAAAAAATCATAAATATTTAATATTATAAAATTAGAGAAATTCATTTTAAAACTATATAGATACAACCATACGCTATACACTCTCACTTTTTGCATGCTTAACATACCCTTTTTAAATAAGTTTACCCGTATTTTTTGAATCTCTTTCACTGTTCTAAGTATCATACTTTCATATTAAGAAAAAACTAAAACTGCTCAGTGTTTCACTGTGCAAGTCCACAATGAAACGCTGAGCAATCATCTCTTTTTTTTTTGTTTTTTTCCCATTTTTTGTCTTCTTCTTTTTGTTTTTTTTTTGTTTTTTTGTTTTTTTTTTGTTTTTATTTTTTCCCTTTTTTTTTGTTTTTTTTGGTTATCTATGCTTTTATGGGTTTTTTTTTTGCTTTTTTCTTTGTGTACTTTTCTTTTAATGAATTTTTTTTGTTTAATTTAGTTTGTTAATGTTATTTTTTTATTTAGTTGTCAAATTTTCATAACACGGATCCCGGGTTTGACGGGTTAACCTGATTTGACGAGTTAACCCGAATTTTTTTTTTCTTTTTTTTTAATTAATTGCAACATATACTAAAACGGATCAGTGTTTTACTGTGGACTGCACAGTGCAGTCCACAGTAAAACACTGATCCATTTTTGGTTTTTTTTTTAAGTTGTCTTATTTTTTTTAGCTGTTTTTTATGCCTTTCAGGATTTTTTTTTTGCTTCTTTCTTTATTTTTTTTCTTCTAACACAATTTTTTTGTTTAATTTAGTTTATTAATGTTTAATTTTTTTTATTTAGTTATCAGACTTTCATGACACGTTTTTCGGATTTAACGGGTTAACCTGATTTGACAAGTTAACCCAGAAATATATTTATTTTGCTTTTTTTCTTTTTAATTAATTTTTTTTCATTTATTTTAGTTTGTTAATGTTAAATTTCTTTCTATTTAGTTATCAGACTTTCATGACACATATCTCGAGTTTCACGGGTTAACCCAGTTAATTCTAGGTTGACCCGTCAATTTTTGTTTGTTTTTTATTTTCATAATTTTTTTGATTAATTTAGTTTGTTAATGTTAATTTTTTTTATTTAATTATCAGACTTTCATGACACATATCTTAGGTTTAACGGGTTAATATGGTTTGACGAGTTAACCCAGATTTTTTTTAATTTTTTTTGATTAATTTTTTTCGTTTAGTTTAGTTTGTTAATGTTCACTTTTTTTTTATTTAGTTACCAGACATTCATGACACGGATCTCGGGTTTAACGGGTTAGCCTGGTTTGACGAGTTAACTTCGAAATTGTTTTTTCTTTTTTTTTGCTTTTTAATTATTTTTTTTTCGTTTAGTTTAGTTTGTTAATGTTAAATTTCTTTCTATTTAGTTTTTTTTCTTCTTAGAGGTTTTTTTTCTTTTATTTTTTCTTTTTAATTAATTTTATTTAATTTATTTAGTTTATTAATATTAAATTTTTTTCTAAGTAGTTCTCAGCCGATACCTTTAGTTTTTCTTTTTGTTTTTTTGTTGTTTTTATGCATTTGGCTGTGGACTGCACAATACAGCCTACAATGAAAATGCTCATCCTTTTGTTTTTTTCTTTTTAATTAATTTTTTTTGTTTAATTTAAATTGTTAATGTTAATTTTTTTTCTATTTAGTTATTAAACTTTCATGACACGGATTCCGGGTTTGACAGGTTAACCTGGTTTGACGAGTTAGCCCAGTTAATTCTAGGTTAACCCATTAGTTTGTTTTTTTCCTTTTTAATTATCAAACTTTCACGATGCGAATTCAAGGTATGACGGGTTAACCTGGTTTGAAGGGTTAACCCAATTAATTCATATTTTTTTTCTTTTTCTTCATTAGTTTTTATTTTCATGTTGGTGTTTTTTCTTTATTTTTTTCTTTTTAACTAATCTATTTAATTATCACATATTTATGACACGACCTTGCAGCTAGACCCACGTCCAATGCTATTGGGTCTGGTATTGCAGTCAAACCCACTTAAATTTAGGCCATGCAAGTTTAAGGTTATTATTAATATTATAAATATTACTCTTGGATTAGGCGTTGCAACTAAACTTAAGACTTTTGGGTATAATTTTGCAAAAAAACTTAATATTTTTAGATCTTAGCTTTTTATGAAAAGCAAAAAATAATTGACCCGCGGCATCGCGCGGGGCATGTAACTAGTAGAAAATAAAATTTATGAAATTACAGTATATTTAAAAATTTCTCCATAGCTGTACCTAAAAGGGAACACCAAAATCCACCCAATCACGTGTCTCTCGCCCTCCACATCACATTACAATTTCTCATCGGCATTCCGTACGTTTCACACGTACCAACCACCCCCACACGCTAAAAAATACTTCCCCTCAAAAAGAAAAAAAAACAGAAATAAAAGAAATAAAAAATAACGCCTGTTTGGAGAGAGAGAAAGATAGGGAGAGAGAGAAGGAGAGAGAAGCAAGGAGAAGAATGGGCGAGGAAGCAGACCCAACAATGAAGAAGAAGAAGAAAAAGGGACGTCCTTCTCTTCTAGAGCTTCAAAAACGCTCCCTCAAACAACAACAGCTACAGCAAACAACCCCTATTTCTCTTAAAAACCCTAATCCTCTCAATTCCAATTCTGCCCTCCCTAACCGTCGATCCGCTCGCCGGAGCTCTAATTCCTATGCACCGGAGTGGATTGACGGAGACGACGACGAAGACGATGAGCGTAAAGAGAAGAAGCATAAGCTCTTGCGCGGATTGAATTCTCAGAAAAATAACAATCAGAATTCCAATTCGTCGAGCCCTTCGAATTTGCACGGCTCTGATTCGAATGCTGGTGGCGGTAATCAAGAGGACGGAATTAGAAGGCGCAAGATCAGCGCCGTCCGTCTTGGATCTGATGATTTGGTGATTATCTCACCGAGAATTTAATTTAATTTTTCATTTTATTAGAAAATAAAACAAAAATTTTCTTTATTTTTTTTCAGTGTTTTGGGATTTTTTTGTCTTCTATTTAAAGAGATTTTGAACGATAGCCTTTTGGATTTCGCGCGTTATTCGCTGCTTGGGCAAGTTGGATCGGAGTGAGTTGTTGTGTTTGACTAGGTCATGTTTTCCAGGAATCTAATTTACTAAAAGATTTCTATTTTTCTAGTATTTTATTTTTTGGAAATCTTGGTACTGGTGGATTCAAGGCTTCTGTTTTATTTATTTATTTATTTTCTTTATTTGCTAAGTGAGAATATTTACCATAAATATTTTATTCTTTAGCTGTTTGTTGTATTTAATCTTCTGGTGTCTGCCCAACATTATAGAAGCGAAGACATAGTGGTCTGAAAAGCTTAATTTGTCTTTTCTATAATAATTTTAAGCTTTAATTTTTTGTACTTGCTCTGCCTTTTAGTGTGACTTTCCTTGATTGTTTCTTCAATAATAGTTTAAATCACTGAGTTTGGGTGTAATTTGTATTGAAATGAAATTAATTTTTCTTGCAGGGTGAAAAGGTTTTGAAAGGGACAGACACTATTCATGGTATCAATTCAAACTCAAAATTTGATGAAAAGGGTTTTCTGGGAGTTCTTTAAAAAGTGTGTGTTGGGAAGTAATTAATTAAAACTGTGTCATATATGTGCGCGTGTGTGTGTTTGTTGTGTGTATATATTATGTATGTACATGTTTGTGTGTGTGTACAGGGTCATCTGTGGAGCCTGGTCCCACTACACCTTTGCCAGACAAAAAGTTGTTGGTCTTCATTCTTGACAGACTTCAAAAGTGGGTGTTGTTTTTAGCTGCTTAGATTTTTACTTTTCTTTTTGTAGTCCTCGTCTTTCAATTGTTGAGTTTAAGTAGTTGCTTTCAATTGGGTTTTGATTGGTTTGGTTTTAATTTATTGATTGCAGGAAGGACACCTATGGGGTTTTCTCTGAGCCAGTGGATCCAGAAGAGGTGCATTTTGTTTTACTTTGCAGTGCTGTGTTTGTTTGAAAGATAATTGAATATTAGTTGATACTGATTTGATTTTGGTACAGCTTCCTGATTACTTTGACATCGTTGAGAATCCCATGGATTTTTCTACAGTGAGGAAAAAGTTAGATGAGGGAGCCTACGCCCACTTGGAACAATTTGAGGTTGGTTTAAGATTATATTCTTTGCTAACTTGGATTTGCATGTAACTTTCTGTTAGTGGAGTTGCATCAATGACATTTGAGTCTTTGAATCGGGGATAGACAATCCGAGGATCTGCTTGGTTGCTTCAACTTTTCTTAATCCTGTGGCTGTTTAGATCTTTTGATATGTTTGGAACCTGACAGCAGATTTATACTTAAACTGGAAGGATATATGTTTGAATAGAAAATGGATGTTGTAAGTAAGATATGTTTGAATCTGAAACTACCATCTTGCACTGGGTTGGAATCTAACTGAATAAAGACAATAAAGAATTCTATTCCTTAGAACAGTGTTTCCTTGAAGCTCGTTTCTGATGGTCAAAAGTATTTGTGCTAGTAGTTTTGTTAATTGCAACAAGAGCTGTTACATCAATACCCAACCCTTGAAGGCTTTTAGTTGCATTTCTTTTAATTGCTCGTTGCCATTTACAAAGGGAAAAGTTCTTGATTTGCCCTTGAATAGTTCATGTAGATGTTCAGATGTTCCCTGTGATATGCACAGACTGCCAGTCTCATTCTTTGTAACCTACCAAGCCCAGTTTGGTACTTTTGTATTGATTGCTTCCTAGCTAGCAATTACCAAGAGGCAAAAGATGATGATAGATTATGAAACTGCCGTGGACAAAATGAAACTGCACGAGGATGGATATAAAAGAAATGGCATATTTTACTTACCTGCCAACTAGCTGTTTGCGTTGAAGTCAATTTCCTGTACTCTTGGTATGCTTGTTGTAGAAATTATGTTTGATGTGAATCTCACTGGCATTTGAAATTGTGACAATTCTTTTGTGCAGAAAGATGTTCTTTTGATATGCTCAAATGCAATGCAGTACAACCCTTCCGATACTATTTACTTCCGACAGGTTTGGCTTTGTCTCAATTGTGCAATAATTCTATATAGTTATGTTGGTGTTATTTTTGAAAGCCATTGTTCTTAACTTAGGCAAGGGCCATGCAAGAGCTTGCAAAGAAGGACTTTGAGAATCTTAGGCAAGATAGTGATGATAGTGAACCACAAACTAAGGTTGCGAGGAGAGGGAGGCCACCAGCCCTAGGCAAGCTGAAAAAGGCACTTGAGAGGTCTCCAATTGACCGTGTTGGTCCTGAAGCTTCCTCGGATGCAACTCTTGCCACCGGAGGAGATCACAATAACTTGTCCAATGGTTACAATCTCAGAAAAAGTTCTTCATACAAGTACCAGCCTGGTGATGCATTTGTCCGGGCCTCTTACAGCAGTGAAAATTATTCTACCTGGTTATCTGAATGGGAAAATGAATTTCCAGGTACGGGACTGCTTGCTTCTGCTTCTTGCTTTATATTCCATCAGATTGCATGCCAATTTAATTGGCTATCTCTATCCAATAGCTATTAAGGTATTTACCTATCATGCAGCATCTGTTGTAAAGGCTGTGATGAAGTATGGAAAGAAACCGTTTGTGCTAGATGAGAACAAGCGTGACACCTATAAGCATCCATTGGGCTCCCATGAGCCATCCATCTTATCGACCTTTGAAGGAGAATTAAAGCAATTAGTGGTGGTACGTGGGAATAAACTTTTAGTACTTTGTTTTGGTTTTCCCAAATGGAAAGCTGATTTGACATCTGCTGGTCTCTGACAATATTACTTAACAAAGCTTTTCACAGCCATTTGTTTAGGAATGAACACACCCTGCTGCATGCGGCCTTTGCCCACACTGTTGTTTGCTTTAATCTCAACTTGCACTTATCAGCTACCTGCCGGTGTCGTAGTTTTTCCCACTTTTCAGTCTGTAGGCAATTGATGGTTTTGTCTATTGCAACCTGATTTTGTTTGGCTTTGATGTGCATCAGGTAGGTTTAAGCTCTGAGCACGGTTATGCAAGAAGTCTGGCTCGATTTGCTGCTGATCTTGGCCCTGTTGTTTGGAGAATTGCTTCGAAGAAAATTGAAAGTGTTTTGCCAACAGGACTTGAGTTTGGCCCTGGGTGGGTAGGAGAAAATAAAGCAATGGAGAAGCAAAAGATTTTAAACAACCTTGTATCTGATAACCATTTAAGCAGATTTCAACCTGCTGCTTCTTCAAGTAGAGAGGCAGCATGGAATAGAGAAGGCCTGCCAGAAACTGTTGGCGGGTTAAATCCTCAAAATGAGTTAGCTACACTGAACAGTGGTGCTGGTGGGATGAAATCCATGCCTTCTCTCCAGATTCAGCAGAAACCAATAATTCATCCTGATATGAATGGTTTCAGTGGAGGATTTGGATATAACTCTTCACCTCAACCGGGGATGGCACGAACTGTGGCACCGACAGGAAAGCTCAATTTGGAGCAGACTGCAGTGCCTTCCCAAATGTTTGGTGTGGTTCCAACTGGCAACAGTGCCTTCATTTCAGTGCCTGGGAATGATTTTAATACAAATAAAGGTATGCTGTCAGAAACTTCAAGTGGATTATTGCAGCCTGGAATTTCTCCAGCCGTAGGCTCCAGCTCTGACTCTCGTACATTTGGCAATGTGGGGTTTGGTGGCAAATCATCTTGGCAGGGATTTTTACCATATCAGCAACAAGGTACTGTTCCATTTCCACCAGATCTGAATGTTGGATTCTTGGCACCTGGTTCACCTACTTCGAGTGTGCCCATCGGTTCACCACGGCAGCCAGATTTAGCATTGCAGCTCTGAGGTGGATTGTATTGGATCATTTTCCTTCTAATCAGACCCGGTGGATAATGTAGTACTAGGTTTGAACATTTTCCAGTAAAAAAAAAAAAAAACATAGAATAAGAAATTGGTGAAGTGGCAAGTCATCTTTTAACCAAGGCTGGCTTGCAACTCATTACTGGAATGATTCATAACATCAAATTGCGTAGGGGAGGAATTATGTACAGATTAATGTATCATTTTTTCTAGGTTTAAACCACAGTTTTATACTAGTATGGAACAGTTGAATTCTTAATCTCTAGATATTTTCAAGATATTCCCATCGAAAATGACAGCATTGATATGCCATTTTAGGTTGTTGTGTACCAAACAGCGGAGTTCTTACTGTAGATGAGAGGCTTTTCCTTTCCTTTATCGGTCAAGCTTTTCAAAGTTTTGCCCCCTTCTTGATCTCTAGGGCTTGTTTGTGTAAAAAGGTTGCTGTTAATTCTTCTCTTCTGTAGCAGTTTGTCGCTAAAACTCGGCAGATTTTGGCACTTGACATTAAGAAGATCCATACAAATTCAATTTTGCAAATTAGTCTCGCAATTATGTGTTGATTCTCAAATTGTCCCTAAACAAAATATTTTCTCAATTGAGCCCCCAGGTATCGTCAGGGTTGAATATTTTTAAGGTATGGTGTTCTCTTGGTGATATACTTGAACGGTAAAATTAGAAATTTTTTAATTTTTGATATGGCTTCTCAATTACCCCTTAATTATTTATCTACTCTCCTAAACTCATTCCCAAAAAAACTTGAAGATTAATTCTAAAAAAAGAAAAAGAAAATATCTAAGCTTCTTTTGCAAGAGCAAGAGTAATGAATGGAGTGAGGTATTTATTCTACAAGGTCAAGATACCAAGTCGAAAGATTCTTACACCTTCCCTTTGCCTTTGCCGTGGAGCTGGCATGAACACACTTGCGAATCGGGGATAGTATCAAGCAACAACATGTTGTCAAATTTATTCATCATAAATTCTATTCCAGTGTTTTTTTTTTTTTTTGACCGAGACCAAACATTTCCTTTTGTTACGAATATGATGCTTTCATAGCTGTTAAGACAATTTAATCCATCATTGTCATAATTTTTTAAAATCATTTTATTTAGTTTTGAAAAATTTCAATAATCAGTTGTTAACTTTTTAGTTTTACATCTTTGAACAAAAAATAAAATAAAATAATAATAAACCAAAACAATTTATCAACGGCATGTGTCTTTGAGATGGTTATTGATTTATCCCAAACTACACCAAATTGTTTGCTTAAAATCAATTAAATACAAAATTTGTTTTTATGATCCAACTGTACTTTTAAGAAATTTTGATTTTTTTTTTGTTTTGTTTTTGTTTTGTTTTTTTTGGATTGTTTTAATGTATATATATCTAAAAGAAATTTAAAATCAAAAAATATTATTTTAATATATTTTTAAATAAAAAATATTTTTTAAAATAATCTCTATTATAATTTTATAAATGCTTTTTAGACCAGCTTGTTGAGGACTAGGAAGGCCTTCCCATTATAAGCCTAAACAATGTTGAGCACTTGCCTTCTTGGTCGTTAGTGTACCCACAACTTAATCAATGGAAGAAGATGAAAAATTCACTTGAGGAACAAATTATGAGGATGTTTATAAGTGTGATGAAGATTATTATTTTAAAAGTAGATTTTATTTAGAAATGTATTAAAATAATAATTTTTTATTTTATTTTTTAAATTTTATTTTTGATATCAACATGATAAAATAATCTAAAAAAACTATTTTTTTTATAAAAAATTCAATTTTTAACTAAAAACAGATTTAATCTCAATGCATTGTTGGTCGTTAAAATACTTTGATTACAAATTCATGTTAATTTATTTGTTACAAAAATTTAACTTAGTTAATTCCTAAAGCCTGTCACTAATTGTATTACAACAAGATATTTAATCCTGCCATTAGTTAAATCTAGCTTATTAATTCGATTAAAATGCAATAAAACCGGCCTGATCCATGGTGGGATCATGAATTCCCAATTAACTTCTGTTAATTCCTGAACATCAGTAAATTAATTATTTGTTATCTGTAAAGATAATTTACAATATAATTACATTTGAATGTTGTCCGAAACTTGGAAATATCCTGTCATGGTTTTCTTCCGAAGCCATCTTTGTGTCAGCAACTTCAACCGCTTATCTTCCTTCATGTTCACAGAACATATTTTCCCACCCTGCTGGCTCCACTGCTTCAAACCCTAACCCTGGCGTCCTATCTTGAGACATAGGATTCAAATTTTGCGCCTAATCCACTACATACGCCGATACTCTTCTCCGAAACTTGGCCTTAAATTCAGACCATGCTTGGTACTTGTAATGATTGACCACAACAACTTTTAAATCCAGTGTCTCCGTCGGATACCCTTGTGTCACCCTCTTCCGTGGATGCCTTTTCTGTTTCGACGGACCAGACTCGTTGCACCGAATCGAGACCTCACCAATAGTCAACGATGATGGGGTCTTCGGTAATAAAGATTGTAACACGCGATCATCGGTAATAAAGTTTGGCGGATCGCATCATCTTGGACGAAATTGACTGTCTTATAGGATCATGATTATATAAATTGTTTTACTATAATATCACTGATTTCCTTATAAAAATAATTCAGATATTGGAAGAGGTCAATTATATTAAGTATATCCCCGAGTGATTAATTTAATCAGCACGTAAGTTTTGAGATAGTCAACTATACCAATTATATATGAAAATAAATAAATAAATTCAGATGTCTGGTTCCAAGTAATCTATCAATTTTCTACAATCTAAAACTACGTACTGAGTTTTTTTTTCTTCCACGAATTTCCAAAAGAGGATGTATTTCTTGACAATGCATTCATGTTTCTGCTGGTATGACCATAAAATTTTATACACATTTTCTCTGTGAGGTGCCCACGCCTTGGTTTTCAATAATTTCAGTTTGATTTTGTGATCTAAGATGAAAGAGATAAATTTAGAAGTAATAAAAATATGTTTGACTAGAATGAAAAAAATAAAGATATAAGAATAAATTTATTTTTTAATTAAATTTGAAGTAAATTTATATTTTTAAAGACATAAAGTACAAATAACATATGTATATTCTCTCTATCTTAATTATTCTTTTAAATACTATTAGTCTGTTTGTTTTTGTGTTTTAAAAGTATTTTTTTTAAAAATAATTTTTATTTTATTTTTTTCTTTGCTTCAAATTAACTTTTTAGTTTTTTCAAATCATTTTGATATATTAATGTCAAAAATAAATTTTAAAAAATAAAAAAAATATTATTTTAATATATTTTTAAATAAAAAATATTTTAAAAAATTACTACAATCACAATATCAAACAAATTTTATTGATTATAGTAATCTCATCTCTTGTATTTGCATGCACGCAATGGAGGCTGGTATATATTAAAGTGTGTCCACTTTCCTTGAACAATATAAAATTTAGGATCAAAACTAGTAAAATTAAAGTTTTAACCTCTATAAAAAAAAATTCTCGACCCTTTAGAAATTTACTTAATCCACCCCTGCATGCATGCTAATTTGTAATTAACTTATCTCTAGTTGCACTGTACTAAACCTACAATAATTAACCTCTCCTACCCTTCGAATGTTTCTACGTTGGAGAATATTTATTGAGATAAAAATGTAATTAATTTTCATGTTTTCACAACAATTTCTGTATAATTTCTAATTTTTCAAACTTTTATATACATATATAGGTAAGCCAGAGTCAATTTGATCAAATAATCAAGAGCACAACGAGGAGGACATGTCATGGAAAATAATTAATTTAATTCTTTCTACCAGAAGGACAAATCTAAAGGTAATAGTAAAACAAAAACAAAAACAAATAATTTTAGAAACTAAGAACAGTAACACGTCATTTCATAATTACTAGTTACATTACCCGCGGTGTTAATTTTTTTTGTATAAAAAATATCAAAAAAATCTAAGATATAAAAATATTAGGTATTTCTATAAAGCTATAACCAAGAGTCTTGAGTTTGGCTGTAACATCTGACCTAAGGATAATATTTATAATATTAATAATAACATTAAACTTGCATGACCCAAGTTTAAGTGGGTCTGACTGCAATACCAGACACAATAGCCCTGGATATGGGTCTGGTTGCAAGGTCGTGTCATAAAAATATGATAATTAAATAGATTAATTAAAAAAAAACAAAGAAAAAAAACCAACATAAATAAAAAAAACTAACGAAGAAAAAGAAAAAAATCCGAATTAACTCGGTCAATCCTTCAAAGCAAGTTAACCCGTCAAACCTTGGATTCTTGTCATGAAAGGCATAAAATGAAAAAAAAAATTATGATGAAATAGAAGCCTCTAATATCAAAACCATTGTTACTTTAAGCCCACACCAGTCATTCCCTACAATTCGCGTCATGAAAGTTTGATAATTAAATAGAAAAATAAAATTGACGGGTTTACCCAAAATTAACTGGGTTAACCCGTCAAGCCTCGGACATGTGTCATGAAAGTCTGATAATTAAATAGAAAGAAATTTAACATTAACAAACTAAACTAAACTAAAAAAATTAATTAAAAAGAAAAAATATTTCAGGTTAATTCGTCAAATCACATTAACCCGTCAAACCCGGGATCCGTGTCATGAAAGTCTGATAACTAAAAAAAAAATTTACATTAACAAACTAAATCAAATAAAATTTTTTTATTAAAAAATAATTAGAAAAAAAACCAGTTTCATTTACTTTTTAGTATATGTTATAATATAATATAATATAATATATTAATAATGGCGAAAGTGAAAGGCTTAGTATATGTTATAATATAATATAATATAATATAATGATAATAATTATAATAATATAATATATTAATAATGGGAAAGTGAAAGGCCTGGGAAAGTAACAATACTTTCCCCATATCTTTTAGAATATTCTATAATTATTTATCACCAAGAAGAAAATAAGCAAAAGTCCTTTTTTTTCAATCCCATGATCACCTGTCCGTGCGATTATCTAATGTTAAAACAATAATGTAAATATACTTTCAAGTTATTGTTTAATCTGAATTATATTTCAGGTCCTAAATCTCCAGGGTTTAACTATTACGCATGTAGGTATATTTTTAAATTATTGTTTTAAAAATTAAACGGATAAAAATCACGAATTCTAGAAAAATTAAGAATAAAATAAGATTAATACAATCAATTTAAAGTCGTATTTAAAGTCGTGATTTATTTGGTAAAGTTTGGTGTATTGCATCATCTTGGACGAAATTGACTGTAGTCCTATAGGACCATGATTGTGATTCTTGTACTGGGATTGATAATTTGATATAGGTAGACCACACACACTATTATATCACTGATATTTCTTGTTTTTTTTTTAATAAAAATTATTTTCGTATTATGAAAATCATTGATATATATATATATATATATATATATATATATATATATATATATATATATATATATATATCCAGAAGTTTGAACACGAAGAGTCAATGCTATTTTTTCTTCTTTTATTTTTTATTATTTTCATCTTATGATCACTTGGCTGTGCAAGAAGCCGAGAATAATTGTTTATAACACTGTTCTGAAAATAGCTTGACGGGATTCACCATTTTAGGATGGATTAGTGGAAAAATAATAAATTTTTTTAATCGAAATATAGAACGTTGTTTTATTATTATTATTATTTTAAAGTAAGAATTATTGAATGTACCCAAATCCAATCTTTTTCTAAACCCTTTTTAAAAGTCAACCTCTTGATTAGGTCTCTGTGATTTATAAACGTTAAAGAGGAACCCAAACTGGTCCAGCATGTCAAGGACAGGAAACGGATTGCCTGTTCGAGCAGCAAGTGAGCGGGGAACCATAGGGCATGGCTTTGCATCTAGGTAACGGATTTACACATCTCCTCACAAGGAAGTTTGGCCTTGATTCCATTGCACAAAAAGTCCATTCCTCGACTTAATTTATGCTCCGAATTTCGGCACTGCATGTGTATTGTATGAAGTGCATCTCATCCTTTAATTGCTTCAAAAGTTATCGCCTAAATCCAACTTTAACTTGCATATTGTGATCATAATAATTAACAAATTAAGATACAAAAAATATATATCAAGTTTGATTGTAACCAATTCTTTGTTGTAATTGAGTTTAATTAATATAGTATTGTTCAATTGTGAATTCACAAGTTTAAAAATTATAGAATATATACTACCATGGTTTCTTAAGAAGAAAAAAATGGATAGATAGGTATTTTTAGGAACCCAATTTAAACATTAATTTCTTATTTTTAATGTAGAAAATCAGGTGGGTTAACATCTAATTTATTTTTGTATTTTTTTAGAAATTGAAATCCATATTTAGAATTAAATTATTAACACTTAAAATGATTTCAAATATAAAATTTCATTAAAATCTTTTTAATATAATTAATTCAATTTAAGGAGTTACAAGCATGCTCTAAAGTCTAAAGACTTATTGCACGTGTTGGGATGTTGTACAAGACACCCATTCATCCATGCATGCTATGGTAACTGTCGATCGGTTAAACTGTGTATCTTTTTGGAGAGGCATGTAGGAAAATGAATCGTGCAATATCACATGAAAGACATGGTGTAAAACATGGGGTTGATTTCTAATGGGCAAATAATATGATGACATAGAAGTTGGGTTGATTTCTCATCACAATATTCCACTTTCTACATAATCTTTTCATGTTCTTGCGTTTTCTTAACTTTCACGGGTGCAGCAAAGGTAACCCTGTAGCTGCTAGAGCAGGTGAGTTGATTAGGAATAGCATGGGGACATGGATAAAAGGCCTCATTGTCAATCCAGGAGCATGCTCGTCAGAGCTGAAATTGTGGACAGCATGTTATTGGATTTGAATTGGCTTGGTCGCTAGGACTTCACAGGTTAATCTTGGAATCGGATTCTTTACTCAAAATTGTTCAACTATTAGAAAAGTCTCCTACCAAGGTAGACGCGAATTATGCCTTGATTTTCAGAGCAAAATAAGTTCCAGGGAGAGATTGAGAAGTCCAGACTCAACACACATTCAGAATGCATAATTTATTGTGCTATCCAAATTGTCACAGCGCGGGGAACCCCGTGGTTGGAAAGGCAAATCTTTGGAAGTTTCACAAGATGAGAACAACTTTCAATACAGCAACGACATCGATCTTCCCAAGGGAGTTAGAGTAGCTCTTGGTGAAGGTTTCGGTTCATAAGGCCAAAAACTATTGAGGTGTCTCCTGTACTTCCGTTTCTCTTTGGGTACTGAGACACACCAGGAATACAATCTGAACTTATTGCATAGACAAAAATAAATCTCATCCGTCGCTCCTGTAGAATTTGTTGGAGTTGTTCGTGGGAGTGAAAAACCTAGCATTTTTTATCCTGGAAATTATCCAAGTTCCTTCCAATGGTTCTATGATGATGTTCCCGCAATTGTCCGTGCCCATTAGTGTAGCATGAACTTTATAATCCCTCGAGGAGCAATTTCCAGTCCATCAAGAGATTTTGGAAGCTATTAGCTATCTAGCTGTTACAAAATAATATAAATTATATTTTGAGACCTTACCTGCTAGTTTAAGTTATTAAGTTAAAATAGCTCTTTGACATGATATCAGAGCCTTAATGACCAAACGGTCACGAGTATAAATTTCATAATCCCTATTTATTTAATAAAAACTAAACACAATGTATAATACTATGAGTCTATACAAGTTTCAAGTCCGAAGGGCTTTTACTTAAGAAGGTGTATTAGAGAATAATATAAATCATATTTTAAAACATTTCCTAACAACTTAAGCTTTTAGATTGAGATGATTCTTTGACGTGATATCAGAGTCTTTATAACTAAGCGGTCACGAGTTCGAATCTCACCATTCATATTTATTTGATAAAAATTAAGTACAAGGTAATGCAAATATATGCAAGTTTCAAGCCCAAAAAGTTTTCATTTAAGAAGGGATGTTAAAAAATAATATAAATCTAACCTAACAATTTAAGTTATTGAATTAAAATAGTTTTTTTTATACTTAATCTTTTTTTTTTTTATGCTTGCATGTACTTTTTATTTTCAGTTGTAACATTCGTGGCATTCGAGATACTAGAGATACTAGGTGTGTATATGGGATACTAGCTTAATTTAGGGTTTTAAGCTCCAGCTTACCAAAAAAAAAAAAAAAAAAACTAGGAAAAAAACCATTTTTTCACCAATAAGAACACGAGAACATTCTATATTTACGATTTTACACATATATAGTGGAAATTATACATTAAAACATCCTTAATTGGATCGTGCGTCAATATTCTTCTCAAAATGGAAAATATTAAACCAGCCCCTCGTTAAAACAGAAAAATAATAGTTCTTGCGGCAATTTTTATTTTTAAATTTCAATGGATATATATTCTCACCGCTGATTCATCCTAGGATTCGAAACTTGGATGATAACACAGGAGGTCAAGGGTCTACGGGGTTTTGTATCGAGTCAACTCTAACTATGGAAGCTTAAGTCGCATTTGTCTATCTTTCAAAGCTGGACACTAGCCTACTAGCCTCCGACAGCAGCCGGTCAAGAACAAAGAATCTGGGCTGGAAGAGCAGAAGATTAGAGAAACATCTAGAAAGTAAAGTAAGACTTAATAAGCCCTAGCCCATTAACAACACTTTACAAAAATGCTGTCCGTGAACCATTCTCGAGAGACCACATATCGATTCTCACCACAGTTATTAGATCTGTTCTGACTCGAGATCTACATCATAGATTGACAGGTTGGTTTTTCAAGTGTTGAACTGAAGAGTTGACCTGCTGGTACGGATCGAGTTTCATAAATGTAACTCTAACATTTGATTATGGGATAAAACGACAAAGGAGAAAGAATAGATTTTATGGCCCTCAACATAACAAGGGTATGTTAGGCAGTGCTGCAGGTGTGGAATAATTTATAGTTTTTTTTTAATCTATATTTTCATATTACAACCATAAAAACTAACATAATGTCAAATATATATAACAACTCTGTTTGGCTACGCTGTTGGGCCGTATATTTATATAAAAAAATTATTTTTTTTATATAGATGTTTAAAATAAATTTTTTAAAATAAAAATAAAATATTATTTTAATACTTTTTTAAATAAAAAATACTTTTAAAAATAATCAGTATCAAAATGCTAAACACGGGGCATCAAGTAAATTGGGTTGCGTTTATTTACTTGAAGTTTTTGTGTTTGTGGTGTAAAAAACACAATAAGGTGTTTGGTAACACATCAAACTGTATTTTTTACTGTGAGGCCCACTAAAAAAATGAGTTTGAAACGCAGTTTTTACATGCTTTTGTAATTAAGTTTCATAAAACTCTGTTTGTTTTTGCGTTTCAAAAACACTTTTGAAAAAAATTAATTTTTTTTACTTTAAATTAATATTTTTTTTGTGTTTTCAGATTATTTTGATACGCTGATATCAAAAAAAAATTTTAAAAAATAAAAAAAAATTATTTTGATGTGATTCCAAATAAAAAACACTTTGAAAAACAATCGCAATCACACAACTACCAAACATTTTATACATGTTTTTTGCTGCACATAAATCTCAATCACAACTTTTACCAAACACGTATTTAAATTCAACTAACCACACCCAACTACATCTTTTTAAAACTTATTTTTTTTCAAATCACAGTCATAAACATGCTCGAACTTTTCTGCAATGGGCGGGGCTTGTAAACTCAAGCTGGGTCTACAGTGCTCGGGATAATGTGATGGGTTGCTCCAGCCTCCTCCTACTCGTGGCCAAGGCTATATAGTGAAGAATCATTCTCAATGTGGTCCTTGTGATGGCATGTGATCGGCATTAACTATAGAGATAAATACAGGACCCGTGCATGTCAGTTGGTCATGAATCATCCTAGTGATATATGGTCCACTCTTTTTTTTTTTTTTAAAGAGCCTTAAGTTAGGTTTTTCTTTCGATGGTGATTCCAGTTGAGGGCAAAAAATGAAAAAAAAAAGGAAAAGAATTCCTATTATCTATATTTATTATTTATTAGCCTTTATTTCTTCTCGGGATGGAATTTAAAGGGTGCGGAAATCTATAACAAACAGGAGTAAATCATACTTGTTAAAGATCTTAAATGAACCCTATTTTTTCTATCGTAATTAATAATTTCTTTAGTTAATTAGAAAATAAAATGGTTGAGTTTGTTTAGTATTACAAGACAATAATATATAAAAAAACACTGTTTTTATTTATTTTATTCCTATATGATAATTAAACACTATCTGAAAAAACTTAACTAATCCCCCCACCACAAGATTTATTGAGAAAATAAATAAACTAGTGGCGGTTTATTTAATTTTACCTTTTGAGAATCGGCACCGAAAGGGCATGCAAGAAAGAACAAGGCTCCTCTTTGTGTGTGACGAGGAGGGATGGTCAAAAGGCGGAATCAAACTAACTTTGAGAGAATTAATCATTAGCCGACCGAAAAGTTAATTGATCAATCCAAGGCAGGCGTACCGGCGGATGCTGCAGATTGGTCCCCGTCACAACCAGCATTCCCGGACACCAACTTTTCACCCATATCCCCAGAAAAAGAGAAAAGAAAAACTTTCCCAGATAAACAATTATTATCTCTCAAATCAACCTTTTCATAAATCCCAATGCATCCAAGTGAATGCTTTAAAGCGGAGTTGTTTTTGTTTTTATTTTAAAAATATATTAAATTAATGACTTTTCTAGTAATTTTCAATGATTTTAATATAATAATATAAAAACTATTTATAATATATTTTCAGATGAAAAATAATCTGAAAGGTACCATACACCACAATATCAAATAAACACTGAGAAAAAAAAACTCTTTGAATATAAATATTTTGAAAAATGATTTTTATACAAAATCAATGTTCTGTAAACATTTTTTCAACTTTTCTTTAAAGGGGGGTTGTGTTTTTTTTTCAATAATAAATTTGGCTAAAAAACAAACTAGCAGAATAAAGTACTGATTTGGAAAAAAAAAAACAAAACTTTGACTTACCAGATAAAAATAAAAATAAAATATTTTATGAAGGATGTAAAAATAATGCACCCTTGACTCCAAACCATGAGTGTGGTCAACAAGCCATTTTCACAGCAATTTTCTTATCAAAAGTACCTTTTTTTAGAGCACCGAAGTTACCTTTTCAAAACTAGTGGAAAAACTCTTCATCCATGAGTCTTTGCTGTGGAAAATCTACGAAGAAAGTGGGGAGGGGGAATGGAGGCTAGCTGGAGGCTTTAAAAAGATTTTTTGTTTTTGTATTTTAAAAATATTTTAAAAAAATTGATTTTTTTTTTGTGTTTTTAAAATTTTTAATATGCTAATATAAAAATATATTTTTAATATATTTTCAAATAAAAATTATCTTTAAAAACAATCACTGTCATCCTATCAAATTAAGCTGGAAGAGTAATTATTGCCTGGTTTTCTCTTCATCGACCCTCTTTGTGCTTCACGTCACATCCCATCTGTCTTTTACCAAACAAGCTTGACATCAAAAGAATTCAAGATAATCATATGGTTTTGATTTAATTGGACTTTTCTTTTTTTATGGTGACAGATTAGACACAAAATTCTCAGTGATTTTGTCCTGAGAAACTAAAGAAGGATAGATGGAGACAACCTCACAACACGGAAACAAGGGGTTATCTCACCTAAACAAATAGGGCCATAAATCCCATTTAGTCCCTATAATCTTGATGCTTGGTTAAACCAGACCACCCATTTTAACTTAGATAGATTCAGCCCCTTTTATCCGATTAAAGCTGACTTGATCCTCTTCTTAAACTACGCCACCAACTAAAAAGCAAGGTGAGTGCCACGTATCACAAAACGATCCCCTGGAGGGTCAAAGACTAGCTTTAACCAGGCGAGAAGGGGTTGACTTGAAACGATTGAACACACAGGGACTTGATTTGGCTAGATGTGAAACATAGAGGCCGTGATCTTGAGCTTAAGCAAAAAGTGCTTAACGCGTATAATCCGAAGATTTGAAGCAACAGGGAGTTGACAGCTCAGTGTCAAGATAGAAGAAAGAGAGAAGCAACAAGGTCAAAAGCGTAAAAGCAACGGCATAACCAAACCGGAACGTTTAATGCGGGAAGAGAAACGGAGGTGAAAATGAAAAATCCAGTGGCATGTGAAGAGGCATGAAGAGCGACTTGCATTGATGCACTTTATTTAATAAGATAAAAATGAAAAATGAAAAAGAAGAAGGAAATAATAAATTTAAAAACAAAAAAACCCCCACATCTCACCCAAACAAACACAAGCATTAAACATATTTTTGTTATTTTTAACCTCAAGTTGAAATTTTAAAATTACATAATTTATTTTTATAAATACACTATACGAGTTTCATTTTTTAAATCATTTATAAATAAAAATTAGTTTAAGTTAAAATATAAACCGGTAAAACAAATTCATTCTTTTAATTTTATGAATTCAAACATTAACATTTTAAGAAATTATTCTTATAATTTTTTTTTTAGTTTAACGTAGGTGTCCGGGCCAGCTTGCGCGCACCTCTACTAATCCCACGGGCCCTGAAGTTAACGACCATGTAAGCCTCCAGTGGCCATCATATGAGCAACCACAGGGCTCGAACCTGAGACCACAGAGGGAGCAAACCTCTTGATCCCAAACTCTTACCACTGGACCACCACCTAGATGGTTTATTCTTATAATTACATCATCCGATATAAAGCATGGTTTTGGAATTATTAAGAAATAAAATTTAATTATAATTTTTGTGTAAATTGAGTGAAAAATACTCGCTAGCAGTAGTAATAACAACAATAAAATTAATAATTTATTATTATTATTAACTGCCGTTAAATCTGCCGCTTCATTTGTTCCTCTATTTGCCCTTCCTTGACTAGCAGACTAATTTTAGAAGTTCGAGAGAGTTTCTCAAATTTGCCCTTTAAAGATCTGATTTTTCACAAGTGTTTTTCTGAAATTTAGGATCTTAAGAGACACAGACAGCATTGGCATTCAGGGTTTCGTTGTTTTTTCTCTCCTGTCTAGGAGGAGGAGGAGGAGGAGGAGAGAAAAAGAACGGAACTTGTTCGGGCCTTGTCTTTATAACAGAGGCTTTTTGTTCCGATAATGTTGTTTGGTTTCTGTTTTTTAGAAACATAACAAGAACAAAGAAATAATTTGAACTACCATCTCCTCTGCGTGAGGGCGTGTGTTTTTTGGAGTAAGGAGGATGAGCTGCTTTTCTTGCATAAACCCACATCGAAAAGATATTAAGATCGACATTGAACACGCCCCAAGATCTAGTTCTCGATATTCATCTGGGTATACAGGTTTTTCCCTGATCTCCCATTTGTTCTTGGGTTCGTTTACGTTTTCTTTTGTGTTTTTTGTTGTTGTTGATGAAGATAATGTGTAGAGTTTGTTGGTAGCCAGACAGCGAAGTTTAATGTAAATGGTGATTGTCGAATTCCGAACTCTTTTAGGATGTAGTTTGGGTTTTATAAGCTGTGTTTTGTTTTCAATTTGCTGTTTGGTTTTTTTAATTTTAATAAGGGGATGCAGACAATGGGAAGGGTCAGGGTGCTGAGGAAGGGGCTCGTAGTTTCACATTTCGTGAGCTTGCAGCAGCAACAAGAAATTTTAGAGAGATTAATTTGATTGGTGAAGGAGGTTTTGGCAGGGTTTATAAAGGCAGGTTAGAAACAGGAGAGGTAAGTTGCTGTTAAAAGTTATGTTATGAAATTTATGCTGATTGTGTCAATTAATTTATGAATGCAGGTTCCTTTTTAAGTTGTAAATCGGTTGTTTGTTATAGTTCCGTGGTCAAGTTGTAATAAATTTATGTGTGGTTTGGTTTTCGATGATTAGATTGTCGCGGTGAAACAACTTAATCAGGATGGTCTTCAGGGGCATCAAGAATTTATCGTGGAGGTTCTTATGCTGAGTCTGTTACACCATTCCAATCTTGTTACCTTGATTGGCTACTGTACTTCTGGTGATCAGAGGCTATTGGTTTATGAGTACATGCCGATGGGTAGTTTGGAAGATCATCTTTTTGGTAAATTTCTTTAGCATCATCTTACACAGATTTTTTAACTTCATGTAATCTTATCCAAGGGTCTAAATTTGTTTAGTTTGTGATTTATTTTCATGTCATACGCTCCATTACGATTATTTTTGGTGGCACCAAACTTCCTGTCCCACCTTTCCACCCTCTATCCATCCCTTGATATTGAAAACTTGGCTATAAAACCGAAACAGAAGATTGAGCAAGTTATTCTGGTATTACAAGTTTGTCATGTTGATTGTTCTGTTGCATGTCAAATCCTATCATGATAATCCCTAGAATTACGTCGTGGAATGATTACTTCGTGGAATTTCATTTATCTGTATGATTTCTCCTTTTCTTGATAGATATATGTTCCCTCATTCTTGTTGGTCTTGATTCAATATTATGTGATGTTTTCGGCAAGGGAGAATTGTAGATAATTTAGACTTGATTTTTAGCTGGCATGTGATTTGATAATTGATACTACAAGGGTTTCTCAGATCTAGAACCCGATAAAGAGCCATTAAGTTGGAGCACTCGGATGAAGATTGCTGTTGGTGCTGCTCGGGGACTCGAGTACCTACACTGTAAAGCAGACCCGCCTGTTATTTATCGCGACCTGAAATCTGCAAATATCTTGCTGGACAATGATTTTAATCCAAAACTATCAGATTTTGGACTTGCAAAATTGGGACCTGTTGGTGAAAATACACATGTTTCAACCAGAGTTATGGGGACATATGGTTACTGTGCCCCAGAGTATGCCATGAGTGGCAAGTTGACTGTTAAATCAGATATTTACAGTTTTGGTGTTGTTTTGTTGGAGTTAATTACTGGGAGAAAGGCTATAGATCGTTCAAAGAAGCCAGGGGAGCAGAACTTAGTTGCTTGGGTGAGTTAAAAACTTGATCTTTTTTCCAATTTATTTTTGTGCAGCTCCAATAGCTTATCCAAGCAATCAGCTTATCTGAGAGTTTAATCATAATTATTTGTTGTGATGAGTGAGCACTTCATGCACCTTCTATCCCCATCTAGATAAATACCAAAGCTCGACTTATTTTCCAAATAGTCAGTTCTTTGGAGTAATTTGATTGCCCTCCTTCAGAAAAATTTCAGACCCCAGATAATTATAACTAATGATAATGTGCTGATTTGTTTTTTCTTCTCAATCTCCTCTGCAGTCGCGCGCGTTTTTGAAAGAGCAAAAGAAATATTGTCAGTTGGCTGATCCTCTGTTGGAAGGGTGTTATCCTCGTCGTTGTTTGAACTATGCGATTGCTATAACTGCAATGTGCCTCAATGAGGAAGCCAACTTTCGCCCTCTTATTAGTGATATACTTGTTGCCCTAGAATATTTGGCTTCACAGTCCCGTGTCCCAGAATCCAGTACTGGTCGAGTACGAGGTACCAATCCATCATTGCCATATTCTGACAGGAAAGCCGTTTCTCGAGAACCAGATTCTAGGAGTAGAGCTTCCATTTAAAATGAAGTGGGACAGAAGCTAAAGCCCCTTTATTTCTGCACTGTAAGTAACCAATTCCCATTGTCTTGCACAATCCTGCCCGTTTTGTTTCCATCCTTGCCAGAACCAAAACTCATTGTGACATAGCATTTTTGTGGTTCATATATTGTGTTGGGTGCATGTTAGGGAGTTGATTTTTAGCTGCACTTGTTATGTTTTGTTTATATTTCCATAAATGATGCTTGATAGATAGGTCCGGGCTGCAGTCACAACTTCTGTTTCTCTGTGCTTGCAGGTGTCTCATCGAACTTAGAGGGGAAGCCTGTTACGTTTCATACCATGTATATGTTCATCAATACAGTGCGTAAATATGTTTGTTGACATGTATGTATAGACAGACATCTGGGATTTGGAGTAGTGATTTTTTGTTTATGAAATCATGATAAACTCATGTTTCCTTTATGCCTTCTGAGGCTCTTACTTGCATTGAAGTGAATTCTTTCCAAAGGGCATTAAGCAGCAGGCCATCAGGATTGTGTTTAGCATTCTTGAGAGGGATTTGGGATTTTGTTAGATATTTTTGTGCTTTCACTTCTTTCCTTTCTCTCTTCCCCCATTTGTGTCATTAAACTTAAAATAGGGAATAAATAAAGTACGTAGTGTGGATCATAAATCTGGGTTTTTAGCATTTTTGTTTTAGTTCTTAGGTCTACCGGGCATCTCTAGCTCCACAGGAAAGTGGCTATGCTTCCTTCAAACACCCTCCCAAGTGTTTTATGCTTGATTTTGCTGGAATTTTTTCCGAGCACAGCCTGTTGTTATTCGCTTCATAAAGCTGCAGCAATTGAAAATAGGGGCATTTATTCTCACTTCATAGATGCTTACAATTTCCAACTGAAGGAAACCATTGAGCAGGAGTGTCTCTACTGTCACAACTATCGTATTGCAGTGTTAAGTTCAGAGATCATTCTTTATAATGGACATTATTCACTGTAACTTGCAAGTGATCCCTGAGGAGACCTCCAAGGCCTCCTCCCAATCATCGAGAATCATATTCTTGTGGCAGTAATTAATTATAAAGAATTAGCATTGGATCTGAATTAATAAGACCAGCCGAGTTTTTTTATATATTTTTTCAATCAAATTCAATTCAAGCTCTGAATTAATGGAGATTCAAATTAACCCGTTATACCTGTCAATGTTCATAACACTTTCTATCCTAAATATGAACGCAAGAGAGAAGACATTTTTTTTCCTCGGCCAAGAAAGAGTGAGGAAAATGTTGCCATAATCAATCACTCAAGTGCCGAAGACTAAACTCAAACACAAGATGCATATGCTTGTGTATCCTTGAGATAAGAATTCAAGTCTATCATTGCCGACCAGCCTTAAAGAAGTAGGGTCCTTTTAAACAAAAACAAAGAAAATAGAGTTCATGCATCTGAACAAGGGGACTAGTGTCTCTTCTTTTAAGAAGTTGCTGTTGAATTTCTCTTTGAAATATATTTTGGGCCAACCTATACAACAATAAAGTCCATGAATTATTATAAACGCTTCACCTTTTCCACAATTTTTTGGGTTTAAAATTGTTATTTATTTAATTTTAATTTTATTTCAAGTTATTAAATTTAGATCACAAATTAATATAAGATATAGCTAATTTGAGATGATCAAACCCGATTAAAAACTCGGGTCAACTCACAACTCAAGTTAAAATCCTATTTTCTAGTTATCTTTTTTTTAAAAAAAAATCAAATAATGTGGTTTTGATCTTTTAAAAAACATTCTAGTTAATTTAAATTAGCTCTTCCAAATTATAATTTTAATTTTTTTCGAGTTAATCCACTAAAATAGACACTACCCTTTATAACCATGAATCTATCTTAAATGTTTCTTTGAGGATTGTAGAATTTTACTTGCCCTAGCCTTTTAATTAGAACATGATATTGTCATCATAGGCTTCAGCATCATTAAAAGTACATGACCGGATCCACTATCTTTAACATATAATAGTCTTCCCTGCCTGCGTTGCCGTGCTTAAGTTTCTGTTCTTGGTCTTATGCTAACACAAAAGGCATACATGGACTTTGCAAATGTCAAATCTACAGGCAACTTTTAATTTGTCATCATCCACTCTATTTTCATCTCTATGGTATCCATAGGATTTTTTTATTTTTATTTTATTTTTTCTAATCAAATTTCTTGAAGTACGTATGAGGGCATGATCCTCCAAAAGAAATACATGTATTTTTGAATTATTCAATTTAGTCCCCCAATCTCCATATTTACTTGCAATATAAACAAGAAATAATTGAGGGACTAGATTATTTTTTTTCTAATCAAGTTTCTTTTGTATACTTGGTTCCAATTTTTCTTCTCAAAAAGAGTATTTTCAAAAGATTCTTTTTCAAGATATATAAGTTTTGAAAATATAGGTATACGATGTGCTTGTCGGACTATCAAAGATTTTTAAAAGTGTTTTTTGAACTATTTTTGATTTGTTTTAAGTAATGTTTTTTATTGTTTTGATAGGTTCATATTAAAGATAAAAAAAATCTAAAAAAATATTATTTTTAATTAAAAAACATTTTTACAAAAACATTTTACTCCGCATCACTGAAACACACACTTAATTACAACGTCAACCTCTTCATACTTGATTTTTCTTACTTGGTATGGATTATCGCTGTGCAAGAAATTGAAAATCTATTCAAGGATTGTCGACACTATTCCTTTATTTCTTGTAAAAAAAAACATTATATCACCGATGTGCCTAAACCATATATATATATATATATATATATGAAGGATCTTGTGTTAGTGGGATTTTACCCAATCTTCGTCTACCGATGATCTTGATCACCCACCAAGAATTAAGTATTAAAACTGCGTATAAAGATTGCATATGTATCCATGATCGATGTTTCACTTCATTAATTATAAAAATTGCAATTAGTGACCAATGAGTACTCAAGTCAAGCTTTTGAAATTAATTCGGAATTCCACTAACTGATTAAGTTCACTTAATTAATTATGATACCATTAAGTTATGATTTCAAGACAGAAAAAAAAAAGAGATAATTAAAATAAAAAATGCATGTTTTTTAATTTTTCATTTATTTTCTTGAAAAGACATAAATCGATCTACTCTGAAATTATCTTACATATATATTTATTTTTATCCTTTTAATTATATATATTTCCACCAGAAATTTGGGTGCGGCAAGGTGAAAGAATGAAATCATAATACAGTTATTCCTTGGGCCCACAATATATTAGGACAAAAATAAAGAAACATGATCATCCCTAATCCTGTCGTGTTTCAAGGTGCAAGAATGAACGTAAAAGTAACCAGATTGTGTTCCAGAATTTAGAATTAAAAGATTTATTTTCTTTTAGTCTCAAGTTGGAGCTATGTGGTTATTTATATGATGGTCACTAGAGGCTTATATAATCGTTAACTTCAGGGCCCGTGAGATTAGTCAAGGTGCGCGCAAGCTGGCCCGGACACCCACGTTAAACTAAAAAAAAAAAAAAAAATGAACGTACAAGGGAAGCACCACAATATTATATCCATGTTATTTTGAAAAAAATTAAATTAAAACAATATTATTTAAAAAGATATATTGAATAAACCTAGTTTTTCCAGATTGATTAACTCAATTTATCCATATAAACATGTCGCTGGGTCAACTTGTCATACCGATTAAAAAAAAAAAAAAAATTCCTTAGCGTAAATAAAATATATAAAACAAACGTTCATGACTAAAACGTTGCTTCCACAAAATCTTGAAAATTAACGAAGTACAAAACAAATCAATGGATAGACGATGAATGTGTCCACTATCTATTGCCATTGGTCCACTTGCCTATGCAGGTGATTGGTCGGAGTGACACAAGTGCCATTGACTTATGATGGAGGTGTGTTTTTTTTTTAATATGTTTTATGTTTAAAAATATATAAAAATATTTTTTTTATTTAAAAAATTATTTTTAATATTAATACATCAAAACAATTAAAAAATAATTTTAAATCAATTTAAAAACATGATTTCAATTATAAAGACAAACAATATCTTAGTTGTGATATGCATCTATTTATTTATTTTTATTATAACATCAGGAAAAAAAAATTTAATATATTTTTTCGGTAAAACCATTACATTATAAATGAATAACCAAAACATCACATGTATTCATTTCTCTTTTCTTTTATCTGAAAAATATTTTATTGAATTATATATATATATATATAAAATTTCTTTTTATTGTTTTTAGTGATTCTCTCATCGAAGTTCAACAACACAATCAAGTCTCCATATATTGCTTTCTAGCTAAACCTAAAACATTTACTAATTACAGTACGCACATATTGTAAGCAAATATAATTAAGCAGAGGTGGGGGCATCGAAGGTAACAACTTAAACAAGGAACAAGAAAAGAAATGGAGAGTGCAAGAAGAAAAAGTCCAGATGCTAGCAACAAGTCTCCATCACTGAGATATTTCTCTATCTATGTTACTTCTTGACCCTTTCTTCTGCCTTTCGAGGAACCAACGCAACCAGTTTATCATTTCATATCCAAGGCCGGCAGGCCGGCCACAGCACAGCTCCAATCCAGAGACGATATCAAAAATCTCTATCCGCATGGGAAATTGTTGGGGAACTACTCCTGTCACTAACCATAATAGCCCCACGCCTACAAAGCCTTCTACTCCAGGTAATATTTCATTGATCGATCATTACTTTTTTTTCTTGGATTCTTTGAGATTTGAGGGGGGTTTCTTGTAAATTTTGTTTTATGTACGTGTTAATGCAGAAACAACACGGAACCACAGCAAAGAAAATGGACTGGGGAGCAGAAGCAGCAGCCAATGTAAGGCAAAAGAAGATGACAAGTTTGGTATGGGTATGGAAAAGAAGGGAAAGGATGAAATAGCAATGATTTCTGCAGCTGCAAGTGGACAGATTATATTGGCACCAAAGCTGTTCACTCTAGCAGAGTTGAAAAGTGCTACTAGGAATTTTAAACCTAATACTGTGCTCGGGGAAGGTGGATTCGGCAGAGTTTTTAAGGGTTGGGTCGATGAGAAGACTTATGCACCAGCTAAAGTTGGTACAGGCATGGCTGTAGCAGTCAAGAAATCCAGCCCAGAGAGCTCTCAAGGCCTAGAGGAGTGGCAGGTAATCCCCCCACCCCCCTCTAACCCACCCCCCCCCCCCCCCCCTCCCCTTTCTCTTTCGTTTCCGCACTCCTTCTACCATCGACTAAAGCTGTTTTCTGATATTGGCCTGGACAAGCATGACAACCCTAACTTGATTTGCTTTCAAAAGTTCATACTTGGCCGTGTTCACGCATCATGTTGCCTTTCCATTGATCTTCATATGACGTTCACGCTGACATCTCAAATATTCATATGAATTTTTGTTTTGATTTATCTTAGTTTCTCGAACGATTGAAATATTCTTTCAGGAAAAACTCATATAGATCCATGATTTATCAATTCTCAATTAGGTTAACAACTAATTTAATTTTTAGTTGGATCCCTAATTTATTAGAAATCCTGGATCGATGCGTCCCACATCCATATTATAACTATATTATGCAATAAAACAATGGCATTTTGAAGAGAGAATATATATATAACAATGCTTATTTTCTTTACAATGATTTTAGATCATAGAAGGGTCTTCTTTTACTAATTAATCATGCATTTTTTTCATATGTTCTAGTTACAAGAAAAATAAAATAAAAAAGTTTCGGACTCTTGAAAGAAGAGAAATCATTGTTTGATGATGAAAATAATTAAGTCAATACACCTAAAAAATCATATTTTATATTCTAATTAGAATAAAATTTGTAACGATCGATGTTGTCAATCCTTGACCATAGCAGAAATTGATAAACATATTAAACTGCCGTGAATTTAAAATTTTGCGTTACCAGTAGTTTCGTTAATGTTGACCAGTTCTGCTATCTCTTTCGCAAAATTTTATTAATTATATATGTTGATTTTGTGCGTGGTTGCAGTCTGAGGTGGAGTTCTTGGGAAAATTGTCTCATCCAAACCTTGTCAAACTCTTGGGTTACTGCTGGGAGGATGAACATTTCCTCCTTGTCTACGAATACATGCAGAAGGGGAGCTTGGAAAAGCACCTTTTCAGAAGTAAGAACCCCACGCATAATATTAATTTTAATTCTCGGAATAGAAAAGATAGAGAGAACAGAGATATATTTTCATGTATATTTTTTTATTTAAAAATATAAAAAATTCCTTTAAAATTGTTACATAAACAATTTTATTTCATGTTTTTATCTTCGTCTCTTTAATTCAAGAATATTTTTGTTGCTTTTGTATTATTATTTTTTTGTAGCAAGACACTAACACAACAAAACTTAATTAATTTTATCTAAAAATTCTTTTTGAAAAAAATTCATGTGGGTTGTATTAGTTAGATTTATTCGTTCAACGTGTGAGATTATTCAAGAAGTTAATATTGAAAAGAACAAGAAGAAGCAAGATTGGTGTTTTTTTTTGTCTGAATTAGTTTCACCGATGACATGATAAATTGTGGTTATTGCAGAGGGTGCAGAACCACTTGCATGGGACATTAGGCTTAAAATAGCCATCGGAGCTGCTCAAGGTCTTGCCTTCCTCCACACTTCTGACAAGAGTGTCATCTATCGAGACTTCAAGACATCTAATATATTATTGGATGGGGTGGATTTCTTTGTATTTTTGCATTTTCCAGAAATAGACACGCCCACGGCCCCATCTTGACTTGACTCTATCTTTCCTTTCAATTTCCAGGCCTACAACGCAAAACTTTCTGACTTTGGGCTGGCGAAATTAGGTCCATTAAATGGCGACTCCCATGTCACAACAAGGATCATGGGCACATATGGTTATGCAGCTCCTGAATACCTTGCCACTGGTAATTAACCCTTCTCCCCCCTCCTAATATTAATCAAGAGTAAATTGTAAATTATTCCCTTTAGTTTTTAAATTAAGTAATCCCCTTAATTTAAAAATTAATTAATAAATCTCTTTCTCAATATTGTTCATGCTTAATTTAATCTTTTTTATTCTAAAGAATATCTTCTTTTCTTATCCATCTTTTCTATATTATTTTTCCCTTTCTATTTCTTAAAATAACAAGACAAAAAAAGTTGAAAGGGATTGTTTTTAAAATTAGAGGGATTCTTTAATTCTCTTTTACGAGAGATTAATTTATAATTTATTATATTAATAAAATATTTGACAAGAACAGTACTGATAAATAACAGTTACAACAAAAAATGACAGGTCATTTGTATGTCAAGAGTGATGTGTACGGGTTTGGTGTTGTGCTCCTAGAATTGCTGACGGGCCTAAAGGCCCTCGACACCAATCGGCCGAGTGGACAGCACAATCTGGTAGAGTATGCCAGGCCTTTTCTCTTAGAGAGAAGAAAGCTCAAGAAAATAATGGATCCGGGTCTTGAAGAGCGGTACCCTTTAAAAGCTGCAATGCAAGCAGCTGAACTGATACTGCGTTGTTTGGAATCTGACCTGAGAATTCGACCATCCATGGAAGAAGTTTCGGGGATCTTAATAAAGATAAAGGATGTGAAGGAGAAGCCCAAGAAGAGCAAAAGTAGTTGTTCCGATGGAAGTTATGCAAGGAGACAGGAAGAACGTTCCCGTCATCAATCTCCACTTCAGCCCAGACATGGTGGCACTGGTTACAAGGTTCGAGCCTTCTCCTCAGCTTAGATCGGTTCAAGTCAATGGATGGTGCACCCTGGCAATTATATATTTTTCGTTACTCACGCCTAGTTTTGCTCTTTTATTTTGGAACTCTGAAGGTGTAACACCTCCATCTGCTGCATGTTTATTAACTGTGTTGTAGAGGTCCAAACTTGTGTAAAATTTATTCACTCGGCCCAGGTGCCTTGTTATTTTGCATTATGAATTTTATTTCTTTTTTCTGAGTTGGACTCTACAGAACCGAAATGACTCGAGATTCAATTCGGTTTGTTAATTTTTGAAACTGGACCGAGATAAAAACCGAATAATTTGTCATCTTCTTTGAACCCGGCCTGTTTATCCAAATAATTCTGACAAAGTTAATTTGCTCCTTGAAAAAGCTTGGAAAGCAGAGAACACAATGATTCCGAGTCTCAGATGACAAGAGTTCTGAATTCCAAGTACAAGATAAGAATGAAAGGCTCTTGTAGTGGACAGGACATAATTAGGCCTAGCTTTACAGATTAACTACAGTTCATGTCAGCCCAGCATCGTCTAAACTATCATTGGCAGGGGCAATGTTATGCTCAGGAGTTATGGGCCATCTTTACTGGAGTACTTGATGCTTCCCTAGCCAGGGAGTTGAGCTATTCATAATTCTGAGCTTGAAAGATTGTGGAACGAGTGCCTTGTTGTGGTCCATGCCTGATGGAGAGACATTTCTAGCTAGCATAGATTAATAATACTCTGGAAAGATGGTAGCTACAGCTTGACCCATGGAAATGCTAATGCTAAGGTCGTGGTGTTGCTTTCAGGCTCCCGCCAAGCCATTTTCAGCCACGAGGAACCCCGATCGACAAGTCAAGTGGATAGTGATGTTTGTTTGCTAACACTCTTGGCTGTGGTTAATGATGTTTGCTTACACTCTTGACCTCTTGAGTTTAAATTTTGAAAGTATAATCTAGGAAAACTAATTTCTTAAATGCGCCTTGCTTATAAATGTAGAAGGATGTTTGGCTTAACTTCATAGCTTGCCCTTGTTTTTGTTTTTAGTTGTTAATTTTTACTCACGTGTTTCCATTTCAGTTAGTGTGATTTTGTGTTATTTAATCTTAGTTAATTACAAGCAATGATTTAAATATATGCAAATCATATATTAGTTTTGAGTGATTATTATTATTATTATTAAGCAATTTCGGTTAAAAGATAAGTTTATTTCCGAGTACTAGCATATCATAAACGCAACGAGAAACAGGTGACAGATATAAGTCAATTTTCTTATTAGTTCTATTTATTTTTTTAAAATGTTGTCTCACATGTGCCATTCATTACACGTCGGCACATGCTAGAATCAAAACAATAGGAACCCCGATCGACAAGTCAAGTGGATAGTGATGTTTGTTTGCTAACACTCTTGGCTGTGGTTAATGATGTTTGCTTACACTCTTGACCTCTTGAGTTTAAATTTTGAAAGTATAATCTAGGAAAACTAATTTCTTAAATGCGCCTTGCTTATAAATGTAGAAGGATGTTTGGCTTAACTTCATAGCTTGCCCTTGTTTTTGTTTTTAGTTGTTAATTTTACTCACGTGTTTCCATTTCAGTTAGTGTGATTTTGTGTTATTTAATCTTAGTTAATTACAAGCAATGATTTAAATATATGCAAATCATATATTAGTTTTGAGTGATTATTATTATTATTATTAAGCAATTTCGGTCAAAAAAATAAAGTTTATTTCCGAGTACTATGCATATCATAAACGCAACGAGAAACAGGTGACATATATAAGTCAATTTTCTTATTAGTTCTATTTATTTTTTTAAAATGTTGTCTCACATGTGCCATTCATTACACGTCGGCACATGCTAGATTCAAAACAAACTTCTTCTATCTCTTAGAGTCACTTAATATCATATCATTCAAAAATAATATTTAATTTAAATCAATTTTAGTAACTTGTTTCAGTTAACTCGAATCAAATAATATAAAATCACATTGATTAAATTGGAAGTATACGAGACTAATTGATAGCTAAAAATGAATAAAGGGGCAAACTATAGGATTAGGTCAAGATATTTCCTTAAAATTTAAATTTGAAAATCTAATCTTAGTTAACATTTAAATTTGATTTAGAGGATACCCTTGATATAAAAAAAACTGGGGGGCTGTTATAGGTAGGCCTGGGCCTTAGGTCACACACCCAAATAAAGTGGTGACTGTTTAATTCACTTTAAGCTGTAAAATCTATAGTTTGCATGCACATAAATATGCTATGTAAGTTAGTGCTAGGATTAATTAGCATAACACCCATGCTTCTCTTCTGCACGTGAGACCTCAAATTGACTCATGAGATATGATTTGATTCCAAGCTAATTACTAATAATTAAACACAGTAATCACAGTTAATTAGAACTAGAAGCATGATTCCACATGCGGCACGCTCTCCATTGCTGGCCAACCTTTTCTTCTTCTTTTTTTAATCTAAGATGGCAGTGCTCTCTTTCTCATGATGCTTCGTGTGTATAAAAGGGATCTTCGTAATCTTCTTTCTTAGTGGGGTGGTGACTGCGGTGGACCCTTTCGTCGGCGCCATTCCATGCTAATCATGACTACATGATGAAGAAGAACCCATAATTTTCATTATATTTTCTTTCTTTTTCCAAACCAATGTTATTAAAATCGATTTTGATTATATTTTCTTTTTTCAAAACTAGAATTATTAAATTCTACCCTCAAGTCAACATTTTAACTTGGTCGTCAAACTTTTTTTTACTCGAGTTAGATTTTAAATTAAATCGTATGAAAATTAATCATTCATAGCCTATTAATCCTCTCGAGATCTAAGTATTGGAGCTAGCCGGTTAAATAACTTTATTCTAGACACTGAGTGTTTGCTCTATGTATCTTCATCTTCGACTATAATAGAAAATATCATTGAGGTTTTTATAATCGTTAGGTTCAAATTTTCAGAAGACTGGTCCAAGGAAGGATGCGTGATTGATTGAATCTTGTCCTTAATTTGATTGAAAGCTCTGTATCAAGGAAAAACTAACCTTAAATCTTGTCCTTAATTTGATTGAAAGCTCTGTATCAAGGAAAAACTAACCTTAATTATTCAATTTTGCCTTTTATAAATATTTTGGTGAAATTTGATGCTTCCATATTAGTTTGCTGCTTTAAGGGTATCGCATATCAACCAATGCTCAAGAGCATCATGGACTCGAAAGCAGACAGTAGTGTCTTTTCTTGTGGAGTCAAATGCTTAATCATGAGCTATAAAACGCTTCTCCACGTTAAGAAATTCCTTAAATGGCGAAATGATCAATCCAACTCGAGCATTCATCCAGATATTGTAATTATATTAACATTCTCTGAGTAAATATTTGGGACACCGGCCCCTTGCAAAAGGGACAGTGACCCTAACTAAAAGTTTTTCACTGACAGAACTGGGAAGAAAATTTCATGGCTCGAGATGAACAGGCCAGTAATTATCCCTCGTTTCATAGCACAAGATCCCAGAATTAGTCCTTGGATCTAGAAACTGGATGCCTCGCGAGGCCTGTAGCCTGTAGCCTGCTATCTTGTCAAAGGACCACCTTGCATGCCCACACTTGTTGCCACCTATAAACCACAGTAGACACTGCTTTCTTGATGCTCTAATTAGAAGAGCTGGATTGGAAATTGAGAACTGAGAGCTCAGTACATTAAACCTGGCTCGGTTTCTATTCTAGTTTCAAAAGGAAGTTATTTTGATGAACTTGGTTAAATTGATTAATGCGTGACTCGGGTTTTGAGCCAAGTTATGGCTAGGCTGAGTTTAACAAGTTTTACTGACGAACAAAACTCCATTTAATTAATTTGTTTTTGTATATCAAAATATAATCATACGTGACTAAAAACAAGTCATGTAGCGAAAACAAAAATAGTAATAATAATAGTAAATGTGAATGATATACGAGTAACGGCTATGATTAAAAAAAAAAAAGTTATTGGTTTTGATGCAATGCAATTAACAAAAACCTTTAAAGCCTGTGGGAATTTCATTCTAGCTGAAGACATAGTTTATTGTCATTTAGAATTGCTAAGGTGAAATTATCATGTTGCTCTTGAGTAGAAAAGAATTAATGAGGTCTCGAGGGTGGGGTGTTTTAGTTTTTTTAACTGGTTCCTTGATTATTAAAAAATTATGTGGGGGTATTTATGTTTTTTTAAATTTAAATAAATAATTTCAGTAAATATAATTTGGTGGATGTGTTATCCTACGTGATTGAATATTTTGATATACATTCATCTCTTATTTTTTTTAGTTTTTTTTTATTATTGTTAGTTATTTTTTAAACATAAATAGTTATTAATTTATTTAATTAAATACATACATGAACTTTTAAATTTAAACTTTTATTTTTTATATCAAAAATATATATATTAAAACAGTCAACATACCTAATTTTTAATATATATATATATATATATATAACCCCCGGAGAATCATGGAGAATGAGCCAAGAGGATATATAATGCGAGGAAGTTCGTCCAAATTTTATGGACAATGGGTCTCACATTCATACCCCGACACCCACATCAAAATTTAATGAGGTGGGTCAAAATTCTGCTAGGGTCAACAAACCATTGCATACCTACTTGAATATATAGTCCTCGAGCTCAAATTCAATGCACCAGCATCCAATAAAATAATTTTTTTTTATCATTTTTTTTAATTAACACGAGTTTCTAATCCAGTTTGCGCGTATATGTGTGTGTGTATAGCTACGGACGCCATCTTCATCTTGAAATTTTAAATTATTAATTATATATATATTTTTATAATGTTCTAAAATTCTATATACTCGCAAATAAAGTTATTTAATATTTAAATAGTAGTTAATCACATGTTCATGCCAATATTATATTATCTGAAACTCATGAAGTAGATGATTAATTGTAGAAGACTTAACACCTGCAAACCATTCACTTTTAATAGGGTTTAGAGGTCATTCACTTTTAATAGAGTCTAGAGGTCCTCGTATAATAAAATCAGTAATTTTTAGTAAGGAATTATAATAAATACTAGAATGAGCTTTAAGTTCTAACAATATGCATGTTTGTTCTTGTTTTAGTATAATAAATGCTCTAAAAATTAAAGTATAAATGTTTGAAGAATATAAATTACGAACCATTTACCTAAATAGTTCAAGTAATATTTATAGTATTTGAACCTTATCGTTTTAATGGAGTTAAAGATTAAATAATTATTTTCTTGTGATAGCATTAATATAAGATAAATATATCTTACACGTCATTAATAAAAAATAAATATCTTTTACACATTATTAAGGAAATAAAAATGTAGTAAGTCATTGGTAAAGTTTTTATACATCTATAGGTGTAGGGAGACAAATATTTAAGACATTAACATTCTATGTTAAGAGTAAACAAACGAAGTCTTACACCCCTAACTCGGGTCTATAACGACCTCTAGACCAAATTGAGATCCCAGAGATAAAGGGTCTAGTAGCTCATCATATCCACGTTCGCTTGGGCTCAACACGTGGTATAGGACTTGTGTTCACTTGAACTCACATTAGCGAGCCTAAGTATATTGGGTAAGACAGCTTACCAGACTCACCTATCAATAAGTTACCATCCTATTATTGAATTTTTTAGACAAAGTTAAAAAAAACCTTTCGTAGGAATGTATTTGTTGAAACTCAGTAGACACTTTGCCTAAATATGTGTTCAACATTGTGATTTAGTTAGGTTTTGAAAAGACATATTTTTTTTAAAAAAACTATGAATTATAGTTTTTTAATAAAAGTGTCAACGAGAATTTAAAATAGAAACACAGTATATATTGATTAATCAACAATTTTTTAATATATAGTTCGGAAAAAACACATATTACACCACATCATAGCATAAAAAAATAAAAAAGTAGCCCACGACATGACGGGGATGGAAAAGATTTGACAAATTACTATTTTCAGTCAAAAGCAAAAAAAAAAAAAGAACATTTATATATATATAAAATAAATAAATATATACATCACCAAGTTACAGCCTTTAACATCGTTAAGCATCTTTATTCACTGATTGAAAATAAAAGGCTTATAATCACCAATCATTTTTTGTGAATTTCCTAATCTCCCACCTGTCTCCAAGCCACATGATCTACATGCATGTGGGACTAAAATATAGAAGAAAGAGACTCTAACATGACGTGTCAGAAACATTCATGAATCGTTGATCTAGGCGTGTCCAGAGTTCCTAGAATGGCTATGCGGGGTTTGACATTCTCGTACAAAGGCAATTGATGTGTGTGGAGTAGGCCGCCATGCTTGAAATCTAAGCAAGCCAAGCCTGCTTCAGAATTTACTGGGAGCAGCAGCAGCAGCAGCAGCAGCTCCCTGGCTGGTCAAACAGTGTAGGGCCGGTCTCTGTAGGCTGATTTGCCCATGGACCCCTGTTTTTCCATGTGAAAAGAAAGAAGAAGGACGGGCAGCTAGAATACTATACTGAAGTACAAATCACTATCAAGCATTAATGCCACCTTAAAAGGAGAAGAAAAACTCAATGTCACATGTCATCTGATTTTCTTTTTTCTTTTTTGCTAAATCTTCTCCCCGGTCGAATAATACCGATGTATTTTGTATTGTATTTATAACGTTTTCGAGTATTTATATCAGCCATATGAATTATTTAACAATTCGACGACATCTCTTTCTGTATTACACAAAAAACTACCTCGAGACGTTACTTTTTTATTCTGCCAATTTAGTTTTCTCAGCGTTCAATATTTTTCTTTCTCGTTTTGTCAAGAATAATTCGTGCATGCTCAAAATAAATTTCCACGGAGTCTTATGCTTCCCCGTTCACCTAAACTTAGCCATGTACTGCTTTCCTGTCCCAACAATAAGATAAGAAGGGAAATCAGTCCTGCCTAATTTCTTATCTCCATATAGTCAAGGGCGTATTTTCTGTATTCTCTCCCCCTTCTCTGTGCGCACCGGTAATTCCTTCATAGTTCAAACTCCTGGGCAAGATTGTTAAAATAGCAATTCAACTTGTAAAATTATACGTTTTTACAAGTTAATATAGGCTTTACGTGCTAAATCGTTTATAAAACTCGGAATCGGGTAAAATCGGGTGAAATCGCGTAAAATCGCGATTTCACCACCGATTGAACGAGTTTACCCGCAAGAAATAAAAATGCAATTCAGCTGCCAGGTGTCGACCGCCTATTGGCTTTACTAGATCAAATGCAATTCACTGAATCAATCAGTCTTCTCTCTTCTCTTCACATTCACCGTTCACGTTTAGAAATCAAAGAATCAAAACATAAAAAATTCCAAAATTGAAATTCCAAAATTCAAAATCCTCACTGAGGATTCCTTAGTGACTCAGTCTCTTAATCTCTTTCTCTCAGCCAACAATCAACCACCGTCCACCTCCACAACAACCCTCGCCCCTCATCTTTTTTATTTTTCCATCATCGACGTCGTCCTTTTCAGCAGCCACCGTGAGAACCAGAGTCCACACAACAACAACGACGTCTCTCCAGTCTTCACCAGGTAAGTTACTCTGTTTATCTTGTTTCTCCTCCTGCAAAAATTCACTGGTTTTCTCTTTTCTGTCGATAACTACCAATGCCAGGGGTGATTCTTTTTCCCTGTCCGTTTCTTACTCTGATGTTAATATTAGTTTGATTGGATTCGCAGGCTCCAACTTTGACTGCAATATTGATCTGCATCTGCTCAGCCTCGGTGCTCACTGCTCAGAACAGAGGTAAGCTTCTTAGTTTCTTACCATGTCCGTTTCTTTACAGTTTAATGATGTTAAAGATTAATATTTTGATTCAAAGTTTCTGTGACTCTGTCAGTCTGTTTATTGTGGAGAGTTTGCTTGTGAATTTTAGATTCAAATTTAATCGTGCGTGTGTGTGACTCTGTTTTTTCTTACACTGGATTTGGATGCTGAGTTGTGAATTATGATGAATGGACTCTGTCAGTCTGTCTATTGAATGCTACTGCTGCTGAGTTGTGAATTGTGATTTAGAATGTTGCTGCTGCTGAGTTGTGAATTGTGAATTTGTGATGAATGGATTTATTGTAATTTAACCGTGATTTGGGTTGTAACTTGTGATGAATGGATTTTAGGTTGTAAGTTGTAATTTTGAGTGCTACGTGACTGTTTTTATGCTACCTTTGTTGAGTTGTAAAGGGTTGTAACTTGTAAGTTTGTAACCTGTCATGGATAATAATATAGAAGATGGGTTGTTGGCTGTTATTTTTTTGTAGTGTGTACTAAAATGAAGTTTGTAACCTGTTATAAAATGTTTGGATTGATTACAGGGATGATTTGAATTGATTCTTGAATTGTTGAAGTTATGGCATCTAGAAAAAATTCTTCTGGTAATAGGCTTGATGTGGGATGGCAACATGGGATAGATATTCATAAGAATTCTAGAAAGTTCAGTGCAAGTATTGTCAAAAAATTATTAGTGGAGGTATTTTTCGTTTTAAACAGCATTTGGCTTGCACTCGTAAGGATGTTGAGCCATGTCAGCAAGTACCAGAAAATGTTAAACAGATGATTTTAGGTGTTTTGGTGAAAAATCTAGAAGCAACTGAAAAGAAAAGAAAGGCCCTTCAATATAGTGTAAATGATGATGATGATGATGAAATAAAAGAAATTAGCTCCAAGGACAAAGGAAAGAGAGTAGCTAGTGGGAGTGGAAGTACACAAACAACCCTAAATCAATTGCTAAAAAAAGATATTAAAGAAGAAGCATGTCGACAAATTGCAAGGTTTTTTTACACTAGTGCAATTCCATTTAATTGTGTAAAAAACCCTGAGTTTCTTAAGGCACTTAAATTGGTTGCAAAGCATGGGCCAGGTTTCAAGCCTCCATCCTACTATGATATTAGAGAGAAGTATTTGAAGTAAGAAGTGGATCAAACAATGAATTTGCTTGAGGAGTACAAGCTAGAATGGAAAAAAACTGGTTGTTCAATAATGTCTGATGGATGGACGGATAAAAAAAGACGTTGTATTTGTAACTTTTTGGTTAATAGTCCTAAAGGGATGGTTTTTTTGTCATCGGTGGATACTTCTAATATGTCCAAGACTGCTGAAAAGGTATTGAGATGTTAGATGCCATTTGTGGAGAGGATTGGGGAGGAGAATGTTGTCCAAGTAGTCACCGATAATGCTGCAAATTATAAGGCAGCGGGACAATTATTGATGGAAAAAAGAAAGAGTTTGTTTTGGACACCATGTGCTGCCCATTGTATTGACTTGATATTAGAGGATTTTGAGAAGAAGTTAGAGGTTCATCAAGTAACTATTTCTAAGGGGAGGAGAATCACCTCATATATTTATTCAAGAACTATTCTTATTTCCATGCTAAGGCATTTTACGAAAGGAAAGGGATTTGATTAGGCCTACTGCCACTCGGTTTGCTACTGCATATTTGACTCTGGGATGTTTGAATGATCATAAAATGCAGTTGATGACCATGTTTACTTTCAAACAGTGGAGTTCATGTAGGTTTGCAAGAATAGAAGAAGGGAAACGAATTCAAAATTGTGTTTTGGATAGCAGGTTTTGGTATGATGTTACTATATGTATTAAGACAGCGTTTCCTCTAATTAAAGTTCTTCGATTAGTTGATTCTGATGAGAAATCAGCTATGGATTTTATATATAAAGCAATGGATGAAGCAAAAGAGAAGATACAAGTGAATTTTGATTCTGTGAAAAAAAATGTATATATCTTGCTAATTTTTATTTCAAATGTTGTCATTTATTAATATGAATGTCATATATAAAGTAATGATATTTTTATTATTTTATTTTTATATAGTTATATACCTATATGGAATATTGTTGATGTAAGATGGAAACTTCAACTCCACAGACCCTTACATGCAGCAGCTTATTATTGGAATCCTCATTATCATTATAATCCCAATTTTAAGGTTAATGCCAACATTAAAATTGGATTACATCAATGCTTAGAAAGGATGGTGTCTAATGCAAGTGAAAGGTGCATAATTGACTTGCAACTTGAATCATTCAAGGATGCAAAAAGGTTGTTTGGCATTGAGGCTGCCAAGACAGCTAGAGATAAAAAAACTCCAGCTCAATGGTGGGATTCTTATGGGGATGAATGTCCAGAATTACAAAGGTTTGCAATCTGAGTTCTAAGCTTGACTTGTACTTCATCTGGATGTGAACGTAACTGGAGTGCATTTGAAATGGTAAGTTTTTTTATTTTTTTATTTTAAATGTTGAAATATTTGATAAAAATCTTATCAATTTGAATTGTTTATTTAGGTTCACACAAAACGAAGAAATCGTTTGCACCAGAGAAAAATGAATGACTTGGTATTTGTAATGTGCAATCTGAAATTGAATAATAATCAAGTCAAAAAGCAAGCTGATGATTTTGGTGTAGAAGATGATCTTTCATTTGATGATGATTGGATAACCGAGAGAGAAAAACATTCAAACATTGATTTGCTTGGTGCTATTGATAGTGTAACACGAAGACAAAATGATAATGAAGATGAAAGTGATGAAGAAGAAATTCCTAATGATGCTGAAATGGAGAGTCATGATACTGAAGATGATTTGGAGATTCAAATTGATGATATTGGTGTTAGTACTAGTAGCAGCACTAACACTCATAATATTGGTGTTGGTACTAGTAGTGACACTAATAATCCTCTTGATGCTAATGATATTGATGAATGTCTGAGGAATAATGAGGAAGATGAAGGCAATGAAGCTGGTTTTAGTTTACATGACACACTAGCAGATTATTTGTTTTAAATTTGTTAATTATTAGCTAATGAAAAGTTATTTAAATTATGTATGAATTTTTATTTGAAGCATGTATTTTAAGGTGCTTGAACTATGTATGGATTTTTATTTGAAGTATGTATTTTAAGGTGCTATGAATTTTTATTTGAAGCATGAATTTTTTTGATGTATTTTAAAATTCCTTACGATTTTACGATCCGTTTTTACGATCCGAGTTTATTTAGTACTTTCCGTGCCGTGTCAAAATCGTGATTTTAACAACCTTGCTCTTGGATAAAACTTGACTTGAGAGTTGTCTTGGTTTAAAACCTAGGTTGTGGGTTAGGTATGATTAGCTCGTAAATTAGCTAGCAAGCCATGCATGTTTTAAATTAAAAAAATGATTTTTTTCACTAATCTAATTCTATATCAATGAATCACAAAGTTAACATTTCAACACATTGTTATCACCAGGCTTAGCAACTACTGATGGGGAAAAATGGGGTTTCAAATCTCATCAAATTCTACTGGCATTTGAGGCTATCTGGATCAAATTGGATGATTTTTGTACCTAAAAGTCAGCTAGAAATGTGAAAATTAATAAACGGATAACTATGTGTATAAACAGCCATCTGGATATCTAACACTCTTGACTCTCTCGTGAGAAAGCTCCATCCATACACACATGCAGAATCTGCTTTGAGCCAAAAGTGTCTCTGTGGGAGACAACACAACAACATGCATGCACAACCAAAACCTCGACATAGCCCCTAATATATCAAATTTATTATTATTTGAGCTCCAAACATTTCGATTTCATCTACATTCATTGCTCTAAACACAATTAACAATTAAATTAATTTCTTTCATCCATCCACTCAAAAACATTAATGACAATTCACGAGTGTTTTTCAATCTGCACATGATTTTGAGGAGCTTCCATTAACTGCATATATAATAATAAACTCTAGTATATTTTAAAAAACAATTTCAGTACCAATTTATATTAGTTTTTTCTTCATTTTTATTTTCGTACAAGCCAATAAAGTTAATGGTGATTTTTCTTTTAAAAAATATTAAATTGATATTTTTTTAGTATTTTTCAATTATTTTAATCTACCAATGTAAAAAAACAGTATTTTAATATATTTTTAAGTAAAAAATATTTTTTAAAAAAATACTTTACGCTATAATATAAAACACTATCTAAACAGAATATGCCGACACTGATTTTTTTTTAAGAATTATTAGGGATTTATCTGAATACATCAAACTACAGCACTCAACAAAGACGATGGATGGGGGGATAAAATCATCCCGTCTACATGGATTATATTTAAAATAAAATTGATAAGATCAAAAGATTGAGGACTTATTGGTAACTCATTAAAGATTAAATTTGAGTTTTCAATATATATACATACACACGTACGAATAACGTCTGGCAGTTTTGCACGATCGAGGCGTGACCCGGGCTCCTCCAGCCATGATAACGTCAGATGAGTAGCCATCATGACCTTAAATGGGTCCTTGTCTTTTAACATTAAACCAAAGAAAAAGTCCATGAAAGCCAACAGCCAAGCCAGGGGCTAGCAAACTGCACCCCGCAGGCCGCAGGTGTGTTGTTCTCTTTTCTCTCTCCCCCTTGGGTCCAGCATCTAGAACCAGTGTTTGGTGGACCCTCACCATCACCCTCAATCATCATTATTCCCACCCACTAATAGCCCAACTGTCTTTGCAACTCCCTGGGTGTGCCACTCTAGCCATTTGTCACTCCTACTCGCCGTTGTTGCCCTCCTCATGCTCATCCCATTTATGGTGCTGACGTTTCGCTATCTTTGAAATCTTGATAAATATTTTTTAAAAATGTTTTTTATTTTTAAATATATTAAAATAATATATTATTATTTTTTAAATTTAATTTTGATATAATCATTTTAAAATGATCCAAAAATATTTTAAAAATTTATTTAAAGTTAAAAAAATTCATTAAAAAAAAAACAAAGTTGAACTACAATGTTAGACAAGACCTTGATCAAGTGTTTTTGGTAACGTAATAGTTTTTGCACGGTGTTAAAATATCAGTTAAGAAAGAATTAGAAATTATATTACTTTTTAAAAAATTCAAATTTTTATCACAGTTATAGATGAAAAACAGGTTTAAATATTGAAAATTAAACAACTTTTCAAGACAAAAATATTTCCAGTCACACTGCACTCCAATAACAGATAGACTTTTAATTGAATATCTATTTGCTTTCTATACATTTTTTTCTATCTTTTATTTATCATGGAATATTCCTAGCCAAACACAACCTAAAAATAAAAGGGCTAGCTTTTAATAGTGGCATTTAATTACTATGGAGTCCATGCATGACCAATAAAAAACCCATTGATATCTAATTTTATAAAAGATAAACGGCAAGCATACATTTGCAGGCAAAGAAGAGAAATTGTAAAATTATTAATTTTAAAAAATACACCAAGAGAGACGGCCCATATAGCTCATGACATTGAGACCAGTTTCCTAGCAACCCTATAAATTAATTGATGTTCAAATAAAATCTTAAAGTTCATGCGCCTTGTTGTTAAGAAGGTACTGGCTGGGTATCAATGGCATGAAGTTATTTTTCCATGATTTAGGTATATTCGATAACAAATGTAAGAGATAGACATGGTGGATAACAAATTAAGTTTGCTATTTTTTTATTTTTTTTTAATTTAAGTCAAATATCCATGTAAGATTTTTATTTTTTAAAAATGAATTAGGTCAGAATAAATATGTACTTACAGCACCATTTTGTGATAAAAATACATAAACCTACCCATAAACAATTATTACAGTTGAATAAAAAGGATCCAACCACAAAACCACTAGAAACCCATAACACTATTACACAAAGAAGGAAACAATTAATAATTTAGTAGGTGGTCCGGTGGTAAAAACTTGAAACTAAGGGTTGTGCTCCTCCTTGGTCTCATGTTCGAGCCCTATGATTGCTAATATGATGGTCACTGTAGGTTTATATGGTCGTTAATTTCAGGGTCCGTGAGATTAGTCCAAGTACGCGTAAACTTGCCTGGATACCCACGTTAATAATAATAAAAAAAATTAAAAAAGGCAACTTAGCAAGTGTAATGATAGGGGAAAAAGCCACAATTACATTAAATGGGTGTTTGAAAGTCCAATTTATTATAAATTAGCACCACACACATGATAAAAGAGGCTTCAGCAATAAAAAAAAAATTCCTCTAATTTATCAACTATCCAATTATAAGACAAACAAAAATAGTTAGATATATTATTTTTAAACCCGATTTTACCTAGTAGGTTAATTCAATGATAAAGTTAAGTTTTGTTTCAATAAAAATAAAAAAAACAATATAGAATGATATGATAAAAAACTTGGACTGATCTATGACCCGGTCAACCTAGAAAAAACATGTTATTTTTTTTCTTTTATATCAACTATCCAATTATAAGACAAACAAAAATAGTTAGATATATTATTTTTAAACCTGATTTTACCTAGTAGGTTAATTCAATGATAAAGTTAAGTTTTGTTTCAATAAAAATAAAAAAATAATATAAAATGATGTGATAAAAAACTTGGACTGATCGTTAACTTAGAAAAAACATGTTATTTTTTTTCTTTTAAAATGATGTGTGATTTTATCCGATTGACACAACTAGTGACCCATGACTTCTCCAACATCTATTATTGAATTGAGTTTAAAAATTATGATCCAGCGCGAAGTGTTTATCAATTGATTAGCAGCAATTAAGGGAACTAACACATAAACTATTTGCGCGTGAGCAGAAAAAATTACAATGCTGATACAAGTATTATCTCGAAGAAACAAAATAGATAATAAAAATCAAATTCATGATTCGCTGAATAAAAATATTTCACCAAACCTGAAAAATATCTTTTTATTTTCTCTAATCCTTGGGTCTATCTCTTTTGAAACATTGCTATCTAAGGGAGAGAAAAAAAAGATAAATGGAAAAATATAAAAAGACAGCTATGATTGAAAGTTATTTTCAATATTTTTTGTAATTTAACTAAAAAATCATTTTCAATATGGGAGTAATTAAGTGTACCGATATGGGCGCTTTTGATCTTTCCCCTTCTTAAATCACTCTCATCATTTAAAACAATTTAAAAATATAAAAAAAAAATTTATTTTTTTTAAATATAGTTCGCATCGTATTTCTAAACACATACTCTAATGGTGTCCACTGTAAGGGAGATGGAGGTTTTAAGGTGGAGAGGGCACTTGGCTGTTGAAAAACACCACCCATTGACTAGAAACTGATAATGAAATGAGTGTGGAGGGACAAATTTGTCTTTCTTATTAGCTGACACGGCTGGGATGGGATAGCTTTGTCTCGTTGATGAGGATTTTATTACATAAGTGTTTGATATCATGATGTAATATGTTTTTTAAAATAATATATAAAAATAATTTTTTAATATTAGTATATTAAAATAACAGAAAATACTAAAAATTTATTAATTTGTTTTCGTTTTAAAGCAAACGCAATCAAATATAATAAAAAACTCAACAACAAATAAGTACATGTAACCTTATAAGTCACAAATATTACATGTAACTCACTAGATTATAATAATAACCTTTATAATCCGGCTTCTTCAATATCCCGACAAAAAAAGAGTAAGATTCTTTGCTCGGGTTAAGTACTAGGGGATCATTTCGTAAAATACTTTAAGATTTTTTATAAGTTTAGATGGGAGTTCGAAAACTTTCAAAACTTTCTATGAACCTCACCGTTTGCTTTATCCTTTCCTTTTCCTTTTTACAAACTGCCATTTTTTTTTTTTAATTATGAACTTCTCTTGTATATGTAACAAATATAATATATTTGTTAATTTATACCGGTTCGAATGTCACAAACTCCAAGATGATTGAAGACTTACATGGCTGTTAACTTTAAAGTTTCGAGGAATTAATCGAAGTGTGCGTAAACTGGGTCAAACACCCATAATTAACAAAAAAACAAATATAATATATAAGGGACTACAAGGGATCAAGGTCAAATTTTACAATGGATCAGATTGGAATCAAATTTTGCTCCAACCGATCCCAATCTAGAATATAGAATAATTATAAATATTACTTGGCTCTGATTTTAATTAGGTTTGATGGGTCTTCTTATGAAATATCTGAATCATAAAATTATTAAATATAATATAAATTTCAAACTTGAAAAATATTAAGGTGCTGATGTTTTGTTACTATAACTAGTTTTAAAGAAAGAAATAAACATAAAACAAAATCTATATTCCGCTAAAAATATCTCAATTTAAATGATTTTTCTCCAAGAATTGGATCTTTTTATTTATTTAAAGTGAGTTTGACACGATAACTAATAAAATATCATTAAAGTAACTTTAGTGGCACCACAAAATTACATATACAGATGATTAAAATCCTCTGTAAACACAGAAGTAATTTTCCACGTGTTACATTAAAAAATAAAATATTGCTAAAATCTAGTGGCTAAGGTGTCTGAATTTTTGTTCTGGACAAGCGTTCCACGATTGGTTTGAAAGGGATAAACATGTGGTGAGCAGCGACGACCTAAAATATATCCCCTTATTGATTTCTGGAGTTTGGCAATCGCAACGTGTCCCATTCACCTACCGCCTTGCCAGCACTAAATTTCAAGCTGAAAAACGGTTCACACTAGGAGAAGTCGAAAGTGCAGCAAGCAGACAGTTTTGCACCCCCAATGCACTCCTTTTTCCGTCACATTTTCGCCTGTCAGAAAATCAGCCAGTGGCCTGGTTCGGTTCACACGGCAACCCTGAACCCTTATAAAAGTGGGTAGAAAACAACAAGATAAAAACAAAGAGGATAGGAAAAAGGAAGCCAGCAGTGAAGATTTTCTGGCACGAGAAATTCACTTCCAGTTAAAATTAAAAAAGAATTTCCTGTCAATTTCAATTTTGGTAGGGAACCCAAATTCCATATCGAGAGTTTAATGACGGCTTGGCAGTCTAATGCCGCCTCATTAATTTGATATTACGTGTCACCCTCTAGCATTTCGTTACTGTACCATAATAATACAAAAATTGTAATCAATTAAAGGTAGCGTTAGGGATGTTTAATTGTAATTTTTTTAAAGTGATTTTTATTTAAAAATATATTAAAAAAATATTTTTTTATTTTTTAAAAATTATTTTTGAAATTAGTATATTAAAATGATCTATAAAACACAAAAAAATATTAATTTAAAGAAAAAAAATTTTAAATTTTTTCAAAAGCTCTTTTAAAATGTAAAAATAAACAAGGACTTAATATATCCATGTATTTTTTATTTTAAGAATATAAAAAATTATTTTGAAATTATTTTAAATAAATATTTGTTTCATATATATTTTTTATTTTTTAAACTAGAAATGTTTCTATTTTTACTATTTTCATTTCTTATGTTGTGTTCTTCGAATTTTAATAATTTACTTTTTTTTTTATTGTAGTAAGACATGACACTATTTTAAAATTTTATTTCTAATTAAAAAATAAAAAACTATTCATCAATAAAAAAAAATTAGCAACACAGCATGGATAATTAAACTAGTTCTTAACAAAATTTAGTTGGCAAGCCATCACGGCAATTTTTTTTTTAATACGAGAAAAATGGATAAAGTAACCGAAAGGAAGCGGCATTTACGTAAATAAAAACAAACCACATACCTCTCTAACCTCATTAATTTTCACCCTGAACAGAGTGACTGTTGCAAGCACCCAGTGAACAGAGAGCCTCTACTATGTTAAACTCTCCCTCCGCAGACAACTATAAATTCCGAAACTTTTGACTCTTTTCTCACTCTCTCTCTCACTCATTTTTCTCCTTTACAAACGTATCAATTCACGACTCTCGCTTCTCTCTCTCTCTCTCTCTCTCTCTCTCTACATGTACATATACTGCAATTAGCGGCAGAGTTCATCGCGCTGGTTGCAATGGAGCTCTCAAGCAGGACGATGAAGCTTTTTCTGCTTTCGATTTTTCTATTACAGGCGAGGATTTTTTTTTAATTTTTTTCCCCTTCTTCTTTAACGTTTCCGTTTGAAGAAGATTCTGTTTTTTTTTAAAAAAAAACATTTTCAGAGTTCGATTTTTGTTTTATAAGGGTTTCATTGCTTATAATTTTCACATTACGTGTCCTCATAGTGTGTGTGAGGACTAACATTTCTGCCGAGTCTCCAGTTTCTAAGAACTTAAGGACTGAATTGCACTTTTTGACGAGTTTTGGTACTGAATTTGAAATTTATGAATATGCAGGTGTTTTATGCAGTATCTATAGTCAGCGCGGAGAGGTCTGATGCACGGTCGCTTAAGACACGAAATGCAGTATCAGGGTGAGATTTTTTTGTTTCCTTTTTTTTTTATTTAAATTTTCTTGTAATTAAAATAAAATAGCTTGGATTTTCTCGAATTGATCATCTATTTATTTTTGATATGATTTGCAGGGAGAGACATTCAGAGGAATATTGTGCAATGTATGATATTTGTGGTGCACGTGAAGATGGGAAAGTCGTGAACTGTCCTTTTGGCTCCCCATCTGTGAAGGTATCTGGGTTTTTTTTTTTTTTTTTAATTTTTAATTTTAAAAACTTGGATGCAGCATTTTGCTATAGTTCCTGAATATGCCAGTACGTGCTTCTTCTTCTTCTTTTTTTTTTTTTTTCTATTTATTTATCAGCCAGATGACTTGCTTTCACAAAAGATTCAAAGCTTATGCCCTACAATTACTGGCAATGTTTGTTGTTCAGAAGCTCAGTTTGAAACTTTACGGTCACAAGTCCAGCAAGTAAGAAGACTTTCCGGCAACAAGATTGAGTACATGTGCACATGTTTGAGAAGCTTTTTAAGTGTTTTATTTATGTTTTGCAGGCAATTCCATTTCTGGTCGGCTGTCCTGCATGTTTGAGAAACTTTTTGAATTTGTTCTGTGAGCTTACCTGTTCCCCGCATCAGAGCATGTTTATTAACGTGACTTCTACGGATAAGGTTTGCAGTTCCTACTGTTTTGGTTGGATTTCTAAAGAGATTTTAGTGTTCTCGTATTATCATGAGCAAGAAAAATTCCAATGTGTTGAATCTGTTATGCGAATTAGCCAATAAATTGGTCTTGCATCTTAGTTATATTGCTTATCGCATAATAAAATGTTGTGAATTTTAAAAAGGAAATGCGAAATTGCTATAGCCTATTCTTTGAGTATTGTGTTTTTGATTGAACTGGTGGTTGTTGGAATTCTTCTTGGAGCTTGACACATCATTCTTTTTGCTGAAGAGAGTAATTTTATTTAAGGTGTCTTATTCTCTTTTCAGGTTGAAGGCAATTTGACCGTGAGTGGCATTGATTTTTATGTATATGATTCTTTTGGTGAAGGGTTGTATGAATCTTGCAAGGATGTAAAGTTTGGGACCATGAATAGCCGGGCTCTAAATTTTATTGGTGCTGGTGCTAAAAATTTCACAGGTGATTTTTTACTTTAACGCTGTAGCTTAAGATTCTTCTCCCTCATCTCCCTCATCTCTCTAGTCTCTTCTCTCTTTGTCTCTCTATCTCCCACACATGATGAGGGCGTTGTCGTACGTACAAAGCGAACTCAATATTTCTACTGTACCCATGATCTTAAAGTGGATGATGATTTTGGGTTTGAAGACTTTGCTGGAAGTTAGGCTTGAAGTGGAGAAGTGGGGGTCTATCTCAGAATGAATTTCTATCCGAGGAAGAATTTCTTTTGGATGAGTGTTTTCACCATACCATGCACAATTGACAGGCAGCTCTGAAATTCTGAAGGATTATCTGTTCCTTGGAAGTTTCAGAGCTCTACTTCCTTGACTTATTGCTTCTGTTTTATGCATGATTTTCTATGTTTTTGTATGACTTATAGTGCTGATGCCATGAATTATTTTTGGCAGAGTGGTATGCATTTATTGGTAGACGAGCACCCCTTAATGTGCCGGGCTCACCATATGCTATGACATTCAAGCCTTCTGCTCCTGAGTCATCTGGAATGAAACCCATGAATGTTTCTACATATTCATGTGGTGATATTTCACTGGGTTGTTCTTGTGGTGATTGTCCTCAATCTCCTGTTTGTGCAAATACTGATCCTCCTCCACATCACGAGGGGGCTTCTTGTGCAGTGAGAATTGGATCTCTCAAGGTGAGGTATCATGCAGAAAATAACTTTTGAATTTAGCCTTTTCCACTGATTTACTTGTTTGGTTTGGATGCAGAGTAATTTGCTGATGATTACCATTTGACATTCCTCGATTTTGTCACGTAAAGTATTTTTATGTTTTGCTAATTCAGTTTCACTGTTCACTGTTCTATTTCTGCAGGCCAAATGCGTCGACTTTATTCTAACAATCCTCTATGTTATATTGGTTTCCATCTTTTTGGGATGGGGCTTGTTTCATCGAAAAAGAGAAAGGGACCAGAGTTCTAGAATGAATCCAGTGTCGAATATCAAGGACAGTGGTGAAGTTACTGGGAAGAAGGATGAGAACCTTCCCATGCAGGTGCCTCCGGTTTCCTACCTATTCTTATCTAGTGGTTTTGTAGTTCTTTCTTTTTGACCTTAATCTGATCAGTGAAAAGGTCTACTCAATTCATTGGCCAATGTTGCTGAATTCTTTAAACTACTTTTATAAGATGCTTGAAGATTCTCCTCAAACCGGAAGCAGGGTTCAGCTTTCAATTGTTCAAGGATACATGTCGAAGTTCTACAGGTCCACCAAGTTTGCCATTAACGCTATCAGAGTAACTGAATTATTTTTGACCTTTTTGGTTTGTTTATATTTCAGGTGTTATGGAACATGGGTTGCTAGAAACCCAATCCTTGTGTTGAGCTTGTCGTTGGCTGTAATTCTTTTACTTTGTCTAGGTCTCATCCGTTTCAAGGTGGAGACACGGCCTGAGAAGGTAGAATTGAACATACAAATCGCTTCTTTAATCTTCTCTGTTAAAATCCTAGAGAAAGAGGGTGTTTTTGTTTTTTAACCATTCTACAGTTTTTACTACTGATATTTTTTCCCAACAAAGTCTTGATGCTAGAATTAACAAAATTGATGAATATTTCTGGAAAGAATTAGAGGACGTCAACGAATCCATTGAAATGAATATGAGAAACTAATGTGCATGTGGAAGTGACAAATTGGGGGCAATATTCTGCTTTGGGAGAGTGGACATTATTTCCTGGAGAAGTCATAAAAAAATATCTATTATGCATTTAGTTGCTTAGTTGACCATGCTTCAAATTTTGGCAATTGGTCTAATAGAGTATTCATTATTATACTCTTATTAGTGCTCAATTTCTCCATATGTCATCAAACTGCTAATACTTGTACTATTTCAGCTATGGGTAGGGCCTGGGAGTAAAGTTGCGGAAGAGAAAAGGTTTTTTGACACCCACCTAGCCCCTTTTTACAGAATTGAGCAGGTCCTGCAGTATTCTACTCATGTTTTTTTATATTTTTTGCTCCCTGTCTTGTTTCCTTGTGCTCTTATTTTGGTCTTTACAAATATACTCTTTTAGATGCTGGTTCTAGAGATTGAAAACTAGTTTCCTGTTAGTTATCACCAGTAGAACAATTTTTCTCTCCTTTTCTTCTCTGTATCAAGCGAACCAACTTACATTAGCTATGCTTTTCCTTTTCATCACAAAAATTTGCCATGAAAGTGACTGCAAATAGATTGACAGCATCAATCATCACACCAATGCTGTATTTATCATTATAATTTGCATGCATGTGTACTGTCATACCTGCATTATGTGATCGTTGCCCTTTTCTTTTTAATGTTTGAGCACAGAAAGACCCCTATGCATTATTCTGACTGCTTTTTTGATACATGTTTTCTGATGATAAAAATTTACATGCACAGCGTTTTGTTTGCTTGATTTGGAATAGTTTTGAATCTTCATAGCTGCAGGATTTTTAGTCCTCTTCTAATTCTGGAAAGAACTAACGGTGACATGTTTTCCAGCTAATTCTAGCGACTGTTCCAGAAGCTGGGGCACAGAAAAGACCAAGTATTGTGACAGAAAACAACATCAAATTACTTTTTGAAATACAAAAAAAGGTATTCATTTGTCTGGTGCCACTTCCCAGACTTTTTTGGGAACAGATTGTTGCATGCATCACCATGTATCAATCGAGTTTTCATTTGCTGTTCTATTATATTATTTTTTCCATTGTCTTATTGGAAAAGGGTGACCTGAAATGTCATAGATTGATAGCATTCAGCTCTGACAGGTTGATGGAATCCATGCAAATTATTCTGGAACAATGGTATCTCTGCCTGATATTTGCTTGAAGCCACTGGACAAAGATTGTGCCACTCAGAGTGTACTGCAGGTTTTTTTTCTTTTTTTGCTTGACGATCTTTATTTCGATGTATGTGCAACGAAATGCTTAAAACTATGTAAAAACGAATTTGTTCCACTCCAAGTTAGTGGTAACAATTTTAATAGGACTTTAGGAGTTCCTTATAAGGCTTTCCACTGTTCAGTTGCATGAGTTTGCAACAATGGAAGATGAATCTAGAGGTATTTATTTTGATTTTGATCAGTCACTAACTCTCTATCTCTCTCTCTCACCCCATCCCCCCCTTCCCATCAGTATTTCCAAATGGATCCTCAAAATCTCGATAATTATGGAGGAGTTGAGCACGTGAACTATTGTCTCCAGGTATATCTTCTCAGTCTCAGGTTTTAATAATTCTCAAAATCATGTCTTCCTCTCCCACTCCCTATCTCAGCTCCAAGAATTCTCTCTGTCTGATTATTATGATGGTACCATGTTATTTCAGCATTATTCCTCTGCAGACACATGTCGGAGTGCCTTCAAAGCTCCCCTTGATCCAAGCACAGCCTTGGGAGGTTTCTCTGGGAACAATTATTCGGAGGTATTTTTTCTATCCTCATAAATAGCAAATACAATTGGATCATATGTCTATAATAATCCTCCAACCACTTCTCTGTGACAGGCATCTGCATTTATTGTAACTTATCCAGTAAACAATGTGATTGATAAAGAAGGGAATGAAACTGATAAGGCGGTTGCTTGGGAGAAGGCTTTTATTCAGTTAGTGAAGGTTTGTTTTCTGTCTCAGTCCAGTGATTGTGTATATGGTGTCTGGAACAGACATGTATCTCCATTTTCAGATAACATGTTTACCGAAATGTTTTTCATGGTTGTTAAAATTTGTTGACACGAACAATATGAAGAGAAGGGAGAAATAAGAGAACACAGAAGTGGCTGCGCTGTTGGAGCAACAGACCATCCTCCTTAGTACCCAGATTCCATTTGTTAAAAGTAGAAATCCGAATCTTTTGCATTTAATTAAGCTAATGAATCAGGGCTAAGATGTAGGAATCCACTATCAAACATAAAAAGAAAACAAAAGGGCTGCATATATCAAAATGAGTGAAAGATATTAGATCTGATCCAAACTGTTTGTGCCTTTTTCTTCAAATTGGATCTGCTGCAAGCAGCAAGTGTTATCCTGAATACTTGACTGCTTAATAACATATATCTGCATCATCATTTCTATTGTTAATCAATGGAGGTTTACTGCTTCATTTTATCTAAATCATTTCATGTTTTTCATGGGACAGAATGAATTATTGCCAATGGTGCAATCTAAGAATCTCACACTTTCTTTTTCTTCGGAAAGCTCCATTGAGGAGGAACTAAAAAGGGAAAGCACTGCTGATGTCATAACTATATTGGTGAGCTTTTTTCTTGTTGAAGAAAAAAAAGACATTTCCATTTTAAAGTTATGGAAAATGCACTGTTTAGGGCAATGATAAAGATCCAGGGTTTGGAGACAACAGGATGTCAATTCAAGCATGAGTGAGCCACTTCGTGTAATGTTTCAGGAGTGTGTTGGATGTCACTTATTTTGTTTAATTGTTGACGCTTCTTCCATTTCAGATTAGCTATCTTGTGATGTTTGCCTACATATCTCTTACTCTGGGTGACACTCCTCATTTATCTTCGTTTTACATTTCATCTAAGGTATGTCCTTTTACTGGCTTGAACTTTGCCCTCTCCCTGGGTAGAACCTCTATTCCATTCCAAACTACTTATTGTATTCCATGAATGCTAGGTTTTCCGCATGAAATGTTCATATTTTCTTTTAACTTTCCCCTTTCCCTCATTCAGTTTTTGTGATTGGTTGACTTACAGGTATTGCTTGGTCTTTCTGGAGTTTTGCTTGTCATGTTGTCTGTTCTTGGATCTGTTGGATTTTTTAGTGCCATTGGAGTGAAGTCTACACTAATCATCATGGAAGTCATTCCTTTTCTTGTATTAGCTGTAAGTTTCTTTCTTCTTATTTCAGACTTCATGAGGTATTTGTCATTTTGCCTACATTAATTGTTGAGGGCGAGTTTTTAATAGGTTGCTTCAATTCTGACTAGCTATTGTGCCCCTAGACTACATATATCTTTTGTTGAATTGGTTCATGGATAAAAAAGAAAGGACTAGTTGCCATTCCACCTGCTCAACTCAGCAGTTGACTTGGGCCAACTAGAGCTGGATAAAAAAGAAAGTGACACAAATGCTTGCAAAATGCAAAGGCATGATTTGTAATAACATGAAACTATAAAGTCATCTATCGATTGACTATTTGTGTCACTGTCGCATAAATTTATCTCTTGAGATTTAGCATAACTCTTTGGAGAATTCTTCAAATGTTTCATGCATATAAAACCTTTCTTGCATGCTGACCGACCATTATACTAGTCTTGAGGCTCTTAGTAAATATTATATTTATTTATTTCAAAAAACTTTTTTAATTTGAATGTTAGTATTAGATCGAATATTCTTCTATTTAATCTAGGTTAATTTCCAAAGCTAATTTTGACTAGTTTTTTCATAAAGTATTGCTATAGCTTATATAATTAACTCTGTCATATCAGGTTGGGGTGGATAACATGTGCATATTGGTGCATGCTGTCAAGAGGCAACCAATGGAGTTGCCGCTAGAGGGACGGATAAGCAATGCTCTTGTGGAAGTTGGACCATCCATCACACTTGCTAGTCTATCTGAGGTTTTAGCATTTGCAGTTGGAAGTTTCATTCCTATGCCAGCATGTCGTGTGTTCTCTATGTTCGCTGGTCAGATAATTTAATCCCTTTTCTTATACACAAGTTAATTTTTTTTTTTTTTTAATTTCAACTCTTCTTTTCAAGACTGTAACACCATTTTATGCCATGCCTCTTTTGCAGCACTTGCTGTTCTTTTGGACTTTCTTCTGCAAGTTACTGCTTTTGTAGCTTTCATAGTTTTTGATTTTTTGCGAGCTGAGGATAAGAGAATTGATTGCATTCCATGTCAGAAAATTTCATCTTCATCTGCAGACTCTGATAAAGGTAGTGTTAGGAGGTTGTTTATAACTCATATTTGACTTGATGGATTACCTCATTTGCCACTTGGTTTTGTCAACTGCTTTATTTTGTTCCTTAATGTAAACTTGAGGTGGTCTCTTATTGAAAAATGCAATGTGAATGTTTAGGAATTGGTGGGAGAAGACCTGGATTGCTGGCTCGCTATATGAAGGTGCTGATTTGTATTAATGAATTTTTCAGAGAAATTATATCTTTTCAAATGCTAATATGGTTATGCTATATGTTTGCAACTGCATCATATGCACCTGTGATTCTGATTTAGATTCATGGTACTCTTGTTTAAGATTCTTGAGAGTTTTATACCTGATGAGGTGCTTCTTTTCTTTATAGAAGAAAGAGTGTGTTTCTGCTGAGCATTATTCACTAATCAAATTGACATTCTTGTCATTATTAGGAGATCCACGCACCCATACTCAGTCTTTGGGGAGTTAAGATAGTAGTCATTGCCATCTTTGCTGCTTTCACATTGTCCAGCATAGTGAGATGCTCGATATCACTCTTACATATTCATACTTCTGTAGGTGCCTGTTACATGTCGTACTCTAACTTGTCATATATATGGATCATATAGGCATTATCCACTCGAGTTCAACCTGGTTTAGAACAAAAAATTGTACTTCCACGGGACTCGTATCTTCAGGTTCAATTTCTTGATACTGGTTTACAACTTGCTATGTATTTATGGATATGGTGTTCTATTGGCTGGGGAGTTTATCATGCAAACTTTTTTTCCTGCAGGGCTATTTTAATAATGTCTCAGAGTATCTCAGAATTGGTCCACCACTATATTTTGTAGTTAAGAACTACAACTATAGGTAATTCCAGTGCTTCTTTTTTGCATATTCCTTTCATTGCTTAGATCTTCAACTGATGCTACTGCACTCCACAGCTCAGAATCAAGTCAGACAAATCAGCTGTGCTCCATCAGCCAATGTGATTCAAACTCTCTTTTAAATGAGGCAAATCTTTCTAATCTAATGAACATCACTCTGTTATTTACTCCTTATGGGCATTAATTATTGGAATGGTTGTTTTTCCTTTGACAAGAATCTTTTGTCGCCTTGCTTCTGCAGATTGCAAGAGCATCCTTAACACCAGAATCTAGCTATATAGCTATGCCAGCTGCTTCATGGCTTGATGATTTTCTTGTATGGATATCTCCAGAAGCTTTCGGCTGCTGTAGGAAGTTCACAAATGGGACTTATTGCCCCCCTGATGATCAGGTCGTTTTCTAATCTTTAATAAAAGCTGGCTTTTATTCTGGCATGGGATTTTGTGCACATTTGGCCCTACTATTATGGTCACATGGCTGCTCCTGCCTATGCAGTTCATACGATCATTGTGTAATATTCTCCTTATGCAATGGCTTAAAATTAAAGTGAAAGTCTAGTAAATGGTAGATCAAATTAAAACTGTGGACTTAATTAAACTGGTAATGACACCCCCAGAGTTCAATATGAGACCAATTGCCAGCTCCTGTTGGTGATTATAGCAACTGATTACCAGCCTGAGCATCCATGGTAATTATGGGGATATTGTGATGATAACCTACCTTTTCATTTTCTGCTCTTATTTCTATTGCTTCTCATTGCTGTCATTATTTATTCTCATTAATAATGCTGAAGCTGACTTCCTTTTCCCTGTTTTGCCCAGTCTCCTTGTTGTTCATCTGATACAGGTTCATGTGGTCTTGGTGGGATATGCAAAGATTGTACTACTGTAATCCTCATTCTTTTCTTCTTGAAATTTTATGAAACAATTTGCTGCCCATTTTCCTTTGAAATGTTTTGTGCTTGACTGTCATTTATATCAAGGCAGTAGCATCTATCATTTCTTATTTGTAGCTGGATCAATTACTAACATTTGGAATTTTTCAGTGCTTCCGTCACTCAGATTTGAATAGTGATCGTCCATCTACATCTCAGTTCAAGGAGAAACTCCCATGGTTTCTCAATGCTTTGCCCTCTGCTGACTGTGCCAAAGGTGGCCATGGTGCTTACACTAGCAGTATAGATCTACAAGGTTTGCTGAGTTGGACATTTGTTCTTTCAATCCAGTTTGATAAATCTTAGGGAAAGTCACGCTCACGTATGCATGCTTTAAAATAGTTTGTCTGCATGCCATATGGTGGCTTGTTTTTTGAATGCTAATAAACTCCTCAACCCCCCTCTCCTTTTCAGGCTATGAGAATGGTGTTATTCAAGCATCATCCTTCCGCACGTATCATACACCTCTTAACAAGCAGGTAGGTAGTATTTTCTAATGTTAAAATTTGCTCAATGTGATATGTTTCTTGTTTCTGTATGAAAACATTAACATCTATTTTAGATTGACTATGTCAATTCAATGAGGGCTGCTCGAGAGTTCAGTTCAAGGGCTTCTGATTCTTTGAAGGTAAAAAATCAGTGATAGTGATTACTGCATGGTCAGACTGATGTTATCTTTTTTAAATAAATTATCATGGTCAGATTTTCTAGTCTTGTCTTTCCCCTATGCTAGGAAGCCAACTCTTGTTGCTACTTTAGTATGATACTAGCCCTGCTCATCAAAGGACTGATTCTTTATGAATTTATTTACGACCTCCTACCTTAACATTAAAGAAGAATAGTTTTACCTGTTCATCCCATGTTCACTGTTGTTTACAGACGGCACGGCCCATAGTTGGCTGTACGCTAGAAAGGCTGTCTCTTAAATGACGTTTGTTATCCTGTGCAGATGGAGATCTTCCCATACTCTGTATTTTATATGTTTTTTGAACAATACCTTGATATATGGAGGACTGCATTGATCAACCTAGCCATAGCAATTGGTCAGTAACCCTTAGAAATTCAGAACTTGAACTGACATCTTCTTATTTTCTGTGGAGTTCATGGATTATGTGCTTGGGTTTTTTTCATCTCATTTTCTTGTGTTCTTGATGATAAAGCTGTCTTTTTTTTTTCTTTTTTTTTTCATGAATTGCTTCTTTTTTTCACTGAGAAGCTAAGCTTTTATTAACATGTTCTTCAATACTTGTAATCAGCAAAAATTCAGGCCTTTCAAAACTGAAGATATTGTTTTGTCGATTTGTACTGCTTATGTCTATATCATTAATCATTTAATGATACCTCACTGTGGTCTGAGTAAAAAATTTACCGATGCAAATTTGCACTGTCAACCTTTATTGTTAATTGTTCTCCAAATGAACTTTTTCGTTTAACATAACTGGTCATTTTCCCTTCCATAAAACCTTAACTGGTTGGTTTTATTTGGTGATGTACCAGGAGCGGTATTTGTTGTTTGCTTGGTCATCACTTGCAGGTAGGTGTTCTATTTGCCAATATTCTCCTTTTCCTTCACCAAAAAATACTGGCTTCAGTGTTCGGTTCTTTCCAAATGAACTGAACTGCTGTGTTGGAGAATGACTTCATGATTACTTTGTTTCTTAACTTTCTTTAAAATGTAGTTTATGGAGTTCTGCTATCATTTTGCTGGTGTTGGCAATGATAGTCGTGGATCTCATGGTAACTCTGCTTCCTTTATCAATATCTATGTATTTTTCATTTTATTTGTAACAATTAACCTGTTCTGCCCATACTATAATCCCTCTGCTTACAAGATTAAACTCCACAGGGCGTGATGGCAATTCTGAACATTCAACTGAATGCAGTCTCTGTTGTCAACCTTGTCATGTCAGTGGGCATTGGTGTTGAGTTCTGCGTACATTTAACACATGCTTTCTCGGTTAGCGTCACATCATTCTCCGTTTTCTTTATATATCTTCTCTACTTTCTTCTGATAAGTCACTGCCAATTCTGTTCCTCCAATGGAACTTCAAGTTCATTCTCTTCTATTCCATTCAGTTAAAAGATGAATAGATGGAATCTGCATTTGGTTATTTTGGCTTAGTAGTTAACATGTAAGTTAGATCCCATATTATAATGCATCTCAATATTTTTCTGGATTCAGATACTTTGATTTAATTTACTAATAGTTGATTACTAATGCAACTAGAGAAATGGTTTTCCTTCTGAATCTGGGAACTTTAATCTTTCAGCTCTAAGGTTATTATTGGTGCAATACTATACTTTTTCCTTTGGCTGCATGTTCTTATTCTTTTCTTAAACAGGTGAGTAGTGGCGACAAAGACCAAAGAGTCAGGGATGCTCTGGGTACAATGGGAGCTTCTGTCTTCAGGTTCCTTCTTTTTTTCTGTGGCTCATGTCATGAACTAGATTGCTGAGACCTCTGGGCACTCACTCTGTCGATACAAATTATAGGATATTTTGATTGACACCCCCTTTATATTAGACTCTGTTCATCTTAGCTATTAATTATCACATGCAAGCCACTTGTTTTCCTAAAAAATCACCTAAGAATCATCAAAAAGTAAAAAAAAGAAAAGAAAACAGGACTTGATTTTCTATCAATTTTATCATATTGTAAATGATATTATGTTTTAATATTGGCGTGGTTGAAATTTTTTTTTTTTATCAATTTTTGATGATCTTTTGATTTTATAAGAAAACATGTGTAATTCACATATTATTTTAAATAAGTTTGATACTGTCACCCTTTTTCCATGAGATACACCATGAAAGAACTAAATTAAAAATAGAAAGGCAAGAAAGGGAAATATAAAAACACATGTCTTTTGCACCCCTTAAATGCATACATCACTGCAGATGTGATTTTGAGCTCAAAGCACGTACCTTTATTTCCATGTGGAATTCTGTATTAATTGCAATTATCTTGTTGAAAAATTGTCTGTAATGTAATTTTGCAGTGGCATCACATTAACAAAACTAGTTGGCGTGATTGTTCTTTGCTTCTCAAGAACAGAAGTTTTTGTGGTTAGTGTTTCTCCACTCGAATACCCATCAAATGAGGCAATATTTTTTTCAGTTTATTTACCATCGTCCTCTCGTGTTCTGCAGGTTTATTACTTCCAAATGTACCTTGCACTGGTCCTCCTTGGTTTCTTACATGGGCTGGTGTTCTTACCGGTAAGTTTATCGAGCTTTCCAAAATCTCTCCTTCCACTTGAACGTTACCATTTAGCTTCTATTCTGGATCAATCATGAAATTGATGCTGGTGGTAAATGTCAGTGGCAAGAAGAATGTAGCAAACACATCAATATATCTTGGATTTAGTGGTTTAGTAGCAATCTCCATATTTAGAGGGAAAACAAATACATCAATCAGTAAAATGTTGTCTCAACTCTTAGGAACCAAACTTCAGGGGAAGCTGAGGTTTTTTATTTTGCCTTCAATATAGATCAATTTGTAAATTTTCATCTCCTTTTCTCACCGAATCATATTGAAAACATTGTGCGGATCAACTGTTTGCAGGTTGTGTTGAGCATGTTTGGCCCACCTTCAAGGTGTAAACTTGTCGAGAAGCAAGAAGACCGGCCATCGGTTTCCTTGCGGCCTTGAGAAGCTGTATTGCTGTATCATAGTTCTTTTTGGCAGGCTAATCAATATTTTCTTTTTTCTTTTCTTCGAGATACTAAGTCAAGTATAGAATTAGTGAAGCAAAAATGCTCAAATGGCAATCCTGAAATATGTAAAGCACGGTGTGTTTTTCCAAAAGGAAGAAAATCATTCAGCTGCAAGGTTGCCAGATTTGCCTGCTTTCTTTTCAAGCACACTTCCGGCTGTTGATTCCAATGGCTTGTACTTCATTTGGGCTAAAGCCTTCTTGGCCTTGGAATAAAAACCAGATTTCTGGGTTAAAAGTAAAAAAGGGAGAGAAATCCACAAGAAATATTTTTTGGATTGCAACAAGACTTGGGTTACGTATAGGAGAATTCAAAAAAATTATTTTTTTCTTCTTTGATTCAGATTGATCCAGTCTTGGGTCAACCATGCCCAAGCCAATCCGGATTTTAAAATAATCAAAGTCAGTCTAGGTTTTAAAACAATAATTATGATAAGAACATACCCCGGAGATTTAGTTCTGGTGAGGAAGAAGAATAGTACATTTCTGACGAGGAACAGGGGATATCTGATATACTGAAGAGAATATCTGAAAACATACGCAAGTTCATCAACTTCTCTTACAAAGGCTCCCAACCAGGTCATGCATGAAACTCCAACCCTAGCAAAAACACAGGCTTCCTCTAATTTCATTGCATAGCTTTTCTTCTATACAGATCATGACGGAGAACTTCGTGTTCCTGTTTGTGGAATCGTTCTCTGATCTATCATGCTCAAATCTCATGTCCATCAGAAAGAATTTAACATCGAATGGCAATGCCATGGACTACATGGAGGATTGAAAAGATCAAGACAGCCCACTGCTGTGCGAAGACCTCCCTAAAGGACGAGGAGAAACTTCGAGCAAGAGTTTAATTGTCTGGTTATCAGATGAACCGCATATAGCAATACACTCCTCCAAATCATCATCACATGTCAATAAGACCCACTCAGAATCATCATCCAAGTACTTCAGATCAAATCTATGTATGTCATCTATGTTAAACCGTCTGACGATCTCTTGCAATAGATCTTTGAATCCCCATTTGTTTGACATGCGGAGCCGAATTATCTCATTTCCATACGTGACTTTCAATCTGTGAGCATCCGTTTCTTGAGATAACCGGCTGCCATCTTTAGATAAGGGCGGAATGCTCCCCAGTTCCGCAAGAGTTTTATGACTCTGGGATCTTGGCATTCTCTCCTGTTCTCCTGGACTTGATGCATGGAGCTCCACATTGCTTCGGACCATCTTCAAAACACCATTGCCTGAGTTTTCTCCAGACACAGGATCTTCACTAGCAGCAATTGCCCCACTGGAACAGCTATGGCTTGAACTGGAACCCAGACTACATGAGGGTGAAGGTGATTTTGGTGCAGTAACTTGGGAGCTGAAAGTACCTCCTTCAGGCTGCATGCCTGATGGTTTCGGATGACTGCTTGACTTTAAAGTTGATAGTGGACTAGTTCTGGACAAAGTTGGCGAGGCAAGCTCAGGGAAATTTTTATAAAAGGAATCAATCTGAACAGTGCCAGAGGCACCTTCAACTGAGTCGATAACACGTTGGAGTTTCTTTAAGGAATGACCAACCTTCTTGATTTTCCGAGAAGGCCAGCGGTTAATTCCATGTTGCCTGCATATTCTTTTCAACGTAGTGGGGCAAACTGAAATTTGTGGAAAAAGCAGATAAGATGTCAAAACAAAGACAAATTCAATTCTGCAAAGCTAGAGGGTAATAAGAAATGTGTCATCAGTACTGTATGGGGAGGGAATTTGTTCCAGAGTATTATCATACATGCAACAATGCAAATGAAGGGCAGACAAATGCAAATTACTTGGTGGCACACCAGTCACACAAAATGTGAAAACTAAGAGACATTTACTGTAAATAAGAAAATAAAATATTCTATAATGGAATAAAGCTTACCACCAATACTCTTCGCAGCATCCTTTAAGCTGCCAGCAAAATATTGCCGTAGAACTTGCAAGGTGATTGTTTTTTCTGCTTTGGCACGTCTTTTTTCTCCTGTTTTAGATGTGCCAGCACTTGAAAAGCTACCTTCAGCAGAAGTAGAATCTCTGCCACATTTAATACTCTCTCTAAGGCTACAATCTTCTTGATTTTCCCTGTTCTCACTGGATTTTTCACGCAACATTACCTTTTGTTTGTCTTTTTGAGATAAAGAGATGTTACTTCCACTTGGTTGGACCTCTGAGAGACAGGCAGTCCAGGGTGAATTATCTCTACTATGCCTTTCTGAACAAGACTGTTTAACTGTTGATGTCTCTTCTCCACTAGATCTACCATCTGAAGGTACTAACACTTCACTAAATGGCAAATCAGTTTCCTCCACTAGTTCTTTGTCTGTTACTACCCGTAAGGTCTGGCTAACATGCTGTATAATGGCAGACAGTGAATTAAGCATCTTCTTCTGCTCTTGAGGATCCCTGCAATTGACAGGCAGGAAGAACTCCAGGACAAAGTCTGTTGTACCAATGTAAATGCTTCGCAAGCGAATTGCAACAGCAGCACACAGTCCAAACATCCTTGCATGGTGAGAAAGAGGATACTCAGTCTTGCCATATGAAGTTACATCACCTGAGAAGCAGGGTTGGTTGGTCATAAAGGCTTGCCCAGCAACTCCTTGACCCTTTAGCAAGTGATGCTCTGAGCACGCCTCTTGAAAACCCTGGATAGCAGAATCAGCTACACAGCAAGCATCATCCACAGTAGAAACACATCGATAGTAATTCTCGTTGGAATGCCGGCAACCTCCCTTGCCTTGTTGGGTACATGGGACCCAAGTTTGAGCTAAGGGCAATCTGTGTGTCTCACACGCAGCTCTCAGAAGCTTTTGAATCTCAGGTAATGCAGCTTGGTAGGACATATTACATGCCTGGTGAAAGGAAAAAATCCAACTGTGACCTAAAAAATACATAGAGAACTTAAAGAGTAACAATTTTCTTCTGCTATCTTTCTTGTTTTACCTGTAAGTTCTGTATGCTTGGAACTTCAGAACTCCTAAGATCAACAGTCTGCAAGTTTAAAAAGCTTATTACAAACACAAGTTTGAGTGCACTGCTAACACACTTCTGAACTTGGACATTGCACATAGTTTGAACAAAAGGTTCTATCTGAGGTGAACATGTGAGCAATTGTTGTTTACGAATTGAAAACAAGAAGCCATAGTTGAACAACAAAAATAAGTAACCTCAAAAATGAAATCAATTGACAACAAAGCACTACCAAGTAAAATATACAGAAAAATAGAAATATGCTTATTGATCTTGCTAAGTTACTAAAATCAAGCTCCCACTTCAAGGTTTAAAGGCCAAAACTATAGGCAATCGATGGTCCAAAAAGGACTCTTATTTGGGACCTAGTACCTAAATCTTAGCTTGTAAAACATTCTGGCCCTGTGATTAGAATTTGAAAGGGTTCCAATCACACCTAGAATGGGAGGCTCAGGTGAGGGAGCGGGATACTTTCCTTGTTTAGCCTAGTAACTGTGTCAAAAAACAAAAGGTAAAAAAAATGTAAGCATCCTGAAGGGCACCACCTTCACATTTTCTGGCAGGGCAAAATAAAGAGTCAAGACCAAAAGGAAGCTGTATGTCACACCCCTCTCCTAATTACTATGATAATGCATCTTAGTTAAGTGTCTTTGATTATATTCACTTTAGAATCTTAGTTTAGTTAGCAAAGTAAACCAAGCTTTTTAGTTACTTTTTATTGCTATCTTGTCAATCAATTTACCAATCAAACATGCATTTATAAGTTTACGCAACCTGCTGTCCAACACACACACTTACATGACATCTTTTTATCTCGTCTAGTTCATTCACATATATTCTATATCTTTGTACATAGATGTTCTATTTAGCAATTACACATTAAAAGCGTCGATACATGATATGTTACATATGAATTTATATGTGTAATGCCTCATGCACAAAAACTAACCTATGAAAGATACAATAGCACTACTTAAGTTACACTTCAAGCTAGGATTCCAATGACACTTCGGTTGGTAACCTATCACCCAAGCCCTCTTTTATTCTCACTTTGATTCTCTGAAAATAGTTTATCAATTATTGATGAGATAACCCGGTGAATGATTAAAGAAATAAGAATGGAAAACTTCACAAGTTTTCAACATTTAGGCCCAACATCATATTGACATAATATTTGCACAAGTTAACATGTATGACAATTCAATGTCCATATCTTATATATACTACCTCAATGGCAGCATATGTAGCATGTAGGTGGCCACTTTCAAGTAAAGCAAGTTTTCCTCTTTTCACATGTCATGTGCTAATACATCAACACAACATTTGGGCTAAAAACACATCCTTTACTTTAATAGAACACATCATAGTTCAATCTTTCACGATCATACTCTTATTTAGAAACTATCATATGAAGTTTCCATTCAAACTTAGGTCATATATATATATTCTGAAAATTCAGCAAGCATTTAAAGAAATTCTCCATACATAAAAATACCTAAATCAATAGGATTTATACATGTTAATTTAATCACTCACCTTAAACTTTAGCCCTTTTTCCTTTACTTTCTCTCTCTCTTTCCTTTTCTCTTCTTTCTTTTCTAACCTCACAATATATCTTTGGTTTTCTTTCTAACAATTCTATTGAATTTGGGCTCTAATACTCCACAATTTGTTTTTGGAATATATGGTTTAGTAGTGTTAGCTTGTAGGATGGTATTTAGCTCTCTCTTAGGTTCAAGAAATGGAAGAAAAAGATGGAAAAGATGTAGTTGATACTGAAAACTTTGAAGGAGAGCACATCTCTACCTTCCTTTTGACATCTCACAAGCATGGCATGCCAAAACTTGTCCTACTTCACTCATATGACTGCAAAATTGTCATACTTCACCAACTTGGTCATTGTCCAACTTCACCAACTTAATCATGCAAAATCTATACTACTTCATCTACTTAAGTTGGTAATTGCATTTTGAACCTTCTTTTCTTTAGTTCTTTGGCTTTTGGCACCTAATTTTCTCTAATCTTACTTTATTCTAAAGTAATCATCAATGATAGTAAATGCAGATTTAGGGGTGTTACACTGTATCTTTTGAGTATATCTTTTCCACTGAGCTTCAGATATGTGCAAGTATGTGCATATATGCAGGATATATGGATGCCAGATTCTAGTGATTTGACATCAAGATTTTAGATAGCTTGTTAATCAAAATGTGGGCTTTCATCAATCAATTTAACATTCATCCTGGTATTAGTTTATTAACACTCCTCAATGACGTGCTTTCAATGCTGAAATACCTGAACTTTTAAACTAAGATGCAGAGAGAATCGTTCTGAAAATGGAAAACAAACCTCAAGAGCCTTGCAAACACTTTCAAGCTCGGGACGGTACTTGATCTTTTGTGAAGTGGTCACCACCTCAATAACACCCAAGCAAGTCCGGCTACCTTGTTCAAAAACAGGAAGGGCAAGAGTTCCACGTACATCATACAGCTGAGCGTGATTCACTCGTGGGTATTCATCACTTCTAAAGAATCGAACATCAGGAGTCCACTCAGGAACTTTACCCAAGAAAACCCGACCAGGCAAGCCAACTGAGTCCTTGGAATCCTCCTCGGCAGAAAATTGATATTTAACGGATATGTCTCTGTAACTCGCCAGTTTCTCACTGCTGGGATCAAGTGAAAAAGGTTGATCATGGGTTGTAAGAACACGTCTACCTCCTCTATTAACAGGGACCCATATTTGTATAAGGACATCTTTATTTTTCGTTAAGTCTTTAATGCACTCCAATGCCTTAATTAATCTCCTCTTCACAGAAGTTTCAACACTTGGATTCGGAGTGGGTCCTATCCACCATCTTTTTCCAAGTTCAGAGCCATCAGTTGCATTGTCATCCCATCCAGCTACAGAAACCGCAGTCTCACCAGCAGGACTTCTGGCTTGGATATCACTCAGAGTAGAATTCCCTGGAAACATTGATATCTGGTTATCTTCTTGATTGCCCTTTTGGGATGGACTAGAGGCTGAATCACCATGGTTAATCTCTGGAGTGGGCCACATAAATGAAGAATCAAAAAAGGCAGCAGAATTGGACAGACTAGGATTAAGAAACTCAGATCCATCTGTTGTTTCTAACCAGCATCCTTCTAACAACAATTCATCCATGTAGTCGAAATCCATAACTGAGACTGAATCAACCGTTGCGCCCAGCATCGTACCCGGTGATAAACCACCATCTTCCATCACGATCTTTTCTCAAAATCAAAACCAGAAGTACTGAAAAAGCTCAGCTTTTTGCATCAGATGACAGGGATCTCTAGGAACAATTCAAGTCTTGCAGCCTTCGAAAGCCAACAACCTGTCCGAATTACTGAAACGTAATCAGCATAATAGAACACAGCAACCAACATAAAAACAACAAGTTCACTGGATGCAGGAAATCTCTATCCTATTTTACTTTATCTGGAGAAAGGAAAGGAAGGTTTCTACAAAAGCACCAGAGGTTTCTCATTTCATTTTTGCAATCTAAAGTTGACCAAAGAAGCAAAAATCAAAAAAGATTATTCATCAATACTTGCAAGTAACTAACACCAAGGTCAACCGAAGAATAAAAACCCAATTCGAAAACCACCATATCCATCGAGGCAGCATTATATTCTTGATTTAAATTCCAAAGAGACCAAAAAATACAATAAAAATACAAACCCACTTTCCACAGATTCCTACTATATGATAGATAGAATAACAGCTTTCTCACTTTCAATTCAAGGTCCTCAATTTACCCACAAGAGATTAAAGAAACAGTGATAGTAATTCACAATCTCAAACTAATTCAGTAATCACCTCCAAAACAAGAACAGAAATGGGAAAAAAGAAGAAGAAGAAGAAGAAGAAGAAGAAACAAAGGATTTATAGCTCACTCACTATCAAAGATTCTTGAAGATATCCTCAAAGGGTACTTTCCTTTTCTATTATACTCTATTTTATGTCTGTTAAGCAAGAAACATTCACAAAAGCTTGACCCTCATGAAAACCTCCTCCACGAGAAAATTACACAGCCCATCCCTCTCTCTCACACAGTAAGAATCTGTGACATTTTAGCCTCTTATGATTCCTTATTATTGTGCTTCAAGATTCTGCCGCTCTTCGTGAGTGACCCCACATCACCAACTCATCATATTGGGGCCTTGAAACTCTCGCTGTTAGAGCAAGAAGTCAACTGTTTAATGTCCATATCATCGAACTACAGTAGATAAAGAGAGCCAGAATCAAGAACCGATCTATAGCTCATCTTCAACTTGATGCTGTAGTATTTTTTTTTAAGTAAAAAACAAATTAAAAAATTAGTATAACTGGAATCTGATATCTTCAAAGTTGCTAAAATGGGTATTCCACTTTTGCTAAAAATATTACTCAAATGTTTGTTTATTCATGGATGTAATAATCAAGGAAGTGGGGCCTTGGGGTTGTTTGACCTTTTGTCTTTTTGTTTAACGTTAACTGTCAACGTTTTTTCAGCTAAGTGCTTCTGTAATGATAATTGATTTGAATCATTCAAGATACGTGGCTTGAACGCTTCCTGTGTTCGCTGAAAAGTTATTAAATCCGGGTTCATATTCGAGTCAGAGTTTGGTAAGAGTTACATCGGTTATTTTAAGTAAATTAAAATTATTTTATTTTATTTTCTTAAAAATAAAGTTAAAACAATTTTGGTTAAAAAAATCAAACTAAAATTGGAATCTATGTGTGTGATTGAGATTTTACCCAATCAACTTTAATTTTATTTTCTTAAAACATGATGAGAATTAGGTGGGAGATCAAATTAGATTTTAGGTTAACCTGTCAAGTAAATTAAATTTAATAACTTAGTTGTATAATTAAAATCAAATTAAATTTTAATCTATTTTTAATTAAAACTATGAGTTTATCACATTTAATTTTCTTAAAATCAGCTAGAATTAGATATGAGATCAACCTATTTCTTACGTCAACCCAACAAATAAGAGGTCATGTACGGTTTATTTTTGCGTTTCGAAAATATTTTTGAAAAAATTTGAATTTGTTTTTTGTGCTTCAAAATAATATTTTTTTGATATTTTTAGATTATTTTGATATACTAATATTAAAAATAATTTTTAAAAAATAAAAAAAATATTATTTTAAAATATTTTCAAGTAAAACACATTTTAAAAAATAACAGTAACCATAATTTCACAAATTAAATCACTTTTATGGTAAATGAGTATGTTCTTCGTTCTAGAAAGATCCTAGTATGGGCTAATCACTAGTAAGAAATGCTATTTTGTTTTTTGTTTTATTCTTTTAATGTTTATTTACAGATCAGAGTTCATTTCCCTCACTCATGTTCATAGTCTACGTAACAAAGACAGCTGGAAAGGGATTTTCTTTTTCTTTAAAAACAAAAAGCAGAACTATATTTTTTTATTATTATCAAGGGATAACCCTCTTCTGTTACATATTAATCAAATAAATTATAATCACTGAAACTCGAATTTATTTTACCAAAAGACATATAATGATTAAATTATGTTATTTTTCTTATGTTAATTTATTTTAAAGTCAAACTCGATTTAAAATATTATATTATCATTCATACAAACAAATGATAAATGTATATTTAATAATGCCGTGTATTATAATTTTTAAAAAATAATTTTTAATTGAAATTATATTTTTTTTTATACAAGCACATCACAAATATTAAAAATATTTAATATTTTTTCAGGTTAAAAATAATTTGACACTTATGTTTGGTATTAATAAATAATACTTTTTAAAAATGTTTTTTAATTAAAAATATATTAAAAAAATATTTTAATTGTTTTTAGTTATTAATATCATAAAAATATAAAAAAATATGTTTTACATTTTTATTGGAAAAAGCAATTTGAAAAGTAGTTCAACCTTTAAAAGCAAAAGCAGATGGGTGTGTTTGGGTGAGAGGTGTGGTAGTTTTTTTTTTAAGATATTACCTTCTTAAAGTACATACCATATTTTCTAAAAGTAAAAAATATATGTTTTTTAGTAAAAATATAGTATTTTTTTGAAAAAAAAACAATCACATCTCCCATCGGGATGAGAATTGCATAGCCGCCTCGGCTTTTGAGCTCAGCCCATGGGAGTGGAGCGTGTAACAGGACAATTGAGATTGTACTCGTCGGCGAGAAAGATTTCTACGCTCGTGACTTGGCAGCTCGAATCGATTGAATGTGTGCAGGTGAGGGAAAGAAAAGAACAAGCAAGTTGTTTGAAACAAAATCTACACTCAACTTCGAGAAAAAAATGATCAAGAGTATGAAAACAGCAAGAAAAAATGGGAACTGCAAACCACACAGCAGATTAGAATTTTAAATAAAGCCTAAAGGGCACCCTTCTTTCTGACATGTGCATTCCTTTCTTTCTATGTTGTGTTAGTGGGTCTATCCATGGGTTTTATTGCTTAGTCATCATAAGAGATGGTAGAGACGACTGGAGAAATTGATGAATTCTTATGGCGCATGATGAAGAGTTAGGAATCACGATCGAGTTTGGGTAGGGAAACATAAAAAAAGATATGGTGTTGAATCCTGTAAAAACACTAGCAGGAGTTGAGAGATGAAGGCAACATAAAGAAGATGACTTGTAGCTAGCCCAAGGTTACCAAAATAACCTAAGACTTTTGAAACCTAGGAAGTAAAAAACTTTTTTTTTTTTAGTTCAAACATGGTGATCATATGTTTGTAGAAATTCTCCGGGTTAGAAAGAGGTACAGTGATTTTAAATCACAAGAAAAAAAATTTAGAAAATAATATAGAGTCTGATAAAGATAGTTTTTTAAAATGTATTTTATTTAAAAATATATTAAAATAATTTTTTTAAAAAAAAAGCAGCAGACAACACGCTATTTGCAATAGTAGATAATGTGTCATATATTTTCTACAGATTTCAGTAATCAAAGATGGTAAAAAACACAAGAGCTCGGTTATTTTCGATTAAAAACTTATTATAACCTATGTTTTATCCAAAACAGTCAAAAAATACAATAAACATCTTGGTAAATGTATTAATGTTTCAAAAAACAGCTAAAAAAATCAAAATCAACCCGAAGCTAAAATTATTCTAGCGGTTAGATCTACCTCTTTAGGCAATGAGAAAAAAAAACACTTAGATCAAACTTTTCTCATGAAATGAAATTTATTGACATAAAAATCAATCATTTCGGTGGTCACAATAGTTGATAACGATAAATTTCTCTCTATACGTTGTATCCAACAAGCCCCCACTCTTTCCCTTAACAAAAAAAAAAAAAAAAACAGACTAAAAAAATGAAGGAAATGAAGTTTAGTATTAAAATTAAATTTTAAAAAACTAAAGGGATCGGTTACTTCTGTTTGGTATTATGGTAGTTTTTTTTATTGTGGTTTGAAAAAAATTATTTTATAAAAAGTATTTTTGGTTGAGGTTGATTTGGTATTTATGTATGTTTGGTTAAACTGTAATTGAAATTGAGGTTAAACAAAAAGTAAATTTAATATGTTTGGTTAAGAATGCTTTTGAAATTGAGGTTATAAAATAATTTTAAAAAATATATATTAATATTGATGATTTTTAATTTAAATATTGTAGATTTAACTATTGTTATTACATCATGAAATAAATAATATTTTATATAAAATATTTTTTCTTGTTCCATTAAACTATCTACAATTCCATCACGTATGAAATACATCCGACAAGGACTACAGTTTTCTTGATTTCTTAAGAGTGCAACAACATCAGGTAAAATATAATCAGGAACAAAATTGGGATTGCGATCAAATTCTGCAAATGCTACGTCATCAAGTGATATCTGTCTAATTTATGTAGTGTCATTGAATAATGTTTAACACTAGTTTTTCGAATAAAACACAATTAAAAATAATAAAAAAATTATTTTATTTTACTGGGTCGGACCCGATTCATTGTATTTTTAGCTTTGAACCGAATCCGGTCTGACCGGAACAATAAATAATGTCTCCACTGTTCACGTGAACAGTGGAGCATGGCGACACTGTTCACGTGATTCGCCGTGCAAGAAGCAGCAAAGAGTTGCTTCTTGTAAACCTGTGGCACAATCATAGTTTATGATGGGTCCTATCAAAATGAAATTGTGCTTTTTGCTTAACCAAATAACAATATGTGTGGTTGCGGGTGAACCTCACCCGCAGCCACAATACCAAACAGTTACTTAATAGTTAAAAAAAATAAGAGAGTAAAATAAACTTTTCAATTGAAATTTTAAGAAGACATTTATTTTATATCTTCTTTGCATTTTATTTCTCCATCTTTTAATACAATTTTTTTTTTAAATGCAATTGCATGCAAATCTGAACTTAATTGTGTAAAGAAAAAATTCAAGAAAAAAATTATTATTTTAATTTATAGCAACTTGTGGGAAAATAAATAATGAAAAACTATTATGAAAAAAACGACAAGGCTTAGTTTCTGTTAATAAAATTATATATTATTGAAAAAAAGGGATAAAAAGTATGACATATTAAAATCTTAGATTCATAATTAGTTCCATGTAGGTGGATGTGATTCTTGAAAATGATTTTTGCCTCTAAACGGGGCGGCGGCATCCACGAGTCTATTTCCTCCATATGCATTTCCATTCTTTCGTCATTTGGTGGACCCTAATCAACTACAGTTTTATTTAAGTCCTGGATCAACATAGATCAGGTTTAATAATAATGATTTATTGTATGATTAAAGTTAAATTGAGTTTTAATCTCGTTTTCATTGAATCACGAGTTGATTCATCAAATCGGATCTCATTTAATTTTTTTAAAACCATATTAGAACTATTTCTCGGATCCAACTAAATTCTACATCAACCCAACAAATAAAACCGGGTTTAATAATAACATTTGGTTTATGGTAAATGGGTTTGTTCTTCATTTGTCTAAATAATATTATAGTCTACGTAACAAAGACAATTGGAAAGGGATTTTCTTTTTCTTTTTAAAAAAAAAAGCAGAACTATATATTTTTATCGAGAGATAACCCCCTTCTGTTACATGTTAATCAAATAAATTATAATCACTGAATCTCAAATTTATTTTACCAAAAGATATATAATGATTAAATTATGTTTTTTTTTTTTAAGTTTGTCTACTCATTCATTTTAAAGTCAAACTCAATTTAAAACATGATATTATAATATTATCTAGACAAATGAATATTAAATGTGTGTTTGATAATGTTGTGCATTATATTTTTAAAAATATTTTTTAATTAAAATTATATTAAAATAATTTTTATTATCTTTTATTTTTATTTTTATTTTTATTTTTTATAACAACACATCACAAACATTAAAAATACTTAAAAAAACATTAATTTAATACTTTTTTAAGCCAAAAACCTGACACTAGTGTTTAGTATAGTGATGGATATTAATTTTTAAAAATGTTTTATAATTGAAAATATATTAAGATAAAAAAAAATTTACAATTTTTTAGTTTTTAATATCATCCAAATAACATTTTTTCCTGGTAAAAAAACAATTTGAAAAGTAGACATCAATTTAAAAAGCAAAAGCAGGTTGTGAAAAGGATGAGAATTGCATAGCTTCGGCTTTTGAGCTCAGCCCATGGGAGTGGAGCGTGTAACAAGACGATTGAGATTGTACTCGTCGGCGAGAAAGATTTCTACGCTCGTGACTTAGCAGCTCAAATCGATTGAATGTGTGCAGGCGAGGGAAAGAAAAGAACAAGCAAGTTGTTTGAAACAAAATCTACACTCAACTTCAAGAAAAAAATGATCAAGAGTACGAAAACAGCAAGAAAAAATGGGAACTGCAAACCACACAGCAGAGTAGAATTTTACATAAAGCCTAAAGGGCACACAGTTTGCATTTATTAGAGAAGAATGTTTGTTCAAGAGTAGAAGTCACACATAACATGCAAGTTTGATTCACTATTATAGCACAGCACAACTAGCAAAGATTATAATTTGATCTTCTGCTTGCAATCCGCAATCCCCTTTTCATTTACTCAGTTTCTGCAACTCGGAATATTGAGCTTTGGTGTCGTCTTCAAATGCTTGGTCTCACGTTGAGACGAGATGCTAGCTTCTGACCCAAAGATTTATCAGCCTGCATCGCATCATTGCCAGTAATGGATTTAGAATCAAAACATTTATATGCGATCCAGTATGAACATGACACTGCATAATTCCAAAGGGAGTCTTACCTGAGACCAGTACGAGATCCAGATGCTGCGAATCTCATGTGTGACGCGTGGGTCAGATAAGGCATCAACCCATCGGCAAATAAATCGTTCTTGCCTGTACAAAAAGATAGAGGGAAGAAAAGATAAGGAAAGAGCATGAAGGATCAGTCATATAATTAATCATTGTAAAGTACTCGCAGAACTATGGTTTACCTGTCTGGTGCCCAGGATCGGTATCTCTCTCCAGGTTGCTTGAAGTTGTTCTCCTTCTCAATGATGCACTGCAATAACCAGCAAAGGCTGATAAATTATGTGCTAATAAATATATCTCCGATCATATTAACAGCCCATCAATTTAACCCACAGCTCTATAGGATCATACAATAGCTTTCCAATCCCACTAGTCCTATTATTGCTCTGAAAAACGTAACAAGAACCCCAAACTCACACACACAAGAACACTAGACAATTTCGTTTTAGCAGTGGGCTCAAAAAAATAAGACAAAGAAGAGGGAAAAAACTTACCTTCTCACGCTTTCCACTGCAGACAGCAGGAGGAATGGGGAAACTCTCAGCATGGCGAACTGGATCATACCTTGATGGGAAATAGTTGACCTGAAGAATACACGATGATAATTGATCAGAACAAAAATTAAAAGCAAAGGCAAAAGGACACAAAAATAACCTCAACATAGACGAAGAAGAGAGAAATGATCCAATTAAACAGAAGGTAAAATAGCTGAGCTTCCGATTAAAATAGTGTGTGTAGAGATAGATAGAGAGAGAGAGTACCTCCTCATCCCTGTGCATGAAATTCATGAAACCTTCATGGTGATTGTTATGATGAGCACACTTGGGAGCATTAGCAGGGAGCTGCAGATAGTTTGGTCCAAGACGGTGCCTCTGGGTATCAGCATAGGAGAAGATTCGAGTCTGGAGTAGCTTGTCATCTGAATAGTAAACACCAGGAACCACAATAGCAGGGCAGAAAGCAAGCTGCTCATTTTCAGCAAAGAAGTTGTCGATGTTCTTATTCAAGACCAAGCGACCAACTGGCTGCAGGGGCAAGATATCCTCAGGCCAGGTCTTGGTTACATCAAGTGGGTCAAAATCAAACCTGGCTTCATGGTCAGGATCAATTGTCTGGATGAAAAGTTTCCACTCAGGATAGGTGCCAGCTGCAATGGAGTCATATAGATCCTGAGTAGCATGACTGTGATTTGTGCCTCCTACTTTAACTGCCTCATCCTCCAACAAACATTTCACACCACAAGTAGGTTTCCAATGAAATTTCACATAATGGGCTTTTCCAGCCTTGTTGATCAACATGTAGGTGTTAACACCAGAGCCTTCCATATGTCTATAATCTTGTGGAACACCCAAATCATCAAATAGGAAGGAGAACATGTGCAAACTTTCAGGATGGTGGGAGAAGAAGTCAAGAATCCTCCAGTTCTCCTGAATATGAGACTTAGGGTTGGGCTTAAGGGCATGCACCATGTCTGGGAATTTCATTCCATCACGGATGAAGAAGACAGGGAAATTGTTTCCCACGAGATCAAAGTTACCCTGAATTAACAAGTCAAGGAAGGGCATAGAGAATAAGAAAATTGGAACCTTGAAAAGCTAAAGCAATAAACTTCATACAATCAACTAGAATTAATTATTCCTATGTAAAGGAATAATGCACAAAAACAAAGCTTCACGGATGTAAAAGGTTATGCCTTGTTGTTTGAGTATAGAAAAACAACAACATTCATGCTGGTGAATTGAGACACACAAATAGGAAAAAGAATTAAGTTCTCTCTTTTCTCAAGTCTTATTCATGCCAGTCAAACCTTCATCAAAACAAGCAGATAAAGATTTTGCAAACAATACATTTATGAACATCTAAAACTTTGTGGGATAATCATATTAAACTTTAATTCATCGATCCCTATGGATGTGATATATCTGCTGAATCTGTCTACATCATCATCGGTGCCTCACACATTTGCTTTCCTCCACCATATCACACTAACAGAAATAAAACATCAAATAAGACCTCACCTCTCTGGTGTAAAACTTCACTGCAAATCCACGTGGATCCCTCAGGGTTTCAGGGCTGCCACGCTCATGGATAACTGTGGAGAAGCGGACAATGACAGGTGTCTGAACTCCAGGAGCCCGGAGAAAATCAGCACATGTGAGGCCAGAGATATCATGGGTAACCTCAAAGAAACCCTTTGCACTGGCTCCCCTAGCATGGACAACACGCTCTGGAATCCTCTCCCTGTCAAAATTGGCAAGCTTCTCCACCAGATGGTAATCCTCAAGGAGGATTGGACCTGTCAGAGAAAAAAGTATATGCAGATCAAACCTCAGTGTCTTAATCCTCACTCTACATGACAAGCAAAAATACATTCCCAACAACTCAAAGTTACTCTCCAAGTCATACCACTACAATCATTATAAAACTTACAGCAAAAAAGGGAGGGAAAAAACACTTCTAAAAATTCACTCTACAATGCATAGACATTCATAACACTGATTCTGACTAAAAACAACATGCCAGTACTTGATCTGGGTTCATTTAATACATTCTGCCTTTCAGCACGAGGTTTGCCCTGGCTCACGATTAAGCTGACTTTATATTATATAAATAAGCTCGACTTGAATCACAATATCCAACCTCAAATAAAAAAATCAACCAGACCCAAAAAGGCCCTGCTCCTCAAATCATTTTGCATCTGATCGGAAACTTCACATTCTGCTATAAGCTTGCCACCAGCATAATGATTTCGACAACAGTACAATAACTCCTACCTTTTTCTTGCATCAATCTTAACCATAACTCTCTAAATATGCTACTTAATTCATCCTTGACATTTAAAATTCAGCGGAAACATAGGAAGCATCAAATAACCAATCACAAAGATACAGCGAGAAACCAAAAAAAAAACTGATAATAACTCAAATTAAATAATAATTCTTCCAAAATGGACAACAAATTACTACACTGAAAAGTCAATCTTTATCAACATAAACACAGCAACAGTCTTAAAAAACATTAACATATCAGAACAATATCCAAACCAGACAAGCATACATACACCTTAACCTAGCAATTAATTATCTAGCTCAGCAACCATAGATTTAAGAAACAAAAAATACCTCTAGATCCAACGGTCAAAGACGAGTTGTTGTTCCAAACCGGAGCTCCAGAATTTGTAGTCCAGTATGGAGTACCGAAAGCGCTTGATGGACGGTACTGCCACCACCACCATCGAATTAGTCAAAATGATGATCAAACGGCAAAAAAAAAAAAAAAACAATACAACACCACAACATCACTAATCTAATCTTTTTATTAGGCTCTAATTCCAAGGATGGGTGACAGTTAAGCTACAAGCTCCTTCGTCGAATAATTTCATACATAAAAAAGAGGAGAAAAACATGTTTTCAATCAAAAATACAAGATGGATGAGGAAGAATCGGTACCTTGTAGGGATCCATGGAGGAAAGAGAAAAACAACAACTCTACTGGTGGTTGAGGGGAGAGAGTAGTGGTAATCACAGGTCAATCAAAGCAATGCTTGTCTAATGGGAAATATATTTATAGCTGTGCTGTGCCTTGCACACCCATTTTCTTTATGTGTAGAATGCTTACCGGATAATATATTTTTTTAATATATATATATATATTATAATAAAATTATTGAGAATTATTGAAAAAAATATTAATTTAATATTTTTTAAATAAAAAATAATTTTAAAAACAGTTTTGAATCACAGAAATATAAACAATCTTTATCTACACAACGATGCACTTTAATAAAAAATATCACCCGTGTATTTATAATATATAATTTTAACATGATATGGTTTATGATACTTAAAATTTAATTTGATTTAAGTTTTTAATTTAATTGGATAAAATATTAATTTAACAAAAACTCATTTAATCTAATTAAATTTTTAACTAGTTTAATTACTTATTACGACATGGATGGTGTTTTTTATTTATTATAATATTCTTATCGATGGATTAGTTAGAACATAAATAACGGGTCCTCAAATTACTCGTGATAAATTAGAGACTCCGTTGATATTTATATTTATCATGGTAAGACAAAGTTTGAAATTATGGTAAAAAATTATTTTTTTATTAAAAAATATATTTAAATATGTTTTAAAATTAATTTTGATTTAGCACATCAAAAATATTAAAAAATATTAAAAAATAATTAAAATAATTTAATTTTTTTAAAAAATATTATTTAACTGTAAAAACAAACACTGTCTAGAAAAACTAAGAAGCTATGACCCACAGTGTGAATATCATGATATATTTGTGGCGAGAAAAGCAAGATTGAAGATTGGAGTCGCAAATTGTTTTAAATAATAATAATAATAATAATTGAGTACGTCATCGATTCATGGTTCCTTATCCAAGTTTTGGTGCTTTGCTAAAACCAAATCGTATCCACGCATGCAGTGGGTGACATGGACCACTCTTTTTATGACACGTTAGCAGAAATACCTTGAAACGTAAACCAGGTAAAAAGGTCCCTGATAGAGCTGCTGTTTTGGTATTTTACGAGAGCAGGAGGCTTGCCAAGAAGATTTTAATAGGGCATGAGGTGTGAGCTTAGCCACAGGGGATGAACCCTGGCCCACCCTGAATTAATTCTCTTGATTCCGTTCTCACTTGTAATTTGTTTTTTTTTTTTTTTCATTTTAACGATTTTTTTTTGTGAGGTGATGTTTTTCTTATTAGTTTGTATATGTTGATAATTAAAATTATTTTTCAATTTTATTTTTAAAATTAAACTAAGATTAAAATATTTATGAAAAAATACGTTTCGGGGAAAGAATATTTGGGTTTGGTTGTTGGAGAAGAGGGAGTTATGGATACGTTCTTTTTTCCAATAATCTAGAATTTTTTGGCTTTACAAATACCGAGGCATAGAAAAAATTATATTACGTTAAGGCCGTAATTATTAATATTTATAGTAGAAAAAAGAGATAGAAAAAATCATATCTAAAAATAATAAAAATATTTATTTTCCTCCATAATTTTTTTTTCAATTCATTCTTTTTTTATGTCTTTTTTATTATATTATAAATAATTAAATATTAGTAGTTGTTGTTTTACCTAATAAGATAAAGATCATGTTTAAAGATTTGTTTTTGTATTTTAAAAATATTTTAAATAAAAAATATTTTTTTATTTTATATTAATATTTTTTGATGTTTTTAAATTATTTTGATGAGATGATGTTAAAAATAATTTTTTTTAAAATAATAATAAAATATTATTTTAATGATTTCCAAACAAAAAACACTTTAAAAAGCCACTACTACTATATTAGAAACTCCCACTAAGTTGTAATTATTAATATCTATATAAAAAAAGCCATTAAAAATAATAAGAATATATCTTTCATCTATAAAAAAATATTTTATTAATTTTTTTTCATTTATTTATATATTTTCTATATTTATTTACTGATGTTTACCGCTTCAGCACCATAAATTCGTAATAATCATGAAACAATTCTGTTTGATAAAAATATCTATTCTCATCTAGAGCAGGAAATAGAAATGGAACAATAAACGGGCCAGGCCCACTTACAGGATGAGACGTCACCTTGATTCCTGTGCCGTTTCAGCCCACAAGGCTGATGATAAGGTGATGATGCGCGACCACTCCGCCTTTTGTGTGGCCATCAACTGCTTATGTTTGTTTTTTCCAACGCATGCCATCCAGAACCCAGCCTTTATTGAGCACATACAGAATGAATAACTAGTTAAATTCCCCGCGCGATGCCGCGGGTCAATTATTTTTTATATTTCAAAAAATGTCAAGATCTAAAAGTGTTAGGTTTTTTTACAAAATTATACCCAAGAGTCTTAAGTTTGGTTAAAATGCTTGACCCAAAAGTAATATTTATATTATTAATAATAACATTAAACTTGGGTTAACCCTTAGCATAAAAGTGTCTGGACTGCAATACCAGACCCAATAGCATTGGACGTGGGTCTGGCTGCAAGGTAGTGTCATAAGATTGTGATAATTAAATAGATTAGTTAAAAATAAAAAAACAAAGAAAAAAAACCAACAGGAAGAAAAAAACTAATGAAGAAAAAGAAAAAAAATATATGAATTAACTGGGTTAACATTTCAAATCAGGTTAACCCGTCATACCTTGAATTCGCATCATGAAAGTTTGATAATTAAAAAGAAAAAAACAAATTAATGGGTTAACCCAGAATTAACTGGGCTAACTTGTCAAACTAGGTTAGCCTGTCAAATCCGGAATCCGTGTCATAAAAGTTTGATAACTAAATAGAAAAAAATTTAACATTAACAATTTAAATTAAACAAAAAAAATTAATTAAAAAGAAAAAAAATAAAAGGCATCATCCTTTTCACTGTGGATTGCACTGTGCAGTTCACAGTCAAAGGCATAAAAACAACAAAAAAACAAAAAGAAAAACTAAAGGCATCAGTCGAGAACTACTTAGAAAAAAATTTAATATTAATAAACTAAATTGATTAAAAAGAAAAAAGAAAAGAAAAAAAACCTCTAAGAAGAAAAAAAAACTAAATAGAAAGAAATTTAACATTAACAAACTAAACTAAACGAAAAAAAATTAAAAAGAAAAAAAAGCAAAAAAAAATTACAGGTTAACTCGTCAAATTAGGTTAACCCGTTAAACCCGGGATTCGTGTCATGAATGTCTGGTAACTAAATAAAAAAAATAAAAATTAACAAACTGAACCAAACAAAACAAAAATTAATTAAAAAGGAAAAAAATCCGGGTTAACTCGTCAAACCATGTTAACCCGTTAAACCCAGGATCTGTGTCATGAAAGTCTGATAACTAAATAAAAAAAATTTAACATCAACAAACTAAATTAAACAAAAACAATTTATGAAAATAAAAAAAACAAAAAAAATTGACGGTCAACCCATAATTAACTGGGTTCACCTGTGAAACCAGGTTAACCCGTTAAATCCGGAAAACGTGTCATGAAAGTCTTATAACTAAATAAAAAAATTTTAATATTAATAAACTAAATTAAATTAAACAAAAAATTTTGTTAAAAGAAAAAAACAAAGAAAGAAGCAAAAAAATAATCCTGAAAGGCATAAAAAAAAGCTAAAAAAAATGAGACAACTTAAAAAAAAAAACCTAAAGCATCAGTGTTTTACCGTGGACTGCACTGTGCAGTCCACAATAAAACACTAATCCCTTTTAGTATATGTTACAATTAATTAAAAAGAAAAAAAGCAAAAAAAAATTTTAGGTTAACTCGTCAAACCCGGGATCTGTGTCATAAAAATCTGATAACTAAATAAAAAAACTAACATTAACAAAAAAAATTAAACAAAAAAAAAATCATTAAAAGAAAAAAACACAAAAAAAAGCAAAAAAAAACAAACCCATAAAGGCTAGAAAACAAAAAAAAAAACAAAAAAAAAAGAAAAAGAAGACAGCTCAACATTTCACTGTGGACTTGCACAGTGAAACACTGAGCAGTTTTAGTTTATTGTCAATTAACAAACTAAACTAAACGAAAAAAATTAATTAAAAAGAAAAAAAAATTCGGGTTAACTCGCCAAACCAGGTTAACCCGTTAAACCCGGGATCCGTGTCATGAAAGTTTGATAACTAAATAAAAAAATTAACATTAACAAACTAAATTAAATAAAAAAAATATTAAAAGAAAAAAACAAAAAAAAAATTGACGGCCCGTGAAACTTGAAATATGTGTCATGGAAGTCTAATAACTAAATAGAAAGAAATTTAATATTAACAAACTAAAGTAAACGAAAAAAATTAATTAAAAAAAAAAGCAAAAAAAAAATTTCTGGGTTAACTCGTCAAACCATGTTAACCTGTTAAACCCGGGATCCGTGTCATGAAAGTCTGATAACTAAATAAAAAAAATTTAACATTAACAAAATAAAAAAATTATTAAAATAAAAAAAACAAAAAAAAAACCCTAAAAGTGTAAAAAAAAATAAAAAACAAAACAGCTCATCTTTTTCTAAATAGAAAGAAATTTAACATTAACAAACTAAAGTAAACGAAAAAAATTAATTAAAAACAAAAAAAAAACAACAAAAAAATTTTAGGTTAACTCGTCAAACCATGTTAACCTATTAAACCCGGGATCCGTGTCATGAAAGTTTGATAACTGAATAAAAAAAATTTAACATTAACAAAAAAAAATTATTAAAAAAAAAAAAAACAGATATCTTAATCTTAATTATTGTGGCAACATGCCTTATTTCTTCTATACGGAGGAATTGTCGGTTTGCGTAGTTTTTTAAGTGTGGTTGTAAAACCCAGATCCGCACATTATTTGATTGACCGGAGTCAGGACCGGTCAATGTAAAAAAAAAATTATCTTGACAAAATTATCGGGATCCTGAGTCGACCCACCATGCTGGGTTTAATAACTGTGGGGTCTTAGACATGGAGGGGAGAAGAATTTGTGCAGCAAAGTTTCCTTGAATCACTGAGCAACTGAGATTTCTGCAAGTCATTGTGCAATTAGCCTCAGATCCTGAAGTTTATGTGTTCACCACTTCACCTGCTCCAATTCAAATTTCAAAGACCAAATGGAGACGACAGTGAACAAACAAGTGAATACAGAATTAATGGATGTCATTTATATAATTACAACAATTTAATATGGACACAGAACATCAGAAAAATTAGTATGTTCAACTTTAGACAAGTATCTCAAATGTGTTCAGCTTTGCTCATAAGCTGTAACAGAGAATTTGCCTTCCTCTGAGCTCTATTGGTTCCACTCTTTGAGATCTCAACTAAATTTTCGTACACACCAAATTGAAGTGCTGCAAGCATGAAAGAAGAATTGGTTGATCCCAGCTCAAGAAGAACTGAAGTTGCACATTCTTTGTTTTTGGGGGTGCCATCTTTCATGAGTTCTACAAGAGTTTCAATAAATGAGAGCTGTCCGATCTCATTTCGCCCTTCAGGATGCGATGCAAGGAGTAGAAAGATCGACAGGGCCTCGTCGACCATGCCCAGATTCCTGTCCTTGACCAAGTGGAGTAATGGTGTGACAATGCCAGCATCTATAGCCCTACCTTTATTTGAATGGTTGAGGGATAAGTTAAAGAGTGCAGTGGCAGCATCTTTTTTTCCTCTTACAGTTCCATTCTGTAACAAATCTACTAATGGTGGGATGCCATCAGACAACCCTATGGTCACTTTGTTCTCATCAAGCATTGATAAGCTAAATAAAGCTGCTGCAGAGTTCTCTCTAGCCTCAGTGGTTCCACTATTCAAAACTCCTATTATAGCTGGAACGGCTCCCCCCTTGGTTATGAGACTCTTGTTATTCTCATCAATAGATAGATTCAGCAAAGCTGTTACGGCGTGCTCTAGAATTTTAGAATCCGGATAGGACAGGAGTTGAACTATTGGTGGGATTCCTCCATTGTTGGCAATCAAGATTCTGTTCTCAGGATTCTCTTTGGAGAGCATGCGAATCTTCTTCACGGCCCTTCTCTGCACTTCCAGCTGACTGGAAGATAGGTCCTTAACCAAAGAAGAGACTTTCTCTTGGTGTTCAGAGGAGGTCTCGGGGTCTGAGCTTGCTGGAACATGCTTTTTGGGAAGCTCAAAATTATTATTCTCACACCACTGCAAGATTAAGTTTTTGAGTGCATAATTTGGTGCCAATGACAGGTGAGCCAGTGTTTCTCGAGTCTTCGGACAGGTCCGGTGATTGGAATCAATCCACTTCTGTATGCTCTCTCTCTCATAAGTCTTTAGGGGATCACCGAGGGAAAAGAAGGAAGATCACAAATTAGTATGCTGAGGATTATGAAGAAAGGTGTTTCACTTGGATATGACTGCTTACCTGACCGCTTGCAACAATAACAGGATCTGTCATTATTTCTAGTGTGATTGGACAGAGGAATTCATGTGGGATGATCAGAGACGGGCTCTTCTTCAGCATTTTAGGCACAACAGGATCATCAAGCACATCGGTCACTTCCATGCCTACTATTTGCTTAAATTTGTTAAGAAGATCAATCATTTGCTGGGTGCTCTCAGTTACTTGGTTCCCTCTCTCTTTAACAAGACTCCTCGTAGCTACAGTTTCAATCTCCAGGTCTTCAACGCTAAGCAGCTCTAGCTTTTTCGCTAGCCTTTCTATTATGGCTCTGTCAGCATTCCGGTCATTCTTTTTTGTTAGTACCACCATCATATCCATTGCGAGCTCTATATCTTGTGTGTCCGTTCTCCTCTTTGCTCGTCTAAGCTGCACTTTCATCAGCTCAACCTGAACAACCATGTAGAATTGCCTCAGATTATGATACCACAACAGAATAAACAGCTTGCAGAAATTCAAAATACATCAGCTGAAAATGTCTCGAACAGACAAGTATCAAACTGCTAGTGCAAGTTCATGTAGAATCCCAGCCCAGCAACTTCATTTTCTTGTAACAATCATTTTCGTTCCAAAACTACCAACCATAAACCTCCAAACAGGCCACAGAGACTTAAAAAACATGAAGAGCACAAAATTAATTAAAGGGCAACTTTCCTTTTCCCATATCATTTCTTCAAGAAATCAATCCAAGCCAAAATGATAGAGGAGGGCTAATTCACCATCACATTCACCAACATGATCTCAAATTATACCACAATATCAAACACAACATATTTTCCTTGTCAAGTGTGTTTGGCTTTATAATAACTTTTGTTGTTGTGGTTTGAAAAAGTAAATTTAAAAAAAGCTACAAATATTATAGTGTTTTTTTAACCAAGATTTCAAGAAAAAGTTTTTATTATTACCATACAAAACTGTGATATGTGTTAATTAATTAAACAATTTCAAATAAATAGCTATGATAAAATACAGACCTCATCATAGAAATAAACGGAGCCTTACAAGCAAATTCATGAAGTACATAATGGGGAAAAATAAAAGAAAGAACCATTCAATGTTCATTAAGATTACCAAAATTAAAATGCTCGATTAACATACCTGTTCTTTCACCTCATCAGAGATCTCAAATTCATCGAAAGGCACAGCTTCAAGAGCTTTCCATAATTTTTCAAGAACATTATGGAATCTCATCATAACCGCCTCGCTCTCGACAACCTGAACCACATACAAGTCAGTAAATATGCATTAATAGCCAATATTAAATAATTAATCATCAGTTGAGAATTAATTGTAAAGTCATGACCAGATAAATTTTGCTTCCTTCATTGCAAGTTGTTAACAGCTTCTTGGCCAAAACAAGTGCCTTCTTCAAACTACTCAAAGAAGCAATACCCACGTCAGAAATTGGCCCATCAAAATCTTTGATCTCCTCTAAGAATGGCAACAAAAGTTTCATCCGTCTAACAAGGCCATAACATTCCTTCTTATGACTTCTTCTGTAATCTCCAAGTCTGGCAACAGATTCAATCACGCTCAAGATCTCTTGAGCAATATCGATTTCCTCTCGTGGGCTTGATTCATTTGATTCAGTACTTTCCTGATCTCTTTCTCCATCCATCACCATCTGCTGCTTGCAATCTTCCCCAGGAAAACTCGTGGATTCCAGCTGGGTTTTAGACATGTAATCAATCTTGGTCGTTTTGCATGAGAAAAAAATGTTTGTAAGGGATGCGAAACTGGAAGGGAACGAAACCCTAACCCTAAATATTCTTCATGAAAGCCGTGGCTTGTTTCTTCGATGGATGTAAGCCTCTTCGCGGGCTTTCCGGCGGTTTGGGTCTTAAAATAGAATTTGAAAGTTAGTTAGTACGGACAAAATGGATTTTGGAAGACACCTTCGCTTTGTCTGTCAAGTCTTTCTAGTAAAATTGTATTCGGTTTTATTTATTTATTTCTGTTAGCATCCACATTTATGTATATAAAGTTCAACGTGAAAATTTATTAATTAACAAGAATATTATATATTGGGTATCAAATAAAAATATTATTTAATCAAGGTTATTAATTAATCTAAAATATACTGTAAATGTTAGTTAATTAAACCACCTTGAGGTTTAATCCATGAAGGATTCAAGAACATTGAATTATCAAATCACCATGTCAATTTAGTTTTTTTTTTTAAAAAACAACTTTATTATTTTATTTTATTTTATAAAAATAATCCGGGCCAGGTTAATATTAATTTATATATAAATACAAGAAGAAAAAAAGGATTTCATGTGGTGAATGTTATAATTGGTTCATATATAGTAAGAAAATAGTGATTCATACATTTGCTTATCATGGAAGGCTGTTGATTTATAGGACCCAATCATATGTTTTCTCGCATTGCTTGCACTGAGAGAGCTGTAACGATCAAGGGATGTTTTCTTCTCAGTTTTTTTTGTTCCCTTCCACCTTTCCTTTTGGTAGCTTAATTAATTTTGTGCTAATCATTGGTTTTCTTCCCCTTTCTGTGGCACAAAACATGAGAATCTGCTTGCAAGACGATACCGAACTGGATTAACCTTGATTTTCATCATGGATACCAAATTTTAGCTGTCAGATAACAGTCTAGACAGTTTGGATTTTACAGCTATATATGAACTCCTTCCTTCATGCCTGCCAGGAGATAAACATGTTTAAGGCAATGTTTGGAAACGATATTGAAATTGTATTAAAAAAATATTAATTTTTATTTTATTTTTTTATGTTTTTATATTCTTTTAATGTAATGATATTAAAAATAATTTTAAAAAAATAAAAAATATATTATTTTAATATATTTATGAGCACAAAACATTTTAAATCATAATCACTACAACACTAGCTATCACACCCTATAACAATACTTTCCATAGGCATAACAGAATGAATAAAATTTGTTGCCATGCCCTGTATCTATAAATTAGCCATGGATTCTCCGCTCAGGGTCATGATATTTTTTTATTATTATTAATATGAGTGTCCGGATCAGTTTGTGCGCACCTCGACTAATTCCACGGGCTTTAAAGTTAACGACCATGTAAGTCTCCAATGACTCTGAAGTTTGTGAAACCCAAACTAGTAAATTTTAAAAAATAAACTTAGAACCTAATCAATTGAGATACACGGTATACCCTTCAGAATTGAATTATGATGATTGTGTTAACCATGTTAGAGTTACAAATCAAGTGGCATAATTCAATCAAAACAACACAGGTTCTTTGGAATATATTAGTTAAACGACAGAGTTTCTTTAAGTTTTGGCATAATGGAATCAAGGCCCGAACCGATAGCTTCTTTATATATATATATATATATATATATATATATATATATATATATATATATATATATATAATGGAATCTGACAATTTATTTTTGAATATAAAACCTTGTCCAATATTTTGGGAGGGTGCAAATTCATTACAACACTCCAACAAGTATTTTAATGTGCTTTAGTGTCTGTTGTTTTGTTGCCTTCCAAGCCAATGAAACATTATTTTTATGTTTATATATAATGTTTTTTTTTTACTCGAATCGCAGTTTTCATCATGTTTCTATGAGCTTTAAATACTCTAGCCATTCAACTGCAAAACATATTGTATTAAACATTAATTAAATCAATGCTCAGTTCAAATGGGCATGGTTTGAAACTTTGAACTTGCTTCAAAATTCGAAAACTAGAGCGAAGAATTAATAACTCCCGACTTCAGCATAAAATAAAATAAAATAAAATAAAAATTGTGTACTAGTTTGAATGAAGTCAAGATGCTCCTCAAACGACAGACCATTTTTCTAGAGAGGAATGTGGTAATTTTCAATAATATTTCTTATTAATTAATCTGTTAAAATTCCGAATAAATCAATGAAGGAGTCCCTATTTAAGTAACTAGTAGCTAGTTTAATCCTTATAATTGTAGAAGTCACAGGCGTGTCTCGTTATTATTAAGATAGTATTTGATGTTGTGATGATAATTATTTTTTAAAATAATTAGAAATATATTAAATAATATTTTTTTATTTTTAAATTTTACTTTTTACATCAATATATTAAAAAGATCCAAAAATCCCAAAAATAATAATTGAAAATAAAAAAATAATCATTTTCTTAAAGCACAGCCTAGATACATAAAGAGACGGTGCCTAGCTCATTAACAAACTTCTCACCTCTTTTATATATATATATATATAAAAGAGGTCTTAGAAATAGACAATAAATTAAAGAACTAGACTGTAAATGGATAATAATAATAATAATAATAATAATAATAATACAAGGATATCATTTGATACAAAATGATACTAGAAGGACTATATTTTTATTTATTAAAACTAAAATGACCAAGTTATGATCTACTAAAAAATTCCTAACATAATCATAGTCACTGCAAACGTTGCCTGTACCAGGCTGTCGGCCTCCTATTGTCGGGACACACTGTGCAGAGTCTACAGGCTCCATATTTATGAAGACCGAATTGTCCTTTTAAAAAATGGCAAAAAACAAAAAAAAAGATGGCCACTTTGCATTGCAACTCCGTCATCAGATCGATGATGATGGTCTCTCAGCCGACCGATTCACCATGGTCACCAAGATGGAAATCCAATCAAGATCTAATCATTGCTTATCACACATCGATGACGTGGATATTGACTCTCCTATGATCGTAGTATATAATGCCCCGTCCATTAAGGATGAACAGGAGATTTTTTGTTTTAGCATGGTAAAAAAAATTATAATAAAATGAAATAGTATTAAATATATTTAGAAAAATAATACAATATAAATATAAAAAGTTGTAGATTATATCTTTGGTTTGAAAAGTCACAAGTGTTATATATGACTAACTACAAAATTGGTGAATAAAATATTAAATAAAGAGAGTAGATAGAAAAAAAAAATTCTAGAAATACATCAAAACTTCGATAACGATACCACTAATATCATTGAAAGATATCGATGAAACAAATCAAACAATATAAAAAAAGATCACTGTTGAGATTGAAATGGGTTACATGAGCAATCTAGAGGTAAGTAAACCCTATCACATTTGGATTGCTCGTGTGATTCACTTTGTTCATCATCAATTACCTAGTTTGGTGTTTTCTTTATTTGTTTTTCTCTCTCTCTTATATCCTTATAATTTGTGGAGAGAGAGGAGATATAAAAAAAATTAAAAAAAATAAAGAGAACTTAAAGGCACAACAAAACTCTAATAATGACACTACCGATATCATAAAAAAGATCTCAACAAGACAAATTCAATGATACGAGATAATATCACAGACGATGAATGTAGTGGACCACACGAAATGTTCAAAGGTGTTGAAGCTCACTTGTCTTTTAGGTCACTTATATGGCTCACTCCGGTCATCGTTGATAATATTTTTTGATGTCATTGAATTCATCTTATCGATATTTTTTTGATAATATCGATGGTGTCATCATTAGAATTCTAATATGTCTCAAGAGTCTCTTTTTTTTTTTCTGTCTCATCTCTCACATCTTTTTGTTGAATCTTATATCTAGCAAATTTATAATTTAATAAAGTCATATATGATATTTGCAATTCTCAAATCATATATGTTATTTGTTATTTTTAAAATTTTATTATTTTTCTAAATATTTTTTGCATTGGGTTGTTTTATCTTTTTTTTTTTTACTAGAGTACCAAAAACTCTAAATGAAAGGTATCACCTATCTACCATTACCGTACTAAAATCATAGATATTAAAATCACATGTATTTAGGTTTTGTATGCTTGTGTGGTTCATTACACATGTGGTGCAACACAGGCAAACCAATCTTATTATATGGTGATATGGTGGGTACTTGGTATTATAGTAAATGATATTTTAAAAAAATATTTTTCATTTAAAATCATATTAAAATATTTTTTATTTTTATATTTTTAATATTAGCATATTAAAATTACCGAAAATATTAAAAATATTAATTTAATATTTTTTAAAAATAAAAAATATTCTTAAAACACGCCAAAAAACTGAAAATTAACACACTACCGCACACATTTATATGAATGCTTGGTAATAACGAATATCATTACTAATTTATTTTTTAAATACATTAGTTTTGTTGCAATTAGAATTATTAAACTTGATTTATCAATATAAAACAACACTGTTTCAATTTATTTTTTTAAAAAAACAAAACATTATTTTATTTTTTAAAAAAGAATTCAAACTAAATTTTAGTAAGAACAATCAAATCATGAATTAACCATCAAATTATCCATGTTTGACAGGTAAACTTTCACATAATTTTTTTTTAACATGACCAAAGTTACAAGTTAATCTGGAAAGCTGAGTTTAACATCATTGCTTTGCAGCATGACATGAATTTTTTGAGATTCAAAATTCTGCAAGGTGGGGCTAAAGAGTAATAAACCCTTGCTTTAAAAGACAACCAACCCTTAAAAAGGCAGTGTCGCAAGGATAAGGAACAAAAAAAATAGTAGTAGTCGAAGACAGTTGAGTAGAGTAATGGAGTGAGGTGTCTGGAAATTTTTTAAAAGGGGGCACATGGCAAGGTAGCCGTTGAGCGGCACACAGGAGAACGCGACTTTTCAATAAAAAAAGATCAGACGGTCAGAATTTACTAGCCGTTGGTTTTAAAAATATATAGAAGAGGGCACAGACACAAATCCGATATTTGCGTCTCAATTTCGCATACAGTTCAGTTTCGTCTTCTTGTTTCTATCTCTCTTCTTCCTTCTTCCTCCTTCCTTTGCATTTCTTCTCTAGAACCCACAAAGATTTTGATTAGAGGGAGAGAGGGAGAGAGATCGTGCTCCATTAATGAATGGGGTTCTTTTGATTAGTCTCTCTCTAAGATCAAGGCACGTACTTTAAGGGAAACAGGGTTGCATTGAATTTGAAGGTTTTTTGTTCCAAATCGAAGAAGAAGCTTAAAAGAATACTTTTGAATTCGAAGGTGAATTGTTTGATTTTATGATCTGGGTTTTGCGTTTTGATCTTAATTCTTGATTAGGTCTTTCTCTTTTCTTTTATTTATTTTTTCTATAAAAAATCATATTTTGTACTTTTTATTAACTTTCTTTATAGCTATTTAGCTGTTCTAACAAAACCCCATTAATGGGGTTTTCTTTATTGGTAGAAAACAATGGCTGGATCCGATGAGAACTACCCGGGTGTGATCGGACCCGGAAATGTTCAAGGTAATAACAAAACCCCCAAAAGTTGTATTTAATTTTTATTATCTGTTTAGTTTAAAAAATGAAGGCTTTTTTTAAGTAATTAATTTTTCTCAATTTTGAAGGGGTTTTACGTGGCGGAGTAGGGAAGTTTCCGGTGGCGACAGGAACTAATCGCCGGGCGCTGAGCAACATTAATCGGAACATCATTGGAGGTCCACCGTACCCCTGTGCTGTCAACAAAAGAGGGTTATCGGAGTAAGTGTTCTTAAATCCTTACTAGTGTCTTAATCTTAATCTTAATCTCTTGCTTGGTTCCTGAGAAAATGAAGGAAAAGTAAAGAAAGTAGGCACTTGGTGGTGTGGAGTTTTCTTTCTTTATTTTTAATTGATTTTCCTGGGTCTTGAATGATGAAAAGTTTGAATCTTTCTTTTTTTTGCTTGTGTCTTGTCTTTGATTACTTCTGAAAATGTTTTGTCTGTTTTACAATTTAGAAGAGAAGGTATTTGTATTAAGAACCCACCAATTCCAGTGCATCGACCTATCACTAGGTCAGTAACTAATTGACCTTTTGTTTGATGTTGAAGGTGCTGTTTTTGATGTCAATGAATTGATCTTTTAACTGAATCTTTTTGGGTGTAATTCATGATGTTTGTTTAGGAAGTTCGCTGCCCAGCTTGCTAACAAGCAGCAGCAACAATATAAACCAGAGGTACCTTTTAAAAGAATTGAATTTGCTGTTAATTTTTAGGGTGGATATACGGGGGTAAATTATGAGATGGGACTGAGAGTTGTTTATGTTAACAGGAAATAAAAAAACCAGTTCTGTCGGAACCAATTTCTAGTGAGCCAGAAGATTGTAACATCATAGATGTGGAGGACTACAAGAGCAGTAATGACTTTGCTGTGCCAATGTATGTGCAACATACAGAGGCAATGTTGGAGGAGATTGACCGGATGGTATTTGAAATATAACTTTTTCTAATTTGTTTGTGTTGCTGTTGTATCTCTGGTTAGGGTGCCATTGAATTCTTGGTTTCCTACAGGATGAAGTTGAAATGGAAGATGTTGAAGAAGAGCCGATCATGGACATAGACGGCTGTGACAAGAAGAATCCACTTGCTGTAGTTGAATACGTTGATGATTTATACAATTTCTACAAGAAAGCAGAGGTGTCTAACCATACCGGTTATGGTTTTTCGTTTGAAGTATTTGCCTTCTCATTTCACTTACCTAACTCTTTTACTGGAAAATTAATTGCAGATATCTGGCTTTGTCGCATCAAACTACATGGAACAGCAATTTGACATCAACGAGAGAATGAGAGGCATTCTCATTGATTGGTTGATTGAGGTTTGCAGATGCAGTTTTTATTACTTAAATAATGATTAAAAGATTAAAGTTAGTTGTCTGAACTGCTTACAAATTATGGAATTAACAGGTGCACTACAAGTTTGAATTGATGGAGGAGACCTTATACCTTACTGTCAATCTCATCGATAGATTTCTAGCAGTCCAGCCCGTAGCGAGAAAGAAACTCCAGCTCGTTGGAGTGACAGCCATGCTACTTGCATGCAAATATGAAGAAGTATCTGTTCCAGTTGTTGAGGATCTCATTCTGATTTCTGATAAAGCATACAGCAGAAAAGAAGTGCTTGACATGGTATATTAATATTTGATCAGTCATTGTTTTTGTCATTGCCATTATGATCAGAATGTCGATGCATATGATATGAATTTTAATTCCTGCAGGAGAAGCTCATGGTGAACACCTTACAATTTAATCTATCTGTTCCCACTCCATATGTTTTTATGAGGAGATTCCTAAAGGCTTCACAATGCGACACGAAGGTTTGTAATGGTCTATTGCATGAATAATTTAACTGCACTCGTTGGTTTTTTTTAGTGTGCGATACTGATTAAACCGGTTGTTATTTTTTCAAGCAGCTTGAACTTCTGTCATTCTTCATTGTTGAGCTCTGCCTCGTTGAATATGACATGCTCAAGTTTCCACCTTCATTGTTAGCTGCTGCTGCAATATATACTGCTCAATGTACTCTTAGTGGAACAAAGCAATGGAGCAAGACTAATGAGTATTATACTAGCTACTCAGAAGAGCAGCTCAGGTGAGTGTCTCTTTTACCTGTTTCCATCTACATGTCAAGATCGACATTTGTTGACTCATCGTTTGTTTTTTCTGTCCTATTCGGGATACAGGGAATGTTCAAGGCTTATGGTTAATTTTCATAGGAATTCTGGAACAGGGAAGCTAACAGGCGTACATCGGAAGTATAGCACCTCTAAATTTGGTTATGCTGTGAAGAACGAGCCTGCTAACTTTTTACTGGAAGCTCAATTTTAGCAGGACTGACAAGCATAAGATGATTTGACATGAAAAGACTAACCTTATTCAAGTAAAATTTGGGGGTTGGGGGGTTATAACAGAGCAACTGAAGTTGCCCCTGGACGAGGATCAGGCTTAGAGTTCTTTGAACTTTTGATATTCTTTCTTTTATGCTATTTGAACATAACAGGGATGTTTTCATTCTCCTTTCTCAAGAGTAAAATAATGTTTTCAAGGCTTGATTTTCTATGTATGTTTCTTCTTGAATCATACGCATTTGAAATTAGCGATTGAAGATGGGCACTACTGTTTTTTATAGAATGGTTTGAGATTTTGCTTGTCTCAGGCTGTTTTTTATTGAAGATGGGCTAAGTTAGAATATTTGGTTATGTGTTGCTGTTGCTGCTGTTATTTATGCCATCATCATCACAAGCCAGAGAGTTGCGTCTTCACAGCAAAGTAGCAATAATGAAGTTGTGGGGTTATCGAGAATGAATTCAATTAATTATATAGATTGAACATGAACATGAACAATCCCTGTATTGAACATGAACAATCCCTGTATTGCTTGAAGGCAGCACATTTCTTAAACTTAAAGCTCGGCAGCACTTTTTTTTTAATCCACGTGAAATATAAAATTGTGTGTTGATTAGTGTTTTTAGATAAAAAATATATATATGTGTGTATGTATGTATGTATGTATGTATGTATATGTATGTATGTATGTATAAAATGAATAAAAATATATTTGATTGGAGAAAATAAAAATATATAAAATAAATTTATTTCTAGAATATTTTTTACATATTATATTTTTTATTTTAAAATAAAATATATAATAACTTGTATGTCTTCTCTATTCATGGATTAACAAAAATGTGCAAAAGCTTTATTTGTCTCTATCATTTTATGAGTCTCTTTTTTTTTTGTGTATGGTATCGCCACTCTCTCTAGTAATATTTATCAATTCAAAACTTAATGAATAAAAATATATTTAATTGGAGAAAATAAAAATATATAAAATAAATTTGTTTCTAGAATATTTTTTAAATATTATATTTTTTTATTTTAAAATAAAAAATATAATAACTTGTATGTCTTCTCTATTCATGGATTAACAAAAATGTGCAAAAGCTTTATTTGTCTCTATCATTTTATGAGTCTCTTTTTTTTTTGTGTATGGTATCGCCACTCTCTCTAGTAATATTTATCAATTCAAAACTTAATGAATAAAAATATATTTAATTGGAGAAAATAAAAATATATAAAATAAATTTGTTTCTAGAATATTTTTTAAATATTATATTTTTTTATTTTAAAATAAAAAATATAATAACTTGTATGTCTTCTCTATTCATGGATTAACAAAAATGTGCAAAAGCTTTATTTGTCTCTATCATTTTATGAGTCTCTTTTTTTTTTTTTGTATGGCATCGCCACTCTCTCTAGTAATATCCACCAATTCAAAACTTAATTTGAAAATCATATTTCGACCCAGATGTTTTCGGGATACAAATGACAAATGTTTTTCCTTGTATGGATCCTATTTCAATGGAAACTTGATGAGTCAATCCGCTTGCACGTCTTGCTTTTATTACTATATCGGAAGTTGTTACTCCATGTATTGCTTGGTGTAAAACAAATAGTGAATTTGTTTATGTCTTTTGTTGAATTTTTTTCATGGCTCGATAGAGAATTTGATATGCCAATGATTTTTTTCTATGTTTCAGAATACGGTTAACCAACATATTAACTAATCGATTACGATAATTTGAATCGAATTTTGTAGTTTTTTTTTCTGCGGTACCTCAACGTGACATAAGTGTGCAAGGGATTGTCAACAATCAATTTTCCTTTTATAAGGGCTAATAAAATCATTTATTTTGGCTTTTTTACCCTATATTGTAGGGCGGATCTCGAAAGAAATGATACACCTCCCTCCAAGATATACGACTTTCATTGAATACATCTTTCTATAAAATTCTATATGTATATGAGATTGAGTATGTAATTTTGTTCACTCACTTTAAATTAAGTATTCATTTCCCTCCTTTTCCTGCTAGGATTGTAAATCTTGTATTTTTCATATCCATGCAATTGAGTCATTGGGTTCCTGAAATAGTGTAAAAAGAAGTGTTTCAAATCATTGCTATTTGACTCAGACCTTCTCTAAAAAAAGTCAAGGCATTTTGAATTGTTTATTGACACAGATAAAGTCAAGAAAAACCTATGAAATTATTCCAATATTGGGCATTGGACATATAATAGTTCCAAATCGAATCTCTTTAAAAAGAAGATCTTTTGTTTCATTGTAGCTTGTTTCAGTTCCTTTACAAAAATTTTGTTATTGGGTTAGCCATACACTTTACATGTTTCTAGCAATTCACATGGCATCATCAAATGAAACAAGTCTTGGATAAGAATTTATAACGCATTAGGACGCCCTTATTGACGATCCTTTACTCTGGCAACATCTAGAATTCCTCGAACAATGTGATATCTCACACTGGGTAAATCCTTCCTCCTCCTACTAAGACTACAAGATGTTCTTGCGAATTATGGCCAACACAAGGTATATAAGTAGTGGTTTCAAATGCAGAGGTTAATCATACTCTAACAACTTTATGTAAGGCAAAGTTTGGTTTTCTAGGGGTGATAATGAAAAACTTGATAGATAAGTCACCTTTACTACCACTTTATAGAACCGTACATGATATTTTCACCTCATATGGCTTCTCCTTCAATTCTTTCAAAGTCATTAGACTCTTTTCATCAATCTAGAAGCTCTTTCCTCCATCCACTTCATCCTAAAAAGTAACTAGAACAAATTCAGTCACGTCTTCATGTTCCAATTAAACACTTTTCTTTTTTTATTATTCTCAAAATAAAAGATTCTTCTTTTTATCAAACATATACAGTTTCCAATCACGATCTTATAATAAGAATAAGAACAAGAGATCTTTTCGATCAATCCTTTTGCCCCTCATTCTTCGAGAATCAGAAAGATTTTTTTCAAGTTTGAATTTGTTCATTTGGAATATGGACTCTTTTTTGTTTGTTTATTTATATTTATTATTTATTATTTTCCCTCTCTTTTTTTATTCCTTTTTGTCATTCCTTAAGTCTCATAGGTTTGATCTTGTAGAATCTGACTCACTTTCTCATTGAGTGATGGATATGAAATAAATCAGATTGATTTTTTTTTTATAAAATACTATGTGAAATCTTTGTTTTTTCCTCTTTTTCTACCCCTTACAACGTTTGAATCAATAGAGAACCTTTTCTTCTTTATCTGTATAAATCAATATTATTACATTCTAATTCTTTCCCGACACCTCCTAAGGAACATCCTAAATTGGATCCCAAATTGACGAATTAATGTGAGTTTATCCATGCAGTTATGCACTCTTCGAATAGGAATCCATTTTTCTGAAAGATTCCGGCATTTGTGCTTTGGTGGGTCTCCGAGATCCTTTCAATGACTTACATTTTTAATTAAGAATCTGATTGAATAAATCTAAAATTAAGGACTGAGATTGAGAGAGGAGATTTTAAACCTAATTTGAATCTAAAGTGCCAAAACAACATCGTTTCATTTAAATGAAATGACACATTTTATGTAAAATAATGTCATTTTGATAATTAATTAATTAATAATAATAAAAAAGAAAACATTGCCGACTTAGGAGGTATTGTGGATTGTCTTCAACCTCTTATAAGATAAACACACACCACCCTTACCCTCTGCAACAGTACTACCTCCCAGCACGATTCTCGTCGAGTGGTTCCCCATGTAGCCGCTCCAACACCGATCCAAAACCACTGACTCAACTAGCTTTTGATAGCCTGGTTTAAGAGTACTAGTTGGTTTTGGCTTGGCATCAAGGGTTGTGGTTAATCCCAAAAAGCTTAATGGTTGAGACTTGGCTCCAAATGAGAGCCAAGTCACCTCCCCCATGCCCTATAAATAGGGACGCTCCATGTCGATAAAAAAAAAAAAAGAGAAGATAAGGGGAAAAAAGGGAAGAGACTCGAAAGAAAAAAAAAAAAGGACCAAAAAATGACCTCCCTACACCAGTTTGAATTTGTTGAAGACACTAGAATATTTCTCTCGTTTTCTTTAAAAAGAAACTATCCTCCATTCCCGACACCAACAACAACTCCTCTACATCTCAACTATTTGTTTCATCTTTTTTCTCAGCCATGCCAGCCTCCACCTCAAGTCACCAGGCACACTACTAGTAGCACTTCTCCTTTAGCTAGGCAAGTCCTCTCCTTTCTCTTCCTTCATTTGTATCTTTTCTTCTTCTGTTAAAACATTGCAAAATATAAATTAATTCATGTTCTGCAAGCTTTGCATAGCTTGGTCATTAAGTTGGGTTAGTGACCAAGTTATACGAGATGGACCCTTAGCCCGACCCATCCTTATAAAAAAATAATTGGGCCTTCAGCCGACCCAATCAACTAGGCTAAGATTGGGCCTCAAGCCCAATTAGTCCAGCCCTTTGGGCTAATGGTGTGTTTGACAAACACACCCTTATGCTTTTCTCTTAGTTTTTTAACTTGTTTTTATTTTAATATCTAGTCAAATAAGCCCTTTAAAAAAACTCAGAAAATTCTGAAAAAATTCAGGGATCATTTTGAAATTATTTATGGGTCTCTCATATATTTTTTTTTAGCAATTTTACCCAATATAGGACTATAGATTTATATTGTAAGATATAAAACTAACATTAAAAAATACATGATTTTTCTCCAAAAAAAATCTCAAAAAAAAAAACTAAAAATCCTTTATTTCAAAATACAAAAATATATTTTGACTCTAGAATGGTTAAACTTTAACCTAATAAGATAAGGACCTCATTATTGATGAGGATTTTTCTTAAACCTTAGATAAACCAATAACTAGAAAACAAAACAGTACTTTAGTTTATATTATACAAATAAACAATGCAGTTTACTTTATATAAGATGTATTAGGGGTGATACATCTTTCTTATACACAACCAGCTCTCTTATCCAAACTCTGAGATCAATTATGGTTTTTAATAACCAAAATATTAGGTGTCGACTTCATCTCTCTTTTCTAATAAAAAATAAGAATTTTATGTTCTTTTTCCCATCACCAAATAGATTCCAACATAAAAAATAATAATCATAATACCACATACATGCAACATTAGAAATGACAATGAAGTGTCATGAAAGCTGATCGAGATTTGTAATATCATACCCACCTTTATATCTATTTTCATTAGACTATATTTATATATTTTTTATAATTAATTTTTATTAAGGTATAAAAATTATATAAAAAAAATTTATATTTAATAAACAAACTAAATTAATATAATTTTAGAAAAATAACTGCATAAATTATTTTATATATATATATATATATTCGAGTATAGAATTATATCGAGTCGAGGGATACCAAGATTCTCTTTATATAGGTATTTTTATTCATTTTTACATAAAAAAATCTCTCATATCTATTTTTACATGACTTTGATGTAGGCAGTTTCAATTCTCATCCCTGAACTCTAGCTGGCCTTGTCATGTCAGGACGGAGGTAGCAAATATGAGAGAAGCATCCTTGTCCAAGCACGCACACCCAGCTGCCCAGCACTCAGTGCCACGTCTCGCTTTCAAACAATCTCTACAGCCACCATTTACCTATAATCCAAGTGGCAGCCTAATCCTTACAAAAACAAGACAAAAATCTCCCACTCCACCACTTCACTCTTTCATAAGATTTAAATCCTTTTCAAGTTGATCAAAATATATTTTTCTTTTGTCTGGTTCTCGTTACATTTCGTGTTCAAGTTGCTGACAAAGATGGTTTCTTGAATATTCTACCAGGTAAAAATCGAGGGAAAAAAAAAAAAAGAAACCACCTTTACATTGAATCTGATATTTTGTTGCTAGTTATCATCATACATGTTCACGGGCTTTTTTCGGTATGAATTTTTTTTTTTTGAGGGGAAGGTTAATTTTTGTAAAGATTTTTTGATGTATGTTCTTGTCTTACAAATAAGAATGTGGTGTAGGATTGATGATGAGTTCAGATTTTTTGTCAAGTTGGTTGGTTGTTTCTCTGGCAGATTCCAGCTTTCTCTCTAGATAATTTATTTTGGGTTACTACTACTACTACTATTTTTATTTAATTCAAATTTCTATTACTATAAATATGTCATGATTTGATCGAGTTTGATGGGTTTTCTTTATTTGACCTATGAAAATTTTTGAGCCAGTTACTTGTCTTTAAAATCTAATACAACTGTTCATGTCTTCTTTATCAGATAGATAAGGCGGGGGCCCTTTTCTTGGTGTCTTGAGGCTCCGATAAGTATTGCTTATTCTATAGTGCAATTGCGTCAGTTGAGTGTGGGCTAGCGTTTTTTTTAATAGTAAGGAAGAGATGATAGAAGAGAACAAGTTTCTCACAGTAGCACCATTTCAGTGTGCTTGGAGAAAAGATTTGAAATTTAGGGAAGCAGGAAGAGGCTGTGTGGCTTTTGATGCTTTTGCTCACAATGATGTTACAGTGGTGTTTAGGGAGAATGTAGGAAGCCAACACTACCATTATAAGAGGGATAACAGTCCTCATTATACTGTGATTCTTGGGAGTCATAGGAATCGCCGATTGAAAATTGAGGTTGATGGCAAAACAGTTGTTGATGAGGAGGGAGTTGCGCTTTGCTGCTCTTCCACTTTTCAAAGTTATTGGATCAGTATTTATGATGGGTTGATTAGTGTTGGCAAAGGGAGATACCCTTTTCAGAATCTTGTATTCCAGTGGTTAGATTCGAACCCAAACTGTAGTGTTCGGTATGTTGGTCTTAGCTGTTGGGATAAACATGTCGGGTATAGAAATGTCAATGTGTTGCCATTACCAAACAATCATATGTTGCTATGGAAGCAAGTTGACTCCGGAGAATATGAGGGGAAGGAAGAGGAGCTAGAAGGTGAACAGCTGAGCTATGAGAAATGGGGACTCGAAAATTTTCTTGAGAGTAGGGAATTATCTGATGTATTGTTCATTGTTGGCAAGGACAAAAGACTTGTCCCAGCTCATAAGGTTATCTTACAAGCATCTGGTAATTTTCCTTTGAGCTTGCCAAATGAAGATGTTATTCAGCTCCAGAACATATCATATCCAATTCTTCATGCACTTCTTCAATATATATACACTGGCCAGACACAGGTATCATCACCGCTCCACATTTCCAGATTTCATGCATCTCCATTGAGGATGATTCCGCCTTTTGTTTTATTGTCATGTTCATTTCTTTTAAGAATGAATCTAGCTTCCCGCATCACTTCTAGTTACTCTTGGGCTGTTTAATCTCACTGGTGTTCCCTCTTTGATATAGATTTCAGAGGCGCAACTTGGTTCTTTGCGGGCTCTGAGCTTACAATTTGAACTGATGCCACTGGTGAGGCAGTGTGAGGAAACTGCGGAACGATTTAAACTGAATAAAAAGTTATTTGACTCTGGTAAGAGTGTGGAATTATCATATCCAAGCTTCCAGCCCCATTGCTGTATGGCCTTTCCTTCTCAACTACCTATGAATGTGAAAAGGCTTAGGCAGTTGCAGTCGACTGGAGACTATAGCGACATAAACATTTACATTGAGGGTCATGGTCTTGTTGCTCAACTTCACAAAGTCATTCTAAGTTTATGGAGTGTTCCATTTTCAAAGGTGAGCCATCTTCATCTAGCTTCTGTTGTGTCTCCATGTCCTCTGTATAGCATGTTTTGGAAATGTTTATGAAAGTGTATTTCATGGTAAAAGGGAATGATGATTCAGTAATACCTGATTAAATGAATTTGACTAGTGTGCACTGATATCCAAGAAATTATAGAGATGTTGTAATATTTTTAATAAAATGATGTAAGGATATTTCTGTAAAGGTCTTTTGATGATTTTAAACTATGATACATGTTTTCAACTTTTCAGCTCAGAATTGGTTGGTGGTGGTATTTAATAATTATCTATCTGAAACATTTACATGTCATTGGTATTGACACACACTGGATGAGATAGTCTCTTAGTACACATAGAACAGAAACTTCATATGCTCCCAAGGCAAACCTTAAAAACATTTTATCTAGTGGCTGACCAAATATGTGATGGTCTATATATGCCATTTGTGTTCATTGCTACTGAGGTTTTATCCTGAATTTTCTTTATCAATGCTTTGGTCTATTGATTTTCCAAATCAGATGGATTATTACTAAAGGAAATAGTTGCTTTGGCAGATGTTTACAAATGGAATGAGTGAGAGTAGCTCCTCGGAGGTTTTCTTAAGCGATGTGTCACCTGAAGCCTTCAAGGTCATGCTTGAATTCTTGTATAGCGGAGTACTCAGCCTGGAAGATTCTGTGGAATTTGGAACCTTGCTACTCCAGGTTCTTTTGTTAGCTGATCAATTTGGGGTCACTCACCTTTACCAAGAATGCTGCAAAACACTTTTAGAGTGTCTCTCTGAGGTAGCTAAGCCTTATATTACTAATAATTTAATCCAGAAAATTTTTGTAGAATCATATCTTTGTTTTGTTGATACAGTATGCTTCTTGTTGACTAGAATTAAAAGAAGGAGAAGTGGCTTGCGGTTTCGGGCTTCTGAAAACAAAAGAAGTGACCCCTTTATGACATTGAATTAAAAGATATTGATACCTTTCATGTCCATATTATATGCAGGGATGGAGTTCTCCTAGTGGAAGAAGGTCATACAACAAGTGTTTTCTATTATGCACAAGTTTAATGGACGACGAAGCAGACAAATTTGGGAATGTAGTTGGTTATTGCTGATGAAGCTAACTATTGAACTTTGTTGCAGGACTCAGTATGTCCAATCCTTCAAGCGGTGTCATCAATTCCATCATGTAAACTCATTGAAGAAACATGCGAGAGGAAATTTGCTATGCACTTCGATTATTGTACCACCGCAAGCCTTGACTTCATCTTATTAGATGAGTCAAATTTTAGCAATATCGTTCAGGTTGGTTCTCATTCTTCAAATTGACAACTTTGAAATTGAGGGTTGATTAGAGGTTTTATAGGCTGTGTCAATACACGTGTGCTCTGCCAATAGAATCCAGGATTGAATGGTCCAAAAAATTCAGAAGAGCAAGCTCTTTGTATGTAGAATACTGTTTCCTTTTTGACAGTGGAGGTAGGTCCACGATATGGTAGTGGTTTACTGCTATGTTGCTCATTAGTTGCATGAATGGATTAGACAACTCAGTACATGGGATAAAAGAGGATTTTGGAGATGGAATTTCATAGTCGTGCTTTAGTTGTTTTAAATTTAAAATGGACTGAGGATAACATGTGAAATACATTACTCTGATAAGTTCTTCCTTAAAAGCAATTTGTGATTGTTGGCAAATAATATAATCATAAACATTCTCTATAACAAAGGATGGGTTTTGCAGCATCAAGATCTAACTGTAACATCTGAAGAAAGAGTCCTCAACGCAATAATCATGTGGGGTATGAGAGCTAGAGAATTGTGTGGATGGGAGGAGGTATCTGAGCTACTTGCACTTTCAACTCCTGACCTCCTTTTCAAGGACAGGCTTCAATCCCTGGATGACTTCTTGCCATTTGTGCGATTTCCATTGATGCCACACGACTTGCTTAAGAAGGTAAGTAAGCTTTGAATATGGAAAGAACAACTAGCCAATCTATTGAGAATTGTGCCCTGAACTCCTGCTATCACGTTGCAGCTGGGGCAGAGCAACCTAGGCAGGCATGTTCCCATCTTTCACGATCTTGTAAGTTATCATGTTTCAAAAGAGTTGAGATTTTTGAGAAAAAATGTTGCTTTTCATTTTCACCATCTAGATTTCACGCTTGCTAATGTCACAGGTGAGAGAGGGCATCAGTTATGTAGAATTCGAATCCCTAAGGCCTGGGAATGAACAAAAGTAAGTATAAGATGCTAGTTTCACTTTTCACGTTCATGTGTCTTGATCTTGGTTGTAAGAGTGGCCTAGCCTTTTGATCCTTTTTTATCTTAACCTGTCCAATAGTGGAGATTGATATCTGTCCAAATTAATCCAAGTTATGCATGGAGGCAGCTGATTATTATTCATTGGCTCCACTAGAGTAGCAGAGGTTCTTAACTACTACCAAAATTCCCCAATTTAGCTCCTATGTTTGCATAATTTGGCGAATGAGCCACTGCAAAAAAAAAATCATCAATGGCCACATTTTTTTTCAATTCAACCCAGTTGGAATGAGTTGTAAACTATATAGTCTGTTCTATAGGGTGAGTTTGTGATTACGGTTGTTTTTCAAAATATTTTTCACTCAGAAATGTATCAAAATAATATTTTTTTTTATTTTTTAAAAATTATTTTTGATATCAACGCATCAAAATGATGTAAAAACACCAAAAACATATTAATTTGAAGCAAAGAAAAAAATATAAAATATTCAATTTTTTTCAAAAAAAATTTTGAAACGCAAAAACAAACAGTGCAGAATTCCATTAGGTTAGGTTGGGTTGATGAAATGTGATAAATATATGGTAAATGAGACCACTGGGTTAGGTTGGGTTGATGAAATGTGAAAAACATGTTGTAAATGTGATTTTTTTCATAGGGGTTTGTTTGCCTAATTGACACAAACGCCAATAAATAAATAAATAAATAAAATTGGGGGCTTGTCAAAGTCAAATGAGAGTGAACATCTATTGAGTCATGTTACTAGCTTATGTAATTTCTATGTTAAAGTGGTTACTTTTTAATTCCATGCTTCTGAGGTGATGCTTTGTTGATGAGCCATGGCATAATAAAATAGTAGCCAACTGTCTTATTTTTGTAGCCTAAGGTTTCAACATAGGCGATCTAGCTACAAGGAGCTTCAGTACATATCTGATGGTGACAGCAATGGAGTACTCTACTTTGCTGGTACATCTTACGGGGAACATCAGTGGATTAATCCCCTTTTGGCGAAGGTGAATTTTGTTTTATATATATTGTGGAAGTATCTATAGATAAACCAGTAAAATGTCGGGTTTCTTGAAATATATATGTTCAGTGAAAATTATAAATTTAAAATTTTTTCAAGAGTTTTAAGGATTTTATTAAACAGATTAGGATTGTTAATGGTTTATATGAAGATTACTTGAATCAAATGTTTTTTTTTGCTTTAAATAATTGCTTTAAGGTTGAGTTATCGCAAACCATAAGTCATTCAAATATCCGGTCTCTAACTATAATCCACATGAACCACCAGTAATAATTCTCCTAAATCTTTTTAAGAGAGAGAGATTGTTATACCTTAGAGTATTAGTTTTTTTTCTTTTATGTTTTAGGTGTTTACTTACTATACTTTACTCACCTTGACTTAATCACACCTCAAAAGAAATAAGAAGTATGATATTTTATTTATAAAAAAGCCTAAAAACTTAATAAATAGTAAAATATTAATTTGCTTAAATAATATCACATATATTATTTTAGGTTAATTTTAGAAATTTTTTCAATCAATTCCTTACTTGATTGTTTCTAGGTTTAGAATTATAATTCCCTGTATTAATTACATTCTAGTCTTCAATTTTCAAAAATTTATTTACAATCAAATCACATTTGATTAATCATTTCATTTTAATTTTTGACTAATAGTTTTATATGTGTGAACTATTAGGTTTTCTAATAAGTTGGTTCAAATATAAATCATAATCCTAAATAAAATGGGATTAAATAAATTAAACAATTTAATTTATTATCAATTCAATAATTAATTGATTATATTTGAAAATCAAATATAATGTCGAGCAACATGTCATGAGGTCAAATATTAGAAAAGTCATAAGTTGTTTGACTTAACCTTTCTGTGACCAGTTTCTTAGTGTAATTATTATCATTTCACCAATAATGTTTTGATTTAGACATTATAGCATGTAGTGTGTCTACTATATTAAACCATGTTTGTTCTCAATACCATAGTTATTGATTATTTGAAACTCTTTTCAAATCTCATTCCACCTTATATAAGGATTTACAATCAATACCGTCTGAAAACATGCTGAGTATTTTTCTAATTCACTTAGGATGATGAATCCTCTCATGATTACTCAAATACCTTCATATAATTCATGTTATACCTAATATCTGCCAATTTGTTACCCTTGATAAGGACAATATATAGCAGAATCAAAACATAATATTCTCTATATAATATAACTTAATGACTTCAAGTTAAAAGATTATTTACAGAACTGTCATGCGAGTCTTTCATATACACAAGTGATCTCTCCATATGGAACTCTCACATGGGTCAATTCAATGTACATGTCATCCGACAAGCATCTACATATTAGTTTTAGGTATCTATCATACATCAGCTTATAAGAACAACTGTTTCTTTTTATAAATAAAAATATAATATGTTTTAGCCACATCAACTGTAATTAATATTCAGTCTTAATAAAGCATTGACTAAGAATATTTAGGAACAATGTTTTAATGCAATAGGAATCTCATAATTATAACTTTATAATTTTTTTAAAAAATATTTTTGTCTCGGGGATTTTATCTTTATTTCTAAATTCATTAATTAAATATTAAATTTATTAATAAAATATTTAATGAATATTAATGTTAAATAAATTTTTATTAATAAATTAAATATATTTATATAAACAAAGTTAACGTGTCACGTGTAACTATATACACTTACATAAAACATATTCAATAAACCGCTGCTTATCCTCTAACTGAATGTTCCAGAGAATCACGATCACTGCCAGCAGCCCCCCTTCGAGATACACTGACCCCAAGGCTTTAGTGTCACGAACTTACCAGGTTAGTATGAATGATATGTCCGCAACATATATTATGTATAGTGTGTTTCTTTGGTAATTGAGTTGCCTTTCGTGCATCAGGGAACGTGCTTTGCTGGGCCTCGTGTGGAAGGTGGACAAATACATGCATGGTGGATGATTGACATCGGCCAAGATCATCAGGTTTTTGTCCTCTACTCATTGCAACCTTTTCAAAATCCTCTTTTAATAATCTATATTTCTGAAAATCTTAAAGCAAACAGAGAAATATTGTAACAATCATGGAACAGTCAACCTCCAACTTAGTTTTCGACCCGAGTTCTAAGCCCCCTGCTCACTCCCCCCGCTGTGATTGATGCAGCTTATGTGCAACCACTACACTTTGAGACAAGATGGGTCAAGAGCCTTCATAAGATGTTGGAATTTGCAGGTACAAGTTCATTCATCCCTGTTCAGTTCTCCAAAGGGGTTACCCTATCTTAAATCATATTAAACAGATTAAATGCCAATGATCCACCATTTTTACTTATTGCTTTCCAGGGTTCCCTGGATGGGAAGACCTGGACAAACTTGAGAGTGCACGAGAACGACCAGACAATGTGCAAGGCTGGTCAGTTTGCATCATGGCCCATAACCGGGCCACAAGCTCTACTTCCATTTAGATTCTTCAGGGTTGTTCTTACAGGTCCCACGACAGATGGCTCGAACCCGCACAATTTGTGCATTTGCTTCTTGGAACTCTATGGTTACTTCCACTAGTTTGATGATTATGGGATTGCACGCCTCCGTGTTTTGTGCTTCTTTTTATTTTTATTGTATTTATAAATGCTCCTTCCCGTCCAATAAAATGCATCCATCCATTGCTGTAACCAAACAAGAGGGGGGGGAAAAAACTCATTACTGCACCTTTGTACAGTTCCTGCGTACCGATAATAAAATTTAAGTGCCTGCATACAGGAATACGGGTGGGAACACAGCTGTATAGCCTGGCTTTACAGGTATGATCCGTGACCTGGCCTGAATCGGATTTGTTTTAACATGGCAAGTCAATGATCCGGTTTGTAGTGAAATCTTGCGGAGTCAGCTTCACAATTTTTTTCAAGAAAAATTATTTAAATCGACATTGTACATCATCCAAGCAGTGCCAAAAGGATGAAAAGAAGACAGGAAGAGGAGTTTTAAGCTCCTCGCATCTAGCAGTCAACTGTAGATATGCATTCAATTTTTCAACAAAAGATCAAAATGTCTTTCTGCGGAGCAGATATTGATTTTTTGATGCCAAAATGCTAGAACCAACAAGATGGCAGTGGATAAAAATAAGAACATAAGCATCTACAAAGCACAACACGCATTCGAGGAGACATGCTTTGCCCCATGATTGGCATATGAAGTTGACTGGTCATCATATCACTAGAAGAAACTATCCAATACCAAAATTGAACACATGCATAAAAGTAGAGATATGTCACTCATAACCCCGGATTCATTTTTCGTTATCTCAAAAGGCACTACGAAAGTCAACCTTATACACCAAATTTGATTGAAGAACAGGGATCCTAACTACTCGCCGATTACCTCCTGACAGGTGGTACAACGCCCCTGCCAGGGGCTGCTCCACGACCAGTAGCTTGAGCCTGCAGGAAGAGTAGAGCCGCTAGTTAGTCCTTAAAAGCTGACCACAAAAAATAGTTGGAGGTGCTGAAATACAAAGCTGTTGAAGTGTTTTGGGCTCAAAAGACCACAAAAAGAATTAAATTTAAGATATCAATGAGAGCAAAATGCTTACTTTGGACCGCATTGCAACAGATCTTCCCCTGCCAACACCTAGCGATGCACTCTTACCCTTCAAGCACATAAGAAATGGTTAATTAGAGATTGCCACAAAAATGACTCATTCAATAGAATACAAGGGCTCGCAAAGTGGGAGATACCTTGATTCTAGCATCCAAACGCTTGAACATGGGTGCATTCTTTAGCATATCAGGTATGACCATGAATCTGTTTAAATTTCACATTATTATCAACCAATTACAGTCAATATGTTAAAATCCAACAAACGGTCTCAATAACTACATGAGCTTTACTGAGGATATTATTAGCTACCTGACTTTACTGCCACGAATGAAAACATGCTCAAGCTGTGAGACCTTCCCATCCTGTCACGTGGAAGACCAAAATAAAAAACCAATAAAAACCCAGATACAATATCCATAGCATCCAATCTCAAGAGATTTGCATCGGCGAGCACCAAAGAGACAACAATTCAAATTGATTAGCTTGATCGAAAATCAAAACATTGATTGCTACGGACAATATAAAAACCAAATGGCAAGCAATTAAAATCAGCTCTCTAAAATCTTTAAGCATTACCACATCTGCATCCATCCATCCATCTCAAAACTGAAAGTTCTCATTTAAATCTTTATGACTGATTAACTTCACTTTAAACTAAATTTATTTCACATTCCATTGCAGCAGCAGCAGCAGCAGCATTATTTAACATCATATCATAACCATTTCATCAATTTAAACAGTTAAAAGCAAATACATTCAAAATTCACGGAGAGCATAGCGTGTCAATGCATGATTAAAAAAACATCCCACATCATTACCTGTAAAAAGCACTTAAAAAAGCCGGCAAAGAAAAACCTACTCAATTTAGGGTTTCAAGGTCACAACTTCCTTCCCCTCTCCTCCGCAACAAAACATTAACATTGGTTAACAAATTTTCAAAAAGCCCACGAAACTTTTCCCAATCTCACGCACTAGATCCCAGGGTTTCACAAAACAGTAAACGAAAACGCTTCGAACTCGTAATTTCACTCTACAACCGCAAAACCTAAAGTTTCATAAGCATGGATAAAAAAAATAAAGTAAGGAGTGGTACCTTAGCAGTGTAAGTGATGCTCTCGAGCTGGCAATTCCAGTTATCCTCGCACTCTACCATGCTTCCTCTATAAAGCTCTCCGCTCTTCAGCTCCACCGTCACTATGTGACCGGAAGCCTCGTGTAGTAGCTTCACCGGAATCCCTAAGCTTCTGCTCATCGCTCCTCCTCTTCTTCTCTCTCTGTGCAAAACCCTAATTAACCCCAAGAGACAAACAATCTAGTTCTTTCCCTGTCTAATACTGAGTTTTATTTATAGCAAGCAAGGGTACATTTGCCATTTTAGTGAATACAGGGACTCTTTCGTAATAACAGAGATTAAGTCCCGATGTGGCGTGACTGCAGTCACTGCACCGTCTCTTTTACGGTTCTTGACGTGGCTTGCTAAGAAGACCTGTAAACGGCTGTAGTCATCATAAAAGTAAACGGCTGTAGAAGAAATCTCTCTCAGTCTAGAGAACCAGGGGTCGTTGGATATGAAGACTTTGTTGAATAACTCTCTGCCATCTAATCATCGGACTTTTTGTGGCAAATTGTGATTTCATGATATTTTCGCAGTGGTTAAAAGCTTCAAAATGATTTATACCAGTTTTGTCTCATTTAGATATATTTTTTTAAAATATAATATTTATTATAGTAAAAATTTAAGATACCCTTCAATCATCAAGCTACATGTCATTATATAATCATACATGTCACATAAATTGGAAACACAAAATAGTCCAATATAACTTGATGATTCAAAAATAACTCGAATTTTCGATCAAATAATTTTAAAAGTAAAGAATTGACATTAATATAAATAAAATAAATCCAATTGTGTAGTTTTTTTATTTTTTTTTTCTATAAAAGAAAAAATATTTTATTTTTTCATAGTATATGTATTTTATTTAATAAAAACTAAGTATGAAAAAAAAATCTTATGAACATCCATCAACTTTTGCTTTTAGGTAAAATTAGAGGGTTTGAGATTTCTATTAAGGTAAATTTAGATGATCCAAAAACTTTTATTGTCTAAATAAAATTAAATGGCATGAATATTTTACTGTAATCTAATTTATAATAAAATATTTCTTGGGCTACGGTAAAATTATTTATTTGTTCTTCGGTCCAAAAAAATCAAGCCTCTTAGATAAGGGTGTTGATGCTTTTTTTTATATTTTTTTAATGATAAAAATATTATTTTTCGTCAACAAAATGTAAACTTGTTGGCCAGGGACTTTCTTAACTTTGTATAGGTTTCTAACACGGTAAAAATACATATTTGCTCCTATAGTAAAAAAAAAAAAATCATTGTGTTGCTGGATAAGAATATTTTAAGGTTTTCAAATTTTAATGTATAATGTAATAACGTCTTTAATATACAAAATATAAGCTTATCATTTGAAGGTATTTTGATATTTTTCAAAAAAATTTTCAAACATTTTTAATGCTTAAAACTGTTAGAGTGTGCCTAGCATATCCTAATGTGTGGATGACATTCAGGCAACGCGTGTGACGCCACCCAGTGAATGTAACTAGCATTTTGATGTCTCTCTAGATGCTTCATTGTGTCCTCTTTCATTTAGAGTGACACGTGGTACTTGACGGTGGTCGGATTGTCACTACTAACTTACTAACTGTTTGATTTTTTCTTTTTATTTTTCTCTCTCATAACAAGTAATGTATATCATTGTCCTATTTATTTTTTAATTTTCAATCTCAGTATTCATTCTATTAATTTGTTATTTCGTTTCTTTTCCATTTATAAAAGTTTTTATTCTTTTTAATCCAATCATTCAATTGCGATTCCTCATATGTTAGGTTTTTCATTTGAGTCATTTAAAAAAAAAAATTTGTTCTTGATATTTTTGTTGAGGTTTTTTTTTTCAATTTCATAATTCAATCAAATTTTTTGTTGTTTTATTTTTTACAGTTTAACCCTCACTCTCTTTTTTTTCTTTTATTAAAACTATTTTTCAATTCAATTAAACCCTCTAATTGAAAATTTTTATCTCTCCAACTAATTTTTTTTCTCACCCTCGTGTTTTTTTTTTCAAACTTTTTGTGTAGTTATTTTTTTCTTTATAGTTTTATATTTCTACATTTAATTTGTTGGGAATTCGGTTTTGTGCGGTTTTATTGACCTATATTAGTTTTTTTAATACTAGTTTTGTGATTATCTTCAAGTCTTTTTTATGAATTTAACTCGGTCTCATGATCCAAGTCACGATTTTTGCATGTTTTTTTAATATAAGATTTTTTTAGTTGTTCTGTTTTGTTTCTATTTTATTTTTCAAGGTATTATTCTAATTCATCTATATTTTTTTATTCAAATGAAGTTTTTTTTTTAAAATAAAAAAATATTCCTTTTTAAATTATATTGCTGATGTGTTTGGCCTTGCGTAATATTTTTTACGGTATTAGTTTATTCAATTAGTTTCATTTGTGTTTTATCTTTTAAGTCATGAGTTTTTTAGGATATATATTTATTTTTTATTTATTTAAATAAATAAGTTCAGTAAACTCAATCGAATTCATGTCTCATTTTATATTATAAAATATTTTGACCTTATTTACATTGACTTTTAAATTTACATTTCAAATTTTTTATATAAAAAAATATTAAAACAACCTACATATCTGATATTTTTTTAAAAAATAATTATAAACCGTGGCCAGTTGTTATCTCTATTATTAAGGAGTGCAATTAATTTTTGAAAACTTTTTACCGTGGTTTCTACTTTCCAGGCTTATGCTCACTTCCTTCTTAACCGTGTCTAGCCCATCTAAGGTTGACCCAAAAGACGAAGCTTCAGCCCATATCGAACAAACCGGCCTACAAACCCAAATCATCCCTTCGTTCCTCGATCGCCACCACCACACCACCACCACGGATTCGTACCGGAGGACTTTTCTCCCTCTGTAAAATTTTGCGCCTTCTTCTAATCTCAGCTCTGCTCCAAAATTAGGGTTTACAATCAGAACAAAAATGGAGAAAGAGAAGAAGAACAAATACAGCATAATAGTGCCAACGTACAACGAGCGTCTCAACATTGCACTCATCGTTTATCTCATCTTCAAACACCTCCGGTTATTCCACTCTCGAATTCTCTCTTTTTCTCTATCATCATGATTTGATGGCATCAAAGTTTACTGCTTTCGGAAATTTTCTGCTTCGAATTCTGCTTATTTTAGCATAGAAATGATTAAATTACTGTGATCATCTGTGAGTTGCAAGGTTAATTAATGTAATTTGTGTTGTCATGACTGGATTAGGGATGTTGATTTTGAAATTATTATCGTGGATGATGGGAGTCCTGATGGTACTCAAGAAGTTGTTAAACAGTTACAGCAAGTATATGGTGAAGATCACATTGTAAGTGTATCATGGCAATCAAAAGTTGACTCTTTTAGACCTTTTCAATGGGGTTGATCAATCTTTCGTTTTTGGGTTTGCTTGAGATGATAGTGTGTAATTAATTATCTCTGATTGGTTTTGATGAAGCAGTTGTTAAGACCTAGAGCGAAGAAGCTTGGACTAGGTAGGTAGCATTGTTTCTGTGTTTGATAAATTTAATAAGAATCGAAAAAAACTGGTTCTTGATGTTTGTTTATGTTGCTAGGCACGGCTTACATTCATGGGTTGAAGCATGCGTCTGGGAATTTTGTTGTCATCATGGATGCTGATCTATCTCACCATGTAAGCATTACGCAATTGTTTTCACATGTTTAATATTTAGTTCTAACTTGTAACTTTTGAGTGATTGAAGCCTCTTGGTGGTGTCTATATTTATAGATGTCTACTAATAGAATTTTTTTCCTGGGATCTTCTGCATGTTGTTTGTGTATATCTTACTTGAAAATCCTGTCCTTTCCTATAGAAATGAATGAAAAATTCAAACAGGAATGCATGATGGGCCATATGAGCTTTAGCTGCTTATTTAGCTTTTCCAAGCGTGCTCATGGTTGGAATTGGAAATGATAATAGTGGCTTGTTTTGTTAACCTGATCTGTGTGCTTTATATTTTGCAGCCAAAGTACTTGCCAAGCTTTATCAAGTAAGCAACCTTTTCCAATGTGCATGTATATGCTCTATACACTTATTTGCTCTTTCATTAGACCATAGGTGCCGATGTCCTAAAGTTTTCTGGCCTTTTCCCCATGATATGCCATTAGGAAACAGTTGGAGACTGGTGCAAGCATAGTTACTGGGACCCGATATGTTAAGGGTGGAGGCGTACATGGGTGGAATCTAAGGCGCAAGCTAACTAGTAGGGGAGCTAATGTTCTTGCTCAAACACTTCTGTGGCCTGGTGTATCTGATCTGACAGGATCTTTCAGGTATGAATTTTTGTAAGGTTTTCATTCATTTAGTGCCTGATACTTGGTGATTTAGAACTGAAATTACTTCTTTCTCGAAGACTTTATAAGAAATCAGTGCTTGAAGATATTATCAGTTCTGTGGTTAGCAAGGGATATGTCTTTCAAATGGAGATGATTGTTCGGGCTTCCAGAAAAGGCTACCATATTGAGGAGGTAGTGTTGTATTTCAAGTTATTGTGGTTTATCATTAAAATCAATATACACGGACTGTTATTGTGTGCTTTGGTTCATTTCACGTCATACAATATTGTGACTGTTCTTGCCAACTTTGACTGGCCTGAGTTTTGAGAGTACGCTTTTCATGCACGTGTGGCTATGCATCTTGATTTATGCTTTCTTCATCTTGGTTGTGGCTTGAACAACTACATAGCCTAGGACATGCCAATAGTTTACCCTGTTCCATAAACGTTTCAATTCCCTGTTCATTTAGTGTATACTATATTCTTGTCATCATGCCTGTTGGAAAATAATATCTGTTGAACAGTAAAATTCCAATTGAATTCTGAATATTTAAAGATAGTGCTGGATAAACTCTAGATAATTCTGAAAGCTCTACAGTTTACAGCTTCTTTAAGTTGTATTGTTTCTTTTCTCTGTTAACAACCTCTATCTGTGTGGTTATTTATCTCACCCAATTTCTCTTTCATGTATGGTTATGTTGTTTGTGTTGAAATTTGTACTGTAGACTACTTGATAGTATTGTCCGAAGATCCTTGACTTTGGTTGATTCTGGTTTTGAATTTGGCTCAGGTCCCGATTACCTTCGTTGATAGAGTATTTGGGAGTTCAAAGCTAGGAGGATCTGAAATTGTCGAATATTTGAAAGGCCTTGCATATCTTCTAGTTACAACATAAGATACAACGCTGTTTACAAACACTATCAGTTTTGTACACCTTGTGCACTTCTGCACTTCCTGTTGCAATCTTAATAGCCATAATCATAGTTTTTTATACTTGCAAAAATCGCAATCCTTCTTAGTTCTGTAAAGATTTGTTGACTTCTTCCTCGTACTGTGATAGGTTTTGGATTCAAATTAGAATTATTATCATATCAACTCTTGTTTGATGATTTTTGTCAAAATTCAAGGCATAATCATCACCAGCACTGAACAGATATATTGCTAGAATTTCAATGATTTTCCCCCTTTGATGCATGTTCCGTCCATGGTTGCTAAAATCTCTCCCAGCTACTGTAGTTATCCCCAAAATCCATGTCAGTCTTGAGAGTATTGAGGCAGGTGCTGCTGACTTGTTGGAAAAATGAAAGCAAGCCAAGCTGGGAGAATATTAAATGAGACCGTTCTTCACAAATTATCAAGATACGTAAATTATTTACTAGTTACACGGTATTTTGTTTGTTTTTATATTTTTTTTAAAAAATATTTTTTTTAAAAATTGAATATATATATATTTTTTTACTTTAAATTAATATTTTTTTTATATTTTAAATTAATATTATTTGATGTTTTTAGATTATTTTATATGCTATATTAAAAATAATTTTTAAAAAATAAAAAAAATATTATTTTAATATATTTTTAAATAAAAATTAATTATAACCACACTTAAATAGACTAACCGACTCAGGACTCTGAATCTCAAAAAAAATCCTTGCCTCCAATCAAGTTTCTGGAGAGAGATGCAGCCAGCTGATAATAATCCTATCACCTAGTGCATCTAACGACAAAACAGAGATGCAAGAAAGCAACAAACATTAATTTTGTTTTTATATTTTAAAAGTATTTTAAAAATAAATTAAAATATTTTTATTTTTTTAATTACTTCAAATTAATATTGTTTTGATGTTTTTAAATTATTGTTATGTATTAATTTTAAAATATTTTTTTAAAAATAAAAAATATTATTTTAATATATTTCTAAATAATAAATACTTTAAAAAATAATAAAAACTATACTCCCAGACATCTTGAACCCAAACAGGCTTTTAAAACAATAATAATACTCATATAAGAGTATGACGTAAGATCCAGTTTCCCTTACAAAGCAAATTCCCAAAGAAGATTCAAAATCAATAAAACCATCTTTAAAACCCAATTCCAACATTCAGATTTTCCTAGCCTTCCGAGCAGTAACTTTCCTTTCACTTGCAAGCACAGATTTCTCGTAATTGTAAACAGGCAAAGGAGGCTTCTTGTTCTCTTTATTCATGCTCCTCAACATGTACCTTGAATTCTCATTTCTCTCCACACAGTAAGCAGCAGAAACAGATTTCCTCAAGCTCTCAAGCTTCTTCGAATCCCTCCTCTTTGAAGACTCAATAGTTACTCCAAGATTACAAGGAGTCTTCACCTCATTTCCTGTGTCTCCTTTCTTTCTCTTCAACCTCTCATTTCTCCTAACAGAATACTCCTCATAAAACCTGCCTCTCTCAAACAAAGGGCTAGAATTTGCACTCAAACTTCGACCAACTCCACCATTACTTGACTCCCCATTTCCAAATTCACCGCGAGCCATCTTCGCTAGAGCACGTAACTCCCAGGATATTGATTGGTATTCAGGGCGGAGATCAGATTCTTCCATGTCCCATTTCCTGTTTGGTCTCTGAGATTTAGCTAAAGAACCTGACACAACCAAAAACTTTGTTAAAAAACCTTTAAACCCAACAAACAACAACTGCAAACAAGAACTATAATAAACAACAAACCTACCAGGAGGAGTCTGTGAAGTGGTGGATTCAGATCGAATAGAACGGCGAGGACGCAGCCTGGTGGGCGATTTAGCAAGTGGAGGCTTGCCAACGGTTTTCATCCTTGACATTTTCTTCAAATAAAACTGTGCACGGAGAAAGAGGGTTAAAGAGATGACAGAAAATTAAAGAAAGAGATGGAAGATGGTTTTCATCCTTGACTCAATGGGTTCTTTTTTTCTGCGGTTTTTAGGGTTTTATTGAGAGGCAATGGACTGTGTGTTTGAATTGAGGCAGGGGAGCGGCTCAACGGTCAAATTCTTGAGCTGGCGGTTATGATTAGCAAGTATGATTTGATTAAGGTATGACAGTGATTTCTTTCCTTAACATGTTCGGATTTTGCATAAATATACTTTTATTGTTCGGATTTTGCATAAATATACTTTTATTATAGTAACTGTAACTGTCCCTTGATACCCTTTTTAAAATTCTTAGCTGTAACTGCCCCCCCCCCCCAAGAAAAAAAAAGAAGGAAAAAGGCTGAATAGGTTAACCTGTAGATTAGTTACTATTTGTTTTTTTTTAAAATTAAAATAAAACCTAGTTTCAGGTCAACATAATTATTACTTCAATAAAGGACTACAATGCTTGAATTTCTTTCTTTCTTTCTTTCTCCTTTTGAGAGTGATCTGATTTTTATTTTTCAGGTCAACATAATTATTACTTCCATATAGTTACCGAATTCGACCAAGGTGTAGAAACTAGTCTAAGGTCTGAATTACGAGTTGAGTAACTAGATTCAACTTAAAATGATGTTTTTAAAAACAGATTTTTTTCACTACTAGACTATGAGTCAACGGATGATCAAGTAGATCCGATTTATCCTTTGTGTGGTCTGTACACTTCCAATGGGAGCAAAGTGGAAATTATCAGAAGCATACAAAAAGAGTGAGAACAACAGGGAGGAAAAAAAGCCTCAACAATTATGGCAACACCAACATCTTATGACTCTTCTTCTTCATCAAACAAAATTTCTCAGCATATGATTCAACAATGATAAATATTCCCATGAAATGAAAAGAAAAACAGAAGAAAAAAAGTTGGAACTCCAAAAACCACATGTCATCCATTACTGTTTTGTCAACAGCAGAAGAACACTGCTACTGAACTTCCACCTACACCACCATCTTACAGAAGCTCAACAGTCAGTAAGAGAAAAGAGAGAAAGATCTTATCTTAACATTTACTTCTCAAGCTGTGGTCTAATTTTCTTCTGTGTGGCTATTATTTAAACTCAGAATTGGAGACTTGACTAGCTGAGAGTATAGCAGTCGTAGTTGGATCATACTTGAGTCAACCTGATATAAATCAGTTAGGTGCCAAATGTATTCTTATACTTGTCATATGTGCTAGCATGATCACAGATAGCTAGCTAGCTACCTGTATAAAAGGTCACTAGCTAGCACGATCTTCAACAAGAATCCAGCTAAAGTGCTTGTATTGTCATGTTTTGAAACTCTTTTCTTAGATAATAATGGAGATGTGGTCTGTTTACTTCTCAGTTCTGGTAATAATTTTGCTTGTAATAAGCACCAGTCATTGGATCTATAGGTGGAGGAACCCAAAATACAATGGAAATCTACCTCCTGGCTCCATGGGCTTCCCATAGATTGGGGAGACCTTGCAGTTTCTCATTCCAAGCAAGTCACTAGACATCCCAAATTTTCTCATTCCAAGCAAGTCACTAGACATCCCAAATTTTATCAAGAAGAGAATTAGAAAGTGAGCAGAAAATAGCCCTCTTTATTTATTTATTTTTCACATTAATTAAGAATAATATCTATTTTTCTGTTATTGCAGATATGATCCACTGTCTCGAACCAGCTTGGTGGGTAGGCCAGTGATTGTATCATCAGATCCTGATTTCAACTATAACCTTCTTCAACAAGAAGGAAAATTGGTTGAAAGATGCTACATGGATTCCTTTGCCAAGCTTCTTCACCAAGATGCCACATCAGTTATTTCGAAACATGGTTCCATACACAAGTACCCCAGGAACTTAGTCTTGGCTTATTTTGGCCCTGGGCCCCTCAAAGATAAGCTGCTGCCAAAGTTAGAAACTGCTATAAGCCAAGCATTGCAGGATTGGTCTAAGCGACCAACTATAGAAGTGAAGAGTGCCAGTTCATCTGTAAATCAATTTTGAGCTTAAATTTCCAGTTACCTTTTGAATAATTTCTAAATAGTAGCTCTAGATTGATGGAATGAAGCATCATAAGCGCTGCTGTTTTTTGATGCCTCGCAATAAGACTTGTAGCTACTATCACTGCCTCAACATCTTTTTCTCCATTTTTTTCCAAAAACTTGCAGATGATATTTGATTTTACTGCAAAAGTATTGTTCAGTTATGAATCAGAAAAATCAGGGGAAAATATAGCTGAAAGTTTCACCAACTTCTTGCTAGGACTCATGTCAATCCCTTTGAATATTCCTGGCACAGCATTTCATAGATGTTTAAAGGTAATTATTTTGGAAAACCATAGCTCTTTTTATTGGCTTCATTCGAGTCACTTACTGTTTATGATTATATGCAGAACCAGAAGAGGGCTATAAAACCAATAACTGCTAGAAGAGGGACGGCGCCATCCAGGGATCCGCAAAGGAGATTTTCTTGATCAAATTGTGGAAGACATGCAAAAGGAAAATTTTTGGACAGATGAGTTTGCCATTTACATGATGTTTGGGCTGCTCCTTGCCAGCTTTGAGACTATATCCTCCACACTTGCTTTAGCCATTAAATTTCTCACAGACCACCCTCCAGTGGTGCAGAAACTGACGGTAAGTAAACTAAAAATTACTGAAAACTCTTGAAAACAAGTTGTTGATGAAGATTGATTCTGTACCTTCCCAAGTGGAGCATGAGAGAATCCTTGAGAGAAGAAAAGGTACAGATTCTGGACTTCCAGGAAAGAACATAAATCCATGACCTATACCCATCATGTAAGTCTTCACATCTTGGTTCTTTCTTCATCATCTTAACATATCTTTCTTTTCCTGATAAATTTTTCACCTGACCATTTCTGATGAATTCAGGTTGTTAACGAATCACTCAGGTTGGCAAGTGTTGCTCCAGGAATGCTTAGAAGGGCCATAAAAGACATTCAAGTTGAAGGTGAATTCCAATCCCAGATCACCTTGGCTAGTCTAGATAGTTAGCAAATTAGTCCTGAAGTAATTAAGCCAAACCTGCTAGCAGGATACACAATCCCTAAAGGCTGGACTATCATGGTTGTTCTAGCAGCTGTTCAATTAAATCCCAACACCTACAAAGATCCCCTTGCCTTTGATCCATCAAGATGGGATGTAAGTACCCACTTTTCCTTGTCTTGAATTGACCCCAAGTTGCCAAACATCATCTTGTTCCCTCTATTTCTCTTAAACTCTGCTAACTTGTCATTTCTCAAAACATTCTAAAGAACACGGGAGCTATTGCAACTGCAAAGAACTTCATAGCTTTTGGAGGAGGCTTAAGGTCATGTGCTGGAGCAGAGTTCAGTAGGGTTTTGATGCCTGTATTCTTACATTTCTTAGTCGCCAAATAGAGGTACTTCTATTGCACATACACAATCATGCATGTTAAATGATATCGAAGATCAAGACTTAACTGTGGGAATCAAATGTTGATCAACTAGGTGGAGAAAAGTCAAGGGAAGAGACATGGTTAGATCTCCAGCTTTGGGATTCTGCAACGGTTTCCACATTCAGATTGAAGGAAAGCAAGGATGAATGCTTAATTTTGCTTCAGAATATAATGAAGAAGACATCATCAAAGACCAGACCATCAGAGAAGTTTGTCGTTCTTAATTACAGTTTGCTTTGCATGTTTCTTCTCCAAGTTATGTAATAAAGTAATAGCCATGTACTTCCACAACTTAGCTTCGGTGATGGTTGAATCTGAAATAAGCTCATGCTGTAACGTGAAGGAGTCAGTCATGCTCTAAGAGTGTATTTGGTATTGCGGTAGCTGTTGTGATTGTGGTTTGAAAAAAGTTGTTTTATAAAAAGTACTTTTAGTTGAGGTTGGTTTGAAAAAATAGGTGTTTAGTTAAAACTGTGGTTGAAATTGAGGTTGAATAAAAAGTAGTTTTAATGTGTTTGGTTAAAAATGCTTTTGAAATTGAGGTTATAAAATAATTTTAAAATATATATATTAATATTTATGGTTTTTAATTTAAATATTATAGATTAACTATTGCTATTACATCATGAAATAAATAATACTTAAATATTTTTTATTGTTCCATTAAACTATCTACAATTCCATCACGTATGAAATACATCCGACAAGAACTACAGTTTTCACAAATTTCTTAAGAGTGCAACAACATCAGGTAAAATATAATTAGAAACAAAATTAGGATTGCGATCAAATTCTGCAAATGCTACGTTTTTAACACTAGTTAATGTAGTGTCATTGAATAATATTTAACACTAGTTTTTCGAATAAAACACAATATCTGTGAAATTTTATTGGATTTTTTTTATTTTACTGAGTCACACCCGGGTCAATGTATTTAGGTTTGGATCGGACCCGGTCTGACCCATTAGCCCAGCCAGCCCAGCCCGGTCACTGGCCCAAGCCAGTGACCCGGCTGGGCAAAGCAACACGTGTGTACTAAATTCACGCGTGTTGCTACACTGTTCAAGTGAATTAAAAAAAATTTTCAATGTCATTACGTACAAAATTTATTCGACAAGAACTATAGTTTTCATATTTTTTGAGTATGCAATAAAATTAGGTAAAATATTATCAGGAATAAAATTAGAATTACAGTACGAGTAAATTTAATTCATCTTAAACTATTTTTTTAACAAAAAAAAATATTATTCATGTTCACATGAATAGTGTGAGTGAAATCAATTAATTGGACTAATTTTTTTTTTTTTTAAAAAAAAAACCTAAACTTTTAACAGTGTAGCACACTGGTTTTTCAAAATTAAAAAAAAAAAAAAAAAAAAAAAAAAAAAAAAAAAAACGCTGCTTCTCACTTTATAGTGAACAGCTACAGTGGAGCATGGCTCCACTGTTCACTGAACAGTGGAGCCATGCTCCACTGTTAGATGAGAAGCAGCAAAATGCTGCTTCTCATGAAACTCCGGTTTCATGTGGGTCCTACCCACCAAAAGCAATTTTTTTTGGGTTATCAAACGTTAATTAACGTGGCTGCGGGTGAACCTCGCCCGCAACCACGTTCCCAAACAGCCACTAAAGCAAATGTAAGAATCTCTTATGGTTTATTGTTATTGGAAGCATTATCAACTTACAAAGTTAAGATCATTGTTAAGAAACTAAAAAATTGAACTACTCCGGTCACTGTTAGATTTCAGATATGTTGAGCGCCACACCTTAAACTAAAAATTTACACGAATTTTGTTTATCTGGTACCGTTTAAAAGATATTACCATTATAATGTCTCTAGGAAAACTGAGTTCGAGGCAACCATAGTCTACGACTTGTTTTGCCTTCATTCACTGTTAAATCTACTTCATTTTTCTAAGATAGGTTTGCGGATGCCCTTTTAGTTTTGAATGGTGTAGCTTAAATTCTAACAAGTTTGAAATTTTTTTTTAGATTTTTCAAGGAAAGAAAATATAGAATAATATATACAAAAATCAGAGTAATTCAATAGTTAGATCAGCCGTACGTGATCTATATATATAAAAAAACAATCTTAGCTGCTAATAAAAAAAAATTTCTATGGCTCGGAAAACTTCATAGGTAAAATGAAGACATAGAGAGTTTTTGGTTTGGTGAAAGAAAAGGAGAGAGACGTTGGGTCCTTTTTTTTTTATTATTATTTTGATTTTAGGCGTTGTATTTTGTAGGTTCCATAAATTCAAGTTTAGGTAAAAAGCAAGAATCGTATCTTTTATGTCCATACCAAACACCCTTTCTAATCTTTTTGACTTTGACAGGTTTAAATATTTTAATTATTTAACTAGATTGACGTTATATTTATTTTTATATTTTAAAAGTATTTTAAAAAATTTTAAATTTTTTTTATTTTTTATTTTAAATTAATATTTTAAAATTATTTTGATACGTTAATATTAAAAATAATTTTAAAAAAATAAAAAAAATAATTTTAATATTTTTTTAAATAAAAAATATTTTAAAAAATAATAACAACCATATCCAACCAAATCATATACAGTAATCTTGATTTGAGGGCATCAATCATCTCTCATCCTCATCAATGAGGGGTTTAACGGCGCCGGCTGCTCCATCTCTTTCTACTCTCCCTTTCAGACCTTCTCTCTAGGAGTTATATTTTTGTCCACATATGATAGTCTAAGGAATTTTGTTTTTTTCTATGAATAAAAATATCTTTTCCGTGCAATAGATGTGTTAGATAAGTTAAATAAACGCACATGAATGTGTATAATTAATTATTATTCATCATTTAGATGTTGATATGCAAAGAAATAAAAAAATAAAATCAAGGGCATTGATATCATAATTATTAAATTTAAAATAAGAATAGAGTCACGAGTTTAATATATTAATTTATTAAAAAAAATTAATAATTTTTTTTATTAAACTTAATCTTAATCAATTAAATTATTAATTAGCTCGATTTTCTCCTTAAGATATCTCATTTGAATTTTTTTTTATAATTAAAAATAAAAATCTTGCATTAAAAAATAGGTCAATGCTTTGACTTCCAATAAATAGTACGAGCTAACAATTATCTTTAAAACACCTGATGTGCATACTTTAAATACATTAATTAGATTTTTTTTTCTATTCATTTTATAAAGAAAATAAATGAATATGCTTTTAAACTTTTTTTCTTATATTTATCTCATTTTTTCCTCTCATATCCCCATTTTAAATATTTTAATTTTATAAAAGCACTTGATAACCTGAAATAAAATACAAAAGACATCCAAAAAAACAGGCTATTTCATGGCTATGGCTAGTATTGGAACTTTATAGAAAACAGGGGGGCAATATTGAGAAACTCTACATATAGGGGCAGAAGTTGAACATTGTTGACTCTACAGGGACAGAATAAAATTTACTCCAGCAAATCCCTTAAAGGGGTCCTGTCCCTTGTTCAGACAACCCTTTATTATTTTCAGCTGCAACGCTCTTGGTGTCAATGGAGTAGAAACTAGTTAGTTCTTGCTGACATTAATTAATGTACGGATAGGCTTTGGTGAAGAGAAGAAACAGCAAAAAAAAAAAAAAAAACAAGAAAGGAAGTGATAATTTTGGTGTCAGAAATGGAGGGCATGGTCAAATGTTCAGCTAACTACGTTCCTTTGACTCCAATCAGCTTTCTTGAACGCTCAGCGATTGTTTACAGAGACAGAATCTCTGTTATCGATGGTGATGTTAAGTACACCTGGAAGGAGACTCATGAGAGGTGCATCAGACTCGCTTCTGCTCTTGCCCATCTCGGGATTTCCCCTGGTGATGTGGTAACTACTACTCTCTCTCCCCCTCGTTTTAAAGCGTTTTTGTGTTGATTTGCTGAAAGTTATGATAATCTTTACCTTCTTCATCTCAAAATATTTGAGGGTTTTGATCTTTTGTTTTTGAAATGGATGAATTTGGCTTCTCGTTGAATTTCATGTTGATTTAGTGGAGTTAATGGCAAGATTTAGCAGTATTTGTTTGTCTATTTTGTGATTTGTGGTTGGCCACACAGTGTCGTGGTGCTTGTCAATGTCCATCACCTTACTAACAAAATGCCAGAGATCATAAAAGATAAGGAAAGAATACAGACAGATTTTTTGTTTCAACATGTAATTTGACGAATGTTGAATAAAGAATTTTAGACGTGTGTAGCGTACATTGCTCTTGAATGGACCGCATACGATTCCCTGTCAGGGTTCACTTGGATGCAAGAAGTTGCCACAATGTAAAGAGTATTTAGGTTTTTTTTTCCATACCAAATGGTTGTGGTTTCTTTGAAACTTGAGATTATTTTCCAATGCATTTTGGGTAAAATGGGATCCTGCCCTAAACCATGATCGCCCCCCCCCCCCCCCCCCCCGGTCTCTCCTTGGTGCTATTCTACTATGATTGCTAAATAGCGGACAAGAAGGTGGGTGGCTTTTGATTGAATGAATAGAGAAAGGAGTTTGCTTTATCTCCTCTTACTCCTTTTTCTTTTTAGAGAACTTTATCTCATTGCTTTTAATCATACTGCTGGTGTTTGGCCTAAAATACAATATAACAATTCACCACTTGATACTTAAATTATGGATTTTTTTTTAAAAAAAAGGGATATTGTCTTGAAATAAATATACCCTCACAAATGGTAAAAATGATGTGGTTTCTGTAAAAGAAATTACACCACTTGCTCTTGTAAATTTGCTTCTTAATCTATCCGGGGTTTATTAATTTCTTCAATCCTTGCATATTAATTGTAAATAATGTAAATTTTTGCTAAGCTTTAACTTCTAGTAATTTGAACAGGTTGCTGCGTTGGCCCCAAATATACCAGCAATGTATGAGCTACATTTTGGTGCTCCAATGGCCGGGGCAGTTTTGTGTACTCTTAATGTCCGCCATGATTCTTCAATGGTTTCTGTCTTGCTGAAACATTCGGAGGCTAAAGTTATTTTTGTAGACCACCAATTTCTCTCAATTGCTCAAGGAGCACTTGAGATTCTCCGGGAGACAAAAACCAAGCTGCCGCTTCTTGTCTTAATCTCTGAGTGTGGTCAGCCGGCTGCCATTTCCTCTCCTGGAATCTTGGAATATGAGAGTCTCTTGGCAACCAGAAAATTGGACTTTGAAGTTAGATGGCCGAAAGACGAATGGGATCCCATTTCGCTTAATTATACTTCAGGCACTACATCAAGTCCAAAAGGTGTTATTTATAGCCATAGAGGAGCTTATCTTAATTCTTTCGCTGCTGTTCTTCTAAGTGAGATGAGCTCAATGCCTGTATATCTATGGTGTGTCCCCATGTTTCATTGCAATGGTTGGTGTCTTACTTGGGCAGTGGCTGCACAAGGTGGTACTAATGTTTGTCAGAGAAATGTCACTGCGAAAGATATATTTGAAAATATTGCTCAGCACAAGGTTACTCACTTGGGTGGTGCACCAACAGTTTTGAACATGATAATAAATGCATCAGCTAGAGATAGAAAGCCTCTTCCAGGAAAAGTGTCAGTCATGACAGGAGGTGCGCCTCCACCATCTCATGTGCTGTACAAGATGGAAGAATTAGGATTTCACGTGACTCACGCATATGGTTTGACAGAAACTTACGGTCCTGGTACAGTTTGCACATGGAAACCTGAATGGGCATCCTTACCTCGTGAAAGTCAAGCAAAGATCAAGGCTCGTCAAGGGGTGCAACATCTTGGATTGGAGGAACTTGATATAAAAGATCCCGTTACCATGAAGAGTGTACCGGCAGATGCAAAAACCATGGGCGAGGTTATGTTTAGAGGCAATACTGTGATGAATGGATATCTAAAAAATTTGAAAGCGACAAAAGATGCATTCAATGGTGGATGGTTTAGGAGTGGGGACTTAGGGGTGAAACATCCTGATGGTTACATAGAGCTAAAGGACCGATCGAAAGACATTATAATTTCAGGGGGTGAAAATATCAGCTCAATTGAGGTAGAGTCTGTACTCTTTAGTCATCCTGCAGTTCTGGAAGCAGCTATAGTAGGACGACCTGATGATTACTGGGGAGAAACACCTTGTGCATTTGTGAAGTTGAAGGATGGCTGTAATGCGAATTCTGAAGAACTTATCAAGTTTTGTAGAGATCACTTGCCCCATTACATGGCACCTCGAACTGTTGTGTTTCAGGAATTGCCAAAGACTTCAACTGGAAAGGTACAAAAATTTGTCTTGAAGGAGAAGGCCAAGGCCATGGGAAGCATTTCAAAGGGAAACACTAGTAGACTGTAAATCAATGTTGATTGGAAGATAACAACCGGTTCCTGTCAGTATATTGAATTACATTGAACATGGTTTGTTGATTGATTGTGTTGTAATTTTGTCAATCTGCCTAAATTTTCTGCCTCCAATATGAACAATTGATAAAGTGTACTGCTGGATGAACACTTTTTTGCCCTTGTAGATTTCCACCCCTTAAATTTAAAATTGTCCAATGTTATCTTGCTAGTTTGCTATAGGATGACATGTATGGTGATGGTAGAGGGGGGAAAGCAAGAAAAATAAAAATGTTAAAAAAGTTAGGTTTTTGTTACTTATTTGTAGTAAAAGGGCAAAATTGAATTTGTCTGGGAAAGATGCATGAGCAACTATGCGAATGAGAGCTACCAAAGATCGTGCGTTAGAGTTTTGCTGCAAATCTATTGCAACGATCAGCTGTGCAAGAACATGGGATTTAATCCAAGAAGGAAAAAGTGGCTTCTAGCTGAGCTATTTGCTCCTCCTTGTCATGATGATGACAAATACCTATGTTGGCACAAGTAGATTATTCTAGTTAAGACAAGGTAGATGTAGTCGTGCTACACTTGTAGCATCAGCATGTGCCTGTGCTTGTTCTCGAATGGTAGATCTCACTCTAGATTCTAGGACCATTGTGGCTACATGTCAAGTGACATGTTCTGTAACGAGCCCCGAGTGAGGTTGTCGCAGATCTTGTACTGTTCCGCAAAATAAAAAAATATCAATGAAATCCTTGTCAAAAATAAAAATCGATCAAATCTAACGGAAACAGAACGGAAATCTTTGCAGGACACTGCAGTGGGACGCCGTGAGTTGTAAATTTATTCAACTCTTCTTTTGAGAAACACAGCATCTATAATTATCTCGAATTCAGGAGATTTTATCAAGTTATTTATTAAACCCTGCCTACCCGATAATTCAGCCCAAGAACCTTGTTATGGGTTGGCAGGTTGATCCATAGCTGTTGTGTTTTATTTTTTTTTCAATGATAAAACAATATTTTTTTAATTTGTTTAAAAATTACACTAGTTTTTGACCGGAATAATTAGGTTATAGGTTATCCTGTCATATCAACTAGGCCTGACATGATCAATTCACTTGTGATTTAATTTAAAACTAGAGTAGATCAGATCTTAGATCCACAAATCATTAGATTAACATGCTGGATCATGCCATGCCAGGATTAATAGTAATGGTGAAACTCCTTGACCACTACATCATGGGATCTCATCGTCTGTGACAACATATTGTTGGATCTGCCGAGGTTTGTGTTGTATTTTTTTGACACACTTAAAACATCAAAAGAGATACAAAAAACTGAGAAGTTGTAAGAACTCCTTTGATGTTCTAGCAAAAGACAGAGAACTCTTTGATGCTGTGCCTGAAATTTAATTGAAGTTTCCTTGTTCGCAAACAACAACAGAGACGACTCGACCTAACTTATTATGCACACCTTATGAAAACGATGATGTGAAATCCAACAATTGATAAGCTCTTTTGCCCTTGTAATCTTGTTACTTCATGGTGCAGAAAGCTGCAAATGGCATTTTAATGAGTTAAAACCAAGAGTATCAGATGCTTTCGTTGCCATCAATCTAGTTAAAAAAAGAAGCAGCAGGAGCTTTCAAGTGATCTCAAGATACACGTACCCAGGGAGTTTAAGCAAAATAATTGGATAGATATTCATATAATTAATGGATGTCCAAAGATATTTAAATAAGAATCTAATAACCAAGAATGATGCTCAAATGATTCTCTGTTCCAAGATCACTTCTTAAGATTTGTCACTAATGAATCTTCGTTCAGAAAGTTTATTTATGAATTAATAGAGCATACTTAATTTTTTTTTTTAAAAAAAATATTTCCATGCCAACAAATAATTTGACAAAAAACAATCTATTATTTTAAAATAATTATTAAATCATGTTCAAATTTGATCGAAAAACTCTATATATCCTATTCTATAGAGGTTTCGGCTCACTGTAACTATTCAATCCTAGAAAATTTTTAAATTAAACTTGAAAAATATTGTTTAAGTTAATTTTGTTTTTTTTATTTTTAAATTTTAGTTTAATTTCAAATTTTATGTTGTTTTTTCTATTTGACATTTCCCTACCTTGCAAGGGTCGTTTCTAACCTATTTAAAAAATCATAAATTTTTTAAAGAGACAAACTAGATTAGAAAAAAATTATTTAGTCATAAAATATGAATTAGAGTTATTGTGATGAAGCCTTTTTTTGACAAAAAAAAAAAAAGGTTTTTCTTATGCTTATGCCCTCTTGTATTGTTTTTTTTTTTGGCATAAGATTTCAAAAATAATTTTTTTATACTATCAATTTAATAGTTGAACTCATAGAGAGTAAAACTCCTTGATGACGAGACCAACTCCTAGAGATTCTTTTCATAACTGATAGTCGGATTTGCCAGAGCAAAAGACAGAGAACTCTTTGACGTTGTCCCTGGAATTTAATTTTAAGTTTCCTTGTTGGCAAGCATCACAGATGTCTCCACCCCAGCGTATTATGCCCACCCTGTGAAAAAAGATAATGTTTAAATCCAATAATTGATAAGCTCTCTTGCCCTTGTAATGTCGTCGTTACTTTATAATCTTGAAGGCTGCAAACGGTGTTCTGACGAGTTCAAAGAAAGAGTATCAGATGCCTTTGTTGCTATCAATCTAGTTTTTTTTTTTTTAAAAAAAGAAAAAAGTTGTTTTCAAGTGATCTCACTCGACGATATACACATACATGACAAAGCAGTTTGAGCAAAATAACTGGATATATATATATATATATATATATATATATATATATATATATATATATATATATATATCATCAGCCTCTCTTTTTTTTTAGCAATCCACGTCACGTGATTTTCTAAGAGCACTGGTTCAGGAATGAACAAAAAAACCAAAAAACTTAGAAAACTGAAAAAAAAATAATTGAAAAAACTTAACTGTAAAAAAAAGCTGATTAAAATTTTGAAAAAGTCAGCCGGTTCGGTTTTGGTTTTATAAGCCTAAAACCAAAAAAACCGAACCGAACCCAAACCGAAATAAACGAGCCAAACCGGAAAAAAACCGAGCCAACCCGGTTTGAACCGGTTTTTGTCCTAAAAACCAAACCGAACTGAAACCGGTTGGTTTGAACCGGCTTCGGTTTTTTTAATCGGTTTGGTTACTTTTTTTTTATAAAAGCCGAACCGAACCGAACCGAAAATGATCACCCTTACTGGTCTATGGTTTGAACAATGAATATTCATTGAATGATGCAATGGGCCCTCCGATTAAACAGAAACAGTGCAAACACGAATCCCAAAATAGGCTCTTCAAAACTATGGGTAGGGGTTATTATTTTTGGTTTGGTCTGATTTTTATAAAAAAAATAACTAAATTAAATTTTTTAAAAAATCAAAACCGAACCGAAACTGGTTCAAACCGACCGGTTTCAGTTCGGTTCGGTTTTTTAGAATAAAAACCGGTTCAAACCGGTTTGACTTGATTTTTTCCGGTTTTTTTGTTTGGGTTTGGTTTTTTCGGTTTCAGGCTTATAAAACCGAACCGAACCGGTTGGTTTTTTCAAAATTCTAATCGGTTTTTTTGTCACGGTTTGGTTTTCTCGATTTAATCAGTTTTTCGGTTTTTTTACTCATCCCATCCAAAACCATGATAAGAATGATGCCATGATTTTGACAAATTTGAAATAAAAAAGGGGTAAATTTAGCATTTAGCACGTAAAATACAAATAAATAATGAGATAACATGTTATAATTTTTTATTTTGAGAAAGTAACACAGTTTGATGATAATGCAATTCAAAAATATGTCATCATGATTATGAAGCTCAACATTTGCAAACACTTTGTTAACAATTGTATGGCTACTCCTGCCACGAAAAATCCTTGTCATCGAAGCATTTTTTTTCTTCAGCTGGCCTACCAGAGAAGGCAACTAGGCTGGCAAAATGAATTAATTCAACAAACAAACAAAAAAGGAGAGGCGTGAATCTTTTCCACATGCTATGATCATTTGAAAGAAAGAAAAACACAAAAAGGCAGGCGTGAATCGTTTTCCACGTTGAAATCTTACAGTAACGTATACTTTGAGTGATGGTGGTGGTGAAGGGATAAGGTCTTTCTTTCAGTTGGCTGTGATGTTTTTTGGAAATTGAGGGATGAGAAAATAAAAAGAGTCAAGAAAACTTTGATGGAATAAATCAACATAAACTTTGATTGAAAGATGAAATTGAAAACTAATAAAACTTTAACAAAAGAATCAAGAAAATAAATTAAAAATAAAAAAATAAGGAACAAAAAAAATATACATGAGAAATTTTAATTGAAGGACTAAATTGAAAACAAACAAAACTCTTATAAAAAGAATAAGAACAAAATAAAAAATCAAAAGAATGAAGACTCAAATGGAAAAAGCAAAAACAAAGAACTTTGATTGAATAATGAAATTGAAATCCAATTAAACTTTAGCAAAAAAACCAAGGAAATAAATTAAAAATTAAAAGAATAAAAACTGAAATGAAAAAAAAACATATAAAAAATTGTAATTGAAGGACTAAGTTGAGAAAACAAATTTTATAAAAAGAATAAGAATAAAATAAAAAATTAAAAGAATGAGGATTAGAATTAAAAAAGAAAAAACAAAGAAGACAATTGTATAATTTACTTAGCAAGAGAAAAAAAAGAAAAAAAACAACGACCACCAGTTATAATTTGATTGCCATATATCATGATGCGCCAGATCATGAAAAAAAAAAGGTATGGTAGAGCTTTGAAAGACACGATGAAAGGTTATGTTCGAGTACTGGGTGACATGACAAGTGTCGCCAAACACCACCTCTTTATTGGCGTGTAATGAACACACATCAATAATTTTCTTAAATAATAATAAAAAAATAAACATTAAAAATATCAAAACAATTTTCATATCCTAATAATTGTAAAATAAAATAAAATTGTGATAGCATAAAGGTACCTCCTAACACAAAGTACAAACCCTTATCCAACAGCCCAATATTTTTATTTTGATCCTAGGGGTAATTGGACACTGACAGGAGAAGAATCTTGGATATATCAGCTCTTTTGGGAGTTGTGTGTGCTTAGTTTGGAGTCATCTTTGTTCTTTCAAGTAAAAAAACATGTTGAAGCTTTGTTAGATTTCTCAAACAACTTGAAAGGAAGCTAAAACCAGTGAAAATGGAAGTGCAAATCATTTCCAAACAAAATGTAAGACCATCTTCTCCAACACCTCCACACCTGAGAAATTTCAAGCTGTCCCTTTTGGACCAGCTTATTCCAGTTCCATACGCACCGCTTCTCCTGTACTATCCGATGAATGACAATTCTGGTGCTAGCAATCTTGATGTCCCCAAAAGACTAGGAGTGCTTAAAAAATCTCTATCAGAGACCTTGACTCACTTTTACCCACTTGCTGGAAAGATCAAAGATGAGCTTTCCATTGATTGCAATGATGAAGGAGCCTATTATGTGGAAGCACAAGTCAACTGCCATCTCAGTGAATTCCTTAGGCAGCCTGACCTCCTGTTAGTAAATCAATTCTTTCCATGTGAACTCCTTCCGAAAGCAGTCACACATGTTGCTAATTTTCAAGTAAATGTTTTTGAATGTGGTGGTATTGCTATTGGCATATGCATATCTCACCTTATCCTAGATGGTGCTGCTTTGAGCACCTTTCTCAAGGCATGGTCTGCCACAGCCAAAGGCAGCAGGGAAGCAATTATATACCCCGAGTTCATTCCCAGTTCTCTCTTCCCTGCAAATGATTTGTGGCTTAGAGACTCAGCAGTTGTTATGTTTGGTTCCTTGTTCAAAAAGGGCAACGGCGTTACTAAGAGATTTGTGTTTGATGCCTCATCAATTTCCATCCTCAGAGCCCAAGCAGCCAGCTTAGGAGTGAAATGCCCCACTCGCGTCGAGGTGGTCTCATCTTTCCTGTGGAAGTGCATCATGGCAGCCTCAGAAGAATGGCGAGGATCCCAAAGGCGGCCTTCTTTACTAACCCACTTGGTGAATCTGCGAAGAAAAATGGAACCAAAGTTGGGAGAGAATTCCATGGGAAATTTCCTGTGGTTAGCAGCTGCAAAATGCATGAACAAGTCCAGGGTCGAATTAAACGACTTGGTTGGTGAGGTGAGGAAAGCAATATCAAAAATTGATGCTGACTTTGTTGAGCAGATAAAAGGTGATAAAGGCAATTCTCTGGCGGAGCAAACACTCAAAGAAATAGGTGAATTTGGCTCCAAGGATGGAGTAGACTACCTTGGTTTTTCTAGTTGGTGTAGATTTGGCTTCTATGATGCTGATTTTGGATGGGGCAAGCCTGTTTGGATTAGCAGTTTCGCTGTGTCAGGTTCGCTTACCATGAACCTTGTCATTTTGGCTGACACAAGGTGTGATGGCATAGAAGCTTTCGTGACCTTGGATGAAAAAGACATGACTATTTTAGAAGGCAATCCAGAGCTCCTCAAATTTGCATCTTTGAACCCAAGTCCTTTGGACATCGATAAATCAGTGCAGTGTACATGAGAGCTATGGTACTGACAGTGACGCTGGCAACAATCTTTCTTAATTAAGCTGTGTCCCGTGACACAATTGTTGCTAGCATTCCTACTGCGGCGTGTAACTCAACATGATTGCTCAGAATTAAATCATCTTAAGCTGTATTTAAGGCCCTGATGCCGTTAATCACTTTCGTTAAGATGGCTTTACCAAGGTAGGAGAACCTGGAAACTTCCATCCAACAGGTTTTGAAGTGTAAAAGCATCTAGAAGTAGGTTCTTGTAATGTCTCCACCACTTTCTTCTGCTTCTGTTAGCAGTACTGCTGCGTCATAAGCCAGTTTGTGACAAGAATTATATAAATTTGGAGTTTTTACTTGGATTGCCACACCTTAAGGTTGTAAATTATGTTTCATCATTTGCTCACCACAGCACTTGCCAAGAACAAGTACATTATTTTAAGAGTTGTGCAGAGGTGCTGCTTCGGCTAGAATAGACTAGAGAAATCGTAACATTGATGTCCAAACAGAAATCACTACAATATATTTGGTATTTACCGTGAAAAGAGTATCCCTTGATATTATTTAGGGACAAATGAGCATATACGCCCCCACATGTTCAAACTTCCTATATATATATATATCATAGCCAATCATCTTATTCTATCCAATTAATGACAACTTTAGTCCTAGCCATGATCCTGATGTCCCACAAGACTGGAGCTGCTACAGATTTTACCCTCTTGGTGGAAAGATCAAAGACGTCTCATTTTCCATTTACTGCAACGACAAAGGGGCCTATTATGTGGAAACCAGGGTTCTTGACTTCAATCTTGATGAATTCCGTGGCCAACCTGACCTCCTGGCAGTGTGTCAATTTCTTCCCTGTGAACTCATTGTGAAGGAATCAACTGCAGCAGTATACGTGACTAGTGTTCAAGAAAACGTCTTTGAGTGTGGTGGCAATGGCTTTGGCATGTGTACATGTCACAAGTTCCTGGATGGTGCTGCTTTGAGCTCGTTTCTGAAGGCATGGACTGCTACAGCCTGAGGCAGTAATGAAGCAACCGTGTACCCTGAGTTCATCGCTAGTTCCCTCTTCCCTACAAACGATACATGGCGTGGAGAGTCATCGATTGTTATGTGGGGTTCTATGTACAAAAAGGGAAAGTGCATAACCAGGAGATTTGTGTTTGATCCCTCAGCCATTGCCGACCTTAAGGCCCAAGTAGCCAGCTCTGAGATGACACCACCATTGTCAGAGAATTCCATGGGAAATCTCTTTTGGATAGCAGCTGCACGATATGTGGCTGAGTCCAAGCCTGGACTTCATGACTTGGTGACTGAAGTGAGGAATGAATCTCAAAAATTGATGATGATTTTGTTAAACAACTAAAAGGCAATGAAGGCAGCTATGCGAACCGGCATGGCAGGTTAATTCAGGATGTCAATCAATCCAGATTAAAAAAAAACAAAACTTGACTGACTTGCCAGGTCAGTCAATCAACCCATTAATTTTTTTTCAACTTTTTTAAATTAAAATTAACATGAAAATAGCTGATTTCATAATCTAACATCTATATATATATATATATATATATATATATATAGATCATGATAATTATATCGAGACCAAAAATTAAATTATCTCTATTAGTAATACTAATTAAATTCAGGTGACACTTAAACTTAAATTGATGAATTTATTGAATCTCTCTCCATTAGTTGAAGCCATTTTGGAAAATTTTAATTATGGTCTTTGATATATTATAAAAATAAGATATTGTCATTTTTGAATATGAAATCAGAATAAAATTAATAAAAATATTGGATTAAGCAAAATTAACTAAAATAAAACCCAAACACAATATTAACATCATTGTTATTTGATCTTATTTGGCTAAATAGTTCGATCCAAGACCGATTGATATACCGAGTATAAAAAAATAAAATAAATTTAATATTAATGTTGTTTAACTGGGTAGTTAGTTACCTTATAATTCAATCAAAATATAATTTTAATTTTTTAAAAAATAATAAAAAAAATATTTTTATGTAGTTTTTTAAATATTATATCTTAAATTAATATGATCAATCCGTAATTCAAATTAACCCTAGAATTAACAATTATGAATATCATAATGTTTGTGTGGCCATTTACCGTGGGAGACCTAGATTAGAAAATCCCTCTCCTCATCAGGACCACCACCACCATCATCGACAGTGAAGCAAATAATTTTTTTAAAAAACAAAAATCACTGAAATTAGATCACATCACAGTTATTATCTCCCTTTTTGGCCTGCCAGCCAAAAAAAAAAAAAAAAAAAATTAAATGAAACACAAAGCAACACATAAATCAAGAGGAAAAAATATCCCTCCTCCCCCACCTTATGGCTTCTCTCCTCCCTCTCCTCTTTTTCTTCTTTTTCGCTTCTCCTTCACTTGTCAATGCTAAAACTAATTCCACTATCACTTCAATAAATCGCGATCTCTACCATTCCAGGTAAATTCTAAATCAAAATGCTCCCCCCCCCCCAAAAAAAAAAAAAAAAAATTTACTTACGAAATAGTATTTGAGTTTTCATTCTGATTCTTTTTTTTTTTGCAGTGCTGATTTGTTAGAGCAAATAAAGGCATTGGTACACCGTCACCCAGATAAACTTACCGTAAGTTTCTGTTTTTGGTGATACAAAGTTTTTATTATTATTATTAATGTTGTTTTTAAGGTTGTAATGATGAGTTGCTGTTGTTTTTTTATAAAAAAAATAATAATAGGCGGAGACGATTAAAACAGGAAACAAGGGTTATAAAGCAGAGATCACTGTAGTTACTTATTGCAGAAGTAGGAAAGAGACTGATGACAGGTCAAAGTTTCGGATTCTTCTTGTAAGTTTTTAGCCCTTTTTTTATTTGTTTATGTATTTATGGAAGAACCCATCAAGTTGTTTGATTTAAGGAGTTATTGGTTTTTGTTGATTGGATTTAAGGAATTCGATTTGGTGTGTAGTGGATTAGGTTATTGCATACTGGTATTTTGGTGTGATTGGTAATTGCTGGTTTTGTTGACAGATGATTCCCTTGTCTTCCAGAGTTTCGGGCAGCATGGGAGGGAGCTAATTACAACAGAACTTGCGTTTCGGATCTTGTCGGTTTTAAGCGAGGAACAGTTTCTACCTGATGTAGATGCTGCTTCTTTAAACAATACCCTAGACAAGCTCATCGTAAAGGTAGCTTAAAATTTTTCGTGGGACATTAATTTCACTTGTAATTGAAGTATGTAACCTATTGAGGCAATATATGTATTACTGGTGTTTACGGGCTGATGTTTTGGGATACTTCTTTTGAATGGCATGGCAGGTCGTGCCAATGGAAAACTTGAATGGACGGAAACTTGTTGAGGAAGGAGATCTTTGTGAGAGAAGAAATGGTAATGCAGTTTATTTTAAGGTTTAATTTGACTTTTTGGAGAAATTGTGTTGCTAAGTTTTCTTTTTGGCAGGTAGAGGAGTTGATCTCAACCGGAATTGGAGCGTTGATTGGGGAAAAAAGGAGAAGGTCTGTTCTGCCTATTAACCTTGTACTCTTGGAATGCTATTTTGCATAACATCATTACATGTTATATGCTCATGATCTGCGATGATGTCCTCGGGCATTAGGTTGAGGTGGACTCAAGTAGTACGTGCATTTAATAAGTGAATTGAAATCTTTGTACGATGGGCAATAAATGAGCTTTTAGAATAATCAGTAAAGTCTTTATACTCCTTGTATTTGTCACTGAAGGATACGAACGTTATAATTCAGTTCAGTGGTGTGCTCCTATGTGATGTGGTTTCTTTGTCTCATATTCAATAGTTCTCCATTTACAGGACTATGATCCATATGAAGAAAATCCTGGAACTGGTCCTTTTAGTGAGCCTGAAACTCAAATAATGCGGAAACTCGCCTTAACGTTCGATCCTCACATATGGGTTAATGTGCATTCGGGAATGGAGGTGAGTGGTCCTAAGTAAATATCCTTTATCATTGATTGCTGAACTGATCCTAAGAAACGTTGTTTTGTCAATTTTTTTCATTTTTTCTCTACCCTTTGTTTGGTTCTTTATAATGCGTTCTTTCCCTTTTCATTTAGGGTTGCATGATCTCTTATTTGCTTTTGTTGTTCAGGCATTATTTATGCCTTATGACCACAGGAATACAACCCCTGATGGTGTGCTATCAGAACGTATGAGGTCATTGCTTGGTAAACTGAACAATGTTCATTGCCACAAACATTGTATGATTGGCTCAGGAGGAGGCTCTGTTGGGTTTGTAATACTTAAACTGCAAACCTGTTTCTATTCAGAAATTTCATAGTTCCATCCATTGTTTCTAGAGAGACACCACACCCTCTATTTTAGTGTTTTGACAGTGGTTACTGATGACTGTCCATGAGCTTAATAATATACAATCAGTTCCCATTTCTGCAAAGCATGCTGTCACATGGACTTACCACTTAATCACAGGCATTGCATACAAATGACACACGTAGACATGTTAATGGCTTTGTGATGTCTGGAGTTTTTTTTTTTTTTTCCTTTGGGCTGTCTTTAGGGACAACATGTAATTTTAGTAAATGTCGCCATTCCTGCATTGTCCAGGCTTCTGAATTATAGATGGTTCATATGTATCATTCGAGTGTAAAACATCTGGGTACTTCGGCTATTATAGCCTAATGTGCGCAGTGCTTCCAGGGCCTTTGTTGCCTGTTTCCACATATTATCAACTTGAAGGAAATATGATTTACCGTACAATGTTGAAAATTAGATGATCTTGTTGCTGGAGAGTGGTTATTCAGCAGGTCTGGAGTGCCAGTTGAGATTTTGACATGTTTATGCTTTAATGCTTTAATTTAGGTATCTTGCACATGGGACAGCAACAGATTTCATGTACGACATTGTAAAAGTGCCTATGGCTTTCACCTTCGAGGTCTGTGAAATATGAACACCTTTCATGAAAATGCTTTAAAGTTATAAGCCAGTCTTTCTGCCTAACCTTTGTTTCGGATGCTGTAACTGGCAGATATACGGAGATACCGCAGCTTCTTCAAAGGACTGCTTTAAAATGTTCAATCCTGTTGATCTTACTACCTTCAATGTAAACTGGATTGCTATTTTTTTTGCTTTACAGAAATAGCATTTGGTTGGTGATGGAAAAGAATCGAAATTTAACGATCATATTTTCATTTTGGGTACAGAGAGTTCTCAATGACTGGTCTTCCGCTTTTTTCACAATTTTCAAGTTGGGACCGCTCCAGCTAGATGGAAACCATTCGAAGGCCATGGCGTCTGGTGTGGACAGGTTTGTATCCATTGATGAATATCTTGATGGGTACTTAATGGAAAGGAGAAATAGATATGGTAAAAAGATGGAGGTGCTAGATGTTGGAATGCAGGAGATAAGAACGTATTTTAGGCTCTTCTTATTATCCTCAGTTTTGTTATTGTTCATGTTCTGTTCTAGAATTGCAAAGGGCAAGTCAAGTAGACCTATAGTCTCAGCCTTATCCATCTGACATTGTATCTTGAGGTATCTTATAGAAACATTTTTTTGCCCATGGTTCAACATCAGTTCCTCAATGATTTGCCTCTGCATTGACGAATTCAAAGAGCTTCCACAGAGCATTGTTGATCACAATTTACTAATATTCCTATAGTATTTAGTTTCCCTCGAAGAAACTATTCTCTGCTCTAGATCAGCAGCCTTGAACCTGATGTATATCAACAAGCTACAGGGGAAGCAGATGAGGAAACCATTCTCATATGAAAAAATTAGTGGTTTTTGTTTGGTCGAATCTTTGCACCATGGGAGGATGATGTTCAATTGAATAGCAGTACCTATATTTCCATTAGGATAAAAGAATGATTAGAACTGATGCAATTATAGAATACAACTCAGGAGCTGTGACAAGAATGTTAAGAACTGTACAGTTGGGAGGAGGTTTCCTCAAATCCTGTGTTTTGATATCAAGTAGATGACTCTTCATGGATGCAGACAATCATTTGCTCCTGAAGCAGAAACCCTTTCCAAGTTATGTGGGTTATGTGGGGATGCACGTATGAAGCATTTCCTGCAAAACCATCGAGTCTAGAGAATGAGAATATTTCGTGCAATGGAAGATAACATGTTAATCATGATAAAATGATGGTAGCACAAGGGACTGCAAGCACAAACCTTGAACAGGGAAGCAACTTCGGATGTAATAACGATCTTGTATTTTGTATGGCTGGATAGCTTGGGCTTCTCATCTACTATTCCAGTGTTTGCTTCATGTATTTCAGAGCAGAGCGTAACATTGCTCTGGCTTTCCTATCTGGGGTGCACCCAGACAAAATCATTTCTTCATACACAGATGGCACCTGAAACATGCAGGTCGATTATCTTCATATAGAACCACAGGGGTGATTGATAGGTATATATTAGGTCAATGTAACGATACAGCTAGGGCATTGAAGATGTTTGTTAGACATAAACAGCAATCTCAGATGGCATACCCAAAGATTGACCTTTCTATTATATCCTATAATGCAAGCTCGAAATTAGTAGATGCACTATAATGTTAAAGTGAACCACCTAGTTGCTAATCGACTTTCAAAGGCTCTGTACTTCCAGCTCGGATACAGACATGGAGTGTAAGCAAAAAAAAAACAAAGCAAACAGAAATGTGGCGTGACACACACCAAGCAATAATTATGCAGTTTCAAGTTAACAAAGTGGTTATAAACTATGCATCAGGTATTTGGTATGATGCTTCATTTCTAGGTAGAAGCAAGGAGAAATTATGCATTCATTTGATTATATTACTTTTAAGGCAGGTAAAGTATGATTGATGGTAAGAACTGAGACATCTATTTTTGATATATGGGTTGCTGCAAACAATTTATCGGCCCATGAAATATGAAAGGTCCAGCTTATCATGTCAGCAACACCTTAAAAGAAGGAGATCAACAGTTGTGGTGGATATACAATGGGCACAAAATGCAGAAGGGTGCAGTATCATTGTCCAAACATGTCACAAGAAAGAAAAGGCAGCACATCAAATTTTCCAAACATTGTCTGCGAGCACTCATACAGTATAATGAATATTATACCTTATCAAACTTCTCAACAAGAATCAGAGCTTTCATAAGTGTTGTATAAGTAACCACATCTGGCTTCAAATCCTGCAGTTAGAGGACCAATGGACATTTTATACGAGGGCAAGACAAGCAGATTCAACAAGGAAAATAGATACTCTGTGGGTAACTATTAACTACAACTTACATTTTCCTTCATGTACTGCAACACTACGAAAGCTTCAACATCCCTCCTATCCTTTCCAAATGCATTAATCAACGAATTGAGAGCTAAGAGACTAGGCTTTAGGCCATCATCCCTCATTGCCCAAAATGCACTTACAGCTTGATCAGACAAACCCTGTGAGAAAATGGAATGGGAGATCATTAGGAGGACAGAACAGTAGATCCTATGTATATCAGAGTTCCCATTTGCAAGAAAAGGGTATAGAACGCATTTATTTGACCTCCTTACTGTCTACTTTGTGCATACCAATATCTGAGCTTGATCTTCTGAGTTTAGAAGCCACCAGTGAATTGAAGATAGCACAATTATAAAACAAGTGATAAACTGCACAACCTTCCCAATTGCATCAGAACTATGTGTCTTGGTAAGGTTGACAGTGTCATCTTACTAAACATTAAAATGATGTGTCAGTGATCTCAAGTGCACAGCAACTGTAATGTAGAAGTTCATCAGTAATTATCTAAAATATTAGCATGTTCTCCTATGTCCTGCCCATACAGTGTGCATGAAAATGATAAGTCGGACATCTAGGCACATGATCATGGATATATAGCTTATTCCCGGTAAAGATCTTATATTTTGATGCACAAGTTTATTTGTATACCCGCAACGAAAATAGTCCATGTGGCCAAGACTATGACTATAATATACCATCGTCTGACTATCAGTAACCATATGAATAAAGCATTTCGCAAGATCCCATGAAAAAGTAATCATATAATGGAGTTGATGTCAGTGCCAAGGCTGTTGACTTACCCTCTGTGCATAGGCATTTAGCAAAGCATTGTACATAGTAGAGGATGGTTTCAGTCCTGCAGCCTTCATATCATCCAAGCACTCAATTGCATCATCAAACCTACCTGATTTCCCGTAAATATCAATAAGGGTAGTGTATGTCACGGCATTAGGCAATAAACCCTGACTCCGCATATTTGTCAACAAATTCTTCACATCGTCCCATCTCTCCTGGTCCCCAAATGAATTAATCATAATGTTAAATGTAGTATTACAAGGCAAGTAGCCTTTTTCCATCATTTCCTCAAACAACTCCTCCGCTCTATCATGCTTCCCTGCCTTACAATGACAGTCTACAAGTGTATTCCAAGTAATTGTGTCAGGCTCTATCCCTTCCGATAACATCCTATCAAAGGTAGCCATGGCATGATCAAGACAATTGAACTTGCCAAAAGTATCAATCAAAACATTATAAAATATCCTATCAGGACGCACCCCACTGTCCTCCATTTCCCTTAAAACCTGAAAAGTTTTCTGCCACTCCCCTTTATCCCGATAACTCGCCAAAATCCGACTAAAAACATATGCATTAGGCTGCACATTACTCGCTTCCATTTCCTTCAACACAATCCTCGCACTCTCCCATCTCTCCGCATTCCCATACGCATCAATCAACAAACTATAAGTCTGTTCATTTGGCAAAACACCACTCCTCTCCATCTCCGAAACAACAAACTCTGCGTCTCTCAACAAACCCGCTTTCACATACCCTCTAAGAAGTGCATTATACGCCCTGGTCCTCGGTTGCAATCCATTGTCTCTCATTTCTTCAAAAATTGCCTCCGCTTCCTCTGTCCTACCACAATTCCCCAAACCCCAAATCACTGTCACAAGCGTGGCAGTTTTCACACTCAATCCACTTCCTTGCACCACACCCAAAAACTCCAACGCTTTATCTAAATCCCCAGCTTTCGAAAACCCAACAATAATATCATTCCATAACTGCACATCAACTTCAAGCTTATCACGATCAATTTCCCTGTAAATCTTTTGCAAAATCGAAGAATTTGCTCTGTTATTCTTCATTAATGACCTAATTATTAAACTATAATTAACCAAATCCGAAGGATAACCGTCCTCCCTCATTCTACATATCAAATTAAGCGCTTTTTCAATATCATTATTCCGTGCACACGCGCTAATCAGGGCATTATAAGTTAATGGAGTCAAATTTTGCTTTTGAGAGAGCAAAAAGGCCTCGTATAGTTTCTCTGACTGACCAAGTGCGTGGATCAAAATAGAGTAGAGCAGCTCGTAAGAGAAACAGAGGTTATGCTTTTGAAGCCAAGAAACGACAGCGTAAGCGAGAGGAATAGAGGAAGAGGAAGTACAGAGAGATTTTAATAGGGAGTGCCAGAGTGGACCAGGGACTACACGGTATGACTCGGCGAGTTGGAACTCGGTGGAGTCTAATGATGTAGGAGAGGCTGAGTCGGAGTCCGAGTCGGTGGAAGTGGAAATTTTGTTGGAGAGGTAGTTGATGAGTGGAGTGAAGTCGTAACGGAGGCTTTGGAGAGGGAGAATGTCGTCGTCGTCGTCGTCGTCGTTGTAGTAGTCTTCGATGTCATTTTGTGAAGTTTCGTGATGTCGTTTTGAGTAAGGGAAGGAGGAGTCGGTGAGATTTGTGGCGGTGAGGGCAGTGGTGGTGGGAGTGGCGGCGAGTTGTGGTTGGAGGATACGGTGGTGGTGCTGGAAGATTGGAGAAGTTATGGAAATTGAAGGGAAACGATTTGGGAGAGGTTGCGGGAACAGAAGCATTTTAGGTTTCTCTTTTCCGAGAGAGAGTGATAGAGAGGCTGAGGGTAGAGATGGCTTAACGGGAAGCGAGAGGTGTTGGTTTATCCGGTTTGGATATTTTATGCCTTTTGGTGGTGAAGAGGACGAAGACAGATTTTCATTGTATGGCCCCTGAAGTTTTATAATTTAATTAATTAATCCCTTAAGTTTGGTTTTGGACATGACAACTTCATTTTCTAAATGAAAGATTGTAATAGCCGCTGCAAATTGAAGCCATTGTTTCAATAACCGGACAAGCCTTACGGGTCAATATAGGACCTGGTCGGACTCGGATTTACATTTGTCTAAGTTAAAAAAATAAAAATTATTTGACTCACTTGACTATTAAGTTTTTAATTTAAAAAATAGATCAAAATAATATAATTTTAATTTTTTAATTTTAATTTTTTTAAATTGACTCAATCCTTTTATAACTCAAGCCTAGTAGCAGATGAGTTCTTTTAAAATATGATTGAAACATGGGAGTTCAAACTTCAAAGTAATATGGTTTGTTTTTTTTTTTTTTTATTAATTAGAAATATTTGGGTTAATTCGATTAATTCTTTAAAAATTTTAAAGTTAATAATTATGCAAGTTTTTAATAACCTTAAAATTTATAACACTCGAATTAATAATATCTGAAAAACAAATTCAAAATCTAACCAGATGAGTTATACACCTCAAAATCTTCAAGGTAGTATAATTAATCACCATAAACAGCATTGTTTTCTCGACTTTAATCAGAAATAGTATCTCCCCTAGTTTTGCAAAACCCTATACACAGAGACTGAAATAGGAGGAAAGGGTTTTTGGTTGTCCTACTTCACAAAAATCCTCCATTAGCCATGGGAGGATCCAGAGCTTTATATACTATTAAGAAAAAACAAAAGAGATCTGTATGGAATGGTAAAGCTCTATATATTTTATTGATAAAAAAAAAAAAGGCCGATAAAATAGTATCATATAAGATATTTTCTCAGCTAGAAAATCAGTAACCAAATTCCTAGAGACTTGGTCAAACCTACTACTGACCAGAGCTTTCAATAAATATAAATGAATATGAAATAAAACATTTAAATTTTAACACTCTTTTTTAAACTGAAATCTATATAAATCAGTTTAAAATAAATTCAACCCTCTGTAAATTTCTCATTTACAGCAGCACGTGAACAAACTCCGAATAGACCGTGTAGCTTCACAAATATAGTCAACTTGAGAGGCCTGTATATCTGCAACTTGGTTTTTACTTCGACAGTAAATCGATTTGATTGTTCCATCATTGTTGAGATCTCTTAAAAAATAATACCTCACATCAATATGTTTGCTTCTTCCGTATGGCACATGATTCTTGAAGAGTCTGATTTCTGAGTTGTTGTCACAAAAAAAATTGTAGTGTTTCCAACTTGCTTGAACCGTAGCTCTTCAAGAATTCTCCCCGGCCAGATAACCTGACAAGCACTAGCTGTTGCAGAAATAAATTCAGCTTCTGTAGCTGACAATGTAACAAATAGTTGCTTTTTAGAAGACCACGAAACGGCCTCTGTGCCCAACATAAAAACATGTCCTTGCAAAATTCTTAGATATGGAGCAAGAGAAAAGGATGACTGTATACCAGCAGGCCAATACTCGAGGCTTCATATTAAGGAAGTACCTACTCTTGTTGCTTCAAAGTTATGTTTGCTTGCAAAGAGAGCACATGTGATAGCATCTGGCCTTTTTCAGCATGAATCCAAGATGTATGTTCTTCACTTTAGGTATTCTGGTGTTTACACTGCTGTTTACAGTTTTCAGTTCTTCAGAAATCGTCTACATTACTTTAATTTCTCTCACAATATGTTTTTTCAATGTTTTTCATCATTAAGAAGCATGATACCTGTGATGCTCCTATCAAAGCCAAAGAAGAACTAGTATTTCATGTTGGTTTTCGGCAGTTTGTTGCTAGGTAATATCATTGGCCTACTGAAGTGTTGCAATTTTGCCCTTCTGTATGTCTAGATGCATGCCTTCTGCAATTTGACACTGTTTGCTTTTCAGGCCTATATTCTCCACCGATGATTTGAATTCAGACAAGCACAAGATGGAGAGGTATACGAAATGTGTCACTGGTGCTTGCAGCCTGTTGAAGTGTATACGAAATGTGGTCACCATGGTCGGATTAAGGAACCTGTTGGCACACATGGTATGATTTTTTTGTCTATCTAGCCTAAACTTTGAAGGGATCGGATTCCATTTTCATCCAAAGCAGGATTCCAGCATTAAGTTTTCTTATGTAGCGGGCATCTTATGTTCCATCAGATGATATAAATGATGTGGTGTCTTTTAGTTTTTTGCTGGTAACTTCTGTGATTTATGCTCAGGGGCTATAAAGTACACTTTCAATGGGATCCTTCAGCAGCATGACACTGTTCGCATGAGCTTGTATAAACGTGCATATCCCAGAACACAGGTTCCCAATTCTTGATACTTGATCATGCAGTGGCTGTTTCTCCATCATATAAACAATAACAGCTATGGTTGTTCGTGGGAATGAAGCTCTGGTTCAGATTGTCGATTCATTTTCTTGATTTCTGGGAAGCTACAAGCAGTTGAGTCACATGGATTCACTGCAACTTCCCCGTCTGTATGTGCTCTGCCCTCGATTTATTTTTATATTTAATTTTTTAGTAGTGCGACAGTGGAAAGCATACTTTTAGGTTTGCCCAGATGTAGGCAGCAGGGATGAAAAGAAGTTGGGGAGGGGAGCGAAGCAGAGTATAGGAAAGAACAAGATTTATCTGAGTTATCTTGTTGCATTCCTTCGATCTTTGATCTTTGATCCTCCATGTGTGGCTGCACTATTTCTTTTCATGTCAACAATTGAGAGGTGTTTCAAGATGCATAATGACATTGCAGATATTGAGAATGATTTTGCTGACAATCTTATTACAACTTCCTTAAAAATGACTGCTTCTGAAAAGCATCTTTAACTACATAAATTTAACTCAAAATCTGCAACTAGTATTTGATCAAAGGATTATCAATAATTTTAGAAATCCAATCTCCTGTGGCAAGGGAAAAGAATCATACTGGCATTGAGCCTGCTTCAAGATATGAACTCAACAGCAATATCTGCCACGTGATCAAATCCAATATGAAGATCACTATGCTCCTGCTTGGTCAACAAAAGTCATTAGCACACCTATGCAACTGGTTAAACATTTTCTCCAGGTGGTAACTCTGCAAGCTTTGGAGGTGCACCAAGTACTCGTTCCATGTCAAAACGGACTTCAATGTTGCGAATGCTGTACCCAACCACCATCAACCAATAAAGCAGCTTTACAAGCTCTGGTGCACTAGTCTCTGTTACAGATGTCTGCAATTGGAATCGAAGTCAAGAATGCATGGCTCTTTAAGTTTGCTCAGAAAAATCAAACGATTATTCAAGAAATACAGTGATATTATAATTGTTCCGAAGTATCTGCATCTAAAACTAATTCCTTTCATCAGCCTTGTCCTGAAAGGTTCAATGCACTACACTTGCTCAAAAGATATCTAAGAATGGTACAGAATTCATAAATGATATGGTCAATGCTTGCTTGATATCAAATAAAATCCAGGGAAGAAAATGCAACTACCAGATATTCAATGGGACACAATCTCTAATACGAATGGCTTTAAATTATCCCCTTTCTTCATGTAAATAAGGTTATGCCCTTATTGAGAATAAGCAACTATCACAAAAACACAAATAAATAGAACATTTATTTGCAAGGGTTGAAGAAATGCTTGACTATTCATCCAAATTGATTAGTTCATAATCAGATATAGAACCTTTAACCACTCTATTTACATAAACAATCTTTTTGAAAAATGAGCATGTTTTCTTTTTACTAATACGAATCCTATTCATAGCAGTAAATCAAGAAATTTGAGTCGGTTTTCAGGGAAACCTTCATTTGGTCGGGACCTGAAACAGCCAAAAGACGCTTGATGAACGTGTTCATTGCAAGAACAGCATCCTCTCCAGCACTGCTTGTCAAATCCTGCAAAATCATAAACAAGCAATTTGAAGTGAAAATGTGGAAATAAAGTCAAAGTTACTCCATACAGCCTGGCAATCTGGAAGTGGGAAGCAAGGTGGTTGCAGGAGTATATTTTCTATACACTTCTAGTCTTTCGTTACTTTATGAAAGAAAAACATTCCAAAAGTAAAATTTTGAACCTTTCAAAAATGAGAAGGCAAAAACAAGTGTTCTTTAGATGGCATTCAAAGTAATGGGCACTGGTATGCAAGAATAATAAACTATTCAACTAGCTTGGGTGCGGTGCATCTCGCCAAGCAGAAACCTGACAGTAACTGTTAGCTGCATTAATTGACCGAGGCACCAAGCCAGGATACATCAAAAAGCAGTAACTATATTTACCTTCAAATTTAGGGGCTCAAGAGACTTGAGATATTCCAATAATTCATTCTGTCCATTTGCAGATTTTCTGCCAACTTGACTATTGAGTTCTTCAATCTCCGCTTCAAGTAACTCGATGTATTTTTTAGCATCAATTCTTTCAGGGCCGGAAACATTATTCCACCGAATAACTTCACCAGACACATTTTTCTGTGTACCAGGTGCATAATCTGGCTCATCCTGAACAGTCATAACATCTACTTATATACTGGGAAAAGAATGATATTTTTTTGTCAAAACAAAGATAAAGTTATATGCCCCTTTAAGACAGAGATAATGTTAAACTTGTAGACCCATTAAACCTATAGCAGTGAATTGTATCTTCAGATTTCAACAAACCAATTACCTTCTTTTCTTCTTGTGCATCAGGAAGTGCAACCTGCTCCAAACTTTGTTGCAAATCCAACCGGTATTGTGCATTCTTGAACATATAGCCCGTCATCATAACACTATACATGAGCTGCGCAAGATTTTCAGCCACCTGAAACAAAAAAGCCCAAACCGACCTCTCTCAATACCAAAATGCCTGCAGTTTTCAACACTAAACAATGAATTTCCAAATGCGCAATCCCAGTCAAACACAATATACTCACAGTAGTAACTGTTACAGCGAAAAACTGCGGAGGCAGAGTCCCAATCATATTAGCCACTGTCTGTCTCATCGCATCAACAACCTAAAAAAATGACAAGGATGCTTCATATCCATATTTCCACTACAAACAACGCTAGAGAAACTGAAGCAATGCCTAAAAGCCAATGAAATGATGCCAAGAATAATAATAAAAAAAAGCAAAACCTGCTGGGGTGCTCGTTTTACAAAAAGCTCCATGAACTCAGGCTGAACATTTTTGACATATTCCAATAGAATTTCCCTCCTGGTCTTTGGCTTTTGATTTCAAAAAAGAAAACCCAAAATTCCATTTCAGTCAGTTTCCACTAAAAAGTAAAGCAATTCATTCAAGAACTACAGGAGATTGATACAATTACCATAGTACCATTAGGCGGCTTGGCGTCACCAGAGTTATTGTTATTAGAAGAAGAGTCATTCTTAGAAGAATCGTAAGCCTTAACTCGAAAGCCAAACCTCCTTTCACTACAGTAGCTCCCCTTGTTTCCTGGAAAACAAACTGAAGAACATAGTCGAGATCGAGTCGAGACAAGAACTGTTGAGCTGTTCGAAGAAGAAGATAATTTAGATACAAAGGAGCCCGTCACTGTCAACGAGACCATGGCCAACTCGGTGACTCAAACTCAGTTACTTGTTTGCTGAAATGGCCTGTTCCTGAAGTGTTTTTTTATAGTTTTTCCATCGACGGAGGTAGAGTGTACAAGAGTGGAGGAGGAGGAGGACGGGAGTTTTCACTTTTCAGAGATGAGGGTTTATTTTGTGGGTAGAGGGGGAGAGCGGTTGCACTATGGAAATGTGAGGTGGTTTGTAGGGGATTGGTGTGGTGGAGGGTCGGATGGTTGGTGGTTGCTTCAGGTGTTTTGTCTGTTCTATTTGTAACCGTTGATTTGAGGACCTTATGACTTGGAAAGGTTATGGGAGCAGGTGGATAAATGAACCAGGACCCTTGTTTTGGACTAATTTATAAACCTAGGGCAGATAATCTCATTTTTATTTATTTGTTTTGGAGAAAAATAGTGTTTTTTAAAACAATATTCAAAAACAAATTTAATTCTCGAATAATGTATAAATATCTTTGCCTTAATATTAAAAAACAAAATTAAAATTTATCCAATATCATTTTCTTCAACAAGTCATATCGCCTGAAATTATAATAAAAGTTATAATGTGAATTTTTGAATTTATATGTATCAATTTTATATACTAGAAGTATATATTTTTTTAACATAAATTACTTCTTGTTATATATATATATATATATATATATATATATATATATATATATATATATATTATGATAAGCACTATAATATTAACTTTTAACTTTTAATTCATATATATCAATGCCAGATACCAAAATTTATTTTCTAGTAGGATGTTAAAAAAATTATATATTAAGATTTTGTTAAATTATTTTTATATTCATGATTTTGCCTTTATACGATTTTATTCCCTACAAGCTAACCCTGAGAATTTTCCACGTGAAAGAAAAGGTACTAAACTTAAAATTGATCGGGGGATTTAAAATACAGGTTTTTATTGATTTACAATAATAGTAAATAATATTTTAGAATATTAATTTATTATAGGACGCCACTGATCATCAAGACAGTTTGGCCGAGTGGTCTAAGGCGCCAGATTTAGGCTCTGGTCCGAAAGGGCGTGGGTTCAAATCCCACAGCTGTCATTTGTTTTTTCAGTTTTTATTTTGTTTTATTTGATGCTAAGAATTAAGTCCGGCAAATCTGACAATCTTTTTAATCTGTTCGTGACGCCATTATTTTTTTAAATTTATTTTTGATATTAATATATTAAAATATAAAAAAAATTAATTTAAAATAAAAAAATTAATTTTTTTTTAAAAAAAGAACGACCAACACATCTTAAAAAAGTTTAATATTGTGACCCCACAAGGAAAAAATTATCTGATTAGTTTTTATTTTTATATTTAAGTTCACATGTAATTATGTTTTAAATTTTAATTTTATTAAAATTAAAATAATTTATTTTTTATTTATCAAGACCTGTTTTTTATTTATTTTACATTAATCTCACAATAATTTTAACAAAATATATATTTTTTAAACCACAACTAAAAATATTTTCTAAAAACTTATTTTTCTAACAACAACCATACGAGTTTGGATATCATTCCTCTGTTACTAATTAATTAAATCAATTATTGGAGATCGAGAATCAAAATAATTAATTAATGAAATCATTAGTTTTTCAGCAGACCACTTTAGAGTTCAAACTTGTGATTGTTTTTTCATAGAATTCCCTGGCCCTCTCGCTCTCCCGACCATGGATGTTTTTTATTTTGTGGCTGTGACGATCCTCGAGCATTTGCTTATTCTTTGTCAAAAGGTGAAGAAGCCATGCTGGTGCTGCTGGTTTGAAGAGGGTGAGGATCCCTTGACAATATATAGAACTAAGGTTACAGATAAAGGGATTTGTTCTGAACTTTTACAGATCGATCTTACACCTTTTATGAATTTTTCAGGTGATCTTTTATCTCCCAGGTTTTCAGGATTAACTCAATAAGTTTGGATATCAATCGAAACTAAGTTTTAGTTTTGTTTTTTTATGTTTATATATATATATATATATATATATATATATATATATATATATATATATATATATATACTAGCTTCGAGATCTGAATCTAATAGATTAAATATTCGAATATACTTTTTTTTATTATTAAAACAATGCTTAAAATTTCATATTAAATCATTAAACTAGTGGAAAATGATATTGTTATAAATGGAATAACCACAGCTTAAGTGGATGACACCAAAAACATCCATGGAGTAGAGTGACAAAATATACTCAACCCTCCAAACATTTCCTCGTAGCCTTTGCATGATTTTGGCGACAATTGCTTTTTGGGTCCTTGGCATGAGATGTGAGCCTTTCATGCCTTCTGGGTCTTTGGCATGAGGTATAAGCCTCTCAGCATTCCCACGTAAGCAATTCGATTTTTTTTTATATTTTTTAATAAAAAATACTTTAAAATATAATTGTTCATATAATTTTAAATATGCTGTAAATAAAATAAACAAACAGTTATTTCCAGCTAAAACTTACCATTGATGGCAGTAAACCAACAAATCCTCCACAGCTCACGTGCTCTGGACCTGTCAACTCCAGATTCTCACTGACCACTAGGCATACTGGCAGTCACCATATTCTTTTCTGGCTTTGCCAATTGGATACAGCTTAAGCCCCGCTGGCATCCACGTGGAGTATACTAATTACAAGATTAAAAAAAAAAAAGAATTAAACTTCTCTGATTACGTTATTACCTCAACAAAATTAAAAAACAAAAAAGCAAACATAAAAAAAATCCGAGGTATTGTTTTTAAAATATTTTTTATTTAAAGATATATTAAAATAATATTTTTTTATTTTTTTAAAATTATTTTTAATATCAACACATCAAAATAATTAAAAAATATTAAAAAATTATTAATTTAAAATAAAAAATAAATTTTTTAATTTTTTTAAAAATATTTTTTAAATACAAAAACAAATAAAAATTTATTATGCGGGAGAGTTAATAAAAATAAATATAATGTAAGAGGTGATGGTTATATAATAGATTAATTTTTTAAAATCATAAAATATACTTGTTATTAGACATGTCAAGTAAGCAATTTACAATTAACAAACAGAAAAATTTATATTATTTTGATGGCATCATTTAGATAAAAAAAAATATAGACACGTAAGAAACTTGAAAGATGACCAGCACAATGTATCGGTGTTTCTCCTCTTTTCAATTAACATGATTTATTCTTATAAACCCTGGCTCCTCATTCAGGAAATGCTGGAGTCATAGCAAGCATATCCGCTTTCGCTCTTCCTCACTCCACACGCCATTTTTTAGAGAGGGAAAAAAATCACTTCCGTAATAATGGCGTTTCACCGGCGGCGCAACCACTATTACAACCGTTTCCGGTCTATTCTTCCTCTAATATTCTCTATTTCTGGAGCTCTTCTCATTCTCTTTGCCCTCCTCTCGTTTCTCGCTCCTACTCCGATTGATTCTAATAATCCCCAACATACGAACTCGGTATTGTATCGTACAGTATAGTACATTTCTCTATACGTATACGCACGCGTATAAATATACGATTATGAACTTTTCTTACTTGTCTCCGTCTTCTTTTGTATTCAGCTGTACGCTAGGAATGGTGTTGTTGAAGATACGATTGGACAATCTGTTCTTCACGTACCGGTTAGGGCTTTGCCTCTCTTTTTTATTATTATTAATGATGCCATTATTATTTTTTGCTTATTGTTTTTAGTGCTTGGGTAATAGAAAAAAGGAAGGACGGATCGTGATATTTGGAGCTCGAAAAATTCGTTATATTACTATGGATGCAGCAATGCTAGCATCAAGTTTGCAAGTAAGTGTATTGAGCAGAGAATTATTATTATTATTACAAAACAGCAATCTGAGCTACTAGCATTGGATGAGTTGTTGCTCGTTTTTATTTGGTTTTTGTTGAATTGTAAAATGTGGCTTCTTTAAGAGTTTCTTGTTTATTTGTAAATCTTTTATACTGAGGTTTTTAATTCATTTTGTAGATGCTGATGCTGTTACACAGCCCAATCGGTACTTGCTGATTGTTACTAGTGGAGGCTTAAATCAGCAAAGGACTGGGGTGAGTTTCGAGCTTATGTATTGTTTAATAGTTGATTATTTGAGGAAATAGATTTTTGTTTCTCTGTTTTGAGGTTTCAGTTTATGGGTTATCAGGGATGATCATGTAACTGAGGTTGTTTGAAAGTTTGCTGCCTCTTGCTTGGAATACCGGGTCTATTATACAAACCTAATGCCCCCCCCCGATCACTTTAGTACATGTTGAAACATCTTGAAAAAAGCTGAAGCAAAATGGTGGACTCAGAAGGGGAAAACCTTTGAGATTATGGAAACAACTTCCGCCACATTAAAATAGTTCAAAGTGCTGCAAAATGCACAGACCAAGATCATTCAGTCACTCATGGGCACACTACGCTAACTTGTGATGCACTCTGCTAAATATTTGTGCATATTAATCACAAACCGAAGGAAAGCTCTATTTTGTCTATACCTTAGCATACATTTACTTGGAGGCAATGTTTTGCACCAAATGTGCAAGACCCACTTTTATAGCTGTTAGTTGTCTGTGAGCTACCAACTTTAAATGCATATAGTGTGTTTTAGGAGGGTTGGCAGTGGATGGAATAAAACAATGTGGCAGAAGTTTTTGGTGGACAGTAAAATTCCAGAGTATGACTCGAGGGATGAGAGAGATTGGGAGAATTGTAGAGGGTGATCAGAGAACTGTTAATAGTGGCTCTTACTAGATTGACATTCCTTGAATCATCATAAACATGTTTGCGTGTTAATACAGAATTAGAGAAACAGTCTGAGTTGCTTATTCTCTGCAAGGCATTCATTTTAACTTATATTGGCTGTAATATTGGGATCGAATGATGCTCTTACGCATGCTTTTTTTTTTCTTTCTCTTTACTGACTTTCAGGTCATGTTTTCATGTTGCTGCAGTGCATAATGATTATTTATCACGTGATTAATATTTTGCTGTTGGCATTGATGATTCACTGAACACTTTTGCAGATTATAGATGCTGTTGTTGCTGCTCGTATCTTGAATGCCACTCTTGTTGTTCCACGGCTTGACCAGAAGTCTTTTTGGAAAGATTCAAGGTTCGTTATTGAATGAGTATAACCGAAACCTTTGCTTGGAATCTTATTTGCAACTATTGGTAGGCATTTCTGTTGTAATATTATGACTGTTATGTTACTTTGTCTTTTGCAGTGATTTTCCAGAGATTTTTGATGTTGATTGGTATATTTCTTCTCTGTCAAAGGATGTCAAAATCATTAAATCTCTCCCTAAAAGGGGAGGGAAAACTTGGATTCCACGCAACATGCGCGTTCCAAGGAAGTGTAGTGAGAGATGTTATCAAAACCGTATCTTACCTGTTCTTTTGAAAAGGCATGTAAGTTCTCATTTCTCTGCAACCTTCTTCTGATTGCTTTTATATTTTACAATTTTTTACCATGCAATATTAAGTTGCAGAGTTCTTCTTGTTTATGTTTGTATCCTTGCTTCTCTGGTCTTGCAACTACACCAATAGTTTGTCAAATAAGTCATGTTTAATAGGTAATAACATCCTAGTTGCTTGCCTTGAGAACCATTAGGCGTGGGATAAAAATTGTGTTTGTTAAGTCATATGAATCATTATCAATTAAAGGGGATATACAAATACTCAAGTGCTGACTTAAACTATTTGGATATTATGGAGGAAGTTTGATAGCATAAAATTTGACAAAACCTTTCCTTGATCCAATTTTGAACTTAAAAATATTTTTGTTTTAAGTAGAATCTACTAATGAGACTCCATATGGATCTATTACTTTTTCTGTGCTATGTTGATTAGGATGCATACCTTTATTTTATGCACTCTGTTTCCTGGCAATGTTTTTGTTTATTTTAAGAATGACTTGACTTCCTGGACTTAATTTTATGACAGGCAATTCAGCTCACGAAGTTTGATTATAGAGTCGCAAATAGGTTGGATACCCAATTGCAAAAGTTGAGATGTAGAGTCAACTACCATGCCTTGAAGTTTACTGATCCTATTCTTCGAATGGGTGAGAAATTGGTCCATCGAATGAGGATGAAAAGCAAGCATTTCATTGCCTTGCATCTGAGGTATTCTAATTCACTTTCTGCTAAAACTGGCTGTATTTCTAAGTATTAACCTGCTATTTGAAGAGTTTCACCTATTGCCTGATAAGGGGAGCCAATGGACTCCATATATGATCCATGTGAGCCCCACTAATGTGATCTATGGTTATGGTAGGGAAACTATCATAACTGTACAGTTTAGCTTCAGCATTCTGGTTTTCTCTGCATTATTAAATTGGATTATGCGTCCTTTGTCCACTTATTACAATAAAATGATCTTTTCTCTTTCTATTTCCTGGGTTTATTTGTTAGCATGCATATTTTGACCCCATAGTTGAAACCATGCATCTGAATCTCATCACCTGAACTGATCAAAGGCTGCCACTTTGTTTGTACTTGTTTTGTGGCCTGTGCATTTGTACCCACAGTCAGTCACTCCTGTGCTTGTTAGTGGTTACAGATTACTGCGTCAGTCACTCCTGTGCTTGTTAGTGGTTACAGATTACTGCGTGAGACTTAAAATTACAAATACGAAATCAAAACACGTCTACCTTGTTTGCTCTAGTTAAATAGTCAATAAAAACATGAATGTTTGAGAGCATTAATTGGATTTTAATGATCAGGTGACTGGCCTAAGACCAAGTGTGCTTTTGGCAGGCCACAAAACCCAATTTCTGGATCATAGGTTATACGTGCATAATGAGAAGCCTGTTTTTATTGGATTTATAATTCCAACTGATGAATTCTAAATTCAAGAAGCCTAACTTACTTGGGACAAACACAATTACTTTTTCTCAAGCAGCCAAATTATTCTTGCTATAGGTTTGAGCCCGATATGCTGGCATTCTCTGGATGCTATTACGGTGGAGGTGACAAGGAAAGGAAGGAACTTGGTGCAATAAGGAAGAGGTGGAAAACTTTACATGTAAGGCTCAACTGATGTACTCTTCCACCATCAATTTAAAACAAATAATCACCCTACTTTCATCATCATGATATTGACAACCCGAAGTTCAGTTTTCATTGAAATTACTTAATTCTGAAGCATTTGGAAATTTGATTTAGTGTTGAATCTAAACCTAAGTGAATTTTACTTCCTTGGGTGAATTATTTGGCTTCTTTTATGTGTGTTTGTACTCTGGATCTGGAGCATCTAATGTGTCTATGAGTTTTATCTTCGTACATTTGCAGGTAAGTAACCCTGATAAGGAAAGGAGGCATGGAAAATGCCCGCTGACTCCAAGAGAAGTTGGCCTTATGTTGAGAGCTCTGGGTTATAGCAGTGACATTCATATTTATGTGGCATCCGGAGAAGTGTATGGAGGGGAAGAGACATTGGCACCCCTAAAAGCACTCTTCCCAAACTTCTATACAAAAGAGACTTTAGCCAGCAAGGAGGAGCTGGAGCCATTTTCTTCATTTTCTTCAAGGATGGCTGCACTCGACTTCATTGTTTGCGATGAAAGTGATGTATTTGTTACCAACAACAATGGTAACATGGCTAGAATATTAGCTGGAAGAAGGTACTTTGACTTCTCCATCTCTTTTCTTCATTCTTCTTTGACTCCTTTTCTTCTGTCATTAGGGACTAATTTTTAAATTTCCTTAAATTGCAGGAGATATTTTGGACACAAACCTACCATTCGTCCAAATGCGAAAAAGCTATATAGATTGTTCTTGAACCAAACAACCATGTCATGGGAAGCATTCACCTCTAAAATGCGTACTTATCAGAGGGGCTTCATGGGGGAGCCAAAGGAGGTGAGGCCGGGTAGGGGAGAGTTTCATGAGAACCCACACACCTGCATTTGTGAAGATTCTGAAGCCAAAGCAAAGAAAGATTCAGGACCTGGAAAATATGGAAAGGGGTATGATGATGTATTAGGCGACGATGAGCCAGAATTGCCTGATCCTGATGATGATGGATACCAAGATGGCCCTCAAGAGAAAGAACAGTTCAATGGAACAGGTATGGATTATGACGGAATCACCAATGAAGAACCCGAGTTGGAAGAAATTCTTTCAGACTAGACAGTGCTACACTGGGTTCTTTGCTGTGCTTAAACAATTCTTTTGTTGAATGGTCAAAAGATCATGCTGCATATGCCCAACCTGCTGTTTATAAAACTGCCTGGATTGAGATCCCCAAAAGCCCCCCCGGAACATCGCAACAATATCAAGACACAACCCTGAGCTGTTTTAATGAGTTATGACTTAGGAACATCTCCCGTAAGGTGTGATCTTGAGTTCAACATCATACCTTTCACGAGGCTTCAGAGTTCAGCCTCTTTGCAGTGAAATTCGGGGAACGGGTCTGAAGACGCAGTCTAAGAAGGGTTTTCAGAACCCTTCTTGGTTTTAGACTTCTGCTAGATTGATGACTGTCTGTTTTAGTGTTTTAAGAGTGAGATTAGTGTCCCGCAAAGCTGTTCTCTTCCCAGAGGCTGTTAAGCAGCGACACGTGTGTGTACATTGCTGATTGGAATTTTTCTTTTTTGACATATTTTCTTTGGAGACTAGTCATCAGTGATAGTTGGAGAATTTGTTGTAAAAACTAGAATATAGAAAATCTTGGTAGTTTATGAAATTGATAGCTTGAGAACTAGCATTTCGATAGCAGTTCTCAAGGGTTCCGTACTGCTCTTACCGTTCCTTATCCTAGGGGAATCTAGTTCACCATCTAATTGATTTATAAGAGTTTTACTGATTTTGGATGGTTCTGTTTTGTATTCGATCAGAGCTCATCAATAGCAGCGCCTGTTTCCAAATGTAAAGGGATTGAGAATTACTTTCGGAATAGTTATTAGGCCCCTTTTCTCGGATCAATTTACACGTCGATATCTTCTTCACAGCAATACCAGTTTTTTTTTTTAAAAAAAAAAAAAATTCCCTTGTTCGTGTAAAAGTAATGAAACCCATGAATAGATATCGTAAATTCATAACAACGAGACTAGGGCCCTGGCCCTCATGCTCTCCCTCATCGAGGTCACTCAGAGCAAGCTAGCTCTCTCGCCTTCATTCTGGCTTATCTCAAACCGAACCACAATAAGTGGGCCTCATTGAGCCCACCCTTTCTAGACAAACATCGTTCCTTAACGGGCCTACAAGACCAACCGGGAGAAAACAGAAAGAAAAATCAACAGGTTGCATGAAGAAACGTAGATAGCTCCTCTCTGCTCTCATCGTCGCAAGCAAAAAAAAATGCAAGGAGGATCAACTGGCATTGGCTATGGCCTCAAATATCAGGTGGTCACCATTCCAAAACCCTAACTCACTCGCTATTTCTTCAAATCTAACCCTAATCTCGTTCAAAAAATTCAATGTCCTTCAGGCAAGGTGCATATCAGATGTGAAGGCAGACACGGATCACACCAGCTTCATCACTGGAACTCTCAGTCTCAGAGAAGAAAACGAGGTCAAAACTATTTCTGATTTTTTGTTTTTTGTTGTTTGTTGACTATTTTCTTGGATCTAATGAGTGAAATTGTAATGAGGAATAGGTGCACTTGCTTAGGTTATCTGCAGGCGGAACTGAATTGATATGCGAAGGATTGTTTTCGCACCCTGAAGAGATCTGGAATCTCTCTTCCTGTCCTTTTGATCAACGTGTTTTCTCCACTGTTTTCTCCTCTGGTATAATCAAGCACTTAGTTTTTTTTTTAATTATGTTTAAACAATTCAATTAGAGCGTGATCGATGCATTACTGTGCGTATGTGAGCTGAATTAGTCTGGTTTGATGGGATTTTTTGGATTGAAGGTGAGTCATTTGGAGCAGCAGTGTGGCAGATTCCTGAGTTATATGGGCAGTTAAATTCTCCGCAATTGGAAAGGATTGCGTCTCTTGATGGACATGTTGGGAAGCTTAATTGGTGAGTTTGAAGTGTTCATGTGATGTGTGTTTTATGATGTGGGATTTTGAGTTCTGTTCTTAACTTGTGGATATTTGGATCCTTACATGGTTTTGTTGTTTGTCGCAATTGCCATATGTGGGTACCCAACAGTGTCCTATGGTGGCCATCGGGAAGGAATGATAAGTTGATAAGCATTGATCAGGAAAATATCTTCTTGTGGAGTTTAGATTGTTCAAGACAAGCAGCCCAGGTAGAGGTTGTGCTGGGATTTTTTGTATGATTATGCTTTTCATTTTTGTGTTTATGATATGGTATAGGTATTTGTTTTATGCAATGTGAAAATGATGGAAATTGGTGTTTTGAATGATACCATTATGCTGTTGTTTGGTGACAGTGGATGGGATAAACTAGTGAAGTAGAACTGTGCAAGTCTGTGGTAATTCACTCTTGAATTCTTGTGCTGATACTTATTCAGATGTTACTGAAAAATCTAGGTGCAATCGAAGGAGTCGGCTGGTATGCTGCATTACTTATCTGGTGGAGCCTGGGATCCACATGACGTGAATGCTGTTGCAGCAACTTGTGAATCCTCAGTCCAGTTTTGGGATCTACGGGCGATGAAGTATGATACTTCTGCATATCTTTTTTTTTTATTTTTTTAACTTATCCATTAATAATAGCCAGCATTCCAAGTCCTGAACTGGAGGGTTGTTACCTCTTTAACTTGTGTTTGACTTTAATACAGATGAATTAGTTTTAAAATTCTGTTTTTTTTTTTTATTATTATTATTATGTTATTATTAGTATTATTATTATTTTGAATATCAGCTTGTTGCCTACTAGTTTAGCTTTATGAACATTTCACTACATCAGTGGTTGAGAATCTGACTATTTTTTTTAACAAAATCTTGATTGGTGTTTTGGAACTGCTAATTAGCTTATGTCTTACCATTAAGACAGATGCATTTCAGTCATGTCTAACAGTACGATTTATGTGTTTACAGGAAAACAAATTCAATTGAGTGCGGCCATGTTCGCAATGTAGACTATGACACCAGGAAGAAACATATACTTGTAAGTTAAGTGCTATACTGTAACTCTGTTTTTTTTTTATAACAAAATCTTGATTGGTGTTTTGGAACTGCTAATTAGCTTATGTCTTACCATTAAGACAGATGCATTTCAATCATGTCTAACAGTATGATTTATGTGTTTACCTCTAGGAATGCATCTCTGCGTCGATATATAATCTCATATATCTGCAGTAGTGAGGAAATATATTTTTTTGTAGCAGTTGAAGGCATCAAATCATAAACTCTTTTTGATGAAAATTGAATTTTAGAAAAGTGAATTATTTTTTTATGTTTGGTAGTGTAATGGAAAATAAGTTGGAAAACACTTTCCAGTATTTGGTTATGTTATGGAAAATGAGCTGGAAAATAACTTATTAATATTTTATTTTTTTCAAGTTTATTAAAATAATAAGGAATAAATCTTACAAATTAAAAAAGTTGAAAGAGAATGAAATTGAAAAAAAAAATATAATTTCATAAATTATCTCAAATAAAATAAATAATAATCAAAATAATAGAGATCAAATCTAAAAATAAAAAAATTGAAAGATGAAGAAATTAAAATAATAATAATTACCATTTCATAAATTATTTCAAATAAAATAAGTAACAATCAAAAGAATGAGGACCAAATTTGATAGATAAAAAATTTCAATTAAAAAATAATAAGAGAAAAGCAAATAACAATTATAAAAATGAGGACCAAAGTTAATATAAAAATTAAATTATAAGAGATGAAATTGAAAAACAAATATTCAAAAAAAAAAAATATATATATATATATATATATATATATATATATATATATATATATATAGCAATCAAAAGTTTGAGAACTAAATTTGATATAATCAACAAATAATATGATATTTTTAATTTTTTCACAACTTCCGGAAAGTGTTTTCCGCTCAAAATAAAAGGAAAACACTTTCCTGGAAACCAAACCAAATTTTTCTTTGACCGGAAAGTGTTTTCCGTTGACCAATTTTTCTAATGGCAAACAAACACAGGAAAGTTTGGAAAGTGGTTTCTCATAAACCACTTTCCGAGAAACAAACGCACCTTTTATTTTAGAACGATGTAGGTGGCTCACATTTCATTACGGGCTGGATCAATATTCTATAATGTAAAAAAACAATACTCAAGTGTTGTCAATGTATTTTAAAGAAAAGAAAAAAATTCACGACTTGACATTATAAAAAAAAATTAAAAAAAATTACAATTGCCAATCCCCAAGAATCAAAACATACAAAGATGAAATCTGTAAAAAAAACCAGTTAACAAAAAGAAATTTTAAAAAGCAAAGAACTAGTAAATTTAGGAGAAGTCGCCAAAACTCGCAAGAAGGATCATGCATACATGATAATCCAATATAAGAAAAAATAATTGGTTGACATGTGACACGGGTGATTTGAGGCTTAGGACCGGTTGGGTTTCAAAAGAAATTTGGTGAAAATTGACCCAATGTGGAAGGATTAAAAACACAGGTTGATCCGTGACCTAATTAACCCGTGGCAAACCTAGTCAAAACTTGTTGATAATTTTTCTTTATTTTTTTATTTCAAAATAGTGTTGTTTTTACTTTATATATATATATTGTTTGAATTTGGTCAACTCGAGTCAACCCACTTGACATATGACCTCGTACTTGCCCGGGTCGATTCCTAGAAAATGAGAGGATGACCTAAAATTTTAAATTGAATGGCAAAATCAAAAAGAAATATCCAATTAACATAAGAATCCAAAACAAAATAATAAAATTCAAGAGAATGAGAATCAATTTTGAAAAAATAAAAAAACCAAGATTATGGATTTAAGGATAATATTGAAAAAAAATTAAAGTTTGATAAAAGTATTAAGAATCAAAATTTAAAATCAAAACATTGATGAAGAATCAAAAGACGTGCTGTCTTCCAGTCCAGATTTTAACCACCACTACAGTGGCTGGAAAGTCGGGCCTACATGTTTTTTACTTAAAGAAACTATTTTTCAAATCTTTTCAACCACAAAACACCCTTAGAACACCAAGAAACTAACCTATCAACTTATTAAACCTAAAATATGGTCTAAACCACTAAATCAAACTGGAAAAAATATTGCATCCTTGACCTAGATTTTGTTTTTTAGGTTATATTAAGGCTTAAAACAACCATCATAAGACTCCCCTCACAAAGTGGAACCCATTGACACCAATTTTAACCTGTTTGGTGGTCAGAATCGTCACCAACAAAGAGTTTTTTTTTCTTTGCTGGAATCTAACGACTGCTCTCTCTTCTCTCATGAAAAAAAAACTTAAAATGAGAAAAATAAAGTTTTGTACTAAAATATATTTTTAAAAAATTAAAGGGACTGGTCACCTTGTAGCATAAAAAGTTAGGAGACTAAAATGTATTTCATAAACAAATTTGAAAGCACCTTGTAGCATAAAAAGTTAGGAGACTAAAATGTATTTCATAAACAAATTTGAAAGCACCATTTATATTACCTGTGTTTTTCACTTCAGTCCTCTGTCTTTATTGTCTCTCCCAAAAATACATGTAATTGGGTGCTAATTTTGGTTGAAAAGGCTCACTTGTGTAAAGAAAAAATTCAAAGATTAAAATAAAATTTTTTTAAAAAAATCACTGTTTGAGTTCATAGTGATTTGTAAGAAAATAAACAGTAATTTTATGCACAGAGAAAATGCCACGAGCTTAAGTTTTTGTTAATATAATGACAGTCCTTCAGGGATTTGTCTAGATTTGGAGAAAACTACAATGGAGAGCATAAGGGCATTGGTCTTTCGGAAATGTGCTTCTAATGCAAAGAATAATTTTCCGTTATAAAGTTAATTCTCTCGTGAAACTTCGTGAACTGAATCTGTGAAAATAACCTTGTTAGACGATAATGTTGTTCTTTGGCAATAATACCATCATACCACTGCCCATTGAGATCTATTGGCATTAATGAATTAATCATTGCAGGTTACCGCAGAGGATGAATCTGGGATACACATTTGGGATCTTAGAATGCCCAAGGTTCCTGTAAAAGAGCTTCGTGGACATTCACACTGGTAATCCATTTCTTCTATGTTGCAGTTCTGATAAGCTATTCTGGCCATATGGTTGCATGTGTATTATATGTTCTTATTAAGTTAGATGTTTTCTATCGGCTCCTCCTCCAGTGTATAAAATTGTTGAAATTCAGTATTTATAGTTCTCTCACTGTGTTTCCAAATGTTGGTAGGACATGGGCTGTCGCATGCAACCCTGAATATGATGGACTGATCCTGGTTCTCTCTCTCTCTCTCCCTCTCCCTCTCCCTCTCCCGCTCTCATCCCCCACAAACACACACACACACACACCATCCTCTTCCACATTAGTCACTAAAGATCACCTTTTATCTAAATTAATGTCAAACACAATCGAGTCCAAAGGTGGAAAGTCAGCAATAAGTCCATTGTTTGCATTGCCTGTAAGCATGTGCTTTCTCAAATGGACAGCGCTTATGGAATACGGGAAGTATAAAAAACTGGTCACAAGTATCACCGTTTCTTGCTGTTTATGGATCATCAATTATATGCCTTGCAATAAGGCGGTGGGTGAGATACCCTTCCATTTGAAGTCACTTCCATTTGAAGTCATTCATTGTCTGGATGGTTGTTATGATAACGAAACAGGTTACGCTGTCCCTTCTAGCTATCCTATTTATTAACATTTTCCTGACCAAAGGTAAGTTATTGCAGAGTGGTGGTTCAGACTCGACTGTCAATTTGTGGTTCGCTTCTACGACAACCAGTGATGAGTTGACATCTGAAAGGTCATTTTTTCTTATCTGTTTACCAGATGCGTAACTCTTGACTTTTTCATTCTTCTTTTTACTGATATCTCATCAATGTGTTTGTATTGAGCAGTGTGTTTAAATCACCAACTCGGGAACTTGATTCAATGCTGCTGAACTCATTCAGTGACTATGACGACAGTGTCTATGGTAACGAATGAAGCCATATGGTATCTTTAAAAGTCAAATTTTAAAATCAACCTGACCAGTAACCTCTGATGATAGGGCTTGCTTGGAGTTCTCAGGAACCTTGGATTTTTGCATCTTTATCCTATGATGGGAGGGTAAGATCACTAGTCCTTTACTGTAGCGATAAACATTAGAAGTGTTACTCATTTCATTTGGAAAACAATTGTACCACTGATGCATAGCTTCATGTTTTGCAAAAGGCATATATCTTCCTGGCCCAGGCCGCTAAGTAAATTATTGGTTTGATGCCTTTCATGCCTAGGCTATGATGGGCTGATGATTGTTCTGTTGAATATCACACAACATAATTTCCCTTGCATTACCATCAGAAGTTTCAAGTTGAATTGCATTTATAGAGTCCATTTTCTTATGTTAAGGGTGTGAGGCATGTCTTGTCGGTTCTGGAAGCACGGTGCGGTAGTTTTGTTCCAGAATATGTGTCAAATTATCCTCGTTGTGGATGCTTTGCTCCCACTAATACACACTATGGAATTTAGATTGCATTGGGAAACTCCTTTGACCTTTGTTCACAATCTAATTAATTAAATTGATTGTCATGTCTTGCAGGTTGTAGTAGAATCAATAAAGCCTTATCTCCCCAAAAAATGAATTCATCGCACATATGCCCTATGTTAAACCATCTTCTGGCTGTTTCCACCAACACTAAATGTCAGGTAGGACTCCATTGAAAAAACAATTCTGCAATGAAGTCTTATCATGTCAATGCAAGTGCCATTGTACTCTTAGATGCTGAAGAGCTTTTTTCGTTACATTTGACGCTATATTGTCACCAAGTTTGTCCCGTGTATATTGTATACTAACTCTGCAAAAATGCCCAAATTCTTTTTTATCAGTGGAATCCAGGAGAACATAATTTGTTAATTTCACCTGATCATATACTAATCCAGCGAAAATCATTTCCCTATATCATTTTTTGAAGAATCTCAACCATTGGGTTTGAGGAACCAACCTTGAGGATCCAAAATCTATGGAGTGATGATTTCAGGAACAACCTTTTCTAAAACTGGTATTAGGGGGTGTTTTTAGATGCTCTTTTAAAATGTTTTTAGCTTGAGAAAAATTTAAATTGAATTTTTTTTTAGTGTATTTTTATGGTTATAATGTGTTGATGTTAAAAAAATTATTTGATATATTTTCAAATAAAAATTTATTTTAAAAAATTACTAACATAATTTGGATGAGACTAGAAACCATGGATTTTCAAATAAAATGTCATTCTGCGAATTAAGGGTTGGTCCAATAGGAAACCACTTTGCTTTGCTCACGTCGTCGAAGAGTCTGGGTTCAAATTGAAACACCGAGTCCTTGATGACAACTCTACCTCCAGGAGCTCTATTTCCAGCCTTGTACTGTGATAGTGTGACACAAAATTACAAGTTTCAGCGGATTTTTTTATTAAAAAATTAGTACAGTAGATTAAAAATAATAATAAATTGATGAAGGTGTAAGAAGATGCGGTGAAATAGTATAGTTTGATCATGTTATATTTTAAAATAGCGATGTTTAGTAAATATTATGCTTTTAAGGCGCAACATGATCAAACTCTAATTTTTTTATCTCAACTGGTTGAATCCAGTTGTATTAACTGGTTAACTGTTTCACACAAAAATCATAATTTTATGAAGTTTTTCTTTCAAATGTGTTTTAGACACTAATTTATTGACTAAAAAATAGTCTCCAATTAAAATCTTTAAAAGTTATTGTTCACACAACAGTGAGTGATTCTGAGTAGTCAGGTGTGAGTTTAACATAACTAAATAAGTATTTATCTCAAACAAATTACATGAATGACATAGCAAATGTATTTATAAACTAGTGGGATAGGTTTAGACCTAAGAGAAGATCTGGTCGAGCAAGACTAGAATAACAGCTCAAAATAACCATAATTTTTTATCCAATATTATTTTGCGTTTAAATTTTTACAAGAGTTTCAGAAAGCTGTTTTTCCTATAATAGCTACTGTGTAGTTGCACAGAAAATCAAATCTTTAATTGTCAAAAATCTCTTCAAGATCTCCCGATTTTGATAGTTTTGAAATTTTTATTATTATTTTCAGAATCAATCGAGTGGTTAACCCCGAAACAACACAATTTAACGATTTAATAAATCCTGTGTTTTTGAAGCTTGGTATAATAAAACTATAATATTTTACCAAATCTATATCTATTCATAAATTTTTTAATTTTATCGTGCTAATTACCTAATTTATTCGGTTTCAGCCTTGTATTGTTATAGTGACTGCTAAACAAGAGCCACGTGTAAAAAGGAGAAAGGAGGAAGGGATCGCAGAGCACTAAAGGTGGAACTGTCTTCTCGCGTGTATGATTCATCCCAGGGTTGGCATCATGCCGATCTAATCTCTCTTCTCCACCCGTACCCAAAGTTATCAAACTTGTGTGGCTAATGAACTAATTCAAGGTTTAAGTTATCGATTTAACAGGTTAGGTTAATTATGGATGATCTAGTTTAATATACAATTCTATAGTTTCTAGATTTAAAAAAAAAATCAAATTAAATTTTAACTAAATTTTAAGTTGAAATGACCAACTTTTACTCCGGTTTAATTTGAAATAAAATATAAATTAACATATTAAAATTATTAAAATATATTTAATAAATATTAATTTAATATTTTTTAAAATCAAATACACTCTTAACAACTAAATAATACAGTCAGTAACAGGCACTCAGTCTCCGTAGTCAATCAAATGTCTCGCCTCCTCTTTTTAAATTCCGCGATATTCTCTCCTTTGCCCCTCCATTTTTTAATTTAATTTACCAAAATTCCAAGCTTCCACTCTCTCCTTCTCTCTCTCCTTCCACTTCATAAACCACTCTCGCAGTCTCTTGGATGACATTTTCGTAATTAATGGCTGTGAGTTCCAGTGGTTTTACGACTCACCCTGATTTCAAGCGCAGCCGACTCAGCAGTTCTCCTTTCCACGCTAACAATAACGGACTTGAGTTGAGGAAGAAGAAGCGGAGACTGAGCCTGTTCCTTGACGGTAATGGAGTTCGGGTGAGTCGAGTCAGTAGTTGCTGTTGCTCTGACTCAGTGGTTCGCAGAGCGTCCGGGTCGGGTAATAGCATTGAGAAACCCGAGGAGAAACGCTCTCATAGAAGTCGTATCCAAGCCATTACTGCATTGCCATTTCCCTCTCCTCAGTACGTACAACACCGTATTTACCCCCTTTCTTTATGATACTTCTTACGTTTATTAATCATTATCATTTTTTCTAAATAAACTTTGGAGGTCTCGCTTCGGTACGAAACAAGAGAAGTTTTATTCGAGATGTACGTCGAGAAATTCCGGCCCACAGTCGCGAGATACACCGCCGAAGAGAGGTAATTAGCAGTGATTGAGTTGGATTTTGCGTTAACTGTGTGTTTTGAGCAATGATTGGGTTAATGTAGATACTGGTATTGCGAATGAGAAAGATATGGGAATCAACTTGTTAAATGAGAAAGTGAATGAGAGTGGGACTAATGAGGATGGAAGTAGTTGGTTTCGAAAAAGTGGAGAGGATCTTGGCGAAAATGGTTATAGATGTAGGTGGAAGAAGATGGGTGGTCGATCACATGATACTTCTTCTCAATGGGAAGAAACGGTATAATCTTTTATTTTTTTTATTATTTTTTGCTTGTTTGAGCATATGTTTTGATATTTTGCCCCATTTTCGTACTATCCATCCGATGTGATTATAGCGCCAATATTGCAAAATTAATTTCATTATTACTCACTCTGTTGTCGGCCCTCCCATGATCAATCCACCTGTCAGTTGAATTGCACCACAGGAAAGGTTGTTGATTCAATGCTAATTAAAAAAAAAAATTACGAGGAACTTGCATCTTGGCTCTGCTCCTTTCCTTGTTCTCCAGTGTAGGAACGGTGATATAGGTTGTGCATTCCTGCTTTTTGAAATGTACAGCTCGATTTTGCTAGTCAATTGTCATGTTTTTGTTTTATTTTTAAATCTTTGTTATTTTGGGATTGATCATTAACCCCAGTAGAGTATCATCCCAGGTGGATGCATTTAATTGGATTTATTGATCTCCTTGACAGTGGTGGGAGAAAGGCGACTGGACCGGATACAAAGAGCTAGGTATATTGCTTGTCTTATCATTTACATGATATGATGAGTAGTTTCAATTTTGTTGGGTTGGAAATTTTATCATATGGAGGCTTTCACCCTCATTCGAGATGATCTTTCTCAGGCGTGGAGAAATCTGGAAGAAATGCTGAAGGGGACACGTGGTGGGAAACATGGCAAGAGATGCTTCATCAAGATGAATGGAGGTTTAATTCGTATCTTGTTTCCTATCCAAATAAGATTGAAAGTTTTGCCAAGAATGAGTGTCTTCAGTTAATCACGTGTGGAACTTTTCATTAATAAATCACCTATCTTATTTTGTTACTGCAGTAATCTTGCAAGAATAGAGAGGAGTGCACAGAAACAAGCGAAGTTGGGCACTGAAAATGCTGGATGGTATGAGAAATGGTAAGCTAATATTCCGATACAGAGTCAATATGATGAATATGAGTTATTTTGGTCGAGCATGCAACTGAGCAGAACAACAAATCCATTTATTAACCGCGCTTTAATTTTGGACTTAGGTGGGAAAAATATGATGCTAAAGGTTGGACTGAGAAAGGGGCAAATAAGTATGGAAGATTGAATGAGCAGTCATGGTGGGAGAAGTGGGGGGAGCATTACGATGGAAGAGGCTCCGTCACAAAATGGTTCTTGCATTCTCCATTTTATCTTTTCTTTGGACCCCAATCTAATTTTAGCCAGCTTATTATTTTGGACTTTTTAATACCCAGTATCATCGGCCATGTAAAATTAATAATCCATTAGTATCATAAGAAAATAGTTTTTGAGATCAGTCATAAACAGTTGAAATTGTCTGTTATTCAGGCCCTGACTGTTAGAGTAGAATTTTTTCAGGATTCTAGATGCTGAAGTATGGCGCAGTGTATGTAGGAAGGAGGGTTATCATAAAATATGCGCAAAACCTGAAGATATGAACTAATTGTTTCCTTTTAAAAAAAACATTTAGGTATTAGTCAGTATTTTGAGTGATGATATAATAAAAGTACCTCAGAAAAATATATGAAACGTAAGTGATCTAGAGTTTTCAATGGAACTTCCTTTCTTTGTACCACACTGCTTTGGGAATAACAAAAGATTGCACCAAGTTTTATATCTCCTCATGTTTCTCAATTAACTTCATAATTGGAAGAGCTTGAAAATAGTTTCACCAAGTTTTATTTTTTCTCTCCTCAGGACAGATAAATGGGCTGAGACCGAATTGGGAACCAAATGGGGAGACAAGTGGGAAGAAAAGTTCTTTGCTGGCATAGGTTCGCGCCATGGGGAGACATGGCATGGTTCTCCTAGTGGTGGAGGTATGTTTTTAATCATGTTATATGCTCCTCTATCCTAGCTTCCTGTAATTATTTATGTTGATTGTACTTTAGACTACTGCTTTTGTTTACTAGAAATGTACATCAAGTACATTCTTCATAGGGGTGCATAATTTTTTAATGTGCCTTCTCTTGTCCTCACTGATACGAGAATTGCTCAGTTTCATAAGATACTCTCATTACTCATGCATTAAGGTGGATACCTGCCAACTTTCACAGTTAGTTCGTTGCCTGTCAACATTTACAATCCAGGAAAGCAACCTTCTCTCTAGATATCCATTAGCATTTGTTGCTATCTTCTTTGTGATCGTCAGGTTATATATATGAAAGACTCTTAACTTGCTAGATTTTTTGAAACAAGGTCTAATTAGTTAGTGATTCCTACATTGAAGAATATCTTTCCACCAGAGCTTCAAACTTGTTTTTTCTGACCATTCCCTAGGACATTAAGCAACTCAGTACATCAGTGATGTACACTCGTAGAACAGGAGCCTGGTGTAACTTGGACGATCACTGAAATGTTCATGTTTGACTTTATTTGCTTAGTTCTTGGAGTCTAGTGTCACTTATTGTGTTTCATGTCCAGGCTGGTCAAGGACGTGGGGAGAGGAACATCTTGGGAACGGGTATGGAACTCAGTATGTATGAGTTTTTTCTGTGTGCTGTATTGGGAACTGCCAGTCTGATGTTTCTTTATGCCTACCAGGAAAGTTCACAAATATGGAAAAGGCACAACAGGTGAAAGCTGGGATATTGTTGTGGACGAGGAAACCTATTATGAGTAAGAAAGTGCTTTTCTTGGTCACTGAATTTGGCTAATCAAAAAGTACTTGTACTAAAGATGTAAATTTCTTTCTTGGAACTATTACGAATTGGATTAACTAGCAACTTTTTTGGTTTTGACAAAAGGGCTGAACCCCATTATGGATGGGCTGATGTCGTGGGTGATTCAAGCCAGTTGCTATCAATCGAACCTCAGGAAAGGCCACCTGGTGTCTACCCGTATCTGGATTTTGGGTCGTCACCTCCACCTTCAGCTGATGACTCGCTGGACTTGCCTCCCCCTCCCTTGCAATGAAGACCTGATTTTTCAGGCTCCTCATTTTCTTGTAGGTGTTTCATATTTATCTCATTTAATTTCAATCATATTGTTTGAAACGTCTCACGTAAGAGTAATTAGTAGTATACGTCAATTTATTCATTCTTCGGATGATAAATGCATCCATTCAGGTCTTGTGCAGTTTCTAAATACTGGACAGTATATCATTTCCCTGAAGGTAGGATGGGTGTAAGACGTTATTTTTAGTCTTTAGATGTTATGAGTTAGAGCTCCTTTTTTGGAAAAAACATAGGTTGGTCCCTTGAAATGAGTTGATTGTTTGCTTCTTTTGTTGTCTTTAGTAGGTGAAATTTTGAAATTTGAGTAGAAATGATGTATATTTTAACAAGAAAACAAATTAAATTGTCATGAAAAACTAATGAAATAACTAAGTTACAAAGAAAAAAAATACAGGATCTATCAGGTTTTTAAAAAAACAATTGAATTGTCATGGAAAACTAATAGAATAATTAAGTTACAAAAGAATATATATATATATATAGCTTTAAAAGACATATATTAAAAAATAAACTATAGAGATTGATAATTATTGTACTAAAATGTATGAATTCAATAGTAGTTTGCCACAAAAAATTATTGTCGGTGTTAAAATTGGAATATAGTTATTGAACTCGGCTGTATGGGTTGACTTAATAAACTCTTGTATCAAGTTTGAATGACTTGCTAGGTTGGTTCGCAACATGATTGATTTAATCAATCATGTGCTCGATGAGGTTTTTTTTTATTTTTCTTTTGATAGTGAGCCCAACAATTGACGGGCTACAGGCTCGACAAAGGAAATACTTGAAATGAAACCTGCGCCTTCAATATTGGTTTGGAAAAACAAGAAAAGTGAGGAAAGAAAAATAGAAAATGAGATAAATGACAAAACACTCTCTTTCCTCTGGATAAATTAATAATAACATGAAAAAAAAAATGGAGAAGAGGTTCGCTGTTTTCAATGTTTTAAATGGTAAAAACCTGGAGGGAAATCTTTTTGGAAGTTAAAATTACTAAGAAAACATCATTGGTCTAAAACTAGCTAGTTGTTTTTAAAAGGATGAAATTGTAATTTCATCACTCTTTTCCCCGGAGAAAATTTTATTTTTAGTCCTCCCTCCTCTGCCTCTCCCTCTCCTTTCTTTCCAAACAAGAGAAAAATCTTGAAATTTGTGTTTTCCTTCCCATTCTCTTCACCTTTTCTCCTTTCCTAAACACAATGTGAAGATCATAAAGATCATAGAGACAAGCTTAGGTGTCTATCTGATGATGATGATTTTTAGAAAAAGTTAATATTTTTATATTTTTTGTTTAGTTTAGGCTATTCTTGATAGTTTTATTTTTTATAGTTTGTTAGTGATTTTTTTTGTTTTTCCTTTATTTTCCTAGTTTGTTTAGGTTAGTTTTTTGGATTTATTTAAGGAGTTATAAACCTTGTAGAAAAATAAAATATTTGAAAAAAAATATTTAATGATAAAATTATAAATTAAGGTTTCTATGTGATCTTTTCTTTTGAAAAATTTGTGTTATTTTATTTATTGTTTTTTCTTGTGTTGTTTCATGTGTGTCAATTAGATGACTAAACTTGATACATGTTTAACACATAGTTATAAAACCTGACTTGGTTGGGCTAGTTAATTCAATAACTTATCGATTATAAATCTTGCTCAGTTAGATTTTATTTTAAAATTTTTTTTAAATAAAAAAAATTATTTAGATAAAAACATCAAACTAACCTATCAATCTATATATTAATCCAACAAACTCCTGTCCAAATCTTGAATTAGGATAAACCTTCTGCCCATCTGGTAACTATGATTAGTTTGAGGTTTTGTTATTTCAATTGAAAAGTCAAGCTAAGCTATTTTAATATTTTATTTTATAAATGTAATTGAATTTTTTTTTAAAGTATTTTTTGTTTGAAAATATATTAAAATAAATTTTTTTTATTTTTTAAAATTTATTTTTTATTTTAGAACAATCTAAAAATAAAAATAATAATTTAAAACTAAAAAAAATTAAAAATGAGATTTGATTGAACGTGAAATATCATCGAAGTAAGACAAAGCTGAGCTGGATGTGGGATCAACAAGGAAAACCTAAATACGCAATCATTTTCTACTCGTCTTTTTTTCCAAACGCACACCATTCGTTTTCCACAACACGTTATCAAATTCCTGTGGTTGAAATTTGAAGTCAAGTGATTTAATTAAAAAAAATACTTTGACAAGTTGAATTCATAAATTTCCTTTCCAGTTTTACCAAAAAAAAATGAATCATTTTCTTACCTTGAAACAGAAGACTTTGTCAAATAAAAATTAGTTGCGAACTTTTACATAGTAATTTGTGCTAAAAGTAGGTCCACGAATAATGATACAAAAAAAAAAAAAAAAAAAAAAGAGACCAGACGTGAGGGATGACGAAGAAGGGTTGAGTTTAATTAAATCGTGATTAGTTTGATGATCTCGTTTCTTAAAATTTAATTCAACGCCTAATTGTTTCCTGCAAAAAACTAAAGTAACGTCGGCTAGTAGAAAAATGAACGATATATTTGATTAATTTGAAGCTTAATTTATGGTTTAGACGTTAAAAAATGAATATTATTGATACTTTTATTAATAATACAATTTTTTAAAAAAATTTAACCGTTATAGGCCAATTCAGGTTTTGTAATTATGATTAAATTATAAATATATAAATATTTCGAGAATGAAATCATAAATAAACTTGATTTCATTAACTATGTCATGAATAAGCAAATGAATCACAGGCACGGTCTAGTTTGTCATGATAAATAATAATAATAATAAAAAAAAAGTATAAAAAACCCAAGAACTCCAAAAGCATCCTCCCATAAATAAATCCCCGTGTACCGTGAGCATCTCGCCTTTTACCAAACCATAAAGCCCACTCGCTCCAAACCAGAAACCACCATTACAAATCCAGACCATAACGCCCAAATTTCCTTCAAGTTTTTCAGCAATTTTCCCCTTCATGGGCGCAGCCAAGACCAGGATCCATCCCTTCTTCTTCACCCACAAAACATGCTAGTCTAATCCCCACAAAAAATGACCAAACCTCCTTTCATGTCCAGATGGTTCTCTGATCTATATTGGAAACCTCTCCTCTTCACCATCCCTCCTCTCACTCTCCTCCTTTTCCTCACCGTCTCTTTGACACCCATCAACCCTTTTTCCTCTTTTGCCCCCTTCGCTTCCCACTTCCTCAATAAAACCGCGTCCGTGAACACCCTCTCCCCCGCCGCCACCACCACAACGACAACAACAACATCGATTTATTCCTCAATTGCTCCCCCGAGTTTGGCGCCCGTGAATCGCAGTGCGTCAACTTCGTTGAACGATGAGTTGGGTCGGTCTAGAATGGCGGTGTGTTTGGTTGGTGGGGCCAGGAGGTTTGAACTGACTGGACCCTCCATTGTCAAGAATATTCTCCAAGTGTATCCAAATTCAGACCTGTTTTTACACAGTAATTTTGACGACAAAGCCTTCAAATTTTCTCTCTTGAAGTCTGTTCCTAGGCTTGCCTCTGTCCGGATCATCCATCCTAAACCTCTGCTTGAGACCTTGCCTCAGCTCCGTGTCCTCACTGCTGCTAACTCTCCTAATGGCATACAGGTCTGCTTCCCCTTTTACCTTTCCTTGATTTGCTTTATATTTTGCTTTGAATTCCATTCTCGAAGTTGGTTTTTGTTTTAATTCATTTTCTGTATGTTAATGATGGATTAACTCTCTTTTTTATTCTTTTTTTTTTTTCGTATAATTACATTATTTATCTAATTTGTTTCCACAAATTACAATTTATGGAAATTTTTTTGGTCTCTTCTTATGTTTTCTCTTCAAATTTATGATAAAGTTGTGAGAATTTTCTGACTTTTATTTTTGTTTTTATAAATAGTTCCATAGCCTTTGGACTGTTGTAATTGCTGAAATTTCAAGGAAAGAAACAAATTTTCGAATACGTCCATCACCCTATATATAAATTTCCAGGAACAGTTCATATCTATATATATATATATATATATATATATATATGAACTATTACTGAAAACGTGTTAGTAAAGTTCAATCACCATGCAGTGTTTTACACTCCGTTAGAAAGTGATTTTAAAAATTTTTGAAAATTTATTTATTTATTCATTTATTATTTTAAATTAATATATTTTTGATGATTTTGTTCTTAGACGACGAGAGGGAACAGCTGCATCTAATTTCATTGATTCGGGAACATGTATTATATATTGATATAAAAAATAATTTTTAAAAACAAAAAATATTATTTTAATATATTTTAAAATAAAAAATATTTTAAAAAAACATCCTTATAATACAGTAAAACATCCTTATAACACAGTACTTGTCGTTTTGGTACTCGAATAACGGACAAAACGAAGTTGAATTCATGAGTGTGTGTCGTTTATAATTGTTTCAGGGCCTGCTTCAATATTTTAATCTCGTAGAAGGATGTCTGACAATAATCCAGGAATACCAAAGCCTAAAGGGTTTTAAGTATGACTGGATAATCCGTACCCGTGTTGATGGGTACTGGAATGCTCCATTGGGGCCTGAAAATTTCATCCCGGGTCACTATCTGGTTCCACCAGGATCTACTTATGGTGGCCTTAATGACCGGCTTGGCATTGGTGATCTTAACACCTCAACAGTAGCCCTTTCGCGTCTTTCGCTGGTTCCCCAGCTTGACGCTGCTGGATTTCGTCAACTCAACTCAGAAACTGCTTTTAAAGCCCAGCTTACTACACAAGGTGTTCCTTTGGTTACTAAAAGATTGCCCTTTTGTATTGTTACTGATCGTAGATACGAGTTTCCTCCTAAACGGTTCGGGGTGCCGGTGGCTGCATTGTCGAGTCCCGGCCCGTTAAGTGGTGCGAAATGCAGGCCTTGTAATCCTGTTTGTGAAGGGACTTGTGTAGGTAAGGTTATGACATCGCTTCATAAGGGTTGGAGTTGGACTAACTGGGAAAACGGGACACTTAAGTTATGTGATGCACATGGTGAGTGGGAGAGGCGGTGGGAAAAGATTTTTGATAGAGTTGCTGGGAAGGAACTTGCCTCCGGAAGGAAGAGGATTATGGGTCTAAAGGAGAAGCAATGTTTGGATGATTTTAATGAAATGAAGAAAAGGGCTTTCAAGTGGGATAGTCCTCCAGTGGAGGAGATATGTAGATTAGGCCTTGGACAGAATTAGAGGGGCAGAATCTTGATTATTTATTTTGGAGGTTAATTTCTTGTTAAAGTATAGGAATTAAGAGGGTTTTTGGGCAGGGATTTTTAAAAAAAAAAAAAAATAGTACATTGGATCATACACTTCATAGTGATTTCTTACTGTTCCTTAAAAGTTATAATTACAGGACTAGAGGAGTAGTCTTAAAGTTTCATAATGTTGTGTTACTCTTTGATGTGAGAACAGTCCCACCAAATCCAAACTAAATATTATAGGCAAAATCAAGACAACTTCTGATCTGCTGCTGCCACCCGCTAATCATCATCGAGGGAAACTAAGATTTGTGGTGCTGAATTTTTTCCTCGGTGACAGCATCTACACTGCCAAAAGCAGATTTTTCATAAACAGCTCAAAAGGACTGTCATTTAAAATTTTTATAGCTCAGCAGTCTATCTTGTTCCCAAATATTAGTAATTTTATTTTATTTTTAAGATAGATTTAAAGTAGTATAAATAAAGATATTTAGCTTGCATTTGAGTAGAATATTATATTCTCATAACTGTACTTGGTTTTAATTTTATTTTTTTATATTGTATAATAAGAGGGAAACCATACAAGACTTCGCAATTCATCACAAACAACATAAACAATTCCAAGAAGTAAATCATATAATTTTTTAATTAAATTATTATTTTACTGTTTGTTTGTACCATTTTTTTTATTTTTTTATTTATATGGATGTCCGGGTCAGTTTACGTATACCACGACTAATCCTACGGCCCACTGAACATCCTACAAATCTAGTGAGCATATAAAGCGCCGCGGGGATAACAGGCATGTACAGGGAGGAGGTTTGAATCCAGGTGCAGAGGAAGGAAACAAGTCTCTTCCACCACTAGGTCAATACCTCAAGTGCATTTTTTATACCATATTACTAGGTCAATGCCTCAAGTGCATTTTTTATACCATATTTTTATCAACCTCCACATGATTCCACAGATCTAAGTTGACTTCTACATGTGGTAAAATGAAAAACACAGAAAGCAACTTGATATCTACGCCAAGCAGTCAAATGTTTGCTACCCATGACTTTAAGGGGAAAAAACAAAACAAACAAGACTTCGAACTCAGTCAAAGACAAATCCTATGATCGAAACAGTTCCATGAATTAATGGCTGATGAATACAACGTAAGGGTTTCAACCTTGCTCAGTAAATTAACATAAATAAACTATGAGAACAATAACAAAATCATTGAAAAAAAAAAACCACAAAATCAACTTTAAAAATCAAATCATACAACCAGGAGCAAAGCCTGGGAAATCTCTTGTAGGGGCCAGGGCCAGGGCCTGCAAGCCCTGTCTCCGCCGCTGCATAAATATAAAGATTCAACTCTCAGATGCCAAACTAACCATGCCCGATGTGATACGAAGTATATAGTTCATAAATTGCATCAAGCCAAAATTAAATTAAGTTCAAATCCAAACCGTCTACGAAATATGAAGCTGGCATGAATAAAAAATAATGGCCGAAGGAACCACATAAAAAACCATGGGCCATTCGTTTGTGCCACTACAAAAAACAAAACCAACTGGGTCCATGAACATGCAGCATCAACCTGCTACAAAGGAGACTAGATAAAAACAGTAGTCCCCATGTGCATCCATCTATCTATCTATCTATAAAGTCAAACTCTAAGCCCAGGTAGGATAAACATAGCTACGAGGATCATAGCCATAAGCAGAGCCATAGCCATAGTAAGAGGGTGGTCTCTTCGGATAGTAACTGGGCATGGCATAACCTGGGTGATAGCCTTGGTGATATGCTGGCCCTGGCTGATGGTAGCCTCCTCGGGGGGGATACTGGTAGCCATTGTTCATGTAAGGATTCATGTTCCCTGTCTCGACCCAGCATATGTCTGCATGTTTTCCTCCTTTTGATAACTTTTTAAGCAGCTTGTTTGGATCCACTCTACCTCTGATGTAAGCCATGCCTTGTTCAACATCTATGGCGTAACTAACCCCTGAAGAAGATGGCAGTAAATTAATTTGCAATATCCAATCCATTGACTAATTAGAGATGAGATAATGGATGGAAATAAAATTAAGTACTTGGTTACCTTTGATTCTTTTCAGTACTTTGGTTAATGTCCTATGCCATTCAGGGTCTTTGGTCTCCACTTTCAAGCCACAAGACTGCAAGAGAATTAACAAGTCATTAAAAATTGTAAAAGAAGAAAAAAAATTGATAATGGATGGAAGTGACAAGTATAAACAAAGGCTAACCATGTTCGAGTTGAGATGTGAAGCCATTACGCTCTCAAGAATTACAAGAGTTGACTAAACTTGGCTATGGAGTATATATGGGGCAAAAGGGATTGCTGAAAGACGTGCTAGGGTTTTTGGATCGTGTAGGTATTTATAGATTTTTTAAACGGATTGAAAATGAAAAAAATTAGTCAAGCAAAGACAAAATCTATTGCATTAATTGCTTTTTAATCGGAGAAGATGATTGAAAATTAAAAGATTTACTTTCCCTTCCAGAAATTATATTTGGGTGTTGATATTTCCCAAGCCCAAGCCCAAGCCCACGAACATTAAAGACGATCGAGCAAAAAGTGGAATGTGATTTTTAATTAAGATTTTAAAAATCTTTCACTTTTTGAGAGTGGGATGTGATTTGTGTGAAAGCATTTTAAATTATATATTAGCTTTCATAAGATGATGAAATGCTTATTTTATTTTAAAAAATAAAAATAATTTCAAATGTTTTAAAACTAACTAGCTTCAGTTATTTTTATTTTATACGTAGCTTTTAGCTAGTGTTTAATTACATAATTAATAATTTTAAAAATCTCAAAATTAACTAATCTCAATTATTTTGTTTTAAGTATATTGGATCTCGGATTGTATGGATATTAATTAAATTGGTTAGTTGTTCTATTTACTTAAAAAAACCATATAATGTTTTAATTATTTTTTTGACTTATATTTTTTCTTGCGGTATTTGTGTGTTTTCTAAAGAAACAATTCATTTATTTAAAAAAAATATATATTTCATTTCTTTTAAAAAAACTACTGAATTTAAATTACATATTTAATAATAATTTAAATTTGAGTAATTTTACAATCAACACCGCATAATGTTTCATTACCAAACAATTTTTAATGTGTTTAACCCTCCTATGATAACACAACAAAAACCAGATATATATATATATATATTCAAGATTATTTTCTCACTAATAAACCAAATAATTTCTCTGGCTAGTGGCAGTGCTTTGCACAATTAGTTCTAAGTTCTAGCTCCCATTAATTATATTTAAATAAATCATTTTAATTATAAGTTTAATATATCAGTTTATAAACACAATTTAACCCCTTCATTGTGACATGCCCTTTTCGCAATTGTGAGAATCTTGAACTACGGTCCTCAAATTTCTCTTTGCAGTTTGCACAACCACCTGAGTCTCCGCCGTGAACCTCCTCAACCATAGTTTTTTTCTTTCTTTCTTCTGCCTTTATTTTGTTTTTTTTTTAATTTACACGTTAAAAAAATAGAAATTCTCTGTTATTAAGGTCTGATTAGTATAATTATTTGGATCCAAATAACCGAATTAATAATAAAATCAACTAAAATAAACAGCAGAACAATAAGGTTGGACACAATTAATTCCAGAACTCAAAATAAATATCTTAAAAATAAAAAGTTTAATACAAGAAACGTACAATGATTAAAAAAAAAAAACAACGTTGTGCATGGTATCCTCTATAATTAAGGTTGTAATCAATATAAATAAATCTAACAGATTTTTTTGCCTCATCGGATCTGTAGTTAAATATAATTTATTCAATCACAACCTATATATATACACGAAATTAACTCATTTAATATAATTTGTAATTCTAACGGATTCTTCTTGCCTTATTCGAGACCCAATATAACTTTGTTTCTATATTAAAATTCATTTAAGAATATCTAAATATTATAATACTAAGTCTAAAAAATATATTAAAAAAATCAAATTAGTAATCTTATAGATATTTATTATAGGTTTAATAAATGGAAATATTTATTTTCACCTTATGTAAATACTACAGAAATAAATCTTTCCCATGTTCAGAACTCTCAGCGTTCAAGGAAGAGGCCTAGAAAGAGCTTCTGAAAGCTAGCGCAGGGCCCATAAATTCAAGTAGTTGGGCTTTATCGTGATATTTTGAGTGGAGATGGGTAATCGAATGTTTCCATCAATAAGGCCCAAGCCCGCATTTGCAAATGGCAGATGGCAAGGGAGCCCAGTCACATGCTTACGTGTTGTTAAAAGCAAATCAAGATTAAGCAAGTTAAATGAGCATTGGTTCGAAGGATAAAAAAATCAACCGGATTGGGTATAAAAATTAAGCCAATCAATTCGATTTAATTCAGTTCGGTTTTATATTTATAATTAAAATTAAATAAATTTAATTTAAATTAATGAGTTTTAGTTTGACTGTTTTTTGTAGACTTTGATTTAATAATATTTTTTATTTATAATGGTTTTTTCAAGTTTGGTTCAATTTAGTTTTTCAAGTTTCTTTTGTGTAAAATCAACTATGCTTGCCTGTGATATCAAGATATCGGTCACCGGTTGAAGGTGGAGATTGGTGTTTGGGCTGAAAAACCTGGCTTCTCCGCCGGCCCATCAGCACTCTGGGTCTCACTAGCTGGTGGTTTGTCTCTGTCCTGCTGCCCCTGCCCTGGCAGCGTCTCGTTAGCATGCATTCCAACACCATCAGTCACTGGCTTCATTGTTGTCATTTGAGGTGGCTGATTCAGTGTACCCTCCCTTTTCTTCTTCTCCCGATCCGCTTCAATTGTCTGCTTGCTCCGTCCGGTTGAATGAGTCAGTCATCTGTTTAGATACGTGATATATGATATTTTTAAAATATATTTTTTAAAATATCATAATATTAAAATCATCATGAAAAACATAAAAACATTTAAATTGATGTATTTTTAATACAAAAGGCAATATAAACCACGAAAACAAACACTCATATGAAAAAACAACTTTTGAAACAAATAAAATAGTGTTTTTTAAGTATTAAAACCCAATAAATATTACTATAAAAATACTAAAACAAATGTTTTAAATTAACTCGGTGCTGTATATGATCGGAATTGGATTTAATAACTTTAATAATAAACATGGAGGCCATGACAAAATACAAGACGAGAATTATGAATGATTAAAACGTGTAACCTCATCTCTGTTTATTTTTCATTCTCTTCAAGTTTTCATGTAAGAGATGCCTTCCAATCATCTCCACATGGGATGGCTTAGCATCAATGCATGGCTATATTATACCACTGTTTTCATGTAAGATGCCTTCCAATCAAAGCAGGAACGTGAATTCCTTAACACTCCTTTTGTGCACAAAATTTCCTGTACCGTCCAGCTTCACGCATATTACCACCGTTTCGCAAAAGAATCTCGTGTCTTATACTTGATCATGTCTTATCTCTTAGCATATATAACCCATGATGTAAGAGGCAGAGATGGTCGAGGACAAGTTCCAACAAGCTTATCTGTCATGTCTGCCTCGAGTTCCACCAGTGTCTTGTAAGTCCAACAATGGTGGAATTTTAGTTAATTAATTGATGGAATATTTTGGTTTTAATAAGAGAGAGGGAGGGAGGGAGGGACCCTTGACGAGTCAGAACACAACGTGGTCAGCTCGGAACCTTGGAAGTTCAATTCTAAGCTCCAGCTTTAGTTAAACAAAAAAACATGATGGTTGGCATTAGAGATTTAGAGGACTCTAGTTAAGTTAGACTTGAAGTTGCAGTTTCCCAATTTTGTATGAGTGAGCGTTCAACTTGCATGGCCCTGGGTGGCTGTTCAATTGTCCGATTGCAATGATTACTACAGTTTCTGGAATCAATGCATGCATTCAGGACTCTAGTCATTGTTGCTCGTATCCAAGTTCTATGCATGCCACGAAGAATAGCAAAATGCTGCTGGGTATTTGCAGGCATGCCATCTCATGTCTTAATCCTTGCTGTACAGACCAATAATTACTTGGTACGTGCCTGGCAAGGGTTTTGTTAGGTACATGGAGCAGGAGAGGCTATTTACTAAGCCAGTTCTTAAATCCACAACTCTTGGGGGTTGGAAAACTGCTATCAATATTCGTTATTGGATAGGACATGCATTCCAAGGTTTCTTCTTCTTCTTTTTTTCAAAATCAGCTGTTTTTCTATGCGATTTAATTTGTTTTTTTAGTAAATGATTCCATATTCTGTGGTCCTCAAAAATTAAATTTTCCATCAAATATTGAGACCAAAATCAGAAACCATGCGAGAAGGAAGAAAAACAAAGTACTAAAAACCAATCCTCTCAAGTAGAAGTTCAAGTCTATAAAATAAAAATAAAAATGAAATGATCATCCTTCTTTTGTCTAAACATGTACTTAAACGAACATCTCACTAGCAGCAGGGTTAGAGCTTTTGAATTTGTATGGAAATTTATATATTCAAAACAAGATTTAGGATATTTTAAAATCCAGATCTAACAATTAATTATTATAGAATTTGAAAAATAAAAAGAACTCCCACCTATAATTTTATATTCAAGTTTATTATTGTAATGTTGATTGCTATTTTTAACAATACTTTTAATATATAAAATTTGTGTGTACAATTGAATCACACGAAAAAGGAAGAGAAAGAGGAATGAATAATTTATTGTAAAAAAAAAAAAAAACCTTCTCGAAGCCTTCAAAGATGGCTAATTGACTATAACTGGATTTGAAGCGTGCATCAATCTGAGCTCTAAAGATTTTACGTAATATGTTATCGAAGATTCTTAAGCTCCGTGTGATCTTTTTCAAGTCCCTAGTTCGGCGTAAAATAATTGCTAACCCTGTGTATCTCTTCATCGAGTCCCTAAAGATTGTAAGTTGCTGCTTTAATTTCCAAAAAGATTTGCCTTTTAATGCTCCACGTGAGTTCGACCCACATGCCGTCGCTTCGAATCGTAGTCAAAATTGAAGAGTCCATACCAAGAATTTTATCTGTTAATTTTTTTTTATTCATAAATATTGCCATGAGATTGATAAATAAAACACATTTATATTTTAGCTATTAAATTAGAACCCTAAAATAAAAAAATTTATACTTGAAATTTAAATAGATTAACACTTACTCTTAAACATATCTAAAAGTTTTTTAAACTTGAAACTTGCATAAATTTGATGTGGTACCTAATTATAATTACTGATTTCTCTACTAAATTGCATTTTATTTCCCGTTTTTATTTTCTAGTTAGTAAATTCTTAATACTTGTAGTTGTCGCTTCGTGAGTTTGAAAAAAAATATTAAAAAATATAGGATTATTTTATATATTCATATAAATTAAAAAAATTATTAAAATTTTTTTATATAAAAATATATATTTTATATTTATATTTCTGATTCTTCAATAAAATACGTTTATATTATATTATCCCTGTAATACTAACCAAACAAAACACAAAAGTTTACCGATATATATATCTATCGAAGTATGTGAATTTGAAAATACTATACATTACAGTAAAAACAAAATAATCTTTTTTAATTGATATTATTTAATGTTTTATGGCAGCAAAAGGTCGCCTAGCTATGATTAGCAAGGTAGACAGGCGAAGGAATTAATTAATAGAAGACTGGGACGAATTTATGCAAGTGTACATTACATATTAGGTGCATGAACAGTACTCAGAACCAACGCGTTTTTACAAATTGTTGCACACCAAACCCATAGTCTCTTCTTTAACCCCCCACATGGTGATCCAGGCACCATTACTGCTGTTGCCTGTAAGGGTCTGCCATGCACCCTGGCATTGTATATATGTAAACCTCAATTAATTGCAATTTTATAGTCTCGTGATTATTAGATTAATCCAAGGCTATGAAGTAAATTGGGTTCAATAAAAGGTAAAATTAAATTACATCTCATATGGTTTCGATACCTCCAATACATGCATATGTTCTTTCACAATCCATCAATATTCTCTCGATATGTTACTCAAAGTATCTGATTCGTTCAATTAACAAAGAGGTCTTGACAGAAGTGCCACATGAAATCACGCGCAATTTTGCATAGAAACAGCACACTTATTTTTCCAGATAATTTCAGTTATAGGGAACGCTAGAATATTTCCCATAAATTAATATATATCAAAGTTAGCAACCAAAGAAAAAATCATTCAACGTTAAGAAAGAAGTGAATTGGTTAGAGTGATATATTCATAATGTTTAAAATTTAAATCTGACTTACATATAAATTAATTGATCCGAGCAAGATTGACATTTGGAAGTAGAAAAATAATTGAAAGAATCACAATTCACCTAGGGCATGACGAATTCACAAGTAAAATTAACGATTAACCTCACGAATCCTTCCAATTCGGGAAAGAAAAACTTGGAGCAGAGTAAGAAATGAAAGCTGGGCTACAATCCAAGAAAGCCAGCATGTCAAAACCATGTGTGTCTCCTCTCCAGTTGAAACATGAAATGGTGATCCATAACCCATGCCTCCTTGCCTCGGTTTGCAAACCCTAAGCTAGCCCACTTGGTTAGAACTAAAACTAAATAATTAACAGCTGGATTTCTTCGCCGATCCAGTCCCCTCCATTCTTAATCCCCTCGTGCGCCTTCGTTTTCCTACCTTTATATACCTCCCCTCTTCTTTCTTCTCTTCTCACAAAAAAAAAAAAAAAACATAAAACATTACAACTCCAAAAACACTACCAAGATTCAGCACCGCTTGAAAATGGTAGGCGTGTTCAAGCGCTCTCTTTCATTTCCTAACAAAATTCCTAGCCGTACTCTATCAAAACCAACCATCTCATACCACAATAGATCCATTAGTCTTCCATGCAGATCACATCCCTTGATTTCCCAGCTCATAAACGAGATCAATGAGCTTAAAACTTGGTCATCGAAGCTCGAAAACCGAACTTGTGTTTGGCTTTGTGATGGCTTGAGTCGTCTTAAGGATGTTCAAGATTCTTTAGATGATTTCCTTCAGCTACCTCAAACACGAGAATCTCTTCGTCGACAGCCTAAATGGGTGGAGAAGCTTCTTGAAGACTTTCTTCGTTTTGTTGATGTTTATGGAATCTTCCAAACATTAGTTTTGGCTGTTAAAGATGACCAAGTTGCTGCACAGGTAGCTATAAGAAAGAAGGATGACTCAAAGATTGCTTTATACCTCAAGTCTCGCAAGAAAATGGCTAAAGAAATGGCTAAACTTGTTTCCACAGTTCGATGCATCGCACGAAGCCCGTTTCCTGGATTGGGTTCAGGCCCCTCTGTTGGTGATGCTGAGTTGGTCCGTGTTATTATAGATGTTATCGAAGTTAGCGTGTTGGTTTCGTTTGCACTTTTTAATGGAATGTCGTTGTCTTTCGCGTCAAGAAAATCATCCTGGATTAGACTAAGGTTGCCGAAGAAGGTTAAGATTGATGAAGGAATTCAAGAATTTCAGCAAATTGGAGTTGAGAGTTTGTGGGGATTGGGAAAGAAGGAAGATGAAGAGGTGAGGATGGTTTTGAAAAGGATGCAAGAGTTGGAGGGGTGTATTGGTGATATTGAAACTAGTGGTGAAAGAGTGTTTAGGAGTTTGATTAACACTAGGGTTTCATTACTCAATAGTCTCACACAATAGAGAGGAAAAAAGGAAGATCATGTAATTTAGTTTTTATTTTATTCTCACTTTTTCCCTTTTTTCTTCAGTAAAATCAAATGAAAATGGTCAAATTTAGTGGTAATATTTGTATAGAAATGGATTAATTGTGTGTGTACAGTCTGATCATATGCATCACAAATTAATCCTGCTTTGTCTTTAGACATTCTTTTTTATATATATAAAATACTTAATTAAGAATTAATTAAAAGAAACCTCTACAAGCAGAAAAATGATGGCGGCGCATAGACTTTGTAATTATGAATAAATAATTGGAGGGATACAATTACGTGAGCAAACGATGGAGTCGTATTACATTAATGATATGTATATATCTTCTAATAAATAAATAAATAAATTGCATCCACATGAGTTTTAGCTGTAAGTGCAGCATTCCCAAGTCGGTCGTTGTATCCAATATCGAAAATGATTTGGTGAATACGCATCATATTACATTAATTTGAAAATATATTTCATAAAAATATGTAATAATTGTGGTATTGCTGGAAAGCTAATTTATAATTAAGCACAATCATCCCTTAATCACGACCTTAATTTGTTTCGAGATAATTGAAGATCACGTACGTACCACGCTTCCTATCATTGGCATTGCTGCCCTTTCTAACCTGTTCTCGAGACCCAATGGCCTCCACTGCCATTGACAGCTGAATTTAGCTCAAGGCTTGAATCAAAGTTGTCAAAAATACTTTTTTAACACGACACGGAATAGATAATATAAACTCGAATCGTAAACTCGAATCGTAAAATCGTAAAATCACAAATAAAATATTTTAACTAAAAATCGTAAAATCGCAAGTAAAATATTTTAACTAAAATAATAAAATCGCAAGTAAAATATTTTAACTAAATTGCCTTTTCAGCATCTTCCACAAAAATCCTAGTCTGTAAGGATATAATTCTCCAGAATTTCCATCAAACACAACATTAATGTTGAATGGCAGATTGTAGGCGATAATCTTTACCTCCAATATCAACTAATAACTTCTCAAGAATCACTCATATCCAAATTAAGAAAATGCAACTTCATGGGACTGCTACCAACAAGCAAACCATTAATGTTGCAGCAAACAAAAGATCCACAAAAAAAAAACCACTAAAAAAAGTTGAATGGCAGATTGTAGGCGATAATCTTGACGAGGACTTGGAATCAAAACAAGAAAGAATCAAGCAGCCGCAATCAACAGTCGTATACCCCCACCTGGGTCAGCCTTTGAAGCCTTCATATTTGAACGAATAAATCACAAACTGATCAATAATTTGATCCAAATTCAAATTAACATGAACCAAATTCAACCATAGCAAAGAAGAACCAGTTTATACAAATACCATCTGAGCTTAAATCATGTCAAAGTCAAAAAAGAAAAATTCAAACTGAAATGTATCCAAACTCGGTACCTTTTAGAGTCAATGCATAAGCTTTTTACAAAAACAGCCAAATCCCAAATTAAATCAAATCAAGTTACAGTCAAAATCAAATAGCAAAACTGGAATTTCCCATCTGTCTTCAAGCTTTAAATTAACAGAAAATAAACTATTTTTACTAAGTTCAAAGTTAAAAAATCAAAGGTCATACAGTAAGAACTAATCACTAAGTCCCTAGGAACTTTAAGAATCAATGACTAATCCAATACAAAAGAAAAGAAAAACCAACCAAGAAAGGAATCCAGAAAAGGGAATCTGATAAATGCCCGTGAGCATAAACTTTCAAGTTTTCTAAAGTGATAGAGCGCATAGAGAGAGGAATAGAGACTTTAGAGAGAGAGAGAGAGAGTAAGGTACCTGAACAAAGGGACGGAATGAGAGAGAACTTGAGAAAAATCTATGAAGAAGAAGAAGAAGGTACTGAGCTTTTCGAACCACTATTTCTACTTCTGCTTCTACTGCTAACTAGTATGCTTTGAAGAAACCAAAAGGAGAGAGAAGGAAAAGCATTAAGCTTTTTAGCGCTCCATTTTTATGCAGAGAGGGAGTGATATACAGTACAGGTGATGATAGGGTGAAACATCAAAAAAATTCATTTTGTTGTTCTTTGCGTCATAGATTTAACAGAATAGAAGCAAATCAAATAATTGTAGAAGATAAACACATAATGCCCAGAAGCAAACCAATTAATAGTACAAAATAAACACAGATTCACAGAATACCCAAATAATTTTTTTGTCTTTAATCACCACCATTAGATAGAAAAAACAAAGCTTGGGATTGGGAATAAATTCTTACTTTCGTCTCGCCAAGAACGCTCCGGATCTGGGGAAAGTGATTTCTTAATCTGCTGGGGAAAGGGGAAAGGGGAAGGGAGTCAGGGAGACAGGGACGAAGTGTGGACTCTGTGGAGTCACTGGAGTTTGGAGTGGACTGTGGAGTGTCGGTCACGGCCTCACGGGTGGGGTAGGGACTGAGAAAAGAGAGTGTTGAGTCACAGGACTACAATAGCATTTGTTTAAATTTAAAGTGAAATCGTGAAAACGTTACGGTTTTAACGTTTTTTACGAGTTGACTCGTTTTTTAGCGAGTTTGACCGGGTTTGACCCGATTTTACTGGTTTTCGAGTTTTAACCCCGATTTTACACGTTTTATGTGTTTTAACTCGTAAAATCGGACGATTTTACGAGTTAAAACGTATTTTTAACAACCATGGCTTGAATTGTTTCGACATCCCAGCTAATAGAAGAGAACAAAAAGAGCCATGGACGTGGCCCCTTGATGTTTGTTGTGCTGCTTTTATGCCTTGTGGAGGGTAGAAAAATGAACGAGAAGGTCTATATAATGCATGCTTGAGCTACGTCAGTGGATCATGACGTCTTGTTGTTGGGCTCCACTTCCTCTCCTGTTTTGGGCTCAGGCTAGCTAGATTTCTTTTTCTTTAGGGATAATTACACGATCGGTACATTAACTTTATATGCTTTCTTAAATCCATCCATTTCAATTGCTATATTAAATATAATAATATATCACAGCATCTGAGAAGTAAAATAATTATAATGTATTGAAAAAAAATACTTAAATTTATTTTCAATGAGGCATATAATTAATATAGCACACACGTGTTCCCTTACTGAAGTCTGATGGGCCTTCTCTCCGACAGTGCAGCTTACTAAATACTAACCTATGGGCCTACTGCCTAATAATGCTAATGTCTCAAGAGTAGGCCCAACACGAAATCCTTAACCAAATCCCAGCACAAATTAATATAGAAAAAACGACAGTAATTGGGCTGGAGAAGGTCCGTACATGGGGCCCTTGATACTATTTATGGTAATAAATAAATAAATATGGATTAAAAAAATCATGGATTCGTAAAAACACTGGAGCTCTCAAAGATTAATCACTAAGAATTAATAATGATATTTGTGAATTATCGTCTTAATACCTTTTTTAATCACCATCATAAACTTCACCCAACAGAACAGCCATTTCCTAGTATAATTATATTGTAAGAATTTCAAGGTGGCTTCCCCACTGTCTGGTTCTCAAATGCTCCATTAATCATCTGCAGAAATTCTCTTCCAAAACAAGAGTCTAGGAGGAGACGAGCTTGTGCTACAGATCTAGCTTCTGTGTGTGTTTGTGTTTTATTTATTTTAACAGTATGAATTACCCCGTGTAATATAGCGAGCAACTGGACCCATTTCATATTAGACCGTTACAAGATTATCATGAAGGTTTCTTCTCACAATTGTCTTGTTCAGGCTACAAGCTCGTCACCTTTTTTTTTTTGAAAAAAAAAAAAAAACTTTGTTAAATCAGAGAACGTATTCTTGTTTTTTGTTGCAGGTCGAGAATAGTTGTAGGGTACGACCTGTCTCGTCTTTAAAAGGGAAATTGCCCATCAAGCAGGGGCCACTGCTTGTGATTCTTGATAAGCTTCGGTTATGTCTCCGAGAGAGAAAATTGATCACCATCGGTCATTTACTTCTCACGTTCCACTCTTCCGTTGCCGCAATATTCCGATCGGTAGTTCTGAAAAATGAATTGGAATCTTCTACATGAACAACAATTATAATAATAATCTATTCTAAATAAAGAATTAATCTTCGCAAAATTGACGGCAGAATATCTGTAATTACATCTAGAAAGAAAAGAAAAAAAAACCCTTTACCTTAACCAATCTAATCCAATCCTCGTCGTCCAAATCATGGGTTTGGTATGGCTGTTTCCAGTTAGGTTTTAGTCTATTTGTTTCATTCAGTGTAACATAACGTGTAGGCATAGTTAACGGACTCGTCTGATTTGGTAAAGGCTCATGTCATTGGGTTATTAGGTCCACTTCATTATTTTATTTATTAAAATAACATTACTTCAATCTATCTTTAAAAAATTATTGATTTTGATACAGTCATGTTTAATCTTGATCTAATCGGGTCAACTAAATTCTAAATTAACCACTTAAATCATCTAAGCTTAAACTAAGATTCCAAATCAAGAATTTATTATGTAAACCCTAGGCTGTGCTGGATTTAATAAATAGGTGCGTGGGTTGGGGAGGGGACCCTGCCCTTTTTTCCTTGGCGACACCGAGAATCACGTGGTGGCAAGAGTTCTATTTGCCGATCAGAACCTCCATGTTTTAGTAGGCATTATCGAAAGCAAAAGGGTATAGGCTTTCCTCCGAATGAGGACAGGATACAAGGCTGGAAACGAGGAACATGGTTCCATGCCTCCTAGCTCGTCATAGGGAGAAGAAAGAAAAAGGAGAGACAATACAGACAAGCCTACTCGAGTTGGAATTCCACTCTAACCTCCCTTTTTAAGATAAGATGCAACCAGATTCAAAATCCCCGTCGTGAACGTGACCCTTTTGTTTTCACCTGTTTTCCTGAATCTAAAATGCTTGAAAAGGAGATCGCATAACATTCTATTTCTACCCCTTCATTATTCCCATTCCCTTCACTTTTAAACGTTGAGCTTGTACTTTCTAATTTTCTATCACCCGTTGTTAAACTCGAACTAGTCTGACTAGATAATTCTATACCAGATCAATCTTAGATTTTGAGATTTGGCTTAAGATAGATTTTATAAAAAATAAAATAAAATAAATAAATCTGATACAACATGATTAAATATCTGAATTAACTTGGTGAAAATCTATAAAAAAAATTTCCTTGATGTTTTTGTTTTAACTTGCATAGCTGATAATTCAAGCCTTGCATTTAATTTATTTTTGAATTGAGCGGTAGAATCGGTTAGATCACTTGAATAATTATATCCAATGTAGTGAAAATATATATATTCCCTCTTATGAGCCAACCTAATAGCAGTGTAATTGCAGTTGTTTTTTAAAGTATTTTTTATTCAGAAATATATCAAAATAAATTATTTTTTAAAAAAATTATTTTTGATATCAGCGCATCAAAATAATTTAAAAACACACAAAAAATTAATTAAAAATAAAAAAATAAAAAAATTTAAATTTTTTTAAAAATATTTTTAAAACACATAATCAGGTTTTGTATCTCTCCGTACCATTTGGAGATCTATTTATTTACTTTTTGCAACAGCAAGGATATAAAAGGAAAACAATCCGCGTTGGTTTCAATCAACTGAAGAGTTGAAACATCCTTGTCCATGTAATTTCCTCAACATCACTAAACTATGATCACAATTATTACCAAAAATAAATGAATGATGATCACAATTATGGGCTGATTTGAAAACAGGATCGTCTTTGGCCTTTTCAAATCCTCCATGATTAGGTTTAAAAGCTTAAGCCATGGAAAGGGTGAAACGTATAAAATCCCTCCTTCATGTGTATGGTGTAGTAGCCATGGTGTACGGAACGAAGATTGGTCCTCCATTGACCCCTGCAGTCTCATGGGACCAACCCCTTTTTACCTTCTTTCTTAAAGAAGTGATCATCGCTCTACATATAATGTCGGCTCATCACCAGAGGATCCTTGCTCTTTGGTTGTGTACCCGACGGCGACAGCCCACTTTCTAAGCAGATGCAGTTCTCATTTTTTCTTTTATGGAAATAAACAGAGCTTTTCTATTTCTTATATAAAATAATTCTTACAATAGATCCTATACTTTTATTTATGAAAGTTTTATGAAAATAGGAAGGGATGTTTGACAATGCAACCGAAATATCATTTACCCATAATTTGAATATTTATTTTTGTTCAAGATTAATTTTTTTATTTTTTAATCTTTTTAATATGTAGATATAAAAAATAAATTCAAAAAGTTAAAAAAGTATTACTTTAATATATTTTTAATAAAAAATATTTTAAAATATAATATTTACCATGCTCTCTCAAACAGATTTTAAGAATAAAGATAGGATTGATAACAAAGGACATGGGAGATAAATTTTCAAGAAATTTGGGAGGTAAATGTCTAAAAAGAAAGATGATAAATTTGAAATGTTAAAAAAATAAGGGTTAAAATGAAAATTCTTGAAATATTTTTAAATACGTGACACACATGGTTGATATACGTAAATAATTAAGACTCCATTATTTGTCTTCGAATAGATTTGTCAAAAAAAAGCTCCTCTATTGTCATTTCAATCAATCGAGCATCTATATTTTAAATTTCAAATAACTTGTACCAATTTACTACTATTAATATCAAAAACTACGACCGGTTTTTTTTTTTTTACTCTTGTTATGTCATTGTTTTTTATTAATTTAAAATATGATTAATTAAAAAAAACTGAAATAAATTCTTGTAATAAAAAGATCGACTCGAAGTAAAATCGAATCAACGGGATTACTGAATTGGCCTCCTTGTTTTAGATCGATGCTTGGAAACATAAACAACAGAAAGAATACTCTTGGGCACAAATGTCAATGGCAAGAACTCAAAAATACCAAAGAGACGTTACGCCAATCCCGCCAGCCCCTCTCCTCTACCACTCCTTTAAAGCTAATCCAGTACACTACTACTTCACTTTCTTCCTCTCTCTCTCTCCCTCTCCCCTGATTTATGCAGCTTTAAATGCACATCCCCTAACTAATATTTAAACCTCATATAACGTTCCTCAAACATTCACTCCCCCCCCTCTCAGAGTTCTGACCAGTCCAGTCATCTTTCTTCTTCCTGTCTGGTTCTACTCTTCTCTTCATGGGCTGCTCCATTTCAAGGATTGACCAGCTCCCTGCAGTGTCTCTATGCCATGACCGATGTAAGTTCCTTGAAGAAGCTCTCTACCAAAGCTATGCCCTCGCCGATGCTCATGTTGCTTACATGCACTCCCTCAAGTCCCTCGGCCCTGCACTTCACCGCTTCTTTGATGAAGCCCTCATCAATAACCAGTCTGACTCTCAATCTAATGGCGATTCCGCGGCTGTTACCAAACTCAGTAAACCCTCTTCGCCTGATATTTTCTGTCCCTCAAGTTCTACAAACTCGGAGACTTCTCACATTGATTTCCGTTCTGATTCAGAAGATGAAGAATTTAAAGACAACAAAGATCTTGATTCGCTTCATAGAGTCCATAAAAGTCAGTTTAATCCGTTTTCTTATGATCATCTTGACGATAATGAGTACGATTACCCAGCTTGGAAAACTCCTCCACCTCCGGCTCCAAGTAGTTCAGCCTGGGATTTCTTGAATTTCTTTGAAACATATGAAAGATATGAGTTACCGACCAAGGATAAGGAATTTGTGAATGGAATTCGTTTAGAAGGTAAATGTGGTAAAAATGGAGAAGAAGATAGGAGGGAAGCAGAGAAAGGTAACAATGTGAAGCAGAAGAAGGAGGCTAAAGTGGTAGAAGAAAAGAAAGTTGAATATGTGAAAGAGGAAAGTAAAGAGAGTAAAGATTTAGGCCATCAGGCTAAAATCCAAAGTGTCTTGGAGGTTATGAAAGGAGTAGAGGTTTTGTTTGACAAAGCTGCAGAGTCAGGAAATGAAGTCTTGAAAATATTTGATGCTGGGAAATTCAGATATTATTACAAAAATTCTGTTTATCAAGGTATTAACATTACTTTTCTTTTAAACATGGCTTCATCTCTTGTTTAATAATTAGTCTGTTGCTGAATATTGTCAAGAATAATTTGATTTTTTTTTCCTTTGTAAAGGAGTTTCTTCCAAGATGTTGCACACTGTTACTCCGTCTTTTTCAGAGAAGAATGGTTCTGTTCATGGGGACTTTGATGAGGATTTGGGGATAATTTCTGTGAATCTGTCTTCTACTCTTAGAAAGCTGTGCTTGTGGGAGAAGAAACTCTATCATGAAGTCAAGGTATGCTTTACTCTTTTCCAAGAAGAACGGTCCTGTCATGTTGCTTTGTTCTTTTCCTTTTGCTTTCGTTTTGGAATGCTTCCTAATCCACACGAAAAATAAAGAAATTGTTCATTATATTGTAGGCTGAGGAAAAATTGCGTCTCATTCTTGCGAAGAACTGTGGGCAGATGAACATCTTGGGTGAGAAAGGCGCTGATGCCAATAAAGTTAACTCCACTCAACCTTTACTCCGGATGCTATCTACGAAGATCACAGTTGCAATTCAAGTTATTGACAAGATATCAATTACTATCAGTAAATTGAGGGATGAAGAGTTGTGGCCACTGATCAGTGACTTGATTGAAAAGTATGTTGTTGTTTAATCTTGCACAAGTTAATTTGTAGTTAACACAACTGAGTTCTGGATTTCACTTGTTTTGCAGTTGTCTTGTAGTTACAATGTTGCTTCCTTACTAGGGACTGCTGATCTGCAACAGCTTTTAAGATGTAGCATTGTAACTTAGTCTTGTTGCTTGTTTGCTGTCTAATTTTTTTTTTTTTTTGTGCCGGTTAACATCGATCCATTTAATCACAGGTTACTGGATATGTGGAAAGTTATGTTAGAATGCCACAGATGTCAGTCCCAGGCAGTTGTCGAAACCAGGAGTTTGGATGCCGTTGCTTCCAATGTGAAGTTTAGTGATGCCTATCTTGAAGCAGCAATACAGCTCAAGATTGAGCTACAAAACTGGAATCTAAGCTTTTCCAATTGGATCAATGCACAAAGAGGCTACGTCAGAGCATTGAATGGTTGGCTTCTGAGGTGTCTTCCATCTGAACTTGAAGAAACTCTAGATGATGTGCCACCATTCTCCCCTGGTAGGACAGGAGCACCTCTGGTGTTTGCGTTCTGTAACCAGTGGTCACTTGCCATTGACAGGGTCTCAGAGATGGAGGTAATTTATGCAATGAATGGATTATTCGATATTGTAAATCAGTTCCTGGAACGACATCATGTTTACCTACAGCAAAGACTGACTACAGACAAGGACATGGTGAAGAAAATGAAGATCTTGGAGAGGGAGGGGCAAAGGTTGCAAAAGGTGATTCAAGCTCGAGGGAAGACGTTTCAAGCCGGTAGAGCTGTACATCGAAGCGAAATGACCGATAATAGTAGTCTTCAGTTTGGTCTGAGACAAATTTTTGTAGCCATAGAGCAGTTCTCTGCCGATACCATGCACGGTTATGAGGAGCTTCATGTGCACATTGAACATAGTAGACTCGGTCAAGAGAATCCAGCAGCTCCTTAATTATTCACCAATAATCAGGCATTAATTACATATCTTTGAATTTATTCCCTTCCTGGATTCGACGAGGCTGGTCTATGGATTCATTCTTTCCATCCTTTGCTCATTTCACCTCCTCAACAGTGGATAGTTGTGATACTATGTGCAATAACAAGTAGGGCATCCGAGCTGCGGTTTTTGAGCTACAAATGTGACATGTTGTGGTTCAGCTCAGCCTCCATTGAGGCATGATTGCAGTTTTGATCAGATGCAAGTGTAATATTGTCAGGTTTTTTTTACATCCACTGAGGTATCCTTGATTGTTTTTGTTGTGTTTTTTGGGACATATATGCCCTGCTGTGTTTGACACTTTGCAGTTTCAACAGTATCATTTTGAAGCTTAACCTGTCAGGATCATTCTCGGCTTCCTCGTTAGGTTATACTAGTTGTTCCTTTTAGCAGTACAGAGGAATCTTGTTGTAAATTTGTTTTGAGGTCAACAAAACCTTTTTCTTTGTCCGAGCTATCCAGAGAGCAAGTGCTTTCCTGATTTAAATTCGAGTTTTTTTTTTGTAATTTATTTATTAATTAATTCGACAGCATGGATTTGCGTCTTTGATCAACCTATCTTTTGCCCAACAACTTCAGTTCCAGCCGGTAAACTTTTAGGTTCCGTTTTACAGTGCAGTACCGTGTTGTTGAAACCATAGTTATGAATTCTGTCTGATAGGTTGACTTAGACCAGGGTTTTCATTTTTGTGTCAACCTAGAACAGATTCAACTTTTTTATATATTTTTTTTAAAAAATTAAAAAATATAAAATTAATCTGTGAATATTTAATCCTGTATATTTTTTTTATTGTTTATAAAATGTTTCTTATTTTTTCAATATAAAATATATATAAAAAATATTTTCATATGAAATGTTTCTTAATTTTTTCATGTGGGATATTAAAGTCTCAAATATTATTTTTTAATTTTCCAGGTTGACTCGCATCAACCCATGTGACCTGGGACTTGGCCTCTTGACGGGGTTAACTCCCGAATCTGGTTTAATAACTACGGTTGAAACTATATTTTACTCTGATCACAATTTTAAAAGTGTTTGGTTTATCAACATATACGATCGCAAAAATAAAACATCAACCTAATATTGAGATGCTGTAAAAAATTAAGTGATAAATGAAAAAAATATTTAACATCGTAACACAAGTAATTTACCTTATTGTGTTTAATGAATTTTCTCTATCAAAATAGATTTATAATAGAAAAACACATAAAATTTATAATAAAAACCGACACACGTATAAAATTAATTGAATAAAAAAAATGCAAAGCTGCACATATAAAAATTCTTATAAAAAAATCAATATTAAAAAAAAATTAATCTATATCAAATTAAGAAAAAATTATAGATGAATTATACTTATTACATACTTTTTTAAAAACTAAACATAATCAATATCATTAAAAAAATCATCACAAACTAATTAAAATATAAACTCAAAATTTATTTGAAAAAAAAAATCAACTATTACATTATTTTTTTTTAAAAAATTAAAATAAAAAAATCAGGCCAGGCCTAGTGCCTGATCCAATCAAGCAATGGCCCCTGCTGCTCTATATTCTTTTTTAAGTTTAATGGGGCAGACACCAGGAAAAAAAAATTGACTTGTCGCCTGCATCAACAAACGACACGTCGTTTGTTCATCCTCGGAATTCGGTAACTATGGTGGCCAGAAAAATAAGGTCCTTTGTTTTTTTACCCAAAACTCATTTCAACCAATTTTTGGTCTAAAACACTTATGAAACACTCTAGAGACCTCATTAAACCAATCCATGGCAACAAAAAACATAAAAAAACACCCTAAAACCTAAAATCCACTCGAAAACAAAAAAAAAACTTTTCAAGCATTAAATATGTTTTTTTAGATGTTTTCAAGGTAAAAAAAAAATGTAATCTTAACTCTCATCGTCATATGAAACCATTTTACATAAGAAATGATTATTTTGGTGGCCGAATTCCTCACCAATAGACACTTTCTCTCTCTCCTTCAACCAAAAAAAGAACTGAAAAATAAATAAAATGAAGTTCGGTATCAAAATTAAATTTTATAAAATTCAAGGGGTTGGTCACCTAATAGCTAAAAACAACAAGGATTCAAATGAAATTTTGACCAAGATTTTCAATCTGTCATCTATATTACTTGATTTTTTTACTTTGGTTTTCTTTCTTTCAATTCAACCTTTTTATATTAAAACATGTAATTAGGCTCTCATATAGTCTTAAAAAGACTTAATTGTGTAAAAAAAAAAGTTTAAAAACTAAACTGAAATTTTTTAAAAATTATATTATTATAATTCACAGTAAAATATGAGAGTGTATGTTTTTGTGATCAGTAAAAACAGCACATATATACCATGTATAAAATATAATGTATAATACATTAACTGATAATTAGACGAAATCTCTTCTTCGAATAGTCGTAAAGCTGGTGCTTCCTCTGTATCGTTCTGGTTTTGCGAAAAAATTGCTTCGGTGGTGGCTTGATCTCTTGGGGGTTGCTTGACAGAATTAGTCTTGCATCGGGACAAACCAAATCTAAACAGACAGACAAGTGTAATTAATTTATAAGTAATTTTGTCAACAAACTTCATGGAACGAAATTTAGTTCTTTTAACCTATAATTGAAGTTTATAAATTTGTCAAGCACTGGACAACGACTCTGCCGCTTATGGAAACCACAGGAAGTGTACACATGCTGAAGTTAATCGGTTTGGGGTTCGGAACATAGAAAGTCGACAAGAATGGACATTGATTGATTTTTTAGGACCAGCTAATTCGAGCTGAAATAAGATCTGGACACCTTACAAGGTTCAGTGGCCTTGGACCAGCCGGTCCCTTTCCGAGGAATTGGAGATGGATATGCTGATTGGCCAATATTCCAAATGCAAGAAATACTTGCACTCCCAACCATACCATGTGTTAGAAAAGGCATGTTATCTGCTTATTTTGACTTTTATTGATGGCTGCTGATGGCACCGCAAAGTTCCGCCGCATCTTCCATCTTTGTACCGCCTGCTGAACATTAATGGTTGGCATGCCAACGTTGTTTTGCTGTTCAACGTGTTACCAAAAAATCAAGCAGTGTCGAGCTAAGATTACTATGATTCAAAGGAAGAAAGCTTGCAAATTATGATATTACTAAAGGCCCTTACAGTTATAGTTCCCTTCGTGCATCGCTTTTCTCGTCAAGCCGCGTTGGATCTTCTCCTCCTGGTTTGTGTCGTCTTCTTTTAAGGGATGCTATTGACTCTGTTTCTGTTCATGTCTGGTTTTTTCTTTCTTTCTCCTTTGCACCAAAAAATATAATAATAATTACGTTTCTCGTTGCTATTTTTCTTTTCCTTTGGAAGAATCCATATCATATTGTTCAGTGAAAAATCCAAAAAATACTAGCAAACCTGACAGTGAACCCATGAAGAGAAGTCTTTTATCAAGCAAACTATTATAATGATACTTGAGTAATTCTAGCATCCTTGCAATACCAAACTTGATTTGATAGGTTATCTTATTAATTTGTCAACTTAGGAACCTAGACGCTATCGAGTTAGTGAAATATCAATTTCTTTAAAAAATTAATATTTTTTTTTTGTTTAAAAAAACCTTGTTTAACTTAGATTAATAATTTTTTTTATGATTAGATGCTAACTTTATTAAAAATATTAAAAAATATTTTTTTATTGTATAAGTACATGTTGCATTCTAAGGGGTGTTTGAGAGTATAATAAATGTTGTTTTTTAAAGTATTTTTTTCTTGAAAATATATCAAAATAATTTTAAATTTTGATGAAAAGTTAGTTGTACCGCAATATGTTTAGTATTGTGTTATAATATGCTTTTTAAAATGATATTTTTTGCTTGATAATACATCAATTTTTTTTTATTTTTATATTAGCACATTAAAATTATTAAAAATATATAAATAAAATATTATTATTTTTAAATTAAATATACTTTTAAAATATACTCTTTAATTTTAAATGCAAAAACAACTATGACTAAATATTAAACCAGATGAGATGGTCTTTTCATGCTGATAATATTTTATTTTAAAAGATACGCAACAATTAAATTAAGCATGCTAAAACAGTTTGTTGTCTTTAGCAATCATCATCGACAAGTATGAATGATGTAACGCTAGAATGCAGGCTCGCCTGAGGCTTGCGGGCGAGCAAGATTCCATTTTCGACCAAAGAAAACGTCCAGGTGTGAATCCAGGCTTCGACGAATAAAAGAGTGAAAACCATATCTCACGAAACTACACAACCGCATTCTCTCGCCGAAACTCGAACCGCGTGTTACGTTTCACGCGTAGTTTTCTTCTAGAGCCAATCATTGTTTTTTTCATCCATCTTTCACACTAATAACACGATTTATATTTTTTTGCTTATAAGATAGCGCTAGATTACAGTTCCATAATAGAAAAAGAAAAAATAAGTTTAATACGGTGGTAGAAATTATTTTTTATTTTAAATTATATTAAAATAATTATTTTAAACATTATCTCACGTTGAAATAATAAAAAATATTAAAAAATAATTTAATATTTAAAATAAAACATATTTTTAAAAAGTATCTAAAAACAAAAGTTTTTACACTCCCAAACACTACCTAAAATAATAAAAATAAAAATATATTTTATCAAATAAATAAAGATAAAAATATAAAAATATTTTTAGAGTAATTCTTCGTGCTTTTAAAATATAAAAAATAAATATTATTTCAATCTCTTCTATGTCAAAACAATAATCATATATTATCTAAATTATTACTTCTAATTTTGAAGATGCACTCATCAATTTGCTTTTTTCTGGGAAAGAGGAAAAATAAGAAAGAAACAAATATATACAAATTTGTTTTTTACATGGTTTTCTTATCTTGTGGCTTTAAATTCTTCGCATTTATGAGTTATCTATAATCCATTTATTTTTGTAATTTAATAATATTTTTGAAAAAATTTAAATTTTATTTTATTCTTTATTTGTTTCAAATTATTTTTCTTTGTGTTTTTAGATTTTTTTAATATTTTGGTGTCAAAAATTAATTTTAAAAATAATAAAAAATATTATTTCGATATACTTTTAAGAAAAAAAACAGTTTAAAAATAACTATTACTGCAATATCAAACGAGTTTCTAATCAAATTCTGCAATGAGAATTGTTGTAAAAAAAATAAAAATTCGATTAGTTGTTCAATGTCTGCTTAATACTACATATAAATTATGTTTAAATATATTTTAAAAATATATATGGTTTGAAAAAATATCAAATTGATATTCTAATATTTTCTGGTGATTTTAATGTGTTAATATAAAAAATAAAAAATATAAAGAAAAAACTATTTTTAACACATTTTCAAATAAAATAACACTTTAAAAGAATACATATATCAAAATATCAATCACATATTCAGTGATCATTTGACAGTACGTTAACTTATGTTCTTTAAAATGTTTTTTATCTAAAAAATATCAAATTGATATTTTGTAAGTGTTTTTCAATATTTATAACGTGTTAATGTAAGAAATAAAAAAACTATTTTAATGTATTTATAATTAAAAAACACTTTAAAAATACATTATACACCATAATATCCAAAATATTTATAATCATTGCAATATGTGATAGATATCATGAAACTAATTTATTAATTATAGAGCAGCAGAAAATATGTATCTTGTTCAAGCCATTGATACTTTAATAGTCGAGAAAAATATTGCATAACTTATTTATTTTTCCTTTTTCCAGCCTCTGATTTTAAATTCATGGCTTTTCTTCGAATTTTGAGTTCATTTTAGTACACGTTTATCGCCGGGTCTTTAAATAATTTTTCATCGATACCTAACCTAATCTGAAAAATATCAATATATTAATTAGCATGTAAATCATGCTAGCGATTATGTTAATTGAGCAATTAACAAATATTATATAATTAATCAAGATGTTATTTGATCAAGATATTATTTAAACTTTAAATTTTAACTGGGATCAAATAAAAATATCATTTAATTAAAATTATTAATTTATCAAAATTATACTATATTATTGTTATAAAAATGAAAATAGTAAATGGGTATTGCTCGAGGATTCATTTAAGGAAAATAGATAGTTTCATTTACTATTTATTAATAATTATATTTAGGCATGGGTAATTATAAATATTGACAACTCAAAGCCATCTTAACTCAAGTATAAACATAGAAACATACAACGTAAGGGTTTTATATTTATAGTAATAAGAAAAAAAATAAAAATATCGCGATAAATTACAAACGTATTGTTTTTTCGTTTTGTTATAATGACAAAAGTACCCCTACGTCACGTAAAAGGACAACTCAGTAGTAGAAAGCAAGACAGAGAGGGACAGAGACAGAAGTTTTGTCAGTACAGAAACCCAATAATTTTTTTTTTATATATATATTTTGGAAAAAAAAGCAACGAAAATGAAACGAAAGCTGCTGCTGCTGCTGCATCTGCTCTTCTTCTCCTTCTTCTTCTTCACTCAGTAGATCCCTCTTTCTCACTCACTCACACGAGTGGATAGCCAGCCAGCCAGTGCTCCCATTCTTTTTCTTTTTCTCTTTATGGTGCTGAGTCAACTCGGGGTGAGATATTATGGGTTGTTGCCAATCTTCTTTGTTCAAAGCACCAATCTCTGATGACAGTAAAAACAATCAACAGCAACAGCAAAATCAACAGCAACAACCACAGCATGTACGAATTAATCATGCTTCACGGCCAACAAACGGAACGGAAACAAGCGGTGGTCTTGGAGGTGGTTGTGGGGTGCTGTCTTTCACGGAGTTCTCATTGGCTGACCTGAAAGCTGCGACGAACAACTTTAGTCCCGAGTTTATCGTGTCTGAAAGCGGTGAAAAAGCGCCAAATGTTGTTTACAAAGGACGGTTACAGAATCATGATAACAATAATAATAGAAGTTGGATCGCTGTCAAGAAATTTACCAAACTTGCCTGGCCTGATCCCAAACAGTTCGCTGTACGTAAATAAATTATATTTTCTTGTTTTTACTTCTAAATTCGTTCTGGGGTTTTGATTTTGTTGATGGGTTTTTCCTTTTCTTTTGTTTTTTTGAAGGATGAAGCGTTGGGTGTTGGGAAATTGAGGCACAAAAGGTTAGCGAATTTGATTGGTTTTTGTTGCGTCGGAGACGAGAGGCTGTTGGTGGCTGAGTATCTGCCAAATGATACCCTTGCAAAACACTTATTCCACTGTATGCACCTTCTTGCATTATGTATTTATATGCATTTTTTTTTCTATGTTGAATTTGATTAAGCTTTAGTTTTTTTTTATTGATGTTTATTGAATTTGTTTGAAATTTTAATGTTATGTAGAATTTTATGTATTAGCTATTCCTATATTTTTACAATGAAGTGAGTAGGATAATGTGGTAAGAAACTTGAATACTTTTAGATTAAGCTGCAATTTGTTGTCGTAATAATGGGATTTCATTCTTGGTGTTGCTAAGTGCTTGAGCTTTTTGTTTGTGTTACCGATGACTATGTAGCATTCTTATCACCGGTACGGGTATATTAAGAAATTGTTCGTGTTCAAGGCAATGATGGGGCTAATGACATTCTGATCATTTAGATGATTTCTGTATGGATACCTCAAATCGATTGTGATGTGTAAAAGGAATTTGTTTAAAAACGAGTAGAAGAGGAAAGATGGAATTGGTTTTTACCCTGTGACTTGAAGGTATGAGCTGGGAGGGTTGCAAAATTTAATATCAGCCTGTAACAATGTCTCTTGCTATTCAGCTTGCAGAAATATTGGTATCTTGTATGTTGAATTGAACGATTCTTAAATAGTCATCAGCAAATTTTTCTACCAGAATATTAACATATTTTCCGTCCATGAATACAATTTCACCGTGCTTTCTTGACAGGGGAAAACCAAACTATTGAGTGGGCAATGCGTTTGAGAGTTGCACTATATATTTCTGAAGCTTTAGATTATTGTAGTTCTGAAGGTCGTCCTCTGTATCATGACTTGAATGCTTACAGGGTGCTTTTTGACGAGGTATAGTAAGTTTATCTTTTTTGGTAAGCTTGATGATCTATCATAATCTAGCCTGTCTATCTAACATTTGCATAAATTTTTTTTATCTATGATTTCCATTTTATTTGATTAGTTTAACATCTCTGATTGTTTTAAGATATTTCCATTTGCATAAATTTCTAGTGGATGGTTTTGGCAGAATGGAGATCCCCGGCTTTCATGTTTTGGATTGATGAAAAATAGCAGTGATGGAAAGAGTTACAGTACAAATCTTGCTTATACACCTCCTGAGTACCTACAAAATGGTAAATGGTTTTGCTTTGTTATAAATCTACTTTGACTGTTGTTGATGCCTGTTTGCTGTGACTTTTCAGTAGTCAGTTCATTCACCTCTGTGCTACGACATGTCATTTGTGTCTTCTCTGCTGTTGGAAATCCCTTGAAAACAATGGTTTAAAATGCATGATGACAATATTTTGGTTGAAAGTATCCTAGTAGCTACACCTTGAAAAAAAAAAAAAAGCTCCAAGTATCACGAGGATAATCTTATTATGAATTTTATAGAATCTGTAGTGTTTCTCAGAAAAAAAGAGGTGAAAAATCAAAGAGAATGCATGTACCATAGAGGAGAAAAAGAAGAGAGCTGGGTCTTTTCACAATTGAATTTAGTTTGTTCTTAAATAAGATACAGAGGAGCTGCTTCGAACACAGAATATTTTGAGGAGGACCGTTATTGGAAGACAATTTACAAGAGAGCGATGAAAATACTTGGTCCAACTTAATCATATTTGTACAACCCTCCGAAAGAGAAAATAAGAGAATATACGTTTTGAGCAGCTAATTTTATCTCCGTTTTTCATGTGTGAAATTGAACTGATAACCTCATAAAGGTAATGGAAATTTTTTTTCTAATTGAAATGTAAATATAACGCCTAAGGATTGCCCAACATCAGTATTTATTGAGATAGGGACATACTCAGACAATGCGCCTATTCTCATTAATCAATCCTCCATGCATGTAGGACTGGTGCCTCAAATCTTTTGTTCTATTTTTTGAGTAGCCTTTAGAATTCAATAAAATGTTCTACGAGTTCACGTACTTAAGGCATTGCATTTTATGTCGACGAAAATTTCATTTTTCAAATGTGAAAACTTAAGTGGTTGGCAGTAGCCCTGTATAACACAATGAACCAAATCTGGTATGAACAAAACTTCAAAATTTACAAACTAATATAATGATTTATGCCTGGTGCATACCATTAGCAATCTTGCCTTTTCATTTCCAAAGAAGTGCCTCGCTCAATTTCTTTGTATTGCATAACAGCCCTCATTTTTGCTGCATTGCAATTCATTTTTGCTTGTATTAGTGACTACTATCTGATCATTGCTTCATAAAAGTAACTAAATCTTATATCTAGGAAGGGTCACTCCAGAAAGTGTCATCTTCAGCTTTGGGACTGTCCTTTTGGATCTTCTTAGCGGAAAGCACATCCCTCCTAGTCATGTAAGTAATTCATACTGTCATTCTGTGCTGAACATCAGAATGCACAGTTTCCATTTAGTGGTTCAACAAAATGATCTTTTTTTTTGGTTGGCAGTGGAGTCCTATATGGCGATTCTTAATGGGATGCCATTTTGATAGTGCTTACTCTCAAGTTTTGTACATGATTAGTTAAGTAGAAGCTGGAGTCAAAATCATTGCTCAATGTGTTTGGATAATTTTGACTGAATTCTAGCTGGAGCCTTGGATTTGATTACTTGCTGTCCATTGTCACAATCTTGAAATTAAGAATACATTTATGTTCTCAATGCTCAACTGCTCTTTTCTCTTAATTACACAAGCTTCTCTCTCTCCTATGAAAACAAGCAGTGTGAGATTGAGTTGCATGAGAGATGTACAAGTCGATATTATTTTATGGAAGATGGCTGATGACTGAGAGTGTATATCTAACCCATGTTGATACTCCATTGTTTGAGCTTTGAACCTGTTCTTGCTAATATTATGCCCAAGATCTCTGATCATGATGACACATTGTCATTGCTATGCTATAACTTAAATGGTTGAATAGATAAAATGACAATTAATGCTATGCTAATGCTTAATAGGGAAATGGGAAATTGACAGCAAATGGAGTTGTATTTTTTTTTTTACTTATAAAAGTACTTCATGTTAGTTTTTCTATTTGAAAATATGTATTATATATATTTTCGAGCATCTGTAAAGCAGTAGCCTGCATGGCAGTAATATGTATTATTTATACTATCAAATATATTTAAAGCAGTAGCCTGAATGGTAGACTAAGCTGTAGTTACTAAATGTTAGATTTTTTGTTGGACGTTTGACTCATGTGCTCCTTGCAGGCTCTTGATATGATTCGAGGGAAGAACATTCGTCTTTTAATGGATTCTCATTTGGAGGGAAACTTTTCAACTGAAGAGGCGACTGTGGTTTTCGATCTTGCCTCACAATGCTTGCAATATGAACCAAGGGAGCGACCAAATACCAAAGATCTTGTTACAACGCTTGCACCTCTGCAAAACAAACCTGATGTAAGCTGCCCACTTTGCTTCATTCCTTCTGTTTCATACAATTATCTTGTTTTAGTGTAATTTGATAATACTTGGGATCAGAATACAGGGGCTAGTTAAAATCTGGAATGACTAGATTGCTTGCCACAATAGAGCCCTTTGTATTACTTGATATCTTGCCATTAATAAAGTATTTTTGCCTTAATTATTATCTTCCTCAACAGATTTGCCTCTATCTCTCTCTCTGTATCTCAAGGAGGGGGTTGGTTTTTTGTTGCTATTTAGAAGTTGTTCTTCCTAGACAATGCATTTAAAGCAGCTTTGAGTAGCTTCAAAATGTAGATGGTTGTATTCATGTAAGACTGGTACAGTTTTGGGATCTTAAATCTTCGCTTCCAGGTTCCATCCTATGTGATGCTGGGAATTTCTAAGCATGAAGAAACAGCACCACCTACCCCACAGCACCCGCTCTCTCCAATGGGTGATGCCTGTACACGGATGGATCTCACAGCTATCCATCAAATATTGGTAATGACACACTACAAAGATGATGAAGGAACCAACGAGGTAATTGAATTGTACAAATATTATTTCTATGATATCTATTTTACAAAAAGTACTTTTCAAGATATCCATTTCTAATTCTCTGCTGAAATCTTCCATTTTAAATGGGTATTCTCAGTTATCTTTCCAAGAGTGGACACAACAAATGAGAGATATGTTGGAGGCTAGAAAGCGTGGAGATGTAGCATTTCGTGACAAAGATTTTAAAACTGCTGTAGAATGTTATTCTCAGGTGTGTTTTCTCTTTTATCTGTGGATGAGATAATGGCTTTTCCTGTATAGAAGTAGTAATATTCAGGATGTAATAGGCTTTATGTTGCTGAGACTTTGACGCTACTAGTTACTTGGATACTTTGGCTCAATATTCTTACTATGTTTAGGTTGTGATGGTTTCACCTAGGATGGTAAAGCCTGGGTGAATTGATTTATATCTTTGGTTTCGGAATTCTGATGTCTCAACCATGAAGTTTACTGTTAATTGTAAATTGTTGTGCTTCATCCATTAGGATTTGAGATTATCCCTGTCAACTGGACTAATACTATATTTCTCTTAACAAGGTCCTGGGGATGCCTTGTTAATTTGCTGGCAACAACATAGTTCCTGTTCTTAATCAACTACAAACTATGAAATATACTTGAATTAGTTTAAATACGCAAGTCTGTACTCATGTAGACTTGGTTGTCCATGCCTCCCTACCTCTTCATCTTTGAAAGACAAAAGTGTAAGTGGATTCTGTATGGTGCTCACTGCTCAGTTATAAAATGCTTGTTTGTGCAGTTTATAGATGTGGGAACAATGGTATCTCCAACTGTTTATGCCCGGCGTAGTCTTTGCCATCTACTATCTGATCAACCAGATGCTGCTCTCCGAGATGCGATGCAAGCACAATGTGTCTACCCTGATTGGTCTACAGCATTTTACATGCAAGCCGTTGCCCTTGCCAAGCTTGACATGCACAAGGATGCAGCTGACATGTTGAACGAGGCTGCTGCATTGGAAGAAAAAAAGCAACGTGGTGGAAGATGATCTCAAGAACACGACTCTCTATTATTCTTTTGTAACCAGATCAATTATTGCAGTTCTTGTATAAAAAATGTGGGTTTGATGTGGAGAGGGAATTGGAAATGTTGTTTTTGCCCAAATGTACCATAGCGTGGCGGGGTTCGGGGTGGGGTGGAGAAGAATACTACTGCACTGGCCATTGCACTATTTTTTCAGAAATTAAATGAAATAATTGATTTTGTTGTTTCGTATATAAAGAGAAACATCCAACGTTATTGTTTTTGTATATGAAGGGAAACATATAACATGAACTAATTGTGCAATGAGGACACAGAGCCCTGAGGTTCGATTAATCATATGTATTCTTTTGGAGGTCATTGATGGCTGTTAATATTAAGCTTTCTAAGAAGAGAGAATGCAGCAGAAATCAAGAACAAAAAAGTTTCACGAACAGAATCTGAAAGGAAATGCAGGCTGAAAGCTTGCCAAGAAAGAACAGAATCTTGGGGGGGGGGGGGGGGGGGGGGGGGGGGGGGGGAATGGCAGGATGTTTGGCTAGAAACAGAGAACGCTCTGAGGATATGATCAGATAAATGGTGGGTTCCAAGGACATTGGCACACTTTAGGCAATATAATTAATATTATTATTATTATTATTATAGTTGTTTTTAAAAATATTTTTTTTATTTATAAATGTATTAAAATAATATATATATATATTTTTTATAATTTATTTTTAACATCAATATAGAAATACTATCTTAAAAAAAAATTTAAAGCAAAGAAAAATATAAAATTTTTTAAATACAAAAACAAACGGTTTTTTCACATCACATCCTAATGAGAAAAGCAATGATTTTAAAAACTAGTAGCAGAATCTTGCCTATACAAATTCTTGGCCTTCATATTACAAGATTCATAAATAAAGAATAATTGATTTTTGTGTATGTGTGTATGTTTAACTTATAATACAACATGGTTTAGATACTTAAAATTGCAATCAGGAAACATATAGTTCAGCTTTTCCATCAATAAAGAGACTCATGAACTCTTCTCCATCAACACTTTCTTTTTCTATGAGGAGTTGAGCAAGCTTGTGGAGGATGTCAATGTGAGTTGTAATGATTTGCTTGGCTCTTGTATAAGCTGTCTCCACCAACTCTCTTACCTCTGCATCCACCACATCAGCAGTCGCCATTGAGTAGTCTTTCTGGGATGACATCTGTGATTGGAACACAAGAGGGGTCTTAATCCAATGTTCTTGTTGTAGAAGAGTTGGAAATGGTGAATACGAGAAAGCTAGTGGACGGGAGAAGGCAATAAAACTTCAAGCACAAACCCTACCTGTTGACCCAAGAAAGGATTTCCACCAGGTCCACCAATGGCAACCTGACCAATCTTTTTGCTGAACCCAAATCTCTCAACCATCTGCCTTGCCACACGTGAAACTTGCATGAAATCATTGGATGCTCCAGTAGTCACATTTTCCTGACCAAAAATCACTTCCTCGGCAACCCTACAGAAGTAAAAATCGTAGGTTCGGTAAAACACAGGCAATTCCCTTATTTGCATAAAATTTCTTTAACTCAAAAAATAAAGCTCGCAGTTCAACTAAGGTCCAAACTAAAGGGAAATTTGATGATGCTTGCTCACTCTAGAATAGCAACTTGAAGAGCAGGAAAGTACTCATATGCCTTGCTACAATTTTTCCCCTGGAACTAGGCCAATCAATACGAGTAGAACTAACCTTCCACCAAGTGCAACAGCCATTTGATTCTCCAGGTAGCTTCTACTGTACAATCCAGACTCGAGCCTTTCCTCACTTGGAGCAAAAAATGTTAGACCACCAGCTTGGCCACGAGGAATGATGGATATCTTGGCTACTGGATCATATTCAGGCATAAGGGCACCAACCAAAGCATGCCCAGCCTCTGCAAATGGAGAGTAACACACATAATTAGCCTCACAAAATTGAATCCTGGGATATAACAAGAGACCAGAGGAAAGGCAAAAAGGTTATCATGCATTTTACCGTGATAGGCAACTAATTTTTTCTTTTCATCCGAGACAACAGCATTTTTCTTTTCTGGTCCTGCAATGATCCTCTCCAGAGCATCAGAAATCTCATCTTTGCTTATTTCCTTAAGGTCACGCCGAGCTGCAAGAATGGCTGCTTCATTCATCAGGTTCTGCAAATCAGCTCCAGTAAATCCTGGGGTCCTCCGTGCAATCTTTTCAAAATCCACATCCTTTGCAAGTGCCTTCCCTCTAGAATGCACCTATAATTCATAATAAAAGTAAAATTGTTCACTATTCTAAGGTCAAGCAAGAACAGAATTTGTAGACAATGGGACAGCCTTACAAAACAACCTGATTCTAGGATGCATTATCAGACAAATCAATCTAGTATCCATAATCACACCAATTCAGAACAGTCCATTTTTCTCTAGAAACAAACATATCATATTATAGAAAATTTATTTAGTATGCAGTGTCGGACCAATTAATAACTAGACCAGAAAACCATCATTTTGCAGAGAATTTATCTTATAACACCAATATTAACATTCAGAGTTTAGCTGCCCTAAACTACTGCCTCTTAATAGACACGACAGGACACACACACATGCACGCAAACACATTCTGCTTCAATTGTTTGTTTCCTTTTCCTAATCTATGTCCTCAATACATCTTTACGAGGAATAGAACAACTTGGTTGGCATTGTTGAACTTACCTGAAGAATCTTGACTCTACCAGCGACATCAGGCCTATCGACTGTAACCTGTCTATCAAACCTTCCCGGTCGCAACAAAGCCGAATCAAGGACATCGGGTCTATTTGTAGCAGCCAACACAATAACACCTGAATTACCCGAAAATCCATCCATTTCAGTCAACAACTGATTAATGGTCTGCTCTCTCTCATCATTCCCCCCTCCAAGTCCAGCCCCTCTCTGCCTCCCAACCGCATCAATTTCATCAATAAAGACAATGCAGGGCGCTTTTGACTTTGCTTTCTCAAACAAATCTCTCACTCTCGACGCCCCCACTCCAACAAACAACTCAACAAACTCCGAGGCTGCGCACGAAAAGAACGGCACCCCCGCCTCTCCTGCCACAGCTCTGGCCAACAATGTCTTCCCAGTCCCTGGCGGCCCAACTAATAAACACCCTTTAGGAATTTTAGCTCCTAAGGCTGTGTACTTATCAGGATTTTTCAAGAAATCAACCACCTCTTGTAACTCCAATTTAGCCTGATCAGCTCCGGCCACATCAGCAAACGTCACACCGGTTTCCGGCACTTCTTGAAACTTCGACTTCGACCGGCCAAAATCCATCGGTCCACCCAACCCACCGGGTCCACCTGGCCCACCTTGCGCCCGTCGAAACAAGAGAAACAAACCGGCAAAAGCAAGAAAAGGGAACAAAAGATTTCCAATAAAATTAAAGAGCCCATTACCAGAATCCCCCTCGGCAACCGAAATATCAACGCCGTTCATCGCTAAAATGTCGATCAGATCAGGGTCATTAGGGACAATAACGGCGGCACGACGACCATCTACGGCGGTGAGTTGTAGGGCAGAACCATCTTTGCTGAAACGAACTCTTTCCACTTTCCCTTTCTTGACCGCATTCAGAAACTCGCTGTACCGCCATTGACTACCTTCAGGAAGGTCAGAGGTTGACTGAGACTGGGGTTTCGGAGCTGTTAAGAGAAGATTTTGAGCGACAGTAGAGGATGGTCTGGTGGGCTGGGCTTCAATAACAGGTGGAGGAGTAGGTGGTGGTGTAGGGTTGTCAATTGCTAGCGCCTGAGGGGTTAAAGAAGAGAAGATTAAGGCAGTAGCTATGGTTGCTTGTGACTGAAGGGATTTTAAAGACTCATAATTCTTTTCATTCACAATTTTCTGAAATTTTTTGGGCAGAAGGAAGGATAAGGAGGGTCTGGTTGTTTTAGGACAAGGCAAGCTTCGGGAACCAAAGAAGTTTGAAGTGAGTAAAGGGTTTGTAGTTGATGATGCCATGCTCTGGTTTTCTGGGATGTTCTGCCTGAGTCTTTGACACTCTGTGGTGTGTCTTTGCTTTATATTTATCTCTTAGAATTTTCTAAGAGAAAATTAATTTTTGTTCAATTTTGATTTGGAATCCAAGTGGATTAAAAAGGAGCCATAAATTTGGTGTTGTTTGAGAAGTATTTACGTGTACAATACAATATCCACTTGTTTCAAGTTTCCTACAATTTATATGCAGCAAATCGGCATTTTAGCGTATATTTCATTGTTGCCCCCCTTCAGTTTGAATGTTTCAATATTACCCTTTTTTTGGTTTCGAAAAGATCCATCATGACCCTTAATCATTAAATAAAATAATTTTTAAACTTGAAAAATCTAAATTGAGTGTTCATTAAAAAAATTCAAATCAAGTTTTCAATTAAATCAGATAAAATGTTTTTATTAACTCAATTGACTCAATTAAATTAAAAAATTAAAAAAAAAACATAATAAAATAATATCATTTTAACAAAATTGATTGATTTCGTGATTCAATTACTCACAATATCTTTTTAAGATTAGCATCTCAATCAATTTGTGACAACTATATCAAATAACATATTTTTTATCTTTCAAATTTGATTTTAATTTTTTTAATACAAGATTTTTTTATATATTTTCATGATATATTATGAATAAGGTATGGAGAGAAATGATACATAACCATAAAAAATATGAAAGAATGACCAATTTTTTTTTTTTAGCATAAAGGAACAAATGAAATTTTTTTTTTAAAAAAATTCAGAGCTAATATTAAAAATTTCGAACTTCGAGAGTAAAAGCGAATTATTGACTAACTAAGAGAATAAGTTTTTTTTTTTTTTTTTAGAAATATTAACAAAGCCTCGGCCTGTCAGCCATCGGTGGTTCTCATTTTCAATGGGGTAGTGTTTCCGAAGTTGCAACTTTTAAGCCCATGGTTTCAAGCCCATTTGGGTACACCGAACAAATAATATTAGCCCGTTTGGCTAGTGTTTCACATCGTGGCCTAAAGTCCAATAACGACACGAGTCTTCCCTTTTTAGGCCCATGAAACGAACCATTGATTGTTTTTTACTCATTCCCTGTATTTCATAGTTTCTGCCACTCTATGAATCCCAGTGTTACGGCCCCGGGGACCAACCTGAAAAAAATATGAATTATAAATTATTGGGTAAATTATTCATTCTCTTTAAGAAAACATTCTTTCAGAGTTGATTTTATTGGATTTGACGGTGTCATTAAAACAAACTGCTCGAGTGAACTAAATTTTATCGGATTAATATTTTTTTTAATTTAATTTAAAATCTAATTTGTGTGATAGGATATTTTTTTGAATCATTGTAAAGCCAAATTTAATAACCATATGATCTGAATTCAGCTGAGGCTGTTCTAGTCTAATGTAATTTCAAGATTATTTGGAGATTAATGTACGGCAAGAATTTCAAGATTATTTTAGCTGAGACTGAGGCTGTGCTGGTGTACTGTAAGAATTTCAAGATTATTTCGAAATTAATGTGCTGAAGAGAAGGAGAGAGATGTTGCAGCTAAATTTATGTATGTTGATTATTTTTCTATGTACCAAAATTGTATGATACAAATAAATCTGTATAAATGGGCAGTTGATAGAAGCAAAAACTGCCGAAGATTAAACTAGTGGGTGAGAATGTTAAGGAGAGAGACTCTAGTTTTCAGTAATAGCCTGTAGGCAAACTCCAGCTCCTCTTCTACTTCTTGAATACTTGACTGTGATGTCTCCAAATGTTTCAATAAGTTTTGGACTTGTACAAGACTAATGTCTTTGCTTGATCTCCAGGCAAGAACCTCGGCATTTATCATTCCAACTTCTTTGGCATCAACTGTACTTCTGGACTTGAGTAGTTTTGAAACAACTGACCAGCCATTTCCCTTTGATTTTGGTGTCAGAGAAATAGAAGACAAGAGGGATGCAAACACAGCAACACTGATGTCTTCAACTTCTCTTGTTAGGGTCACTAAGGTTGTGTCTTTGTCTTGGGCTACTGATATGTCCTTCTCCATTGTCTTCAAACTTCTAAAGGACTTGGATTTAGAGATCACTTTCTTCAATTTTTTTCTAGAGATCATATATGCTTCGATATCTCCTGCCAAGCTAGATTCTCCTCTTTTTCTCCGGATGGATGACTCCAGATCCTTTAAGCATTCTTTCATCTGTGAAAAGATATCTTTCGTTGCGCCACACACCTCTAGCAACCTGAGAGATCTATCCAACACCTCATCCACTGATCCCTGATGTTGTACATTTGAGATAGCTTGGTAGGTGAGTGGCAATTGAATAAAATCGTCCACGCTTTCGTATAAATTCTTGAGGAGGCCACTTAATCCTTGGCAATTCAATGAGGATGTTTCTTGTGAGGATCTCAACCTTCCCAACCGCACCTTAACACTCTGAGTTAGGGGATGGGATTCTGAAGGCAAACTGATGGAGCGAACATGGCAAGAAGCCTTAGAGGTTCCAATCAAAACATCCATCTTTGATCTTCCCCTTTAGCAGAAGAAAGCCTACACTGATGTGATTAATGGTGATGTAATACAGGTCAAACTTCGAAGTTGTTCAAACCAACTCCTAGAGCTTCTATTATATATAGAGCAAGAATTAGCCAGTCAAATTCCCTTCCAGCCTTGCATTTGCTGCCATGTGTTGCTTTCTCCGACAGCGACCAGCTTTCTGTCACCATTGCTACAGTTCAAGATGATTACCGCCAATAAGATAATCCAAAAATATCAGCATACGTGCTGATGAATCCCAGACAGAAAAATTATCATTACATCATCTCATAATGCAAGTGTCAATTCAAGAGGCAAAGCTGAAGAACCATTGCTAATAATATCATCTCGTAATGTTAATGAAATGGAAAAAAAATCAGATACCTGACAAAATGTTTGCTGGTTCATTGCCATGACACCCTGCATATAAGCACATCAATCAACTAAAGTATTGGTGCCCAAAAGTGGATTGGATTGCTGCAATGTCTTCCATACAAATATATTCATTCGGCTCGAGCATCAAAAGGGATCATGAGACTCGGAAATAGCTTTCATTGATGTAGTTGGCGATGAGCAACTGGAATCTTGACAGCAATGACACGGTGATGCACGTGTGATATAGCTAGGTCAATCAACATGAGATTTATTTTGTTAATGATTGAATATAAGTGATAATTACAAGCTGGTTGGCGTGTGATGGAGCAAGATCCATCTGTTTGCTTTACCTTTCATCTTTAATTATTCATGTTGATTCCCTGTTGTAGAGCAGCATGTCCAAAATTTTCAATTTCCGATTAAATTAAACTCGGCCCAATCTCTTCCTAAAAGGATTGAGCGGATATTTTTTGATAGTCACATAAGATATATAATATCTTAGATACAAAATATATAACCAAATAACTCAAACGTTTCTATTCTTATCTTGAATCTTTAATTAATATTCTTTTATATCTTGTAGTTTTGAGACATGTGTCAGGCCAAGTATAGTAATATTTTTTTTTTAACATGGATGTTCGGGTTAACTTGTATGCACTTTGATAAATCACACGGGTCCTGAAGTTAACGACCATGTAAGCCTTCAGTGGCCATCATATTAGCAACCACATGACTCGAACCTAAGATTACAGGGAAAACAAATTTCTTAGTCCCAAACTCTTACCACTAGACTACCTACTAGATGGTTAAAGTATAACAATTTTTACCCGTCCTTCTTGTTAATCTTTCATTCTATGTAATCAATCATTTGATAATTACCATCAAATTTTTATATCTGCATTATGAATAGTTCCAAAGACTACATTATAAGATTTGAGATTTAATATTCCAGCTAAATTATGCATATGGTGTGACGATCATATTTCTGTGTTGGTTACAAGGAGGCATGATAATATTGTTTGAATCATTTGGAGGTATATTATAATTAGGATTATGCTTCCTGAACTACAACATTATTGATGAGATAAAGGCGGCATTGTCAGAAGACGACCTGCCATGTGACAGCAATTGCAAGTCTGGATGCATGCATCTTGTCTCTGTATAATAGGCCCAGAAGAGGAGTCTTGAACATCATTTTCCAAGATCATTAGTATCAGCATCAGTAACAGGACTTCTTTCCAGCAAGATAAGATGGCTACTTGTCATGTTCGTTCTATCAGCTGGCCCTCAAGTTCTCATCCTCTAAGTGTAAGCGTTGAAGATCAATTGGACAGGTTGAGATCATCACAAACACCTTCCACTTCAGTTTACCAAAAAGCGAGGGGCCTCAGAGTTTTGTATGAGTGCGTAGATGATTTTCTTCAGTTACCACTAACGCAACAAACACTCTCCAATGAACAACAGAAGGAAAGGGCAGAAGAGGTGTTGAATGGATCTCTGCTGTTGTTGGATGTGTGCAGCAACACTAAAGATGTTTTCTCATCAATGAAAGAATGCTTTAAGAGACTAGAATCATCCCTCAGGAGGAGAAAAGGTGGGGAATCTGGCATCGCAAGTGAAATTGAAGCTTACGTGGTGTCTAGGAAACAATTAAATAAAACAACCCGCAAATGCTTCAGAAATTTGAAGAGCATGGAGAAGCATAACACTTCAGCAGTTGATGCAGTCGGCATGCTAAGAGACGTTAAAGAAATAGCCCTGGAAATTTTCCAATCTCTCTTGTCTTTGGTTTCTCAGCCAAAGACAACATCAAGCTCCCATGGCTGGTCTGTCGTTTCAAAATTATTTCAATCCAAGCGTGCATCATGCGAAGGCAAAGCCACCGAATGGGAAAAGATAGATGCTGAGTTGCTTGTCCTGAAGTCAGGCAAAGACATCAATCCTATACAAGTGAAAAATATATTGAAAGAACTAGAGCTATTAGAGTCAAGCATTCATGAAGCAGAGGAGGAGCTGGAGGCTGTTTACAGGAAATTGCTGAAAACCAGAGTTTCCATTCTCAACATTCTCAGCCACTAGCTGATGTTCATCTCCAGATGGGGTAGCTTTGCTTTCATTCCTTGCAACAATTTTGTAAAATTCTTTTGCATGGTTATAGACATACTGTACTTGATAAGGGTATTAAGATCAATATACCATACACCAGTTCATGCTAACCTTGTAATATTTTGAAATGAAGAAAGAAAGGTTTAATAGGAAATGACAACAATACTTGGAGGAGTAAGTCTTAGGTATAAATGATTGAAGGACATTTTGGTAATTTGCTTAACAATTGGTAAATATAAATAAGAAGAGAAAAAAAAAAAGAAAAAAGAGAAGAATCTAATTTGAAGAGAGAAAACTGAGAGTGAGAAAGAAAAAGATAGAGTTAGAGGAAATAAGTTTAAAAAATAAGATTTATGCTTTGATGTGTATAATTGTTAGTATTAATTAAGATTACAAAAATGTTAAGATTTAAGGTTTTGAAGTTTATGATTTGGATGAGATTGATGAGTTGATTGGAATGTTATGGATTAATTGTTATATGTAATTGTTTAATTGGTTGGTTTTTAGATGATTTTGTTAGGAATTATGATTTTGAGATTAATTAGTTTAATTGATGTATTAGGTGTCAGAAATTATGAAAAACCCTTGTTGGAAATACTAGACAAAAGTGTCTTGAGATTGAGGATGATAAAATTTCAGTTTGATTTCTCATTTGTGAAAATCATAGTTTAAGCCCCAATGTTGAAAAAAGTTGCAAATTGATCCCTGGAGAAAAATTCAAGATTCTGGAAAGAATTGAGAATGATTATGGGTAAATTTTCAGTATAGTTATGGATTTATAATATTTTTTGTTCGGTCCTTCAATTTGGTAAAATTACAATTTGACCCCTAAAATTCTAAGGAAAAACCAGATGAGTCCCTAACTGTAATTCTATTTTTTCAGATTGGTTTTGATGAATAATAGAGGTTTATTGGTGAATTATTATCAAGTCTTTTGATTTTTTTTCTTTTGAATTAGATTTCATGAAATCGTTTGATTTTTGGGTTTTTTTTTATAAAAAGACCACTTTGGTTCCTAAACATACAAGGTTATAAGTTAGACTCTAAGTGAAGTGTAGTAAATTAAACTTATGTTCCTTTTGAGTTTTTTTTAGTATGTCTTTTTTTGTATTAAAATATTCATGATATTCCACTTGTTGGACATCAATAGGATTTCTTTTGGTACCTACTTCTGTGTTTGTTATGCTTTGAAATCAGGTGAGTGAATAATATCACATATGCATGAGAAATAGTATAAATATTTGAATTATTACTATGAAACGCTTTTATATATATATATATTGATTATTATCCTTTATTATGATTAAACATGATTATTTATTGAATATGAATTCTGAATATGAGATATGTGTAATCTGATTTGATAACTCCTCATTTAATTGATGTCATGAGTTAAGTCTCGAAATATAATTCTATTTGCTTGATCATGATATGACCCCTTGGTATGCCAACCCATGCTAACAAGGCATTGTTAGTCTTTATGCACATCGTATCTGGACTCTAGTTGGTTTGAGGGAGTCAACAACCCATGTGGACTGATCATCCCACAGTCTGAAACTATATGTTCATTGCATTTTGATTTTTTGACGAGTTTTACCTTATGATATTTCTTGTTATAGCTTATTTGTGAAACTTTCTTGTAAAAGTTTAAAGTCAAATTTGTATATATTTCTCTTTGCCTTATTATCTCGTATGTGTACATTGAACGTTATCTACTAATTGAGTTATTGAACTCACCCTCTCGTTATTTATCATTTTCAGACGGGTAGTTTTGCTAGCAAATCATTTTTGTTGGGCTTCAAAACCTAATTTTTAATTGTAATTAATGTTATTCCGTTATGTTTAGTTAGAGCTCTATAATTACGGTACTTACATTAACTCTTGTATTAAAATGTTGATTTATATTATGGACTTTAATTATGGAATCAGAAGATGTGTAGAGCTCTAGTTTGTTTAAATGGTAAAAGTTTATACATAAATTTAAGTTTGTATAGGTATGAAAACATGGAGGGAGATTTTGTCTATGTATCAGTTATTAATTTAAAAATTAAATCATGACAAATTTAATATCACAGTTTTAGTTTAAAGAAATAATAATACAATTAATTTCATAATATGCGAAGCTTTAGAATTTGTATCATCTTTATTTGTTCTTTTTGAAATTTTAAATTCTCTTTAAGCATGTCATTTTTAATTATTTGAATTTTATGATAAATATGTTTTTTATATAATTATATAATAATTACCTTGATATTGTTCTAGCATTATTTAAATGCCAAGCCCAGGCAAGCACGGACTTCTAATAATGGAAAGTTGTACATATTCATCTCATTTAAAAGATTTTATAAAAGTACTAGACGAATTATTATAGAAATAAACGATTAAGACAATATTGAAGAAAATAATTTGGATGTTTTTTATATATTCTCTCAATAACTTGCGATTGAGTTGCTTGATCACCTCCTTCATTGCTTGACTCGATCGATCCATATTCTTGAATGTATCATAGAATTTAAATACCTTGATTTTTATTTCCTTAACATAAATTTTCAAAATATTTTTCAAGAATTTTAAAAAGATCAAAATATGGAAATCTTACCCAATTTAATTTATCAAGATTAGAATTTATGAAAAGTTTGTTTTATGGAGTGATGAAACATTAATTGTCAGAAAATCATGGAGAATAATGGCAGTCAAACCAACAAAATCTTCCAAAAATAGATATGATGCTTATATTATATATGTAACCCTATCTCACAACCATCAATAACTCAATTCTAACTCTTGAAAAAAAAAAAAAAAAAAAAACACAGCAATGGCTGCCTTTGTTAGGAGTCTAGTGCTTGCCCTCATGGTTTCTAGATTCATCACTATAATGGCATCCGACGACGACCCTTATGACGCAATATGCTCGCCGATATGGGGTTACTTCCCTGACTGTGCTGAGTATTTGGGAGGTTTAAGCCATCACCTGCCGAAAAAATGCTGTCACAGCATCAGAAAGCTCAATGAAATTGCTAAGAAAACCAAAAAGGGACCAAAGGTGGTCTGCTTTTGCATTGAAGCCTTCATGGTTCCTCAAGATTTTCACTTAAAACCTTCACGAATCAAAAAGCTACCAAAGAAGTGCCACACAGATATTCTTTTCCCGATTTCTGAAACAATGAACTGCTCGTACGTAAAGCTTTCCCAATATTCCTTTCTCTCTTTCAGATTCTTTAAACTATGTAACTTACTTACTGTTCTTGATCTTTTATTTTCAGGTTTGACGAGCGTTGAGAGGTTGAATTCTTGAAGGACTTGCTGCCTTGATTGATAGACTAGTATGTAGAATATCAACAATAAATGGTTTTATGGGCAAGATGTTTTTTTAATTTCTGTAATATTTTATAATCGGTAGTATATCTCCATTTTCTTTTAATATTTTTGGTCATTTGTGTTCTGGGATTTTTTATTTCAATTTCCCTTCACAAATTTCAGCTTGTCTTCAAAGATGAATTCATCAGAGTTTAGATTTTTTGGTGGCATGTAGCTAAATCAATGCCGCGATGAATTCTCATCGGCAGATGGTTGGATATTATTATTCATCAAGATCACACGCACGGCCAGCATGTATATGACCCTATATAACACACATCATCCTGACATGAAGATCTGCGCAATCTGCACAATAAGATTCAAATCAAATTAATATTGTGATGGTCAACTACTGTCTGAGAGCCATGGTGGCAAAGTGCTCGTGCAAGTCTTTAAATATTCTTTCAGTATTTCTTTTATGGGATTTCTCTTCTCAAGATCCGACCGGGACACAACATTGGCAGAACTGCCAACTCACCGCAAGATAAACAATTACAAGCTCTAGAGGAGGATGGAATTCCTCTTGTTTCATTCTTCTGCTACACACACACACACACACACAGAGACTGATGTTAGCCAGGACAACCATGCATCATCTAATTAAGAGTTGAAATACTACTTCAGCAACTACAATTATCAAAAACGTTAGTTATTAACTAAATGAAATTGTGACTTTAAGACAAACTTAGACTACTATTGGGCAGGCGCTCTCTCTCAAGGAAAGAGAACCCTTCAAAAAACGGCGTATGCCGCTATCTGTGGATGGCACACGGTATTCTTTAGTAAAAGGCGAAGAATAGCTCGGTTTGTGCTCACCACACGGCTGCATGCTTTGAGCTTTACTCATAATTTTATTAGGCAAACGCCCATACTCCAATCTGTTCATCGAAGAAACCATGAATGTACAGTAATTATCATGGGAAAGAACTAGTGAGGAAGAAATGCAAGACCAGTGGAAAGAACTAGTGAGAAAGAAATGCTCAGCAGCCATTCCAAGTCAAATAGACGTCACTGACCTAGGCCATGGACCTTCTTGATCGCCCATTGACCCCGTCCAGGTAAGTATGTTCTGCAGTTTCTCTATGCTTCTTATGTATAGCCTCAGCCCTTTTTCTCTTTTAGTTTTAGCCGACGTGGGATATGGTTATTTTCACACACGCCAAGTTTCCCTGTATACGGTCCTGTCATCTTCTGGGAAACATTCGTGCAGGGCAACTAATCCACTTTCTTATCTTGTTATTCAATCGTATTGGAATTTTGATCGGATGGTTACATAAATGCACTGGTAGACCATGGAAATTATAACAATCACGCCAGAAAGAGAACACTTCTCCACATTTTTTCAATGGATTGGTTGTGTCACAATTACTGGATTCTGAAGGTTCAGAATGCATAGATACCTGTATTTCTCATCGTATTTCAAAACATGATTGATCCTTCAATGTTTGCACCTGCAGGCTATTCTGTATATTTCTGTTACTTTACATGCTACTTCTATGCAGCACTACTGATTAGATGCTATTGTCTGCTTTGCTACCGGTTACATCTGCAATTTTTGGTTCCTACTCCAAGCTCTAGGTGTTTTTTGCAGATTACTTTTTGCTTCTGATTCAGGCTGTTTCATTTCTCTTAACAGGCTGATATTCAAAGTCAGCGTCTACTTGCTCTTGCAAAGTGTGTTCAATTGCCTTCCAGCTGCGTACTTCTCCTCTCAGTTGTTGCCTTTCGGATATTTTCCTGCTGCCAGCTCCATCGGTTTTAGCTTCTTTCTATGGTCTTGTTGCAGCACGTCATATATTCTCCATCGAGCTGTTTTTTCATAACGCATTCATCTTCTCCTTTAGCAGAAGAAAAGGCCTCCACTGATGCGATGCACGCAGGATGAAATTCAAAGTAGTTAAACGAACTCCTCTAGCATCCATTATATGTGCAACAAAAGTATCAATTCCAAGTCCATCGTTCCAGACCCGAATTTGCTGTCATGTGTTGCATTTTCCCGACAGGCCCGGCTTTCTGCCTGTAAAATACTCTTGATATTAAAGCATACACCCCTATGTTGCAGACAGAAAAATTATCATCACAGCAGGATACATTTGAATATTCTGAAATTTACAGATCATATCTTAGTGAAGTGCTATTAAAGAGGCAAAGATAAAGAAACCATTGCCACGAACACTATTTTTTAATGATAATGAAATGAATATAGATCAGTTATTCAGGTCTCTGACAAAATTGTTTCCTTGCTTCATTGCCATGACACCCTGCATAAGCATATCAATCAAATAAAATATATATGCACACAAGTGGACTGCACCCATATTTTCCCAACACATATATTTATTATTCTTGAGTTTCAATATGAAAATGGATTTCGAGGCTCGGAAGTATCAAATAGCTCTCATTGATATACAGGGTGAGGAGCAACTGGAATCTTGACAGCCTATTGCTTGCATCTAAATTTGACTTGGTGGTGCGTGTACGACGATATAGATCAATCAAACATGGAATGCATTTGTTAATGAATGCACACAAGTGATCATCCTAGCTGGTTTGTGTCTGATTAAGCAGGATCCACTTATTTGCTATACGAGTTCATATTTAATCTAGTTTGTACAGATTAATTATTGAAGTTGATACCCCATTGTAGAGCAGCATGTCGACGAAGCAGGAAGCAACTTTGTCAGAGACTTGTTTTATGTAATCAATTAGCTCCAAGAACTTCATTGTGAGATTAAGATCAGAACATTTCACGTGATGAGATTCCAGCCAAATTATGCATATGGTGTGATGATCATATTCTGTCGACTATTGTTTGTAAATTTATAATCAGTTGAGCTTATTTTATTGGCATTATGCTTCTTCAACTACAACCACGATGAGAGAAAGTCGGTATGGTCAGAAAACTTGCCACATGACAGCAAATGCAAGTCTGGATTCATTGCATTCCCTATTCTATATATAAGAGGCCCAGAGGAGGTTTCTTGAACAACAACTCCGAAGATCAATTGTATCAACATCAACATCAGCATCTAAGTTTTTTCTGCTAAAGAATAAGATGGCTACTTCTCATGTTCGCTCTATCAGCTTACCCTCCAGATCTCATCCTCTAAATGTTAGTGTTGAAAATCAATTGGAAAGGTTGAGATCATCACAAACAACTTCCACTTCAGTTTACCACAAATTGAGTGGCCTCAAAGTCTTGTATGAGTGTGTCGATGATTTTCTTCAGTTGCCACTAACCCAACAGACCGTCTCCAACGAACAACACAAAGAAAGGGCAGAAGAGCTGTTGAATGGATCACTGCTCTTGTTGGATGTATGCGGCACAACCAGAGATGTTTTTTCGTCAATGAAGGAATGCTTGCAGCTACTTGAATCATCCCTCAGAAGAAGAAAAGGTGGGGAATCTGGTTTGGCAACTGAAGTTGAAGCTTATATGGTTTCTAGGAAACAAATTAATAAAACAATCCGCAAATGCTTCAGAAACTTGAAGAGCGTGGAAAAGAAAAACACTTCAGCAATCGATACACTCGGCATGCTAAGAGACGTTAAAGAAATAAGCCTTGAAATTTTCCAATCTCTCTTGTCCTTGGTTTCTCAGCCAAAGGCAAGATCAAGCTCCCATGGCTGGTCTGTCGTTTCAAAATTATTTCAATCCAAACGTGTATCAAGCGAAGACGAAGCCAATGAATTGGAAAAGATAGATGCTGAATTGCTTGCCCTGAAGTCAAGCAAAGACATCAATCCTGTACAAGTGCAAAATGTATTGAAAGGACTCGAGGCATTAGAGTCCAGCACTCAGGAAGCAGAGGAGGAGTTGGAGGGCGTTTACAGAAAGTTGGTGAAAGCCAGAGTCTCCATTCTCAACACTCTCAACCACTAGTTGATGCACTTCTCAAGATGGACAGCTTTGCTTTCACCATCCTTCAGTACAATTTTGTAAAGCAATTTTGCCAGAGTTGTAAATATACAGCATGTACAAGTCTATCAAAATCAATATGAATACAGCAATACAATAACAATGATCTTAATCACATGCTCCATCTCTATTTCAATATCTTGCTTTGAGAATTTATACGTTTGTCCTTCAGAATTTATCTGAAAACTGTTTCAGTTCTTATCTCATCTCGCAGTGGTCATTACTTCCTGAATACAAACACATCTCTTTTACTTACAAAGCACATAAATAAAGTTGGATGGAAAAGAAAAGAGAAGGCAGAGGTTTTATAGCTATTCCCATTCCCTTAAATCAGGAAAAATGTCCTTTTGTTTTTCTTCCAAAGCATGATCATTGTCAACAGAAACAGATCCGGAAATGTTACGAAAGAAGGTTGAGCAGGCTTAATGACCCGAGTCGGATAACACCATCAGCTAGCATGCTGATTTAATAGTTTTTTAGTCTTTCATTTGTTGACTGAAGGCAAGAGCTATTGGATGGTCTATGGTTCCCAAATTATTGAAATCCAGGCGTGTTCCATGTGACGGGCAAGCTGATGCCAACGAAATGGAGAAGATGGATGATGGATTGATTGGTCTAAGTGGAAAGAATTTCAGCCATTTACAGGTGCAAAATAAAGATTCTGCCCTTTTCTTTTTAAATGATGAGAGGACCAACAGGATTTCCAACAATTTATAGAAAAGCCATACCAGCCCTGAAAAATCCATGAAACTGAGACAGACAGAAGAGGTGCACATCCCTGTCATGCAAAAACAGTTTTCTATCTCTTTATCTATTGTTTAAAAATAATAATAGTGAAGTGTTCACGTGTCAGAGATAGCTAGAGTATGAACGAGAGGGAAGGCTTTATTTGAGATAAACCAATCCAATTACACTGAGTATTATAGATACAGCTAGCGAATTTGTATGAGAGAAATTGTACAAATGGACAGCTGATAGAAGAAAACATTGCCCACTACGAGGAAGTTACTTGTGTACTAGTGATTGAGAATGTTCAGCAGAGAAACTCTGGTTTTCACTAGTAGTCTGTAGACACATTCCAACTCCTCTTCTGCTTCTTGAATACTCCAATGTAATGCCTCCAAACTTTTCGATACATTTTGGACTTGTGCAGGAGTAATGTCTTGGCATCAACTACACGTTTGGACTTCTTTAGTTTTGAAACAATAGACCAGCTGCCACTCCCCTTTGATTTTGTTGTCAAAGAAATAGAAGATAAGAGGGATGCGAAAACAGCAACACTCATTTCTTCAGCTTCTTTTGTCAGAGCTACCAAGGTGGTGTCTTTGTCCAAGGTTGCTGATATGCCCTTCTTCTCCATTCCCTTCAAGTTTCTATATGACTTCGAGATCTGTAGCTTCAGTTATTTTCTAGAGATCATTTATGCTTCAACGTGACTTGCCAAACCAGATTCTCCTCTTTTTTCTCAGAATAGATGATTCAAGCTCCTTTAACCATTGTTTCATCTGTGAAAAAATATACTTTGTTTCTCCACAAGCATCTAACAACCTTAGAGATCAATCCAATACCTCATCTGCCAACTCTTGAAACTGTTCATTTGAGAGAGCTTGATGAGTGAGTGGCAATCGAAGCAAATCATCGACACACTGGGACAAACTTTTGAGGCCACTCAATTTTGGGCAGGTTGATGAGGGTGTTTCTTGTGATGATCTCAATCTTTCCAACTGCAACTTCACACTCTGAGCTAGGGATGGGATTCTGAAGGCAAGCTGATGGAGCGAGCATGATAAGTAGCTTTAGAGGTTCCAATAAAGACATTCATCTTCCACTTTAATTAGCAGAAGAAAGCCTCCACCGATGGGATATAAGTTCGAACTTCAGAGTTGTTCCAGCCAACCCCACTTGCTCCCGTTGCACCCGTTATATACAGAACTCAGAGTAGAGATTCAAAGTCCACTCCTTCCAGGCTTGCTTTGCTGTCATGTGTTGCATTTTACAACAGCAGCCAGCTCTCTATCCTCATCGCTATAGTTCAAGTTATGTACTGCCAATAAGGTAATCCTAATAAATTATCCTCTCTATCCTCATTGCTGTCAATGATATGCAAAAAAAATCATTTATTCAAATCTCTGACAAAACTGTTTCCTGCTTCATTGCCATGACACCCTTGACGAGGATATCAATCAAATAAAATATATATGCACACAAGTGGATTGCACCCATGTCTACACACACATATTTATTCTGCTCGAGCTTCCATACATGAGGCTCGGAAATAGCTCCTGTTGATATACTTCTGAGGAGCAACTGGAATCTTGACAGCCTATTATTTGCATCTGAATAATTGACACAGTGGTGCTAGTGATATAGCTCAATAAACCATGAAATGTATTTGTTATGATGCACTTATGTGATAACTACAAGATGGTTGGCAAGTGGTCAAGCAAGATCCACCTATTTGCTCTACGTGTTCTTCTTTAATCAAGTTTGCACAGGTTAATTATTCAAGCTGAAACCCTGTTGTAGAGCAGCATGTCAAGGAAGCAGGAAACAACTTTGTCAGACTTGTATTATGTTATCAATAATTTGATTACCATAGCATTTTAATATCATCGTTATGAACAGCTCCCAAAACATTATTGCGAGATTGAGATCTGAGCATTTCACATGATGAGATTCCAGCTAAATTATTCATATGGTGTGATGACCATATTTCTGTGTGGGTTACAAGGAGGCATGATAATATTGTTTGAAAAATTATAATCAGTTGAGATTATATTATTAGCATTATGCTTCCTGAACTACAACAATGATGAGAGAAAGTTGGTATTGTCAGGAAACTTGCCACATGACAGCGAAAGCAAGTCGGGATGCATGCATTCCTATTGTTATTTCCTATTCTATATATAAAAGGCCCAGAAGAGGTTTCTTGAACAACAACTCCCAGGATCAATTGTATCAGCATTAGCGACTAGCTTTCTTCTGATAAAGGATTAAGATGGCTACTAGTCATGTTCGCTCGATCAGCTTGCCCTCCAGATCTCATCCTCTGAATGGAAGTGTTGAAGATCAATTGGAGAGGTTGAGATCATCACAAACAACTTCCACTTCTGCTTACCACAAATTGAGTGGCCTCAAAGTTTTGTACGAGTGTGTTGATGATTTTCTTCAACTGCCTCTATCCCAACAAACCCTCTCCAATGAACAACACAAAGAAGGGGCAGAAGAGGTGTTGAATGGATCTTTTCTCTTGTTGGATGTGTGCAGCACCACCAGAGATGCTTTTTCATCAATGAAGGAATGCTTGCAGCAACTTGAATCATCCCTCAGAAGAAGAAAAGGTGGAGAATCTGGCTTGGCAACTGAAGTTGAAGCCTATATGGTTTCTAGGAAACAAATTAATAAAACAATCCGCAAATGCTTTAGAAATTTGAAGAGCGTGGAAAAGAAAAACCCTTCAGCAGTAGATGCTGTCGGCATGCTAAGAGACGTTAAAGAAATAAGCCTTGAAATTTTCCAATCTCTCTTGTCCTTGGCTTCTCAGCCAAAGGCAAGATCAAGCTCCCATGGCTGGTCTGTCGTTTCAAAATTATTTCAATCCAAGAGTGTATCATGCGAAGGCGAAGCCACAGAATTGGAAAAGATAGATGCTGAATTGCTTGTCCTGAAGTCAAGCAAAGACATCAATCCTGTACAAGTGCAAAATGTATTGAAAGGACTCGAGGCATTAGAGTCCAGCTTTCAGGAAGCAGAGGAGGAGTTGGAGGGAGTTTACAGGAAGCTAGTGAAAACCAGAGTCTCAATTCTCAACACTCTCAGCCACTAGTCGATGCTCTTCTCAAGATGAGACAGTTTTGCCTTCACAATCCTTCAAAACAATTTTGCCATAAGTGTAAATATACAAAAAATAGACAGGTGTATATTAAAATCAATATGAATATACCACAGCGTTCAATATCCAAATTGCTTGTCACACCCTCTTCTCTAATATTCCAGTCTTCATAATTTTATAGTTGATGCTCCAGAATCCAATCCAGTATACCATACCAGTAACTTGAGTTTTTAATTGTTTGGATAATGAATGTTTTTGACTGTTCGGACAATGAATGATCATACGATCATATTAATTTTCTATTCTTCATAGCTCATGGTGTAAAGGGTTAGTAACAAAGATATGAATTATTGCAAAATAGTTTTTTTAGTGGAATTTAAGGATTTTCTGATAATTAAATCAATAACTTTTTAGTTAGAAATGGTAACAAATGAGTATTAAATTCTTAGAATAATAATATTTATTCATAGTTCATGCATGACAAATGCTAAGAATATATCGTAAAAGAGTGAAAATTGTAAACTTCTCACCTGAATTGTTTAAATAGTATTTATATCCTTTGTCCTTTAAACTTTATAACTCTTATTCAAGGGGTTATAAGTATTTTTTTCTTTATATTCAAGTGGGAAGTGGGAAGAGAGACCATGTAATTATTTCTTTATATATAATTAATGTTGATGAGAGTATTACACAAGACGGTCCTATATCATTTTGTATATGATATTAATATCGATAACATTAACATTTATACTCAATTTTAATATTTATTGATATATGGATAACTTTTAGAGAATTTTTTTTCTATGAGTAGGATGTTTGAAGATAATGATTCTAGATTTTTTTTTTTTAATGGGTCTTGGGATCTGAAATAATCCAGGCCCAAATAGATGAGCAATTGATTTTGTTAATTAGCCGAACAACGAAGCTTTTTGGTGAAATAGCACCAAGCAGACTGTACCCTTTTGGTTCGAGGAGTCATGGTCGGTGTAACTATTGAGCCTTTGTCATCGAGCCTACATGGATCAACATAGGCCAAGCCAGGGTCACAAGACATTATCGTACACCATACAATTCTAGTAAAAAGGGTGAGGGGACCATGGTCCACCCTATGGTCAGTACTCCTAGCATTAAAATTGGTCCTTTGGGCATGTTATAGGAACCATTATTAAGTCACGCGTTTAATAAAGCTATTAACAGTAAGGAGCACCAACCAACTGAAAATCCAAGGATGGTGTAGGGACATGCTATGACCAACTTGTCAAATATGTGTGGTCCATTTTTCAAGCAAAAATACCACAAAAAAGTCATTGACTTATCAGGTTTTAAATTAAAATGAATATAAATTGACTGATTTGATCAAAATCATGTTTGATTTTTAAAAAGTAAAACAATGCATTTTTTAATTTTTTAAATCTTAAAAACGACTTCCATAACCTATGTAGGGTTTAATAAATATGGTGAATTATGTTACCAATGGACTCGGAGAGAGAACTCTACAGTCTACACCTATGAAGGAGAGTAGTGTTGGGTAGGGTGAAGGATTAGTTGTCTCATGGTATATTTCTTTCATTGACCCAACAGGCCCATTTGGAAGGTGAAAATGATGGAGAGGGACCATTACAGAAACGGAACAGAACCATCTAATCAAATACTTTTCCAACCTCCACTTGAAGAGATTACTATTAAATACTTTTCATTGTAATTTATTTTTAATATTAATATATTAAAACAATATAAAAAAATTATTTAAAAAAAAAAAACGAGTTCCAGTCGCGGAAACAAATATTGCCTATAATCAAGAAATGTACTCTCATTTTATTCAAGTGATTTCTCACGTCAAGAAGCTCGATGTGTGTAAGCATATGAAGGTCTTGGCATCATAAAATTATTATGATTCTGTGATAAAATGAGTCTCGTTTTTATTAAAGAAAAAATTATCAAAGCTGCTGTTGCTTCATATATGAGCTAGTTTTCCTAAATTAAATTTGATCAGAGGACAATATTTGTCCACGAAAGACTAAAGAATTATCTGTCAACACTTTATTGATCTGTTCTTGAAAAGAAAAGGGCTTATAACAGAGATTGATCTTCAATATATATTCCTTCTTCTGGGCCATATAATTGAACAATCTTGGTTCCTCCACGTATCAGAGATATAAAGTGTGTCTTGTATTCTCGAAGTAACTTAGACTTATTAGGCTACAAGGACACCGATTTCTAGCTGGCATCCTTAGCAAGTGCACTACTAGCTAGCTGATTCATGGTGTAGACTGGTGATGGACGGACGTGTGAGCCTAGTTATTGTAAGGTTGTGGACCGCCCGCCGGACTGTCTTCTCGATCACCTTTATTGAAAGAGATATTTAGATGGATGGATACAGGAGTCGGTGAAAATATACTTGTTGGACTTGATTCCATATGGAAAAGGATTTGGATTCCTAGATTATTACAACAATTTGCATGTTATTAGGTTAATTCTAGTTAATTATTTTCATTAAAATATTTTTACTTATTAGATTACCGAGTTTTAACAAAGTAATTAAAAACCCCAGTAATTTTACTGAGTTAATGTTTTATTCAATTCCACTAAAAAATCAATCTAAATCAGATTTTAATTCTCGAATTTATCGAGTCAACGGTTGGGACACGGCTCAAACAAAATTGATGATCGCCTCATGTTCTTGCTTTGATCTCTACGACACAAGTAATGTTTTTGTATGGTAACATCAACATGGTTTTGCTTCGCAGATGAAGTCATGCATGAGCAAATAATTGCTAAAATATCACGTGGAAAATCGGAGTCACTGGAGGATAAAGAAGCTATCGTGGAAGCTTGCATGATCAATAGACTATGGATAGGGCACCGATCTGGATAACAATGGAAGTGGAACCCATCTCAAGAAATGTTTCTTCCCAGCAAAAGAGGTAATTGACATTTCTTGAAACCAATGACTAAATCAAAGGCTTCAAAACAGGCAATCAACTATCCATTCTGCTGAGAAATGAGATTCACCGAGCAATTAGCTATAATCTATGATCACCAGGCATCAAGCAATTACTCAATCAGAACTTGAAAGCTGTACATGCTATAATTAATCGCTAGCTACTATTGGTATCCTTGTATTCCTTACTCCCTCTGTACAAGCACTAGCTAGTCGTTCATCATAGGTTGATGCGTCCACCATCCATCCGCCCTCATGAACAATATTCATATGTAAAGCAAGCTTTAATCAGCACAAATTGCGCATGCCGCACTATCATCATTGCAATAATAGTGGCCAGATCCGACCTATTATGTGATTTGAAGAGGACTCGGGATAAATTTTTTTAATAAAAGATTTAAAAACAATATTATTTTAATTTTGTTAATAGTGAAAAAATTAATTCAAATCAAATTAAGATAAATAGACTAGATTTAAAAGACCAGGTCAATTTTTTGATTGGTTTAATGTTGATCTTGATTCAAGTTTTAGGCCATAAAATTCTCCCAATCAACCCATCAAGATAAATTGGATTTAACAATTATGATTACTACAATAATATCGAGGCATTTTTCCTTTTTAATTACAGAAAGGTAATAAAAGAATTTTTGTTAAACTAATTTATAAGACTCATGTTTTGACCCGTCAAACCCAAGCTCAATATTAGTCCAAACACAACTCAACTAACCTAGGTATTTAAAAAAAAAATTGTCAGAGAATTATTTCTCTCTTTTCCATGTAACTCTCTTGTAAAATACTGAAAAAATTGATTCCAAACTTAAGTCTTTGTTCAAAGAAGGTTTAAAAAACAAGAAAGTATCCCCTCTTTTGTTATTTTCGATTAGAAAATTGATTATGGAAGGATTATAGAAGTGTTTAGGGCTTTTATGTTGATTTGATGATAGAATGATTTAAGAGAGTTAATTGAAGTATTAGGATGTTAGTTAGCATACAACGAATTGATTAGGTGACTGGAATTATAGGTTTTTGAAGAATAAATTGTTTAATTATAGGATCTGCAGATTTGAAGACTGGCGGATCGGGATTCTAGAAACCCCGAGCAACCGGTCGACCGATTAGTCTAAACCGGCCAACCGGTTGGTTTGATGTTGCCAGTCGACAATCGGTCTAAATCACCCGACCGGTTGACTTGTAATAGTGTTCGACCACTTGGTCATTTTGGTCGACCAATTGACCCAATAGTAAGGTTAATTGTGTCTGTTAGGTTCGATCAATATGAGATATGTTCGAGATCGATTGAGTGAATCTGTTTGGTATTATAATTATGTTTTGGTCTCCAAGTTTAGAGTTTTAATCTTTTATGTTATTTTGCTTTAGGTTATTTTTTAGTATTTATTTGTATCCATTATAAGTTCTGTTGGTGTTCCTCCTAACGATCCTCCGTAGTTTTTGATTCTATATTATTTTTTTTACTTTCATTTTCTAGGTGAATAAGATAGTCTTTAATATGCATGTTTTATAAATATTATATGCATGTTGATTATATAATGAGTATAATTAATAAATTCTTGAATATCTATATATGTTGCTTTATTTCTTAAGTACTCATTCATACTTGATTTTACACTCGTATTCTGTTGAATTAAATTCTACACATTCATTTGCTTTTATAATTATGTGAATATTTATTATGTTTTGATATTAGATTTATCAATAACTTTATACTAACAGAACATAATTAGTCTATGTGCACATAGTATTATGTATACCTAGCTGGTAAGAAAGGCACTAGCATGTGGCGACTAATCCTACCATAGTGATCAAAGCTGCAAACCTCCTATGTTATAAGAACTTTAGGGTTTTGTCTGTTATCTGAGCTAATAACTTTGTCTGATCTCTGACATGTATTCCATTTTCATATGATATTATGCTTAATATACGCGTGTGTATTTGTTTTAGTCCTTATACTTATAAATAACTAAAATGTATATTAAATGTTATATCCTTACTAAGTTGGTTGAACTCACCCCTCCATATTAATATTATTTTAGGTTCCTATTTTTCGTTAGTAGGTTGACCTTTGATTGAGAGTTCTTGCTACTTTGTTTGTTGGTATACCTTACTTGCTTCCATGAGGCTTTTTTTATTTTTTGTGATTCGATATTTTAGACACTCCATTATTATGTTGTTTTCATTAAAGTTTAGATTTTTATTTCAAAGATTGGATTTATTTAATGTAATAAGTATTTTGAATTATAAATTATTTTATTAATTTCGAGGAATATTTAAAAAATTACAAAATGCTACATAATTTCAAGGATTTTTTTTATTTTTTTTTAGTTTAACGTGGGTGTCCGGGCCAGCTTGCGAGCACCTCAACTAATCCCACGGGCCTTGAAGTTAACGACCATGTAAGCCTTCAGTGACCATCATATGAGCAACCACAGGGTTCGAACCTGAGACCACAGAGGAAGCAAACCTCTTGATCTCAAGTTCTTACATCTGGACCACCACCTAGATAGTTAACACAGGTGAGACGTTACCACTTCTAATGTTGCTGGTCGCATACTTAAGATTCGGGTCGTGATAGTTACCGAACATAAAATGCGTTTTACCTAAGTCATGGAAGAAGGAACCTTAACTAGGCATATGTTTTGAATGTGTCGAGGGAGACAGGCAGACATAAAGTACAGGTAGAGCATAGCAGCGCAGGCATGCAAGAGAGAATAAAAGGTTTTTTTTTTTTCTTTGCAATTTTCTGAAAGAATATAACATTTGCTGAAAGAATACAACATTTGCCATTTTCTTTCAATACATGATAAAGCTAACAACCACTTACCAAATTTCCTTTTCCTTTTTTTTTTTCCTCCATGGAGATTATCCTCTTCCTTTTCTAGACCAATAAATACAAATTGAAGAGGAGAAAACCCTAGATAATTTTAATAAAATCCTAAAAGAAAAAAAGAGAAACCGTATCAAATGGTTTCTGGTAATTAACGAGCAATTTCAGTTTGCAAAGATGCATTAAGCTCCATCTGTTCTGCCTCCCACTTAGCCTTGGCTACAACCCCATCATGCACAGGCACATATTCCTGCCAAAATGAGAAAAAACAAGAATTAAAAAGAAAGGAAAAAAAATACTAATTCAAACAAAAAAATGTAATGAAGTACGGCCAGAACAATGTGATTACAAGAACCTACCTCAAGTTTCTGAACAAGCTCTTTAGCATTTGGGGCAGAGACAATAATACTGCGCTGAGAGGGCATGATGAACCCATCATCCACTGCCTTGTCTATGAAAGTCAGCAGATAATTGTAGTAGCCATCCACATTAAGCAAACCCACCTGTTATATCAAGAACTATGGTAAGAATTGACCTTAGAGTATACCAAACTTTGTGCCCATTTTGGAACGCGGGTGCGGTTGCATCTGCATTCCTAAATGAAAAAAAGCATTATTTTGATGCTTTTTATTTAAGAACACGGATGCAACCGCAGTAGTGCTCGCGTTTCCTTAAGCTTTTTATTTCAGTAGTGAACGCGGGTGTCATCACAGCCACGCTCACGTTCCCAAACGAAACTTAATAAACACAAAGTAGCTTTACGGGCTTGTCGTGGATGCCAAGTTGGGCCCATGTGATGACTTCCAATAACTCCTCCAAGGTTCCATACCCACCTAGTTTAATCAATAAAATATCAAAGCTTACCATCAGACAATACATCATTTGAGAGAAGGAGGAGGAGGAGGAGGAGGAGGAGGAGGAAAGAAGGAGAAGAGGCCAGTACCTGGTAAGGCAATAAAACAGTCAGAATGACGGGCCATCTCAGCTTTTCTTTGATGCATGTCTGCTACTGGCCTGACCTCCCCTACTGTTTCTCCTGTCAGCTGCGCATAACAAAACAAAGTTGAGATGGCCCAGCAAAATAAAATAAATAATTATATGGAAGAATTCTAATTTGCGTACATACCTCTTTGCTCATCAGAGTTTTAGGAATGACTCTGTAAGAGAGAAAGCAACAAAAGAAATAGCACTAAAAATTAGCTCTTGAACAAGAAAATGAAATTATGTGGCCCAGAAAGCTTGCTCCATAGCTATAATTCATTTACACGCATACCCTATGACATGTCCTCCACCTCGATGAACCTCCTGAGAAACTAATCCCATTAGTCCAACACTGCCTCCACCATAAACAAGATCCAGACTCCTTGAGACCTTCACATAGAATCAAAATTGAAAAGAAATTCAACATTTTTGGATTTAGAAGCTAAGGTTTTTTAGTGGCTATACCAATTCTTGGCCAAGTTCAAGAGCAGCATCACGGTAGCAATCTCTTTTGCCAGTACTGCTACCACAAAACACACAAACCCTTTTAAATTTCGATGATTTAACCGCTACTTTACCATCCTCCATCTCTCAGCTCTCTTGTATTTATTCTTTACGAGAGATTTTTCCCCAAAAAAAAGAGGACACAACTATGCCAAGTGAGAGAGATGGATCAGCTCCATATATAGAAGTATCCAAGGAGAAAAGAGAGCAGGATAATTTTGGGCAACCTTGGAATCCTGTTATGCCACGTGTACATAACGAAAAAAATATTTGCCAAAAACGCCTACACCATACACTGGTCCCGTTAGATTCTTTAGCCCACTAATTTCAGCCCACGTGCACTCTATTGCCAGCTCAGCAATCACGTAGTCCATAGCATTGACAAGACCTAGAGAAATTATTCAAAATTACAACACTATACATCCCAATGTTACTAAAACCCGGCTAGGCTTGTTAACTTGAGATATAACCCCGATCATATTATAAAAATTAAACTCGAGTGATTTGGTGGGTAAACTCATAATTTAATAAAAAATTAATTTGATTTTTTAAGAAAATAAATTTCAAAATAATAGAGTGTTGTCGTTACATCTTGATTGCTAGTGATAGCAGCTTTCCTTGCTGGTTTCCTGCAGGGATAGCAGCTTCCGTAAAACTATAATCGTGATTAAATTCTCTATATGGTACACCAGACTAAAGCCTCTTAAACACCAACGAGTGTTCACTATAATCTTGTTGCTTCCGCCATTGCCACTACCTTCTCTGACAGTGCCTCAATAGCCACCAATGCTTCCCAACAAATCACTGCACATTTCGCGCCAAGAAACTTCCCTTCATGGCATGCTCAATTTGAGTCGCCGCTTCTTGGCTATAACTTAGTTTCTCCGGCATAAATTCCCCTCATCGCAACTTTCAAAACACCGCATCAAGCCTGAACAAAACTAACAAAACTTCCATGCTAGTAGATCCAGGACTCATGTCATGCAACTCAAAGAGGAACTCACCATTATGCAACATGGAAGTCGCAGCATCATAGAGTACCTACACTCTGTTAAAACAATTGTTGATTATCAGTTTGCACTCATTGATGCACCTTATCTCAAGATGACATCACAATATATGTCCTCCATGGCTTGGGATCTGAATTTCACGACATTGTTGCTCCCATTCAAGAGTTACATGATTTGTTCCTTAGTCTTGAAGCCTATCTTCTGAGGCTGCACTCCTATGCACAATCCTTAGTGCTTACTGCCATTAATACTCACGCAACTTCAAGAACCAGCCCTCCTCCAATTATCAACCACCCAAATCAGACTTGAAAACCAAGCCTCATCAAATCAAACCATACAGGTACCATTCGAAATGTCAATATCGTGATCAACAGGGACACGTTGCATCTCCTGTACCATTTGAAACATAGCATCATTTACCATCCCGTCCTTAATTCATAATTCATAATGAATTTGACTTTTTACTCGATTAATCTAATTCACTACAATATAGAAGTTTTACTCCTTTTATATAACATAATCACAACCATTCAAAATTTATTTTCCACACAAGATTATGTATTTTCTCTCTCATAATTTTCTTAAACAAAAACAATTTTAATACATGTTAATTTGTTTTCTCTTGGCCGACCTGTCTTTAAAAATACCATGCTTTTCTTCATAATTTAACACTTATCACAAGTTAATCTAACATTCTAACCCAATTGGTAATTCAATTCACCCTTCATTTGCATTTTTTTTAATTTCAAATTTTAATTAAACCCTAACACAAAAGTATGAAGTTATTATTTAGAAATATGGTTATGCTATATTTTTTAAAATTTTAAAATTATATTTTCTAAAAAAATTAAATTAATATTTTTTATTGTTTTAGTATGATGATATTAAAAATAAATAAAAAATATTTTTTAATAAAACAATATTTTAAAAAACGATTTGCCTTGCGTAATATCCTTAGTAACTAGTGATGGCTTCAGAACTTTCAACATCAAATTACACTCACAGACGCAATAGCAACCCATCACACACATGAGAGATTTTACTGGGTCCCCTCCTTGTTTGACTAATATTAATCTCATAATTAATAAATTGGATCTGGTCTGCTAGTTGGATTTGATAAGACATTTTAAGGATTAGTATGTTTTGTTTTTACAGTTTTTTTTTTAACCGTATTTTCTTTTCTAAAATAATTAAAAAAAATAGGGTAATAACCTAATATTTTAAGTTTAGAAAAGCAATTAGCTCGTGTGTGTGTGTGTTGGGAAGTTGTTGGTGAAGAAATTTTAGGTTTCATGGATGTATGGACCACGAGTTAGATATTTTTTCCTGGGATACTTTACTTTAATGAATTAAAGATATTTTATTTTTTAACAAGTTAGATATATATATTTTTTTAAAAAAAAAAAAACAAGCCACATGAGCTATAAAAAAATATCGTGAAATCTTTCAAGGAAGTTCTAGATTTTTTCTATTCTCTAATACATATTTATTCTCAATTACTCTTTAAAATATGATTTTTTTTCTAAAATGATATTTACTTAATCTTTATAGGTATCAAATATTAGCCACTAGTCATCTTAACTAAGAGGAATTGATCAAATTGTTAAAAAAAATTAATCAATTATCTAAAATATAAATTTTACCTTCAAGTTGATTGGAATTTTTAAGACAGTACTGCTAATACCAATTTAAAATCTTATTTGAGCTGAATTTTATTTTAAATTAGTTGAAAAGTTGATCTTGTAAATCCTTAACCTAGTATAGTTCGCTTTATTTAAAAAAAAATTATTTAAAATAACTAAATTTATTTAAAAAAAAATAACATTGTTTTGGAATTGACCAAAAAATTTGTGACCGAGACTCAAAAAAACTTATTTCATCTTTTGCTACTATTAATTAATTTTAATTATAAAAAAAATAAAAATGATAAAATTTAAATTTATAATTGTTTGGTTTTCAACTTTATAATATCATGTCAAAAAAATAATTTTAATTTAAATGTTTAAGTTGTTAGGTGAAACTTTAAGATATGAATTATATTATTCTTTAATATATAGTAATTTTACGAAAAATCTGATAATTTTGATAGAATTAAATTAAAATATGTTCAAAAAACTTTCAAGCTTTTGTCTCTCACAGTTCAGAGAACCACTCGATCAATTCTAAAGCTCGCGTGCCATGCCAAGAACAGTTTGAAACCAAGAAATCAAGCCACATCGTTCTCATAGAGAAATCTACTGGTTAATGTAAATTCCACTGGTTATTATCCAAACTCTTAAACAACTCATTTATTAAAAAGCCAAATGAAAGTCGCAAAACAATTATTATATAGACCTATTTTAATTATTACTATTTTTTTTTCTTTTTTACAGGTAAAGTTATCCTTTTGTCAGCTTTTTGTAAATTAAAATTAAGTCATTTTCAGATTATTTCAAATAAATTCATCCCATTTCTATATTTATAAAACTCTCTTAGAACCTTCTTAAATCATTCCATAACCTCCAAAAACACAAAAAACCACTTTAAAATCCAAAATCAAAAATCTTCTTGAGCTTAGATATGTTTTTTTAAACACTTTCAAGGTAAAAAAAAAACATCTAATTTAAACTCTCTTTATCATATGAAACCATTTGAAATACAAATATACTATTTTCATGGTTGAAATCGTCGCAACGATACTTTTCTCTCTCTATGCCAGAATTCGACGATCCCCTCTTTCTCCTCCCACCCATAAAGGATTGAAAAAATATGAAAATAAAGTTTGGTAATGAAATTAATTTTTCTAGAATTAGAGGGACCGGTCATTGAATAGCTAAAAAAGATGGGAGACTCAAATGTACTTTTCAAACAAATTGAAAAATTACCACCTATTTTACCTGTGTTTTTCACTCTAATTCTCTGACTTTCAATTCAATTCTTTTTTTGGAAAAAAAAAACATGTAATTGAAGAAAAATTTAAAAATCAAATTGAAAATTTTAAAAATCACTACCTCAATCCACATTAACTTATAAGAGAATGAAAAGTAATTAAGAGTAAAGTGAAAACTCCACATGTTTTAGCTTTATACTTAATTAGAATAATGACCAAAATACTAATATTTTTCTTTCATCAAACTTCATATGAAAGGAATCTTTCACCTCTAACCCTCTATGGAGTTTATTGGATGGATAAGATTTAAAAAATCAACTCTGCAATGGAATTTATTACGAACATAATTCACAAAAACAGCATCAAAGGTTATAGAGATTTTCTGATGGATCAAAGAAAATCATAGAAAAGAAATATTTAAATTATATATTATTATTCTATTGAAAAAAAAACAGAGAAAGAAAAATTGAATATACCCTTTTAAGAGATAGATTATTCTTAATTAGGGTGGTCTGTTTGTTTTACATAAAATATTTTCTCATAAAATAATAAAATAGTTTTCAATATTTAACTTAAAATTTATTTTTATGTAAGATATTTTTTCAATGATAGTGGTAGAGAAGGAGGTGGTGGTGAGATAACGGTGATGACAGAGATGATGTGGTGAGGTGATTGTGGTGATAGTGCAAGAAGAGGTGGCGATGGTTGAAATAATTGAATAATATTGTAAGTTAATTACTATTTGTAAAATATTTTACAGAACTTTATAACCGAAAAATAGTTTCCAGCAAATAAATTAAATTTAAAAGTTGACTATAAAATATTTTATGGGAAACAAATATAGAAAAATATTTTTCAGAAAATATTTTATGAAAACAAATACAAGAAAATTTAAAAAATATTTTCTTGTAAAATATCTTACATGAGACAAACAGACCCTTAGGTTCATACACTTTGATATGATAATTTGAAGATTATTCTCAATTAGATACATACACTTTGATGTGATAATTTGAAGATTACTCTTCCATGAATCTTCATACGAAGAGAGCCTTCACCTTTGACATGCAAATGAAAAATAGCAAAACACCTTCCCCACAAAGGAAATTTTTTATTGAGTGGATAATATCAAACAACAACCCATTTCATTGTGGACATTATTGCATATGACAAGGATAGAATGTATAAAATTTTCTGGTGACTCAATTGACATATATGCAGTTCTAACTTCAAGAGATGGTGTTTAGCCTGGATCATGATTTGAACTTGGCAATTTAAGAAAGCAAGCATGGCCTATCATTAATTATATCATAGCTTGTCATGATCTCGTGCTCCACCATGAAACCCGATGACTCGAGGAAGCTGGCGAAAATGCGTGGTCTCAGGTGCTCATTGATCATTTTCACCACATTTTGATATCATTCTCCTTGGCATAAGGAAAATGGAATGATGATAGGTTCGTTGATCCTAGCAAGTGTGTGGGTTTTCCGTGTACAACTTCTCTAGGTTTACTTCAAGAGAAAATGACCTTTGTTTGAGCTCTTTTGAACCATCGCAACCAAGCTAAACAAAAGTGAATCGCAAGAGGAGAAAGCGGCAAGGATCGAAGGTGTGGTTGGTGTCTCTATGATTGTTTTTGTGCGGTGGTGGCCGCTTGTATGGTGGTGGTTCAAAAGATGACAAATCAAAGACAAAGGGATGCATAAAGTGAAGGTGGGTTGACTACTGATGGGGCATAGAGGCAAAAGGTCCAAGGGCGGTAGGCGCCTCGAAGTTCTTTGAAGTTTTTAATTATGTAGATATTAGCGTGGACTTAGACTTTGAGAGAAAGAGGATTTTCCACCTAAAACTTTACAATGACATCATGCATGTTTCTTATATGTAGGCAGACATTCCCATCCCACCTTCCCATTTGATTCCCAAAATTCCAAAGCGCAGCAGTAAAGTGAAAACTTCCATGGATGTTCTTACATGGTAGGGTTCTACATCAGTGGGTATATACCATCCATCGATTGAAAGACAGTTCAGTAGTTTTTCTTCTAGATAAAAAAAAACCATGTATTATTCCGGCAAGTCAACTCGGGATATGCACCGGTTCCTGGACCGGTTCGAATTTAAAAAAATAAAAGAAAAGGTGACTTGTTAACACGCAACCCCATCAATCCGGAGTAAAATACAAAACCTGAAGAAAAGAAGTTCTTCTTCTTCTCCATCCTTTCACTTCCCATTGCTACCATATATTCTTAGAGAAATATGGATATGTGTGGCTGCAAGAATGATCTGAATCTTGAGAGCTAGGCCGAAGTAGATAGGTTGGACCAATTAACTATCAATAAAATACCAATTTAATCTCAGCATTTTGATTTTCTTTTCATCGATTAGGTTTTAGTAAAACTTCAATATTTTAAAACCATTTGCATATAAAATAAAATAAAAACTTAAATATACTTTTTTTTATATTCTGATTCTTGTGTATGTATCAATTATAGACAATAAGTGGTTCAATGGATCTACACTTTTTGGAGATTTGAATATGAAATTCTCAAATAAAAATCCCACATCCTAATTAAATATTAGATGATCAAAATAATGTTTTAATTCACCTCAATTTCCATCGGCCATCACCAATTGAATGTGATGTTCAAGACTTTAAAGTAAGCCAATATTTTGGAGTTCCACCTTCCAATTACAATTTTTATCTTGTGTTCGTCATCTTCTATTTTCAAAAATATAAAGACTAATTATCTTGTTATTTAAAGTCATAACGGTTCATGTTACAAGTTAACTTAAATATTTTTTAAATGATAAAAATAATATTATTTTGATTTTTAAAAAATTAAAAATAGTCACCAAGATTTTGAACAAATTTTTCCTTGATTAACTGGGTCATGGGTCAGTGTCAAAGATTAAAAAAAAAAATTGATAATGTTAAAAATTAAAAATTAAATTGATAATTTTGAGATGTTTTTTAATGGTTTTGATTTGTTAATGTCAAAAATTAAATAGAAAAAAAGTAACATTTTGTCTTCTAGCAAGACGCTGGCATGGACAAGGAACCTTCAGAAGAATTTCTCGGAAGTTCCTTGCTCAGTAACTTAAACCATGAATCTAAATCCAGGATCATATCCATAGAAAACAGAGGCACGTACAATAGAAATGGCCTGTTCTGCTTTATTAAGCTCGACAGTTTGTCTGGTTTGCAATTTTCAAGAATTGAACATAGGCTGGCACCTCCCTCCCGTGCATGCAGACCTGACTAAATCAGTCTAAATCACCAAATATAATATTCAATGCCTACCTCTATCTGAAATGGAAGCTTCCTCTGGGACATATTTGGTCCCCAAAGCTGTTGCCAGTAATCTAGGTTCGTGCTACAAAGGATACTTCATTGTCCTTTTCCTCAAGATCTGAGGTCTTGATCAGGATAGCCTGTCTTTCAAGGTTTTGTATAAAAACCAGGAGATGTTTTAGTCTGGTCACTAATGCCAATTACCTGAAAATTGAACCCCCTATTTGTGCCTTAATCCGTTCGACAAGTGCCACAAAATTCTTGTGTCTTCGTTGAGAATGGCACTGCCTGATTTCAATGCTCTCAGAGACTTGCACAATTCTGCCAATGACCTCCTCCATTCACCAGAAATCCAACAAGTTCTTGTCAGCCAGAAACAAGAAAAATGGCTTCACGAAGTCTCAGAGGCATCTCTAAGAATGTTGGACGTGTGTGGTGTATCTAAAGATGTTCTTTTGCTTGTCAGAGAACATCTTCTAGACTTACAATTCACATTACGTAGAAAAAGGGTTTGCAAGCAAGATATTAGCACCGAAATTGCAGCCTATAATCTCTACAGAAAGAAGCTAAAGAAAGGGACATTGAAATGCCTGAAATCACTGAAGGGAATGACAGGCAAATCTGTAACATCAGATGCCTCGCATGTAGACCACAGCATTGTGGTGGTTGTTGAAGTGCTAAGAGAAGTAAGTGTGACTGCCATCACCATTGTTGAATCTTTATTATCTCTCGTTTCAATTCCATGGCTGGAGCAGGGATCAAGTAAAGGGTCCTTTATAAGGTCCACGTTTTTGCGATCAACTGGCCAGAGACTGTATGATTGTTTTGATGAAACTGCACTTCATAGTGCAAATAAAAGATTGGAGGCAGTTGAGATTGCTGTTGAAGATCTTGAAGTTGAATTAGAGTGCATGTTCAGACGTTTGATCCAGACTAGGGTTTTGCTTCTTAACATACTTACTATCTAGGAAGGATAGCCTATCCTTAACTCCCTTCGGCAACCTTGTTTAATCTGTAAACCCTGTGTTCAAGGGATTTCAGGTTGCTTTGCCATGGTGATCACCACTAATTAATTACTTGTTGGAGGAAAATTACATGCAACTCTTTCATTTTTTTTTATGGATGTACCATGTATAACACAAATTATTACATTAATGTATTCTTTTTATTCTTTTCAAATAAAAATGAATAGTCCTATATATCCTTTTTAATCATGAAGCAAGAGTGTCCCTTGAAATAAACTCGTTAGGTTATATTTGGTTAGTGTTCCAAAATTTAAAAAAAAAAAATTATATAATGGATATTAACATATTTAGTTAAAGTTATAGAAATAGTTATATAAAAACAAATTTGTATCTGGTATAGTTTTGGAATGAATTTTTATCCTTTTAAAATAGAATATATAGTATCTCAATTGTTTTCGTTTTTTTTATCCTAAAACAATAACCAAACGCTATTTTACAGAAAAAAAAGCTGGACGGCTTTGATGATGCTTGGAGCCAAAACTACAACAATGTAACATATGTTTTTCTTATATCAAAATGCAGAGCTAAGACTTTTGAGAAAAAAAATGGTTGAATCATGCTGTTTACATGGCATGGTTACAACTTACAGTAAAGGCTTCTCTGTTCTCTGATTACATCTTCTAAACAAAAGTTATTGGACACATAACAATTACATCATGCATGCATGACAGTTAAACTATAGATTAAACCAAATTATAGATTTCATTAACAACAATAAATCACCAGTAAAATGATTTTTAAAACCAAGAAATTGTAACTTCTGTAGATCACTCAATATTGCATGGATAACCACTTACTTCGTGGAGAAAAACTAGACATAAATCTTATCCAATGTGAACAGGATTTATTGCATTCTTTTTCGCTTTTCAATAAAGGATTCTTTTACTATCTAATAAAATTGCGAGCCCCGGCTATTTTCTTTTGTTTTAATTAATCCTCTTGGCCACAACCAATGGTAGGCATCGTTCGGAAATGAGGTGGTTATTGATCATGATTTAATAACCATGAACACTGTGACCCGAACCATCACTATTTGTAACAATGGGAGAAAGTTCACAATCTTGATTATAGGAAGGTAATGCGAGCACAGAGAGTAGTGATTTTACCATGATCTGCTATGATTCTGCTACGGATTTTACCGACGACAAGCTGAGATGAACTGATATCAGCAAGAGCAAATGAAAAGTCTTCTGTATAACTTCAGCTTGATAATGAAAATCAAACAAAGTACCCATGTCTAGAGACGAATACATGCACACTAAAATCCATGCTCACAAACAAGAATGTTCAGTGTTCACGAGAATCTTTTTCTGCCAACAATTTATTGAAAAGAAGAATGAAACGGAGCTATTCCAGACAACATCACCAACAACTCATGAACAAAAACTTTCATGCTCGGCCATTCATCTTCATTCTTCAATGGGATGCCTGCAATCAGCAAAATAAAAGTACGGTTGCCCCATTTCCTTGTACATTCTAATAATGGTAAAATAAATTGCTGACACAAAATCATAGGAGGATGAAAACGAAATGTTTGTCCAGAATGCCAGATGCCAACTAGAAATAGCTATGACATGCATACCCAATGACCAACAAACTGAACTGAACCTTCACTTTGTAATGAAGAACTAAGGCCAAGCCGGTAATGGTTAAATGAAAATAAAAATTAAATGACAACCATATGCATGATATTGAGAACCAAAATATAATATTTCTTCCAACTCTCTTTTTTCTTTTCTTCTTGGATCCCCTCTTGATATATATATATTTTTTTTCAATCTGTTGCCTAAGATGTTGCAGCATGCCACTTCCATAAATGGGCTACAAGTCATGAGAACAGAGTGGCCACACCAGTAAACACCTTCAAAGTATTCACGCATAATCAACCACGATGCCATCCACCTCTTGAATGGGGCACGATGAAAGTGAGCAGTACATCAACCATATTCTGTTTTCCTACCCATTATGAAATTTGCATGAATAAATAGAAAGGATAACTTTCGGCCTTCAAGTTCAGTAAACAACTTTCATTTGCATAAAATAAAAGAGGTCCATAATAATGCTTTTCTCCGCTAACCAATGCCATAAAATATCTTAATCCTCATCATTAAAATCACAGCTATTTGCTGCCAGCTACTTGAATGGGGCACGATGAAAGTGAGCAGTACATCAACCATATTCTGTTTTCCTACCCATTATGAAATTTGCATGAATAAATAGAAAGGATACCTTTCGGCCTTCAAGTTCAGTAAACAACTTTCATTTGCATAAAATAAAAGAGGTCCCTAATAATGCTTTTCTCCTCTAACCATTGCCATAAAATATCTTAATCCTCATCATTAAAATTACAGCTATTTGCTGCCAACTACTTGAATGGGGCACGATGAAAGTGAGCAGTACATCAACCATATTCTGTTTTCCTACCCATTATGAAATTTGCATGAATAAATAGAAAGGATACCTTTCGGCCTTCAAGTTCATGTAAACAACTTTCATTTGCATAAAATAAAAGAGGTCCGTAATAATGCTTTTCTCCTCTAACCATTGCCATAAAATATCTTAATCCTCATCATTAAAATCACAGCTATTTGCTGCCAACTACTTGAATGGGGCACGATGAAAGTGAGCAGTACATCAACCATATTCTGTTTTCCTACCTATTATGAAATTTGCATGAATAAATATAAAGGATACCTTTCGGCCTTCAAGTTCTGTAAACAACTTTCATTTGCATAAAATAAAAGAGGTCCGTAATAATGCTTTTCTCCTCTAACCAATGCCATAAAATATCTTAATCCTCATCATTAAAATCACAGCTATTTGCTGCCAACTACTTTATAAAAAAAAAAAAGGATTGCCAAGTTCTTCTTATAGAATGGTTGCAGGCTTTTGAAAGTGTCTTTGGCTCAAAAGGCTTTGCAGGGGATCTAAAAGATGCTTTGAATGAGTATACTCTTTTCTTAAGTAACCTGATTTAATCTCAACAAGAAGTGCAAGATTTTCATAAAAATACCAATTTCGGGAAGAGAATCTTTACAATGGCAATAACTCCATAACTAAGGGCTAATCATTGAAGTCTTCTCTTCTCTCCTAATTATTATCAATCAACAGTACTATTCGTATGATGGCATGGTGCAAGCACACAGATCATTTCGAACTCATGATAGAAAAATCACCACCCCATCCATCTCCATTTTGATATCACATGATACACCTTTCAAAACAAAAACAGTTCTACATTTTATTTCAATCAGTGGAATTTCTCACTCAATATACTCGCTAATGGCTAACCAATTCATGACAAAACTAAAATGATAATTTGAAGAATACCCGGGATATCTATCATTATTTTGAAGAATCAAATAAAGTATGACCACGGCGTAAGTTATCATAATCAGTAAAGACCACCTCCAGTTTGTAAATGCTACACACATTAGGGTTTCTTTATAATCCGTTCTTTTGTATGGAAAAAAAAGAGAGAGAGAAAGAAAGAAACTTATCCATGCAAGTAATAACAAGAGAACAATAACATCACCGTTTGCTCCTTAAACCAACAGAACAAGTGATATACTTACACTACATTCACATCTATAACAAGGAAGATAACTAGTACACCAAGAAACAAAGACATTTTAACAAACAATAGGATTGAGAGAAATTACCTAGTGCCCATGTCCATGGCCATGATCATCATGGCCCTCCCACGGATGCCGCCAGCCCTGCAGAGCACAACATAACGCCATGAAAGTGAATTAATGCCGAATGAAAAAATTCATTAAAGCTCAATGAAGAATCAAGTCTTACCAATACTACAGGACCATCTTGTTTAGCCCGGTACAAGACCCAAAACCTGGAATCACAAATTACAACAAAACCCCAGCAGTCAACTTCCTTCCAGATCAAGAGCACAGGAATCCCATAATTTCAGTGCAAATTATCACAAAACAGATCGGAAAACAACACGAAAAAATCTAGTGATTGAAGCAGCAAAGGGGGAAACAATGAAGTATAACCACTAACCACATGACAGCACACAAGCCCTTTCCAGTTACAGTATGCCATCGCTTTGGCTTATGCATAGTCAAGCCCTTGTAAGCGAAACCCTCTCCATGCCCTCCTGCCATCTCTTTCACTCTCCTCTGCCTCTCAATTGATCGATCGCAAGTGCGATTTTGTCTCGGGATTACTTCTTGTGCCGATGCCGCACCTGATCTTGACCTTGTGTGGGTATTGGGCCGAGTAGCGGTAGTGAGAAATAGTCGAGGCTAGTAATGGGCTAGAATCTGTATAGTATTGAATATTGATAACATTATATGCCCTCCTGCCATCTCTTTCACTCTTCTCATAATTTTGTGGCCTCTCGACAAAATATTAATCGTCTATGGGCACTTTAATTCAAACTCAGGAATACCACATCAATCTAAATTAATGAGTTTTTGTTTAAATAGTTATTTTATTTAATAAATAAATGAATACCAAATCAATTAAATTATTTTTTATTTAAATAATTATTATATCCAATGAATAATAAATATGGTATTGGACCAAGTTTGAGATGATTATTAATTAAAAAACACTACATCATACCCTTGATTATTTAAATTTAAAAAGAAATTTTTTTCTCTCTAACAATTAGAAGATATCAATTCATTGCAAGTTTTTTTTTTATGTTTTCGTTTTTTCTATGAACGAATGATATAATGCCATCGTTGACTGTCTTTGTTGTTTTATTATTATTATTATTATTATTAGCGCTAACAGTCTTTGTCGATTGTTGTCGGAAGACACCATATTAGTACAAAATGGATGATATCGAGACAAACACTAAAACGAGGACCAAAATAAATAAATAAATCCAAGACGAGGAGAATTTGTGGTCAGAAACCAAATGCACCGTTGACCACGCGACTGCCAGACAAGAACGCGGTTAGAAACAACAGCAAAGAGACGAAAAATAGCACGTGTAAAACATTTTTATCATTTATGCATCGAGGTGTCACTTGGACGGAAACATATTCTCTCATGTTTTTTTTTTTTTTTTGCATTAATCTGTTTAACTCTCCATAATAAAATAAATTTTGGCATAAATGGAAGTATATTAGGCCGGAATAAATTATCTAAAGTATAAGAAACTACAAAACGTGTGGCTTTTTTTTTATTATAGCCACTTTATTTTTTATTTTTTTATATTTTATTAGTGAATTTTAATAATGAGATTTAAAAAAAAATTAGTTCTTGAATTTTTTTTGTTTGCACAATTGAGCTCTGTTGAAGTCGATTATATGTTTTTTTTAAGGTAATGGTTGAGTTGAGAGAAAAAGAGCTTAAGTGAAAAATATGGTGACATGGGTGGCGGCTTTGTAGTTTATTTAAAAAATTTATTTTAACCTCCATCTTTTTAAGTTATTATATAATCAAACTATATAATTATTAAATATCACATTTTTGTATCATACTTCATTTTTTTTTTAGTTTTTTTTAGTGGAGGAGAGGGGAGGTCACCAGGTTCCGGCTTTGAAAGAGAAAGTTGTGACCGACGACAATTCCGGCCATAAAAACGATCAATTTTTATGTTAAATGATTTCATATGATAAGGGGGGTTAAGATTAAGTATTTTTCTTACCTTGAAAACACATATGAACTTTGGAATATTTTTTGTTTTGGGTTGATTATGGGTTTGTGGGTAGTTTTTTGAATTTTTTAAGGTCATGGATTGGCTAGACAAGATTTCATGGGTGTTTTTTTATGTATTTTGGGTCAATAGCATATTAAAAATAGGTTTTAGGTTGAAAAAACAAGAGCCCTATTTTTTCAGCTCTCACAGTGTATGGATTTTGGGCAATTATTGACGATACATCATCCGCCCCATTGACTTCGAAAAAATAAAAATAAAGGCTCGTGCACGTGGGCCTGGATTTTCAAGCATGTGCGAGCCCTTTCTTTGTGGGCCAGGCGTTAGGCCTGGCCTTATTCTTATAATTTTGTTTTTTTTTAAAAAATGCTACTTTGTATATGTATTTTTAAAAAATATTTTTTACATTTATGTTTTGATTGATACTTATTCTCTGTGATTTTTTGCTTGCTTATGTAGCATTTTTGAAATAACAATTATTTTTTATTATTTTGAGTGTGTTTAATTTTTTTTACGAGGTTAGTGTGATATATCTATAATTTTTTATATATTTTATATAAATTAAACTTGTTTTTAAAAATAAAACCATTTATTTTTTTACAGTATTTTTAATGTGAACAGCCTTATATAGGATTTTTTTTCTTTTATTTTTTTCAATAAAGTTTATATTTGTGTAGATTTTTGTTACAAATTAATTTTAATAAATAAATTTATTAAATACAACCGAGTAAATGACCCGTATTAAATATCTTGGTCTACATTCATCTCTTAATTTTTCTAGTTTTTCTTTTTGTTATTGTTAATGATTTTTTTTTTGTTTATTTATATAAATGATCATTAGTTTATTTTATCAAATGCTTACATGAGTCTATTGATTTATATTTTAAATTTTTTTAGAAAATAGCATGCATATGCTTGGAATTTTTTTAAAAGAAAGATTTACTACCAAATAGCTAGTCTTATCTTATTTCATGTTAGCTTTTCTAAACTTTTTTCTCCTCCATAGATACATCTAAACCTACTACACAATAAGAGTTTGTTTACACAATATTTGCAATAATTTAATATATTCTTTTATTTTTTTAGTTTAACGTGAGTGTCCGGGTCAGATTGTGCGCATCTCGACTAATCTCACGGGCTCTGAAGTTAACGACCATATAAGTCTCCAGTGGTCATCATATGAGCAACCACAGGGCTCAAACCTGAGACTATAAAAAAAACAAATCTCTTGGTCTCAAGTTCTTATTACTAGCCATCACCTAGATGGTTTAATTTAATATATTCTTGAAGCATAGAAACCACGCACGTCGTTTAAGGCTAAAGAATAATTAAGAGATCAACAATTAACGACACACACAGATAGATTAACTTATAAGTTCCTAAATGATGCACGCACGCAAAGATTAGGTTTATTTATTGTCTGTTGAAGAATTCCTGTCCGATAAACTTTTCCATACAAGGACGGTGCAAATTCAACAGAAAAGTCCACATACTTGTGCCGCGTTCAATATACAGAAATCAAGAAATTCTTGGTGTCTACAGTTTTCAATTTTCTTAATTAAGTCCAATATTCCAACTCATACATGAGCGCATTCATCAATCCGACGAAAAAAATTTTGGTGTTCATATTATAATTACTGGATATATACAGTATATATAAAAAAAACTGTATTCGGTTTCACTAGAAAGTGATAATAATTCTCTCTTATGGAAAAAAAATAATTTAATTTTTCTTTTTTTATTTATTTATCTCTTCTATATTATTTATTTTTCTTCTATATTATTAATTTGCAAAAGATGTAAAACAAATGTGTTAAACATGGTGTAAATCATAACTTAATCCTCATGATTTAACAAAATTAATCAATTAATACTTTTAGTTACATAAAGTATATACAAATTTGTTTTGAAGTGTTTTCATCAATTTCTATTTTTTCTAATTTATTTTTTTACTTCTTAAAAAACAAGTGGATAAAATGGGAAAATTTATCACGAAATAAGGTTTTTTTCTTCAAAAGAAAATTACTAAATCAATTATAATCAATATCAACTAAGGATATTTACTTAACTATTTCTGATACTATAAAGATAATAATTTTTGTTAAACTTCAAGGACCAAGTTTATAATCAACCGGCTAAAAATGTGGTCCATCGACATGTCCATAAATACTGCCAGCCCTGTTTCTTCCGAGCAAGACGAAGAACTTAGCAGCCATGGCAGACAGCAGCAGCAGCCTCACAGTCCACCCAGGAAGCGGCTTTTGCAAATTAAACTCTGTTTTCTACAGCAAACGCAAGCCTATCCCACTCCCACAAACTGACTTCCTAGACACCACCACCTTCATCTTCTCCCGTCCTCACCACGGCAAAACAGCCTTCATCGACGCAGCAACCGGCCGCCACCTCTCCTTCAAAGACCTATGGAGAGCAGTAGATTCCGTTGCCACGTGTCTCCACGACATGGGAATCCGCAAGGGTCAAGTGATCCTCTTACTTTCTCCAAACTCCATTTTCTTCCCCATCGTTTGCCTCTCCGTCATGTGGTTAGGCGCCATAATTACCACCACTAACCCTCTCAACACTCCTCGTGAAATCGCTAAACAAATCGCCAACTCGAAACCTTCACTTGCTTTCACTACTCCCGAACTCGTTTCCAAACTCACCGAGTCAAGCTCAAACCTACCCATCGTCCTCATAGACGACGAAACAGGTACCTCCATAAAGACAAAAGCCAACATTTTGACAACATTAAGCGAGATGGTAAAAAGGGAACCGAGGGAGAGCCGAGTTAGAGAGCGAGTTAACCAGGACGACACAGCTACGCTTCTCTACTCTTCAGGCACAACTGGAGAAAGCAAAGGTGTGGTGTCCTCACACAAGAACTTAATCGCGATGGTACAAACAATTGTTGAACGGTTCAGATTAAACGAAGGAAGACACACATTTGTTTGTACGGTCCCGATGTTTCACATCTACGGTTTAGCAGCGTTTGCCACAGGAATTCTGGCATCAGGATCAACGATCATCGTTCTCTCGAAATTCGAAATGGGAGAGATGTTATCAACAATTGAAAAATACCGGGCCACTTATTTACCACTCGTGCCGCCGATTCTTGTAGCGATGATTAATGGGGCTGATCAGATAAGGACGAAGTATGATTTGAGCTCGTTGCAATCGGTTTTATCTGGTGGGGCTCCATTGAGTAAGGAAGTGATTGAAGGTTTTTCGAATAAGTATCCAGGGGTCACGATTTTGCAAGGTTATGGTCTGACTGAGTCGACGGCGATTGGTGCCTCGACGGATACGTTGGAGGAGAGTAGGAGGTATGGTACGGCAGGGCTTTTGTCGCCGAATACGGAGGCTAAGATTGTGGACCCGGAGAGGGGTAAAGCTTTGCCGGTGAACCAGACCGGTGAACTTTGGCTTCGAGCTCCTTCTGTCATGAAAGGTACGCTGCATGTTACTTTCTTTCCTTTTCGCGGTTCTATGGTCGTTTTTTGTTGTGCTGGAATATTATAATTGACCGCTGCTCAAATAATTATTTAATTCTAATTCTAATTCTAGAAAAATTATTTTAATTTTTTTTTTTTTTTTAAATAAGTTATGATATATGCATAAACTGTTTTCGAATATACTTCTTAACATCTAATTAAAGAAAAACAATATTATTATTGCATGTTTATTAAATCATTAATGTCTTGCCGGGACAGAACTAGAACTGATCTGCCTGGAAATGAAATGATCTTTACATTTTTAGACACAGATGAACATTTTGTTCAATTTCGGAACACAACCCCTTTAAGTTTTGTTGGGCCACAAGATTAGATTTAACTCCAAAATCCAAATACTGTGCTGGGTTATTTACATGGAGAACCCAAACATTTTTCCAAGGGAATAAATAATAAAGGAAGAGGGTGGATGGGTCTGGATCATGCTTCCATCTTACTAGATTTTTAATAGTTTTTGTTTTTTAAATTATTTTTTATTTGAAAAAAAATCAAATTATTATTTTAGATGTTTTTTTTATGTGGTAAGTTTAAAAATAAAAAAAATCTAAAAAAAATCATTTTAATACAAGAAAAAATATATGTTAACTATATATACTTGTTCTATAAGAGAAAGATAGATGCAAGAAGGGGAAAAAATCACATCCAAATCTATCAAAAATAATAAAAATATTTTTATCTATTAAAAAATAATTAATTTCTTATAATTTCCAATCCTCTTTGTTCTCTCCTATTTGTGTAAAGCTCTCTCCTGTTAAATCTGTTCAATCAATATCGGTAGTTACAGCCTAATCACCATAAAATTTCTCATTTGAGAGAACCTCAAAAAAATTTTCTCACTTCTTAACTGAGTATCTTGAAGTCTGTTTGCTGCTAAGTGAAGATTATGGATGATCTAATAAGACTTTCTAAATTTTAGATTATGAATGGTACAGGACTTGCACAAAGTTAGGGTAGTGGACCAATGGGATGGATATTTACGATTCGAACAAATCCTAGCATCTTGGGGGTGAAGGGAGCCATAGTTTATGGAGTTGGTATTTATGGTGTAGAAAGAAGTTGGTTCGCTAGTCCTCTTCATGCTATTAGCACCGTTGGTGTTGAAGAAACAAAATTAAGTAGTGGTGAAGGAAACAAGTATTCATGTTCTGCACTTGGAGATAATGTTCTTGATGATGTTGATTACTTGATACCCTTTATATCGAAAGGACAGGGAAAGTTGTGGTTATTTGTGGTCTGCTCCACCTTTGCCCTACCAGCTTCTTAATTTCTTATCTCTTAGTTGCCTTATGGCGAATCATCCCTCTTTTTAAAGCTTGTGTGGACCTAAAAGCTGATGTACCACTTCAAAATCCATCGTTTCGTAAATGCCTGTTGTTAGACAGTGATATATTCTATGATTCAAAGCTTTTTCCGTGTTGCTCTTCAAGCTCAATTTCCAATGTTTACGTGCTAATTTCTATGTTGATTTTGAATAGATTTCAGATGTCTTGCATGTTTTCCTTGTAACTTGTTTGAATGACACTTGTTGATGGGGGCTGTTTTTCAGGTTACTTTAGAAATGCTGAAGCTACATCATCAACTATTGATTCAGAGGGATGGTTAAGAACAGGGGATCTCTGCTACATTGACGATGATGGCTTCATTTTTGTGGTTGATCGGTTGAAGGAGTTGATTAAATACAAGGGATATCAGGTTAGTAGAAGATTCAATTTATCATTTCTTTAGCTTTGGTCTCTTTCTGGTTTCAAAACTTTGACTTAATGGGCATGCTCTAATGGTCTTGTCCGGCGACAGGTCCCTCCGGCGGAACTAGAGGCCTTGTTACTCGCTCATCCAGAGATTTCTGATGCTGCTGTAATACCGTAAGTATTTCTTATCTCTTGGTACAAATGAACTTGGGAATTCAATCTAACCTTGTATTATGTGCTGTAATATTATGGCAGATTTCCTGACAAGGATGCGGGGCAGTTCCCCATGGCTTATGTGGTAAGAAAAGCCGGGAGCAATTTATCTGAGAAAGCTGTCGAGGATTTCATAGCAGGACAGGTGTGTTGTGTTTTCTAACTGATTATTTTTATCAAATGATTTTGCACAAATCAGCTCCTTCTGTTCTCAAATCACGAAGCTGCTATTTCCAGGTGGCTCCATACAAAAGAATTCGGAGAGTTGCATTTATTGCTGCAATACCCAAGAATCCGTCTGGAAAGATTCTCCGAAAGGATCTTATCAAGCTCGCAACCTCCAAGCTATGAATGCTTCAGGCTGATGCAAGATCAGAATAAGTAGAGCAGGCGTACATGGTCATCTACAATGTTCATGTTTATATAGCTCTAATAAAACTTCTCGATAATTTATTTTATTAAGAATTATGATCCATTCTGTTTTTCTTGTTTTGATGACGCAACATTACAGTGCGTATAAATACTAGGGTTCTCAATTTTAAGATTACAGCCTTAAACAGTAAAGAAATAGGCAAAGAAAACTATGATTCTTTCTATAAAAAAAATGTAATTCAGTAATCTGAATAAAAAATAACACATCAGATTTTTATTTTTATTTTGAGAAAACTATATCGTGGCTTAAGATTTAAAGCTGCTGAAGGGTCTTGCACGAGAACTACAAAGCGAAGAAAGACAAAATTAGAAAGGACTTTAAAACCAGAACATGGCCACCTTCTCTGAAATTTTGCTGCAGTCTCGAGTCACTTGCAGGAGAACTCCTGGAAACTTCGAAAAGGCCCTCCATCTCAGAATTTTAGGCTCCTGAAAGAGACAAGGAATTTTAGGCTCGTCAGGAATTTACCTGGGTCGATATCAAACAGCCAAAATAGTAATCCCCCGAGGCCAAAAACCGTCAGCTTGCAGAGCAAAAGGCAACAGGAAGGCAGCCACCATATTTGAGTTTGCACGTGTAGCAAAGAAACTGTGATACTCAAGAAAGACGCCTCGCTAAGAAGAACTTCTAGTCATCTTCTTCACCTTTTTTAACCTCATGTAAGACAGCTTCGTCATCAATACATTGACTTCTTTTTCAGCTTCAATGTCCCCATTTTCTCTAACCAAAAAGAATTCGCATCACATAGCACAAAATTAACAAGGAATTTGTAACTTGTGACATGTTACTTTTAATATGTACATATAAGTAACGTGTAACACGTTGCTTTTAGAGTTGATACATTGCATCTTAATTTGGTGATAGATTATCATAGACTTTATTTGTTTTTATATTTTAAAAGTATTTTACGAAAAAAATTAAAATTTTAAATTTTTTTATTTTATTTTATTTTAAATTAATATTTTTTTGTGTTTTCATTATATCATTTTGATATACTGATAAAAAATAAAAATAAAAAAAAATATTATTTTGATGTATTTTCAAATAAAAAATACTTTAAAAAACAACTATAACAACATTTCCAAACATCCCTATGAATCCCTATCTATGAAGGCTAAGAATTCGTTTATTAATTACGGTGGTTCAAGCAAAAAAAAACATAAAAAATAATGCTTTCTAGCTTGAAATGCAAACAAATATGTAGACAAACAGGTACTAAACAGGTCTGATGTTCTTTGATCTTGAAAATAATCATGCCCGTTATTTTTTAAAAGTATAATTCATAGTTAACTAGGAAACTCATATCCTCAGTAAAAAAAATCATAAAAACTGCATAAACATGCGAATAAAATTATTGGTAGGGCACTCGTATCCTCATCAACCACTAGTTGAATTCTAAAATCTTGGGATCTTGAAGTTAAATTGGTTTGGAGACCAACCAAAAGTGATTTTTTATGTATTCCCATTAAACATTATACTTAATATACTAAAAGATATGAGGTTTTTTCTAAATGTTTCAATATTATTTATATAAACAGCAAGGCATCTCCCTGAATCTTTGAGGTATATATATCTCAATTCTTCTTCTTCTTTTTATCTTTTTGGACTCTCATTTCCAGATTTTCTAGGAACAATCAAGTCCACCTCCGCTCCAGGCAAAAAAAAGAAAGAAGAAAAACCTCTCCTCTAAAAATATGCCAAGATTTTCCAATCCCAAAACATAAACAAAAAAAAAAAAGTCGTTTTTCATCTATTTACTTTATTAAATTTCAAGATCATTAACATACTCTTTCTCAGATAAAAAATAAAATAAAAATAAAAATATAAGCTTCTCAACTGTTGAAACACGGTAATTATACTAGTGTCTTGTTATTTTCAACGGGTTGTTAATGAATTTGATGGAGATTTAACAAATGGCCAACGACCCATCAACTACTTTCTATGAGTAATTCTCTACCCTAACTTGCAAACACTCAGGTGATTCTAGAAGGTGAGGTTTGTTTAATGTTTTTGGTGGTGATATGATGATAAAGAGAGTCTTCCCTGTTCTCTCTCACTTGCAGGCTTTCCTTTCTCAAAAGTAGCTTTGAAAAAAAGTTCCCTTTCTTTTCTTCAAATGTCTTTTCGATTGGATCTCAATCCCGATTCTTCGAGATAAAAACTCATTTTAAAATTATAATAAAAATATATTCAATTTATACTTATACTTATATCTTTATTATATATGTTTTTTCAGCCCTAAAACAATAATCAAATGTTGTCTTAAATGAAAATCGATAAAATAAGTTCTTTTGCGGGGATTATCTCCCTTGATTGTTAAGTGATTGGTGAGTTGCCAGCATTGGTTTGCTCTTAGCTACAGTAAAGAACTCTCCCGTGCTTAGTTATATTTTATCTTAATGCTATTAAGCAGACGTGCAAATTAATTCAAGTTGAGTTCTCCATGGAAACTTGTCTGCTTTCTCTCATTTTCTTTCCAATTTTCTCACACAACAAACGGTCAAATTCCAGCCGGGTTGAAGATCACCCTCTAGGATTCTAATATATATTTTCCATTTAATTATAATTAGCTAATGAGTGGCTAAATGGCAATGACGAGGATCTCCATGCAACAGGGATAGCTTTTTTTATTATTATTAAGATGAATAATATTTTCAGGATAACTTTCGCGCGTGTTAATCGGAACTAAATTTCTTTTTCAAACAATTATCAAAAAGATTTAATTAATTATTTCTAGTACTAATTTTAAAAATTTGAATTGAAAATGCTTTTCAATATTATTGCTTAAACTAAGATTGCACGCTAATCGAGATTCTTTTTCGAATATTTTAAGAATTCATCTTTTTAATCAGTTTAATATATCTAAGTGGAAGGATAATTAAAAAGAATCATGAATATACAGTTTGTTCCAGCACGATCTGCCCTGTTAAAAGAAGAGAATGTGATAATTAACATAAGAGGATTCAACATGCATGGGCCTCCTGAGTGGCCACCTCGCGAAAGAGGAAGAAGCTTCACGTGAACATGCATGTTCTTAAACTATCCCAGCAGACAATATAGAAATATTATTGCAGCAGAAAAACTTTGAACAGAAGAAGGAAGGTTATAGAAGAAAAGAAAGCCTGTGAGACTTTATGTATAGTGCGAGATGATGTTGCCGAGGTGAGCTCAGCTGCCTCTGACTTGAAATCGTCATCTCCGTGACGACTTCCGTGTAGATAATTACTATAGTGGTATCCAAGATAATTCTGCATTAATAATGGAAGGGAATATTTGCCTAGAACCACATGAAAATTAAAGGAAATATTAAGATTTTATCATTCTCCAGGCAAAACCAATGAAATATCGTTGTCTTATAATTACGTTTTATCTTCTAATGATCTAGAAATTAAATTGCTTTTAATTTTTCTACTTTTCTAGTTTCTTGCAAGAGAAATGAATAACAAATCAGTTAAGATTCTCACAAAGTTTCCTTCGATTTGATTAATTTCTGCCCAATCAAGCAACACATAGGCAGCTTTCATGCATGTTCAATATATATATATATATATATATATATATATATATATATATATATTTTTTTTTTTTTTTTTTTTTTTTTGCTAATCCTAGTACTGTAATCCGAGCTAGACCAAGTTAATTTTTAACAATAAATAAATAAAATCAAGCTCTTTTGTTATTTATCAAGATCGGAGTTTCTAAAAGAATATATACATATACATTAGCAAGTTTTCTCTTTCTATTTGAAAAGCTGCTTGAATACTAAGAATACTCAAGTTATGTCTTGGTTATCCTAAAAACAAAACCTAGATATATATATCGTCGGTGATTTTTTCACAGGCGACAACCCTTTTAAGTCTTTTCTTTTTCATGTTTATTTTTAATAAATTGAGATATAATTCGATGTGATTTTGGATATGATTTTATTGTCGGTAATTCTTCTATCTCTTCTTTATTGAGTTTTATCTCTCGATCGCTTGTCATGTGATATTTTATCTCCTTCGAATGAAAAATTTGATATTACATCTTCTGATTTGAAAGTGATTGACACTATCTAGCAATCATGATGGGATGAAATCTTTCATCGGGTGAAGTCTATAGCATGGCCATTTCTCCATTGATTAATTAATGATGACTTGAGATTTCTATGCGTGCATGAGCTGCAACTTGATAAGAAAATCAAGAGAATCCGATTTTATATTCACAGACAAAATTAGTGGTGGCATGAAAGATTACTTTTTTAAATTAGAAGTTTTAATTTTCATAGACACCGGTCTTTTGAAAATAGCAATGTGCTCTGCGCTATTTTATGTTTAATAATATAATTGTATTTCATGATTAAAAAAAAAAGGGTTTCAACAAGATCAAGTTTATCGATAATTAATCAGGAGAATCGCGTGTGTCGTCTCTAAAACTGTATTCGCTGCCTGCAAATGGGGGTTGATCGACTGCTTCAAGCTTAAGTATTCTCTCTAATTATCTAAAGGAGGCCACTTCTGGCTCTTTTCTGGGTCATGCAATTAACAGTACTGCATAATGCATTACTAGAGTAGCTAGGCAATTTAAATCAACGCTTAAAGAGACGAGGCTTGAATTGTGGCTGCAGCATCAGCTAGCTTCAAAAGAGACAAGAGCTCCTAAAGCATTAGAACCTAAGTGGTTGCGCTATCTTTATCAGAGATAACAGCAGCCACACACTGGGGTCAGTCAAAATTCCAACTTTGAATATTGGCCCTTGTATGCATGTAAACTTTCATGAATCCTCACCTACCAAGCATGCACGTCAACGTCAACCTAAAAGCCTAAAAGCACTCCACAAAGTTGTATTGTATATAGTATGTTATCTCGGGACCCAATTTCCTCACTGATTGGCACGATATAAATCAATCGTTCACCTATGCAGATGCAACACAGCAATCACTGATCACTCTTAAGAAGAAGTGGGATTTGTTTGTGAGGGTTAATTAAGCTTGGTTTTTGCTAGCTGTGATGGAAGAGAAAAAGGAAATGAAATTCGTGAGACCTGAAAGTTTGAATGTTGGGGCAGAAATTCCTGCAATTTCTGCACCTCCATTTCAGCTCCACTGTCCTTCAATGACGAGGTCACCATTGCTAGACATAGCTCCCAAAACTCCCAAAACACCCAAAAGTCCCTTAGCTTCGCTTCTGATGAGTACTCCTATAGCCAGCCCCATGAAGAAGGCAATTGCAAGCATGCAATGTTACTTAGAAGAAGTTGGCCACTTCACTAAGCTTGATCCCCAGGATGCATGGCTTCCCATAACCGAGTCTAGAAATGGTAACGCATACTACTCGGCATTTCACACATTGAGCTCAGGAATTGGAGTTCAAGCCCTTCTTCTTCCACTTGCTTTCACCACTCTTAGCTGGTAATTGAGCATAATTAATCTCAACCCCTTCCAGTAAATCTTTCTTCACTTTTTATCAGCAAGAAAAACCTTATGATATATTCAGCGTGCAATTAGGCCTTTTCAAATGCAAATTTTTAGTTTGTTTTCTCCTTTTCAATTTGTCTGCAGGACTTGGGGAATTCTATGTCTATCTCTAGTGTTCATGTGGCAACTATACACTCTATGGCTACTGATTCAGCTACATGAATCCGAGTCCGGGATGCGTTATAGCCGATATCTCCGGCTATCAATGGCTGCCTTTGGTGAGCGCCATGCCTTTATCTTCTTCATGCCAATTATTAGCCGATTAAATCTCACATATGCCTTAATTACAAATTTCAACCTTATTAACTAGTGCCTAATCTATTCAGCTTGATTAAATTTTCTGATCATAAAGAACTTCTATGCTAGATAGAAGCATAGAACATTGGAAACGTGTGGATCTTCAGAAGATTAAAATATATGGTATATATTTTCAGGTGAAAAGCTGGGGAAGCTTCTTGCTCTCTTCCCAGTCATGTATCTATCAGGTGGAACCTGTGTGACCTTGATAATGATAGGTGGTGGAACCATGAAAATATTTTTCCAAATTGTCTGTGGAGATACATGCAGCATGAGGCCATTAACAACAATAGAGTGGTACTTCCTGTTCGTTTGTTTGGCAATTATTCTAGCTCAGCTCCCCAACTTAAATTCTATAGCTGGAGTTTCCCTGATTGGAGCAATCACAGCCATTAGCTACTGTACACTGATATGGGTAGTGTCCATTATTCAAGGTAGGCCTGAGGGTGTATCCTATGACCCTCCGGAGACAAAATCCGACATGGCTAGAATTTGTGACATTCTAAATGCACTTGGGATAATCGCCTTCGCTTTCAGAGGTCACAATCTTGTGCTCGAAATACAGGTAAGATGATCAGAAATCTCACATCGATTCATTTTTGCCTTTTCTTTTCATCTTGCACTAGATCTGATCATATGATTTGTTTGCTGATCACGAATGTTTTAGGGGACCATGCCTTCCAGTGCAAAGCAACCATCCCGTAAGCCAATGTGGAGAGGAGTAAAGTTGGCATATGTGATCATAGCGATGTGTTTGTTTCCTCTTGCAATAGGAGGCTATTGGGCCTATGGTAACTTGGTAAGCGCAAGTATTTAGGTCTAATTATGGTTGAAACTAAGGCCTCAACAACATGAGGACTGAATTTTCGCCTATCGTCTGAACTAATACCAAGTTGTATTCTACTTCTGATGGTCAGATGCCAAACGGAGGGATGCTCAATGCTCTACACAAATATCACGGACACAGCACCTCTAAGTTGCTACTAGGATTAACAAGCCTATTCGTTGTGCTTAACTGCCTCAGCTCATTTCAGATATATGCAATGCCAGTGTTCGACAATCTGGAGCTCAGATTCACCAGCAAAATGAAGAAACCATGTCCCTGGTGGTTGCGCATAGTGTTCAGGATCTTCTTTGGATGCTTGGCATTTTTTATATCAGTGGCACTTCCTTTCTTGATGAGTTTGGCAGGATTGATTGGAGGGGTTGCACTCCCAGTTACCTTAGCATATCCATGTTTCATGTGGATACTCATTAAAAAACCCACAAAATACAGTGCAATCTGGTGCCTGAATTGGATACTGGGAGTCTTGGGGATGGTGCTTAGCATGCTAGTTATAGCTGGAGCAATATGGACTATTGTGACCATGGGTATCGAAATTCACTTCTTCAAGCCCCAGTAAGCAGGGTCTTAACAATCATTCGATACTGCATCTCGAGCAGATCTAAAACTAAACCGTTGATCCGATCCCAGATGGATGAAATACCTTCAGGAGCGGCAAGCACAGCCACTGCTTGAAGAATCTCCCCACGCACCAACTTAATTTGTAGTTTCTAAATCTTTACCCTTGAATGTTGATATTGACCTGTATCATATCATATTGTTGATAAATATATAACCATTTTCAACAGTAAGTCCTTCGGCTCCAAATTCCAGAATAATCAACTCTGCCAAGGCTTGTGCACAGATTGTGCATGCAGAGAGTAAATGTTAAAGAAAAGGTCTCCGAAAATCTCTGCACCTACTCATGCCTTTACATTAGTGATGTATACCAACAAAAATAAAAATCGTGTCCGATACATATTACAAACATTTGTCTCGTAAATCAAGCCTAGCTAGAGTCTGTTAAGGCCGCGATCCATGCTACAAGCATGTAGCAAGAAACAATACCTTTAAAACCAGCATCCACCCAACCCACATTCGATGACTGTCACGGCAGTGGATGAAAACATCTCAATCTTCCATCCCGAGTGATGAGAAATCTCCAATTCAATCAGCACGTATTTTAATGATCACCTCAATCATATTCCTTGATCAACTTGCTTTAGTATACAATTACAGATTGCAATAAACCAAGGAAAAAGGGGCCCAACGCAAAAGTCAGAAATTATATCAATCTACTCAACAAAGTTGTGTTGGTATAGGAAAAGGTTCACTACTTGTAAAGTTTACATAGATAAAGGAAGAAGCATCCTTCGCTTCTTTTTCCTAGCCAATCGAACTTGCTTTGTAACTTTCATGCATAAAAGCAATAGCATAGTGATGCATACTAAGATAAATGCAAGTCGCATATGCCTAAAATATAAAGAAACTGCAGAGAAAACCAAGAATGCAATGACAACGAGTTCCCATATTACAAACACCACAACGTCCACCCTGCAAGAACACACAGGACAAAGAGGGGAAACAAAGTCAGGATCGATGTCATCTTAGATGAGTTATGTATTGGCATTCTCAAAAAAATGATAATCAAGCAGAAGAAACATTCACTTTTCAAAAGTAATTTTTTTATACAATAGATTTCCATGAAATGACACCAGTAACATGAACTATCCAAGTCTCTGCTGGGCAGGAAAATAAATCCACTCTCTCTTTCATTTAGCCCTGCAATAACTCTACTACTGCATACAAAAGTAAAATAACTGGATCACATTTACGAGACAAATGTTCCAAAAAATTATCAGTTGAATTATTATCTCTGACTTACACAAGTCAGAAGCAACTGAGTTAATCTAGTATCTAGACGAGTTTCTTTGAGTCAATCAGGAATCAGACTGCTTTCTCCTTTTCCAAATCTCCAGCAGGAAACTGTTTAAATCAAACAAACATGGCAAAACGGTATCCTATGTTAAAGGTCACCATAAACTACCTTTTCAATCCCCCAAGTCCCCTTCAACACTGAATCCTATCAAATTGAGTATCAATGATCAGCTACAGGCTGCATTCCACTATCTTCCATGCACAACAACACCTAAATCTAACTTTAGAGCCCAGCATGTCATCCCAGATCTCATGTGCATGAAACTGCAGTCAAATGTCAAAAGTACCCTAGCAACAAACAACATATTTCATAAGAAAATGAACCATATTCTGTATTTTCTCACTTATTTAAACCTTTATAAATTATTCCTCTGCTCACTAGATGTTCTAATTCAAACTTTATTTTTCTTGTCCTTTGTGGACATCCATGTTCTTAGTGGATTAACATCAGTGTTGTCTACAAGAAAATAGCTAGGATATCATCTTGAAAGCATTTTATGTTCTCACCTTTTTGCATCTCTGCTATGCGGATGGGAAGCAGCGCAATTGGAAAAGATATCTTAGATGATTGTAACTTTTATGACCTTAAGATAAGACCTTATCCTCTTGAATGGGACCATCCAGGGAAATTAATCCCTACCAAGCCTAATAAAGTGGAATGACATGAAACACCACCAAAAATATTTTTTATCATAACAGATACATTCCACACCCATTCAGAGTATGAATTTTTTACCATAAAAGAGGATCTACTCGTAAATGCTACTCCAACCATAAGGATCAATCGGATTTCACACATCTAAACAAGCTCTTAACGTGTGGTAATTGGCTTGCTTGTGATTGAAACTATCCAGTAACCAGTAAAAGGTGTTTCTTGTTCCACAAGTGATACAGCACCAGTGCTTGAAAAACACCTTGTCCATAAAACTTTAAATACCTTCTAGCAAAATGTTATCATCAATTCCTCAAGAGTTCCAAGTGTTCAATCTTCTGCACATTTTGCTTAAACAGCCATAGTGAGTTTGTTGACGTAATTAAGGCTTGAACCTACCACAACTACATTCACACCTCAGAGCTCAACCCACTTCACACAAAAAAGAGCCGATCATTTCCAAACCCCACCTTTCAGGAACCCATTTCGATATTGAAATCTAAACAACAAGTTTCCTTGTTTTTTAATCACCTCAAATTTTCTCATGCACACACAAGCAAGCATGCTCATCTAGTAATAAAATTCCTTAACATTCAAATTGAACTTAAAAGAGAAAAAATCCAACCTATTTCCACATTCAAGAATACCATAAAAAGCATGAAACGAGAAATTCATTTCCTTAACCTACTAAACCAAATCAAGAACCCAAAATACCGAGCCAGTTAACCAACCAATCTTCTAAAGCTTCAATTTTCAGCTTCTATGTTCAAAATCCCTTGCACAAAATCCACAATCCATCAAAAAGAATCCAAACCCAAAACATAATTTCTCTGCAATCATATCATTTTAAAAACGGAGATCTGACAGTCGAACCAATCAAAGCAGCAATCAAGAAATGTAAAACCTGAAGGAAATAAAGAAAAATATCTACAAAAAGAAAGAACCGAATCTGAAAAATTAAAAAAGGGAGTGGGTAAAGGTGCGTTACCTAGGAGAAGTGAAATTGGAAGTGGAAGAGAAGAAGGAGACAGAGGCCCAATCATGCTTAGATCGAATCTGATACTCTCTTAATTGGTCTGCCAAATTCGATCGCGTTATCATCTCTCTCTTGGCCTCTGTCTTCCGCTGTTTTAATTCCTCCTTTCTTGAGCTCCAGGAGGAGACAGCAATGGTGATTTTTACAGATCGAACGATGAACAGAAAGAGTTTCGGTCTGGCTTGGGTTCGTTGGCCTGGACCCTCGCCTCCCTCCTCGCTATAAAACTTTTCTCTTGTTTGGGCTCAAATGTGTTTAAATAGGCTTCAACTCGATGGGCTTGACCAGTGTGGCTTTAACTAAATTTGTCACTTTGTTTTGTTTTCTCTTTTCTTCCAGACATGGTTATTAAACCGGTCTGATTAATGGGTAAATTCGGTGATTCGTCAATCCATGACAGAATTAGGTTTTATTTTAAGTTGTTTTAAATATTAACATGATCAAATATGAGTGATTTCACATTTTAATCCTCAGTACTTTGATTTGAGTCAACAAAAACAATTAATTAACAACCACATTATGTATAAAGCTAAAATATATCATGTTTTCACTATGCATTATCTCATAATATCGTTGATTAAAATAGTTAATTTTTATAAATAAAAAATAATTTGATCTGTAAATTTTTTATATATAAATAAGCCTTTTTAAGTCAAAGTTTGCACCCAATTGAATATTTTTTTTTGGAGGAATGGTTGATTTAAAAGTCAAATGACCAAAATAAAAATAATGGGCAACAATAATGGTGACTTTAAATTTCATACGAAAAGTTTATTTTATTCTCCCATTTTTTTTCCGGTTATAGGTGATTGGTTCCTTTAGTTTTTAGGAATTTAATTTTGATATCAAAGTTCATTTTCCTTGGTTTTCAATTCTTTTTTGTTAGAGGAGAGAAAGATAAGCTTGCTGGATCTTGGCTTAAAAAGAAAAAATCATTGTTTATACCTATTTCGACCACCAAAATAGTTGAAGTTGATGTAAATGAGTTATATTTGGTAAGTAGAGTTTTATAGCGGTTGTTTTATGCCTTGATTTTGCCTAAAAAATAGATTTAAATCAAGAAAGAAAAAAATTATTTGATTTTATTTTGTGATTTAAGCCATTTTTTGGGTTTATTAGGTTGTTAAATTGGTTTCTACATGTTCTATGACTGGTTTTTTTTAGTGTTTTTTGCTTTAAATGTATTGAAAAATGAGTTTGGAAGATTAAAAACCCATAGCCTCAATTTTTTCGACCACTACAATGGTGATAAAAAACTGAGCTTGAAGATGAGGCATCATTACAACACCTCATCTTTGTATTTTCAAAGAAAGAAATAAAAAGGACGAACAACAGGTCGTCCACCCTTCAAATAAGAAAAAAAAAAACATGTTTAGGTGCGTAGGCCTAGGCTTAAAGACCCACATGTCTGGGTTATTCCTTTTAGAGCCCAGTGCGTTAGGTCATAGGCTAACATTGTTGGGCTTTTTTTGGCTTTTTTTTTAGATACAAAAAAAAAATAACCTGGTTAGTTTCATGATACAAATCATAAATTTGACAAGTTAAGCAACAATATCCAGTTTATTTTTATTTTTTTGCTTTTTTGTTTAATGCACTTTTAGCACCTTGATTTAAAAAATATATATAATTTCACCTTTTATCATCGATGATTTATTTTCTTGATTAACTTGAAATTAAAAAAAAAATATTTCACCCCTTGTTATCAACATTTTGCTTTTGTTATCTCAGTCTCACGAGTATATCATGTTTTTTTAATAAAAAAAATCATCATAAGATATCATATTCACTTTAATGTCATGTAAATCTATTAACTAGAAAAATAATACATGGAATAAAAAATTTATTGAATCCGATGACATTCATGACTTGCATTGAAAGTTTGGTTGATTAACTCAAATTCACTTGAGTTTTTTTTTTAATCAATTTTATCCTTTAATATTAAACTAATTCAAGGTTTAGGTTCTCGGTTTTTTTTTTTCAAGATTATACCTACAACTTTCACATGTCAACCTGGAATGACTTAGATTGATTTAGTATGTTTTATTCTCAATGTTGGATAAAAATATCATCTAATATGCATTTGCTTTTAAATTTATGGATACAATATTTTTATTTATTTAAAAGACATATTGCCATTTCCTAGATTTTTTTTGTTGGGTCAATTTTTTTTTTTTACATAGAGCGGGCCAATAGGCTAGTCTATGTGTCAATGAGTTTCATTTCACGAGAGTAGTTTGGCTTGGTTTTTTTTTCATTCTCCTTGCCCGAGAAAGTAGATCTAACCATAAGAATCATTTTAGCTCTGGATTGATTTTGTTTTTTTAAGATGTTTCTTGGGTTTTTGGTGGTCATGGATATGTTTACCAAGGTATTTACGGTGTTTTCTAGGTGTTCTGGGTTGAAAATGAGTTTTAAATTGAAAAAAACCGAACCCCCAATATTCCAACAAACTGTAAAAAGCAGGTGATGCATTGTCTGTTAACCTTTTTTTAAAAAAAATTCCATCCCTTTAAAAAATTAGAATGAGATATACCTAATTGCGCTGGCTGGGCTGAAAAGCCCACACACTCGAACTGTTTTTTTTTTAATGTCCATCCCAACACGGCCAGGCTTTTTTTTTTTCTATTTTCTATTTGGTTTTTTGAAAATGGCAAATCTTTGAACTCAATTGAGATCATTATTTAGGTAGTGGTTTGACAAGTTGATCAACGACATTCAAGGTATTATTTGTTTTTTGTTTTGTTTTCGTTTAATGCTTTATTTCCTCTTATTTTTTTAAAAAAAATACAATTTCATCATTTGTTATTGATGATCTATTTTTTTATATATAACTTGAACCTAAGAGAATGAAATCTCATATTTTATTGTTGGTGATCTACCTTTACTATCTCAGCCCCACTGTCTTTCATGTTTTTTTTACTTTCTAAGAAATTATATTGTTTTACACAAAAAGAATTTCTTAAGCTTTATTGTTGTGTAATTAAATAAAAAAAATATGTTTGGAATAAAAAATTTACTAAATCCAACGACATGCATAACTTTCATCGCTCGTTTGTTTGGTAGAATTAAGTCCACTCTATTTTTTAATTGTATGTTGTTTTTTACTAATTTCATCTTTCAACATTGAGTTAATTTATGATTGAGCTTTTAAAAAACAAATTTAAGATTATTCTCGTGAGTTTTATAGGTTAATCTAAGTTAACTTAGGTGGATCAAATGTTTTTTCATCTTAATATTAGATCAATATATTATTCAATTCATGGTCAAAATCAATTTATTTTTTAAAAGACAAATTTCTAATGCCTAGATATTGTTTTTGCTCAAAAGAATTTTTACTATGACTCGTAGCATATCGCAAGACAATGAGTTAGTTTTATGGATAAAATAATTAAAATATTCTTGAATTAAATTATAAGAAATGATTTAATTAAATTTATTGCATATTATTTTATTTAAACAATAAAAACTTCAAAAAAGAGTAATTGTGCCTTGATTTTTTTTTTAATATTCTATCTTAATTTACATAAACCCAATGATGAAATCCACTAACTTTAATATTGTGTATGTTTTTGTGTTCAATATAAGTATGTGGTTTTTGTTATTGTTTTGAGATTAAAAATAATATAGATAATGAAAATAAAAAAAATATGTAGTTAAAAATTATAAATATAAAATAAATATATATCTTAAATTTTTTTAAAATGAAGTTTATATTTTTAAAATAAAAATGCATGAAATTCTTCATATTAAGAAAAAACTAAAACTGCTCAGTGTTTTACTGTGCAAGTCCACAGTGAAACCCTGAGCAGTCTTCTTCTTTTTTTTTTTCATTTTTTTTTCCCATTTTTTTTGTCTTCTTCTTTTTCTTTTTCTTTTTTGTTTTTATTTTTTTTTTGGTTTTCTATTGCCTTTATGAGTTTTTTTTTGCTTTTTTCTTTGTGTATTTTTCTTTTAATGAAAATTTTTTGTTTAATTTAGTTTGTTAATGTTAAGTTTTTTATTTAGTTATCAAATTTTCATAACACGGATCCCGGGTTTGACGGGTTAACCTGATTTGACGAGTTAACCCAAATTTTTTTTTTCTTTTTAATTAATTGTAACATATACTAAAATGGATCGGTGTTTTACTGTGGACTGCACAGTGCAGTCCACAGTAAAACACTGATCTGTTTTTGGTTTTTTTTTTAAGTTGTCTTATTTTTTTAGCTGTTTTTTATGCATTTCGGGATTTTTTTTTGCTTCTTTCTTTATTTTTTTCTTCTAACAAAAGTTTTTTGTTTAATTTGGTTTATTAATGTTTAATTTTTTTATTTAGTTATCAGACTTTCATGACACGTTTTCTGTATTTAACGGGTTAACCTGATTTGACAAGTTAACCCAGAAATATATATTTTTTTCTTTTTTTCTTTTTAATTAATTTTTTTTATTTAGTTTAGTTTGTTAATATTAAATTTCTTTCTATTTAGTTATCAGACTTTCATGACACATATCTCGAGTTTCACAGGTGAACCCAGTTAATTCTGGGTTGACCCGTCAATTTTTTTTTATTTTTTATTTTCATATTTTTTTTGATTAATTTAGTTTGTTAATGTTAAATTTTTTTTATTTAGTTATCAGACTTTCATGACACAGATCCTAAGTTTAACGGGTTAATATGGTTTGACGAGTTAACCCGGATTTTTTTTAATTTTTTTTTTAATTGTTTTCATTTAGTTTAGTTTGTTAATGTTCACTTTTTTTTTATTTAGTTACCAGACATTCATGACACGGATTCCTGGTTTAACGGGTTAACCTGGTTTGACGAGTTAACCTGGAATTTTTTTTTTGCTTTTGTTTTCTTTTTAATTATTTTTTTCCGTTTAGTTTAGTTTGTTAATGTTAAATTTCTTTCTATTTAGTTTTTTTTCCTTCTTAGAGGTTTTTTTTCTTTTATTTTTTATTTTTAATTAATTTTATTTAATTAATTTAGTTTATTAATATTAAATTTTTTTCTAAGTAATTCTCGGCTGATGCCTTTAGTTTTTTTTTGTTGTTTTTATACTTTTGACTATGGACTGCACAGTGCAGTCCACAGTGAAAAGGCTCATCCTTTTGTTTTTTTCTTTTTAATTAATTTTTTTTGTTTAATTTAAATTGTTAATGTTAATTTTTTTTTCTATTTAGTTATCAAACTTTTATGACAAGGATTTCGGGTTTGACAGGTTAACTTGGTTTGACGAGTTAGCCCAATTAATTCTGGGTTAACCCATTAGTTTGTTTTTTTTCTTTTTTAATTATCAAACTTTCACGATGCGAATTCAAGGTATGACGGATTAACCTGGTTTGAAGGGTTAACCTAGTTAATTCATATTTTTTTTCTTTTTCTTCATTAGTTTTTATTTTCCTGTTGGTTTTTTTCTTTGTTTTTTTTCTTTTTAACTAATCTATTTAATTATCACACATTTATGACACGACCTTGCAGCTAGACCCACGTCCAATGCTATTGGGTTTGGTATTGCAGTCAAACCCACTTAAATTTAGGCTATGCAAGTTTAATGTTATTATTAATATTATAAATATTACTCTTGGATTAGACGTTGCAACTAAACCTAAAACTCTTTGGTATAACTTTGCAAAAAAACCTAATACTTTTAGATCTTAACTTTTTATAAAATGTAAAAAATAATTGACCCGCAGCATCACGCGGGGTATGTAACTAGTCTCTATTATATCTCGTGCAACCAAACCATACCTCAAAAACATAACAAATGGCTCAAAAACAAAATTCGTTGGGCCTGTTCTCTCTAGAAGCCCAGCCCATCAAAAAATCGATTTGAACTTCCAGGCAGGGCATAAAAACGAGCAATGCAGTAATATTAATTCACGCCTTGAGCTAAATGGAAACAACCGCTGAACCTCCTCAGGACCCCTCCGATAATGCAAACGATGTCGTTTCCGAGGACTCATCACCAGAAACCGACCTCAACGACCACCAAAACTCGCCGGAAACCATCCTCCCACCTTCATCTGAAACCCAGTCTCCACTTCCCAATACAATACTCGACGCTCCAGTTTCAGACTCCCAAGACGACTCTTCTGACCCCATACAGCCACCCCAAAACCCTAACTCCACATTTCCTGCTCCACCTCCCAAAAAACGACGCCGTAGAAAACGCTTCTTTACCGAAATCAACGGCAATCCCCCCTTCCGCCGCCACAGAATTGGCGGCGGTCTCTCAAAAGAAGTCGATGTCGAAGCATTAATAGCGATCTCCGTCGGGTTTCCTGTCGATTCGTTAACTGAAGAAGAAATTGAAGCTAACGTGGTGTCTACCATTGGCGGCACGGAGCAAGCTAATTATATTGTCGTGAGAAACCATATTCTTAGTCGCTGGAGATCCAGTGTCTCTGTTTGGTTAACGCGTGATCATGCGCTCGAGTCGATTCGGGCCGAGCACAAAGCCTTAGTTGATTCTGCTTATAATTTTCTGCTACAACATGGCTACATTAACTTTGGCGTGGCGCTGTCTATTAAAGAAGCGCAGTTGAAATTAAATGAGGGAGTGGAGAGAGCCAATGTGGTTGTTGTGGGTGCAGGACTCGCGGGGTTGGTTGCGGCGAGGCAGCTAATGGCTATGGGTTTTAAGGTTGTTGTTTTGGAAGGGAGGGCTCGGCCGGGTGGGCGTGTGAAGACTATGATTTTGAAGGGGGAAGGAGTGGTGGCTGCGGCGGATCTTGGTGGGAGTGTTCTCACTGGAATAAATGGAAATCCACTTGGAGTTCTAGCGAGGCAAATGGGGTTGCCATTGCATAAGGTGAGAGATATTTGCCCTTTGTATTTGCCGGATGGGAAGGCTGTTGATTCCGAGATTGATTCTAGGATAGAGGCTTCTTTTAATAAGTTATTAGATAGAGTTTGTAAGCTTAGACAGGCTATGATCGAGGAAGTTAAATCTGTAGATGTTAATTTAGGGACCGCTCTTGAAGCATTTAGGCATGTTTATAAGGTGGCTGAGGATCCACAAGAGCTAATGTTATTAAATTGGCATCTTGCGAATTTGGAATATGCGAATGCTTCATTAATGTCTAATTTGTCTATGGCATATTGGGATCAGGACGATCCTTATGAAATGGGGGGTGATCATTGTTTTATTCCAGGAGGTAATGATACTTTTGTTAGAGAGCTTGCGAAGGACCTTCCGATTTTCTATGAGAAGACGGTGGAGAGTATAAGATATGGGGTTGATGGGGTTATTGTTTATGCGGGTGGACAGGGGTTCCGTGGGGATATGGTGCTTTGCACCGTTCCTTTGGGTGTGCTTAAGAAGGGATCAATTGAATTCGTCCCCGAGCTTCCACAAAGAAAGAAAGATGCAATTCAAAGACTAGGATATGGGTTACTAAATAAGGTGGCGTTATTGTTTCCCTATAATTTTTGGGGTGGAGAAATTGATACATTTGGTCATTTGACAGAAGATCCAAGCATGAGAGGCGAGTTTTTTCTGTTTTATAGCTACTCATCTGTTTCAGGGGGTGCTCTTTTAATTGCTCTTGTTGCTGGGGATGCTGCGGTTAAGTTTGAGACAATGTCTCCAGTGGAGTCTGTGAAAAGGGTCCTTGGCATATTGCGAGGTATTTTCCATCCAAAAGGGATTGTTGTTCCAGATCCAGTTCAATCGGTTTGCACTCGCTGGGGAAAAGATTGCTTCACGTATGGATCTTATTCATATGTTGCAGTGGGGTCTTCAGGAGACGATTATGATATTCTTGCTGAGAGCGTGGGGGATGGAAGGGTTTTCTTTGCAGGAGAGGCGACAAACAAACAGTATCCAGCAACAATGCATGGAGCTTTTCTTAGTGGGATGAGAGAGGCTGCTAATATATTGAGAGTGGCCAACAGAAGGTCATTATCTGTGATTGACAAAGTAAATAATAGCCTTGAGGAAATTGACGATCTTAATGAATTATATGACACCCCTAATCTGAAATTCGGGAGCTTCTCTATTTTGTTTGATCCCAGGTCAAATGATGGGGAATCTCTGTCATTGTTGAGGGTCAAATTCCAAGGAGGAGAATCAGATTCTTGTTTTCTATGTCTTTATGGTTTGATTTCTAGGAAGCAGGCTGTTGAACTTAGTGAGCTACAAGACGATGGAAAGAGGATGGAAATGCTGTATAATAACTTTCAGATAAGGTTAGTTGGAAGGAAAGGTTTGCCTAATGCTGGGGAATCTCTTCTAACATACATCAAAGAGGCTAGATCCAAACTAAATGTAGGGAATTGAGATTGAAAATTCTCCCATGTGCTATGCCCCATAGGTCAGTTGCTAACTCATTATTTCAACTGGTGTTGATTGAGTTCAGTTAAGTGGATGATTGCTCGGGTGCTTACCTGATTTTAGGACTAGATTAGTGGGTTTGGATTCAGCATGCAATCAGATTATTTGTTGCTCTTGATTTATTATGAAATCCCTCGAGGAAATGAACACTGTTGTGTTAATACCTGATCTAATCCAATTGTCCTCGCATGGTTGTACATCTATGAATGGCAAAATCTTATTTTGTGTTTTACACCCGGGTCTAATTTCTGCCCATCTTCCGAAGTTATTGAACTTGCCTGGATATGGAAAATCTGATAGTCAGCTTTGGTTGTATATGTAGTCAGCTTTTGTTATATATGAATGACCTGCCTTCACAAACTCAGCAACTTTGTCATTTGAAGATTTGTTCCAACTCGAGTTGGCCGTTCATTCATGCTTGTGAAGAGTGTATTTGTCCCTATGTTGCAGTTTCCTTTTTTCTACAGCTTTCTTATCAGTTGGCCATTCATTGATGCCTATGTTGTTTCTATCTTGAGCTGGTGAACTCTCATTGATTGCACCAACACGTACATATACACTAGTTGGAATATTGATTTAGCAGCCGCATTTGAAGCTGCAGATCATTGCTATTTGCTAGTCAATTTCGCTTTTTCCCTGGAATTTACAGCTACACTCATCATCAGCACTGACATATCTCTGCATCAAAATTCCTATGCCCATTTCAAATTTATTAATCAATATTTTCCCATGGTAGGATTTTATGTGGTCGGGTTTTCCACTAGGCAATTTGATCCAGGGTTTCTTTTCTACTTGTTCATGCTTGATTGTTGCCTGGGACATCTGGGTCTGCTGGGTGTGCTACTTCTTCCTTCTCGCCAGGCTTTTGAAGCTTCTTGGGCTAGCGTGAAATTTTCAAATGGCGGTATGTAGCTCGCTGGCTCCTCTTTCGACCATCTCGTGGCCCGTTTAGTTTGTTCGGATGGAATTGGAGCCTTCTTTCCCAACCAGGCCAGGCCTCTTTTATATATATATATATATATATATATAACCTAATAAAAAAATATCACAACAAATAAATATGAATTTTAAACACAAAACATTAAAAGTTAAACATAGAATGACAAAAAAAAAAAAAAAATACATATGAATAGCTGGATCATAATCTTAAAATGAAATACTTTATTAATTCAATAATTGATATATATATTTTGTGGTCGTTTTCTTATCATTATTCTTTAAATTAATTATAATCCAAATATATCAAATAATAATCACAGCACATAATAAATATCATATCTATGAATAAAATGGATTACATTAAATATATCACATAACTTAAATGCAGGGCCTCAAACACAAGCCATCCTCAACACCAACGGATTCCATTGTCGTAACGTCGAATTACGGTTGGAGAAGCAGGAAGGGTTGGAAGCCGTCGCTTGCGCTCACACAGTGCACTGTGCCAACAACAAGAAAAGTGGATTAGTGCGTAAAATCATAAATCAATATCTTGAAAATATGATTATCTGCTGCCATAAACGACAAGGTGGACGTCTTAGAGCATTTTTGGGAGTATAATATGTATGTTTTTGAGTGTAATTATAATTGTTTTTTAAAATATTTTTTATTTAAAAAAACATATTAAAAAAATATTTTTATTATTTTTTAAAAATTAGTTTTGATATTAGCACATCAAAATAATCTAAAATTATCAAAAAAATATTAATTTAAATAAAAAAATAAAATTTTTAAATACTATTAAAAATATTTTTAAAATACAAAAATAATCAGAATAAAAAACAAATCTTACAACATCAAAGTAAATTTGATCACGTTATCTCTTACAAAACAATGCCACAAACCTACCAGTCGCTAATCTCGAGGCTCTCCCTCTCTTTTTCATCGACGACACTGTCATAAGTTCCCACCTAATTTATTGCCTTTTTTAAGGCAGACCATGAAAAAAATCCTCAGTTCATAAAACTAATCTCAGTTAAGTTCTTAAATTATTTTTTGTTTTTTTATTAAATTCTTATAATATCAATGAGGTTTCATTAAAATATTTTCTTCAATCTAAGTTGATATAATGGTTAAGTAATCCTCTAAAAATAATGTTATTTTTCTCTATCCCATTAAAAAAATTTATGAGCTTGCTAAGATCTTCGAGTAAAATGAAATGTATTATGTAAAGATTTAGTGTTTTCTGTCTAATTTGATCTATAACATGATTTTTATATAATTCAAACCTGAGATTATAAGAAATTCAATAATTCAACTAGGAGAAAAAAAATTATATGAGTTTCATGTGATTTCTGTCAACTAAAAGTAATAAAAAATATACGTGATTTAATGTGTAATGTTTTAATTAATCATAAATACAAGATAATATAAACAAATTATTAATTATCATTTTTTATGTTACTTTTTCCGTTGAGATTTAGAGCTTGTTTATTTATGTGATGGTATACACGATGCATCACACAAATAAACACGAAATACTTGCTTTCAAAGCTACACACAAAAACAAATCCTTAATATAATTAATTGTCTTCAAATAATCTATCAATATGATTATTTTATCATACCAAAACATCCATTTAAATGGTTATCCTTAATATAATTAATTGTCAATCAACACACCGATAAAAAATAAAATTGAAAAGAAATTCAATATAAAAAAAATACAATAAAACAACTTGAGTTAATTCGAGTAAAAAATCATAACTTGGATCATAAGACTCGCATAACATTATAAAAAGCAAACTAAAACAAATCATGAAATTTAGTTTATAATCAATCAAATATTAAAAGATAAAAATAAAAAAATTTCAATTTAAAAAAACTTGAATCAATAAGATTAACCCATTAAATTCGCAACATAAATCATGAGACTGAAATAAGTATATAGAAAATAAATAGCAATAAATTATATAATTTAATTTTTAATAAACAAAATGTGAAGCATGAAAAAAAAAAAACTTAAAAAAAGAGGAAATCTACTATAATGAACTGTGTTTACAAGATGATGGAATATCTTTTAGTTTTTGTTAATTATCCTTTGTTAAAAATAAATTTGGTAGCCAATTGAAATACCAGATAATTTAAAATTTAAAAAAAAAGAAAAGAAAAGAAAAACACAACGAAGCAAACCTAAGGGAGTTTTTCCCGTCCAATAACTCACACCGACATACACCGCCCTTCCATATTCATATTTCATCCAGTCGAGGCCGACACTTCTGACGCCAGGTCTAATCATGAGACAACTTCTTCACATTCTCCTTCCACGTGTCAAAAAATATCTTACAGCGTCGCCTTTCTCAACTTTTCCACTTTACTTCTCTCCTTTCATTTCCTTTAGACTCACTCTACACATTCCTCGCGTGTCCAACACGCTTCTACCGCATCCACAAAAATATCTACCGACTCAACATGTAGCGCTGGCCAAATTGTTCGGAGTGTGATTGTAATCTGATGCTTGATATTTTTAAAAAAAGTTTTTTTAATTAAAAATATATTAAATATTTTTCTGAACTTTTAATATTTTATTCCAGCATATTAAAATAATTAGAAATCATTTAAAAACATCAAATTAATATATTTTAAAATTAAAAATAATTTGAAAAATAGATTGAGCCATCTTATCTACATCCATCCATTCTAAATCAAAGTGAATATAAATACTGTCAAACCCAAATAACATTGTGGGTCATTCATTACTCAATCTAATTAATTTCAATGAATTTGCTTTTATTTTTTATTTTTTTTCTAATTTTATTCAATATTATATTGTTTTAAATTGACTCGGTAGCTCAAAATTTAATCCAAGAAGAATTTCATTTCAAACCGAAGTGTGCCATCCAGTCAAACCTAAATGATCTGTGGATCGATCCATAAACCAGCTGCTTCAAGTACAAGGAATTTGTTTAAATTCTTTATCTAAAACAATATTTTTTTAATATTTTTTAATTTTGATAAGAAAATAACTTGTTTTTAGCATCACCCAGTAAACTCCCAACTCGGGTTCGGAGTCGTATCAGACCCGCGCTGGTTGGATAACTATGCTAGCCTCTGATTGACGAACACCTGGCAGAATATCAAAGCGCGTATAATTTTGTGCGTGCTGCTGATATTTATTTTCGTTAAATGCACACGTCGGCTACAGAAAGTGAAACTTGATTGGTCAAGCTCCTTTGGCTTTATTATTTCTTTAATCGCATCCGCTCTGCGCTGTATCACTGCTATAAAAGCCCTACACTCCTGCTAAGCTAAAACATCAGTTACAAACGCAAATCACTTGACACAAAAGCTTACTCATTTTACTCTGTCTTTAGTTGTTATATTTTCTTGCTTAAGTTCGGATTGTGAATTTGATCACTATGGCTGGGGTAAATAAGAGCCACGAGTATGAGACCAAGACCAGTGCTGGTGAAGAGAGTGGTGCTACTGAGACCAAGGATCGTGGGTTGTTTGGTTTCATGGGGAAGAAAAAAGAAGAGGTGCCTGCCACTGAGTATGAAGAGAAAATTCATCGATCAGACAACAGTTATGTAAGTTTCTGATTAACTCGATTGATTAACTCGATTGATTAACTCGATTGATTTATATTAATCTCATTGTTTATTTTAGTTACTTTCTCTGTTGTTGAGTTTTTCTTGAAACTGACAGTTCTTTTCTCTTGTTGAAATATATTGCAGCCTGGTGACGGGGAGAAGAAACATGAGGATACTACTGTTCCTTCTGACACAGAGACACCCCTTACCCCAGAGAAGAAGAAGAGTTACTTTGAGCAAGCCAAGGACATGATACCAGCATATAAGAAAACTGAAGAGGTTCCTCCTCCGACTGAAGCTGTTTATCCGTCTGAGACACCCCTTACCCCAGAGAAGAAGAAGAGTTACTTTGAGCAAGCCAAGGGCATAATACCAGCGTATAAAAAAACTGAAGATGGCCCTCCCTCTCCAGCTGAAGCCGCAGTTCATCCCACAGGGACACCCCTTGAACCAGAGAAGAAGAAGAGTTACTTTGAGCAAGCCAAGGACATGATACCAGCATATAAGAAAACTGAAGATTCCCCTCCCTCTCCAGCTGAAGCCGCAGTTCATCCCACAGGGTCACGACCCCTTGAACCAGAGAAGAAGAGTTACTTTGAGCAAGCCAAGGACATGATACCAGCATATAAGAAAACTGAAGATTCCCCTCCCTCTCCAGCTGAAGCCGCAGTTCATCCCACAGGGTCACGACCCCTTGAACCAGAGAAGAAGAAGAGTTACTTTGAGCAAGCCAAGGACATAATACCAGCATATAAGAAAACTGAAGATTCCCCTCCCTCTCCAACTGAAGCCGCAGGTCATCCCACAGGGTCACGACCCCTTGAACCAGAGAAGAAGAAGAGTTACTTTGAGCAAGCCAAGGAGAGAACACCAGGATTTAAGAAAAGTGAAGAGGTCTCTCCCCGTCCAGCTAAAGCCGCAGCTCATCACACAGAGACACCCCTTGAACCAGAGGAGAAGAAGGGTTTCTTTGAGCAAGCCAAGGAGAGAACACCAGGATTTAAGAAAACTGAAGAGGTCTCTCCCCGTCCAGCTAAAGCCGCAGCTCATCACACAGAGACACCCCTTGAACCAGAGGAGAAGAAGGGTTTCTTTGAGCAAGCCAAGGAGAGAACACCAGGATTTAAGAAAACTGAAGAGGTCTCTCCCCGTCCAGCTAAAGCCGCAGCTCACCTCACAGAGACACCCCTTGAACCAGAGGAGAAGAAGGGTTTCTTTGACCAAGCCAAGGAGAGAATACCATCACATAAGAAAACTGAAGAGGTCCCTCCCCATCCAGCTAAATCTGCTTCTAATGAAGGTGCATTTTCTCAGACAGAGACACCCTTTGAACCAGAGGAGAAGAAGGGTTTCCTTGACAAAGTCAAGGAGAAAGTTCCAGCACATAAAACTGAAGAGGTCCCTCCTCCAGCTGAATCTGCATTTTCTCACACAGAGACACCCTTTGAACCAGAGGAAAAGAAGGGTTTCCTTGACAAGGTCAAGGAGAAAGAGCTATCACGGAAGAAAACTGAAGAGGTCCCTCACCCTCCAGCTGCCGCATTTTCTCACACAAATACGCCATCTGAACCGGAAGAGAAGAGGGGTTTTCTCAAGGAGAAAGTGCCAACACATAAGAAAACCGAAGAGTTCCCTTTTCCAGCTAAACCTGCTTATACTGAAGCTGCAGTTTCAAACACAAATACACCCCTTGAACCAGAAGAGAAGAGGGGTTTACTTGACAAAATCAAGGAGAAAATGCCGGGACATAAAAAAACTGAAGAGGTCCCTCCATCTGAATTTGATTCTACTGAAAATGTAGTTTCCCATAAAGGAGAGCCTATGGTGAAAAAGGGAATGATGGAGAAGATCAAGGAGAAGCTTCCTGGGCACCGCCCCCAAATATGAGGAAGCCAAGGCGAAAGAAAAGCATGTTGCTTCCTATTAGGACAGCAATTTTTTGTTTCCTATAGAATGATCATGGTGTTGCTTTAATGTGTGGTTTGTTTGGTTATATTCATTATGGTTTTAAACTTCATGTTTTCAGGATCATTTCCTTTGTTTTGTTATCCTGATTTTTTTTTTAGTAAACTATATATATCAATGAAAAATTATTTATTTTGTTTTCACTTCCTTCTACAATATTGTCTTACTTCTTTTTCTTTAGTTTAACTCCAGCCTCTAGAAAATTTGATTGTTATTTAGCGGGGTAGTCTCGGAGAAATGTTGCATGGTGGGGAAGTGGCTTTTAAGGATATATATGGGCAAATATTCCATGATAGCTCTCGAGATCAAGATTCATGTTTCGTTTGCACCGCACAAATAAACAAATAAACGGGCACTCGATCATGCTACGAAAGAGTAATGCGACTACTTTGCGATGATGGGGTACACAAGTGTTGGGTTTGACTAAGACAGAAGAAAGAGCGATGCAGTTGTAGCTAGAAATCCTAGAACTTCCTGGTGGCCATAGACAGATGAAGAAAGGAAAAACAGCCAGTGACATTTCTCTGATCAGCTGTTACCTCCATGAACGTTGGCTTCAAGGGCCCTACAGTGGATCTACGGGTCGGAAAAAAATAGCTGCTTGAGATGGAGAAATTGTGATTTTGAAGTGAGAAAATGATGTGTTTATTCTAGACCGCGCCTTCGATTGAATATATTGAGGACATAGGACAAACTTCACACAACTTGGAGTGATTTAAAAGGTTTCTATGCACTTTGGACACCTTAAATGTTGATGGCAAGTTATGCCACAACAAGGATTGAGATCATGGGCAATAATCGAAAATGGTAATAGTCTTGAGGGAAAAAGTCCAGCAACGAAAGATTACATGTTGCTCCAAGCATGGAGTATTCGGTGCATCCAATAGGCCGAAGCAATTAAAAAGCCCAATAAAGCATTTTGGAGGTCTCAATTTTAAGTTAATTTTTTTTATTCATAAAATAATTTAGACTTGTAATTCTTTTGGGATTTCTACATCACTCTTTTTTCCAATGCATTTTTAATTGTCTTTTTTTTTATGAGATCTGAGAATTTGTAGAGATGGAAGATATTTTAGAGAAAAACAATTAAATTCTTATGAAAAACGAACAAGTTGATAGAAGGATGGGTTAAAAAAATGTGAAAAATACAGGGATTAGATATTGAGCTAAATTGTTTGACCAATTATTTTACTGGATCAAATAATAATCTTTGGCAATAATAAAGAGTTTCATTTGTTTAAAAGTTCATAATTGACATGCCTCAACCTGTAGAAAAGTTACAGGGCCAGGCTATCACGTCATGGATTGGTTGGATGACCTTGAATGATGTAAAAATGGTGTTGTTTTAAAAAAATTAAAATAATATTATTTTATTTTATTTAAAAAAAAAAATCAACTTGATCTTGATAAGTCATTCAATAACAAATTAATTTATGAGGTTAATTAGGTTTTATATAATTTAATTAAAATTCTAATTTAGATTAATCTATGATGCTAGAGTAACTTTAATAACACCATGTAGTCGTCAAATAATATAATACTGGAATCTACCGAACCACTCAATAATATAATTGAACTTTGGTCCATGATATTCTGCAAGCGATGCTTATTTGGCCGCTGAAGAGCATCATTGCACAAAACAATAGACGAAAACATGCGTTGACGATCTCCTCGAACGGACTAAACCAAGAAGAAATACATTGTGACAACTCAAGACCCTAACAAGAAAACAAGCTGATCATGAATCAAGTCACTAAGTGCTAAGAAATTTTAGCATCACAAGAGAATCCAAGAAACTCTCAAAGCTTCCAATTCCTTTATATAACTATAGAGGCAATGGGAATTTGTAATTAGACAGAAATGATGAGTAGGAAATCATATCGAGACTCCCATTTTCTTTTACTTCTTGCTGCCCTTGCCATTATAGGAGTCATTAATGGCGAATACTTGATCGGGGTGGGGAGTTATGACATGACTGGTCCTGCTGCCGAGGTTAACATGATGGGTTATGCTAGCATGGAACAGAACAGTGCTGGCGTGCATTTCAGGTTAAGAGCCAGGACTTTTATTGTGGCTGATCAGAATGACCAGAGGGCAAGGTTTGCTTTTGTCAATCTTGATGCTGGCATGGCTTCACAGCTTGTGACTGTTAAAGTACTCGAGAGACTAAGATCAAGGTAAAATAAAGGGCAAGCAATTCTATTAAATGACACAAGATAAAGAAGTTATTTGATTAATAAATAATCATAATAATCCTGTCATTTTGGTGATTAATCTGAAGGTATGGAACTTTGTACACGAAAGAAAATCTGGCCATCAGTGGCATTCATACCCATGCTGGGCCTGGAGGGTATCTGCAATATTTACTCTACCATGTTACTTCTCTAGGCTTTGTCCAACAATCTTTTGATGCCCTTGTCAATGCAATTGAGCAAAGCGTAGTTCAAGCCCACGAGAATCTGAAGCCTGGCTCAGTTTTCATTAACACAGGTAATCAAGTTAATCAAGCATTTTTTTTTTCCATTTATGAAGTGAGCCTGCGTAGATTCTGCAACTAGACTGCTTTCCCAGTTCGAAAACACATGGCAAATTGCATTGCTCTTGTTTTAATTTTCAGGGGACGTTGAAAATGCTGGAATAAATAGGAGTCCAAGTGCATATCTACTTAACCCAGCGGAAGAGAGAGCACGATATCCAGCCAATGTTGACAAAGAAATGACCCTTTTGAAGTTTGTAGATAGTGCTAGTGGTAAGAGCATTGGAGCATTCAGCTGGTACGCCACTCATGGAACCTCAATGTCTAGAGACAATAAACTCATCAGTGGAGACAACAAGGGTGCTGCCGCTAGGTTTTTTGAGGACTGGTTCACTTCCACCGAATCCAACTCATCACGTAGCGTGCCCACGCCTTCAAGTAAGCATTTCCATCTTCTGAAATATTTGATTTTTACACCATCTCACAAAGATAGCTCATTAGTTGAAGGACCCGATGCTCACCGGTGAAACCATGGTTCAAGGCTCACTTCTCACGGTTTACTAGAATAGAATCTCGAGTTGTTAGAACTTACTAAGGATCAATTTAAAGTTTTTCTATTGGCACAACCTGAATTAAATCTCGAGTTAATGAGCTTATAAGATAATCCACCAGACTGAATCGAGTCTTGTGATTATGGATTACACATCTGTAAGGAATTTATATGAATTTATACTACTTGATTCGGAAGATGAGGAAATGAATTCTTTGGTTACATGTTATTCTTTATTTAGTGTAATAATGTGAGCATGGGTTGATCCGTTAGGTGCATCAACCTTGTTTTGTGTGTGGTAGATATAAGCAAATTGATCAAGAAAGTGCGATCCATCAAGGCTACGGGAGGAAAACCATGCGATAATTCAACTAGCCGAAGCTTCAAGGCGAGGAAAAGTGATGGGTCGCAGTTTGTAGGGGCATTTTGTCAATCAAATGTTGGAGACATCAGCCCAAATGTGCTAGGAGCATTCTGTACTGATAGTGGAAAACCTTGCGACTTTAACCACTCTTCATGCCATGGAGATGTCACCCTCTGCAAAGGCCGTGGACCTGGGTACCAAAGCTTTCACTAACTAGACTTGAATCAAATGAGCCCTTAAATATTAATAAGCTTAGGCTTGACTCCATGGATTTTTTCATCAGATACCCAGATGATACACTGAGCACAAAGATCATTGGAGAGAGGCAGTTCAACAAGGCCGTTGATCTGTTCATGTCTGCCACCAAGGAATTGACTGGAAAGGTCGACTATCGCCATGTGTACCAAAACTTTAGTGAAATAGAAGTGGAGCTAAGTGGAAAGACAAAGGTTAGGACTTGTCCTGCAGCCCTTGGTCCAGGTTTTGCCGCTGGAACCACAGATGGGCCTGGCATGTTCGGGTTTCAGCAGGGTGATACAGAGGTCAGGACCTTATTCTCATTTTAAAAAAAAGTTTATTGGCTATTTAAAGCTTCCTTGAATGGTTTTTTCGGAATACATTATTGGAAAGAATTTCGTTCATTAAACGATTTTGGAAAGAGTATTATGTAAAATTAATATTTACCTTTGCGTGAGAACTGATTTAACCAATGCTTACAGATCAACGAGCTTTGGAAAAAAGTGAGGGACCTCTTAAAAGAACCAAGCCAATTCCAGGTGGAATGCCAAAAGCCCAAGGCTGTTTTACTATCCTCGGGAGAAATGTTTGAACCTTATGCGTGGACGGTAAGACATTAAGGACTGTGACTGGATTGGCTAGAGTGTCCGCATGTGTAGAGATTTATTTTCAATTAATTGTTGCTTCAATCTTATGCAGCCAGAAATTCTTCCTATTCAAATTCTTAGGCTGGGAAAATTGATCATACTTTCGGTTCCAGGAGGTTTGTTTTCTTTCCCTCGGTAATGAAATGACTTGATTTACAATTTGTGCCAAAAAACAAGCTGCCGTGGCTCTTGACATTTGCAGAGCTCACGACAATGGCTGGTCGTCGACTGAGGGAAGCAGTAAAGGAGACATTGGTAAGTAATGGAGGAGGAGAGTTTGACGACGAGACCCACGTTGTAATAGCTGGCCTGACAAACACTTACTCTCAGTATGTTGCGACTTTTGAAGAATACGAGCAACAAAGATATGAGGTATGCCTTGGAGAGTAATATAAAACCATCTACGAGGGTTCGCCAGAGACAATAAGTCTAGGCATTGAACGTTTTTGGTCTCATTATGAGATAAAAAGATGAGGCTATAAGAGTAGCAAGACAAGAGTCCCATGAATCTTATGTGTGGCTTTCTCTTAACCGATTTGATCAGAATCCATGCCTGTGTCAAAAACTATAACTTGAAAATGTTTTTTTGGAAAAAAACATATATATTGCTAGCCACATGCTGAGCCTATTGTGATTTTGCTAGCTAATAATGAATCGTGCAGGCTGCTTCAACACTCTATGGTCCTCACACATTATCAGCATACATTCAAGAATTCAACCACCTAGCACTGGCAATGGCTAAGGGGAGGGGTGTCCTACAACCAGCAGACTTGTCACCGCCAGATCTTTCCTCGAAAGTACTCAGACTCTTAGCTGATCCATTTCCAGACTCGCTCCCCGGGGGTAAAAAGTTTGGTGACATTAAACAAGATGTCAGTGAACCAAAAGGAGGTTCATTCAAAAAGGGGAATAGACCAAGCGCCACGTTTTGGAGTGCTAACGCGAGGAATGATCTATTAACAGAAGGCACATTTGCAGCCGTAGAGATGCTCCAAGGACAACGATGGATTCCAGTTTATGATGATGATGATTTCTGCTTGTATTTCAAGTGGAAATTGGACAATAGCAGTCTCTACACTAGCTTAGCAACCATCGAATGGGAGGTGCCAGAGGAGGCTAGCTCTGGAGTTTATCGGCTAAGGCATTTTGGGTCATCTAAGAAAGCACAACACTCCCCCATTGAATACTTCACCGGAGCATCTAGTGCATTTACGGTATCATAATCGAGGAGATTTGTATTAAATGTTCGTTGTTATAAAAAATAAAAAAGAGCTTCCCTGAATCCAAACTATGCTTTTATTGATATTCTAATAGACTCTGCCTTTATTTGTTTGAAGATCAAACCCCACAAACATCGTGCAAATAGAAGGGCAGACGCTTAAATGAGAGCCTTCAAGAATCATGATATACAAACACCTTTGGAGTAGCTTGCTTGTTTGTCCATCCAAATTACACATCGGAGACTCTTTCCTTCAAGTAATAAATCGAAGGCTTTGTTAATGTCTTCAAAATTGATCTCATGGGTCACAAACTTATCCAACTCCAGTTCCTGAAAGAGAAAAACACTTCGTAAGCAAGCACGCATCTGCAAAACCACTTAGAATTAACATGCCAAAGCATAAATCACCAAGGGGAAAATAACTACTTAAATGCTTTATATGACCACTTGGGACGAGGAAAATCCTCGAAACTGTAACATGTACACACAATATTGTGCCTCTAATAGCAAAAACAAAAAAGGAGGTTACATTATCAAGCCAGTTATATTGTTGGATAACGACAGTCTTACTTAAGCCATGATAGGCAAGAAAAGAAAAGTTCACCTTGTCCATGTAACGCTTTAGGAGAATTGGAATATCAGATTTAGCTTTGAGACCACCGAACAAGGCTCCAGTGAGGGTTTTCCCACTCTGAAGGACATCCGCACACGGAAGGGAGACCCGTGACTCTGGTTTTTCCACTCCTAAGATGATTGTCTTTCCCCATCCCTGAATTACAAAATGATTTGCAAATAACAAGATTACCCACCATACACAATCATGTAAATAAACAAACTGTCTTTACTGCCTATACAACTGTGTTAAGCTCCAGCGTAGAGTAAATCCTCAGAAGCCTAGAGGAAGACTAGAACATTGACATAAATGAAATGGCATTTTGGAAGCGAGACCTTTCGACAGCAAGCATATGCTTGCTCCATCAAGGACACCAAACCAACACATTCAAAGCAATAGTCTGCTCCCCCACCAGTCATTTCATTGATCACCTGTTCAACATGGTAAGAAGAAAACACTTCAGAATGAACTACTCAGTGATCGGAGAGCGAAGCACTTATGTCAAAAATTCTAAATCCTGATTTTTCCAAACACCCTTTCACCCCTCCATTATTTTTGCTCAGAGAAAGGAGAAAACTACAAGGGGAGACTTCTAGGTGCTCTTTAAAAAAGCATATTATAGCAATTTTAGAAAAAATGCATTTCTATGCTATAGGGATCCCATCTCGAAGCTGTGAAATCACAAGTTACTTCTGTATTCAGAAATCAGGTTGAAAGCATGCCATAGCCTTTGAATCTAGTAAAAGCTATCTATTCCTTGCATTTAAGGCATGAGGTTAGCTAACAGGCAGTTAACGTGTTTCCCTTAAACAACAAGCACAAACCATCGTTCATAAAGCAAGAGCAGTTTGAGACAAAATCTCATCTCAAGCTAGCAGACGAACACGCACTTCTTCAGCTCTTTCCAATTGCTTTCCAACTCAAGATTATTAATGTAGAAAATAAACAATAAGGTAAAAGGATTGAGAGGAAAACCTGGCTCACAGGTTTATCCCCGCATTCTCCAACATTGACAAAGTCTGTGACTCCAAATTTTTTTGCTGTGTGGAAATGAAAATAAAGCATCAAACATAAATCATGCAATACACTCTGACATTAATTTAATGACATAAACTGCTTGTGATCCATCCTAGCCAACCCTTGTTCTCATGATTATCGACAAAAGCAAATGCAAAAATCATAATTATTTTATCATTAAAGTTTTGATACTATATTAAAAAATTATTTCAATTTAAAATTTTAAAATATTATAAGTTTTATATTATTCTCTAACAAAATGTGTGTTTTTGTACTCATTTAAAGAAGTGATTCAATCCTAGGATTTTAATTTATGAAATTTTGTGAAAAAATAGCATCAATGAGCCCACAAAAAGTACTCGCCAATTTCGAACTTTTCTTGATTCACATCCACCCCTATAATCTTAGTAGCGCCGCTTATTCTGGCACCCTCTGCAACCTAGAGAACAACCAAATAGCCATGACGTTATCCCAGCAGCCTAGCATATAAATCAGAAAAGAGATAGATGAGTAAAACAGTGATCATACTGCTAAGCCGATTGACCCAAGCCCAAATATGACAACAGTTGACCCTGCCTCAACATTTGCAGTTCTCCATGCAGCTCCAACCCCTGAAAACCAATTCGTGGTCAATATTGCAATACTATTAAATTATCATCTTAATCCAATAATTTAAGTTGTTAGATAAAATATAAATATATAATTTATATTATTCTCTAACATATTTCATCAAGTAAAAGTTTTTTGGATTTGAAACTTGCATAGACCACATTATCTTATATTTAATTTTTATCAAATAAATAAGGATAGTGAAATTCGAACTCGTAACTGCTTGGTTATTAAGATTCTTATACCATGTCAAAAAATCATTTCAATTCAATATCTTAAATGAAATTTTAAAATATAATTTATATTACTCTTAAATAAATAATAAATAATGATGCATTCAGAGGCAAAAACATAATAGTTACTCCAGGTGAAGATAAACACATAGGTTCAGCTATCTTGTCCAAATGCATAACTTAAAACCAGCTCCGTTTCTCCAAACAATACATGCATAGGAAATGGTTGAAAACATTGTAAGCAGGATAGTCAAGAATTCATAGAAGGGAGTTTGGAGATCTGTAAAATTTCAAGAGAACTCAACTAAATCACCACTAGTCTTAATGGACTTGACCAAACATGAATTAGACAAAATGTGCCAGAGTTTTGCAACAGGGGAGATTGTAATTTTGTATCACGAGTCAGTGGATTCCCGTACCTGTTGATACTCCACAACTGAGTAGGCATGCTTTACTTGGTGGGATTGAAGGATCAATCTTTACAATATGGGCAGTGTCCACCACAGTATACTCACTAAAACTCGATACATTTAGGAAATGGTATAGAACCTCTCCTTTTAGGTTGGTGAATCTACTGGTCTTATCTCTAGGCATCCAAGGAGAGACCTGGAAGGGAAGTTTCGAACAAAGGTTACTCTTTTTTGATTTGCAGTCTGCACAATCTCCACAATCTGGCAAGAATACAGGAATCACAACATCTCCTTCGACGACCTCATCTACATCCTCCCCTACACTCTCCACAACTCTACATTAACATAAAAATAATTGGAACTTGTGTTAGTTGACCAAACATGCATATGATCAGAAGCATGCTCAAAAGCAGCAAATTATAACCTGACACCTAACTAGAGTGTGTTTTTTTTTTTTTGCGGCAGCTGTTTTTTTGCCAAACCACAAAATTCTAGTGATTGATCACTACATGAAACAAACGCAGTTTAAAATTCTCGGACTCAAAAAAAAAAAAAAGTTTGGAAACCATCTGAAGGTCATCTTCATATGTAGTGTAGGGTAGTGATATATGAAAAAAATTCAGAGCATTCAATACTCCATGAATTATAAAAATAAGATAAAAAATGGCACCCGAGCCCATCAAAGATTATAGTATTATCGTTATAAGCTCAAAGCTGTTTTATACAACGCTTAACAACAAATAATTTTATTTAATTTATAATAAGTTTTGGAACCACTTTATTTGGATTTAAAATCCCATTATTAACTTTTACATTTTCGAAAGCAAAAATAGAAAATGAAAATGATCCCAAACAACAAGTCAATCCCCTTCTTCTCTATGCTGGCAATAGAGTTGGTTCGGATAAGCTTATAGTGAAGCAGTCAATGCTCACTAGGAAGGAAAAATTAACTGTTTGATTCTTTGACAAGAATACAAATTTGAATATTATTAAACTCCCTTTTCAATGCATTGAATCGATCTTTGAAATCATGAACGGCAAATAAGTTTCTGTTTTCAAAATAATCACCGGTCAATACTGTATTTCTATATACATGGTTTTGTATTGGCCATGAGAGGGCACAGTCAATGGCAACAGAAGGTTGGTTGTAGCTGTCAAAGCTACAGCCTTCGGGGCCCCTTGACTGGATCTATTAAGAAAATGGAAACATATGGGTGCAGAAAATTACTTGGATTAAACTATTAAGAATAGTTTGAATTGCGGTTCATGCAAGTCAGGATTAGACGTTAGCTAGAGGGTGATTGGTGAGGGAGAGATGTGTCCATTTGTAGCATGCAGTCCACATCAGAATTGCCGTTCAAGTGATCATAATATTATTCAAATATTTACAAATTACTATACCATTGGAAAAGAAAACGGAATCCATTGAAGAATGATGAAAACCATGAACCAGTGAGTGTGAGGAACAGAAGTGGATGGTGTTTTTTCACTTACCCGATAGCCTCATGGCCAAGTATTCTTGGAAAAACAGCAGGAAGATCCTTCAACAAGTGACAGACAAAAAGCACACAGTTAAAATAAAAGTTGTAATATATTGTTGTGGCTGTGCTTTCTGTTTTTCCATAAGTAGAAAGAGATTCTGAGATTGATCAGATGAAGATGAAAACCTTCAATTTCCAAAAAGTGACATCACTTTGACAGAGAGAGGTGCAGATAATTCGAACACGAACTTCATGATGACTCGGAGGAGCCACGATTATCTCCTCTATTACGAGAGGCTCTCCTGGTTTGCGAGCCACCGCAGCTGTACAGTTTCAAGCTACATGTTATGAACACATATTTTCAAAAGCAAGATTTGTGTGTATACACGCACAGCTGAGAAGGGTTTTTGCTTACCTTTGCATAGAATTGGTTTCCCTGCTTCGACTGAGAATTTCTCTCCATCCATTGTAGCAACTAAGATACAAAAAAGACTGCTAGCTGCTCTCTTGGTACAAAAAATTTGTAGATCTCTTCGGCTCTTTTAAGTAGTGAAAAATGTAGTGGTGGTTAGTAGTGGTGGCGACAGCACATTTTGTCCTGGTGTGGTTGTTTCTTTATATTCGTTTGGCCAAGTTCCTCGTCTTTCTCGAGCAAAAGATCGTGTCTTACTTGCCGTTCGGATTGTCTTTTTCTAGGAATTTGGATAAACCGGTTTGGTTAATTGAGTTGACTAGAAAAACTTATGATTCCGAATCTTATCTGTACTGTGTTTTAAGTTGACATGGTAAAAATCAATTATTTTATTGAGTTCGACTCGGTAAATTCAATCTAAACTCAGATGAGTCACGCATCAGAGAATTAAAAAAAAAAAAACACTTATTTAATAAAAATATTAACATTATAACAAATGAATTAACTCAATAACTAGTAATCCAAGACCCGGTCAGTGTTAAGAAAATAATTAAAATAAATATAAGATTATATAAAAATAAAAATAACGCTTATATAGTTGTTTGCCTTAAAAAAAAAAACAATAGATATATAATAAGGTATTTGAGATAGAAACTAATTTAAGAACCGTATAAATAGCTAGTAGGATTGGGTCAACTGCATATAAAATTGGATCATTGGTGTTTTGGTTTTTAATATATATTATTAGAGGAATTTTTTTAAAAAAATAAACCAAGTTTTGATTATAAATTAACTTGTTAGGTCAATTAAATTAATTTTATAAAGTCTTTAATTAATTTATTGTGCTGAATTTAATAACTTTCATTATTATTAACAAAATTAAATTTCCAAACATATAATCAATGTGATGTGAAAAAACAAATCACAAAATCAACACGCACGTAGGACGAAAAAGGATTGAAGGTGACACTTCAACAGCACACCACTAATCACAGCTACGCTGTATGGTTGAAAAAAGAGAAAATAATGCCACCAGCCAGTTACCTTCGCAGCTAATTAATAGAATGGCCTTCCTGTCAACGGTGAGGCAATTTTTTTTAATTTTTTTTAATATCATCCTTATTTTTTTTTCTTTTCGGTTTGATTTTTTAGATTTAATTCCATGAAATAAAACTTTTAATTGAATTAAGAAGATAAAATTTAAAATGGAAATATCAAAATATAAAACTGACAATCTCAAAAATTTTAGAACTTTTATTTTTCATCAAAAAATATATTTTGTTAATTTTTTTAGTTCGTGAATTAGAGAGGAAAAAGAGAACTCATCATAAAACAGCGGATGAGAGAAAGTTTTCATTTTGTCACATTTTGGCCATAGAAAATAAAGATTTATGTTTTAACAGGTTCTTCTTATCGAGAGGAATTCATTGAAGATGTTTTTTCTCTCTAAATATATACCGGGGCGTTGATGAAATTTTTTTTTTTTTTTTTTGCAAATGATTATAATGTATTTTGGGGTTGTCTGTGGTTTATATGAGTTTTTATGGATTTTTTTTTGTTAAAAATAAATTAAAAATTAAATTTTTAGAGCGAAACCCCAACCCCATGATTCTCTCGGCACCATAACAACGGTGAGATTCTAGAGTCTGGACAACAGATGACTTGTCTCCCTAAAACAAAAAAAGCAAATAATGTATTGTCTGTCTTTTTAGTCAAGTAAGAAGATAAAAAGGGCCTCGGTATGTGGGCCTGTCTTTGAAAGCCCGCGTGTGAGAGACCTATTTATTTTTGCGTTTTAAAAGCGTTTTTAAAAAAAATAATTTTTTTTAATTTTTTTCTGCTTCAAATTAATATTTTTGTGGTGTTTTCATATCATTTTGATGTACTGCTATCAAAATTAAGTTTTAAAAAATTTTAAAAATATATTATTTTGATGTATTTTCAAGCAAAAAACACTTTGAAAAGTTATCGCTACTAAACTCCCAAGCATCCCTTAATGTTCCGAGAATTAATGTATGAATATCTAGAGAATAAAAAGTGTGAACTCTTACCCATTTATTTTGATGCATTTTTTAATTAGTATTTATTTAAAAAAAAATTGATAATGAGATTATTGTAATTTATCTTTATTTATTTTCTTTCGTATTTATATAAATAAGTTTTATTTCCATGATATTTATAAAAATAAAATTTACACGTCCTTAGTTAAAGAAAAAATCTCAAAGATAAAATAAATAAAAATATTAAGATTAAAAAGCAAGATGTATATTTTTTTAATTAAAAAACATGATATTTGAAAAAAACACACAATATGTTCCGTGAAAGGTCAAAATAATAACAGCTATACCATATGTCTAAAAACACCCATGGCTATGCTTAAAAAATATATATATAGGGTGGTGGTTAGATGTAGATAGATGAAGATTTATTAAAGATATTAAAGTGGCCCAACCCATGATCTGGTTTTGGAATCTAAATCATGGTTGGGAATAATTTAACCAAAATTAGTTTAAAATAATATTATTTTAAAAAATTAAAATAATATCTCTTTGAATTTTTTTTATTAATTTAGATTTTGATTAAGTTGATTAAATTATAGGTTAATTTATAAGATTAATTTGATTAATTAAATAATTTCTTATATATTTAATTTGAAACTCCGTTTTAAATTAGATCTTAGATCGACTGGTTACGGTTGACTTGGAAGGTAATAACAAGGGAATATACCATTCAATTTTACCTACCATATAAGACAGAAATTAAAAAAAGAAAAGGGAACCAACCTAGACGTGTGCGATAGAACCATACTCTCGTGATCACGATTACAAGAATACCCAAAGTCTTGTCTCTTACTTTTTTTCATTTCGTTTGGTCAAATGTTATATGATCAGACGCCACGATTTATGAACAGTCTCACCGAATGAAATATATATATCTTCGAAGTTTTTCAACGCATGTTGTCACATGAGCTTGTGTTATTTTCCATACACGTGGTGGACGAGTCAGGTCTCGTCATCATCAACGTCATCTCTGTATCCCTTTTATTAATTAATGGGGAGGATATTACAACAATATCTCAATCGTGTGGGGAATTACTATTTCCCCACATATACAGTGTTTTTCATACATAATTTACTGTGAACAGTAATTTAGTATTTTTTCTTTTTTTTGCTAACTTTTTCATTTTTTTTTTTTCAAAATTATTTTTGTTGATTTTACTTTTTAAATATTAACCTGGTTAAAATTTTTGCTTTGTAATTTTTTTCTTTAAAATACTGTAGATTGTTGCGATGTTTTTCCACATAGTTTTTCTATTTTATTTTTTTATTTTTTAAAATTATATTTGTCGATTTTTTTTAATACGTAGCTGATTGAGAATTTAGTTTTGTAATTTTTTTTTCTTTAAAACATTGTTGATTGCTACAGTGTTTCTCCGCATGGTTTTTTTTTATGATTTTCTCCGAAATTATCTTTTTTAATTTTATTTTTTAATATTGAGCTGGTTAAAAATTACAGTTACAATATGTGAGGAAAGCACTGTAACTTTCCTAAAAAATTACTGTTGCTTGCTACAGTATTTTTTCCCACATGGTTTTTTTCTGTTTTTATTATGTTTTTCTCTAAAATTATATTTGTCAATTTTATTTTTTAAATATTAAGCTGGTTAAGAATTGCAATTACAAGTAAATACAAGTTTTTCCTCACAAAACACTATGGATTGATACAGTTTTTCCTCACATAGTTTTTTTCCAGTTTCTTTTGTGTTGTCTTTTTTTGTAATATTTTTTTTCAAAATTATCTTCGTCGATTTTATTTTTTAAATATTAAGTTGGTTAGAATTTAACTTTGTAATAAAGCTTAATTATGTGGGGAAAGCATTGTAGCTTTGCTCATAAAACATTGTGGATTGCTACAGTGTCTCTCCGCATGGTTTTTTTGTGATATTTTTTTTTCAAATTATCTTTTTCAATTTTATTTTTTTAATATTGAGTTGTTTGTGAATTACAATTACAAGTCATTACAAATAAGGCTAAATCATGTGGGGAAGTACTGTAGCTTTCTTCACAAAACACTGTGAATTGCTACAGTGTTTCCAACATGACTTTTTTCCCCTTTTTTGGTGTTTGTTTTTTTTTCTAAAATTGTCTATGTCAATAATATTTTTTTTAATATTGAGCTGATTAATAATTTAGCCTTGTAATTTTTTTTCTTTAAAACACTGTGAATTGTTGCAGTGTTTTCCCATGTTATTTTTTTATGATTTTTTCTAGAATTATCTTTGTCGATTTTTTTTTTAATATTGAGTTGGTTAATAATTATAATTACAATAAAGCTAAATCATATGAGAAAAGCGTTGTAGTTTTTCTCACAAAACACTGTGGATTGCTACAATATTTCTCTAAATGATTTTTTATTTTATTTTATTGGGAAAAATGCTATAGTTTTCCTCACAAAACATTATCAATTGTTGCAACGTTTTTTCTCATGGGTTTTTTTTTCCTTCCAAAATTATCTTTGTTGGTTTTTTTTTTTTAATATTAAGTTGGTAGAGAATTTAGTTTTATAATTTTTTTTGCTTTTTATTAACTGAAAAGCTAAATCATGTGGCGAAAACACTGTATCTTTCTTCACAAAACACTGTAGATTGTTACAAATCATTTTGTTCAGTCTCTAAGTTTTTGATCACCAACACAACTTTTTTTTCCGTCATGAAATATTTGTTCCATCATACCTTTAATTTCTATTACTTATCTAATGCTGGTTCACAATTATAACACTATCAAGTGTATTTGTTTTATAAGCCCGCGACAACGCGCGAGCATGTCATCTCGTATATTGGTATAACTTGTTTTTATGTTTTAAAAATATTTTTTTAAAAATTTATTTTTTTTACTTTAAATTAATATTTTGTTAGTAATTTTAAATTATTTTTTTCTTTACTTCAAAATAATAATTTTTTAGTATTTTTAGATTATTTTGATGCGTTAATTTTAAAAATAATTTTTAAAAAATAAAAAAATATTATTTTGGTATATTTTTAAATAAAAAATACTTTAAAAAACAACTGTAATCACATTTTCAAACAAACATTTAGATCATTGTTATTAATTTATTTATCTGGTTTAAACAAAGAAAGGAATAGCAGGATATATATTAAGAATTTCTTTGGTATTATCATGCAATAGAAGGTTACACTGCATAAAAAAAAATTATCAACTGTTTTTATATTTGAAAAATTAGCATACTTTATATTCGAAAAAAAACACGATATTAACTGTTTTTATTAAAATAAAAAAAACTAGCCTGTATCGCACTTCAAATTGCTAGTTTTTAAGATTAACGTGCAAAATTAAGCTGAACTTCAGAATATATTCTAGTCATATGTACTTCACAAATCCTTCCATGAACCTTCCCCCGATGCTCTTTCTTTAAAATGCAGGGGCTGGTGTATAGGATAAACACCCGCGTTAGCCAAGGCATCGCCACAGGAGTAGGTCCTCCATGCACGTGGATGATGAGACAATAGCTGTCAGCATATCGAGATCAAGTGGTCACAGAGTGATCTTGTAATCCAGATCGGAATATTATCACGGACAACACAGCATCTACTTGCATGTGATTGACGCTTGCACGATAGTCGACTACTGGCCTGGCACTTTTCGCTATTATGATTTATGATGGACCGATCAAAATATTTTTAAAATCTATTTTTTAGCGCAAGATCTTGTTTAAAAGAGTTATAAATAGGGTAATAATTCAGTGATAGGAGGGTGAGATTTATATTCATATTCAATATTTCTAGCTATAGGAAAATAGCAGGAATACATATTAAATTCAATTCTAGGTAAAATAATAACAAAATATTAATAAAATTTTCCCTTTTTTTTGTTTATTTACCTTTGAAATTGTTTTTTTTTCCATTCACAATTTCACACACTGATTTTTTTTATCTCAATAAATAAAAAGATTTTTTATTAATTTTTTACTTATTTTCACTGCATAAACTGATTAGAAAATGTTATATTGATTGTTTAAGTCTTGTAAAACAATAAACAATATAAGGATATCAAGTGACCAATAAAATTATAATTTATTGATAAAACATGCTTAATTATGATAAATATGTATTATATTTCATTGACATGGGTTTTTATTTTATTTTTTCATTAAGGTTTTGACTTTATATGTTCGATTATATTTTCTAAATTTTACATATTATTTATATCACAAGGTTTTCCTTTGATTTTTTTTAAATAAAATTTAAAACAAGCTACAAAAGATAAAAACAAATAGCACGAACAAGTAACAAGAATTGAAAAAAAAATAACAATTTTTTTGAGATTAAAAGAATATCAAAATAAATAACAAAATCTAGAATAAATATATAAAATTAAATATCTTTTCTTTTTATTTTTTAAAATAAAATATTTTTTTCCAACATAAATGAAAAAAGTTTTGAAAATATCACTAAAATTGTAAATAAATAAAAAAACTGAAAAAACGTGTTTAATATATATTTTTTAATTTATTATATTATTCTGAACTAAAACTAATAAAGTTAACATGTTTTACTTTTCTTTTTTAAACATCAAAATTAATTTAACCATAGAAGGAGCCAGGCCTATTATATCCACTAACTATACAAAGGAAGCGAAAAGAGCAATGTGAGGGACGACAGTCTAGTTATTCTAATTAATGGGCTGAAAATATTGGGCCTGGATTGGTCGGAAGCCCGTAGAGTAACCCGATGAGCATGGTTTTCAACTTCCAATCTCGTTATACTGGACCAGACCAGAACATAACATGAAAACTGTCAGACTTCTCCACCAACAGCCAATCGTCCAAACGACGTCGTGGAAAGACCTTTGACTCCTGTCAACCCACTGTTGCCATACTTGTTCCTCTTTTACGAGGTAGCCTTATAAATCTAGATTCTTCTGGAACGTTGCTGATCCATTAACCCGGCCCCGCGTGCCCGCTTGTGGCCCTAGAATCCCGTCGCTTAACCTCGAAGTTAACCTCCGATCAAATTCAAATTCTACTCCCAAAAACCACTTCATCCTCTCCTACTCTCTCTCCGATCCCTCCGTCTTCGCAAACTGAAACAAAGGTCTGCCTTCAGAATTCCTTTCCGGATTGTTCGTCTTATTTCTCCAAACAAACCCTAAGCAAAGCCAGTTTTTGCTTACGGTTCATCGGTATTTATTTTGCCGTAAAAGTCGACGAGGACTTGAAAACGTGGTTGTTTTGTTACGTTAGGATTTTTTTATTTGTTAAATTATATTATGATTATTAATTAGCTGTGTATTAATGATTTTAGATGCCTCAGGTTTTTTTTTCTTTTCAAAATTTGGTTTTGCATGTTTGTTGTTTTAAACCCTAGGAGTTGGTCATGCAGATGTTGGCATCTGATTATCTTTGATATTTTGGTTGCTAGACTTGCTTATGTGGTGTGTTTGTGCCAAAATTGAGTTTATGTTGATTGTTCTGAGTTTAGAGCTGATTTAGATTTCTATTTATTGCGGAAAGGGAGTGGTTTTGGTGGAGAGGAGAGGGCGTGTGGAATTTTGAAGTGTTCCGGGTAGTTTGGAATTGTGATTTTGATTGCTTGTATTTAATGATAAAGTTAGGATTTTGATGTTGTCATTCATCATGAGCCGTGACTCCTGATTTGGATATGCTTCTAAAGGTTAGGAGGATGTTAGAAATCTTGTTTATTTAGATGAATGCTGGAAATAACGGAATATTTTATCACATTTCCATTTAAAGGAAAAGGGAAAGGATAACAGGGTTGTTTTTGTATTGTTGCGATTTAAGACATAAAGGAGAGCTGCGTGGTAGGAAATTACAGAATTGGATGGCAGATTATTCAGTAGTTGGAGTATCTTTGTTCTGTCATTTATGTCATCGTTACATCAGACACTTTCTTTTAGCTTGGGAAGGAGAGATGTGTGGTAATAATTATAAACTTTTGTTTTGATGGTTGCTTATAAATGGGATAAATGGTTGTCCAGTTAGGTAGTCCTCATGGGCCAGAAACGGTTTCATACTACAGCTGGGAATTTCAAAAGGTTTTTTAGGTTTGATGGCAATCCCGAGTCCTGATACACAAGGATGTAAATATGAACTGGGAAGAGATGAACCCTGGTTGACGATGCTCATATAATGAATGGTTGCTTGCAGAAAAAGGGATACTAGATGACTATAAGTCGGTTAATGTTTCTAGAGTAGACTGCTCTGTTCAGCATCCTTCATGTTGAGCAAATGATTATGTATATATAATGTTCATTAATTAATCTATTACTTTGTTTATTTATTTTCATTTCGGGCTTCCATCCTATCATGAACTTATTAGATGCATATTAAAGACTGATTGCCTTGCTCTTTTAGTAGTTTTGTCTCCTGGCACCCGTGTATTCCCTAAGTGCTTTGAGACATTAATTGTGCTCATATCAGGAAAAATTGAGCCACCTTTTTCTTTGGCACATAGAAATTTACTTACCTGGATAATGTATCTTATTTGTAATATTATCGTGTTTGAGTTTTGTTAGCTGCTGAGGTACTATGGCAAATGTGTACTCTCATGAAGGCTCTGGCACAAGCCATGTTTCTGGAGAAGGTTCAGATGCAACTATAGAGCTCAATATCAAGACTTTAGATTCTCAGATTTATAGTTTTCAGGTTGACAAAAATGTAAGTATTGTGTGCCATTGACATTTCCTGTTTTGATCTGTACTGTTTATGTTTTTGAATTCATATTTAGTTGTTGAAGTGAAGTTTTTTGGACTGTCTTTTAATAATTTTGAATGATAGCTTTAGCCTTAATTCATGCAGTGTGCCTGTTGTGGAAAAACTTTTTGAATGTTTGGATCCAAGAGATCATGTCTCTGGGTCAATGAAAATAATTCAATGTGGTCCCATGCATTTCAAATTTTATTAAGAGAGCATTTAAAGGGTGCGTGTTGTCTGTTGCATAAATGTTTTTGTCTGGACTGTCTAATACAATCCTAATTTTGAATATCTTCAGATGCCAGTTTCCGTATTCAAGGAGAAAATAGCAAATGAAATCAGTATACCGGTGAGTCAGCAACGCCTGATTTTCAGGGGAAGGGTTTTGAAGGATGAACATCTCCTTTCCGAATATCGTATCCATCTTTTAAGCATTAAAAAGGCAGCGCCTGCTATTCTAACTTTTAGGCCCTCTTTTTGCTGGGGAATTTAGTCACTTGCACTTTATCAGAGTTATTGTGTTCTACAGGTCTTTTGCTTGATTTGCTGGAAGATAGATTCATATGTTGTTGGATGTCATTAAACCTGAAATTTGGCACATGCTTTTAATCTGAGTTATGGGAGGCTAGTCACCTCCTTGTTAATTATCACATACATTCTTCTTATGATTTGGATGCTATGATATCCCACACTTGGTCATCATTGGATACATTATTTTATGGAGTCAGATTTTATCATATCCCACTCTCAGTTATCATCTCAGATCACTCTACTTTCAAGGACACTGAGGATTTTTCCTTTGTCAGTACTGGCTGTGTTATGTTACTATTTTTGGTAAATCCCTTGACTGTTTTTAGAAGTGGAAAATGGGCATACACTGCACGTGGTTGCAAGGCAGCCTACTCAACCACAACCTTCAGCTGGTACAAGCTCTGGGGATACAATGGGGAATAATAGTAATCAGGGTATTGATATTTAATTATTTTTCTTGTGGAGTAATCTGGATTTGAAGATGTTCTTTGGATTGATAGTTTTCTCTTCTAATTTTTCAAATGACAGTAAATGATGCAAGCGCTGGTGCCCCCCGAAATCGCATTGGGCATGTATCTCACAGTGTGGTTCTTGAGACATTTAATGATGGGGACCAAGGGGAAGGCATTGTTCCAGATGTCTCTCGGGTGTGTTTCTTTTCTTTTCCTTTTAATTTCTCATTGATAGTTCTGCTGGAATAATGTGTATCTTTACTTGATGTTCAGTTGAGGTTAGTGGCAGCAAAAGAATGTGGAGACCATATTTGTGTTAGTATTAACGGAAACTCATATTTATTGTTGCTTGACATCAGGTTATTGGGGCTGTTCTAAACTTGTTCGGGGTTAGTGGCCAGACAGCAACCAGCAGCATAGGTGGCATGCAATCATCAAATATGGTAAACACTGATTATTATTTTGTGTAATCTCGTAACTCTCATTCATCGCAAGACCTTTCTAATCCATATAAATTATGTAATTAAAACTTGACCTCCGGCGGCATTGTATCCCGTCATTCCTTTTTTGTGTCGTTAATAATTAACTTGGTACTAACCAGGATGGGATGGCTAGGCTTGGGTTCTAAGCCAACTTTTTTCACCATACCGACCCCACAAAAAAGAAAATGTTTAAAACATCTTGACTGCAAATCTTCATTCTTTGTGCTCAGTGGTGCTAATTCTGCTATGCTATTCACATGTTAATTCTATAATTACGATTGCTGATCAGGCCATGGCCAGCATTAATTGCCCAAGTAGAATCTCCAATTTTCTCTTTCTGCTCCGTGGAAAGGTTCTATTAGGAGTATTAATTTGGATACAATTACTGTATTGAAATTTTGGTTTATATTTAGATTTCCAGCTTCTGCCTTATTAGTTTGCATATTGTTACAAGTGTGAGAATTTAGAGTGCATGTATGACATCAGGGAGGAATGTGAGAGATTAAATTTGTTACTTGTGTTCTGTTTACAGCCAAATTTTACTGGTCTAGCTTCTCAGGGAAGTGAAACTGGTGGATCGCGTGGCAATGTTGGTGGTCAGAGCTCTGCAGGAAATCAAACACGGTCTGGCCAACCATTTCAATCAGCACCTCAAGTTGTGCAAGTTCCTCTGTCTGCAGCTATACCTGTTCCTTCACTTCATTCGGTACTAAAATCTCCTTCAGTTGCATATTTGTGACGTGTTTAGCTATACTGTATTGTAAACTTGTCCTTTTTGTTTCAGCCAATTCCTGATTCTTTGAACACACTTTCCGAGTTCATTACACGCATGGAACGGGTGCTAGCTCAAAATGGTGATGATAGCAAAAGTATATACTTATTATGTTTTTCAGTTGAAGATGCTGAAAATAACTCATTTGCTTCATCTAGGTAATCAGCCAAATACATCAACAACAAGCATGGAAGACCCACCAAGGGTAGAATTACCTTCCAATGCACGGGGCTGTCCGACGCCTGAAGCATTGAGCATTGTCTTACATCATGCAGCACGGCTTCTCAGCGGTCCCGCAACAACTTCATTATCTGTAAACAATTTGTTTTGATTTCCCCTTCCTTATCTGATTTTATTGTTGGACTCTTGAATCTGTGGTTATACATGTCCGAAGTTGAACCAGCATTTTAATTTGAATTTGATGTTAGCATTTCAATAATTGGACTTGACTACCCATATCTTGTCGAACTTGCTAAATGCTTGTGATTCATTTTACCTTGATATGATTATGCGATGATGTTGGATTCAGTGAATTTCACTGCCATATCTTGTCGAACTTGCTAGATGCTTGTGATTCATTTTACCTTGATTAATTTGAATTTGATGTTAGCATTTCAATAATTGGACTTGACTACCCGTATCTTGTCGAACTTGCTAAATGCTTGTGATTCATTTTACCTTGATATGATTATGCGATGATGTTGGATTCAGTGAATTTCACTGCCATAAATTACTTTGTGAAACATATGGTCTATATTAGACATTTAAATGTAGTTAAGGGTATCTTAATGACACTTTATATGAGGATGCTAATTATTTTTAATTATCAATGGGGCATTACTGCTTAGCATTTATTTTTATTAACATCAGGGACATGCTTCAATATGTTTGTAGTTTGAGAATCACGAACATTGCTATGCTTGGTAATTTGGAAAATCCATTTTGAATTTCATGTGATGAATGGTTTTTTTTTTTCATTTTTAGGGCTTGATGTGTAAATTTACATCAAGATTTTGGAGATAAATCAATGTCCTATTTGTTAATGCTAGAGATAAATTTATGTGGAGTTGATAAGTTTGTGATCTGATTATGCATTATTTATAATGTGCTGCAATGTCGTAGCATATTGCAGGGTGCCTGGAACAAAATGGTTCCTCTACTGATCCTGCTATAAGGGGTCAAATTCAGACAGAAACAATGCAAGTAGGCCTTGCAATGCAACATTTAGGTGCTCTTTTTCTGGAGCTTGGTCGCACAATCTTGACGCTACGTATGGGACAACCTCCGGTATGTTCTAACCGTAAGTCTGTTCAGCAGTTCAGTAATGATTGAATATCATGTATAATTATTTTGTTACAATTTGCAGATGGAACCTTCTGTAAATGCTGGGCCTGCTGTTTATATTTCACCATCAGGGCCTAATCCCATAATGGTCCAGGTTTGTGAACCATTTTTGAAATTATGAGTTTGCTTACTTTGGCATTAACTTATCTCACTAATGATTGGCGACATTAAAAATAATAGATAGGGCCTCATTCACTTGCTGTTGAAATCTTGGTGGTAGGGTGTTAATATCATGAATGAATTTTGAGTGTCAGAATATAAATTGATACATCGCTTTATCTCATGTATAACCGATTGGTAATTGTCATTTATGCATAAGAAAAATTTGTTGTGTGGCTCTCTGGGTCATATGAATTTGGTGTGTGTTAAATGAAAAAGGCTCTTTCAATTACCTGTTAGGCTTTCCTTACATACAGTCTTGTGTGTACTATTATCATTGAGTGGATTTTCTGCATTGTAGCTTAATTTCTTGCAACTGTGAATTTTTATATGCCAGCTTGGCACACTGTTTTCTAATTTTAAATTCTTTGCAGCCTTTCCCTCTTCAAACCAATTCCCTTTTTGGTAGTTCGGTTCCACCATCAAATCCCATGGCATTCGGTCCTGTTGGTGTTGGAAATGCTCCAAGGCATGTAAACATTCATATACATGCTGGTAAGCAAAACAAGCTTTCTTTATTCACAATGCTGCTTACGTGCTTTCAAGTCTGTTTGACACTCCTGCATTACCAGGGACCTCGCTAGCATCTGTTATTCCAACCATAGGTACCAGGACAAGTGGTACAGGGATACAGGGAGAACATGGTAATGCTGCTGGTTTGGGTGTTTCAGGCCCAGAGCAGGCGCTGCCAGCAAGAAATGTTGTTGCAGCAACAGTCCCTTCACCCTCAGCAGGTGTTACAGTTGCTGCACAACCTGGTCTTGGGCTTTCAAATTCACAGCCACCTTCTGATTCCATGTCATTAAGCTCTATAATGAGCGGAATAAACTCGCAACTGAGACAACTTGCTGGCAATAGGCAAGGAGGAAACCAGCCCGCATCAGGTAACTGTTGAATGGTCAAATAGTAAAAAACCATAGATATATTGTTGCTTTTACTTACTGAGGATCATATAATATTGGTATTTTATTATGCAGGCTCCGCTGGATCTGTAGCAGGTAATAATCCAACAAACTTACAGATGAATAGCACTGTGGTGAATGGAGCTGGGGAATCTAATGTGTCATTACCTGGAGATTTGTCAGAATGCGATGACCAGAAGGTTTGCTTTCTGCATTATTCAGGGATCCTCTTTGTTACTTCTTTCTGGTTAGTACTAAATTGTTGAGAGAATACCATCTCTTAACAGGCCCAAGTACATGACAATGATCCTTTGAGCTTGAAAGACATACAATCTTCTTCAGTGGGTGTATCGTCTTCTTCAGTGAACATACCATCATCTTCAGTGAACATATCATCTTCTTCAGTGGAATGTCCTAATGTAGAAACTTCTCAGAAGTCTCAAGATACTTCTCAAAATGCTTCCAGTTCCTGCACTAAAGCTGTTCCACTTGGTTTGGGTTTGGGGAGTTTGGACCGCAAGGTATGGTAACTGCTCTTTATTTATTTATTTTTGAGTTATCTATGATGTATTCAGTTATACACGAGGACCTGTTGACAGATCAAGGAATAGGCTGTGGTGTTGGAGTTTTGAAATGCTTACTGTAATGGACGCCACAAGATGTATCATTTTTGCTTGTTGCTATAACTGTGTAAACAGTGAAAGGTGTCTGCAGCGTGGAATGCTGTACTAGGTGTGAATACTAGGCACGAGCTTGTCCTATTTTGACATTGAAATAAGTGCCTGCTGCATTCTGCCAGGCTTGACTTTGTGGATTGATTACTGCATCTGTCATGCATGCTTTACTTGTCCACATGGTTATTTTTTCTTTTTTCATGAGAGAAAAAACTGATCTCTGTTTGTTGATGTGACTAGAGACGAACCAAGCAGCCAAACTCACTTGGTAGTGGTGATAGTGGAACAACCAATACCCATCTCAATCGGAACCCAGAAGCTGGAATCAGTGGCCAACAGCTTTTACAGTCTCTTGCATCTCGCAGCTCTAGTACAAATAGGGCTGGTGCAAATGACACACCCCCAGATCCAGTAGCCCCCCTTCCTGGGCAGGTCATGGAGGGTAGACCACCAAGAGATTTAAGTGCTGATGGCCAGTTTGACAGTGCTAGTGCTATGTCTCAGGTTCTACGTAGTCCTGTTATGAATAATTTGTTTGCAGGGGTTTCAGAACAAACCGGTGTTGGTTCTCCCAACGTCTTCAGGAATATGTTGCAACAGCTCACTCAGAATCCCCAAATAATGAATACTGTCAGTCAGATTGCTCAGCAGGTTGACGGCCAAGATCTAGGAAATATGTTCTCAGGTTTAGGCAGTGGCCAAGGCGGCGGATTTGATCTGTCAGGGATGGTCCAACAAATGATGCCTGTTGTTTCCCAGGTTCTTGGCCATGGATCGCCTACTCCCCAGCTGTTTCCTACCCCAGAATCTGAACCCCAGATGCGATCCAATGAGAGGGAATCAATTGGAGCTGAAAATCCTAATGATAATAACATTCAGGTTTTGCATAACCCACAAAAAGAAATCAAATATATGTGAATAGAATGAAATCCTGTACACAAGCAAAGTGCTGCTGTGTTCAAGCCCTCTCATTTAACTTAATCAAGGAATCTTTTTCGCAGAATTGGTAAAATGGCCCCTGTTTTGACCTATTTTATCTTATGTGTCTTATAGATCAACCTCCACGAAGTGGCTCAGAGGATTGAACAGTTTGCTGCACCTCAAGATGTTTTTCAAGCCATTGTTGGCAATGCAGTAAGGTTGAATGGCAATGGAAGCAATGCTGAAGATATTCAGCATGAATTGAACAACAATGAGGATTTAGCCAGTGTAAGTTTTATGTTTCTCTATCTTTCATGCTGTTATACTTTAAAATATTTTTCTGCTTGTTTATACTGATGATGGCGGTCAAGGCACCTGCGTATTTTACTCCTGTTAATGCATGTGAAAATTTCACTTGTGCAGAATTATGTAGAGATGCTGCAGCGTGATATTCAGCGGCGAATTCAGGATGACTATGGGGAGGACAAGTGCTAACCATTCTGTGTTGAAATGGTTCTGATATTTCTCATGTGATACAGATCCAAACAAATTTCGGGATATGATCACCTCTGCTGTTTCACCTTCAAATTACTCTTTCAGTCTGTAGAATGTTGTACAAAATCAAGCTTGGGGGCTTGAGGTGCTCCAAATTATAGGTTGTTGGCAGGTAAGACTTTTTGGGTTAATTGTGTATGGATTGTTACTTTAAATAATTTAATACATAACATTTGAGTTCTGAACCATTTCAAGAATTGGTTCTAAGAGATTCTTCCTTGTATTTCTCTGATGCAGTTTCGGCTTGAATTGCTGCTAGTTCGTATTCCATGCTTGAATTCTGTTCGTTTGTGTTCTTTTGGCGGGGATTCTATAATCCTTTTATATATTTTATTAGTCTTGGATTTGAATCGTTTGATAATTCTCCGGTTCTAGTTGTCAATCTCTACGACCATTCTACTCATCTTTCCTTTGTTCCCTAGTACCCTTCCTAATGCCATGTTACAGTTTTTTTTTTATCCACTCGTAAATGAGGATGGTCACGGGTCGGTTGAGGTTTTCCTCGTGTTCTGCTCGGGTCATTTATGGTTTGGGATCATCTTTGCTCGGTCGGATTTTTAATTTCTATAATATTTGTAATATATTCAAGTACAATACAGATTATTGCATGTGATTAAATATGAGTGACAATACGCTTGGTTGCTATTGACGGAAAGACACAGGCATGTTCTGAAAAAAACATAAATCTATTATTCTAGAGACATATTTATATACTTGTGGACATTATCATGATTGCATTGACAACAACGCCATTGGAGCTTGTGTTAAAAATGCTGGTCAGAACCACACCGTTGCACCACTGTGGTCCGTCATATGAGATGGACGGTGATCCACTAGGCTTATCAGACAATGTACTTGAAATATATAAATGATTAAATATAAATTTGAAAGCTTGGTTCAAGTCGATAAAGAGGTCCAACTCAATATCCCTAGCTATGGTTTTATTTTATATTTTTAAAGCATTTTAAGCTCCGGTCAACCTCTCAAGAAATATGTTCTTTTAAATTGCAAATTAAAAAAGGAAAAAAAAATTGATCTTAAACCTCTCGAATGCCTATTTGTTTATTTATAAACTCTTTATTTCTTCCTATTTCTATTTCTTTATATTTACAGGATTCAAAAGATTCCTTAAATATAAATAAGCAATATAGAAACTGATCTTGATTTATACTGATTTCTAATTACACCGAAATAGTGGATTGAAATCAAAATTTAATTAATTTTTTGTCTTACTCAGTTAGTGAAAATGCCATCCTGGTGGGCTGTGGCATGGCTTAGATGGGCTCAAGCAATCACTACTCTCATTGGGCTGTACAATTTATGGGCTGGGTTTTAGTCGCTACCTGTGAAGACGGGCCCGTGATTATGACCATGAGAAAAAAAACTCTAATTTCTCGCCGAAAGAGATTCCAATTCATTTTCGCCCTTCCTTCACCAGCTAGCAGTCCAGCTCCTGCAGTTGCTCTCATGGCTTCCTCAAGCTCAGCAGGCAATGCAGCTCAAAACCCTAGAAAATCGTTAGGGTTAGTCGCAAATGCAATGAAACGCAAAGACAGCTTCATCCAGCTCTTTGCGATGACTGGGATTTTTCTCTTGAGCATCAGATCCCTAGGCCAAAAGTACCAAATCCACGACCTCCAGGAAGACACTATAGCTCTTAAAGAAGAGCAAAAAAACCTAACCGATCGCATGAAGAATATAAAGCGCAGCCTCCTTCACGAAGCCTCTCTTGATTCCTCTGGTCTCTTCGCTTCTCGCCTTCGCCTTCTCTTCGGCGAGGACCATTGAATGGAAATTCGTGGTCTATTTTGCCTGTGAGTTACTCTCTTTTTTTAAAAAAATTATTTGATTTTGAATTAATAAATTGTAAATGAACCTAAATGTTTCGTTTTAGTCATTGACGGTATCGTTTTTGAGTATTTCTATGATTATTTGTGGTTTAGGGTTTTAGGCTTTCTATGGTAGATGGTGTGGTTGACGGATCAGGATTTAATATTTTGGATATATGACTTCTGTTTGTGATTAATTGTCTTGGGATATCAGTAATTCTTCGAATGCTTGGCGCATTTTGTGCAAATAGGTAGTTATGGTGAGAGTCAGTTGTCATAGGGGGGAGATGACTGGTAGTTATTGGATTTAAGCCTTTCTGAGTGGTAAATCCTGGGATAATGGTATGCTTAATAGTTTTTAAAACTTGGTTTTATGAATTCAGGAGACAGTTTTTGAGTTGGTTTGAGTTAGCTTTGAGGTCTTGCTGACTTGAGTTGTTAGACGTTTTATTCTATGAAGTCGAGAAGGTGCTGTTTTGTGTTGTCTAATGAAAGCTTAGGATAGTGTCCTATATCTCATCATTCCATTGTCTCTGCAAATGATTTTTCAGATTACTATGTTTTGAGGAAAATAGAATTGGTGGTTTGGTTTCAAATTGAAGTGGTTTGGTTTCAAATTGAATGTGGAGCAGGTCATAGGGTTTCTGCAGTCCTGTGGTTTGTATTTTGGCACTTATGTTGTCCAAAACAAATGACAGTCTGCTATTTGTGGCAGAGGTTGCTGTCTTTTCGCATTTTAGAAACGTTTTTTTAATTTTTTTTAACTTTTTATTGTTTTCTTTGCTTTAAATTAATATTTTTTGGTATTTTCAGATCATTTTGATGCGCTAATGTCAAAAATATTTAAAAAAAATAAAAAAATATTATTTTAATGCATTTCCAAGTAAAGTACTTTGAAAAACAACCGCAACCGCACTCCAAACACGCTCTTAATCGGTTAGAAGTCTTTCTATTAATTATAATCATTTTTTTCAAACTGAATGCACGCATTCGCAATGAATCAGCTCATAATGTGATCGTTTGGTGTATTTAGTTTTGGTGTATTTAGTTTTTTTACAAGGATGATAATTTAATTCGAACTTGATAAATACCGATCTGATCTAAATAATTGAGTTTTTCATGGATAGTTGCATGGACAAGTATGGAATTTGTTAAACTCGACCTAGACCTAATCTAATCTATATATATATATATCCGCTCGTGTTTTGAATAATAAAAAATAGTAGTAAAATAAATATTCATGTTGATATTCAAAACCTGATAAGAATAACTAAATTTTTTACGTAATAGGTAATAAGTAAAGTATGAATATAAAAAATTTCGATCCAGAAAGCCCATTGCCATCTCTAGTTTTGGTAGATGCTACTACTTAGTTTAGGTGATAATTTTTATAGGATATGTAACTAAAATTTCCACGCTCCTAGATCTGATGCAAGGCATTAAAATGAGTAAATTTTGAGGAAGAGTTTGCTAATTGGAATGGAATATGAGCAAATTACATATTCAAATTGATAGATTTCTTTAACAGCTCATTTTGATTAAAGGTCGGGTCCACGCTCTGGAGCATATTTGTGCATGCACATGTACTGGTAGTTTGTTGGTAAATTTCTAAACATTATTTGGCTAATAAGTGTTTGGATTATTGGCATGGCTTTGATTTTTAGAGATCAGCAATGATCATTACTTCTTGTCTGATGCAAGGCATTAAACAAATTTAGCTCAAAGATGCGACTGTTCCTTTACAGGCAGATAACACATTATTAAGATCCCTAGCCGTACTCCCTTTTTTTTTTTTTATGACTCTGACCGACCGACTGGACTGACTGACTGACTGCATTTATTGAAAGAATAGAGGAAATTTTGAAATCTCACCTGTTCAAATTTTGACAGTTTGCCATTTGTATGTTAGAATGTATTTATCTTAAAACTAGCTTCAAATACTGAAATTCAAATGTCTGTTGCTAGCAGAAATCTCATACTAACTGTCTAGCAGCATAGAAAAAGCAATCCAAATAAGATTAGCAAGGACCAGGAGAGTGGGCACCCTTGTCCTTTCGCGTCGGGTTAAAGGATAATGGTAAAGGTGTCACCTTGAAAACGTGGGTTGATATGTTGGGTCCTGTTAATCAAAACCAAAAGAGTGAGGCCAATAATAGCTGTTGGGAACCATTCAATAGTCATTGTGCGTCTCAAATCTTGCTTTAATAAAGGTGTAGTCTCGTTGAGAGTTGATGTATGTAGAAAAATTCAATCCCTCTATTACGGGAGATTTGAACTTCAACGTGCTTTATTCTTACAAGAGAATTCCTAGCAGAATCATCTAGAAATGCTAATTCTTGAAGATGAAAGCTAATAGAACGTTGTTGAATTTTCAAGACAGTATGCTGCCGTTGGTGCGTAAAGTCAGTAAAGATGTCATTTGGCCATCAATTGTGAGATTTGTCATTATATTTTAGATTGATCCCGCAGGTTTTCATGAAAGGATTTGCTGGCTTGTAGCTGCAGATATCACGCCTGAGATAAGGGGAAAGATCCCAAGGCAAGTGACAATTTTCTGGTCATATCATCTGGGCCGGAGTTTTATCACACATTTGCTAGGAAAACAACAGATGTGGCAATTCTAGGACCCATCTCATGACTTGGAAAGAGAAAAAAGAAAAGAAAAAAAGAGGCCTGATCTAATTAGACAAAACAGTGGTTGATTGGGTGTTTGACCAGATTACCAAATAGGTCTGCCATGTCACAAAATACAGCCGAGTAACCGTTTGGAGCTCGAGTAATTTTCACTTTGGCACAGAAATAATGGTTGTGCATGTAGCGCATGCGTAATCTTTAGATCACGTATGTAGTAAATACATGATCTATAGGAGGTGCATGTGCTACTACATGCGCAACAACTGGTAGTATATATAGTAAATACACAACAACTAGTAGTCTACATGCACTATCTATTAAAATCCCAACCCCCTACTTGTCTCAATTATTTTTGCTCCCTGCTCAGCAAAAACACAGTTTCACATGATCATAAAAATAGCAACTATAGTTCAAGCCAACAGATTCGTCTAATTTACATAGCTGATAAATTTATAATTAAAAAAACTTAATCTCAACACTAAAATAATTCATTGCAATAAACAATATTAATTCAATATAAATTAATTAAATTATATAGTTAAACATATAACAAATTAACACGTTAATGAGCTTGCATCATCAGAATCGCATGTCATCGTCTAGCATAATAAGCATTATCATTATTCTCTATTGCATTGTTCAAATACTGTGTCTCTCCAACCTTGTCAAGTGTAGAATGACATAACGAGAATAAAGTATTGAAAATATTGTGCATAATATCGTTGGTAGCATCATGAATTGCGGTCACATCTCTCCGACCCTCATGTATTAAAAAACTCAAGATATTAGAAAAGATTATATTATTATTTATAAGATATAAATAAGAATTTTATTATATATTAAAAAAAACTAATCCATCATACCGAAAGCTTAAAGAGAGAGAAATATGAGGTTTGTTGTGGGGAAAGGGAGAGAAATGGTTTTTTTGTGGTGGAGAGAGAGATCACCCTGCTTGAGTTGGGAGCGGTGTCGGAGGAGGAGGGAGAGGCGGGGAAGTAATTAATTGGGTGGTCGTGATGTATGCATGATCATCCGTTTTTATACTAGAATGAGAAATATTTTCTCAACTTTGGTAGTTTAGGAAATAAATTGATCTGTACATGGACCTCCATCTTGCATGTGCTTCATCTTCTCAAATATGACTACTCCTTGCCAGAAGTCAGAGCCATAATTGCATGTGTTATTACACCCCAGGTTGAAAAAAGGTGCTGTTTATCTTTTTTTAATCTTCAAGTAAGTCCAGGTTGCATTCACATTGCTTTTTATTTGTTGGTAATCATGCAGGTCCACGCACCTAATCTGTAGCCAACCATACTAGTTGATTACCGCACTGACTGCATCACAGAAGATCACTGCTATCATCTGTTTTTAAAGCCAGTAACAGTATTTTTTTCCTAAACCAGGTTCCTAAGCCATCGTAGCCATGGAATCAGACAGGCACAATAAACACAACGCAACAAATACGACATTGATTAATTCGAAGGTAGCTAGCAAAGATAAGAGGAAACATTAGTGTGAGCATAGAAAGAGGGCCCTTTTCTTGTTTTTGTTTTTGGTTTATCACTAGAAATCACTCAAAATAAAATAAAAAAAATAATGCTTGAAGGATGTAACAAGAGAACCCTAAACCCAGCCTAATCCAAGGCTTGGACGAATTAATCTAATTGACATGTTTTAACCCAAAATACTATCGTTTTAAGATTAAAAAAGTTAAAATGATATTGACTGGAGTTTTTTTTTTTAAATCAAACTGAATTTTAAGTCTTATTGCAGGTTTACTTACTGGTTACACTAAATTCATATTTAGTTTAGTTTAAATTTTGATTCAGGCCAGTAGATCACTCACTGAGTTGATACTAGGGTTTAATAAATCCGGTTAAAACCTACTCGCATGGAAGCCTCCTGAGCGTCGCGCCAAAACAAACCCACCCACACTGCGACCCAACCTCCCTCCAAAACCCATGTGGGGGACAAATCACACTCATTAAACCTGATCTTTCAAAAACTACTACCATATGATAATGAGCAGACCCCACCACCGACACTGATTTTCCTTTTCTTTTTTCGCAAATTGGCTCTCCCACAATTTTCCCTCTCATTTCCTTTTCTTTTGTTTACGGCTCGCCATTCACACCACATGCTCTGTACCGCACTTAAATATTGCGCCATCCCTCGTCATTTACAGCCTACTTCCCCAGAAACTAACCCCACTCCCTCCTCCTTAAAGTCTTCCTCTCTTTCACACTCTTCTTTCCATATTCAGCTCGACTCCGAAAACAGGCAGACGAAAGAAGTCTTAATAACACCTTGTCCTTTGGCTCCAAAATGCCGCTCAACTTAGCGGGAAAAACTGCAGTACTCTGCACATTTTTGTGTGTCTCAGTTTCTATTATTTCCAGTGTTAAAGCTGAAGATCCTTACAGGTTCTTCGACTGGAATGTTACTTATGGTTTCATCTACCCTCTTGGTGTTCGTCAACAGGTTTGTCCAAATCTCCTTGATTTTATTGCCGTTTCTTTTGATCTGTAATGGGCTTAAGTTTGTTCCAAAGTTAACTGCTACTGATTTGGTAACAGGGTATTCTCATCAATGGACAATTCCCAGGACCTGACATTCACTCTGTGACTAATGACAACCTTATTATCAATGTCTATAACAGCTTAGATGAGCCTTTCCTCCTCTCTTGGTAAGATCTCTCTCCTTTTCCCTTTCTGTAAAGATTATTTGCTGCTCTTTTGTTGCTTCCTGCATTGAAAAGACCAAATCTACCTAGTCAGTCCCTCTTTCTTTGCAATGCTATACAAAGCTACATCTGTAATTCTAGGATGTCCATTTTCATTTTATATTGTAAGAATGTCAGATTGTCATGGCTTTGATTCACATTGCCATTTCTCTGTTCTCTGTAGTGTTTTTACTTTTCTCTCTCTCTGGTCCTTTTGAACTTGTCTGAATCAGTGATTGCTGGTGGGAGCATCCATATAGCACGATGACTTCTAGATCTAACTTATGGATTGAATTGAAGTCACCCTTTTGGAACTTTCCGCGCTATTAGCGCTGTAATTTGCGCCAAGAAATGACTCTAAACTGAGTTTGAACTCCAATGCTACATACAAGCAATTGATAAAGAACCAAAGTTTGTGATTTATAGCTTCACATGTCTGTCATTATTAGAGAATCAAGGCTGTGATTAGTTTATCTTAGATGACAGCGACCTTTCCATGAGTGAGCAATATAGCCAACAGCTACTGTTATTTGATAACCTACCTGATTTTAGATAACTCACTGAGTGGTCAATTTTATATTTAGCTGTCATCCACCGGATAAGTTACAGGATACGATAGAGTCCCACTAGGTTTGCAATGTGAACTTTTGCCATGCCCTGTTGAAGGATAGGATAGAGTCTCATCAGGGTTTATTTTAAAAGTTTTTTTAAAAAAATATAAATTTTATTTAATTTTTTACTTCAAATGAATTGTTTTTTTGATCATTATTATTTTAATATATTTCTAAACAAAAAATACTTTAAAAAACAATCACAACTATATTTATTTATTTTTTCTTCAAATTAAGTGTTTTTAGATCATCATTATTATTATTATTATTTTGATGTATTGATATTAAAAATAATTTTTAAAAATAAAAAATATTATTTTAATATATTTCTAAACATAAAATACTTTAAAAAACAATTACAACTATTCTCTCCATCTCATGCAATGAGTACTTTGCCATGCCCTAGCTGGCCTGTGCAAAAAGTAATCTTTTACTTTATTTCAAAGATCTGTATTGGTTTCCCAGAATTAATGCAGGTGAATTTAGAATGTGATCAACTTATTAATTACATCTCAGACATTTTACTAAGACAACCATCCCATGATGGGCTGCAGAGCCTGCTTCATAATGTAGACAGCTAACACATTTATTAGCATGCACCAAGAGAAGCATGTTCTCAATTATATGATGCTGAGCCAATGTGTTGACCCCAGTTATGCAGTAACTTTGTTTGAGCTCTGTAGTTATGAATGGTAGATCTACTGCTTATGCTTGTTTTGTGACTGTAAAAATAGGAATGGAATTCAACAGAGGAGAAACTCATTTGAGGATGGTGTCATTGGGACCACGTGCCCGATTCCTCCGGGAAAGAACTTTACATATATTCTCCAGGTCAAGGATCAGATAGGAAGTTTCTACTACTTCCCATCTCTTGGATTCCACAAGGCTGCTGGTGGTTTTGGAGGAATCAGAATCCTCAGTCGGCCTCGAATCCCCGTTCCTTTCGATGATCCTGCTGGTGACTACACCATTCTTATTGGAGATTGGTACCTGTCCAACCACACGGTAAGTATCAACCCCAGCAACACACTTTTTTTTACTAGTTAAATATAACTTAGTCCGGAAATTTAGCAAATATAAATAATTAGTCCTCATGATTTTTGAAATTATTATTTAATCCCCATGTTTTTATATTTATTTATTACATGATCCTTTTCGTCCATTTCCTTTTTTTTTTCATTGTGGTTTGATATTTTATTTCAAGAAATAGAAAGGGTAAGAAAATGAAGCAGCAGATAGGATGAAAGTTTGAGTACATGGTCAATATTAGTCAAAAAATTATTTAATTATTTTTTAAGACTACATAAATTAATTAAAATACTGCTAAAGGTGTTTTCAGTTTAGATTCTAGAATGTTGCCTGCCTCTCTTCAAATTTGGAGGGATACAGCTTCGTGGAAGCTAGTTGGCTTTGCGTTTGTGTCGGCAACTATATAAGTAGGGTATGCTGGTGCAATATTCTGTACATGTACTGTTACCTACTGTCGTTTAGACAGCTGGGCCTCTGTTCATGACAAAAAATATCGAAAAGTGCACTGTTCAAGAACACGTGTGCTATCTGTCCAAAAAATATCGAAAAGTGCACTGTTCAAGAACACATGTGCTATCTGTCAAACAAAGATCAGAAAGGAACACATTCGCTCGCCGAGAGCTAGCAGAGCCGGAGAACATGGACTTTTTTCTTTTTTTGGGTTTCTAGCGTCCTAGAAAAGAAATATGATAAAATAATACAACATAAAAAATATTTTTTAAAAATAATATAATTTAAATAGTAGCAAATGAAATCTTTGATTTGCAAGTCGTAATCGTGATTTGTGATTTTTTAGTTTACTTTTTTTTGGTATCTTCTAACTTGTTTTGTTGATTTTTTTTTTAATGGTATCGTGTCATTATTGAATTTTCAATGTGTTTATATGGTTATTATTTGTTTTTTTTTTCCTCTCCTTTCTCCTCGCAAGTTGTGAAGAGAGGAGAGAGAAAAAAATAAAAAAAATAAAAAAAGGCTCACTTATTTCTGTGCTGCTTATAGATATTTTTTTAATAATACTGATATTCTTGCAAGATCTTTTTATTATTATTATTATTATTTTTCTCACACACCTGTCCTTATTAAATCTCGTGTTTTTTAAATTTTGCAATTTGAAAAAGCGGCAGCACTTATGACTATGACATCTATGTCTCTATATTATATTTTTAAATAATTTGTTTTATGTTATTTTATCAAGTTTCTTTTTAGCACCCTGGAGTAAAAAAAAAAAAAAAATACTCGAGAACATGCACTAGATTTCTTCATTGGTAAGTGTGCCCACCGAAAACTGTGTTGCTTTTGTCACCAATGTCTTCAGCTGGGCATTGACTGTGTTTTCCCTAGAAACCCTACATGCCCGATAAATCAAATCTGAATCCCAGCTGTCTGTAGACTATTTAGTTGCTTTTTTAGAAAGTCCAGCGACACATGGGCCATGAGGTTTTCCTAGCCATGCATATGCTTCCACATTAGTTGCTTTCAGCATGGGCCGCCATACGTTTGTTGCAAATCAAGTAAAGCCCATTAAATCTCATGGCTGGGATCCGTGTTCTTAAACATGGACTGAAAACCCAGTACCTAGTTTGAGCTGTGTTTTAACAACATAAACACCTAAATGATTTAAGGAAAACTTGTAATAAACAATTTCATTTAACTTTTTTTTAAAAAAAGATATTGAAACAATATTGTTTTGTGCCTGAATTAATCTGTGAATCCATGATTCAAGCTTTTAAGTTATTTATTGGACTGGGTTTAATAACTTTTTTTGGGATTAACAAGTCAAGTTCAGTGGAATTTAATTAAATAAGTCTACGTGTAGTTTGAATTTTTTGATTTTTTTGTTACTCAGAAAATAAAATTATTAATGCATTAAAGTAGAAATAATAATTTATATGTTTGTGTTTGCACAGGACTTGAAGGCTGTATTGGACGGGGGCAGGAAGCTACCATTCCCTGATGGAATCCTCATCAATGGTCGTGGACGCAATGGCTATTATCTTACTGTTGAACAAGGTAGGCCTTCTGTCTACCAATCTCATGCAACTAAAAATTATAGCATAAACTACTTGACACCAAGAAGGGCAAGAAATATGACTACAAATCGATGGATGTTTTATTGTTCAATTATACTAATGTGACTGCTTGACCTATCTGCTACAGGAAAAACTTACAGGTTGAGAATATCAAATGTTGGGTTGCAAAATTCCCTTAACTTCAGGATCCAAAACCACAAAATGAAGTTGGTCGAAGTGGAAGGAACGCACACTCTCCAAACTACCTACTCGTCTCTCGACGTTCATGTTGGCCAGTCTTATTCTGTTCTATTTACTGCTGACCAACCTGGCCAAGACTATTATATTGTGGTTACTTCACGGTTCACCTCTACAGTTCTCAACACCACTGGTATTCTACATTATAGCAACTCTGCTGGTGCAGTCTCTGGCCCATTCCCTGGTGGACCAACCATCGAAGTTGACTGGTCACTAAACCAGGCTCGCTCTATCAGGTATATTTTAATCCCTCCCAACAATATGCTATTTGAGCCCAGTCTAAAACTGTTCCTTCTATATCTCTGATTATATGTGCTCATTTCAGGACTAATCTTACTGCAAGTGGACCAAGGCCAAATCCACAAGGCTCATACCACTATGGAATGATCAACACTACCAGAACTATCATAGTGGCAAATTCGGCTGGTCAAGTCAATGGCAATCAGAGATATGGAGTCAATAGCGTGTCCTTTATCGCACCAGACACTCCCATGAAGATTGCAGACTACTTCAAAATTCAGGGAGTTTTCAAGGAGAACGGCATAACCGACAGACCTTATGGTGGAGGGTTGTACCTGGACACAGCAGTTTTGACCGTTCCTTATAGAGCATATGTGGAAATTGTATTCCAAAACGATGAGGACATTTTGCAGAGCTGGCATCTTGATGGGTACAGTTTCTTTGTTGTCGGGTAAGTACATGATTCACATTTTCTTTACTAGGACTGCATTGATCAGCGGAGGCGAGAAAATTCTTGTGAAATTAATTAATCGAAACATTTCCTTTTCAAATTCTGTAATGCAGCATGGATGGTGGACAGTGGACAACAGCTAGCAGGGACCAGTACAATCTTCGCGACGCAGTTGCTAGATGCACTACTCAGGTAAGATTGAAATCTCATCGTTTCCCTGATTAGATCATTCTGCTTCTATAATCAAAGAGATGGACTTAAAACTTAAATTGAAAGTGAGAATAACGATTGGACGTTTTACTTGGATGGTGAGTGCAGGTGTATCCCAAAGCATGGACTGCTATATATATTCCACTCGACAATGTGGGGATGTGGAACTTGAGGACAGAATTTTGGGCACGTCAATATCTTGGACAACAATTTTACTTGCGAGTTTATACTGATTCAACTTCACTCAGAGACGAATTCCCTATTCCAAAGAATGCACTTCTTTGTGGTAGGGCAAGTGGTCGACGCACCCGACCTCTGTAAGCTAGTGCATCACCGAAGGAGCCACCAATTCAGCCGGGAAGTATGCCTAGTTTTTGAGGATAAGAAGTAGAGCCTTGCATCTCATCTTTGCATGTGGGTGCTTTACTTAGGCTAAGTATTGAATGAGAAGATTGTACGAATAGAATTCCTAATGATCTCAGCTCGAGGTCACATTCTTTTCCATTGATGATTGTATTTTCTTCTATATTAATTAAGTTTTTATACATTATTTATAGTCATATAAAGCCAGCTAATTCTCGAAGCTGGCTTGGGTAATTAATGTTTGTATCATGCAGTATATCAGTTCACTTATAATAGTGTTTGATCTCTTCTCTAATCCCTTTATGTTTTGATGATTTTCTTCGTTTCTTTTAAATGCACAGGAAGTTTGTGAAGCATTATTATGATAATTTTCTTATAGTGCACGCAATTAATTCAAATAGAACAGTGCTGAAGTAATTTACAATCATTTTCATTTGACAGCATTGTAAAAGACAAGAAAACCTGTATTCCTACCCCCCAAAACAGAAATAATCCCTTGAAACTTTTCTTTTTTTTTAAAAAAAAATGGATTTCTAGAAACTTAGTTCTTCTCGAGTTAACTTGTAAATTAAACATGTTTTTCAATTAATATATCTGACCTAACCTAACAGCTTCAAAAGGCTAGTGACGAACAGAAGATTAGAATCCACGAAACAGAACATGCTCTGTAAGTAACGCAAGTTTGTTCATAGTTTATTTGTTGATAATTTGGAGTTTTTTAACGCACTAGATGGTGGTGTTAATGTTTTTGTGATGCTAGGAAGAAAGAATAGAGCTGAGACTTGAGACGGATTTAAGGATCAAAATACATTAATTAATCAGGTTGATTGAGAATGACGAGAAATTTTATAATGTCTAACGAATAATTAATAATATCTTATTGGTTATTTTTTATAATCTATTTTAAAGAAATTAAGAGATGCAATTAGGATAGAAAAATTCTAGGTAGATATATTTTTATTATTAATAATAAGTCATGAATTTTATATTTTTTTTTGTATTTGTTTTTTTTAAGTGGCTTGTAATTTATTGTAAAGTTATCAAACCCAGTACGATCCATGACCTAACCTAAAATCTAGGTTACGGGTGAGTAGGTTAACCCAAGTTGACTTGGATCAATTCTAAATGACATCATTTCAAGAATTCTTTAAAAAAAAAAATTAAAACAATGTTAACTTGATTTTTTTTTTTAAATCAAACTAAATCTTGATCAGATCAACCAGGTCACACAAGATAAATTCTTTTCTAGTTTAATTTGAAATCTAGCCTAAGCCACGAGTTAAGTCATCGTGTCATCAAGTTTACCATCAAACCTTGAAAATTTTGTGCCATATTATCAATCTTACTATACACAATACTAGTTAACTTGAATTCAAAATTTTCTACTTCTTTGATCACCAAGGTGCTAGAAAAGAAAGCTCAATTTGACAATTGCGTTGAGCCCCACCTTGAAATAATTTCTATTGTGACTTTTCCTTAACATTTCATTGCCATTATATTTTTTTATTAACTTGGATTAAGGTCACTTTTCTTAAGTTTGTCATTTTTTTTTTTTGCTTCAATTCAAGATTTTATTTGTAAAGCTGGATCTAGAGATAAACTCAAGATAAAACTTGATTCATAATTCAGGAAGGTTGATTTTTTTTTTAAAAAAAATCAAACCAACATCATTTTAATTAAATTTTTTAAAAAAAACAAGTTTATGGGTTGAGGGCCGAGTTTTGACTGGGTCAAGCTTAGGTCAATCAAGTCAGATGATCAACTTGGATTTTTGACCAAGTCAACAATTTTTTTTCTTTTATTTTTTTCAACCTGAATTGGTCTAGACCCTGAATCGATCCACCAGACTAGCTCAGGTTTTACAACTATGATCATACGTATTCCAACTTCTAGCTTTGGGAGTAATGACGATACATTAATGGGATTATTCTACACCTAAATTGTCACGACCTGAATTTTGAATTTGTGACCGACAACGCAGGAGGGTGCCTTGACGACACCTTACATACGCTAAGTTTCAAACATAATTATCATAAAACATGTTATACAAAATTCATGGCATTTTATAAACTTTCAAAATATTCTTAAAAACCAATTAATCAATAGACTCCGATAACATATAAGGTTTGTGACCCCGATAACTGGCTAAGGATCAACCGCCACAGGTTGGTATATCTCTCACTAACTAAGTATATAAACTACCATATGCACATAAATTAACTACTCTCCGTGAGTATGGAGTTTCTGACAAGTATCACGATATCCAAACATAACACACACACACACATAAATAAACAAATGAATAATGTACCGAATAGAATTAAATCAACAGAATGTGAATACAAATTCAAGAAACTGATGAGTGCTCAAAAAATAAATCAACATATATAGATATTCAAGAATGTCCTTTGTATCCATCACATGATCAACATCATAAATTATTTATATTACATGCATATTAAAAATTATCCCACTCACTGGAAAAATAAAAGCAAAAGATAAACAGATGTAGAATTGGAGATTATCGAAAATCATTAAGAGGAACGTCAGTAAAATCTATGACGAATACATAAAATACTAACAACTCGAAGTAAATAACATAAAATATTTCAACTATAATATTAGAGACCAAAACATAATTATAAAACCAAAATAGATCCACTTGATCAATTTCGAATATCTCCCAAACTAATCGAATTGGAAAAAGAATTGATTGACCCATGTTGTTCGATCAATTGGTTGATTAAAATTGACTAACCGATCAACCAAGACTATCAGTCTAACCAATCAACTAAAATTGATCACCCAGTCGACCGAGACCATCTATCCAACTTGTCGATCGGTTGGTTAAGATTTCAAAATCCTAATCCGCGGGTCTTCCAAACTGCAAATCTTAAAAAAACGAGCATATTCCTCAAAAACCCTAAAATACATAGTATTTGTTTGCACATCTGTCTGGTGTCTTCATGCATCCCAGGCTTTATTTGATACCAATCCAATTAATCTTGTTCCTTTTTGCATGTTGAGGATTCTCGCGTCCAATATCGCACGGGTTGTGCACACTCGGATTTGCAGTTAGGGCAATCATCAAATGGATCTGCAGAGGAGATGCAAACATCGTCAAGAACATATCAGGCCGGTTCCTCTTGCACGCGTACCCTGGCGAAACTGTGATAACTGAAATGTGGCTTGAAGGGTTGAGGTAAAACTGCGTGTTCTGCCATAACCAATATTGTTTATGCAGCACCGAATACAAGTGTTCCTTTCACTCAAGTTAATGGAATTGGTTCTGCAGGATCATATATCAGGCAAAAGTGAAAGAAAGAAACCAGGCAGTGCTTTCTGGTTTTGTAGACCTCCATCGTTTAACCTCGTCACTATAAATTCATTCGATACACATTGAATGGGTTGTTTACTTTTTTGGAGATTGATCTAAGCAATCGTTGTTATACGTTGCTGTGGGGAGATAAACAATGTATCAAATAAAAGTTTCTCTCAACTCGTTCTGGTTTGAGACATGAACTAGCAGCCTCATTTTGCATTGACGTCTCATTCTTTTTCCAGCGAGCCGATTTATCAGTACCTTCTATTCTTCATGGTGACCTGACGCAACGTATAGCGTTCATAGAATTTAGGGTTCTCAGGACCTAAGATTATAGCTCTAAAACAGTAGAAAAATAAATAAAGAAAACTAATATTTTTTGAAAAGTTTGTAATTCAATAATCTAATAAAAAAAAATAACACACCAACTGATCCATAACACGTTTCACGTCATGCCTCAGCAACATTTTCTTCAAAGCCTTGCCATAGCCATGTACGATGAAACTCTTGTCCGCTAGAATACACAGTTGCTGTCTGTATTATTGAATAGAAAGGTGATGATGCTATAAGCACAAAATTATTGGCGTTAGGCACACCGATTGCTCGCCATACATTCTCTATGTTGCTGGTAAATTCATAACATCTTTAACTAGTCTTTAACGAATATTTGGCTAAAAGGCTCTCCTCCCTTTTCCCATTGAAGAATGAAAATTGAGCAGATCGCGCTGGAAGCTCTCAGTATTTTCTCTTGCATTTATGCGCCCAGGGAAAATAATTGAAACCATACCCCGGAGATGCATAATTCTCTTTCCAAATACCATCCTAATAGATCTTGCCTTGGACTGTTTAGTTTCGTAGTGATAAATGAAACTAGGAGGTAGAACACTTCAGATTGAGGTAGATTAGTAATTTAAGAATAATAGCCCAGAATTGTATGCCCTCTTTAGGTCGGTAATTTATTGATCTAGAACCAAATCCAAATTAGATTTTATTTACATTGATTAAATCAAACTCGGTTAAACTAGATAAAACCTGATAGATCAATATAAAGAATTTTGTTTTTTTTTTTTAAATAAATTATCCAAAACGATATGTGAAATTGACCTGGTAAACTGACCTTAACATGGGTAAGACGGACAACCATGCTTAGAGGCCCGTGGAAGGTAATTCTCAAGCTTGTATCTAGTAAAGGAGCTCTAATGATGCTCGAATCACAGCACTTATATCAAAGAATCTGCTCACGGGGTCGGACGTACACATCCAAGATATGAAATCAATTTATCATGTCATCTACTGTTGCAGCTCGAGAAAGCTTTTATTACAGTCTCATAACGTTATATGGCGAATACCTTATTCATGGAAATGAATCAATGATGCCTAGGTTTCTTTGAGAAATTTGGTTTTTTTATATTCGATGGCTTGGTTGTCATAGCCATAGACCGGCACTGCTTCCATTTATGGTTTAGTTCAACACTGCTATGCTGATGCTATTTTCCTTAATATTCAACTTCCTGGAGTTGTAGTTGTAGTAATATTTCTTCGCTGTCCGGCAGCATTGTATCAATTCTAAGAAGCAGAGCAGAGACACTACAACTTGATGTCACCACCGACATGAAGATGAACTGTTTTTTGGCTCAATAAGATTCTTGTCTATATTTAGAGGTTTTGAATTGCTTATTTTCAGCTTTGCAGATTATAGACACAATCAACTGTGGTCAAATTCAATTTGGGAAAAGAAACTCAAACAATGGGAAACAAGGTCATCCAATTCCAGCGGATATTTTCTATCTGTTGAATGCATATTCTCCTTCATTCAAGTCTGGTCTTACTCATTCCAAGAAGCGCCAAGCATCCTTGCCATGAAGCTATACCTATCAGCAGCTTCATCAATCTGTGGAACGAGAGCTGAATGTTAATAACTGGTAAGGGGGAGGTATAGGACCCAAAATTTAATGCAATAATTACCAGTTTTTGAGTTGGGCGTCCAGCTCCATGTCCAGCCTTACACTCAATGCGACCAATTATCGGATTTGTCTGAGGACTCTTCTCCAAGCTCGTGCACAAAATATATTGCATGGTCTGAAGAAAAAAGTTGGACGAATTTTCAGAAGGGGAGTAAAGTGAAAGCAGATGCAACCAAGTTGATAAGATATATGGCAACCCTAACTTAATGAAAAGTTACTATTTGAGAACTCACAGCCAACAGCTTCAGAGAGTGTAATGGCACAACTCGATCATCATGATCAGCAGTCAATATCATGGTAGGTGGGTACTGTGAAGGTTGTTCAGGATGTTGTTCCCATGGTCTGCGAACATTATGCAGCGGCGAGTACCTGAGAAAGGAAAACATTAAAGTCAACAAAATGGTGTCCGGATGTCATCTGAGACTTTTCACTGCAAGACTAAAGAATACTGATGATGCCAAGTAGATAACTTACCCAAAAAAAATGTTCAGTGACAACCAACAAACTCTAAGATGCTATAATGCAATTTCAACTCGAGAAGAAGCTCATGACATCTAAAGAAGAAGGCTTATGAGCTCAAAAACCATATTCTCAAATTACCATTGTCGGAGTTGCTTAATGAATGAGATTAGAGGCTAGCAGTTTCATAGAGATGGTAGTAAGAACGTCGGCAATCATCAACATCTTGGCAATGCACTTTAAAGAAGTTGGGAATCAAATTGGCTAAGATATAGTTTAAATTAATGGCCAAGCAAGAAGATCTATTTTGTGCTGCAATTGATGGTTTTTAAATGCCAGACAATTGTTATGGATCTAACCTTGCAGTGTCGGACCCAGACTTTTGAACCAAACTGTTAACAAGGCTTTTAGAATAAAAAGATGTCACTAGATTCTTATACTAAATTCAACTCACTTGATTAGCCAACCAAACTCTTCCTTCTTGTCTGAACAGCCATAGTCAGAAGTCCATGCATGACCTAAAGAACAAAGTTCAGCAAAAAATCAATATAAAAATGATGGTTATTACTTATTAGTGCCATAGGAAATCAGCTACCTATAGTGAACTTGTGAAATCGCAGCATGTCCATAACACCAACACGAGCCAGAGCACAACCAAACAGATCAGGTCGCTGCCACACACAATTTAATAAACACACTTAATACAACTATATTAGAAGATGAAAACAAAAAACCCAATCAAACAAATGAATCAGCTTTCCACCTGATTTATGCAAGCCCCAACAAGAAGCCCACCATTGCTGCCTCCTTCGATGCACAACTTCTTTGGTTGGGTATAGCCAGCAGATACAAGATATTCAGAAACAGAAATGAAGTCATCAAAGCAATTCTGCTTTCTGGCAAGTGAGCCTGCTTTATGCCATTCCTCACCATATTCTCCGCCGCCACGAATGTTTGCAATGCAGAAGACAGCACCTAAATGCCTAGTCAGTACAGTACGACTGACACTAAACGATGGTGTAAGACTAATGTTAAATCCCCCATACCCATATAACAAACATGGGTGTGACCCATCCAACTTTATATTCTTCTTGGCAACAATAAACGTTGGTATCTTGGTATCATCCTTGCTAGTCACAAAAAGCTGGTATCAAAGAAACCAGTCAAATAGGAACCAAAGACAAACATTACAAGGAGAGGGCAGATGATGAATATGTTAAATTTAATTTTGAGGAAAAAGATATCACTTAAGTTCCACCAGAAAAAGGAAATGAGAGAGAGAGCACCAACTAAATAGAACAGTATAGAAAAAGCATCAATTAAATATCCCGCCCTGGGGACACTAGTAAAAGAGAAAAAAGATCATTCCTAGAGATCATTTTGCAATTTAAACTTGAATCGATCTACTCAAAACACTACTTAATGCTACAAAAATGTAAGCAGCAAATACTCACCTGATCCACATGGAACTCTGTACGATCAAATCCTGGCACACTAATTTCACGAAATATCTTCAAATCTGGAACACCAGTGTCTAAATTGCATTGATATATTATACGGGGGGTGAGAAAACTGGTAAACTCAATAAATACTGTACTATCCTTTCGCTGTGCAGATATCCCAGTAACTGAACCAATGTCAATCGGTAATTGATGCAGTAGAGATCCTGTTTTCAAATCCCTTATTTGTAGAACATGCTTCACATCACTCAAGTAACTGACAATCATTTTATCACCATCAACAGCATATGCTGATTCCAGGACATCCTTTTCAGATTCTGGGATAACATCTATCCAGCTACTAGGCTCCTTCAAATCTACCCGGACTATTTTATATTTAGGGGCATCTTTATTAGTCAAAAAAGTAAACGATGTGCCATCATTTGCAATCTCATGATACCGTGCATCAAAGTTATCAATAAGCTTAGTAAATGGGAGCAGGCTTTTTCCTCCCTTGAAACCTTCAAGGCCATCAGAAAATGCAGACATATCACAGTGGTATACTTTGTTGACAGGATCGCAGCCCTCACCAATATATAAGAGAAGATACTGCAGAATAACATATAAAATGATGTCAACTTGAAAGAACTTCAAACAGAAATGCATTCCACATTCTATTCATGTGCCATAAAAGAAAAAAATAAAGTTAGTCAGAAAACAAATACATATATAAACATTCACAATATACTTTTCCATCATCTGTCACATCAGCTCCAAACGCATATTTGGGGTTTTCAGGATCTCTCCAGCATAGTATATCTTCGGATTGATTCTTTCCCATGAAATGATAGTATAGCTCATTATAAAGATTAGAATTAGTCTCTGTCCCAGCATCTAAGTTTTCTCCCTCTCTGCATAATAAATTCAATTTTATTCAGTCAATATATAACGTAAGACATCATCTGCTAATATTGCTCATACAATTCCTAATTCAAAACGATTTGACGGATTCATCCTTCATGCATCTCACATTACACCCAGATAACCGAATGCATAACTAGAATACAACCCGAACACTCTTTCTAATCAATTAGAGTTCCCCGAGTATAACTTGAGACTTTCATGTCTAAACCAGCAACATTCTCCAAACATTTACCCCCCAACTTGTTACAGTCAAGCAGCATTTTACTTGAAATGTCAAGGCCATACGAAATGATTACATACTTGGGAGTCGGATAACGGCCATAGAAGAACCCTTTGCTATCATGAGTCCACTTAATACTGGTAAACTTAACCTGCATCATCAAATATCATACAAAACAAAAAGCTCATAGCAACAACCAACACAACCAAAATCAAAATTGATCTCAGAAATGAAACAAATTCTCACCCAATTTAAAGTATCAGCCTCAACTATCTTATCCTCGATGCGCATAACTTTAATCGTAACCCAATCACTCCCGCTCTTACTAATCCCATAAGCCAAGTACTTAGCATCCTCGCTAGCCGAAATCGTATAGCTATTCAATGACACCGTCCCATCCTCACTTAGCTCATTTGGATCCAGCAAAACCTCTGCCTCTCCCTCTAAACTATCCTGTAACCAACCCCAGAACATCAGCACCAATAATTTCCCAAAAAAAATTAAAAAATCATAAAAAAATCGAACTCTAGCTCGTAAAACCTGCACATAGAGGACGTCTTGAGCCTGAAGCCCAGTATTATGAAAGTAAAAATACTTGTTCCCTCGCTTAGACGGCGCATCATATCGCGGGTGATCGAATAACTTGGTGATTGTTTCACGAAGTTTTTCTCTCGTATCGCATGCCTTTAACACTGATTCTGTCAATTTTACTTGCTCCTGAACAAACTCTTTTACCTCCTCTGCATCAGGATCTTCAAGCCTGCCAAGCCAAATACACCAATTAATTTCTCATGCGTTCAGCTTTGCTTTTTGCTCATAATGGATTTGAATTTTCGGCAAGAGTTTAATTACCATCGATAAGGATCTGCGATTTTTACACCATGGTAATCGTCAATTACAGTGTCGTCTCGGCGAACGATTGGATACTGTAAAGGCTTGTCGAGTGCTGAGATCGTAGCCATGGTCTTGGTCTTGGTCTTGACGAGGAAATACTTCGGGACTGGAGAGGTTTGTTTTTCGCGGTTGTAGTTTGGTAAAGTGGAGTACAGAATAGGAGGGGAGGGGTGTTTTTAACGTGTCTATGAACCCGGACCGGCTTTACGAGTCAATCCAATGATCCGAGACTTAGCTCCTGTTTAGCATTGTTTTCCAAATAAGGATTAGGTAAAAAAATTTAAAAAACATATTTAAATTTTTTTTTATATTTTTAAATAATTTTAATATTAAAATAATTTTTTAAAAAATATATATATTATTTTAATATATTTCCAAATAAAAATTATTTTAAAAAATAACCATTACTATACTTTCTATTTTTATAGCATATAGAACAAGTTAATATTAAATATTAAAAATGGATACTAATTAACCTTTTTAAGACTTTATTGATTTAACAATATTAATTTTTAAATATTAAATAAACTAAAATAAAGCTATTTTAGTCTATCATTAAAAAAATAAGATAAGAATTGAATGTTCATAAGATGATGCAATGATTTGGAATTCAAATCCAAAATCAAATCGAACAATTGTACTCCTTCGAGTATAATATTGCTCTCGATTATAAAGTGACTCTAGAACGTGTTTGACATTGTGATAGTGGTTACTTTTTAAATAGCTTTTCGTGCTGAAATACATGCTAATGATTTTTTTTTATTTTTTAAAAATCATTTTTGACATCAGCACATCAAAACGATCCAAAAAGTACAAACCGCACTCAATTTTAACAAAAAAAAATTGAAATTTGATCAAACGCAGGTTCAACCGCAGAGCCAAACAAGCTAAAGAATCTAAGAGAAGTGCTTTTTGTGGATGGAAAGCGTCATATGATACTTCTTAATTTCTTCATGTTAAAGTTCACAAACATATGAAATATTGGAAATAATGAAATCCGGTAACCAAACATGCAGTTGATTGGTTACAAGGTTTTAGATTATGGGATTCAACAATGTCGTTTCGTGCATAAAATATTGAGTTTGAGCCCTTTAATGTTGATTTGACTTCGAGTTATTCTGTTTGTTTTTATATTTTAAAAATATTTTTGAAAAAATTTAAAAAAAATTTATTTTTTTATTTACTTTAAATTTAAAATTTAAAATTCATTAATGTTGTTTTTTATCTATAAAAAGATAAATATTTAATTGGTAGTTTTTTTTATCATTTTGAACATGATTAACATATAATTGTCATATGTGAGATAAATGTCAAAAGAATTTATTATAACATGTTAATTACAATAGTTCAAATCACGTTAAAAATAATGACAATCAGTTTAGTAATTTATCAACAATTGAATAAACTTTTAATTTATTTTTATGTTCTTTTAAAATAGATATGTAATTTTTTAATACCATTAAACATATTTGTAAAGCTCAGATCGATAAATCATATAACATCATTAAATATAGTTGTAAAATTTGGACCAATCAGATAAATTAATTTGAGATTTATTTGATTTGGAACTTGAATTTTTTTAAATAAAAAAAATTGATTGATACAAACATAACCTGAAAATCTATGAGTTAATGAATAATTTTTGCAAAAACTAAGCATGAAAAAACTATCCATCAACTCATAGAGGTTTTTTTAAAAAAAATATCTTATCAGAAATGATGATTTCTTTTGATTTTATTAAAAAAAAAAAAAAATTGGGTTCAACCTCCCAATTGATACCCGGGTCTTGCCTTGAATACCGTTTAACGCCTATGCTCCTAAATTGATTGGTTTTCAAATGCAAAATTAATTTAAATTTTTCCTGAAAATAAGAAGCGGTCCCGTCCCGTCCCGTCCCGTCTATAAAGGGAGAAAGTAACTTTCCCTAGATTTTTCTCTCGAAAAAACATGGCAACATAATAGAGCAGAAATGTCGTCTGAATAGACCGAACTCCACAAAATCCCCGAAGCGCCCAGCCTTTTCAAACCAAACGGCAACGTAAGAATGGCGTAACCATGTTCTCATTCCATCGCCACGCAATTCTCACCCATCGCCCCCCACACTGCCCCCTAATAAAAGGAACCCCTCTCTTATTCTTCACTTCAAGTAACTCGACACCAACCTCTCGAAGTAAACCTCTTCAACTCCGAAGTCTCTCCTCGTCAAGAACAAGACCAATGGGTTCCCTCTCAGCTCTTAGCCTACCATTACAGTATCCAACCGCTCGCCGAGACGACTCTGTAATTGATGATTACCATGGTGTAAAAATCGCTGATCCTTATAGATGGTAATTAACTCAAGATCATTCTCATTGCTTAAATATTTAATCCACTTCAACGGGAAGACCTGCGTTTGACCGGACTCTAGAGCTTCACCTAGTCTCGGTGCAAAAGCTGGCCCGAGAATAGTAAAAATAATTGAATGCTCTAAATGTTAATGTATGTTTGGTGTTTTTTTGGCTTGGCAGGCTTGAAGATCCTGATGCAGAGGAGGTAAAAGAGTTTGTTCAGGAGCAAGTTACATTGACTGAATCAGTATTAAAGACATGCGATACAAGAGAAAGACTTCGTGAAAAAATCACTAAGTTATTTGATCACCCACGATATTATGTGCCGTTTAAGCGAGGGAACAAGTTTTTTTACTTTCATAATACCGGGCTTCAGGCTCAAGACGTCCTCTATGTGCAGGTTTTACGAGCTACAGTTCGAGTTTTTTATGGCATTGTTTTTGTTTTTTAAAGATTGGTGCTGATGTTTTTGTCCTGATTGGTTACAGGATTGTTTAGAGGGAGAGCCAGAGGTTTTACTTGATCCTAATGGATTTAGTGAGGATGGGACAGTGTCGTTGAATACCCTTTCGATCAGTGAGGATGCTAAGTACTTGGCATATGGACTTAGTACAAGTGGGAGTGATTGGATTACAATTAAAGTTATGCATGTTGAGGAAAAGATAGTTGAGGCTGATACTGTAAATTGGGTGAGACTTTGTTTCAATCTTAAGATATATTTTGGCTTTGGTTTGTGCTGGTGGCTATGAGATTGTTTTTAACGTTATTCGATGGTGCAGGTTAAGTTTACCAGTATTGGTTGGACACATGACAGCAAGGGGTTTTTCTATAGCCGATACCCGGCTCCCAAGTATGTATTCAGTGTGCGTGTCATTTACTTTCTAGGAATTTTAAGAGGGAATCCACCTATCCTATTCTAATTAAGTAGAGGGTGTAGCTGATTTAGGCAACTTTGAGAAATGTTTCACAGAGTGTAATTGATTAGAATGGATAACTGTATTGAGTTTCAGTTATTTGGGTGTAAGGTGAGGTGAATGGAGAGTAAATGGATTGAATGATTTTGAATTGGTGATTGTGTTGAATCTTGTTACTTCTTGAGTGATGGAATTGAGTTTATCATGCAGAGAGGGAGAAAACTTGGACGCCGGGACAGAGACTCATGCGAATCTTTATCATGAGCTATACCATCACTTTGTGGGTACGGATCAATCTGAAGATATACTATGCTGGAGAGATTCTGAAAACCCTAAATACATGTTTGGAGCTGGTGTGACAGATGATGGAAAGGTATATTGTGAATGTTCATATATGTACTAGTTTTCTCGGTTATTTGCTTTATTTTTGTCGATTGAGAAGAATGAAGAAAGCACTCATGTGTTGTTCTGCAGTATCTTCTCCTATATATTACGGAGAATTGTGATCCAGTCAACAAAGTATACTACTGTGACATGTCTGCATTTTCTGATGGCCTTGAAGGTTTCAAGGGAGGAAAAAGCCTGCTCCCATTTATTAAACTTATTGATAACTTTGATGCCCAGTACCAACACATAGCAAATGATGACACTGTATTTACTTTCTTGACTAATAAAGATGCCCCCAAATATAAAGTAGTCCGGGTTGATTTGAAGGAGCCAGGTAGTTGGATTGATGTTGTTCCAGAATATGGAAAAGATGTCCTCGAATCAGCATGTGCTGTTAATGGTGATAAAATGATTGTCAGTTACTTGAGAGATGTGAAGTATGTCTTACAGATAAGGGATTTGAATACAGGATCTCTGCTGCATCAACTACCGATTGACATTGGTTCGGTTACAGGGATTTCTGCACGGCGCAAGGATAGTACAGTGTTTATAGGGTTCACTAGCTTTCTCACCCCTGGTATAATATATCAATGCAATTTAGACACTGGGGTTCCTGATATGAAGATATTTCGTGAAATTACTGTGCCTGGATTCGATCGCACAGAGTTCCAAGTGAATCAGGTGACTATGTTTTCTGTTTGCATTTTCCTACCATTAAATAGTGTTCAGATATCACCACCAGATCAATTTAAAGTATTTCTTTAGGAATAATCTCGACTGGGTTCTTTGATTCCAGGTTTTTGTGCCTAGCAAGGATGGTACCAAGATACCAATGTTTATTGTGGCCAAGAAGAATATAAAGTTGGATGGATCGCACCCATGTTTGTTATACGCCTATGGTGGATTTAACATTAGTCTTACACCATCGTTTAGTATCAGTCGTACTGTACTGACTAGGCATTTAGGTGCTGTCTTCTGCATTGCAAACATTCGTGGCGGCGGAGAATATGGTGAGGAATGGCATAAAGCAGGCTCACTTGCCAGAAAGCAGAATTGCTTTGATGACTTCATTTCTGCTTCTGAGTATCTTGTAACTGCTGGTTACACCCAACCAAAGAAGTTGTGTATTGAAGGTGGAAGCAACGGTGGGCTTCTTATCGGTGCTTGCATAAATCAGGTAGGAAGTTGATCACTTTGCCTGATTGTAACGTCGCCATTTATTATAGCTGTATTCATTGTGCTATTACATTGTCTGTGCAGCGACCTGATCTTTTTGGTTGTGCTCTGGCTCATGTTGGTGTTATGGACATGCTGCGATTCCACAAGTTTACCATAGGTAGCTGGCATCCTTGGGCTCTAACAATGATCATTTTCCGTCTCGGTTCTTACTAATTTTTTTCTATAGGTCATGCTTGGACTTCTGACTTCGGCTGCTCAGACAAGAAGGAAGAGTTCGGTTGGCTAATCAAGTGAGTTGAATTTAGTATCAGAATCTAGCGGAACCTTCTTATGCCAACGCCAACGCCCCTGTTCCTAGTCTGGAGTAGTGATCTGATGACATTTGGACACTGCTTTTGTTGTTTGACCTTCATGTTTTCCTTGCTCAGGTACTCGCCATTGCATAATGTCCGCAGACCATGGGAGCAACATCCTGAACAACCCTCTCAGTACCCATCGACGATGCTACTGACTGCTGATCATGACGACCGAGTTGTGCCGTTACACTCACTGAAGTTATTGGCTGTAAGTCCTCAAGACCGATTGTTCTTTGAGTTGGCTCTTGCATCATTAATTCGGTTTTGTAAAGGCATCAGGATATTCTGTTCAGTCAATAATTTAGTTGGCCGAAAAGGTTATTACATTGTTTGTGCTCCTTCTCTCAAAATGTGTCCATCTTGTTCCCCCAGACCATGCAACATATTTTGTGCACGAGCTTGAAGAAAAGCCCCCAGACCAATCCAATAATCGGCCGCATTGATTGTAAAGCTGGACATGGAGCTGGACGGCCAACTCAAAAATTGGTATTTGTTACATTAAATTTGAGGCCCTAATTATATCACCTCCTTATCACAAATTGCTGACTTTCGGCTCTTGTTCCGCAGATTGATCAAGCAGCTGATAGGTATAGCTTCATGGCAAAGATGGTGGGCGCTTCTTGGAATCAGTAGGATCTAGAGATAAAAATGGATATTCAATAATTTGGTTTATCTGTGTATTTATATCATATTTATTACTTATCAAATAAAAATATTAAATATTTATATATTATTAATCAAGTTTTGAATATTCATATAAATATATATTATCCAACTATTATTTACTATTCAATAAAAAATAAAATGATAATATGTATGTATATACATTAAAAAAAAAACATAGCTATATTTTAATTTCGCCTTAAATTGCCATCCTAACAACAAAAAAAACATTTGAAAGATGGAAAACATTTAACTACCTTCGACGATCCCGTTGTTTCAGTGGAAAGGACAAATAGCAAATAATTTTGTCCAATTGCAAAATTACATTATTACAGTTATATAAAAAAACACAGAAGATGTCTTATAATCATAGTTGGGATTGGGGATTTGTTGACATCATTACTGTACATTAATTTTTTTTTTATTAATAATATGGATGTTTAGGTTAGTTTATGCGTACCTCGACTAATCTCATAGGTCCTAAAGTTAACAATCATGTAAATTTACCGTGATCCTTTGATTTGTGAAACTCAAACTAATGATCTCTATAAAACAAATCCAGAATCTGACCAGTTAAATTACAATTCTTATTATTTTATTAAATTTATTATTGCCAGACAGATCACCCACCCATTTTCCCATTTTGCTTTTTTATCATTGCCATTGCCAGCATCCCTGTTTCGTTGCCACAAATTGCTAAAGCTCTGTGGGATTGAAAGCTGTTTCAGAGGATTGCTTATGAACCGACATTAGATTGCTCATCCAGGAACCAACAAAGCTCGGATGATTTTGTGGCGAAATCATTTGAGAATTAGTTTGACAGTTCACTTGTGTATCACAAAGCTCAGCATTTCAAGGTTTTGGTGGTCGGCGTGTTTGATATAATGAGCACTGATATTAAACCCTGCTCGGTTTACCCAAGGTTCATATCTTTAAAATTATAAGGTTAATCTTGATTAATATTTAAAATGGTCTAAATATACCCATTAATATATAATAAAAAATATATATAAATTTTGCCAACCTAGCTAATTTGTCATCATTTTTAGGGGTATTTAGAATGGTAAGAAAAATTACTTTTTAAAAAAACTTTATTTGAAAATATATTAAAATAATATTAATTTAAAATAAAATTAACAAAATGATAGTACACCTACATCCACTGTGCCAAACAGCATCTTCAACGAATAGCCATCTAACCCAAAAAAAAGTATCGAAGAAAAAATCTTGACATACATTTTAGATCCATTCCACGATAATAAAAATGAATACTAGCATTTACAGCGTAATGAATGAAACCATAATCATTTCACACCCTTTCCACCATAATACTAACACATTTAATGTAATGAATACCAGACCAAAAATAATAAAATAATTATTTCAGTAGGTGAAAAAATAATACCATCATCAATAGCTGGACCTAAAGTCCTCGCCTAAATAAATTGAAGCTGGCCCAATTACCCATCAAATTATAATTTAGCTCTTATAGTTTATCAAAATAAAGTAATTATCCCTATAAGTTATAAATATATTTTCAAAATAAGAATCGAATACATAGTTTCGAAAATCATAAGGACTAAATATGTTGTGATGCTAAATCCAGGGACTAAGTTGTAACTAACTCATTATATTATATTGTATTCCACGCGCCATAATAATTGAAAGAGAAAACCGCCTCTGTCCTTTTTGGTGGGGACTCTGTGAGCAAAGGCAACGGCGATAAGCAGAGAGAGAAAGAGCAAAGACTTGGCCATGACTACAAACCTTTACTTGCTTTTCACTTCTTCAGTCTCTTCTCACTTTATTTTCCTCAATCTAGTCCAGTTATCTTATCTCACCGGAGGAAATGTACGGTCCTGATTTGCTGTTCTAGTAATCTCTCTGATCCTGATCAATGGGGGATGTTTCATCGGAGGATTGGATAGATCAAGTTAGCGAGAGGTTCGAGCTCGACAGTTACTGTTCAAGTGCGGATGTCAGCGGATCGGAGAGTGATACTTCTATTAGTAGCTTCTCATGCCGCCGTTACGATGTCCAAGGTGGCGCTTCCACTTCTTTCACTTCTTCGACTCCTGATTTCGCCGGCAATTCCGCGTATTCTGCGCCTCTTCCGGTGATGCTCCCGGTTTCTGGTGGAAGATACGATGCTATTCCGGAGGAGAAGGAAGAGAAACCGGAGAGTGACTTGTCCGGTTAGTCCATTAGTCCTTCCTGCTTACATTTAGAATTTTCTGTTATTTTTACCTATTTTTGAGATTTGTTAACGGTTTTTTTGGTGAGACTTTTTTACCGTAACGGTATTGCTGGATGCAGCTTGCTAATTTTAGTTTGACCGATCCGTTACTATAGGCAGAGAGCGGAAGTTTGATTTTATTTTATTTTTTTTGCTATTGCAGAAATCGAACTGATGAGGGAACGTTTTGCTAAGCTGCTGCTTGGAGAAGACATGTCAGGTGGAGGACAGGGAACTTGCACCGCTGCCGCCATCTCCAATGCCATCACGAATCTTTCTGGTTAGTGAAAGAAGGGTAGAATTTCATTTTTTATTTTTATTTTTTACATTTGTTGTAATTAATTAGAGGTATGTAACATATTTGACAGCGTCTGTGTTTGGGGAGCTATGGAAATTAGAGCCATTAGCGCCGCAGAAAAAGGCAATGTGGAAAAGAGAGATGGAATGGCTTTTATGCGTAAGTGATTCCATAGTAGAGCTTGTTCCGTCAATGCAAGAATTTCCTGGTGGAGGGACTTATGAGGTTATGGTGGCTCAGCCACGTTCGGATTTATACGTGAACCTTCCAGCACTAAAGAAGCTTGATGCTATGCTGATTAGCATTCTGGACTTGTTTTCTGAACCTGAATTTTACTATGTTGATCGTGGGATTGTAGTTGCTGGTGATGATGTTATTGAGGAGTTTCCCGTGCCATCCTCTTTGAGAAGACCACCAATCAGACAGGAAGGAAAATGGTGGCTTCCTTTTCCTAAAGTTCCACCGAATGGTTTGTCGGAAGAGTTGACAAAGAGGCTGCAGCAGTGTAGGGAATGCACAAGCCAGATCCTTAAGGCTGCCATGGCAATTAACAGTAGCGTGTTAGCTGAGATGGAAATTCCTGATACTTATTTTGAGAACTTGCCCAAGGTATAGGAACCCTGCTCTATTGAATTCCATTTGTGCTGGATGAATCAGTTGTGCATGTGAACGGATACTGCATGGTCAAAGTTATTGTATGTTTTACTTCTGGATCTTTAGTTGCCACCTCATCCATGCCGAATAATTTCCTTTCCCGCCTGCTGAACAATTTGGTCTGAGGCTTTGTATCTGGTTTAAATGCTGTTCCATATGTGAAAAATATTGCTGATGTGCTCATATTATTTAAAGAGGAGAGGGTAATGCCATTCCTTCATTTTGTTTTTCATCCTCTGTGCATCATCTTTCTTTAATTTACAAGCTGGCATTGTTGTTATGTGAATGACATATGCTTCATCTTCTTCTCTGAACCATCAATTGGAATTGCAAATAGATTAGCTTCCACAAAAGGCAGAATGCTGTTGCTTATGCAATGTCCTTTGCCTTTGTTTTTCGTTTTAAAACTGTTTTTAAAAAAAATTAAAATTTTTTTATTTTTATTTTTTAAAATTTTTTTTTTGTTTTAGATCATTTTAATGTATTAATATTAAAAATAAATTTTAAAAAATAAAAAAATATACAACCGAAATGTTGTTAATTTTGGTTTTCGTGGCCTTTTCTGTTTTTACAGAGTGGAAAAGCTTGCTTGGGAAGAATCATGTATCGCTACATAACTGCCAAACACTTTTCCCCAGATTACCTTCTGGATTACTTGGATGTGTCATCAGAATACACCACTTTGGAAATAGCGAACCGGATAGAAGCTGCCTCACATTTCTGGAGTGAAAAATACCTGAATAGGTACTTGGGTCGTGCAAGGGATGGGAGGTCATCATGGGGCGGCAAGGTGAAAGGCTTTGTTGGTGAAACACAAAAAAGGAAACTTCTAGCAAAACGAGCTGAAATTCTCATACATAACTTAAGGCTACGTTTTCCTGGCCTCCCACAGACTGCTTTGGACGCAAACAAGATCCAGTATAACAAGGTATTGCCTGCACATTATTATCAATGCATTGTAGCCCTTTTGCTCCTGTTTGTCAATGGTTCGTTTCCATTTTCATCGCACAACTATTTGTACGAACATGAGTGAAATAAATTGTTTCTCTACTACAGGATGTAGGGTATGCTATTATTGAGAGCTATTCTAGGGTGATGGAAAGCTTGGCCTTCAACATAATGGCAAGAATTGATGATCTTCTATATGTGGATGATGCTACCAAGCAACGTGCAACCGCAGAGTCAGTATCCCCTTGTGTTCAGGGAAAGTTTAGTAGTAGACCATCTAAACAAAAGTCGATATCATCCAGCCATGTTTCATTTCAACACAGTTCCTCGTCTTCAATGCCAACTGCTGGCTCCTCCGGTGAAGTAATTAGGATTCCTAATGGAAGGAAACACCATTCCTTGAAGAAGAGCAATTTAAGGGACTCGCTAGATCAGACGCTAGAAAAACTAACATTTTGATCTGGAGGAAAGAATATGAGAATCCTGCACTGCTAATTATGAATCTAGTTTAGATAGCTTGATCCACAAAGTGCAGCTGAAAGGTGGTCGTAGGTAGTGAAGGCAGTGGCACAGATTTGTCAACAATATGTATATTTCCTTCTTCAGAGATACAGCATAGGCATAGCTAATTATGGATGCAAACCGAGCTCTGGTTTCATTTGTTGGTTTCCTTACGGGTTTTGGAGGTTGAATAGCTAGACTTTTGAGTGTCTTTTTATCTAGGACTAGACTGCAACTGCAGATATGGGATTTTGGGCTTCCTCAAACTTTCAAGGTAACAGGGTGGCCTATCTGAGCTTGTAAGAAACCCATGTTTGGGTTCAAAGAGGACCTTCTATTTCAGGTTATCCAGAACGCTAAAGAAATGTTTCCGTGCAAGAAATCGAATCCATGGATTGAAGCTCTAAGTGGGCCTTGGGCTAAAGAATTAGAAAGTAATCTAGGGAGTTAGATATAATGGCAGATCGGCCTGCGACCTTCTGCCTATCTCTTGGGGTTGGTGTTCCAATACCCTGGGAATATTTAAAAGTTTTTTTCTCAATGACATGTATGGAATCAAGGGCATATCTGTTGGTTGATGTTCAGACATTACCACAAATTTGCCCATCTCAAGCTTTGAGCTAGAAAATTGCCATTACTAAAACAAGGCACAAGGAACTCTTTACTGCTGGCAGCATGTAGAATTGTCTCTTGCATTTCCCAAGACAATGCTGCATTAACTTGCTAATTGCTACAATTCGTGACAAAATTGGGAAACCGAGAATGCGGTTAAGCGGGAGGTGTCAGGGACGAAACCGGGAATGGTTGGATTTGGTAAACTACAAAACGCCTCCCTAAAGTTTAGGATACGTCAATTTACCCCCTCAACGTAAAATTATTTAGTTACCTTGTCAAGTTTCAGTTTTGTTTTCAATTTTACCCCTGTTCTTCTCCATCCTGTTTCTTCACCACCTTCATTTTTTTTAACCGCGATTTGGAGGTCATGGATGAATTTCTACAGCTACTTAAAATTCCCCTTTCTGTTGGCTCATCAATCACGGAATTACTTGACAGTTGTTTTGAAATCAAATCTGTCCTCTGTTCTTGGATAAAATATGGTGTACATAATGAAGCGTTTGATTCACAAATATAGTAAATTAATCTCGAATTGCATTGTAATAGATAACTTCTTCAGCTTGCCTAATGCAGATGATCCCTGACCCCCTCCTGTTTTTGTGAACTGAAAGAAGGCATTGCTGCCATTGCTCGACCATTTTATGGTCCCCGAAGGAATGAGTAATTATTATCACCATCTCAGCTCTCATTTTACCATTTTGTGGAGTATCGTACCATGACTATATTCAAAACACATTTGACCCCAGAGGGGCAGAAGAATCAAAATCACAAGACAAAACTCTATGAGCAGGATGAGTTTAAAAGCCCAAAAGCTTGACTTTCACACATGAAAGTGAAACTTTTGAGTGGAGCCACCGGGTCACGTAACCCCCCTACAAAATTTTCCATCGAAACATTTCCAGGCGTCTGATGGCCAATCTACAAAAACACAAATTATTGGAGGTGACAATCACGCCTCACTTCAGTGTGTGGAGGAACTTTGCTTTTACATCAACAAAAAGAGTGTCAGTTTTTCTATCATGAGCCCTAGCATACGGGCTCGAGAGAATACCCTAGAAATGGAGTATTGGGTATGCCCTAATGAAAGACATGCCCTGCCACATTAAATATTAATGAATATCTGACATTGACACGAAAAAAGAGTGTGTGGTAGTCGTGCATGAAGCCATGAACAAAGAAATCTCCAACAAGATACTCAACATGATTAATCATGTACATAATAAAGCTGAAAGAAGATGGTTACAAGAAGGTTTTGAACCAAATTAGGACCTTCAATGGATCCTGTCGTGAAGTTGAACTAGCCCTGGTGAACAATCGGTATGATCACTTGATCCCTCATTTTAATTCCATGCAAGATGCATCGCCAAACCTTCATACTTTTGAATCTTGAACAGTAATCTCGAACCCTGGGTGAGTTAGATTCAAAGGGAAAATAAGAGAGAAATAAAACCCTAGATGATGAGATGAAGAAAGCAAATGCTCTATGCGCTGTTAGATTATGAAATTTACTCGTAAATATAACCCAGAAACCCATGAAGAAGTCACATATGCTAAGATCTCCTAAATGGAAATCAGAATTTTGTGAATGATGTCTCTCAACACCTCTAGTTTCCTGCAGAAAACTGAACCATGGCAAAGCACCGACGATGAAAGCAGGTCGAAGTGATTCTCTTCTATTTTCTGTTTTCTTGGTGAAACAAAGATAGTAAGGTTGGAGTCATCACATAGATACCAAGTAAGGACCAGAAGCTGCCAGTGCATGATCATTATAATCAGAAAGACAAGAGAAGCTTCCCAAAAAAATAAAAGGGAGAGAAGAAGATGCTAGAGATAATCATAGCGCATGCAGATTCTTTACCTTTGTTCCTCTTTTCTTGCAAGAGATTGAGCGAATAGATGATGAGAGACTAATCACGAGGGTTTTACAAAGAGAGACCAACAGAGCTCAGTTGGCAGTATGCCCACCTCCAGAAAGTAGAACAACTTGTAGTTTCTACAGATGGAGGTGGACAGAATGCCAATAAACTCTGTAAGAAACCCTTTGCAAAACCCACATGAAAGCTAGCTAGCAGTCCTAGTATTCACCACTGGAAGGCACAAACACATACGAAGAAGACAGACAGATAGACAGCTAGAGAGCAGCAACAATCTTTGGAGACTACACATGGGGGCAGGAGGAGCAGATGGGTTCTATTTAAGATGAAAGGAAGGCATAGCACAGTAAATAAGAGAGAGAAAGGGAGGGAGAGGTGGGTGGTTATGGGTGTAATTAATTGAAAAGGGCAGTAGGGGAGAAGAAGAGGTGATTTAACACTCAACAAGACAAGAGATATAAATAATATCTATAGTAATAATAATCAGATAAGATGGTTCACTCCATACTCTCTCTGTGCTATGAATTATAGGGCTGCAAGGCATATGTATATATAGAAGGATCAAAGAATCATCATAGTTATTCCTTCCTTACCTTCAGTTCTTTTCTTTCGTTCCCTCACCTCTTACCCTCGTTTCTGACGCCAAGCCCCCCCCCCCCGCTCTCATAAACTGAAGAAAGAAGGGAGTTCGGTCTTTGGCTAATGGATAAGTGTGTATATTTTTTTAAAAAAAAATATTAATGTATTAAAATTATTAAAAAAATACTAATTTAATATTTTCTCAAACTAAAAACAATTAAAAAAAAAAAAACGCTCCCAAACACATCGCAGGAAGGAAAGTAAGTAGTAGGGAAGTTGGTCTCTGGTTTGGTGACGAGGGATGACCACAAATAATGACAAAACAAGAGCTAGCAAGATCAGTTTCAGTTTAAAAAGCAGCTTTTCTTTGTTTTTGAGAGGGTGGTCTCTCTCTGGTTTTAACTTCAACTTTACTTAGATGCTACCGCCCCATTCTTGTGAGGCATGTTAGAAAAGTATGGTTTCTAGGGTCCATTTGTCATCGTTCATCATAACCGTTGAGATCACCACCCATTGGATTCTGGTTATTACAGGGCACAGAGAATTATCAAGGGCCGTTAGATTTCTAGAGGGGTTTTTATTGCCTGACAAACCATATAAATGGTACTTGGCAACAGGATTGTTGCATTTTCTCTAAGATATTAAGATTCCACATGTTTAATTGTTAAATGCGGTTAAGTTTAAGAAAATATTAAATTAATTTTTTTTTAATAATTTTGATGTACTATAAAAAAAAAATATTTAAAACCATATTATTTTAATATATTCTTAATTAAAAATTGTTTTTGTAAAAGCAACATATATTTTATTAACAAGTATACACTATGATGAAAAATAAGTGTTTAATTACTGTCTCCACAAATAAATAAATTGGAAAAAGGAGCATGTTGTCATGTACCTTCTATTTTAAAATTACAAACTTTAAAATTATTCTAAAGATAAATGTATTTTATATTTTAATTTTTATCTCTTAAACTCAACATGTTTTTATTGTTTTTTTTTATTTTAAAACACTAAACAAATGTTTGTTATTGTGACGAAACATGTTTTTTAAAAGTATTTTTTATTTAAAAATATATTATTATCAGCAAATTAAAATCAACATCAACCACTAAAAAACAAAAAATTTAATTTAATAATTTTTTTTATACCAAACACACCATACAGGATTGAAATGCAGATAAAAACAAACTCGAAATGAGCTAATAAGTGAGAACGATCATCTCAGTGACTTGTGGGACAAAGTGATCAGTACTATGGCACAGTCCCTTGGCAAATGCAAATTAACGGCACCTGCACATCGTGCTTTTTTTTACAGGATGATTTATGTGGTGATTTGAGTCAGCAATTAGAATTTTAGGTTGCAATGACGTGTGAGATTATGTTCTTCTTGTTGGATCATCGAGTAGTATTGTGACTTTGGTGCCTGACTAATTGCTATACTTAACCCTAGTCTCTTAAACATCAAGTGTTAATTATGTCTGGGTGGAAATGGGAAAAATTCCTTGACTCGTCTTATATGAATAATGAGGTCGAGTGAGAGCGTCTAAATTATTTTTTTAATTAACGTGAATGTTCAGATTGCATATATCAACTAATCTTATGGTTTCTAAAATTAACGATTATGTAAACTTCTAGTAACCCTGATGTTTGTGAGACTTGAACTGATAACTTTTAAAGGACAAATATAAGATCCGGCCAGTTAAGTTACACCCCTCGTGATTAAATTCTTAGTACGAATAATAGTTATTAATTTACATACTCAATTATTCATGTAAGATCCTGTGGGATGCAAGTATTCTTATAAAAAATGTATTTACATACTCAATTACTTGGACTACAAATTAATCATGCTTTTCTTTAGCTCCTCACCAACTGTTAACTTGGTTAAGGAGGTGGGAAGGAAATTATGGTTACACGGGCAACGATCTGCTAGGAAGTGTAGACGAAATTCACAAATGGTTCAACTAAGATCATGGTCGCTAAACTGTTTAGATAGATGAATAACTGTTGTAATTTTCTACCTTTCCTTCTCGAAAGCTAGCTATTGTTTTACTTTGAACTCCCTTTGTTGTTCTTTCTTAACCACCCACTAAGTGACTATCTTTCATTAATAATACTCATCAATCACTGGAAAAAAAAAACTCCATGATTTTCTTTGTGATTTTGAAATATTTATTTCTAAACCAAACAAAATTTAATGCTTTTTTCGGTCAAAATCCAATTCAAGAGAAGCCAGAAATGTTTTCTATTTGGTCTAGTTAGTAAACATTATTGGATCTAGGACTTGACTCAGATTATATTTTACAATGAACAAGAAAGGTTAACCTAATATAATACAGTAAAAAAGTTGAATTGACTCGCAAATAGTTTGATATTTTAAGAAATTTATTGTTTTTTAATTAAAATAACATAATTCTGATTTTTTTAAAAAAAGAAATTAATTCATCCAGCTCGAGATTGATCCAAATAATGTATAATAACTATGGTATCGTGGATGTTATTGTCTTGAAGAAAGATACAAGTGATCCACCAAGAAGAGTGACGGACCTTCTTGTAAAGACCAGAGAGCCATTGGCCAACCTACCTCCACATCCATGGATTGGGTCCTACTATTACAGCACTAATGTAATGATCAGTGAGGAATCCTAGGTAACATTCCGCTCCTGTACAAGAAATGATTTTCTTCAAAATTCAAACACACCCTTTTGACCTATTATAAGGCAAGTTAAGAATTCGATTAAAGGTAAACATAGGTCAATCTTCTGTAATTATAGCATTACTTACACTACTTTTCTCTTTTACAGTCCTTTCTCCATATATCGAACCATTTCAAATTTTTATATATTATTAATCACTACTTTTTCACTCAAAAGTTTGTCTGCTATTTTTCTAGTTTTAGGTTTGAACTATTTCATTCGAGCTTTATAAATCATGATTATTTTCTTATCTTTTATCCTATAATAATATCTCAAGCACTAATCAGACTATTTTATAAAAAAAAAATCAACCGTTTCAATTCTAGTTTCCGAGTAATTACACTAAAAATTCGATTTTTATTTATTTTCTTATAACTTTTATGCATCGAGACCAAGTTTTTTTTTATCTAGTCAGATCCGTAACTCATCATCCAAAATCCACATCCCTTATTCCTGTATATCCTCACAGTTAATTTCTTCCACTAATTTGAATCCAAGTAACAACAGCAGGATAAATTCACCTGTCACCTCAACCAGTACCACAAGGAGGTAAAGGAGATTTACAAACGATAGAAAATGACAAGAGTTAAAGATAAATGCAATGCCACTCAGTAGAGGGAGATGAAAATCTTCCCTTCTGTCGATCGATACGTCGCACTCATCACTCCCACAGCCCTTGCACCTAAAACCTGTGGCTGTTTTTGTGCCGAATGGTGGCTTCTGATCATAGTTAAATACTAAGCAAGGTTTCTTTCACCAGCAACCCATTAACCTTAATTTACATCAGCAAACTCTCACAGATAATCATCACATGTGTGTGAGAATTTATTGCGACAACATACTCCCACACTGCCCACTATTCACTATTTATTGCTCCGAATCTACCCCAACCATAGCAATTAATTCTTACAATTCAAAAGTTTGAAAAATGCATCGCAGAAGATGATGGAGCAGGATCCCTACGTCGAAGTTACAGGCTGATGACATTGACTTTGTTCCCATCTAACCTCTCTTATTTGACGTACAGGATACTACATACCAGTTGTCTTACTGAGTTAATGTCAGGGCCATGATTGAATCATTGGGACGGTCCAAATTTAAGAATAGTAACCCTGCCACCCGGAATAAATGTTAATCACCTAGCTAGCTATGCTTTAAATATTTTGACCGTTGGTAAGTAAGCTGAGGTCCATTGACAAACAACTCTCAAAAGGAAGACATAAATGTTCGTTGACAAGCCATGATCTTGTGCTTGATCCAACGATGAAAGGGTTAGAAGTCGGTAGATTCAATTTCCTATGATGTTGTATGTCATTATTTAAGTCATTCAAAAACTTTCATACAAAACGATGATGCTGTAACTCTCTTTTGGAATTAATCAGACCATATTTATGTTGTTAAAGAAAATATACAGGGAGAGCTATTCCAGCTTGTGCTTGTATTTCTGCTCGTTTAATTATTATAGTTTATCTCTATATTTTAAATTTTAGGTCATTTTTCAATCTATTTTCTAGATATTTGTTTTTGATTTCTACATGTGCTAACTTGTACGTTTGCGCTATATATCGTGGGCGACCAAATAAATTTTTAAAGTAAAAAAAAAAAGTTTAGGTTTCAAGAAATTTTCTGGCATTATTATTAAACTCAAAAATATAGTTGTTTTGAAATTTTTTTACCATGAGATAAAATTCTTATTAACATATCTCTTGTTTATCTATATAAAATAAACATGTATTAAAACTCGATTTGATCTCTTTTCATATTTATCTTTTTGATCCATCACTGGAGACTTGAGTTTCTCACATAATGTATTTCTTTTAGTTTGAATCGAAAAAATGTGACAATTAGATGGATCACAGGTTAAGGAATTCAAGGAACAAATGAAAACTGAGCTACTTCTCGAGTTTGGATCCTAGGCTAGGAAGCTTGAGTTTCTCGTAATAGACATTTCCCATGATTTGAACGCAAAAAGCTAACAATAAGATCGATCACAGGCTAAATCGGGATTCAAGAAAAAACTGAAAACGATTTCTATAAAGAAGAAGAAGAAGAAGAAGAAGAAGAAGAAGAAAAGGGTACATGTCTAAACACACACTAACACTCAACAGTGAGACAGGCATAGCATGAGCATTCACTTTCACTTGCGGGTAATTTTTTCACCCATGGTACATGGAGGAGTCGTCTTTTACGTTCCCCAAGATGTTCACCAAGTTAATGAGTCGTGGAAAAACAGCAGTCACCGACTGGTAAATGCTCGTCTTGTTCAATGTTTGATAGCCCATTTCAAAAGCTTGGAGATAAAAGCATTCCCTGTTATAGACCTTGAAGTAAAGGGGATCTTTCCAAGATTAAGCCTGGCAAGAATTTAAATGGAAATTTCCCTGACTGACGGGAACAAGGCGGTCAACAACAAACACCTAACAAATTGTCATCTAGTGTTATAAGAGAAAATGGACCCATAAATCATATCAATCTGTACACCGAATTGGTGATAGAACAAATGACATGAACTTGCTTTATTGCAAGGATAGAATATTGATTCTGAAAGAAAGGGAGTAACAGAATGGGGCTAATCAGAAGAGGGGAGGGAGATCAAAGGCATTCAATGCATGACTCTGTATATGTTGGGCTATGGGTTTAGTTACTGTCAAAATTTAAGCTTAAATGACATCTTAAAATTAGTTTTTGTATTATTTTTAACACTTGAAAATTTTTTGTACTTTAAGTTTGTATATTTTCATGTTATTTTGTGCTATTAATTAAATTTAATTAAAAAATAAAATAGAATAATATATTTAGAAGTCATAGCTGTTATATTGTACTCGCTCAATGACATCTAAATTATCACTTCCAAGTTCTTTTTTGTTTTTTAAATGTTAAAATTAGATAAAAAATTTGGACCACTTTAAGTATAAAGAAACTTATCCATGCTAAAATTAAAAGACATTGAAGAAATTAGGCATGATTTCATGAAAATTTCATGGTGTAGGAGTTAAAAACCGGCCGCGGCATATATGATATCCAAAATTAGACGTGGGAAACAGAAGTTTCTTTTTCCTTCTTTAGTTTAGTGGCTAAGTCCAACCTTCGGTAAAAGTTCATGAGCTTTGTTCCCTGCTCTCTGCAACTTCGAGTGTCGACTTTTATCCTTAATCTGTATGACTTTTGTTCTTTTTCAGAGATCACATAAGATGGGTGCAACTGTGGGGGTGACTTTTTTTTGGGGTGGGAGATGTCCAATACCCCAGGTTACTATTGCAAAAAAGAAGGGATGAAAAGAAATCACCTAGTAAATCCTTTTTCTTTTTCTACAGTTTCCAAATCATGGGGAAGAACTTCTGTTCCAAATGAATTAGTGCTTCATTGATTCTATCCCTAACTATTTCATTAGCAATTGGGAGAAAGTTGTACGTTTGAATTTGAGATTCAAGATTTGTAGAGTAAAACTATATGTATTTTTAAGTGTATTTGTTTTTGTGATTTAGCCGTTTTTTAAAGTGTCTTCAAATAGTTTTTTTTTTTTTTGGAAAAACATTAAATGTATTTGAAGTTTTTTTCAATGATTTTAATATAATAATATTAAAAATACTTAAAAAAATAACATTCATCACATTATCATACAGAAGACATCCCTCCGAGTCCAACCAAGGCAGAGTTTTCATTGACCAGCTAGTGGTTGAATTTCGAACCTAGTAAGAGGAAGTGGCTTGGGGGGGTGGGTGGGTGGGCAGAATTTTCATTGACTAGCTAGTGGTTGAATTTCGAACCTAGTAAAGAAGTAATAGGAAGTGGCTGTGGAAGGTGTTTTGCTTTGAAGTGGGGGAGCCTTTTAGCATATTTGCAGAGCTCGATGCATGGAAGTCCATTCTTTTTCATGATTAATGGGGTTGAAGTGGATCTGCTCTCAGGTAAGTAAAGCTTCAAAAAAGTTCATCAGTAAGGCATTGGATTTTCCACTTTATGAAAAAGATCATGCCAATCATGCCAATCGGTGCTGGTCAGACGAACAGGATCACTATCTAATCTATCATTCTTTAACATAGTATTAATTTGCCATTTCCATTTCTGTCTCCTAATCCATGTTTTTCTTTTCTACTTAAGCTATGTGTCCGATTTGTTAATTTGAGATCCATAATTCTGACTGTTAATTGCTAAGGCTTCTGTTGGATGTTGCCTTGTAACCAGTGCAAAAATTCTAAATTTATAGTCAAGGGTTCTTCTTCTTCTTCTTCTTCTTTATATATATATTTATATTTTTTTAAATTGAGGTTATTATTTAATATTATATTAGAGATTAAATGATTAGATAATTACGGGTTCTAATTCTACTATCCTTATTTTCATTAATTAAAAGTATTAAAAAAATAGGAGTTAATGTGAACGTGTGAAAATTAGCTTAATATTCTCTTAGGTTTTTAATAGTTATTTGACATGATATGTTTGATAGGAGAGTAAAAACGATGGAAAACTACCCTTATAATTTTTCACCCCAACTTGTATTTTTGGTATAAATTTGAAGGGAAATTTTCCAAGCAGGCCAAAGTCTAACTATATAAAAAGAGTTAATTAATGTTAACCTTGCGAAGAGAGAGAGAAAGAAATTTTCAGGGAGAATTTTTTTTTAGATATTTTTGTGTCCTTCCCTCTTTTTTTCTATTTTTTTTATTTTTCCTTTCATTTTAGTCCACAAATATATGTTATTTAATTTTTTATAATTATATTTTTCTAAAAAATGATTTTATATTTATTGAAACTCACTATTATTCATGATTTTACTATCTCAAACCAAACATTTGTAACACTTTATCCCTTAACCTTTTCTTACATCCTCAACACTTAATTCACCCTTAAATATGGCTCTTTCAACATTTTATTTCCAAAAGTTTCACCTCGTAGTATCAAATATAACTTTAGTTAACCATCTAGGTGGTGGTCCAGTGGTAAGAGTTTGGAACCAAGAGGTTTGCTCCCTCTGTGGTTTCAGGTTCAAGCCATGTGGTTGTTCATATGATGGCCACTGGAGGCTTACATGGTCGTTAACTTCAGGGCTCGTGGGATTAGTCGAGGTACGCGCAAGCTGGCCCAAACACCCATGTTAAACTAAAAAAAAATATAACTTTAGTTCGAAAAGATATGTAACCAACAACTCAGTGCTTAAAGTCAATTTTTTATTTTTTGGAATATTGCTTCTTAATTTTCAAATTATGTGATGAGTAAAAGAAGGTTTAAAAGATTGAAAATGCAAACTTAAGGGGTTGGATTGATAGTCAACGAATTTGTTTTTTTTTAAAAAAAATTATTGGTTGATCACACCTTAAAACCAACACAAAATAAAATTATTAAGTTTTTTTAAACATATCAAATCAATATAAATTTATAATCATATGAGAAATAAACTCGATACCCATTGATTAGTTTCATACTACCTCTTGATATTAAAAAAAAAAGAAATGGGAAAATTTCAATAGTATAAGTGTTAGAAAATAATATAAATCATATCTTGGGACCTCACCTAACAGTTTAAACTTTTAAGTCGAGATAGTTCTTTGACATGGTATCAGAGCCTTGATGACCAAGCGGTCACGAGTTCGAATCTCATCATCCTCATTTATTTAATAAAAATTAAGCACAAGGTAAAGTGGACATGTGCAAGTTTCAAGTCCAAAGGGCTTTCACTTGAGGAGGTGTGTTAGAGAATAATATAAATCATATCTTGGGACCTCACCTAACAGCTTAAGCTTTTAGGTTGAGATGGTTCTTTAACAATAAAATCTTATAAACTTTCAATTTCGATTAACAAGTGTACAAGCTAGGAAGAGAACCAAAAACACAAGAAGATATGGACATGTCCACACCTTCCTTTCTTGAAAAGTTAGAAGAAAATAAGACATGAGAGATTATATGTTTGTCGATGCCCTTATTTTATATATATATATATATATTTTTTTAATATAGCATGTAAAAATCATCAAAAACACCTAAAAAATCAATTTAATAATTTTTCAAACAAAAAATAATTTATAAAACATTTTGAAAAGCGGGTTTAACCATATTACAAACTAACAATTCCTCGAACAAAAACTACCATTAAAATGCCAGCTAGAGAGAAAAACTTCACCAGGAAGAGTTGAATCATCATGCACGATTAGTGCAATTAGGTCCTCATGCAGAGTTTTGTTGGGGAACACAATGACCTTAATTCGAAATGAGAATTTGATGCGATCCTGGCTACAAGAGTGGCAGACAAGGGTTGACAGGAGAAAGTTTTTACCATGTGTAACTCTCTTCGATCCTCTGGTCAAAACCAAAAAACGATGTCAACCTAGCTATTTGCTGCTCGTATAATTTAATTGCTAATTATTTTCATGAGTAAAGGAGTCGCGTTTGTGCTGCGGCCATGCATCAATCATTATGACTCTCTACCATCCTTAACTTTTGATGCATGCGGTGTGCCTCTCATGCAATTATGATTATCTCAAGTAGGTCATCGGCAATATTTTAATGCTGTTAATTTGTGTCGAAACCATCAAATGCAAGCATTGATTTTGTTCTGGGCTAGCTGGAGATCTTACAGGTTATGACAATTTTATCTGTGTTGGTATTTTTTGTATGCGCGAAGGAGATTCGTACGTGTATCCAAGTCAAGAACAGGAATGCTTTCTGAAAAAATAATGTCATCGGAGTCGAGGGATTTTAGTGCTGAAAACTTGCCATAAGGTTACTTCTAAGTTCTGACGCAAGAGCATTGCTATAAGATGACTAGTATTAGTGGGTTGGTAGAGTGATTCTTCTATTTATGATTTGACTTGAATTAAATTACTCAGTTATTTTTTTATTTGATTTGATCTGATTTGATTTTTTTAAAAGATTTCAAATGATTTCTATTTAAATTCTTATTATTTTTTCTAAAACAATATTATTTTTTAAAAAAAAATATTTGAAATTCTTTAAAATATTTTTCTTTTTATTTTTAACAGTAAGATATTAAAACTATAATAAAATACTAAAAATTATTAATTTAATAAGTTTTCAAGTTTGAGGTGCACCGAAAAGCATCATGCTCCAGAAATCTATCCTGGTTTTAGAACTCCGGCAAGAGCCTGAGAGGTTGACCCCTTTTATTGGGAAACTGAAAAGATTGCAGAGAGAGTATCATGAGAGAGCGATGCGTGGAGAATATTGAATAGAGCTAAAGAAGAGTAGTGATGATGATTGAGGATCGAAATGGGGGTTTTGTTTTTCATCTTTACAATTTTCAATTAATGACAGATTTTCACACCACTGCAGTGTGCATCGCATGGCAGAAAGAGAGAGGAGAGAAGAGAGAACTGTCTGGTCTTGCGGGGGAAAAAAAGAAGAAAGTAAAAACATCTCAGATCGCGTTTAGTGATTTTTTTTTAAGAATTTTTTAAAAAATTATTTTAATATACTAATATAAAAAGTAATTTTTCAAGAGTAAAAAATATATATTATTTTTATATATTTATAACAAAAACAAAATACTTAGGAAAACAATTACACCAGCAAACACTGGCGATGTGTGGGGAAGCTGTGTTTTTTAGAGTTTCAAAACACAAATGATGAGGTCGATGACGATGGGTGTGATTATGATAGGTGAGAGCATCTTGCCAGCTCTCTTGTCATGTGACTGCTCTCTCTCAAATCTACTAGAAAACATACCCCAGCATCAGGTAGTGTACACACGGCATTGCGCCATGCAACCATGCTAGTGATAGCCATTATTACCAGTCTAAAGTGGTGAATTCTCTAATGCTGCTGTGTTTTGAACCCAAAAAAAAAAAAAAAAACCTTGGTTAAAGTGATATAGACGTTAATATAAAAATTAATTTGTTTATAAATGAATGTATGTTATTTCAACAAAAAAAAAAAAGATTGTTTTCGTTAAACACTAATTTAAATATTTTTCATATAAAATTTTATAATAAAAATAAGCGAAGATCATGTCCCGTTTATTCATTGCTTTTGTTTTTTCCACTACGAGACAGCCAGCAAGTGCTAACCAACGTCTTCTCCATGTAAAGTCTCTCCCCATTAATACCAGACATTATCTGCGTGCAGCTGTGGCTTTATGCCTTGACGAGCTCGTGCTTTATGTCCATACACCGTATATTGCTTCTCTTGTCTATCCTCAAATTCGTCTACGGATTACGATTTTAATCTCAATTAAGTGTCTACAAGAATGTTTCATCTCGATTGGATTTCCAAATCATATGAGAATTCTCGATTGGATTTTCCCACCAATTTATGAAATTAAGAACCAGGCCTGGCTCCCTACAAAATCCATCAACAACAGAGGTGAAGGAGGATGTCGATTGAGAATTTGATTAAACTTAGGGACCTGATGGAAACAGAAAGTTGTTTACGGACTAACTAAATCGAGAATGCTTATGTAGTTTAGGGACTGATTCGAGGTTTGCCTTTCTTTTCTTCCTAGCGGATCATCGTGGGACAACTTTACACATTATTGTGCAAGTGCACCTTTGTCCAAAAAGCTTTTGCTAGCTTTATTTAAATGTTAATGGTGTTTAGACTTTGTTTACTTCGCACAAAGCTTTGCAAAGCTTAATAAACAAGTCAATGCAATGATCAGTGTCTTGCACAATCTCATGCCTGCCTCACAATAACACTCGTATAACCATCGGTTTCTTCTTCTCTATTGTCCACAGTTTTCTGATTTTGTGGTCCAGAGAAGGTCCGCAGGACCCACTACAACAGGTAGCCATCAAGGCTCGAAGCCTTCGGCCCAGGAAGCCCATCTGGTGGGCTGGTTTACACACCAATCGACCTAAGGCCGTGGGTGTGGCTTGGTAGTTGGTAATATGTAGCCAGTAAGGCTCACATCTTTCATAAACACAAAAGTATAAACTACAACTAAACAAAAATATTTGGTGGTGCTAAAAACTTAAACTAATAATTTTCGGTGTCATGAAGCACTTTGGATGTAACAAGTGAACTGCAGAAAGGAAAATAAAAGGAACGCAGCTACTATATATATATATATATATATTGGCAATGGACGACATGCTTCAAAGCACTGGATTTTATTTTTATTAGTACAGTGATTTCCAATGCGAAAAGGGCATCACTCATCCACTATTTGTACTATTTTGGTAGCTGTAGAAGTGGCCTCTCACCTCTGCCATACATTCTGCACCCATCCTCCCCGTAAAGAAAATAGCAGAACTGGGGGCAACTACTAGGGGTGGAAAGAGGAGGATTATTTTTGCCACACGGCATATCGGTGGCCAGAGGTTGCAAGCGTCCACTCCTTACCCGCTGGGCACCAGGAACCATCCCCAATCTTCATGCACACCTTCTCACCAATAATTGCAGAATAAAGGTTTGGCTGGGCCTCAAAAATCCTGATAGATGATCGGCTGTGGATATCTTGATGCTTCCGAATGTCAATCTGCGGATTTGGAGGAAGTTACAAAGGAGAAGACCTTCCCCGGGTGAAGAATTCAACAGACAGAAATTCACAATTTAACGTACCAATTTCACAATCTGCTCATGAATAGAATTACCCCAGTCATAGAAGTGATCGTAGAAAACTGTCGGCATCCCTGGATGTGTAAGCAAGTAAGCATAACCCTGCAGCAGACCATGGAACAAGAAGTCAGATCCAATAACTTCAACATCACTGTCCAAAATTCGAATTTCAGACCTATGGTTCAAAACAAGACAACGTTGTTGCACAGACAGCCCTAAACAAGAATATTAAGGATCAGCTATTGACTTCATTTAATAGAAAACTGAACGCGACAGCAGCCATAAAGGACATCAAAATTCTCCAGTTTTCTTTCCATCGAAACCCCTAACCTTTAAAACCAAACAACAAAAAAGAACTGATCAAATGGATCCATGTTAACACAGGTTGTCTTCACTGTCCAGTTTAAATCATGGGGAACACAGATCATTCAGCTTATTCAACAAATTTGCATATTGAACATAAGTCGACGTACCTCCATAATATGATCCGAAGGGAAAGGCCAATGAGCCTGCATCAATGAAATGATCAGAAAGATATTACTTCCTATTTGAAAAAAAGAAGAAAAAATCTTGATCACTGATACTGCACAATTATCAACTTGCATTTGAAGGTGATAAATAGATTGGATTAGGATGGGTGGGAGTGTGTGTGTTTGGGGGGGGGGGGGTGCCCAGCAGCCTATCTCATATGCTAATCAGTACTTTCTACAACCTTTACAAATCATCAATGGTGGGGAAACTCAAGTTCTAGCACAAATTAGGTTTAAGTTGCTCGGCTTAATATATCAGGACCGCAAGACCATAGAACTGCCCAGCAGAAGCAAAGAACGAAAAACAAGGAGAGACCATCTGTCTATTCTTTCAATGATAATAGAAAAATATTGGATACCTGTGTTGAGCCTGTGTCATGGTTATCAATGAATGTGACAGCCCTCGAGGGCCACCATCCCAATACACCTGGTGGCTTTCCTTGCGGGTCACGCAGACGCCAGAATTGCCCCTTTACAGCTTCCTTCATTGAAAATCAGGAATTGGTATGACCAGAAAAGTGATGTAACCATAGAAGAATATAGCTTCTTATGCCACCTTATTATATTGAACACTACCCATTCGATGAAGACTTATTTTATATCAAACGAAAGAGGCTCACAACTAAAATATAAAATTTTTGCAGTTGTCCTAGCATCATCCAAAAATTAGCCTGATAAATTAGTTAGTCGGTTCCATCAAGTCAAGAAATAATCAAAGAAAAATGTTCAGTGATATGATATCCCTCGAAGTACCTGAAGAATTCCCTTTGTTGTGAAGTCAAATGCAGCTGAGAGCTGGCCTGTTAAATCAATCCAATTGACTATCCGCTGCCTATGGCTGTCTGATGGAGGAATTTACAGAACAATGTTAAGCATAAAAGTACCCACAGGCATCACGATCAACAAAGCAGCATTTTAAAGTCCTATTCAAGATTTTTAATGAAGACATGTTTATAATAGGAAAGTGCAAATAACATAAGTGTAAATTGAAATCAAGAATTGACGAACAAAACCTGAGAGTATGAAAAGAGGCAATAAGGAGAAGAGGGGAAAAGTGGGACATGGAAACAGTGAGTAATCCCCAGACACCAAAAGCTATGCAAGCAAACCTTTATTAATTACAGGTGTGACATTCCCCTAGCTAATCCAGACCCCAAAATATTATGGAAAGAGAGTACTCCTATCTTTAGGTGGCATGGCTGAGAGTATGCCAATGAGTAAGGATGCAGGATATATTTAGAAGTAATACCTTGGTTGTATTCCAAAAAATGGCCATTGTAATTGCAAGAATCCCAGTACTCTCCAACTGAAAATATGGGCTTCGCTCCTTCAATGTATTCTTTCACATATTTTGGAGAATAACTAAATTGCAGATTGTGGAGATGTAAGTGATGAATGCAAAAATAAAACTATCAGAACAAAAAAATACACTGCCAGTGCAAAAAGATGTTTACCCTCTTGCAAAATCAAAACGGAAATCCTGAAAGCCAACATTCTTACGTAACCACTGCAGCCATGCAGTTATGTCTTTTCGAACAAAATGTTGAGTATGGTCAATATTTGGAACCCCATTGAAGTTGTCACCAGTGCTTCGATTACCCTGGAAAGCAGCAATAACAGGTCAGCAATCCGTGTCTGAGACTCTGTATCCCATCTTAGTATCAAGGAATCAATGGTCAGATCATATTAAGATGCAAGCCTATTTACCCTATTTATCATTCCTATTCATATAGGATCACCTGCATAAACTTCCCCCAAACTCCACACACACACACACTGTCCACGCACATGAAACTAAACTTACCAATCCACCAGTACAAGATGTAACAGCACGTTCATCCCACGATAATGGAACTCCATCATAACGATTGTACATTCCACCGTGCCCTTGCGTTGTTCCAACCCGGTGATTGATAACAATGTCAGCCATTGCTCTAACATTGTACTGCTTCATCTTTTCAAGTAAAGCCTTTAAGAGTTGCTCGGAACCATATGAAGAGTTGAGGTTATAAAGGTTCTGTGGAAGATAACCTGTAAGAACAAAGAGTACAATTAAAAACGAAGATCACCCCTTTCTTAGGCACATAAACAAAATCATAATCAGCCTCAAATATAACAACTTTATCCCTCTAACCTTCGGGTGCGAAGGAGTTAGTAGGCGGCGGCAACCATGCTGTGGTAAACCCAGATTTCGCAATATCAGCAACTTTCTTCTCCAATTTTCTCCACCAGTCATGCTTATGTGACTCCCAGTTAAAAGCCTGTTTAGCAAAGTTTCAATCAAATCTAGAAACTCCACTCCTGCCCATCGACTAAAGCAGCCTAATTTGAAGTCTGGCATGAACAGTTTCTTTCAATATTTTTCTACCCAAAATTACCTGAAGAAGGATTTCTCTTCCGCTCCGCAGCACAGCTCCTAACCAAAAGTAATTAACCCCGTCACAGTTCATAATTAATGAACAAAAACATCTAATTAGAGAGACAGTTACTGAAAGGAATGATAAGAGCAGCATACCATTATCAGTCTGCTGGTCGTTTCCCTGCATTTGTTAAAAAGAAAAAAAAAATTAACCAAGCTTCTAGCTTAAGCAAAGTGATTAGTGCCGGCTTATATTAAAAAAATTTCAAATTAAAATCATTTTTTTATATAAAAAAAATCAAATCAGGTACTTCTCAAGTCGTAAAGTTAATCAGATTTGATTTGACCGTCATGGGTGTTTGAGTGTAAAATAAAGATTACGGTTTAAAAGATTTTTTATTTAAAAATATATTAAAATAGATTATTTTATTTTTTAAAAAATATTTTTATTATTATCATATTAAAATAATTGTAAAAAAATAATTAGAAAACACAATTTCAATAGCGATATCAAACGCTACCTTAATTTAAAATTTAATCGGGAGGTTCTGGGTTGACAAGTCATCACAGCCTAATCGGGTTTGATAACACAGTATTAAGGGCAGGAAAGTAAATAACAACAGTGAAAAGCAAGATACATACATTACTGTTGTAAACCATGTCGGCCCCCTAGGCTTCAATAATTCGACGCCGGATCGTATTATTTTGTTTTATCCAAGTAAAAATCCTGCAGTCACAATCACCTCTCGGTGTTCGTATTCAAGTGCGGAGAGAAAATAAGACATTGGAATAGTGAGAAAGGATTACCGAGCTAGAGGAAGCGATCGCAGCGTGATTTTGCTGGGGTGCATTTAGGGCTATAAATAGAAAATATAAGAGGAGAATTTAAGTGGGTGACTCCACTCGATTGGAATCAATCACTTGGTTGTCGTTCAATTGAGAAAAAGCAAATTCGATTACAGGAGAATTTAAAGATGGTTTCGAACATTACAGATTGCAAAGGGAAAAAGGAGCGGAGTGGAGAATTTAGGAAAAGGGTATCGGTTTTTTTGAAATGGGCGAGAGAAAGTAAGTCTGCCTTTATGTTTCAACGGTTTGTTTTTTTTTTTTTGTCGTTGGGATCGGCCAATCAGGGGGTATGGCATCTTGATGGGGGGAATGCTTGGACGGTTGTGATTTGAAGGCCGTGGTGTTGAGAGCACGTGCTGTTTTGGGAATGGGAGGGACTATGGTGATGTAACGGGAATGAGGAGGGCGCGTTTGCGCGGTTGCATATTTTGGCCGGTGAAGATGTTGACAACTGAGTTCTCTCTGATGGTCAATTTGATTTAAGTAGATATTTTTTTGTTTTTTTGTGCCATAAAATTACTCACAAATTATTTTTAATTTTTTTTTTAGAAAAGTAATAATGTGAAACAAAAAATAAAGGGAATGTAGGCAGAAGCCTAAAAAAAACAGAGAAGTCATCCTATCCTACTATAAGGGAGTTTGGTAACGTGGTTGTGGGTAAGGTTCATCTACAATCACATCAAATACTATTTGATTAAGAAGAAAAAATTGTTTTTTGATGGTAGGACCCATCAAAATGTCAGCCGAACCGCATGTCTATGAGAAGCAGCATTTTGTTGCTTCTCGTAGGGGAAAAAGCAAAACAGTAGTGGAGCCATGCTCCACTGTTCACGTGAACAGTTTTTTTTTTTTTTGAAAAACAGGGTGAAAAGTTTAGTTTTTTTTTCTTGAAAAACCAGTGCAGTTAATTGATTTCACTCGTATTGTTCACGTGAACATGAACAATATTGTTTTTTTAAAAAATTAGTTTAAGGCTAATTAAATTTACTCGTACTGTAATTTTAATTTTATTCCTGATAATATTTTACCTAATTTTATTGCACGCTCAAAAAATCATGAAAACTGTAGTTATTGTCGAACGAATTTTGTATGTAATGAAATTGTAAATTTTTTTAAAAAAATTGAGTTTTACTCGAAAAACTAGTATTTAATATTATTTAATAACACTACATAAATTAGAAGGATATCGCATGATGACGTAGCATTTGTGAAATTTGATCGCAATTCCAATTATGTTATTGCCGGATCCGACCCAGTTAAAAAAAATTCAGTTTTTATTTTTATTTTAATTGTGTTTTATTCAAAAAATTAGAAGGATATCGCTTGATGACGTAACAAAAAATTCAGTTTTTGTTGTTGCGTGCTTAAGAAACCATGAAAAATATAGTCATTGTTAGATAGATTTCGTATGTGATGACATTGCATATAGTTTAATGGAATAATAAAAAAAATTTGATATCAATATTATTTATTTCATGATGTAATAATAGTAGTTAAATCTATAATATTTAAATTAAAAATATTTTTTAATTATTTTATAACCTCAATTAGAAAAGCATTTTTTTAACCAAACACATTAAACTACTTTTTGTTCAACCTCAATTTCAACTACAGTTTTAACCAAACATGTATTTTTTCAACCCAACCTCAACTAAAAGTACTTTTTATAAAACAACTTTTTTAAAATCACAACCACAACAGCAACCACAATATCAAACACACTCTAAAAACAATTAGTCGTGTGGTGATTGTACTATTGACATTACACTGTAAATTGGAATAGTAAGTTTTTTTTATATAAATTTTTAATTTGATTGAACCTTTTTCTTTACATAATTGAGTCGTCTTGGGTCTAAATTAATTGTTGATCACATTTTTTTTTTAAAGAGAAGATGATATTGAAACACAAAGTAACATAGTGAAAAACACAAAGAAAATAAGTGGTAACTTCGAATCTCAACCAAAAAAAAATAATTTGGTCTCTTATCTTTTTCAATTCATAAGTGATTGGTTCTTTTAGTTGTAATAAAATTAATTTTAGTATCAAAATTTATTTTTCTTATTTTTTAATCATTTTTTTATGAGAAGATAAAAGATACTGTTGGAATTCGACGTATAAAGAAAGTCATTGTTAACACCTATTTAAATTTTCAAAATAGTTGAAATCGGTATCAACGAGATATTTTCAGCGTGGGGAGTCTCACAATGATTGCTTTTAGCCTCGATATTGCATAAGAACCATATATAAGTCGAGAATGAAAAATTTTATCCGGATTGATTTTGTGATTTGGACCTTTTTTTTTTTGTTTTTTAAGTTGATATGTTTGTTGTTGATGTTTTAAAAGTGTTTGTAGAGTATTTTCAGATAAAAAATAAGTTTTTGAGTAAAAAACCAATAGGCCCAATTTTTCAGGCGACACAATGGTGCTCAAATTCTAGGATGGCAAATAACATGTCGTGTGCCACAACATGTGATGTGTTATCTGTTTATTTTTTATTAAAAAAAATATGGGTGAACGATAAGTAATTTGCCTCTTTAAAATGAGAAAAAAATTTACAAGCCTAGATGCACGGGCTTAGGCTCGAAGACTCACACACCTAGGCTTTTCCTTTCATAAGCTCACACTGTAAGGTTGTTTTTTAAGCTTTTTTTTTTAGTATATTTAAGTTAAATATAGATTTATAACCTAGTTTTATTCAAAATCTACAACGTAACGCATACCAATAAACTAGTTTTATTCAAAAGTTGTGTTGTGTTTAGAGGTTAGGGTCATTTTAATTCTTAATCAAACCTTTTTTCATAGCTATCTTTATATTGTTTTTGCCTTAATGCTCATTTAGTTATTATAGTTTATGTTTTTCAAATTATTTTTTGTTTATATCAATTGATATTTTCATTTGTTTTATTATGGTTTTGAAGTATTGATATAAAAAATAAAAACATAATTCTAAAATAACATCATTTTAATATAATTTTATTAAAAAATTACTTTAAATAAAACATCACAAATTATATTATCAAATACACAATTAGTTACAACTGCAAATAAAGAGTACCTGCATGCACAAAACTAGAACAGAGAGAGAGAGAGAATGAGAGCTAATAGCTTCCAAAATGTCTTGATTGACCGGACTGCTCCTTGAGAGTAAAGTTCATGCTACGCTAATGAGCACAGACAATCGCAGGAACATCATCGATAAAACCATTGGAAGGAGATTTGGATCATTTCCAGGAACAAAAATGCTAGGTTTTTCACTCCCATGAACAAATCCAACAAATTCTACTGCAGCGACGGGTGGGATTTGTTCCTGTCTATGCAATAAGTTCAGATTGTATCCTTGGTGTGTCTGTCTCAGTACATGAGACACCTCAATAGTTTCTGGCCTTATATATGGACAAAAACCTCTACCAAGAGCTTCTCTAACTCCCTTAATTGGGAAGATGTCGTTGCTGTATAAAAGCCAACATTATTTCAGTTTTTTTTTTAATTACTGGAGTTAACTTGACGAGGTTAAATTTGACCAGGTTATCCGAATCTTGGATCAACCTCTTAAATTGCCTGGATTTAGTTAAATTAATATCCAAAAGAATTAAACTTTAAATCAATCTACGAGGTAAACCAAATTTAATAACTATTTCTAGACAACACCAACAAGGTGATAAACTCCCAAGTCCCAAGGCTCAACTGAAACTTTTGGATTGACCAGAATGTCCGAATACCATACCTTATGCTGACGTGGAGCGAACTACTGGTTTTATTGATCAACGACAGATACAGCTCCTTAACTAAGGAACAAGGATCATTCCTGTCGAGCCTGCCGCACAGGAACGTACCCTCTTAAACAATGTATCGTAGGGTTTTATCAGGGGATACAAAGCAAGCAATGCTAACACTTTAATGGATTCCTTTATCAATTTTTAAACCAAAAAATGGAAACCCCAGCTTCAAAAACCAAAGTATCACCGCCACCACAGCAAGAACCAGACCTCAAAAAGCCCAAAATGTCCACTACGACCTCTGACGACGAAGACGCCGCCACCATGACCCCTGGTGGCGACACAACCACCAAAAAGCAAAGATACAAGCGCCGCAAAATCGCAATATTCTTCGCGTACTGTGGCGTTGGCTATCAAGGTATGCAGAAAAATCCAGGTGCCAAAACCATCGAAGGGGACCTTGAAGAAGCCCTCTTTCACGCCGGTGCTGTCCCTGAACAGGACCGCGGCATCCCCAAGCGTTATGATTGGGCCCGCTCAGCTCGCACTGACAAGGGCGTGAGCGCTGTGGGTCAGGTAGTCTCGGGCCGGTTCTACATCGACCCGCCTGGACTTGTGGAACGCTTGCATTCGAATCTTTCTCCTCAGTTTAGGATTTTTGGCTACAAGAGAGTGACGGGATCGTTTAATGCTAAGAAGTTCTGTGATCGGAGGAGGTATGTGTATTTAATTCCTGTTTTTGCTCTTGATCCGTGTTCCCATCGTGACAGGGAGAGTGTTTTAGCTAGTTTACGGTCTGGTAGTGAGCTTATTAAGTGTTTGGAGTGTTCAGAGAGAGGGCGTAAGGTTGCTGGCGCTGTAGGCAAGCGCAGCTTTGAATTAGCAGACAATTCGTCGAACGATAAAGATGCTTCTGTTAAATCTGAAATTAAAGAGGAGGTTGGTGTGCTTTTGGATAATGGGCTTGAGGATATTAGGAATTCTGAAACTGTAAATGAAACTAAGATCTTTCAAAATGACGGTAGCGGATCAAAATCTGTAATGCCTGAATCAGTCATTTCATCAAACAGTGAAGATGCTAATGTCAATCCTGAAAGCAAAGACGAAATAATAGTTTCCGTGGAGAATGGTGATGATGAGAAGACAAAATCCAAAGAGGAAATGGTGAAGGGAAGTAGTTTTTGTTACGGAGAGAAGGAGAAGGAGAGGTTCAATCGAATACTGGGTTATTACGTGGGGAGTCATAACTTTCATAATTTTACAACCAGAACTAAGGCTGAAGACCCCTCTGCTCGACGCTATATTGTTTCGTTTGAAGCTAAGACCACAGTTAATGTTGAAGGCATTGAGTTTGTGAAGTGTGAGGTTGTAGGTCAGAGTTTCATGCTTCATCAGATACGGAAGATGATAGGGGTTGCTGTGGCAATTATGAGGAACTGTGCACCTGAGTCGTTGATACAAACTGCTCTACAAAAGTGAGGACCAATATCTACTGTTTTTTTTTCCCTTCCTCCTGTAATGGGTTGCATTCCAATGTCAATCGTGTTTTTCTCTAATCCATGTTTTACCAAAATTTACAGGGATGTTAACATCAATGTGCCTACAGCTCCTGAAGTTGGGTTATACTTGGATGAGTGCTTTTTCACATCCTATAACCAGAAATGGAAAGACAGCCACGAAGAAATTTCTATGAAAGATTATGAAGAAGAGGCAGAGGACTTCAAGATGAAGCACATATACTCACACATTGCAACGACAGAACACAAGGAAGGATCAGTGGCTCTGTGGTTACATTCTCTCAACCACCGAAACTATCCTGATCTTCGTGTTAGCAACACTGTAGATAACAACAACAGTGAAGATAATAACAATGGCAAGGAAAGCACTGGATTTGAAAACACGGCTCCATGTACATCTCTGTGAAACTGATTACTCAGAAACTGTTTGCTTGTTTTGGAATTATTGCAGCTGGGTTTAGGTTATCCTTTTTTCCCTTGCAAGTTATTCTATTTAAATTTTGCTGATTAATTCTTGGCGTTTGCTTTCTGAAGCAACTTAGAGGTCAATTAAAATATAATCTCCTGGGTTTAGCTGTTCAGCAATTGTGTATGGTAAGGGACCAAGGGTGCTTAAAAACTCGGTCTGCTGTTTTAGGTTTCCATTTTCTCTGGAGTTTTGCTGGTTCTAAACAGCAGTAGTTCAAGCAATATCTATTTGGTCGGGATATTTTTGGCACTCGTTGAGTTTGCGGGGGATTTTTGTAAGATTCGAGTTCACATCATAAAATAAGAAACTTACACCATGTTTTGCCTGATTAACCCGGTAGTTCTTTAAATTCTAAAAATATTAATTTAATACATTTAAAAAAAATAATTTGAAAAATAAATATATTTTCAAGTGAAAATTAATTTAAAAAATAAAAATTATGTCAATTTAAAGTTAATTCACTTGATTAACACAAGTTAATTTTCAATCTAGTTAAAATTTATTAATTTTATTTTGAAAATAAAATTATTATAATTTTTTTAAAAAATATTAATGAACTAGATCAACTTTCTATTAGTTTGACTCGGTTAGGATTAATAAACATGTGGATTATATTGAAAGACTTTAAATTATCAATACCAAATTGCAATATTCCAAATTTACCAAAGAAGAAACCCACCCCACCATTATAAGTTCGCTGACCTCTTTCTCCCCGTCCCCGGGAACCATTTAGCTTCTCCCTTGTAAAATGGCCGTAGACTGGACTCAACTCCCACCTGAATTAATCGAAATAATCTCGAAAAAAATCACAATCTACTCCGATTATCTCCATTTCCAAGCAGTCTGCCACGCATGGAAATCTTCGATCCCCAAGACACCCAACCACCTCCCTCCACAACTCCCATGGCTCCTGCTTCCTCAATCCCAATCAAACCAATCTTCCTACCGTGCTTTCTTCAATCTCTCCACCTACAAATTCCACTCCCTTAACCTCCCAGAAGCCTCTCATCGTAAAAAACACTGTGGTTCTTCTCATGGCTGGCTCATAATCCTAGACGATTCTCCTTCAATTCTTGTCATAAATCCCTTAACACGAAGAAAAATTCATTTGCCTGCGATATCTAGTTTTCCTAATGTTGTTAGCTTCGATTACGCCAATGTGGGGCGAGAGTATTTGCTTGTTAATCCGCAGGGAGAGCGTAATACAGCTAGCTTGAGGCAAATGAGAGATGGGTTTATAAAGAAAGTTGTTATGTCTTCAAGCCCTTTGGAAAAGAAGGGAGATTTCTTCGTGGCGATGGCAATTCTTTGTTCAACAGGTGATTTGGCTTACTGTAAAAATGGAGATGAATGTTGGAATATAGTAGAGAATTCGCGTTCTTTTAGTGAAGATGTTATTTATTTTAATGGATTATTTTATGCTGTCAATAAGGCTGGCCAAATTGTTGTATGTGATGTTAATGGCAATTCACCTAAGGTTTCGTTTATCGAAACCCCACGGCAAATTGGTGGTGATATGCAGTATTTGGTTAGTTCGGGAGATGGGTTGTTATTAGTTACAAGGTATTTGGATCTTGATGTTGAGTTTGATATTTTTATCTATAAAACAGCGAGGTTTGAAGTTTTTAAGCTAGACTTGAATGGACCAAGGTGGGAGAGGGTGACAAGTTTGGGTGATATGATGTTGTTCATTGGAGAGAATTCTTCGCTGGCGTTATCTGCTTCGGGTTTGTCAGGATGTATGGGGGACTGTATATATTACACTGATGATTACTCTGCAAATAATTATGATGGTCATATTGGAGAACATGATTTGGGCATTTTCAAATTATCGGATGGAAGCATTGAACCATTGCCTTGTTATCCGCGGAATTCTTATTCGCGGTTGCAATGGCCTCCACCACTTTGGATTTCGCCCAATCCATACTAATTCTGGATGCATGATGTAAGTACAAGTGTTTGTCTTGATTGTGTCAATGTAAAATGTGTAATTAGTTCCTCTGCTCGAATAGTTCCTTGCAGAAGAAGGGTGTTTTTCGCTGTAAATTATGACTCCATATGCTCATGACCTTATTTGTAACAGTGTGTGATTTCATCTCTTGGCTTGTTAATTCCAGGCTTCTATGAAGCTTAATTAATGATCTTACCTTGCATTGGTATGTTGCTATTCTTTCTATTAGTGTTCTGCCATGTTCTGTATTTAACAGATCTAGACCCGTTTTCAAAGATCATAGAAGGTATTACTGTATTATTGTGACAAATATGGACTTTTTTATGTAGATACCTTAAAACAGTTATTCGTGTATTTGATGCAAATGGGAAATGTGCATGGCTGGAAATATTCTTGTTTTCTTTCTAGGTATGGATGGCTTCTAGGTACACACACTATATGTTTTAGGTTAACAGCCCATTTCTACTTGGGCAAAGATGCAAGTGAAATACATCTTTAATTGCAATTTGACAAGTAATCATCCGTGTCTAGAAGTGATAATTGTAGATTGAAAATAAACATCTCCATTTGGTGTTCAATGAATGGACAATGCATCTAAGTGCTAAATGGGTCGACTTAAAATACTAGGATGGATATGCATTATCTTGTTTTCTCAATTGATTCCTGGATTTAGTGCCAGAATTTGTGGAAATCAGTCCGATTCTGCAGTTTTTGGATCATGGTATGTTGCTGGATAGATGATATGTGCCTGGCAGCTGGATGTGCTAGAGAGTTTGACATCTTACAGTTACAAACTTAACAATGCAAAACAGCCAAACTAAAATTCTTGCAAATTGGATCAGGGTCCTGTTACTACCAAAGTTCTTTGGCAGAAGAAGGTACATGTATCTAATTTTTTGTTTTTGCCCTTGATATGTGTTTGCACAGTGACGAGTTTTGGCTAATTTGGTGTTGTGGGTGAGCACAGTTTTGGATCGATTTCATTGTCCCCTACCAAGTGTTCTTACAGTTGTGTTTCTTTTTCAGTAAGCTTTCTACGATCGTCTGAATGTCTAAAGGTATTAAGTGTGGGAAGAAATAAGATCTTTTATTAAATATATTGATAGCTATCTATTCACTCACTTGATGCAACTGGTGAATGTGGGAAGGTGGGCCGTGGCATACCTTTTCTTGCCCACAAGTGATTTGTTGTTTATAACCATTATATGTTTTAGCTTGAATGGTTGCTCAACATGTTAGCGGAGACCTTGATTGTCGTATAGTTTCTTTAGCTATGTAGCTTTTCTTGGGAAAAGATGCTGAGTTTCTTTTCATTGGAATAAGGTGTGCTTTTGTGCATGTATGCCTGGAGGTCACTTTGTGGATCAAACGCTGTTTCTTGATTTGCGTTCTGTTACTGTACAGAAGAGTTAAGTCTTATTCCTGATGAGTGCCTGAAATCTTCTGCTTCCTTGTAATATATAGAAATATCTAACCCAAACCTAGGCCTATTACCTCTTATTCTGTCTCGTCTTTCTCCCTTGCCATCTGTTTGGCTGCTGGGAGAAGAGAAAGAGGTGTGGGGTGGGGGTTTAGAGTTTAGGTTTCATAACTTTTATTCTGCATTTCTCATCTCAACTAAGCTAATGGATTGTCCTCTAATAATAAAAAAAAAAGGAAAAAAAAAGTAACGAATTGGATGAGTAGAAATTAGATATACAAAGAAAAAGGAGAAAAAGCAGAGTCGGTATTTAATTTTTCTGGATAGACTAAGATCGTTTCAATTATGGTAGCAAAATAGTTGTCTTCATCCCCTAATTCATACCCGGAAAAGTTTGACTTTAATAGAACACCGACAAAAAAAGAATTGGATTAACTGCAAAAATAGCATTGAGTGATTCCTCTCTAAGAAGTACAATGACTCTGGATCGTCCACAAGGGTCTGCTGCATGCTTTAGGGTGACTGCTCTCTAATCCGTAACCATATTTGATTTCTGGAAAAATTCATGGGGAAGCAGTATACCTGGAAAGCGTTTTCCAGCATGAGCTTCAGTTTGCTTGGGAGCTTCGACTAGTTCAACGTTATTTTCTTTCTTGAATAATTGATGCAGGAGCAGTGGAGCAGGAGGGCATTCTTCAACTTTCTTTTCGGTTTGTTTGTGAGCTTCCACTGATTCCCAGTTATTTGCTTTCTTTAATACCTGGTGTGGGAGCGATGGAGCATTCGCGTGTTCTTCAACTTGAGCTTCAGTTTGTTTGTGATCTTCAACAGACTCACAGTTACTTGCTTCCTCAAACAGTTGGCGTGGGAGCAGTAGAGTGCTAATCCATTCTTCAAGTTGAGCTTTAGTAAATTCGTGAGTTTCAACTGATTCACAGTTTTTTCCCGACTTGCATGGTTTTGTTGGGAGCGGTACTGTGGCTTTGCCTTCTTCAACTTGAGCTTCAGTTTGTTTGTGATTGTGAGCTTCAACAGATTCACAGTTACTTGCTTTCTCGAACAGTTGATGTGGGAGCAGTACCTTGCCATCGCTTTCTTCAAGTAGAGATTCAGTAAATTCGCGAGGTTCAACTGATTCATAGTGATCTTCCATCTTGCATGGTTGGGGTGGTAGCAGTACAGTGTCATCGCCTACTTCAACTTGAGCTACGGTTAGTTTATGATTACTTGCCTTGTTGAATAACTTCTGGGGTGGCAGTAGCTTAACCATAACACTGTCTTCTGCAGGTAGTTCAAGATTACTTTTGTTGCAGAAACATTCATCAGAGATCAGTGGTAAGGCTAAGAAATTCCCCATTGTAGCCACTGATTTCTCGGGAATACGAAGTCTTGAAAGAAAACTAGGAGAATTCTTGAAACAACGCTCACCCAGAATTTGTTGTGCAAGACTCGCAGCCAGGGTTCCTATATTTATAGATTTCCTGTGACAACAACGTATCCCCATTTCATACGGATTTCGCCAGTCCCTTCCGCCTGCGGATTAATCTCTGAGACTGGACAGGCTAGCAGTAGCATTTCGGCCCAAGTTCGGAAGCCCTTTAGTATTGGACTTCCTTTCTCCTGTTCTGCAACTTGTGGGGATTTTGGGTTCTGAATCTTTCTTTTTCGGTATATGGACTTCGTGTTTGCAACGGCCTGCTTTCCACCTAATTTGCTACTGATATATATATATATATTGCTTTCACTCAAAATCCGTTATATCTGATACTAAAAAAAAAAGTAACTTAAACAAATTAATTTTTTTTTTATGATTCTTAAAAATTAACATAAATTAAAAAAAAAAAAGGGTAATTCACTTTTACCCTTTTCACAAATCATTGTTCATTGGAACAATTATTATTATTAATTTAATTAATTTTAATTTTAATTTTATTCTTCAATATTATATTTGTTATGAATTAAGTTTTATAGCTTGTTTTAATTTAATTTTTATGAAGTCAATTTATTCTTATAATCAGGGTCACGAGTTTTACAAAATAATCCGGTTGACTCAAGTTTTTTATTTTATTTTTAATTGAATATTTTTTTTAGTTTTGTTATTTAATATTGGGTTGATTAAAATTGAGTTTTATAATATGTTTCATTTTTCTTATAGAGTTATCTCGGTTTCACGGGTTTGAAAGTTTAACTTAAGTTGATTCAAAAAAATTTTTAAATGATTTTTTTTTAATTTTATCTTTTAATTTTCGGTTGATTAGGAATTATGATTCATACTTGATTTCTGATTTACTTTCTACAAGGTTATTACAATCCCATGACTTGGGTCACAGGGTAGTTCGATTGACTCGAGATTTTCTTTAATTAATGTTTTTTTAATTGCATCATTCAACACCGAGTTAATCAAAAAAATTAAACTTTGTAACTTGTTTAGATTTTCTTTTAATGAGGTTATTACCGTCTCATAATCTAGATTGACTCGAGTTAATTTTTTATCATTTTTTATTGAATCTTGTTTTCAATTTTATATTTTAATATTTGATTGATTGTGAATTAAATATTATAATTATTTTTTTACTTTTCACGAGGTTATCATAGTCTTGTGATCCTAAATACAAATTCAACATGTTAATTTTATAAATCATTATTTGATTTAAATTTTATTGAAATGATTTTTACGTTCAGATTATTTTTTTTTGATACGCAACACAACGCATACCACTGATCCAGTATCTTCCATTCAGCTTCTAGGTATTGTCAAAGCAATCTTAATAACATGTCAATAATGTTGGTCCCAAAATTCAAACAAGAGACCTTTTGAATTGAACATTTATAATGACTTGAAAGCAACTGGTAAAGTGACAATATTTATTGTAAAAAATCCCCCTTTGTAGCCCATATTCGTTGAATTTGACTGAATAAAGAAGGCAAATTTACTGATATATGTAATTTGTATTGCACTGATTGGTCATGCGGTGGTTAAAAGCAGAATGGACTTCTTCAACTTTCCCTTTCAAAACTATAATCATTATATCGATCCAAGAAGTGACCACAGAAGGACCCCATCCGAGGAAAAAACAATCGGATCATTAAATCTTCGAGTCTATTTATTTATTATAACGTCATCCCAAGTTATTTTTATTAAAATATCATTTTTTTCACTCGATGATATTAATCCAGCCGAATTTGACAACATCAATCATATCACTAAATATACAGCTCTCGACTGTATCAACCGTATCATTAAATTGAGGTAATATTACTACAAACTCGAGCCGAATTAGAATTACTTTTTTAATCATAGATTTTCTGAATTCAAGCCAAAGACACTCTATGGGCTAAGCATCTACTGGGCCTAAACTAACTCACCACCTTATCCTTTTCCATAGAGTCAACTTCATTAGCTCATCTTGCCAAGAACACAGCACCCTATCTACAAAGTGTACAGACTACAGAAACCTCCTAAAAGCCAGAACGAATACGACATTCCACCCCTATTTTTTATACAGAGAAAGAAAGGCCAAACACATCCTATACTACGCAATGCATCGCATTGAATACAATGAAAGTGGATTATTATCCATTGATGGCCCACCGTAGACTCTAGGATGATCACTCTCTAATCCATAATCCATCATCGGACGGTACTCCAGCTCTTCGTCGTGATCATAAGCGAATTCCGGTATCCCAATCTCATTCCTCCTCACATGGTCCCACAAAAACTCCATCCTCGTCACGTATTTCAGCTTCGAGTATAACCTGTTAAGAGTTGAGACAACAAAAATTAACCCAACAATTAACACCTACCAACCACTAATTAATTACATCCCAGATTTAATCACTGAGTGGAGGTTGGTCGAGAGGGCTCGAATGGGACCCCAAAAGGGCATGAATCTTACCCTCCACTGAAGAGAAAACGACCAAAGGTGGCAAGGAAGAGTCTGGCTTGGAGTCCCGGATGCAAAAAGTAAACAGATTCAAGATGACTCTTGACGTTCATTGGAATATCATCATAAATAGATCGAAGGGTTGAAATCCCAGGGAAATTCTCACTCCTTTGAACATCTGTGTGTACATACACCACAGAAAATGCCTTCTCTTCTAATTTTGGATATATTTTCTCCTCCAGGTATTTCTTCAACACCTCACTGCTCACCGCTCGAGCTAAAACCACAAGAGAAAAAAGCTACTTGGTCTTGAACAATCAAAACAACAAAAATAAAGAACACATCTTTATTAGGTAAACAAGAACTGCTTACCAGGGAAGAGTTTGCCAATGATGAGAAGAACCTTACGGCCATGTTTATCACGGCCTTGAATCTTGAAAACACCAAGTTTTTCTAGGAGATTTTCTTGCTCAGAACGCGTGAGAGTTGAAGGCGAAGCCATGAGGAAGTTTCTTTCTTGGTTCGAGAGGGAAGGCGTAGCGATAAAGAGAAAGGGCAAGGAAAGTTTATATCGGGTAAAAAATTCAAGGTGGGGACTTATCCGTAATTGTTGGCATTATGGGAAGACTCACAGAAAGTGGGAATATTCTATAGCATCTTCCCATATTTGCATTGGGATTGAACCGAGCCTGACTTGGCTCGGTCACGTATGACTGACACGTATGGAACCCTTTCGGGCACATCTGCGTTTTGGATGGGTCATGTGGTCCGGTTAACCAAGACATGTTTTGTGTGGTTAAGAGGGTGTTAGGACCATGATTAACAGATGTGTCAAGCATGAACTTGAGGGATCTCAACTTTATTAGTGTGACAAACCAACTATGTGTGAAGGGGGCAAGGATTTAGATGGATTTCTTTGTTTTTTTAACAGCACATTGTATTGAGTTGAAGATTCTAAGATGAAGTAGCCACGAATAGGACGAGCCACTTTAGCCTTTTTATGGTATGTTGTTATTCCTTTCTCCTCTTGTCATAGTTCGAATTTTTTGCATAAGATTTTGTATGTCAAAATTCAAGATTATTTTTAGTGAATATCTAAATTATAATTATAAAACTCGTAGTACCCAGACTGGTTAACACATGACTTAGTTAACATAAAGATTAAATTGAAAATATATATATATAAATATTAGTTGACCCGATGACATAGTCAAAGCCCGACCATCAATTTATTATTATCTTTTTAAAAAAATCACAATAATATTGTTTTAATTTCTTAGAAAAAATTGAACCAAAAATATTTTTGGATTTAATAATTATGCCAAGAAATATGTGAATTCTGTATATTTTTTAATGTTTAATTTTTTTATCCCCACGGCATGACTTGGACATTGAAACTAACCGCATCTAAATTAATTTTTTTTATCATCAAGTTTTAAACAGGTTGTTTATATTTAAACCAATACATCGTAAATGAATTAATTTTTTATAATATCTTCAAAAACACCAACCTTGAATGGCAGTATAAAAGTAAACTCATATACCAATTAGATTAAGCGTCCGAGAGTCGTCCCTCTCCGAGGATGCAGTAAACTCTCTCTCTCATAAGCACAACATGGATTTTGCAATTGGATCAGATAATATTGTTAAATCTGGTTTTGAATATCAATAACCTCCTCCATTTGTACCAAAGGAGACCATACTATGCTTTCATGGCCAAGCACATCTGGACCCACGATGGACCGGCTGCCATAACTTACATCCATCTGCATGCATTGATTTCTCTAGAAACACCGCTAGCTGCTGAATAAATCCAAATTGGCTTTTAGTATGATTGAAGCACTGTGTGGATTGGCTCAAACAATGCATCATCCCAACAACAAAAACGACAACGAAACGGGAATTTCTAACTCCGGCTGCTTCTAATGTTACCAAAAAATCTTCGGTTGGTTCAAATTTGAATTGTACAGAAAAGAATCCTATTTAGCAATGTTGTTAAATTTAATTTGACCTGGCTAGTCAATTCGGTAGTCTGTCATTTGATCAGGTCAAATTTTAAATTAAACAGTGAAAATTCATTTTATCAAACTCAATTGAGTTGGTAGATTCACTTCTTATATTGTCAAAACTATATTCAACTATTTTTTTAAATAATTTTATTATATTATATTTTTAAATATTAAAATGATGTTATTTTAGATTGTTATGGGTTAATCCACCTAATCCATTATTTGAGTTTTAGATTGAATCATAGGTAAGTCAAGTTAAATAACTTTGCTATGTAGTGATATTTTGTTAATACTCGTATAAAATGATATGTAAAACTTAAGCGGGCTCTGTACGTGACTAATAATTTTTAATTATTCTATCAATTTATTTTCAATTGTCAATTGGTTACGAGAAATTTTATGATGCTCGAGCTATAACCAGTGATATATAGGTAAAAATATTCTTATCACTTTTAAATTTCAGTGTCCCTCTTATTTTTATATTGATCTTTCTCTTCAAAGAAAGTTTTATAAAATAACTAATAAGATGCTAGCTATAGCTCTAACACCATAAAATTTTCCACCATAGTTAATTTTTTCCAGGAAGTGCTACGGTAATTTTTTTTTTTATTTTTCCTGTTTAGACATGGTAATCTACTCAAGATCCATTGAAATATGAGAGATAAACAGATTATATAAAATAATGTTGCGATTTCTTTCTCTGGTCCACTACGTAATGTGCTGGTCATAAATGATGGAGAAGGGACCTCAAGCCAGCATTGGAAGTTACTTCAATGGTGGGATCCATGAGATTCTCGCTCTAGGTGGATAGACATGGCCGAAAACAACAAGTTTCAAACAAATAAATATTAGCTTGCTCGATCACGCAACGTAGGCAGTTGAAGTTGAAGGCATTGATGTGGTAAACGATAATGTATTAAATAGACGTTAGAGAAAAAAAGGGTACGTGCAATAGAAGGATAACGCTGGTGGATGGATGGTGGTTTTTCTCCATTAGAAAAATAATCATGCGGAACCTACTATGACTTGGAATCTGGATTCCAAATTTCAACTCATTGTGATTGGCACCCGATCGATGTCTGGGTGGTCGATAAGCTGTGGATCGGAGGTCAAGCTTAGAATCAAGATCAATGGTTGAATGAGAAAACTTTCGAGGTTGGAAAAGGAGAAAAATCTCAAGTGTAAATGGTTGACATTCATGGATATGGTAAGCTAACAGGACAGCGTTTCAAGAAAACCATGAGCTAGCTGAAGACAATAAATCTGAGCACGCCTCGGAGATGAAAAGGGACGGTGATTCTGCTCTCCTTTTGAAGGAATCTATCTGTGGGGAAGTTTCCTTTCTTGATTAGAATATAGCCTTACCCGAAAGATTATATGATTCTTTTTTTTTTATATTACAAAAATCTGTCTGGAAGGTAATGGTTTCGCCATCAAAATCAAATTTTAAACAAATTATCCACCAATCCTAGACTTACAGTCACGCGGACATCGTAATCATCCCTCTTCGTCAGGGCAGTATTTTTATATTAATTAGTAGTTATTTTTTAAAATATTTTGTATTTAAAAATATATTAAAATAATTTTTTTTAATTTTTTAAAATTTATTTTAAATATCAACATATAAAAAAATAAAAAAACATATAAAAAATTAATTTAAAGCAAATTAATTTTTTAATTTTTTTAAAAAGTACAACCTAGCCACCTAAACAAATAGCATCTTAGTATTTATTTGATATTGTGATACATAATACTTTTTAAAAGTGTTTTTTTATTTGAAATATATTAAAATATATTTTTTTATATTTTTAATATCAACCCATTAAAATCATTAAAAAATATTAAAAAAATCAATTTAATATTTTTTTAAAATAATTACATTTTAAAAAAGAAATATAAAAAAACCATCGCACTCCAAAAAAAAAACATTAAAAGTTGCATGAGGCCGGTCCCTTGTATGGGTATGATCTTTAACATCAACTTTACGAAGCTAATTAATTATCTTCGCTTTCCCGTTATGTTGATTGTTACTAATCTTATGGTGCCGTAATAAATGGTCGTTTAAACAGTAAAAAGTCAACTCATTGACAGTACTGCTTCCATGGCCCCTCTCTCTCACTCACATGGCGTCCGCAGATGATCTTGTAAAATGATAATTTTTTAGGATTGATGATTTGAAAATGTAAAAATTATCGGAAAAAATTTAAAAAATTTAGACGAATTATTTTTTTTTATATATTATCAAACAAACATCAAATCATAAAAATGAGTTTTCTCCCAAGTTGTGTGTGTGTGTGTGTATAGAAAATAGTTTCTTATAGACTTATACCATAGTTGTAAAACCTTTTAGATTTATTCTATCAAAATCCTTGCATGAATGATTTTTAATTTTTTTTAATTAAAAAAATATTATTTTATTTTTTAAAAAAATAAAAAAATATTTTTTTCAATTTATAACCCAAATCTTATCCCAAATTAACTCTCTCGATCGTATCAGGTTTTACTATATTTGTAAGTTTTATGTCACTGAGGATGCATAACAAGGAGGGTGGACTCTTGGGCACATTAAAACCCTAATACGGATTTACCGCTAATTAAAAGATAGCAAAAAAATTTCAACGTATAATAACTTAACGATATAAAATCTCTTGATCGAGAAGCTTAAAAAAATTACATTCTTAAAGAAGAAGTAGTAGTAATGCTGTTGGTGTTCGACCTCAATTCTCCAAGACTCGAGCCAAGCCATTCTACTAGTCGAGAGAAAAAAAAAAAAGACTATCATGGCTTAGCCATGTAACAAAACTTTTTTTTCCTTTTTTTTTTTTGTTGGTAAAAAGAAGTACCATTAATTCAAGTGGGTTGGATTCAGTTTTGCCTTTCTGGTGAGCTAATGAATCGTTTAACTATAATGAAACAAATACTCTGACAACAAAAATCAATGAAATCAGATTGCTCTTATCAAGCCATAAATACCAATTGTGAAACAGTGAAGTTTGCACCACGATATCACGGGTTGAGGATTTGCTTACCAGTAATCTCCACAAGAGCATAATCCATTTGTGAAATGGTGAAATCGCTTTGTATCTCTAATAATGATTGTACGCTTCTCAATCAATGATATGAGCTTTGCAAAGCCATGGCAATCACCACATATCCTAATGTTCTTTGTAATAATTAATGGCATACCAGCATTAGTCACCAAAAGTCCAAAGGCAATGGCTAACTTCTCACTGTGCTTATTGATCAAATCTTCTTTCACTTCCTCATCCACATCATGTAGAACATATTCTGTTTTTGACGCAAATCCAACTTCCCGATTCTTTCTAACGAGTTCTTCCAACTTGTTATATATTTGTTCTGTGTCAGGGTGAGATTGATCACCCATTACAAAGCAGTGTATTTTGTTCCCGTGCTCAATATAACTGCATCCAGGATTCCTGATCAGGACCCTTTCCTTCATCAAAGCCCTCACCTTTGAAGCATCCCTCCATTGACCAGCTGCAGAATACATATTTGACAACGTGATATAATTTCTAGAGTCTGATGGGTCTAAAGAAAACAATCGCTCGGCAACTTCCTTCCCAAGTTCAATATTACCACGAACCCTGCATGCACCAATAAGAGCTCCCCACACACCAGAATTTGGCTCCATTGGCATGCTTTTGATTAGCTTATAAGCATCATTCAGATGTCCAGAGCGACCTAAAAGATCAACCATGCATGAATAATGTTCCACTCTTAGCTCAACTCCATAAACTTCATACATAATCTTAAAGTAATTTTTACCCTCCTCCACTAGTCCTGAATGGCTACAAGCACTCAGCAAGTGAGTGAACGTAACATGATCAGGCACCACACCTTCTCTAACCATTAGCTCAAAATGTTCTATGGCTTCTCGCCCACGCCCATGCATAGCATAACTCGATAGCATGGCAGTCCAAGCCACTGCATCCGGATTAATCATCCCTCCGAAGACCTTGCATGAATCACTCAAAGTACCTAATTTAGCATACAAATCCAACAATGCAGTTGCAATTGCTAAATTCCCATCAAGACCACCGTTCAAGATATAACCATGAACAGCCTCTGCCAGTTTCCTCACACCTAAATTTTCACACGCTAGAAGCAAGCTCACTACAGTGGCTTGATCAGAGTTAATTCCAGCTCTCCTCATCATAATAAAATAACCAATCCCTTTCTCAGCCAATCCCATGTGAACATGAACTGCAACCATTGAATTCCATGACACTAAACTTTGCACTGACATTCCTTCGAACAAGCAACAAGCCGCCTCCAAACATCCACACTTTCCATACAAGTTAATAAGAGAATTAACAACTTTAACCTCCAAAAGCATGCCCGATTTCACTGCAATCCCGTGAATGCACTTGCCCACATCAAGTTCTCCAACACCAGCACAAGCTGAAACTACAGGTATAACCGTAACTTCATTAGGTTTCAAACCCATTTCAAATCTCATCCTGAAAAGCAAACCCAAGCAAATTCCCAAATCCGCCCGTCGAGAAAACCCAGAAATCAAAGAATTCCAGGAGACCAAGTCCTTGTCAGGCAATTCATCGAACAACTCAAGTGCATCTTTTGTACATCCCAATTCAACATAACTAGACACCAGTTGATCGCCAATGAACCCATGATTATAATTCACAGACTTGATTACTCGACAGTGAAGTGCCCTGCAATAAGAGATGGAACTGCAAGTGCTTATAGCAGTGATTAGAGCTGAAACAAGGGAGTCTACATTTGAAAAGGCGTGAAACGTGGGAGACAATTGTGAAGCAAAAGAATTGTAAAGCCTTATTGAGCTTATAAATTTGTGTAGAATCAAGAGTTTTGAAGCTCTTTGCATGTAAGGAATTAGCATTATCATCTGCCATATCTCAAACTCTCATAGCCATTAGAGCCCAGTTGATGTGATCACGTTGAAGCCTGAAGGCGGCATGTCCTTCGTTGACAGGACAAGAGAGTGGTTTATATTAGGGCCCAAACGTTTAGCCCATATATATGTATTTATAGTGGGCCCTCAGGCCTTATCAGCTTAGGCCCGTTTCATCTATGGTGATGATAGTTTGTTTATACATTGTTCTTGGATAATTTCTCTTCCTACTTTCCATAAATGACTTCCTTGATACCCAATTTCCATAAATGATTTACTTATTATTTAATTAAAAAATAATTTATTTTTGATGTATGAAAATTAACAAAAGATGCCTGTCCACACACATATATATGCCATTTAGATTTGTTATATGTTTTTGAGAAAATGACTTGGCTTGTTATTATATAAATGGATAAATCTTTAATATATTACGGTATTTTAAATTGTGTTTATTATATTTTTATATAATATTTAATTTTTTAATATGTTTTTTTTATCAAGTTTTCTAATTTATATTTACGTAATTGTATCTTCGGATTTTGAAATTTTCCATGAGCTATATAAAGATATGTTTTAATTTTTCCAAAAGAATTGAAATTCTTGTTTCTAAAAATATTAGTGGTTAAGAAATTTTGATAATCTTGAATTTTTTAAAAAATAATTTGAGAAAATCAATCGATTTTTTTTATATCTTTGAACAATTCGATAAAAATTTTAAAATAAAAATACAATTTTATCAATTTAAATAAAAAATTTGTCAGAAGAATAAATTGGATGATTTAATATTATATAAGAATACAATGTAGAATTATTCAATTAAGTAATATATAACGATGCGGTTCCTTTACAATTTTTCAAGAGACAGGGAGAGACAAGTTGAGTGTTTTTTAATATGTTTTAAGTAATGTAATTCAATCTGTTTTCTAAAGTTTTTTAAAATATTTTTCATTTAAAATATCATATTAATGATTTTATAAATATTTTTTTAAGATATATTTTCAATTAAAAAAATAATTTTTAAAAAATATCATGCACCATATTGTCAAATTCAAACTTAGTGGTTAACATGTAATGAAAATATACATAAAAACTCTCAATTTTCTGAGATACCAAACAAATATAAAAATTAAATAGCTTAATTATTTTTGAACATTAAGTTTCGTAATTACCATTTTCTAGATCGAGCTCATAATTAATTTACTTGGGAAGTAACATGTTCAAATCACTTCCTCCCATATAAAAATTAATCTAAGCACTCGATGATAATACTTGGACAGGCCGTGATTATGGTTGTTTTTTAAAGTATTTTTTATTTAAAAATATATTAAAATAATTTGTTTAAAAAAAATAATTATTTTTCACATAAATACATTAAAATGATTTGAAAGTATTAAAAAAATATTAATTTTAAAAAAAAATTTAATTAATTTAAAAAACTTTTTTTTTTAAAAAAAAAAAACCGAATTATTCCAATGCCGGCGAATAGCATAATGCATGCACTGTGCTGCACCAGATGCCACTCCCATGGTCTAAAATCTTCATTTGTTCATGTTAGGTGGCATTCAAATCAATAAATCAATCACAAATTTTAAACTTTCTGACGTGCATTAACAAGTTTTTCAACACCTAAAGAAGTCCTATTTTTGAGATCTAAGGATGAATATTTATTTTTTTATTTTATCAACTGGGCATATTCTATTCTTTCATTTGCTTGAGGGTGAATATTTATTTTTTTTATTTTATCAACTGGGCATATTCTATTCTTTCATTTGCTTAAGCATATTTAGGGCTCAATCACTTTGTTCACCTCTGCTCATCCCGTTAAAACCAGCCCCCTTTTTTTAACATCAGCAGTAGCTATCTTTTCAAAAACATACATGGTCAGGTTCCAAAAACTCTAAATACCTTTGAAGTGAGTTTTATATATTCCATAATTGATTAAACTTTTGGTTTTTATATATAATTTGATTCCTTCACCCTATAAAAAGGTTTTATATATATATATATATATATATATATATATATATATATATATATATATATATTTTTGAGAACTCTCATATACTTAAGTAAATATTTTTTTAGAAAATATGTTAAATGATATTTTAGAGAGATACTCTAAAAATATGCATGCAATAGAGAATAAAAATTATGAACCTTTTGCTTGAAGGATTCATGAGGTATATATAATCTACGAGTCTTGTTCTTTTATGAAGATAAAGATATGAAAAGTAATTTCTTTCAAATAGTATCAATGAAAGATAAATATTTCTTACATATAATTAATATTGATAGAAAAGTGGTAGGTCATTATAAAACTATTATACACCAAGAGGTGTTGAGAGATGGGTATCATTGACCATAACATTTTATATTAAAGATCACAAGAATAAACAAATGAAGTCTTATGGTCTGATACGAGCTTGGAAAAGTTGTTACTTCTGTATTCATTTAGGCTTGGCATGATGCTGCGTATAGGATGTTGGGTTCGACAGCTTGCCAGACCCATATGTACTTGGGCTCAACACGTAATTAGGACCAAAAATATTAGGTCTGACAGCTCCTAGACCCACATGTACTTGGGCTCAGTGGGTAACCAAGCCCAAGAATAGTGGATATGGTAGCTCGCTAAACTTATATGTACTTAGTTTTCGCACTTAACTGAACCCAAGGATGTTGGGTTTGGTAACTTATCAAACCCGTATGTAATCGGTTAATCTTTTAAATCTATTAATCTGATCCATTGTTCTTAGTCAAGGTGGTTGATACTTGGTAAGTCAATGTGACCGGTGATTAGTACCTATAAAATATCTTATTTGGTAGATTTGGAACTCTTAGATATTTAAGTAAGTATTTTTTTAGAGAGAGTGTGCAATGATATTTTAGATAAAGATACTTTGAATATATGTATGCAGTAGAGAATAGAGATTGTGAACTTTTCACTTGAAGAATTTATAGGGTATATATAGCTCATGAGTATTATCCTTTTGTGGAACAAAGAACTAGAAAATAATATTTTTTTGATAGTATCAATGAGAAATAAATATCTCTTAAACATAATTAATGAAAGATAAATAGCCGTTACACATTATTAATATTGATAGAAAAGTAATAGGTCATTATAAGACTTTTATACACCTAGGGGTGTTGAGAGATGAGTATCCTTTACATTAACATTTTATGTTAAGAAACATAAGAATGAACAAACAAAGTCTTGTGGCCCAATATAAGGTCTTGAAAGGTAGTTAGTTCTATATCCATTTAGGTTTGACATGATGTAAAACCTAGAGATGTTAGGTCTGGTAGCTCGCTAGACCCACATGTACTTGGACACAATGCATAACTAAGTGCAATGATATTGGGTTCGACAGCTCGCTGGATTCACATGTACTTGGGCTTAACACATAACTAAGCATAATGATATTGGGTCTGGGAGCTTGTCAGACATATATACACTTAAGCTCAATGTGTAACTGAGTCTAATAATGTTGGGTCTGGTAGCTCTCCAAACTCATATGTATTCAGGCTCAATGCGTAACTGAGTCCAAGTATGTTGGACCTAGTAGCTCGTTAGACCCACATATACTTGTGCTCATCACGTAGCGGAGCCCAAAGATATTGGGTCTGATATGTTATAAAATCCACATGTATTCGAGCTCATTAAATAACTAAATTCAAGGATATTAGATCTAAAAACTCTCTAGACCTGCATGTATTTTTAGTATATAGCATAGCCTAAAAATATTAGGTTTTTCATATTTGAACTCAGCGTATAGTTAAGTGTTGAGCTCTATGTTATTACCTTGTATTTTTAAAACATGAATTCAAAATATATAGAGATGCATCAATACCAAACGAAGAAAAAGGAAAAAAAATAAAATCAAGGAGGCGTGAAGGAAACAAATCATAGAGGTTGAAGATGCCATCCTACGCTTCCCTTGCTCTCCTTGTTCGTTCCATGCGTTCTCTTTTTCGTCCTTCACAACAAGGCATTACCAGCAGGTTGGTTTTCTTCTCGTCCTCCTCCTCCACGTCCTTCTTCGTAAATACACAATGGTTACCATACTTATAATTAATTGAAAACAAATGGCATTCATGTTCTGTTTTAGGGTTTGGTGGCCAGGGTTTGCCAAAGGGCATCATCGTACGGGTGTAAGAGACAGGGTCTCCAACTTCGGGTATACTTTTATTTCTTTATTTTTGCATGTTGATTTATAGGTTTGTCTTCACCGAGGTAAAAACGGTAAATTAAAACTGGCATATTTTGCTGATGCAGATCCATTGCTGATGACAACAACGAAAATAATACAAAAACACAATCGTTTAATGTTCAGCCCAGATCAGTTCCAGTTCACGTTGCACACGAGCTTCTTCAAGTTGGACATCAGTATTTGGATGTCAGGTAATTTTCTTTTATTTGCCAGTTTTTCTGGATTAATTTCAATTTTTGTTTTATTTTTTTTCTCCATGATCTAATATTTTAAAGAATTTCATTTAATTTTCTGCACTTTAACTTTGTAGAAAATGAATCTTGGTTATATATATATACTTTTATTTTATTTTTCGATTTGATATGGTAGGACCCATGATGAGTTTCGTGCTGGACATCCTTCAGGGGCCATAAACATTCCTTACATGTTAAACAATGGAGCAGGTAAATCTCTTGAAGAGTTTTCTCAGAAAGGAGAGAAGAAAAGAAAAGATTCCGGGAATAGGCAGCTTCTTTGATTCTAGCAAGAATTTGCTATGCTTATTGAACTTGCTTATTTGTGCAGAAATGTTCAAGAATTCTAAATTTTTGGAGGAAGTATCATCGCAGTTCGGAAAAGATGATGATATTGTTGTTGTAAACACCATAACCATAGATCTTATCCATTGATATTAATCTAAGGTCTTCAGTTCTAGCCTTAAAGATTGTTTCTTGTTCCTTAGGGGTGCAAGAGTGGAAGAAGGTCGCTTATGGCAGCAAGTGATCTGCAATCAGCTGTAAGTGATTCTCATCCTCGCACATTCTAGTAATAATTGTTGAAGAAATTTCACTCTTTAAACACTCAGAGCTACAAAGTTGTTCAGCCACGGTCCCCAGGATCCTCACCAGGATTGCTGTCCTATATCTGTTTGTTAACCCTCTTTTTTTCCTTAGAGGTGAAAATTGGCTGGCTTGCCTCTATTTAGACCAAAAAACCCAACTGAATCAATTTGTTTTTTTTTAATGAACTGAAGCTAATGACTGGTCCAAACTAAATAGTTTGTTTGATTTAGTTTGGTTTTTCATTTAAAAAACCAAATTAGTATGGAGTCTTTTAGCTGTCTTTTTTTTAACAGGTTTGTATGTAATAAACCGGGATTTTTAGGCTTTTATTTTTAAAAAAGTTCAGTTTGATTCGGTTTGATTTTTTTGTTCTCTCAAATTTGAAACTAAACGGAACCATTTTTTAAAAAACAAAAATTATAATCAATTTTTTCGATTTGATATCTTAAGTTTTTTTCGAGTAATTTTATATCAGTTTTTTCACCTTATCTTGGCCACCCATGCTTTTCATAATAAAAGTCACAATTATATTTGTTGTGCCCAAACTTTCAATGCCTTGTCAGTTGTTGTTTTGCTGGAAAATGTAGAGTCACACAATTGTATTGCTTTCAAAAAGATCTTCAAGAACAACCTAAAGCAAACCAATACCGAACTTTTGGACAATAATTTTCTGTCGACCATAACTTACAATAGGCATGCTTTTGGTCCAAGAAGATACTAAAATACCAATGAATTTGGTGAGTGACCTACAGGAAACGCATACGGTCAAGCCTTAAACCTTCATGTTGAGCTTCTTCCCGTGTCTGGTAGCCTACAGTGATGATGAACAGCTACTTTTTTCTAGCATACTTCTTAGATGCGGAAAACCTGATGTTTGATAGCATTGAAATTGCTTCTGCAGGGTTTTAATCATGTAACCGATGTTGCTGGGGGATACACTGCATGGACCGAAAATGGACTCCCTATAGCAAAATAAATGTGCTAGCTCGGTCTCCGCACACACTAGCTGACCTAACAATACTGAAAATAATGAGAAAACAATTATGGCAAGGAAAAGGCATAGACAAGAGATAAGACAATTGTTTCCAGCTGAAACAATATTTGGCAGACACAATAAGGCAGATGCTCTATTACAGAAAGAAAACAAGAGTTAAATCTTTAATTGGCCTTACTTTCTCTTCATGGTATTTTCTTGAATTATTTGCTCTGTGGATGCATGCTAATCAACTTCATTTGACAACAGGTTTTGTGTTGAAGACTTGATTAATTCTAGGGTTCGAAACCCAATTATCTGTAGATTCCATCTTAGAATTGACACTGAACCATTGCATTGAATATAATCTTTGGGGAAAAAATTGAAAAACACACCCATGCTATTACCCCCTCTGAGCTAAAGAATCTTGCAAACCCCCCCCCCCCAAAAAAAAAAAAAAAAAAGCCTGCTGCTGCAGCCAATTGAGAAGTCTAGAACTAATCTGAATGTAGCATTCAAAAGAGAAGAATTTTTCTATAAATCCTGTAAAAATACCTATAAAGAAGGTTTACTTAGGAGCTGTACAGAATCATGAGATCAAGCAATACAATGGAGTGCTTAAGCACGCTTGTTAAGGCCATGAAAGAATCGGTGCTTTCTCCGCTTAGAATGCCTTTGAGAATCCTTTGACATGACATAGGACGCAAAATGCACCTGCACAGGCACAACACACCTCTAAGCCAAAGGCAATGGAAGCCATAATAGGGAAACAAAAGTCAATATTTAAACAAAACTATGCAGGGGATGATCAAGTGCATAACTTTGGAGATTGCAACATCATCGAGATTCCACAGCTAAATAAACAAATAAGAAAGATCATACTCAATAGTTACAAGAATAGAACTGAAACCTGAGAATTATTTCGTATGCCAGAATCCTGAAGTGCAGAGTTGTCATCGAGGAGCTTTTGATTATGATACGAGAGAGCAAAATTAGCCCACACTTTCTTCCTGCAAACGTAATGAAATCAATACATCATGCAACTTGATGATTCAAAAAGCACTGTTACTTTTAAATGAACCAAAGTGGTCAATTACCAGAAAAATTGCAGGCTATGGTAATGATAAGCTTGATAAATTCTTGGAGAACAATAGCTTACCATGAAATATGACGATGACCCATCTTGGATTGCTCCATCTCGATCAGTTTCCTCTTAATTGCAAGCTTCAAATCCTTCACCGTAGCCGAATTCATCAATGCCACATCTTCACCAAAACCAAATCAAAAGAAAGGTTAGTTCCACATGCCGCCTGTTAAGTGTTTGTTAAAATGTCAAAAAGAAGACGGTTTTAGCTTTGAATACCAAAGGAGGTTCCGTCAAGTTTTTGAACCGATATGCGCATGGCACTACCCATTTCAAGGCTGATAAGGGTGTCAACATCAGATAAAGTGGGTTTCTTGGGGACATCAGAGAGTATAGGGTCGTCGAGGAGAGCAGCGAGAGTTGACTGCAGCTTGGCTTTTTTAACGTTGCTGCTGTTGTATCCTCCGACTTCGTCTTCTCCCTTGGAACTCGATTCCATGACCGTCTCTATGTCGCAGATTGGATGCTTAAGCAGGGTGGACAAAAGTGGCGGCTTCGGCTTGCGTTTCGCAGTTAGCCAGTTACTGTTTTTGTTTTGGGTTCGGGATTATTTGGTGCCGGACAGAACCTGAGAATCGAATGCAAACGTCTAAAGTGGGCTTTCTACGTTTTTCGGTCCATTACTAGAATGGGCTTTATTCTCTTGATTTGATTGGAAAAAAAAGAGGGCTAAGGATATGCTTGGTGTTGGGGTAGAGGAAGGTAAAATTACAAGGGGCATCCTTAACTCACCATGCTTGTGTTTGGCATACTTTTCTAGGGAAGGAGTGAAGGAATTTTGAAGGGAAAGTGCCTTCTTTCCATTTTTTAAATATAATACTAATTTACTCATTTTTCTTTTACTATTATCATTTTGAGACGTATTATTTGATTTTTTTTATAATTTTTTTATTAAAAATTGATTTGATTAATATTAAGATAAACTTTTGTACTTTATTTTTTCTTAACTATTATCAAACATCTTTAATACTTCACCGCATAATATTTTTTACACCTTTAACATTTCAATTTTAAATCTTGTTCCTTTGATATTTCTCCTAATTCTTAACATCATACCTTACCACACACAACTTAAATATTATTTTTGTTGTTGTTTGAATATGAGAGGTATCATTGAACAAGATCCTATTCGTCATTATCGAGGTTTAATTTATTAAATTTTAAATTTTATTTATTTAAATTTTTTTGTATTTTTAATATGTTGATGTCAAAAATAAATTTTTAAAATAAAAAAATATTATAATATATTTCTAAGTGAAAACACTTGAAAAACTACCTCTACTACACTCTCAAATACTCTCCGAAGTTTTCTCTCTGGATGATTTTAAAAACATTATCCCTCATTTTAACCCCCCGATATATTTATAAGAATTTCAAAGTATTTTTTCTGTATGATTTTAAAAGTATTATCCCTGATTTTTAAACCGGTATATTTATAAGAATTTAATAAATTTCTAAAAGAAAAAATAGTTTTTACTTCCGAGGTTTCAAAAGTCTTAGGTTATTTTGGTAACCTTGGGCTACAAGTCATCCTCTTTATGTTGCCTTCATGTCTCAACTCCTGCAAGTGTTTTTACAGGATTCAACACCAAAACTCGATCGTGATTCCTAACTCTTTATCCTGCGCCATAAGAATCCATCAATTTCTCCGGTCGGCTCTACCGTCTCTTATGATGACTAGGCAATAAAACCCATGGATAGACCACTAACATTAACACAACGTAGAAAGATAGGAATGCACGACAGATTTCTTTTAATTTGTTATGAAAAATAGAAGGAAAAAGTCAACACCAAATTTAAATAAAGGCTAACAGTATGAAGAAGCTTTTCAAGGTAGAGCATTATATTCTTAAATAATCTGGAGTGTAACAATTGAAACTTGATTGTAGCTAAAAAAAAAAAAGAAAAAAGAAAGAATATAAGCTAGAATGCCACTTTCAAGAGGTATAAGAGATAATTTATTGCAATAACCCGGTAAATATAAAAAATTTATTTTTAAAAAAAATTTAAGTTGTTAAGTGAGATATAAATATATAATTTATATTATTCTCAATATATTTCTTGAAAATTAATTGAGCTTGAAATTTCCACAGTATCATATTGTCTTGTATTTATTTTTTATTAAATAAATAAAAATAATAAAATTTAAATTTATAACCACTTAATCATCTAAATTTTTATATCATATTAAAAACTAATAAACCTAAAATTATAAATTGTTATATAAAATTTTAAAATATAATTTATATTATCCTAAACTCAGTCTGCTTTCGTATAATCTCAGCACCAACAAGATCAATTAAAGCTTAATTTTTTTTATCAAGCACCTTATGCGGTGAGCATTAGCAAGTTAAAGACAGACTATATAGCATTATCTCTTTCCTTTTTCTTCGGCAGATCTTCCCATTTATACTTTCCCACCTACCATGTCCCCCCCGTTTAACTCACGCGCTCTCTCTGTCTCTCTCTTCCAAGTCACCCTTTGATCTCCTCTAGAGAGAACAGAAAAAGAGCATCAGTTAGTTCGACAATGAGCAGATAATTAACCTCTAAAAACCCAATCAAGGTAAACGGAGATTCTCCCTTCATCCCTGCAAGAACAATAAATAATAAAAAAAGATAATTAATAAGAAATTTCTAGTCTTTTTTTTCAGATAAGCTCAAAGAAAAATGTGGTGGAAAATAAGCCACGTGTAAAACAAAAAAAATTATTTGCAAGAAGTTAAAGAAAGCCAAAAGCCCCCCCAACCACCGTTTCTATGGTAAACCATCTAGCCAGAATCACCCACATAATTCCCCAATTGCCATTTCTACAGCAGAAGTTTCCAAATCATCATTTCTACAGTAAGACTTTTAGCCAAAACCACCAACATAATTTCTAGATTGCCATTTCCACAGTAAATATTTTATAACGTAAAACAAACGTCCCATAGATTGAATTAGTTAAGAAAGCGAACTCTTCTCCAGACATCATATCATATGTGATTTTTAAAATATTTTTTATTTTAAAATATATTAAAATAATATTTTTTAAAATTTATTTTTGATATTAAATATTAAAACACAAAAAAAATTAATTTAAAATAAATAATAATAATTTTAAAAAAAAAAACACTAAAAGCTTTAAACGACCCTCTATCGAAAGCTATAACTGAACCCCTATCACTAGCAAGACCAGCACCGTACATTCTTCAAAATCTGAATTATTTTGTTCAATTGTCAGCGAATAGCATGTCGAGTCATTAGAACATTGAAGTTTTAAGCTGTTCACATTCATCTCCGAGCTCACAAAGCAAAAATTCCGTTTCTATTCCCGACCAAAATCATGCATCGCATTGGAAGCATCGTTAGCCAAATCTTGGAGAGCACAGAATCCAAAAGGAAGAATGGGTCATCAAGCCCAGGACATGGTAGTTTTTATTGGATCAACAAGAAACAGGCAACCTATCGTCTCGATGTCTAAAGCACACATGCTACAGACAACATCAGCTTAAACACATGGAAAAGGTTGAAAACATAGATAATTGCATTACAAATCACACCGAGAAAGGTAGAGACCGCCAACTTATTTAAAACCCTCACTTGAGACTGCGGAGTGCAGACTGCTGGCAGACCGAGCAAAAAACGACCACCAATTTCAAGCATTTTTCCTCATTTCAAGAACCTTCTTCCAGGATTCCCTGTTAGAAATCTCAGTCCACCACCTGTTTACATTCTTCCTGGAAGTAAACAGGTATCCCTTGTCAGTTGAATTCACCAAGTAGTCCCCATTAGGCAGGTGTGAAAGATCAGCAAAAGAAAATTCATCTCCAGCCAAAAACCGAGTCTGTCCAAGCTTCTGCTCGTAAATGTCAAGCACTTTCGCCAACTTATCTACGTTCTTCTTTATCAAGGCTTCGTCTACTGGGACACTACTAAATAGAAGGTCATGCACCAAGTCCCCGCTTGGTGGACCGAAAGTCTGCCCATCAGTTTCTACCCATTGATCTATATTTGCTTTTGATAAGATGTCTGTGCCGTATAAGCTCCTGTTTCCCTTGTCAGCATATTTGTCACATATGTACCTGCATATTGCTCTTGACTCTGCAGCAAACAATCAAAAAACACATGTAAGAAGAACAATTAACAAGGGATTATGAAGAGGATTAAGTTAGTGGTGAATGATGATCAGCATTTAGAATTTGGTGTAGTTTACCAAAGAGGGTGATGCTCTCGTCTTTAAAAGCTGGTACTTGGCCAAAGGGCTGTTAAGAGTCAAAGGAGGTGGTGAGTATGTGAATGGAGGAAAGAAAATGGCAATAACCAAGACAGAGATACTGATTAGTACCTGGATCTTGAGGTACTCAGGCTTCTTCTGTTCACCTTTGGAGAGGTCAATGGGAACGAGGTGAAAGGGCACGTCTTTCTCGATCAGAGTAGCTAGGACTCTAGACACTGCTGTGGACAATGGTGGTCCGTAAATAGTCACCGGAGTTGCCATTAGATTTGCTAGTTACAGGAAAGATTACACGTCTTGCTGCTGGAGTAGATTTTGGTGTGCTCTGGTCACTTCACTTATAGCCACGCAGCAGGAAGAGCCTCTGAAACTTTATGCAGGAGATAAGACTGGTTGGTGAGCCCAATAATTAAGAATCAATTTATGGTGCATTTAGTCCTTTTATCAATTTAATCATAGTCCAGCCCCCCTGGCTCTTACTTTTCCTGAGTCCATCCTCTTATTATATTTTGTAATCCTTTAGGGGCTGTTTGGTTAAAAAGATAATGATAGAAATATAAAATAATTTTTTTTCAAAAATAATTTCAGAGAAAATATTTATACTTTCTAAACAAAAGGCTGCATGCTCATTTTATATTCACTGCCCATGTCTTTTTTTTGGGGGGACAATAAACAAACATTATCTTATAGCATTTAATGGCAGTATTTAAAGTGTCACTGATGGAGAGATGTAATGGCTCAAAACAGAGAATAAGAGGATGAAATTGGGATAAATGAGAGTAAAGGTGATCAAAATAAGATAAAATTGATAGTAGAAGGACCAAATTCACCATTAATCTTTTAAAAAAAATCCAGAAGAAATGTCAGTTTATTAGGGCCCACCACATTACGAAAAGCCCAAAGCCAAAAAGATGTCACGTGAAAAATGGAAATGCATACGGACCGTGGAAATAGACACGGTCGATCTTCTATCAGCTTAGATATTTTTTTTTTTAAAAAATAAAATTATATTATCCTTTAAAAGACGTGGAAAAATATTGTCCTTGAAATGTGTACCTACATACATTTTCCTATAATAATAGATGAGGCTGTTTGTTTGCCTGCTTGCTTCTTTTCTTCAAGTAAATCACAACAAACAAATAGTTGTTTGGTAAAGTTAAAAACGTAATTTATTATTTATGGGGTTCAGACTGTTCAGTGCATTTCGAGTTTAAAACACTGCTAAAATCAAAGTAATAAAGAGTTTGTACTCTAGCATCTAGGAAATGTTTTTTTTTTTAATTTATTATTTAAAAAGTATTGTTGGTTGATTGGTTAACTGAATCCAATGTTATGAGATCTAATTTTGCAGTCAGATCGAATACTATTGAGTTTGGCTAGACTGTTATATATTTTTAATTTTATTTTTTTATCTTTTTAAATTTTTTTTATTTTTTTCATAAGGTAAAGAAAAAATAAATTGATGAGATTTTTTTATATGGTATAAAAGTTCAGTGATGATAATTTTTTTTTCATTTCAGGTTAATTTTTTTTTTGTATTATTTTGATGTGATAATGTAAAAATCAATTTTAAAAAATAAAAAAATATTATCTCAATATTTTTTTAAATAACCGTTGTGTGATAATATAAGACCTAGCATATTGACTTACACTCTGCAACGGATCAATAATATTTTTTTTTCAAGTGTAAAAATGCTTGAGTTGGGTTAAAAGCACATAATGTATTTACATCATCATCATCTTCAAATAAAATATTTTCTACAATAGCATCATGAATAACGCATAGCATAATATCGCTCAATACACCAAGAATTAATTTCATTCCCTTTAATTGTTTCCTTTTAAGATATTTTTAATTTTATTTTTTTCCTCTTAATTTTTTTTTCATGCTGTAAAGTGAACATAAATTGATGTGACTTTTTTTATATTGTACAAAAGTAGGGTGATGATATTTTTTTTCATTTTAGGTTGGGTTGAATTTTTTTTATTGAAGCATGTTTATTTTTGCATTTCAAAAATGATTTTTAAAAAATTAATTTTTTTCTTTACTTCAAATTAATATTTTCTGATATTTTTGTATTATTTTGATGTGATGATATAAAAAATAAATTTTAAAAAATAAAAAAATATTATCTCAATATATTTTTTTAAAAAAATATTTTAAAAACAGTATTGTAGACATGGACTCATTACACTGTGGACGAACTGTTGAACTTGAGAGGGCATTGTCTTTTCTATTTATTAGTTAAAAAGTATTGTTGAATCGGGCTGAGCCGCCAGACCCAACGCTATTGGGTCGGGCTTGCAACTAGACTCAAGGTTATGGGATCCGGCTTTCAGCCAGACCTACCGATCTTAGGTCTAGCTATTGGGTTTGGTTGAGCCGCTAGATATTTTTAATTTTATTTTTCATCTTTGTAGATTTTTTCTCTTTTCTCTTATGTAATTTTTTTTATATAGTAAATAGGAAATAAATTGATGAAACTTTTTTTATATTATACAAAAGTTGAGTAATGATAATTTTTTTTTTCGAGATTAAGTTGAATTTTTCTTATTAAAACATGTTTGTTTTTGCATTTTAAAAATGCTTTAAAAAATTGATTTTTATTTTATTTTATTCTTTAATTCAAATTAATATTTTTTAAATGTTTTTGTATTATTTTGATGTGATAATATAAAAAATAAATTTAAAAAAATAAACAAATATTATCTCAATACATTTAAAAAAAATAACCATTATGTAATAATATAATAGCTAGAATATTGGCCCTCAATAATAATTGTTTTTTCAAATATAAAAATACTTGAGTTGAGTTAAAAGTACAAAATATATTTACATCACCATCTTCAAATAAAACATTTTCTATAATAGTACCATGAATAATACATAACAAAACAGTGCCCAATCCACCGACATCTAATTTATTTCTCTTTAATTTTTTTCTTTTAAGATATTTTTAATTTTATTTTTCATCCTTTTTTTCTTACTGATTTTTTTCCATAGTATAAACAAATAATAAATTAATGTCCTTCTAAAGAGAAAAATACCATCCACCACGATATCAAACTCTATTGCCATATAACTATCCAGAAGTTTAGTCTTATTATTCCAACTAAAATGGTGCAAGTTTGACCTCAAACTTCCTAGAAATAAAATTTACAAAGAGCCAACATGTTTTATTGCGAATTTGAATTGCTTTGTTTTGAAGATTATTGAATCCAAAACACCAAAATGAATGTGCATCACACGAGTAAGGAAAGTTGAGAACATGAGACAAAAAATGAAGAACAACAAGTACTAGGCATGGCAACTCCTAGTTTCCACGTCCAAGACAGACAGCCCACATGAAATTAGACGACACATGGGAAATGACAATACAACGAAAGATACACAAAACACAGCAACCTCGTAATCACAGGTTACAAACGCCTTAAACCCTCACCGCCGCTTCCGATGTAACCTGAAACCGAGAAAATATCACCAATTTCAACCACTTTTCCTCATCTCAATAACCTTCTTCCAAGATTCCCTGTCAGAAATCTCATTCCACCACCTCCCCACATTTTCCCTGGAAGTAAAAAGATGTCCCTTGTCCGTAGCATTCACCAAGTAATCTCCATTAGGCAAGTGTGAAAGATCAGCAAAAGTAAACTCATCTCCAGCCAGGAACCGACTCTCTCCAAGCCTCTGCTCATAAATATCAAGCACTTTCCCCAGCTTCTCCTCGTTCTGCTTTATCACACCCTGGTCTTGTGGGATATTCATTCTTGGTGCGAATGCAAGCTGAAACACCAAAGCCCCACTTGATGGCCCAAAACTCTGCCCCTCAGCTTCTACCCATTGATCTATTGATGCCCTTTCTAATGGGTTTGTACCGTATAACCCCTTGTCTCCTCTATCTGCATATTTCTCACACACATACCTGCATATGGATCTTGATTCTGGGACCCAGAAAGGAAAAAACCCAAAAAGCATTAATATAGAGGGATTACTAAAATAAATCAGTATACTTTTAGTTTGAAATTGATAATGTTAGTATCTTTACCAAAGAGGGAAATGCTTTCATCTTGAAAAGCCGGTACTTGGCCAAAGGGCTGTCAGATATGGTCAAAATTACGCAATTGATGAGTGTGTGAAGGAGAACAAGATTAAGAGTAACCAAAATAGAAGTAATATGTGTATTTCAAGACAAGAGTACCTGAATCTTGAGGTAATCAGGCTTCTTGTGTTCACCTTTGGACATGTCAACAGGAATGATCTGAAAAGGCACATCTTTCTCAAGAAGAGTAACAAGGACTCTAGACACTGCTGTGGATAATGGTGGTCCGTACACCTTCACTGGAGTTGCCATCTGATTTGGTAGCTGAATGAAGATTGGTTATTGCTGCCTTTTCTTTCAGTTTTGTGTCTTCTGACCGCACAAAAAGGAAGCCTGCCACTTTATCGTTTGCTTTAGATGGTTGGTCACCAGGGTCAACCGATCAAGACCCGAAAGAGCAGTGAAAATGGGCTTGAAAACCCAGATTATGGCTGTCACGAGCTCTTTGATCCATCTTTGCTATAGGCCTGCCATTATTAAAAATTATTGTTATTAATTAATTAAAATTAAGATTAAACAAAAAAAATCAAAAGAGGTTGTGATTTTACCATACATCACGTTACAAAATACTAATTGTAATAGTTTTTTTTTCATTTTTTTATGTTTGTTTTCTTTAATTTCATCCTTTAAAATTTAGTTTATTGGATATTGAATTTCATGAATTTTGTTGTAGTTTGCTTTCTATGTGATTACTTCAGTCTCATGACCCGTGTCATGGGTTTAATTGGTTAACTTGGTTTACTTAATTTTTTTCTTTTTATAATTGGAGTTTTTTCTAACTTCATCATTTAACATTGAATTTATTAGAAATTAGACTTAGAATTTATTTTGATTTAATTTCTATGAGATTATCCTAATCTCATGATCTTGGTCATAAGTTTTGTAGGTTATCTTAGTCTCATGACTATGATCGTGAGTTTGGCAGGTTAACATGGGTTGACTCGAGTTGTTTTATTGATTTACTTTCTATGAGATTATCTTAGTCTTAAGACCCAGGTAATGAGTTTGTCAGATTAACCAAGGTTAACTAATGTTGTTTTTTTGTGTTTTTCTTTTAATTGATTTTTTTCTAAACTTTATCCATCAAAACTGGATTAATTATGAATTAGACTTCATAGTTTGTTTTGGTTTACTTTCTATAAGGTTATCTTGGTCTCATGACTTAGGTTGTGGGTTTTATTGGTTAACTTGTGTTGAGTTTTTTTTAATTGAATGTTTTTTTTTCGATTTCACCTGTCAACATTTAGTTGATTGATATTTGAGTTTCATAATTTATTTTAAATTGTTTTATAGGGGTTATCATGGTCTTATGACTCGAGTCGTGAATTTGACAAGTTAACCCTATTGATCTGAGTTTATCCAATATATTGTCATCTCAATATTTTTTTTTTTAAAATGTTGTCTTGGATTTTTTTTAGTCAAATTATGTTTTTACCAATAATCTGAGTTGCTTTTAAATTCATCAAGTTGATCGAGTTACATTGTGTCAACCACCATATGATTTAAGTTTTTTTTTTTACTAAAAAGCATCAACAAGATATTTTTGTTACATTAAAAAAAATTGATATGATTCGCAGTGTAACACGTGCCAACAATCTATTTGTTTTTTTATTGAATGTGGAATCTCGCTAGTTTGCACACTGAACTATTAGATCATCTACATAAGATGAGTTAAGAAATACCTCATTCTCATAATTTGGATCAAATATTCCTCCATTAGAATGCTCTTATTTAGTCTAATCATAGTATAAAATGATTCACAAACTACATCTATTACATTCTCAATTTACATTTTATAAGGAGGCAAGCTACATATGTTGTTCTCATGTTTGGACTATAGAGTAATCTTTATTGAATCCCATACTACTTGTGTTGGGAACTTATAGTAATCCAGAGTTGTCTTTCAAGTATTAAATATATAGTCACAACTCTTACTTGTGTTATAAAATGAATGATTAGTTAGCACTGGTGGTCCAATTTAAGGGAAGCCTAGTTGAGACCAAAGATGACATATTTCTAATGTTAACATCTAAAAGCAACCCGTGATATTCAATATCAAGCTCTATGAAAACTTTGATCATTTATTCTGGGAGAAAAGGTCTCTTAGCCCATCTCTCCCCCATTTTCTTATGGTTAATCCCGCGTATAACCAACAATGAAATCTTCATTTTGTTTATGTCCTCTACATCTGTCATAACCACCATTGAGCTTAGATGCTAGTGGTTACTATTTCCTTCAACATATTTACATGAATTACGACAATGATTTACTTGAACTAGGATCTAACTATGAAATGAGAAACGTTAGGTGCGGAGTCATACATATTTACATACCTTTTTTATTTTGTCTTTCATGCTAGTAATTTTCTCTATTGGACTGAAGATTTGGACACAGAAATCAATTGCCTCTATCATATCTGGACTACGATTAAAGTTAGTAATAGGCTTGTTTATTAGAACACTATCAGGGTACTTAATTTTTTGGTTATCACTCCTAAAAAAACATTGTTATTAATATACTCATATCTTCAACTTTTATCTAAAGCTCAAAGAAACACAAGTTAAATATACATTTCTATATAAAAAACGACACTGCAATATAATTTCTATATATACCTAAATTCTATTAACCTCTCATCGATCACCAATGTCAAATGCGTGCATTACAAATAAGAATATGATTGCTTAAAATACAGTCTTACAGGTATTTCTGAAGATGAACACCACCTGAAGAAGCTAAAAACTTATAAAGACTAAGAAACGGGTGATTGGAATTCCAAGTATGCTGAGCTAGATTATCATAGTGATGATGCTGACGAGGATGTTTAACATAATGTGAAGTTCATCGACGACAATTTTTGTGTCATTGAGAGATAATGTCAATGCCTTCCGCTCTCTGTATATGTTAACCTAAAACAGCAGATAAAGACATAAAGAAGTTCTAAATTAGTAAATGTTCAAAAATATCCAGAGATTGAAATTTGCTAGGAAAATGAATAAATTTAAAGATTAACTACCAGCCAATTGTTAAAAGCTAACTTGTTTATTCCCTTGTTCCCGTACGTTATTCACATGACGTACATTGTTCTTAATGCTTCTTCTTAATTCTAAAATATTCTCCAATTCAAGTATACGTAACTTTTCAAAGTCACCACGTAACATTTGTAGATGTACCTTTCTCACATTTTCAGCTCTTTGGTTTGATTCTTTCAAAACTTTTCATGCTTGCTTAACAGTGGTTATGTTGTCTACTATCTCAAAAGTGGCATCATCCAGATATTGACGGATGATTATTAGTGTTTGTTGACCCTTTCTTCGTGCCTTTTACACTACTTCTATTTGGGCTAAAGTCAACGTTGCTCCATCTATAGGCTCCTTAAAGCCTTTTTCAACCATCTCTCATACATCTTGGAAACCTAGTCAAACTTTTACTCGAATACACCAAGTTTATAGTTATTATTTGTCAACTTATGACATTGAAGTGAGAAGTTTGGATTGACCATGTTAACTAATCAAACTTAAGCTCTGGAGGATGAGTGTGGTAGAAGATCAAAAACAGTAATGCAAAGTAAAACACTAATATAAGAAAATTCTAATATAAATAGGAATTGTATTTTATCGACTGAATCGATCGACCGTTTCTCAATTAGTCGACTAATTTATTTAATTTAATTGATCGACCGATAGACCAGCTTCTCTATTCTTTAGAAAAACCAGAATTCAAATTTAATTTTCAACACTATCTCAAATATTTTACTGGCTGTCTCTTTTTCCTGCCACTCACTTTTGATATACAGGGAAGAGTCGTTTTTGATGTCTGAATCAAGTATATGCTCATCTAAAGTAGACAATGCACCATGGCGGACAATGTTAATCCTCCTCCTCATATTCTAAGCTGATATATTCTTCTGATTTAGATTTTGCAGATTGTCGATTGAAATCTCTTCATCTTTCTTACTAGGCATTGTCCTAGAAAATCTGGGTTTCTTCCCAACGGTGGTGCATCGTTGTAGCTTTGTTGCAAGAAATGTTTCTTTTAGTTCACCAGGAGCAGGACTAGTAGACCCAGAATTTCTTACCTGCTGAACCTCGGCGACTGTCCCTTCCTCTTCCTTAGTGCTTCGTCTTTCAAACAATGGAGGACCAGAGAGTGTCTCAATTACATATTGATTGAACAGAGCCTCCTGGATTCGGTCAAAGAACGCGTTGACATGGAAGGATGAAGCGAGAGCCTTAACAAGGAGGGTTTCCAGAAGCCATATCACTGTTCCTATAAATAAACACACCAAAATCTTGGTCCCATAAAGCAAGATCTTGCTCTTACTCTCCTCAACCTCATGATGAAAAGCGAAGTGCCAAATGAGCAAAGACAAACCCAACCAGAGGGAACTCTGAACTGCTCCCCTCAACCCATAAACAAAATACAGAACCCGTTTCCGCAAAAGAAAATTGTGTTCATTGAAGATCACAACAAGCTTAATTCCCCAACCAGACACCAAACGACCAATCTTGTTTACGACTAACCTCCACGAATTTTGTTCAAAAGCACCGAAAGATGGTTGGTTTGCTAAGTCCTTGCTTCTTTGCTGGAAGGCTTCGTTGAATACGCCCTCAAACGACACTTCGAATTTCTTTGATGAACCTTTTACTTTACTGCTTGGAATTTCACTGCTGGATTTTGAAGCAATAGTAGTTTCTTAGTCACAAACATCAGCATTGTTGATGTTGACAATGACTTGTTCATTCTGGTCAAGCGAACTAGAGGACTGTGCCATGTGACAATCCCTGTCATGGTGCAGAGGAGCTTGTGAGTTTGTGTTTCTTCTTCCAGGTGCTCTGGCTGTTGCTTAAGCCTGAGCACCATGAGATTTCAGGGATTTTCTCGAGGGTTCCATTAGAGGATCTTAGGGGAATCTTCAAGGCCTCGTGTGGGTAATAAATTACTGATGTGTAGTGCTTTTAAGCATGTAAACTATAGTTGATAGAGAAACATTCGAATTTTGATAGTGCAGCATCATCACTTTACTCTTTGCACTAATTGAGTGGACACGGACGCTCATGGAAGCTACAGATTTGGAGAACAAAGGCAAAAAAAGTGTTTTGGAATCAGCATTCTGGTTAACTTGCAGTGTGCACTTTCATATCTTCCGTTCTTTGTGAAAACCGACTCGGATCGTCTAATTTTTTTTTAAATCAAAACAATATTATTTTTTAAAAATAAAAAAAACTTAAAATATCAACAGGTTGAGAGTCTAGATAAAAATATTAACCCGGATTTTTAACAAAGTCAACAAGATTTTGAATTGACTTATCAGTTCATCTTGGGTTTTACAACTATGCTTTCATGGTATAAATTCTCTACTTTTGGCTTCGCTAAAGGAGGGAACCTCTAAATGCATTTCCTTCTCAAAAGTTTTTTGCTACTTTTCACTTACCTGAGACTCGCATTCGGTTTGGTGGGGCTGAAATGGATATGAAACTTTTCCTTTAGCATATGAAGCTTTTTGATGGATAGTCATAGTATGGAGTTGTCCTTCCAGACATGGTATAGCTAAATACACACCCTTGGCCTGTCCTTCCCAAGCCAAGGCATGGAGAAGGCCTCCTTTATACAGGTTCTATTCTTTTCAGAGAGGAAGAAAAAACAGTTCTACCATAACTGGTTCGGGTTAAACAATGTTGGCTCTGAGATTCATTGCAACTGTTAAATGACAACTTCAGCAAAACATCAACTCCCAATTCCAAAGCTCTTAACAGAAAAAAGATCTTAATTCTATAGAACAAGAAGATTACTGAACACTTTTCTACATTATCTACTCTCTCGCTGAGCTGGTTTATGATACAACCCCAGAACTAGGACAACACACACTAAAGTTACGCTCTACGCTTGGTGAGCAATTGTAAGACCAACAGTTCTACTTCTAGGTTAGGTAAGATACGTGCCTACAATATATGTACCAACGTGTATAAGTATATATATATATTTCTATTTGTATTTGTATTCGTCAACGGAGCATACCAGCCCACACCTGATTGAACGAAAGCAAGATGTAGAGAGAGAGTGTCTCGAAACGAAAGCATTACGATGGATGTAGAGTATTCAATTCCAGTGGCTTCACCGTCTTTCTCGTCTAATTGGCAATCACAGCCCTTCTAGGAGACTTTCCTTTCTGCTTGTCGTCTCTTTCATCAGCAACCTGTTCCAAGAATACATGAGTTTCTAAATATGCACAGCAACAAGAAATGGAGAAATTTTTGAATCTTCCCATACCGTTCTCTCTAATTGCTGTAGAAGCTCTAAAATTTCAGAGAATTCAGGTCTCAAAAACGGGTCTCGCTGCCAGCATCTCTTAAGCAGGCCTACCAATTTAGGATGAGAATGGCTTGGAATTGATGGTCTTAGACCCTGGAAATCCATGTCAGTAGCACAGCAGCTCTTTATTAGTAATTTAGCAAGTCCTTTTGTTAATTTGAGCTCATGATACGCTTCTATGGCAGCAGTTCATATTACCACCAAGCAGCATGGCCGCTGGTTGATCATGAAAAGAATTTGCAGACATGAAATAAGTGCCCTAATCCTTTTCTTTTTTGGGATTGCTGACCGAATTAAGATTTTGACCCCACCCCTACCCGTTTTAGTTTTGATGCAAGGCATTAGAAAGCATGCTTAGAGCTGCTTGTGATCTGCCCAGCATGTGGGCCATGGTTTATCTTATACCAGGCACAAGGTTGTGTTGGTCGAGAAGCAGTTTGGCAGTTGACAGACAATGCCAAAGACCGGCTGGTTTCTATCTGAAGGAAAACTAAAATCCCATTCAAAGCAGAAAGAAAAAGCGTTCTGGAGGAATACCTGCTGGACCACGCCAACTGCCGCTTGTAACGGGGACAACTGCTCATATGGAAGCTAGGATATCATTCACAAGAACTTAGATTATTGTCATGAAATCTGAGTGATCATAAATTTGTAGAACTTAAGATAAAAACAATACATTTGGAGAAACTAAACATATGAAAAAGAATTGTCTCGTTAATTCTGTTGAAACAGATTACCTTTCCAGTAAGCAACTCCCACAGCACAATGCCAAAACTGAAAACATCTGCTTTATGATCATATGGCTTGTGTTCAATAACCTTATATGCATCAAACACCAAGGGAACATATGTTAGCGAGATATGATGTAACAACCAAATGCATAAAAAAAAACTCTGCACTCATCATGTGATTCATCAAACCATCTTATTCAGTGCAACAACACCAACCTCTGGAGCCATCCAGCGGTAAGTTCCAGTTTCTGCAGTCATCACACCAGTCTGATCTTGCACTCTAGCAACACCAAAATCAGCAACTTTAACTACCTGCTAGCCAAATTTTAGAAATTTTAAGAAAAACTGGTAGTCAGGGCCAATAAAGCAAAGTTGTAAACTTATTTTCTATTATAGAAAAAGCTGATTCACCAGGGTTGCCTTTCTTCCTCTTAAGAGGATTTAATCAGCTCTTGCACCTTTTCAATTTGAAACACAATTTAGTTCTGAGAGAAACAGGAAATCTTGAGGCATCAATCAAAAACGAATGCAAGATGATGGTCAATTGACACAATACGTATAAAGTAATGTTTGAAATAGAAAAGAAAAAAAAAAAACTGATGCGGTTCCAGAACTCAGAAGAGCAAGAACAAACACAGGAACACGGACTGAAGAAGTGAATCACTTACTCCATTTTCATCCATCAAGATATTGGCAGATTTCAAATCTCGATGTATTATATGATTTTGGTTCAAGCAGTGCATTCCCTTGGAGACATCAATTGCTACTCGTAGTAAAGACTGAAGATTTAAACTTCCCTTCTGTTTATGCAGAAAGTCATACATGCTTCCACCAGACATAAATTCTGAGAAGGGTTTTATATGCAAACAGAACAACATCACACACATTGAAATGGTAATTCATTAGTGCAGTATTAAAATTACACTACAAACCAACATATAATTAATTAGCTAAAGGCACACATATATCTATGAGTTCATTCCAAATCACCTGTCACGATGCACAGGCTTGGAGGTCTGGTGCATGAACCTATGAATTGCACAACATTCTTGTGACGAACTTTCCTGCAAATTGCAAAGGAGTTTGAAGGGGAACCTAGAAGAAATTTGTGCATGTAGAAGTGCAGTGGCAGCATTTATTTTTTCTTTAAGATCCCAAACGATTTAAGAGAGACTTCACAAAGCAGAAATGGAACACTGAAAACACTTTAATGCAATATTCATGCTCCCAGGATAGATTATGGACCAGAATTCCTAGAAAGCTAGATTACAAGAGAGATTTTGGTACTCGATACTGCAGAAACATATCATATGATGCATTTGTGTACAAATTTCTAAATTGTCACACAAATTACATGAGAATTTAGAAAAGCTACTTCACTTGTGCCACAAATTACACGGTATTAGATATGGCCTCTTCAGCACATAAGAAAACATTACCCATTGCTCACTATTTGTGAGTTGAAATTGCATTTTCTTGGGATTCAAACTACTAAAAAACATTTACAGAAAATATTTGTTAGGAATCATGACTGCTCATCCAATAATTAAATTCTCTTAACTGTCAGGATTGTCAACCTGGTTAGTTTACATTTGGATATAGTGCCAGTATATAAACATGATTCCACTGGTATATTTGTAATTTCCAGCTGTAACTGCAAATGTTTTCAGAATTTCAGAGAGCGTCTCTGTAAGCATTCAGATGGATCGATAAAGAACCAAAAATATAACCGACCTCATGATAGAGACTTCTTGAACAAATTCACTCTGAAGTTTATCATCTAGATGCTCACCCCTAAGCACTTTAATAGCCACATCTTGACTGCAGAAGGTGCCTTTGTACCTGTTTCAATTAAATCATTCTATTAAAAAAACACTCGTATGAGAACAGATCACAGGTCTTACGATGACAAGAACTCACAGATCTCCACTAGATCCAGTTGCAATTTTTCTCTCAAATAATAACCGGTGTGCATCAATTTCCCAAACATCAATTGAGTCAGCGGGAACGTTCATGTGACTAGAGACAAGGCGGATTCCTCTTTGATCTTGCTCCGCCACAGGATAAACAGCATTCTTCTGCATTGCACTTCAAATTATCAACTATAGATCATTTAAAAGAGTACTGAAGTGGCACTAAGTTCATGATAATCAGTGCTGCTCGTTTACCATTTTAATTACATTAACATAACAATGAGCAAACAAAGCCCTAAAAATAACATACAGGAGAACACGAGCTCGCTCTGGAAATTAATTACTAACATCCAATTCAGTATAAAAGTAACATTTAGAAGGGCTACCTCGATTTTGGGAATTTCCTTAACCAGCATGCTTCTAAGCCGCTCTGTGTCCTGTAAATAATTATGGAAGTAAGTCGTGAGTGTTGCCAGAAGATAAGAGACAGTTTAAGATTCCACTATAGTGTTCTTTTATGATCTTGTAACTAAGAGGTGAAAGAAACAATGATATAGATTAACGTGCTGCTCCCCACAAAAAATTGTGAAAGATTACAAATCAAGAGCTGATTTCCATCAAAACTGTACAGTGAATCTTGGACAGAAATCTAATGTTATTCCTAAGGTGGAGCAACATGGGGGCAGTACCTCGGGTTCCCAATTATTAACAACAAAAACATCCAAGGAGTAGCCATCTACTGTGGAAAAAGCATGAGCTTCCTGAATGTTGAGCCCAATCTCAGACAGCAAGGAAGTCAACTGAAAATTCAAAAATTAGAAAAACAAAATTGATTTTAATAGGTCAATCACAACAATAATATTATATGCAGATAGTTCTGTTGCACTTAGAATTATTACTTCAAGCTATCGCAACAATAATATTATATGCAGATACTTCTGTTGAAAAACAACGATACTGTATAACATGTCATCTTGAGGCTAGGAATCCATGTGATTAATAGAAGAGAAGATCAAAGTGGAGAGACACTAATCTCTTGACTGGTGGTAGAAAGTAAAATCAGAAAATAAACCAGAACTTGTGCAACAATCTAGGAATACAATAAAAATGCATACAAATATTTCATCTAAAAATCCATATGAATGCTAGCAGAGAAGATTCAAGAGGAGAGGCAGACTATGGACAGTTGTCCTTGACTGGTGGTAGAAAGGATCCAACCATAAAAAAGATCAGAAAATAAACTGGAAGTTATGCAAAGATATAGGAATACTATAAAAATGTCAACAATGAAAAATGCAGAATAAGTAGGAGGAGGATACACAGAGCAAGAGCTCTTGAAGTCTACTCCCTGGGCGGTGGAAGGACATGAATAAGATGAATTAACTGAGAAACATGAAAGAATAAAGCTATAGATGGGTTCCCAAACAGAAGTTAAAGAAAGTTATTAAGAAAAGAATGATTTATAGAAGATCCTTCAAGATCAAGTAATTACATGACAAATGTTTCAGTAAGATTGATCCTCTAATTGTAACACAGTGAATGGAAATGCACACTTCATCCTTTACATCATGCACACTTTATCCTTCAAATCATGATGTTTTTGTATGTCAGCTTTCTACTCCAAAAATAAATCTGAGGTCAGATGCCTCGTATATGTCAAGACTGTTCCTGCACACATGTCCAGAAGATGTCTAAAAAAAAGATGCTAGATCAAGGATGCAATAAATTCCATGTATGCAATGCTCATTACAGAATGTCAACAAAAACAATATGCCTACCAAGACTAATGCAACGCGGATGACATCTACAAATGATTCAGAAACTAGAAGAGGTCAGCTACCTGACTCAGGAGTTTTGGCTTATCATTAGTTGAAATTGTAATTTCATGCATCAGCCTACAAAATCATGGAAGTATTGCAGTGTTATTTTCACAAGAACTAAAATGCGTTTCCATAAGCTAATGAAAATATTTGCCTCAAATGGCGTTTAGCACAACTACTCATTCAAAGAAAGCAAAGGATTAACACAGCTAAGGAACAAGAAAGGGAGAAAGCAACGTGTCTACCATCTATCGGCCTTCATAAACACTAGAATTTAAAGGATCCCAGCCTCATGGTTCAGAACTCCTGATATGCAGAATTCTGAATCTGCTCGTACTTTTAGCATCAAATGCTTGTGCTACTGATCGCATGAGTTAGCAACACATAAAACAAATGACCAGCTAATTAATTCTAATGTTGGGGCTAGTTGCATCAGGAAGCACCGACTACCCCAGCCATCTATCGGCCTTCATAAACACAAGAATTTAAAGGATCCCAGCCTCATAGTTCAGAACTCCTGATATGCAGAATTCTGAATCTGCTCGTACTTTTAGCGTCAAATGCTTATGCTACTGATCGCAGGACTTGGCAACACATAAAACAAATGACCAGTTAATTAATTCTAATGTTGGGGCTAGTTGCATCAGGAAGCACCGACTACCCCAGCCATCTTCTTCACGTGTCACATATATAAGAAAACATTTTGATGGAGCGGCGCATCTCTTTCTTTTTTTTCTTTTTACTTCCTTCTTATCTAACAAGGAAATATTGGAAGAAGAAAGGACTCCTCAAATTTCATCTAGAATATCCTGAAAAATCCAATTTGATTCAGAACATCCCCCCACATGTTTTCCTTTCTTTGGTTGAGATATAAAACATTTTTCACAAGACCAGAAGCTGTTTTGAATTTCGAAGGTCACATTCAGAAAAATTACATGCAAGCCTAGTCTGGGTGAGGCAATAAGGAAACAGAACAGCTACAAGATAGTAAATCACATCAAGTGACCCAAGAAAAATTAAACAGAAGAATGATTGTGAGTTCGCAACCAGGAAAGAACATTTTGACCCATTAGCGGAAGTAAACTTGCCTGGTAAACGCAGTGATATCGTCATTCTGATTTTTATGAAGAAGTTCAAAATCAGTCAATGAACCAAAGGCTGGAGGTGGATGAATGCTGAATATGAAACAAAGAGACAAATGCAAGACATTAATAGTTGCATATTTTCATAAAGAAAATGCAAATCCAAATAATATAATTTGCATAACCATGCCTCTGTTTCTCGAGATAATCAAAATATTGGAGCTGCAATTTCCTTGGAGGGTCTGAATCTACCGAATCACCAGAATGTCCATTATATGCAGAAGGAACCTGCATATAAAAAATAAGACAAGATGCCATTTGCCAGCAATGAAAGGTTGGCAAATTGTAATCAAAGCGGCAACGGCAATGTAATAATGCTACCATTCTTAAAGAAGTTGCATAAAAGGAAACAGGGTAAAGGACACAAGAGGCTAAAACAGCAATTACAGTGCAGCTTTATATGACCCTAATATAAACTAGAATTCCCAGGAAAAATAGTTCAAGCAAAAGTTAAAATTATCAATTTCATTCTTAACGAAAATTCACCATGTTCAAGACAATAGATTAACCGTTTAATTTATAACATGAAAATTATTTTTTTTCCTTTTAGATAAAAACAATTATAGACCGATCAGCATAGTCTGTATTTTGACTCCTACATCAGCGGTGAAACTTGCTGATGTATGGATTCGTATTCCTCTGTTCCAAACATATCAATTTTTTATTTTTTTTTAAATTCACAAATAGAAACATTTTCAGTCAACTCTTGAGTATGACCAGGGATGAATTCTACTGTTCCATTCCCCAAGACACCTCAAGATTATCCGAGAGCTAGAACAGCACACACCATAAAGAATATATATATATATATATATATAACCTCAATTAAATAATACTTTTTTGGTGTCAACTTAAATACTATCTCGATTAATTAATAAATTTTTATGGTATAAGTTATTAATTTATAGAGGTTAAATTGCATATATAAGAGTGAGAAATTAGACTTAGACTTGGTCTCGGTACGTTGCAAGCCGGTTCGAAGATATCAGGGAACATTGAACCAAAATAGAAACAACAGCAAACGTGCAAACATGGATAATCATTAATTTTATTTTAAATAATAATACTGTAGAGAGGGCAATTTGCTAATAATATTTAATCGCAGTATTTATGGAATAAGACACACCTACCCTGCCAATAAATAATTACACCGGAAGAATCTACAAGAGTATCACACAAAGCCAAGCAAAAGAATTAAAAGCGTAGATACCAAAAGTCATGAAGGGATCTTTAACCGAATCTTCGTTTTCATACCTGAACAAGCCGCACTTCAATCGCCGGCCGAGTAGCTGGATTACGTGCCATCTGCAACAACCTCTTGTGCATAATAACATCTTGTGCTCTCTCCGCATTCACATCCATTGCATACCTAAATAATAAATAAAAAAATAGAAAATCAGTAAATTAGATCAGAATTACAACGAACAAAACGATAAGAAATAAAATAAAAATCGAGAGAGAGGAATATTCCGATTGAGATTACCGAGCAGGAAGTCTACAGAAATGAGTCCAGAGTTCATTTTCGAAGCCAGGACGAGTCGCTTCTTTGTCATTCGATTCTTTAAGATGACAAAGAACATCGTTGAAAACATCGAGTTTTTGCCTCTGGTTTCGAGGCACGAAATCTACTGCTCTGCTGCTGCAACTCTCGGTGTCTCCCATTGAAAACAAAGAAAAACGAAAGGCGGAGTGGTTTTTTGAAGAGGATCAGTGGCGGTGGTGATCGATCACGTGAAACGGTGAATTTTTTAGCGGTAAACGACAAGGAAGATTCGAGACCTGCTTGCATGAAGAAAGAGAAGCTAGCAGTGCTCTCTGTCTTTCTATTTCTCTCTCGCTCTGTTTCCGTTTTTCCTTTTCTTTTTCTTTTCTTATTTTTTCTTTTGTGTATTATAAACATGATTAGGTTACGGAAAAAATAAGACGTTTAGCTGATGGCGTAATGCGCACCCATGAGCGCGCATCTACGTGGATTCTAACAATGCTTTCTTGCCTTGCTTGTTTCACCGGTTTGGTTCAAAGAAAGAATCACATTTTTGTTACCAATATTAAGATAAACTAAATAAATAAATATCCTTTTTCTTCTTAAATAAATAAAGAAATCTTCGAAATAAAATTCCAATATCCACCCGTTTTTTAAGTAGATTTTCATTTTCATTTATTACGAATAAATTAATTTGGATATTGATGGGTCCACAAGAAAAACCAACCAATCCATCTGGGAACCCAGTAACTATCCGCAGCAGGCTGTCCTCGTGGATAGTGGTACATGAAACAAGGTCGTGCTACGAATTCTAAAAGATCATAGTAAAATATTTACATGTACAAGTCTTCTAATTGGCCCGCGTGTCTAGGTGAAAAGATTATATTCTCTTCACCATCCACGTGATTAGGCCATCCTTATTGGCTACACGCGCCATCTTCGCTATGATATTTTAATTATGCCACAATTATTACTGGGAAATGAAACAACCAGCCAATCGCCAACTGCATAATACCACGGTATTTAATAAAATAACTCGCAATAAGAAATTATGTATATCTGCCGTCACTGGGGCTAAAAGTCGATAATTAAAGAAAAGAAAAGAAAAATAATGAAAGGGTCTTTGTCTCTGGATAACCTTGATACTTGATGGCGTCACGCCACTCCACTCCTAGCCAATGAATTTCTTCTGTTGCCTCAACATTCCACTTAACTTACACACATATATGCACTGCCAATTAGATTCTTCATTGCATGCTGGCAGTTAAAATAAAATGTACACTGAGTCATCACTCATCGCACTATTTTTTTTTATATATTTATTGAAGTGGATGTGTGTATTAGTTTGTGCTTATCTCGACTAATTCTACGGGTCCTGAAATTAACGACCACGTAAACCTTTAGTGGCTTTAAGGTTTGTGGGACTCAACTTATGATTTTTAGGGAGCAAATCCAGAACCTAACCAGTTGAGCTGCACCTCTCGGAGTTAACTCATCGCACTATTATTAGTATTGGTGGTGGCTTTTTTAAAATAAGAAAATCCAAACATGGAGATAAATATAAAAACAGAGCAAGACATGAAATATAAAATTAAAAAAAGCATAATAAATAAAAAATATTTTTATTTTGCAATTTCCTTGCAAGACAGTGAGCAATTGCTTTGCAATTTCAACCAGATGGTGCCACAATGGACTTTATCTTTGCTTTTTCTATGCTTTCTAGGCCGGCAGACTTGGGGATTCTTGCTAACACCGGCCTCTACTTTCATGACATGAGGTTGATTTATATTTTTAATTTTTTATCTTATCACACCATGCCAATTCCCTCTCTTATTTTCGTGCGTCCCAAGATAGATAGCCGAGTCCCAGGCCATGCTACTGAGTGTTTTATAACAAAGATCAAGTGAGAGGTTGCTAGCAGGTGACCAAGATGGTAACCTGACCACCATAAAAAGACATCACTTTTCATTAGCTTTAAATGTTTGACGTACAGAAACCTAGAGAAATCAGTGACAGGTACGCTTGTGTCTAGCTAGATAGGCATGCGAGGTATATTTATTTTTGTTTTTCTTGGTTGACGGGATCATCGCATCCCTTTTCGTGGATAATGCCTAGGAAATCCAATATCTAATGATTCTAAATGTGATTTAAAGACAAAAGGTCAATGAAACCCATCGAAGTTGCTGTGCATCTTACACAATCTAAAGAAACAAGGTCTAGAGTGAATATATTCTACTAATTCCAAGATTCAAAAATCATTATCAAATACAGTTTAATTCCTGCTTTAAATAGAGTGACACCTACCACCCAACAACTTCAAGACCACGAGTGACATTCTCCCTAACAATTCCAATGGTCCCTTCATTCTAAACCTTATATCATACCCAAAAAAAACCTTCACATAAAAATTAAATTTTTTTTATATATACATCGTGATCATGAGCTAAGATATATGGGCTTGAATGCAAGGTTGATTGTAACACCCTGATATTTTTATGCAATTTAATCTTTATTTTTTAGATGATTTTTTTATAGTTTTGCGGGAATCTACCGAAATTCCAGCAGGATCTTTTCTATGCCAAAAGATCTGAAGTTATTGATAAATATCTATAACATTTTAATATATTCATCTAGCAAACTCAATTATTATCCAACCATCCTGAACTTATCATTTCGCATCGCATCTCATCACAATTATTATAATTCATTTTAATGTCACATCATGTATATAATTATAATATTCAAGATTCAAATCAAAATCTATAATCATAAATTATCTGATACTATTAGTATAAGCCAAAAAAAAGCATAAGTATAATATCATACACTAGCTCAATTAAATTGGATTTATAATTACATAATTTAAGGTAGATTGACTTTCAACTACAAAAATATAATTATTACAATTCCTTGTAAAATAAACAAAGATCCCTAAATATCTATTATGCTGCTTAAGACATAGAGGCACCTATAAATTAATATACAGTAGAAATTAAGTGCGCAACAATAATTTACCTAAGCAATTGGAATAAATACAGGGATATGTTTGAACACAATTCATCGTAAAGTTTATTCAATTACATTCACACAATCTACTTTTAACTTACACGATTTATTTTTTATGTCAATATCTCTCATTTATCATTGTTTCTAATACACATTCTCTTTCCTAAACTATAATCTTCATATTAAGCTTTTTTTTAACCTATATCCAACACTAGATAATTCTTGGTTTGCATAGGTGCATGCGTTGTTTTCACTCCTAGACAATCTAAATTCTCTACCTATTACTGGATAAAACTCCTACATCCTAAAATAAAATTTATATTTTTTAGTACTGAACATTAATCCCAATACCGGGAAAGATTAATTCTTCATGTTTGTTGCCGGAACTTATTTCCATCATAATAACTAATTTATAATCTCTTTACTAGGACTATTTTTTTCCCCTTACCGGGCATTAATCTCATCGCTGAAATTAATTTAATTGTCCTTTACTGGACATTAATCCCACAACTAGAAAATTTCTTTCTTCCACAATATGTTTTAAAAATTAAAAATAAAATAACATAACATGTCCAAAATATTATAACGACAATCTTACAAAAGAAAATGTTAAGGTATGGAACACTTACTTGTGTTCAAAGATTTTAGGATGTCTCTTTGCTGCAGCACACCTCTCAAAGTCTCTTCTATATCAATATGCATATCAAATTTCCTTCTTATATTTGTTATCAGATAAATTCTCATTTATAATTATTTTTAAATGCATACATATATTGCAATATCATTGATTTCAATTCTCTAAAACCCTTCATGCTCACTTAAATATTTACTCAAGCATCTAAAGTTAATTCACTTAACATTCATGTTAACAAAATCTCCGACTATACAGTGACATTTCAATTAAAATTTCAATTCTTTCAAAAATCATTTCCCTACATAAATTTTCACTAGTTCACAACAATTTCATTTAATTATATGCAACTATACATCACCAGTCTAACTTCCTCTTTGACTGCCCACTTGGGTTCTTAAGGATTCTATTTTTTTCTTCATCAATTCTACTAAATTTAACACCTAACACGGCCTAGTATAACTAAATTTGATCAATTTACGGTCAATTTTTATTTTTTTCAAAAAAAATCTATAAACTCTAATCTAAAATTCATGATTTTTATCTTAAATGTTATTTGAATTGTATGAAATTACTAGAGTAGGCCTAGAACCCTTACCAATCTCTTTAATTTTTTTTTGCCTCTTTTTCCTTCTTAATCAAGTGTTTATAGGTGCGTGTACGAGTTCCAAATCTCTTGATTTTCTCTTAGTTTTTCTAAGATTTTAGTGAGCAAAATTGAAAATTTCCTCCCTTCTCCTTTGTTGTAGCTGCTGTCTTCGAGAGAAGAAAATCCCTCCTTTTTATACTAATTTATAGAATATTTTACCCTTTTGCCCCTCATCAAGTATAATATGATTTTTTTAAAAATCTTAATTTAACCCTATTTTTTTTTTTGCCAAGAGTTTACATTGATTTTTTTTAAAAAACAAGTTCCTCACTAAAATAAGAAATTCTCCAACGTTTAAGTGAGTAAATATAAGAAAAAAATAAGAAAATATAAGAACAAAAGTACGACTATGAGAAAATTGTAATATGTTATGTTTACCTGGTAAAATAAGATACTTATAGCTTCACACATTCACCTCAAGATGTGAAATCGGAAACGTTGATGCTTGTAAAGCCACTCATTTTATTGGTAGTTATCTGTTGTTTAGAAGTAACCAATGGCTGAGATTTGGCGAGAAAAATGGTGTAACCCTGCATGAAATAGTGTGTTTGTAAAGAATTTCTTCATAAAAATATAAAAAATTGTGTACGAGTCCGACAAACTTGGCCGTTTAAACCTTGGTCTAGACAGTGTGGCGTGGGGTGGTATCCTCAAGCAGCGTAAGGGTGCGCCGTCCGTTTTGGTTGCCAACAGCACAGGCAAACGGCTCTCCCTGTCTTTCTATAAAACATTGGCCATCACCGGAATAAGTTACGTGGTATTGTTTAAATGATCAGATTTTAAATTTATTTTTAAAAAATTATTAATTTAAGTATCATAAACTGCAGGGTCGCTGGAGGCTTACATGATCATTAACTTCAGGGTCCGTGAGATTAGTGGAGATGTGCGTAAGCTGGTCTGAACACCCACGTTAACAATAATAATAAAAAAGCTTATATTGGTCTCTTTAATTTTGATTTTATAATTTTTTGTCCTCATTTATTTTTATTTATATTAATATCAACCCTTTATTTTCAAAATCATTTTGCTCGGTTTTTATTTGACTAGAAGATTCTGTTATTCTCAAATTATAAGTTACATGGAATAATATGTCCCAAGCTTATTTTTATCTTCACACGTGTCTAATAAAATGAGATGCAATAAATTATGAAAAAATAAGAGTAATCTAGATTTCTTATCAAATACGGATGAAATAAAGATAATTTTGAAAATAAAAAATTGATATTTATATAAATACAAATAAAGAGGGCAACCAGATATAAAATAAAAAATCATAAGGATGAAGAAGAAAAAAACTTTCAACCCACTAGAATAGCACTGCCTATTCCAACTCGTTTTGCATGTGTCATGCCAGTAGCGACATTAGGCACAGATGCCTCGAATCTTTTAGTCCTCGGTACTAAAAGAACCTTTTCCTTCCCGTATGGCAATATGAATAGCGTGGTGCCACTAGTGTCAAGGTTTCGGGCTTCTTTCGAGAGAAAAATTAAGCAAATTACCGCATGTTGCAAGGATGGGCAAGAAAGATGCTTCATCATCCACAGTAGTAAGCAAGCCTGTCCGGGAAATAGACAGTGACTGGTCTTCTGGATATAACAAGAACACCCGACGCCCCACCTTTTCAATGAATCCTAGGGCAGACCAAAGATCAATGATTCGAGCATGGTACGATGTGTAAATTCACGAGCACCTCTTCTTTCCCATCACAGTCCAACGTGGGATGTGGACTCGGTTTGGGCTGTTTCTTTAACAGTGTTTTGGAGTATACACACACACAGTGTGGGCAAAAACTACCACTGACCCTACAAAAATTTCTTCTCTTTTCTTTTCCGAAAGAAGCTCGAGAGTCGAGACTAGATACAATATTAGGTCATGACTCGTGACAAATGAATGCCCTCGCGGAGATGCTATGCAATGATAAGATCAACAAAATAACTATTATCCAGCACGGTGGAATAATTATCCATCCACTTGAATTAAAGTGGAGCAAGTAGAGTTCATGAACAGTCGTGGTAACGGATTTCCTTCTGTATGAATGGGTGAATTGCGTACACCCAGAGGATTAGTATTTTCACATGAAATGAATTGTTGTTATTAAACTCGGCGTGGCTTGATAAACTATCTATGATTTAGAATTGCCCAATTAAAATTTGATTTAATTTTTTTAAAATTAATTTTTTTTTAAAAATAACTATCTCAGTTAATCCGTATAACCCCATTACTCTGGCTTTACACCAAATTAACCACGTTGCTACGTGAAATAATTGTAAAATTAAAATATGCTTTGCAATATCTTATGATTTTCCAATACCTAGGACACGCAGCTTTCCTTTTCTTTTCTTTCCATCTTTGCTTCTCCCAAGGTCTTACAAAGACCATTGAGTTTTTTTAAAAAGTTTTAAAAATCCAAAGAGTTATATCTCAAGTTTATTAGTCATTAATTACAGTATTCATGAAATTAATCGAGGTATATATAAGCTGACTCGAATATCCATGTTAATAATAAAAAAAAGTTTTTAAAAATATATTCATTAGATTCTTCCAAAAAAAGAAATGAAAAATGAAAAGAAAACCATGACATTCACGACATAAATTTTAAACCATTAACACCAAGCAGAATACTGCAGAGCCTATACCGGTGAGAACATAGTTTACCAGCCCATGAAACTACAATTTGAAAAGATAAAAAAATTATACGAAGTGTTTTTAATAAATCAAGGGATAGATCCAAACTAGTTATTTATTCCACCTTTTATCGCGGGGTGGGATAATTTTTTTAATAAAAACTAAAAATAAATATGCAATTTTTTTAAATATATTTTTTAAAATATAATTATAAATAAAAAGGTCTATACATGTATTTAATTAAATACATCAAGAATCATATGTGTCAATAAATTACAAAAACAAAGTATTAACGTGTCAATTCAACTCACCTCGCTGCAAATTGAGTAATTTTTTTATAACACAAAAGAATGAATATGTAAGTGTTATTAATGTATTTTTTGACATCGAGTAAAAAATATAATTGTGAATTAAAAAGTCAATACTTGCATATAATAAAATATAATAAAGATCATACGCATTGATACAAATATGTAAGATCTCAAGCTAATTTTTAACATAAAAAAGAATAAAATAATGTTGTAATTGTTATAGTAAAACACTATTTCCTTAGTTTTTTGTATAATTTTTTTAAAAAAAAACGTGAAGAAAAAAAATTACAAAATAATAAAGATAAGAAAAAAATTGATATAAAGTATAAAGTGATAAATATTCAAAGTGTAAAAAATAAAAAATAATATTTTTTCCAGAAAAATGGTGTAAAGAAAAAAAGAAGGAAAAACTAAAAAAATATTAAAAAAAAAAGAAAAAAATTGTGATAAACCGGTCAAGTATAAAATAATAAAAATATCAAGTAATTTTCTATTAAAAAACCCTGAAAATTATAATTTTGATATCCCTACAGTATGATACAGTAAAAAAGAAATTAGCAAAATTTATAATTATATTATTTTTACATTAAAACATCATTTCTTTTATATATGTATAATAATATAATAACCGTAAAAAACACATAAACACACGTGCCTAAAAGGAATGACCTTTTCGGTTAAAGGGAAAGAAAAAACAAACCCTACTGAAAGACGCCTATAAGAACTAGCCTCGACCTACAAGCCAAGCAAGGAAAAGGAAAGGTAAAAGAAAACTTAATCGAGTTTTAATCATATTTTCTTTTTCATAGCTAGAATTAAAGACCCAATCTTCAACTCTCACTCTGGGTGTCTTTGGCATGAAGTGAAGAGTTTTTTATATATTCCCATTCGTCCTCGTTGATTTCAATGCCGAATTTAAGTCCTTTGTCTTTCAATCCTTCAATTTCAGCCCCTTGATTTTGGACATTGTTCTCGCCAACTCCTTCCTCTCCCTCCTCCAGATACTCAGCTTCAGAAATCAAACTCCTCTCCTCACTCCTCTCTCTCTCGTCATCCTCAGGACCCAATATACGGTGATGTAGCACTTCAAATTGCTGGCTCCTGTCTTCCGGCGAAGGAGGTATCAATGTCTGCACATTAAATTCTCAAATTTTTCACACCGAGTTCAATAACAACTACTATTTATTGGAAAAATAATACTTAATATCAAATTAAAAAAAAACAAGAAAATTTACAATCACTATACCAGTCCCATCCCATCTTGTCAATGTTATAGTTATAAAATCCGGTTCGAATTGATGAATCAACTTAATTACCTATTAATTTAGAGCTTATCATGAGTTAGGTTTAATTTTGAACTTTTTTATTATTAAAACAACGTTTTAATTTTTTTTATAAAAAAAATATCATAGTTTAAATGGACTCAAGGGTCAACCCCCATCTTCATGTCTTTATAAATATGATTAATTTCACTTAATGTCTTGAAATAATTTTTTTTAAAAAAGAATTACTACCTCGCACAATTTCAGGCCTGTCCATTCAGCCCAGAAATCAAAGGCTGGTGAATTGACAGGAGATGGAAAATACAGTCCATACAGGGCTAAGAATGAGACACATGCCATAACCACGAATCCCAAGCCCACGATTACGTTCTCTTCCATGGTGTAAAACGCTGCCAGGGAGGGCAATACGACAGGGAACAGTACGGCGGCATGTGGCTGATCGAAAGGAGAAAGAGTAAATGTCATCTGGAGAAGACGAGTGAATTAACATGAAACCATTTACTAACATGGAAGACATTAAACAGTCTGAAAAAAGCCTTAAGGAATAACAATAAAGAAACAAAGGGATTGCATGCCTGATGCTCATCTGCTGTCGAAGCAATAGAAAACAAGTCCTCTGAATCCTGCTGATGTAATTTCGCAATTAGAAACACTAAATTTAATCAAATAATGATTTTTTTACAGTAATTTTGCAAAGACTTGGAATCAATTAGTCTGTGTATTGTAAAATCAACAGGTAGAAGAATCAATTTTTTTCCCTTTTTTTAAATATTTGATTACCTTATGAACTTGGTCCAATTCCCACAAAGATATCTGCATTAAATTTGACAAATATGCCATGATCATAAGCAAAAAACTAGTATAAAATTTCTCTATAGTGTAGATAGCTCCACAGGAAAGTAGTGAAGTGAGGAAGAACAGCAGAATTGGCAAGAGAGAAAAGCCAGCTTTGATTGTCATCTGCGAGAATCAAAGTAGAAAACGAGATAGGGAATTAGCCTATGCAACAATGAAGTAGCATTTGATAGGAAAGGAGGGGTTAAAATTGAAAAAAAAAAAAACTATAACCACTGATTCAGTTAAAAGTTTATACAAGTTACGTATGCATACGCATAAAACAAATATTTATTTATTTTATGATAAGAAATATTTTCAACCAGCTTATACAACAATTATTATTACTGCAGTAGTGTGAGGTTTCAATTACCCGTCAAAGATTAAAAATCCATGTAATTATATAAATTAATGGTAACTAGTCCATGGAGCTAATTAATGTTACCAAAGATGTAAAGAAAGCTTAATATTTATCCATGAAAATAAAGAAAATAAATCCAAAATACAGAGTTCTTTTTAAACCCATTGGTATTCAATATATTTAATACATAAGACTTTTCTTATAAAACTTGGATCGCCTTCATAAATTAATTTAAAATCTAAACTGGTTTAGATTAAAAAAAGAAGAAGCTTGATCCATTAAAAAAATCCGGGTTGAGCAACAACTTGATTGATTTTGGTAAACAAAAACATGTTGACTTATTAATTAATTTATTTTTGTTAAAATAAGATTGTTTTAATACTCAATAAAGTTAACTCCCCGATATGGGCTTTGCACCAAGTTGAATAAACTAATAAATTATACATAAGAGTGTATAAACTATAGCTATACAGGAGGTTACGCCGAGTGCATCCCTTGTAACTTGAAAAAAGCAATATGTGCAGTCCAAAATTTCTTTTCTTTCGAGCAATCAGAAAAAACCCACAACCCGTAGTAGCTCATCGTCGAGTTAAGGTTTTATTATCGGCACATTGAAGAGTTGAATTGTTCCAGAAAGAAAAGAAAAGGTGGTTTAACAAGAAGGAAACAAGATAAGAAAGGAGAGAGGACAGCAAAATTTGCAAAGAGTAGAAGGGGGATTCAGAAGGTTACCTGGCCATTCCACGTTGACTTATCCAACGACAGTGCTAGCGAAACCATTGGAAAAACAAAAGAACTACAGATTGAACACTTTAAACCGATGTTTCGTTGTCCTAAAACACAGATAAAATTGAGGAAAACAATATAGGAACCAGAGGAGAGGGTTGTCCGTGCAGCAGCGAGCTATGCACTTATATAATGACTTCAGGAAGAAGGAATTTCAGTTTTTATCTTCTTCTTTTTTAGGTTTCTTACCAATGAAGAGTAAGAGCCGAAGAGGACATGAAATTAGATTCGGAATCGGTGATAAAATCAGGTTGGGAAAAGGGGAACAAAAAATTAGAGAAGGGTGGGCCTAATCTTTTTATTCGAGGTACTATGAATCAAGTCAAATGGCATTATAGATCCAGTGACAAAATCGAGCCCGCGGTGCCAATTAAATTGTTATGATTCACATCCATAAAACTCTTTAGCACCATAAATTTTTTGTGGAACGCCAAACGGTGCCTATCATGGTTATAAAATTTATACTAGCCCGGACCCAGTGACCCACTGATTAGAGTCCTAGTTTTGATCGGTTTTATATCAAAATTGACTGAAAATTGATTCGGTTAAAATTAGTGGACACGGTAAGTTTTAAATATTTTTTCAAAATGATATATTTTCAATTATTTTTTAAATATTGAAATAAAACTGTATTGGATTTTATAATTATGGTTTCTAAGGTTGCTGTGGAGCTGCTGCTATCAAAAGAGGTTTCTTTGCAGGACTTTTAAAATACGCGCTTTGGTATTGTTTTCTTTGGTAATGCCCCTATGCGTTGCTTGATTATAACTGTAGAAGACATTTGTGCAGTTGATTATGACAATTTGTCCTTTGAGATTTTTTAGAGCCTAAGATCTTCTTTGAATTATATATATATATATATATATATATATATGTGCAATGATAAAATAAATTGAAGTGTCTTTAATACAAGTTAATTAAATCTCAATGCTTGTTAAGTAATTTACTATTTTTTTAGATTTAAAAAATTAAAAAATGCCTTTGTAATGAGATATAAACTAGCCCAAGCCCCAATATAATGCAAGTCACTTCGTTGAAAAAAGGGCTTGTTGTTGCCCCTAGTCACCTTCTTGATATTTTTTTAACCTTCAATTGTTTTTTTTTTTTTTTTGCTTTCATTTCAAAATTCAAGTCATGGAAAGGGGTCAATGGTTGCTAAACACCGGCAGTTAAAATGGGTAATAAAGAGACAAAAACTGATGAGATTCCACAAATAGCAATTAAGATGCAGTTCAGACTGGAGAGTTATGGCCTTATGGGACGATTCCCTTATTAAAAACGGTTTCAGCACTGATCAGTTTGCTCTGGTTTGTTCGTCTAGGGTCAAAAGAAAGGCTTGTACAGAATCATGGAGCCATTGCCATTATTAATACGAGAGGGCCAAGGCCCTGTATCATACAGAGAGACAGAGAGGAAATTTATTGCAGGGAATATTATGGAGGTGGTGGTTCGTGGGTTACCATTCAATGCTCTGGTCCTTGATGCGGGTTTAGGTTGTCCAGGGTTTTTAATGCACACACCAGCAAAGGCCCTTCTCTCTCTTTCTCAACCTGCATAAATTTGATAGGGCACATCCTCATTTTGTTTCATGACTTGTATTCTCTTTCTCTTCAGCCTTGTCTGTTGGCTCTCTCTCTCTCTTGCAATACAGAATGCAGCTCTTTCTTGAAGCTGGGAAGACAGTTTGTGCGTGCTTGAAAGTGTCATTGCGATGTTGGCCCGGTTCACTCAGAGAAAAGACACCATTTTTTTTCAAGAAGATCATCAAAGCTTGAAAGAATAATGGTGGTCGGTCGTCTCTGATTGAGCCGTGCCAATATCTTAGTGCTCTTTCATTTATTTCTCTATTTCAAGCCATGATCTCTCGTCTACATGCCTAAACAGGCCTGCCAGAAGGTTTGTGCTTCTGTTTTCTTCACCTTAACAATTAATGATCAGAAAACATAATTAACAAGAATGCTCAGGAATTTTCAGTCTCCGAACTAGCATATGTGACACAGCTTTCACTGCTAGTTTTTTCGGATCTTCTTAGTCCAAACTTTTATTTTCTATCTTCCTTTCAGCACTTCAGGACTGTAGTTTGGGCCATGTAGAGTAATATTTCCAGTGCTGTGGTGTATCTTTGGGAATTTGGCAATAATCTCAGAGCCCGCGCGCCTTAGTCATCTCTTGTTTTCCTTCCTATACGATAGGTAGATGATGGCTAAATTATTTCTTCTTTCGTTCATCAATTTGATTGTCTTAAAACACGAACGGATATTTCATGTAAAATTTTTTATACACAAAAAATGAAAAATTTATCTCAAATTAAGGTTATCGACTCGTAGATTTTGGACCTTCATCTTCCAAGAAAAGGGATGAATTTTATTTCTTTTAAGGCTTAAGCATCACGAGTCGGTTTAGTCCTACTTTAGTTGCAAATCGAAGGGATGGTATTTGACGGTCATTTACTACCCTTGTTGCCTCATATTTTCATTATTGCTGCTGAAGTAGGAGAGAAATTAATGCATTAGGGATGGGCATCAATTCAAATATTTCAGTTCGGATAGAAAATGCAACCGTGCTATTTTTTTAAAAAAATTTAAATCGAACTAAATCAAATAAATAAAATGATGAAAACAATGAGTTCAATTTTATATTTGCTAAAATAAAATAATCCAATTTAAATTAATAAACATTTAATTGGGTTATTTTAAAAAAGTTTTTATTTTACGGGCCTTTAGTTTACAATATATATTTTTTATTTAGCTTGTCGGTTTAGTTAGTTTTTTTTTATTTCTAAAACTTGAAGTCAAAACTAAATTAAACCTTTTTTTTTAAATTTCGTAACCGAAATTATCAACAAATTCAAAAAATTATTTAGTTCAATTAATTTTATATTAATTTCTACGGATTATTTTGGTCGTTCTCATTAATAATACGTGTCCCCGTGAAAATTAAGTTAGGATGTAATAATGAACAAGATGGGGGCATCACTAGCAAGAACACCTGATTAATTGAACCCTCTCGGTTTGAGTAACCATAAAAAGTCTGCATTACATCACATGAAGCAAAAGACAAGTGGATCGGTTGATTCGTTGAAGAGAGGCACCTTTTCCCATCACGGTCTCATTCATCACTTTTCATTTAACATTTCTTCGCTTTTCTTTGCAAGGCACCGCATATAATAATACAGTCTGGAGGACAGTTAAACGATTTTGTTTGTATGGAGAGAAATAAATAAGCATAGTTATGCAGCACCAAGTTGATCTCAGAGTTTAATCCCAAGGGATATACATGATGGTTAGAGAAGTTCTCTTCTCCTCTTGATTTGTCGAGTTCGAAATCAACGAGTAGAATCCCTTAAACAGAGTGTCTTTTCTAATACATTTTCGTTGCAGAGGCGGTGGCAAAGGAAGGACAATGTTTTCTCTTTTTATTTTATTGCTGGGAAAAGTTTGGTGAGGTGAGTAAATGTGTGAAGATGGAAGGTCGGGCGGTCTTCAGTAAGAAGAGTAAAGGATGCCTGCTATCATCACTTCCACAGTCAGACAAAGATTCCCCATTCATACTCCTAGCTAGCGTGCATGCTCTTTCTATATATTTACTGCCCTGTACTACTACTGTTACTTTCACAATTTCATTTCCCCCTTGCTCCACATCCCCTGCAGGAACAACACAGATACTGTACATTTTCTTTACAGGCATTTCATGAAAATTGCAGACATGTAAATGAATATATATCTGTGGTCTAGATATAATAATATTTTGGCTGTTTTAATTATATATATATATATATATCTATCACGTGGGGTGTCCGGGCTAGCTTGCGCGTATTTCGACTAACCCTACGGACCCAGTTAACGACTATATAAGCCTCCAGTGACCATTAATATTAACAATCACAAGACTCGAACCTGAAACCACAAGGAAAACAAACCTCTTGATCCCAAATTTTTACCGCTGTGCCACCTACTAAATGATTATAATATTTCTTTGATGTGGTTACGTCTGGTTAGGACAAAAAGGAAAGAAATGCATTTGGTTGGAGGAACGAAGTCGGATAATTTTTGTTATTTCAAAACTGGAAAAACACAAGAATATGTTATCTCCATCTTCACTTCACTGCTTCGTCTCTCCTGTCTTGAGAGTTGGTACCATATTAATGCTGTACCAGCATGTAGATGTAACCAATAAATAGTATATCCAACATTTAGCCAGTGAAATAGACAGCATATTAACTTTGTTTACCTGGTGGAGGGAAATCAGAGAAGTAGGGAAGCAGTCTAGATCACTAGCACTAACAAATCGATAAAGGGCTGGGAGTTTCTTCAGTTTCCTTTGACTATTCTGATAATTGAGTTTTCTTCATTTTTTTTCAGATTTGTAATCTGGGATTTCCCTTAAATACAAATATAAAACGTCTATATGTAGAGATTTCAAGTTTTGATGTGAAGTAAAGGTCGCGTTGGTTCATTTTTGGTGTGCGGCATAGTGTGAACGCAGCTCTATAGTCTCGTATATTAGCGTTGCCGGCAAGGTGATGATGAGATGGGAGTATACACTGTAAGCAACTTGGGATAAAAAATTCTGAGCAAGCCAGACAAAGACAAAAACCTAAAAATGAATCTGGAGAAGAACTACTTTGGCAGATACAAATTGTTTTAAATTCTTAATTTAAAGCACCGAAGGTCAGAAACTTTAAGGCAGATAACTGAGACTTTTCACCAAATAAAGCACTCACTAGACAAAAAAGCTGAGAAACATCAAACGAGTCCATGTGGTCGGAACTTCCATCAGAACTTCTGCATCTAATTGCCGAAATATCGCGATAGGTCTTTGTACATCTTACCACCTCCTGTTTGGGTTACAATCAGTCCGTGAATCAGGTGTAAATATATAGTCTTAGGAGAAATGATGCAAATTTTCCTTTCTTTTTTTCTCTTTGCCCTCTCAGAAAGTATTCGTTCCTGGACATCTCAATTTCGAAACAATTGTCTATCATCACATGAGAGTTTCTTTACTTTGATCTGGCCAGTTCCCCATAGTCAGATTCTTCTTATTTATGAATTATTACTTCAGAAGCAAAACTTTAATCGATAACCGAGAAGGGAACTTTACACCAGAAACAGATTAAGAGCTGTTAGTGTAGAACAAAATGCTGCGCAGAACCAATGACCTTTGTTCCTAAGCACGTAAGCAATGCACTTCTATCTAGTGGAATTGTAGCAATTCATAATTGCCGCAGACAATCTCCAAATGAATTCTCAATCGATAACCTCTAAAACTAGATTGAGAAACATATAAACCAATGCGGGGATATTAACAAGAAACAAACATCTGGTTCTAATCCTCCAGGAGTATTCCTGGATGCAAAAACTTGTGGCATGTGCTTGCGTATGTAACAAAAATAAATATGGACTAGTACAAATGCGAGACTTGATTTATCATCAAAGAAAAAGATTTGATGGACAAGAAGAAAATGCCAAGAAGAAAAGCTAAAACACAAGGAGATTGCCGAAACACAAAATGATTGCACATAGAAACAAGTAAACAACACATCATTTTAATATTTCTCCAAAGTCGAGATTCCTGATGCGAAGCTAGGGACATTAAGACTTCCATTAATATTTCAGAAAGCTAACTTTTGGCAAACTCACCAGAAATCATGTCCAGGTGGTCAGATCTTCCACCCGAGTTGCTACAACTCATAACCCAAAAGCAAACCAACTATGTTGATTACCTTTGTGTTAGAGCTGTTTGCAAATCATGGAGATCAGCTTTACCCAAGAAACCTCATGACCTTCTCTGTCAGCTTCCATGGCTATTGCTTCCTTACCAAAACGACAGCCCAAACCACCGAGGCTTCTACAACCTTGCAGACGGAAAAACATACCGCCTGGAATTGCCTGAAGCTTATGAAAAACGGTGCTGTGGTTCTTCACATGGTTGGCTGGTTATGGTCGAGGAAACCCCCGCGATATTTCTCCTAAATCCATTAAAAAAGCCAGAATCGATCTTCCTTCACTATCCACCTTCCCTAATTAATTTCCCTACTGAAGTAGTGTTTAAAAATTCACGGAACCTGCATCCGAGTTCCATTAGGTCGTCCAAACAACGTCCAAGAGACAGGTTTATAAGAAAAGTCAGAGTGTCCGCTGATCCTTCCTTGGTTTCCAACTTCATGGTCATGGCAATATATGGTACTGAGCATGAAAATTTAGCCTTTTGTGCATCAGGAGACATAGCATGGACTATCATCAGAGAAACCTCACCACCATTGAATTATAAAGATATTATGTTTCATGAAGGAAATTTTTTTTGTAGTTGATAAAGTGGGAAGAAGTTTCAATCTGTAAAACAGACAATCCTCCATCATTGATCCATGTTGCAGATCCACCGCCTGTACCACCAAAAATGGGATACAAGCAATGGTACTTGGCAAACTTAAATGGAAGTCTTTTATTGGTAGGTCGGATCAGGGAATATCATGTTCCTGTTTATGGATACGAAACTTTCAGTTTTGTGGCTTACAAGCTAGAGAGAGAGGAATCAAAGTTGTCAGACGTAGAGAGTTTGGGGGATAAAATGTTGTTTTTGGGCTGGAATTGCTCACACTCTGTATCAGCTCTGGATTTCAACAAATGCAAAGGTGATTGCATTTATTTTACTGATGATAATCTTATGGTCTGTGCTGATTTCATATGGGAGGGTCACGACTTCGGCGTTTTTGACTTCCACGGTGGAAATGTCCGACGTCTAGGATTACCCTTGTAACGGATTAAGCAACCGCGCAGTCCATGCACTTTCTTTTACGAGGAAAGCCTAAAATGAAATTGGTCCTCGTTCATTTTGCCACCACCTGTCTGGGTTACGATCAGTCCGTGAAGGACTGAACTAGGCTGTCATTTGTGAATTTGATTTTGCATTTTCTTTTTTCAACTTGAAGCTTTATGTAGTTGAATAACAAGACAATCAAGTCAGTCTATGACAACCGGCAGTTAGAATGTAAATCTTAAACTCTTTTGATACATAATAGGTATTGAAAATATGCATTTAGTTTTCTTTATTTATTATACACCGACGACAATTAAAAATAAAATTAAAAATAGAATTAACCATCTAAACTCATTTCAATTGTAAAAAAAAAAAGAAGTAACACCTAGCAGAGATCTGGTCAGATTTAAGATCTAGATCACTAGATTAGTACTAAATCAACTTATAGATCATCAAATCAGTTATTTATTATACATTGATGACAATTAAAAATAAAATTAACCATCTAAACCCATTTTAATTGTAAAAAAACATAGAAATAACACCTAGCAGAGATTTGGTCAGATTTAAGATCTAAATCACCAGAATACTAAGTCAACTTGTAGATTATCAGATCAGTTATTTTATCTCCAATGAAATTATTTTAATTTTTTTTAATCATTTAGAGTTAACATAACCAATTCTTATTAGATTTGATCATATTATCTAAGTCATCGAATGAACTTAAAAAGTTAGACTGTGAATAACCATATAAAAAAAATTGATTTGCTTCAAGAAACAACTACCCAAATGCATCTATTAATGTACATTACATGATACAAGTAATTTTGTCCATCTTCAGTCTCTCCTTGCTGTGAAAAATGGCCTGAATTAGGTGAAAGGGATTTATAATACTACAATAGTCTCGAGCCATTATCTAGGTCCTCAAACAACTTAAACGAATGTGCAAATTAACTAAATAACCAAACAGTCATGTGTGCTTGGTTATGTCCTAATGAATGCTAGTTGATTGATGCCTATGATAACTCCAACCTGTCCGGCTACAAAACTTATCATCGTTGCCTAAGCAGTGAATTGTAGCAAAATAGGAAAAAGAAAACGGAAGGAATAATAGCCAAAACTTAAGAATATTTCACATAGAAACAACACACCATTTGAAATTTCTCTAGGACCAACGTCCTGGACTTCTATATAATTTCAAGGCCGAAAACATTGGCGAAAACAAGAACAATGTCCAGGTGGTCAGACATTCAACCGGAATTGCTAAAAATCACAGCCTGAAAACAAACCAACTACATGGATTGCATTTGCATAAGAGCTGTTTGCAAATCATGGCACCCAGCTTTACCTTAGAAGCCTCACGATCTTCTTTGTTAGCTTCCATGGTTATTACTTCCTTACCAAAAAGACAGCCCCAACCATCGATATTATATTTCTTTCAGGAAATTTCTACGTAGTTGATAAAATGGGAACAATTTCAACATGTAAAACAGATAACCCTCCAACATTGATCCATGTTGCAGATCCGCCTCCTGTCCCAGTACCACAATGAGGATACAAGCAATGATCCATGGCAAGCTTAAATGAACATTTATTATTAGCCGGTCGGTTCAGGAAATATAATGTTCTTATCGATACCAAACTCGTAAATTTGTAGCTTAAAAGCTAGATGCAGGGGGTCCAAAATGGTCAGAGGTAGATAGCTTGAGGATAAAATCTTGTTGTTGGGTTGGGATTGCTCACATTCAATATCTGCTCTAGATTTCACAAACTGCAAAGGGAACTCTATCTATTTTACCGATGATTGTCTCAGGAACTGCTGTGAAGTTTTTATGGGAGACTTCCATGATAAAAATGTCCAGCGTCCAGGATCGCCCTCGTATCAGATTAAACAGCCATGCGGTCCATATATTTTCTTTTATGAGAGAGGCCTAAAAGACAACCGGTCCTTGTTCATTTTTCCACTACCTGTTTGGGTAACAATCAGTCCCTGAACTTGATCTCATTTGAGAAATTCTGATGATTTTGCATCTTCTTTCTGAATTTGAAGCATATCTAGTTAAAATATAAAGACGATCAAAGGGTGTGAATTTTAGAGTGGTGTTAAATAATTAGTAGTGAAACTGTGCAGTTTCTTTTCTTTTACTAGTAAACACGAATCCCGAGAGAGACAGTACCAGCAGCATCTCAATGCAAAGCAATAGTGCTAACGGATATGAACGGGACATCCAATAGAGATCAGGATACAGTTAGTTTAGTCCATCTTCATTCTGTCGGTCTCTCCTAACTGGGAAGTCCAGAAGCAGCAGTGGCCTGAACTAGGTATATATCAAAATGGACCATAAAAAGCAGCAGCTACCGCAACAATATGTTAGCACTATTTGCTTACATTTGGCGATAGAAATTTATTCAATAAACATGTATCCTTTTTCAGATTGATATCATACTCATCAGTCATCAGCACCGTGGAATCTCAATATGTAGGGAATTTCGACTGATGATGTTATGATGTTATGATAGTTGTTTATTGGAGGCCAAACACACTGACATAATATTTAACATGATTCGGCAAATCGTCTACATCCACGGGAGAAACCATTTGATTATATAGAGAAAGAACAAGATTTACAACAATATAGAAGGAGGAATCATCCACTCTTTGCAACTCTCAACCTCACTCTTTTCTCTCTTTGCAGCACTGCAATAGTAGCCACTGCTTGCTACCCTTGGCAACTCACTTTCTCCTATACTTCTCACATCTTTCTCTGCACTTTCTCTCGTGTTTCTCCAAGTGATGCCTCTATTTATAGGCTTTAATGATAGCTCTTCTTGCTCCTTTGTCAACTATGGTGGCCGCCAAACTTTGACATTTAGTAGTTTGCAGATGAGCTGCTGTATTTGTTAATGGATAGTGTCATCCATTAATACTTGCTGCACATTAATGGCATCCATCCTAACACAATATGACATTCTCTTTTCTTCACTTGCCCTTCACTGAACTGAACCAAAAGAAACACGTGATCTAAAGCATAACCTTCACCTAAAAAAATTACTCACTCAACATCAATTTGGCTAATTCATTTCCAGTGGAATTAGAAAGGGAGTTTTGCGTGCAAATCATGGGGCATGTACGTGTTTCTTGTTATAAAACAGAGGTATTCGTGAAATTTGACAAACTGAGATAGTCCAATGAAGACTTTAGTGAAAAGAAATCTAAGCTGGGTTGGTGTGGTCACTGGTCATAGAAGGAGTGCTTTACTAGAACTTCAACCACATGCCATGTTCAAAACAAAAGAGTAACAAGGTACCTAGAAAAAAGCTTCGAATGATGTAAAGGATGAATCGATTCAAGAAAATTAGTCTCTTTTACGTTGTTCCAATGGTCATAATCGTCAGATCAAAGTAGCTATAGAAATTCAAATCCACCCTTGGTATCTCTTGTATCCAAACCTAACTGCCAAAAGTTTTGAGTGTCAAAGTGAAGAAACAAAGAAAAAGAAGAATATTATTTCATATCAATTATGTTACAGCAGTAGAGGTATATATATATACACACTTGATTTCTGTTACAGCAGAGGAAGTTATGGTCATATCAAAGTCTATGTCTATTAACTACTATACTATCAATTATATGCAGAGCAATCGTAACATTGCAGTAAGAAGGAAGCTCTGCAACTTGTGTTGGACTTAAACTGAAACTCTGCAAGTTGTGCAATTTGTGTTGAGGTTAAACTCTGCAATCTGATCTACAAGAGGATTGGGAATCTGTTGCTGTCCTTCAACATCTGTTGTTGTCCTTCAATACAAAGTAAAGAGAATCACGCATTTTACACGCAGACTCGTCCCTTCACCGCTTGCAAGCAAATTTCACGACAAGAATCATTTTGAACATCCTATGTTATAGCTGCCCCACAAGAGTTTTAATCAACCTCAAACTCTTCATCAAACGACCACCCACGTTTATCATCCGTAAATTAATTAACAGCTTGTCTTCACACACTAGACCCTTTAACAGGCTTATACCAAACTAGCTAGGTAATTCACTTCAGAAGGAAAAATGTTGTTGATTCTTTTTAGCTCTTAAGGTAACTCAATAATTCACCTTTTTTTTCCTTCTTTTTTTTGCACCAAATAGTGGTGCAAACACTAAATGTCTTGACTTCTGTTTCTTTCAATTATCACTATAAATACCCTCCAAATATAAACCCTTCCAATACTCTCAAATCCTCTTTTTCCTTGGTAATTTTCCTTTCTTCAAGCCCTTAAATTTTAGACATGGGGTCGATCACCAGGAACCTCTAAGGTGTTATATTGGTTGCACCAGGTGTTACGGGCAAGAGGGTAACGACGTTACCAAAAACCGGCTTGACTGATTTTATGCGGTCAATAATTTCTAAGGAACAAGAAACCAAAGAGCCCTTTTACGTACTAGATTTAGGAGTGGTGTCTGCCCTCTTAGACAAGTGGACACGTACCCTTCCCATAGTACGTCCCTTTTACGCCGTCAAGTACAATCCTGTACCAGCTCTACTCGGTTCATTGGCGGCTCTTAGCTCAAACTTTGATTGTGCTAGCCAGGCCGAGATAGAATTGGTTTTATCTCTGGGAGTCTCTCTGGACCGAATCGTTTATGCGAATCCATGCAAGCCAGGGTCACACATCAAATACGCAGCCAGCGTGGGTGTCAATTTAACTACATTTGATTCGAAAGAAGAGCTCGACAAAATTCAAAAATGGCATCCGAAATGTGCATTGCTCATTCGGATTAAAGCCCTTGATGATAGTAGAGCAAGGTGTCTATTGGGTTCCAAATATGGCGCGCTTCCTGAAGAAGTCACACCTTTTCTCGAAGCCGCTCAAATGGCTAGGCTCAATGTTGTTGGTGTTTCGTTCCATATAGGAAACAGAGCCACATATTCTCAAGCATACGAAGGAGCCATAGCTTCGGCTAAATCTGTATTTGAAGCCGCAGCTCGTTTTGGCATGCCTAGAATGACGATACTGAACATCGGCGGCGGCTTCACCGCTGGATCCCTATTTGACGAAGCGGCTACATCAATTAAACCCGCCCTGCAAGCTTATTTCCCAAATGAACCGGGCCTAACCATCATTTCTGAGCCGGGTCGTTTTTTTGCTGAGTCGCCTTTCACATTAGCCACCAACGTTATAGGAAAACGTGTTAGAGGAGAGTTAAGAGAGTATTGGATTAATGACGGTATTTACGGCTCCCTGAACTGTATTTTAAATGATCATGCAACTATCACATGCACACCTCTAGCTTGCAATTCTAACAGTGCGAATCCCACGTGCAAAGGAGAAAAGAGCTACAGTTCGATGGTTTTCGGACCGACGTGTGATGCTCTTGACACGGTTTTGACGGTTCATCAGTTGCCGGAATTGCAGGTTGATGACTGGCTTGTGTTCCCTAATATGGGTGCTTATACAGCGGCTGCTGGGTCAAGTTTCAATGGGTTTAACACAGCTGCTATTTTGACTTACCTTTCCTACTCGAATCTGAGCTAGCAGTTTGCTGGTTGGTGGGAGTTTTGAGGTTGCTTTAGTCTCTCCCTTTTGTAATAAAGCAAGAAATTCTCTTAAACTAAAAAAATGCAATAATATTTCTTGTTTTTTTTACCAATAATGGATTTTGTATTCATGCATGGAATACTAGTTTTTATACTTTTATTTATTTGATTATTTCAATCTCAAGTATTTGAAGTGGAGAAAACCTCCTTATATTCTGCAAATATCCATCTCTTAATATATATAACTCCTTAAATCTAAGTCAAGTTAAATATTCGATTAGAATTTAGTAGAACAAAGAAGTAACTAACTATTTAACTATAATAAATTAATTGGATGATATATTTTTATAAATTCTTAAGATTCAAATCTTTGGTACGTACGACATCTAAAAAATTATTAAAATTATTGAATACATTGTGGTAATAACAAAATGTTCTTAAGAATTGATTAATGTACAAAATAATCCGAGAATGCTCTTTATTATAAAAAAAATTGAGTAAATATTAACGAATTGAATTAATTTGTTCAAGTTTCTTAGTTCAGATATTCTCAAAGATTCCACATATTTTCAGCCAAATTTCTACATTTTGATAATTAATATTGGATTTCTTCTTTCAAGCTGTACAACAATTTCTTTATTTCCGTGAAAAAAGTTTACAAACTCAAAAAGGATACAATTTCTTGTACATAGTAATAAACGTTGAAATATTAAAAAAAAAAACTAAAAGGGCTCAGGAAAACACTGTAACATGTGAGTAAATCCACTGTGGATTCAAACAGTATTTTTCGTTATAATCTCCTTATTCTCTCCTTTCTTCTCGCGTGATTTGATGTCCTCACTGGCTTTCTTCCCTGCACTTGCAGCTTGATCGAAGCTTCAGGTTTCGGTGAGTTGATGTGATTGGTGTGATTGATTGCTTTTTAGAGGGGCTGGTTGCAGCTATATATATATATATATATATATATATATATATATATATATATATATATATATATATATATTAAAAACAATTGTTTAGGGGAATTCATGATATGCGTATATTTATCATTATAGCTTTAAATCTTTAGCATTTGAACCTCCTCCTAAAAATATGAGTTTCATTTTCGAGCAACAACAATGGAAGATACAAAAAGAATCTAAAGGAAATAAAAATATTTTTATTTTCTTAATATTAAATATAAGAAAAACTAGATTGTATTTATTTGTAAAACATAAATTTTCATTAATTTAAAGGAAATAAAAATATTTTTATTTTCTTAATATTATGAAAAACTAGATTGTATTTATAAATAGCTAAAAGGAATCAGTGTTTTACTGTGGACTGCACAGTGCAGTCCACAGTAAAACACTGATTCCTTAGGTGTTTTTTTTTTTTTAAGTTGTCTAAGTTTTTTTAGCTGTTTTTTTTTAATACTTTTTGGGATTTGTTTTTGCTTCTTTCTTTGTTTTTTTAATTAATTTTTTTCGTTTAGTTTAGTTTGTTAATGTTAAATTTTTTTCTATTTAGTTATTAGACTTTCATGACATATATCTCGAGTTTCACAGGTTAACCTGGTTTCACGGGTGAACCCAGTTAATTCCGGGTTGACCCGTCAATTTTTGTGCAATCCACAGTAAAACACTGATTCCTTAGGCGGTTTTTTTTTTTAAGTTGTCTAAGTTTTTTTAGCTATTTTTTTATGCTTTTTGGGATTTTTTTTGCTTCTTTTTTTGTTTTTTTTAATTAATTTTTTTCGTTTAGTTTAGTTTGTTAATGTTAAATTTTTTTCTATTTAGTTATTTGACTTTCATGACACATATCGCGAGTTTCACGGGTGAACCCAGTTAATTCCGGGTTGACCCGTCAATTTTTATTATTATTATTTTCATAAATATTTTTGTTTAATTTAGTTTGTTAATGTTAATTTTTATTTATTTAGTTATCAGACTTTCATGACACAAATACTGAGTTTAACAGGTTAACATGGTTTGACGAGTTAACCCGGATTTTTTTTTCTTTTTAATTAATTTTTTTTGTTTAGTTCAGTTTGTTAATGTTCACTTTTTTTTATTTAGTTACAAGACATTCATGACACGGATCCCGGGTTTAACGGGTTAACTTGGTTTGACGAGTTAACCTGAATTTTATTTTTATTTTTGCTTTTTTTTCTTTTTAATTATTTTTTTCGTTTAGTTTAGTTTGTTAATGTTAAATTTTTTTCTATTTAGTTTTTTTTCTTCTTAGAGGTTTTTTTTTCTTTTTAATTTTATTTATTTAATTAATTTAGTTTATTAATATTAATTTTTTTTCTAAGTAGTTCTCGGCTGATGCCTTTAGTTTTTTTTTTATGCCTTTGACTGTGAACTCCACAGTGCAGTCCACAGTGAAAAGGATGATGCCTTTTGTTTTTTTTTCTTTTTAATTAATTTTTTTTGTTTAATTTAAATTGTTAATGTTAATTTTTTTTCTATTTAGTTATCAAACTTTCATTACACGGATTCCTGGTTTGACAGGTTAACCTGGTTTGACGAGTTAGCCCAGTTAATTCTGGGTTAACCCATTAATTTGTTTTTTTCTTTTTAATTATCAAACTTTCACGATGCGAATTCAAGGTATGACGGGTTAACCTGGTTTGAAGGGTTAACCCAATTAATTCATATTTTTTTTCATTAGTTTTTTTCTTCCTATTGGTTTTTTTTTCTTTTTAACTATTTTATTTAATTATCATACTTTTATGACACGACCTTGCAGCCGGACCCACGTCCAATGCTATTGGGTCTGGTATTGCAGTCCAGACACTTTTATGCTAAGGGTTAACCCAAGTTTAATGTTATTATTAATATTATAAACATTACTCTTGGGTCAGGCGTTGCAACCAAACCTGACACTCTTGGGTATAACTTTGCAAAAAAACTTAACACTTTTTAATCTTGGTTATTTTTAAAATACAAAAAATAATTGACCCGCGGCATCGTGCGGGGCTTTTATCTAGTTGGACCCTATAAATAGTCAAATACTATTTGGTTAAGCACCCCATAAATTATAATATCTCTTTATTTCCGTACCTTGGGCTAGAGATTGATAAAAGCCCACATGTGTTAGTTTGGGCTAATAATAGGTTCGAGATGAAGCCCATAAACTATGCATCGGCCGGCACTAAAACCCAACTCCACACGAGCATTACTGGCGCTGCCATTGCAAAGACTTCTCTTCTCCGCCATGGAAGCTCTAAGTTCCTCCGCCGCAATCTCCTCCTCTCTCTCCTCCTTTTCTCCAAAACGAAAGGAACTGAATACTCCTACCATACTCCTCCGATTCCACGTTTCTTCGAAAAGTAAGTCCCCTCCACACTCTCTCTATCATTTCTCTCCTTTACAATTCGTTTTTATTTTATTTTTATAATTTCAGAGGATAAGAAAGATTCGGATCTCCAGTCCAGCTCTCACGATTCCAGCATCGTCCCTCTCTTCAACAACCCCTCTTTCTCCAAGGTAAAAAAAATTAATTTTTCTTTCAATTTTTTTTTAACTGTGACAAATTGGTAAATTGATGATTATATCGGGGCAATTTCGGGAATTAGGATGCGGCGATGGGATTGGTATTGAGTGCGGCATCGGTGAGAGGATGGACTACAGGGTCAGGCATGGAAGGACCTTCAGTGACAGCTGTGTCCGAGGACGGATTCAATACGGAGAAAGTCTCGACTCTCCCGTGGTCTCTCTTCACGAAATCTCCACGTAGGCGAATGCGCGTGGCCTTCACTTGTAATGTTTGTGGTCAAAGAACTACTCGCGCTATCAATCCCCATGCTTACACTGATGGCACTGTCTTCGTTCAGGTAATTATCCGGTCAATTTGGTTATTTGTTTGATTTGGAGTGTTAGGGTTTGTTGTTAAATTTTATTTATTTATTTCTCTTGCAGTGTTGCGGTTGCAATGTGTTTCATAAGCTAGTGGATAATTTGAACTTGTTTCATGAGATGAAGTGCTACGTGAACCCGGGCTTTAATTATCGAGACGCTAAATGGGATGGTGGATTCAAGTTGTTTGATGTGGATGATGATCGAGATGATGGTGGTAGCGATGTGTTTCCGATCTAAAGAGGTGAAAATTATTGATCTTATGATGTACTTTCTGTTTATTATACTGGGAACTGGTGTATATTGGGGTTGTACATGGGGGTCTTTCATGTTGTTATTAGTTCTAGTTGGAATGTTAGTGTCATTAATAACAAGTGAGGTTTCATTTTGAGCTGAACAGAATGTTATAATGTAGGAGTGAATATTTATAATGAAAAAACGTTATCTGGAATTGCGTACAATGTTGTCGATGGAATTTGGAAGATCAAGCGTTGGTATTGTTAAACAGTAACCTTGTGAGATTAGAATTTTGATATTATGCATAAGTTGTGATAGGTCTGCTTTGATCTCTTGAAATTTGTGAGTTGACAAGCATTCTAGTCTAAGTTTTGAGGATGCGTGGTCTCCTGTTTGCATTGCTCTTAATCATTTTGTCCTCTTATATATTACAAATTACTGTTAGAGAAATGAAAATCTTTTCAATGGCCCTTTTGGTGGGCACAACATGGTCTTGTGGTTGATATTCATATATCTTGAGGAGAAATTCATCATTAGAGCCTAAGAGGGTAGAAGATAAATATGATGTCAGTCTGCGGATCTAGGAACCCTGCTCTATTTGATTGATGTGCTTGAATGCAGAGTACCTAAGCCTGTGCTATACTTTCTATGGAGACCTATTAGTGGATATCAATAAAGCTAGTTTGGTAGTCACTAATCATAACAGTTATTGTTTCTTATCTGACATTTTTCCTGATTATTGGAAAAAGAAAATATTGTAACTCTAACATGTGCGATTGGAGAATGATATTTGTCAGACCAATGAATAGTTTTGTTTAACAAATAACGGTTATTGGAGAAACTTCTGGTGATATTATGCAAGAAACCAAGTGAATTAGCTGTTTATATTCAAGAATGAGATTCTGTGAGCAAGCAGTTGGGTAGGTCAGGTTTTGCTGAATGAAAGACAAGCAGATTGAGATGTTCTTATTTTTCCAGTATCCATCTGTAGTGCTTAGCATCTCTTCTTTTTTCCAATGGATTTTTAGTTTTGACATGCGTTTATGTTAGAACTGAGATTTTAAACCTGTCTTCTTTGTTTTCTTTCCTTTTTGCTTTTTTTTTTAGAAACCAGATCCAGGGTGGAAATGGTGGAAAATGGTGTTTTGGGATTTTCTTTTGATTTTTTAAAAAACTTGGTAGTTAGTGACTGCAAAATCAGACAGTATGTGTGTGCTTTGGATGAACCATCTGTAGATTGCAGTGGATCTGCAGTCCTTCAGGTGGCAATATGTGAATCGTAATAAGTTACTTGTAGTTTGGCTGAATTACTACCGGGTAATCATTTGCTGTTGAGCATCTTGCAAATAGGATGCGCTAGCAACTGATGCATTAAGCCAAAGTTTCTTAACTTTAAAGTCTACACTGTGCCATCTGCAGTTGGAGGTATTGGGGATGGTTGAAGCAAAGCATAGACCTGATATCAGAGCCCTTATTTTGTTGGGAGACCTTGTAAATTTTTAATTTCTAACAGTAAATATTCGTTTCAATATCGGGTGGTCTATTGATCTATGCATCTTGGTAAAGTGATGACTAATGGTGCTGTGCAAGCTTCTCTAATTAATCTACGGTCTTATTTGATGGGCTAGAAAGAGGTCTTGACACATCTTTCATGCATAGTTTGTTTTTTGGTAGGAGTAGGACCATCCGCTAGTGAACGATGCTTAGAATATCTTTACATGGGCAGTGCATCGTTAGTACATTGCAAATGCGAGCCCGAAAGGGCCTGAAGGAGTAGGGAAGAGGTTCACTCTTGTAGTTACAGTCTGCTCTGCCTCTCAACTATGAGAGGGATTTCTTGGGCCTATTTGAATTGAAGGTCCAACAGGCCTTCGATTGTTCCAGCGCCTTGCATTTCAAGTGTGATCACTCTCGTACGACTACTTTCCTGACTGAATTTACATGCATCTTCTAATTTATAGTATTTTTCAGTGCTTATTAGTTGCATTTAATCCAATTATTCAACTGCCTTCTTCATGTGTGCATAATGAAATGTCTAAATTAGACAGCATCTTGTGGTTAAATTTGTTGTTATTTATGGTGAAGTGATCTTGGACTGGCACTGCCCTGGTGATATCAATGATTATCACCAAGTCACCAAACCTTCCTTTTTAAATAAATAAAAAAAACTCCTGTGGATTTCAGGTTTTCAAGGATGTCTGAATCATAAAAAATATTTTTTATTTAAAAATATATTAAAATAATATTTTTTTATTTTTTAAAATTTATTTTTAATACCAGCATATCAAAATTGAAAATATAAAAAAAATTAAATTAATAAAAATTATAAATTATAAATTATTTTTAAAAAATACTTTTAAAATGTAAAAATAAATATCCAAAATATCTGCTACAGAGATGCCATCTTTACCATATATTTTGTTTGGAGGACATGATTGAAACAGATGGTGTACAGCTGTGGGAAAGAACAGCACGAATCTGCTTCGATAATTGTAGTTTGAAAGCCAGCCATGTAGCTAATTGTCGATCGATCCCATTTCTAGCTTCATTTAATAACAAACTAGGATAACAAAACTAAAGAAGTGAAGTCGTTTTGTTGAGCAGAAATGCATGGCAAAGTTAATGTGTGATTAGATAATGGATGGCAAAGTGAATGGACGTCGTTTGTCCACGGATTATCTGTCTGATTACACTATTTTTGTTTTTTAAATTGATTTTTATCTTAAAAAATATCAAATTAATTTTTTTATATATTTTTGATGTAGATATTAAAAACAAAAACTATAAAATTATATTTTTATAAAAATACCCTTCATCTCATTGGTAACACATGTAAGATTTAGGATGTTGTCTGGAACGTAGTGCAAATCGTGTTTTTAAAAATTTTGATTTTTTTACCTTAAAATGAAATTATTTTTATGTTTTTAGATTATTTTGATGTGTTGATATTAAAAATAATTTTTTAAAATTTTTTTTAATATATTTTTAAATAAAAAATACTTTAATCCATGCTACCACAATGGAAATCAATGCCCAAGAGTTTAAACTTCCTTATCACCCTCTTGGTCAAGAAGAAAATATTTTCTCTCAAAAGGGCAAATAGTGGTGAGCATAATTTATTCCTGAGATTTCAAGATAAGGTAAAAATCAAGGACCAGTTTCTTGTCCAGCTCAAACACTTATGCCACGTCAGGAACATCCGAACCAGCCAATGAGAGCAATCCTCAGAGATAACCCAGTTCCTCTGCCCATTCACTTTGCCACGCATTATCTAATCACACATTCAACTGCAAAATTTAAACCACACAAAAAGAACCTCTCAGCCTCACATTTGCACTCCATCGCCATTAAAACCAGCTAGATTCCCTTCTCCTTCCGATTAATCGCCTTCAGCACACAACACAAACAAGACCAGCAAAAACCAGGACAAAAAAGTTCAAGAATGGCCACTGTCACCTCTGCTGCTGTTTCTATCCCATCTTTCACCGGTCTTAAGGCAGCCAGTGCCTCCAATGCCAAAGTCAGTGCCAGTGCCAAGGTTTCAGCCTCTCCACTTCCAAGGCTCAGCATCAAGGCTTCATTGAAAGAAGTCGGTGCTGCTGTTGTCGCCACCGCTGCTAGCGCAATGATTGCTAGCAATGCTATGGCCGTTGACGTCTTGCTTGGAAGTGATGATGGATCATTGGCTTTTGTTCCCAGCGAATTCTCTGTACCCGCTGGTGAAAAGATTGTCTTCAAGAACAATGCCGGGTTCCCACATAACGTTCTCTTCGACGAGGACGCTGTTCCAAGTGGGGTTGATGTGTCAAAAATCTCCATGAGCGAGGAGGATCTCCTCAACGCCAAAGGAGAGACTTTCGAAGTTGCCTTGAGCGACAAAGGTGAATACACTTTCTACTGTTCTCCTCACCAGGGAGCTGGCATGGTGGGAAAAGTGATCGTTAATTAAGTTTAATTACATGAAGAATCTGTAAGGATCATCTCACGTGTCTCTTCTTATTTTTTGGAAAGCAGTAATGAGAGAGTGTCTGGGATGGACAGAGATTGTATGATGCCCTTTAATTTTTATCAACGTTGTAGTTTTTGTGATGCATCATGTTTCATCTTTGAGCATTCGTGTGCCGTTTGTATCCTATACATTAATTACCAGATAATTCTTGCAGATCTAGTTTCCCCTTTTCCCTAGCTGCAGAATTATAAAATATAAGTGGAAAATGCACTGTCGAAGCTCTTTCTGTGGCCAGATCTAGATACAGAATTCATCAGACTAATCTTTTTATTCACCATTCCGTTAAGTAAATTCAAATTGGAATTATAGTACATTGGCAGCCACCAGTAAACTGCACAGTTGAGAAGGCTCTAGACCTTGATTGAATCAGTATAAGCTGTATGTTGTTGTTTCTCGTAAATGAAAACAAAACTGGAACCTATGTAGTTAATGCATCAGGGAGGTTTGTACGGACTCCGAGCACCTTACCACCAACATCTGGGAAAGTCTCTTGTCCTGGCAAGGGGCTTACTTTACCATTTCCATCTACCTGCACAGGGTATTTAAGAAGGTGTCCTTGCAATAGTGTAAAATTCTCCGCCGTGAACTTCTTCCAGTTATCTTCAGCGATTTTGTTCACACTCTTGACACAATCCAGACTTTCAGGCTCTTTAAACAAGTTATCAACCAACCCCAAGTGTTCTGCCCAGAGAGACATTCGATATCCGTATACCTGAAGAAGACACGTCAATAAGCTTGATCAGCTAACCGAGGTTAGGATCCTTACAAAGGCATATCCAATGAGAATATGTTCAGTAGCAGTTAAATTGGCTTGGGCTCTGGGATATCCTAGAATGGAGGCAATAAAACTGAAGGGCGCAATTGTTTCAGGTTTGAACTACAATTATGAAGGTATAAACCTGGCCTAGTGGATGCCTCTTCTTATTGCTCCATGTATGATGGGGCTGATATGCACCCATCGCAATCTCGGTATCCCTTGAACCAGCCATAGATCGTTGGTTAATGTTGGCAGACCCCAGTATTACGTACTCATCATCGACTACCATTCCCTTTGCATGTACGTAAATCATAAACCGTTGAAATTTTTGAGACATTGAAACCTGAAAAATGGTCACCACCAAATTATCAAGACAGAAGGAACATATATGATGCTATGCTTGAAATTAGCTAGTGTATCAATGGAACTATAATAACTCTGCCTCTTCCCCGTTTTCCACTCAATGAATGAATGGAAGTCAATCGATCCTTTTTAGTTATCAGAAGTTTTTATCTTCTTGGAAAAGAATTTGTGATCATTGGATAAGTGGAAGATAAGTTCCGTGCAGTATTGTTACCGTTTGATCACCAGAATTGTTTGAACCTGGCACCTCTTCCCTATTACCAAGACAGTAGAAATTTAAGTAGTCTTGTGGGTGTGAATTCTCAAGATTCATGGATTTCAACTCATTTGCTATGACTTCATACATCATTTGCATTGTCTGTCCCTGTAACAGAAAAAAACACATTAGTCACATGGATAAAATTCATATGGCAAATAAAGTAGGACACAATTTCCCTCTTGCAAAGAAAACAAATGACTGCCATAGCTCAAGAAATTAACAGCAGCAAAATATGGAGATTTACAGAATTGCCTTTACCAGCAGAAAGCATGGCATAAAGGTAGGAAAGCATTTTTATAAAAATGCAACAAAAGATACAAAAGGTTTATCTGGAACATCGTCTCACTCTTAAGCGATGCAAATGTGGTGAACTTTAAAAATAAAAAAATAAAAAATTGAATCTTCCTCTCCATCCTTGCAGTGTTCTCAACTTCGCGCTTAAGAAATAACAAAAATTGCATGTAAAATCACCTGCCAAAAGAGGATTTCTTGAACAGAGGCGGAAGTGGGAACGCCCTCGGGCCACATTGGTATTACTACATAAACAGCGAATCTCTCCTTTGCTCTTATTTTACTTGCAATCTTCAATGCCAACTCCATAGGAATTAAGTTTTCAGCACCTAATCATACCAAAAGGAAAAAAAAATGGTTAAAATAAAAGGAAAAGTGCCTTTTATGAGAATTTCTGAGGCAGATATGAAAGTCAAGTAAACAATAGGTATTACTGTGACCTAGACCTAAATTAATAGCTGAAATGTTTTTAAATCCAGGATTATGAGTTTACGACAGAAGACATATGCTCTGTTAGAAAAGGTTTATTTTAGCAGTATAGATGAGGTGATTGTTTAAGTATATTTTTAAGACAGTGAAATAACCTGCATTTTTATAATCCGACCACGCAAATGATGACCCAAGGAAATATTGATTCTCAATATATATGAAGTGTTGGGCAGATCTGATTGCCTGAATGTATGCTGTCTGAATGCTCTTGTCAATAACCAGATTTTTAGCACAAACGAGATTCTGCAACAAAAAGATGAAATAGATTTGATCAATTACGGTAATGTAAAAATTCAAATGCGGTGATGGTCATGCCAAATCAACAGAAAGGTCACACACTATATTTTTTTTCCAGTATACAAAAAAATTAACCTGTTTTTCAGCTTGATAAACATCTTTGGGAAATCCTTTCAAAGATCCTGAATCTATAGATCGGAAAACCTGTCAATTCACAAGAGCCACTAATGAAAATTTAATGTTACAAAGACTTTAAGAAGTCCAAAAGGTTTGCATAGGAAAGTGCATGCTAATGAACCTGAACATGCCAGTTTTCAGGGTCATCTTCCTCAGACACCCATAATGTAGGATCATCATTAGGGACTGATGGGGAAGGACCAAGTATCCATGAGATCCGTTCTAACTTTATTAATGCATCGTCACGCCAATGAGTTGCCCTTTTGAAACTTCGTCCAAACTCTGACCATTTTGAGGCTTTCCTCCATCGCTGCTCAAAGTTAGTAAGCACATCATATGCAGCAGGCCCTTCAATTTTGCAATGCAAATCATGCCATGGTTGCCTTGGACCCTTTGTTCCTGCCTGCCATTAAAAGAACATACAAGGTAAATGGATAGTTCGCTATGCTAGCGCCAATGATCTGGAAGAGCATGCTAAATATAAATCCTGAACATGAAGATTGATCACAGTGTATCATCAGAGAAATTGAATACTCACAGGAAAAGTTGGATTATGATAATCATCCTGAAATACAGTGTCAAGACCCCGAAATAAGCGATGTTCTGGTGTATCATAGCGGCCATCACAAAGATCTAGACCCCCTATAAAAGCAGTTATCTTCCGGTTGTTTCCAGATGCCTGTGTATCCACAAGTACACATTTCTGATGGTGTGTATAGAGGGTCCCAATAACCTGAAAATAGATATCACAATAAAGCTGTCAGCAAAGGTGCTGTTCAATCAGAAAACATAAGAGTGAAATCTATGGATGTTAGACTTGTAGAGGCATTCCAGGTGAATTTTATAGATATCACCAGCATCGAAGAAACATATCCTTGATTAGACAATGTTAGGATAACATCTTTTCCCATTTAATAGTTTATATAACAGTCACTAACAAATTCATTTGAAAATGATACAGACATTGCATGGACAACAGATCTCTTTCAAGAATCACCTGGCTAAAGAATGAACCAGGCTTTCATTTCATAATGAAACCAAATTTGGACATTTTGACACACATGTCTAAGTTTGATGATTTGTTAATAACTCACTCTGGATTGAGGATAAAATACAATAAACAGGTGTGCACATGTTTTTGATCTCTGCAGCAGGGAAGACTTCATCTTTAAACCTATTTTCCTTCTATTTCTAATTCCTCAATCCTTTATTAACTTTTTAAGAAACAGGACAAAGTAGCATGATCAAAGATGTAGCTAGAAGTATCGCCCTGTCTAAGCCCACAAAAAACTGCAAACCACTGCTCATATGATAAGCAAGCAATTCTAATAATCAAACAATCACAGTATTAGTGATTAGTCATGTTAGAACTGATGAAGAAAATGATGGTACAGTAAGTGGAAAACTATGCATGCCTGCTGCCTGAAAATGCTGAGCTTACTGCTAGCATAACGAGGTGACAACACACAATTCACTGAAGAATGCTTGAAAAACTTCCGAGTTTCTTCATCATGAGTCTGCATCACTCCATTCTGCAAGCAAAACCTTTTCAACATTACGATTAAGAATCTCCAATCACAATTCAACCAACGATAACTTAAGTATAGAATCACTTTCAGCAAACAGCAACAATTAACTTCTACAGTTAAAATTAACCAAAACAGGAACATATAATAAATCCTCCACATTCACTAAATAAACCATGTATATACAGAAAAGCCAGTTGAACTTCGAGCAATTAATAACAAGTCAATCATCTGTCCAATTTTAGCAAGAACCCAGTTGGTATAAACAGTAGACCAAGCTGCAACTTCTTTCCCACCAGTAGCCCTATAAACAATCAATTAAAAAACAGAATCCAAGAATCAAAGAATACAAATACTTCAATTTTTTAACCCATCAAACACCAACTGTTAACAGACAAAGAAATCCAAATTCAAGAAAGCCAGAAGCATCAAATTCCAAATTTAGCAAGATTCTAGTACTGTACAAATTCCAGTCTCAGGTATCACTATCACCAATTATTTCTGTCCTTTCCACTCAAGACCTCATCATAAACATCAATTAAAACACAAAATCCAAGAATCCAAAAACACATCTTATCCCATAAAAAAAATCTTCAAACAGTCAAATAAAAACATACCGTACGAAGAAAAAACTTATTATGAGAAGTCTTATCATCCCAAACCAACAACAAAACTCGCACACCTTCTTGTGATTTATACTTGAGCAACTCTCCCAAATTCAAATCCCCACCTCTCGGCAATGGCTTCGAAGGCTCCCTCACCAATTTCACCTTATGAAAAATCGACCAACCAGCTATATATACCAAATGATGTGCTTCTACTATAGCATGACAAATATCCTCCCAACATTTCCCATGCCTAAACACATTCCCATTCTCCAATTCAATCTCAGGCAAGCCCGAATCCGGCACATGCGCATCCTGATAAAGGGTAACGTTCCCTCCATGCCTCACCGGAAAATAACAATTCTCAACCCCGAGTTTGTCATCAGGCTGCTCACATTTCGTAAACCTCATCTCGACGTGAAGGGCACAATCAGTTTTTGGCGGTTTTCCGTACAATCCAATAATGGGAAACCAAGCACTGATCGTTTCACCTGACAAAATCTTCTCAACTTCAACACTTGCGGTCCCTATCAACTCAGCACCGAACATGTCATTATCTTTCACGTAAAAATCAATCTTTTCTGCCGGATGAGCCAAAGGAATCTTGAAATGTTCGTTCCAAACCGGGTTTTGAGTGTTTGAAATCACTCGCGTGCGGGCGACTCTTGCTCCCGAGACACAGACTGTTACGTACGGGTCGCTGGTAATGATCTTGCGTCGATGGTTTTGCTGTTTCTTTCTTTCTTTAGAGAATGGGTGCCGGCATGGGTCGAATGCGCTAAAACACCGACGGAGACGCTCTGATACTAAATCCATGTTTGGTAACCGTCGAGCTTCGATTATTTTTAATTCGAGGTCTCCATGGAGAATCGATGTTGCTGTCATCGGATTATTGTCTGCTGCTGCCATTCTAAAAGCAAGTCAAAAAACCTTGCCGAGGAACGTGAAATGTCGGATACTAATTATAGTAACCGTATCGCGGTATGTTTCTCGGTTTATCCGATGAAACCAAACAGGGCTTAAACTGATGGCTTGGAGAACGCGGAAAGAAACGGGGGGGAGAGTCTGGGGCGGTGTGAGCTGTATTAACAGCGAAGAATATAGTGACACGCGGATGGTATTAGCGTTGTGTTTGTGCTAAACATTAAATAAATAATCTACCTGATCGTGGAAGTTAATTAGATGTCGACAGAAGTTTATTCTAAAATGGCAAACTGAATTTGGCGTGAAAGAATTAAAAAGCGAGTAGCTTTGTTTTAGCCAACAGGTGGTTATATACCTCGGATTGCCTCGTAGAAAATGGTTGATTTAAAATCTAGATTAATTCAAATTTAAAATTAATTAATTAATTAATTCAGATTGATCTAATTAAAAATCTAAATCCATACATGAAGCAGTTAAAATCTTAAAAAATGTATTTTTATTTTATTATTTGGTGTAGAAGAATTAAAAAGAAAATAACTTTATTTTAGCTCACAAACTAGTCATATAACTCATATTGATTTCATAGATTGATTTAAGATTGGTTAATTTAGAATTTAATTGGTCTAAATTTAAAAAAATAGAAAATAATTATGTGATGGTCCGGCAATAAATAAAAAAGAAAAAACTTGTTTCTTTTTAAAATGAAGAGAATCAAGAAATTAATCTGATGCTTCTTGAAGCGTACTTAACATCTCCTAGTTTCCTTAAATGCAGATAGTTAACAGCACGAGTTGGCACGTGGCGTGGCAGCTCTGATGACGGGGGATCGAGGAGGATAGAAACCTTTTTCATTTCTGTAACGTATGGGTTCTTCAAACCATTCACTTTGCTGCGTTTTCTTATCTCTCGTATACAAGATAGCTATTATTACATTATTATTATTATTATTATTATATTATAGAATATATTAAAAGGCGTGCCTGATTAACTGTAGCTTGGCACCATTGAAACACTCACGTAACATTATTTTCTAATAACTCATTTTGTTTTCAAGATTTTATTTCATGTGATTTGATATTAATTAAAAGTCAATTACTTCTAATTTTTTAATAAATTATAAAATTCAAAATGCAAAATATATCAAACATAGAAGGCATGACAGAGATTGCATGAAAAATACATTTAAATCATTGATTTTTAAATTAATACAATTTAGATCCCCTTATATTTTAAAAAATTAATTTTGATACATAATTCATTTGTATTATTTTTCAGTTTCTTGTTAAAGAGAGGGGTTGCCGAATTTTAGCGATGAGAAAAAACAATCATCGTTCACTCCATTTCCAACCTCCAAAATTGATTTTCTTGGTTCCCGCGAGTTCCATGAGATGAAAAGAGTTTCATGGTGGTTGTTTATAGTCTCAATATTGCATAAAAATATATCTAAGTCAACAAAGCCAAAAATAACACAGTTTGATTTTGAATTTTTAAACCCTTTTTTTTATATTTGGAGTTGATGGAATGATTTGTAGGTGTTACAAAGGTGTTGGCAAGATGTTTTTGGGTTGAAAAGACTTAAACTTAGGTTTTTTTTACCAAAAGAGTCATAACCTAATTTTATAGGCTCCACTATGGTGGCTTGAATCTGAGCATGCATACAATATATAATCTGCCTTGATGAGTGATGTGTCGGTTGCTTTTTTCAAAGGTGTTGGCAAGATGTTTTTGGGTTGAAAAGACTTAAACTTAGGTTTTTTTTACCAAAAGAGTCATAACCTAATTTTATAGGCTCCACTATGGTGGCTTGAATCTGAGCATGCATACAATATATAATCTGCCTTGATGAGTGATGTGTCGGTTGCTTTTTTCAAAGGTGTTGGCAAGATGTTTTTGGGTTGAAAAGACTTAAACTTAGGTTTTTTTTACCAAAAGAGTCATAACCTAATTTTATAGGCTCTACTATGGTGGCTTGAATCTGAGCATGCATACAATATATAATCTGCCTTGATGAGTGATGTGTCGGTTGCTTTTTTCCTATGAAAAAAGAAACGGATAACCTGTTATCCACCCCTTAAAAAAAATAAAAAAATAAAAACAAGCATGCCCACGGGCCTCGGCTTGAAGGCCCACTAACACTCCTAGCCTTTTCATTGTAGTGACCCAGACACACTAGGCCATAGGCCTATGAGTGCGGGCTCCCTTTAGATGTTTTTTAGGTTGGATATAAATTTAAGGAAAAGAATTTATCGAACCCGGTTGAGTTCATAGTTTGGGTCACAAATTTAACAAGTTTAGCAACGACACCCGAATTATTTTTTTTCTAATATTACTTTTTTAAAAACTAATATTGTTTTTTAACATATATTTTTTTAAAATAAATTTATATTTATATTTCAATTAATATCTCTCGTATGCTTGTTTTTTTGCTAGGTTAACTCAATAAAATAGTGATTCAAAACCTAACTTGAGTTGAGTTTAATTTAAATTAAATTTAATATTAATTTGATTAAATTTAAATAACCTAATAAATTAATTTATGATTTAATTAACCCAATGAAACCCAATTTAAACCAAATAAAAATAAAAAATTTAAAATAAAAATGAAATAACTCGATTACTCAATGACGTAAACCAAGTCTGAATCGAGTCAAACTTAATAAAACTTGTGACGCTCAACTTCGTGTATACTTTATGTTTTATATTTTGGTAGCTGGATTTCAATCTCTAAATTTAATGTCACGTGTCAATGCCAAAAACCTTGCTTGATCTCTCAAGACATGCAGATTAATAAGAAGAAAATAATTTTTTTACGCTGAGATCACGGGTCCAAGAATCTGCTTGCAGGGAGCCAAACTAGTTTATATTTGGCTTAACACGAACAATCCGTTTACACATCTCCCTTTCTTCCTCGGAGAACAGTGCACATGAAAAAAAAGTAATACATTGCTTCCCATGTATTAAGTTGTTTGTTACTTTTCGGGCAAGCGATACACAGACCCTGTATAATAATACAAACTACACTGTCAACACCTGACACTAATGCCATCCAGAATTTAAGCTCTGGCATCTTGCTGTCGGCTCTTGGAGGTTCAGGTCTAGAGATGAAATGGTTTGGAACTTACATTTGGCATGGATCCATTGTAGCTAGACGAGACTTTCGATTTCTAGAAATTCCAATCTTGGTTTCTAGTACTCCCCATAAACAAATATACCAGGGAGGTTTTGAGGATAGGATATAAAACACTAGGGCTCAGCTTAAAACCAGAGAAGCTATTACTGTTGTTTGAGAAACTTTTTTAATAACTAGGCATCCACATAGTTGGAATTAACGACCTTTTGATTTGCAATGGGAGGAGCGGTCCTCATCATGAGACTCTGAATGAAGGCTATCATCTACATAAAATTGTTAAGGAGCATGAAAATTATCAGTAAATACCTAACACTGCGTTTAATAGCAACACATAGAGCTTACACAGTCCTGCAAAGATTAAAATGCACATAATCCTCACACTAAGATACAGGAGAACTGGGAGTGAAAATTGAGCTGGGAAGCCCCATTTTGGAGGTCCAGTTGATTGAATGGGTGTTCTCATGCTTTTAAATTCAAGCTCAGCTTGCAAATTGAGTCTCTCAAACATAAGTTTCATAGATATAAGATGGACAGTTTGCATCTCGGTATCATGGCCAAGTTTGAACAGACTGGACTTATGGTGTTCTTGTGCTTTTATATTCAATCCCAGCTTGCAACTTGACAGCCTTAAACATAGTTTTCATCAATTCCATATGGGCTCTGTCAACTAGACACTATGGCTAGGTTGGATAGACTGGAGTTATGGGCAGATCAGGCTAAGCCTTAAGTGTAGACTTAATAGATTTGTGTTTTACGGAGTCTGGTACCATCACTCCCAACTAAATTGGACACATCACTAAACTGACTAGATTCCTAGCTCATTATAGAACAGATTAAGCTTTGGCTATTGCTCAGTAATATCAAAACATAATGTAAAAGCTCTTACCGATGCAAATCCGACGCACATAATACTGAAACCAGGGAAGGGGAACGGCGCCCTTTCAGAGAGGAATAAAGCTGTAAAACAATTGACTTTTTTAGTTTTCGTTTGAACTTTAGGCCAGAAAATAATTTCAAAAATGAAACTCCACTCACCTGTTAAAGGAGAGAAAACCAAGGGAGAAATGACATTGGCAAAGGAACTTATTCCAGAAATGCACCCTTGAGCCTTCCCCTGAAAAGGAAAAGAGAATTATAAGCATTAAAGGCACTCAGGCTACACAAACAGGACCCGTATCCATATGCAAATAAGAAGACATTTGGTGTGTCTTGAACTGAAGAATATTGAATGCAAACTACAGGATAACTTCATTTGTTGTTTAACATGCATTCTTTTCTGTCAAGACTCAGTCTACCGACTAAAATCTTGAACCACTGGTAAATATAGTACCTGCTCACAGGATCCAACTTGCTTGGACACAATGCTTCGCATCTGCAATTTATCTTTGTAATATTATTTAGAGAATGCTGTAAGCTAAATGAAGACGAACTTCACAATAACAAATGAAGCAATTACTTACACATGGTTGTGAAAACACAAACAGAAGAGAGAACATGGAAGCAACATAAGGTACCTGTAAGGATCAGCTTTGAAGAAGTTAGCAATGCGAAGACATGACAAAAATTAGAGAAAGCATATACCAGAAACAATGAGTAATATTGAAAAGCCTAATACAAAGTAATAGAAAAGGCATACAAAAATAAAAGGAAGAAGCTTGTTGTCATGTCTTAAGTTTCAAAGAAGTACCCAGAAGGTCCACGCTATGCTGTAAAGAAACACCTGCATCCAATGCCATAAATTATTCAATGACACGACCTGACATAAAGGTTACAGCTTATAGACCTAACAATTAGTTGAGGACATTATTCTGGTTAAAATAACATTTTGGGCTCAATTGAAATTGTATAGAATACAAGGTGCTTACATGTACACAGGTAAAAAAGAGCCCCACTGCAAGCAGCCTTGCTTCTCCAAGAGCAGGAGTCAATAGAGGCATAATAACCAACTGCAGGTTGTTCACCAATAATTCTATGTTGGAAAGCACTATGGGAAACAAGTGACAGAGAATGTCATTAAAACCGAAACAAAATAGAGTTTACAATTACCTGTGAAACGGTCCCTGCAATCCCAGAAATCACCATCAAAACAGCAAATTGATCCTTGCTAAAGTGAAATTGCGCCTTCAAATAGTACTGCAAAGAAAAAATTACCATTAAGTCTCATACATAAATATGATGAATTTGTTTTTAAACCCAAATGATAATGTGGGCAGTGCGCCTAATGATATTGAATCATTCTTACAACACACGGTAAGCCTAATTCATGTAATTAGGGAGGTACCATTAATGAAGCATGAAGGCCAACTTCCGCAAGACTGTAGAAAAATGCAACAACAGCAGCTTGCGAAAGGGTCACACTGCATATAATCACTATACATATAAATATTTGCGACAACGGAAGCTCCAGAAAAACTTCAGAAGCGAGTAAAGTCAAGCACTTGTTACAAATAGAATGCCTTGGCACAAATTCCCTTTCTCCCACATATTCATCAGTTGAAGTATCAATAGAAAAAAGTTTACGATTTATAGAGGAGAAGCCACTAACCTGCTCTTAAGCAAGCAGAGCATATCCTCCAAGGAAGGTGCTGATTTAAAAACCTGCACATTTTTGCTTGGAATTTCATGTGCAAAGCATGCAGCATTAGCTTTTCCTTTTCCTTTCCCGTTCCCCTTATATGTTAGTATTGGCGTAGAGAGTTGTTCATCGATGATGGATTCCTGAAGAAAAAACCTCATGTACACTAGAGCTGCAATTGCCACTAAGGCAGAAACCTGATGAAAAGGTTAAGTTAATGATAAAAACGTTAAGAAAAGGAGACGGAGACGGAGAGAGAGAGTGTGTTTTGTACCTGGAAGGTGGAGGAGGTGGAGAGGAAACGAGTGGAGAGGTTTCCGCATACGAAAGCGGACGATGCAATGCCTGAAAGAATCCCAAACGTCGAGGCTCGCCGACTCTCCGGAACATTGTCTGCCTGGAGATAGAAAGAGATGATCTAAAGGGAAACGAAGACAAATAATGGGCCGCGTTGTTTCATATTACTTTAGCCCAGTTCACTTTTTAATCAAAACCAACCGACCCGATTCCAAGCCTGTTTTATGTAGTTTAAAATAGGGCCTGACAATATTCAGTGCTGAACATCGGTCAACAAACACTAATTTCGATCTTGATTCGGTAAGATGTCGAATCTAGCCCAGGTTGGTTTTTTTTTTTTTTTTTCCAATCATAATGGGTATTGACCGGTAAAGTCCAGTGGTCCGATAGGTCTAAATCTATAAAAACAAATTTAATTTTTTTTTTAAATGATATTATTTTAAAATACAAACAGGTTAATCATGGATTCACTTAACAAAATCACGAGCCCGAGCCTCGACCAATTCAGACCCAAGTATGATAACTATATCAACAAGTGTGACTGACTCGGACGAATCGCAGCGCTGCTTAGCAAATAATTGCGGACTTTCATTTTACAACATTGGGCCTGTTTGAGCATGATCCAGAAACAAAGTTAGGCTTTTAACCAATCTAAAAAACATGGTGGGCTTTACAGCCTGTGGAATGAAAATACCAAGCCATACAGTATATCCAGCAGAGGTACAAGTATAAATGTACAGTAATATTCTTCGAAAGAAAGGTGGGGAGGGTGTTTACCACATAGGCGAGAGCAAGGCATTGGACACTTCCTTCACAGACCATGGCCATGAGAGTCCTGACGACATAATACGCATAGAAGAAGTTCCTGGTCCTGCTGTAGGCCAATATGGCTGCAATAATATTTCAACTCAAGTACGGTTCCCGCAAGCATTTTCTTAAAGAAATCGATTAAAAGAAAATTGACTTCGATCGGTCTTGCTAATTAATTCAGTAATGATGGCGTGAATTAGATTCACTGAGTACATTTTTTTGTTTGTTTTTAAATCTATATTTTGGTACATTTAAAGGTGTGTTTAGTTAAAAAATAAACATAAAATTAATATGTTTTTCAATGTTTTTTCATGGTTTTGATATATTAATGACAAAAATAAAAAAAAATAAAAATATTTTGATATATTTTTAATTGAAAATATTTAAAAAAAAATACCTTGTATTATAATAATACTAAAGAGACTAGTTGTAATTAAATTCAACGGTTTAATTATGTCATGAGCTTCTCATTTTCTTTGATTGAAGGGGGTTTAATCAAATAATTAGGATTAAAATCAACGTAATTGTTCTAAAGTTCTTGTCATTATTATTTTTTTCTCATCTTCATTTATTGAAACAGCTTTGTATTCACAATCAAGTCAAATAATGACTAACCAACCATAAAGTTGTAATTTCTTCAACTTACTTGATTGAAGCAGCTTATATATATTGACAATCAAATAACGACTAACCAACCATAAAGTTGAAAATCCCCAACCTATAACAAGGAAAGTAAAACTATGTATAGGAAGCTTGAAATGAGTCGATCATGATAGTTTATAAACTTACAAATCTTTTCAGTAATAGTTTTTTTCTTCAAAAACGCTTTTTTTTTCCTAATCAAAATTCCCTCCTTTTTTTTCTTTATTCTTCATTTTCAATGAAGGAAAACAAAAAAATATATATGGAGTTGACAAAAAGGAAGATCGAATTAAAAACAACTGCAGAAATAGGCAGATCCGATAGGTAGTTTCCGAAACTAAAAGAATTAAATAATTTATTTTGTTAAATTGCAGGTGTTGAGTTAGATTATTGAATTACCGCTCGATCATTCATAGAAAATCTCCTGGAATCCAACGAAACATGCAGTACATGCTTACCTGAGGGAACTATTATAAGACTCATTGGAACAGTAAGCAAAGCTTTCCGACCATACTTGTCCGACATGTTCCCTATCAAAGGCATCGTTACCAGCGTCCCAAGCCCTATAATCTGCATAAAACAAGACATCTTTATTGATTGCCACCAATTCTTTACTTCCATTCCGAACAATGTTTCTGTTTTTGGACTTTTTTAAACTAAAATTCCAAGCTCCTAGTCTTTTTTCTTCCAATGAAAAAAATAAAAAACCTCAAAGACCGGCATGTTAATCTAGTAACCCGCCGATCCAAAACTTGACTCAGGCCAAGTTCATCTTATCTTAAATATTTTTTTACTGAGACGTCAAATCATAGCTTAGATTAAGCCACAAAAGTGACGAAACAATACATGACCGACCGTATAACTATGTAAGAAAAGATATGAGCGTAAGAGGGCAGGCAAGCAAAAGTTCTTGAAGAAAAAGGAGTTCCAAAGAAAAAGAAGGGAGATTGCGACAACCTACATGTCACTGTCGACTATTGTCATTGTTCCTCAGGAGACGGTCCAGTGGTTAAGATTATTGTTAAGTTCCAGGTTTGAATTTTATAAAAAGTAACCAATAAGCTGTGTGGTACTTCCACCGAACTACAAAACACGACACTCGTAACACAATATTGTAAGCAAAATGTGATCGTGGGTCCTCAAAGGTGATGCTTTTTGGATGAGAAGACATTTGGATATTTTTTTTTTTACAAGAATTTTAAATTGAAAGAGCTAAAAGGCTTAGTGACACCCATGGGAAGTTTCGTTTCACGAGGTTGCTTTAATTCATGTCATAGACGAGGCCAAAGCCTGAAACCTTTGCTTTGCACGTAACATTGTGTTTTTTTAAAATAAATATTTTCAGTTTAAAAATGTATTAAAATATTTTTATATTAACATATTAAAATTATTAAAATATATTTTTTTTTCAAATAAAATGTATTTTGAAAAAAACATTCAGAAACAAAAACACTAACAAAAAAAAATTATAATCAGAACCTAATAAACAGGCTCGGAAAAAAAAAACAGCATATGCGTGGAAGAAATTAGATAGAAATAATATATAGACTCCACCAATTTCATGGTTTGAATTGGAGAGTTTTATACCATGATTATCCTTAAAAGCAGTCACTATTGTTGGCCTAAAATTAAATGGAAAATGCTTTTGATTAAAAACAATAAGCACAATTAGCAGGAAAAATTTTCTTCTTCTTGCACAAACTCACTAAGGTTATATTATGGTAGATTGAATTGGAAAGGAATTTTAGCACGGTCGAGGACTAGAAATTTAACTTAGGAGGATGATTGGTTGAGGGTTAAACACCTGAAAAGAAACAAGAATAATTGATAACAAGAAGAAAAATTAGAAAACAAAAATTACTGTTTTTTGAAGTCCACTTAGATAAATGGCCAGGGAGCATTCATCTTCTCCAGGACAAAGTGCGGACATAAAAACATCAGTCGTGGCTGGAGTCACCATGGATGTTGAGAAGGAGTGAAGAAAGTGAGTCAAGAAGAGATGGCTTAATGCCGAAAGTTTTTCCATCTCTCTTTCCCTTGCTTGCGAAGGCTCTCAAAACACAAAGAAGGAACTAACTAAAGCAAAAGCTACATACCAAAACCTATAAAAGCATGCAGTTAAAGCACCACCAGTAAATAACGTCTACATATAACCTGGAAAAAATGTGTCTTGTGTTTAGGCTCGAGGCATCTGACATTAATTTAAAGCGCACTATCGTAGTTGAGCGTTTGGGAGGTAGTGGGTGTCCATTTCAATGCTGTAAACGCTAGCACATGACAGCAAAACCACCACTATTCCAAAAATATGTCAAAGAAATCAGCAACCTTGTAAAGTCAGTTACTTCTAACTCTTCTTGTCTTGATTTTACCACAACCGAAGCGGGAAGACCAGTGGCAGTGTAAAAGGATTCATTAATTATGGCTTGAAACTCTTGTCCTGAACTTCATAAGAACCTGCTTCGTACTCATATACCGTAATTTCTCTAGGCGTGTGAGTTTTGAGTGAGCCCATTTCATATCGAGTCAGAGATGGATCAGTCCAGCAGAATTCTTGGTGAGGCTTCTTCTAGTCTATGTTAAGTTAACATGGGGTAACCCTAAAGTTGACTGTATCAAACTCAAATTAACAGAAAAGTGAAAAGGTGGGGTATGAGTTAGCGGTTAGCAGATTCTCCGCATACGGTGGCAAGTGCATCCAAACTGTATAAGTGTATATCTACTGAAACTGAAAGGAAACTTCCTATGATTGGAGAGGCAGAGAGCCAGAGAGGACAGAGAAACTCTTTTTGTTAACTGCATACACTACACTGTGGCCTCATGATACTGGATTTTGGATTCAAGAAGAATATATGTTTGATACTTTAACCAGAATTTCAAGGACTAAACTTAAAGTAAGATATATTATGCCTGTAAATGATTGATGGGAAAACAAATGGTTCATAATTAACAAAGAACAGAATCATGCATCGTGACCTTAAATTAGCAGAGAAAGGGTGAAGACATGAGTGAAATCATTAAGAATGTTTAATGGGAAAGGGCAAAAAGAAAATGAGAAACAGAAGAACATACCGCTTGTTGGAATCCGGTTAGGTAAATGGCCAAAGAACACTCATCTCTTCCAGGGCATAAGGCCGACATTGTGACATCAGTAATGGCAGGGATCACCATAAATGTTGAGAAATTATGCAGAAATATTGTCATGAAGAGATGACTTAAACCTGACAACTTTTCCATTTCTCAACAACAGCTGAAGTGGGACTAGGAAGGGAAGGAGCAAAAGAAAGTAACCCACTCCTTGCCGAAAGAACCCACAAGTGACACATAAAGCTGCAGAGATTTCTTTGGATGAATAAGTGAAATACACACACTTCCATATTTATATTCGTGAGAGCAAGTGAAGTTATTTATGCTGATAAATTGTGTGATACTCTAGCTGTAATTAATACCGGAAGATAAAAGGGAAAGTTTTATCATTTCTTTAGATTAAATATGATTTCTTTTTTCTTTTTTCTTTTTTCTTTTTTCTACAAGTGTCCCGTAATTACAACGTAAACACCCTAAAGTTCTTTATTTTTTGCAGAGCCATGTAAAAACAATAGTCTAACAAAATTCCAAGAATTTTATTACATGCCAGATTTATTACAGGGATAAAAACTATCACATCACAGTGCAATTCACATGAAAGTGAGATTTCTACATAATTTTCATAATAAATCTTATGTTTTCGCATTTAACGAGAATATATCACATCTGTGCCTAATAAATTTCTTCCATAAAATACGATTCTTTTGTTCCTCAAAGATCTTTAAGGGAAAGATGCAAGAGATATTAAAAAATAAAAAAGAAGCAAATTAACAAGTTAAAGTCGTGCCCATTACACCTTTCGTTCCTGTTTCTTTCTTCTACCAAAAACATCAACAGGGAAGTTATACCTTGGACTATGACACTATTCTTTCTTTTTTTAGGATAAATAAAAGTAAAGTGTGACAGTGATCGGGTGAGTGATACGTTGCTTGCAAGTTCATGCAAGAAAAACCAGCCCCAATTATTCAAGCTAGGATTCCATTTCGGACTCGGAAAGGGGATAATTACGCAATGAAGCGTGCAAGTTTACTTTTGCCTCACCGAGTAAGGTTGCTAACTGAAGGAGTGCTGGCAAAACAAAATTGGTCGCGGATCTAAGAAGGCAAGCTTCCCGGATCAGATTCTTAAGAAAAATTAAATAAAAAATCTAAGATAGAATTTGTCGTTTATATGTATTAATAATTTGGGTTCTGTACTGCTCTTAATAAGGGTAATTAAGGGGGTGGGAGGAAATTTAGAGTCCAAAATGAGAAAGATGACGAGGTATAGAGATAGAGTGCAGAAGGAAGTTTGAATCCGGACCAGGACCTTAAACCTGATCAGGCCTTACCTTCTTGGTGGGTTATGGCTCAAGAAGGCCCCGATGAGTCAGCCCAGTTCAGTATTCGACTCCAGCAACAAAAACCATGTTCGAGTTTAACGTGAATGTTATTTGTCAAGTTTGTCATGATGGAAAAATTTAAAAAACCTTGAAAATATCTCTCGGCTCTGCGCGTGCTAGCAAAGATGCTTGATGGTCCGCAACGAATAACGTGCGGTGGCCGACACTCCTGCCTGTGCAAGATTACGGTTGTGTTTATTTTGCAAATGTTTTTGTGTTTGCAGTGTAATAAATACAATAAAGTATTTGGTAATAAATTAAATTATATTTTGTATTGGAGGATGTATTAAAAAATTAAGTTGTGAAGTAGTTTTTATATATATTTTTAATTGAGTTTCATAAAATTATGTTTAATATACGTTACAAAAGTGCTTTTAAAAAAATTTAAATTTTTTTATTTTTTTATTTACTTCAAATTAATATATTTTTTTAATATTTTCATATCATTTTGATACGATAATATCAAAAATAATTTTTAAAAAATAAAAAATATATTTTAATGCATTTCCAAGTAAAAAACACTTTAAAAAACAACTACAATCACACTTCCAAACATAACATCAGATATTTTATTTATGTTTTTTGCTACACATAAATCTCAATCATAATTTTTACCAAATACGTATCTAAATCTAACTAACTATATTTTTTTAAACTTACTTTTTTAAACCATAATCACAAAAATTATCTCAAAAACAAACACACTTACAAGTAACAGTGGGGATGGAGTGGCGAAACTCAACCAAGTATAGTTATAAAATCCGATCAAGATAATAAAAAGATTAACCCAATCATCTGTTGATTCAGAATTTAGCCCAATTCAAGTTTTATTTTGAATTTAATTTTTTTTAACATCATCATTTAAAAAAAAAAAAAGGATTAACCCGCTAAATAACAGGGTATGAGCATTTATCGGCCTGGATGATAAAAATTAGGGGCAAAATACAAGTCGATTTTATTCAGTACTGGTAGAAAATTTTAGATGCAAAGATTATCTGTATGTTCACGGGTTCATAAAAAATAAAAAACCGGATTGTGTTTTTGTCAGATAAGTATGAGGCCGAATGTGTGTGCATGAGATAGCAGGCCTGCTAGTGTCACTTTGTTTTCTTGTGATGAACGCCCACGTTGTCTCTTTTATTAGGGTGCTCGGTTATCTCCGTGCGTGTGGACTAGTTATATGAGTGTTTTTGGTAAGTTAGCATATTTTAAAAAACCTAATTTGTAAAATAATATAAGTTGAAAAATAATTAAGAATCTAGCATGCGTAATAGATTTGCAAATGAAATATGCGGCATTTAAATCACAAATAATATAAAATAATACATGTGACTCACGTTTTGCAGATGCTATCTGCGACCCCTCTAGTAAAAGCGTTCAGGAATAATTTATTTTGCCATCAACTCCCTGTTAAAAAAAAAATTTGCACAATTAACATATAATATATTTAATCACAAATAACAAATGTACACTGAAAATTAAGATAGCATTAACATTTTATTAAAAATTAAATTAGTTATACATCTATTCACAATTTTCATACACCTATAATAATATGTAATTATATCTAATAATCTTCTTAGCTCGTCCAACTCGAGGTTGGGTCTATAATATCTATGTAGGTTTGAGGAGGATCAATATCATCTCAGCTCATGGATGGACCTGGATCGCTCGTGGATGGGTCAACATCCCTAACACTCTCACGATAAACAATCTCATCTTTCGCTAATGCTGCTTCAAGATACTTAACCTTCCCAGCTTATTGAAGTTCGTTACGACATAAATTGAGCGTGTGTTGGTCGCAATACATTTCATCTCATTAACATCTTCATGGATAGTCGTTGTTACTTTCTAAGCTTCTCATACACACATTAAAAATCAATCATTAGTCATCATCTATGATAAAATTATTATGGTATTTAATAAATGTAAAACAATATTTCATACCAGTTGATTATGTCTTGGATATCGGGGGGCATGGTGCATCGCGTTTGTGGATGTATCGGGAAACGCGACCAGGTCAGTGTAATGAAATGGCACATAATGAACAAATACCATGTCATGCAGGTATCTATATCAATCGTGGATTGTCGCTTATCAAAAATACGATCTCTCCTAACATCTCATACATCAAGGTAAGATGTATAAATTATCAATCAACTCCCCTCGCATTTACCTTGGCAACTAATATTATGCAGCTCCTCCCCGGTATATGATAATATAATCCAAATTGTTGCATTATCAAATATGAACAATACATCTCAACAATATCGAAGTAGTGCAAAGGAACATGTGCTAACCAAATATCACATCTCTCGAAGCATATAGGCGAAACTGAAAGTATTAAGTTCTTTGTATATGACATTCATATAACCTATCAGAACATATAAAATAATTATCTCAAACAATTAATTGAAACTAGAAAATTAACTTTAAAATGACAAAAACAAAAAAATACATTTGTAATATATACTTGATGTGGTTGTTATGCATCCAACTTATCTCGATAAAACTCGTGTACATAAGTAAGATTTACTATGAAATGTCTAGCCCCATATCATCTAACAAGATAAGCCACAAAGTTGATTGATCGCTCCACTAACGGTCAAGATTTATAAGACGCAGTCATAAAATCAAATTAAACAAAATATTTGATAATTAAACAAAATAACATAATTATATCTAATTAACAACAACATAATTCTCAATTCAAAACCCTAACATTCAATAAAATTAAATTAACACCAATTAAATATAAATTATATCAAATTAATTGAGAAAAAATGTTTAATATATTTCTAAAAGTGAAATATAGGTGATTAGGATGACTGGTGGTAGCTATTTTGGCTTGAAAATTCAACACCTCCGCTACTAGAAAGAGAAAGTGTCGCGGGTAAAGCCAGATAAAGAGAGATAAATGTGTGTTTTAAAAAGATATGAGTATTTTAGGGACGCTAAGGATGTTTTTGGTGGTGGATAGAAAGGGATCTAGAATTGGAGAGAGGGGCAACGAGAGAAAAAAAATATATGGTTTTTAATTTAAAATAAGTTATAGATGTAATTTGTGATTCAAAATATCATCTGCGACTCGTTAAAATATATTAGTTTTTTAATTATTTTTTCAAACGTGTGAGTTCATTATTTTTCTTTACTGTTTTATATATATATATATATATATATATATATATATATATATATATATATATATATATCACTGCAATTTGGTCATCGTCTTGACTTCTGTCGATACTTCCAATCAAAACCAAACTCTTATCCTCTGTCATGTACCGTCAATGGTGCATTCTGGCATAAGAAATTATGATGGTATAAAAGTCTTGTTGATGGAAGCATTGACAGCTACAAGAGCTGGGATCCGTAGCTCCATTGGAGTCAGCATTGGGACTGCTATAAAATTTGTATTATTTATCATTTTCAAGTCTTGTCAGCTTTCAGGATAAGTCGAGGAAGCCTGGGCCCTGTCTTTCTCATTCGAGGATCTAAACGTTAGGAAGTTACCTTCGGTAGCCCTTCATCGACAGAGAGCTCCTGTAATCCCTAGTAAAATTATCCAAGAATCTGGCAAATTGATTCTTTTAGAGCAATCCTTTGCCTTACCGAATATCAGAACATAAATTAATTTTAAGATCCTCCAGTATTCCTACGATGTTCATCTAGCATTAACAAAAGTACCATTGTATTCAAACGTAAAGTTAGGATTTTGACTATTTTATGTCATATATAAAAAAATCTAGCCAAAAAATGAAAGGGAAAGCTTGTGTTTGATCTTATTACATGGAATGAGTATTTCTTCTGATTTATCGTTAACCCTTCTCGCAGTTCAGTGATATTTTTGTATGATTAGTTAAGTATGAACAAACCTGATCAAAGGAAAGTTCGCAGCGACACAAGACCCCATATCTTGGAAGAAGAGAGAAGATAGAACTGCATCTGGGTTTGATTTTTTTTTTTTTGCATTTATGTTATTTTTATGGTACCTTGCATGTTTATTAGTCTTGTTAGATGTTTAGTGGGCCCGAGTATTATTTGTGATGTAGGTAAGCTGGTCTGGATACTACGAGTTATAAAAAATAAGAAAAGAAAAAAAAAAGAGAGGACATAACTTTGCTTCGAAATATTAATGCCTATTTTTCTATACACTAATTTATATCTCAATAATTCAATGGTTGAATTTCACAAGAAAAAGAAGGTGCATGCGTCGTACAATTTGGTTAAACAACATAATTGTCATTTGATTGTTTTAAAACAGAAAAATAATATATATTTTTTAAGAATTCAAGTAAAAAAAATAAAAATTATAATTTTATATTTAAATATAATATTTTTCATTTAGAAGACTGAGAAAATTAGAGGTTCTCCCTATTTTTTTTTAAATGAGAAAATATGAGCAGTAAATATTTTTATATACAAACAATTTTTAGTGATGTAAGATATTAAAATTATTCTTTTCTATTTTTATATTTAGTAGTATCATAAACTTGATTTTTACTATAAATCTAGTATTTTTTATTTTTTAATCAACAATATAACTTTTTCATGATATCTTTAATTTAACTGAAATAAAATCAATACTTTACATAAATGTAGACTATCATAAATTATTGTTTTGATTTTCTTATAAAAAATAGTTGTAATTTTTATGTATTTCTTATTATTTGATAAAAAAATATTTTTTTTCAACAAATGAACACGCTTTTAAGTAAGTTTTATATTGCTGAACACAGTTTTATTGGAATTTTTAATAACTTATTGTTATTTTGTAATTTTTTTTAAAAAATACTCATACTTATGTAACATTGCAAGTCGTGACTGATTGGCTTGTGCATCACATCACATAAACTTATAACAACCAGCAAAGAATACATGATTCATTGCATCAACCAATTACTTGTATGATTTTTGTCCCCACAAATCCCATCCATCTAGAAATATGCATCGAACTTCCAAAGCTATGCAACTTCACTCGAGACATTTATAATCAGCTCATAGTATTTTGTCAAAAAGGCAGTGAACCTGCAGCGTCCTCCTCAAAGGAACTGTGGAAAGCAGAAGCTCCCAAAACTTGCAAGAAATGAAGAGGCAGGAAAGGATTCGGATTTGAAAAGTCACAAAGCTCTAAAGCATCTTTTTGGGACTGATTTTTCTTGAAGGAAAGTGCGGTGGCAAAGAGAAAGCATCACTTCAAAAAGAGGCTTCCTCGTCAGTGCCTAGCAACTCCCACTATCCATTTGGAATTTACTATACGTACAGCTAGCTAATTGCCATTTCTTCCACCTTTATGATCATGTTGACCCACTAATGTGTCCACTTCCATTTATACAAACTATACGATAAATTTAATTTCTTGTAGACGAATCTCGAGATAAGATAATACACTAGGGGCAGAAACGAGGTCGTTCCCTTTTTCCTCATGTGTTCAGTGCTAAATTTTTTCCATGTTTTTTTGTAGTAATAAAATTGGAAATTAAACAATCATAACATGAGCCAGGGAGGAAAAACTGGAAATTAAAAGGACAGGATTTCAGGATCTATACCAAGGATTGCCTTTTCAGAGCCACTTATGGACTGATTATTACATAATTAAATTGATTTCAATATTTATGTAGTTAGCATAGTGGCACGTGTACCATTTGTAATTCATAGCTGCAAAACTTGATTTAAAAAATAACTCGGAATTAAATCACCTTATTAACATAATCGAATTAACTTAAACTAATTATTTTTATTAAAATAATATGATTTTGTTAAATTGTTTTTTACTTGAAAAATAATTAAATTAATGTTTTTTCAAATATTTTTTAATTATTTGACGGATTGATATAAAAAATAAAAAAAATATTTTGTTATATTTTTTTATTAAAAATATATTTTTAAAAATCATCATATTCACGTTACCAAGCACATACGATTGCTTCTTGCTGACTTATATAAGAAAAGAAAATTGAAGCCATTCACTTTTTTTTTTATACTATTTATTTTTTAAAAATCATCATACTCGTGCTTGATAAATTAATCTAAATTATAATTAAAAATATAAAAAATGTTATTTTAATTAAAGAAACTAATTCGAAATTAAACTTAGTATTGGTCAGGCTCTATACTGATAAGTTATAGAATTTACTTAACGGTTTGTGTTTTGTAGGCATGCCATTGGTTCCATGTTATGTAGCTTGTCCATTTCTGAATGTTGTGTAGTTGGATAACAGCTCGACAAGACAGGAGATTTAAATAAATAAACTACGAGATCCGAAAACACAAAACACCATAAGCACGTCCTGCCTCCGAACCAAACCTCAACAATATTTTATAAACACGACACCCAGAATTAACATGACAAAACAGCCCATCTTAACATTGTTATGAGGGCACGTTAGAAAAAGGGAAAACAATTGCAAAGATTCTTTGCTCCTGTCACGTCCCAAAAAAATACAAGAATAACGTTGCTTTTACTTAAGAAAACAATTCTAAAAAAAAATCAACTTGAGAGCTAGATTTTAATCAATTTTTACCACCAATTAACTCAGAAATCAAGACAAATCACTCTTATTTTTTTTAACTCGAATCAATTCAAGTCTTGGATTACTTTGATTTTAAGTTAATTTTCCATACAAGTTTTATAATTATAATTAATAATTTACTTCATAATATTATTTTTTTTATGATTATTTTTATTGATTTTTACCACAAGTTAACTCAGGGTTTCAATCGAATCAAGATGAATCACTTTTATTTTCTTCAACTTGAATCGATTCAAATCTTAACTCGTTTATATCATAAGTTAACTTGCTAGGTCGGTACGAGTTTTATAATCATGATTAATAAGATACTTTATAAAATTTTTTTTATTTATTTATTTGTCTTGTTATTGACAATAATGAATATTCTATGATCATTTTGTATTGAAACTGAAATCATTTTTTTTAATTACCCTAAATATATATTTTAAAAAAACTAGTTGATCGTATTTAAGTGAATATAAACAATTTAAAAAACACTCCTTTGCTGACCATGGGCACGTTCGTTGTCCATCACCCCTGGATCTGGTCATACACGTGATGGGAACCACAAAGTAGGTTTGGTATTAACTAATCACTGATTATAGCCATAAGACGATTCTAATTAAAATATTTTACCCCGTAATGGGCGATCTTAATCATTGAACCAACCCGTTACTGATTCGAGCACATTATTATTATTATTATTGTGATTATTATTTTTATCATATGGTTATAGTATATTATCCCGAGTCGTGCCTTCCTGTCTTTTCTTTCTCGGCAATTGTTAATAGGTGGTAGTGGACATTAGTGCTTCCATCTAGGGGGGATTGCGAATAACATGGTCCCAGCCAACATCATGCACTTCCATTCATGGTTTGATGCAAGTGGTAAATCAAATTATATCTGATTTAGTTAAATCATAAGAGCTGATCTAGTAAGTAAAGCACCAGCTCAAGATACAAGAAAGTATCGAGATCAAATCTTTTTTCTTTTTTAATAGCTTACAATAAACTATTGAGATCAGTTTTTTTAATAGTTTATTTGGCCCTTTTTAGGACTGCGTAGCTCTTGATTTCGAGTGTTTTTTAAGTGTGTGCTTTACATTTAAAAAATATTAAATTAATATTTTTTAATATTTTTTATGTGTTGATATTAAAAATAAAAATATATATTTTAATGTATTTTAAAAAAAAATTATTTTATACCAAAATATCAAACATATATTTATCTTTCTTTTTAGATCATTAACATGGGAATTTCTTTCCAATAAAACAAACAAAGACGATAAACATCAATAAAAAAATCTAAAGAATAAAATTAAAGCTTTTAGTTCATGATTTTAAAATGAAATTCATTAGCAATCACTATTAATTTAAATCAATGATTTGTATTTTATTGTTGAAGTTCTTTTTAACATTTTTATTAGATATTCGGTATAATTCTGAATTAAAATAAATTCTTGCCGATTTTAAAAATGCTCCGACATTATATATCAATACCATCGACATCTAAAAAGAATTTATTTCAAATAACGTTCTTTTAAAATTGTCGAGAGAAATTATTCATTCAGAGATGCACATAAATGTCAAAAGCGGAGACCAAGCAAGCGGATGATGAGAATCTAACATTGACACGTCGTTTAATGCTGTAGTAAGTGAACTGTACAAAGCACTGTCAAAGGACAGCAAGAGGAGCCCACAGCAACACACTAAACATTGTTTGGCTGGTCGTGATTTTGTTAAAAATTATTTTTTTATATTTTTTTAATATATATTTTTTTAATATATCTCTAGATTAAAAAAAAACACTATGATATATGCATCTGCTGTGCCTGTACCATCAGTCGAAGTTCCTCTCGAGACAGTGAATTAATCACTGTAGTCCTCTATGACTCGATAGCTTTGAAAGATAAAAAAGAAGAAGATTAATCTATTAAATAAATGACCCACCTCACTTATTTGTTAAGATCTATTTTGTTTTATTTTATTTTATTTAGAATTATGTTTATTCTAAAATTATTAATTATGTTCTGTTTTATTCAGAATGATCAAAATATTTTATATCAATTCAAAAAACAAAACAAAACAAAATAATTTTTATCTCATTTTAAATTTCGGTCAGTTCCAAATTTTCCGGATAAATTTCGGTCAGAATATTCCGGTTTCATTTCACATATTCCGTTTCGGGCTTGAAAAGCTATTGAATCAAACTCAAACTAAACTTATTTTAACCAAAACAAATCGTAAAAATACCGTATAGATATTAATACTCCATTTTCAACTACAAAACAATATTTAATCAATCTAAAAATAAAAAATCAAACAATACAATAATAATAATAAATTTATGGACCCTAATCTATTTTTTAGCATGGTCAAATGGTAAATTCATCTTCATTAAACTCTCATCTCCTAACAAACCTTCATTGACACCAATATTCCTTCCATTTATTTTGGTTGAATAAAACATGAGTTGCATATTTTTTTTTATAAAATGTTAAGAGATCAAAAAATCATTCTCCATTAATATCACAATAAAAATATATCTTGCAATACGCTTATAATATAAAAAGAACTGGATTACTTTTTATTATCCTTAAGAAAAGAATGATCCTCTTGTGATAATGAATGAGTAAACTAAAGGAATTTAAAGGGGTGACAAATAAAACTTATAGTTTAATTAAGGGTTTAAAAATATTAATTGGGTGGTGTTGGTGTATTAACTTAAATATGACATTCAGATTCCAACTCCCTCTACTTTCGTTCAAAAATTAATTGTCATAGCGTTTTGACATGAATGACTTGTATGGCTTCCTTTATCTTTTAAAAATAAAACATTCAGGTTTGATTTATATTTTTGTTATATTAAAATATTTTATTTTCATAATATTTTAGTATTTCTCCTGAAGTTCCTCTCGAGGCAGTGAATTAATCACTGTAGTCCTCTATGCCTCGATAGCTTTAAAAGATAAAAAAGAAGAAGATTAATCTATTAAATACATGACCCACTTCACTTATTTGTCAAGGTCTATTTTGTTTCTTTTTTCTTTTTTATTTAGAGTCCTGTTTATCCACGTTGTAATACCTATTATGTCAATTTTTCATTTTCTATAATTGAGGGTGTAACGGGTCACTGGTAAAGATTTGGATTCCTACATAATAGTCTTTTTTTAGTAAGATTTAAAACTGTTTGATTATTAAATTAGTAATTTTATAGTAAATGAGTATTAAAAATTTATGAATGATTCTTAATTCATGCATGATAAATGTTGATAATATAATGTGAGACATTAAAGACTATCCTCGTTTGCATAAGTTATTCAAAGAATAATTATAATCCTTGTTACTTAAACTTTCTTCATCTCGGTCATAAGTCTTTTTCTTCTTTCCATTCAAGTGGAGGGATTTAATATTAATATCAATGCTGATGTAAATATCTCATTACATGGCATTAATATAAATAAAAATATCACGTGTTTATAAAAAACAATCCTATATTATTTTATATACAATATTAATATTGATAGAATCAACCAATATAATAAATATTAACATCAGTCGATGCATCTATGATTTTTAGAGGACATCTTGCGCAGTTAAATTGTAGAAATATGATGATTTTGAATTCTCATATTGGGTGCTTGTATCCAAAAAAATTATAGGCATGATGATTTTTAAGCCGGTATCTTATCAAATATATAGAAGTTTGGGTATGGCTCGTAGCCAAGCTTCAAGAAACTAGATTTGATATTTTACCAAACCTGCAAGTTCTTGAGCATAGTACGTAGCCGAGCTTAAAAAAATTAGATTTAGTGCCTTTTCAAATCCTCTTCTCATAAATTTTAGTATTTTTGTAACTAGTCTTTTTTCTCTTGACGCTTTTAACTGTAATCTTTGTAAGAAATTAAATTTTAGTCCTTTTAGCCATGAGTTTTATAAGAGATTAAATTTTAGAATGAAATACATTGATGCATCACTATTTATCTATACTGTAATACATTATTTGATTTGAAAAAAAACATAAATTTTATGTTTTATCTACATTGTAATACAGTGTTTGGCTTGATAAAAAACATAAATTTTATGTTTTTTCTAGTTAAATATATTTTGAACGTGTAAACAAGTGTTACTTTAATTTTAAATTTAGAAAAAAGAAAACTGATAATAGAACCGCCAGTCTACCATATGAAGACAAGGAAAGAAACTATTTCGACGTCGTTTTAACTTCCAGCTCATAATTCTATCTTCAAGTGACGTTTTATCTAAAAATTGCTGGTTTTAATGAATTTTTTTTAACTATGTTATTTTCTAAAAAATATTTAGCTTGTGTTATTTTTTTTATTAAAAAAATGCTAATAAAAAAATCAAAATATCTTTTCATACCTACCATGCTTCCTTATATCCTTAAAAAAAAAAAAACAAAAGTAATTATTTACACTATGCTATTTTTCAAAAAAAAAAAAAACTGATCCAATACTATTTTTCCAACCTTTGTTTTTAAAATGCTACTTTAAAAAAAACCAAAATATCCAAGATATCATCATCTCAGGCTTCCTCATATCTTTTAAAAAACAAAAAACAAAAAATGGACAGCTAATTAAACCAGAAAAAATACGAGGGGCATGCTAGTAAATTAATTACCCTACTTGGAATCACAACCTCTCAAAGTAAATCTTTTCCCCGTCTTCCTTTGAATTATCTCAAACACGAGCAACGCACGTGCACTCTCCCGTCCACAAGACATAAAAAACCATCTCCTCTCCTCCCTTAAACCTGATAAAAATATATAAAAAAGGAGACCTTAAACTTGATAAAAAAAGAAGAGAAACGTAACCCTCCAGACACTCCGTCCCACACTCACTCATGGACTCTCTCGCTCTCTTCTTCACTGGGGCTCTACTAGCCGGTGGCATCTACTGGTTCGTTTGCGTTCTCGGCCCAGCCGAGCAGAAAGGCAAACGGGCAGTAGATCTATCCGGTGGCTCCATCTCGGCCGAGAATGTCCAAGATAACTACGATCAATACTGGTCTTTTTTCCGCCGTCCCAAAGAAATCGAAACAACTGAAAAGGTCCCTGATTTTGTTGACACATTTTACAATTTAGTCACTGATATTTACGAGTGGGGATGGGGTCAGTCCTTCCACTTCTCTCCATCCATTCCCGGAAAGTCCCACAGTGAAGCCACGCGCCTACACGAAGAGATGGCCGTGGATCTGATCAATGTCAAGCCTGGAGATCGAATCCTGGATGTCGGATGTGGTGTTGGTGGTCCGATGCGTGCTATTGCTGCACATTCACGCGCTAAGGTTGTCGGCATCACCATCAACGATTATCAAGTGAATCGTGCGCGCACGCACAACAAGAAAGCCGGGTTAGATTCACTTTGTGAAGTTGTTCAAGGAAATTTCCTAGAGATGCCGTTTCCTGAGAACAGCTTCGACGGAGCTTACTCGATCGAAGCGACATGTCACGCGCCGAAACTCGAAGAGGTTTATGCAGAGATCTTTAGGGTCTTGAAGCCTGGATCTCTTTACGTGTCCTATGAATGGGTCACAACTGATAAGTACAAGGATTCTGACCCTGAACACGTGGAGGTTATTCAAGGTATTGAAAGAGGTGATGCTTTGCCTGGGCTAAGAAACTATACTGATATTGCAGAGACAGCAAGGAAGGTAGGATTTGAAGTTGTGAAAGAGAAAGACTTGGCTAAACCACCAGCACAGCCATGGTGGACTAGGCTTAAGATGGGAAGGATTGCTTACTGGAGAAACCACATTGTTGTAACAGTACTTTCCGCTGTAGGGATTGCACCAAAAGGGACTGTTGATGTTCATGAGATGCTGTTTAAGACAGCTGATTACCTTACCAAGGGTGGTGATTCTGGGATTTTCACTCCTATGCATATGATTCTCTGCAGAAAACCTGAGAAGAAGACAGAAGCGGCTTCAAATTCTTAGTCTCTAATTTGATTGGTAATAAATCAAAACAAGCCCTGTTTTTTATTTTTATTTTTATTATTATTATTATTATGTTTGAGTAACTCATGTTCCACCTCCTTTGTGACTTTTTAGTTTTTTTCCTCTTCTCTTCCTTTTAGCTTTTTCTTAGTTCAAATCCTCATCTTTGTATTTTTCTTTTTTATTTTCCTGGCTGTAACTTGGTTTTTTTTACTGTTATTATGGTGATAGTGAAGAATCCAAAGGTCAAGATGATTGTTATCTAAATTTCCAGTTTTTTTCTCACTTCACTCGATTTTCGCCTTCTTGAAGTTTTTTCTGTTTCTAGTGTTCTGAGTGATTCGAAAAAAATTAAAGAGAATTTGGGCTGACGAAGGAGATCTAATGGCAAGATTTACCGAGGAGTTGAGTGCATGTGAGAACAAGAGAGCACTCGAGGCGCACATGGAGAGAAAAAGGCACTTTTGCGATAAAAAAAAAATAAAACCTCAGGTGGCCAGCAGGCCAGCTCTGGATCTTGACTTTTGCTGTGTCGTTAGTTTGCTTTACAAGCCTGGATTCCTCCAATTTAGTTCAGCTTTTGTGTCTTTTGTCATGTTATGACAAGCCTCTAGACATGTTACAGCAAGAATTAGCATGTAGGGGTCACATGCTTCAAGGGCTAATTTTGCTGGACAAGCCGATTTGGGGTTTAATGAACTCATATAAGAGTCAGTTTAAGCTATAGTCTGGGGAAATTAATTTTTCCTCTGTACGAGTATTATATGTTTAATTATCGGGCATTTGAATTATATGGCCAGCACTTTTCAAATCCCATGGAAATGAAATTCGGATCAAGTATTCGGGGGCCAGGAGAGCAAGACATTTTGCCAGGGATATGTTCATTCGACTGGATCGTGGGCTTTATAGTTCGGTAAGCAAGCTTAGGGATTAGTTGAACTGTCGGTAAATTAAAGGAATTAAATGAAGGATGATCCATGGGGTCACGGTTCTGAACTATCTATGATGTTTTGCAATAAATTTGCATATCCTGACAGGATGAAGTTAATGAGAATGATGCTGTTATGGTGACCTACAGACTTAGTTCTTACTTCTTGCTGACACACTGGTCTTGGATCATGTCCTGGACTGGAAATGTTTCCTGAATCTTGCAAAATTTACCAGAGTATTGAGAGGATCATCTCCTAGACTGGAAATGTTTCCTGAATCTTGCAAAATTTACCAGAGTATTGAGACTTAAAATGTGGATCATGGGTTGTAAAACTCGATCGATTTGTATAGTCTTGTCCTCTAGAGGTCAATCATTAATTACCAATTGACTATAATGGACATACTTGTGATATAACATGAGGGAGCACATTTATTAAATATCTCCCTGGCGGGTAAAATTTGGACATTCATCCAGTAAAATTTGATTGGCCCCAAGGTGATACATGATGATCAAGGTTCTAGATCGGGTCATGCTCGAAACTGGTTTTGACAACCATGAGAGAGCCTTTGATTGGTTTTTGATAATTCTTTCAAGAATATTATGTTTGGTTGGTTTTTCGGTTTTCAGTTTCGAGTTTTTGAAAGTGTGATAGTGATGGTTTTTTACTCAGAAGTACATTAAAATAATATTTTATTATTATTATTATTTTTAAATATTTTTAATATCAACACATCAAAATGATTTTAAAAAATAAAAAAAATTAATTTAAAGTAAAAAAATTAAAAAAAATTAATTTTTTAAATATTTTTAAAATACAAAAATAAATATGTACGAGAAAATTGCATGTTTGGGTCCATAAAACTGAGGGGAGATTGTTGATTCCTGCCTCCAACAAAATTCCGAAAGTTTCCAGCTCATGTCCAGCTACGAAATTGACAACGCGAGGACAGATCATTGCACAGATTATTTCACCTAATAGATCCTTAGGCCATAGATTGCCGTTGCCACCTGACAAGAGGAACGAGTTTCATGCTGGGCTCTTTTCGTACTTATAGTTGTTCTGTGCAAGGAAAGTAGCCATGGAAGCACCGATCAAATGAAGAAACGTAAACTGTTTTCCTCTCAAGTCTCAACTTCCTGAACAGAAGAGTGATTGTGATCTCCTAATTCAAATTTAGGAAAGAAGTAATCCGATAAATGTTAGACTTGTACGGGTTGTTCATAAACACAGCGATCCTTCAATTTTCTTTTGAAAAATTAGAATCAGAAAAAGAAAAAAATTAGAATTTTCTATTCAAATACAATAGCACAATGTTTTTCTTTTATATACAAACACCTTTTAACAATGCAAAACAATAATTTTTTTTTATATATATTTTTCATATTTAATTAGTTTCATAAATTTATCTTCGAATATAACTATTATAAATTATTATTTTGATTTTTTATAGAAAACAGTTGTGATATTGATGCATTTTCAATTTTTATTTATTGAAAAAATTCCTATTTTGTTCTCAACAAATAAACACATTTCTAATCTTTTAATTAAAAATCTGAAAATGAAAAACAAATTATAGAAGAGACGCGTGCATTTTACGCCTATATGTAATGTTAAGAGGGTGTTTAGTTTGGAGATATGGATAATTTTTTTTAATAAAATTTATATAAAAAACTTGTATTTTTTTGTTTTTATAAAATATTTTAAAAAAATTATAACTTTAAAAAAAATCACCACGTCTCAAAACCAATCACACAAGAAAGCTTAAGCCATCGACGCCTTGCTTTACAACGTGGTTGTCCATGTTCCCGGTCCAGGCCGACAGAAAAGAAAACCGGGCCAGTATCTGTAAAGAGCTTAAGCCCAATGGATCCTATATGTGCTGATCCATTTAAGCCTTTTTATTAAAGCTAAAGGCCGAAGAGAAAAACATTACGGTCCTAACAATCTAGCCCCGCACAACTGTAAGGATAACAAGAATCACAAAAAAATTCGTGGATAACAATTATGGTCACTCAGATTTTCATGATAATTCCTCCATCTCTTCTCCCTATCGATCTGTGCTTACTGCTTAGCTCCTCTGAGGTTCTCAATTGCCTCGATCTTTTCTCGACAAGCTTATTTCCACGGCTACCATTACAGAATTGTTTTTTATCAAACCACCATCTCTTTTTTCTCTGCAAGCGAACCTCCAGAGGAATAATGCAATTAGTCAGGTTCTGGACCTGTTCCCTAAAAAATTACTAGTCCAATCCCTAAAGCGAGTCCTCCTTGTTGGCACAGTTCATTTTTAGTACCTTTGTCTCTAAGGATGTAAAACCCCTAGCAACAAAACTTGTTACAAGCAGTACACAGTTTACTGCAAAGGCTACAGCTGCTCCAGGGACCCGAAAACCTATTAACGATGAAAAGGTACAGAAGGTTCATAGCGTATAGGAGTTCGATGAAGCACTTAGAACTGCAAAAAACAAGCTCGTTGTTGTAGAATATGCAGCGAGCCACAGTTACCATTGCATTAAAATCTACCCTTGTATGGTAGAACTAAGCAGAACATGCAACGATGTAGATTTCCTTCTTGTGACGGGAGATGAATCAGAGAAGGGTAGAGAGATTTGTAAGAGAGAGAAAATAGAAAAAGTTCCACACTTTAGCTTCTACAAGAGCATGGAGAAGATTCATGAAGAAAAAGGGATCACCCAAGATAAGCTTACGGGACATGTTTTATACTATGGTGATAACCACTCTGCTGTTCTGCGGCTTCATTGCAGAGAAAACGCGCGTGGAGAAGTTGATCGAAGCTGGTCACAAGCTGATTGTTCTTGATTTGGGGTTGAAGTATTGTGGGCCATGCGTGAAGGTTTATCAACGGTGATTAAGTTGTCTAGGCAAATGTCTGATACTGTGGTGTTTGCACGCATGAATGGTGATGAGATTGATAGTTGCATGCAGTTCTTGAAGGACATGGATGTGGTTGAGGTGCATACTTTGTTGTTCATCAGAGATGGCAAGATTTGTGGAAGGTATGTGGGTTCTGGCAAAGGAAAACTTATTGGAGAAATCCTTAGATACCAAGGAGTTCGTGTTACCTACGAGAGTACAATCCAAATACTTTGACAGAATTTTTTATCATTTGTACGAAATTAATCGTTGTCAGGACTCAAATTGGGTAGAAAGATTCAGACGGGAAAATACATGTAGACAAATTAAGTAGAATCAGAGCTCGTAGAAAAGATATTAAAACAGTGCATATATTTTTTAAAAAGAAAAAAAATCTAAGATTTTGGTCATCAACTCACAAAAATTTACTAAACATAGTTAAATTAATAATATATTTAGAAAATAAAATCAAAACAATAAAAAAAATAAAAAAACAACAATCATTCAATGCAAAAGATCATGAATACTTGTCAATATTATAAAAATATATCTTTATAATATTTCTAAAACGTCTCAATAATCTTGTTTGTTAATAAAGTAAAAATTAAATTAGAATGAGATGATTTTATAAAAAGAAAAATAAAAAAATATGAATATGAATATCAATTCTTAGCAAATAAAATGACATATGACAAAATTCAAAAGAAAACAATTGAAAAAACAAAAAATAAATTGACTCAATTCTGTCCGAGTTATGACATAGGTGAATTCTAAAAATTAAATATGCTGAAAGAACTGGAGTCTGGACATGAAATTTTTTTATTACCCAGCTTTAGCAAAAATCAAAATAAATCTATAACATATCCATGAGATCGTGATAACTCTGTGGAAAACAAATTGAATAAAATCATGAAACTTAATTGTCAAACCCACCTAATATTAAAGGATTAAATTGAAAAAATTAAAAAACAATGAAAGAAAAGCTCAGATCAAACTTGGTGAAGATACTGAATCTATGATCTGAGACATAATATCGAGTAACTTTATAGAAAGAAAAGGTTAAAAAAATAATATAAATTTACAATGAACCTAATTATGATGGATGAAATTAAAAAAATAAAAATGATCGAAACCAGTCCAGTCTAACCTTCAGAATTTGTGACAGGGATTATGCAGCCAAATCATAGCATAAAAGGCAAACCCAAAAAAATAACAATGTAAAAGAATGGGGACCAAATCAAAGAATAAGGATCAAATTTGAAAAAATCATAAGGGATGAAATTGAAAAACAATTTCAATTAAAAAAATGATAAAAATAACACAATTACAAGAATGAGGATCAAATTTGATATAAAAATCAAATGTCAAGGGATGAAATTGAAAAAATAATATTTCAATAAAGAATTCAAGACCAAATGCATTGCAATTAAAATAATGAGGATCAAACTAGATATAAAAATAAAATGTGAAGGGATAAAATTAAAAATAAAATTAACTCAATAAATAACTCAAAACCAAATACATTGCAATCAAAAGAATGAAGACCTAATTTAAATCAACAAACAAATAATCAGACTTCTTTGTTTGTTTGTTTGTTTTGTAATTGCTAGTGTATTTTTCTAGAGAGGAGAGATGAGAGAGAAAAGGAAGAAAAAACACATTGTAGGAGCTCAATCGTCAGTATTCTTACTACATGCGCCTCACCACCATGACAGAGGTGTGAGGTGCATCGAAAGTCAACCCTGATGATGACATTCAGAGTTGTGTTGGGGCTATACTAGCCACTCGAAGGGCTCGAGTGACACCCACTTGTTGGAGCATGCTAGGCACGTATCAACCACTTTTTAATATATATATTAAAAGACCTGATCACCCCTACCCTATATGAGAATAACAAAAAAAACCATAACAAAATAATTAAAGTGTCCTTGCATTTAAAGAAAAAAAAAAGATTATTTTTTAAGAGTATCTAAGTAATTTAACTTGATAAAAAAATTTGGAAACCCTAAAAGCTCTTTGACCTAAGGAAATTTTTTTTTCCCCTTTTATGGGTGATTAAGTAATTACACTATGAATAAAAGATGAAAAAATAACGATTAACACCCACCTTTCCTATAATGACTAATGAGTTATGTGGAAAATACCTTCCTACCCATAAACTCAAGTTTTATGAGTTTGCCAACCAAGAATAAAATAGTAATTTTATTATGCAAATTCACAGTGAAATGTGATTATGTGCATAATGAATGTCTGAGTTCTTTTAGTTTTTTTGTATAATTTATTTTTTGAATTCAATTGATAAATAAATTGAATTAACATGTTTGAAAAATAAAATCTATTTTATTTTTTAAAATATTACTCTTATCACCTTCATTTTTTTAAAATATCTACAAAAAGAAGAAGAAGAAGAAGAAGAAGAGATAGTTTGGTATTTTGGATAAGTTAGTTTTAATATCAAATCTTCTTCTTTAGTGTAGTAAATTAAATAAGTTGACTTTTGATTTATTTTTTTATTAATTTTAAAGATTAAATTTTATTTAAAATTCAATTATTTACAAATAAAATAATTTCAAACACGGAATGTCAGAAGTGAGTTTACCATTTGAAAAGGAAAAAAAAAAAAAAAAAGGTTTTACGGAGTTTATACGGCATTTGGGTTGCAAGATAGAATGGGCTGGGTTTCTTGTTTATGGGTTGAATGTAGCTAGAAGATCGACCTGACACGGTTTGAGGCTGTAGACGCGTACTAGGCGTGAGGAACCGAGACCCGTGTGGATGGAATAATTGATGATGAACATGATTGCTGTGCCAAATTTTAAATTGGCAGCAAATATTAATTATATAATCCAGGAATGTAGGAGAAAGGATATTTTGATGCTTTTGGCAAATATCAATTGAAAGAAAAATCAATAAGGGTTTGAACAAAAAAAAAAAAAATCGAGGGAAACACCGGGCATGGTAGAAAATCTCCCATAAAAAGAAAGAAAACAATCTTTTTTATTAATTTATTTTTAAAAAGAGAGGATGCGAAAAATTTCTTTATTAATTTATCAAAATATCAGTTAAAAAATAAATGTCATTGTCAAGCAGGTAGGGCTAGCCTTAGCAGGCAAGCGACATGTTGGACTACCTAAAATACACATGATATTGCAGATGCCATTTCAAACACCGCTGATAGGACCCAAAAGCCACCCCTTACCTCTCATGTGGTTGCATTTTTCAATCGAGGCAGCTGGCCAATTATGCCGCATGGTGTTAATTTTTTAATGAAGAATATCAAGTATTAATTTCCAACGTGTGAAAATTTATATAGAAAATTCTACTTGTTCATATGGCAAGGACCAGGAGCCTTCTTCAAAATGATCACCTACAACAAGATTTTTGTTGCCGAGAGAACAAAAAAACCAAGAAAAAAAACTGTTGGCAGTCGATCGAATCACTTTATTCTTCTGGTTTTTTGGCATTTTCGTGGCCTTGCATTGGATTAGTCATCGATTTAATTTCAAGCCAACTCGAAGTAAGCTTAAGCAAATTAAGATCCAATGAACACAGTTTGTACATGATTCTTAACAATTGTATCTATCTTACATATCTCAATGACGTCTTCTATCTTGCAGCATTTAAGATTTTTAAAAAATAATGAAATTTTTTGCAAACATAAACAGATAAGGAAAAGATTTGTATTAATTTGCTCTAACCATACTGGATTTCAATCGAAGAGGCTCAGGTGGATCCATGGTTCTTCTCTTCCAAAGATTAACTTCTTTCCTTGGTAGCAAATCTACTCCTCCACCTAGCACCATAGGTGCCGAGAAAGGAATTATAACCTCTTCATCTTCTTGATCTTCAAAGCTATCTCCCCTCTCTTCATCAGAATAATAGTCCCTGCCAACAGGTTCCACTGGTGCAATCTGATGAGCGGTCCAATCAAAACTTGCCAGAGTATCACGACCACTTGCAAACCTTTTCATTTGACTTAATGAAGGTGCTCTATCAGGAAGTGTTGGCTTACCACCATCAAAAGCATTAGATTTCCTTCCTGCTTTTGATCCAGTAAAGAGTCTCTTGAGTTTAGATGCATGCTTCATTACCTGACGTTGAGTCTGTGACGCAGGCTTTGTTTCCTGAGGAAGTGAAACACGCTTATAAGTAGCCTTGTTCATCTTCTTCTTGTGCTTGATTTGGCCCATACACGAGATCTTTGGTGAGGTGGGTTCTTCTTGGGTCTCAAAGCTCTCATTCTTGGGCTGTCTTCTAACTTCAACTGGGATCATCGACCTGCAAGGATTAAATCCTTTTCCCACATTGGCTTTGTGCTTGTGTATGATTTCTGATCTCCTGTCTCTTCCTGGGCTAAATGCAAGGTTATGGAAGTTGACCGCAGAAGCAGCTTTGGGTAGAAATTTCAGGATCCTATTTGGTGGTGCTGCTGCTTGTTTCTCCATTCCTGTTATTCCTGAACTCTCTCTGTGCGAAATTTTCAGTCCCTCAATCATACATGGCTTTATATATTCATGTGTTAGGAAAGATAAAATTGGAACATCAACTTGCACCAGCAAGTTTCCTGTGCCTTGACCGTGTCTGTCTTATCGGAGAGATAGATAGGGTTTGGTCAAAATGTGAAGGTGCGACTTAGCAAACCATTTTGTGCCCACCGGAATTTAATATTAATTGTCTGATTATGAATATTTCTTTTCTTGATAGAAATTTATTTGGCATTCCAACTTTAATTCCTAATATATTTAATGCCCTCATCTGTCCATCCATTTGCTTTGTCAATGTCGGTCTATAACTTGTTAGGCTTCATCCTAGTCATAAAAAAAATAAAAAGTTAAACGTGACACTTACATAGGATAAAAAAAAAAAAAAGATTAAGAAAAAAGGATGGAATTTTGAAGGCAGCTACTATCAAAATTATTAAAATCTATACAACTTTTTAATCGGGTTATGAAATCAAGATAATTCAATAAAAAATAAATTATAAATTTAAATTCTCAATCATCTAAGTATTAAAAGATTAAAAATAAAAATAAAAAAACAATTAAAAAATAGCACAAAAAAAACTCGGGTCAACCAAGGTTAATCCGCTAAACTCATAACCCGAGTCATTAGATGAAATAACCTCATAAAAAATATACCAAAATAAATGACAAATTCTAATTTTCTATTAACCCAACTATTAAGGTTGAAATTAAAAGAAAAGGATGTCAATGAAAAAAATGAAACAAATACTCGAGTAAACTCGCGTTCTTGGTTATGAATCTAGAATAATCACATAAAAAATTAATTAAAAAGAATTTATATAACTTAATTTCTAATAAACCTAATATTAAATAATAAAATAAAATAATAAAAATATTATTCAAGTAAATAGTTAGTTTTATGTTGGGAGAATAAAAAAAAAAACCCACAACTCCCTTTTTTTTTCTTTTTTTTTGTTAATAATGAACACACTTGAGGATAAGTTGTAACATCGAACATTCACCAACCCTTGTAATGAATTGGACTTGACAGATTATGAGCACACCTAATTTTTATCCACCTTAACCCACAAGGCAAGAGAGTTGGTGGAGAGCAATGCAAAAACTTGCCTAACGAGGCTGCAATTATTATTTATTTTTTCAATAATGATATTACTTGAAGAGAAAATGTAATTGATCATGCCACTCAACCCTTTTTTTTTTACTAGGCAAATGATGGGTAATTATCTCCCTCTTGCGGTAGTGAACTTAGTAATTACGATTCCTCCAACGAAGTGGTCCTCTGCAATTAATATCCATTGATAGCTACGGTTGTGCATGCCGTGGAGAGTTTAAACTATTGCAAAGTTTTATTTTTTATGAAAGTCAAACATAAAAAACGCTCGGAATGTGCATACACAAATGCCCTTCGACTTTTAAATACTAGACCATTGTGTTCCTACGAGGATGGGGATTTTAGATACCACACGAAGGCTTTTCTTTCTTGTGGAAGACCTGTCCTCTTTTTTTTTTTTTTAAAACGTGGGTGTCCAGGTCAGCTTGTGCGTACTTTGACTAATCCCACGGACCCTGAAGTTAACGACCATGTAAACCTCTAATGGCTATTATATTAGCAACCATATGACTCGAACCTGAGACCACAGAGAAAGCAAACTTCTGAATTCCGAACTCTTATCACTGAGTCACATATTAGATGGTTGACGACCTGTCCTTTTACTTACTGATCATGAATGTCTATCGAGTTTCAAACCCATTAATCTATGAATATTTTGAAAATATTGTTTGTACAAAATGAAATATTTATCGAAGTTTTTTTTCTTGTGCTTTTGTCCTTGAGTCTAATGATCACAGATTTTTGTACGGGAAGGTTGGTGAGATAAAATGAAGTTATCTTCAATTGATTGTTGATTAAGGAGTTGTTTTTATAAAAAAAAGTAATAGATGCATGCTAGCTCTAAATCATACATCTAGCACATTCCAAGGATTGAAACCCTGAGATTAGCTTTACATAATGAATTAATGATGGCAAGGGCGTAGCTAGGAAATCTTTAACGAGCGAAGAATATAATTTATACAATAAATTATTATTATTGTTATTATAAATAATAAACACATATTTACCTAATAAATACTCAAAATTTGATAGATAAAACATGAATATCTAATTTTATTTATTTATTAAATAAGAGTAGATACAGTTAGTTTTTGCGGTACAAATATGTTTTTGAAAAAAATAAAATTTTATTTTTATTTTTATTTTTTTTTATATTTTCAAATCATCTTGATATAAATTTAATTTTTATATATTTTTAAATAAAAATACTTTAAAAACGATTACTACCCAAATCTAAACTGACATTATGCAAAAGTAGACTCGTGGAAATCCTTAATTACTCGGAAGCATGTTTTATTGATGGGCCAGAAGCCTGCATATTCCAATTTCCAGAAAGAAACATAAGCCCACACTCCCGTGGCCCATCTAAATAAACCACATCCCCTTGACCTCCTTTGCTGACATTTTGTCCTAACGAAGAGGCAGCCTAAATGGCTATGAAGCTGCAAAAATGGCGAAGTCTATCTTCCTCTCTATACATGATAAATCGAAGCTGCGTCGTTTTCAATCAACGTCTATTACACGAAGGCCCAGACACCTTAGAAGAACTACTAGACAGACATTTAGTGAAGAAAGAGAAATCATTTGACGAGGAAGAAGAAGAGATTCTGAATCAGCGGCGATTAACCAGCACGCGACGTGAAGCTCTGCATTTATACCGAGACATCTTGAGGGCCACCCGGTACTATATGTGGCCCGATTCGCGAGGAGTGCTGTGGAGAGATGTATTGAGGGAGAATGCGAGGAAGGAGTTTGAAGAGGCCCGGTTTGAAAAAGACCCGGAAATTGTGACCCGGTTGCTCATTGGCGGGAGAGAGGCTGTAGAATCGGCGATTGATAAACTTGTTGAGAAGCAGAGAGAGCAGATTGAGAAAGAACGTCGCGGCGGCGGAGGGAATCGTTGATTAATCGATGAGGGTAATTTTCTTTTTCTTTCTTCTTGTCTTTTGTAATTGAAAACTGGAGTCGATGACATGTTGTTCTTGTAAAACCCAGAAGGGTTGATTTCATATTTGTTGCCATATGCTGCAAATCACTCCGATTTGCAATAATTTGTGCAATTAGGAGCTTCATTAACTCTGTGTTAATGGTGTTGGGCAGAAGAATTTTTACACACTTCTATTTAACAATCCAATTGCCCCAAATGGATTTTACTATCGAGAAATTCTATGATGCTGAAGCTGTAATTACCAATACTTATGATATAGCTGAACGAAAAGGGAATTCTGCACTTGTTCAATTGTGAATATAGGTTTTCTGTAAGAGAGTTTAAACGAGATCATCCAAGCATTTCTCTACTAGTTAATTATTCCTCCCATTTGCGATTTTCGATATCCTGAAGGGATGAGAAACTGGAATTCTTTGCTGGGATGAAGAGTCTGCTGCCAGCGAAAAAAGAAAATGATCACTGTATGAACAGACAGGATAGTTGGATCATGGATGGTTGTTGTATGTGCACTTGACGGTGCAGGGATGGCAGGCAATGATGCCTCCCAGGGGTTGAAGGAAAGATTGATTAATATGCACCAGAGAAAGGGGAAAACTGATCCTGCACCAAAACCTTGTTGTCAATGCATTCCACAAAGAAATAGGAAACCTATCCTTGCAAGCACCAGCAGTAGCTGGTGAACTCGTGACTTGATCAGTACTCTAATTCTATGTAAAAGAAGTATCTCAACTCAGTTTAAATTATTATGTGAGTTGTCAAATTATTATTCTTTAAAACATGTATCATGGCCTCCAAACATAACCCTATGTAAGAGCAGCGGTTAACACTGCTTGACAGAATCCCGCTGTTGATGACGATGAGGGGTGGGTCTAAAAACACCATTAAAGCGATTCCAGAACCGTTTTATAGAATGTGCACCTTCTTGCCTCTTTGTATGAAGAAGCTCTCGTTCCAGAAATCCTCCAGCGTTCTTTTGTTAGTTCTCATCTCGATAGTATTTGGAGGTCTATTCTCTCACTGGGCCGATTCAGTTTCCTGTTGGATCAAAGTCCCACGTTTAATGTGCTTGTTGGGCCCAATTTAAATCTCCAGATTTCTTGTTTCCGTGCATGTCTTTTTCCCCCCCGAAGGAATAGGTAACGACGTAACGTAAAACCCGGATCCGATTAGCAGGTGGAATAGAGACCTAGATGATAAAAAATTGAAGATCTACCCTCTCACCTTGACTTGGCCCTTGCCCTTATTGTGTTTTACAACTATATTACTTCCTATTCGTTTCTGCTTAAAGTTTGATGGTATCCATTTGATTATACAAAAACGGAGAAAAAATTTGTTTGAGGAGAATAAACCTGGTGCTGCCCCCTGCTGCCGGAAAGCTGAAACGTTAACCAGCAAACTAGACAAGTTGCCAAAAACACCCTTCCTACCCCACCGACATACAGTTTCAGCAACATAAGAACCCAGTGACAATTTCGTCTGTACAGCAAAAAATACCTGCCATATTTCGAAAACTTCCTATACCATAACAGACCATCTTCTAACACCACCCCCGACACTTACACCTCGGTCCAAACCTCAAATATTGCTGTAATCTATTCAAGAAAGCCGAGGTTAGGGTTTAAAGACAATGGTGAAAGTAAGACACTCGAGGTTACAAGCTATAAAATTGTCGACATTTACGTTGGTCTCGAGTATGTTATTTATGCTGACATTTGTTCTTTTGGTGCTGTTGGGTCTTGGGATTTTTTCTCTTCGTTCAAGCAGTGAAGGTTTTCCCCCCAATGATCTCAGTTCTTATAGGCGTATGACTTCTGAGAGGTAAATTATTTCAAACATTGGTTTCTTTATTGATTGATTTATTTTTATTTTTTAATTGGTGGGGTGTTTTGGTGATGCAGAGAAGGTGATCGAATGGAGAAGAAAGAAGAAAAGTGGACTGAAATTCTTTCTTGGGAACCTAGAGCTTTTCTTTATCACAATTTCTTGGTGGGTTTTCTTTTTCTTTTTTAATTTTGGTGAATTTATTCTCACAAAATTATATATAATTAATTAATTTGTGTGGTATAATATTCTAACAAAAAACCCAGTTTTTTTATATAGTGGATGGAAAATTAATTTGTGTTCATGATCATCTTGATTTTGAACAGTCAAAAGAAGAATGTGAATATTTAATAAACCTTGCAACTGTGGTCGATGCCGAGACGGGTCGGAGTATAGATAGCCGGTATGCATTTTTCAACACTAGGTTTTGTACTTCTATTGCAGATCAAATGGAATATATATATATATATATAGAAGAAGAAAAAGAAGAAGGGCTTGCATTGGTTTGAATAAGTTTAAAATTTATTTGTTGACGCTTACATCTCTTCGTCACAGGGTGCGTACAAGTACTGGAATGTTCTTGGATAGAGGACAGGATAGAGTCATCAGGGACATAGAAAAGAGGATAGCTGACTTCTTTTTCATTCCTGTAGGTATGACATCCAAATGCAGTCAAATTTTTATATTTAGCTTGCAATTCCAAGGCAGGGATGCCTAATCCAATAGTTTCTTGACCAGTAGAATTTGGTTTCCATGACGTTACAACCTTAATCTATCAATGGAAAAGGGGGATTTACACCATTATTGAGGATGGAATATGCGATGTGTCGTGTAATGAATCATATGCGATGAATTAGCGTTCGTTGTTTCTAATGTATATTCCTGAACTATATTTAAAGATGCCTGTCTAGTCTAACTTCACAACGACCAGAGCATGGAGAGGAACTTCAAGTTCTCCACTATGAAGTTGGACAGAAGCACGAGACTCACACTGACTATTTCGTTGACGAGTTCAATACAAAGAATAGTGGCCAGCGGACAGCTACTCTTCTTTTGTCCTCTTGAGAACATGTAATTGGATGTGCTTATATACATCCAGTAAATAAACTCATGCCTTTCCTATTCCTCTTTTCTTTCTGCTCCTTATGGAGGTCAGATGTTGAAGAAGGGGGTGAGACTGTATTTCCTTATGCCGACGTAAACATAAGCTCTGTGCCCTGGTGGAATGAGTTGTCTGAATGCGCCAAACAGGGCCTTTCACTGAAACCAAAAAGGGCAATGCATTGCTTTTCTGGAGCACAAGACCTGATGCCATCAGATGCTTCAAGTTTGCATGGTTAGTAATCATCCAGTTTACTCGTGTTTGATAGCTTTAATTGAGGATCAACGATGTTTCTGAAGCTTGTCTTATATTTCATCGGTCCTCCTTTCTATTATTATGACACACTCCTTTCCTGAATACTTTGTAGGGAAGCTAATGCCCGTTCCACTAATAAAATTGTTATAATGGCCTGTGCCAGATAGCTGCCCTGTGATTAGAGGGAACAAGTGGTCAGCTACGAAGTGGTTGCATCTTGGGGAATACAATGTCTAGACTGTAACTGTAAAGGTAATTTTTGATGGCTAAAGGAGTTACTAATTTTGTGTGAAATCAGAGCTGCCATGTGTTTCGGGAACTCCATTGGTGTTATAGCTACCGATGCCCTTTTTGCTGCCATCTCTGTCTGTGGGTGTGTAGTGGCAACAGAAAACCTGCCTTCCTGAATATGATTCTTGGTTTTTGGTACAAAAAACGTTTTGCAACGACTATGATCGAAGCTATTTGCTAAATCAATTAAATCTATTGACTTCTAGCAATATAATCATATGAGAGTACATTTTTCTTCTTTTGTTCTATCAGCAGGATAGGAAGACCTGTACCATGTGGATCAGTTGCTGTTCATGGTGAATCGTTTTAGAATTCCTGAAACATGGAGGTGGGTACCTCATTGTAATCAAACAGATAGTTTCTCAGGCATGGAGATTTTTTTTTCTTTTGATGGGACTTTTTTCACTCTTCTAGCCAGCATTTAGGTTTGAAGTCGGTGGTCTTGATAAAATTCTTATAGTTATAGACTCCAATGGGGTAGGAAAATTGGCTGCAGGTGATGCCACAACATCCTTCAGCCAACTGTAAAACTAACAGAATAAATCCCAAATACAGATCACTGGCATTTCTTCAGTTCGACTAACTGTGGGTGCCATTTGTTGGAAGCTGGTGCTTATGAGTTATTATTTTCTTCAGAACTTGCAAGCAAACTTTATTGTTAGTTGATACACCAGAAACCCCTGGTTTAATTTGGCAATGTCAATACTTTCACCTTATTAGTCTATAAAGTTTACTACTTGAAGAGGCTGGCTTCTTTGTCTTGCAAACGCAGCTGTGAAAATGATGTAAACCTTAAAGACTAAAGACCACGCCCTTTAAATTGGGACTAAACAGAGTTGAAGATGCAGATTAATTCCTATGCATAACACCCCGATGGAGCCGTGGAATGCTTAGCTTGGTGAACCCACAACTCAGGAATTATCAATGGCATATTGGCTCACCTGATTGCGGTTTTATAGCTGCACTATAGAATGCTTTATTGTTTTATTTGGATGCTGCTTCTCGCGTAGGATCAATAGAAATCCTCAGATCATTAGAAAAACAATCTAAAGATAAACCAAGATTTTCCAGATAAGGTATTTCAGATAAGTTATGCCAACTGAGCAGATTATTCTGGGGAGAAATATGAAGTGAAAGACGCACTACCATCCCTCGTGATGAAGATCTACCCGTCGCAGACTGTTGTTGCCCATTACATCCATGAACATGCCAGAATCTTGCCCTCACCATGGATTTGTCCATTTGGTGTTTGCACAATTGCACATATCTTCACACTACCATCTTGCTGACAGACATAGTTAAATCTTTTCCCCTTGTTGGTCAAATAAGTTCTGTCATTCCTTGAATGAAAGCTGCACATCAAACGGTAGATCATAAGACAGGCAAGTTCCTTAAATTATTTGCTCACACCATGAACAACATTAACAAGAACTTCAGTCTCATAAGCACCCAATGATGCCACAGAAAATCCATGTTAAAGGTCAAAGGATGAGTCATTTGATTTATTGGGATTTGTTCAAGCAGGCTTATAGAGCCCTGCAGATTAAAGAATCAAGATGAAAAGTGTATACCATATCATCCAATACCATACACTAGCAGAATGACACAATAAGTGCAACACTGCAATAGAATGATACTACTAAGCAAATGTATATGCTAGTTACAACTATCCATGGTCTGCCAGGATTGAATGCTACTTGAGTAACCCTATATTAGATTTTAATCTATTAATCATATTGCAGACAAGATTAGATGACCTCCCCAAACTTTAAGTTTTACATTCAACTTGCAAAATTGCCAAGGAGCACAAATATTCATAAAGTGATGCCCCAGCACAGAATTGCATTATACCTTCTCTGTTCCCATCTCCCGAAGCTGGCTCAAGATCTCTGTAAAATCTGGAGGAGGTGGGCAAGAAAAATGTATTTCTTTCCCTGTGCATGGATGTGTGAACCTACAAAACAATGGAAAGAAGCAACAATCCCATATTAACCAGTGGTGTTATATAAAAAAGAGGAGCAAGCAGACAACCTTATTCTAATTGTCTCACCCGAGAGCCAAAGCATGGAGGCAAGGCCTCTCTAGTCCTGAAAGTGATAAAGAAAGTTGGCGATGACAGCTAGGCTGGGTTCTGGATCGAAGCAGCGACAAAGCCATGTTTTGGGTCCCTCCATAAACCTCATCACCTAACAGAGGAATTCCGATGTACTTTGCATGTGCACGGATCTGCTTCAGAAAAACAATCTAACCATCACTCACAAAAGTGTAAAAGCTTAAAGAGGTTAAAAAACATAGTCAACAATAGTGAAAGGTTTATGTCCAAGGCTGATCATCATTCAAAAATCAATAAGCAAGGGAGATATCAAAAGGGAAATGAGTGCAGCAGTAATAAACAAAGAATTAGGTGAAAGATTTCAGCAACTCGAAGACACAGGCACTTTTAAGATCCATAGTTACCATTGAAAACAAAATATAAATGAAAAAAGCATCAAGAAAAGGAAACATTTGCTGATGCCATTTTTTGTACATGAAAATTATAAGGGGACTTCCAGAGATTAAAAAAGCCTTTAGATTAAAATAAACTAGTTGAGTAGCTACTCACATTCACTGCTATTCCAGTATCCAACAATTCATTAAATAAAATGAAACTTTTACATTATTTGTACCTGATGAGTGCGACCAGTTTCTAACCTCCACTCAACCAGAGCTGAACCACCTCCAGCTAGTATTTCAATCACTTTATACCTGATAAAGGATTCAATCAACTTAAAACAAATGTAGCACAAAAAAGTTGAGTTTAACTAACACTCATGGAGACTATACAAAAAAATGATAAGAAAGTACATGGTGCCAACTAGCAGCAATATAAGACAAAGAACCGGTGAATGCCAATAATCACCTACTAGCAGCATGGCGGGCCTGTCCCCGGTTTGGTTCGACTATAGCAGCCATACGTATCCTGTTACTCACATCTCGGCCAATAGGAACGTCAATACGTCCTGCCATTGGTGCGGGCACTCCACAAGTAAGACTAACATATACTCTCTTAATTGTGTGTAGCTTGAATTGCTCAGATAAATGAGCATGCGAATGTTCATCCTACCATCAATATGTAGTACACTAGAATTATCAAAACTTTATCATAATTAACAGCAAACCTAACATTAGACCCACTAAGGTTGTTAGTTAAAAGAAGGGAAATACCTTAGCAACAACAAGCAATCCACTAGTTCCTTTATCCAACCGATGCACTATCCCTGGTCGAACAGACGCAGCGTATGAGCTAGAACATAACCCTTCATCATCATCATCAGAAACATCTTCTGCACCGGACAAAACTTCCTGGCTCGAAACTGTTGGAAGACTACAATGGTGTAGTATCCCATTAACCAGCGTGCCGGTAGCATTACCAGGCGCAGGATGAACAACCTAAATCACACAATCAAAATTCAAATTACAACATTAACATTTCAATTCCAAAAGTTTCAACCTTTTTAAAATTATGAAGACTGATTACCATGTGGGCAGGTTTGTTAACTACTAGAACATTCTCATCTTCATAGACAATATCCAAAGGTATATTTTCAGGTTCAGCCCTCAAAGGTTGCAACTCTGAAATTACGCAATTCACCTTATCTCCAGCTTTTACATTATGCGAAACCTTAAACAAACAACAACATTAACATCCCAGAAAACCAACCAAGAAGTGATCAGCGCGGAAGTGTTGAGAAAACTACCTTATCGATAACCTTTCCATTGACAGAGACAAGTCCTGATTTAATACTAGACTGAACACGAGCTCTACTGATGCCAGAAATGCGAGAAGAAATCCAAGAATCAAGTCTTGACTTTCCTGACTTAGAATCTACTGACTCCTCGAGTTTTACACCAGAGTAATTGATTCTTTGGCCAGGATTCTGGTTCGAATTAGGCTCCCTTGTGGAACTAGAGTGAACCGTGAGGAGTCTTGAAGCTGTTGGCTTTTGAGAGAGGAAGAAAGAGGGAGCTGAGCAACGGGATACAGAGGAAATCGAGAGCATCCTCTTGCTCCTTTCGTATTTCCTGTTGGACTTCGTGATGTGTTTATCGAGAGTGGAACTGACCGTGGGCTGGACTTCAGTTTTCATGTCTGTCGAGCCAGAGGCCAACTGTAGCAAATAGGCCGAAATAGAATAAAGTGTATTACTGCTATTATTATGTGCTTTTGCCTTTGAGCAGTAACTTGGATCATTGTTAAGATCCATAGACCCGTTTGAGGCTCAAAAGTAGTGGTTATTAAACCTAGCTATACTCGTGCATCAACCCAATAATCCATTGATTCAAGATCTTATTCTAACCAAGTTTCAAGCTAAATAGAATACAAGTTGATCCGGTCAATTTAATTTAATTATAAAATAAAATAAAATAGTTTTGATTTTTTTAAAAAATAATTAATTAAAATATATTTTTCAAATCAACCACTCATCCAGTGATTTGAATCTTAGATCGATTTAAAACTAGACTAGGCTTAATAATTTTGTTTAAATTTATAGGGAATGGGGATTTTATATATTTGTAGAAAATGAGATTTGATCCATGATCTCACAAAATTTTGTTTTACCCTTTAACCAATAAATCATCGTTATAGGTTAATGTAACACTAGTTTATTAACCTGTGCTCCGCATCAAATCAATAATAAAAATAAAATTTAAATGTAAAAATAATATTTTACATTTTAAAAAATAATTTTAAAAGAGACTTGAGTTTGACGAATATGTCAGACCCAAGATACTATATCATCAATCGGAGTAGCACATCTTGGGTTTGGCAGCCAAACTTACGTAACTAGAAATAACTTAAATAACTTAATTCTAAAAATTTAAAATGTTAAAGGATGTGATGTTCTCACAACCTTTTAAAATTTTTAAAAGGTTTCAATCGAAGTAGCACAACTTGGTTGCAACATTAAGTTGTGTTATTTCCTTGATTTTGTTAATTATGATAGTCAAGGTTGTTAAAATCGCGATTCAACTCGTAAAATCGTATGATTTTACGAGTCAATATAGGCTAAACGTGCTAAATCGTTCATAAAACTCGGAAATGGGTAAAATCGAGTTAAAATCGGGTAAAATCGTTAAAATCGAGTTAAATCGCGCAAAAACACGATTTCACACCCGATTTTACGCGTTCGGCACAAAACAACAATTGTGCGCCATTGTTCCCTCCAGCTCCAGGTGTCAAACGCGTATTGGCTATTACACAATACACACTACATACAGTCACACACAGAACAAAAGCAAACAATTAACACGTTCTTTCTTCAATCTTCATCTTTCTTCATCGACTTTCACACAACACAGCAGAGGAAAAAATCAAAATCCCCAAGTCAACAACAGCTTTCTTCATCCTTATTCTCCTTCTCTTAGCCGTCCAAGTTCCAACAATCAACCACCGGTCCACCACCAACAACCCTCTTTCTCACCAGCCATCGTGAGATCCAGATTTCAGACAACAACAGCGGCGGCTCTCCAGTGATCCAGTCTCCACCAGCCATCGTAAGTTATTCTATTTATCTTTTTTCACCTTCTGCAAATAGCATCATGATTTAGAGTCTAGAGTAATTTATTTGTAAAATTACAGACATGTCCATGTCCCCTGTGTCATGGGTATCTCATCGAATCCCAGTCACGGTGAATTTGCAGAGAACTGTGAATTTTACAATTTACACAACTGTTTGAATTTTTATTTTTTGATGGGCTAGGTTTCGATAACAAAAAACAAGTCTGTGAATTTGATAGGTTAGGTTTCGAAAACAAGTCTGTGAATTTTTTGATAATAGTGTTTGCTAACTGTTTGTGAATGCTTGAGTTGAGTACGTTTGACTGTTGTTTAATAGTGTTTTGTTTTGTTAAATTTGTCTATGAATTTGTTTTGATAACAGTGTTTCGATAACAAAGTCTGTGCATTTGTTTTGATAACAGTGTTTTGAACTTTCGATAACAAAAAATGTTTTGATTTTAAATGTTATATAGATGGCAGAAACAAGTCTGTGCATTTGTTTGTAGTGTTTTGGTTCACGGTAGATAACTAGAGAGGAAAACACTTTGACATAATGGTTTGACAGAAAACTGGGTTCTGATTTTGAAAATGGTTTACTTGTTTATTTTTCAGAGCTTACGGGACAGAGAGGAAAACACTACAAACAAAAAATAAATCATTTGGAGAAAAACGTAAGTCATGAGTTATAATGTTATATTCTGTCATTCTGTGTTTTGGATTCAATGTTTTGGTTACTGATTTTAATTAGTTTTTGAATTCAGTATTATGGTAATTCTTTTTTGATAGCTGAATGTTTAATATCTGAAATGTTTCTGAATTCAGTATTAGTTTTTTTGATAGCTGGATGTTTAATATCAAAATTAATTACAATCATAAAATGTTTGGATTGATTACATGGTTGATTTGAGTTGATCCTTGAATTGTTAAACTTATGGCTTCTGGAAAAAATGCTTATGGTAATAGGCTTGATGTGGGATGACAACATGGTATAGATGTTGATAAGAATTCTAGAAAAGTTCTGTGCAAGTATTGTCAAAAAATTATTAGTGGAGGTATTTTTCGTTTCAAACAGCATTTGGCTTGCACTCGTAAGGATGTTGAGCCATGTCAGCAAGTATCAGAAAATGTTAAGCAGATGATTTTGAGTGTTTTAGTGAAAAATCTAGAAGCAACTGAAAAGAAAAGAAAGGCCCATCAATATATTGGAAATGATGATGATGATGATGAAATAAAAGAAATTGTGTAAAAAACCCTGAGTTTATCAAGGTACTTGAAATGGTTGCAAAGCATGGGCCAGGTTTCAAACAATTATATTAGAGAGAAGTATTTGAAGTAAGAAGTGGATCAAACAATGAAATTGCTTGAGGAGTACAAGCTAGAATGGAAAAAAACATGTTGTTCAATAATGTCTGATGGATGGACAAATAAAAAAAGACGTTGTATTTGTAACTTTCTGGTTAATAGTCCTAAATGGACAATTTTTTTTTCATCGATGGATACTTCTAATATGTCCAAGACTGCTGATAAGGTATTTGAGATGTTAGATGTCATTGTGGAGAGGATTGAGGAGGAAAATGTTGTTCAAGTAGTCACCGATAATGCTACAAATTATAAGGCAGCGGGGCAATTATTGATGGAAAAAAGAAAGAGTTTGTTTTGGACAACATGTGCTGCCCATTGTATTGACTTGATATTAGAAGATTTTGAGAAGAAGTTAGAGGTTCATCAAGTAACTATTGCTAAGGGGAGGAGAATCACCTCATATATTTATTCAAGAACCATTCTTATTTCCATGCTAAGGCACTTTACGAAAGGAAAGGATTTGATTAGGCCTGCTGCCACTCGGTTTGCTACTGCATATTTGACTCTAGAATGTTTGAATGATCATAAAATACAACTGATGACTATGTTTACTTCCAAACAGTGGAGTTCATGTAGGTTTGCAAGAATAGAAGAATGGAAACGAATTCAAAATTGTGTTTTGGACAGCAGGTTTTGCCATGATGTCACTATATGTATTAAGGCAGCGTATCCTCTAATTAAAGTTTTTCGATTAGTTGATTCAGATGAGAAACCAGCTGTGAGTTTTATATATAAAGCAATGGACGAAGCAAAAGAGAAGATACAAGTGAATTTTGGTTCTGTGAAAAAAAGATATATATCTTGCTAATTTTTATTTCAAATGTTGTCATCTATTAATATGAATGTTTTTCAATTGTGATATTCCTAGATTGTAATGATATTTTTATTGTTTTTTTTATATAGTTATATACCTATATGGAATATTGTTGTTACAAGATGGGAACTTCAACTCCATAGACCCTTACATGCAGCAGCTTATTATTTGAATCCTTATTATCATTATAATCCCAATTTTAAGGTTAATGCCAACATTAAAATTGGATTATATCAATTCTTAGAAAGGATGGTGTCTAATGCAAGTGAAAGGTGCAAAATTGACTTACAACTTGAATCATTCAAGGATGCAAAAGGGTTGTTTTGCATTGACGCTGCCAAGACAGCAAGAGATAAAAAAACTCCAGCTCAATAGTGGGATTCTTATGGGGATGAATGTCCAGAATTACAAAGGTTTGCAATCCGAGTTCTAAGTTTGACTTGTACTTCATCTGGATGTGAGCATAATTGGAGTGTATTTGAAATGGTGAGTTTTTTTATTTTTTATTTTAAATGTTGAAATATTTGATAAAAATCTTATAAATTTGAATTGTTTATTTAGGTTCATACAAAACGAAGAAATCGTTTGCACCGGAAAAAAAATGAATGACTTGGTATTTGTAATGTGCAATCTGAAATTGAATGATAACCAAGTCAAAAAGCAAGCTGATGATTTTGGTGTAGAAGATGATCTTTCATCTGATGATGATTGGATAACCGAGGGAGAAAAACATTCAAACTTTGATTTGCTTGGTGCTATTACAGTGCAACACGAAGACAAAATGGTAATGAAGATGAAAGTGATGAAGAAGAAATTCCTAATGATGTTGAAATGGAGAGTCATGGTACTGAAGATGATTTGGAGATTCAAATTGATGATATTGGTGTTGGTACTAGTAGTAGCACTAATGTTCATAATATTGGTGTTGGTACTAGTAGTGACACTAATAATTCTCTTGATGCTAATGATATTGATGAATGCCTGAGGAATAATGAGGAAGATGAAGACAATGAAGCTGGTTTTAGTTTACATAACACACTAGCAGATTGTTTGTTTTAAGTTTGTTAATTATTAGCTAATGAAAAGTTATTTAAATTATGTATGAATTTTTATTTGAACCATGTATTTTAAGATGCTTGAACTATATATGAATTTTTATTTGAAGGCTTGAACTATGTATGAATTTTTATTTGAAACATGTATTTTAAGGTGCTTGAACTATGTATGAATTTTTATTTGAAGTATGAATTTTTTTTTAATGTATTTTAAAATTCCTTATAAATTTACAATTTTACGATCCAAATTTGTTTTGTATTTTTCGTGCCGTGTTAAAATCATGATTTTAACAACCTTGAGTGCGTGTTTATAAAAGTGAATTGATTTTAGGTCGATAGGTAGATATGGATTTTTGGTGTTTGAGGTTCGAAATAGTATTTGTTCAATGAATTTATCAATACCAACCCAGTACGATTTAAAATAATACAATTTCAGCCTATCACGATTCATGATCACAGCAACTTACCTAGTAGTTGTTAATTATAATAATAATTTTAGATTTTATAAATTAATATTTATCCATGAATTATGTGACCAATTATCACTCGCTAATAACTATGGATGATGATAATTATATATCACATTTTAAAATCTCGATAAATACAAATTATACTATTTCACGTATTATTTAACTAAAATTGTAAATTTTCTATGCTAATGACCCAAAATAGCCCTGTAACTCATCTTTAATTTACTGAAAAAGTGGACAGCTGCTAGAATTCCCCACAAAGAAATCGAAAAGCATCACGTGTTTTATCTGTATCACTGTCATTATATCAAATTAAACATAGCAGCCGCATGATTATTTGTTTGAAAGAACTATTACTTAATTTGTTGCACTGTTACTAAATCAACCCAAATTATTTGACAGATGCATATACTTCAAAAATTCATAAATAGGGCTACCTGAAAATGGTTAAGGATTACACCGCCATTGGATACTCAAAATACTGCATGCTTGAAGTTCCAAATTGAAAAAAAAAAAGTTTGGGAAGTTGAAAATTGGTCCAAGAGTCTTTCAAAAATAAAAACTATTCAAGCGCGGGCTCCCCTGTTGAGAGTAACCATGCGGGTGGGAGCATCTTGATACCGTCCGCCTCCAGAATATCCACCTCCTGCTCGCAAATTGCCTGCTCCCCTTGAATAGCCAACCCCGGCAGCTTGGCCCAACACCTGTGGCCTCCCACCACCACCACTATATCCAGAACGGCCAGAACCTTGCCTTCCCTGAGTGAAAGATGAGTTTTCTTGCCACTTACCACCTGCAGCGGCCACATTAGCAAAATCCTGGCCATCTCTCCGCCTCTGAGGCAGATCCAAACCACCACCACCAATTCTTGCCTCTGTTGCCCTTTCATTACTTTCAGCAAGGATGGACAGCTTCTCTGTCAACTGGAATGCTAGAGCCTGCAACCTTGTGTGCTGAACATCATGGAAGACAATACACTGTGTTGGCTGGTCCCAGCTTGCATGGAGCTCGTCATTAATCATCATTTTGCTGACAATGACTCGAGTTTGGGCTACTGAAAGGTCAAACATGTTGGTCAGCTGGTCCAAGCCAAGTGCATCATAGGAGGACGAGTAGGAAAACAGGTAGGTCCTCAGAGCTTCTTCCTTAATCTTCGCTTTAAGCATCTCAAGAACACCATCTCTATTTCTGAGGAGCTTCCAGACATCAAGAGACTCAATAACATCGATGGCCTTCTGGAAATCTCCTTTGCTAAGTGCCCGTGTAGCAGCCATCACATGGTCCCTAACATTTTCAGGAGGCCCAGTGAAAGTTTGCCTCTCACTTACCTCAAGCAACCGCCTAAAATTCTTGCTAATGACTTTGCGCTTGACATCAAGAGCATCAGCTGCCATGTTGGGGACCTCCAGCAGCATTGCACAAATGAGATGGACAGACTCCAGAAGCTCAAGGTTTATGTGCATATGATATGGCATCTGGCGTCTCCTTTCTAGTCTTTCCTGTTGAAATCAATTACTTGCACCAGTGAGGGGGACTCGTCCTTGGACAACGAGCAAACTATGACAAATATAAATCTAAGAGCATTTAACCAAGAAAAATGCTCAAAAAAGATTCACTCATGCCAACAAGTATAACAAACAAAAAATATATTTTTATTTAATAGCTGCATGCACAATAACATAAAATTACCACTTCTACCAGCAAAGAAATCAATCAGTGATAAACCAGATCATAGGCAAACCATTTGTTTGCTATGCTACCAGTATGCATAAACGCTATTGGAGAAACTAATCTGGAACCTGTAAATAACCAGGTTACAAAAATATAGGGAGTCGAAAGAAAATGAAAAAAGGAAAGACTTTAAGATGTCGAACGATAAAGATCAAAACTTAGCATAATGCAAGAATAATTTCAGTCCTAAGCTGTTAGAATATCACTCTGCAAGCAATTCAAAATGTTTACAGCTAATATTGACTTATCTATACAAAAATAAAATCCCCATGTTAGCTTGGCAACCCCCCTTTGGAGACTAAATAAAACAAACCATGTTTCTGTAAATAATAAGACAACTCCTTGTGGATGCAAGCACGGTAAGAACATGACAGAGAGAGAGAGCAGCACCTGTTCAGGAGTTTTTTCATGATATCGGCTTTGTGAAAAACCTTGTGCAAGCAACTCCTTCACCCTTCCACCAGAATAGAGTTCAGAAAGACATCCATGTGCTTCAATGATTAGACCAAGCCGGAATGCACATAAACCAAGTTGCGCCATAGCCCTGTTGAAAAGTATCTGGCTTGATATGTCCATGTGCTGAATATTATCTTGCAAGTGACTCATCAATAGCAGGTCACGGGAGGTTGAGAACTCATCCAGGAGAGCATGGTGATAGATATCACAGAGCATTGCACGAGCTTTGGTCCGCTCATCTCCAGACTTGTAAATGAGGGAGACTAAAGCATCCATCATTGTCCTGCTATTCTCAGGAAAGATAGGCTTTCGTGGCACAAGCTCAGTAGTAACAACAAATGCAGACGGACCTCTAGTTTCCTCAACCTCAGGCTCCTCACCCTCGCCTCCATCTTCTGTCTGTTCAGCCAACTTTCTCATAGCATCATAAACCTCTTGTGGTTTGTAATAGATCAGCTCAACACGTCTTAAGGCAACCTTTGCTGCAGCTTTAAGATCTCCAGCATGCTCCAGATATTCTTGGACATTCTGAGCAAGAACTAAAAACATGGGTTCATCCTGCAGTCTTTCAACATACTCACGTGTATGTGGATCGATGCACTGCAAACTCTTGAAGAACTCGATATCCATCCTCTCAAGAAAAGCCACTAAGTTTCCCCAAATCCGAATTGGCCCATTATGGTTTGCTACTTTCTGGGTTTCATTCTCATCAGGCTCAATTGTGTCATCCACTATAATATTACGATATTGTACCAGAATGTCAAGAATAATAAACATGTTCTGCACACAATTTTTCCAGACATTGATAGGCATGTGCCCACTGAGACCTGGATTCACATCAAATTGTGCAGAAACCACACTGAAAAGAATCTCCAACTTCTGTGCAGGAGTCTTAGCAACCTTTGTCAAGAAAGTTAGCTGTTCAACCTGCTCAAACCTTCCGGTTCCCCTCCTACCCCGGGCAGCAACAATTTCTTTAAACTTCTTGTTCACAATATCCCAAGTGATTTCGCTAGGATCTTTTGCGAACTGCTTATCCATGAGCTTATCTTTCTTACTCATCATCTTCTCCCAGCCCCCATCCTTCCCAGATTGGTCATCGACATTTTCCTCATCCTCCTCATCGGACATTGCCATCTTTGAAGGGTCCTCCTCCACATCCGACTCTTCCTCCTCTTCCGAGTCCTCGTCAGCCTCTGGTTCTTCCTCACTTTCAGGGTGTTCCCTGTACTTATTAATCTGATCTTCATATTGTTTATTATTTTTCTTCAATTTCTGTTTCATTGCATTCAAAGCCTTGGCATTGCTACTGCTCATTTTCTTTTTAGCTTCCTTATTTGCCAAAGCCTGATTCAAGAAATCTTCCAGCATTACCAGAGCTTTAATGTAAAGGGTTGGAACCTTCTCAGACTCCATCACCCGCATGACTTTCTCAAGTTGCTTATTAATCTTATCGAAACTCTCTTGCAAGCTGACCCAATCATTAATCTTCATAGCATTCTTCATTTGATCAACAGTGGCTGACATCTCCTCAAAACGCTTGTCTTTGGCTGACCTGACCACACGCTTTTGATCATCAGATTCATCACTATCACTAGCATTTCCTCTAAGATACTTATTATCCACAGTTGCTGGGGCAGTCGACTCCCCAGCTTCTCCATCCTCAACCTCATCTCCATAATCGCTCTCCTCGTCAGATTCACTATCACCCTATAACCAAACCGGAAAAATATAAAAAACCAATACAACAAACCAAGTCAAACAGTCCTTCCCCTACAATATAACATAACAAAATTACTATTAGCAAAATATCAGCAAACCTGTGTCCAGAAACGCGATGCCATCTTCTCCTTCACGCTAAAGGCTACAAGTCAGAAAACTTCAAGATCCTAAAACACAGACAATTTAAAAAACAAAACTAAACAAAAAATTACACCCCGGCAACAAATAGATTCATCAACAAATCACAACTAAAATAATCAAGAACCTAAGAAGATAAAATTACAAAATCCTGCTACGAAATTAGCCTAATATAACAACTTTGGATTTCATGGAATTTATTTATAAGAAAATAAAAATAAAGCAACAAAAATACAAAAAAGATGCTGAAAAATCTATAATCTAGCTGAGTAAAGAAATTAATAAGACTTTCAATTTTTCCATCACTCAAAACAACTTAACTATTCGGGGCCGATACGAAGTAAAACCCAGATTTTAAAAAATATTAAAAAAATTGCTGGGTCACTGATTCGATAGTGTTGTGCAGAAATTAATGTTATTTAGCTTTTAATTGACGGAGACAAAAGATGAAAGACAGAGTACCTGATTTGCGAGTGAAGAGGAGTTAGGGTTAGGGTTTTTGCCTCTTTGCTGACAGCGGAGGGGACTTTCTTCGGGTTTCCAAAGCTATAGCTTTTATTTAGTCCTGTGGCCGTTTCTTACAGTTTGCTTTCTGAGGCGGAAGCATTTCAGGGTCTCAAGAAAAGCCCAAGCTAAGAGGCCCAATGTGAGCCCACGTTGATTTTAAGAAACCCACAGAAACTGGGTGCGAGCATCGGGCTTTTGTGTTTCTAAAATAAAAAAAACCTCTAGGGGTCTCATCCCGGACTTCGATCACATGCCTAGCATCTCGACCTAGATTAGGTTGGGGACTAGAAAGAATGTTTATGCGTTGTAATAGGCTATTTTTTTAAATGTATGTTGTTTTTAATTAAAAAAATATATTTTTTAAGAATATAAATAAAAGCAGAAAAAATTAAAAGGTATATGATTTGAATTTCAAGCAACAAATAAATAATATGTAAAAAACTTGTTTAAACTGTTTTAAATTTCATATAAGAATCAAATTGTAAAATATAAAGAGACATCAGTCTAACATAAACATTATTTGAGTAACTCAAAACAAAATATGACATTATAAACAAAACGAATATGAAAGCCCAACTTTTGAGTGAGAAGTGAAATCTTAATAATTATTAGTAAGTAAAGAGTATCAAATACTTGTCAACTTTTTATTACTGCAAGAATTTGAATAACTTAGTTAAGTATTTACAAAAATATTTTATGTATCAATCTATGTGTCTGGACCCAATGTATACACTTGTCTTAAAAAGTAAATTTTCCTCCAAGAAAAAGCAACCTAAGAACACCTAAAATCTTTAAACTTTTTTGGGCAACCATTGACCAAATAGTTTCATCCACTAGATTCTGCACAGATATATATAGCAAAAAAACTCCTAGAAGTAAATCGAAAAACTTATGCACGCATCTAATTAAACAACCCAATAACCATTTGTGCAAAGTAATGAAAAAAAATTCATCAACAATAAACAAAAATAAAATTGATCAGGATATCTAACATCGCAACACGGGTAATTTACCTGGTCATGTTTAATTAATTCCTCTATTAAAATAAATTTGTAATAAAAAAAACATATAAAACTTACAATAGAAATCGACTTATATATATAAAAAAACAATGCAAGGCTGCACATAACACATAAAATTTATTGAACAATAATTTTTTTAAAAATATAAGACTGCACATATGAAAAATATTATAAAAAATTCAATATTAAAAAAAAATAATCTATATAAAATTAAGAAAAAACCATTGATGAATCATACTCACCTCTCTAAAAACTAAACACACCCAATATTATTTAAAAATAATCATAATCTAATTTAAATATAAACCAAAAATTTATTTGAAAAAATATACACAAATAATGCATTATTTTTTAAAAAACTAAAACATAATAAAAAAAATATATATAAAAAAATTATCAGGTCAGATGCTTTTGGGCTTGATAAGTGAGGCCCAACGCCTGACCCAATAAAGCAATGCTCCACACGCAGGCTTGCAACCCCAAGCCCTAGTGCAAACCTTTAAAAAAAAAATGTTAAATGGGACAGATGATGTGTCGTCCTCTCTAAATGGTTCAGAACAAAATAACGCGTCGCTTGGGAAACCTAAAATCCTATCACTTAGCTTTAAATTCAATCATCTCTCCTAAAAAAAATATACAATTAGGGGCTAATTTAGATTCAAAAGGGCCAAATCACGCAAAATAAAAGTTATAGGACCAAAGTGAAAATTATTTAAAAAATAAACTACTCCAATCCATAGTGCATTGTGAAAGAATGCACAATGTTTTTTTGCTAAAGTAAAAGGCTAATGCCTTTTAGTTTATGTTATAATGTATTTTGCTAATATATTTAGTTTTTTTTAAAATAATTTTAAAAAAATAAAATATAGATTTAAGAAGAAAAAAATTGTATTTCATTTATAAATCATAAAATAGAGTTTTAATTTCAAATTTAGGTATAAGAGTATAAATTATTTTTCATGAATTAGATAAACCACTTACCTGTTTCTATATTTGTCTCTATTCAAATTATATATAAATTTAATTCAGTTAGATCGGATGATCATATATCCAATAATTTGAGTAAAATTATCATCTTTTCAAACTCTTAATAACATCTCTTCGGTTTAAAAAATACTGAAGCTCAAGTGTTTGAATTAAACCATATATGCATAAATAAAAAAGAAAATTTTGTTTTTGTATTGTATTCATAAAATCCCAATAATTGATGCTATTTGAAGTGTTTATTTGATATGGTAATAACTTTTATGATTATAATTTTAAAAAATAAATTTAGAAAAAATCTATAAATTATAGTTTTTTTTTTTTAATTATAAACCAATACAAGCCCTTTGGAGGGCCATTAATAGTTGAATCCTCCGTAGAAAATGGATGCGTGGAAAGCCCAAAATTAGCAAGCCAATCGACAGCAACATTCGCCTCCTTGTAAGAATGTTGCTCTTAGACTACCTTATCTCTACTTAGAGCGTCACGAGCTCTGTTAACCAAGGCAAAGTTAGCATCAGCTTTCACGAACTGTTTCAAGAGCAGACCCACCACACCTAAAAAATCAGATTCCAAAATAATCTTGCGAAAGCCAAAAAACCAAGCCTACTCTAGTCCTGTAATCACCACCCATGACTCAGCACGAACTGAAGTACAAATCCCCGTATTAATAGCAAAACCTCTAATCCAAGAGCCCATGCAATAATATTCCTGTGTTTTTTCTTTGTTTATTATTGTCTATATTTTTTTTTGTCTGCATCAGTATTAAAATAATTTTTTTAACATTAGCACATTAAAACAATAAAAAACACTTAAAACTTATTAATTTAAAGCTAAAAAAAAATTGAAAGTTTCCAAAAGCACAATTAGACCATAATGCCAAAAAATCCATGAGTATAACAACTGGCATGCTTATCAGGCCGTGTCTATTTTTTTTATTTTATTTACTTGTACGTGAAAGAAGAAAATTTTGCTCAGACCCACCACCGTAATTTGCTTGTGTGTTTGGTATTATAAGTTTCTTTTTAAAAGTATTTTTTAATTGAAAATATACCATAATGATTTTTTTATTGTTTTTTTTTTAATTTTTAACTCCAGCATATCAAAATCTTCAAAAAAATATTTAAAAATGTACTATTTTGATATTATTTTAGATGAAAAATAATTTGAAAAGCATGTTATATTACAAAAACAAACAATAAAAGGTTAGTGTAATTCTGCAACGAAGTCAATTTAAAAAGCAGGTTATAACACAAAAAATGAACATTAAAAATTTAAATTTTCAAATTTTTTTCATTAATAATTCTGCAATGAAGTCAATATAATGTCGTGACTACGAGTTATGAAAGTCTTAATCTAAAAATTTTCAGGTCTAAAATAATTTCATTGAATCAAACTCGGGTATGAGAGACAGGTACGTGCTTGCAGTTTCTCTGTCTCTCTGTTTTTTTTCCCTTTAACAAATATGTTTACAATTTCCTGTTGAATCTTGATTATCCCTTGATCAATTGATCATTTACAATAGCTGCGGCATGAGGTTATTTATTTATTTATTATTGTTCTTGTTAACATTAAAAAAAAAAAAAACTTCAGGCAAAGGATTTGCAGATATCACAAGGGCTTATTTTTAAGCACTTTATATACAATAATATTTCTATATTAAATTTATTTCGTAATCTTGGGTTCCTTTTCTCATCATGCTCGCAAACTCCTCATAGTTGATCTTTCCATCCTGCACAATAGGTTTCCCCTTACCAAATCAGTTATATAAAAGCATAATAATATTAAACTCAGCTCAATTTAGCATAATGATAGGTCAATTCATTACCCAATTAAAACCTAATTAGAATTTTTAAAAAATCAAAATGATTTTTTTTATATTTTTTTAAAATAAAAAACTTAAAACAATATCCTTTTAAGTTAATCTATTCAATCCGAGATTTATTTCTTGGGTTGGGTCCCAGGTTTAATGACTTTCAAAAGCACCACCACGTGATAATAAAGAGGTTGAAAAGGAAACGAGAAAATTACTTTATCAGTATCAACATCTTCTATGACTTCATTTATTGTAGCATCATCACCCATCCCATATTGAGCCATGGCTTGCCTTAGTTCATCTCTTGAGATAAACCTATGAAATTAAACAAGTTTAATAAAGTTTGACCTTCACAGGAAGATTTATGAATCGGATTTATCTCATGAGAAAACTAAAAATTAACCAAAGGAGAAATGTAGGAGCAAACTAACCCACTGCCATCCTTGTCAAAGTATTGGAAGGCCTTGTACAAGTTCTCTTCCATCTCAAGTCTATGTCGATGCATGGTAGCTGTAATAAATTCGAGATAATCGATAGTCCCACTCTTATCAACATCAGCCTATTAAGACAAAATTGGTCTCGTCAACGCTTATTCTTGCAGACTCAAGTATGAATCTTGCTGCAATGCTTGTTAGCAACTAACAACCTAATGCAATGATAAAAGCAATGATAAAAGCAATGATATATAGTATTAGTTCTCACAGCATCCATCAACTGCTTTATCTCTACTCCAGAAAGCTTAGATCCTAGCCTTGACAGTCCAGATTTGAGTTCGTCGTATGTGATAGTACCACTTTCATCAGTGTCCATGTTGTTGAACATCTGCTTTAAGCCCTTGATTTCTTCCTCTGAAAGGTTCTCCGCTATTACCTTTAAGAAAGTAAATTTAAGATCAGGAAAGCAACGATCAGAGGATGAAAGCAATAAAAGACAAACAAAAGAATTGTTCTTATTGATGACTCAAAGTCTACATCATTCTAACAGCTATATTTATTCCTTCACATCACATGGTATAACATTGAAAAAGAGTCATTTGATAATTAATTTGAGGAAAATTATGTGGCTGCGATCATCCAAAAAATGGAGCTTTAAAGCATACCTTTAACGCAAGTTTCTTTAACTTGTTCATTGCTCTAAACTGCTTCATCCGAATCAGGACAGCACTATCTATAGGTTTGTCAGATGCGTCACCATCCACCTTCATCCATGGATGTTCTGGATCAAGTATATGGTATGAGTAGTATCAGTAAGCCACATAATTTTATGACATCTATAATTTGATAATGAAGAAAATTTCCCTAGCAAACACAATTAGTTGTAAGATTAATCAATCGAAAAAGGATATTGGAGATCCAAGTCATGGACACCCGTTAAATGAGAGGAAGGACTAATCAATTAAATTCTCATGGATGATTATGTACTTACCAAGTGCTTGGGCAGCGGTAATCCTTCTCTTAGGGTCCCTCGTTAACATTTTCCTTATAAGGTCCTTTGCAGAGGATGAAATGTTAGGCCATGGCGGGCTCTGTAAGTCAAGATTGCCTTCTAATACCGCATCAAATATGCCTTTCTCGGTCTCTTTCATAAATTAAGTTCATTCGAACGTCAGTTGAAAAAATATTACACTACAAAAATATCTAAGGACAGAAAAATCCTAGTTTAAAAATTTATGATTCACAAGTCATTGTAAGAAAACAATCAGAATGGATGACATTCTTTAAACAAAAGGATGAAAACAATGTTAACAATCAGAATGGATGACATTCTTTAAACAAAAGGATGAAAACAATGTTAAAGTGTTTCTGGTTCCTCAAAAAGAACATACCAGCCCAGAAAGGAGGCACTCCACTCAGAAGAATGTACAAAATAATCCCAGCACTCCATACATCAATCTCTTTTCCATAACTCCGTTTCAACACCTCTGGAGCAATATAGTATGCACTTCCAACAATGTCACTGTATACTTTTCCTGAAAAATTAGTTATGCAATGTTCAGTGATAAGAGAAAATCACGACGTTAATTTTAGTATAACAATGTACTTATATACTTTTCATTGTGGTGTCTCTCTCTTTAGGATGTACTACATTCTCTTTCCTTTTCCTATCTTTCGATTGAAAAACAATTAGACTTGGTTGACCCGAGAAGTCACTTTCTTGATTGACTTGGTCCTACTAATCCATTATCGCATCAATAAGAAATAATTAATACACCAATCTGAATATTTAGACTCAAATTTCACATTTCATTTTGAAACATAAAAATATTAAATGATATATTGGAACAAGCCAATATCTTAAATTTAATGCAAAAACTTGTCAAATTTTTCCAGTTGCTAAACATGGTACTAGGAGATCAAGGTCCTAAATTTAGTCTTCCAAATGGTTACAAAACATGCAAAAACATTTAGTTTCGACTTGGCAAGATCTTTCAACCAAAAAAAAACTTGGATAAATCCAGTTGTGTTAAAATTAAACCACACAAGTTGGAGAATCCTTTATCTACTTTGAAAAAGAAAAAGAAATCATAAAAAATGGAAATAAAAATAAAATAAAATGAGAACCAAATTTGTAAAAAAATAATTTTACTAACCCTCTTCAATGAAGACAGAGAGTCCAAAATCAGTAGCTTTAATCGGAGCTTTATCGTCTTTACTTGCAAGCAAGAAATTCTCGGGCTTCAAATCTCTATGCATAACCCCCATAAAATGACACACATGAACCACATTCACAATCTGCCTAATAATTGTAGCAGCTTCCATCTCTGAGTAACTCCCTTTAGCGATAATCCGATCAAAAAGCTCCCCACCAGAGCATAATTCCATGATCAAATACAGATTCTGTTTATCCTCATAAGCACCCCTGAATTCAACAATATTCGGTTGCCCTGTTAAGTGCTCCAATATCAAAATCTCCATTTTAACATCCTCAATATCCTTTTTAGTCACCAGTTTCCCCCTTGAAATAGACTTGCACGCATACTTTCTTTGTGTTGCCTTCTCTGTACAAAGATAAGTTATACCGAACTGACCTCTACCTAATTCTTTATCAAGATCGTAAATCTTGGTTATGTCAACGTATGGTTTGCCAAGAATAGAGCCAATATTTGATGTTGAAGATGGAGTAAGAGTAGTTTGAGATTTGCCAGATGTTTTTGAAGAAGGAGCTGGTTTTGTGGCTACTGGTGGTGGTTGTGGTGGTGATGGATTATAATGTTCTTGGGCTGGTCTTTTAGGTGGTTTTGGTTGGTCGCTGTCTTCATCCGAGGTAGAGGAAATATGGATATCATGAGAACAAAACTTAGAGAAACTGAGTCTAGAGAAACAAAGTCCCATTGGCTTGGTAGGCAGTAACGGAAGACAAGAGAGCAAAATTGTCTAATGGTGTTTTTGAGAATGGTTTAAGTAGTAAATCTGCTGTTATGGGGTTTGGATTTATTACAATAACAAGAGATTGGCAACTTTTTGTAGTTTTTGTCAAGGAAACTCTGTCGCTTACTTTTTTTTTTTTGGTTCTTTGCTTTTGCCCTCGGGATAGTCTTGGGTATCATTCTTTCTTTTCTTCATCTTTTGGCTCGAATACGCTTCTTCTTTTTTTTGTTACAGTGGAAATAAAGAAAAGAAAAACGCTCGAATATGCATTTGCTTTGCCTTGTTGTGTGAAGAAAAAAAAGGCGGAGGGGACTTCTTCGTGGTTCAAAACTTGAAAGCTATTAATTTCTTTGACGTGTGAACTAAGGAAATTTCACTCAAACCCACCTTATTTAAGAGAGAGAGAGGGAGAGAGAGACAGGTACGAGGAACAAAGGCTTTAACAATTTTGTGTTTGGTCCAGCTATAATTTCTTAATTTGGGGATAACCAAAGAATGCCTTAATTCTTAGCATGTTCAAGAGCACTAGATTCTTATAAAAATGCTAGGTTTTCCTGGAAGATATATATAAATTAAATAGTTACAGAGCAAAGTCTCGGTTTTCACTCGTCGAATCTTCTTTTTCAAAAGATGTATAGTCGGTGGCGTATGCATCCATTTTGTATCTAGCCCACTTGTATTTTAACAAGAAGAGACTTCACAAATTTCACTTGGTCTCTCCATGAAAGTTTGAGAGCGATCTCTTAAAATGGGAAAGCATACATTATCTCTATTTTATATTTTAAAATCCATTAACCTTTTCATTAAAAGAGAGAAAAAAAAAAAGCAATCATAGACTAAACTCTCAAATTATCATAACCGGTGAGGTCTATATATCTACAATATATTACAAACGATTGGTCTTCCATTAAAAAAGATATATAAGTACTACTTATATTTATATGAAGATTTTATTGGATCTATGTGATCGTATAATATTACTCTTTCATCAATTAATTTTGGGTAAAAATATAGAGCAAGTACTTATAAATTAAGCACTAAGGTGGATGTGTGGATATACCATTAAAATTAAGTGGGCTACCTGGAATTCTGATGATAGTACTGCAATTGCATGCTTCTTTTCTTTGGTAAGTCATGGCATTAATACGTATTTTATTCATATAATTTCTTCAGTTTGTTTTGTGATCATTAACGTTGTGTTTATTTAAAGAGAGATTTTAGGTTTTTTAGAAAAATTCTTTTAAAAAAACCATAAAACTATATATACAAAACATATTTATGACTGACTATAAATTAAAAAAAATATTTCTTGAAAACATGCATTTTTTAATTAAAAAAATTGAAAAACATGTAAGTTCTTTTTAGATAAACTATACATTATAAAATAATACCTTATTTGTTCCGTAATAAAAAAAAATTATGATCATTTCTTTTAATATTTTCAATTTAATTAAAAAAAGGTCCTCATTTTCGATGTTGAAAAATTGTATATTTAGTAAATATATTTCCTTAATTATTCATCAAAAATTTATTTTAAAATTAATGAGAAAACTATATATGAAAACAAAACAATTTTTTTAAAAAAAATAAACATATTTGACCGCCTAATATTTTGTAGTCATTTATTTTGGTGTTTTCAAATTTTAAAAACTTTTACCTAGTAAACATATTTTTTTAATTTTCAGGAAAAAATCATTTTAAAATAAACAAAAACACAATTTTCTGAAAATAAACACAACTGATTATCTCAATTGCTTATTAATTAATGTTGTGATAATTAACGCGTTTACGGTGGTCTCCTCCATAGCTTGACTCAATTTCCTGCCTCATGAGTGGAAGACGCCTTCCTCAACAATTCAATCCGACCATGCAATCCACAAGGTGATAAGATGTATAGCCAAGTCCCCCCGCACATCCCTGAAAGAAGATTCCGAAGACCATTTATTTAATGATAAATTGGATCAAGCCAATATCTTAGATTTAATGCAAAAACATGTCAAATTGTCCAAACTGCTAAACATGGTACTAGGAGATTGAGATCCTAAATTAGTCTTCCAAATGAGTATAGAACATGCAAAAATATTTACTTTTGACTTGGCAAAATCTAGCTGTGTTAAAATTAAACCACACAAGTTGGAGAATCTTTTATCTACTTTGAAAAAGAAAAAAGAAACCACACAAGTTTGTACATGATTGGTGAAAGGAGACTTTGACCCTGAAGTAGGGGAATTCGTCAATGGAATGACCTTGACTAGAGAGCTCTGTAGAAAAACTTACGTCAATGTTCAAACCATACTCTTCAACATGGATTTTGTGTGCTTTTACATGGCGGCGGCTAAGTATTATAGGCCACTTCTTTTACGTTAATTATTCATCAAATTGCATGTTTGTGTTCTATCTTTGCAGGCTATTTCTCCCTTTCAAATCTGATAGATTTGTTTTCCGTCAGAAAAGCTATTTGGATTCGGACTTGTTACTTTGACATGATACATCACATCAACAGATGAAGATCCCATGCAAGTGCCCATCATGCATCTTGTGCTGCTGCTGCTTCTGCATTTTGGGTTTCTGCAATTGCCTGCAAGCTATTCTGTGCAATCTTGACATTCGAATTTGCACTAGGTTAATTAGTGCCAAACTTTCTTGGTTTTATTCTGTCAAGTTCTTTCTTTCTTTCTTTTTCAAATACTGGTTTTTATACGTTCTAGTAAATGGATAGTGTCAACCGAGGTGTAGTACTATCTGATGAAGAGTGTTTAAGGGTAATTTATAGATTATCTCTGGCTTGCCATGAAAAACATATCCCCTGGTCAGCTCAAAATCAACGACACCAAAATCTTTTAATTAATTAAAGAACGAGAACCAGCACTCCATTTCTTCCCATTCCATTAGGGGTGAATAACTACTTATAAGAGAATATTTCAAAGTTTGCGTTAAAAAATCACAGCCAAAAAGCCTACCAACAAGTTTTGAATGCATTGAAATCATTGTAAAGAAGAGGAAAGGCAGGGGCCATGGCATTTTTTCCTTTATTTTTTAACTTTTCGCAATAAATTTATCATTTCCCATGCTAGTTTTCTTTTTTATTTCACAGTAAAAAAGAAGTACCTTACAAAGTGGTTTTTCTGAATTTATAGTTGGCACGACATGGGAGCCTATTGTGGAGCAATGGTTGGCCTAAACTCCATGAGTAGCATGCTTTATGGAGCCATCACGGGGTGCATTCTTTCCATTGAAGTTCTTAGAAAATCATTTGTTCTTTGGGATTCTGATGATTGGGCAATTGTGTTCTTCATTCATTTCGTAAGTGATCTTGCTCCTCGCTCCACGAATCACTTCATGGATTCAAGTGTTGAATTAATGCCCTGACCTTGTCTTTTAACTTTAGGTTGAAACAGATTCAATCATCCTGAATGAAAGAATAGAAAGGCTTAGTTCACACAGCACAGTTTGCAGAAACGGAAAATCAATGCTGAAAATTCCAAATAAGAGATTTACAGGCAAAAACATAGTGGACACCTTATGGAATGGACCTACCTGCTCAATCTGCCTTCAGGTTTTTGGCTTTTCAGCTTAAAAAATCTCCCCAGTTTGATTAATAATTGTGTTAATTAACACTCGTCCTGTGTAAAATGATTGACAGGACTTCCAAAAGGGGGAAATGGTTGGTAGCTTGCCACCGTGCCGTCACATATTCCATCCAAGTTGTATTAGTCAGTGGTTTATCGGACACAGTTCTTGCCTATTGTGCAGGAAAACGCCTTTTATGCTTGAAAAAGTGGATTGTACTTGAAAAAAAAATGTTTACCCCATGTGTCCCCACTCTCAAATCAATGTGGGATTGTTTATACATGCTCCAAATTTATTTGTCAAGAGATCATCTACCAAGTTTAGATTCGCATACTAATGTAACAGGCTTTGATGCATCAAGCAAACGAGAAAAAAAATAGGCTGCATGTAGATAGCTCTAATCCAGGATTTGGAAAAGACAGCATCTTTTGAGTACGTGCTTGGAAACCGGCCGTAGTAGATTCAGGAATGAGCGTAAAGAGTATTTATAAGTAACATTCTATCCTACTTTTCCGCATTTAATTGGGTCTAGAAACGAGCAGAAATTAGCATGCCCGTGCGCTTAAAGAAGAGAGTTTATGTATACTAAGAGAGAGAAGGCATTTTGAATAAAAAAACACCGGTTCCCTTCCAACATCTACAAAATTCATCTCCCGATCCGGAGAGGAGGGAAGTGGAACATCAGCAGCTGACAATTCTGTTACTTGAAAGCCGGATGTACAAATGACAAACACGGGCACGGTCCCTGATGGTCATCCGTGACCTCTACAAGCAGTGATAACTAAACACATTCGGTCACTCCCCAGGTAAATTAATTAAGAAGTGTCCCAACGTGTAGGCAATATGTGAAAAGAAAACATCAAATAGCCCTGGAAGGGCCTGGTAGTACAAAAGACGCCCCGAATCATCAAGGAGATGAGCATAAGCCATTCCTTCTATGAAGGAAAAGGAAATCAGAACATTGAGACCAACTTTCAAATCAAGTCTAGAAACACACCTTCCATAGCAGGTACGTACGGAGAAGTTCAGCCGTATTGAAAGAACACTTTTATATGTTATATCATGTATGGCATGAAATATAATACTATGATTTTGAATTTGTAAATTAATTGTTAATTAAATTTACTCGTAACAAGATGTATTATATATATGACTCATTAATGCGATCTAAAGATGTATTATTGAAATTTAATTATTATGATATGCAATATAAAAATATTTCCGAACACATCTAAGGAAAATATTTTTTAATAATTAAAATGAAAAGGAAAGTTATAATTAAATGAAAAGATCATACATTAATTTCTAGCATGCTAATCCGGGTGTTGCTCTACGAATTATTTTATTATAGAAGCAAAGGAAGTTTCAAGCGTTCAATTTCACTAGACAGGAAAGGGATATATATATATATATCTTGACATCAATACGATGGGGTAACAACATTGGAATAGATTTCATATATAGCTTCAGCTAAAATAAAATCCACACATTAAATCCCATGTAACAAATATAAAAGGCTGTCCTAATGAGAGAACCTATCTATGTATATATATACATAGTTGTAAGAGACTGACATACGAAATCTTAGAATTCAACTCGACAGCATGCACAAGTGAACACGCAAACATAATTCTGAGAAATATCAGCACACTGATTTGATCAGCTGTCAACCATGGAGCCACGGTCCACAGCTCTGACACACTTGGTGTGCACCTCATATCCGCATTCAAGGCACAGGTAAGCCCATCCTGAACCTTGTTCATCACAATCACAGCATATAAACGGTCCTCCTCCAGTTCCTTCTGAAACCAAACCGAGTTCATGTCGATGCCCTGCATGGTACTTCGATTTTGGCAGGCTTTTAGCCTCCTCATCTATTTGTTTCTCTAGTAAATCCACTTGGGCCTCAGTGAAAGGGTACGCATTTTCTTTGTACAAGTTGATTAGGTTTCTACCATGTTTAGTAACAGTTTTACCATCTGGGCCCAAAATTACCAAGCAAGGAATACCTTTCACATCAAAGTGCTTAGCAAGGATTTTGTTGGCAGGATCTCCGAAAGGCAATGTTAGCCATGGCATGCTATTGAAGTAGGAGTCGAACGCGGCTTGATCGCGATCACTTGACACAAACACAATCTCAAAGTCATCTTCATTGCCTTTATGTACCACCATTTGCTTAATCTTTTGGTAGATGGATATTAGCTTGGGAGTGAACTTCACTCCTGGAAGACACCATTGAGCTGAAAAATATAGTCCGAGTGTTTTGCCTACCAACGAGGCAACAGGCACCTGCGAGTGACAAACATGTTAGGCACAGAGATTTTCACGCACAGATGTTTCTCCCATGAGACTAGTCTGTCAAGATTTTGGATCAATATTAAAATAATACTTAACATTGTTTAAGTGGATCCCAATATTCACAGTTTGTTGTACAAACATATTCAATACGAATTCGAACAGGTCAGTGCCAAAAGAAACTCCAAATAATACATGGCATCCACAAAATTGTAGGGCAAGGAGACCCACCCACAACTAGAGAAACGGGCCTTATAATCTTATGACATGTTAGAGTACTGGGATGGAGCAGAAAAATTATGAGAAAAGACTTGGTGTTCTACCTCACTAATTAATTTACTAAACCAATGACTACTAGACTTTTATTTATTAATCTAATCTATGAATTGCATAAAAGATTAAAGTTTATTTAACAAATTTTTTAATTGGTATTAGTTAGAATTTAATTTGGATGGAATGACTGTAAACCAACTCCATACCTCCAAGCATCCAGCCCAATGCCGAAAGGCATTCCTTTTAACTGATGAAGTCACCCCATCATCATACTGTATCCACATTGTAGAAGAAAAAAAATCGGGATGATGTCCAAAGAGTTATTGGCCTAAAACTCGTGTTATAGATTATAGATTGGATAGATAAATATAAGTTGATAAAAGTAAATTTAAATTAATTTAATTTTAAAATTTTTTAAAAATTAATTATGGTTTTAAAAATAAAAATAAAAAATAAATTATTAAAATTTTGATTTGTTAAGTAAAGTGAATATGACCAACTAAACTCTCATTTCGTTAGTATGAAACACAACCGCAATCAATAAATTTATTGGATTAACTTAGTGGCCATAACGAATTTAATAATACCGGTCTTGTGATTAAGGTATTGTTTATTTTTGTATTTTAAAAGTGTTTTTTTAAAAAATTAAAAATTTTTTATTTATTTATTTTAAATTAATATTTTTTTAATGTTTTCAGATTATTTTGATATGGTGATGTAAAAAATAATTTTTTAAAATTTAAAAATAAATTATTTTAATATATTTTTAAATAAAAAATAGTTTCAAAACTAACGGTAATGATGTAAAAAGGAAGTTTATCAGCTGTGGAATCTAGGGGGAAAAAACAGTACGTGTCATGATGTACGTCACCTATGCTTTCTTTGAATTAGATGAGGTTTTTAAGACATGTTCCTGTATGTATCAGGGCCAGCCGTGTCATAGCTAAGTGCTGACTCCTTGGACCCGCCGCAATTTGATGGCCTGCCAAAAATTTGGCAGCCGGCCAATAATTTCTAAAATTGCGTGGTCCAATCAAATCACCTTAGAATGAGATTGATGGCAATATTTTGTACACATTGAAAAACTTTTTGGTAAATTTATAGAGCAACACGTCCAGGATTCTTACAAGTTTTGCCAGCAAATTAAAATCGAAAGATCAATTTCAATTTCAGGTATCGAGGCAAGGTAGGGACTTACCTGTTTAGCTGCGGGGTGACCCAAAAGATAGTCTCTATCGTGGTTCGTCAGTAAATTAATTAGGGTCTGGCTCTCACGCTTCTCCTTCTCTTCCATTTCCAATTCCTCCAACCTCTCTTTGGTAAATGGGAAAGCTTGGACCCCAAAACGGTTAAGAAGCTCGACGCCATCATGTATTGTTGCCTCATATTTGTTATCCTCAGGTTGCAAGATGACTAGAAAAGGAATTGCTTCGATTTCAAATTTACTATTTAAGGCTCTTTTGGTCTCCAAATCCGAAAATGGAATGGAAAGCCATGGCATGTTGGCACGATAATTGTTGAAGGCATCCAAGTCCTCGTCGGATGAAATAAAGACAATTTCAAAATTAGACCCTTTGCTCTTCAAATGCTCATATGCACCAACTAAGACTTGGGTAGTGAAGCTTCGACATGGGACGTACCAGTTTGCAGAGAAGTAGAGGCCCAGAACTTTGCCTTCAAGATCAGAAACTTTCACCTAAAAGTAGCCGGATACACGAGACAATGACCGTCAAAAAACACTTGCATAGCAATTTAATGTAACATATCTACAATTCGACGAAGAAAACGATGAAATAAATCCCATTTTATTTATTCCAAGAGAAATATCAAAAACATGAAAATAATTGGAGATTATTCACCTATAATTATGGGAAAGAAAATAAAATGTGTCAAAAACAAGAATTGGATAAGAATGAAGCAAGAAACAAAGAGCACCAACAAGGAAACTTATCCAATAGGCAATGATAACAAAGAATCCATTCTCCAAAAAGTTCAGCCCAGCCAAGCTAGAAGCCATAAAAAGAAATGAAAACAATGTGTTCCCAAATTTTGTGTGTACAGTAGTTGAGAAAAGGGACACGTGCTGTGCCTATAATTTGATGTAAGGAAGAAGTGATCATTAAGTTATGACACGTGTCCTATCAGCTGGGTTGTTAACGGTCAACCATTGTGTTTGTGTGGAAGCCCCTGTCGATTAAGACAGCATATTTGGCTTGTGAACAACAATGCCCTGCCCCAGAAAAGGACACCCACTTCCCCCATCCCACAGAAGCGACAGCAACAACAAGAAGAATATTATCTACTGCAACGTCGTTAAGGCGCTGTTGGATTGCCGACAAGATGCTAATAATAAGGAATCGATAATTTTAATTACATTTAGGATATTACTTATATGGTTAATCAATCCAATGAATTTTAAGGTTCAATGTTTAATGTAATTCTAATCATCTCCTCCTTAGCCAAGAAGCCATCGATAATCTAGCAATTGGAATTATTATTGTTTGAAGTTCGAATTTTGTTAATCGGCTAAGTCAATACAGATTAATTTTAAAATATTATTGTTTCACTTATTTTTTTAAATAAAATAATATGGTTTAAACAAAAATTAAAATAGAAAAAATAAATCAATGTTGTTATGAAAATGAAAAATATTCATTAAAGTTAATGCAGCTGGGTCTTACTCGAATATAGTGGAGATTAACTAAATCATAAATTAATCTAGGTCACCGAAATTTAATTATTTCAATACCCCACCCGATATCGGTTTTGCTCCTACTTGACAAGTTACCAAGATAACTATGATTGGAATATTCAAGAAAATAGTGAGAATAAAGATAATAAGTTTAAAAGATAGAATCAAAAGCATGATATAAATGGCAGCTCTACATTTTCTTATTTACAGGACAAACTCAATATTCAATTGCTCCTAATTATAAATGTTAATGCTTCACACATCAAATTAATAACCTATTTGAATGAGAAAATAGAATATCGGAAGACCAACATGTAAGTTTTTATCTTTTACCATAGATAGTTTTTATCCTATGGCTTTTATTTTACTTTGTTGTAGGCTGGATTAGGAATCTGAATTCTTCTTTTTGGTATACCCGTGATGATATGTGCAGAAATCACGAATGCATTTCAACTTGATCTGTTTAAGTTCTAATTTCGTGTGATTTTATATTGATTGCTTTAATAGAAGGGTCTTATGTTTCCTTGTATTTCTTGTAATTAGACTGATGTCTAAGCTACAATTTATGTAGCTAAAGCTCTGCCCACACTGATCTGGTTTTCTCTCTTTATTATATTTTTATTCTCGATTTCACTGGAAAAAAAAATCACAACGCAAAAAAATAATAATATATATTAACAAGCATCGAACAAATTTTTAATCCACTAGTGCTAATAATTTATATACCTGAGCTTCACTATCCATAAACAGTGAAAAATAGAGTGATGCTTTGATTCCTCATACCCAAGGGCGGAGCAAGAAAAAAAAATCAAGGGGGGCCAAATTAAATAACATTACAGGGGGGATTTTCTTTCTGAGATTTTGTTTCAAGGAAGGGGCTGGAGAAAATTTTTCTTGCAGGGGTCGGGGCCCCTGCCAGCCCCCTGCCTCCGCCACTGCTCATACCTATTGCGACATATATACTACGTACATGTGTGCGGTCACCAACTTATGGTGTTTTATTTTTTTGTTTAATCTATTTTTTAAAAATATTTTTTAAACTAATATTTGTATAAATACATATCAAATTAATATTTTTGAGATATTTTTAATAGTCTATGCTAATGTTAAAGATAACAAAATTGAAAAAAAATATTATTTTAATATATTTTTATAAAAACAACTTGAATTAGCGACAAATAAGTAACCAAACCAGCCATGACATATAAATTAATGAGAAGGAAAAAAAAAATGAATAAACGTGAGATTAAGAACAAAAGATTCAAGGAGATCAGATAAGTATAGTAAAGAAAAAAACTCAGATGGCATCACCATTTTGCAAGGTTAATATTGATATTTGTAACCCTAGCTATAGCTATTGTATTCATGCGCTTAAGTATAATATTCAAAAGTATGACCTACGATCATCAGTGATAACAAAAGAAAAATATTCAAAATTATTTATAACCTAAAAACAGAGAAAACAATAAATAATCTTTTTTCTGAACCATGAAAAGAAATAAAAAAAAGTTGACAGAAATACTTGCTTGGAAAACCATGAGACTTGAAGGTATGAAGTATGCATCCCAGGTTTGTTGCATAAATCTTCATGGATTTGAACCATATATAGATGTACAGAAAGAGATGTCGAGAGATCAGAGAATTAGTGAGAACCTGAGTCCCATCTTGAGAGAGAAGATAATCACGATCTTTGGTGGCCAAAAGTGATGAAAATCTAGAGCTTGAGATTTTCTGGGAGTGATCACCGTTTACTTCATCTTCACTAGCTTGAAGTTTCCCTGTATTCTCCTCCAAGCTCATCGGCTTCATGACCTCTCTCCTCTTTACACGCACACGGTCCCCGTCTCCCTCTCTCGAGAAAAAAATACCAACCTCTACTATTCTCCTCTTATGCTTATATTCCTAAGAACCACATTCTTCATTTCCACATCATTACAATATTGCACCCCCAATAGTAAATCACCACACCCACACGTAGCATTCACCTCTCTTCAGTAGGGAACCACGACCACAAACCCTACCTAGATATCACCCCAAATGGAGATATCACTTTAGATGATTTGCCACGTGTAGGGTTACTAATTAAAGCAACAAATCGGTGTGAACAAATGTACTGTAGTTTTGCCATGTGCTTAAGCAGGGTCCGTGTTGTCTTAAAAGACTTTGAATAGTGATGTTACGGGAGGCGAGCAAACATAGGCACACCTGTCCCTCGCTCTGATTTTTCCATTTTTTAAAAGGGAATTTCCGATAATATACGAGGGGCTCTACGTACGGGGCACACAACTCTGCGAAGAATTTCATCGAACGGCGTTGACGAGGGAGGGTTCTTTTTTATTTTAATTAAATTTAAGGTTTTTCCTGTCTAATTTTCGGAACTTATTACTAAAACACCATTAAACTAAAAGGATTTATTAGCTCTTCAAAAATTTAATTAAACAAGCTGACTGACCTGATAAACTTGGTTTACTGAAATTATGAATAGATAATTTATTAAGCATCATTGGTGGCTTTATATAGCCATACAGAAGGTATCAAATAACAAAAATAACAACAAAAGCAAAAGCAAATAACATGGGTTGTGGCCAAAGACCAGATCAACGCCCTGATATTCAGGGATTATTGCTAACAGAAAACATAAAAAACTGAAGACTAAGTCTTCTCAGGTGACATTTCCCTCCCTTAAACTGACGATTCTTCTTCAGTTTATACCCGGGTTTAGACGAACACCCATCAACATGCGCAGTTTCTCAAAGACTGCTCGTGTTAAGGGTTTAGTCATAATATCGGCCAATTATTCTTGAGAATAACAGTGCAGCAACGTCACAACCCCATCTCGAGTTAGATCACGAAGAAAGTGGAAGCGAACATCAATATGTTTGCTTCGACTGTGCATGACATGATTTTTCGAGAGTTTAATGGCAGAACTGTTATCACAATACATTATTGTTGCTCCCTTGGAGTTCTGATTAAGTTTTTCTAACATTCTTCGTAACAATACGGCCTGACAAGCATAGGATGCAGCAACAATGAACTCAGCTTCAGTTGTGGAGAGAGTGACTACCGGTTGTTTCTTTGAGGACCATGATATAGCTCCAGAGCTTAACAAGAATAGAAAACCTGAAGTGCTTTTCCTATCCTCTAAGTCTCCTGCATAGTCACTGTCGGTGTAACCGAGAAGCTCTTCATTGCCTTCGTGCTAATAAAATATTCCATACGCGAGTGTGCATTTGATATACCTAAGCACTTTTTTCACTGCTTGCAGATGGATTTCTGTAGGATGGGTCAGGTGTCTGCTAAGCATATTAACCACGAATATAATATCTGGTCTGGTAGATGTTAGATACATCAAGCTTCCTATTATCTGCATGTATAGAGTATTATTAACTGTTGTGCTGGTGGATTCTTTGACCAGCTTGAATCCTGGAACGATGGGATTAAATACAACATTACAATCAGCCATGTTGAACCGTTGCAGCACCTCCTGGGCATACTTTCTTTGACATATAAAAATTCCATCAGCTCGTTGAAATACCTCTAAACCCAGAAAGTATCTCATTCGACCAAGATCAGTCATATCAAATTCTTTCATCATGGATTGTTTAAACGAATTAAACATCATCTCATTGTTTCCGGTAAATATGAGATCATCTACATAAAGACACACAATTAAGAAAGTACCTTATTCAGTTTTCTTTAAGAAGAGAGTATGTTCATAAGGACATTTCTCAAACCCTTCCTTTAAGAAATAAGATTCAATCCTGCTGTACTATGCCCGTGGAGCTTGCTTCAAACCATACAAAGCTCTCCTTAAACTACACACCTTCTTTTCGGCTCCTTTTATCACATAACCAGGAGGTTGTTCAATGTATACCTTCTCATTCAACTCACCATGAAGGAATGCAAACTTAACGTCGAGTTGAAACAATGACCACCCCTTCTGTGCTAGTAGTGCAAGAATTAACCGTATAGTATCCATGCAAGCCACAGGTGCAAAACCCCCATATAGTCCACCCCATATTGTTGTGTGTATCCTTTGGCAACGAGGCGGGCTTTGTATTTATCAACTTTTCCACGTTCATTAAGCTTAGTCTTGTATACCCATTTAACCCCAACTGTTTTTGCACCATGGGGAAGATCAGTGATTTTCCCATGTATTATTCTTCTGAATTGCTGCAATTTTAAAATCCATGGCATCTCTCCATTTGGCACTTCGAGCTGCATTCTCATAGGACAAAGGGTTTTCATCAACAAATAAAGCAAAGTTACCTTGATTGTCATCAAAATAAGCATCTCTACTGTCATAATCAGGCCTCCAGATTGGTGGTTTACGGGGACGATTTCCACCACGTTGTGAAACAGAGTCAGCAGTCGTTTGTTCTTCAGCTACTGGACGCTCCAAATTTCCTTGATGGCTTTCATCATGATTATCTGCAGCATCATGAAAGGCATCATGATTATCAGCAGTATCGAAGAATCCATTGCCTTCTTCATGAGCAGTTTCACCTGAATTGTTATCTAGTGTTTCATCTTGGATATTATTGTTGCTGTCTGTATCATTCCAATCAAGGGAGGCTTGTATTGCCTCAGTATGAGTATCATCCCACAGCCAACTTTCTTCTTCATTGAAAACAACATCACGGCTGGCAATCACCTTTTTAGATAGTGGATCATACAAGCGGTAAGCTTTGGACTCTTCAATGATTCCTAGCAAAACACATTTTACACTTTTGTTGTCCAGTTTGGTGCGTTTTTTATAGGGAACATGAGCATAAGAAAGGCATCCAAACACACGGAAATGAGTGACAGAAGGTTTAGTGCCACTCCATGATTCTTCTGGTGTTTTATTTTGAATCGCCAGTGTGGGACTTCTGTTGAGTATGTGTGCTGCCCAGTTGACAGCCTCAGGCCAAAAAGTTTTTGGAACTCTTCTACTGGTGAGCAGACTTCGAACCATATTCATGATGGTTTGATTTTTCCTTTCGGCCACTCCATTTTGCTGAGGAGTATAACTTGCTGTGAGTTGGCGATGTATCCCATTAACTGTGCAAAACTCAATAAACTCGGTAGATGTAAACTCCCCCCCTCGATCAGTTCGCAAACCTTTGATACTGGTTCCAGTTTCCTTTTCAACTTTCACTTTAAAATGCTGAAACATTTTAAAAACATCAGACTTTTCAGCCAAGAAGAAGACCCACAGCTTTCGGCTAAAGTCATCAATGAATGTTAACACATATCTCTTATGACTGTTAGAGATAGGATTAATTGGCCCACATAAATCTGAATGAATGAGCTGAAGTGGGTGTGATGCTCTCCACATATTAGCTCGCGGGAATGAGCTCCTATGTTGTTTTCCCAATATGCAATCTTCACATAACAAGTTTGAATATTACAACTGGGGTAATCCATGCACCATTTGTTTCTGCTGTAAAGTTTTAAGACCTACAAAGCTCAAATGGCCATAACAGCAGTGCCATAGATGATTTAAATCGAGTGTTGGTGTGAGAAAACACTGCTGATTTTGAGTTTGAATCTTGGCCAGCAAAATGAACATTCTGTTCAGAGACATTCTTGTCTCAAAAATAAGACCCCTCTCTGGATGATACACCTTGCATGTATTGTTGCGAAACAAAATTCCCAGACCTTTCTCCTGTAATTGACCAATGCTTAAGAGATTTTTTTCAACTCAGGAATATAGAATACCTCTATAAGGATTTGTGAACTTTGATTGATTTGAAGATGAATTTTTCCTTTTCCCACCACACCAATGCTGGAATTGTTTCCCAGCTTTACAAACTTACGAAAGCTCTCATCTATCTTTGAGAAAAATTCCTTGTGACCGCACATATGATTGCTGCAACCTGAATCTAGAAACCATGTTGTTTCATCAGGTACTTTCTTGACATGAGCCAGGAGAAGCATCTCCATCGTGTGATTGTCAATCATCTCCATCATGTGGTCGTCTTCTGCATCTGCAGGAATTTTTGGTCCTTCACAGTAGCTACATAACTCCTTGTCCAGTCTCTCTTCAATAAATTCAGGAGCCATGAAAAACATCTCCATCGTGTGATTGTCAATCATCTCCATCATGTGGTCGTCTTCTGCATCTGCAGGAATTTTTTGTCCTTCACAGTAGCTACATAGCTCCTTGTCCAGTCTCTCTTCAATAAATTCAGGAGCCATGAAAAACATCTCCATCGTGTGATCATCATCTTCAAGAATATCTGATGCTTCACTGCATAACTTCTTGTCTTCACTGCATAACTTCTATGTCTCCTCAATTTCAGTATATGCCATGAGCAGCAGTGGTTCGTCGTTAGTGGCTTCAGTGAAATTGACTTGTGACTCGTTTCTTCTTCCTTTCCTTGGACATTCATACTGGAAATGTCCAAGGTCATGACAATAAAAACACTCAACAAGAGATTTGTCAATACCTTGTCTCTCACGCCCTCGTCCCCTGCCTCGGAAAGAACTTCTACCACGACTTGGTTTGCCAAAGTTGTTGTCATGTGTGATCTGTAATGCTTGTTCTTCAACAATATAGCCTTGCATACGTTGTGCATGAACCAATAGACTACTTTGCAGTTCGTCAATAGACATTGCGTCTAAGTCTTTGGACTCTTCAATAGAACACACCACGTAATTGAACTTTAAAGTCATAGAACGTAGAATCTTTTCAATAACTATGACATCAGACATCTTTTCGCCATGGAAACGCATTTTGTTCGTAAGGGTCCGAGCAAAGTAGTCAGAAACAATCTCTCCTTCCTTCATGTGAAGAGTTTCAAAGTCTTTGCGAAGGGCTTGCAATTGTGCTCGTTTGACCCTAGCATTACCTTGAAACTTCTTTTTCATAGAATCTCATATTCCCTTTGAGGTCTCTTTGTCCAAGATCGTCTCAAGGATTGAACGATCGATGGCTTGGAAGAGATAATTTTTTGCTCGTAAGTCCTTCAACCTCTGTTCTGCCACCTCCTTCCTTTGTTCATCCGAGAGATCAACATTAACTGCTGCAGCAGAAATTCCAATCTCAACTACATGCCAGTATTCTTTGGAGCGGAGAAAATTCTCCATCAATATGCTCCAATGATCATAGTGCCCAACAAAACAAGGGATTGTTGGTTGAACAAAACTCCTCTCACTAGTCATTTTAGCTGCGGCTAAAGAAAGAAAAAAAAACTTTGACACAGGTTTCTAGCTGCGGCTAAAGAGAACAACCGTGTGCTCTGATACCAAATGATAAACTTGGTTTACTGAAATTATGAATAGATAATTTATTAAGCATCATTGGTGGCTTTATATAGCCATACAGAAGGTATCAAATAACAGAAATAACAGCAAAAGCAAATAACATGGGTTGTGGCCAAAGACCAGATCAACGCCCTGATATTCAGGGATTATTGCTAACAGAAAACATAAAAAACTGAAGACTAAGTCTTCTCAGGTGACATGACCATGAAAATAAGATGCCGAACATGAAGTATGCTCTATGCTCCAAGTGAATTTTGGTTGATTAAGGAAAATAGAATTAATATGTATATTTTTTTTTAATTAATTGTCTTAAGGTGAAACTAAAGATAGTAAAATAGAAGTTGGAAAATATAAAATAAACAAAAAGCTGGATGAAATTTATGATTGTAGAACATCAAATTAGTTTTACATAGAAAGTCAATGTACCGATGCTAAACAAATATTCAAATAAAAAATTATAATTGTTTCAGGTAAAATATATTTGTTTGCTTTTATGAACTGATTTTATGAGATTCTATCTGCAATCTAATCATATATTTTTTCTCGATGGACTCCCCATGTCAATCTCTTACTAGTTGCATGTAAGAAATACATCCATACTTACATTGATGGATAAAAAATATTTTTTCCCCAATTTATTGATCAATGTTTCACTTTCACTTTCACTTTCATGTTTAAATTAAATTTTTTAATATTTTCTCTATAATTGTTTTTTAAAAAAATGTGATGAGTCTCAAAATCCAAAATATTTAGGAATAAAACTCATGTTTTAGATTATTGGTTAATCTCTTAGTTTAACAAATATAATCTATTTTTATAGTTAAGGTATCTAATAACTTGATATGAAAATCCTAGAGGATTGGTAACTAGTAGCAGGTGATGTATGGCAAGCTATGTGACCGGTAGTTGTGGTAATAATATGTGGTGCCTGTGAAGTTAGGTAATTGATAGCTGATATCTGCAAAAGGTCTTTATTGATGGACATGAAAAGTCTCTTATGGTAAATTCAGTAAGTTTATAGAGAGAAAATACAATAATATTCTAAAGAAAGATGTTCTGGAAATATATATGCAGTAAAGAATGAAGAGATTGTGAACATTTAACTTAAAAGATTCATAATGTATTTATAGTTCATGAATCTTATTTTTTTGTGGAGATAAGGACATGAAGTATAATTTTACCTTTGTGATATTTTGAATTGAATTATACTTAAAGTAACATGTATGGAATCGGTATAAAACATTGAGAAACCACGTGGGGTTTGGGATAAATTCTCTGGCGAGTGTGTTGGCTCTGGTGAGGCGTCCAAACCCATTAGAGGTGAAAGTGAGTCCGAGTGCGCTGCCTGAACCCAAACACGCTGGGCTCGGGTTTGACAGCCAAAGCCCACAACGGCGCTGGAGTGTATGCCTAGTACCCTTGGTGATGGTGCTGAAACCCATGCATAGGGTGTACATGCACTGGACGAACACCAAATGCACCGAGCGTCTATGCGCTCATGCAGGAAGCTTTGGCTTGGGCTATTTGATGGAGCCCATGTTCCTAGTATATGGGCTTAGGCTTCTTACCCAAGCCCATGCTTCTTGAGAGCTGGGCTCAGGCTAAGCCCATGTTCCTTTAATATTTTTATGGAATTTTTTTTAAGAAATTTTTTATATTTTTTTAAGGAATTTTGTGTATATTTTATTTTTATCCATCACAATGCTACTCCTAGATGTTAAATAGATGACTTTATAAATACTGTATAATATTATTTTGATAACCTATGCACTAGAAAAGGAAATGCCTTTGTTTTTTCTGTTTTGTCAGAGAAAATGATAACACGGGAAGGTACTTGCCAATTGGAGAAACATCGCTTACTTTATCAGAGGAATACCCTTTTTTCATCAATCTCTTTGGATTGTTTCGAGAGAAAAGTATAGCCAGGGTTACGTTCGGCTACGGCAGCTGGGATGATATGTTCAATTTCCACTATGGACGCCATTCAGCTAACAACACTAGAAAATTAAAAAAACATTATTTTATCGCCGACGGATTTTTTTAATAAAAACACGTTGTTGAACAAAATTTTATCAGGGATTTACTGCCTATCGATATTTCCATTAATAATTGATAATAAATATAAGAAATTGATGTAAGAAAATAAATATAAGTTATCTATTAACAGCCCTAATTGACATTCTGCGATTTATTGGCGTTGCTGCTAGGACCGTCGATGCATACATACGGATATACCTCGGAAAAGAAATCAAATAACACCTATCCATAGCGGTAATTAACTTTCTCGTCGTCAATTATTGCACTAGGTAACTCCCTTGTTTTCCCAACATATCATATGACAAATCAAAATCTCCAAACGTAATTTAATATCCATGATAATAAAAGAAAAACATGGTTTCTACTTTTTAGGTGAGATAGTAAACAGAAAGCTGGTCCAATTATTTGAATGTATTATATTATATAAGTGCATTTCAGTACATTAAATAAATATAATTAACACAAGCAAGTGCACCAACGAAGCATGTATATGATCTTTTATATTGGGAAAAAAACTTTTTGGTCTAATCCACAAGTGTCCAAATACAATTTGGTTCTGTATTCAATGATTGCCTTGGAATAAATTTATTTACAAAAAGAAAAATTCATTCAGCATGAAATCACAGCACTATTTTAACAAAAAGAATTCTGTAAGATCCCAAAAAATAATTAAGAAAGCTAAAGGGTAAACAATATTCCTCGCAGCCCACTCCCTCGGGCATATTTTTAGAGCCGGATTATGCGACTCTCCCTCACTCCAAAAGGGCAGAGAGCTCCGGGCGATGGAGCTCAAGCAGGAGAGCTCTTCGGAATTTAAACGTGAGACGAGGTATTTGAAGTAAGCAAAAGACACGTGTCACGTACTGCCGTATGAAAGTGGTTGGCTTTACTTTATCACCTCAATTATTCGAATCTATATATGGGCCCCCCCACTGGAGCCCACAGATCTAGGACAGGAACACACGTGTCCAGAGGATGCATGTTCCAGTTTCTAAAAAGCCGAAGTTGAAGGTCTTTGATGGGAGTTCGTGACCTTGCAGGACAGCGATATGTAAACATGCGTGTTAATCTTCGATTTCTACCACGTGGCACTGTATAACATCGCACAATTACCCTATTGTTTTTCATTAAAAAAAATCTTTTTGTTCGGCTTTTTTATTTTAATAATAGTTATTTTTAAAAATATTTTTTATTTTGAAATATATTAAAATATTTTTTTATTTTTTAAATTTATTTTTTATATTAATATATTAAAACTATTTAAAAACAAAAAAATTATATTTTTTAAAAAATAATTTTGTATCTTATAAACAAATGGTGCCTACAAATACTTAGTTGGTAATATGAGATAAGCGTAAAAATAATTTTTAATTAAAAAATTATTTAAAATATATTAAAATTATTTAAAAAATATTAATTTTATATTTTTTAAATTAAAAACATTAAAAGAAACCATTTTTAAAAAACATGTATAACTGAAAATTATTTAAAAATTCATGGAAAGAGCTTTAAGACATAAATAAAAAATTATATTTAAATCCATGTAGAAATATTTTTATTAATTTTGATGGATTATATATTTTTTATTTTTTATTTTTATTTTTATAAATATAAATATTGGTAATTATTCCTCAAACAATTGAAATCTTCCACCGAAGATTAAAAACAAGTTAAGGCTATGTTTGTTTACCGAAATTCACTTTTCGAGAAACTACTTTCCAAACTTTCCTGTATTTGTTCGCGATTAGAAAAGTTGGTCAACGAAAAACATTTTTCAATCAAAGAAACATTTGGCTTGGTTTCTAGGAAAGTGTTTTCCTGAAAAATTTAGACGGAAAACACTTTCCGAAAGCTGTGAAAAATTTAGAAATGTCATATTATTTGCTGATTATATCAAATTTGGTCCTCAAACTTTTGATTGCTATATATATATATATATTATTTTGAATATTTATTTTTCAATTTCATCTCTTAAAATTTAATTTTTATATTAACTTTGATCCTCATTTTTATAATTATTATTTGCTTTTTTCTTATATTTTTTTATTGAAATTTTTTATGTATCAAATTTGATCCTCATTCTTTTGATTGTTACTTATTTTATTTGAAATAATTTGTGAAATATTAATTATTATTATTTTAATTTCTTCATCTTTTATTTTTTTATTTTTTAAATTTGATTTCTATTATTTTGATTATTATTTATTTTATTTGAGATAATTTATGAAATTATATTTTTTTTCAATTTCATTCTCATTCAAATTTTTAATTTTTAAGATTTGTTTCTTATTATTTTAATAAACTTGAGAAAAATAAAATATTAATAAGTTATTTTTTCCAGCTTATTTTTCATGACATAACCAAACACTGGAAAGTGTTTTCCAATTTATTTTTCATTACACTACCAAACATAAGAAAATAATTCACTTTTCCAGAATTTACTTTTCCCGTAATTCACTTTTAAAAAAAACTACTTTTCAGCAAACAAACGGGGCTAAAAATTAAAATTAAAAAAAGGAAAATAAAAATAAAAAGTTTCGTAGCTTTTTTTATGTAGGCTGACAGCAGCCCAAAGCCTTTATTCGATATGGTTACAAAAAAAAAAAAGAATTGAGCTTGGTTTAAGTGTGGCCCAATAGATTTCATAAATAGCTATGGGTAAACCATGTTCATCCTCCTCCTTCCTACGGGTCAGTCTATAATTGTCAAATCTATTTGAGAATTGACTTGAAAAGGTACATGGGTTATTGAGCACATGTTTAGTTAATAGGTTACAAGTTAACTCGAGTTATGAAGTTAATTTAAATTAAAATATTTTTTCATGTTAATTTAATTTGATTAATCAGATCATTAAAGTTTTAATAGGATTAACTTGATTTAATCAGCTCAATATCTTTTATATTTAAAAGAAATTGATCCCGAATCAAGTCATGGTTCCAAAATTAAACAATAGAAATTTTCAACATGGGAAAGTATTCGACAAAAAACTTTCAGCGGTGCCCTTATTAGTTGTCTTCAGCTGTTTATGAAAAACTTATCTAATCACAACCCTTTGGAAACTTAGATTTCGATATTGGGTCAAGGTGAAACCATAAGTTTCGAATTGGAATTTTGTACAATCTAAATTTTTCCCATGCCACTGTCCGCGAACCCTTCGGAATTTGGAAGCCCACAGAGTGGTCAAAACATAGTGTAAGCATTGATGGACTTGGGCTACTAAATGCTCAACATTTTATATCTGGGCTCGATTATGTTTAAAATGGTAGTGTACAGTGTTTTTTAAATAATTTTTTACTTTAAAATATATTAAATTAAAAAAACATTGTTTCAATTTTTGACATAACAACATCAAAACTTTAAAAAAAATATGATAATTTAATGTTTTTTCATGTCAATTATACTTTTAAAAAATATATATAAGAGCAGCTTCAAACGCATTCCTCAACACCCAAAATTATTATTTTTATTTAGTTTCCCCTCTCTCTTTGAGATTATTTATATTTCTCTTGAGCCTTTAATTTTTTTTTTTTATAATAAATAGGGTGATTTAAATTTATTATTGAATCTCGTAAATCTAGTTATTAATTTTTCTTTCCGGTGAATAAATTCTGTAAGAACGTCAAATAAGATGACATTACTTGCTGACCCCGTGTCATTTACTTGAGTCTCGGACAACCATCAAGAAGTTGGGCTTCATGCTTTTAATTAATAATTACATAGAGCATAATAAATGAATCGACTGCATTAATTAGGAATTCGAAACACACCTGCCCTGTTGTTTTTTGGAAGTCGAAATTTGAGACAGCTCTGTTTTTTTTAGCTCACCTGCCCTATTAATATCTGTCTGGATCTCTTGTCTAGCATCATGTGAATGCTGGCATTTGTTTGAGTGTTTTTTTTTTTTTAAGAAAAAATCGCAACAGTATAAAAAATAAGGTAAATCACACGGTTCATAAAATATTTTAAAAAATAATATAATTTTACGAATAGCAGGTCACATCTTAAATCACCAGACTTATGCCTGGCTCTACTTTGTGTTATTCACCATCTGTTTATTTGTTGTCCGAATTTGGAAATTGCAAATCGTGGAATCAAGTGAAGGTTACGTGAATTTCAGCAAAGTGTTTCGGAAATTGTTTTTAGTGTTGTTTTTAACCAATTTTTTTATTATAATTAAATCAATTATAATATTTAATTTGAATTAAATTAAGTTAACATGTTTGAAAAAATATAATTCATTATATTTTATTTTTTATACTACTTCCGTCACTTTTATCTTACTCCTTCAAAAATTTTGAAAAAAATAAAAGATAGGTAAATAAATATCTTGAGGAAAATAATCTCAACATTAATTTTTTTATTTAGTGTATTAAATTAGATGGGTTAACCTTTAATTTATCTTTACACTATTTTTAAACATAAAATTTCATTAAAATATTTAAATTCAAATTTTTTTTGAAGAAAATTCCAAACATGCGGGATATAGTTTTGATAGATAAACTGCCTAGAAGTGAACCAGAATCAATTGACACAGCTGGCTAGATCTTTTTCCATGTGCACACTGCCTTTTATAGGAAGGTTTGGTAGCAGGAGTCCTTCCTTTACATCAAGTTCTCGATTAAGAATGAACTGTTTGTATAAGGCTAAATCCCAGACTTAGAAATCAAGAGCCACTAATAATCATTGTTTTTTTAATATCAAGTATGTGTTTGATTCTGCTGGCCGTGTGTTTTTTTTTTTAAATATTTTAGTTTAAAATTATTTTTTTATATTTTAATTATTTTAGTGTATTGATTAATTTTAAAAATATTTTAATATATTTTTAAATAAAAAACATTTTATAAAAATCCAACGTTACAATAAACACTACCTCGGGAACAACGAAATAAGCCTTCGGCACCTTCTTCAGAAAAGAGACGAAAGTGTTTAGGAAAAATGTCCAAGACTTGAAATGCAAAACAAAATCAAATCATGATAGCTATTTCTCAACTTACCTTAGCTCATGCTATTAGATTCTGAGCTAAGGATTCTCTTTGACCGAAACAAAATGCCAGGTTCTGATTTGTCTGACCCATGCAAGGTTTGATATGGAAGAAAAAATCTAAGGTTATTGGATTATCATGATAATTTAAATTAATTCTTTTTATATTAGAATGGTATTATTATTTTTTTAATTTTAATATTGATTTTATTAAGTTTGAAATGAGTTTTACCAGTGAACTAGTCCATGAATCAACTGGATTTAGCCAAACAAAATCTGTTTTTAATTCAAATTCAAATTCAAATTCAAATTTTCAATCAAACCAGATCCAACTTTATAACTTTGACTAACATGAAAGCTGATATGATTCTCCATCGGAGTGTAGCCACACGAAATTAGGAATCTATTTAATGGAGGACAAAATACTTTTGACATCTGTTGAAGGCCTTTTCACATGGAATTCGTTATAGTATTAGAGTACTAGTGGTGTGTGATCGATCGATTGTCTCTTATGGGCCTTTGCCACTTAGCCAGATATCGGTAAAATCAAAGGCATAAAGTTTAGCATGGCGGCTAGAAATTTACATGTTGGTAAATTTTAAAACTTGTAAAATTAATTAATATATATGAAAATTAGTCTAAATATCTATATTAAAAAAAAAAACATAAAGCTTGTTCTGAGATGTTGATGCATCTCAGCAATAATTTTTTAATTAGAATTGTATTGAAGTAATATTTTTATTTTTAAAATTTTATTTTTAATACAAATATTAAAATAAAAGAAAATTAATTTTTTAAAGAAAATTAATTGTACCGAAAAAACAAGCATACATGATTGCCTTTATGGGTATCCACAACTAAAGAATGGTGATCATTGCAGATTCCCAGGCATGAACAGACACTACTCGAAACCTGTGGGCATCTAAAACTGGTAACTTTCAAGAGCAAGCATTCCGAAAATCAAGGCACCGTCTGTCTGCCAACAATAACCTCCATCCATGGTACAAGTCACTGACATTTGTGTCCAGATGATAACTTCGAAAACTGTACAAGGATTCTAAACCATGCCATGGCTCTGAATGAGACAGAGGGATAAACTGAACTTTGTACTGGTTTGTATCACTTCTTGACAACAAATCCTATAAGAACTCGTCATCTATTGACACAAGAACAAAGTAAACTAGGATTTGTTGGTTGCGTCCCTTTCTCTTCATGTCAAAACTTAAATTCATGCCACCTATATGTCCATTAGCAAAGCTAATTAATGGTCCAAAGCAAACTTGTGAGATATTTCCATGATGAAAATGTTTCCAGCATTTGCTCTGACAGAAATTGCCAAGGAGAATTCTGAGGGACCATGCCATGAACCAGCTCTAATTAACAACCCATGCACACACTGCGTCAAGAAACTCGAGACATAATAATACACTGCATCGTTTGCAATCCTAAATAAGAAACTCAAGACATAATCAACTTTTAATTAATCATTAAAATTTCAACAAGGATTGTTCTCTGGAGAAGCAGAAGTACTGGAGAACTGAGCATCAAGCTTTGCCCGACAAACAGGACAAACAGGGTGCTTGGAAAGCCAAGTATCAGCACATTCCAGATGAAACCCATGATTGCAGCCAGGAACTATCCTAGCCAGCTGTTCACTTTCAATGTCATCTAGACAAACAGCACACTCTGTCCCCAAAACAAGCTCTTTCCCGGTGACCTTAGGCAACTTCTCGAGCTCCGATGATGACAAACCCTTCTCTGTCACAGTTTTTACCGGTAAAGGAATGTTCTCTGGTTGATTATTAGCAGCATACCATAGGAGACAAATATAGATAAAAAACACTACGCTCATACCTACACATGGCAGAAAAAGTGCGAAAAGCACAGAGACAAGCATGTTCTGGCCGGTGGTGAAGGAAGCGTCGCTGTTAAAGCTCAAGGGGGGTGGTGATGGAGTGGGACAGTGAATAGGAGGTGGTGTGAGTGTGACCATGGCGCATTATAGGGGCTGCGACAAAAGTAGAGGAAAGAAGTTGGAATATAGATATGAGAGGATGGGAGAGCTGCGGGCTTAAAAGGAAGGTTGGTGGAAGATGACGTGGACTCTGAAGAGGAATTATGCTAGCGGTTAATACATCAATTATTATTAATGTTTTTGTGTTTCAAAATATTTTAAAATAAATTAATATTTTAAATTTTTAAATTTATTTAAAATTAATATTTTAAAATTATTTTCATGCACTGATATCAAAAATAATTTTTAAAAAATAAAAATAAAATTATTTTATTATATTTTAAATAAAAAACACTTTAAAAAATAATTGTAACCACACTTTTAAATAGACTCTTAACTATCATAAAATTTAAGTTTGAATGTATCAAATTATAAATAAAATTAGTTTTATTTTATCAAAATAATTTATTTTATTAATTAAAATGATACTGATTTTAATTTTATGAGTTAACTAGATTCCAATTTAATTTCTCAAATAATTTAGACTTAGCAAAATCAATTTAAATTATCATATTATAGTTAACGGTGCTTTTGAAATGTTTTGAAGTCTTTTTTTAGCTCTTAATTAGATTTGTTTTTTCATATTTGAGTGTAATGTTAAAAGTAAATTATAAAAAATAAAAATATTATTTTAATATATTTTAAAATAAAAATACTTTAAAAAATAACACATTCGCTCTTCTAAAACAAACCCTAAAACATCATATTAATCAAGTTCGGGTTATGGATATGTAGAATCAATGGTTGGGATATGGGCAAGGAAATGGAAAATATTTTGGTTTTGATGTGCTAGAGATGACACGTTTCATTGAAGCGAAAACCTTAAAATGACATGATATGTGAAGGGATAACCGATTGTTTGCTTTCTTTGTGCATGCGCTGATGATGCAAAAAGATTTTTAGAAAAAAAACATTTAATTATTATCTCTATTTAGTTTAGAAAAATACTATTATTTATGATGTTTTTATTGTTTTTTTTCTATTTAGTTAAAAAATCAAATATTAAAAATAATAATTTTATCTTCTTTCTTTTTAGTTTAGAAATCTCTTAAATAACTCAATAATTATTGATTTAGATTCTTTATATCTTCAAAGGAAACCTATGACTAATATAAATAAAGTTGCTTATCTTTTATGTATTTCAACAGAACATATTATTTTAAGATATAAAATTATGAATTAAGGTCATGTGTGACAACCCTATTCAACTTTAATTATATATTTTTAGCAATTTGTTCTTTGATTTGTATTTTCACCTGTATTAGGTGGTATTAGAGTCAAACAATCCAAGTGGTTGTTTACTTATTGTGTGCTGAAATAACCTAGGCTGGAAGAGATGATTGAACATGATGTGTTTGTGTAAGAGGAGATGGAGAAGCTCTCTCTCGAGTAAGAGATGTTAAGGAGCCAATGATATAAACACATGCAAAAGCATGATGCAGAATTGAAAATAGGTATTTAGAAATTGATGGTAAAAGACACGCGAAGACATATTTCAAAATTAACATGTTGGCTGGTGGAAGTGAGGTGCTCAGATGATCGTGATAAAAGTGATAACATATTCATTGCTAAATTTGAGAACCCACTCTGGAGGCACAAGCAAAGGAAGCAACTTTTTGATCAAAATGAATATTATGTTGAAACTAAAAGTTTTGATCAAAATAAATATGATGTGAAAACTAAAAGTTTTGATACTTCTTGTTCCTTTGTGGACTGGAATCAACTACCAAAATTCCATGAGGATGATGTCGAAGGAGAAGATTTAGATGCAAAACATAACAATCTGGCCCAACCTGCTAGATATTATCCGCTTTGGGCCTTACCGCCATTACAAATTTGTTCTTGGTGACCACGCATGGCCCCAAAACACGACTGACAAGTCAGCAACCAGCATTACCAATAAGGCTAGCTACCAAATCTTCACCGCCAATGTAGGATATTACAATTCACCTTCTTTAAGGGGCCCGACGACCCCGTCGACACAACCGGATAGTTAGTGAGGCCGACTCTGATACCAAATGTAATAGCCTCGCCCAACCTGTCAGATATTGTCCGTTCTAGGCCTTACCGCTCTCACGTATTTGTTTTTGGTGACCACGCATGGCCCCAAAACGCGTCTGACAAGTTAGCAACCAGCACTACTAATAAGACCAGCTATCAAATCCTCACCCGTCGATGTGGAATATTACATGAACTTCTTGGTTTATGATGTCCATTAAAAAGAAACCACATTAGACGTTGTTTTAGAGGTATTTTTGATAAAGCACGTTATGAATTATTTGTCGGCTTATGCTCAAAGAGAATTTTAGAATTTACAAGGTAAAGATTAGCTTTCTTCTACTTCAAATAAAAGTTATGAAATAGAATTTAATGTCTTTTTCTGGCTCTAAGATTGATTTTATTGTTAGGGAGGCTGAGAATAATGTTGATTGATATGATATGTTTAATGGGAAAGCCAAGCATGTAAAAGATTAAGAGCAATTTGAATTCGAGTTTTCTCTAGCTCGAAAAAACATGCAAGAGAATGTTTAGAAAAAAAATATATTTTTAGCTATTATTATTTCCAATTTAATTAAGAGAAAGCATTTGAAATTTCTAAAAAAAATGGCCCGTGGGATTTGACATGAACCTTGAGCCATCAGCTTTTCTAACTCGGCCTGGCCTGGCCTCCCTGCAAGAATATTCAATCTATAATGGGCTCAGCCTGGCACATAGGATATTTCTAGTTCTGATGGGCCCAAACGAGCACATACAGTGCTGACTGCTGAGCATAGAATCAGTAATCGAGAGGAAGAGTTCCCAGTTCCATGTAGTGTCCCAAGGAACAACAAATACAAAGGTCGTCCCAATTGCAAGAAACAGCCCAGTCCCGAAGAAAACCAGCCCATAAACCAATTTCTAATAGAAACAGAAGATCATTTTTTTTCTCATTAATCGGTGAAGGTTAATATTCGGATCCTATTCTCGTTTGCAAGGCAACCAAGTCAGACCTTTCAGGTTTGATTTGTTATAGGTTTTAAACTGATAGCTTTTGTTTTTTATTTTTATTTTTAAATTGTTTTTTATAAAAAAATATATTAAATTAATATTTTTTATTTTTAAATAATTTTTAAAAATAATATTATTTTAATATATTTTTAATTTAAAAATACTTTTAAAAAATATCTTGTACCATGCATATTATCAAACACATTCAAACACGGTGAAAGATTCACTGCCAGAGTTAGAAATATTTTCAATGGGGTCATGAATTTTTAAAACTGAATGAATTTTAAAATATTGAAAAAAAATATATAGAGAATTAATAATTGTGTAATTTTTTAGATTTTCTTAATATCTAGTAAATGAACTAATAATTCTTTTAAGTTGTCCATGGATGAAATGAAAAGGAGTGTTGGAGAAAAGGACGAAAGAATTAAATGTGGGAGTGTTTTCCATGAAGATGCAAAATACAAAGGGATCGTAAGTCTATATATTTTATATATTTTATTTAGTATGTGTTTGATATTGTAATTAATTTATTTTTTAAAATTTAGTTTTTATTTGAAAAGATATTAAAATAATAATTGATTTTAATTTTGATGATTATGATTTAATTTCACTAGTTATTTTTCTATATAAAAATACAAATAATTGAATTCAAAAACTAATGACTTAGATTCACCCAAGATTACTCAATAATTGAGAAGATTTAAATCCCATTTGGTCCTCCTTATTTTCAAACAATTAATGCCCTTGTAGAGTTCAACAGCACAATTTTTTTTTTATTTTACCTAATTAACCCGCCTCAAATATTGGAAAATGCAATAGAAGGCTTGGAATGGGGCTAGATTTGTAACACCGTACAAAAAAAATATTGAACGTTGATTTTTCAATTGTACCCGTCCATCATTCAAATCATATTCATTGTCTTATATGCCTCGAATCTTAATAATTTTCAACCGATTGACTCAGCCTTGATTGCTTGCACCAGAAGACTTGTCGTCACTTAACTATCCAACGACCTGTAATTTTTTATGCATTTGACGAGTGCCCTCTTTCCTACTCAATGAGCTATGGAGCTCCAACCATTACCAACGTATCCTTCGAAAAGAACTGAAGAAACAGAAAAAAAAGACAAAAAAAATGAAGAGACAGCATCACTTTGCCGTAATTCAGTTCTCTTACATATTTCTTTTCATCACCTCGTCTCAATGGAACGTCCTACCCCAGAATTTGCCACCTCTGAGGTACGATGGGTTCGTATACGAGAATCGCAAAGGTGGCTCGGACTCCATCCTGATCGAAGCTTTCTTTGACCCTGTCTGCCCGGATTCCAGGGACACCTGGCCACCTCTCCAAAAAGCTCTTAAACACTACGGTTCCCGTGTTTCGCTCGTCGTTCACCTCCTCCCTTTACCGTCAGTAATACCCCCCTGGTCTTTATAATAAAAACGGAGACAGCAACTGAGTACGTACATCGTAGCTTTATTGAGTAGATAACGATTGTTTAGAGTTGTGATGATCCTGGGAGCGATGCTCTCAGTTAATTTTTGGCTGTGTGTTGATCATTTTTTCTCTGCCTTGATTTGATTAAATTGTATTTCCTTGGAAATTTCAGCTACCACGACAACGCATTTGTAGCTTCCCGCGCTTTGCATATTGCTAACATACTCAACTGTTCGTTTACATTCCCTTTGTTGGAGCAGTTCTTCAAGCATCAGGTTAGAATTTTCACACCTAATGCCCTTGCTTTGCGTCTCCTTCCTTTTGAAAATGCAATTATGTATATTATCTAGGCGTGCTATACGCCACTTACCATTAAACACAATTATGTATTTGCTCGGTGGCTAGTGAGCGGAGTTTGTTTTTAGCTATTTGAGTTTGATGCTGGCTAACATATTGGATGTTTAAAAATCAGGAGAAGTTCTATGGTTCCGAAACAAGCAATTTGTCAAAAGATTCCATCGTGAAGGAAATCGTGAAGTTTGCGACTGTAATTGTTGGGGATTCCTATTCTTCTCCATTGCAATTTGGTTTTAATGATATACAAACTGATCTGAAAACAAGGGTTTCCTTCAAGGTATGATGACAGCTTTTGATTCCAGATTGATGCAAAGCCTACAGTATAGAATGTTTTAGCATGCCAGAACCAATGGTTATTATTAATCTACAGCTTGTTTTCACATTGCAATTTCTGTAATAATACATCTGCTTGTAGATTGCAATTCTTTGCAGGATACAATTTCTCACCTTATTCAACATTTTCTGTCATGCAGTATAGTGCTTCAAGAGGGGTATATGCCACTCCCTTTTTCTTCGTCAATGGATTTGGGTTGCCTGGTGCCGGTTCTGCTTTGGACTATAAAGTTTGGAGAAGCATTATCGATCCGTTGGTTGGTGCAAAGTAGTCAGAGCATCAATCTTCCACATTTCATGCCATGAAGGAAATTGTCTGCAAGACCTCAGGCACCTTCCTTGTTTTATGCTTCGTATAGAAGAAAGAATCGACACAGTACTACATAGTGTTAACACCTCTATCTCCCTGCTTGTAATTGCTAATGATATCACAATAAAACGTTTTTATTTTACTTGACTGAATCTGACAAAGCAAGAGCATCTTCCAACCACGTACACTAAATTAATTTTTAAGTATGAAGTCCTATTTTTTGATATTATAAATTAATATCAATATAATAACAATAGAAAATCTATTAGGACAGTTCATCATTCATCATGATTTTCACTTCATTTATTATACAATAAAAATTTATATTTATAAACACTAGGAAAAAGTATTTCTTTCTAATTTTAAATAAATAAATATATTTATTTATTTATTTATTTACAGACTTCATCAACATAAAATTCAGTGGATGAAATTTCATATCCATGACATGGCTTTTCATAATTACTCCGAGAATACCTTTGTTAGGACTGCCTTTCTTGCTGGTAATAAGAAAGGGAGCAGGTGGAAATTCAGTAATTGGCCAAGGCATGCAATCATCAATACTGCACTTGAAAAGATGTTTTTTTTTTCCCAACATTTATATAGCTTCCTTTAAATTACATAGAAGAAATCCAGTCTGCCAAAAATCACTTAATAAATGATGTTGTTGTCATAGTTTTTCTTTACAATGTCACCTGGAAACGTGGATGGATGGAAAATACGTTTAGGTATTATGTTTTTTATTCTCAAAATTAAATCTATATGTCCTGTATAGTAAAAAAATCTAAACCTACGAAGAAAAATAACCTAATAATTAAATCAGAAATAAATAAAAAGCATAAATTAACTTAAAAAACCAATCCAAGATATCAAACAAAAAAAAAATTAGAACTTTTTTTTAAAAAAATTAGTTCATATCGATTTTAAATTAAAAAAATCAAACTAAATAAATTTATGAAAAATAAATAACAAAGAAAAGCTCGAAAAAGCCAAAGCTCATGAAAAAAGAAGTAAGCTAAAAAAACCCATAAACCCATTCAATATTTTTAATTTGAAATTGATTCAAACCAAGCGGTCTAATTTAAATAAATTATTCAATTTAATTTAAAATAAAATAATTTGTTTTTTCAATTCAAACTAATCCGAAGCAACAATTATGACCCCCAAGCCTATCTATCCGGTCAACTATAAAAACACTTGGACCGATAAGGAGTCTGTTTACAAGAAACTTTGTAATAAAACATCTGGGCTTGTGCTTATACACTGGGCTTTCAACCCATAATGCAGAACCGTGGGCTTTGCCGCAAACCAGGGATGCCCAAAGCTGACAAAATCCGTGACGAAAAACAATAAAATAAGTAGTGCGAATAACAAGGAAATGGTTAAGAATCCGTTTATTATTTTAAAACAATATCTAAAAACATATTAATTTAATAATTTTTTATGTAAATAATAATTTAAAAAACACTTTAAAAATAAAAACTAACATATATACCATGTTGTGGGGTTATTTGTGCGAATATCTAAAAACATATTAATTTAATATTAATTAATATAAAATATATTAGAAGTCGAATTTCAATCAATCATCCTTGACTGAAGATACAAATAGCCTCATTCTATAATATAAATGACATATGTTTATATATGTATCTCGTAAAATACACCACTTTAAATGTGGAAGTAATTGAGGTTGATCTAGCAATATTCTAACAATATAACACATGCTAGTTTCATAAATTAAATTTGATGGTTGAGAAGATTTGATTTTTTTCTTCTCAAATTATTGATTTTGAATATTAAAATCATTATTTCAATGATTTTCTTACATCATTTAGAGACATTTTTTTGCCATCCTCATCAAACTTGGAATTGTTTTTTTTTATTTCACAAATATATAAAAAAAACAAATCTAAAATTGGTCTAAATCAAGGCTAGATATGTCCATAATTAATCTTAAACGAGTTGGAATTTACCTGATTACTGTGAGCTATGACATGTCATAATAAGAGTTTATAACAAAAATCATCTAGGTTGTGGTCCAGTGATAAGAGTTTGGAACCAAGAGGTTTGCTCCCTCTGTGGTCTCAGGTTTGAGCCCTGTGGTTGTTCATATGATAACCACTGGATGCTTACATGGTCGTTAACTTCAAGGCCCGTAGGATTAGTCGAAGTACGCACAAGCTGGCACGAAAATCCATATTAAACTAAAAAAAAAAAGTTTATCACAAAAATAATGACCCTCAATCCTATAGTAATGTTTGGAGCGAGTTGGGTTATTCAATAACACAAATTCCAATGAGATGCCGAGACCACCAGATTCTACGGGAGGGGAGGGGGAGGATTTCACAATGAACGAGTTGGACTTGGACAAGAGGTCAAGTGTCCAAGATTATGAAGATGCAAAAGTGACAGAGGAAGGGGAAGGCACGAATGATGCCATGGCGTCAGATTGAGGTTGGGTTCTAATCCTTTATATATTAATTACGGTGGAGATGAATGCTTGCTTTGAAATTGTAGAGGTGCAAGTAGCAACCGGTTTTGCTCAATAGTGAAGGATTTACAAAGAACTTATGGGTTTGCGATTTTGTCTCTGGCAGAGCCGATAGTCAGCGGGGAAACTACATACCAAGTAGTTAGTAAGTTGCCGTTTGATTCCAGTTTTCGGGTAGAGGCTCAAGGATGATCATGTGGGTTATGATTACTATGGAATAAGGCCAGAGTAGATACTACTATCCTTGATTCTTCTCAAAATTTTATCCATCTAGCTGTGATTGAAGAAGGTGGCAGTTATTGGGTGTGTATAGTGGTATATGCCAATCCCAATGAAAGTCAAGAAAGAAAATGTTTTGAAGAGATCAGAGAGCTGTCTGAAAACATATCGGTTCTTTGGATGGTGGTGGAGGATTTTAATGAGGTATTAATAGCTAAGGAGAAAACGCGGGGAGTGGCAGTGGACAGTCGAAGATGTGCTCGATTCAGTAAATGGATCCAGCAATGTGACTTAATGGATTTGGGCAGTGTAAGTCCTCGGTTCACTTGACGAGGTCAGAAAAGCAAGGGTCATGAAAGAGTATTTGAAAGACTAGATAGGGGGCTTGGAAACCATTTGTTGAGACACAAGTTTCCAGATATGTTTATTAAGGTTCTTCCACGAGTCAAGTCTGGTCACCATTCGTTATTGAATCAATTTCTGAACTAAGACATATATAGTCAGGGAAAGGAGAGACCTTTCAGGTTTGAGGCGGCGTGGACATCTCATAATGGGTTTGCTGAGCTGATTTAAAATAATTGGAGAAAAAGAAAAGACGTTACTTCAGCACTGAAGAAATTAACAGGCAAATTGAAAGATTGGAACAGAGAGATCTTCGGTAATATTTTATGTCGGAAGAGAAGGACACTTGCGAGAATTGGAGGGGTACATAAGGCAACGAATGGAACGTGTAACCAGTTTCTTATGAGTTTGGAGAAACAACTAATACAAGAGTATGATGAGGTTCTCGGCCAAGAAGAGATGCACTGGTATCAGAAGTCTAGGTGTAAGTGGATTTTTCATATCGATAAAAAACACAGCTTGTTTCCACACCAAGACAATTATTAAAAGACAAAAGAATATGATTAATTCAGAAGGCAGTCGATGCAGAATCATGGAAACCTTTTAGATTTAATCGAAGAGGACCGAATATATCGCATCTATTTTTTGCAGACGACACCCTTCTCTTTGCAGAAGCTACAGTAGGACAGATGGATACAATTTTGGAATGCCTAAATTATTTTTGTGCCATATCAGGTCAGAAAGTTAGTGCAGCTAAAACGAAGTGTATTTCTCTAAAGGTGTTCCTCCCACGTTAGCGAAGTCTATTAGTCACCATAGTGGTTTCGCTATCAATACAGATTGGGGAAGCAGTAATTCACCAGTGGATAACAAAACAGTCTTGTACTTGTATTATTGAGAACATGCGTGTAGAATCACGCTATGTAATTAGTCCGTAATTACTACTATACCTTTGAATCCCATGCAGTCCATCTTACTCCCCAAATCTATTTGCTATGAACTAGAAAAAAATCTGCAGGGGTTTTATATGGGCAGATTATGAGGGGAGTCAACGACTTCACCTTGTCAAATGGAAAAAAGCTTTGTCAGACGAAATGTGAGGGAGGTCTAGGATTGCGGAGCATGCAAGGCATGGACAATGTGTTTGTGATGAAGTTAGGGCGGGGTATTTTGAACGATAAGTGTAGCTTGTGGGCACGGATTTTGAGAGCCAAGTATGTCAAGTCACATGTGCAAGATCAACAACTGCACTCCAGGAATACCCGATTTGGAAGGCAATTTCCAAAGTGTTGTCTCAAGTCGTTGCAGGCACAAGCTGGTCCATTGGGAATGGAAAGAAAATCAGGTTCTGGAAAGATGTTTGGCTTGAAGGCTTCAGTCAATTATTACAGCATGTGGCACAAGAATCTTCCGTGAAGGAAAGCAATGTGTTAATGAAGGATATGGTCAAAGTTGATAATGAATGGAGATGGGAGGAATTTGCTCGCCTACTTCCCATGCAGGTATTAATGGCAATTACGAGCCATCCTGTCCCCTGTAAACAAGCAGAGGATGATACTATTTTCTGGCACAATTCGGCAAGTGGAGAATTCACAATTGTTACCTGGATGCTTAGTAATTTGTCTAGTATGCATGTGTCAAGAGAAGACCGAAGATGGGAGTTGGCATTTAGGGTCACGGTATGGCATCCATTGAAGGCAATGAATCCGAGGATCTTCACAGACCAGGACCTGTCAACTTACAGCACTGTAAAAGCCATTAAGTGCATGGTGGAAGAAATTGAACACGCATAGACATCAGGGAATGTGACCGATCAACTTAAAAAGAGATGCAACGACTTTTGTGCATGGTGGAAGAAGAGGTTCGTGAAAAACGCAGACTTTTGTACTTCAGTAAGAGCATATTTAAGGGCTACTATCACCGGTCTTGCATGGGAGCTTCGAATATTTCAATTCTATACTGGAGATCAGTCATATTCTCTCGTGGTAATGAATATCCTCACAAAGCAAACCGAGAAAATAGACAATAACTATATATTTAGTTGTTTATATTTTAGTTGTTAAAATGTCTACACTTTTGACTAATAAGAGATTAAGGTTCAACTCATTTTTCGAGAGGTCAATTTTGCAGCGGATTAGGATTAGTTAACGAACTTTGATTTATCTTACAATCTATTTAATAGGAAAGATTGGATTGTTAATGACCCTCGTGTGAATGATCTAATTGGATCTGTTTTTCCTCACTTAAATTTATTGCTTTTATTAATCTTACCCCAAACACAATTAAAATCCAACAAAATCACTTCTTTATCCATCTTAATTGGTGATAGTTAAAATATTTTATTCCATTTGCATGAGCTTATTAATTGCTCCCAACAAAAAAAAAAACTCATATGCTATGAAAGATAATCTTAACACTAAATTAACAGAGAGGAAAGTATTAAATGTAAAATTAAATCTTAATTTTCTTCCTATCAATGATTGAAATTTAACAATTAAGATGGAGCGAGTGTTTGGTATTGTGGTGTAAGATGTTTTTATCTTATAAATGCATTGAGATAATTTTTTTAGATTTTTTTATTTTTAATAATAAAACATCAAAATCATAAAAAAATATTAAAAAAATTAATTTAATATTTTTTTAGACAAAATATACTCTTAAAACATATTCAAATGCAAAAATAAACTGTCCCAAAATAGGTGGTATTGTTTATGGGGTAAAATTCATAAAATCAAAAGATAAGTACTTAATTGATAATAAAGTAAAGCATGAGGAGCTAAATTGATATCATTTAAAAAGTAGCAGTAGTCAACGATAAACCCTAATTCCTACCCGGGTATAAAAACCGGTTTGAACCGGAGAAGAAAAGAGTGGTGTATATAAAGCACGATAAGCCTCAGCAAGCGGTTTAGGGCGTAAAAGAAGAAACGAAGCCGTAGAAGAGGGCTCTTTCTTGGCCGAGCAAGCTTCTCTCTGTTTTTATTTTTCAAGGTAACTCTCAGATCCACCTTAACAAACCTTAGCTCCGATTTTTCCCTACAAAAACCTAATTAAATTGATTTTTCCTCTTTTTGTTTGGCGGCGGTGAAGAAAGATGGACCGGTACCAGAGAGTGGAGAAGCCGAGAGCGGATAAAACAATTGATGAGAACGAGATTCGAATTACTAGTCAAGGAAGGATGCGTAGCTATATCTCTTATGCCATGACTCTGCTTCAAGTACTTCTCTTATCTATCACTATTTTTATTTTTTCGGGTTTATATTTTACGATAATCGGATCTGGACGGTATGTTATCTGGTTTTCAATTAATTCGAGGCTAAAAATTTGAATTTCTATAAGTTCCGGAGCTTGATAATTCTGTTGGTCCTAGAATGTGTTATCTTTGTATGTCTGCGGGCAGCTAGTGTTCAAGCTAGGTGTATTAATTGGTTTTTACTGATGACGAGCTCTGTGTTTAGCCTTTTTTTTTGGTTAATGTTTTTGTTTATTTGTAGGAAAAAGGTTCGAATGAAATTGTATTCAAGGCTATGGGGAGAGCCATCAACAAGACAGTGACTATAGTGGAGTTAATCAAGGTTTTCACCGAATAATGGGTTATTTTGTGACTTTAGCGATTTGTGTTTGATTGTGTGTAGTATTGCTATTTTTCTTGTTGTAATGCAGAGAAGAATTGTTGGTCTCCATCAAATCACATCAATTGGATCCACGGACATAACAGATACTTGGGAACCGCTTGAGGAAGGCCTCCTTCCGTAAGTACAGTCTGAATTCAGATTGGCCAATATTTTTTTTATATATAGTTTTTATGCTTTATGTGGCTTTTGTTACTGTTGCCTGGGTGATGAAATTTTGTTTTTGTGATCGCAGATTGGAAACCACAAGGCATGTTTCAATGATTACAATCAACCTTTCCAAGAAGGAGCTGAATACATCTTCTGCTGGGTGAGTTTGTGCGCGTCTCTATTACCTGTAACTTTTGAACCCATATTTTGTAAATAAAATGATGTGTAATCACTTATGAATTGCGACTCCCTTCAGGTACCAGCCTCCGTTACCTGCTGAGCAGGTGAAGGCATTCACAGAGTTCGAGTATGAGGGAGGTAAGAAATACTTATCATCTTTATACTTGTTTTAAATTGATCTTATTTGCATCTGCTTAGAGTGTTTCTTTTTTGGCAGATGGCTCACCACGTGGCCGTGGCAGGGGACGAGGAGGCAGAGGAAGGGCAAGGGGTAGAGGTATGTCTTGATGGGTTTTGACTGCATGCTTTACTATTTTCATTTGAGATATTTGGTCATATATGTTTATTGCCAGAAAATTGTCTGAGTGATTGTGTGCTAAATGTTTGTTCACTTGGTGTATTTGCCTCCTTTTATTTGTTCTTGTACGGGTGATGGTTTGGCTATGTTATGTTGTTATGTGATGTTTTTTTTTTTTAATATTCTTAAGAATTTTTGTTTCTAAGTTTAGACACCTGAGCTGGTGAGATACCAGGTTCTTAACTTCTTATATTGTGGCTGTTGAGTTGCAAGACTGCATGACATGATTTTGCAGGGAATGGGTTTGTGTCCGCTGAGCATGAGGATGGGGGTTGGGATCGCAATCGGGGATATCCTAGGGGCAGGGGTCGAGGCAGAGGACGTGGTTTCCGTGGCCGTGGAAGGGGAGGATTTAACGGACCTCATGCTGATACCCAGCAAGATGGCGGTCATAATTATGAAGGACCTCCACAAGGCCGCGGTGGTTATAATTATGAAGCTCCTCCACAAGGCCGTGGTGGTTATAATTATGAAGCTCCTCCACAAGGCCGCGATGGTTATAATTATGAAGCACCTCCACATGGCCGCGGTATTGTTTCCCCATTATTTTTTATTTTGCATTTCATGATCCGTGCGGCTATCCTTGACTTCATATTATATTATAAAAAAAATCCTAGGTTGATTTTTTAGGTGTTTCACTAGGATGCCCTCTAGGTGAGTCTTCATCCCTTGTTCATTCTTAACCTTTCACTGTTTGCTGTGAAAACCATCTAACTTTCCAACTGTACATTGAGCAGAAAGGTTCCTTGAAAAATAATTCTACTTTCTTGAAACATAAGCTCAATGACAGCTGTGGATTGAATAAACATCACATGGCTTATATAAAACATGAAACATAAGAACACATTTCCAGACTCTTAGAAGTGCCATGCTACAGGTAAGAACAACAGTTGATAATTGAGCAATCATTTCAGTGAAGTCCCCTGATGTTTGTAGCTGGGTTTCTCTCTGGAGTCACACTGTCAATTAGTGCCAACACCCTTAAAAAAAAATGCTTTTTGTCAGTTGTGGTGCATAATTTGTTGCATATTGATTTCAGTTAAAAATGCTCTTTGTCAGTTGTGTTGTATATTGATTGTAGGCCGTGGCCGTGGGAGGGGAAATCGCGGAAGAGGCCGTGGATTTAGATCTAATGGCCCGATCCCTGCAGCTGCATAAGATGCTCATTTTGGCATCCTTAGAGTCGAGTGCAGACGTTAATGTTTAGTGCCTTCTCCAATATTATGTTTAGCATCTCTCTATTCCTCTTTCCCATTAGTTTTTTTTTATTGGACTCAAGTAGCAGTAGTGTTAACTTTAGGACATTCTTGTGTAACCGCCATAGACTAATCCTTTCAAGTTTGAACCATTGCCTCTCGGGGCTACCTTTTTATGTTGTGGCTGTTGTTGGGGTGCTTGAACTTTTGTAACCGTTTTAATCTCTACCTAGCAGTGCATTCTTTTATTTTTCCATTTCTGTCTTGTTTTACTAATGATATGGATTGATGCATGCTTTAAAAAGTTGTCTTCACGGAGTTTTTGCCCTCATCAATTTCCCTCGGAATAATGAATTGCACATTCTGAAGGAGCGATTGTTCCCATCGCACTCTTTTTTAATTGTGGTTTATTCTTTAGCCGAAGCCTCGGCGTGGGGTTGCTAAGATGTTCGAATGTTGGCCCATGCACATTGACATGCCTAGACTCTTAAATGTTGACCAGATAATCTAGCCAGACTCACTTACTGCGTACCTCTTTCTAGCAAGGGAACCACTCTGTAATGAACTATGGATGCTTCAGAAGCCTTTTTAGAAATGCCATTTCATCTCATAACCCAGACTCATCTCATATAACCAAGAGGGAGTTGAAGTAGCTAGGGATGCTGGACACAGTTCATCCCACCATTTTGTTTTTGGAGGTCTTCCCGGGCTTGTATGTATCCCACTCCAGAAAGTTCGGCTGCTTGTATTCATATTCAGTCAAATGAAATATCGCTAATATTATCAAAAAAAGAAAAAAATGAAGTAATGTATCAAATTTCTAGTTTCACTGCTTCAGAGGAGGATTGTCCTGAGACTTGCATTTTGGTTCTGATATTGAATTTTGAGAATTCATTAATTTGGGTTCTTTTCTAGGAATGATAATTTAACTCGAGTTTGATGAATGCTGACTTGAATCAATCCGAATAATATAATATATATATGTTGAACATTTTTTTTTTTAATCTAATATAATACATACATTATTTGATATAAAACACATATATATGTTTAATTTTTATAATTTTATCAGTATATATATATATATATATATATATATATATATATATATATTTATTTTTTTATTGAATAATAAATAATAATCAAATAATGAATATCCAATAATTAAAATTTGTTGGATGATATATAAATATATAATTTTTTTATCCAATAAATAATAAATAAAATAACCCAATCGTTAAAACCCATCGCCTTCCTAATCTTTTCGTAACTTGAACAGAACAACCCATTCATCCACTCACTAAATAGACAAAAAAAAAAAAACAGAAGAAACTTGGATGAAAAGAAACGTGAGTGACGCTGATGCCACATCCCCAGGATCAAAACGAGCTCCCAACCGTTACAGAGCTTCTCCAGCTACACTGCTAGCTAAGATTTGCAGGTAGTAACTTGCTACATTTCGCTCATCAAAATAAAACCCTAACTTCATCATTTCCTCACATATTTTCACTTCTGATAAAGGTCTCAGCAGAAATGTCCACCGAAGCCCAGATAAAAAGCACCTCCAGCACCCCCGCTCCTTCTAATTCCATCACCTCGCCTATGGAAGGCTCCCTCAAAAGTAACCACATCGATTCTCAGCTTTTACTTCGATTGCACATTACGTTTTTTAAGCTATGATCCGTTCTCTGTTTTGTTTTCCCATTTTGTTTTTTTGGTAGGCTTGATGGATATAGCATCGCTTATCGAGACTGGCTCGTGCAAGGAGGAGGTTTTTCATATAGCTCGTGCTGTTCGCCTTACTAATAGCTTGAAGAAGAAGCTGGCAGAGCCTAATCTGCTCCAAGCTTTTTTGGATTTTGCCCTTTCTCCACGCTCTGAGCTGCATAACCGACTATCTGGATTTCTTGATCATCAGGTAACTTCAAAACGTTTTGAAAAATATCATTTTTTGTTAATGATTTAATTACATTTGGGATTATTTTATGGCGCTTCTTTGAAGTTTTTTAAAAATAAAATCTCGAGGGACGATGTACATTTTGTCTTCTTGAAAGTGGCTGGTTATTAAAGCTGTTATTCATATGGGTTATAGGGAGGTGAGCTTGGAATGGAAGCTGATTCTGCAACATCTGCTCCAGCAAAACGCGTTTCTCCAGAGCTTGAGATTTACTGTTACTTGCTTATGCTGCTATTTCTGATTGATCAGAATAGATACAATGAGGTTATGCTAGTTTTTTTCCTGATGTCCCTTTCTGTCTATTTAGGAGTGGAATCATAGTGTTTGTAATTGTATGGTAAATGTGCTAATAATATCATTTTCAGGCTAAAGCTTTCTCCTCGGCTGCCGTTGTTCGAGTGGAGAACCTAAGCAGAGGTGCTGTTGAAACTGCTGGTGTTCTAGCATCTAGGGTGTACTTTTATTACTCGTATATCCATGAGGTCATAGACGACCTTGCTGAAATTCGTTGGTAAGTGAAACTTTATCTTTACCTAGACGTGGTTGTCTATGTCAGTTGAGTCTATAATTTTGTGTATGGAACATATGCGTCCTTTAGGAAGATACATTAACATCCTGGTGTAAGATGGGGAACATAAGGTGATTGGAGGGAAGTCATATATGATCAGATTACTGTTTCTAAGTAACATTGCTACTACTGTACTTTATTTTCAGGGACCTTCTTCACTTGCTTACCATTTCGACTTTGCACCATGATGACCTGGGTCAGGTTTGTTGCCAGTCAACCTGGATGTTGTTTACTTTGCAAATTCAGTTTCTCATATGCGATACAATGACAATGAAGCAGGAAGCACTTCTCAATCTGTTGCTTCGTAATTACCTGCATTACAACTTCTATGACCAGGCAGAGAAATTGAGGTCAAAGGCACTGCGATTTCAATCACACACAATTCAGCAGGTATGGATTTTGTTTCTGGTCTCTTCTTGATATCTCTATTGGACATTAAAGAAAAAAACAAAGGGGGCAGGGAAGGAACTTCTTTGTGTGTTTAAATGGTCTATATCAAAATCTAAAAGGGGAAATGCATAGCACTTTTTAGCTGGGTGGCACCTACTTACCACAAAAATGCTAAATCTGTTTTTCCAACTTATTTCTGAATTAATAAAATGCTCTTTCTAGGTTTGTCGATACCTGTTTTATCTTGGAAAGATTCGGACAATACAGTTGAAGTATAAAGATGCTAGAGAGAGTCTCCTTCATGCTGCTCGGAAAGCTCCTGTTGCAGCTCATGGCTTTCGAATTCTGTGTAGCAAATGGGCTGTCCTTGTTCATTTACTATTGGGAGAAATACCTGAGAGGACAATCTTTAAGCAGAGTGGAATGGAGAGGGCTTTGAGGCCATACTTCATGCTTACAAATGTGAGTGGCTTTTCTTTTAAGTGCTGTAGTTGATATGGCCGATTGTTCGAGTCCTTAGGCCAGACAAATATGCAAAGCATGCTCATTTCTATGGATTTCTCTGAACAGCTACAAGTCTGATAAATCTTTCAGGCTGTACGAATTGGTGACCTGGAGCTATTTAGGAATGTTGCAGAAGATCTTGCTGGTTTTTTCGGATCAGACAAAACCTACAATCTGATTGTTCGACTGCGACATAATGTCATCAGGACTGGGCTACGCAAAATCAGCATCTCCTATTCCCGGATCTCACTTGCTGATGTTGCTGAAAAATTGAAGCTGGACTCTGCAAACCCTGTTGCAGATGTCGAAAGCATCACAGCGAAGGCCATCCGTGATGGTGCAATCCACGCTATTTTAGATCATGCAAATGGGTGGTTGGTATCAAAGGACACCGGAGACATTTACTCTACAGCCAAGCCACTCGCTGTCTTCAGCTCTAGGATTGCTTTCTGTCTTAACTTGCACACTGACGCAGTCAAGGCCCTGCGGTTCCCGCCAAAGACACAAGAAGAGAAAGACTCCGATGATTACTGGAGAGAAAGCCAAGTGCTTGATGAAGAAATAGCAAGAGAATTCATGGACGAGGATGAGACGTATTTTTAGAAAGACTCTGATGCCCCATGTTTCTGGCCTTCATTCTCCACTTTCTACATTTCCTATTCCTAAACAAACATGTTTGTTTCAGTATCATATGGATAGTACTCTGTATTTCCATGGTGGAATCACTAGTTTGATCTAATGTTACAATCCCCATTTTAGATATGCTATGTACCTGGGGATGGATTATCTCGGACAGACTGTAGATGACCACCATTTTCTACCAAGACTACATTCACTTTTATGGTTGGTGTCGTTGCGGACCGATTCCATATATGCTGTTTCTAATTCGTGGATTAAAATCTAGCTTGACGTTTCTGTAGCTGTTTCAACAGGATCCCTCTATTTAAGTTTCCACCCATTAATTTATCCATTTTTCTAATTGCTCCTAATATTATCGTAACATGGTTATAAAATCTAAGCCGGTTTAACGAATTAATTCCAGGATCTATCCACTTGAAACTTGACCTAAGCCGGGTTTTATTTTGAATCATCAAAAAAAGTTCTTGAAATGAGGTTTTTAAATTATAATTTAAATTGATTCAATGACTTGCTAGGTAATTTAGGTTTTGAGTCGGACTAATCTCGGTGTGGTCTAATAACTCTAGATGATATACGTTTTAAACAAACATTGGAATTATTTCTTAAAGTTTATCTTATTTATTATATTATATTATATTTTAATTTTAATTTATTATTGTGCCAGCATAAATTTACTTGTGGACCCATCAACATAACAGAAAAAAAAGAGAGGGAGAAACTTGGATGAAAAGAAACGTGAAACTGATGTCAAATCCCAAGCACCAAAACGAACTCTAACCGTTCTAGAGCTAGCGATCTCTCCAGCTCCACCACTAGCTAATATTTGCAGGTACGTACTAAGTCACTACATTTCCCTTACCAAAATCAAACCCTAAATCCACCATTTCCTCACAAATTTCCATTTTTCACACAGATTTCAGCAGCAATGTCTCCAGATTCAGAGATTAACAGCAACTCCACTGCTTCATCTTACACCTCAGCTTTCATTTCCACTTATGAAAGTTAGTAACTCTCATATTCACATCGATTTTTATTATGTAGTTCAATATTACGTTTTCTTTAAGCTATGATCGATCTGCTTTGTGTTTTCCTTTTCCAATTCTTTTTTTGTAGGCTTGATGAAAATAGTATCACATATTGAGCTTAGCTCGGATGTTCTCCGAACAGCTCGTGCTGTTCGACTTACGAATTGCTTGAGGAAGAACCTGACAGAAGATACTTTAATTCAATATCTGCTGCATTTTGGTCTTTTGAAGAATTCTGAACTGAATGCTCGATTATCTTCATTTCTAATTATCGAGGTAAACTTTCAAGATTAGGTAAATGAATATATGATTATTGTTTTTAATGATTTAATTACATTATGTTTGGCTGCTAGTGATTCTAAATGTTGCCATTGATACCTATGAAGTTAGTGAATTAGGAGAAATGATGTGATTACGCAAATTTTTTTTTCCTGTAGATTGATATAATCGATTTCCCCCCCTCTTGGTTGTAGGAAGATGAGGAAGCCGATTCTGCAATGTCTGTTTGCGCGATAGAATTTTCGCTAGAGCTTGAGTTTTACTGTTACTTTCTTGTGCTGATATTTCTGATTGATCAGAAAAGATATAATAAGGTTATATTAGATTCGGATGATGTATTTCTGGGTTTACTTTCTTGTATGTATGGTAAATGTGGTGTGTGATCTATTCTTCTCAGGCTAAAGTTTGTTCATTGGATGGCATTACTCGAGTGATGAGCCTAAACATGGCAGAGCTTGACTCTGTTAGTGTTCTAGCAGCTAGGCTGTATTTCTATTACTCGTATAGCTATGAGGTCTCAGGTGATCTTGCTGAAATTCGTTGGTAAGAAGATCTTTATCTTGATGTTACTTTGTCTATCTCGGAACCTGTAAGAGAGATAAATTAGCATAATTTGAACCTGTAATTTTGTATGGAACCTCAACCTACACGTTCTTTCGAAAGGTACATTGAACCTCAAACCTGTCACATTGTTTTATAACTCTAGTGCTTTACTTTCATTTTCAGGAACCTCCTTGACTGGTATAGCGTGGCCGCTTTGAACCATGATGAGCTGGGACAGGTTTGTTGCTAGTCGACCTGGAGGTTTTTTTTGTTTGGAATTCAAGAGTTCATATGTTATACAATGACAATGATGTAGGAAACACTTCTCAATCTGTTGCTTCGTAATTACCTGCATTACAACCTATATGATCAGGCAGAGAAATTGAGGTCAAAGGCACCAAAATTTCTATCACGCTCAAGTCAGCAGGTATGGAATTTGCTTCTGATCACTTCTTATGGATCGCTTGTTGGAAAAAAGAGAGGGAGAAACAGTAATCTGTTTGTGTTTTTAACTGTTCTGTGCCCGAGTTTAGCAGGGGAAAGACAAGGCCCTTTTTTTGCTGGTAGCGAGCACTTAACAACAAAAAGAAAATGTTTTGTGCATCCAATTTATTCCTGAATTAATACATGCTCCCTGTAGACTCGCCGATACTTGTTTTATACTGGAAAGATTCAGACGATTCGACTGGCATATACTGATGCAAAAGAAAGTTTCCTGCAAGCTGTTTGGAGAGGTCCAGTTGCAGCTCGTGGCTTTCGAATTCAATGTACAAAGTGGACTGTCCTAGTTCGTTTACTACTGGGAGAAATACCTGAGAGGACAGTTTTTATGCAGAGTGGAATGGAAAGGACTTTGAGGCCATACTTCGAGCTTACAAATGTGAGTGACTTTTCTTCAAGTGCTTTAGTTGACATGGCCGATGGTTTGGATCTTTAGGCCTGATAATACATGAGCATGCTCATTTCTATCGATTTCTCTGCATAATTACGACTGTCTGGTTAATTTGTCAGGCTGTACGAATTGGTGACCTGGAGCTGTTCGGTAATGTCGCAGAAGAGTTTGCTGGCACTTTCATATCAGACGGAACAAAAAATTTGATTGTTCGACTGCAACATAGTGTCATCAGGACTGGACTGCGCAGCATCAGCATCTCCTATTCCAGCATCTCACTTGCAGAAGTAGCTGATAAATTGAAGATGCATTCCAGAAACCTGCTTGCAGATGTCGAAAACGTTGTGGCAAAGGCCATCCGCGATGGAGCAATTAACGCTAAGATTGATCATGCAAATGGGTGGCTGATATCGAAGGAGACTCGAGACATTTACGCTACAGCCGAGCCACAGGTTGCCTTCAGCTCTAGGATTTCTTTCTATCTTAACTTGTACAATGAGACTGTCCGGGCTTTGCTCCTCCCATCAGGCAATGATATGCATGGCAATAGGAGATCAGCAAGTCAAGTACTCTATGGAGAATTACTTGAACTATTAGAAGAGGTGAGGGGTAAGTATCTTAAGAAATGATGCTTCATGTTTCTCAGTTTGTGGCCTTTAACCCCCACTTTCTATACTCTCTTTACTAAGAAAATAAACTTGTTTCAGCAACACAAGGAAAGTACTTGTATTTCCATGGTGGAATTGTTCGTAACTTAGTCCTTGTACTGTTTTTCATGACAATTTAATTGTTTTTACTTCTAAAATATCCCTCGTTTAATTTAAAATTTCGAATCTCATCTACTACTCAAAAAATAAAAAAATCTAATTAAAAATAATAATTTAGAAATTGCTAAAGGAATTAACAGTGAACTTATGATTTTAAAAACTAAAAGTACTAACTAATAAAATCATCAAAGTACATGGACTAAATTATTTCTTGAAAATTTAAATCATTATACTTTCTTTTCACTACCACTGTTTATTCTTATTGTGGTAGCATCAAAAGCTCATTATTCAATCCATTCACAGGTCTATTAAGATAATAGATAAATATTTTATTTTATTTTTCAATAATTTATCTTATTTATTATATTATATTTAATTTTATTTTATTATTGTGCCAGCATAAGTCTACTTGTGGGCCCATCAAAACAACATAACAAAAGGTAAGAAAAAAAAAAAAAAAACGAATAGAGAGCTTGCTCCAAATCCTAAAGCACCAAAATGAACTCCAACCGTTCTAGAGCTAGCTCTCTCCGGCTCCACAGCTAACTAATACTTGCAGTATTTACTCACTGCATTTCACTTACCAAAATAAAACCCTAAATCCACCATTACCTCATAATTTTTTTATTTTTCATGTGAAAAAATCAAATCAGCTCAATAGTTTAAACTATTAGGTGATGATATAAGATATAATTTATATAATTCTCTAATATATTATCTCAAGTGAAAGCCTTTCGGACAGATTTACACTACTTTACGCTTAATTTTTATGAAATTGAATGAGAGTGATGAAATTCAAACTCGTGATCCCTTGATCAACAAGGCTCTGATACCATGTCAAATAACTATCTCAACCTAACAGCTTAAGCTTTTGAGTTGAGATAGTTCTTTGACATGAAATGAAATTAAAGTCTTAATGATCAAATGGTCACGAGTTCGAATCTCACCACTTTCATTCTCTCTTATAATTAAAATCTAATTAATAATACATTGTAGTGTAGGCCTATGCAAGTCTTAAGACCAAAGAGTTTTTCTTAAAAGAGTATTATAAAATAATATAAATCATATCTTAATCCATCATTTAACAGTTTAAACTTTTAGATAAGATAGTTTTTTAACGTCTCATACAAATTTCAGCAGTAATGTCTAAGGATTCAGAGATAAGCAGCAACTCCGCTGCTATATATTCGAGCTGAACTATCATGGCCACTCTTCGAAGTTAGCAACTCTTATATTCACATCGATTAATCTACATTATGTTTTTTTTTAAGCTATGATCGATCTGCTTTGTGTTTTTCTTTTCCAATTCTTTTTAGCAGGCTTGATAGTTATAGTATCATATATTGCGCATAGCTCGGATGTTTTCTGAACTTAACACGAGCGGTTCAGATTTCGAATCGCTTGAGGAAGAATCTGACAGAAAAACTTTAATTCAAGATTTTCTGAATTTTGCTTCTGTTTGGAATTCAAGAGTTCATATGTGATACAATGACAATGCTGTAGGAAACACTTCTCAATCTGTTGCTTCATAATTACCTGCATTACAACCTATATGATCAGGCAGAGAAATTGAGGTCAAAGGCACCAAAATTCCGATCACGCTCAAGTCAGCAGGTATGGAATTTGCTTCTGATCATTTCTTATGGATCGCTTGTTGAAAAAAATAGGAGAAAAAGTAATCTGTAAGTGTTTTTAACTGTTCTGTGCCTAAGTTTAGCAAAGGCCATCCGTGATGGAGAAATTACAAGGCTGATGTTGCGCAGTCTAGTCCTGATGTTAGTCGAAAACATTGTAGCAAAGGCCATCCGTGATGGAGCAATTAAAGCTAAGATTGATCATGCAAATGGGTGGCTGATATATCGAAGGAGACTCGAGACATTTACGCTACAAGAGAGAGGGTCAAACCCACCCGAAACCTCTTCAAGAGAAGTGGTATGGATACAAATCGAGCCACAGCCTCCAAGCTCCCAATCTGGTCTCTATAACTAGGCCTGACGTGTCATATGACTCCACATTAAAGAACCGAGCATAGTACAGAAGTCCAGGAAGACCAAGGTACTTCGGTCATGTCTTTGTTTCCAGGTGTTTCATCATATCAAGAGATTAAGGGACCAGGGACAAAACGAATAACGAGAGATCCCGAATTCTAATCTATGTACCCACACCACATAGAAATATACTCGTAAATCAATATATATTTTTTTAATCGAAAAACAGGAATCTCTCCCGTCCGATCAGCTAATCTCATGTGGACCATATGATTCCAATCATTTTTGCCACATAACAAGGAAACTCCTAATGTACTCATGAGTCCATGTTCTGTTTTTGACTTTTTATTATCATATCAAATCAACTACATGGAAATGTGCTTGTTGATTGATTCAACTTCACGTAGTTCCTACTTGTACGATTACCGAATCCCAATTGTTTTACTTTTTCTTAATCCCATTCCCACAATTACCTGCTCATTTCCGATAAAACAGTCAATTTTTTTTATATATATATTTTAATGATTTATATTTGTTAATAATAAAAGAAAATTTTTTTTATTGTATTTTCAAATAAAAATTATTTTAAAAAATATCATATACCACAATACCAAACATACTCATTAACATTAGTCACAATTACCTGTTTATTGCTGATAAAACAGTCAAATTTTTTTTGTATATTTTAATGATTTATATTTGTTAATAATAAAAGAAATTTTTTTTTAATTTTTTTATTATATTTTCAAATAAAAATTATTTTTAAAAAATATCATCCACCAAAATACTAAACATACTCATCAACATTAGTTATGTTTTTTTTATAAAAAACAATTAGGCCCTTCTGATTAAAGTAAACTTAGCCTATTGAAATATTAGAATGATCAGTAATCCCTCCCTACATGGAGTTGGGTGCTTTAATTTTGATAAATTTAATTAACAGTAAAAATCATGATGATTTGCTTGAGCCTAAAACCTTGAATAAACAGATCTAAACAGGAGATAGATATACCAACACATCACCGTCCAATGTAAAAAAAAAGAATGCGAGTCATGTGCTCATGAGACATGATTAATATCATTGCATCATATGGGTCAAGGCATTGCCATGTGAGGCAATATGATATGATCTACGAAAAAAAAAATATATATGCTGTCAAATACCACCAACTTAACAATTAAAAGAAGCAATTTGTCTTGTGGATTTTGATTTTTTCACGGCTTCTCTGTTGGGTGAGTGCATGTGGACATGCAATAAGAGAGTATGAGAACGTGGGAATAATTGAATGAGGTTCAGAATTCTGCATTCTTTCAGAGATAATTCAAGCGTAATAAGTGTTACAAGTTTATCAGAGGTCACATGTGATGTTGCGTCAAGGAAGTCTGCCTCATCTGTTACCTTATTTATAGAGGCGGTTCCTGTCTTTGCAAATGTAAATACACTAGCTATCAGCAATCCTCACTCTCCATTCTCTTATCATTGTTTCTGCAGTATTTATCTTTTCAAGAAATGGGAAAACTTCTTCTTGCATTTGCAATCTGGCTGCAATTCTGCAACTATTTTGCTATCAATGTTAATGCATTTGCCCCATCAGGATGGACGAAAGGTCATGCTACATTTTATGGAGGCAGTGATGCCTCAGGAACTATGGGTATGTAATGTAACTACACTTCGTATATCTTTTCTTGTCTTTATGGTTTTTTGGGTTCACAACAGCTAATAACATTTCACTCCTGCAGGAGGGGCTTGTGGATATGGAAACTTGTATTCTACTGGTTATGGGACTAGGACTGCTGCTTTAAGCACTGCTTTATTCAATGATGGAGCTTCATGTGGAGAATGCTACAGAATTATGTGTGATTTTCAAACGGATTCCAGATGGTGTATTAAAGGGAGGTCTGTGACTATTACTGCAACAAATTTCTGCCCCCCGAATTTTGCTCTTCCAAACAACAATGGAGGCTGGTGCAACCCTCCCCTCCAGCATTTCGATATGGCCCAGCCTGCTTGGGAAAAGATTGGTATTTATAGGGGAGGGATCGTGCCTGTTTTGTTCCAAAAGTATGTATAGTACTAATCAGATTCATTGGCTATACTTTCTTTTTTCAATTTTTTTTTTTTTTATATATAATCAAATATTCTATGTGGTTTAATGCTGCAGGGTTCCTTGCAAGAAGCATGGTGGAGTCAGATTCACTATTAATGGAAGAAACTACTTTGAGCTCGTCTTGATTACCAATGTAGCTGGAGCTGGATCCATTCAATCTGTGTCCATTAAAGGCTCAAAAACAGGCTGGCTGGCAATGTCAAGAAACTGGGGGGTTAATTGGCAATCTAATGCTTATCTCAATGGCCAATCTTTGTCCTTTAAGGTCACAACTACTGATGGACAGACTCGATTCTTTACAGACATTGTTCCAGCAAATTGGGGGTTTGGCCAGACTTTCCAAAGCTCAGTACAGTTCTAAATTAATCATCAGCAGCTTTAGAGTTCAGCCTCTAAATTGGCTGAGGCGTGCTTATAATTTTACTAGAGCAGCCCGCCACAATTTTTTCTTTTTCTTGATGTTGGCCGGGACAGTACTGTTCTGGCTCTGGATTGTGCTTTGAAGAGGGAGGGTGAGGATCAGGCGATCCCATGAACTCAAGGCTAGCTGCTCCTGAGCTGTTGTGCTTTCCAATCCAAGGAAGCAAATTAAGCTCGACACGGAACATTTGGAGATCAGGGATTTGCAGAGTAGTATATAGTTGCGGCTTAATAAGAAGCGCAATCAATTTGCAGCTTAATCATATAAATAATAACTTTATCTGGGTTATCTTAAGCTTGTAAAATAAAAGATTTCTTTTTTCTTTTTCCAATTCATATGCTTGTAACATGATTCTATGAGATAGAAGAATCGATCCACCAATAGATTTGATGACTGTTTTTCGCTTTTGCTCGACATGGAAACGCATTGCAGGAATGTTTCACGAACCAGAAGGCACAGGATATGTTCAAGGTTATATTTCTCATCCTTGTATTTCAGTGTTTGCCAAGAAAATTAAGAAAATATAGCTGTTGGACTGCAAAGTGTTTGGAGGCCCAACTGTTCCTACTTCTTATCGGGTCTTTGAGTCCCCCTCCTCTTCGGTCCTCAGCCGCTAACGCGACGGGAAACCTCCGCTTAACCATGCGAAATTTTTTTCTTTTCCAGCCTGTAGTAATATGATTTCTTTCGAAAAATGAGCCTGATCTAAGATTAAAATAAAAAATAATCACAACATAATAGATCCAGGTAACTTATCGCAAGCTTCAGGGTTAGAAGTCAATCTGAGCACAAAGCTTTCCATTTTAAGCCATTATATCCCTACTTTGCTAAGTATAGTTGACCCGGTCCAAGACTCCTTAGCTATGTTAACCTATAAGTAAATGGTTTAAATCAGGCCTATCATAAAATAATATTATTTTGAGTTTTTATTTTTAAATAAAACAATATCATTTCAACAAACATAAAGTTTAAAAAACACAAACGATGTTGTTTTACATAAAAATAAAAAATTCTTTGAGTTGATAATGTTGGATCTCACTTAAGTTTCTCTGAAAAAACACAAACTAATTAATTTCTCATTGTGATTTAAAAACTACATCATTTAATCCTCATATTTTAAAATTCCTTTATAACAATCCTTTTCTTTAATTTCATGTTTTTAATATTTCAATAATTTTTTTATTTTTTTTAAATGGAAGAAATGAAATAGAAGAAGGCAATATGGTAAATTTTGATTAAGAAATAAGATCATTTTTGAAAAAAAAATACTAATCTAAACATGGTCAATTAAATCAACTTTTGCACTTCAGGAACTAAATAATTAGTGGGTTTTGTTTTCATAAACAACAAGGACTAAAAGTTATATTCCACTCTATCAAAGGGTCAGGACACTCGACATGGTAGCACTTGGCCCATGGCTGGACTGACGGACCCTAACTCATATCATATTGTAATATAAGCAAATCCCTTCAAATATTGAAGATACAATCTTATTCATCCTTATCATGTTGGAATATATAATAGCTGCATTAATTTTATATTGAAATATAATTATAAAACCTCTTCCAGATCGATTTGAAATAAAACACGACTCACAAGTTGATTCTTAAATTAAGAAAAAACAATTAAAATAACATTATTTTAATTAAAAAAAATTAATGAGTTAAGGGTCGGGTTTTGTGCTAATCAGGGATGGAGTCAAAAAATAAAATTAAAAAAAGCTAAGATTTCAATTGTTTTACCATTTGGATTAAAACTATAAATATTATTAAGGAAGGGGTTGGAAAAATAATTTAATTGTAGGGGATAACCCCTCTATTTCCGTTATTGGTGCTAATCAAGCGAAGTCGACTGGATCAACAAGTTAATTCATGATTTTTATTAGACCAGTAAGGTTTTTTTTTTGTTTTTTTTTTTAATTTGAACCGGTTCAAGTCTAAATCTAAATCGACTAAGTTAAATGTGGATTTGAATTTTGTAATTAAAGACATCAAAGTACACTAAAATAGAAAAAATAATAATTAAAAACAGCAATTACAGGGTTTAATTTTGAAATTCCTCCAGCTAACTTGCGTCTCCTGCAGTACAATCTGAAAGTGATTGAACCTATTGATGATTTCAACTTCCAAGGTCGTTAATGAAATATAAATTCGAAAATATAATCTTGAAGTTTATCAGGTTGTTGATTCAGACCCGTAGAATACATAGATACCCCATGAAAAGCTGGAAAAGCTTGACTAAGCTTAAATTATGCAAGAATGCCTTTGTTTGTTCAACCTCATCCACCAAACATATTCTTTTAAAGCTCTTGTGGGGTTAGTTTCTTCTACTCCAGTAATCGCACTTTACGTATTTATAATCTTGCTTGAAGAAAGTTGTAAGCAGGTAATCCGGGCCGCCACCTACATGCTCCCCTGGTCTCAACTGTTCGTCCAGTATGAGACCATTCTCAATTTTCATTAAACAGAAGTAGTAAATTGAGCTTGCATGAAAAGAAAAAAAGTATTTGGTTGAAGAGATATGGATATACAAAATAAGTTCTCTCTAAAATGAATTTTAAAATGAATTTTTATTATTTTAAAACAAAAGGGTATAATAAGAGGAATACGTCCTCTCTGTTTCCACAATCTTCGTCTCTTTAATATTTCAAGATAGTAATCTAATGCTAATATGTAAAAACTAGCTAATATAAAACATGAATTTTAGCCACAAGTTAAGAGTAATAAGCTCAAACTAGCTGATTAAGGCTCGAGAAATGGGTTGTTTTCTCATAATTAAGGATGCTTCAACACTACTTCAACAAAAAGAATATCATTGATTGGTGATCAAATGTAACATGGCTTGAAATGCTGTCCAATAATTTTTAGAACGGAAGTCAAGATGCAAGCCTCCAGTGTAGCATCAACTTTCTTTTTAAAAGAATGAAACAAACAACAAAAATGTGACAAGGGTTGTGTTTTTTTGGTGCATGCTTCAACACTACTCCACTAATAAGGTTCTTGATCACCAAATTTGCTAACAACCATATCCCTTACTAACAACCCCGATGCAAGTCTTGTCTCTTGAGTCTCTACTATAAATACCTATCTCTTTCAGTTGAGTTTCATAGATAACAGAGGATCAAGAATAAGGAGTTCGATTCAAAGTTTTTGATACAATGGCGGCGGCGGCTGGTCTTGTATTTGCTCTTCTGGTCATTTTCCAAATGTCTTCCTCTGTCAGTGCCCTGAGCTCAAACTACTATGAACAGACCTGCCCTAAGCTTGAGTCTGCTGTTACTAATGCTGTCAAGAAGGCAATGATGAATGACAAAACAGTTCCTGCTGCACTGCTTCGGATGCAGTTTCATGATTGTTTTATTAGAGTAATTACTGACATTGTTTACAGTTACATACATCAGTTCTTTAAAAATTAATGGTAGCTTACTTAATTTCCTTTTGGTTGCATTTTGAAGGGTTGTGATGCTTCTGTACTCTTGGCATCCAAGGGTAAGAACAAAGCGGAGAAAGATGGGCCTCCTAACATTTCATTGCATGCATTTTATGTTATTGATAATGCAAAGAAAGCGGTGGAAGCTTTGTGCCCTGGCGTGGTTTCTTGTGCTGATATTTTGGCTCTTGCCGCAAGAGATGCAGTAGCTTTGGTAATTAGTCCCTCCAACAATACAAAAACTTAGTAACAGTGATGATAATGGCAGCTGTGCTATTGCAACTGTCTATTAACTTATAACCTTCAACCTTGGCTTAGATTATTGATATCTGATGTGTGTGCATGTCTTAGTCTGGAGGTCCCACTTGGGATGTGCCAAAAGGAAGAAAAGATGGAAGAATTTCGAAGGCAAGCGAAACCAGGCAATTACCAGCTCCCACCTTTAACATTTCCCAGTTACAGCAAAGCTTCTCCCAAAGAGGTCTTTCTTTGAAGGATCTAGTAGCTCTCTCAGGTAACATATTCAATGGCCCATCATGAAAACATCGATCCATTACAAAATCGTACAGCTGATCAAAAACATGTATGAGTGTAGGAGGTCACACTCTTGGGTTCTCTCATTGTTCATCATTCCAGAACAGAATCCACAGCTTCAATGCGACTCTCGACGTGGATCCAACTTTGAACCCATCTTTTGGAAGCAGTCTAAGGAGTGTCTGTCCTGCACACAATAAGGTAAAAAATGCAGGTGCTACAATGGACTCTTCAACAACCACATTCGACAATGTTTACTACAAGTTGCTACTCCAGGGAAATAGTCTTTTCTCTTCAGATCAAGCTCTACTCTCAACAAGAGAAACTAAGGCATTGGTTTCTAAATTCGCTAGCTCCCAAGAGATGTTTGAAAAAGCTTTTGTTAAGTCCATGATAAAGATGAGTAGCATCAGTGGCGGACAAGAGATCAGGCTAGACTGTAAAGTGGTCAGATGATGTGGATTCATGGGAGTGTGAGCGAGACTACTATCCATCAAAATATTGTTTTGTAATTTTTATTCCATGTTGTGCGTGATCAAGTTCATTCTTTTCAAGGGATCAAGTTAATCTGAAGCTATTGTTTGCGAGCTTGCCTGTCTGTTCGATCGATATTTTAGTGAAACGAATTCCTTTTTTCTGTGTTTTTTCTTTTCTCTATCCTTGCATCCGACAAAGATTTTTCAAATTCTTCATGTCCATCACTTCATTAATAGAATAATAAAATGCTCACAAACCCAATAACATTTATTATAAAAAAAAATGATAATTGAATTTCATAGCACTATCTTGGATAGTTATTGAGATTATCAGACCATTTCAAGAAAACTATTGTAAATTAAATATTCAGTTTAGTTTAATTAAAAGAATATATGAATTAAATTGGTTTTATTTAATTTTTAAAAATATAAAATTAAATTCAATTTATCAATTTGGTTCGGATATACAATTAATTTTAGTTTAAAATTATGAAAAAAATTAATATAATTAGATTTTTTAATCTAAACTTTAAAGTTAATCTCAAAATAATAATATACCGTCCATGAGGTGTTTTTATTTTGGGATTAAATCAACATAAATTTAAAATTAATGATCTTAAAATGATTGTTTTGTAGATCTAGAAGGCTGGAATTATTATTGAGATCAAGTTAGTTAATTTTTTAAGAAAATATTTAAAAGTGTAGAAAAGATTATTTTTTTAAATATATTTATATTTTAAAATGTATTAAAATAATATATTTATATTTTTTTATAAAAATCAAAATTTAACAAAACGCCCTCCCCCAAAAATTGCCGAGAAGATATATTGTACAGCCGTAACAAGTATCAGAGACAGACAAGGACTGTTCAACTGTAACCTACGAGCTGCCAAAGTCGACTCTCTTGTCTCCCCTCTCTAGAGATTCCAATGAATAATGAAGCAAACGATCTTGAAAAATCATCAGTACGAAACAACCCCACTCAAAACCTAGACCAAGAACTAAAGGAAGAAGAAGAAGAGTTGCATAAGCTGCTTTTACCTGACATTCGTGATCTTCCTACCACTCCTCCCTCTTCAGTTCAGACCAACTTCGTCTCCTATTTTGCTCCAGGTTGATTAACTCTACACTTCTATCTTTTTTGTTTTTTGTTTAATTTATGATGCTTAAGAAAGCTAATACTTTGCTTGATTTGTGGGATTTTGGATCAGATTTTGTGAAGCCAGGACACGACCAGTACGTTTATAGGCATGCCAATGGGTAGTATTTTAACTCTTGTTTTAAATTTGTAGGGTTTGATTGATTGTTGAATTAATTGTGTTTTGTTTTTGGGATTGAAAAAAGGTTGTGTGTGATTGGTTTGGCTCGGACCCATGTGGCTTTTAAGGATGAAGGAGGGATAACGGTTGTTGATTTCAATGTTGGCAAGTCTGATCGTAGTGGCATTAAGGTCACCGGAAAGCGAAAGAAGGTCCGTTCTTTTATGGCTGTAGCTCTTTTATTGTATAAAAATTGAGCAACTTTCCTAAGAATTTAGCGAATTGTATGAAGAAATTGGTAAAAACTAGACCTTTTGAAAATCCCATTACTAGGAGCCTGGTTGGTTTCTTAAAAGGGCCTCTTGCTGGCTTTTAAATTGATGGGGATAATGGAATTTAAATTTCTAACATGGTTGAAAGCATTAAGATTTTTTTAATTTTTTTTTAGGTTTTCTAGATGTTTGGATGCTTAGTGATAATGGAAGCCCACCATCTAATTTGGATTTATAGTGTCATTCACTGAAACAATAAGATGATCAAATCTAAAAATCAGTTAGTTTCCACTTCTTTTAGCGGCACTGTTTCATTTTGTGCACATTGGTTTCATGGGTTTCGTATCATTGGAAGTGCAATCGGCCAGTTTTACATAGCAGAACTGGAAATCTGAGCTGATTGCATTGAGAGGTAATGTGACTGCTTTGGAGGGAAATGCTTCTGGAGACCAGTCGGATTTCTGTTTTGTAACGATGCAGTTAGGATAAGGAGTTGATTCATCTTCTTATATACTTGTTTAGCAAAGTTTTACTAACAACAGAGATCTTCTTTTGCAGAATGCGCAGCACTTTGAGTCTAATACTGCTCTGTGTAAAGTTTGCACCCAGAATGATTCTTATATTGTCAGGTACAACTTTTTTTTCTCAGGTCCACACTCCCTTTCCCCCCACCTAACTTCATTTTAATATTGGAGTTGAATTTTGTTGTTGATTTTTGACAGATGTTGTGTTAAAGGCTCTCTGTTGGAAGTGAATGACAGACTAATCAAACAGCCAGAATTGCTTAACTCTTCAGTAAGTTTTACTCTTCCATGCATACCATATCTCAGATGCAAGTGTCTTTCCAGATAGGAACCTCATTATTGAATTAGTGATCAATTAATATTCCCTCTTACTTTCTTCAGAGAAAACTATCATGTGCTCTTTACAAGATTTGCCCTTTTTTAGTTAATAGCAACTTGTGCCAAAATAAGGCCCAATGTACTGGAAATCTACATGATGGTGTGGTGCTGATTGTAGCCTTACATATCTTGTGTCGAAATGTAGGAAAATACCTAGGTAGACATAATCGTATCAGCATCTAAATTTATCAGATGTTTTCCTGACCAAATTGCAGACAGACAGGGAAGGGTACATTGCCATTATCATGCCAAAGCCAGCAGATTGGCTGAAGGTCAAAGCTTCATTGTTGGGCCTTGAAGAATACAAGAAACTGAGAGAAGGGAGCTGAGCTGTCAGGGGTGCTTAGGTAAGTTTTATGGCATTGGAGAAAAACAAGAATTGCCGAGCTTCATGTGGAATTCCTCCGGTCATCCGTTCCTTTGATGGGCCACACCCTCCATGTTAATCTCCAAACCAATTTGACGAATTGTAATTCTCCCCCCATATTGTATCTCGTTAAATTATCAGTCCATTTTATTCCTCCACAAATAGAATAAAGCAGAACAGTAAATTGGATTGTGCTTCTTTTGCTAATACGCGGATAGGAAGCAGCCTCGTCATACTGGACATTGAGGTATAGCTTACACAAGTAGCACAATGATGCGTGACTGAGCTTACGCTACCTGATGGGTAATGCCTGGGATGCCAAGAAAACAGCTTTTTTTTGGCAATAGAACATGTCAGGTTGCTAGAGAACTATTTCTACATTTACTGATGATTTCTCTTAATTTATTATATCAAAATATTCACTTTAGGCATACCTGACGAGAATCGGACAATGCTAAATATGCAAAGTAATTTCTGACTATGAAAGAAGTAAAATATTTTTGGGGGTGTTTGGGATTGCGATTATACCGTGTTTTTTGAAAATTCTTGAATTTTTTTAGCTTCAAATTAATTTTTATGTGCCTTTTTTGGATTTGTTTTAAAGTGGTAGTATTAAAAATAATTTTTTTTAAAAAAAATAATTTAATACATTTTTCAAGCAGAAAAACACAGACTTCTTGAATATGTTAACAGGGAATATAGATTAATCGTAGATTTCATCAGGCGTCAGCATAATATGCTGGAAGTTGGGTTATCCATAGAGATTGTATTAATGAATACAGGGTTAACAATTGGCATTGGACGTGCCTTGTTTTGACGTTATTTGAAAACAAAAGTCCAGGTGAGCCGAGCCAGGGGAGAAGCAATTTCTATGTGGATCCTGTATTGTATTTGTAACACCAAATATCGCCTGCTGCCACTATCTCTATCCTAATATTGTCCTCGTCTTCATGGGAATTTTTGCTGATGATCATCAGCTGTACTGTTGTTGGATGCAACCATTATCTTGTCCATAACAAGCCTTCTGGATCTATTTATGGTATGAAAACACAAGTAGATATGTCGCTCAAGCTCTTCTAGCTGCTCCAGGTAGCTTGAGTCGTGAATGTGAAATTCTTTCACGACCTCTTTCAATAGTTCAGGCTTGTTATTCCTAACACACATATCAGCAAGAGCTTTCTGATGTTCGACCTCATCAAATAAGCTCCTCGTCAGCCTGCTCACGGTATTGAAATCATTGATCAATATGTAAATTCCTTTGGCAGCAAGATCTAGCTGTGCGCCAAGTCTTTTTTCAAACCTGCTTTTCTCAAGCCCTCGATGAACCAACTTGATTTGCTTTCTGAATGCATACAACGAGCAACCCATTAGTCCTGGTGCAGCCACAATGCCAGCCATGCTATGAATTGCAATTACAAGCAAGGCAATTAGAAGTGCAGTATGTGATATCACAAGACATCCTCCTCCAACCCTAATACAAATCCTTCTGAACTTCGTTTTCCTCATAATCCTTTTCTTTTGTGAAGTCAATCCATGGAGCAACACCACGTTGTCGTCATGAAAATCAAGGAATTTTTCAGTGCTAAAAAACATCGATAACGGATTTTCTAACAATGCATAAGCAGCCAGCTCTCTAAACATAGCGCCCTGAATCTTATCTGAACAGTCTGCAGAATCATGCACCCTTTTGCTTAACTTGATTACCCTTCTAATTTTCTTATAATTACCTCGTGTTTGTTGGATGCACTGGAGATGCAACTCACAAATATGGCATGCTTTTGAGCTGGCTTCAAAGTAATCAACCAGAAGGTGATGAAACTTTAAGCTTCCCATCATCTCTCTGAGTGTCTCTTGCTGTTGTGGTTCAAATAGATAGTCAGAGAGGTGATGATATAAAGGAAGAGATGGATCAGACGGTGAGGCGACTTTGTCAACTCCATCAATGCTCGTTTTTCTTAGCTGGTCTTGAACCTTGCTCCACATTTCTACATAAGACTTCGTCCTGAAAGCTTCCTTGTACTCTTCATTAACGTTCAGCTTGTTGCTTAAGCTGTTGCCACGTTCCTTTGGAGATCTTCCTGAAACCAGAAAGCAACAATCATGAATCAAACTGTAAAATAATAATAATAGGATCAAAACTAGAAAACTCATGAAGCAACTTGAATCAACAATTTCTAGAAACTAAAACATGGAATAAAGATTTTTCCAAAATATGCATGGGATTTTGATGGAAATCAGCTCGAGAAAGACATGGTGATGTTGAAACACACCTGCCCTTGAAAAGATAGATCTTATCTTAGCCCACAAAAGATTTGTCATGTTGATGAAATCCTTTCCTTTTCTTTTTTATGGTTTCTTGAAATAGATTAAGAGTTCGATTAAAGAATTTTGGGGCACATTTATATATATATATATATATATTGAGAAATTTGGGTTTTAAAAAAATGAGAAATGATCAGGGATAAAGAAAGTCCACGTGGAAGTAATTAGGACCGCCTCGTTTCGTTATTTAATAGCTTTTGTCACACGATAACATCCCTCACACGCTGTGTTTACCTTACGTGTAATGCCTTGAGACAGAGCTTTTGCAAGCAAAAATGGTGGTAGCAAGAACAAGATGAGATGAGACGATATAGCTAGGTTTTGTTTTTAAAAAATATTCTCATACGTTATTAGCTTGAAATCAATTACGTATAATATTATTATCTTCTCCTTTTTTTCGTGGAACATATTATGACTTACTCTAATTTTTTTTTTTAATTATCTAAATTATTAATTCTAACTGAACTCTTGAGTCATGGGTTAAATAATGTTAACCTGACCAATTCAAAACAATATAATTTGAATTAAAAATAAAATTAAAATGATATTATTTTAAAATATCAAATTAGATTTTAATAGAGTCAACTAGATTGTGAGTTGGCCTATCACATCTGACCGGGTCAATTATTACTTGATTTATTTTGAAACTTAACTTGTGTCAAGTCTTGAATTGATGAGTCATCAAATTAACAAATTATTACAATCACTAATTTGTTAATTTTTTAAAAAAATGTAGATCATCTGCGGATTATCTTAATATAATTGGATTTCTATCAATAAACTCCAGAGCGTTTATTAAGAAAAAGAAAAAAGAAGCTTTCTTCAGGAAGTTTCAGTGCTATGTTGATTGCCGCGTACAAATTTTCAAAATATCCGTTGTTTTGAATATTGACGTTCTACAGCTCGAGAGGATTTGAAATTTCAGGGTTGATAAAGTAAGTAAGAGGAGGTTGTTGCTAGGATTGACATGACTCGGTCATGTTGATTAAATTCGTTATTAGTTCCCTTCGTTTTTTTTGTACGAGATGATCATGCTATTTTTCTTCAAGTATTTGTCTCGAAACTCCTCAGGGAAAAATACTTCTAGAAAATATAGAGTTTTCCTTGTACTTAATTTCCTTCTTTTTCTTAATTGCTTGGTAATTAAAAATCGCAATTTCCAGCTGCCATCCAGAGTATTTGAAAAATGAGCAAAAAATATTGTGATATTGTGCATGCTAATATCGATCCTATAAGTATATCATCAAAGATCTAAGATGATTAAATTTGTATTACTTAATTTATTCTACACTGTATCTTGAAGTGATGGCCACCGATCTTTTATTTGTTTTTCTACGTTGTTGAACCATTCCAGCTAATTAAGGACATGAACTCGGTCTCCACTTTCAAAAATAAAAGCATTTACATGGGTGCGTAATGATATTTGTTACCTAGTTGTTCCTCCCAGTTTTATTGTAATTTGATGGGTTAACATAATAATCTGTTTATCTATAATCTAATTTGAGTAAGATTTCAAATTAAATTAATTAAAAGTTAATAAAAGTTTAAAATAAAATTATTTTAATTATTTTTTAAAATTTTAAAATTATAACATTTTCGATTAATTGGAGTAAACCCACTCAATTTATTATTCAAGTTTTGGATAAAGACATAAATTAAATTGGATTTAATAACTTTTCATTGTGATTGTAAATAACAATAGACTTGCAAATATACTAATCTTTTGCTTATTTTCCCCGTCAAATCATTCAAGATGCAAAGGAACTCGTCAGATATTTCCACTTTTTTAATGCCATTTAGTCCACAGTAGTTTGTTATGAATCATGTCATATAAGATAACAAAAAACAAACTACATCTAGTGGCGTGACGCTTTTTTTAGAACTTTATTGGGAAAAAAAATCCCGTTCTCTGTTAAATTTATGGCTTCGTCATCCCCTAATCGTTCCTGTCATTCTTCGAGATATTCATGGGATTAATTTTCCTAAATTGTGTTTAATAGTTTCGATTTATAGGATTTAAGCCCTCCATGTAATAAAAGAAAAGGGCAAAAAAAACTTTCTCGGTAATTACTTCACTTACCATACTAAAACTCAATCCACCAATTCGGGGTTAAAAAAGTAGGGAACAGAAGGGAGATAGGATAAGCTTGATAAGCCGTCGGCATACTCGTCTGCTGAACTAGGCACAAGTCTGCGGCTGATTGTTCTCTCCCTGTTATTCACGTTTAGTGGGCAAAAAGACGTTTGCAAACTTGATCTTAACCCCTCAAAATTTATAAAGCCCAGCCTAAATCTACCTACCGAGACCGACTATAGTCGCACGCGATATGATTGCTTTCGGAGCAGGCATTTGCCTTAAAACTTCAAGACATTCTTGCTTCCACTCCTAGGCATCTTGCAACCGGAAAGAATTAAGATTTGAGCTAGCTTTACTATGTGATATTAAAAGGTGGCCACATATTTGTTTGTTTCCAACTGACTATGCAATTTCTTCTCAACAAGGGCGGTTTATGAACTGGGATTTCTCTAGGGTTTGGGAACCTTCCATTATTTATTCATGCCCTAATTATTATGGGTCGTGATATTGAGAATTAGAAGTCAGTAATCAATTTTTTTGTATCTTTTTTTATGATAAGAGATATTTTCAACCTATTTTATGCGTTCATTCGAGACTACATTTTTTTATGTGATTTTAAGAGTGAATTCCCACATCAGACCTATAAATTGAAAGAAATTTAATAAATTTTACTGGGTGTTAATCTTAAGACTTGAACCCAAAAATTAAGGAATAGAGCGTACCTCCTTAACTATAAAATTATAATTGTTGAGTTTGTAACTGTGGTATGAAGATTCAAACTAGTGATTGAGATCAACTACTCACTATACCCAGCAATCATAAGCAAATTAAATGGGGAAAAGTTGAGAGAAGTACAAGATAATATGATTGCTATTTTCTATCAATGAGAAGAAATTGTGTATGATTTTTGGTCTACAAGTCGGCCGGCGTGGGGACAGGGATCAAAAGGGTATCGTGCAATGAAGGGAAAAATCAGCTAATTGCTCAATTTAATCTACACCCAGATGGTGGGCTTAGGATTTTATGTTTGAGCCCAGATATACACCCATCATGAGCTTGGGTTATCATGATTAAGCCTATGCATCCTGGTAGAAGTTGAACTTGAATATAATAGCCCGAGCTCATAATTTTTTTTATTTTTTAAGGTTTTTATATTAAATTTAGGTTTATTGTAATTAAATTAAACTTTGGAATTTGATTTTTGGTTGGTTTGTGCATGTGGAGTTGTCAATAAAATTTTCTACCCTCCGTAACCAGGTTCTATTGCCATAAAATGAAAGTCTGGTCACTTAATTATCATTCATAAGCTTGGGATTTTAAGACAATTTGCCATTTCTCGTGAAGAAGAAGAATGATCCAACCGAAATTTGCAATAACTGTTTATTTCCGGCGACACACGAAAACAAAAGAAATATGCCCACGAAATTAAGAAAAAGGAATATACTATTATGTGAGGGAGCACTTCTGTATCTCTAAAGATTTGAAGACTTTCCAGCAATGTCAATGACAAAACGATATCTGACATCGTTTCTTGCAAGGCGGTCCCAAGCCTCATTAATGTTGTCTGTTTTCACAAGCTCAATGTCACAAGTTATGTTGTGCTTGCCACACACATCCAGCATCTCTTGTGTTTCTTTCGTTGATCCTGTCATGCTGCCCCTCACAGATCTCTTGCCTGCGTTGTGTACACAAACAAGAAAGCAAAAGAGAAGAACACTTGTTTTACTGTTCCATATTCGATTACATATGAATCGACTAAGCTCGAAACGTTAATTTACCGAATATCAGAGGAAAAGCTGGCAGTTCCATCGGCTGGTCTGGTGCGCATACCACTGCCAATGTCCCGTTTACTTTGAGTAATTCTAGTGTTGGCCCCAGAGAATGCTTAGCTGACACTGTATCCACGATAAAATCTAGAGTTCTTCTCGCTGCCTGCCATCCAAAAAATACATCTTCTTACTTATTTATTCTTTACCTCTTTTATTTTTTCTAGAAAACAAAACTTATTGAAAAATAACATGAAACTGATAAAAGGACTAAATTGTAAATAAATCTTACAATACAGAGGTTAAAATATAATTTCTGTAACTACCAATTATCAAACATGATTAACTAATTTATTATAATTACTCGGCGTACAATGAATACCAAAGAAAGCACATCGTTATTATACTGGACTTAAAAATTAATTCGGAAAAGAGTTTAGATTACTGGTCAATTTGTGATCCATACAGTATGGAGATCCGAGGGCCCGTCCCACTTACCTGACTTTTTGTTGGCCAATGACCAATCAAATCGACAGCCATTCTAGCTACAAGGGGACAAGCAATTATATAGGGACAAAAATTTAGTTGGTGGAAACCTGGAAGTAGAGGGTAACATACCTGAAGTTCTTGGGCATTAGTGCTGACAATGAAATCATCAGCTCCCAAGCGTTCTCTGGCCTCTTTTTCTTTAGACGGAGAGGTGCTGATCACAGTTACATGGTGACGAAATGCCTTGCCAAACTTGACAGCTACATGTCCTAGACCTCCGAGACCAACCACCCCTACCCTTTTTCCTGGTGTGTCGACCAAGTTGCTATCCTTGAAAGCGCTGAATACAGTAATTCCTGCACAGAGGAGGGGCGCTGTTGCATCCATTGGCAGGTTTTCTGGTATCCGCACCACATACCTTCGTGTAGAAATTTAGCAAAATAAGAAAATGTATTTTCTTAACAATTTTCAATCAACGAAGTGCGTTCTACGATAAGATAAAAATTACTTGCTTCAGATCAAATATATTTAATTTGGTCACATGGATGGAAGGGATTCCCCTCTTCTCTCATAAATGTTTGTATTGAAAAATGAAGGACGAACCTCAAATAAGTTCCCAATATATATAATAATTCTTGATTGAGTCCACCAACAAATTCTCGTTTCATTTGGGTCTCTAAAGTTGTGAGAAATTCTTGATTGAATCCTTCCATTCATGTTTTTAACAAATTCTATCCAAATTGTACTCTTTCTTCTTCTTTTTTCAAAAATAATTGAGGGTTCAATTCAGATCTCAGCAATAGTTAGAGGGTAATTCGAGGTTTTGCTAAAAATAAAGGATTCACGCACAAGAAAACGACTGTTATTAACAAATAATATTGCAGCTCATCACTTTCCCACTTCACTTTTATTTTCCACACGAAAGTCATGAAGAAGATGACAAATTTATGTTAGGTGGGGGTTTAGGACATTGAAGTGGATTATTAATTAATAATTAAGACTGTTCCATACCTGTGATCTGCAACCAGGAATTTAGAGTAGCCACCATAAGTGATGCTACCATCCCAGAAAATACCATTGTAAGTCAACTGTATTTGGTCACAATAATTCTCATGCGAGCTCTTGCAGAAATCACACTCCAAACATGAAGCTGCTAAGCACCCCACTCCAACTCTGTCTCCCAACTTGAACTTGTTCACGTTGCTCCCCACCTTCGTGATTATCCCAGTAATTTCATGCCTATCATACAGCGAAAACATTTAAAACTTTCAAGAAAAACACATGTACATAGCACTTGATATCTCATTTGCACGACAGGCATTAGACTTTAAAGACTTGTTACCCGGGGACAACTGGGTACATGGAAATGCCCCAATCGTTCTTTGCAAAATGGAGATCAGTATGACATATGCCGCAATACATAATCTCTATGGTCACATCGTTGACACCATTCTCCCTGTTCATTACACAAATCAAGTCCACTGTTTACTGCTGATTTCCTTGATAGTATGAGGAACAAGTATACTGTAAAAAATCTATGAAACTGACTGCTAATTACCTTCTTTTGAAAGTGTAAGGGACGACTTTGCCAGAAGAGTCGAGGGCTGCCCAGCCAGAAACGGTCTGCGTGTGGTTTGGAGTTGTTTGAGCCATAACCTGAGACTCGAGGCTCTGCTCGGACAGAGGCAGGGGAAAAATGGGTCGCTTGAAAAGAAGATGCTCTCTCGAGTATGTTTATTTATGGGAGGACTGTCTATTTAATGATGCGTCCTTGAGGTTAGGCATATAGGACCACCGGTGGATTGATTATATTATTATTGTTTTTTTATATATAATTTCCTAACAAAATGGATTAAATTATTCCCATCGATCAACTGAAATTCATATGCATTTTGACCATGCCATTATCTGGACTTTGAACTGCATGGCTACCACATATTTAGTTATGTCGTAGTTATGGTATGATTTTGGGTTGTTGAGTGAATAGTAGTAAAATCAATTTGCTTGAATGACCACTAAATTTCTCTGATTTTTCTTTTAACTATAAGGAATATCCTCGATTATATTCTTTTTCTTGTGATTTTAAGGAATAACCTCGAATGATTTTTCAAAATAATTTAATGAATTTCGCTATATATTAATTTTAAAGTTTGAGCTCGAAAAATCAATAATATAGACATGTATTCTTGACTATCAGGTACAGTTAATACACGCCTAATGAATTCAAGAGTTTTTTATTTATTTATTTTGAATCCAAAATAGTAAGGTAGTACAAAAACCGTGAAATTAATTTTTATTACCCAGAAACAATATCTCGTCACTTTATGTCTTTGCTTCTCTCTTCTGACAAATAATTTTTTGAAAAAAAAAAAAAGTTTTCACCGGGCAATGGCTGAAATTTCCTGGCAACAGCCTCAGATATCATCAAGCAAGGTAAGGTACGTTTTAAATTAATAAATACTTAAAAAAAGTAGTTGTATGGCAATTTCAAGCATTAACTTCCTTGTATCAACTATCAACAACCACCACATGGCAGGATATTCAAAGCTGTCGTGGCTGATGAACCATTTTTTTATATTGATACGATCCTAATTTTTAAGCAAAAACGAGGATATTTGGAGATTGGGATTTATCGACCAGAACCAGTAATTATATTAATAATTTCCCATTACTAATGCTTACAAAATAGGGTTAGGTGAGTACTATGCAAGCTCGGGATGTGACCAGTCGTTGCCCACTTTTAATATGGCATTATTTTAATACATTAATTTTGATCGATAGCCACTTGCACGCTTTGCTTGAGAGGATAAGGTTGCTCGGTGTTGCATCACGTCCACTTTTCCAACTATATTTCTTTCCTTTCTGGAAAAGTCAAAGATGTTTGGTAGGCTCAGGCTGGGTTTTTTTTTTTTGGGGGGGCATATAAGACAAGAAAAACAAAGGAAAGAGCGATGGAGAAAGACAGTGCCCGTCCAATCAGCTTGAAGCGCTGTGTTTCCTGAGCACCCCCGCTTATCTGGGCCCGTGATGGATTCAAGCTCAGGATCATTATGGATTTCAAAGTTTACTCGGACCAGAACGGCCCAGAGAGAACTTGTGCAGTAGTGGGCCTCATTTCAGGCCTGGTCCTGGAGGCCCAATATACCCCAAAACATGCCACTTGAGTAACACGAGTGTGATTAGTCATTATCCTTGGAGCTTTATTCTTTCCTTTCATATATAAAACCTGTTCTGGGATTGACTTGGGACGAGATGAGTTTCTTGATTTAGTAAAGTCAACTTAAGTTAATTTTTAATTTTTTTATATAATAAATATATTAAAAAAAAATTTATAAAAAAATTAAAAATTCAATATGGTGATTTATTAGGTTTCATTGGGAGCAAGAAGAATTACGAGTACCAAGGTTTTTAACCGAATTACTCAATTGTTTTTCTATTTTTTTTCAACCGTATCGGTTCAAGCTCTAGATTGATAATTGACGATGATGAATGGTATTCATGTAAAAAAATATATATAAAAAAAATATAATTTTTAATATATTTAATAAATCTTCTGTCATAATAAATTAGTAAAAAATAAAGAAAAAAACGGTCGTAGCATTTGATTTTTCAGGTTTTCCAAAAAAAAAAATTCTTGATAGAGAAGTTATAATAAAATCCTTTATTTTTTTTAATCTCTCTCATAATAAGATAGATGCCCACACCTTATAGAATCGGAAGTGATCCAAGAAGTGCACGCCTGTATAGATCTATCTAACCTCTTCTTCCATTTTTGGGCTGGCTACCCAATTGAGACTTTTTATAAATTTGTGTCCAAGTCTACAACTTAAACAACACATATTTATAGTCATGTTATTATTCTGGTCAAGGAAAAAACAAATAATAGGCTTTTTATGAATTTTAAAGGTCGGTAAAACATAATTTTTGCTGATTTTATTTTTTTTTTGTTTCTTATGGTAATTTTAGTAAGAAAAAGCTCGAGTTAATAAAATAAGAATTTTAAGGATTCAAGATGCATTAAATTGAAAACGGGATAATTGTAATATCAATATATAAAATTTACATTTTTTTATTAATTATAATAATTTATATTTTTTGTATTTAAATATATTAATTTTAATTTTAATTAAATACTTTCGTTCACTTTCCATCAATTTTTTCCATATAAATTCGTGACAAACCAGGAGCGCTACACAGGAAGAAGATTACATTGAATACTTTCTTCTTTTTCTTTTTTATTTTTTATTATTGTTGTTGTTGTTATGGCTTGAAAAGAAAGTAATTGGAATTTAAAACTTGGAGGATTTTAAAGACATACCATATAACGTAATATGGCCCCATATAAAGAGAAACCGAAATATCTCTCCATCTACAGTGACTCCTAGTCCAATCTCCTCTCGTACGGCCCCATATCAACCAGAAAGAGGAGAAGAAGTATCTCTTCATCTCCAGTCACTCCGAGTCACATCTCCTCTCGCATGGCCTCCTGATCCGTGTTTCCTTGTAAAAGTATGTGATCAGTGGCAGGAGATCAAAATATAAATAAAAACAGCATGAGCACCAATAAAGTCTCTAGTAATTCTCCGTCAAAATCCCTCTATACATGTTCATCTCCTTCAACTCTGTCGTCTCCTTCTCCAATACCAAACCAATCAACGACTGGAAACTCAATGGAAGAAGTTTGGAATGATATAAACCTAGCTTCTCTTCATGAACATCCAAATAGTCACACAGGCAGCAACAACAACACCGACGACCATGTTTTTCATGGTATGATGTTTCAAGACCTCTTGGCTAGATCTTCCAATAAAGACACACCAACAAGGGTTGCCTCTAAGGAACCCTCATCTGGTGGGGGCAACAATTTCTTGAAGAACTCTTTAGGGCCGCCACCAGCTACTATGCTGAATTTGAATTATGGGTATGATCATTTTCAATATCTGGAAAGCAGGACTGTCCCTTTGAGGTCAAATCCACACAAATGCATAGCCATGCCGGTGCTGGCACACCAAGTTTTTATTCTTCTCTCGATCCCCCCTTTGATTCTTTGGGTTCTTCTTCATTGTTCCCTTCCATTTGCAGAAAAAGGCCTCAAGAAAACGATGACGTTTCTGGCGGCGATCGGAGGCATGAGCGCATGATCAAGAACAGAGAATCTGCAGCTCGGTCCCGGGCTAGGAAGCAGGAATCTTTCTCTCCTTCTAAAAAACTGTTTTAGTGAAATTTAATGATTATATAACATTAATGGTTTTATTTATTTAGTTTACCCTTTTGCAGGCTTACACGACCGAGTTGGAACTTAAAGTTGCTCTGTTAGGAGAGGAGAATGCCAAGCTTAGAAAGCAGCAAGAAAGGGTCAGTACCGTAGAAGAGGAATGTTTTTTTTTTTTAATATATATATATATACACACATATATTTTTATTTTCCAGATATGGAACGTTAAATTTACACAAAGCAAGAGATCATCACATCATGGCATTTAAATTTGTGATGCATACTTGCGATTACAGTTCTTGGCAGCAGCTCCTGCTCAGCCACCAAAAAAGCACACCCTCTATCGAACCTCAACGGCTCCATTTTGAGAAGTAAGAAATTTATGCTTAGCCCATTTACTCCTTTCATCCCTTTATGTTTCCACTTGGCTATCTTGCCAAAAACTTCCTTGAAAAGAGGGAGATGTTTTCCATATATCATTTCAAAGGGCTTTTGATGTAAAAGAAAGGAGGGGAAAAGAGAGGTAGGAAAGTAGCAAGGACAAATTAAAGTTGCCTGGACGCCAAGCCGCAGGACCAGTTGAGGGGTCGTATTTTATTTTCTTGAACCACTATTTCTTCACTCCTTTGTCTTCTTTTCCATGTTTGCTTTCTAATTTTCCTCCTCCTATGTGGACGCTGTGACGTTGGGAGAGATAAATGCCAAGGGAAAATAGCCTTAGCTTGTTTGTTTGCCTACAAATATGTATATAAAGATGGGACCTGTTTGGCTATCAATGTCACTTTCTATTCTAATCTTATCTATTCATTTTCAGTGTCCTCCTTTCCATCATGATTTATTGATTATTTTTATTGATATTTCACAGTGCTTTGTGTTTTTCTACTTCGTTTGTATGTGCCCATTCCGGGCAATCTTGCATTTCACTGCTTGTCTAGACGGAGATTTTGCAAATCAAATGTGGAGGGGTAACTATGGGTTTAATTAGAGACATGACAAGCACTTAGGCTGGCTCAACCATGTTTTTTAAACTTTTTGAATTTTTTTTTAGCTTCAAGTTATTATTTTTTAATTATTTTAATGTATTAATATAAAAAAAATATTTTAATATATTATTAAATAAAAAATATTTTAAAAAACAATATTTATCAAACTTCCAAACATTCCCCCTTGCGAATAAACCATTTCGTAAGGATGAATAGGTATAGGATACTTCCATCGCCTTGCACTGCACCATTACTTTCTCGGAAACAGAACGACAACAAAAAGGATCTTCGCTTAGCACCTATATTCCATCATTCAAACAGCTTTGGTCGACACGTTAAAGACCATCGCCATCCGTTGCCAAATGCTGTAAGAAGTATGTCAATAATCTGGGACCAAAGTGAACTTAAAAGATTGTTCGACATTTAGCTTGAACTATATTTGGTCACGGTGCTGCGCGGCAAAGCCAAACTATTTTTTTTAAGAAATATAATATTGAAATGCAGTAAAAAATATATATTAAAAACCGATCACAATAAATATATAAATATATAACAACGCTAATTAAAGTTAAATCAACATGAGATATTCTATTAAACTTGCAATCCAGATTATATGATTGAAATAATCCGATAAAAAAATAAAAAAAATTATAAAACCCTTAAAAAAATATGTTAACTTCTTAAATTTATAGGCCGAATCATTACACCCGAAGCGTCCAATCTAGAAAAACTATAAAGTCCGATTCTCAATAAATTACATATTAAATGATAAATTGAAAAAAAATTCAATCATATAATTTTGTTTTAAAAAAATAACAATTTAAAAAACGAGGATCAAAATCATTATTACTACTAATATTAATAAGTAATATCATTACTATTAACATTATCATTATTAACACTATTATTATTTCTATCATTATTAAAATCACTATAATTGTTATTATTATTACTATCATCATTACTGTTGCTACTACTATTACTATTATTTTTGTTGTTTTTTTTTATTATTTCTAGCATTATCATTATTATTAATAATAGTAGCAGTTTTATTAGTATTATTACTATCTTAACAATAATTATCATTGTCATCATCACTGTAGTTGTTATTGTTATTATTATTATTATTATTATTCTTGATGTTACTGCTACTACTATTATTACTACTGTTATTACTATTGTTATTATCATTGTTATCATCATCATTATTATTAGTGTTCTTATTATCATCACTATTCTTATTTTTCTTCTCCCTCACGTACAATTATTGTTATTATTATCATTCTCATCTTCATCATTGTTAATATTATTATTATTATTATTATTATTACTGCTAATATCATAACCATCATTTTTATTATTATTACCATTATCATTACAATTATTACTACCACCACAACTGTTATTATCGTAGTAAATTATTATTACTACTATTGTCATCACCACCACAATTACTACTACTTTTATTACCATCATTATTACTATCATCAATATTATTATCACGACTTTTAATATCATCATCATTATTATTATTGTTATTATTATTAGTAACATTACTACTACTGTTACCATTATCACCAAAACTATTACTATTATCAATATTATTATCATAGCTACTAATATCATTATTATTTTTATCACTATTATTATTTCCATTACTATCATTATTAGCAGTAACGGTAGTATAATTGTCAATGTCATTACCATTATAACTACTATTATTCTTATTATCATCACTAATTTTTTTTATTATCTTTGTTACTATTATTAATAATATTATTACCACCACCACCACCAGCATTATAATTATTAATTTAATTGTTGTTGTTTTTGTCCTTACAATCAATAATATTAATATTTTCATTACTATTTGTATTATTATTATTATTATTATTATTATTATTGTATCTAACATTACTATTACTATTATTTATTAGCATCATTATCATTATTATTAATATTATCATCACTATCATTACTATTCTTCTTCTTTTTCTTATTATTATTATTATTAAAAAATAAAAGCCATAAACTTGATTTGAATGATAGAATTTAATAATTTTTTTGACAAAAGGACCATGAAAACCATAAAAGTCAATGGAAAAGGGACAGAATTGAAATCATTATCATTATTGAAAAAAACAAAAACTATAAAGGATAAAATTGAAATTCATAACAACTTTGACAAAATGATAAAAAAAAAATTAAAGTAGAAAAACTGAATCGAAAAACATTATATATACAAGTTAAAAAGCAAGGGTTAAGTTGAAAAAGAAATTTATTAAAAGGGAAAATGAAAAAATTACAGAAATAAAAACTAAGATGATCGAATCTAAAATACCAATAACAATGAGAACCAAAATATATTTATCGGGTTAGGAGAGAGAAATGAACGGGAGGAAACAAAGGGTCACCGACGACATCTGGACACCGCACGCCACTCACTTTATAAAGTTGTTTTTAGAATAATTATGTGTTTTTTTTTATGTTTTTAAGGTAATGATGCTAAGTTTTTTTAAAAAATAAATAAATTGAAAAGGAATTACATAGTGATTGCATGAAATTAGCAGCTAAAAACAAAATTCTAATGCCTATATGTAAAGAAAAAAAAATTATATCAATAAAGGTGATTATAATTTTTTTTAATAGCTATATTTTTAATTTTATTAATATCACAAATTAATTCATATTTTCTTATAAAATTCGTTAAAGGAAAGTAAATAAGGACTACATTAATGGGAACTCGAAGCTGCTCGAGTACAGTAATTGAACCAGGTCCTCCCACGGTCACGTTTGTTTTTAAGATAGAAATTGTATTTTAATTATTTTTTTGTTTTTTAATTATTTTAATGTGATAAAATAAAATAAAAATAATTCTAAAAAAAATATTTTAAAAAGCAGGGATTATGTAATATATATCAGAGAGACAGGACATTGGAAAAGAGCATTCAATTCACGGGATAGGCACGTGCTGGTACATGCTCGGTATGTCACGAGGCCTTTTTTGACTGGCTGTTTTAGTTTATCCTTCTCATCTGGGCAACATTAGTCAATGCGTTGTTGTTTGTGATTTCTATTTAGCCTAGTTTTTATTTATTTAATTTTTGTCTTTTCCTGGTACAAAATTAAGGTATGATGTTGGGGTCCTTGCTAGGAAAGGAGGAAGCAATGAATAATCAATGGCTTTGGAAAAATTTGGCCGACTCTCCTCGTGGGAGCCGTTGAAAATAAAATATTTAAGAGATAGTTGACTAAAGTTTTATTCATTTTTTTACTATGGTTTGGAGGTGTAAATAAGTATTTTAGATATTATTTAGAATTTCATCTATCTAGTGAAAGAGTTTGGATTACTGGTTAATCATTTTTGAAAATAAAAACTAAGATAATATTTTTTTATTTTTTATTTCTTTTATGTATTTTACAATCATTTAATCAGGATTAGACAAGTCAAAGTCAATCAAATCAGTGGGGTTTTAATATAATCAATCTACTTTTAGCAGGTTAACTAATTATTTAATTTTAAATTTGGTTCAGGTCATAACTTGAGTTTCTTGATTCCCGAGTCAATTTTTCAATTTTTCAGGTAGAATTATATTTGAATTTAAGACCTATTTTCATAATCAAAATTTAAGTGATTTTTTATACAATTTTAATATTTAAAATTGTTTAAAAATATTTTCTTTTTCGAATAAATTATACTATTGATCTCATAAAAACGAGTGAAAAATATTTGGAAATTATTTTGGTATATCAATATTTATACTCTCCTATTTTACATAAACAGAGTACCTATATTAAATAATCAAAAGTAGTCATAGACTCTATTTCTGTGTATTGAAATACAAGATTACTAGTTGGTTAACCTTGCTATGCTATCAATAGGATTTCTATTTAATTTTCAATGTAAAAGAATAACGAGTAGGCGTTGTGAACTTTTTTTTACATCTTGAGAGTTTTTAATTAATAATAGAAACGTTAATATATATTTTTTAATAAGATGAATTGAAAATTATATTAGACTAGTCAAACATAAAAAAATTGTTAATACTAATTAAATATTAAAGTAAAAATATATTATTTAAAATAAAATAAAAGACAAATGTGTTATATATATATATATAATTTATGTCGGTGTCATGAGGTGGTGCGATTTGACTTTTTATCTAACTATATAGAAATAAAAATGAGTTTTCCTAAAAAAAAAACAACAATCTAAAACCTGGAATATATATATATATATATAATTTCTTAGTCTAAATTCTTCTCTGATGATTAATGTAATTTTTTAATGAAAAAACATACATTGTTTTTATCCATGTGATTTATTGCATAAAAATTGAAAGTTATTAAAAAAAATATGAGAAATACATTTAATGATATAAAATAAAGAGAAAAAAATATATTTTTTAATAAAACGTCTTTCCTTATTTTTTATTATAATCTCAAAAACAAGTTTTAATAAAAAAAATTGTATTGAAAGATGGTGCCCAAGTTTCCTCGTCGGAGTACATCTGACCTCCGGCGATCGAAATAAAACCGTCGAAGTTGGAAGTCACGCGTTACATTTTAGGTCAACCAAATGGAACTCTTCTTTGGATACATGTGTAGTAGGTACATCGGAATCCATTAAAGACATAATGAAGGTTGCTCTCTAAAAGAATCTTTGAATTTTCAGAGGTATGAATTGATTGGAGAACAAAAAGCTCAACACTAGTCGAAACTTGAGAAAAAAACAACGAAAATACTCACTGAAAATATTTCATCATCAAAATTTTCTTGTCCATAATTATTGACAGAAACGGCAATGAAACAAAAATAGTAATAAAACAAAATTGCCGGCCATTCCATTGGTATTTTAACATGTCAAATTTGTGATGGATTATTTATAATTTTTATAAATCTTTATTTCGTTAGAAATGTAACTGGCAACAAAGTTGCCGACGGAAAATAAATGGTGAAATCTGATTTTTTAGCGTGAGAGTTTTGTTGAAGATTCTGATTTCTGACGGGATAAAAAAACTCGACAGGATATTTTTCAACGATGATTTTCCGTCAACAATTCCATCAATAATATCAACGATGATTTCCGTCTACAGTTCCATCAATAATACCGATACATATGAAGTTTTACAAGATCACCGACATAATATTCCTTTGGTATATTTCAATCTTCTACAGTAAAGAATCAGTATATATAATGCTCGAGAGAGGGTGCAAACAGAAAGATGTGGACCCTAATTTTGGTAGTTTATTAGGAGGTAGTGGCGCACTCGCAACAACTCTGATTAAAAGACTCAGTCGAGACATAGTAACATCGGACCTACATCTTGCTCATCATGCAAGGTTCCTTTCTACTCGGCCCTAACACCACTTTATACTTTGTTGCCAAAATTGATTCCTGACCAAAATTATCGTCACCAAATTAGAAAATGATAAAAAGTCACACCGAGCCAGCACAAAAAATATGATTTGCCGAAGCAATTACTGGCCCTATATGTCTCAAAATGGAACATATCTCTTTGATGATTAATAGAAAGCAACACTGTTCAAGATGTTGATTGCTACCATCTTCGCGTTCTTGGGCTCCATTTTTCCCAGCTGGGAATCTTAGCACGTCAGCTACAGTACTCCCTTGAGTGCCGACTTGCAAATTAGCAAAATCCCATTGCTATATATAAATTACAAACCACCTAGAGCCTTATCATTGACTATCATATCATTCATCCAAAACTAATATTATAATATATATTATCAAAAAGACGGGCTTTCGGTGTCCATGGATATTCTAATTATAGTTAAATTCAATCCCACCTCTAATTAAGAATAATTAAAATTCTTGAAAATTAAAATTTTTAGTTTTTAATGAACAGGTGATTTTTTAGAATGAATCCTTAAAATATAAGTTCATTTCTTTTTCTTTTTCTTTTCTTTTTAAATCTTGTAGACTATATAATATTCTAAATAATATAAAATAATCTATTTAAATCCCTTATAAACTATGTGGTGCTATTGGTATTTTATTTCGACCATCAAAGCTCTAAAAAGGCTTATAAAAAAGCCAATAAAAATATAAAGTATTAGAATATGAAAATAATTAAATTAAATCAAAATCTATCAAATCATTAAATTTAATAATTTAATATCTATTTGATCAAAGTCGTGACTTACTTTTTTGGATGAAGACTTTTTTTATTATTATTTATGTATGCATTGTTAGTTTTTATCCATGTCACGTATAAGTTTTTAAAAAAAAGTATTTAAAATAAAAATGGTCATAATGGGTGTGTTGGAAACAACACACTAAAAAACACAAAATAGTAAAATAATTAAATTAAATAAAATTCATTTTGAATCCTTAAATAATTTCTTGTGGGCTATTTTTAGTTATTGCCTTACATTATATTTACCCTTAGAAAAACACTAACAATATTAAAAAGGGCATGCTTTATTATAAATCGATTTATAAAACTTTAATTCATGTAAATGAATCATTTTCCATTGGGAATTATTGACATATGGACAAAAATAATACAAGAATCGTCCTCCACTTGAAAGCGACGCCCACCTAAACAGCATAAGTGGTTTCGTAGCCAAATTTCATCTCAGAACGTTTTTGGGACATTGAGTTGTAATAATAACTTGAACCAACATTTCTTTGTGCTTGTTAGGAGAAAGAATGCTCTAGTGCGCAGCTTTAAGCATGGAATTTCAGGGTTTGCAGCACGTTTAACAGCACCAGAGGCACAATCAATTGCTAAAAAACCTGGAGTTGTATCAGTTTTTCCTGATCCTGTCTATCACCTCCACACAACTCGTTCATGGGATTTCTTGAAGTATGGAACCGGTCTGGAGATTATTTCGAGTCCTAATTCTGACTCGAACTTGTTCTCTCAAGGATCCGACACCTCCGTTGGATTTTTAGATTCAGGTGAACGCATACTCACTACCTAAAATCAATGGTAAACACAGAATCATTCATTTTTTCAACAACTGACATGTCTGCTGGGAGTTCTTTGTAACACAGGTATTTGGCCCGAGTCTGAAAGTTTCAACGACAAGGATTTGAGTCCCAATACCATCGCACTGGAAAGGTGCCTCTATATTAGCTGCATTCAGCGATGCCATTGAAGATGGTGTTGATATACTATCATCATCACTAGGTTCAAAAGCCATTGGAGCTTTCCATGCCGTAGAGAATGGGATCACTGTGGTCTGCTCTGCAGGAAATGAAGGGCCAACCAAAGAAACATTTACCAATGTTGCACCCTGGATTTGGACCGTTGCTGCTACAGCAATTGACAGGAAGTTTGTGTCTGATGTTGTGTTGGGTGGAAACAAGGTGATCGAGGTGATGATGTTTCTTAGTAGAAATTGAGTCCCATTCATTACCTTTAATTTTTACTTTTGTATATAAAGAAATGATCGATCCTATATAAAATTGAGTCAATTGAACATGAAGGGAATTCACATTTCAATTCAAGGCGAAGCCATGAATTTTGCCAATATTGGAAAATCTCCACTGCATCCATTGATGTCTGCAATGTCAGCTAAGAACACTTATGCGGGTGAAAATGAGGCTATGTATGCAATTTTTGTGATATACCCCTTATTTAGCCCACGAAGTTGACAAACGATCACCAACACAGCTTAAAGATGTATCATTAAAAAAATCTACAAATAGCTCACATGGATCCTAAAATATTGGCACCAATATTTATGCTATGTAACATGTATTGCTTCAGAAACCGCAACCCAGATTCTATGGTTGGTGACATGATCAAAGGAAAGATTGTCATCTGTGAGAATGACGACGATACACGATCGCAGTATGTCAAGAAAGAGGGAGTGCAGAGCTTGGGAGGGGTTGGTATTGTTTAGGTTGATGACAAGACAAGGGGATTTGCAGACAATTTCATGGAATTTCAGATGACTGTGATCAGTTCAAAGGATGCTGCAGAGGTTCTTGCCTACATAGACTCAACTAAGTAAGATACACACTATTATCTCGATACCTATATCAATTACAAATATATGGCAATGTATGTGCTGACACATTTGGAAACTTCATAGAAATCCAGTCGCAACAACCTGCCTACCAGAAACCAGCACCTTTCGTGGCATATTTTTCATCAAGAGGGCCTTCCTCAATCTCAAGAAATATCCTCAAGGAAAAGCCTGTCTTTCTCCTAGACACATTATTTGATTGGATTCATGAATAATATCTCCCACGAATCAAAGAAGAATCACCTGAGTTTATATGTAATCAAATTGTTCTCTTGTTTTCTAGCTTTGCAGCCCCAGAAGCAGACAATGTGGCAGCTTGGAAGGTCAATGATACAGAAGTGAATCTAAGAGGTACAGAATCCCCACAATTCAACGTGATTTCAGGAACTTCCATGTCATGTCCACATGTTTCTGCAATGATTGCTGTGGTCAAACCCCAGTATCCTTCATGGAGTCCCTCTGCAATAAAATCTGCCATAACGACAACAGGTAAAAAGATTTACAACAAGCAACATTGAATACAATTATTTCCATTATTCCACACTAATGTTTGAGTCATTTTTCTTCCTTTTTTCCGGCCTACAGCATCTCAAATAAACAATACGAAGGATCCAATAACAAAAGAATTAGGTGCTATAGCCACAGCTTATGATTATGGGGCAGGGGAAATAAGCACTACTGGACCATTACAACCGGGACTTGTTTATGAAACCACCACCATTGACTACTGACACGTCCACAATTAAAGTTATTTCCAAGGATGTTCCGGGTGTTTTCTCTTGTCCGAAAGACTCGAGCGTCGATCTTATGTCCAACATCAACTATCCGTCCATATCAGCTTCCAACCTCACTGGATTTCAGAGCCGGACCATTAACAGAACTCTTACAAATGTTGCTGGAGATGGATACTTCAACAGACTCTCTAACCATTGAAGCACCGAGCGGTCTAATAATCGCAGTGAGTCCAACTAGCCTGCGATTTACGAAGTATGCACAGAGACTGAGTTATCAAGTGATTTTCACTCTAACCATCTCTTCATCACAGGCATTTTACAAGTAATAAAAATACGTATACCTGTGCCAAATTGCAAATATAAAAAATTATGGTCCAAAATATGTGGGTCATAACTTTAAATTGCAAATCACAATCTATGATCGACAGACAAAAAATCAAAATTGACCGAAGAAGGGTTTTATAACAAGAATATGAGGGTCATAATCTTGGTGGGGGCAGGGAAAGATTTTGATTTGATGAGTGTTATCCTAATTTTGGTGCGTTTTCCTTATCGTGAGAGATTCCTCTCCAAAGTCTAACACCATTGTATATACATATGGTTGCCAAAATTGATTCCCCATTAACTATGAAAATGGTGAAAGTCATACTCAGCGTGCACCAAAAATATGATTGGAAGAAGTAATTACTGTCCCCTTTATGTCTCAAAAAGTACTAAACGTGCTTGGTCCTAAATGGAAAACACATTCGAGATTGATTATCAGCCTCTTTGTATTTTATTAGAAAGAACAACTGACCGCACTTGTACAGAGCTTTAGAAATATAGTTATTAAACTCGGCATCACTCGATTTTATAGGTCAATTCAATGACTCGACAATTAGAGTTTTATTTTATTCATCCACTTTGAAACAATTTTGAATATTAACTCGTTTCAAATTAAATGACTTGAAGAGTTAATTCACAATTCATCGACTCATTATTCAATTAAATTGCCCAAGCTAGGATAAATAATAATTTTTTTTAAAAAAAAATAACATCATTTTAAATAAAATAATTAACTCAAGTTGATTCTATAATCTACGAATCAACTCAACAACTCAGTAGCCTCAGCTCTAAACCTAGTCATGTTCTAAATCATATATTACAATTATATTTCGAAAACTTATTGAGAAAAACATGTAAAAAATGACAATAGATCAAATGTTTGTACAAGTTAATCCGATAAATACTTGTTAAATGTGACATAATTTAAGTGAATGAATTGGTATGGTTTGTAATAATATGGAACTTTATGGTAATTTATGTATTTGTATGTTCTTGTAATGTTGGTGGGGTTTTTTTTTTATTATTATTTTTATTTTTGGCATGTATCATAACTCACATTTTCCCCAATGATCAATGCTTCTTTAAATTCATTATTTTGATGGCTATTAGTACTGATGCCCAAAGTATAAACATTCTAGATTTTAATGTATTAAATAATATACATTAATAGTAATGCAATTATATAGATATATAGCACAATATATTAGTACATAAAATAAAATTTATAAAACCATTAAAAAATACGCTAAATATATAACATATCATGTTATATAATATCCATACATATTAGGTCATATAGTATGGATAATACAAAAAATAATTTTACTTTCAATATCCACAACAAACTTTTCAATTTATTTTTCCTGGGACATTCAAATACCATAAAAAACTTATTTTCTCAATATTCATTTACCAAAAAGAAATTGTTTTCCAGCGAACAAACATATCTTTAGTACAAGAGTTGTTCCGTTGCCAAGCTTCTTTGCTCTTTTTATGCTCAAGATGCTGGCACATTTAGTTGGTGCCTTAAGAGCATTTACTAAAAAAATATCTTGTACCTTCACCTATACCACCACTTCCACTTCCATGCACCATCACCACCCCACCAGCACCACCACCACCACCATATCCAGATTTCTAAGTGCAAAAGCTGAGCAATAGCGCACTTCGGGTGGATATGACATTGGATCTGCGGTTGCCAACCATCACACACAAGCACCATCCTACCATTATAAGAAGCAGTGGATGACTGTCTAGCTAATAGCTTCCTCACTTACATCCAGCCTGATTCACTAAACTAGAGAGGTCTGGCGATCAGCTAAAATGAAAGGTTATGCCATATGCTATGTATTGTTTCCTATCCTCTTTGTTGCATTTCTGGTAGAATCAGCAGGAGCAGCTGAGGGAGAGAAGGATGGTGTTTATATTGTTTACATGGGAGCTGCGACTGGTTCTTCAAAGAATGATCATGCCCAGCTTCTGAGCTCTGTCTTGAAACGGTGAATACATTAGGAATATCACTCTCTTTTTTTGGTTAAGTTGTGTCAGTACTAATATTCTAGCTTTTAATTAAGAACTTTGCCTGTGTCGAGCTTTTGCTATTATTTTTAAGCTAGCTAAGACCAAGTGACGATAACTCTATAGAATAAATGAAGACTTTTTGGTCTAAGCCCACTTGCTATAAAATAAGTTGGCTCTGTGTTTTTTCCTATTAGGGTTTTAGGAGACAATACAATCTAAGGAAAACGATGAGAAGACTGTTTTTACTTGCAGATGGAATTTCATGATAAACTGAACATGTTTGTGCTTGCTAGGAGAAAGAATGCTCTAGTGCAGAGCTATGTACATGGAATTTCAGGGTTTGCAGCTCGTTTATCAGCAACAGAGGCTCAATCAATCGCTAAAACCCCCGGAGTTGTATCTGTTTTTCGTGATCCTGTCTACCAACTCCACACAACTCGTTCATGGGATTTCCTGAAATACGGAACCGATGTAGTGATTGACTCAAGCCCCAATTCTGACTCCAACTCATCTTCTGGAGGATATGATTCGATCATTGGAATCCTAGACACAGGTGAAATCTCTTGTCCTTTGCTATATAAACTCATTCCGAAACATCATTTCTTTCCCAAAAACTGACGTGCAGCTTCGAGTTATATGTAATATAGGTATTTCGCCCGAGTCTGAGAGTTTTAGTGGCAAGGATCTGGGTCCAATACCGTCGCGCTGGAACGGTACCTGTGTCGATGCTCATGATTTTTGTAATGGGTAAAACCTGCTCTGTCAACTAGAATTTGGAAATCTGTCCTCCATTGGTTTGCATATGTTTATCCATGACCTTAAGGTTTTGATCCTCATCAGGAAAATAATCGGAGCAAGAGCTTACAATAGCCCCGACGATGACGATGACGATGACGGACTAGATAATACACCAAGAGATATGATTGGGCATGGCACTCATGTAGCATCCACTGCAGCAGGAACTGTGGTACCTGATGCATCTTACTACGGATTAGCTACTGGGACTGCCAAAGGTGGATCCCCTGGGTCAAGGATTGCTATGTACAGAGTGTGTACACGATATGGATGTCATGGGTCCAGTATATTAGCTGCATTCAGTGATGCCATTAAAGATGGTGTTGATATACTATCATTATCACTAGGGTCACCAGCATCATTCATGCTCGATTACAAGGAAGATCCAATAGCCATTGGAGCTTTCCATGCTGTTGAAAATGGGATCAGTGTGGTCTGCTCTGCGGGGAATGATGGTCCATCCGAGGAAACAGTTACAAATGTTGCACCCTGGATTCTGACAGTTGCTGCTACAACCATAGACCGTAAATTTGAGTCAAACGTTGTGCTCGATGGGGGAAAGGTGATCAAGGTGATGGAATTTTTTAGCAGCAACTAAATTTCTTGTCCTTTATAATTTTCACCTTTTCTATTAGCAATCTTTCAACCAATAAGATCATATCAATTGAAACATAATGAGTGTTCTTCTTTCAATTCAGGGTGAAGCCATAAATTTTGCCAATATTGGAACATCTCCAGTACATCCATTGGTTTATGGAAAGTCAGCTAAGAAGACTGATGCAACCGAAAGCGAGGCTAGGTGTGCTATATTTATGTGATAGCCTTTTATTTTTCTATCGAAGATGACAAAACAATATAGTTCACATGGATCTTAGGCATTGGCACCAATACTTACGTCACAAGACATGTTTTGTTTCAGAAACTGCAACCCAGATTCCATGGATGGGGAAATGATCAAAGGAAAAATTGTCCTCTGTGACAATGATGACGATTCATACTCCTTTTATGACAAGGAGTACGAAGTGCAGAGTTTGGGAGGAATTGGTCTTGTTTTGGTTGATGACAAGATGAGCGGAGTTGCATCTAATTACAATGAATTCCCTTTGACTGTGATTAGTTCGAAGGATGCGCCCGGGATCCTTTCGTACCTTAACTCGACCAAGTAAGACATGCTATTATCTTGGTGCAGTCTTTACCTGTAACTGTATGGGTAACAAATTCATTACATTGATTATGGCAACTTGTTTTCTGATAAATTTTATATTTTCCCAGAAATCCAGTTGCAACGATCCTACCTAGCACAGTGGTGTCACAATATAAGCCAGCACCTACTATCGCATACTTCTCATCCAGAGGGCCTTCCTCCCTCTCAAGGAATATCCTCAAGGCAAAGCCAGTTCTTCTAGACAAATTATTTCATTGGATTCATGAATAGCATCTCCCACAAGTCACAGAAGCCTCACCTGAGTATATGTGTGAATAAATTGTTCTCTTGTCTTCTTGCTTTGCAGCCTGATATTGCGGCTCCAGGAGTAGACATACTTGCAGCTTGGATGGCGAATGATACAGAAGTGACTCTTAAAGGTAAAGAATCCCCAAAATTCAACATTATCTCGGGAACTTCCATGTCATGTCCGCATGTTTCTGGAATGGCTGCTGTGGTCAAATCCCAGTACCCCTCTTGGAGCCCCTCTGCAATCAAATCTGCCATTATGTCAACAGGTAAAGATCTATGACAAGCACAGGAAAACTAATTAGTTAATATTTCATTATTTCATATTAATTTTAGAATTCCTCTTCCGTTTTCTTTCCCTTGCTTACAGCATCTCAGATAAACAATATGAAGGCCCCAATAACAACAGAATTAGGTGCTATAGCCACGGCTTATGATTATGGGGCAGGAGAAATAAGCACAAGTGGAGCACTGCAACCAGGGCTGGTTTATGAAACAACCACCACTGACTACTTAAACTTCCTATGCTATCACGGGTACAACACATCCACAATTGAAGTTATTTCCAAAGACGTTCCAGATGGTTTTACTTGTCCTAAGGAATCAAGCGTCGACTTGATATCCAACATCAACTACCCGTCAATAGCAGTTTTCAACCTCACTGGAAAGCAGAGCAAGAATATTACCAGAACCCTAACAAATGTTGCTGGAGATGGTAACTCAACATACTCTCTAACCATTGAAGCACCTAGCGGTCTAACCATCACCGTGAGCCCAACTAGCCTGCAATTTACGAAGAACAGCCAGAGATTGAGTTATCAAGTAATTTTCACTACAACTGTCCCTTCATTACTCAAAGACGTGTTTGGGTCAATTATATGGACTAACAAAAAACTTAAAGTCCGCACTCCATTTGTTGCAAGCAGTAGGTAATTCACAAAACAGCTGCATCAGAAAGATGTATTTCACAAGTTATAAATTTAAGAATGCTTGAGTTAATAAAAGCTCAAACTATATATCTCAAGCTCAATGTATATATAAGAATGCTTGTTGCGCAAGACAACACAGCTTCCTGAGTCTTGCATTTATATTTCTCATTGAGATCTCTCAACCTAGAGAATAGAAAAAGACTGCAAGGGACCTGAATTTCACTATAATCACATGAATCTTAAGAATGATCAGTTTTATTCCTAACATCAACATGAATTCAAACAGTTCATCGCATCCTTCTCGCGTAAAACCAATTTCCAAGTTCTGAATTTGTGGGTGCCAAAGAATTGATAGTAAAGCATCAGTATGGTAAGACAAGATGGCATAATTAGGCAATCTAAAACACAAAGATATCATAAAGGAACAACAAATACCATATCAACACATTGAAACTGTTACAGAATGACACAAGACAAGGAAACAAAATGACAATTGTTTGCAAAACATTAAAACCTTAACATCAATCCACGTCCAACAGAAAAAGGCAATTATAGAAATAGATTAAACCCCTTTCCTTCTACTCAAAAGCCCACTGGTTCTCTCTCCTAACCTCCTCCTCCTCCTCTGGTGTAAAGTCATTCTTAATGTTGAATGTCTTACGGATCTCTTCTGGAGTCTTGCCCTTGATCATATCAGCCACTGTCTGACAAGTTAGGTCCAGCAAGTTCTTGATGTTCAAGTAATTGGCAGCCTAAACAAATCCAAGCAGATTAGAATATTAAGATCTTTTCCCAAACCTTCCACAGCAAGCGCAAACACATACAATGACCACAGCCCTTAGACTCCATTAATTCAACATTCACCCAACTTCTAGTATCAGCTAAAAATAAATTCAAACCCTAGCCCTAGCAATTAAATAAGGTTCTAACAATAAAATAAAGCTATGACATTCAACCCTAGAAATTAAGTAAAACAATTAAATCAAACCCTAGCAATTAATTAAACTAATTAAAAACCATAAAAAAAATTAAGTACAAACCAGGATGAGATCAAAGAGAGTGGCCTGATCAACTTTGACGAACTCAGCATCCCAAGATTTAAGATCATCATCAGCGGAAGAAGGGCGATCGTCCGATTTAGGAGTCTCAACGTGCTTTTTGCAGTACTCGATCACCTTAGAAAGAATCTTGCTTGTGACGTTAGGCAAAGGAATAGCGTTATCAGCGCAATCTTCTTCGATCATGTGTTTTATAGTCTGCGATTCAAGCGCTACAGCTTCGTCTACCTCAAAAGCCTCTCCGTCTGAGCTTTTCAGAGTAAATTTCCTGCTCGACGACATTTCTTTGATCGAGAGACTAAAGAGAAGCTCCAACGATATCTCCGGATCAATGAATAGCCTGAGCTGAGTAGCAGCAGATTGTTTTATCGTGTTTTCGGGTTATGTGGAACCGATGTTAATCTACGGTCAAAAACGGTGGCAGAGAGTTCGTTGTTGTTTATGATTTCGCCTAGTGGGTGATATATTTCTCCTTTCCAAAAAGGGAGAAATTACATTAAACGGCCCAAGCCCAAATTACTGTTTTAGTAGTCATTGGGCCTAGTTATGACAAGGGAAAGTAATAACAACCCAGTAAAAACCTAGATCAAACAAATGTGTTTCCTTTATCTTTTCTTATAAAATTAGTTTAAATTATTTTTTCTTATAAAATTCCTTTTATTTTTTTAATGAAGGTCATATTTTATTCTTTGTTGATTCTAGGTCCATTTGGGAGGGTCTTTTAAGAGAGAAAAAACAAGGGAAAATAACTTTATAATATTTAATAACACAATTAAATATTAACTTGATAATAAAAAATAATTTTACGATGCTTAATGATATCTGAATTACTTTTTGAAGCTCACTTAAAAAAAATAAAAAATAAATAAAACTAGAATAAAAAAATCTTAGATAGAGATATTAGTATCGGGTTAAGAATTTTATATTCTATCTTTTTTTTATGTTTATATTTTTCTTTAAAATGAACACCGAAGAGTAACTAATAAAATGATGCTAATTACTCTTTGGATATCATAATTTTTTTGTTTTTTTTTTGACAATAGACACCGTTGAATTGAAAAAAAAAAGAGTAATTTCTAGAGCATGGAATCTTGAGAAATCTTCTCTTATTAAAGCAAGGAGAGTATATGAAAGGTATCCGTTAATCCAAGAAAATCAGTTGATATTATCCAGAGAAGCTGCTTGCATATTCTTGGAGGAGCTGAGAAGCAATCATTCTTTTTTTAGTTTAACGTGGGTGTCCGGGCCAGCTTACGCGCACCTCAACTAATTCCACGGGCCCTGAAGTTAACGACCATGTAAGCCCTCCAGTGGCTATCATATAAGCAACCACAAGACTCGAACCTGAGATCACAATGGAAGCAATTATTCTTTTTGCTCTTTCAGATGGATAGGTAGCTTCCCGAAACACATATTGGGATGCGTGTAGGAGTGCCTTGGTACATTGAGCTATCCCCACCTCATAGGTTCCCGTGCCACAGCACCCTCTTGCAGCTTGTTGAAATCCTGATATTATCAGTAGTTAATTTGATGTTTTTAATAATATAATTATAACAATCATGCCATGGCTGAGGTAAAGAAACGAGAAATTGTTGTATAGAATATTTTACCTGATGCATGCTTCAGGATGTTGGACGACAGCAAGCAGGGTACTATTGTCGACATCGTTCAAGATAGAAAATCTTAGAGTCAAAATTCTGTTTGTTTTTGTATTTTTAAAATGTTTTAAAAAAATTTAAATTTATTTTATTTTTTTTCTTTAAATTAATTTTTTTTAGTATTTTCAGATCATCTTGATGCGCTGATATCAAAAATAAATTTTAAAAAATAAAAAATATATATTATTTTGATGTATTTTCAAGTGAAAAGCACTTTGAAAAGCAATCGCAATCACACTCCCAAACAGCCCATCGAGTCGGCAAGGCTACAGTTAAGACGACTAATTAGTTCAGATGATAACTTGGTATTGTACATTTGTGTTCCATTGTATTTTTTTAACGTGGATGTCCGGGTCAGCTTGTGCGCACCTCGACTAATCCCACGGGCCCTGAAGTTAACGATCATGTAAGCCTTTAATAGCCCTAAAGTTTATAAGACTCGAACTGGTAATTTTTAGGGAGCAAACCTAGGGTCTTCAATGGCTCCATTGTTGATATCATCAAAGCATTCTCCAGTTAACCCTCCTACGACAACTCTAGCTGGTGGCAGACATCCCAACGATAACTTACTCAAAAACCCAATTTTTCGAGATCCCAGATTATGTAAATTCTTCAACATTGCACCAACAAAAAGCAATAAGTTGTCAGCAGTTCTTAATCAATAGCAATTAAATTAGAATGTGACTATAATTACAAATTACAAAAATTAAAGATTTCTCCTATTCTTATTCATCAACTGTAACTATATTTTTTCTTTCTTGATATCATTGTTTCCTAATGAAGTGAATAGTAAGTAATGGCAATATCATTGTTTCCTAATGAAACAAGAAATAAGCCTCTTGATCTGATGGGATTTGCTCTCTCTTCTCCAACGACTTGTTGAAGCTTTGATACGTAATTTTTGAAGAGATTCAATTGGTATTCCATTGATAAAACTGACTTATATCCATCCAACAAATAAAGGAAAATAAGGTTAAGAGGAATTCATGAGATGGGTGCAATATTGAGAAATGAGAAATTACGAACGTTCACGCTATTTCTTAAGGAGAAAAAATCAATTTCTTGAAGGACCATATTGGAAATATACCATTTGTAACCTATTCTTAATATTAAGAAGAAATATTTCTGAAAAAAATAATGATAACTAGAAAAGTTGGCATCATGCAAACAGTTAAAGAGCATTAAAACTAAAGAAAGTAATCTGCTAAAGCTAACTTCCCAATCAAGTCGGACTATATTTTTCCATCACTAAATCTTCCAGTTGCTTTCCCTCCAGGGAAATCCCTTTCATACGGAGGGGCATTGCTCTTTTAACAAAGTAGGGATTTTGATTATTATTTCATGTGTCAAGGATTGATCAATCTCCAAAAGAAAAATAGACGGAACTATTCCATTGGCAGCTTTCGAGCAGCATAATGAAAGAAAAACACGCGATTGAAGCAAAGCAAACTTCATTTTGGCAAAGAGAAAATCAACAAGAATCTGTGGTGATTTTCAGAGATGGACTAGGCAAGCAGCCATCCATATATATATATATATATATATATATATATATATATATATATATATATATATATTGTGTGTGTAATGCATTTATTAATATGCATTGTATATTCATTTTGTAAAACAAAACAAAAACTTAATAATGATTCAATGTAAAAGATGAAAGCTTATCAATATATATTATAGAAATATATCTTTACAATATTCTTAAAAGGTCCAATGATCTTATTTGTTAACAAAGTAAAAATTAAATGAGAATATAATAATTGCATAGAAAGAAAAATGAAAAAAAAAATGAATCTCAATTCCTAGCAAATAAAATATCGAATGGAGAAAATAGAAAGAAAACAATTTTAAAAAACAAAAAAGAAATTGACTTGAGTCTATTTGAGCCAACACATCAAATCTATAACCTGGTTGTGAGATTAGGGTCACCCCGTGAAAAGAAAATTGAATAAAATTATGAAGCTCAATTCTCAAACCATCTTAATATTGAAGGACAAAATTGAAAAAATAATATTTAAAAAAAATTTAAAAAAAAAACTCGAGTCAACCCTGATGAATCTGCAAAGTCCATGAACTATGACATAAGATCGAGAAAACATCATAGAAAGAAAAGTTAAGAAAAAATAACGAAAGTCAATCTCCAACCAACTTAATGTTGAATGTTGAGGGATGAAATTTAAAAATAAATAATTTAAAAGATCTAAAATGTCATACTCTGTATAATCTTCAAAGCCTGCGACATAAATTATGAGGCCGAATTGCACCATAAAAAGTAAACTTGAAAAAATCATAATGTCAAAATCTCAACCAACCAAAATAATTAGGGATAGAATTGAAAAAACAAATTCAAGAAAAAATATGATCAAAAGAAAACAAATAAATTTAAAAAAAATAAAGATTAAATTTGATAAAATAAAATAAAATAACAAGGGATGGAATTAACAACTAATTACAGTTAAGATTTCTAACATTTTTTGTTTTAACAAACAAAAGAAAATATTAATGAAACACGAGGTAATTGGAGGGGATGAGATTGCAAAAAAAAATTGTAAAGAAGAAAATTGATGTGTGTGCGCTAAACAACAAATCAATCATGAACTTATAAATTGATAGCAAAAAAAATTATTTTCAGTTTCAACTATGATTCAATTAACTATTAAACAATATATGATGTATATATGACATCAAATTAGGTTCATACAAATGTGGTCAATTTGCAATTCTCACTCCTATCTTCTTGTTTATTTGGTATTATGGTGTATGTTGTTTTTTAAAATTATTTTTTATTTAAAAATATATTAAAATAATTTATCTTTTAATTATGATATTAGCACATTAAAATTATTAAAAAAACACTAAAAAAATATCATTTTGATATCTTTTCAAGTAAAGTTTATTTTTAAAATGTATTCAAAAATAAAAATAACCATACTTCTAAATACTTAAAATAAACCAACATTACATATGATTCTTTTCAAGAAAAATCAGTTGACACTTGAGAGATGTAATATATAATTTCAACAACAAAATTTTAGTTTTTTTTAATACTAAGTAGAGCGAGTTTACCCGTAGGTTATATATATATATATATATATATATATATAATGTCTTTTCGCTTCATCGAACTAGGTCATGTCTTTCGACACCGCTTGGGTCCACTGTTTCTTTTCCTGGCCATGATGACTTTATGAGAGTAGTAAAATTCTGATAGATTTATGAGCTCATATAAAATTGTAGAAGATACGTATCTTCAGCATCCCCATTCCCCTGTATGAAAAGATTAAAATCCAGCTGGCAGTGGCTCCAGACCGGCTTCCACCGAGGCAAATCCATCGTTCAGCCAGAACAACATCATATGATATTTGTCTTATTACTCCATTCTCTCTTTTACATTCTAAAAACATAAATTTATCTTTTTTATTTAATTATTAGATGTATGTATAAAGAAAAGTACAGGGCTACACACATATTTCAAACACAGAAACACATTTCCTTTTCGAGAATGAACAATTACATATACACTTTGTTTTTTGATAATCGAGGGCAGGGAATCAGGGCTTGCGCTCAACTAGTGGCTTGTGGCTCGCAGAGGTTGGAATTCTTCAGGAGTCTGAACATGGGACTTCCCTCGTCCCAATTCAACCATTATTCCTAAGAAACAAAGTTTTTTTCTCCGGTGTATGAAAACACGACGACATATAGAAGCTTGAGATACCTCAAAAGAATTTGTTCAAATTTTCTCCGAGGAGAGGAGAAACGAGTGCCTTATAAGCACTTTCAGTTGGATGGTAGCTGTCCCAAAATATATGATCGGAAACATTTGCACACTTCACAGGAGTATATTGATTACATAATATAGATACCTCCAAATCTCCAGTACCACAACATCCTTTATCCACAACTTGAAAACCTGAAAACAACGAAATCAGCACAGGTTACGAACCACGGATACTTCAAAATCCTTCACATGTTCATACGGATCCCATATGTACAATAATTGATCTGATACGTTCTAGATTCTAAAAAGTGTTGAATACTTATCCAACGTATCAAAAAATCAAGGAAATGGGTACTTTTAGTACCATATTTTTTAGGATTTTGAATGAGATCTAGCAGTAGATTGTAGACATCAATATAGACAAATCTGCCATTAGGCAGGCTGCTTCCAAGAGAATCCAACTTCTTAGACAGCTTGGAGTTGAATAACTTCGCTGCTTCGTTTAAGTTTTCTGCGCACTTTCTTTCAGCTCCCCCAGCTAAAGTTCTCTGAGATGGAACACATCCAATTGGTGGTGTACTGAAAAATCCTATCCTTCTTGCTCCGAGTTCATATAATTCCTTGGAAAAAAAAAAATGCAGATGCAGTAAATTAATATGAATACTGAGCAAGAAATATTTATATAACCGATACGAAAATATTCAAGTGTATGCATTTACCTGCGCGAAAGTAGAAGCTGAGTTAGCCATTAGATCAGTGTAAGCCGGAACATCGTATTGCGATTTCCTAGCACGTATTGTAAAATAGGTATTGGCAATGTCATCACTGCCTGCTACTACGAAAAATAGACTATTCTTTAAGATGAACTTTGTTTTTTCCTCTCCAATCATCGCCTCCAGCTTCCCTATGTATTCTTTCAAATATTTTAACTGATCCGACAACGATATAACTGACTGTAATCAAGTTTGATCAAGATTAGTATAAGAAATCAGTGGTTGAAAAGAGTAAAGAAAGACAATAGGAGAATGTTGTACCACTAATTTGGGTGTCAAGGGATCAAATCCTGAGCCACCTGAAGCAAAGGTTACTCCTGTTACCAGATCTTGGGGTAGAACTGTTGGGTCCAAATATGCTGGCAATGTGTCCTTAATCCCCAATTCTTTAGCTAAAGAAAAAAGCAGAAGAAAGAGGGATTCCTGGTCAATTAGCTTCAAGTGCAGCATCATGATTTAATAAGGCTTTGAAATTTTTGAGATTCGATTAAGCATCTTGACCTTCTTTTATGGATTTTGCTGTGTTTAAAGAGTAGAATTTTACTACTCCACCTTCCAAATGAACCCATTTCAGGAAACAAATTATTGTTTTAGAAGAAGAGAGGTAAAGTATAATCATGATCATTTCAAAGCAGAGATGAGGAAACTTTCTGCCATTGGGAGAGAGAGAGAGGTTTTGTTATCATACCTATGATGTCTGAAGGAACTTTTCCATTACAAAACCTTCCTGTAGGAACTCCTCCTTCAAAATCCTTGCCGTAAGGAGGGAAGTTGCATTTGACAAGTGTTTTAATATTGTTGTTGTTGCCTGCATCAACTATTGAATCCCCAAATAGCAGAAGTGCTGGAACAGTAACATTAGGTGGTAGCTTCACCGAAGATTTAACGCTGCATACAACAGTGAGAAAGAGCAACAAGGTAGGATAAAAGCAACAAGACGTTAGTCTCAATAGAAGAAACTTCATCGTTTTTGATGATCTTCCCTGGCTTTCTCGATCCCTCCTGATGTGATTAGGTTGACGAAGGAGGAGAAAAATGTTTTTGGCGTCTCGAATGGTTCCTTGCTTGTGCATTTATATGGAGAGCGAAGTAGGAGCTCAACCAGCATCCTCGAGATAATTTTTGAAGTATCCATGCATGTGATGTAAGCACTATTTAAAATAAATAATATTCACCCGTGTAATTTCTTGCAATTGGTTTTTTTCTTTTTCAATTTTTTTGAGGCAATTATATGATACTACATGCTAAAATAATTAGGATATGACTCTCCTCCATAACTATTCATATAAACACTAAATAAAATATTTTCTTTCTTTCCTTTTCTTTTGCTGAGTGAAGGAGGTCCCTTTTTTCCCTTTGCTTTTTTTTATATATATAATTTCACCCTTTTGGATTTGAATTTAATTCTTTATTGTTCAATTTTATTCTTCAATATTTAGTTGATTTTAAATTAGTATTTATAATTTATTTCAGTTTTTTTTCTATAAAGTTATCAAAATCTCAAACAAATATCCTAATATTTGATTTATGCTTGATTTTACAACTATTTAATTTTTTTATCGTATAATTAAGTAAAAACTAAAGTTATTAAATTCAGTGAAGTCCATGACCTAAATTACAGGTTTGGTGGGTCAAACCGCGAAATCCAAGTTGATCCAATATATTATAATTTCAATATAAAAAAAATATCATCTTGAAAAAAAAATCAATGACAAACCACGTTTTTTTACCAATCATTCAAGTTGCCTTTGAAATTGTTGAGCCAACTAGGTCACATCGAGATAGGTCCCACGCGGTTTAATTTTAAACATAGACTCGACAATAAGGTGGGTCAATAAGTTTTAAGGTTGATCTATTAAACTAGATTTAATAATAATGTCAAATAGTTTCCTCCAACCTAGACATTTTGTACATTCATTTTTTGTATCCTAGACAGTTTAATTAAGATTTACATAACATAATAGTTTAATTAAAATTTACATAACATAATTTTTTTACATAACATGGCGCTGCTAAATAAACTAATTTACATATTAATTAAAATTAGGTTTTTTTTAGATGATCTTAAATATATATTTTAAATAAATTCATCTAATTATTTGTCCAAAGATTCGAACTAAAAAGCAGTGGCAGGATCAAATAAAAATCACTAAAAGTATGTTTAGAAATGTAGCAGCGGTTGTTTTTCAAATTATTTTTTATTTGAAAATACATCAAAATAATATTTGTTTTTATTTTTTAAAAATTATTTTTGATATCAGCGTATTAAAATAATTTAAAAATATTTAAAAATATTAATTTAAAATAAATAAATAAATAAATATTTTTAAAATAAAAAACATGATTAAATTGCATATACCCAACTGCCCTTCTTGCAACCTCCCGAGTTATTATGCAATAAATTATAAGTCACCCCAGCATTTGGAGGGAGAGAGGGCATCTGGTACGGTGCGACAGAGAAATTTCTTAACTATCTTCAGTACGTGTGCTCATCTGTCACAATAATGTATTTGTTTCTTCGAGACTTTCTTGTAAACTTGATGAATCTGATATGACTTGTCAACTAATTACTTCCAGGAGTAGCAAATCAAGCTCAACTAAGGGCCAGATTAGTACCATACTTGTCAAGTAGAAATCAAGCCAAACCACCCTTTAAACTCAAGAAAACCTATCCTCAAGCTAGTAATTCAACTTTTCTATACATATAATTAAGTGGATATTCTGCTTGGAGATCCTAACCAGAATTAGCCACGATCAAGACTCAAAAGTTGCCCCAGCGAAACTTGCGAGGTGTAACAGTGAAGTTTGTCACCTTTAGATGTGTTCGAGATTGCAATAATTTCTGGTTTTTTTAATGTATTTCACTTAAAATATATTGTGTTGAAGTTTTTTTAATGTTTTTTTATAGTTTTGATGTGTTAATGTTAAAAATAATATATATATATATATATATATATATATAAAATAAAAATAATTTTAATATATTCTTAAATAACAGTAATTTTTTAAAATCACCTCGCAATGCAGTATCAACCACGGAAGAAATAAAGGTGGCACGGAAAGAGGCTGCTCTCGTCGTGGAAAAGTGGTAGAGGTGGATCATGCTTCTTGTAAGTGTTTGGGGCCTTTGGGCTACCCTCTCTTCAATCTTCGTGACTCGAGAGATTCACTTTTTTAAAAAAAGAAAAATCTGAGGGCCATACAGTTATAATTCATTAAAAAAAGGACAGGATGAAAGGGGGGCAGGTTAAAGACCTTGTCTGGATTGTGGATGACTGCAATTGCAGATTCAAATGGGAATGCTACAGCTAGTTTGGAAAGCAACCACGTTTTTTGCCGTGCTTTTTTTGAGCCTGCATTAAACTAACCTCCCTTCATGTATTTTATGTGCATTGTGTCTTCGCATTATACGCCCCAATTGATCACTCATTCTAGCACAGTTATGATTGATTTCCTTAATTTTGATTTTTTATCTGTGTTGTTTTTCTTCTTTTTTTCGTTTTTTTAGAGAATAACTTATTTTCTACTCTCGTTTGGTAATGTTCTTGGATCATCCTTCACAGGAGTCGAAACTATGTTATAGTACTGTAAAGTGCCAACGGAACCCCCAAGTTTTGAAAAATATTTGATTTTAGTTCTAATATTTTGTTCATTATAAAATCTACATCTTGCTCTCCAAAAAAAATAGTATTTATTTTTAATGTATCGAATATATTTCTTTTCTTTTTCCGATAACCATCATTAGCATTTTATTTGTAAGATTCTAGTTTCCGATAGTTTTAATGAGCGGAAACATTATTAATATATGTATTAATATTGATAGAAATATAATGGTTTATTATCCCTTACACGAGCTCTTAAAAGACTTTTATATACATCATTTACACAACATTAATATAAATTAAAATATGATGATTCCTTAAAGGACTTTTACATACTATCTCTTATACAATATTAATATCGATGTAAATACAGTGGGCTCTTAGATAACTTTTATATACTTAAAGATGTTGGGAGAATGGGATTCAAAATGTAATTGTGCTCGTGGACTGGATTCTTCTCCTAGGCTGAATCCAAGAGAGTTGGGTCCTTCTCTTTACTAAGCTCAAGGGATGTGGTTTTGAAGAGTTTTTTGAACTCGTCGAATTTGGGTTTATATATATATATAGAAAATTCTCAGCTGGAATTAGTCACAGTCGACAAATTTATAGTTGGCAATAACAATCCAATTCCAATAATCAGATAGTGTTCGGTATGCTGGATAATAATAGACAAGACAAGATAATTTTTTTGTGGAGTTGTTTGGTGCACTTTTAGACACTACAAAAATAAATTCTTATCATGTCCAAGATTATTTTAGTGGATAATTTTTTGTCTCACTTAAAGGGGTAGGATAAGGTTATTTAATTCTCTACACAATGGTTGATCTAGTTGATCTGGATCAACGTAAAGAAAAAAATTATTATTATTATAGTTTTAAAACTCGACTTGAGATTCAGCTCCTGTCACAGGTCAGTTGACTATTAACAATAATCAATTATTGTCTAGCCCTGGTTTGATCCCCGAGTTGAGTTTTAAAACTTTGATAATAATCATTTTTGTCATTACGTTGATCTGAGTCAATGGTTAACCTGACTTGTAACCCAGGCATTGCACCAAGTCAATCCTTGGGTTGAATTTTAAAATTATGATAATAACTATTTTTATCATTATATTGACCTTGGTCAATGGTCAGCCCGACCCGTGACCTGGGCCTGGCTCCTGGCTGATCTCCAAATTAGATTTTAAAACTATGATAATAACTATTTTTATCCTTACGTTGACATGGATCAATGGTTAACTCAACTTGTGACTCGAGTCTGACCTTGAACCAAACCCCGAGTCGGGTTTTAGAATTATGATAATAATTATTTTTATCTTTACATTGATTCAGATCAACTAGATTAACCCTTGTACAGAGAATTTGACAAGTTTATCCTATCTTTTTAGTGAGACAAGAACTTTTCTACTAAAACAACTTTGGATAGGAAAAAAAAAAAAATTATACTGTTCAAAAATACACTAAACAACTTCATACAAAATTATCTTGTTAGTCTATCATTGTCTCAAACACTAAATAAGAGTGGTCAGAGGTTAGGCCAAAACCGGCAGAGAAACGACATCCAGCTGTATCAGGTTGCTTTTGGGTGGTGGGTATGCATCAAATCAAAATATTTTTGCCGAGAATCACGCTTATAGTGGACAAAAAAGAAAAAGAAAAAGAAAAAGAAGAAGCGTTACTGTAGGAGTTGGCTCGATAGCAATTAACAGCCCTTGATTAATTCACCAGATTAATGAATTGAGTGTCAAATCAACACTCAAAACTTACAAGGATGGTCAGCAATATATATCAGATTGGCAAAACACACAAAAATTCATTAAAATCAAGCGCTAGAAACGCCAAATGTCTTGCTGAATCATTCAGAAGAGTACTGTAATTGACCATCTCGACAGAAAGGGAATGAGAAGAGGACGTCTACACTGACCAGTTACTTCTACTGAATTTGGTGCTAAAAGCTATCCAACATCAAAGAACTTGTAAGCAAATGGGCTCCATCAATATTCAGAAGAGGTACAGCTGCGCTTCTCAATCATCAAACGTTGGAAACCTCTATAACACTTGTCATTGAAGCCCCAATATTGGTCCAGGTATCAAATTGGACCCAATCAGATCACCGTTCCACAACCGGTGTAAAATAGCCGGGCTTTCGGGGTGCGAGGTTCACAATTCAAGAATCAAAATGCTTATTCGGTAACTTCAAATCACAAATAGTCTACTATTTTATTGTAATCATGGGCAGTCAAATTACAAACCCACTCTGTAAATTACAAACCCGTAGAAACTCAGGCGCAAAATATTTCCACGACACGAAAGGTCAAGAAAAATGAAATAATATAGCCATTTACAAAGTTTACCAAATTCCATTTTACAGCAGAGACCTAAACTAGGGTAAACAAGCAATTCAACCCAGATAGGCTAGCATTCCATCCTCGAGGAATTGGCACCTCCAATAATCAGAAAACTATGCTCGAATCAGTGAGCACTGACAAGAAACGGGTGTTGACATACTCCACACTCGATGGTTTCTGAACCTGAGCTGGGAACCTGGACCTGCAAAAATAGCACAACAAAGATATTTTAACGATCCAATTAATGTAGTTCATAGAAATCCAAGCCCCAAAACAAGGTAGACAAGGATTTCAAACCTGCAAATGGACAGTGCAAGTTGGACAGGCAACTTCCCTCATCCGCCTCCCAGATCCATCAGACTTGGATCCTGGTCAAACAATTAAAATGACAACCTTACATTAAGATTCATGATTAAATTTAAAAATGACACGCTAAAACTTAGCCCAAAACCACCAAATGAATCAAATAACTCGGATGGATAGCAGACATTCAAAAACCATTGCACATTTGAACCTTTCCTCATGGTAGGAGCTTTTTCTTCTGTAAGCAAGCTCATACACCAACAAGAAAAAGAAACATAAATACAAAGTAAGAAGATCACCTGATGATGACTTTCGATTTTTCTCCATCTCCTCCTGTCAAATGATCAATGTCAATAAAAAAAAACCACAATCACAAACACAAAAGCACATGTTGAAATACCAACTGAACTAGAGCACAAGGAATCAGAAGCTATGGATGAGCATATCAAGAAATCTTAAGTTAGATATTCTTTACCTGGAGCTTCCTGGCAAGATCCTCATGACTATGAAATGCAGGTTTGCTAGCTGCTTCCTTAGCATTACTCAGCCTCTGAGTCACTTCTGCCTGAAAGATAGAAAACTTTATGAGTTGTTCTTTCATAAAGATAGTGAGACCACCATGATAAATGCACATAATAATGTTCACGCACAGATTGACAACTGTGACGTGCACATAGCATATGCTTGTGCAGTTCCTGACTTAACATAATTAAGGAGCATCATATGCATATCTCCCAAACCACAAAGTACCTGCTACACTTTCTAGAAGCTGATAGCACAACCCAACAAGTTTTATTAACAAATGATAATCACTGTGGCTAACATCCTTTGGAACCTAAGGAACCTCATGACCATCATTTAAGAATTTTATATAAAAGCATATTAGATTGCAAAAAAAAAATACATGATAGGTTGACAATATGCGAAGGCATATTTTCTATGGAAAGCAAACACAGGAATCTCAGGCTCTTACTGTCCTGTAATACACCTCAATGTTCCTTTACAACAAGCAGACAGCAAAAAAATACTTGTTGAAAAGAAAATGAACTATTATAAACTGCTATCATATCCATGTGAGCAATTCAGTTCGACGACTCCCAACACCTCACTAGCATGCAAGTGATACCGTTAATAAATGAGACAAGCGCAAAGAGATTAAAGAAAGAAGAAGAAATATAAAAAAAATCTATATCACTACCAAAAGTTAAGAGATGGATGTATGGGTTTGTGAAACAATAACAATTAAATAATGGATAGATCTTCAGTACATACCATGCATCGGTCACAAACTCTAACTGGCTGAGCATTCTCATCAGCAGTAAGAGCAATTCTTCCATGGGTGCACTTGTCACAGAAAATGTCTCCGCAGTTTCTGCAGTGATGCTGGGATTTGGAAAAGGGAGAAGCAATGGATTTACATGAAATCTTAAGGCATGCACAAGTAGCAAATAATGATAATCAACCACGGTAAAAGAATTTACCCGGCGAACAAAAGCCCCAAAATCTGTTCCACATGATGTACACTTTGAAACAGCTTCATCAGGGACCTAAGAACAAATGATATTATAGGAACTCCAACATCACAATTCAAAGAAACAGTAAAAGCACAACCCCCCCCCCCCCTCCCTTCTTAAAAAAAAAATAAAGGGAGGAGCGCCCATGCTTGTAAAATTAAAAATTATGGTTACATAATCAATAATGAATAAAACACTTGTCTGATTCCATTTTAAGCAGTCAACAAAATAAAATCTCTATTAAAGCCATAGTTTTACCCAATGATCTTTCTCCTCACTGCCTGGCTTTATCAAGTTCATCCAATCACCAAGCCCTTTCTTCTTCTCTGTAGGCTGCTCAGTTGTCTTTGAAGTATCAGAAGGCCTAATTCTTCCACCCATTTCCTTGAACTGCATTTTGGAAAGAATGAAATTATGCTTCAATAACACATGTCAACAATCTAAAGCAGCAAAAACACAGTGCAGCTGCATTCATTTTGCCATTGGCAAATGAAAAGAGTTGGTAAGCCACACAAACAACATTAAATGCTATCCCCTTGCAAAAATAACAATTGTCACTCCCCCTTCTTTCTCTTCTATCTCGTAATAAAGCCCTGATCCAGACCCCAGAGTGCTACCAATTTCTTCAGATCAGCCATTAAACCAAAAGCCACCACTGGACTGGCTACAAGTATCTCTCAAAAGAACACCCAATGTATCACAGAACAGATTGCAGGACTGACAAATGTTTCCCTAAATAATCATCCCCTTCTCAGCCTGGATCCACCTTGTGACCAGGATAGCATTCTACAGGTGATCTCCAAAAGGAGGCAGCATAACCTAGGTCTCATATATAAACACTGGAGAAACCACATTCTAACACCCATTGACAATGATCAATCACATTGTCACAAGTCAGTTGATGCCCTAGGCCCCAGGGGCAGGGCAGTGCACATTCTTAATAGCTGGGAGCCTACAGGAAGAATACAAAGTTGGGAATTTCCCAAAATAGATATCCATCGCAGGTCCTTAGCTCAATACATATATGTCTATCATATAAGTAGTGCGCCTCCAGTGTGGGACATTACAGCAGCATATCAGTAGCTTTTACATGAAGCAGCAATGGGAAAATGAAAGTACTATCTTTTTACTGCACAACTTTCATGTCTATAGCCAGTGTCAAAATTATCATTCAACAATGATGTCCAATTCTAGCAGGAGTTGAAGATTTCACATACTAACTAGTACTTGTAATAGCTACAAGTTTATCTACCAAATTTAACATTCTTAATTTGATCAAAGCTTGAGTGTTAAAATATTCATTCAACAATGATGTCCAAATCTAGCAGAAGTTTAAGATTTCATATACTAACAAGTACTTGTAATAGTTACAGGTTTATCTACCAAACTTAACATTCTTAATTTGATCAAAGCTTGACCTCAATTCATATCTTACATAAAGAAGCTAAGCTTTTGGATATTTTATTCTAGGTCTCCTTCCTCTAAATATTATGAATTAATCATCAATACCTCCTTTTTTGCTTCAATATTTGGAACAGATCTACAGATGAAATTCAGATATTAATGTAATGAAAAGGGCAATAGAAACAATGTAATGCAGAATGAGTCAAGACATGAGTCAATGGTTAAGCTTCCATAAAAGCAAATGTAACTAAAATATAATTTAGTATACATGAAAAAGGTTTCTTATGGCCACAAAACCTGTACAGTTGCAGCAGTCACGGTGTCGAGAAGGGTGTTGGTGGTGTAACTATTTGATTGCAGTCTAATACGTCTTGGGTCAATATCCACAGAACTCTTGGACCAAAATGCGAAGGTAGATGAATCCGTTTTCTACATAAGAGGAAAGTGCAAATTCAATGTTAAGCAGTATATTAACAATGATAATGATACTCGAGAAGAGAGTGAGGAATTAGAGAAAATAAAGTTGACTCACATCGCATCTTGTGATGTTCTCAAGAGGATATATTCTCAAAGTCCGACTGGTATTAGGATCGAGCATACGAATTCCATCCAAACCAATCTGAATAAATTTAAATACAGTCACGAGATGGCAGAAAATAAATCAACCCCCAGATTGTCATATGACCACAAAGAAGACAAATTCTCATAACAATGACTTCCAAGAACTGCTTGGCACTGTGGTGCACATAATAAATCTAAACTTGAAATGAAAATACTTAGAGCACTAAACATACACAAGACTTGATTAGCTCTGTTGAAAGCACAATTGACCACTAAATCAGTGAAGCTAGAATCTAAAGGAAAGTTCCATTTTGATTCCTTAACGGTAATAAAAGACTTCTACAACGACAATTCAAATAACCCCATGCAAAATCATTCATTGGAACAGTAAGGAGAGGCATTCCAAACAACTAACTACACTCCTAGACTAAGCTTCTTTCGCAATTAGCCATATTTATAAATTCACACGTTTGACCTCAAATGATACACAATGCAACAGCTGAACAGAATACGTCTTACCGCTACCAAGCATGTAAAAAAAGCCCCTGGATGGTAACCATATCAACACAACCCCACTCTACCATCAAATTAATAATTCTAATCACGCTACAAATCATTATAACATGATTAAAAATTGCCACCAATCAAGTGATAAACTCGGACATCTACCTGGCAAAGCACATCCATGGTACTCTGCCCTCCACTTTCGGCCAAAAGCTTGACCCTAAACTTCTGGACCCCACTCTTAGCATCCTCCTGAGTATCCGCCTTCGGTACTGCCCTCACAATCTTTCCTGAACCGGAACCAGGCCGCAATGAATTGTCCTTTCCAGAAGGAATACTAATCGATCTCCCATAATCATCGAACCCGGCCCAGGTCGATGACTTTGGCGCTGTCCCTCGCGCGCCATAAGGCTCCACCTTCCCTCCTTCATATGCATAAACACCATCTCCATACCCATCATCACGACCGCCACCGATATCATATCTGCTCTCAGGTCGCTTTCCATATAGATCCGACCCTGTATCGGACCTGCTCCGATTATAACCGTCAAAATACCCGAAATTCTGATCGTATTTTATCGGATTCTCATATGGAGCATCGTATACGGGCGGCACTGATGATCCTCTTGGATTACAAGGCGCACTGTACATCGAGGAGTATGGAGAATTGGTTGTTGCGGAAGGATTCGGTGCTAGTGAGGTAGGAGGCGGTGGTTGAGGAGCGTAATTGGGAACCGTTTGATGTTGATCAAACGGTGGGAAATAAGATTGCTGAGTTGCTGGAGGTTGGTAGGACCCATGAGAATCGTACGGAGGAAAAGACGGTGGTTGCTGTGGCTGTTGTGGTAGTGGTGGAGGTGGTGGGTTAAAGGATGGTTGTGAATTATTAGGGTTTGGTGGTGGTGGTGGTGGTGGTGTTGGGGTGAATGTAGGGGCTGTAGGCGGAGGGACAGGATCGGGATTTTGGGGATAAGGAGGGTAATTTGGAGGATAAATGGAGTAATCAGAGGGGGTGTAACCGGAGGAGAAAGGAGGTGCGGACGCGTAAGGGGTTTGGTGATGATCAATAGGAGGATTAGGGTTGGGGTTGGGGTTGGGGTTGGGGTTTTGGAGGTGTGGGTATTGATAATAAGAAGTGTAATCTCCCTGTTGCATCGCTTGATTTGATAGGATTTTGGCCAAGTAACAGGAGGGAATTGGAGAGGGAATTGGAGAGGAATTTGGGTTCTTTTCAAAGCGATGACGATGAGGTTGAGAAGGGAGAGGGGGGTGGATAATTTAGTGGAAAGTGTTTTGGGTGTGATTTCAGGCACAGAATTCATGTGCCTGGAATTTGATTAGTGGCTACGATGCTTCTTAGCGGTAATCTGGTATGAGGTTCTGTTGGGACCCGCTTTGTTGCTGAATTGATCAAGGCAGCCTTGCTAATCTAAAATAAAATCATGTTGCCAAATAATAATTTAAAATAAAAAATTTTAACAAAAACACGGTCAACAATGTTGCCAAACACACTTGTGACCTCGTGTAATGTGGATGACTTGAGACATCTTTTGGTCAGTAATAACTACAACAAAAAATTATGAATATTTGATTACATTATAATTATAAATTTTTAATTAGTACATTAAAAATTATTAAGTATTTTTATTTATTGTTTTATTGCTATTGTATCGTTCTTTGATTTAATTAACTATTTTTTAATCACACCGGTGGCTAATATTATTGTATATAGTTATTCTTTAAAAAGAATATTGTTACTTCCAAAAATATAATAAATAATATTAATTTCGTAATGAATAAATGGTTGCAAAATGTTAATTAGACATTATCTTTTTTTTTCATGACTTAACTAATTGTTTTTTTGTGATTACATAAATTACAAAAAAAAAATTGAGCATGTGATCAATAAAAAAAAAAGTCTTTTTATTATTTCAAATGTGTGAATACATTATAATTGTAATAACTTGTGTATATATGCTCAATCTGTCAATAGAATTAATTGAGTAATTTAATTAATTACATGCTAGCTAATATTATTTTCTTGTCTTGACATGGATGCAAGATGGACACGAATACAGTGGTAGGGTCAATGTCTATATATTGTTTTTATGATGCATCAGTGAAATTCGTTTGATAGGCTCGCTCAACATAGGGTCGCTGAGAAGATGCTCGATTGTTACTTTCTTTCGTATTTTCTATAAAGTTGAAGCAGTCCACCCTACGAGAGAAAGCTCGTTTCTTTTTGTATTTTAAAATAATTTAAAAAAAAAATTTCATTTACTTTAATTTTTTTTATTTTCATATCATTTTAATATCTCAATATAAAAAATAAATTTTAAAATATAAAAAAATACTATTATAATACATTCCAGATAAAAATAAATTTTATAAAATAATCATTACTATAATACCTGACAAACTTTTAACTTGAAAATAAATATTTAATAAAGGATAATATGATTTTATAATATGATTTTAGCTATTAAGTGATTCTCTTTTCATTGTAAATACTAACATCGCTCTATTAAAAAGAATTATTTTTATATATTTTAGAATTATTTGAATATTATATTATTAAATTATTTTATATTTATTTCACCTTTGGTTTTATCTCCCTGAGTGATTGACTTTTTTTTAATATATGTTCTTAGCTCAATATGATGATGATCTAAAATACAATATGCTAATAAATGAGGTTTTTTAGTGCTTGAACAGTAAATAATCGTATGTTCATATTAATATTTCATTCTCTGGAGCTTGAGAAGTGAATGACCGGTGGTAGAAAATCTAGCATCTATAATACAGTTTCTTTTAATAAGGTTTAAGGATCTATAAACCTTTAGCCCTTTGTGTTTGACACATTACAAAGTCCATGATCAATGAGCATGGCAACAAGATACATCCATGTCAATTAGTCTTGGCACGAAGCTAAGCACGAGGTTGAAGGGTTAAGAGGGTTTCCAGACCCATGTTCAAATGGGTTTGGTATGCATCCAAACTTAAGGGCAATGAGTTTGACAACTTGCCAGACATGTGTTTATTTGAGCTCGGTATATAATTAAGCTTAAGAATATTGAGTTTAACAGCTTGCTAGACATGTGCCCACTTCGACTCAGCTTGTAGCCATGTCTAAAGATGTTAGGCCTGAAAGCGAGTTAGATCCATATCGTACAAGTCTGGTATTTTATCAAGTTTAAAGATGTCAAGTATAAATGTAAGTCTTGTCCACCTATCATTGGATTATCACCATGTCTTTGAATCTTTTAAACAAGAACTTATACTCATTTTTTTTTCAAAACATGTTAATACATCACAATCTATAAAGTGGTGTGATATACATGTTATCTTAATATTCACGATAAACAGTAAATCCCAGTGAAAAATCAAGAAATATAATAAAAATATTTTTAAATGTTGCATGCAAATTCTTACACGAAACATTTATAAAAAAATCAATTTTCTCCTGCTATGGCAATCACCTAATCACACTATAAACCAGGGCAAAAAAAAAAACATATTCCAAGACACTAACATTTTTCATATAAGATTTATCATCACCACCTAGTCACACTAGAAACAAAAAGCAAAAAAAAATCATATTTTCTAGCACTATTTTTTCATCCTATAGTCATGAATTTTACACTACATAGACAGGATGGAGCTAAAATTATATAACAGAGAGGGTTAAAATTTAAGATATAATTTATTATTAAGAAACCTATCTATTTAAAATAAAAATATATTATATTATTTTATATTTAAACATTAAAAAATACAAAGATTTAAAATATTTTACAGGATCGGGCCGTCCCCCTGGTTCCGCCCCTGCATATAGATACCGAGTAAAAAAGATAATGCAATCTTTATGTAGATAAAGGAACAGCAGGTAACTGTCCACTTCCGAAATTGGAAAAAGAGAAGTCCTTGTATGTTACGTGGCCATATATTCCCGTACAATGATTATCGGTGTGCAATACTTTCCTTACAATTTCATGATTTTCATTTACTGCAAATTAAAAAAAAAAAGGGAATTGCAGAAAACCATGGAAACGGGCGGAAAAGGTGGCTTGTTACCGATAACTAGAACCTCAACGGCATGGTCGCCGTCCACCATTTCGAGCGTGTTTGGCAGTGTGGTTGCGGGTGCTTTTCAAATAACTTTTCGTGCCAAAATACATGCCAATGATGTTTTTTTATTTTTTAAAAATCATTTTTGACACCAGCACATCAAAACGATTCAAAACGTACAAACCATATTAAATTTTAGCAAAAAAAAAAAAAAAAATTTTCAAATTTTTTGGGAACGCGGCCGCAGCCGCGTTCCCAAACATGCTCTTCTTTTTTCGGCCGAAGACACTCCAAGCCCACGTCCGATTTTTTTAAAGCTTGGCGCAGGTAGTCTGGGTAACCGGATCATTTAGAATATAAAGTGCTAGACTGGTAATATAAAGAAAATGTCTTTATAAAAGTAATATTTGGGTTTTAAAAAATATCAAAATCTATACAATAAAGTTATCCAACGACATTCAAAGAAAAACATCAATTTTTTTCTATTTATTCACCTTTTTTTTTTAATGCAAGAGATATTTTCAAACTAGTTTATAAGTAGGTTTCCTAAACAAATTTAACAATGCACCTTTTAACAGGGTTATTTGTCCATATTTTGAAGAATTATTATAGCTTGGCAAGTCAATCTACTCAATGATCCAAGTCCACGTCACTACCGAGTTAGTGACTAATTTTTTTTAATTAAAATGAGGTTTTAATAAAAAAATTTAAAAAATTAAAGTTAATTAAGGGCAATTCACCCGATATATTTTATTTATAACTACGTGCAAAAAATTGAGAGGCAGAACTTAGATAAAACTATAATTAGATATTTATTAAACCGCTAATTATTGTGTTTGATATTGTGGTTCATATAGTACCCACATAGAAGAAACAAGTTCCGAACAAGGGAATCTAACTGGGCTTATACTAGCCCCAACCTAAAAAGCTGGGTAATGATAATATACGTGGCGAATTCCAGATACGGTTCGCCTACACGTACGCCACTTCAGAAAAGTCAGCGAATCCTACACCAGCCGAACCAGATATGGCCAACTGACCTCCTCAAGCAAGAGACAAGCCCCTACAAGTCTTCTGATTCCCGTCAAAAGCCAAATGGGACCCCTATAATTAGGAGTCCAAAAACTCCAAAGCATCCCATCCTTGGTCCGTTGTGTGCATGTCAAACCTGTCTTCTTCTTTCCCGTATGGGAGAGAGCAAATCATGCATACTACAGTCCCATCACGATTTCCGATTCACAAGATCTCGACAACAGTCATTACACTCCCTCGTAAACGGTTCCTTATGCATAGAAGGAGGAGGAACATTGTAGGACCCCACACAGGGGCTAGCTACGATGCATATAACCAACATCAAAGTCCGCATCTCCAGTCCTGGGCCAACTTTTTTTTAGCTCACAGGGGCTATGCGTAGGTTCTGTTGTTTTGTTGGTAACTCGATATGCCCAAGAAGGACTCCCCTTGGTTTCTCAAGGTGCCCGTTTGAGGGCTAGATTTTTCTTTATTTAATTCTTGGTGAGTCATAAGGTTCTGCAGATCAGATTCATTTATGGTACGGCAGATGGGTGGTCAATTTCTAGCTAGCTGCTGCTACCTTTGCTTTAATGGATGATTTTTTTGGAATTAGCAAAGAAGAAAGAGAAAAACGCATGTAAATAGTGGCGGTGACAGTTCGATTCTTCTGTTTTGATGTGTGTCAAACTTGGCTTTCGAAATCTTTTTCTGTCAGCTAAAGCAGCGGACATTGTTACGGCTTGAAAAGAGCTGGCATTTCTTGTGACCGAAAAGAACCAAATAAGAAATTCTCGACAAAACAAATTATAATATGAACATAGAAGATTTACTTTCTGTTTAAGCTCGAATCAGGCAATATGTAATTAACCTAGGAAGGATAAACGCAGAGATTCTTTGCCGTGATTCGTACTAGCTATCATCACATTTTGATTTTAACATATATACGGGTCTTAGCACTAGCAGTACAGCAAAAATTCGGTAAACAAAGACCCAGAAAAGCCAAAGAACAAAATAAGCCATAAACATCGTAATGGATAGTGTGGGTCACTACAAGCATCAGCATGTGATGTTTCAAAAAACTTACCCTTTGGTCATTCCTTTTCCATTGCCTCCTTTGTGCCTTTCTTGTTAGACCCAGAAAACTTCCATGCTTGCTTCCTTTACTGATTTACAGACAGGGCAGGAGCCAAGAAAAGCTTCACAAGATTTGCACGAGCAGAGGTGCCTGCAAGGGAGAAAGATAACGCACGAGGTCCTAGAATTGCACCCTTTACAAACCACCTTTTTTTGGCTTTCCACTTGTTCTATATCACATGAGCCACAACAAAAGGACTCTGCATCCTGGACTTTATTGCTGGGTGTGACCAGTCGTTCTCTGATTCGTTCCAGCGTGTTGCTTAAATCAACGACCACAGCTTCCTTTTCTCTTGCTAGTCTCTGCCATTGTTCACTCTCCTGCTCTACTTTTCTCAGGCAGACCTCAAGCTCCATGGTTTTCTTTGTTGTTTGTGCCAAGTCCTCTTCGTTTTGCCTTATCAAAGAGGAGACCTTTGATTCTACACTCTTCAGTATGATTCCCAACTGCTGCTTTCTTTGCTGTTGCAAAGCAAATCTTAGCCTCTCAGCCTGCATTTGTTTTAGAGAAATTGACCTTGATTTTTGGAGACCAAAACACAAAATGAAAGCAACCAAAACCAAAGCCTACAGAATAAAAATAACCAATAGACAACAAAAACCAAACCTGAGAAGGAGATAAAATATCAAAGCCCAGTTGCATTTTTACCTGTAATTGAAGCATGCAATCAACTTCTCGCCTTTGCATGTCAAGCTGAACATCCAAACATTGAGAAAGAAACATGGAGAAAGAACTATCACAAGTTGTTGAATAAGAAGAAGAAGAAGAAGAAGCCCCAATATTACAATCAAAACAAAAGTTCTGAGAGTTATTTTGATCAAGAAAGAGATTTTGTTGTTGCGGCTCTTGAAAAGCAAAACCCCAGTCAGCATCGAACTCTGAAACATGATCGTTAAGTATGCAATCCTGTTGGCCACCCATAGGCAAAAGCCCAAGTCTTTCTGGATACAACTGTGCTTGAACAGCCATGACAACAACAAGATTGAAAGAACTGAGAAAGAAAACAACAAACACCAAAAACGTCCCCTTCAATTCACAGCTTTCATGACCTAGCTATTAATAGATAATAACACTATGAATTCTCAACGGATACGAAACGAGGGTAGGTTAAAAGCTAGAGGGTTCATGTATGTTGTTATATCAGAAGAGGTGCATGACCTTTTTCTCTCTCTGTTGGCGCTCCCTCTCTTTAATGGCATATGCTTTGCCTTCTATGTTGCTTTGGTGTCTTTCTTTTTTTCTTTTTCCTTGGTTTAGCTGAAGGAGACCATTATAAAGAATCCGTGGATTGTCTATATATAGTAGGAGAGAAAGAGACTCAAAAACTGACCAGATCTTATTAAATGTGATTGTAATTAATTAATGGGGATTTATGGATATTATTTGTTTGTAATGGTGTGATTAAGGAACTAAATGAAAACCAAATAATTGAGTGAGACAAATAAGGGCAAACCTCAAATTTTTCCCTAGCATATTACCAAGATTTCAATTTCATCCCCAGATAAATTGTTTTGTCAATTGAGTTGCTAATGTTTCACATTTATGATAAAGTCCTTATGTCAATACATAGTGCCTGCTTTTGGAAGAGTGTTTTTTAATTAAAAATATTTTAAAATATTTTTTCAAATTTGTTTTGGATATTTTTATATCAACACATTAAAATCATAAAAAAACACATAAAAACATCAATTCAAGTAAAAATGTGTTTGGAAAACATTTTGAAGAGCATATTGAATCATATTATAAAAAAAAACCTTAACAGACAACGGGTCTTTTTGGTATCGTTGTATTGTATTTATCGAATAAAAATGATATCAATAAAAATAGTGTTTAGCAATTGAATATGATGCTTTTAAAAAAATATATTTAAAAAAATAGTGAGTGTCACAATAAACACACCTTAACAAGCATTGCTTTTAGATCAAAATAAGATAAGAAAAAAATAGTTGTGTTAGAAAAGCACGTCAATACCATTCAATCACGACGTGAATAACATATGAAGGGGCCTAATTGAGAGATATCTGAATGTTAAGGACCCGGATAGGATAAAGATTCAATTTTAGGATTGAAACGAAAAATGAAGTAATACATCAATAGTGGCTAGATCTCTCATAGAATAAATCAAACAAAGAGAGATGGAAAGAAGTGACGAGAGAGCTCGGAAAGGGTGGACTGGGAGGTTTGTCAAGTCCCAAATGTAAAATGATTCGAAGTCCAAAAACCAAGCATTAATGAGAAGGAGATGGAAAGGGTGGCGCAAAACAACAACGTACACATGCCGATTTTGTGACTCGGACACAGAGTCAGAAGTATTGGGTCAGCTGGAGAGGTGGTTTTGGTGGAGAAATTCACTCAAATAAGACGTGAAAAGAGTCAGAATTCAGACGTTATAAAGACGAATCACAGATTGAGGAAATTGTCAGTTTGGTCATTGGGAAAGGCTGAGGAATTTGGAATAGCCTTTTTTTTTTTTTATATCTTCTCCTGGGAATTTTAAATTTCTTGAATTTATTTGGCTTCGATAACATAAATACCACAATCACATTTTACACGTACACTCGTCTGTGTTCATGCGGTACGTACCTAAAGTTTTTTTTCCCCATAAAAAAGTATAGTTTTGGAGAATTTGGACTCGGTTGTGTATTAATTAACAGCCCCCGGTAACTTTTGTTTTTAAATATTTATTTGTTTAATCATCAAATAATTTAATATTAAAATTATAAAAAATTTAAAATTTAAAAATAAGAGAAAAAAAATTCTAGTCAATCTAAGATAACATATTAACTTTATAACCATGGACACATGATTGATATAATGCCATATAAAAAAAATTTAAAAAAAAAACATTAAGATCAATTTCCAATAAATCAAATATTGAAAGATGAAATTAAAAATAAAATCAATTTAAAAAAAATAAAAAAAATAATATAAATTAACTCGTGATAACCTTTAAAACTTGTGATCTTAGTCATGAACCCGAAATTAACCCCATAAAATGTAAATCCTAAAAAATAACAAAGCAAAATTATAAGCCATCAAGATACCAAAAGTTAAATTGAGAAAAAAATACAATAAAAAATCCCGGCGACTAATGGACCCTTAAATTCATAAATATTTTTTGTTGAAATGACAAAATGGTACTACACTATTGCAGTGAATACTAATATGTGTTCATGTGCACAGTAAACTCACCATGGCTTTTAGTTTTTCTTGTTTTAGTTTATTAATGTAATTAATTCGACGCTGGTGCAATTGAATGTGAGCACAAAAGACACGAGCATGAACCATGGAGTCAACATGTTGCTGAAAAGCAACCTGCGGAGGATTTGAAATAGCAAGTGATTGCTACCAAAGAGTTCCTTGTAAGATTGTCTCTTAGCCCTCTATGAAATCTCAACACACCCCATGCTGATCGATCATCACTAGAGAAAAATCTAGCAAAAGGAGTAACCATTGAAGTAGCAACAATATCAACCGACAACAGAGCATGTAGTCGAAAGATTTCCCATGCACAATGTCCCGAAATGATACGGCTACCAGTAAGTTTTTATAGTATCGAAGTGGATGCGAAGACAGTCCTCTTTCGAACTAGAGTCACCTATGCCCGTTCCTAATCTTCTCGGTATAACCATATCCTTAAAAAAGACAAAAGGCCATACAAATGAGCTTCCAATTTGAAGAGCTTGTTTTTGGGAGATTGTTTGGAGCTGCGGTTAAACTATAATTTTATTAAAAAAAATATATTGTGTTTTTGCTTCAATTTGCTCACATCTTTTATATATATATATGATTTTTTTTAATTCAAAGTATATACTCAGATCAATTTGTAAGACAACCGAAGTTAATTTTTTTTATAAAATGATATTTCTTTATATTTAGAGAGTATTTAGGATAGTGGTTGGGCCGTGCTTTTCGGGAAAAAATTGATTTTTTTTAGTTTTAAATTATTATTATTTTAGTTTTTTTATCGTTTGGATATGCTAATGTCAAAAATAAAATAAAAAATAAAAAAAATTATTTTGATACATTTCCAATTGAAAATTAATTTAAAAAACAATTTCTACTACACTGCATTTTCAATCAAAATCACTTTGAAAATCAACCTCTACCACACTCCTTAACAAGCACTTAGTGTGTCTTTGGTATTGCAGTGCATAGTATTTTTCAAAAATGTTTTTTTGTATAAAAATAATTTATTTTCATTTTTTTTTAATTTTTAACATCAATATATCAAAAATTACTAAAAAATCAAATTAATATTTTTTAAGTAAAATATATTTTTAAAACACACTTAAATAAAATTACCGCACTCGGAATAGTTTAATAAAAAATATTAAAAAAAAATGAGACAATGCTTAAATTTAAGCTTGTACCATGTGTTGCACGTAGCAGGCAGACCATACAAAGCATGAACCAACACATAATTGAAAATCTCAAAAATACATTAAATGCAAGATCATCAAGTTATGCATCCATGGCCATCACCAATGACATGATAACAGGTAATTTAACAGCGTGAGATGTGCAAAATTGGAGCTACATGAGCTGTCCGCTACAAAAACTCTCGAGGAGAAGAGTATCCTGTGATGCCATCAAGACAACGAACAATTAATTGGCAGCAATCTTGTTTCTCGGTTTTCTTAATGAGAACCACTTTCGATCAGCTCCCTTGATTATTATTTCATCTTCTGCGCTGTAGTCCTGAAAGAGCCTTCAGATTTAACAGGCAGCTCGAGTTGAGCTGCTAAATTTTTTGGCAAGAACCAGGCATAGGGTTTTAACCGATGAATAGAATAGTGTGTTGGGTTTCTAGCTCACCCTTTTACACGCAAAGTTTTTCTTTGTTTACAGTAACCTAAGCGGTGCATGGCTGTTAAAGGATCATAGAAGCTGTAAAGTTGATTGCCTATGGTGAAAACTTGGAGTGCTAAGGGTTATGCCAAGATAATAAAGGACGTAACCCAGATGCAGCCAAACTCAAGTTCATAATTATCATACCATAGTTATCACATCTAGTCCAAAACTTCAATGGTTTGTTAATCAGGTCAACTCATGAGTCGACGACTGAATTTAGGTATGTCATGAAACAAAGTTATTTGAGATTATTTAAGTAAGAATTCTATTTTGGGTAAAAAAGTTTTTGAAAAACTAAAACAATTTAGGTCACTCGAGTTAATCAGAATCAATCATATCTTAGGTTAACCTGTTTAGCCACTTTTGTTTAATTGGATTTCTAAACGGATTAAAAAAATATTCTAGATTAGATTCCGGATCAACGAGTCATAACTCTACCCACCAAGCCAAAGTAAATTCGACAATCATGCTTAAGATTACCCCGTGTAGTTTTTTCTTTTCCCCCCATTCATTATTTGGAAAATTATGTCATTTTTTCTCCTAGAGTCCTCAATCATTCAGAGGAGGAAAGTCCCTTTGAAAATTAAAAAGAAAAATTATTCTGGATATTTTTTTTTGAAAAAAAAAAAGTAAATGCAACAGCTACTCTTGTAATTTTTAAAATCACTTTATTTTGCTTTGAAAATCTTTAAAATTGGTCATAGGCTTTTAATGATTTTTTTAAAACCGAAACTTCTTTTCATATCCGAAGACAGACAAAGATTGGTAAAAATACCAAGGATTCCTTGAATTCTCGGGCTTTGATTTTCAGAATTAGAACTCTCACGGTCGGAATAGAAGTAAAACCCATCATATAACAAGATTATAGCCTTATCCAGCTTACAAACAGTCTCTTTTATGATCTACAAGGCCTCTTACCACCGGAGGCTTTTATAGACCAACCCACAAGAACATGAACTGTCTATGGAACAAATTATACACAATCTTCATGGCAACTGGCAACATTTTGGTGCATGACATTTCTTTTTTCCATACAAAACAGCAAAAGAAAATCATAAACTCCAATATTATTTTTTAAGAAGATTATTATCATTTATAATATATCAAATTTTTAAACCAAAATTCTGTTACCTTAACTACCATTATGAAAAGGTTTGGCTGGTGAGCCAACCCTCACAGAATAGACATAACACCCTATGGAGCGAAGTAGATGCTTCATGATAGTATGTGCCTCTTCCTCAGTCTGTATTTTCCATTCGAGAGTACCACTAACTAATGCGGGTATGCGCCACCATATCTTTACCAGACTTCAGGTATTGAATGAGCCTTAGGACACCGAAAACAGCAAGAACAACTAAACTAGGTTTAGAGCCACCTATTAAGAAGAAATACAACAGAACAGTTGATGGCTCTGACAGAAGGCCAAGTCTTATATCTTGACACTAAACACCAAGCAAGATCATCATTGAAGAAAAAAGAAATACTGACCAAGATATTCACGAGTCATGACCTTTTAGAGTTTCTACCCATTCGTCAATAATGTTATGTTTCTTCATCAGTTTCTTTGACATAAAGTACATTACAGCATACTAGCTACCAACCTCTCAGTGAAGCTGAAATTGCCTGAATTTGTCAAGGAGGATCATAAGAGAATAACAGTTAGCTAAACTAAGGATTCTAAACAAAATGATGTAAAAACTTAACCAAACAAAACACCATCAAGATGGATCGAGTAAAAAATTATAATGCTGTAAGCCTAATATCCTACCATGGGTGATGATTTAGTCGAATGATTCAAGAACTTCAGGAGTTGATCGATATGTTTGGCAACAAAACATGCACTAAGTGATTGTCTACCCACCCACATCACAAGTTTTTGCAACATCAATTTTCAAAGATTATTTGCCAAAGCAAAGTGTAGCAACAAATGAAAACACGTGATTATACCAGAATGTTTGAATCTGTGGCAACAAGCAATTTGTAAGAACAAGATACCATAGTACTGACACAAATAACTTGTTTATATAATCTAGTCTTGCTAATGAAGATTTTTGAGCCAGTAAATGCCTAAAAAATTAAGTGTAAGAAATGCAACAATACTAGCACCATTTCCTTTCTTCGTTATTGTCAAGAACAGAGTTATCTGGATGTATCCTTTGAAAAACTTTATCAATCATGCCTATAAACATAAAACATGTAAGTTTACAAGCAAAGTAAAAAAAATAAAGCACATAAATTTGGTGTTCATTTCTCTGGCCTACACCACACAAGAGACATATGTTTAACCATAGATTCTATGTTAATAACATTTACTTATTGTTATTACCGGGAGTAGCGAGAGGTTGCACTGGAAGGTATATACATTAATTTTGTGTGGAAAATGTTGGTGCGCAACCACTCCTAATTGGTTTTGAGTTCCTTCTTGTTTCCTGTTAATATTTGGTGAATAACACAGCTTGACACCTGTGAGGCATCTAAGTGTTCCTCTTTAGCTGCAAATTCTTCAGTTCCTCCTCCTTTTGTATAATCCATTATTGTCAATTCCTTCTCACATATAAAAGCAAGTTACCTATCTCTAATGAGACATACCACAACATAGTGTCCAAACCCCTTGCATTTGCAGCACTGTGGACCATTACTTATGATCTTTGTTTTCTCTTTCTGTTCTCCTAGCATTGAGCCCCCTAGTTTGTCATGTGGTGATTGTTGTCATTGCACCGAAAAACTAGTCGTATGTCCTGACTTCATATCCATCGGCATGACTTTCTTCCCTGTTGCGTTTCCTAACTGCTTCTCAATTCGTAATGCTAGTTGGTAGGCTTCTTCCACAGTGATTAATCTTGCGATCAACATTTCTTTATATAGTTCACCACATAGTCCTTTACGATATCAGACCAATGTTTGTTGGTCAGTTTCTACAATTCTGCTACGGACGGTTAATTCATGGAACCGGTCTGTATACTGGTCCACTATTAAGGACCCATGTCTTAGTTGTAGCATTTCTTTAAACATCATCTGCTCATAATCAATGGGCAAGTACTTTTCCTTTAGTCATTCCTTCATTTCTTCCCAGTTTGAAATCGGTAGGCGTCGAGTACGCCGTAGTTGTTCTTCCACACTTTCCCACCAAGCTCGTGCATGCCCTTCTAATTTCATTCTAATGTACCAAACCTTTCAGTCTTCTGAGACAGTGAACCAATCAAAATAGTCTTCAATGGATGTTAACCAATCTTCAAAAGCATGTGGTTCCAGTTTGCCATAGAAATCAGGCACCTCCACCTTCATTCGTTTCGTGAGCTCATCAATGGGTTGATTCTCCAGTCCTCGCCTGTCACGGTTTCGTGGGAATTCATCCATGTGATGTTGTGCTGGATGGTGATGAGGTTCAAAATCTCTGCCATATTCAGTCTCCAGGTTTTCCCCATGAATCCTATGGCTTCCCTCCAGTGAATCCTCATGAAGTTGACCACGCCCCCTTCTATTAGGAGATCTTGCCCTTTCTCGAGCTTGTCGTTCATCCACAACATCCAGCTAAGGAAACGATCTAATACATAATTGAAACTAAATACTAATTTGACTAGGAAACTACCAGCTAACTAGGAAAGTAATAACTACAGCTAATGAGTTTTAATCGGGTTTCTTTGATTTCCCCACGTTTTCGTTATTTAGTAGGATTCATAAATTACGGGGTCTCTTCCCAAACCTCCTAATTTGCATCATAGAAACTCGAAGGAAAAAACAAAATGGTAATTGGCGAGGAAAATGCCCAAATACCTGAAGGATCGAACATACTGAAGGTCGTAGATATGGACCCGTAACTTAACATCTCAAACTAAACCTCCCTCAAACCAACTCTACAGCCTGCAACAAGACTGAAAACAACAACCCCCATCAACCTTTTAAACTTGCATCCATCTTAATTGATAGGTTATGAATCCTAGAGAGCATAATCATATACCTATTCAAATACCTTCACAGAAAAGCAGCTACACACATTTGTTAAAATACATTGTCTGTAAGAAGATACTTCCAACAACAGAAAAATCCCCCCGCCCTAAAATGAATGCCTTTTAGGATGACAAAAAAAAATACACTGGAAAATTTGGTTCTACCTGATTAAAATTCCATCCCCAATGTGACAATAGAGCATAATACAACCTGAAAAATTGGATAATATAGCAAATTTCTCATCTTCGTTCACTCTTATCAACCAAACAGGTTTAGTTTTTAGTGAAAAATCTTGTAGAATCAGAAACACAGAGTCAAACGAAAAAAGAAGCAAATTCTTCAACTTTATTTTCTAAACCTTCCTCCATTTCAAAATTCTTCATTTTCTTGGAATTCCCACTTAATTTTACCTCAAAATTGATTTCAAGGTAACGAAAAAAGGTAAAAAATTTCCTTGATGCTCCACTACAAAGCTGAAAATAGAGTGTCTTTAACCTTGTTGTAGAAAGGGTAAGCTTCGTACTGGTAAAGAACAATGTCCCGAGGTATCAATTTCTCCGTCAGCAATGCTTCCTTAGCGTGCACCTCTTGCATCAAAGAGGAATTTGTGACGGAGAAAAGCACAGTGCCAGCAACACTGCGCACGATGCAGGGGTTTGATATTCCAAAATGATAAGTTATTCCCTGAGAGAAACTCTGAGAATTTGAGGCTGCGAAAATAGCTCGGCTCCGGACGGTTAGTTGGTTTTAGAAAAATTTATTGTTCCAAATTAGTTACATTTTATTAATTAATTAATTAATTAATTTAAAAAAATATATATAAACAAATAAATAAAACTTATAATCTATAAAAAATGATAAGAATATTTCTATATAGAATTTTTTTCTTCTAATTATATATATTTTTTCTTTAAAATAAACTCATGACATAACTAATATAATATTGTTAATTATTCTTTGAGCATCATAAAATTTCTCATTAATGAACTCTCGCTCTTTAGAGTTTTATGGGTGTTTTTATAAATGATTAGGGATTGAGCTTAAAAATTAAACATGTTTTTGGTGCTTAATATATGGATGAAGGGAAAAAAAAATTGGGTCAACTTAGTCCATATTAATATTAATTTATTTATACTACTAAGATAATAATAATAAAAAAAGGATGAAGAGTTATATCCTACAATAATTGTTAAAGGTTATAACTCTTCCTCTTATAAATATATATGTTAATAATAACAAACAATAACAAAAAAAGTAAGAGGATTAAATATATATAAAAAAACATATTTTGTGTCAAAAAACAAAAGTAATTGTTATATGCAAACTTGAAAAGTAATTGTCATGCATTATTTACAGTGGATATACTGCCTACCGGATATTTGCTTGGTTTTGATGCAATTCAAAAACAAGAGTCCACTAGATGTGTTGAAACACAATTGATTCTATATATAATCTATATTGCAAGATTTTTCGACAGAGATAAGTCTTGCCAAGTGGCGTACCTCTAGGATGGAAGACCAGGGTTCGATTTCCACAAATGTTATATTTTTGTTGAATAAAAACTAAACATTTAAATGTCGGATTTGTCGCGTGTGGGGTATCGCCTCAGCATAACAGCTCTTTACCACTAGGCTGTTGCTTGGTTTTTTGTACAATAAGAAACATATATTTTATATACCGGAGTTTGCGTACAGTTGATAAAATAAATAATTGAAACTGCTTCTGTCAAGAATCGAACTTGGTTGGCCAAGTGAAAAGTAAGAACCTTACACGCCTACCACTGGAATACTATGTATTTTCTACGTGTATGTACATTAATAATAAAATTGTCTATTAATGATCTAATTAATGATGTGCCATTAATTATTTATAATCTATATTAATGGCGTGCCATTAATTATTTGTGCGATTCTGTTCAAATGAATCATCTATTGATTGACATGCATGTATTGAGATTTTTTTTTAATTAATATAAATTTTTTGAGAGCTTGCGTGGAACTTAATTAATTTTACAGGTCCTAAAATTAATAACTATGTAAGCTTTTAGTGGACTTGAGGTTTGTGGGACTCGAACTGGTGATCTTTAGGAAACAAATTCAGAACCTGACCAGTTGAGATACATCCCTTGTAATTAGAAAATTATTTTTTTAATTATACTAGCTTGAGTTTTTTTTCTCTCCATTAAAGGGAAAAACTTTGTTACCACAACAATAATGTTGGACTAGAGCTAAGAATATTTGAGAGTGTGATTGCGGTTGCTTTTTAAAGTGCTTTTCATTCCAAAACACATTAAAATAATATATTTTTTTATTTTTTTAAAAGTATTTTTGACATCAGCACTTGATGATCAAAAAACATTAAAAACATATTAATTTTAAAAAAATAAAATAAATTTTTTTTTTTAAAAAAAATAAATTTTGATCACAGTGTCAAATACAGTCTTATCATGGGATCCAGAAGTCAGTAGTATAGCATGTGGGGGTGGTCGGTGTATAACAAGTATATATTTTTTGACCCACGGTGTTATTTGAGGTTAAAAAACTCTATTACTACAATAATTAATGTGAAGGTATAATGTCTTACTAGAGCTTTTATTGTGGGATTCAGAATTCCAATAGTATCCCTTAAAAGAGAAAGCATGCCAGGTGGCCGATGTACAACAAGGGTATTATCGGCATAAAAGACGAACGCACGCTATAAATACAGAGTACCCCATCGTCGTACTTCCCAATTACTGATAGCCAAAAGCGTTGGGAGGCATCGCCGTCTAAAAAACCCTAGACTCAAGTCCTCTAGCGCGAGTTGGTTCGATTTGATTCGGGTTTTTTCTGCTGGATTTCTAGCAAATCGAAGAAACAAAAGCGATTTTATTTATTTGTTAATACCCCTTTGATCTTGGGTGGGTAATTCTAGTTACAGATCCAGATCCATTAACCAATGTCTCGGTGCTTCCCTTACCCGCCTCCGGGCTACTACCGGATCGAGTCGATTAAGGTTTGTTGGGCAAGTTTGATTTTTGCGTCTAATGCTCGACTTGCTTTCGTTGCAAAACTGCACTTGTAATTGTGTTCTAAATGCTTGCTAGCCTTCTTCGGCCTCAAGACTTGACCTATAGACTTTAGGGTTTTATCACTTAATTCAACTAATTAAGTTAAGTAATTAATCCATGTCTAGATATTGCAATCTTGATTCTTCCGCAATCCTATTCTTGATTGGGTTTTTTTGCATGTGTCATTAGGGGTTTGAATATAAAGAATCGTAAGAAAATTGGTAGAAATATTACTCCTGGAAAGTCAATTTTTAGGATGTGGGATGAATTCAAGAAAGCAAAGCAAAACAATTTAGTATGGAGTCGAATCTTGAGGATGAAGCCCATGAATTGACAAGTGATTTAACCTCTTGCAATGAATTTTAACGTATAATGTCTTAGCTTCCTGTTTCTTGACATAAATTTGGCAAGTGTTCATTTTGTGGGAAGATTTTGTAATTCGTGAGTTGGGTAATTCATACTACTTTGATCCTGGCCATCTATTCTAAAATTGTTCTTATGGTACATAAAAGATCCAAAAGGAAAAGGAGCTTTCTGTAACAGAAAGCTATAGAGAGGCAAAGAAGGAGAAGAAAGGAAGGAGGCAGAGGAAAGAAAACAGTAACCAAACTGGTTATTACGGGGTTAAGTCTCAGCAAGAGGGGAAAGGAAGGCTTCCAAAGGAAAAAAGGGAAGAAGCTGAAAAGAGTGGTCTTACTGAAGAACACAATGAGCCCGTATGCCTTCAAAATGTTTGCTATTTGTCTGATGATGGCATTCGGAGCAACAAGAGGAGGAAACTGGACTCCTCAACAACTACTGATGACAAACCTCGTGAGTTTTGCTCATTTCTTCGTTGATTGGTATATTTAATTGGTCTTGTTATTTCTCGCCGGCTTGTTTAATTTTCAAGTTGTTGTTATCATCATCAATCAGGCAATGTCTTTCGCATTCGGCTGCCCTTGACAAGGCATAAAGAGCCAGATGTGTCTCTCAATAGTAAAGGGTTGTGCTCTACTTCGGGTGGGGCAGATTCTGTTTCTGGGCAGAGTGAAATTGTCCGTTTATCTGATCAAGAAACTGTCAACTCAAAGGCTGGGGAACTTGCATCTCCACCAGAAAATATACCTTGCAGTTCAGTTTCAGATAAGTTGGAGAGCTCTGTTTCCGAAACTTCTTGGTTCAGATTTCATGATCGCAAGACGTTGAAAGCTGACTCACAATACAAAGGTTTAGTTGAGGATTGGGTTCCACCACCTCTTCAGTTTGAGCTTAAAGATTCTGACGATGAAGAGTGGCTTTTTGGGACCTTAAAGCAAGAAAGGCATGGAAACAAGAGACTAAACGCACGCCATGATATCTCGTGTCGTGAAAGTTCTACTCTGTGGCCACGAGCACATTACTTGCCCGAGTCTGATGTTTACGCTTTACCGTATACAATTCCATTTTGATGTGAAGCATCCGTTAATGGAGCCAATTTTGAATTTGTAGTGCAGATTTTACTATTGACATGATAGACAGGTTTAGAGCAGCCAGCGTGTACAACTTGTAAATGAATGTAATTCTTTTTTGTTCTTTGTTATGTACAACAGGTTTAGAGCAGCCAAGTGGATGTTACCCGCTCAGAATGTAATTCTTTGTTATCCTGTCAGAAACATTCTGTCTTTGAACATTTTTTGATGCCCTGGATCTTTTTAATATTTTCGTTGATTGAATTATCCATTGATTAAATAAAGAAAACATTTTTCCTTCAATACCGAAAGATTGAATTTCAGTCACCGAGCATAGATCTGGGTTGATTATGCAATGTCACGGTGCTTCCAGTGCCTTTGGGCTGCCTGACCGAATCTTGAAGTTTTGAAAATTGACACTTCTTTTAGTCTTTGCCAAGTGATGTTCCTGTTCTAAATTTGTTATTTCGGCACACAAAAGCTCCAAAGGGAGAGTGTCGAAACGGAAAAGCGTAAAGGGAGAGAAGGACAGGAGAAAAAGCTGAAAAGAGCGATCTTACTGAGGAAGACAAGCAGCCTGTGTCTTCTCAGAGCCTTTGCTACTTGTCTGATGGTGGGAAATCTCATGGTGAGTTTGTGCAATTGATTGGAAGCGCGAGTCTTACCATTTCGTGCTGGCATTTTGTAATCTTTCAGCTGTTATGATGATCAATCAGGTACCATCATTCGTATACAGCTGGCATTGAGAAGGCATAGAGGGCCTGATGCGTCTGTTGATGGGGAAGGGGTAGGGTTGCTCTCTACTATGGGAAAGCGGATTCTTTCTCAGGAGCATCAAATTATTGAAACTTCTTCGGGGTCTAGAATGTATGATGATAAGAGGCGGAAAGCAGAATCACTTTACCAAGGTTTGATTGCGAATTTAAAGGAATTTTTTTTTCATTTTGAGCTAAACAATCCTGATTTTGGGACACAACAAAGCAAGAAGCATGGGTGCCAAAGATTGAAAGTTTGCCGTGATGTCTCATGTCATGCTGAATCTACGTCAAGGCTGCGTTCACAGTACCTGCCCGAGGCTGATGTTTAGGAAAACACTTAGAGCATGGCCAAGAACTTGTAAGACGTTCATGGTGCCCAGTGCTTTTTTTGTTAAGGTGTCCATGAATGACCCTCTGTTGGGCACTGTTAGTGTCAATGCGGGAATTGCGATAAAAGGGGCTAGAAGCTGAGTGAGCCACTGTAATGTTTTTGTATTTCTTCTACATCTAATGCAATTTCCTTTCTATTCTTTTTACAATCTTGTGTTCATTTTCAACCATTGTATAAAATTCTTTCTTTTGCAAATCTAACACATGCCCATATACGGTCAATCTTATGGACAGTTTAAAGCCATATAAATCTTCAAATATAATCAAACCATTGGATCATTCCCAGAACATGTGCTGTTCCAGTTAAACCAAAATTCGGTTCTGCTTAGCTCCTTTTGGAACCAGTTTGAATTCTGCTGCCACCCGTTGGTGACTATCATCCTCCCAAACCATTCTTAAGCCTCGATAAACACTCCCTTACTCACTTCACATGAATCTTCCAAATGTTTTTCACAAGTTCTTTTTAATATAGGCCATTAAGTTCCACAGTGCAAACTGAGATTGGTAGTGAATGGGAATGGGATCTTTCTCATTGAAAAAATAGAAGAAAGAATGAAAAAAATGCTGTATGCAACAAAAGTCTCTTATTTTGGTGCAAACTGAGATCGGTAGTGAAATCCATTACGGCGAACTCACTGTGTATTTCAGTCGTCAACAACCAACCCTCTACTTCACATCCTATATGCCACCTTTTGGTTGCATCGGAACCAAGCAAGAAGGGAATGCAGCAAAATGATCAACCCTGCGATTCTTTCAGGTAGTCTCTCAACATAGAGCGGCTCTTTCGTCCTGCCCTACTTGGCGTAGTGACATCAACTCTACTTAATGATGCAGTATCAACACTACTATGTGATGCATCATCATCATTTAATTGCAGAAATGAAGTCTCCAGCCCTGGTTTGCAGCCAAAATCCAGGAAAAGGTCATCAAGTTCCTCATCACTTGACTTTTTTAAATCATTAGCATAGCTGTTCACCCATTCTCCTTCGTCTTTTTCACCTCTTAATAGCTCAAGTATCTGGAGCAGGGATGATTGAAATGAAAGTCCTTGTTAGCTTGAACTCAAATGTTATCAAAGAGAATTGAACCAAGTTAAGCTTCTAATATTTAATTGGCATGGCCAAACAATCTTTAAATTCAAATTTTTCTTGTCCACTGTTAGTCAAAACAAATTCTAGAGAAGCCTGTAGCAAGGTCTTGGCAATTTAGCTCGAAGCGTTGGTGATGTTTATGGATTCTTAAACCAAAACCGCATGTGATTTACAGGTTATTTTAACTAGGAAGAGATCGCAATTGTAACAGTCCTATATCGCTGTTTAGTACCTGGCTAATTTTAGGACGTAATCTAGCTGTTTGTCTGACACAGAGTGTTGCTGCAAGAACCATTCTTTGCATTTGAACAACGTCAAAGTTTCCATTCGTCTTTGGATCCAGCAAAGCTTTTAGATTCCCACTCTCTAATAACGGTGTTGCCTGCATTAGGTTATTCATCAATTTTGTTAGGTCATCCATTGAAACAGTGGTTTTGGGGAACTAAGAAGCAAGAACATCACTAAGATCAGCAACCAGTGAAGAGAGAGTGGGAAAACTCTTACCCACTTAATCAGGCTCTCCTGTCCTTTCAGATCTTTGGAAATGATTGGTTTCTTTCCTGTTAACAATTCAAGGAGAACTATGCCAAAGGAGTACACATCAATTTTGTCACTGACCCTCCCATTCATGAAATATTCAGGAGCTATATAACCAAAAGTTCCAACAACATCACTATGTATTGCATATGCTGAATCAGCAGGTCCCCATATGGCAAGCCCAAAATCAGATAACTGCATAGATAGAATTAGAACAGCATCAAGATTACGGTGCTTGGAATAAATTTTGCCTTGAAAAGTTGTTTTGATGTGCAACAATTTGTTTGCAATAGTACCTGTGGCTGAAAATCTTTTGATAGGAGAATGTTCGAAGATTTAACATCTCTGTGAATAACAGGCCGAGAGCATTCGTTGTGAAGATGATTTAGAGCCTCGGCAATCGCAATAGCCACTTTGAACCTCACTTTCCATGGCAATACAGACTTCCTTCTCTTACCTGCATCACCATTGACACTCGAATAACTACACTTATTCCTGCATCATGTCTAAAGAAGCAACCTAGATGCTCAAAGATACTTGCCTTGTAGTCTCTCATCTAAGCTCCCCTGGGATAAGAAATCATAGACCAGAATTAAATGGTTATCCTCGACGCATATGCCAATTAGAGGTGTAATGTGCTTATGCTTTAACGAAGACATGATATCTATTTCCAAGGAGAAGTCACTCCATGCTTCCTTGTACTGTTTTAGAATCTTCACTGCCACTTGCTTACCTCCAGGGAGATATCCTTTATATACGTTGCTACACCCTCCCTCTCCGACGAAGTTCTCTGTTGTAGAAAACAAATTCATATCAACAAAACAATTTGTCAAATAAATGAATCTACAACTCCTTGCCTTATCTAGTTGTGCTATTAGAAAAGAGAATTGAACCTGAGGAGAATTGACGAGTTGCTCTCTTCAGCTCCTCATAACCAAACTGTTTGCAGCCAGACGTGCACACTTTAAAGAAACAGTCCATCTTCTTTGGCAGCTTCATTGGCGCTGCTAAGCAAGCCCCCATATTCTTATCCTTGTAACCACGCATCTTGTTTTCAACATAGCTCTCTACTTCTTTGGAAACAAAATCAATTTGAAATTTCGTAGTTGCTTCTTCAGATCGATCGGTTAGACTCGAAACCCATTGAACCACTGAAAATTTTTCAGCCTGAGATTCTTGAAAAGATTCTAAAGATGCAGAAGTTTTTACACGGAGAAGAGGCCAGCCAGGCCCTGATCGTGTGGAGTTTTTGGTAAGTACATAATCTGGATGTGAAGAAACTTCCGGCTTAAAGCCAAATCTCGCATCTTCTCCATTGCTGCTGCCATCTCTTGACCGATTTTCAGAGGTATGAAACAATTGGATAACAGTCCCTTCAATCTTGCATTCCTTGACAATAGAATAATCTGTTTTGAGATTAGAAGGAATCTTCATTTCATTTGAATTCCTTTCGACCAGTGACATATTCCCTACTTCCGAATTTCTCAACGTGTCCAGAGCTGAACGATTGGTTCTTGGAAGAAGAGGCCAACCAAGCTCTGACTCAGGCAGCGCTCTTCTGATTACAGAAATTGATCTAAAAGTAACTTTTGCCTTGTAACCATTGCTGTCTTTCAAGTAAGCACTGTCATCTCTTGATACCTCTTCAATTCTTCGAAATGTGCAAGATGTGATTTCATTAACATCAGGCACCCTTTCTTCTCTTAAACCGGCATGGTTTGTATCAAGACAAGGCTTAGGATTTAACTTGAAACCTGCAAAATATGATCGAAATCAGAGTCTCTTTTTTTACAACTTCTACTAAAAATTTTCCAGAATTAAATGTGATGAATTAATCAAACCTCCCATCAGTTTAATTAAATCCCCTTTGAGCATTATTTTCGCCTCTTGAGCAGCCCAGACAACGATAGTTGCAGGCAAGTGATTGGCAAAAAACTTATCCCATGAACGCCTGTTCCTGAAAGATATTTAAATACAAAATCAGAAAGAAACTCAAGAACTCAACCACTTTCTTTTGTAGAATTTCCATCTCAACTCACCCGGGAGAGTTTCCTGGGTTTAGTTCCACTGACAGAGCTGCACAACGCTTTACCGCTTTCTTCAAAACCTTCTGGATAGAGCATGAACTTGAAACAGGACTAACCCTTTTCACCAATCCCTTATAGCATCGTGAACAGTCTTTTGTGCCTAAGCTGTCTTGAAAATCATTATCTTGAGAAGAATACACGAGTAGCGAAGAAGAAAATCAGGAACAGTTCAAAGAGTTAAACCAGTTAGTATTCAAGATTGAAAAAACACATAGACTTTGCTTGTAATTAATACCTGAACTGGTGAGCACCTGATGCACAAATTTGGCACCTTCAGAGAGATCACAGTTGAGACACTCTGCACAAGAATTGCCTATCAGGTTTCCATAAAAAACCTGTTCCATTTTCTTCAAATCTTCTGCTAAAATTCCCTCAAGAACGCTTAATTCTCCTTTCATTGCGTTCAAGCCTCTCTGGTCCAACCTTAATCTCCAACCTCCGCTAGCATTCATTTTAAGCATGTTTCACATTTCTGCCATTTATGACCATCAGCAATAACACTAGTCCCATATACAGCCCGCCATTACTATTCGCCCCATAGATAGAATATTACATTCTTTTTTTATGAATTCAAACAACAACCAACAGAAAGATAACAATAAGGAAACAACAAGGTAAAAACCACAAACAATTCTAAAGAAACATCTTAGTCATTGATTATATGATTACGAACGCTAAAAAGTGTGACCATAAAGGTAGAGAAGCCCATATGATAAAATGGTTGAATCTTTAAAAACATGGACAAGTAGACACGGGACCTTTGCTTGATGTCGAAAATTTGACTATGTTCTTTGTTTTTATCAAAGCTTACCAAACATTCTTAAATTATATGGACATCAAGACAAAAGATTGCCCGTCACTAGAAGAAAGTTTAGCTTAGCTTCACCGAAATTAAAAGAGAAATAAAAGGTAAAGTCTGCACGTCTCATTCATTTTTTAATACAAGTCCAACAATCTTCAGTTTTTGACCAAAGTCTACCAAACAAGCAAACCAAAGTCTTTGTGTGTTTTGTCTATGAATATCCTCCTTTGACCTGGTCCCAGTTTGGATAATTTTCTTTTCTTTCTTTTTTTGGTTTTTTTTTTGGGATAATCTTATGATTGCATTTTATTTGTCAAAGGTTAAGAAGGTTAAGGATTAATTCCTTAGCTTTTAATTTCTTTTCAGTAAACTTGTTTTTTAAAGTGTTTTTGAAATATTTTTTTACTTAAAAAATATTAAATTAATATTTTAGGTGTTTTTTATATAATTTTAATGTGTTAATATAAAAAATATAAATATAAAAAATATTATTTCTAGAATTTTCAATTAAAAAATAATTTATAAAAACACACATTAACAACACACAAGTTAGAAAAACTTTAGAGATATAGGTAATTTTTTTAAAGGGTGGGGGGTTTCTTGTACCTTGAGCCTTTTACTGTTTTATTCACATCATCATTCTTCTGTGATTTTTTTATAAAAAAATAATGCTTGCACTGATCATTGAGCCACACTAATATTCATTATTTATTTTTTAAAATTATATTTATTTTAAATTTTAAAAAATCTATTGAAATTGCCATTATACCTAATTTATTATATACAAATCAAACGTCATTAACATTTCACTCTTCAAGTAGTTTCTTACAGCTTTAACATTTAAACCTCGAATACTTAATTTAATTTAACTCTAACAAGAAAAAAAATCTAAATTGAACACGTGAATAAAACAAGCGACGCGTCGCTATATCTTAGATATCAACCATGACACGTCGTTTATTTAGGTAAAACTCAATTTTGTAGATCACATGTTCCCCAGTATCAAACGACAGGGTCGTTATCCGAGGTCCTAAAGCAGAGCGACATGTCACCCGTTAGCCTTAGATGGGTTGTTTGATTTAATGAGAAAAATCTCACATTTTCCCTTCTCAATTTAATTTGTAGGAATTGTTTAATAACTTCAATGTACTTTTTTGTTTCTGCTAAGAATAGATGCGTTCGAAGATAATCATACCAACTTCTAAGTTTTCTCTAACTTTACATTCAGAGATAAACAACGAAGAAAACAATCAATATACAAATTAATTAGTTAATCATCATTTAAAATTACATTTAAACATTTACCGAATTTTAATAATAAAATTAAACTATCATTATGGAGTTTTTTAGAAAAATATTTTTATTTATTTATTATAATGTTTATTAGTTTTTTTTCTATTTAAAATGAATATTTCTCCTAGTTTATTTTTTCTACTCAATATTATTAATATTTTTCTAGTTTTCATTTTATTTTATATAGATGGTTATAATAGTTTCTTGGCAAGTGAAGATATGAATAAAAGTGAAGACATGAATCAATAAAAATTAAATATTTTTGTTGTCTTTCTATATTTATGTTTTTCTTAGAGTTTTGACATGTAACCCACTCATTTATTTTTTACTCTTGTCTACGTTAATTGATATCAGAGCTCACGATCTTTAATAGTTATTTTATTTTATTATGTGCTGCAGAACAACCATAACTAGAAAAGATTGTAGAATAAGATGTGCATGTATAAGATGTGCATGTATAGGAGATGATGAAGATATTTCCCTTTTAAAAAGATCATTAAAGATCTAATGTGTTGTTTATGTTTGTGTCAGTTGTTATCACTCAAAATATTAGTGGTGAGACCCATAATAAAACACCTGGACAAGAATGTTGTTTTAGGGGGTCAATGATGGGTTAACTTGCGAAAACAATGTTAAGGAATCATAACCAAATGATCCAAGTGGAGAATATTTTTTAATTACATACTAAATTTAATGAGTTCCTTCTAACTTGAGACACTGATGTAGGTACTTTTTAAGAAAAAATATATTTTCCTATTCTTCTATTTTTTATTTTTTATTCTTTATTATGACATTTTTTCTATTTTAATATAATATTTCTCCTAGTTTATTTTTTATTCAATATTATTAGAGTTTTTTAGTTTTTTTTTATATAAAAAATTGTAATAACTTTTGGGCAAGTGAAAATATAAATAAATAAAAATTAAATATTTTAATTGTCTTTCTATACTTATAATATTTTTTATTTTTAAAAATTTTAATTAGTAACAAATCTCTTTATTGTTCACTCTCATTTACATTAATATTCTATACATCATATATATGCTTAAAGTATATTGATTTTTTTAGCCATGTCACAATATGTGGGCGCCCGCCTTATGCCAATTACCAAGTGAAGTGAATTATTTCTCTTAGGTCATGTTTGTTTTCCGGAAAATAGTTTTCGGGAAATCATTTTCCAAACTTTCCTGTGTTTGTTTGCCATTAGAAAAAGTGATCAACGGAAAACACTTTCCGGTCAAAGAAAAATTTGACTTGGTTTCCAGGAAAGCATAGTTATTAAACCCGGTTTGGAAATTAACCCGGTCAAAGGGCCGGGTCCCGGGTTTTATGGGTCAACCCGGGTCAACCCATAAAACCCAGGTTATTTTGTGGAACCCGATGTTAATCTACCCTATTGTTTTATGCAGAGAGAGAAATGACTTCTAATCTCATCACCATCACCTCACAAACACAAAGTTCATCTACCCTCTCTGTTCCTTCACTTTCCCATGCTTTAAAACTTAAAAACATCACACAAATCCTCTCTTCCCCTGTAAATTCCCGTGGTTCATCTATCCTCTCTCTTTTACATCTTTCCCCTCACAAAGTTAAAGACTTGTTGACAGTAATAAAGCCTGTGGTGCTGGTACTGCTACAGTGCTACATGTTGCCTCTTTCTCTCAGTGTTAATAAAGCCTACTAGATGCTAAACATGGATTCCAGAAAGTGGAGCCGACTTAGGATCCAAATACGTTCAAATCAAGTTCCAATCTGGATAAAAGAAAGAAGAGGATGAGAATCACGGCGGAGAGCTACTACCACTGGGAAGAAAAAAGCTTTTAGTACATGATTCCCCGCTCTTAGTCATCGCTCTGTGAAGGAGTGGGTGAATAAACATCCGGCAAAGGCTCGTCGGTTTTGTTTTGGAAGACAATAATGCTTGTCTTTAAACAGACAAAAAAAAAGAGGTCGATCCACCACAAAGGGACGTATTCGACCCTGTTTTGAAGCAAAGCAAGGAAAGGTCTCAAGATCTCCAAACCCAGATCAACTTGCAAATTGCAATCATCTTAAGCAGATCCAACTTCAAAACGCCGGGTCTCGCCCGGGTTCGCCCGGGTCATGGGTCGACCCGCCGGGTTGACCGGGTTTTGCCGGGTTGTTGCACTGGCCGGTCTTTTAACAAACCCGAACCGGTCCAGCCACCGGGTTGACCGGGTCCCGGGTCAACCCGCCGGGCCGGTCCGGGTTTAATAACTGTGCAGGAAAGTGTTTTTCCTTTTGACTGTGTTTGTTTTCTGGAAAGTGGTTTCCGGGAAATCACTTTCCAAACTTTCATGTATTTGTTTGCCATTAGAAAAGTTGATTAACGGAAAACACTTTCCAGTCAAAGAAAAATTTGGCTTGGTTTCCAGGAAAGTGTTTTTCCTTTTGGCTGTGTTTGTTTTCTGGAAAGTGGTTTCCGGAAAATCACTTTCCAAACTTTCATGTATTTGTTTGCCATTAGAAAAGTTGGTCAACGAAAAACACTTTCCAGTCAAAGAAAAATTTGGCTTGGTTTTCAGGAAAGTGTTATCCTGAAAATTTGGGCGGAAAACACTTTCCGGAAGTTGTGAAAAATTTAGAAATGTCATTATTTGCTGATTATATTAAATTTGATCCTCAAACTTTTGATTGCTGTATATATTTTGTTTTGAATATTTATTTTTTAATTTCATCTCTTAAAATTTATTTTTTATATTAACTTTGATCCTTATTTTTATAATTGCTATTTGCTTTTTCCTTATTATTTTTTATTGAAATATTTTATCTATCAAATTTGGTCCTCATTCTTTTGATTGTTACTTATTTTATTTGAAATAATTTATGAAATGTTAATTATTATTATTTTAATTTCTTCATCTTTTAAATTTTTTATTTTTTATTTAATCTCTATTATTTTGATTATTATTTATTTTATCTGAGATAATTCATGAAATTATATTTTTTTTCAATTTCATTCCCATTCAACTTTTTAATTTGTAAGATTTGTTCCTCATTATTTTAATAAACTTGAAAAAAATAAAATATTAATAAGTTATTTTCCAGCTCATTTTCCATAACATAACCAAACACTGGAAAGTGTTTTCCAACTTATTTTTCATTACACTACCAAATATCGGAAAATACTTTCCCGAAATTCACTTTCCCAAAATTCACTTTCCCCGGAATTCATTTTCCAAAAAAAAACTAATTTTCAGTAAACAAACAAGGCCTTAATACCGTATGTGATTCTGAAAGAATATTACAGGCCAAACCCACATTTGTTTAAAGAGAAAAGTAGGCCTAAGCAATGAGGCTCATCCATAACCTAACCCATTATCCCCCAGCATCTTTTCCTTAAAATTACGCTCGCAGCCCTCCGAGCTCTATAAAAAAAAAAACACATTATTATTATTAACATTAATTCAACATATACAAAAAAGCCTTCACATTTTACTATAAGCAATGAACATTTCATTTTAATCCTCTAATTTTTTAAATATATATATTTTTTAATTTTAAACTTAGTTTTTTTTTAAAAAATTATCCCTCAATATTAAATTTATTAGATATTGGACTTTATAATCTATTTCAATTTACTTTCAATGAAGTTATCTCGGTTTCATAACCTGGATTACAAGTTTTGTATGTTAGCTATGTTAACTCGGGTATTTTTTGTTATTTTTTAAATTAAATATTTTTCTAAACTTCATCTTTCAACATTGAATTGATTGAGAATTATGTTTATTAAAAGATCTTGGCATTTCACTATAGAAATGAATAATGAAATGTCAAGATCTTTTTTCAGTTTGGTGTTCAATTATTTTATTTTTTTAAAAAAAATTATCCTTTAATATTATATTTATTAGGTGTTGGACATCATAATTTATTTTAATTTGACTTCTATAAAGTTATCTTTATCTCATGACCTGAGTCACGAGTTTTGCGAATTAGCCGTGTTGACTTGATATTTTTTAATTAATTTTTTTCTCAACTTCATCATTCAATATTGAGTTTGTTGGGAATTGAACTTCATGATTGTTTTATGATTTGCTTTATATGAGATCATCATGATCCGGAGTGCGAGTTTTATGGGTTAGCCAAGTTGGGTTAGTTTTTTTTTTAAGAAAAAAATTAAATATTTTTATTCAATTTTATTATTCAACATTGGGTTGATTCGAAACTAGACTTTATAATTTTTTTTTCTATGGAATTATCCATGATTCTTGATTCAAGTTTGATAGGTTAGCCCGAGTGAACTCAAATCATTTTTTTTAATCTTTTTATTTTCAAATTGATCCCTCGATATTAGGTTTAATTGAGAATTGAACTTCATAATTTTTGTGTATGATTTTTATGGGGTTATTATGATCTTATGACTTGGATCACGAGTTAGGTTGGTTAACTCGAGTAATTATTTTTGTTTGTTTTTTTAGATAAATTTTTTTAATTTTATCATTTAATATTATATTTATTGAGAATTAAACTTCATAATTTATTTTAATTTGTGTTCCATGGAGTTATCTTGAACTCATAACTTATGTTATGAGTTTGATCAGTTGACTTATATGTTTTTTGTTTTAATTTCATTACTCAATACTGAGTTGATTGAGAGTTAAACTTTATAATTTATTTTGATTTGCTTTATATTAGGTCATTTTAACCCCATGATCTGGGTTTGATATATTAACCCAGATTGACTCAGGTTATTTTATTAGTTTAATTTTGTTTTTAATTTCATCATTCATTATGAATTAAATTTTATAATTTTATTTATTTATTTTTTAGAAAATTATAGAGTTTTATAATCTAAATAACAAATTTAATAATTTAAATTTATTCATGTTAATCTAATATGCTGTTCAATATTTATAAAAAATAGTTTAATATTTTATAATCAAACTATTATCGGTTGTCCGAAATTTTTTACATTATTTAATATTTTTATGCTAAAAAACAAAAGTGTAATCTAGTTATTATTTTAATTACATTCACACCCTACGGCATTTTCTTTCCGTTGGCATTTCTATTTGTGACTTGCCAGCCAGGCATCGTCACTGTATTGATTCCTTCAAACTCCAACTCACTGCAACTTCCTGATCCAAACAAGAACCGAAGAGAGGAAGAAACGGAGAAGACAATGATCTTAGCCGGAATAGAAGACGAAGACAAATGGCTAGCAGAAGGAATTGCCGGCATTCAACACAACGCCTTTTACATGCATCGCGCTCTGGTAATCAATTAAGCTTTGCAATCTCACTTAATTTCCAATCCGAAACCCTAATTCTGCTCTCAATTTCCAAATCTCAGGACTCGAACAATCTCCGAGACGCTCTCAAATGCTCAGCTCTAATGCTATCAGAGCTTCGAACTTCTAAACTCTCTCCTCACAAATACTTCGATCTCTGCACGTTTCTAACCCTAATCTCTGGACTTAATTTCTCTAATTCTTCGAAATGATTTGAATTAAAAATTTTATTTATTTATTTATTGTTAGATATGAGAGCGTTTGATGAATTGAGGAAACTAGAGATGTTTTTCAAAGATGAGAGTAGACATGGCGTTTCGATTGTTGATTTATACGAACTTGTGCAACATGCTGGAAATATATTGCCTAGACTGTAAGTTGCATATGTAATTTGTGCTGCTGCTTTTCTTTTCCTTTTTCCTGTTTGGTTGAAGTTGGCATTGTTGAAATTTTTAACAGGTATCTACTGTGTACAGTAGGATCGGTGTATATCAAATCGAAGGAGGCTCCGGCTAAGGATGTGCTCAAGGATCTTGTAGAGATGTGTCGCGGTGTTCAACATCCGATTCGCGGATTGTTTTTGAGGAGTTATCTTGCTCAAGTTAGTAGAGATAAGTTACTGGACCTTGGGTCTAAGTATGAAGGGTAAGAGATGTTAGTTTTAGGAATTTAGTGGTAAAGCTTTGTTAGTTTCTTATTGTCATTGACATTAAAGTATTTGAGGAATGAGTGCATTGATAATTTCACATGATGATATTTAATTTGCTTTCAATTTGAATTTAGTGTTGTTTTTCTCTCTCCAGAGCTGAGGACACAGTAATGGATGCTGTAGAATTTGTGCTGCAAAATTTCACTGAGATGAATAAGCTTTGGGTCCGGATGCAGCATCAGGTTTGATGTATATCTGCTAACACCTGTTTTCCCATTTTTTTGTTTTTATATTTTTGAAATGCATAGCACCACAGTACTTGCATGCCATACTGGGTAAAATGGATCATGAGAGCATGATTTTTGGCCATGCAGGTGTTTTGGTGTTTGTGATCATTCATACTCTTTGGTGATCCTGAGTTGAGGCCTTCAATTGGGCTTTCTGGTCTGCAGGGGCCTGTTTGGGTTAAAGAGAAGCTGGAAAAGGAAAGAAGCGAGCTTCGTGATCTTGTAAGCATTTAGTCTTTATCTGTCACTGAACAAGCACTCTCCTTGAAACGAACTTATAAGCAATACACGCATCTCATTTTTTTTCCCCTCAGGTAGGGAAGAACCTCCATGTTCTTAGTCAGATAGAGGGCGTGGATCTTGAGATTTACAGAAACACCGTTCTTCCCAGAGTTTTAGAGCAGGTCTGATCCTGTCAGTTTCCATTTGTTGCTTCTTTTTCCATTAGTTTGAAATCTATAACATCTGTATCTGATGATATGTTGATTTTTCATGTAAATATGCTGTTACAGGTTGTCAACTGTAAAGATGAGCTTGCACAGTATTATTTAATGGACTGCATAATTCAAGTCTTTCCAGATGAGTACCACTTGCAGACCCTTGAGACATTGTTGGGGGCCTGCCCCCAGCTTCAGGTAGATTTTTTTCCAGTTCAAGGACTGTTTTGTTCACATAGATGACTAAACATTTCTGATCTTTGGCTGTGGCCATGGTACTTGTAGTTGCCTCAACTATTATATAAAGTACAAGCAAAATAAATTCCTTATAATGGACATTTTTAAAGTCTGGATAGCATTAGCTTTATTATTTAGTTATTCCCGAATTCAATACACTCCCACCTGAAAACCTCAACCACGGCTGGGGGCCCACATTGGTATCTATTTATTTAGTTTTAAGGATTATTAAGTTAATAACTCTATTTTTTTAAGAATACAGACGTTGTATTTGCCTTCTTGTTCCTCTTTTAGTTAAGACCTACACATTGACATATTTTCTCTGTGCGACATTGTCTGGTTCCAGCCAACAGTTGACGTTAAGACAGTGCTATCACGGTTAATGGAAAGATTATCCAATTATGCTGCTTCAAGTGCGGACGTGAGTTATCTTTATGACTCTGACCCTTGTAAGTCATGCTATTGCATTTTTATTAATGATGCCTTATCTTCCAGGTTTTACCCGAGTTCCTGCAAGTGGAGGCATTTGCTAAATTGAGCAGTGCTATTGGAAAGGTAAATTTCTCCCAAGTAAAAGTAGAAGATCAGTGTTTTGCTGGTGTTTGATACGATGCATGAGAGTGCTTTGAGAAATAGACTCATGGGTTGGTTTTCCCAAAATAGTTGCTATTCTGTCTGCTTCCATATATTTTTATCTTTAAGAGGTGTTTTGTTTACAGTGGAAGAGCATTCTGTTTCATGCAAGTTGGCTTGTAGGCTAGCCAGAAGGCTTACATCTTATAAAGGTGTTAGACTAAAAACCAACACTAACTTAACATAGTGACAGAAGTGAGTGAATTTCATGACACCCCCTGAAGTTAACTGAAACACTTAAGTCTTTTCATATTTCGCTTTTAATTATGTGTTTATTTTTTATTAGTCTATAATCTTAATCCTTCATAAGTTGATCGGCAACCATTCCATGGCAGGTAATTGAAGCACATGTTGACATGCCTATTGTTGGAGCCGTTGCTTTGTATGTCTCTCTCCTCACATTTACACTCCATGTTCATCCTGAACGGCTTGATTATGTGAATCAAGTACTGGTACGCTTTCTTTTAATGAACGTGAATAATACTCTCATCTGAGCATCTAAGTTTTTCCCTGTTCTGCATGGTTTTTAACATGATATTGGCTGGTCAAATTGCCATACAACATTCAGGGCACCTTCTTTGGTCTTCTGTATCAATTAGATCACGAAGATGTTATTCCACAGAACAATTTTTTATATATTTTTAAATTATTTACAGGGGGCATGTGTTAAGAAGCTCTCTGGAAAGCCAAAACTTGAAGATATCAGAGCAAAAAAACAAATTGTTGCACTTCTGAGTGCTCCATTAGAAAAGTACAACGATATTGTCACTGCCTTGACACTGTCTAATTACCCTCATGTCATGGACTGCCTTGATTATGAAACAAACAAAGTCATGGCTATGGTTATTATTCAGAGCGCTATGAAAAATAACACTTGCATTTCCACAGCTGACAAGGTAAAGTATCCCTACATATTCAAATCTCATACATTATCCTTTGCAAATATGGTAATCTTTGCTGTTATTCTCTTTTTAGGTTGAGGTGTTGTTTGAACTAATAAAAGGGCTAATAAAGGATTTGGATGAGACTGCTACAGATGAGGTGCATGTTGAATGTTTTTTCAGTATGAATTTCACGTTATAAAGTTATGAACGATTAATATTTTATGGATAGCCTGCTTTCTAACACTCCCTTGATCTGCGATATAAATAGCTCGATGAGGAGGATTTCAAGGAAGAACAAAATTCTGTTGCTTGCCTCGTACATATGCTTTATAATGATGATTCAGAGGAAATGTTGAAGGTAAGTTGTTGGTTTAGAGGTATCCTGCAGGCTTATTATGATGTTAACTTTACTTTAATAGATTAATAAATTGTTATACAACCACCTATATTATCACTAAAATGAGGAAGTTAGATGAGCTTCTCTTGGACAAATGTCTTATAGTTATACAGTCTTATTAAAATTGAGAATCCAATTGACTGTGAGATTTAAATGTTTGGAGCCTTGAGGTTACAATGTTTAGGTCCTGTACTATCATAATCATACAATTTATCTTATTTAATTTTCTCAATAAAAAAAGTCTCTTTTCATTCAGATTATCTGTGCTGTGAGGAAGCATATAATGGCTGGAGGATCGCAACGATTACCTTTTACTGTCCCTCCTCTCATATTTTCTGCACTCAGGGTATGTTTCTTCTCATATCTCTGCAAGCTTGCCAGATTGTATGCCTGATTTTGATTTAAATGATTCAATTTAGCACAGAATGTGTGACATTGCATATTGCAATCTTTTGAATCAACCCTGCTATGGTTAAGAAGCACTTGGCTATTCACATAGGACAAGCTTTTTGTAGGGAGAAAAATTGGTCTTAAGGATTCTAGATTTCTGAGACTTAAAGAGTAGTGTTCGGTTTAACTTTGTGATCTCTGATCTCATAGCACCACTACTTACTCTCTTGAACTGAATTTTTCTTTGGAATTCTGTGTGGTTCCTAGTTGGTGAGAAAGTTGCAAGATCAGGATGGAAATGTAGTGGGAGAAGAAGAGCCTGCAACGCCTAAGAAAGTTTTTCAGCTCCTGAACGAGGTAAATCTATATAAGCAATCTTTTATTGCTGTTGAGAGGTCCCATGGTTAATGTCTTTAAATGTTTGACTCCTAATTGCCCTATATAAATTGTTCTTTCACCAGTTGAGTTTTGCTACCTTTTACGGAGAATTTCCTTTCCAAAAGTGTACTCATATTCCATCTCTTTTTTCTCTTGCATTCTTATCAACCTATTGCTGCCTTGCTGGTCATGTGTTCCTTGTTCATATTCCTTTCTTTGATACAACTCATCTTCTTGATGCTTACAGTATGTTATCTGTTTTTATCAGACAATTGAGGCTCTTTCATCTGTTTCCTCACCTGAGCTGGCATTAAGGTTATACTTGCAATGTGCTGAGGTATACCGTGGCTAAACTTGGTACCGCAGAAAATTGACCTGGAAATGATTAAAGGAATAATTTTTTGTTCAATACAAAAAAAGAAAGAGAGAAAGAAAGAAAAAGAAAAGAAAAGAAAAGAAAAGAAAAGAACAGCTGTCAAATTCATGCACATGTTCTCTCCAAAAAAGCATGTTTTTTTTTACCGCCGCACAGAGAAAATATTTTGTTGCGAATGAACAGGATATTGAGGAATTGTCCATACATAAAATCATAATTCTTGATACGGGCCTTTTCCACATAAAAAGGGAATCTTTTGTTACAATAGAAGCAGAAATGATGTAGATTATTCAAGAATCGAAGTCGATTTGCTTTATAAAAAGAAGATATCAATGAACTTCTATGAAATGGTTTCACGGGATTCAGCACCCATACACTGGCATTTTAAACGAGGGGAAAAGGGCTTTTCTTTAATTTTTTCTGGTCTAAAAGGCTATAATGTCATCTTACTATATCACCTTTGCTTTTATCATATCTTATAAGGGAAATCTTTTCTGCTCACTCTTGCGTGCAAACTTATGCTTAATTATACATTTTTGACCTCTATTTTGTTGTTCTATGATAATAATCAGGCTGCCAATGACTGTGATCTTGAGCCAGTTGCTTATGAGTTTTTTACACAGGCATTCATATTATATGAGGAAGAAGTTGCGGTAACTCGTGAACCATTTCTTTTTGCCAGAGCCACTCAGACAGAGTGACTCTCTGTGCATGTTCTTGAAATAAAGATTGTTGTGGGTCACATTTACTCAATTTAATTTTTTTTTATATTTACATCCATATATTGCTTTCAGGACTCCAAGGCTCAGGTGACTGCATTACATCTAATAATTGGGGCTCTCCAGAGGATGAATGTATTTGGTGTTGAGAACAGGGATACTCTGACACACAAGGCCACGGGAGTAATAGTTCTTATGTATTCTGTTATTACAGTGTCATGTCCTTGCAGTTTTTTTCCGAAACCTTTACTGTCTCCTCATTTCTCTATCTTCTTCCCTTTGTCAGCATTCTGCAAAGCTTTTGAAGAAACCTGATCAGTGCAGAGCAGTCTACGCATGCTCACATCTATTTTGGGTTGATGATCAGGATGGCATCAAGGATGGGGAAAGGTGCTGTACCTTTTTGCTTAAAACCATTGTATTCTACTTGAATAACTGTACAGTTCTATCCATGAACCAATCACTCCTCTGCAAGAACTTGTCCTCGTGATAGGTGTTCCTACTTTTGAACCTGCATTATTGCTATTATTCAATGTTGTCTCCTGGCCAATAGACTTGTATTTCATTTTGTGACAAGTTTTAGCTACTTATATATGTGAAGAACACTTGAGCGGATGACTCCAGATGCCTTCTCTAATTTCAGGGTCCTGCTTTGCCTCAAGCGTGCCTTGAGGATTGCAAATGCAGCTCAGCAGATTGCCAATGCAACAAGGGGTTGCAGTGGACCGGTCACACTGTTCGTTGAGATATTAAACAAGTGAGTAGCTTGGATCTGTAATTTTAATCTTATTATTCATATGTCACATATCATCTGGCATTGTATGATAATTACGGGGGCACATGCTTCAGGTACCTGTACTTTTTTGAGAAAGGAAACCCGCAGATTACTAGTGCTGCAATACAAGGACTGATCGAATTAATTACTAATGAAATGCAAAGTGACTCCACCACGCCAGATCCAGCATCAGATGCCTTCTTTGCCAGCACAATTCGGTACATTCAGTTCCAGAAACAAAAGGGTGGTGTTATGGGTGAGAAATTTGGGCCTATCAAGGTGTAAGTAAGATGCCTGAAAGATTGGAATCGAGTCAAACTGATTTGTTTGGGTTTCAACAGCAGGTATCGTCCTGGAGTGGTGGTTTGTAAAATTTTCTAATCCAGCATTTGATTTTGTTTTCTTCTTGAACTTTTTTCCCCGAAGTTCAGTAATTATAATTTGTGCATTATTCTCGGTGGGAATGTTTCAAATAATTATTGGTCAAAGCATTGTGGTGGTATACAAGGTCCTGTCTTTCTCAGGGTTCGAATTATCTGTACATCTATCATTCATGCACTATTTATTTGATTATGCATTGAAAGGTCAAGGGAGGATAAAAAGTATTTTCTATTGTGACTCTTAAATAGTGCCTGTTCTTTTTATATCAGATGCCACAAGTACATATCATCCAAAATAGTTTATAGGGTCCCTGCCTTCTGAGAGACATTCAACTTGCACTTTGAAGTTTTTTTCTCAAGTCATTATACGAATGGCTACTACTATTCATTGTTATAAAACCACCACCCTTGGGCTAGTGAACCCAAGGTGTTCTTTCATGATTTTTTTTGGAAAAAAAAGTTTGACACATCGTTTCAGATTTTTTTTTTCAGTTTGCAGGATCAATTAAAGTTTGATTATAAAACCCAGGTCGTCGTGGATCGGTAACTTCCAGGTAGGGCTACTCTTATCCTTGTAAAAGAATGCCGCTTTATATTCTTTTATTACACTGGAGTAAAATGTTCATCCTATTCCTTGGATGACATGTTAGCCCGCTAACATATATGATTTTTTAAAATATATGTCAAAATAATACCTTTTTTTAAAAAAAAAAAACTTTCAAAAACACCAAATGAAGCCTTCAAAGGAATGAACTTAATGAAATAATAACACTAACCAGCATTGTGCTATAATGACACTAGCGACACAACGAGGCATAATCATTACCATGGTCAATTATCATGACCGGTCCAGTGCTGAAGATGGCCATTTCCAGAAAAAAAAAAATTAAAAAAAATACAGAACAACTCATACCACCATTTAGGTTAACACGAAATCCAAAAAAGAGAATTACATTAGTTGAAACCGGATGCAAAATAACCATCACTGTCGTTACAATCTGCTGCGGATAAGATACGAAGTGGGCCAGAAATTCTGCAAGCCTCGGATAGGAGGCCAGCCCGCGCCAGGAGACAGTACTTCCACAGTAGGACCAGCCCATCAAAGTTAAAACGAGAGTCAAGTTTAGATACGACAAGCCAAACAAAAAAAAAAAAATGAGCGTGTTTGACGAGGAATGCAGTTCAATTCCAGACCGTGAGACTGAGGAAAACAAGAAACAATCAATCTGGTGTTTTCATGGACTTCCCTAGAATGTCAGTCAAGACTATACAATACACCCTGCTTCCTTGCTGGGGGAAAGGAATAGAGAAAGGTGTGACACTGCAGTGAGTGGCAGGCAAGGCCATCTTCTATTTCTGTCAAACCTAATCATGCCTTCGTCAATTACAATATGGAGCAAGCCTTCTGCCCCCTTTTCTTCTTCTTTTGCTTTGGAGGCTGGAGCACCACCTTGATGGCTGCGTCAAAAACCGCCTTCACATTCTGAAATTACAACAGAAATCCTATCAATGGCAATGGGCATAGACAAAGTGCACATAGAGAGCAAAATGAAGAGGATGTGTGTACCTGCTGTGTTTTTGAACTGCATTCGATGTAGAAAGGAGCTCCAATAAGTTTTTTCAATTCCTCTCCCTTCAGCAAAAGCAAAGCCACGATGACAAATTAATGATAGGAACTTACACGAAGAAATTTTTGGTGTGTGGAGTGTTGGGGGAAAAGGCAGATGCTTGAGGATGGTCATTTTTTACCTGGGCAGTATTAATCGGCACTGCACCAGGATGGTCAACAAAGAACTGCTTATCTTCCCGGAGATCTACAAATGGAAAATGAACATAATTATAAAAAAAAATATGTTGGCTTTGAGAAACATTATTTTGAGACAAATTTTAGTCAATTAGAAATGGGGAGTGTTCCTCATTTTCAAAAATTGCGTACAGCATAATCAAGCACCAGTATAAAAAAATTAGGTCTTCGTGAAATTTTTCATGACAGATGCAAAGAAAGAACAGCTAATAACCCTAGTTGGCAAACTCAACTAATACCAAGTCATTTTCCATCTTAAATAAAAGATATGACATTTAAATGGATGCCAATAGACAGAAGAGAACGGAGCATTAAAACCTAAAATACATTGAGCTCCCGAAACAGTTGCTACAAGCAACATGCTAAAATTATTACAGCCAAACACTCTCAAAAGGCATTAAATAAGAAATCTCCCACAAGCACACACCAATCTGTGCAACAACAGGTAATACTGATCAGGAGCAACATGTCAAAATTTATTACACATACCAATATGAAAGCAGCAGTGTGAAAAGGAAAAGAAGTGATGTGTTGTGCAGTTATTAAAGCTACGATATGCCTGGCATAATTGATCAAGGGTAAGGGACAGTGATTAGTTCATTTATTTGACGCAGTAGTCCTATAACAGTAGCTTGGGAAAACAAATTTAGATATACCCCATCATGATTAAGAGGTGGTGATAGAGAAAGTCTTACCAAGTTTTGTTCCAACAAGAATAATTGGAACCCCGGGAGCATAATGCCTCAGTTCTGGAATCCACTGAAATGGAAAGCCAGTAAAGAGTTTATCAGCACAAAGAAATATAGAGATGTAATATCACAGGAATTTAATCAAAAGAGATATCCACGAACAAACCTTTTTGGCAACATTTTCATAGCTGGCCTTGCTAATTAAAGAGAACGCAAGAATAAAGACATCTGCCCCTCGATAACTCAAAGGTCTTAATCTATTGTAGTCCTCCTGACCTGTTCAATGAATTTCTTTAAACTAAACACAAGAAAGCACTCCAGCTCATAAAATGCATAACAAGATTGCGTAAAGACGAATTACCAGCTGTATCCCATAATCCTAAGTTGACAGTGTTTCCATCCACAACCACATTTGCACTGAAGTTGTCAAAAACAGTCGGTACATAGTCCTGTTATAGTAAAAAACTACATAATATCACATTAACAGCCAGAAAAGTATCCCCACGACTCTTTACCAGAAAGCACAAATCACACTGCACAGCATGCTCCATATAATTCCTAAAAATTCACTGATGACGCCAATGTACATTGAAATATGCCCAAATATTCTTCAAAATGCAGCAACGAATAATTCCCAAGCTAGAAAACCAAAACTAATAATTCGAGATTCCAGAGTCAAATGATTACACGCACAATCATTGCATTTATCATGACATGTATACAACAGGAACCCTAAATTTTCCAGTTCAAATCTAATTTCTACCCTAAATGATAAACAAAAAAAAAGAACACTAAAAAAATGCAAAAAAAAACAAAGAATATTCAGTAAAGTTGCTTGCTATTTAAATTATTTTCACAAATTAAAACAAGATAATTACAGACAATGCTTGAAATTAAATTCTAACGTCAAGCAAGATAAAACGATCTCCACAAAAACACAATGTGCAAAATTACGAAAGAGGACAGGGAGAGAGAGGGAGAGAGAGAGAGAGAGAGAGAGTACCGTAGGGAAAGTATTGCTGGTGTAGGAAATAAGCATACAAGTTTTGCCAACAGCACCGTCGCCGACAGTCACGCACTTAATGAACCTGGACGCGCTCATTTCAACCGTCCGATCTCTTCACTTACCACTACTTCTTCTTCTTCTTCAATGCCTCTGATTCCTCCTTTGCCTCTCTTTTCTCCGATCAGAACTTGAAGTCGATAACAGTGACCTTGACTCGTGATTGTTCGTTACAAGTTCAAGAATTGAAATGATCGGACGCTAAGACTCGAGACGGAACCCTCATTTGAAGAGTGTGGAAAGAAACGGGGACAAGGTAACCCTGATTTTTCAATGCGAGAACAGTGTGAGAAAAAAGAGGAAGCGAGCGGGGGAGAGAGAGGGGGAGGAGGAGAGGGAACAATATTTTGCGGTAGAGGCGTTTGTTTGGGATTGGCTGACCTAGACAACCATTTGCCAGCTAAGGTGTGTCTGTCTAACCACTCCTGATAGTCCCCCCACCCCCCCCGCAACGTTTTCTGATTTATTTATGTATTTGCCTTTTTTCTTCTTCTTACGGCCATTTATTTAAGAGTTACAGGAAACATTTTTGTGTGTGGAAATTGATTTTTTTTATTTTTTTATCTTATTTAGTGCGGTATTGCTTGAGAATAAAAGTACGTTTATAAGTAATTTTTGATAAAAATAAATTAAAATAATTTTAAGTTAAAAATATATATGGTAAAAATAGTTGAAATCAATATTTTTAATAAGATACGCAGTATAAGTTAAAAGTTAGAACTGACTTTTAACTTTTATTTAAATCAAAATATGATTTTAATTTTTAAATAATCTTTTTATTTAAGTAAGAATTTATTTTTAATAAAAAAATATTTATAACTCTTCAGCAAGTTAATGCCAGTGTAGTGGAATTCTTTCTTTCTTTCTTTTGGGTATTTGAATTCTGGATTTAAATTGAATTTGTATACCTGTGATGGACATTTCATTAATGGTGTAGATGGATTGGACAGAGCTGCGTCTGGAGGTGGACAGAGCTGTGAAGGCAGTAAATAGACGTAATTGTTGCATTCAAGGTGCTGATAATGGTAGATCGATCTCTCGGAGAAAACTACAAATTTAGTTCTATCTTTTATAAAAAGAAATGATTGATTGATTGATTGCCACAGAAGTTCGGAAGATTTGATGTCAGATTTGACTTGGCCAATCTTTAGGTTATGAGTTATGATTTTTGAATTGTTTCTTAAAAAATAATTTTTGAAACCTTTTGTTCTGGGCACTATCCGTAAATGTTGTTGAAATCATGATTTTAAAAAAATTAAATTTTTTTTATTTAAAATTAATTTTTTTTATAGTTTTGGGTTGTTTTAATATATATCAAAATAATTTTTAAAAAATAAATATTATTTTAATATATTTTTAAATAAAATACATTTTAACTGTAACGACTGTCGTATCCTCGAAAATGAATATAATGCGATGCCAGTAAAAGTCATCCCTGTACTTCTGTTTTTGTTCTCACTGCATTCGTCCAATATTTATTAGCTTTCATCGATTTCAAGATTTTTATCCTCTTTATTTTTGTTTTTAAAAATATTTTTTTAAAAAATTTAATTTATTTTTATTTTAATATATTTCTGAATGAAAAACAATAATAACCGCATTTTTAATATGTTATAAAATTAAAGAATCCATGTTTTTCATAATTTTTTTTGTTAAATTTATAAAAATATGTTAAATTATCCTTAGGGAATTCACAATGGCCGATCATGTGGAGTATTTCTTTTCATTATTGCCTTCATAAGTCAGGGGTCAAATGGACTATGCTTCTGCTATTTCTTGTTTCCGGATTTTCAACCAAGTAATATAAGGAAAAACACAGACAAAAAAAAGAGGAAATATAAAGCATGTAATGTGGCATGGAAAGTCCGTCAACGTGTCTGGCATTTTTCCTCCATAAAATGGATGTAGTGAAGGAATCTAAAATACGTGGCCAGGTCTAATCCAGCCCAGATAGTCTTATCTTTATGATCAATTAATAATCAGAGGTAGTGGCTGGAAGCAAAATAATGAACCGCCGGCCAAATTGTTGTATTTCCCCTCTCGACACGAGATGTTGTTGGGATTTTAGAGGTCATGGCATCATGTCAAGAATGTTTGGTAATCTCAGCTCTGATTTATATTTGAAAGAGAGAAATCCAGCTCCACTAATTGCTTAATTAAGTATATAATTAATCCATAATCTGCAAAAGCAGATGGGGAGATCAGCCTGTCAGCAAGATTAAAGAGCTTGTTAGTTTGTGGCCTACCGAGCACCAATCCCTCCAACAACTTCCTCGGCTGATATCCACTTGGTTCTAGCTTCTTGATTTATGTCCTTGAGAGGAATAAGAACTTGAGCCTGACAAAAGTTTTGAATGATTGGAGCTAGAATATGAGAAAGTATATGAGTAGGCCCGAGTCTAGACAAAATTTATCCTTCAAAAACCGAACTGGGTTAACCTAGCTTAAATTCTTGACTGCTCTTAGCCTAAGCTGTTAGGATCAGATTGATTTTTGCTCGGAAGCTTAACACAATATGTTAACGTGGTTTGTCTACTTGTCTAGCAACCAATATTATTAGGTACAGAGAAAGCTACGATTACACAACAATGAAGGAGGAGAAAACTCAACTCAACTCATTTCCTATCTCTCTCAACTCATCTTGCCACTATAAGCTGCTGCAGAGGCAGCTCTCTCTCTCCCTCTCTTTTCATTCTTCTCAATTGGCTCTACTTTGCTCACAAACATCCCCGTTTCTAGCCTCAATTCCAACACCAATAGCAAACAACTAGCCATGATTTCTTCCAAAAAATAAGCACAAAATCATCCCCTAATTTTGCAGCCATGAAATCTTCCAGCATATTTCAAGCCCATTTTTTTAGCCATACAAATATGGTTGTCATTTGTGTCCACATTCTCAACATAAGCTTCTATGCAAGGGAGTTCGAAAATGTAGATGGAAACCGGTGGCAAATGAAGCTTAAGCAAGTGTCAACTGGTTCCAAGAAAAAAAAATGATTGCAATAACAAGACTAATTTCTTCAGATTCAAGTGTCAAATTCTCTTATACATTCAGTAAGGTCAAGAAGAAACTTTCAGCTTGATAGATTCAGTTATAGATAGAAAAATATATGTTTCTAATCCATTTGTTTTTGGTCTAGAATCCTTATTGATAGGAAAATGACTTTTCTTGCTGTAAACTGACTAGTTGTTTATAAACACCAGAAGGTTTTCCAATAAGCTGGTTATGGCTTCCGATTTCGACCACCCTCCCATGTTGAATCACTGCAATGCTATCAGCGTCGCGAACAGTTGACAACCTGTGTGCTACCAGAACTGTTGTTCTGCCTTCCATGAGTTTATCTAAAGCCTCTTGGACCAACTTTTCAGATGCTGTATCCAAGGCACTTGTAGCTTCATCCAAAAGAAGAATAGAAGGGTCTTTAAGTATAGCTCTAGCAATTGCTATTCTCTGTTTCTGCCCCCCTGATAACTGCAGTCCTCTATCACCCACATGAGTATGGTATCCTTCATGCATTCTGCTGATGAATCCATGAGCATTGGCCGCTTTGGCTGCCTTCATCACTTCAATTTCTGAAGCATTTTTATTCCCATACTTGATGTTTTCGTAAATTGTTGTCGAAAACAATGCTGGCTCCTGTTGAACCAGTCCTATTTTCCGCCTTAATGATTTCAGGTTCAAGGTCTTAACATCATATCCATCAATAAGAACTGTTCCGGAAATGGGGTCGTAGAACCTCAGTATCAAGGCAATTACAGTACTTTTCCCTGATCCACTTTGGCCCACCACAGCAAGGCTTTTGCCAGCTGAAACTTTGAGATTTAAATCCTCGAAAATAATTGTATCAGGCCTTGCAGGATACTTGAAACTCACATGTCTGAGCTCTACGTCCCCTTTGATATCAGTTATCACCTTTGACGTGGGATCATCAGGGTCCATGGCTGTTTTCCTATGGAGAATACTGAAAACCGATTCTAGTGCTTGTGAACCCTTCATAATGTCTGGTGTGAGCGCTACCGTTTCTGCTATAGCATATGAAGTCATTACCAAAACCATGAAGGACTTCATGACATGATCGAAATCGGATTCGTTGTGTGAGATTACTACTGATGCATACCAAATACCAAGTGCATATGCACAAAAACAGAAAAACTGGGATGCACCATATCCAATGCCTGATATATGTCCCTGTAAAAGTACTTGTTTGTTTGGTTTGTTTAGTTCAGATGCAAACTGATGAGCAATTCGTTCTTCAGCACCAAATGAAGCTACGGTACGAATATTCGCAATTGCTTCACGTGCCACGGCATTTGCTCTAGTGTAAGAACGATAGTCTCCCCCAAATCCCTTGAGAAATAATTGCTGCAGATTTCACAAGTAGGGAAACATAAGTTGGAAAATGAGGATGATACTATAGTACGAAACATAAAACAGAACAAACCAATCTGAAAATTGTTATCACGGAGGCTTTAAGGACTTGCCTCAGTTATGGCAGCGCCAATAAGTAGAGGGAAGCAAGCAATGATAACAGCTGACACCCTCCAACTTAATGAAAAGCCGATAACAAATGCTGTTACAGTGAGTGATACATTCTGCACCATTGTTGAGAGACGGTCAGCAAGAGTACTTCGAACTAAGGTCGCATCGGCAGCTAAAGTTGATGTCAGTGAGCCAGTACTATTCTCATCTAAATCAAACCAGCCAATCTCATTGCAAAGGATAGCTGCATTTGAAACAAAAGAGAGTTTCAGATCTACAAAGCTACACAATCAAGGATTGAAAGTTGCCTTGATTTACAACTCGCCAATTCTGTTGATTGTGGACAGCATTCATTGCCTGGATTGTTCATCATACAAATGTTGAATTTTGCAGATGCTTGACATTGCATGACATTAAATAATTAAGTGGATAAGAAAAGAACCTGAGAACATTGATAGGCGAACACGAGTTATCAGACGCTCCCCCATTAGTGTATAAAAGTAGTGTTGAAGTATATAAATAGGAACAGTAACAACAGCCGCTCCAACAAAAATAAGAGCTACGAGATGAACCTCTTTTTTCATTTGAGAATTATCAGGAGAATAAAATGCAGTCAGCATATGTGTAATTCCAAGGGCAAACAGAGGTGCTTCCATGCCAGCCATCATTGCGCCAACTGACCCAAGCACTGCATAAGGCCATTCCGGTGCATTTAGTTTTACTAGTTCCCAAATGGATGGGGTGGGAGAAAAGTTAGCCGGGGACAAGTTTTCATCATTTGACTTCAGCTCTCTTGTTGTAACTTCCTGATTTTGACTGCTTGTAAGTTCTCGAAAGCTAGATTTTCCAGCTGTTCCAGAATGTATCGAGCTTGCATCTGTAACATGTTCTGATACTTGCAGACTCGCCATGCTTGCATATTCTCCTCCCTTGGATATCAATTCCAAGTGACTCCCACTTTCAACAACTAGGCCATTTTTCAAAACAATGATTGTATCAACATCTCGAATTGTAGATAACCGGTGTGCGACGACAATTGTAGTCCGATTTGCCATAATTTTCTCCAGGGCTTGTTGCACAATGAGTTCAGATTCTGCATCAAGAGCACTGGTGGCCTCATCTAAAAGTAATATCTTTGGATTCCTCAGCACTGCTCTTGCTATAGCCAGTCTTTGTTTTTGACCACCAGAAAGCTGTGTTCCTCCCTCTCCAACCTAAATCAAGAAACAATCAAACATATCTTGAGCAATGGATCAATGGATCTTTCCTCTTCCTTTTGCTTACCATGTCTTAAAAATTTCTTAACTTCATTATATATGAGATGTCTTTTCTTAAAGTAAAAGGACAGAGTTAATTTAAGGAGATGAAATGATGGACTTGGAGTCCTTCATTGCTATCGGTTTGCTATGTTTAGACATATGTTGTTATTTATATGACAAGAAATATTGGACAGGACGCACCTGGGTGTGATAACCATCAGGTAACTGTAGAACAAAAGAATGTACATTGGCAGCTTTAGCAGCTTCATAAATCTGATCCATGCTTGCATCTTCTTTACCAAACAGAATATTGCCAGCTATGGTTGTAGCAAACAATGCTGGTTCTTGACTGACCAATCCCATTTGTTCTCTTAACCATTTCAATTCGAGAGTTTTAAGATCATGCCCGTCCAGCAGAATTTTACCTAGAAAATGTGCGCATTATAAGATATGCATGTGTGCACTTACAGTTTCTATATAATTGACTCGCAGAAGTCATCTAATGAATTTACTATCTTAAATAGCCTTTGCTAAGCTAACATTAGGTACCTGAAGTAGGTTCATAGAAACGTTGAACCATGGATATAACAGTGCTTTTCCCTGAACCACTTGGACCTACAACTGCAAAGTTCTTCCCAGCGCTTATTGAGAAGCTCAAATTTTCGAAGACCATGTTGCTCCGTGAGGGATAAGAAAAACAGACCTCGCAGAATTCGATCTGCCCAGATACTTTTGGCATCACAATTCCATCTACTAAATTTTTAGAAGGGCTGGAATCTGTTTCAATCATGCTCATAATACTGGCGGCAGCAGCACGGCCTTTGGAAATAGCAGCAATATTTGGAGCAGCTTGGCCAAGAGCACTATAAAGACAAAGGGCCTGTGATTTATCAGGAAAAAGAAATGGATAGCCAGTAACAAAACCGCAGAATTAACAGCTATATCATTCAGAATGTGACTTACAATCCACTAAATATGACATTGAGTATCACTGTGAAAGCTTTTGCACCATTTGTGTCCCCACGCCTAACTAGTATGCTGGAATACCAGAGAAGCATTGACCAAGCACAAAATAGGAGTCCATATGTAGATCCAATACCAACTCCTTTTGCAACCCCACTTTTCTTCCCCAATTTAAGAGCTTTCTTAAGGGACTTGGAGTACTCTTCTAGTGCTTTCTCCTCTCCTACGAATGAGTATACTGTACGTATCTGCGAAATAGCCTGTCCATCAAAGAAGGGACTTGTATAAGCTCTTCCCCAACCTTCTAAGTTTCAGCATATGCAGTTAATTAAATTTGGAAGCAGCAACAAGAATTTTTTTTTTTTTAATCAATGAGGCAGGTTATTACCTCATCTGCAACCTTGCCAGCTTCAGCATAAGCGGCCTCACCCTTTTCTGACAAGGTAGACATAATTATAGTATAGGCTCCCCCGGCAACGGCCATCAACGGAACCACAGCCAAGGTGAGGAGCGTAAGTTGCCAAACTGACTTAAACCCAAAAACGAATCCAATGAAAAACTGAGAAAGATAACGAACTGCATGGCCTGTCTGCATCAAGGTAGATGAGATGTGTTTGAGGTAAGTACTCGAGTCAAAATAAAGATTCTGAGACAAGGCAGTAAATTTCCGATTACCTTGTCACCTATTGCATCTTGCACTAGTATGGCATCACTTGATATATGAAATAAAATGTTGGAATCTCTAGCTTCTATGTCGAAAAAGTTCATGTCCTTTCTTAAAACAGACTGAAGATACTTTAGACGCAAACGTGCTGTCTGCCTCTCACCAGTTTGCATCCAAGATGCAACACCTGAAACATTGATACAAACAAAAACGCTAATGCTCAACTATCAGAAGGAAAGATGAGCAGTTTACAGGAAGACAGATTTGGTTGTCATGTCAAGTTTGAAATAAAAAAAAAAGTACCAATCCATCCAGCTACAAAAACTCCAAGCCCCAAATACACCAGGTCCAAGGAATACTGCAATAAAACAAAAGCATTAGATGTTCCCAGTTAGCATACAAATACTTAAACAAGAATTCACAGGCTACAGAGGCTGGGAAGATCACACCATGTGACCAAACTAATTTTTCGTTTGTACATTTACTGCTTCTAAAACATATTATTGGAACTGCAAGTGGCAACTCTTCTATACGTTGGACAAGAAATTTCCAGATTCCATCAATAGTGTCGGGTCTAAACTCATAGTACTATAATCATCTCGACTGCCACAAAGATTGCCATCACCGATGACTCAAAAGACTGATACTATTAACTAAACAAGTAAATGACAAAAAAAGTACCTTGGACACCTGTGAAGACATTTGATGAGGATCAGAACGTACATGTCCGAGAGAATCAATCAGATGACCAAACAAAACAAAGAACAAAGGAAACACAGCACCATGAGCGCATGAACCGACGAGTCCTAAAAACATCAAGAAATGGTCAAATTTATCAGCAGCAGAAAATAGACCAAAAATTGAAACAGTAGGCTTTTTGCTTGAATTTGATGGCCGCTCCATCTTCGGAAGTGAATTCTGGTCCAAGACCTGATCGGAGGTAAGCTCTAATTCTTCCATTGTAGAATTAAGCTGAAGAAAGAAATGAGAGAATGTGACAGATCAGATCAAACTTGAAATAACGCCAAAGGGCATGCTTGTTTCATAAAGAGCTCGTGGAGGATGAGTAGCTAGCTTCTCTTGCCTATAAATGTAAAGGTTTAAATAGTTAGCAAGCCAACTACTCGGTTCCTGAACTTTCTTTTGCATGTGTAAATAAGGTGACGGTATGATTGTAAACTTGGGGTGCTAAAGGAGTATACGTTAGCTAGCATGCTTCTCAATCATCAAATCATTTTCCTTGCATTTAAGCCAGCAGTCCTCAAAACCGTATTTTTAGTTTTTCTTGACTCATTATAGAGTATGGAGTCTAATGAGAAATTACCTACAGACCTGACCTTCGAAGAGAAATTTGTGAAGACCCCATATGGTCCCAGTGCGGAAATCATTAATGAAGTGAGATGGATGGATATGGTCTTTGAGATGGAAAGATCCCTCTCTAGGGTATAGTAGTTCGTCTACTCTCGCACTCAAGTCACCAGAAATTGGCTCGACAGTACCTTATTGGCCCAAGCTACAATCTGTCCTCGGGTGGAAAGTCGAAAAAGAGAAAAGCGGACAGTTGGGTGTAGCTTTCATCTATAACTGTCAGGAATAAGAGCATGCAAAAGAACGAAACTAAACATTTACAGCTACATGATCGCCATAAAGCTGGAATGCTAGCTGGATGCTAGTGTTAATAAGGCATCAATAAAGGATTCCTGCAGAGGGGACGGACCTTCATTTGGCATTGCATTAAAATGGTAGAAGCTGTTTATAACAGCCGATTTACTGGATGAGCACATTCGATTCAAATAGATCAAGCAGTTAGCTACTGTTTTAGATTGCCTATTTTGACGAGTCTGCTCTTATGCAACTCTTTTAGCCTAATTAATTTCCTGGTGTATGTATGGTATTCCTTTCCACATGAGATACCCATCTGCAGACAGATGTTTCGGATGTGCCTAACTTGACGTTCACCTAAAGAACACCGAAACAACGCCGCCAATCAAACATCTTAAGCAAATTTGCTCTTCAGAAAGTTCCTTCAGCCATCGACAGAATTGCCATTTTCAGCGCATCAAATTATAATGTGAAATTCAATAACAATACAAAAGTGCTGTCCTATAATGCACGATCAAATAACATATGGCATCAACACTACCATCAATGGCAGCTATATTTTGTCAATCATGTAAGAATATATGTCCTTCAGTGTATCCAGAGTCCATCATGCGCGCACATTATTGGTTAGATATCCGATAAGTAAAAACACGGTCTAACCCGTATTTTCAAAATATTAATTTGTTTTACACTAAAAATTTATTTTTTTATATTTTTGAATCGTTTTAATGTTCTGATCTCAAAAATAATTTTTTTTAAAAAAAATATATTATTTTGATGTATTTCTAAACGAAAAGCACTTTGAACCGCAACCGCAACCATAATCCCAAACATGCCTAAGCAAAATTGATTTGAAACTATCCTGCATAAGAAGAGTCCCATTTTCTTTCCTTGGATATGATGTCAAATTTGACCATTTGATGTTACTATTTATGATGAAGTTGTGGAAAAACTTTGCAGAAAAAAAACTCTTCCCGGCAAGTTTTAGGCCTATGTTGTCCTGCAAAATAAGTTTCTCATCGAACAAGACATACTTTGATTTTTTAAGTAAATATTTGAGTTTGTTTCATCAAGTGACAAATATATAGAAAATTAAAAGGATTAAATATGTGTCTAATTACGTGCACATAAGATATTTGTCTGCTCTCTTTCTTGTTAAGTGTGCTTTTTGTATAGTGAAGAAATGTTAAGTGTAGTATTGTTCAGATCAATCATCTTCTTTTTTTTTTTCTGTAACCTTGAAAATATTTAAAAAAATACAAGTAAAATTATATTATTCATAAATAATAATAAATAGTAAACTGAGGTGAGCTAGCTTGGTTAGACCGAAGCTCAAGCTTGATTGAGCATTGGCCTAACCAACCTTTGTGGAGTTTAGTTGGCCTGAATAAAGGAAGTGAGAGAAAAGAAGGAGAGAAAGGGGAGGATAGCTCAGTTGGATTGTGGTCTAACCGAGCAAAAAAGTTTGGTTGGGCTATGGCCCAATAGAGCTTCAACATGCCTTTTTTTTTTTTTGTATTATCAATTTCTTATGCAACTCAATGAACCAGTGCTAAAATTTTGAAGTTTTTTTATATAGAAAACGCTAAAAGGTGTTGTATTATTACTATAGATAAACATTATTCATACACTCACAAGTTATTGTGATCTCACTGTTTATTTTTATTAATTTATTTTGGTCTTTAAAGTTTCATTTTCAGAAATTTAATCCTAATTGAAAGCCAATTGCTTTTGATTTTTTAAGTAAAGATGAAATTGAAAGAAGATGTACTGAAATGAAAAGGACTCCACAAATGGATGGCATTCCAGATTTTGGTGGAAAATACACTTAAACCCTCCATCTTTAAAAACAATACAATTTATACAATTTAAGTTCCTTTAAATTTTGAAAACTTAATTTTGGTATAAAAATCTATTTTATTTTTTCTTTTTTAGTCCCTGACTTGAGAAAGAAATGAGAGGTTGTTGGATTCTACTGATATGTGTTTAATTTTTAAAGAAATAATTCTAATTCAACTATATTTTTTTATGTTTTATATATTTGAAATTTATTCTTAAAAAATAATTATGTTTGGGTATTATTTCTAATAAGTGCAGTCTTGCGAGATTTTTTTTTCTTTTGATTTTATTCAATTAATTTTATGTGAATTTATCTCTAGTATTATCATTTGATTAAATAAATAAATAAATAAAATCATTAAATACGATCGGGTAAATGGTTTATGTTGCAAGATCAAACATCTTGATCTATATTCGTCTCTCAACTTTTCAAATTCATATTTAATTATTATTAATGACTTTTTTATTCATTAATATAAACGATTCTCGATTTATTTAATTAGATATATGAATAATATTTTTAATTTATATTTAATATTTTTTTCATGTAAAAAATCATGCCGAGAAACCAGTTCATTTTTTTTATGTTTTTAAATCATTTTTATGTCCTGATATCAAAAATTATTTTTTTAAAAAAATTATTTTGATACATTTCTGAATGAAAATCACTTTGAAAAACAACCGCAACCGCACTCCAAAAAAGACTCTAGGTGGTTAGACAAGCTTAGAGGGCGTTTGGTAGCGAGGTTACGTCTGCGTTTTTAACAAAACACAGATGCAACCCGTTTGGTAAAGAAAAAAAGCAATTTACTATTCATGGGACCCACGACATTTCAGCGTCCAAAACGCAGTAGAAAAAAAAGCAGACGAATGCTGCTTCTTGCGCCCTTCATGCTAATTAATTAGCATGAACAGTGTAGCATGGCTATATTGTTCCGGTCGGACCGGTTCCGGTTCAAAGCTCAAAAATGCATTGAACCAGGTCCGACTCAGTAAAATAAAAAATAAAAATTATTTTTTATTTTTTAATTGTGTTTTATTCAAAAAAAACTAGTGTTTAACATTATTCAATGACACTGCATAAATTAGACAGATCGCTTGATGATGTAACATTTATAGAATTTGATCGCAATTCCAATTTTATTCCTGGTTATATTTTACCTGATGTTGTTGCGTGCTTAAGAAACAAAAAAAACAGTAGTCCTTGTCGTATGTATTTCTTACGTGATGGAATTGTAAATAGTTTAATGGAACAATAAAAAATATTTTATATAAAGTATTATTTATTTCATGATGTAATAACAATAGTTAAATCTACAATATTTAAATTAAAAACCATCAATATTAATATATATTTTTTAAAATTATTTTATAACCTCAATTTCAAAAGCATTATTAGCCAAACACATTAAACTACTTTTTTTTCAACCTCAATTTCAACCACAGTGTTAACCAAACATATATTTTTTCAAACCAACCTCAACTAAAAGTATTTTTTATAAAATAATTTTTTTCAAACCACAACCATAACAGCAATCGCAATACTAAACACACCCTTAAGTGGGCAGACAAGCCTGCAGAAGGCCGGCCGTAAACTATGGACTCCATTTCCTTTTACAGCCAAAATGAACTGAACAGAATAGAGAATTCCCAAAACAGATTTAAGAAGCATTGAAGTTTCAACTACCAGTTTCTGAAGGTGTAATGACAATCATGACGGCAAAAAATAGTAAAATTCAAGTCCCCATCCATGATATCAATAGTTTTCTATGATTTCCCTGCTGCCAGAGGAGATCATTTCGCACCCCACTGCCCATACAACAAAACATATACGTATTAATGTCTTGAGTCAACTCATTTATACACTCGAGAAATCAGAACTGCACCATCGTTTATACATGCACAGGCTCGGATGACAGCAATGATCAGCAGGGAAGATAACTTCGGATTTGAACTCACTCGGCCCTGAAGCTGTCACGAATTCGGCTATAGGCCTTAAAAGCCCAATATAAAACCTAGACCAAATAATAGCCCAGTATGAGTGGACTTTTTACCGGATAATTATTTTTTTATTTTTAACATTAGTATATCAAAATTATTAAAAAATATTAAAAAAAATATCAATTTACTATTTTTTCAAGAAAAATAAATCCAAAAGCATAAACTACCACACTCTCAAACACTTGCTAAGTTAAAACCCATGTATCTTTTACCTCTAATTAAATGAAATTTGAGTCCTTTCATGTATTTTTATCACTAATTAAACAAGGAATTTGTGATGGTAAATTAGATATTGTATCTCAAATTGCTTGTAATTAATAATGGAAAGGTTGATTTCATCAATTTTAATTAGAGGGTTTTATTTGAGTGGATATATATGCAAAATAAAGGGACCAACATGATTATTAGATAAAAGTTTACGATCATGGATCCATAGTTATTCCAATTAATTTACTCGTAAAAATTCAGTAGCTTAATTGGCAATTTATAGGGATAATCGAAATCAAGAATCATGATCTCATAGCTTAATATATTCTTTCCAGGTATATTAAGTTTGAGTTTTTCCTTTATAATAATAATAAAAAAATATCATATCGTTGCCATAGTTGTATCCATCCGTGCATGTTTGATCTCTTGCAATGAAATTCAATCTTGATAATCCAATGCTTAACACGAGATTAATTAAATAAATAAATAAAAAGAGGTGGAAGGAAAGTTACCGTGCTTCAATTACTATAACATAACAGTATAATTATTATATTACCCATTGAATATTAAAACTTTTAACTACATATTAGATTGAAGTAAGGTATTTTTTTCACCATTACATAATTATTTTTATGAATTACATGGAGCTAGTTTAGTAATTTTATTTTTTAATAAACAGTAAAATTATTCATTTAACCCTGAAATTAAATAAGTTAATGCCTACTACTTAATAATATTTTTATATTTTTAATTATTTTAATACTGTAATTACTTTGATGTCTTTAAAGACAAAACTAATGAGTTCTCATTCAAGGGTTTTTTTATTGTTTTTCTTATTCAAGTTTTTTTATTAATATTCTTTTCATGATTTTATTATTTAAAATTAAATTTGTTAAGAATTAAGTTTTCTGATTAAATCTAAATCCAGGATTTGCAAGGTTTTAAAAATTAAACCATGTTTAGAAGTTTTGTTCAGATTTACTTGATTTTTTTCTTTTTTAAAACTTAATTTTAATAACAAGTTTCTTGTTTTTTTCATAGTAATTAAATTACCACTTGAATTGATGAATTGAGACTTAATTTTTGTTCAGCATAGCATTTGTTTTAAGTAAAAAAAAAAATTTGCTCAGTATATTTAGTCATAAACTATACTTTAAAGGAGGAATTGAGCAGCCAAAAGAAAAGAATTTTGGACTTCGAAATCTTTTTTCTTCTAGCTCTTTCACTGTAAAAAAGTACACGATATTATTGTTGTCATCCCACACGTGAATATTAAAAAGACAGGCACTCCTACATGTTTGTACTCTAATTCCCGTAAAATCCAATAATTTCATCATAATTGTTAAATTCGATCTTTTTATAAATTGAACTGGTAATTCATTAATTTACAATCTAATCCAAATTAATTTAAAAATTAATCTGATTAAACTCAATTAATTTTATTAAATTAACTTTAATTAAAAAAAAAACAATTTCTAAAATAATATCGTTTGATGAAATTAGCAAAACTGTAACTTGGCCATTATACCAGCCAAACCACCTTGATGAATACGATAATTATGATTTCAATCATATTGAAATATGATTCTATCTCTATTTTTTTTTAACAAGATTTCATAGATATAATACCTCTCTCTCTCTCTCTCTCTCTCTCTCTCTTCATGTTATTGGCCTACTTGAACAATAAAGAAAGTTGTTTTTAGCCTTCTCATTTCCTTTCAACTTGGCCATTCCCTTTCAGGAGACGGGATCAATAGATGAATCGAAACTCAAGAATGGTAATGATCAGAATGTTTCGAGCGACTGGATCTTGCGTACATGGAGAACACCAATATTGCAATGTGTGCCAAGTGACAGCCAGCAATGAATGGAATTGGGCGGTTATAACAAGGGGAAAAACGATAATCCAATCTCCTAATACTTCAATTCATTGTTTCTGACAAAAAAAAAAAAAAAACAAAGTTCCTTGTTTCTTAACATTAGATTTCTTGAAAAATACTATAGAAAAACAAAATACATGCACTTTCACATAGAAAAACAAAGGTACAGATCATGTAATAATATTGCTGATAAGACAAGAGGAGGATTACATAACCCTCTCTCTCTCTCTCTCTCTCTAGACATGAGGAAAAAAATAAAAATAAAAAGCTACCAAGCTTCTTTACGCTTGTAAACTGTTTGTGCACCCCAATTCAAAAACGCAGGTGGTGATCACAAACTTTTCTTGGATTGCTAGAACATGAAAAACCACAAGGACAACAACGAGAAAAGGCCACAACCAGCAAAGCACAATCTCTCGGCTTTGCTTTTTATCCACGGAAATTAAAGATTAACCTTCACTTTCACCAACTACACAGTTATAGCCAGAAAGGAAATAACTTCACTTCACCGGATACGTAAAAGTCGCCGGAGATTATCTGTAGCTCCAGCATCAACCCCGGAAGCTTCAGCGGTGCAACTACGCTTTGGTTTCATGGAAAACTTGGGCAAGGGCAAGCTGCTAGGGTGTGGAGATAGTGTAAACACAGAACCTGGAAACTTCGGATCACAATCTTTCGTAAAAACAGGATTAGTGATAACATCGTTACCTGATACTGTCACTGATGATGATAAAACCTTAGAAACATCTCTTGGCAAATCTTTTGGGTCAGGTCCTAATGGTACAGTAGATTCAATAATCAAAGATTCTTTCTTTGGCTTTTCCTTTTTGGTGTTGGGTTGTTTGGATTTCTTTGGGGTGAAAGATTGGTCTCTGGGTCTATTAGTCTTTCTTGTAGCAGTAGGTGGACAAGAAAAGCCCCGGCTTAGAGAAGGGAGAGAGTTGTGGCGGGGTTGAGAGGTTGGAAGAGGAAGGAGAGGTGGCTGGGCTTGCTTCTGATAATAATATTGTTGGTGTGGATTTAAAACTGAAAGAGAAGATGGAGGGTAGGAAAAGGAGAGGAGATTACGAGGAGGAGCAAAGAAGAGGCCTCCGTGGATGCTGTTGCTGTTATAGTTCACAGGAGGCAAGTTTTCCGTGGATCTTGAAATGAAACTGCGACTAGTATGATTGATCTTCTTCGTTGGATTTGTGTTTTTCATTTGCTTGTATGGAGAGATAGATTGATGATGATGATCTGCTGTTGATGGTGCAAAAATTGCCTCCATAGTTTCAAATTCTCTAGCTTTTTTAATGATCTAAAGATGATAAAAGATATCCACAAATTAAAACAAGAAAGCAACAAAGAGGGCAAATGGGCAATGATCTTTCAAATAACACGATCAATAGCCTGATGAAAACTCCTTTTTTATCTATTTAAAAAAAGGGGATCGAAATTGCTGCTGCTTTGCTCGAGAAATTTGCAAAAATTTTAGTAACAAAGAAGAAGAGATGAAATGATTCGGTAATTATAGAAAATTTACGAAGTTTAAAACAATAAATTAAAGAAGGATCAATATAATAACATGGGATTCTCTTCGAGATTTCCTAGAAATTCTCAAACAAGAAAGACCCTTGATAGATTAAGAGGGCTATAAATCGAAACACACTTTGTTCTCGTGAAGAGAATTGAAAAAAATATTAGTGTTTGGTATTCCTCAACGGATCCTGAAGAATCCCTTTGGAATTGGAGGAGATTGATATTTTCTAGTTTGCTAATTTCATGAACCTTCGTGTGGTGGTACGTCTTTTTATAGGACGCGACCCAGGAACGGCTATTTATTTTTTATTTTTTGGAACAATATCATATTAATCCTCTAACTATATATGATTTCTCAATTAATCCACTAACTATATATGATTTCTCAATTAATCCACTAACTACCATTTTTATTATTTGCAACCCCTAGTCTGAATACCTTTCCATAGTCAGATCATTCGTTAAAATAATGTATAGTTACTGTTAGAAAACGCACGAGGTGGTCACTTATTTTCTAATTAATCCTAATTTTTCCTATTCTTCGAAATGAAGATATGCACATTTCCCTCTCGATATATACAAACATTTGTGTAAAATCGGATACTTTTGCATGTAAGACCCTAGGAAACTAAGGTCATTGTTTGCATTATTCTACATCGGATCCAATTATTTTAGTGAAGAGGAGTTGATTGAAAAATAAAGTATATACGGGGACCCATTTGAAAACAATTGACAATATGAGGACTTAATCAATAAACTATATATGACTGGAGGACTTATAGGAGGTTTGTCTTTTTTATAATTTTGTAACATTTGTTTTTGTATTTTAATAAAAATGTCACGATTACTCCTAATTACCGACACTGTTGCGGTCGGTTACCTCCAAAGACCGAGAATACTGTAGGGCGGCAACCGCCGATGTATTGTGGACCGTCGATTATGATATTTTGAAATAGCCGCTGAGGAGATTGTGACCGTTGATTTCCTCCTCAGTTCCTCGAAATTTGTCTCGGGAATCATGGACCAGAAGAATCCTAACCTCACATAATTTAAGCGTGGTGGGGCCCACTTTAAATAATAACAATAATAAAAGAAAGGTACCGTATTATTGTTTGCTCGCTGTGACCTAATATGCAGGGAATAATCTCAGCAACACAAATGAAAGATTTTTTTTATGTTGAAGCACAGGAGCTGGAGCGGTCCTGTAATAATACAAAAACCTCGGCATTCATACGTTTATAGCACGAGCGGTTATCCAAATTTCGTTCAAAATGGTGTTGTCCAAAGAAAAATTAAAATCAAATCATTTTGAAAAAAAATAATAACAGGCCGCCTTGTTACGTTCATCCAGCCTGGCTTGATTAATTTTTACTCGATTCAATATAAAATCTGATTTAGAAAAGATTTAGATTTAAAAGGATATTTGATTTGAAGGCATGGTGGTTTTTTTTTTTTTTTTGTAAAATTCATATAAAAAATATTTTTTTTATCTTTATAAAATTATATTTATATTTAAAAAAATTATATTTTATAAAAAGAACCAACCAAATCTCCAAATCAGATACGCATTCGCACACCAAGAATTTGCAGAAGCCGAGATATGCTCAATAACACCAATAACCAAAGATAAATACTTTGGTTTGATTACACGTCGTTAGATGAGATCCGTCCTTGACTTGGAAATGTGTGATTTTCTAGTGCATGGTGGCCAGGTCTCATGCCTTTTATTAAAGGTGCTAATTTAATATGATACTGGATGATGCAGGAGATCACTTGGATTAATAAATATACTCTTTTGATTGTTTTTCTCCCCGTCATCAATCCTTGAATTAGCTTTATAGCAATACTGAAATTCATGCCATGTATAGACAAGATTGTCAATGAGCATGGAAGTTTTTCTTTTTTCATGAATGTTTGTCATTTGATTTTTTTTTTATGTTTTTAAAATAACACTCGGTCATGTTTTACATTTTATAATTAGTTTTGAATTCAATTGTATAATGCTTTTTAAGGTTAATGTCAATTTAAAAATATTGATGGAAAAAAGAAAATTAGCCTATTATGTAAGTCATATCCTAAGATGTTATTTTTTTATATCTATCACAACATACACACACACTAATATATTGGTCTGCGCTTCACAGCGGGTCAATAATAATTTTTTTTAAAATGTAAAAAAAATACTAAGAGTATTGAGAATATTTTAAATGTTTTGGGCCTGAAGGTCATGTCAGATCCAATTTTCTTGTGTCTGGCGACCAAAACATTTAAACTATCATTAAAGTATTCTTAACAAAAATTCTAATTAAGTTTTTATATAAAAAAAAATTAAACCACCCTTGAAGCATCCTATATAAATTTTTTTAACCTTTTCTATTTGTTATATAAAAAAAACATTTAAACTACACTTGAAATATCTTAAACAGAAATACTAATTAGTTTTTTTATATATTTTTTTTATTTTTTATAAAAAAAATATTTAAACTATTATTGAAGTATCCTAAACAGAAATTTCAATTAATTTTCTAAAAAAAATTATTTTCATTTTTTATAGGCTCAGGACCTTGGGTTTGGCGTGGTACCCAGACCCAAGAAGCTTGTGTTTGACATGCTTGCCAGATTCAAGGTGCTTGGGTGTGGCAATCCTTATATGATCCAAGCAAACAACAAATAATTAGATGATAATTATACACTTTAATTAGTTATCAGAAAAAAAACATAAACAACTAAAAAAACATCTTGTGAAAAGATAAGAGGAGAAGTTGAAAATAAAACTATTATTATAATTTACAATGAAATATTTCTTGATTTACCGTGATTTTCTATATCGTTTATTTTTGTTATATATATATATATATATATATATGAAGTTATTGTATATTTAAAAACTTGATTGGAAGAAGAGAAACTATTTTATATCAAGAGTTGCATTCCTCTAAAAAAATATATATATAATAAAAATTATAAATGAATAATACTTTCTTACGAGAGAGTGAATCACAGCTTACGATATATTTGAACACTTCCTCTTAAAATAATATATGTAGCATGGAGTATAATAATCAACAGTAACCACGCCGTGGACTAGTACTGTGATAGACTTTGTTTTATATTTAATAAGATGATATTTAGTTAGGGACACTTGGCGGTCAGATTTTCAAGGTCTTTGAAGTACGTATAAGTCTGGCGATTTGCTGGTATAGAAATTCTAAAGTATTGATAAAATAGACTTTTAGTGTATATAAATTTGACGGCTAATTACACATCATATTGGTAGGTTGAACAAAAAAAAAACAACGATAATGACTACTTAATTTATTTCTCTACGGGAATTGTGGACAATATTTGACAGTGTAATTATATTTATATTTTTAAGTATTTTTTACTTAAAAATATATTAAAATAATTTTTTTTATTTTTTAAAAATTATTTTTAATATCATCACATTAAAATGATTTAAAAATACTAAAATAATTTTAATTTTAAAAAAAACTTTGAAAATTAAAAAAACATGCGTTACCAAACGGCCTCCTTCCTTCAAATGCACCAAAAGCAGCTTGTTTGGAAGTCAAATTTGGACGGTAAAGAACATTTTGAGCTTTATATATATATATATATATATATATATATATATATATATATATATATATATATATATATATGGGTGATTTATTAAAAAATAATATAAATTATAAATTATATTTTAAAATATTTTAAATTGAAATGATTTTTTACGGTATCATAGTTTAGAAATAAATATTAAATGATTATGAATTTAAATCTTATTATTTTTATTTTAATTAATAAAAATTAAATATAAAATAATGACGAGTTTGTGTAAATTATTAAATTTTAAGTATAAAAAATTTTATTTAAAAAAATATATTAAAAAATAATATTTTATATCTAAAATTTTTAAATTAAGATAATTATTTAATACATAGGTACTTGAGTAATAGTTACAGAGAGCTTAACATCACGGGACAAATAGCTATTTCAAAAATGTATCCCTCAATCAGGCGTGAATTAATTGCCCGTGCCAGCTGTTTAATTACAGGCAAGTCTTTTCTTGGCTTCGCTTTTTTTTTTTTCTTGGAAGTTTAGATGGAAGTTTCTAATAATAAACAACAGGAAGTGGCTCCGTTTGTAAGTGTTTTTTTTTTAAATTATTTTTTATTTATTTTAAATTAATATATTTTTAGTATTTTTAGATCATTTTAATATGCTGATATCAAAAATAATTTTTAAAAAATAAAAAAAATATTATTTTGATATATTTCTGAGTGAAAAGTGTAATTATATTTTCAAACATGCTCAAATATTTGAAAGAATAAAATTGGACATAACTTTAAAGTGGAATAAAAAAGGTTTAGTGACCAGAGCGTAAATCAATAAAAATTTCAAGGATCAAGAATGGAAAAACTGGCTATAAATGTGGACAATGAAATATGAAGGCAGCTAAAAGTTATCAACGATAAACTCCCCATCTCTTTTGGAGTTTTTTTTCTTGTTAGCATAAAACGATAAAAAAAATAAATAAATTCATAAACCAAGAGTGGAAAAATCAACTGAACTTTATTACCCGCTAAAGCTAACATTTGGACCGGAGAATTTGAATGAAGTAACGACAATAATTTTCACAGAAGACGTCGATGGTGCAGAGGCGGCAGTGTCCAACAATGTCGATAATTATTACAACAATAATAAATCTTTAGGATATATACAGCAAACAAATTGCTGAGAAATTTAAAGTTGACCGTGAGCTGGTGGCAGCAACAACAGTGCATCCATTACGTACCATGCATCCATTATTTTCATCATATATACAGCAAACAAATTGTTATCCACCGGATTTTTTTATTTTTTTTATCGGAGTAGATCTGCATTCTCGGAGACCCACATCTTGTATACTTTCACTTTGAGTTTATTTAAAAGACTTCGGGATGAAAAAAAAATATAAAAATCTTAGGTTTTTCTTGTTCTCAACTTTCCCGTGTGGTCACCCTTTTAATTTTATTAGCATGTTTTGGAGTGTATTTATGGTTATTTTTTAAAGTATTTTTCACTTGAAAATATATTAAAATAATATATTTTTTAAAAAAATTATTTTTGACATTAACACATCAAAATGATCTGAAAACACCAAAAAAAACATTAATTTGAAATAAAAAAAAATCAAATTTTTTTAAAAATACTTTTAAAATATAAAAACAAACATGGCTCTATAAGATTGTTCTTTAAAGATGAAAAAAAAAAAACTTAGGTTTTTCTTGTTCTCAACTTGCCCGTGTGGTAACCCTTTCAATTTGACGTAAGGTTGTCCTTTAGAGAAAAACAAAAAATCTTCATTTCTTTTGCTTAGCATTTTCTTTCTCGAGGGTCACAAGATGACATTATACATTTACATAGAAGGCCAAAGCACGAATCAACGTGATCTCCTTTGCTTTCCTTATGCTAGAAAAAGCCAGCTTGTACTTCAATTTTTTTTAGGAAAAGTAGATGCTAAAAAAATCAATGCAATCATTAATATTTATGGAAAAAATCAAGTAACACATCAAGTAATAAAATTAAAATGTTCAACTAATTAAAGATTGTAATTTATTTTCATTACTTGATTATAAATAATTATAACAGTATATCTTATCAATAAATATATATTTTTTATTTTTTAATATGATATCAAAACAAAAAATCTTACAACAACCATTCCTATCGATCTTGTATGTCCAAAGCCATAAGGGCAAATACAGAATGGAGAAGAATGGTAGCTCCCCACGAATCTACCATTCTTTTATATTTTACTTTCTCCCCCAATAATCAATCTATATATATATATATAAACAAAGTAAATATGAATTTTTTAACCTATGTTCCACATCATACTAACTTTACAAGTTCATGATCACGTGGAGTGGCGTCCTAGCTACAACTTGCGGCACCGTCCATTTCATTAAAAGCCCGCGTTCTTTCATATAATAAGGTAAAGGAGTCGCTATCTTGAAGATAAAGAAGCCAGCTTATGGATTAACACGTAATCAAAGTTGGATTTACACGAGTTCTATAAAAATATTTATTTACATTTTATAATTGCAGGTGACTTTTTACTCTTTAATAACAATCATTAGTCTCTTAAGGTAAAATCAGATCGGGTTTTAATTATATTTTAGTAAAAAGAATGGTTTCTTTAAAGAATGGTTCGATGATAAAAGTCGGGACTGTTTTTTCTTTTTATTCTTTCTGCGATCCAATCCAAGTCATCATGTTCCCTCGAAAATTGCAATACTTCGTTCCTAAGCTAAAAAGAAATTTTCCATTTTCAGTTATGGCCATGTCAAGAAGAGTTTTTTTGGGATTTTAACATAATAATTTTTTTTTTGATAAAATAACACAGTTTAAAAAGGATAACTCTTTCTAATAGCAAAATTGCTATACAAGATTTAATAAAGAGAGACGAGGAAAAAAAAAAAACTTTAGAAGCTTATCGAAATTCCAATAACAATACCATATGTACTGTTGAAAAGATTTTGACAAGACGAATTCAATGATACTAAAAATAATCACTAATGATGATTGAAATTGGTCACATGAGTGACCCAAAGACAAGTGAGCTCCGACACTTTTGGATGACTCGTGTGTCCTACTTTGTTCACCTTTTGTGACCTTCTTTAGTGTCATTGAATTCATCTTGTCGAGATTTTTTTAATGGTATCAGCAGTATTCTCATCAAAGCTTTGGTATGTCTTTGATGTCATTTTATTTTTATTTTTTTCTCTCTCTCCTCGTTGTAATTTGTTAAGAGATAGGATAGAGAAAAAGTTAAAAAAATAACATGACTCTGGATGCAAACAAAAGCTCTAATGATCACATCGTATTATTAGAAAAATCTCAACAAGATGAATTTAATAACACAAAAAAATCATAAATAATGAACGGAAAAGGTTACATGAATAGTACAAAAATGATCTAGCTCACTTGCCCGGGGGACAATCACTTTATCAATATCGCACTCTCTCATTGCCATGCTTACTTTCTTAAATGGGCTGTTTCTTTTTCTTCATCCGGCTCAGTTGATCATGTTCTCTTTTTAACTATCTGCCCAGTATTCAGGGCCTTGAATGTTGCCCAATTACTCTGGGTGTACACATTCCAAGCTATTTCATGCGGGAAGATGATTAAGATATTAAACCTGGCTGGCCTCATGATAAGTTAGACATATTTTGGAGCTGATCCGAGAACGGTTGTAATCCGAGCTTTTTTCGTTGGATTAAATCTTGGACCGAATCTATAGAGGGATTTGATGGCACCTGGTTTGGTGGTATCATGATTTCTAAGTTGGATTTGATTCTCCTCTACCATGGCAAGTTGGCAACTTCGGTATTTCGGCGAGGTTAATCTTTTAAGAATCAATGATATGTCGAGCTTCTTTAGAGATTTTGTGTGCCTTGTTACATGGTCCAATTGGGTTTAGTCTTCAGACTTCAAATGGGATTTCCTTTGCCTACTTTGTCTGTTCTATTAGTGCAGATTGCGCAATCCTATCATATAAAAAGGTGAACGACATTTACAAGAAACGTAGCTGTGGATGGTACATGCTGACATATTTGTGCCCTCAGTTTTCATTACCATCTCTCGTTTATCATCACACACGTGGTTGCTTTCAAACTGAACGAGCTTTTACGTGACTTTCTCTATCAATATACACTAAGGGTCCTCTTTTGCCTCCAATTATACTACTACACATGACCGAAAGTGATTTTCATTTCAATGGCCACCACAGAAATCCCACCATCCTCCTTTATCAATGTCTAACCATTTTCTTTTTGGAAGTTTATACTGATTTAATGCTGCTTGACATTCTTCATGGCACCGGTAGTTCTCCTTTACAATTTGTTTTAAACAAAATTTTAAAAATGGTGCCAAGTTTATCTTGCTTGACCATATATACTCGTCGGTGGGTCACAACAAGCACATGCTTGACATGGAACTGGCAGGTAATCATCTTGCTGATGCTTTTAGTGGAAGGGCAGGGGTAAGAATGAACTGCTATGGTGGTAACCAAGCCTGGTAAAACGACGCCCCTTCGAATATTGAGCCTAGCCTGATCTCAGTCCTGCCATGTTCACCTTGATCAATTGCGCAAAACCATTTACTGTCATGCTACGTTTTCTAATCAGTCCACGCGCAATGTTTTCATAATTAATCAACCGATGCTGCTTTCAAAGGAAACAGTCGTGACAACAATCTGAAAGTAATCTAAGTCAATAGCAAAAACATAAAAATGATGTGACAACAAACTAAAGCAAGTAGTCTCCATAATTATCTCCAACATATGGTGAGATTGATATAGAGAGAGTACTATTTCGAGTCCCTCGCCCACCATCTTCCAAAGGAACCTTTTAATTTCTACTCAAGACAGGAAGCTAATAAAAAGTTGGCTTGTCCTGTGAGGAGCCGGATTGAATAGAACCCTGTGTTGCTTCTACGTCCCCTTTCGACAGCTCCACTTTGTGTGGTGAGGGGCAATGCTGTAGATGGAGTTAATTTTGTAATTTGAATGAAAATTGACATGATTTGTATTTTGATAGTGTTTTGGGATGAGATCATGGAGTGTTTTGATTTGCTAAAACACTAAACAAATTATTTGATTGTTTCTGGAATTATTGCAAGTTTAGGGGATAATCTACTCTGTAGGGAATTGAAAAAACAACCACAAAAGAGAGAGAGAGAGAGAGAGAGAGAGAGAGAGATAGGATTTCATGTATGGGGTGATAAATGAGTTAGCAATAGATATCTAAAGATGATTTACAAACAAAAAAAAACCCACATTAAAACTTCATAATCCGTCAAGTGATAAATGATAAACAATGAATTATAAAAATAATAAACAATAGTTTAATTAAGCGTAAAAAAAGACAACTAGCGCCTTGCACTATATATATATATATGAAACAGTTTCTACGATTTTATTTTATTTTATCTGTGTGATAAGTTTTATTTTCAATTTTGGAAATATTTATAGAAAAGTAATTCTGATTTACATTCTATAAAATCATAAACTATTAGCTATAATATCAACCTAATTATAGAAAACTATTTGCACTATTTAATTACACAAATATTTCAGCTATTTTCCTGACATAAATAGGAAATATTTATATAGAAACTATTGATTCTATGCTAATAAATTAGTTCTTTGAGGAAATGAGAATTAAAAAAATAGAATTTACTAGATATTTTAAATCAGTTGCTTTATATTTACTTAATCTATTCATATTTTTTCAATGATATTGATACTTTTAAACTATTTTTCATACATTAAGATTTAATGATTGTTATTATTGATTATTAGACAAAGACTTCTATGCTTAAATGCGTGCTTTTATATGAATTTTCTTTCTTTTGCATTATTTCTTTATATTCAAACCTAAATGCAACCTAGAGCTTCATAAGATATTAAAAACAAAATGCAATAATTCTATTCGAATATTATAACTCAATCCTTGTACTCCATCAAAATTAATTTATTAGTCTCTATGGTATAAAAAACAATTAAAGCCCATTGATTACTTCATGTTTACCAACCTCAATTTAGTAGTTTTTTAATTTCAAAATTACCTTTCCTTCATATGGACCATTTTCCTCATTTTACTAGATTCTCTTTTATTTAATATTTTCTAAAAAAAATAAACATAAAATCATGAACAAATTTAAAAACACAGTAAATATTAATCAAAATATACAATTTTATTAATTTATTTTATTAAACTTCAAGGACTAAGCTATGACTTACTCCTTGGAAGTATTAGGGAAAAAAACCCCTCGGAAGTCTCCCAAAACATTTAAAAGCCAAAAAAACTAATTAAAAAAAAATAAACCCGAAACAGAAAGACCCAAATCCCAATGATAATCAATTTCTTTTTCTGGCCCAGCTCCGCAATAATTGTCACAGAGGCCACAAAACCTGGCCCTACTCACTTCCCACCTGCTCTAAAACCCTAAAATAACCAGCCAATCAGAACCTCACAGCTCAGCCTTTAAGACGTTACTGACGGTACCTGAATAACACGCGGGTGAAACTCTCATTTTCAAACCGTTGTAAGAAAACAATAAGTCGTTAAACGTAAAAAGATTGGCCGCAGGAATAAATGCCACCTTTATTGCTCTTACCTGATAAGACCAACCTACAATTTAGGATCATACAGATCTTTATTTCCCACTTGTAAGGATATATTACTTGTTTCTTGAAACTCTGCTACATTTTCAACATTGGGTTGGGTTCCTTTTTTTGTTTTTGTTTTGGAGAGTGGAGAGATAGAATTTTTTTTACGAGATGGGAATTCTGAGTAGTATATTGGGATTCTGTGGATTTGGAATAGGAACATCAATTGGGATTGTAATTGGCTACTATATGTTCATCTATTTTCAGCCAACTGATGTTAAGGTTGGTGTTTTGCTGTCTCCCTTTTTGTTCTTTCAGTTGTGTTGCATTTTCTTGGTTTTGTTTGGTCTGAAATTCTTACCTTTTAAGATTCCATGTTTGGACATTTATGACTGTTTTTTGCTATTGATTAGTGGTTAAGACATGTAAATGACAGGGAAAAGAAATCATGGGACTGTTTTAAGCTTTAGCGATGTTGAAAACGCGGATCAGGCCATGCATGGTCAATTTTTTTTTTTTTTTTTGCAGTTTTATGGAACCAATTTGGAATTTACCTTATTGACTTTTTATGTACCTTCATGGTTCGTTTTGTAAACGTTTTGATTGAAAAGAGGACTGGTGCCAAATACCATGACAGGTTGGTCTTGTTTTATAGATTTTTGTCTATTTGGATTGACCGTTGATAGGTTGTGGTTTTGATTAGAGTAGGAGATGATCATGTTTGGGACTCCAAATACAAAATATTGCAGAATGTATTAAGTGTTAGTTGTTAGAGGGCGTGGAAATTTATAGATTTGCACATTCCAACATGTTTTCATATTGATTATACAAGGAAGATGGGTGAGAATTTCATCACTTCATCTGAGTTTATAAGTTTGGAAAATGTAGCAGGAAATGTTACTGTATTTTCATTAAAAAATTATTTTAATTTAAAACTTAAGTTATTTGATGAGATTTTAAAATATAATTTATATTATTTTTTAATATTTTTTTAAGTAAAAACTATTTAGACTTGAAGTTTACATAGATTCATACTACTTTATATTTAATTTTTATCAAATAAATATTTATATTATCCTCTAATTTTCTGTTATGTATTGCGACAATTAACATTTTCATGTTTTGAAATTCTTGCACAATTTATGCCTAATAAACTGTCAATTGCGGGAGGAAGAAAAAGGATATGTCATGCCTTCTGCCAAGGGGTTGTTATATTTATCATGTTTTTTGAGTGATTGGTTGTGAGTTCTGATTTCTCCAGGATCCTGTACTCCGTCCTTTGATTGAACAAGACTCAAAAACTTTGCTACGTTTGCTTCCAGAAATACCCCAGTGGGTGAAGAATCCAGATTATGATCGGGTACGCTATAGCCCGCAGTTGTCTTTTGCTTTTTAATTATGGTAGAGAAATGCCAGATTCCACAGCAATCTTCTTACAGATTTGAATAAACTTTCTTTTGTGAAGGTTGACTGGCTTAACAAATTGATTGAGAACATGTGGCCTTACATAAATACGGTACGGGTGCCTAAATAATTTTCGGTTTGTTATCCATGGCTTCATTTCTATTCGTGGGCATACTTTGCTTGATGCTTCAAGTTTTCTAGGCAATTTGCAAGACTGCAAGGAATATAGCAAAGCCCATTATTGCTGAGCAAATTCCAAAATACAAAATTGACTCTGTTGAATTTGAAACACTTACCTTGGGCTCCCTGCCACCAAATTTTCCAGGTTACGCTGCTCTCTCTGTCTCCACACGCTCTTAGGCTTCTGCATGCACCTTCTTTTTTTCCCTTTCTCTCTGTTTTTTTTTTTTTTTTTTTTTTGTCACAGTGATCTAAATAACTTCGTTGCTTAAAAAACTGTGGAAAGTTTTGACATATTTCTTCTACATATCTTTCAATTGTCAGGTTTTAAGAGGAGTTGTGCAGAACTCATTTCTGCATCTCCGACCTATTTTGGAAGGGTTGATTATCTGGGGAAAACAAACCCTGAACCAATAAAATTTGTTGACATTCAAGAACATGTTCAGATTTTTGCCCTCTTAATAATAACAGTAATCTTCTCGTTCTAAAGCCATTAAAATGATCGCAAATGACTGATTGATGAATATGGAAAATACATCGTCTTCAATCCAGTAAAACAAGCAAAATGGAATCATCTCCTTTGCTTGAACATCATGTTTTTGCCCCCCGGTAAAAGTATCATTCTATTGTATCTGATGCGTTAAGAAGGTGAGTCAGGTGACTCCTTCTTCTCACTAATGTGGCGCATATATACAATTTCATTTTGGGATTACATTGTTCTATTCCTTGCATTAATAGATCTCAAGGTTGTTTCGAGGGACACAGCTTGGTAAATTTCTGAAGATTGATGATTCTTGGTTCTACTATATTCCAGGAATGAAAGTTTATGTCACTGATGAGAAAGAGCTGATCATGGAACCAGTATTGAAGTGGGCTGGGAATCCAGATATAACTATTGCGGTTAAAGCATTTGGTCTGAAAGCCACAGTTCAGGTATTCTGATTTGCGACTGCTAATAAACAGAAAGACCGTTTTGTCAGTCAAAATGAAATAATTGAGTATGTTACAAAAATACTTGCACATGTTCACATCCCCACCCCCTTGTCACCTGGTTCTATGTACAAGTGAAACCATTGATCTCTTTGGACCATTTCAGGTGGTTGATTTGCAAGTATTTGCTGCTCCTCGTATCACCCTAAAGCCTTTGCTTCCAGTATTTCCTTGTTTTGCCAATATATATGTGTCTCTGCTAGAGAAGGTACGTGGTGATGGTTAAAATATATACCAACTGTTGTGCAAATAAAGGATATTTTACTTGGTACAAAGGAATCTGGAATCGTTATACATTCTTTCTGATTTTGCAGCCACATGTTGACTTTGGATTGAAATTGCTTGGAGCAGATGCTATGTCCATTCCCGGCCTGTACAAATTTGTCCAGGTATTGATATTTTTTGTTTTTGTTTTTTTAGATGGTTGGGTGGACTGGAGGGGGAGGTGGTTTCCTCTCGCTATTAAGTTTCAAGATATATTTTATTTTCATCATTGTCATTTCTAGAATGCTATTTCAACAAATAATATCTGCAACTGTTTACCATAACTTGAGTCCTCGTGCATGACAATGTCTATTTGTATATTTATTTGGAGGTTAATGCACGTATTCTAAGGACAAATATTTTCCTTAGAAAAGCATATATTGCAGCGCAAGGTTGCGATTCCAAGGAGCATCCAACTATTTTGAACCACCCCCGATCAAAGACAGTGGAATAATAAAATATAGAGAGTTTATTTTTTCGATCCCTCAATTTTTCTTCCTTTCTTTTCCTTTCCTTTTTTTCCTGTTCAGGAGCTTATCAAAGATCAGGTTGCAAATATGTATTTATGGCCAAAATGCCTGGTAGTACCAATCATGGATCCTTCAAAGTAAGTATTCGTCAACTCCTTAAGTCCATGTTATGATGCAATATGTTTGCTAGGACCTGCTAAGCTTTCCTAAAAATGTCAGAGCCATGAAGCGACCTGTTGGGATACTCACTGTGAAGGTTCTGAGGGCAATGAAGCTTAAAAAGAAAGATCTGTTAGGGGCATCAGACCCATATGTGAAATTAAAGCTTACCGAAGATAAGCATCATTCAAATAAAACAACTGTTAAACACAAAAACTTGAACCCTGAATGGAATGAGGAGTTCAATATCACTGTTAAAGACCCGGAATCTCAAGCCTTGGAGGTTCTTGTCTATGATTGGGAACAGGTGTGTATGTATCTCTGTGCATCTTCGTAGGATTAACCACACAGCACAAAGTGCATCGTTGCTTATGCTTAAGAAGTTATTTCCCACCATGATTTTGTCCTTCCGTTCCGAACATTCATGATTGCAAGGGATTTTATGTTTCATTTCGCATAGGTTGGCAAACATGACAAGATGGGTATGAATGTCATTCCACTGAAAGAGCTGACTCCTGATGAACCAAAAGTTCTTACTCTTGATCTGCTAAAAAATATGGACCCAAATGATGTTCAAAATGAGAAATCACGCGGACAGATTGTTGTTGAATTGGTATACAAACCTTTTAAGGAAGATGAGATACCAAAAGATATCGATGATCCAAATGCGGTGGCAAAAGCTCCTGAAGGTACACCTGCTGGTGGTGGTCTGTTTGTAGTTATTGTGCACGAAGCTCAAGATGTGGAAGGAAAACACCACACAAATCCTTACGCTCGATTACTTTTCAAAGGGGAGGAGAAAAGAACTAAGGTATGCCATAAGCGTCGTCACGATAACTCACACAAGCATAATTTAAGTTGTTTTTCACCTTTCAATGGCGAAGACTCAAATTCCGTTTGCATACTGTATTTTAGCCACATAGCCATCAAGTCGCTTCGTTTTTCAATCATGATATTAATACAATTTCACTACTTCAAAATTAATAATTTATATTTAAAATCGATACAGCAAGTGAAGAAAAGCAGAGATCCGAGATGGGAAGAAGAGTTTCAGTTCGTGCTGGAGGAAGCACCCACGAATGAAAGACTTCATGTGGAAGTTGTTAGCTCCTCCTCAAGGATGGGTCTATTGCATCCTAAGGTACAGAAATTGCATTTATTTAATTGCCTTGATACCATCACTGGTATGCCTGATCCAGCAATTTTGAGGCCAGTCTGCTGTTTCACATTTCGCCGATAGTGTCTGAGTTATGTTTCTTTGTTCTCGATATAATTTCCAATCAGGAAAACCTGGGTTATGTGGTGATAAACCTAGCAGATGTCGTAAACAACAAGAGAATCAACGAGAAGTACCATCTCATTGACTCCAAGAATGGCCGAATCCAAGTTGAGCTGCAATGGAGAACATCTTAAGGGGACACATATTTTGGCTATCGGTAGGTATTTGGTCTCAAGCATAAAACATTCCCTGCGCTTTTTGTTTATAGTGATTTTAGCACTACAGTTTAAGCATGTTCAGTACATCTAAGCTTGTTGAAACGTTTTTAAGCATGTTTAGTAAAAATCTGCAGCAATTTCTAGCAAGGTTCTTGTGTCTGACGAGCATGTTAGTACATCTAAGCTTGTTGAAACGCTTTTAAGCATGTTTAATAAAAATCTGCAGCAATTTCCAGCAAGGTTCTGTGTCTGACGAGAACTATTTTTTTTTCTTTGATAAACATGTATATTTTTCAAAATTAAAATGGTAAGTAGAACGTTACAGATAAGTACTTAAGCATGCAGTTGGTTACTTACTTATTTGTGTCAAGGGAACCTGCTAGCTTGTGAAAAAGAGAGATCCCTCCATGATAAGGACATCGTTGTCAAGCTGTCCATGGTCTCTGAGTTACACTTTCTTACCTCTCATCCCTTATTACGGCAAGCTTATTACTCAGTGATATGTTACAGCTTACGGCGAGCCAACTTTTCTTGCCTCGGTGGTTTAGATCATCATTGTAGCATGAGGAAAGAAAGGCAGTCGTTGCTAAACGTCACCTTCTAAATGAAACTCTCTAATTACAACCTCTCCTTAATCCTCCCATGCCACCCTGTACAAAGCACGATCATTGGAATAATAATAAAAAAAAAAAAGCGAATTAGACCCAAATTTGTTAGATTTGTTTTTTTAATGGGAGATTTAATAGATCTTCAGTTAAATACACGAGGATAGTTTTTTTTTTTTTTCAGTGTTTTGACATGTAATAACTTTTGTTTTTAGATATATTTTAAAAGTATAAAAATTATATTAGTTTTTTTTAATACTTTTCAATTGTTTTTATAGACTAATAAAAAAATTAAAAAATCATTATAATATATTTTCAAGTTAAAAATACAACACAAAAATACAACTTCATCAAGTTTAGCTAGCGGAAAATCTTAGAACAATTGTTCATTAATCGTTTAATATTTCTAAGTAATAATGTGTTTTTTTAATATATTGTAAATATCTAAAAACGTTATCATATAAAATAACAATTATTTAATATATTTAATCAATATAATTGATTTTTTACTTACAAATTTATTTTGTATTCTAATAAATACATTCAGAGATATATTAAGGGCATTTGTTAGCTTTTCCCTTGCGTAGTTATAGTTTAGAAAAACTGCAGTCATTAGGACTTAACCTTGTATCTCGATAAGAAGTAAATCCTAAAATGGATGAAGGGTCTAAAAGTTTACCGAGATCGAATTACGATACCGAGATCGAATTACGACATAGGCATCGAACTCAAGATGGTTTAGAAAATAACCGGAGGAAGAATGTTTATACGTTGATTGTGATGAACAACGTTCGGATAAAACTTATCGATGCCTTGAATGTGCATATAAATATCGTTGTTTGGTATTACAGTACATTTGTGTTTTAAGAATTTTTTGAAATTTTTTTTAACTCTATCTTATATTTTTATGTTTTTGAATTATTTTGATGGATGGATTTTAAGAATATTCTTTTAAAAAAATATTTTAAATAATTTTTAAATAAAAAACACATTAATAAAAACTTCTATCATATTTAAAGGAAACTTAAAATGTATCTAAAGCAGAGATTATGGATGTTCTGGAATACAATAGATAAAGACAATAAAAACGAAAGAGATAAGATAGAACTTGAGATAGACAAAATTGTATTTGATGGTGATGTATATAATATAATAATTATTTTTGTATCTTATTTGGTTGATGGTGGATGAAATATTATAAAATATAAAAAAAATCAATATTATCCTCAATATGTATTATTATTAAACTCACATATTTATAAAATAATAATTACATATTTTTTTTTGTTAGTTTATATTAAGTATTGAAATTAATAATAGTATAATATCTTTATTTATAAAACTCGGACCGGCCCAACAGGTTGCCTAGGACCTGGCTAACTCGAGGTCTGAACCAGTCTCGATTAAAGAAAAAAAATAAAGGATTAACTTGATCTTATCCGGTCAAAAAAGAGAAATGATTAACCTGATCAAGCGTATATGAGATTGTGAGGTTATTTTTCAAAATATTATTTTACATAGAAATGTTTTAAAATAATATTTTTTTAAAAAATAAAATTTATTTTTAATAACAACATATCAAAACATTAAAAAAAAACTTAAAAAATTAATTTGAAAAACAAATGATTTAAAAAAAACATGACAAACACAACAAAATGCTATATTTGGGTGATTGGGCCTCTCCTGGGCCGGCCCTTGACATGGATTCTTAACATGGGATTTGTTTTTTAGCTCCGCTAAAAATCCTCTTAGATGGATCTACCAAAACCCTCCCCATCCAATTCCTCCTTTCTGGGCGCCTCTTAGGTTTTCTTTATGGACCGATACGCAGTGAGTAGTGCTGGATCAGACAAACTTGTTTAAAAATAAAATAGTAATTATAATTTAAAATATTTTTTATTTTTAAAAAATTAATTTTAATATTCAAATAATATAAAAAAAATATTTTAAAAAAAGTGTTATTTTAATCCCATTCCAAAAAGCTGTCTGTGTAAAGAAAGAAAACCAAAGTCAAAACTAGCTTAAAGTAGATTAAAATTCCGATTTGTTATTATAATAACAATTATTTTTTAAAAATATTTTTATTTTAAAATATATTAAACCGTGGGTAGTTGAGCTGTAAGACTGTTATGATTTGGGCCACCGAAGAAAAAATCACAGAACCCAGAGGTGCTGACATCATGCTCCCAGTCGTTGATTTGATGGAAGGCTCGGAGAATCTATCACCGCAATAATTGCACGGTTGAAAAATTACAGAGCTGTGCATAGAAAAGTGGGCTTCTACTAATCTAATCTTTGATCTATCAATCTCCCCCTTTTCCAGAACTAGCTCTTGGCTTTTACTAAAACGGGTAAAAGTTACCATCATTACCTATCAGTAGCTTTCTTGTCAAAAATAAATAATACAATTTATTCATAAATTGAGTAATTGCATGGCATGTTATTATTCTTTTTAAGATTTCTTTTTTACTATAATACATTACAATAAACATTATTTAATATTTTCATAAACAATTATTTTTAAAAAATTAAAAATACAGATATAATATCAATATATTTATGATATGATTTTAAAATAATTATTTTATTATCAATTTAAAAACACGTAAAAATATATCATCGTTGTCTTTGTTATCTTATGTTTTTTATCCTAAAATAATAATTAAATAAATAACAATTCAAAATACATTCAAAATAAATAAATAAATAATATATACAATTTATTTATTACGAGGATTGTGCCATCTTGCAACATTTATAATAATCTTAACATCAATAATTCACTTTGTAGTCAGGTTAATTGTGTTTTCGTCATTTCTCTAATATTGTTGTTTGATTACTTGATTTCTTTTATTATTATTTTGATTATCTACATCAACCAAAAATACTAAAGGAGAGGGGTTTTGTCCTGTACCCTTCTCATGTAATACTATTTATTTAAATAATTTAAAATATATATATATATATATATTGTTGTTTTTTTTTCCTTTTCATTTTAATATTGCTATATTACATTTATTAGAAATTTAATTTTATAATTTATTTCAATTTATTTTTTATAAAATTATTTTAAACTCATTATTCAGACCATAGTCTAACAAGTTCACTAGATTAACTCAATTTTGTTTTTATTTTTTTTTAATTTTATATTTCAATATTGAGTTGACCGAGGATTAGATTTTGTTATTTGTTTTGATCTGCTTTTTATGAGGTTATCCTTATCTCATGATTCGGGTCACAAGTTTGGCGGGTCAATCTTGGTTGACTCGAGTTATTTTATGTATCTTTTTTTATTTATTTTTTTTAATTTCATCTTTCAATATTGAATTGATTAAGAATTGAGTTTCGTAACTTGTTTCAACTTATTTTTTATTAAGTTATAATGGTCTCATGACATGTGTTACAGGTTTGACAGGTTAACCCGAGTTGACCCACATCTTTCTTCTTTTCTTCCTGGGCAAACATAAAACCTCATTCATGGATGCTTGCCAGTCCAGGATGTTCACATTGTTGTCTTCTTCACGCAACTGCACAGTACATCTGGACCTTCACAATCTCATATGGGTTTTCCGTTTAGACACGGAGGAAGCCGACTCCATCATGGTAGATGAACCCGAAGAACCATAATTGTTCGATAATAAATTCGCTACGCCAACCCAATTTCTAATTGTGATTAAAAAAACAAGAGATAGGTCTTTGATTAAGCAATTAGAAACCCTAATTTATTTATAATGATAGCTTATACCTTACATTAGTTTTAAAGTTAAGTGTGTAGAATATATAAAAAAGTTAATAATCAAGTGATTTAAATAAATAAATAAATAATAGAGGAACTCAACCAATTAAACAACGATAAAATAAGGATAATGTATATATAACTGATCCCTTTATACTTTCTGATTTTAATTATAGATTTTTATAGTATAATGGAGATGTGTGAAATCCTATTATTTTTGGATAATTTGGTGCACAACTCTTTCTACTTTTTTTTAAGGAGAAAAAAAACTTGGACACGCGGCACTTAACTATACATGGATTAAAAAACAAGTTATTACGTGAACCCGCTTCAATATCTTGTTGACTTGTTTTAGTGTAGTGAATTTCATATTATCACTTTAAATGGTTGTTATTGTTTATCATTATAATATGATTAGTTAATTTTTTTTATTAAATCATCAATTTAACATTGTTATGATGAAATTTTCACCGTAATTATAGCTTTTAAATATTTAGTAATACTTTAAAACTAATATTATACTTCTATTTTAAAAAGCTATAATTTATAATTTTTTAAAATTCATAACTACAATTTTTCCATACCAACTCTAAGATGGTGCTTGGAAATGTGGTAATGGTTTTTTTAAAAAAATTTTTTGCTTGAAAATGTATCAAAAAAATATTATTTTTTTTAATATCAGAAATTCAAAATAATTTAAAAATATAAAAAAAATATTAATTTAAAAAAATATATATTTTTTTTAGAAAACACAAATGGTCTTGCTGGAAAACATTGTTCGTGAATTTCAATGTACATCGAGAAGACGTTACACAAGTTCCTGAAAGAACCTAGCCATCAAAAATTTTGTCTAGTCTGCTTTCCACTCTTAACACTTTTGGTATGGCTCTGTGCATGCCTCTTCGGTCTTTGACCCAATGGGGCTAGCTCCTAGCTGGAAAGCTTCCAACAAGAACCTGGTGGTGTCATTGAAAAACAATCATGAATTCACTGGTTAATACACATAATAGACGAGGCTGTGTCCAGGAATGTGTTTCGTGTTCACGTTAAATCACGCAGAGATTCTCTGGAATATGAACGCAATGAACTCCAAAGTACATGGAGACCGTGTCCCATGAGGCCCTCGAGCACTTAAAGCACGGCGGAGATGGATTCTCTTCTTTTTTTCTCTCGACAATGGTGAGCTCCAATCATCACATAGTTTTGCCATTGCATGTAAAAGCAAACATCTTTATTCTCCAAATCATCCACTTACATGGATTTCTCTAACTAGCTCGGAATCCCCCCCAATCCCTTCGCTAGGACATTATGAAGAGGTTCTCAACAGGTGCGTTAACATTTGGGAAACAAAGAATAGATGCTCGTCTTCGCCGAGCAACTTGTGTGGTTCTCGAATTATCAGAGTAATCTACTCAGGTAGTTTCAAGAATTTAATATACGGATAGTGATTGAAAGTGTAGTTGTTATTGTTTTTTAAAGTGTTTTATTTTTAAAAATATATTAAAAAACTATTTTTAACATTAAAATATTAAAATGATATGAAATATCAAAAATATTAATTTAAAAAAAAACAAAAAAATTTTAAAATTTTTAAGCACGGTATCCCTAGCTGATTTTCATACATTCATCTTATTCGAGTCTTGTAAAAATATCTTTATTTGAATATTCAGATGTATTTTTAAAAATTGTTTTTTTCTGTAATCTTCAATTAAATTTAAATCTCATGTACAAACAATTAAATTTATCTGAATACGTCATGTTGATTCAAGAAATGTATTTTTACAATCATTAAAAAAAATATTGAATATTGTTTTAAAACCATTAAAAAACTTAATATCAAATTAAAAATTCACGTGCTCTTGGAATCATAAAAAATAAACTTGATATCGAATTAATATATAAATATCTCAAACGCACTTTTAATAAAATCAATTAAAAAAATAGTTGTTTAATATTGTAATAATAATAATTTTTCAAAATAATTTTTGTTTAAAAATATATATTTTAATTTTTTAAAATTTATATTCCACATTAATACATTAAAATAATTTAAAAATATTAAAAAGTTAATTTTTTAAAAATATATATTTAAAACACGAGATGTCAATCCCAGATCCGAAATGATAACTTTGAAGGACTCCAAAGTCCAAATAGATGTGTTGCGTAAGAGGGTAATGAAATTTGTGTGAGGAAGTAGACATAATGAAAGGCCAGTACAGGGCATTCAATGTAGGGGCCCACCACTGGACGGTCAAGATTAGTGTAGGACGAGAAAGGAGCAAGAAGAGTGGACTTTTTAGCTCACATCCAAAGAGAGTCAGATTATAAAGGTGACTTACTGAGGAAAAGACACAGACAGCCTTTGCAATGGGCCCATCAAAATTTCCCAAAGCCCACTTCATCAGCAGCCCTCCTGAAAAGGACACAATCCACGTGGATACTTGTAGACCCAGGAGGCAGGAAAAACGAAAGGTTAGAAACTAGATTGTTTTTTACCTTTGAGAACGCATGCCGTTCAACACTAACGTTAGGACTTAGGTTCTTGGGTCGGCGTATAGTTCAGAAGAGTATAGTTACAATAACCAATCCACATTCCCTGGCTCAAGGGTTATCTAAGGGTTAGTCTATAACCAATAAATTAACTCAAGTTATGATTTAAGAAAAATGAAAATGAGATTGTTTTTTATATAAATAATCCGTTCAACATAAAATATAGGATTTTTTAAATTCCAAATCAATGACTTGATTCCACGTATCGCATAGAAATTTATATCTATGGCTAGTAATGTGTTTGGAAATGTATTGGTTGATGCTCTTATAAAAATATTTTTTAATTAAAAATATAATTATATTTTTATTTTTATTTTTTAATATTAAGATTATAAAAAATACTTAAAAATTATTAATTTAATATTTTTTTAATCAAAATATAATTTGAAAAACATATTAAACTACTTTATCCGTAGAGTGTAAGACATGAATGAAGAATGTATTTGTTTTTGCATTTAAAAAATGCTTTTGAGATTTTTGATTTCTTTGCTTTAAAATATTTTTTTTAAAAAAAATATTTTAATTCATTTCTAAATAAAAATAATTTTAAAAACAACTGCTATTACAATTACAAATACTACCCAGAACTCATTTATTTTTATATTTTAAAAATGTTTTTGAAAAAGTTGATTTTTTTTTCTTTGCATCAAATAATTTTTTTTTTCTTATGGATTATTTTGATATGATAATATAATAAATAATTTTTTTAAAATAAAAAAATAATATCTAAAAATATTTATAGGTAAAAAATAATTTAAAAGATGAGAAAACTTAACACGTTAACTGGCGTTGTTGACACGAGATAGAGGACACGACAGCATTATCGTGGGCCTGTTTTCCAAACCGCCACTTCACACCGTCAAACACAAACGTCAGGTTTAAAACGACAATCCCCAGCCCCATTACCCTGTTAATTTGTGTCAAGCCTTTTTCTCAGATTCCAATTCCCTCCATGGAAGAGCGAAGAAAATCTCAAAGTCTAATCCCTTTAATAAACGTACGTCCATTTGTAGACCTTGCACAAAAATCCACCAATGGAAGCTAAACTACTGTTACTGTGAAACCTACAACGTACAAAGTGGGACCCTAGCCATGGCTAGTCCAAGGCACAAAACCCCATGCAAGATGCAACGCAACCGCTACTCCTTTTGTGAACCCAGCTCTCTTGATTTTTATTAATTCAATTTCAGGCTTGATACTGCGAGTCAGTGCTCACAGTCCTGCAACCAAACTATACTTCTTATAGCCTGCCATACCCCGACGTGATTGAACAGAAAGAACCAAAGTACAAGTACACTAGCATAGTATTCACTTCTACGTTATCGTCTAACATTTTCTGCTCGAAGAGAAAAACTTGGGAAAAAATGGGAACTCTTCTGTGTTTTCTTCTTCCTTTTCTTGTACTACTGTTCACTGCTTGCAGTGGATACAGTGAACTTGAAGTCCTCTTGAAGCTGAAATCTTCCATGTACGGACATAATGGCACTGGCCTTGAAGATTGGGTGGCTTCTCCTACATCTCCTTCAGCTCATTGTTTCTTCTCTGGAGTCACGTGTGATGAGAGCTCACGTGTGGTGTCACTTAATTTGTCGTTCAGACATCTTCCTGGTTCAATTCCTCCAGAGATTGGGTTGTTGAACAAGCTTGTGAATCTTACTTTGGCCAATGATAATCTCACGGGGGAACTTCCTGCGGAGATAGCCATGCTTAAATCTCTCAGGATTTTGAACATTTCTGGCAATGCTATTGGTGGGAATTTCTCTGGAAAGATCACTCCTGGCATGACACAGCTTGAGGTTCTTGATATTTACAACAATAATTGCTCGGGTCCACTGCCAATTGAAATTGCAAACCTGAAAAAACTCAAGCATCTTCACCTGGGAGGGAATTTCTTTTCTGGTAAAATACCAGAGGAGTACTCGGAGATTATGAGCTTGGAGTTCTTAGGCTTGAATGGTAATGACCTTTCAGGCAAAGTTCCTTCTAGCTTGTCTAAGCTGAAGAATCTCAAGAGCTTGTGCATTGGGTACTATAACCATTACGAAGGAGGTATTCCACCTGAATTTGGATCATTGAGTAATCTTGAACTTCTTGACATGGGTTCTTGCAACCTTAATGGTGAGATTCCTTCTACTCTAGGCCAATTAACCCATCTGCATTCGCTGTTTCTTCAATTCAATAATCTCACTGGATATATCCCTTCGGAATTATCTGGTCTAATTAGCTTGAAATCACTTGATCTTTCAATCAACAACCTCACTGGGGAGATACCCGAGAGTTTTTCAGCTTTGAAAAACTTAACACTCCTCAATCTCTTTCAAAACAAGCTGCACGGTCCAATCCCAGACTTTGTTGGTGATTTTCCAAACCTTGAGGTGCTTCAGGTTTGGGGAAACAACTTCACATTTGAGCTTCCCAAACAGCTCGGCCGGAATGGGAAGCTGATGTATCTGGACGTGTCATATAATCACTTGACAGGATTGGTTCCTCGGGACTTATGCAAGGGAGGGAAATTGAAGACGTTGATTCTCATGAATAATTTCTTCATTGGATCACTTCCTGAAGAAATTGGCCAGTGCAAGTCCTTGCTCAAAATCAGAATCATTTGTAATCTCTTTACAGGCACTATCCCTGCTGGGATCTTTAATTTACCTTTGGTGACCCAAATTGAGTTGAGCCATAACTATTTCTCCGGCGAGCTTCCACCGGAGATTTCAGGAGATGCACTAGGCTCTCTTTCGGTCTCTGACAATCGGATTACTGGTAGAATCCCCCGGGCTATTGGGAATTTGAAGAGTTTGCAGTTTCTATCTCTGGAAATGAACAGACTTTCTGGTGAAATTCCTGATGAAATCTTCAGTCTGGAGATCCTCTCCAAGATCAGCATCCGTGCCAACAACATTAGCGGTGAAATCCCAGCTTCCATGTTCCATTGCACTTCACTTACATCCGTTGATTTCAGTCAAAACAGCATCAGTGGGGAGATTCCAAAGGAGATTACTAAACTGAAGGATTTGAGTATTCTTGATCTCTCTCGAAATCAGCTTACTGGTCAACTACCAAGTGAAATTCGATACATGACAAGTCTTACAACTCTAAACCTCTCCTACAACAATTTATTTGGCCGGATCCCTTCTGTCGGCCAATTCCTGGCGTTCAATGACAGCTCATTTCTTGGAAATCCAAATCTCTGTGTAGCAAGAAATGACTCTTGCTCATTTGGTGGTCATGGCCATAGAAGGTCCTTTAATACTTCAAAGCTAATGATCACTGTCATTGCTCTTGTCACTGCGTTGCTGTTAATAGCAGTGACAGTTTACAGATTGAGAAAGAAGAATCTGCAGAAATCACGGGCCTGGAAGCTCACTGCATTCCAAAGGCTCGATTTCAAAGCAGAGGATGTGCTCGAGTGCTTGAAAGAGGAAAACATTATAGGCAAAGGTGGCGCTGGGATTGTCTACCGTGGGTCAATGCCAGAGGGTATTGATCATGTAGCTATCAAACGACTTGTTGGTAGAGGCACCGGACGAAACGATCATGGCTTCTCAGCCGAGATCCAAACACTTGGAAGGATCAGGCACCGAAATATTGTTAGGCTGCTGGGGTACGTATCAAATAAGGATACCAACTTGCTGTTGTATGAGTACATGCCAAATGGGAGCTTAGGAGAGCTTTTGCATGGTTCAAAGGGAGGCCATTTGCAGTGGGAAACCAGGTACAGAATTGCTGTGGAGGCTGCCAAGGGACTCTGTTATCTTCACCATGATTGCTCTCCTTTGATTATACATAGGGATGTGAAGTCCAATAACATATTACTTGATTCGGATTTTGAGGCTCATGTTGCTGATTTTGGGCTGGCCAAGTTCTTGCAAGATGCAGGTGCATCAGAATGCATGTCCTCTATTGCTGGCTCCTATGGTTACATTGCTCCAGGTCTGTGATTTTCTTGACTAAATTACTAATTATCTTCCTTTATTAGCTAATTATTACAGATCGTGTCAGCAGAATGATGTGCATATATGCTCCGACACCATAGTATATAAGCTTGTATGCTCGTTTAATCCATTAACTTTATGAATTGGGTGTTATACATTAATTGGCCTCGTTTGAGGTCCATATTGAGGTAATTTGGTTACTTTACACGCTTGGTTTTATGCCTAGTTTTCTGAGGTAAAAGATATTTTTGAAATTACTTTCCGAGTAATGGCTTTCTAGTCACTACTTTTAGAGAAGCCTTTTGAATTCAATGCAGCTACCTAAAAAATTGAAGCCTTTCTAGTCATTACGTTCTCTGATTGGTGTGATGTGCTGCAGAATACGCTTACACATTGAAAGTGGACGAAAAAAGTGATGTTTACAGCTGCGGTGTTGTGCTGCTGGAGCTGATAGCAGGGAGGAAGCCAGTAGGGGAGTTTGGAGATGGGGTGGACATAGTGAGATGGGTCAGGAAGACCACGTCAGAACTATCTCAGCCATCCGATGCAGCTTCAGTCTTGGCAGTTGTGGACCCCAGGCTTAGTGGGTACCCTCTAACAGGTGCCATTCACCTGTTTAAGATAGCTATGTTGTGTGTAAAAGATGAGAGCTCGAACCGGCCTACCATGAGGGAAGTGGTTCACATGCTCACCAATCCTCCACAGTCAGCCTCAAGCCTCCTCACCCTCTAGATTTATCTGGGTGCCCATGCACTGAAGTCTAGGCTAATAATGTTCTCGAATGAATAAAAGCAAAACCTAATTCTAATAATTTTGTGGTAACATGGACTTCACTGCTGTAAAATTTTGTTCTTGTATATTGGGGTTAGCCATCTCCTCTGCTCTGTGCTATAGAAAGCTGATTAGAGATCACCATATTTTCATCATCTTAGAATGTACTAAAAGCTTATTGTGCATACAGGAAACACACCAGCATCTATGATTTTCATTTCTGGGCCATTGAAATAAGCTTATCTACTGGGATCTCACTATATGATAAGAAGTTACCACAATACCATTATCGATACGATGCCAGTTTAAGCATTGAACCATTAGATATTATCTATCAAGGTTTTCCTTGATCATTTTATCCAAATCCAACGAGTGTAAATAATAGTAGATCTCTTATTTTCTGATGATTCATCCAAGGAATACACTGAATGATGCCCTATGCTTGTGTCGGATGCTCTTTCATTCTGCGAGAGTGTAATGAATTTTATTTTTGGGTATGTTTTCCTTTAAAAAGAATATTAAATTAATATTTTTTAGTGTTTTTTAATGGTTTTGATATATTTATGTTAAAAATAAAAAAAAATATTTTAATATATTTTTAAATAAAAAATATTTTTAGATTACATCTTATATTATAATACCAAACCCACTAGCATTATTGGCTTCGCAAAGTACTTCACCAAATTGATATCAACATCCCTTTGTTCAGAGGCAGCATTGGCCTGTGTATGTTAATCTATTTGTTAAATACAATTGAAAAATTAAAGCCTTGGTGAAAATAATATTTTTTTAGAAAGCAGTTTTCATAAAAAGTAGATTAATGGAAAGCGAATTATTTTCTAATATTTAATAGTTTCATTAAAAATAATAGAAAATAAGTTGGAAAATATTTTTTAATATTTGGCTATGTCTTGGAAAATAAGTTAGAAAATAATTTATCAATGTTCATTTTTTTTTCAAGTTTGATAAAAAAAAATAAGAAACAAATCTAACGGATAAAAAAGTTGAAGGGTGATGAAATTGAAAAAAAATTATAATTTTAAAAATTATTTTAAATAAAATAAATAAAAATTAAAACAATGGAGACCAAGTCTGACAAATAAAAAAGTTGAAAGGTGCTGGAATTAAATAAAAATATAATTTTATAAATTATTTCAAATAAAAAAATTGACCAAATCTAATAGATAAAGAAATTCAATTAAGAAAATGATAAAAGAAAAGTAAATAAAAATAAAAAGAACAAGGAACAAAGTTGATATAAAAATCAAATTAAATCAAATTCTAAGGGATGAAATTAAAAAAAAATTCAAAACAAAATATATAGCAACCAAAACATTAAGGACTAGATTTGATATTATCAACAAATAACAAGATATTTTTGAATTTTCTGCAACTTCTAGAAAGTATTTTTCGCTTAAAATAAAAGGAAAATATTTTTCTATAAATCAAGCTAAATTTTCTTTTGACTTGAAAATGTTTTATGTTAACTAATTTTTATAATGGTAAATAAATATAGGAAATATTATTAAGTAATTTTCAATAAATCACTTTCCATGAAACTGATTTATTTGGAAGATCAAATTAAGGGTCGGCGGATTAGTTTACTACTAGATATGTTACATGCACGTTGTTGCGGGCCAAACAATTTTTTTTTAATGTAGAAAAAGTGATAGGCTAAAATAAATTCAAGTCCCGAGTCATTAGTTAAATTGGTAATTTAGATATTTAAAAAAAAAAGCAGCAACAATAAATAAATTGACAAAAAAATAAACACCTAAGCCTATTCAGATTATCAAACAAATCAATACTAACATAACTGAAAGAAAACTAGAAAAAAAGAGTCAAACATTAAAAAAAAAAAACATTTGCTTAAAAAAAGAAAGGAAAAACCAAACAAACCCAGACGAACCTTCAGACCTAATATAATCTTAAAAACTTGCAACTTGTTAAATTATGGACCCGAGTTCAATCAAGAAGTTTAAATATCATCCAATTTAATTTTAAAGGATGGAATCGTTAAAAAAAACTATTAATAAAAAAACTTGCAAAAAAAAAGGAATAGTAAAAAAAATAATAAGGCTAAAATCTGACAGGAAAAAACTCAATGAAAATGAAATCTAAAAAAATTATTGCAAACAAAAAACCCAATGAGGATTAAAAAGCTCGCAATCTATGAAACCTTGTATTCATGTCATGTCAATAAGTTTATTATAAACCAATTTAAAAATATAAATTTTTACAACTTGTCAAAGCAAAACAATTTATAAAAAATAGCATCGAGCGAACCCAGTAGCCAACACGAGTCAACAAATCAAACACATGACATGATATATAAAATTGGGATAACCCTATAAACAAGAAAAAAATACTGCCAAAAATAATTTTAAAAAAATACTTTAAAAAATAAGGAAGTCAACTCAGGCTAATCTTTCAGATCTATTACCCAGGTCATGAGACCGAGGTGATCTCATTAAAGGAAAAAAAAAAGTAAGATTCTTAATAAAACAAATATCAAGGGATACAATTGAGAGAAAAAATTCAATAAAAAAAACAATGCAGAACCAAAAAAATAGCGATTACATGAATTAAGAATAAATCCAACATAAAAATTAAATGAAATTAAATGTTTATAGAAAAATAAAATGAAATTAAATGTTCAGGGATGAGATGGTAAAAAACAAATCCATTAAGAAAATGACTTAAAAAAATAGCAATTAAAAGAATTTGGATCAAATTTAACATAAAAATTAAATGAAAATAAATGCTCATGGGTGAAATTGAAAAAAAAATCAATCAAGAAAATAATTCAAAATAAAACAAATGAAAATTAAAAGAACGATGATAAAATTTGAAAATAAATCCAAAAAATCAAATAACAATGGATGAAATTGAAAATAAATTCCAATTAGAAATAATCAATCTAAATAAAATAATTGCAAATAAGAGAAGGGAGATTGAATCAAAAGCAATTTCGAGCCAAACCATTCCGAACCATCATATACGTGCCACCCAGAGAGAAAAATGACATCGAGACGAATCAAATGATGTGATGGAATGACGATCACAATCACTAGAGCCAATTGCATGCGCCGCCAGAAGATGGCAGAGCAGGTGACGCGTGCGAGGCAGGTGTTAACAATTTTTTATTATTATTATTTGTATAAGACCAAAAATGATCTTAGAACTAAATGATAATAACAAACAAACCATGATGAAATTACAACCAAGCCCCTGAAGTCAAGGCTACAAAATTTGAATGGTAAGAGTAATATAGTAATTATACTGTTATATCAAATGTGAAAATACAAAAACATCATTGTGCATAAGACATTTGATTATTTCATTCAAGGGAGTAATTTTACTGCCCATTAAAAGATAAAATTACTAAAATAACCTTACATAATTCTCAAAAGATATTTATGTTACAGTGAAAAGACCACCTTTCCTCTAAACAAAGACAAAAAAAAATAAAATGACCATAAGTCAAAACAGTAATGAATAATTGTCAGTGTTTTAAGGTTAATAATATCACTAAAGATAAAATGAGCAAGAGGATTACTTTTTAGGGTTCATTCGAATCTAACTTAGGCCCTGTTCGGGGAACGCGGTGCTTCAAATTTTGAATTTTTTTAAAAATTAATTTTTTTATGTTTTCAGATTATTTTGATGTGCTGATATCAAAAATAATTTTTAAAAAATAAAAAAAATTATTTTAATATATTTATAAATAAAAAGCATTTTAAATGGTAACCGCTATCACAATCTTAAATAAGTCCTAAGAGTTGAGCCACTCTGTCTCCTTTAGCAAGGGGAATTTACATCATAAACTAGGGGTGAGCAAAAAAACTGAAAAGCCGAGAAAACCGGAAAAAAAATAATCGAAAAAACCGAACTGTGAAAAAAAACCGATTAAAATTTAAAAAAAACCGGTCGTTTCAGTTTGGTTTTATAAGCCTAAAACCAGAAACCCAAACAGAAAAAAAACCGAGCCAAACCGAAAAAACGAAACCAAACCGGTTTGAACCGGTTTTTGTCCTAAAACCAAACCGAACCAAACCGAACCGAAACCGGTCGGTTTGAACCGGTTTCGGTTTTTTTTTTCAATTTTTTTTTTGATTTGGTTATTTTTTTTTATAAAAATCGAACCGAACCAAAAATAATCACCTCTATCATAAACTGTTTTATCAGTTGGGCCTAGATTAATTAAAGATTAGGCCCTTTTCAACTTCTCAGTGTTTTAGAGAATGGTAATATGGAGGTCAATCAAGCATTAAAAACCAGAGTGGCCATAAGAATTGCTGAAAATAAAAAATATTGATGTGAAGTTCGGAATTGAAATCAAGTGAAATGAGAAATAATTAGGAGAATCATGCCTTTTCTCTGTTGGACTCAACAACTGACCATGATGGTCCATGGACCACATCTTTTTAATGGTCAGGTTGCTGATATAATACTTTTGGGCACCTTTTCTTTTATCAGAGATTCATGCAGGGCATATTGGATAGGACTTGTAGTTTTATTAAAACATGGCTCGGTTTATTGGGTTAATTTAGGATTATCCCGGAAGGAGTTTTGAAAAATTATTTAGAAATTGATAAAATATAATCTAGTTAAAAATCCAATTGATTTACGACTCAATAAAAACTTATTGATTTTCTTAAAAATATATATTTTTATTAATTTGGGTTAATTCAATCAATTTATAACCCCGATTTTATATGGACCGACTCTCAAAACAAATTTAATAACTATATATTACATCATATGGATCATCAAGACGAGTTTAATAATTATTTATGTAATGGAATGTATAACCGCACTAAATGTCTCAATCCCAACTGATTAAATTAAGCTTTTAGCTCTTATCCATTGTCGAACTTAGATGCCATTTCAACATGAAGATGCACCATTCTTATTTTCACAAGCATTCTAGATATGGTCCGGTCCCCCTCTTGGCCTCCTTACCCTTCAAGCAAAATGGAAAGTTGACGTGAAACACGAAATTTGAACAGACAAAAAACATAGAGGAGCAGCAATTAGCAGGCTGCCTGGTTGTTGTCCACGACTAAGATGATGGAGATGGACATCTCGAGAGATCCTCATGCAATGGGCCCAGCTTGATCGTGGCATTCTACTCGGCTGCAAGACACTGTCGATTCGATGTTCAGGTAGATTATTTCACTCCGCCGGTTGCTCCAAGTTCATAAAATATTTTAATATACTTTTAAAAAGGTATAATAGTTAATTTTTTTTAAGTAATTACAGGTGTTCGAGGCAGTTTACATGTACCTCAACTAATAGGTGGAGTTAGGAATTTTTCTTACCCTAGGCTATTAAATAAATATATAATTTTTTTAAAAATAAATTATTAACTCATGTACAAGAATTTTTAAAGTTAACAGTAAAGTTTTAATTCAAATACACTACCCAAAATATTAAAAAATAAATTTAGAAGTACATAAAATTGAAGTGAAAGTAAAAATAAACTTACTATTGAAGTTACATCCTTCAATGTTTTGTGGAATATAATATAATTAATCTATAATTGAAACTGAATCGATATTGTAATAACCCCTCAACCGGAATAAAATAACAATCTTATGTCAACTGAAAAAAAAAAGTAATTAAATTTTTTCTATCTCTTAATTCCTCATTCATTCACTTGATTCTTCCTTATATAAGTATTTTATAAGTTGGATTTTGTAAGTTTATAAGGTTATTCTCTCACTTTTCTTATTTTTTTTCCTTTGATTTTTTTTTCATGTTTTTCCCTTACTTTTCTCTTTTTCTCTCTCGCCTTTTCTTTTCTGATTTTCCTATTATGCTTCTGCCCCATCGGCAACATATAAAGGGAAGGAAGAACTGATTTGTTTTATTTTTTAATGGCAAATAACCATTTTACCTTTAATGAGTCGTTTTGCTTTTATTTGACAGTCTTTTTTTTTTGTCAGCACTACCAAACTCTGTTCATCCTAAAATTTTAACAAGATTTTATTCAATATATTTTAAGATCCCTTGTAAAATTTCAGCTCAATCTGATGGTCGGATTAAAAATTACACCCAATAACATAAAATTGGTCAAATTGTGATTTTTTATCAAATTTCTGAATTTCTCCAAAAATTCTGAAATTTTAATCCAAGTTAGAGCATTATATTAAAAGGCTCTACGCAAATTTTCAAAATTTTTTGATACCTCGATCGAGAATTATAATTTTTTTTTTACATAAAACTAGTTAAAAAATATTGATAAAATCTTGACCTGGGCTAGAGCCCACCCGAGCCCTTACATGCCTCCGTCCTTATCTCGACTAATCCTTCGAGGTTTTGAAGTTAACAACCATGTAAGCTTCCAGTGATCCTAAGATTTATGGCACTCGAACTGAGAAGCAAATTCAGGATCTGATTAGTTAAACTATATCTCTTAGGGTTAAGATGGACTAATTTTATATACAAAAGTTGAGAATTCAAGGTTTTATTTTTATTTTATGAAACAGTAATAAAACGATAAAATAAGAAAAAATGAAATGAATTAGCTTATTGTTTTTTGGACAAGGAAGAAACGGTGCTACCAAACTTGGAGTAATTGGCATCAATTTTTTCTAAGTTTTCGAGGAATCACATTTTTTTATCTTAAAAGTCAGAGTTGAATTATTAGCTGATTATTGTTAATTAAGAAATATATATATTCGATCATTAATCTATTACAAATAAGAATGTTTACTGGACAAAAAAATAATATCACGCATTCTTCTGTTTTTTCTCTCCTTGATTTGTCCATGAACTTATTTTTTAGTATTATTTGATAAATATTATAGAATTTCTGATCTTATTTTCTATATTACCTTCGATGAAACCTAGAAATATATATATATTTAACATAAATCCAATCTTATATTCCTACGAAACCGAGTGTGTTTTGAATTTTGTGTGTTTATATATATATATATATATATATATATATATATATATATATATATATATATATATATATATATATATTGATTTTGGAAATCGGCATCGAGCAATAAAGACATGGATGGTCATGAATGCATATTAATCAATCCATAAATCACCTTCTACGTGCCTGTGACCACACGATTACTCTATATACCATATTTAACTCCCTCGATGTCAATTAATTAGGTAAGGTTGGTTACATATATTTTTCATGAAATAATTAACAATTACATAACATGGTTTCGATCTGCTTGCTCGATCTATATAGCCTCTATAAGAAACCAACTTGTTTTATGCATTTCTGGCACCTTGGGATAGGAATATGTTGTCCAACTAATAATTTCAACAACTTATTTCGTCCTTAACGTCTCATCCTACACTCCACAATATGATAGTATGATGCAGTGTAATTGAATATATTTTTAATTACGGATCCAAACTTTAAAAAATATTTATTTTTTATTATTTAAATTTGTTTTCCATCTTAAATTGTGGTAGAAATTCATATTTTTCCTAAACTTGTTCTTATAATTTATATTTTTCTCTAAGCTTGTTTTTTCACGTCACAACTACCAAAAACAAATATATTATTTCAAGCCCAGCCTAAATGGGATTTTGAAACTTGCATGCAAGTGGGGAAAGACATGGAATGGAATAGCCACGGTACTGCTTGGCTGCCCGAAAATAAATATATTAAACCATAGTTTAAAGTCAAGAATAAAAATGAGTAATAATTAAACCTTGCTTATTTTCGTAGCAACTCTTGTTGTCCATGTCTAGGTTAAAAATCTCCAAGTTTCACCTCACTTACCTACTAATGGGAAAGTCGTCTAGTCTCTACCCTATCACAATCCTGTCTGCAAGAACTAGGTCCATCTCTTGTGTGACCAGTGAATACATTCGAAACTGTATTTTTTAAAAATATATATATTTTTAATTTTTTTATATTTTTAATATGTTAATATTAAAACATATTATTTTTATATATTTTTAAATAAAAAATTATTTTAAAAAACAACTACTACAACACTACTCACAGATATTCTCAATTAGCTGACATTCATTGTAGAGTTACCGCAGTGGAGAAGGAAAAAGGTATCTTTTCGGAGAGTGTCCAAATATTATTATTTCTGAGAAATATATGGTTTTTCAATATTTCTTTAATTTACAGAGTACAATTGTATTTTTCTTTTATTCCTTTGTCATGGTTGACATTTTCTACAAAAAAAAAAGGACATGGATTCAGAAAACACATCTCGAAGTGAAAGAGGCATATTTCAATATCAAACATGTTAGTTAAAGCATATCGGGGCCTGAATAGATGGATTTTCATTTTCATCGGGGCTTCCAAGTTTCATGAATATAATAAGCAAGTAGAGTGAGGAGTCCCTATCTCAATTTTCATAGAACTTGCTAGTTTTTTACGTGCAAAATATTTTAGATGTAAGATATTATTCAATGTTTAACTTCAAAAATATTTTTTTATATAATATTTTATTTGTAAAAGATTTTTTTAATAATAATGATAGTAGCGAGACGAAAACATTAATGAAAAAAACAAAAACAAAGCGGTTGTGATGAAAGAAAAGATGATAGTAGAAAAGATGATGACGGGTGATCATGATGATTATAATAAAAGATGTGGTGGTGAAGGAGGAGATGACGATGATAACAACAATGATGGTAGTGATAATAGTGAAATGATTGCGATTGTGATAGTGAGGCGATGACAGCGGCAACAATGGTGGAGGAGGAGGTGAGATTGTGGTGGCAATGAAAAAAATGGTGGTGGTAACAATCAAAATAATTAGATGATATTATGAGTGAATTATTATTTGTAAAATATTTTATAAATTAAAAATATTTTTTTAATAAATAAATTAAGTTTGAAAATTGAGTGTGAAATATTTTTTATCAACCAATTTACTTGTAAAATGTTTTTAAAAAATAAATATAGAAAAAAATTATCCTGTTAAAAATCTATAAAACACTTTCCTATACAATATATTACGAAAACAAACGGACCCTATGAGCGCACAAAAATTCCACTCCAACATCATGAAACGTGTATGCCACACGTGACCCAGAGGGGAGACAATTGACAGAGACAACGATGTGCCTCCTCTCATTTTCTGCTGATGCAACCTATCCATCTCCTTCCGTTCAAGCTCATTACAAAAAACAGCCCCACGTTAAAGCATTCACGAAGTTGACAGTTTTTTTTCTGTCTCGAAAAATATTAAATTAAACAACACTTGTTTTCACCGCAAATCATATTTTAGTCCCTGGAAATTCGATAATTTTTAGTTTTGACTTCTATGAATTAAAACTTTTCAATACCAACCTCGTACTCTTAACATGGCATTTGTCGTTAGGGTACGGCTATATATATGATACGGATACAATAGTATATTTAATTAATATCTAGTGATAACGAATCTTTTATATTATTACAATTGTTTGATTAATATATCAGAAAAAAAATAAAATAAACACATATTTGTTCTAGTTAAATATATAAAAATATTAAATAAATATGTTTTTAAACAGTTTTTTCATGGCATGGAATACTGATTTTTTATATTTTTTTTATTGTAAGACAACAATCAATTGGAAATCTAATTATAATAATTAAATGGTTTTAAAAAAAAACTTAAAAAGTATATAGTTTTTCAGCTTTTTATATCATGCCCATATATTTATCTTACTCCTTTTTTTTTTAAAAAAAAAAACAACGCATTTAATTATGCTTAAAAATCTATACAAATTCAAGGATAAACCAACAAAAATTTTAAAAAAGTGATCGGCTATCAGCTTCTCTTGGCTGTTGAACAGCAAAAAGTCAGTTTGTATTTTTTTTTTCAATATCTCAGACTCTATATATAAAAAAAAAGCAAAACAAATCGTAAAATGTTAGCAGTCGACTTAGAAAAAGGCAACAAACAGAGGACATTCCATGCAAAACCAAGCATCCATCGTCACCGGTTGACCAGACAAGCTAAGCTACCTCGTCACTAAAACCGAACCGGCTCGAAAACAAACGGCTCGATCGCACACATCGCACGTGGATTTACCCAACTTCGAACTAAAACCGACTAGAAAATTAAATTATATATTTTTTTGAAATTAAACTAAAAAGAGAAAAAAAAAACACAAACTCGAAGAACAACAAACTCTTTTGCCCTCTGCTCTCTTTTCTCTCTCTGGGAACCTCAAAGAGAACACCAATACGAGGGTTTTATGCTCGAAACCTAAAAGTCGCAGACAGAACACTTCAGTTTTAGAGAGAAAAGGTGAAAAGGAGAGATTTCTTTAGAGAGAGAACCACACAAAAGTTTTCGAGCGCTGGCGCTGTTTCACTCCCCAGCTAGGGTTTTCGTATTGATTTATTATAAAGGTATGAACTTTATATTAGTTTCTTTTTGGAGATTTAGTTTTTTTATTTGTTTATTTATTTCCATTCATGGGATTTATTGTTATTTAATTACTACACATATACAAGCATTGATTAGGGTAATCTTAATTCAGTTCACAAAATTTCTTGTAATTTGCACCATATCTTTTAACAATAAGCAATAAACAATACCTAGGGTTTTTCTCTTGCTTTCTTACATGGATGGTTTTTGAATTCTAGGGTTTGATTTCTCTATTCATGTTACTGGGTTTTTGAAATGTAATTGCTGAAATTGAAGGAAAAGTAAGTTCTTCTTCATTGTTTTGAGTTGATTGTCCTTGAAATTTGTTTTGTTTATCCTTTTTAATAGATGGGTTTTCATTTTACTGTTCCTTTCTCTAATTAGGAGTCTAGTGGGATTGAAATGGTCTATAATTGGTGGGTGCTATTAAAAAGTTTTGATCTTTAGATAGTGTTAGTGTTAATTTTAGAATAGTTTTTATGTCGGTGCATGTCATCAAATTTGTGGACTGATTACTTTGTATTGTGTACAATTGGTATTGCTGGGTTTGTGTGATCAGTTCTTCTATGACCCGTGTTCTTATTGAAAATGTTTTTGACTTGTGTTCCTATTGAAAATGTTTTTAGTGTCTGTGTTACGAGTGTTGATAAAGGGATTTTGGTATGTGTTGAACATGGACTGATGGATTGATCCGTGCACATAAGAGAAATCTGGTACAGTGATGCTGGCTCGGAAACTGTATTTCTGTTATGCTTCACAAAATCTTTACATAACATGTGCTAGTCGAGATGATAGACACCAAGCATAATGTAAAGTATGTTATGTATTGAATTCTTGCAGCATATTATATATAGAATGAATTAACAACTTTTGTTGATGTTATTATAGTGTATCCAATCACTTTCTTGGTTAGGCATTTTAAAAGCTGGTTGTGCCCAGGACATATGAAAGTATGTGCGCATGCTTTGGTGTCATTCATTGGTGTTTTATATGTTTGAATCTTGTTAAAATGCTTATTCCACGAATGTGTTTCTTGATATAAAAAGAGTGAAAGAAAGTTTCTCACCAGAATTCCTGCTATCTTTGGTTTTGTGCTGTTTTTGGGTGCCATGAAAAAAGATAATGGTGCCCGATCCTTACAATCGTTCTGCATTCTCTGCTTAATGCTCCGATGCTTCAAAGTAAGTTTCCTAGTGTTCGAAGAGACAAAAGCCGTAGAGTAGAAAGAGGCCCCCCAGCCCTACCTAATTCTGCATGAAAACAGTCAACTGTTCCATTCCCCTCTGAGAAAACAATATCTAACTCCCAGTTCGAGGTTCCAAATTCAAACTAATTATATGATTCACCATGCATTTTCCATTATTTGTTCCATGATTACCAGCCTACAATTTGTCAGATTCCATGCAATCTATGATCTGCAGCTCTAGTGTACCTAGCAAACTGTGTTAGAGGAGGCAAGTATTGATTATATTTGATAAAGGAAATTTTACTCAACATGGAAGGTCAACTAACCTTCCCTTTTTGCATTTGTTGTTCTTAATGGGTAATTTGTTTACTGTTTCTTCTACATCTCTTCTTCTGTTCTTTTTGTAAAATAAGAGTATTCTGTGCCAAGGGATAACCTTGACTCACTCTCTTAATGTTCTTCAATTTATATTATATATTTATTCTGGTTTCTACTGAGACCATATACCCTGTAATGAATGAATTGGTCCATCTCATGCTGTTATGTGGTTTTAGTTGGTCTTTGTTTAGTTTCCGAGCACATGTTTTTTAATGACTTCCAAGCTTAGATATAATAGGTGTTTTTCAGCTAATATATACTGTCTCAAGCTGTCCACTTAGAGATTCTATTTTGTCCCTTCCGCAGGGTGTCCTGTAAATAGTTCTGAAAGCCACTGTGGTTCTTGATAGAAAAGAGCAGATTATTAAGCCACAAGGACTTCTTCAATGCTTGGAGGTACATTTAAATCAGTATGACACTTGAAGATTTCTTTACCCTGACTGAGATGAAGGATGGGCTCACAGCCCCTTCACGAGTCCATGAGTTGGTTGCTGTAATGCAGAAAGAGAAACATGGTGTTTTGAATAATGTTGGAGATTCAACCAGGCAATGGGCTGCTGTTGCAAGCACAATTGCTGCTACAGAGAATAAAGATTGTCTTGATCTTTTTGTTAACTTAAATGGACTATTGTTTATTGATAGATGGTTAACGATTGCTCAGAAGTTCAGTAATGAAACAAATGAAGGCTCTGTAGAAGAGTCAATTACTGCATTATTAAGGGCTCTGGAAAAGCTGCAAATAGACAAGGAGAGGTCCATTTCTTCAGGGGTCTGGGGCACTGTCAATAATCTTCTTGACCACAGTAGTTCTCGGGTTCAGGATAGGGCAAGGGCATTGTTTGATAGCTGGAAGCCTGGTGAGGTTAGTGATGCAATTCACCATGATGTTCAGAGTGTTGGGGCATTTGATGACGTTAGAATGAATGACAGTGAGACTGGAAAAACTGAATGTGTTGCTGTCAAAGTTCCTCTTTCAAATGGAAGTGCTGATGTAGAAAATAACGCTGCAGAACGAACTGGGGATGAAAGTTTGCAATCAAGAAACTCAAATTGTCTTCAAGCAGAAAGCGTGCAGGATGTACAGATCCAAACTAATGATTGTGATCATCAAATTTTAGACCATAGAAATTTGGAGGATAGAACGCAAGTTCCTCTTACTGCTGCTGTGGATAGATCATTAGATCCTCTTAACACCTCTGTTGTGTCAAAATCTGATCAAGAAAGCCTGTCACTGAAAGAAAAGTCCCCAGTAAGTAGTGCTGTGGAAGAGAATGTTTCCACTGAGCCAGATTCAGAAGCTCCAAAGATGCTCACTGACAAATCAGCCTCTTCTAGCAAAGTGGAACCTGGAGCTATTTCCTCTAGCAATGTTGCTGCAATTGCTGAGGAAATTGTGTCAGAATCTGCTTTGCAAAATAATGTTGATGCCAAAGAGGATAATTGCTGTACAAGTACAAGTGGATCCAGTGTTGTGGCAATACCCGTATCTACATCAAAAATTGGGACAGATGAAGCGGAGAATAGAGATCAATGTCAAACACCTATATTTAACTCCGGTGCTGAAGATGGTGAATTTTCTCCCGACCCTCCACAGCACTTGGCTGGCAACAAGAGCCCATTGGAAAAACCTGACAAGTTTGGGAGTCTATTTTCACGGATGGAAGATGTTGGTGCTAGTGATGATGATAGAGAACATAGCAGTGACGGGGCTGAGGATAATTCTGATTTCTCTAAACCAACCACAGATAAATGTAGTCCGGATTTGATTGGCAGAAGAAGATCTGATATTGAGCTTGAGTATGGCATGGTTGATGCTCTTGAAGTTGCTCGACAAGTTGCTCAAGAAGTGGAGAGAGAAGTTGGAGATTACAGAGAACAATCCTGCAGCTCGTCTTCTGAGAAAATCTTGGAAAGTGGTATTAAGCAGCCAGGTAGCCCAGATTCCATAAATGGAGAGCGGGACCTATCCACTGAGATCCCTCCGGAAAATGTGCCAACTAGACTGAATCAGTCTTCTGAGACGTGTGCTGAGCAAGAGGGGCGCTTAATTGATTCAAGTAATCTGGAAAACGAAGCAGAGAATGGCATGCATGACCTGGAGTCTTCTCTGGTCACTGAAGTGGCTCAAGAACCAGAAATTAATACAGAGAAAGGCCTGTGTGATTTTGATTTGAATGAAGAAGGCTGTTCCGATGATATGGTTCTTCCTATGAATACATCCCCCGCCCTGATTTCCATTGTTTCGGCTTCAAGGCCTGCAGCAGCTTCTGGATCGCCTGCAGCTCCTTTGCAGTTCGAGGGAAATCTTGGATGGAGAGGTTCTGCAGCTACTAGTGCTTTTCGTCCAGCTTCCCCACGCAAGACTTCTGACGGGGACAAGACTGTTGAGACTGTTGAGGCTGGGGGAAGCAGCAATTGTTCAAAACAAAGGCAGGTGTGCCTTGATATTGATCTCAATGTGGCCGAGGGTGGAGAGGAGAAGGTCGTGGATTTAATTTCATCAAGACAAATTCCAGTCTCATCAGGCTTCCATTCTGGGGAATCTTCTTTAGAAGTGGGCTCGAGAAGACCAGAGAGGCCCAACCTGGATTTAAATCGTACCAGTGATGATGGTGATGCTTCACTGACTGATCTGAGAATGGAGGGACAGCTATTTTACCCATGGAACGGCCATCGTAGTCCATCTCCTGCTTCTTCATCTTCTTCAATGCAGCCTTCTCTGAGGAACTTTGATTTAAATGATAGACCTTTCTTTCATAATGACTCTTTGGATCACGGGCTGTATCATAGCAAGTCCTCTCAAACTGCAAGTGTTTTTGGAGGATCTAAACTAGGTGATCCTGTTATTTCTATCATGGGTACTAGAGTGGAAGTGGGCAATCGAACGGAAGTTGACAAAAAAGATTTCATTCCGCAGGCTCCGTCCCTGCCAAACAGCAAGCCTCTGGAACCTGTAATGGGTGCTAATCTTGCAAGAATGGGAGGTGTTTTGGGTATGGTTCCCGCTCTGCCATACACTCATGCTCCTGTTTTTGGGTACAGTGCATTGCCAACAGCACCTGCCATATCCATTCCTTCAGCTATGTATGGTTCTGCTGGCTCCATCCCTTATATGATGGATTCAAGGGGAACTCCTGTCATGCCTCAAATAATGGGCTCTGCACCATCTGTTCCTCCTTACTCCCAGCAACCATTCATAATGAGTATGAGTGGTGCACCCCTGAGTTTAAATGGTGCTGGGCCCTCACGGCCTAGCTTTGACTTAAATTCTGGTTTTGCAATGGATGGGGGAAGCACGGGTGGTTTGCGCCAGCTGTTCATGCCTGGCCAAGGCAGCTCACAACCTTCTTCAAGCTCTGGAGTGGGTGGGAAAAGGAAGGAACCAGATAGTGGGTGGGAACCTGCCTACTCTTTACAATATAAGCATCCGCAACCCCCATGGAGATAGAAACTTCCAAAATTGTCAGTGTGCCCACTATTGGAACCAGTTTGATTAAGTCTCCGATGTAAGCTGATTAGCCTAAGTGAGGAAAGCAAAATAAAATTGGGGGCAAATGTGAATGTAAAATGATTCATGAGATTAATTGCCGAAGGAGGAAAAGTAAAGGAAGATTAGGTTTTTTATTTGTTTTTGTTTTGTTTAGTTTCTTCCCGTTTCTGTGTTTCAAAGAAAGCAATTTCAATCATAGAAGCTTGGTACATGTAGCTGTAATTTATCTTCGTCATATAGCACAGAAATTTAAAGGAACTAACTTTGTCTTCGAACTTATTTTTTCAAGTTTTTCCTTTCCTGATGAACAGAAGCAAATGCTACAATTTTTGCTTGTTTTCTATTGAAGAATATTGTGTTCCGCCTGAGGCCCAGATTGGTAAACGACTAAAATTCCTTTTCGGAGATCTTGAAAGCTACAAAAGGGTTGTGGAGGGGTGAATTTGCAGCGCTCTTGCATATTGGATAAAACAAAACTAGCTGCCTCTGATGACTAATCGAGCCAAGCAACACCCTGTGAGCTAAAAAACAGAAGACCGACGAGGCCAAAGGTTGTCAAGATGTCAAGGCTTGGTTACGGATAAAGGAATGTCGTAGTTCAGGTCCTACCCTTGATACAGGATAAGTATATTCCGATTGTTTTTTAAAGTGTATTTTTGTTAAATATATTAAAATGATATTTTTTTTATTTTTAAAAAATTGTTTTTAATATCAGTACATTAAAATAATCTAAAAATACCATAAAAATATTAATTTAAAAAACAAATAAAAAAATTAATTTTTTTTAAAAATACTCTCAAAACATAAAACCAAACAGGGATTTAGCAGTTACCATCCTCAGCGAAGACCGTTCCAGGACCTGTGGCGGTATGATGAAACCATTGATATCTTGTAATTCCTGAACCCACAGAAACAACTCAGATAATACAAGACAGTTTCTGCTGACAAGAAAACTTTTTGACTTGCTGCTCGTAGTAGCTTACATATTTTTCTAACACGCAATTCCAGCATACAAGGTAAGTTGAGTTACATTTTTTCTCAGAAATAATAATCAAGAAACTAAACCCTAGTCAGGAGAGGCCAGCGAGCCTAGAGACCATTTTTTTCCACAAGGCAGCATAACAGATCAAAACTCTGTGGGCCAACTGCCAGCATATTGCAATCTATAAATCAACCCAGGAAAGCATTTGTTAATAGGGTTTGATGTCACCTAGTGATACTGGGAAAAGAAAATACAGGATGGTAAGTTGAAACATCAAGGGAGATGATGAACACTTCATTTGTATGGATGCTTTTGCTTTCGCACCATCAACGGTTAGTATCTGCCTGCCTCTCCTCCAAAATCAGCACAGCTAAAGTATAGAACCTTCATAATTTATCGAGGTAAATGACCACATAATTTGATGGCAAACTTGATAGGGCCACCTCCGCTTATACCTGAAAAGAGAAAATGGGTATCAATGAGTATCTCATTCCAGTACTTGGAATGGTCAAAATCGGCAACTTCTGAAAAGAATATTATTTTGATATTTGTAACTAAAAAAGTCTTAGAACCTTATTCCAGAATGTCCTGTCTAAACAAATCTATAGCATCTAAAGATATGCGCTAGCCTACTTTTAGAGGATTTTTGCAATACAAGCATCTCTGCCGGCATCAGGGAGTGACAAATAAAAAATCTATCACTAGGATCACTGCTGCAGTAATAATGCTCTGTATGACAATGCAGGTATCGTAGTGTATTTTATTTTTGGGAATCTAAAGATCCAGGTTACACCATCCTAAGAATACATAGGGCATTCATAACGTCAGAAACAGAAAATTTATGCAGTAATAGGACCCATGATGTGTGATAAGCTACTTGTGAGTAGGCCCGCGGTTGACTGGTAGCAATGACTAAGCCAAGACCACTGCTATTTATGTAGCCTGTGCTGATAGAGATATGCCTCTTGCAGCTTTGGTTCTATGCCATAAAACAGTACGTAAAGGATCTAGAAAAACAAGTACCGAGACAAGGAGATATATCAAGCTGATTTGTACCTTGATTTGCTCTTAAATGAATTCTTGGACTTCCTGTTTCTTGTTCCATTCTCTTCTGCTTTCTCTCACTCATGTCCCTCTGGAACAGCTCCCGCATTTCTTCTGTCCTTGATTGAGTTCTTTCAGGAGGCGGCTTTGATTTCTTACCAGCCTTCTTCTGCACAATCTTGCCAGCATCCAATGCCTTCTTCACAGCCTCTGCTGCTTTCACCCGACGGTAACCCAGATCGACTAATGATAGTCCAGTATTTTCCTTCTTATTTTTTCCACTTCCCTGCATTGCGATACAAGCAACTCATTTCACTTTGAAAGGAGCATGAAAGAAACCTCTGCACATAACAAAACTTTAGCACTGCAATAGTTGGCCTGGTTTGATGATCTATGAAACCTGAAAAGCACAAGATACATGGACATACAAAATGCCAAATCGAATCCTGCCACATATACATCTTTGAGAACCATAGCTGAAGCGTTTGTCTACTTTATGATTTGATATTAGTCTGTTCAAAATAACTAGTGCCAAAGACAACATAATAAGATTATATGCATGCACGATTTCTGCACACAGAAAAGGAGGGGACACGTACTTCTGGTTTCTCAGTTAGATCTTCATCCTCTAGCATCTCTCTGCCTGCTTGTAGTTTTCGACGCTTTTTACATGGTAAATCTTTCTGTTCAACAGATATTAGGTTTGTTTGGAAGAGCAAATCTTTTCAATCAGAAAATGGTAACATTAAATTGCAGAAAAACAATCACCTCACGCTCTCGCTTCCTCTTTTCCTTCATTTTAAGGTCTTCAGCTTGCTGGGCACTCATCACCTCATTTCCAGAGCCTAACCGATGACTGCTGCATGCAAGTGTACACACCGTTTGATTAGTAGGAGAAACTAACCTTAAACTTGTATTGCTTAATATAAAGTCCTGAAAGTTGAACTGAAAGAGGAAAATCATTTAATACAAGAGAAAATAACTCAGGTTGTGAGTATTCCATTTGTAAAGAAGAAAAGCATTATTTCTTAGGAAGCATGCTTCCTCTAACATAAAAACCATCTTCACATGATTCTTATCCCCTTCACGTGTAAAATTATAGAAAGGAGCAAGAGGATAAACTTAATGCATTACTCGGGGTTCCTTGGCGCATGACAGTGGATAAATCCTAGCATTCTTTATCAGCATTTTCTAGATGGCTATGGTACTGGCACTTTTCAATGGCCAGAAAAACAAATTCAAATTCCAAATTACGACTGGGACTGATATGTCTTTGAAAGTACAAGGCATAACATAAACAACCACCACAGTATAGAAATCACCTTTGCTGCTAGCATTTTCTCTCTCTCTCTCTGTTACAAACCAGGTCCTTTTGGGACTTGAAAAGATTTCATCCTTATACGCAATCATATTTTCTGCCTGCAATAAACACAGTAAGAGTGCATGAACTCACTTTAGAGCTTTCCCAAGTTAACAGCTTCCAAAGCCACAAAATAATTCTAGACAGATAGTAATGACCTTCAATGCAATGCGATGGCCAAAAAATAGAAATTAAAAACCAAAAACAGAAGACAAGTTATCACTATGGACAATAGAGTAAGTGCATTATATCTCTGACAAGATCAACAGATAAGCAGTCTAGATGGAGAAGCGCTATACCTTGGTTGCCTCCGTCTCAGCTTTTCTTAGAGCTCTCTCTTCCCTGCAGTAATTGAACATTGACAACATCAGCACAAAACAAGAAATTTTTTTAGCTAAAAGAACTATGAGAACAGAATTCCATCAAGACCTCTCCTTTTAATGAATGTCAGCCACTTGATTTTCCATTTCTCAATTATCTTAGAACACTTAATAACCGATTGCTCTGCAACGATACAGCTCTTCAACGATACAGACAACTCTGGGCGAGTCATATTCAACAACCACATGGGTGAAACTTCTAGTTTTAACATTAGAAACTTCATGCAGAAATAATGAAGAGTAAGACTATCTCCAAATTCTCCTTTCAAAAACACACTTCAGTGGGATCATGTGGAATATGGCCTTCAACTGAAAGCATCCACACATAATGTTTATGACAAAATATTTAGCAAATACTGACGGATCAGCTATCATAATATAACAAAATTGAACATGAAGAGCCTATAAAAGCTAGAAACAAGATCTACTCATCCATGAGTGCAACAGTGTGTTTCTTTCGAGTAGATTTAAATGGTGATACTTTAGTCCAGAAGCCATAAATACATTTTAATACATTCCTTCCTATTGTTTTAGGAATACATTCAATATTCTATCAGATGCAACACAATCCACTCAGCCAAACTATTGTGATACCTAAGAGGTAGGTTTAAATTTTAAAACGCAAGAAATTCAAGACAACCACTGTATCTGACATCTTCACGGTTCTGAAAACATTTTCTTAGGGTTTTGGTGCTGAAAATGTACATGGTTTCTCCTAGAAAGCCATCATGAATTTAAACAATAGGAAGGAATGTATTAGTATCAGTATTCCTTGAAAGAGTGGATGCAGTAGCCAAAAAAGAATTAATATGCTAAATTAATGGCTCAAAATTAACAATATATAAGACAAGAGGCAGATGTAGATGGTTTATCTCTCTTTGGGGTGACGTAGGCCAGGAAAGTGAGAATTATCTAGATGGAAAAAGAAATACGGTATAAATACTAAAATTCTAATTATAAATTACTAAATAAAATAATCAATAATAATCAAAATAAATATAATAAATAAAACATAATTAATAAATCTCAACTAAAAATTCAAATAAATTAAACCAAAATCATAATTTAAAGCTCAATTTTTCAATAGTTTTGACTACCCTTTATCGATTATGATCATATAAGTGCATAAACAATATTTTGAGCTTAATGTCCTCACCAATTCTCCCAGGTTGAGAAACTCAACTTCATCGAGTATAATTCAAGGCAACTCTAATAATACTTTCAAAGATCATGATCAAGTTATTGTGACGTCTTTTTGGTAATCCAAGTATAGTCTGAATATGATTGTTTAACTTTGAATGTCAATTAATTTAAATAAGTTCATAAATCATTTAATTGTAAGAACAATTAAAATACCATTTCTGATACCAAATTTGATGCAGAACAATGAAAAAAAATTAAAACATGAAAAATAGCTTTTAGAAAAAGAAGTTAAGAATTAAAAGTAAAGAAAGAGAAGAAAAAAGCAAGAAAAAAAAATGGATGTTTAAAAAGTCTTACAACTGTGTAAATTTTATTCAATTAATAAAATATTTTTTAACATTTAAAAATATAGGATATAAATACTAAAACTCTAATTAGAATAACTAAATGGGTTTATAGCCCACTAAATAAGATTTTTAATAATAATTAAATCAAACCTAATAAATAAAAATTAATTAATAAAACTCAAGTACTAAAAATTTAAATGAATTAAACCAATAACATAATCTAAAATTCAATCTCTTGTTCATAACTATATAAGTGCATGAACAATATCTCAGTGTGGTGTACCCATCATATATCCTTCTCTACCGGCCCTCGCAGCACACCCACTCTATGAATGTAACTGCACAGAAAAACAAAGAGATGTGAGATACCACAAAGCAGTGAGCACACTCAACAACCCAGAAACAACATTCAAATGTAGCACGATGAAAGAATATTCAGATAAAAAACTGATGGCGTGTCACCATCAAGAAATAGTTCAGTTAATAACTGTCTGAACACCAGCGATATCAAGTCCCTAAAAAAGGAAAGAAAATGTAAAAAAGGTACGTAAACTACATTATCCAACTTCCAAATCTATAGCAGAAAAAAGAAGAGGAAAAAAGGAGAGGTGAGCAAAAGAGTAAAATGTGAACATAAAGGTTGAATGCTCCCAAGTCCCGACGAATGAAAAATATATGGAAATCATTCAGAATTCTTAGCTTCCATTTCTTGAACACCCCGGCACAAAGAAACCCTTGAATTAACAAGACAAGACTAGAAAAGGGCCAAGCAGGTGATATTGATGTGACAAAGCAAATTTACTCTATAAAAAGGATTGTGTAAGTTACTAAGTTTTATGCTTCCACTCACTCGGGCAATCAAAAATCAACTCGCTGCTTCCTGAAAAGTTCCAAAGCCTGCAGAATATAACCATTAATCAGTCTGAGAGGCAACTTAAAATCTAAAAATACCAAGCTAGGCACTGTACTATCCCCAGAGTTATAACATTATTGTAGTTACTTGTTTATCTGGTTCGGAATCCGAGGAACTAGCGTCGTACGTCTGTGTGGTTAGTTATAGGAGTGGAGAGTTGTTAGCGAGCTCTGGAGATTTTCTCATCGATGGAAGTGGTGCTTCGACGAGCGTGTTCTTCGGCGACGGATTAGGAGTAGGAAGCAAAATCCCATGGCGACTGCTTCTGCCGCTGATTTAAAGGCTTCTCTCCTCCTCCTCCTTCGTCTTCTGATGCTTCCTTTTCTTCCTCTTCTTGCCCTTCTGCTTCTGATAGCTCAACTTCTTCTTCTCTGGGAGGCTCAAAGATGAAGCTTGGAGCCATTGAGTTGGAGTGAGAAGAGGCAGGGAGGTTTGTGCTGGCTGCTTTGAAAATTTGTTCAGAGAGGCAATAGAGCTCAATTTCTTGCGTGGACAGTCTATTGAGGCCCAAATTGAAGATTATGGGCTTTTTGAAGTGGCTTAAGCATTGTTATTATAACTATCAGATAAGGAGGAGCTTATGCACGGGTCAATGTTACTATTAAGGGGCCCATTTAAGATTTTCTTGGACTAAGAGGCCCATGTTACCGGCCTTCTCGGGTGAGCCCAGATGTATAGGACATTGAGAATGAGATTTCGTGCCTTCTCTCCGGAATAAGATTATGCGTGCTTTTTTAAAACCAGAAATCGTTTTTGCTTTGCAAATCCTTTGGACGATAACAGCGAGGTTTGGAGTTAGAGCCTAATTGTCACTCGTTTTCTGAATTAAATCAACTAATTGTATGACGAGGCTTGAACCAAACCTTATTAGTTTTGAGCTTTTTGATGCCAGATAATTGAGTTGTTTGTACGAGGAAGAGAGGTGGAGATACTGAGAACAAAGAGAACACACGTTTTTTTTTTTGTATTTTTTTAACAACAAAGAAATTCACTCCAAAACCCTTTGAAAAACAAATTTACTTTAGAAAATATCTTATTACTAATGAGATTTTAAATCTGATTGGCATATTGTTCATACTACATGTATACAGATAGAGAAACTTGCTTGCGATTCGAAGAAACGACTCGACTTGAAAATATATATATACAGAGAAATCTGTTTGAAATTCGAAGAAACAATCCCATATGTGATATTCATCGATCAAATCATATACTATATACTTTTCATTTGTAATTACATGTGCATCTATGTAAATTAGAGGATACTTCCATAGCTGTAGTCCAGTGAGTTTGATTGTTGGTTTTTTTAGGAGTAAAATGAAAATGTTTAGTGAATTTTTTTAGAAAGAAAATGATAACGTCTATCGGTTTGAGAGAGACTGCATTGCGTCCATGTTTGTGTTTCGATTTAAATTTAAATTTTATTTAATACTGCAATTCTATAATATAGCATTTATTAAATGTCTCCGGGTGCTTATTTTTTTAAAAAAAAAAAACCAAAATTGAGACGCCAAAGAAAATCCAGCAAAGCTCTGTTCTTGGAAACTCACTCCAAACCTGCCCACTGTTTGACAGCTGGACAATTCCCTTGGTTTTGCTGTTGTCTAGTAGCAGCCTCCATTTCATTTCAGCCGTGGATCCAATTTTGGACTGAAATTTGAAGCAGTTAAAGTTCAAACGTACTATCACTGCCCTTTCCCCTGTTTTTGCAGCGTTCAATCTATCAACCTCCATCTCAGGCTTTCCAGCTATATTCAACAGCTAAAAGATAGCTGACGTAGCAAAGCTTGAAACAGTTACAAGAAAAGAAAAGCACGAGACATTTTTATTTATACACAAAAATAAAAATACTCATCACTTGTTTAAATTATCTATGCACATTCTTGTATTTCCCTTCCCCCTCAGGCAAACAAACAAACACCTTGTGGCTCACGCCTTTTCATGGAAAAAGCTCCACAATCCCCAACTAAACACACCAAAAACCAAGAAAAAAAGTCTCTACCTAACATTTTTCAAACCCCCCTCTTTATTCTCCTCCTCCTTATTTGTCTTTTACTGTTTTTGCCCTTTTACAGAAAAGCCCGTATTGCTTGACATAGCTGCTAGCGCTGAGGGAGTCTAAACCGAACCTGAGAAGCGGGCGACCGGACAGCGACACCGTGCCAGCAAATACCGCCTTTGCACATCTCATGAACATTATTGACACGATCCTGTGAAATCGCATACATGGCTTTACGAGAAATATCCCACGTCAGCGTCCCAATCAAGATTAAACCCACAACAGCAGTAGACACAATCAGCACGAATACACCACTGAAGCTCCTTCCACAGACCAGCCCGTAAGCCTTAATTCCCGCTATCACCGCCACGTAGATCGTCGTAAGATTCCCTATCACCGCATCAGACAGCGCCATAAAAAGACTCTGCACAATTGCTCGTAAATCTATCAGGGAAAGGAGGGTGTGTAAACAAGGTGGAAACAGCAAATGGAAACGGAGGTGGGTTTTTAGTTGGGAATGTCGGTCGAGGGGTAGATGATACCACGGAAAAGAGAGGGACTGAGGAATGGACTGGTTTATGTTGAGCTTATCTTCTGGCTCTTGGAAGTGAAAGTTGGGAGGTATCATATTTTTGTCATGCATACGCCGATTCGAAAGTAACCAAAGAGATAGTACCACGTGCATTTCCTTCCTTCGAGATGGAGAAACCTTTGCGACTATTTTATTTTAGTGTTTTTAATAGTAATAGCAGTAGATTCAAGGCTTTGATTATTCTTTTTGACAACGACGTCGTGGTAGATGAGGGTATTGCCATGACAGGGACGTTCTGTCTAACTGCTAATGGACCGAGTAAATACGGCCGATGGCCACTTCAAAGGAGTTATGTTGTTATCTAACAAGAGGGCGCAGAGAATTTCAATTTAATACACAAGCGGTGTCAATTATTATTTGGTATCTGACAAGCAAAAACATAATATTAGCTGAAAAAATATATTTTTTTTAATTAAAAAAAACTCAAATAACATTGTTTTGGATAAAAAATTTAAAGAATAAAATTGATTCGGTGGTCATGAACTAATATGCAAGGTTAATTCAAATTTAATTAGGTTAAATCTCAAACACAATTAAAACAACAACCATCCAAATTAAGCTCGAGTCATAAATCACCAAGTCAACCCGTAAAAATGGGTCTAGCTTAAGATTATAGATGAAATGGTAATTACCTTTTAATATTTTAGTTGCAACGTTTGTCGCTGGACTTTATGCTCATAGCTCGATTAATCCAAGATTATTAAGAGGAAAAGAAAAATCATTCAATGTACTCTGGCCCTATACGCTACCGTATTGTTGCCGAAAAGAGTACATTATCTGCAAGAATCTTAGCTCCGCCAGTAGCCACACCATCTCTTTAAACTGCCGAAGATTGATGTGATTAGCATCGATGATGCAAGAAAACAAAAGAGAAAAAAGTTTTTTTCTAACTTGTGTTTCCTGCCAAAGGTTCACTGGTGACGCCCCCGGTCCAATCAGCATGCTCTTCTAATATACATTTCTTCGAGTTTCCATGAGCCACTCAGAGCCGAGAGTCGCCGTGCCTAACCAGACCAAAATTCTCAACCAATAACACAATCTCTTCTTGCAAGTGTAGCCGCTGGTCACCCATGAATGTGTGGTGGTGGGAGCCAGCTATAATATTGCCATCAACACAACTAGAGAATAGTTTTTAGCAATAAAAAGTAGCTGGAGGCCATGAAAACCAACCAAAAACCAACAGTTTTTTTTTCTATTGACCGACCAATGAAAACTGTAATTCATATGTGAAGTTTCTTGACGACTTTTATCAAGCATTATTGGGCAGTCTGAACGAGTGTGCCGTCTAGAGGACGTGTAAACTGTAAGGATGGCAATCTCGTAAAACTTGTGTGATTGGATTGGTGATTAAAGAGGGCATCCCCAATATTCTTCTGGTATAGTTAGAGGCGTGTTTGATGGTTTAACATGTATTCAAAATTGGCAAAAACCTAACCACCAATTATTGCTGTCTTTGTTTCCACCTAATTCTAATAACCGAATCCAATATAAATGCTGGAATTGTACTGCCTTGTTAACATTACATTTGTAAAATTCAGTCCCGGAGTTTGCGGGTTGTGTGAGGATGTAGTGCAATGTACTTTTTAAAATAATTATCGCTTTAAAATGTATTAAATTTAATTTTTTTAATTTTTTTTAACATAACATATCAAAATCATCACAAAACACTAAAAAAATATCGATTTAATACATTTTCAAGTAAAAATACACTTTTAAAAAATATCTAAAAACAAAAACAAAAGCTATTTCAAACACCTTGCAAGATACAGGTTAGTAGGGTCAATTCGAGTTGATTCTAATATTTTTTAAAATTAATAAATTGAAAGTCAAGTTTTATTAGGGTAAGTGACTGAATCACTTTTTTTTTTTTTTTTTTAAATATGGACTAATCTAAACCTTAACCCATTCAAAATGAGTTATAATTACAATTATCATGAAAGAAACGGATCCTTTTTTTTTTTTTTACTCTGCTTTCCTTTTGGGGGTTTTGGACCTCTTTTCCATTTTAAATTGATGCGCAGATAATTGTTTCTTTGAAAACAAAATGTACATAATAGTGTAAAGGAAAGGGCCGGGCCTAGATAACTTGGACTCTGATCAGTCTCGGTTATGCAGTGTTGAACTTTCGGGTCATCGAGACTCTCGTTGAAAGCTTGTCACGTGATGCCCGGCTCATTTATGCCCTGGCGTCATTAGCTCTGTGGGCTTCTCCTGGAGATCATTGAATCACCCTTAATTGACAGCACTCCTGTTATTTCCTTCCTTGGTCGTCCAGAAAGTTATCCGCGATTGAACTGTCATCATCCTGCCAACCAAACATGTCTACAGAGCAAGCTAGACTCTCGTGCTCCACTCTCCACGTCGAGTCAAGAATAATACCCACTAACATTCTGCCACGTTCAAACATCCGATTGCCACGTCACACCCTGTCCAATCACCCACCATTGCAATTCTGAGCCAACCCGAGCGGTCAACCACACTCATTTCTCAATTCATCAAGTGGGTCCGACCTGGCAGTTTCTTCCCCCCAGGTTAACTTACGACTCAATCACCAATAAATCAAAGCCACGTGTATATACAGATATTTCTAACGTATCTAAAAGCAGAGGATGATTCTGATTTCCTCGTTGACCCTCCCAATGTAGACGAGAAACTCGGCGCCCTATCCTTCTCTTTTTTTTCCTTCCGTTCTTTCTTAAATAACGTATTTGCCACCGAACTGGTTCAGGGAATCGGTGTCTCGGCTTATGGATATTCTTATCAACTCTCTTTACAGCAACAAAGTATTTTCCTCAGAGAGTTGATTTCCAATGCATCTGATGTGAGCATTCATTAATTTTTTTACCTAATTATATTGTTTTTGCGAAGAATTGGATTTAAATTTAAAAAATTGTGTGAATTTCAGGCGCTTGATAAAATAAGGTTTCTGTCGCTAACGGACGAAGACGTTTTGGGTGAAGGAGACAATGCCAAGCTTGAAATTCAGGTTAGTGGTTAATTAATTTTGTAGAATTGTTGAAATTGTGATTAATTTGAAGTTTTAATTATGTGTTTTTGTGTGGTAAAATGCAGATTAAGTTGGATAAAGAAAAGAAAATTCTTTCGATTCGCGACAGAGGTATAGGTATGATGAAGGAGGATTTGATCAAGAATTTGGGTACCATAGCCAAGTCAGGAACTTCAGGTATATACGTTGAACAGAAGGTGGAAATGTAAATTTTGGTGTTTGGGGGTTAAATATGTAAATTTCTGTGTTGTTGATGCAGCATTTGTGGAGAAAATGCAGTCAAGTGAGGACCTTAATTTGATTGGACAGTTTGGGGTTGGGTTCTACTCTGTATATCTTGCTGCTGATTATGTTGAAGTCCCTAGCAAGCATAATGAAGACAAGCTGTAAGTGTTCTTGAATGTTGGGGCCGGAAAGACTGGATACATGTTGTTTGTGGATTTCAGGTATGTGTGGGAATCTAAGGCTGATGGAGCGTGAGCGATATCTGAGGATACCTGGAATGAACCTCTGGGACGTGGAACTGAGATAAGATTGCAAATCAGAGACGAAGCTGGAGAGTACTTGGAGGACAAGAATTTGAAAGTGAGTGTCTTTAATATGCTGGATGGATAATGTTTTAGTTAACCATTTTGTGCTATTTGCCGCGTTTGTTTCTGGTGTCTAGAGGCTAAGCAAACCTTCCAGAATTTCAAAGCTGTAATGGTAGTGGTAGTTAATGACATGAAAATAAATCGTGGAACTTGTCTGATTATTGATTGCAACAAGGAACTGATTACCAAATTCACTAGAATATTTATCTTCATGTTTAAGAGGTTGGTTTGAATCCTTATGGATTGATTTGGGAAAATTGGACCGTGCATTTTCAATTACCAGTAACATTTTCAGTATTTTCCCCTGTATTCAAGGAATCGACTAGGTCCGTCATCATCTTCACACTCACCTTCATCTCTAGTTTGCTAATGGGAGCATGTCCTGAATGATTTATGAAAGTCTTTATTGCACATCTCAGTTAAAAAATTTCAGTCTATGAGCAATATTTCTGTTTCTTTCATTAATAACTAATGTGTAATTTCTTTCCCCGGGACGATAGTGTGAAGCGAACTGCCCAACTGATGTACCAAGCAGCACTCATGGAGAGTGGCTTCATGCTCAACGATCCCAAAGATTTTGCCTCTCGTATCTACAGCTCTGTGAAATCTAGCCTAAGCATCAGTCCGGATGCAATCATTGAAGAGGAAGATGATGTAGAAGAAGTTGAAACTTAAAACAAAAGAAGCCACTTCCAACACTGAAGCTGAACCCACAAGAGATGATGAGGATACAGAACCTTCTGCTGTCAAGGATGAGTTGTAGATTGCCCAAAGAATGTGCCATTTCCATCCTTTTTCAGGCATTCCTTTTTCCTGTAATGCTGTTTATTAGAGAAGCTGAACTGCTTCATGTATTTTTCACAGTCGAACTTTATAGTAGGTCGTAGAGCTATTGTATACACACAGATTTTACCTTTTCAGCACATAGTTATTGATGAGCTGCAAAAATGGAATTTTGGTCCCCTCCTGTTTCATAGTCCGTGCACGGGTACCGGGTCTGAAGTTTTTGGTCGATTAAGGCCCATAAATGAACGTCGCAAGAATTTGTTACCTTCAGCTTTTACCTGCAAATTCAATTTACCAGGAAATGTGAATCCAAACTGGCCGTAAGTAAAATTGACTCACAAGAGATAGGGAAAAGGTTTAGACTTGAACAAGGATGTTGGATCCTTTTAGATTCAGTTCTAATTTTGATAGCTTTTAAGCTTCAAATCTTTGAGAGATAATAGACATGGGTGTCTCTCCAAAAACAAGTAATCTCGTGCGTCTAGCTCGAAGCACTGAAGATACTTGAACGTAGGTCAGCAGGGTATTATCTGATCTTATGCTAATCAGACACCAACCTCAATTTTCCCTTTCTCCTAACCTTTGAGGTAGATCACAAACTCGCCTAAACTATGGTTAAGATTTTCATATAAAGAATTTTTAACATGAGGGTAAAGATTCTTGTGTTAATATTTCAAGTCATTGCAAAATTGTGGGAAAAAAGGCTTGATATTGATCATGAACCCACTTCCAAAAGGGATGATGATTCAAGAGAGTGATCAAAGAAGAAGATTTGATTCTCCTGAAATTACATTTTATACAACTCTCAAGTCTTCAATTATATTTGTCTTCAACATTAATTATGGAGTCTAGATAATGTTCTCGCACTTCATCACTATGCAAAAGGCCTCGAGTCTTCGTTATGGTTGTCAGAGTAAAAAAGAATTTTCTGGTGAGGTTTCCTGCCATGGCCCTTGAGAAAGTAGATACAAACTTTAATTCCACATTTCTTTCTTTGCCGATGATTACAAGAGGATCCGAATTCCAGATGATGCCTTCGATGATTTCCCACTGACAGAAAATCTTGATCAGTAATGTGTTCTTGAGAACTAAGAAATTCCAAAGCAGAATTGGTTAGTACTAAAGCCGCTAATGCCTCCACAAACTTGGCAGTGGGTAAATTGGACCATATGGCCAACTGCACCATCTTTGCAACATATTATTCCTGATCATGGAGGGACCGAATCCTAAAATTTTCTAGCCATTGGACTTGGATTTGGGACCCTTGTCCTTTCTGATGGATTAAAATGTACATTCCATTGAAAAAGAGCATATCCTATTTGGGGAAAATACCTTCTATAGGCAGAACAGGTTTCTTCTTTTCCTAGTGCTTGGGGAGGTCAAAGTTGCACTCATGCACTCATGCAGGTTTTCCTATCCCCACCATTCAAAGCCTATCGAATAGAATAGAGGTCTTCAAGCTAAAGTAAGAGTAACCTATCAAGTGCACGAATTTGAGGTCTTAAGCTTTCCCGAGCCTCTGAACCACAAAAATCCAATTTCACAGGGAAGATCACTATATTTGCATGAAGTTTGTCGTTCAAGAAAAACTGTTTATGTTACTAGCTATCACATCTCACATCATCTATCTCATCTAGTTTCACGAACAAATTACAAGAATGGAATCATTTTAAGCAGTTTGGGTTGTGGCTGTAATGCATGCATATGGTAATTGATTTGACAGTGCACTAGTCATTTCCTTCAAAGCAAGATGTAAGTGTCTGCCATCTACATCTTATGGCCCAAATCTTAATCTTAGGACAGGTATTGATGTTCCTTCTACCCACTTCGGAGAAAGCTGAGGGGGCTTTTTAGAATGGAAACTAGATTTGCAAGGCTAACAACTTAACATGCATAGATTTCGAAAGTTCGTCTAATTTTGTTGTTGATCACTTGATTTGTGGTCACTGTCGACAAAGAAACAAAGATTAGTCTCATGGATTTAAGGAAATGATAGGTGCATAGCCCTTTTGTAGACAGCATCATTACACTTCTCATATCGTAGCCAAAATCATGAAAAATCTACCAAGCTTGCAATTCCAGCAAAGTGGGCTTCCTTTAGGTGGTTCTCACCAAACATGTTCTCAAGATTCACAGTAAAGCAAACAACTTTCTTTCGAATGCCATCAAAATCAATTAGAATAATGATTTTGCCGATCTCGAAAGTGTCTTCCTTTCTAATTCATTGCTTTAGATCACAAATGGTTCTTACTCTATAGTAAAAGGTGAAAAAAATACAACATATGTGTGTGTGTGTGTGTGTGTGTGTTATTCTTCCTTGCAAAGAAAAAGGAAATATTTAAACTTTCTATACATGCAGTCTGGAAAATTGACTTTACAATCTGGATTTAATCAGCCCTTTCATCCAATGCAAAACGAGTTTCGAGCGACCACTTAAGTTCTATGTGCTTTTGTCCAAAATTGAGGCTATTAATGAACCAAAGAGAGGAGAAGACAGGAAATTGTAGAAAGAATCAAGGTAAATTGCCAAACAGAACAAGATAGGGCATTTGGCGAGTCCCCACTGAGAAAGTTTGGCAGCCATGAAGTGTCCATTCCTACTGGCCCATCGCCCGATACTGTCTCAGACCCATTTGTTGTGCTTGCTGGTGGAGAATTGCCTCTTGCAGATTTTTGACTGTGGAATGAAAATAAAAAAAAATAATCAGAATTTAACTCCAAGATTAAAGCTTGAAAACATATTATATAAATAGTGTTTTCCTCTCACAGAACCTCAAAAAATAGAGACTTTTCCCCTTTCAATTTACAGATCATGTGCCAATTAATCTAATGCCTGCCTGCCACGGCAATTTCCTATCCGTATGCCACAAGCTAATATAAAATAGATACAGAATAAAGTGAAAAATAAAACAGGAGCATACAATCCTTACCTTGTTAATGAAGGGCAGAATGTGATAACATAATCTGCTCCTGTACATGTAAATGTGCTAGTGGCATCATCATAAGCATAGCTATATGATCTCGGACACGCGGCCTTAAACATCTCTGAATAAACCGACGGCTTACATGTGTCCGGTGATCCATACGCGCCGCTGCAACAGTACTCTGGACTCCCAAAGGCTTCACATGCACTCTTACAGGCCTGCCCTGAATCGGCCCGTAATTCAGTTGGGCATTGCTGGTTCATATCTGTTACACACCCGGTCGACAAGCAACTACCTGACCCGCCATTCGGTTCGACGATCATGGGTAGATTGTATCCGTCAACTAAACTAACATCGTAAAAATCCAGTACACCTGATCCGACTGTGAATTCTGCTAGAGTGGCTGGTGGGTTTGCATTTTTACCATTGCATTCAATTTGGTTTGAGCTGCAATCACCTGTTAGGCAGGTACCCTGACCGGTATTTGGGTCAAATGTGCAACCCGTTCTGCCCCAGAACCGACCTGACCAATTTGGAGGTGCCTGGAAGGATCGTGATCCACCTTGTGGAAGTTCAAATCCTGTGCTTTCCAATGGAGTGCTGCCTGCATTGGATAGAATGCCTGGCCACACTGTGTAGCCACATCTGTTTATGAATGTAAATGTAGCCCCTGATAGCCCTGTAACAAATGTGCATGTCCATATTATTTAAAACACATTTTCAAGCTACAAAAATCCAAGGAAAGAAGAAGAAAATCAGAATTAGCATGATCAGTGGTTTTCAAATAGTACCTTTGCAGATTGTGAGCAAAATGAGAGTGATGTGAAGAGCAGAACTGGTGAAGATGCGATCCATTTAGAGAAGTTTAGGCGTAACAAAGGATCTAAGTGTGAAAAAAAACCTCCCTCTGGTGACTAAAATGCTAAGCTTTCTGTTGATAGGAGGAGGAGGAAGAGTGAAAAGAGGACTTTGGTTGATAGACGACTCTGAGAAAAGATGAACAGAGAAATGATAGGGATTTTCTGCCCATAAAACTATAAGGTTACAAAGCACTGTTTTGCGTATGAGAGAGATAAGAAATGGGAATGGTGGGAGATAAGAAACTTATGACACTCAGTCCATGCCTCTATTTATAATGGTGGAAGTACTTGAATAAAATATAATCTTCTGTAAAGACAAAAGGTAAGTTCCCTTGGAGAAATTTCAATAGATGATTTTCTTTAATTGGAAATACACTCTTTATTATTAAAAAATTAAAAAAGAAAGAAAGAAAATGAAATACGTAGTAGCTTATAAATTTCATCTTATACACGCCCAAATTTTAATAATAGAATACATGTCTGAAACTCTTTGAATTGAAATTAATTTATAGGTTTATTAAAATGAAATCATTTTAATTGTCAATAATTAAATTTATAATATAATTCAATATCTAAAAGAGAAACAAGAGGAATTCACTTTGTCAACTAATCAATTTGATCCCTTACCGTTTGTTACTTTTTTTTTTTTTTTAATCTTTTGGCTGAGATCAAATTGATATGCTTGGACTCCTACTTTTCATTATTCACTTTATGAAATGTAAAAATTCTGTGGGCTAAAAATTATTTTTCCATTTATTATTTCTTACTTTCTTTCATGAACCTCCTTTCTGCCCATCTACCTTGATCGGGAACCGATCGATAACCTAAAGCAAAAGGATTTTCCCATAATGATGAACTATGTATCCCAGGATGAGTATTTTTGGATAGCAAAATTTATAATTTCTTAAACTATAAATAAAATTAAATTGATCAATTTATTTAAATTAATCAATTCGGTTCGGTTTTTTCTTTAAAAACCAAGTTAGATCTATACTCATTTAATTGATTTTTTGAGACCTTTTTATAACACCATGACTTGTATGAAGTTTTATTTTACAGGAATCTAAGGTGTTTTTTTGATATTTTTTTAGTTTTTTTTGTTATGAGCACAAGATATTTTTTGAGCCTTCATAATATTTGAGATTTAAATTTAATCGGTTTAGTTTAATGTATTTAAGTTGGTTTTAACTTTCTCAAACTAGAATCGAACCAAATTTTTTTTAATTTTTTTAATTAGTTTTTCTTTGTTTTTTCTTGGTTTAGTTTTCAATTAATTCTTTTTCTGTTTATCACTCAGTTTGTTTGTTTTTCACCCCTACTGTATCCCCATTAATTCTCTGAGAGTTTTCTCTTTCGACAGTTTTACGATATTCCAAAGCAACGTTTTACACATTGCATTCTCATGGAATTTTGCAATTCAATTGCAGGGAATACGTACGTACACACGCAAGGTTACTCAAGATATTATTCTTCATGGAGATGACTCCTTAAGATTCATTGTAAAATCAATTGATTTTAGAAGCAGAAACTAACTCTTGATATTGAAGTTCATGTCTTCAAGAGGATCTGCACATTGCTTTCTTAACGCATCTTTAAATTTGATCTTCATCAACTTATTCTGCCCTAAATATAAATATATATGAGCTGCCTAACGTGTTCGAAGAAAAATGTTGAAGAATCTCAGCCCTTTAACTTGTTTTCAATAACTGATGAATGTAGCGATGTATCTCTCACGCATTTTCCTTGATCTTGCCATCCTTTAAAATAGAATTAGATTCTTCGATAAATGAGAATTCTTAATTGAATTTTATGTACCCATTTTCTGCGTCTCACGCAATAGGGTTTGTTTCACATTAATGTGGGATAGTTTTTCAAGAAAGTGCTTATTCCGTCCAATGATAATTAATCAATAAAGAGCATCCCAAAGCTTATTTCCTCACGACACCCGTCGCAAACCTGCGATTGAGAATATGAAAAATGATTACTCTTTTTTTTTCAAATTAATTAGAGAAATTATTAAATATATACACTTGAAGTTTCACTACATTAGTCTTTAATTATTCAATATATATATATATATATATATATATATATATATATATAATAGAGTTAGAAGTTAGAGAGAGCGAGGGAAATGGAATGATTTGCATGGATCAAGAATTTGGCTCGTGGGACGGCGGAGCAGCGGTATTAATTTCTATTATATAGTTTGCCACGGATATACTGAACACCGAAGCTGGCCAATGAGACACGGTCTCCCGCCACAGCTGGCACAGACAGTGAAGATCCGCGTGCTTTGCTGATGAATCAGACTCGGCTTAACTTGAGCTCACCTAAACTAGGGTTAAGCTTTATTTTCATTTATTAGAAAAAAACGATATATTAATTTAAAAAATGCATATGAATGGTTGGATTATAATACTAAAAAAAAGAATCAATTGTTTTTTGAATTCACTTATAAGTTCCACTAGTCTAACCATCTTTTTTCTTATTATATTTCTTTAATATGTAATATTATTCATAAACTAGCACACCCAATTGACAAAATAATAATTTATTATATATTTATATCATTTAATTGGTATAGACTTTACTTCATGCATTAATATTTCACATCTGGGGTCAGGAAAAATACAAAAAGAAATTATTTATAAACACCAATTTAAGGTATAGATCACAAAGATCTTAATTATGTCACTGCGAAAAAGTTGAATTGAAATTAAAATACTTCCGATATCCTTATAGAGTACAAAGAATCATGCTTCAGGTGACTCATGCAAGATCCATTTCATCATTGAATGGTACTCTACCAGACCGAATTTGAGTTTAGTGTGCATTATGCCTTGATTGAAAACTGGATTAGAAAAGAAAACTCGAGAGTCTATTGGGCTGAGCCCGATCACCGAAACATGGGGCCTAGTGTGGAACCTTTAAAGCAAAAGGAAGGATTCAGGAACCGCCTTTGCTTTTGAAATTAGCAAAAAAAAGATGCCTCGGTTTTGAAAATGTTGATGCTCATCCACGTCAGTGAGTCCATGGTGCCTTGGAAGTCACTTGTTCGTGGGACCCGTCCGCTCATCTTTCTTGGCTGTGCTGACCGATCATCTTGATCAAATTCCGCGTTACTTACAGGCACTGCACCCCCGGTTTATCTTTCTTGGCCATGCTTACCGATCATTTCTTGAATTTACTTATGTGAAACATAACAGTTCTGCAGCCATCAAGTCAGGATGACCGATTGGTTTAAGGTGCCAGACTCAAGTTCTGGTCCTCGAAAGAGGGCACCAAATAAAAGTTGCCATCCACCCAACATGCATGGTACAAAATGGAATTTGTGCAGTGGCAACCAAGATGTTACCCAATGATACAAAGGCTGTGGACAATCCACGTCCGGAATATTCATAGAGCACATGCTAATTTGATGAAAGAAAGGTGACAGTCCATGTTGAATATAAAAAAGTTGAATGCTTTTCATTCAGAGGTTCTTACATGGCACAAAAGTTTGATTCAGACATTCTTTATGTAACCATGCTGGCTATGATTTGTAAAGGTTTTGTGTCTTTCCCATCCAGTTCAATTTCGAATGAACCCCGGAGAGCATCCACAACTAGCACACTAAGCTACAAGGAAAATAATGTGTTTATGGCAACATATAATTTTTTGCTAATCTTTCTACATTGTACTAGTACGAGCAAAAAGATCAGGATACGTTTCCTGTAGATATAATTGCTGAAGTTTACTGATCATATTCTGTCTACAAGTCATCGAGATGATTTCTTCTCTCTGCTAAGCATGAAAAGCTGCTTCTACTTTAAGAGATCGTGCTGATAATTAGTCAAACAAAGCAAAAGGAAAGACTAATTAACTAACTTATAAGTGACCAATATATTGCAATTAAGTTGCAATTACGTGGTAATCGATTATGACACAAGGGTGTCAAAAAAGCTAGCCAGTATTCACAAAAGTGGAGCAGTTGTTTGTTAATATAAGGATAAGGATTAGATCATAGGCCACGAGATCAACAGGGTTATTTTGTTTTGCGGATGATGTTTGTTGAAAATCTTTAGCTGCCAAAGTAAGAGCCTTGACCATGCAAGACTTGTTCACAGGCATTTTATGGGGTATTAATATACGTGCTGACAAGCAAAAGTGGAATGTCTACTCTGAAAGTGTTTGGGGTTTGCTGCCATAGTCGTTACCATGTGCTAAATTACAAGAAATTTCCCGAGGCATTTCCATACTAGGCCCTGTATCTTTTAGACAAGAAAACATGTCCAGTCAGATTAATTAGTAGTGCTTGGTACACTCCTTGCTGCGTATACATGAGGTGAAAGCTAGCTATTGAGAAAAATGGCACATCTGACGTCGACAGCATAGGGTTCTTAATTATATTTAAAGATAAGTGCGCGCGCGTGAGTAGATGATCAAATGAATGCCATGCATGCATGCATACTTACAAGCCTTAATTAGCAAGTGTGAGCAGAACAGTATATCTTGCAATGAGTTTTGAATTCTAAACAATGTGCATGGATTGTACGTACATGTAAGTTGCGTAGACCACTAATTACCATAACCAGGCTGATAGTTTTCTTACTTGGCGATCCTAAGAACGAATTTATTACATAATTTTTTGTCCAAACGTGCCTGAAATCTTGAAAAAAGCAGAATGAGAAGGGGGGTGTCAGCAACATATCCAATAAGAAAAGGAAACTGATAATCTCCATCTCTTTCCTTTTAGCCATATGCATATACTTCTTTCGACATATCAGAATGTCCTTTGCCATGTTTTCTGTCGTGTAAAGTACGTCTAGATAATTATCATCATCACAAACTAATCTTCCCAACTTCCTTTAACCATTTCCTTTTGCTATCTTTATAAAAGAATTGCGTCACGCTAACAATAGCTATGTCTGCGAATTGAAGACCTAGAAAGGAGTGTTTGCCTTTTAAAATTTTGTAATGTCAGTTTTTAGCAATCTTTGCTACTTTACTTCATCTCTTGTTAATTTGGGTTCGGCTAATTTCAAAGAACCATCTCAACCCAATAGCTTAAGCTATTAGCTATTGGGTTGAGATGGTTCTTTGACATGGTATCAAAGTCTTGATGAGCAAGCGGTCACGAGTTCGAATCTCACAATCCCCATTTATTTGATAAAAATTAAGCACAAGGTAAAGTGGGTCTGTGCAAGTTTCAAGCCCAAAGGGCTTTCACTTGAGGGGGTGTGTTAGAGAATAATATAAATCATATCCTGGGACCTCACCTAACAGCTTAAACTATTAGGTTGAGATGGTTCTTTGACAGCTAAATTCTGAAATATCTTATAAGTAAATTGAAGATGACCAAAGAACCAATAAGAAAATACAACTTTTGGGGTCAATTCAACTAACTAGAGCACCATACGTGCATACATGATCTCATACATTTTGGATTGAATGGTATGTCGACAAATAAAGGATCAGTGGACATGCTTTTATCTGCCATCTTTAAATCAGATGAAGCTTCCTTGGAACATTCACTTAGATTACATGAAGTAATTCGAGACAAGGACAAAAGGGACGTGTCTGAGTACTCAAGTGGATATAAATGCAAGATAAAAAGGGAATGCATGTGTATAAAGTGCTTGAAGGATGTGTTATTTTGTCATTTGAGCATGTCATTCCATGTTTTTTCATTATCTCTGGGAACAGTACTGCTGTACTGAGATGTTCAGCACTATCTTCCAAGTTAAGATTTTGCCCCTTTATAAGTAGAAAAATCAAAGGGAGGAGTGTGGCTGCTTCTACGATAATTAAAGATTTTTGCTTGACTTACTATTCAATGCAAACCAATATTATTATATTTAGACACAAGCAGCAGCTTCCATAAATTTTGGCTTTGAATATTATTACATTTACAAAAGAAACTGATCAACACATGTGATTCGTTTATGGTTTTATTCAACTCTCATTAGATTTAATTCGAAGATACCGTGTAAAAGAATATTGGAAAGTAGATTCAACCATTTCGGAGAATCAATGGGGACTCGAGCAGGAAGCTTGAAGGTGCCCAACATTTTCTAAAATTATTTGGACACCATAGCCCGTACAGGGGTGGGCTTCATTTCAATGGAACAAGCAATGGGCCAAGTTTATGAAGATTAACTCTGCACTTCCTTGAAGTTAAAAACATGTTCGATGTGTTGTTATTAATTTTGATTTTTAAAGTATTTTTTATTTAAAAATATATTAAAATATTTTTTTTTATTTTTTTAAATTTATTTTTAACAACAACATATTAAAATATCTAAAAACACTAAAAAAATTAAAATAAAAAAACACTAAATTTTTTTTTATAAAAATACTTTCTAGCCATAAATAAATAAAAAAACAAACAAGGCTAAAAAGGACATACAAAAGGGTCGACCATCCATGAACCTCAGAAGGGATGGGAGAATATAATGGATCAACCCAAGTATTATGTTTTTCGGATCATATCATCTGCATGGATCCCAATCATTTCCCCTTCATAATTCGTAATTTGTGAAAGAACTCTTTGGCATCCACTTCAAAATTGTTCAAAAGGTCCTCAAAGCTATCCAAAATTACTAAACTTAGCTTGGTATACGACTTAATCTAAGAGTCGGGTTAGAAATTTAATGAATTAACTTAAGTTAGATAAAAAAAAAACATTGTTTTAATATTTTTTTTTTCTAAATGATATCTTTAAAAAAGAGTTCAAAATATGAGTTAATTTTTCATGTTGATCTAATCAATTTTATATTGATTTTGTTTTTACTCGGTCTGGACTAAGGATGAATCATACCAAGGTTAATAACTATTATTTTATCCTTGTAATTTGACAAATATGCAATTAAGGTTCTGCCTCAGGTAGCTACTCTTGACTATATGGTTTAATTATTTATCACCAGTTGATTGCTTAAGTTTTTATTTTTTTTATGAGACGCCATCTGTCTTTTTTCAATGTTCAAAGCGTGATTATGAATGATTTTCATGTTTGAAAATTTGACACATGAAAGTAAAAAAAAAACTTTCTTGAGGCAGCAAACAGGTAGTGTTCATGCAAGCACACAAAAAAATGTCTTTTTCAAGTAACAAACACGAAGATATATAGTTGTAAACCTCTTTTGTTTGCACACAGAAACACTTAATTCTCTTCAAGTTCACGGTCTCACAATGCCCTTTTATTCATAATTTATTCCTTATCCTTGTGGCGGCCATATTTTAACAATATCATTATTTTTACTTTCATGATTTTTTACAGATTTGACAAGAATTTAATCAAACAACAAAGGATTCGTTAGAAATAAAAAGGTTAAGGAAGAGAATTATTCAAAGTCAATTTTTGTGGGTTCTTGTCAAACGAATGTGAGTTATCTTCGACTTTCAGTCCTCTTTGCACCTGGTCTGCCCATTGTCCTAATGCGACGGCTAAGCATGCATGCCGCAATGCTTGTTTTCCTTTCTTCAACAACGAGAGAGACGCAATAATGGTGCACAACGATTTAGCCGAGGAAATTAATTAACATGCGTGACTATGGTGACTCAACAACATTTGTTTTTTCCATGGTGCTGACCGGGCTGGTTCAGGTTTGGGGTTGACCCGCTGAGTCGATCTAGATTTCACAATTGTGCCCTAGACTCAACAATTACCCGCCTTGTTTCTTACAATTGGGCACATACGTGGTAATCCACTGACACAGGAAATTATACAAGGAAGCGTGATGGTCGAATGTCTTGTCTAACAAGTTCAGATTCAAGCTAAATCGTAGGTTATAGAAAGCCAAGGCTAAAAAAGAAAGAAAGGGATGCAATCAATTTAAAGCAAAGATATGTCCAAAAACATGAATATTAGGCCGTCAGTCTTGTGACTCGTGAATATGTAATTAATCAATCAGTGGATGACAGTCGTACCCGGTGTGAACTAGGAGTTTGCCGGTGGCATCGGGCACTTATCGTTGAATTCTAATGTGCATGATTGCTAAGCTACATGTGATGTTCCAGGCCTGGAAGAAACATATCAAACTACAGAACATGGCCGTTCGTGATGCTCGTGCCCTCAATATCGAACTGACGAGCAGGTATGAGATGCGACAGTACCCTCTTGATCAAAATTTTCAATTCCAATTACCTTCTCAATCGACACCAAACTAGACAGAATTTTCTCCCACTCCTAATTTGACCAGGCTATTAATTTCCCACCCTCGGGCATGAAAAAATTGCCCTTCGAGATTAGCTAACATCTGTTTATGGATTGGTTGAGTCCTTGTCAGCCATTGCTTGGAGTTTAAAAATTTTCGTTTTTCAGGGAGAAAAATCATGATCATAGCTATTAAATTTGATTTGGGAATGGCCTCCGAAAAGAAACTGGGTTATTGAATTATTAGATCAACTTGAAAATTAGTTGGTTAAGTTATTAAATCACTTTAATTAATGTTGCTTTTTTTATGGTGTTGATGTTAACTATCATGTCTGAACTATTTTAATCGGATCATTAAAAATTTAATAGAACTAATTAAATTTTATCATGTTAATAACTATTAACTTATGCAATCAAAATGAAAATAAGCCCGAGTTAAGTTCTAGATTCTAAAATCTTCGAATCAACTTATGATGAAGTTTTATGAATATGAATATGATTCTTTCAGCTTGGAATATAGCACGATCAATACCCTCGTGCTAACAGTAAAATAACGCGTTGAGATTTTGTTGGCTAGAGGCCTAAATTAATTGTTCTTTGTAGTATAAACAAATTAAGCCGATCCTATTACAGCTGAAGAATCAATTTTTTGTGGGGTTCTCGAATATGCCAGAGATAGTCTGATGGGTTACATCCCCACAATGGCTCTTATCTATTGCTGGCAAGTACTAGCATCACCTTCCACGCTCAAAACACTACTGCTTTCTTTATGTTATCCAATCTACCCTTACACGATTATTTAATACCTAATTTCAGAACAGTTTCAATTATTGCCAAACTCTCAATTTCATGAATGTTTAAAGAATGCCAGTGGCAACATGACATCAAATATGCAGACAAACATGAAATTAGATGAGAGTTTTATTATCTGGGCACCAAATGCGGTGGTAGCGCAATACAATTCACACACTATCGAAACCAACAAATGAATCCCATCCCCTCTGATAAAATAATAGTAATAATAATAACAATAACCTAAACGCTAAAAAGAAAAAGGAAAGAGTTTCATGCATTTTGCACCACTACCATCACTAACCACACCATCTCCTCAGCCTCTTGAGTAGTATTTGACCCCCGTACAGGACAACAATGAAATTGGATTTTCCTTTATGGAGGAGTGGATGGAGTGATCTTCAATGGACGTGTGAGCTTTCAATCATGACTCAATTCCACGTATTCCACGTCAATTCGGCCATCCCGTAGGGTCACATGGGCCATGCATGAAAAAGAGCTCAAAAAGTAATAGGGTCCACTCCATAAGAACCGACAGCCCCACTTGCGTAAAAATTCGGATGGCCGATTTTTGCAGGTCCATGCCCTCCAAAGAGCGTAAACTAGACTGAAAGAAAGAGATTTCAAGGGGCCTGCTCTGGTGTGTAAATATATATTAGTGTATATAGGACTTAGAATAGCTGCCGCCACTGCCAAATTGCAACTGTGAAGCTGACAATGCCCGCAGTAACGTGTGATCCTAACACGTTGCCATACATGGATGGTGATGCTCCATTTTGGCTCAAGGCGCCTTCGTACACCATTGTGCTGTTGATGAGTGGTGTATTGGTATTTGTGTTCGTATTCTCAGAGTTCTGCTCCTGTGACGCTTTTTGGCTGCACAATTTACCATAAACATAACCGTTAGCACCCTCGATATTCATTCACTTTACAAATCCGAGTAAATAACTCAATTTATTGTGGGGATTTGGAAGGATGTGTGGTCTTCTGTGTCAATGTTTCGGATACAGCCACCTGTTCTGGAGACCACTTATTGCATGCTGCCAGAGACGTGCATTAATTTAGGCAACATGCCTTCTTTTTCATGAAAAGGAACCGGATCCTACTGCCCATCTCATTATATAAAAATGCTTTACTTTACTTCCTACAGTGAAATACTGCCGAATTTTCTAGGTTCGAAAGCATTATAACTAAGATTCTCATCGGTAAATTCTAATATTTTTTAAGGAATTCTCGAGATTGAGAAAGACATTGTAAAACACTCTACAGGAAACCTGGCAAGATGTTAAACAATATTATTTATCTCGTGATAGATCCTTACTTTCAGATATTTATTAAAAATATATTTATTTTGAAAAAAATATGAAGTTTTTTTTATATTTTTTAATAATTTTAATGTGTTAATATTACAAATAAAAAATTATTTATAAAAGTTATTGTAATATATTTTAAATAAAAAATATTTTTAAAAAAAATCCTCCTCCTCCTCCTCCATGTCATCAAATACAGCATAATCTATGCCGCGAATTGCAAAAAAAAAAATGTTAGCGTAGGGCTGAAGTGATATGATTTTTCAACGGCTCACTTCATATATGTCAAAAACTGACACGACGTTTTCTCAAACGTTCCTTCAGCTGGCAGTAACGTAAAAGTCAGGTGGTAAATGAGGACAAAACGGTCACCTCAACGTTCATGTTTGCAAGCTCTTTTTTACTTTTTCTCGGACAAACAAACCCTCTAACGTTGCAAAAAAGTGACCAAGGTGGAGAGGAGATTTACCTGGTGTTAGGCGCGGGGCAGAAGGTAATTTGGTAATCGGCGGAGGCACAAGTGAAGGTACTAGTCTTATCATCGTAAGCGTAGCTGTAAGCGCGTGGACAGGCGTTCTTAAATATCTCGGAATACGAAGAAGGCTTGCAAGTATCGGGTGTACCATATGCACCGCTACAACAATACTGTGGTGACCTAAACGCTTCACAAGCGCTCTTACATGCCACGCTCTCGCCTCCCGTGCTAGTAACCTTAAGCTCCGAAGGACACGCGCCATTCAAATCCACCACGCATCCAGTGCTTGTACAATTCTGACCAGAACCGCCCTGGGGGACAACAAGCAATGGCAAGTTGTACCCATCTACAAGGCTGACATCAAAATAATCCATCCCTCCATAGCCGTCAATCTTGAACTCTGCTAACGTAGCCGGAGGAGCTGCACCAGTGCCTGAACATTCTAGTTTTCCAGAGCCACAATCCCCTGTTAGGCAAGAGAATTTTCCTGTGGAGTCTTGAGAGCAATATGTGCGGCCCCATAAACGTCCACCCCATGAAGCTGGTGCTGTAATGGTTTTTGACTCCCCCTTTTGGAGGGAAAAACCAGTCGTGGAAAGAGCTGGTGCGTCTGCGTTGGACAGAATGCCTGGCCATACTGTGTAGCCACACTTATTTGTTAATGTAAAAGTTGTTGAAACAACACCTGACAAAAAAAAATTAAACATTAATTTCAAGAACTCAAAGAAACGAACCAATTATAATTACAAAAACTCTCTTGAAAATATTATAATTACCCGAAATGAGTAAATGGGCAATGAAGAAGGATGATAAAGGGATAAGTAAAGTTCGTTGAGACATTGAAGAAGAATTGATAAGAGAAATGTTGAGAGGTAACAACAAGAAGAGAAGTGTTTAGTAATGTGATTAGCAATGACACCAAACTCTTCTTCTTCTTGTGTCGTGTATGGAAATGAGGTAATGGGAAGACAGAACAGGGTATTTATAGACCTCAAGCTGCTATATTTATAGACAGAACAGGGTATCAAAAAAAAAAAATCGGTATTTGATGGGGCCTAAAGGGCTGAGGATAGGAGATGGGCCAACAAAATTTAAGGTGACGAAGAGCCGCATCGTTTAAAATGGCATTTGAGTAATTAAATATAGTAGTTAATAGTTTGTTTAGGTGATTAAAATTGATTTGGTAATTAAGGATTTTTTAGATATGGTAATTAAAAATTATTTAAAATTTTAATTTGGAAGCTAAATTGATTAAGAAAATCATACAATAAATTATTTAGATAGTGGAATAATGGGAAATTGCGTGTTTTATATTATGGTGTGAGGTATTTTAAAAAGTTTTTTTTTGTTAAAAATATATTATAATAATTTTTTTATATTTTATTTTTAATATCAGCATATTAAAATTATAAAAAAAATATTAATTTAATATTTTTTAAATTAAATATACTTTTATAAAACATAACATAATTTTAAACACGGTGACAATTTAACGGTTTAACAGGGAGTTGGTTGAACCGCTGTTTGCCAGTAAGCACCCAGCACCTTCTGCTTGGATAGAAAAAATCCCCCAATATATATTGTGGAATGGAAGCACTATCTGAACTACGAAGAATTAATTTAAGTGTTGCTGCTGTGTATTGACATTTTAAATATTCTGATGAATGTAAATAAATGTCAAATAACTTTTTTAACTTAAAAATTTAAAAGGTAAAGCTAGGAGTTTAAGCTATTATTTGATATTTTCGTAATAATTTCATATTACTCTTCTTTATGTATAATTAAGTGTTTAATTTTATTAAATATAATAAAATGATAGGATTTAAACTTGTAAATATTTAATCATTAAAATTTTAATATTATATTAAATAATTATTTTAACTAAAAAATAAATAAATAAATTATTAGGTGAGTGGCGTCTTTCGATTTTATACCTAACACTACTTCTTAGTACTTTTTTTTAACCTAGAATCGCTAGAAGATATGTACTACTATTGAACTACTCTCTTGGGAAAATTTTGTCTTGCAAATATGAAAGTCATCCTACCAAATCCCATCAAATTTGTTACGAGCACTATATTTCCATGTTAGCACCAACCTTATTAAATTGATTATATTATATTATATTATTTTCTTTCCTCCAGCAACAAGTCATAATTATGAGAAGATGGTACTACAGTTCATCAACTGCTAATTTCTTTGCTATTTTAAGATTTCCTTTTGAGAAATTTTACATCATTAATTATCACATTAAATACCATTAGCTATTATATGAATTCACTTTAATAAAACAAATAAAAACATGAAATAAAAATCACATTTAATCTTATTAAAAATATTAAAAATATCTTCATCTGATCATTTTAAAACTAATTTTTTGGTTCTCTTCTCATTTTATCTTTCCATCCGACACCTATATTTTTTTAAAAAATATTTTTTATTTAGAAATATGTTAAAATAATATTTTTTTATTTTTTAAAAATTATTTTAACATCAACATATTAAAACAATTTAAATTCATAAAAAAATTAAATTTGCATGGAACGGGTTTGCACCTCTCTCTAAATCCAGTACCAGCTTTAAACAAGAAGGGAAGAGAAGCCAGGTGACGGGGAAAGAAAAGGGTAAGAAAGCTAGCTTACTGTAAGCTTAACACCACTCTCTAAACGTGAGCGGACTCCTACAATAGAATGTTGCACGCTACAAAGCCATGGACATGCATGCATGGTTATTAGTTGTGGCAATGTTTTTTTATCTGTAAGAAAGTGTTTTCTTTCCTGTTTTGTATGCCATCCAAATGCTTAAGAAGTGTTTCAGAAACAAATTTATGGAAACAAGTGATAGGAGTTTGGAAACTCGGAAAATGGTAAAATGGGAATGAAGGGAGTCGAATGCGGCACGCGGCATTCTTGGGTGTTTTATAATCTCTTAGCATTATGGACAATTAATGGAAGTGTAATCTTCGGTTAGCTTTTCAACAATGACACGTCTGTCTTCGGAATAGTCGACGGTCAAGCTTTGTAATCCAGGCTCTTCATGTCTGTTGACAATTCATTGCCAATCAGCACCAACCCAAACCTACTGACGGGCTCGACGATCGATGCTACATGTCCCTGAGTTGCAAGAGGGACAGTTAAAGTTGGGTTCAACTTACAACAACATTCAAGATCCCGAATCTCATAATATCTTGGGTAGTTTTAGCGCCAATCAGGGTTTCTCAAGGATGAAGGCGTGGTGCCCAGAAGTTAGAAGTCTTGCCCGAAAGCAACTACTCTGGTAGATATTTGGCATCAAGAAATATCTGCTTTTCCAAATATCTAATCGAGGCCCATCGAATATAGGAAATATCTCAGACATAAAGTTATAAAAGTTCGATTTCCCTATCCAACATGACAAAAACATAGCAGTAGTTTTGAGAATTTTGTATTAATTAAGCCACCGGCTTAGACTAGACTGGTTGTGTTAACTCTTGCAAGTTAGATATCTTGGCATGCTAACTCTATGCACACATGTAATTGATTGAGTAATTGATTGTTTCTTCTTCGCCATGGGATCACCTTTACCTATAGTAAACCTAAATGGCGGCCCAGAGACCCTTCAAACCGACACGTTTTTCTTTTCTTTTTTTTTGGACATTCCCTCTCCGAAACATTTTTTTTAACAAAAATGTTCTGGGACAGTCTTAAACAGTGAACTAGAACAATGTGTTCAATCCATTCCTGTTTTCTGAAGGGTTGCTGTTCGATAAGTTTGGCAAGAACCAGCTTAGAATATCTACTCATTAAAAGAAGAGAGGGAAGAAAACTAGGGCTGCTCTTCAATCGCTTTCGCTTCATATTTGGAGAATGTGAAACAAATTAATCAACGGGAGGATGATATTGGACACTCACTTGACTTTAAATCTAAATCTAGAGTAATGATACCCTTGACGAATCGTATTCAATTGTTTTTATTTTTTAATATGGATGAATTTTTAACAAAAAAAATAATGAGAATAATTTTAAAGATTATAAATTTATGATATTAAATAGAAGGTGTAGTTAATTTAATTTCTTATCTGTATTCTAAAAATTTATTCTTATAAAATATTTTTAATACATTCCATATATCATTGTCACAGTACTGTTGCTGCCACTAATCCTCGACGAGAAGTCGCACTCTGTGACGTCCTGCAAACAACAAATTGAGAAACTCCATATTTATTTTGCTTTCTGACACAAAAACCAAACTGAAGGAAATAATTCCCTGGTTTCTTATGACGAAAACTCTTCTATTTTGTATCTTACCCCTTGTTTCATACTCTATAGCTCACAAGGATATAGATTTCTTGTGCATCTTTTTTTCCCTTGGCCATTTCACGACTGCCGTCCTAAGTCTCTCAAAACCTTGTTTGTTTATGAATTTTAAAAGAATTTTTTTATTTTTTTATTTTAAATTAATAGTTTTTGGTATTTTTAAATTGTTTTGATGGAATAATATTAAAAATAATTTTTAAAAAATAAAAAATATTATTTTAATATATTTTTGAATATAAAATAGTTTAAAAAGTAACTGTTAACACACTTCTAAACATTATTTTACTTTAAATGAAAATTATTATTTTATTTTAAATTAATAGTTTTTGGTGTTTTGAGATTATTTTGATAGTATAATGTTAAAAATAATTTTTAAAAAATAAAAAATATTATTTTAATATATTTTTAAATAAAAAATACTTTAAAAAATAATTGATAATAAACTTCTAAACATATCCTAAATCAAAGTTATTAAACTTGAAGTAGATAAAATTTTAGGCCCGGCTTCTAGTTCATGCTAGCTAATCATAAAAAAATATATATATATCAATACTGAATAACCATTTAATTTATAACTCAAGTTAAATCAAGCCGGCCGAGTTTAATAATTTTGCTCCAAATGAGCAAGAACAGTTTCTTACATAAACCCAGTGCTGTAAATTGCAATTTAGAGGGCATCCCAAGGAGCAACTTACTCCCAGTTTTGTTTACTTGGCTTTCCAAAAGTTCCTCTTGTATTCGTCTTGGTTAATTCGAGAAGTGGTCGGCAGCACAGCTTATTTAATTCGCCATTTGCCTACCTTATCATTTTTTGTCCCCCGCCAGAGAAACTCTTATCTCTTGTAGGGTCAAGTTGTTTTGGAGTTAGGTTAAGCAATTGGACGGCATGCAGCATCACTCAAATTGGCATTTTCTTTTCTGCTTGTTGTGCAAAAAACAAATTGTCCTTAGTACAAACTGCAATGAACCTTAAAATGTTAGCTCTTCGGAGTTCAGTGCCATTATTTTCACTGCCAAGCATCGTTGCGTATTGTTGGGAGAGGAATTTCCTAATTCTTATGATTAAGTTAATAGTGAATGTTAACCCCCAAGTATTTGGGACTATGGCATCTGATATAACTTTGGCATGAAGCACTTGCCTGCAAATTTCATATTTTCAACAGAATTTTAGCTAACTCAGTAAAACTACCTCTAGGATGTGATCCTTGCATGGCTAGTAATTGGTATTGGTAACAGTTCCAGCTGAAGAATTAGAGCGTAAAATGTTGAAATTTAGGCACTAGAGAAAAAGGTATTTTCACTCCAGTGAAGCTAAACATTTCTGGGAATCTCGGGAACCTATTGATGCCGAAAATGTTGAAAATTAGGCAGTAGACAATCCGGGAAAACAATTTTAAAGGTAGAAGCAATAGCACCATTGTGATATACAGCAGGATCATGATAGACGCAACTACAGACTCGCACTGATATGTATGAATGTGATGCAAGCATATAGAGATTAGAAACAAAGAATGGATGCCGTCCAAGTTAATTGTCAAAACAAATATCATCAGGCATTATATAGATCTGATTCACACCATTTGAAAACTAAGTATAGGCATCAGTACTGGCTGACTAATCACAGCTTTATCATCATGCGCTTTGTAGCTTTCCATAGACACAAGTGATAACAATAATTAAGCAATCTGGATGGTATGGCATCAGCTGATGCAAAAGGCATATCAAAGTAGAACCATTATTGAGTAAAAATATTGCTGAATTGAACAACTCACCTCGTAGCTATCTATCATGACAAATACGTTACATCTTATACTATGTATTGCCTCATGTCCTACGAAACTATGACCCCCAGTATCGCCCAAGCAGGGAAAGAGACAGAAAAAATGAAACACAAAGGTGCATGTCAAGTTAGCTTCTAGGCAGATCATTATTGATGAGCCTGTCGTGTGGGAGTAAGCAATGTGCCCACACGCACCTACAGACCAGGGCAGAAGAGGACCGTGGATTATTATTGCTATTGCTATCTAGCAATGTGCCCACACGCACCTACAGACCAGGGCAGAAGAGGACCGTGGATTATTATTGCTATTGCTATCTACCTTCACTAAAACTTAGTAAAGGTACTGGACGGCCATATACGACACAATGATAGCACGCTTTTAAGATGATTCTTTCCTTCAAGTAAATAAGTAATTATCCAGTACCATTCTTGTGTGGCGGTATAGCCCTTAGCGCAAAGATAGAACCACGCAAGTTTATCCAAGTAAATGCATATCGGACCATCTAGGACTCTTTTCTTAGGTCTATACATCAGCTCAAGTGTCCAACGCTTTGCAAGTCCCAGACTCCCAATGTTTCTCACCGTCCAAAATGAAAAAACAAAGGAGAACAAAAAGGAATGAAGGGAAAAGGGAAGGAAAGGGGAATGGTAATGGGCCTGGCCTTCAAAAGCAAAAGATATGACTCTACAAGCCGTGTTTACATCCACGAGCCTAAGCCCAAGCTATATAGTCTATAATTCTATGAGGTGGCTCGTCAGTGTTGTGCCCAGTATAAATTGCTGAGATCAATGAGACACGTATTAGACGCTTTGTGGAGAAAATATGCAATGATAAAAAATTATTTATATTACAAATCAATATGATTAGATTCACTCGGCATTTGCTCATCAAGGCCATGGAGGAAACGGGCGAGGGAATTTTTGGCAGCTGTGATTGCAGTTTCCACTTCCTGCTCATTTTCTTCTGCAACTCCCTTGCGTTCTTGAACTGCATGCATTCTTCGCACATGTTTATGTAGTTCCTACTTGATAGATCATTCTATCATAGGAAAGATAGATGATAAACAATTCAACGTTACCCTTGAAGGCATCCTTGCAACAAATTATACAGACAGACCATGGTCTCTGCTTCTTGGACTATATAATGATATAAGCATGCGTAGAATGTGTAGGGTTAAATACGCTGGGTTCACAAGAGCCAAGTAATCGTCCGGGAAGCAATAAAGTCTCCTGTTGATAGTTCTTTATTTCTTCAGTTGGGAAAAAAAGAAGAAAGAAAGCCGAGTGATGGTTCATGTGGTGGCTTTATATGAATTCTCACCCCCTTTTTTCTTTCCAAACAACATGTTTTCATCAACAAACTCGCAGTAGGAATCGTTAGCCCATTGTTAGAGATATCTCATGAACGACTCTGATATGCAGTAACTGATACACTTAGGGTGACATTTCACTGACCTGACTGTCAAAATCAATGCTTCGAAGTGCATAAACTTCATTGATATAACTTTTATGTCTGTTAATCAGGCCACCGAACCAACTGGTTGCTATATCAATGTACTCGTGTGACCCCTGAAAACGGTACAAGAAACATGTAATGTGTCATCTTGGAATTTTTGTTTTCCATTTTCATGTGTAATCATCATAAATCTTCAAATACAATCTCCAGCTTCCTTGGAGTTCTAATTCATTATTTCCACTTACCACGCTTATGCAAGCTTCTGCTTGTGGAAGCTAAATGCAATGAGACATGATCAAGACTAGGGAAGTGAGAATTGCATCCATAAGTTGAAGACCAAGAAAAGAGCTGTAATGATAGGTTTGCGTTCAATACCGAATTGGTAGTGGAGAAAGTTAAAATAAGATCAGTGTCTTCAATTAACAGATTTCATAATTGGAGTTAGACCAGAAGAAGATTGAAGAATTTGACATATGCGTCCATAACCCCAGCTGTATTGCTATTCAAAACAACAACCGAAGGTAATAATTGCTTACCATGCCTCCTCTTCCACATCGTATTCGCTTTCTCCAGATTCTTCATTGTCATCGCCAATAATCTTTTCCTCCAAACCAGAAAATCCCTGCAGCCTACTCCATTAATCACCATCTTCTGTAGGCATGAATCAAAGCATCCATCAGTTCAGTTTGTACATCCCGCAACAATTTCCCTACCCACACATTGCACATAGCAATCAAGATTTAAGAACACATTTATAATGCTAAAACTCGATGTTAAAGATTCTCTACAAGACAAGATATACACCTATGATGTTCTTGCATGGCACACAGTTTACTTGATTGAGAGAAATAAAAGCCACACCATGAAACGAACATCTTTCTCATTAAATACGCAACAAGTCTTGTTCCACGATTAGTAACATTAAATGCATTAGCATGCACCAAAGCTAAGATTAATTACTTCCACGCATTTGCTTCAACTTGATATCCCATATTTCACAGCAAGGCAAAACACAAACACAGACAACGTAGCTAGCTAAGCCAACCATAATCTCTTAAAAAAGTTACTCAAGGATAGTGTTTAAAAGATACAGAGCTCACTACCGATATAATTATATTGCCTCCGCTTTCCTTGCCGCACATCCGGTCCTGGTCTCTGCGACAAAAACACGCACATTGTCTTCATTTGCCTCCCTCGCTAAAAACATAAAACAGCTAAAAAATCAACGCACTCCGAAGTAAAGACACATAATATTACCACAGAAGTACCTTGACTAACATTACGCATCGAATACGTCTTTCTCAAGTGAAGCCACCCTAGAAAATCCCAAGCAAGACACAATTTAAACTGCAAAGAATAGCTTTAACGTTGGTGATTTTGGGGGGAAAAAAAAGAAGGGAAGTTAATTTGCGTTCATCACTTGATAATGCGTTTGATTTGAGGTGGAGAAGAAGAAGCCAGCTCCATGCCCCAACGAATGGCAAGTCGAGCCTCGCGTTTTTTCTGTTTGCGGCTTTTGTATGATTCAGAATCCGAATCGCTTGCATTTCCTCCTTGTCCAAAAATCAGAAGTTTTTTCTGGACCGCGTGATAGAAAATGCGCGTTACGATTAGAAGCTGTAACTATAGTGAGAGAGAGATGAGGAGAGGTGGCTTTGATGGATAAAATTAAAGATTCAGAGAGGAGGTAGTTGAACGCAGCGTGACAGAAGCAATGGTTACGTAGAAACGGCCATTGCCGGATCAGACGAGCCATTGCTAACAATTGCTGCTTCTTTGAGGCGCTGCAGCTATGCTGCCATGGCAAGTCATTTTTGAAAGGAGAGTTCGAGCCACGCCCGGTAATTTTGAAAACCCATACAGCGTGGGCCTAGAGCTATGGCCTATTAGAAATGGATAAATGAAGACGAGTGGCCTATCATACACTCCCCTCCCCCGCAGACTCTCCACGAAGCTTCTCCCACATGCCACACCCTCATCTACTCTCTCTCCATTACTCTGATATTAAATCTGAATCGAGAGTCAACTCAAAGTAATACTCGAGTTCCATTTGAGGAGTAGATTAACTTGAATTAATTAAAATTTTAGTTTTTAAAAAAAACATCAAAATATTTTTTTATTTTTCTAACATCAAGATATTAAAATAATTTAAAAAAATCAATTTAATATTTTTTTCATATTAAATATACTTTTAAAATTAATTCAAAAAAATAAATCGGGGTCTCATACTCGAGGTCTGGCCTATCTTTGCCGATATTGAGAATTGACAAGTGCAGATCAAATGTATCCTGAGCTGTTATGGCTATCCATAGCTCAACTGACTCCTGTCATTATTTTTCTTGGGAAAAAAAGAAAAAAAAAAACAGACAAACGAAAAGGTAAAGATGGGGTCATGTCGTCGGACTTCTTATCTTTTGTTTGAGAAAGAAAAATCACTGTCGTTTCGGCTTTCTCACTTGAGAAGTCTGCCCATCCTTATCCAAGAAATTGTAGTTATCCATTTTTCAAGTGGCAGAAGCCATCCTTTTCATAAATAGAGAGACAATCGAGGCCAGTAATTATCTCTAACTCCAAGAAAATATGTAAATTTCTATCCATCACGTTTTGAACAGAATCTGTATACTGTGGCTTATCCAAATGGGCATGCTATCAATTACAAACAAGATAATTTGAAAGTTAATTTCAGCTCTAGCACAGATCCCATCTCGCAATAAAACATTTATCAAAAGGATTTATATGCTAGCTCCAAGTGAAAAGGGAAGTCTTATTTTCCCTTGTAAATTACAAATGCAATATCCGTGTGATATTTGAGGACCGATGGACACAATTTTATGGTTTGATTTTTTTATCGTAATATATATTTAATTGTCGATATTTTAATTGATTTTGTAAACTTTCTTTTGTTTTGATTAGGTAAGAGAAATTGGAGATAATCTTAGGATTTGCTTTGATTTTTTTATTTACTTTCCATGTTAAGTAGCTTTTTCAAACGTATCAGACGTATTTAGGTTCAAGAAAATCAAGAATTTAGTTGTTTTTTGTTTTTGGTATTTGAAGGTTTTGACGAGGAAAAAAACTTAAATTAAATCTTTAGGCTATGTATATCAAACAATAATTCTTGGACCATGGACAACTGGTTGTGGTATATCTGAAAAGGAGGCCCTGAAATATTTGATGCATGAATATCAAAAGCATGTGCAGATAAGAATCTATGGTTGCAGGCCGTAAAAAAGGCAACTATTTACATGATTACAAGATTGAGGTCCGATCGTGGCTACTTGAATCCATCCCCAGTTGGAATCATCACCTCTGTATCAGCTGAAACTGATTAGGGTATCTATAATTCAGGGTTAAATCCAGCCCAGTAAACAATTTTGCAGCTACCAGCACTGATCAGTTTCCCATCTTCGCCTAGTGTAGGCAGGAAATCCAGCAGCTACAACATTTGTTTCCATTGTTGCTGCAGACATTACAAACGGAGAGCTCATTTGCCTTCCAGGTCTAAAAAGCGAACGGTCATAATCTGCACGTTTGTCAGGGTCCGACAGAGTTTCATAAGCTTCGTGTACTTTAATGAACTCATAAGCTGTGTCTTCCTTTTGAACGTTAGCTGCAACATCAGGATGCAATGTTCTTGCTAGCTTTCTGTAAGCAGCCTTGATTTCCTGGCAAGTGGCACCCATTTGAATCCCGAGAACTTCGTAGAGAGATATTTGCGTGGCATTGCGGGATGGTGGTCGCTCGGCGGTGGAAGCGCAGGAGGCAGAGACACTGAAGGGGCGGAAGCTGGCACGAAATGGAAGCGAATGAGGCTGATTGGTCGAGAACTTTGAGCCAATGAAAGGAGAAGAGGAGGAGCTGAAAGACGCTAGAGAAGATGTGGAAGCCATGATTGAAAATACACTAACGATACTTGTGTTTCCTGGTGTGCTGTGTGGTTAAGGAGGTTGAGGAGTTAAGGAAAGGATGAGTCGTTATTTATAAGGAGGCGGGAAATTGATTAACCATGGTTAGTTTGGTGGATTGGCGAATTATGGACTTATCTATTTACAGGGATCTTGTATCTTAAAGGAGGGCAAAAATTATCACTCTGATTGTGCAGTACCCTTGTGAACTTGTCTTCACAGATTAGAAACCACGATTCTCTGTAAAAACAATTATGGGGTTATCATCATATTTTATGTTTTTGATGGATGCATGTATCTCTTTTATTAGTTATTAGTGACTATGAATTATCAAGAGTTGGCCTTGCAGCTTGTACCTGTATTTGATAATACAAGTTTTATGAAAATAAATAAAATTTCCAGCCATTTGTGCTCTGCTAATCGCGTATTTGACGCGTTCGGACTTCTTTGTCTCGTCTCCAAGAACCATATTTGAGCATCAACTTGCAATGCCATGGGCATTTTAAAAGCTGAGCCTTGCATTAAAACCAGGTAAAGGTTGTTAAAAATAATGAGATTAGAGCCATTTCATGCTGGGATAATTCTTCTCGAATAGGAAGGGACAAAAGACAAATTTCCTGATATAAATTGTTTCATTCGACAAAGCTTACAGTAAAACATAAGACGAACATCAACTGTTCCAATAATATAGGATAGGATCGTCTAGATAAACCGTCAAGCTGACTCAGAGATGATCACAAAGTATAGAAAATACTATTATTATGGTAAATACAAAAATAAAAACTTAAAGTACTTCTGCGCCTATAATGATTCAGATTCCAGAGGTGTGACGCAGACCCACGTTAGATGAGTAAGAGATTGCTCCGTAGAAGTTGATTAATTAGAGAGAGAATAGTAAGATAAACAAGAGGCAGGGTAATGGAGTAGGGAACGACTAAGATTTTTTCCATGTTCTAATTCTTTTCGAGGACATATATTGGATTAATTTTTTAATTTTTATATATAATACTGATTCCATAAATATATAAATTAATATTAACCAACTAAGGTCTTCGCTCTAACCTTAGCAAAGTGTTAGATAAATTATAGCATATAGTTTTCAGTCATATTAATGTAAATATTTATAGTTGACTAACAAGATGTCTCTTGAACTACCACGAAATTTTAGTCGACGACGAGAAATTCATCTCTGTGGGTCCATGGATGTGGATAAGAAGAAACCATGGTGTCGTGGAAGAGTGGCAATGTCCCCCCCGCCCCCCGGGAAAAAAAAATGAGGGCGAAGAAAGAGGAGAAAAGGAAATACTTTAATGTCAATATTTTATTGCCTTGCCTTCAACATGAACGGAGAAAAGGAAATACTTGTTTGGCAGCTCGGTGTATTTTGTTTTAATTATATTTTTTAAAAATAATATTTATCTTAAAAAATATGGAATTGGTATTTTTATTTTTATTTTTTAATAATTTTAATGTATTAATTTTAGAAGTTAAAAAAAATATTTTGATATATTTTTTTAAAAGAAAACTTTTAAAAACATTATACATTACAATATTAAATACAGCCGAAATCGGTTGGTAGCTAAAAGGGTCCATATATTGATATATTTGTGGTCCTTGAAAACTCAATCCATTTGCCAGCTTGAAGGGCACTGGACTTGATTCGTTTAACCTAAGACTGAGCTGTGTGCTTGTTGAGTCTAATCCGTGTGATTGTGGCTGCCATCTCATCCACATTTGGAGATACCGCGTCAGGAAAGGATGTCTGGTCTTGTCCCATTTCAGTTCGATTGCAACCAAACGCAAGACACCGACAAGTCGACAACGGAGCCATTGACTTGAAGGCTGTACCGATCAAGCCATTGCTACGTGCTTACTCGCTATGCTCCATGGACACTTATAGAGATGAGTCCAGCCTTGGCCCATAATCGTAAATACCAATTGAAAGTGAGGCCCAAGTCTGCTTGACCCAGTTCATTGAGGCTGTAGACTAGTGGTTGTATATTTGGAGAACGAAAATGGGTATCAGTTCCCATCGTATTTGTTTATTTGCCTGTACTTGCTGTCTTGCTCCTCTTTTCTTCTGTTTTTGGTGAAATGCTGTCTTGCTTGTTAATACGTGGCATGGATTTTTCCATGCATTGAGCTGTTTTTTTCGCTCTGTGCTTCAATTCAAACCAAGAGTGCGAGCGAGTCTTAGAACTTGTGCTTCTTTCAGTGTATTTGATATTTCTGTCTGGCAAAGCCTGTCTTTGGGTCACTGTTCTTGTTTTTGCTTTTGCTTTTGCTTTTTGGAACTGCTCCATCTTTTTGCGTTTCCACTTTAAAAGTAGAGGAATTGGGCACTTCAAATCGCTACACCTCTAGTTCAATCATTGGACAAAATTCACGCATATGGCTTATAGACATTGGACGCTCCATCAATAGTGGATAGAAAATCTTGAAACTTCCAAGTCTGTTTCAGCTTTATCTATCATTCCAGATCCCTCTCGGACCAAGATAAACAAGAATCCAATTCTCTATGAAAAAGAATCCGAGTCCATTCCTCTTGTCGGCATAAAGAAAACTCATTTTCCTTGAAATGGAGTATGTTCCAGTAGTATTATAATTTCAAGAACAGAGGGCTTGAATTTTACTGTTCAGCACCTCAATGTCAAAATCATAGCATTAGCACAAGTAAGAATTCATAATTCCAGGCTGAAAAAATGCCGCCTTGGGACATGATACAAGAGATGGAGGTCCAATCTGGACTATTTACAGCAGCAAATAATCCCCCAATATTTGGGGGTCAATACTGTATCTTACAATTTCATCTAGCAATCTAAGGGACTAAAATCGATTAGGATCTATGATCTTACAGCCTCTTTTCCCAGTTACCAGCACTGGTCAGTTTCCCATCTCTGACTTGTATACCCAGAAAATCCTGTTGCCATTGTTGTTACAGTAGCAGCAGACATCACAAACGGAGAGCCCATTTGCCTTCCTCGTCTATAAAGGGAGCGATCATAATCTGCACGTTTTTCAGGATCAGACAGGGTTTCATAAGCTTCGTGGACTCTCATGAACTCGTAAGCCTTGTCCTCCCTTTGCCCGTTAGCTGCAACATCAGGATGCAAGATTCTAGCCAGTCTTCGATAAGCTGTCTTGATCTCCTGACACGTGGCGCCCATTTGAATTCCAAGAACTTCGTAAAGAGATGATGCAGATGTTGGTGTTGCAATGCATGATGTGGGTCTCTCGGCGGTTGAAGCGCAGGCGGCGGATACTCGAAAGGGGCGGAAGCTGACGCGAGACGGTGGTGGTGAATGAGACTGATTGGTGGAAACTTTTGAGCCAATAAAAGGAGACGCGGAGGAGCTAAAAGACGTGAGACAAGTTGTGGAGGCCATGTTTGGAAAGTAAAGCGTGTTTTGCCGAGTTGTGTTGATCAAGTATGTTGAGGAGATGAGGCATGGGTGACTTTGTTATTTATAGAGAAGTTGAGGATTGGTTAACCATGGTTAGTTTGGTTGGTTAACGAATTGTCGTGGGCTTATCCATTCGGTGGTTTTTGGATCTGTCACATGCTGACTCAGAAAACCGTCGGCGTTGCAAGAATATTGTACCTCGCAGGCAGACAAACACGTTTGCAGCCCACGGTATGTTTTGGATGCTTGTGAATTGTTTTCTAGAAGCCTTCCCTTTCGAAACTTGTTGAGTAAATTGTCTTTAGTCCCAGAATTTTAAATTCAATTATAAATTAATCCTTTTCGTTTGAAAATTTATAACTTAATTTCTTAATTTTCGTTGATCATTGTAAGATTTGACTGTAAACTCTCACCATGTATAATTTTCTATAGGAATTTAAATTATGAATTGGTATGTTAGGGGTTAAGAAAAGACCAGAAAATATTTTAACATAACAATGGTCAACTAGAGTTAAGGGACTAGGTTATAGGTTTTTAAAAATTAAGGACCGGGCTGTATTATAGTTCAAAACACAGAGACTAAAGAATAATTTACTCTATCTTATTGGGTTCTGAACTCTAATTTCCTTGTGCACACATCCTTCCAAATGAATCCATAGATTAATTTCTCCTAGAGCTCATTCCACTGGATGTCACTTCATAGCTTTTAAAGACTAGATTTTCATGGAAATGGTATGAAAAGAGTCTGGCATAAATTAAATACTAAGAAAATAGCGGCAAAAATCTTCTATTTAGATCTGATCAGACTTTGCCATCTATTGGCTATTATATGTCGTGGTCTTGCTTCCTTAAAGAGTTGATCTTTTAAAAAAAAATATATCAATATATGTAACTGTATTAATAGTTATTTTTTATTTAAAAATATATTAAAATAATATATTTTTTATTTTTAAAAATTTATTTTTGATATCAATATATCAAGACAGTCTAAAAATATTAGAAATAGTTAATTTAAAAATAATAATAATAATAATTTTTAAAAACACAAAAAAATAAATAGTCATTAATCTTTGTACAAGCGGTGTAGCTCTGGATTCGTTCACACTATAAAAATGTTACTGAAATATGAAATATAATTATTGGATTAGAAACTGTTTGTTTTTGTGTTTTAAAAGTATTTTAAAAAAAATAATTTTTTTTATTTAAAATTAATATTTTTAGAACATTTTGATAGTAAATATAATTTTTAAAAAATAATTAAAGAGAAACCTTCAGTTGGAGTGGCAAAAACCAACTCCACCTCGTCACAATTGTCTAGACATGATACGACGAGCACTGACTAGTCCAATTATATAGGGCAAGACAAGCCTGTCTAGCTGACTCAGCCATGACAACATGATATACTCCTGCAATAAAGGTAAATGCAAGGTCACTATTGCTAGTGCGACTGCTGTGGCTGGTAATTTGATATTCCACTGTTATAATTTTGACTGTCTCTGGAAAAACCATAACAGTAAAAAATAGATCAGACGTATTTTATTACAATTAATTATTTTAAAAATATAAAAATTCACTCTAATAATATCCCAGGAGGGGTATTCATATGTCATGTAAACTTTATTAATAAGTAGTCAATGTAAATGAATAGGAATGGAATCACAGCCAAGGCAAAGCTGTGGATTTACGGTTGTAGAAGTGATTATTTTTTAAGTTGATTTTTATTTAAAAATATATTAAATAATATTTTTAAATTAATTTTTTTATTATTCACATCAAAACAATACAAATATATTAAAAAAAATTTTAAAAAAAACACGAGAATACCTTCAAAACAAACATAAGTCTTAGCTCTATGGGCAGTAGCCAGTAGCCAGTAGCCGCGTCATCTTAGACTGTTTCACCGTTTAAATTCCGTGTCTGGGATGCGGAAAGGTTTAATTTGTTCATGTTGTTGGCTACCACTCAGGATTAAACATATTCCATGGATAAACGAAACCCAGGTAAAAAATGTAACCCTTGCTGGATACATGGTATAGCTATAAGAATTGCTTTGACCTGATTTAAGGCTCACATGACAGATTGCATGACTTAATCTGATTAATATGATACTGTTTTAATTTTTTAAAAAAAACAGTATTATTTAAAAAAATCCAAGTTTTTTACTAGCCAAGATCAAATTAACCCCCGAATTAGTGAAATACTAGGTTAACCCGTCAAGTTGTGAGTATGTTTGAGAGTGTGGTTGTGGTTGCTTTTTAAAGTGTTTTTTACTTTAAAATATATCAAAATAGTGTTTTTTATTTTTTAAAAATTATTTTTTTATATTAACACATCAAAATAATTTAAAAACATCAAAAAATATTAATTTAAAAGAAATAAAAAAATATTTTTTTAAAAAAATACTTTTAAAATAAAAAAACAAACCGCCCTACTTAACTTGGCTAGTAACCGTTGTATCTGTTATTGTAACCGGGAACCATGGGACCGACAGGTAGTATTACTGTCGATGGCACATGAATTCTAGCATGGAATCTGTTTTGATTGGTCAGGCCAAAGATTTAAAAACAACTTAGTGAAAAAAGACAAAGGGAAACTGGTGACATTGAGTATCCAGCGATTCGGGGGGCGACAAGTGCCCCAGGTTTCGAGATGTCGCATTCCCGAGTCACATGGGGAGCACATGAATACAGAGGATGGATTTATTTGGATAAATGAGGAAGTTAGGATCCAAAATATAATTAAATATTGAAATAGCTAAAGATAAAAAAGTTTTGATAAAATAATATATTTTGAAGATATTGAAATGTCGCGGTTCATAACTGTTGAAAAATAACTGGATATTTTTTATTACTCTAAGGTTTTTGGTTATTTTTGTATTTTAAGCCTGAAAAAAAATTATAAAATCATAGTTTTTGTTAATCTAAAATTTTATTTACTTTATGGTTTTATAGAGTTGAAATATTTATAATTTTATCAAAATTTGGATAAAACTTCCTCTGTGTAGGAACTATATCCAAAATTTATCTCGCTTAAAAAAACCTGCAAAAAATCACAATAACCACAGTCAATAAATTCTAACTAAATTCAACATATTCTCATAATTCATAATAAAAAAATAGGCCAAAAGATGCACAAAAAAAAACATATACATGCAAAATTATTATAAAACAATCCAACAATACAATATTCAAATAATCATAAAATATATAAACATAAGTCATCTATATATCTACGTTTACATCGTCAACTGGATAATCCAGACTCGTTAGTCGCATAACCAGATCCAGCTCGAGCTCTTACCACAGTGGCCTCGTCCTCTACCACAGCATCATCAAGAATTAGCCTGTCTTCAAAGGTTTCGAGTCCAATATGACATATATTTAACTACTTGGACGCTACGGTGTGAACTTTTCTTTTTTTGTCAGTACTATAAAGATAAGATGTGGGATCTCGACCCTCTCGTAGCAAGAAGTCAACCTAATATTAATAAGACATTAATATTAACTTAAAAGGTAAATACATAAAACTCAATAGTTAACATATATTAATCATAAAAAGACTTTATTACATGCGTGATGTTGAATCCGCTGAATTGTCGTATTACACGATCTAGGTAATGTAGCTTGACCATCTTAAACCATATTAACAGGACCACTATTGTCAATATATTCATCCTGCTGGTGTAGACAGTTAGAGCAACGGCTAACCTTTCTTTCGAGTAAAGCATTCAAATGACCTGTATATTATAAGTTAAATAAATATCAAACAACAATAATTTTGTGTAATTAATTATTTTACTTAACAAATAGTTTAAAAAATACATGGATAGCAAGTTACTTATAGAGCTCACTCCGATAAAATGCCAACACATGTTATGGATTATTTTCAAAAACTTTTCTAGCACACCACCTAACATTAAAAACATGTCAGTTTAATTATTTTTTAAAAGTTTAAATAACAAAATATAAATGTATATAGTTGCAAAAATAGCATCGCAATACTTACATTCTAATGAGAGATTAAATGTAACTCTCATAGTTTGGACTGTTATGTTCGGCAAACTCGATATCTGAGGCCTGCCCATGTAGAGATGTTCCCACAACCATAATTGTTATTAAAGAAATACATTTTTGTTAATTTTTTTATACATGAAAACATTCAAATCTAAATTATTATTTAGATTTTTTTCGATTTATACTTGTAAAGTAGCAAACATCCCCGACCTACTTGGCCCCCTTCATACATACAATATGTCGCATCCGACATCGCGGCGACCTTAAAAATAATATTTCATGGAAAGAACATATTTTTGGTAACTTGTTCTTTGATGGAGAATGATCATGTTTAGGGAGTCGTCACCTAGTATTATGGTTACTAGGAACCCTAACTGATCAACAGAGATTTTATGGTTCGGGACTGGTTACGTAAAAGGAAAGATATTATCACTCCTTGAACGTCCTGCCTGAGGCAGACTGCATTGTTGGTTTTGCCTTAAATTGCTAAACGTTTATTAGCTTATGCTATGATAATTTGCTTATAATATTCCTGACTCTGGTGCCAGTGAATATTCAACTACGGATACTTCCAACTCTGGCGTTGGTAAATATTACGTAGCTATAAAAAAAATTTAGATCAATATTTTTATTCATGACTCTAACGTTAGTGAATAAAAAAATAAATAAATTTATTTTTATGCACGCACATATTTTTATTATATTTTTTAGCTAAATGAAATAAAATACAAAACAATAAAATAAAAATAAAAATAAATTAATATTTTTATTTCTGACTCTGGTATCAGTAAATAAACCAATAAAATAAATTTATGTTATTTTTATTCATGCATACACATACTTTTTATTTCTTATTAATGTTTTTGGGCTGGGCCCAGCTCAGCCCATATGGGCTGGGCTAGACCCAGCCGGCCCGACCCGGTCACTGGCCCAAGCCAGTGACCCGGCTGGGCAACATGAAGCACGCGTGAACTAAATCACGCGTGCATGAGCAGATAAAGGAAGTGAATTAAAATGAAAAGCGGGGAAAGAGAAGCTTACTTACCTGGTTCTGGAAATACCGAAGACAGTAGCAACAATGGTTCTGGTTTCGGTGGCTTTCCTCTGCTTTTGTTTTTCTTTCTTTTGCTCTGCTTTTTTTTGTCTCCCAGTGTTCTTCCCTCCTGCTCCTTCGTCTCCGTTTTGTTCGTTCCCCTGGCTTTTTCGTGTTCTCACTCCCCCAGTTTTTTGTTCTCGGTCGCCCTCCCTCTCTCTGTTTTATTGCTCTCGTTCTCTCTGTCTCCTGCGTTTTTTTTTTTTTCGTCTCCTCGGTTCTGCTCTTTTTTTCCCTTCTCTCCTTTTCTTCTCTGTGAATTTACGCTTTTTTTTGTTCTGTTTTCCCCTGTTTTTTTTGCTTCCCCCTCTGCCTCCGCTCTGCTCTGCCTTTTATAGAGCCAGAGAGCTTGCAAAAACCAGTTCCCCTGTTAATCAATCCACGAGCGGGATCGTGGGCAAGAGGCGTGGTCCATGGTAGGATTGAATTGCTGCGGATTTCCCTGTTGAATCGGCTGCCTCCGCGCGAAAAGGAAGGGGTGATGAACAGTGCTTCCAAACGGTGCCGTTGGTATCCTGGGGAAATGACTATTTTTCACTTTGGTCCCTGAACTTCTGAAATTTATCAATTAGATCCCTGATTTCATTAATTAAATAATTCCAAGTCCAGTTAAGGCGCCAAATTTCTAAATTATGTTGTTTCAAATTTCAATTTATTCCTCATTTTTAACATTTCACACAAAAATAGAAGGAATAAAAAATTGGGTTATGTCATAATATATGAATGTATGTATAAAGATGCCATTACAATAGGATTTATACATACTCTGGAAATAAAAATAATTTATATAAAAATAAAAATAATTTATATAAAAAAAAATTAGAATTTCAGTTTATGATATTTTAAGGATAATTTATTTTAAAAAAAAAATTATTTTGGATATCTTAAAGATAGTTTATATGTTTTTTTCATAAAAAATAAAATAAAAAATTTAAAAAATTAGGATTTTTGTATATAATATTTCAAGGATAAAGTAAATTGTTTTTTTTTTTAAATAGAAAATATTTATAAAAAAATTATTTAGAATTCAAGAATAGTTAAAATATTTTTTATATAAAAAATATTACATAGGATTTCTTTTTAAGATATTCCAGTGATAGTTTAATTTTTTTTATTAAAAAATAATAATTTATAAAAACAATTAATTAGAATTTCTGTTTAGGACATTTCACCGATAGTTTAATTTTTTTTTTAAATAAAAAAGTTATAAAAAACAATTAATTAAGATTTCTACCTAGTATACTTTAAGGATAATTTAAATATTTTTTTATAAAAAATAAGAAGATTATAAAAAAATAATTAGGATTTCTGTTTAGAATACTTCAATGGTAGTTTGAATGTTTTTTTATATAAAAAAAATTAATTAGGATTTATGTTTAGGATACTTCAATAATAGTTTAAATATATTTTTTTAAAATAAAAAAATTTATATAAAAAATTAGAATTTCTATTTAGGATACTTCAACAGTAGTTTAAATGGTTTTTTTTTATAAAAAATAAAAACTTTTTTAAAAAAAATTATTAGAATTTATGTTTAAGATACTTCAAGAATAATTTAAATTTTATTTTTTTATAAAAATATATATAAAAAATAACTAGGCATGGCTGTTAGTTCCAAGTTGCTTGGGTCTAATAGGGCTGCCTAAATATATCTTTTTTTAATTTTTATAAAAAAATTTAAATTATCTTTAAAGTATCATAAATAATTTTTTTATATATTTTTTTATTAAAAAAAATTATACTATATTTGAAGTATCCTAAACAGAAGTTCTAATTAATTGTTTTATAAATTATTTTTATTTTTTATAAAAAAAAAATTTAAACTATTATCGAAGTATCCTAAACAAAATTTCTAATTATTTTTTTTATTTTTTTATAAAAAAAAATATTTAAACTATTATTGAAGTATTCTAAAAAGATTTTTTATAATTGTTTTCTATTTGTTTTTAAATTAAACTATCATTGAAGTATCATAAACATAAATCCTAATTATTTTTTATATATATTTTTTATTTTTTATACAAAAAATTTAAACTATTCTTGAAGTATCATAAACAGAAATCATAATTAATTTTTATTTATTTATTTTTTATAAGCTTTTGGATCGGGGGCCAAGGCAGACCCAAAAGCTTGAGTTTGCTTGTCATGCCAAACCTAACAAACTTGGGTTTGGCGGTCATACTAAACCCAAGTAAACAATAAACAAACAGAGAACAAATATGCAATTTAGTTGTCATAAGAGACAACAGAAAAAAATATAAACAATCGATCACCAGCGGTAATCCAAGCTTGATATGTCTACACGCGCCGGACCATGTAGAAAACGGCATGTCTGCGCATCTATCTAGATGGTACGGGTGATTATTTTCAGTTCGGTTCGGTTTTTATCAAAAAAAAGTAACCAAACCGGATTTAAAAAAAAAAACCGAAATCGGTTCAAGCCGACCGGTTTTGGTTCGGTTTTTTTAAAACAAAAACCGGTTTGGCTCGGTTTTTTTCCTGTTTGGCTCGGTTTTTTTCAGTTTGGGTTTGGTTCAGTTTTTTCAGTTTTAGGCTTGTTTTACCGAAACTGAACTTAACCGGTCGGTTTTTTCAAAATTCTAATCGGTTTAATCGGTTTTTTTTCACGGTTCGGTTTTTTCAGTTATTTTTTTTCTGGTTTTTTTGGTTTAATCTGTTTTTTAATTTTTTTGCTCACCCCTACTAGACGGTGAATGACTAGATTTGGCTATCGGGAGGCATCTCACTCGCCTTTTTAACGGCGCGAGCGCCGCCCACTCGCTAGGGCGTGTTCAACACACGCCAACAACTTTTTGAATAATCAATAGAAAAGACAACATGGTAATACCAAAATGCCCTCATGGATCTCTTAATTACACACCATACCCAAGTAAATTTCACTGTCGCAATCCACAGTAATCTCTGTTTAGAGCTAGAGTGAAAACCACACGCCATTTAACTTTCTTTATATATATACATTGTGAAACCCCAGTAATTTCTAATTTAAATATGCATATAACGCAGTGAAAACTCTGTAAAACCCCAATAAAAGACTTCACTATAATGAATTGAATAATGAGAAATAAAATAGAAATAGTGGTAAATTGTAAACCCCGATCAAATTTTATGATATTATTAAAAATATTGATAATTTAGAATTGGAAATTAGATGGGTTAGTTAAAATAAAATAAAATGGAATGGTATTGAATTATTAGAAAAAAAATTAAAAAGAAAGATTTTTCGCATGGTATTTTAAAAGTGAACCAAGAAAAGACATTTTATTGAACGAAAAAAATACCCAAACTTAATATAAGAGTGTTTTAGTAAATACAGATAGATTTGCTACACAAATAGCAAAATTATGCAAAAAATACATATGATGGCCGAATGTGTGTGTGTGTGTGAGAGAGAGTATATTGAGAGCAGAAACTCAAATGGCCATTTCTTAATATTTCACTGTTAGATCGGTCTGGATTTAGGATATGTTATGCTTCTCACCATCCTCTAACATCTTACTGTTGGGATCTGAAGGCTCAATTTTTGTGTGAGAGATATAGCCCTCGCAACATTTCAAGAAAAAACTATCTGCATGTCAGTCATGATCCCTAGCAGTTTTCTCTTCCGTTCACCGTTGGATCCTGCTCAATTTAAGATATGTTGGTCATAGTGATGAGCTCTTCATGTTGAACGATGGAGATCGGGATTAGAGACTCCTACTAAAGGTTATTCATTGGTGAACATTATATTGTCAATTTTCAGGCCAATTTGGTTTTGTTTTGATCCAGGGAGATCTATTCGTTACCATGCTCTGAGTTTTGGGTATGTGTGCATGACATAATGATGGTTAATTTCACCGTTTGGATTTGATTAGTCATGATTGATTTAGGATAAACTTTAACCTTGTTGAAACGTTTTTTTAAATTAAGCTAACAAGAGTGAGATAAATGAAAAGTGTGGTGGCTTGATTTATGTTTAACCATCAAAATCATGCTAATTATGATTTACATTATGAGATGTACATAATGTTTACCATCTCATTTCCTTACCAATAATCTGCCGAATATGCCCAAGGAAAGACACCAATGATTTTCTTTAATTTAAATCATAATTAACATGTTTTTGATGGTTTAAAAAAAATCAAGTCACCACACTTTCCATTTATTTTATTCTTGCTAACTTAATCTAAACAAAAGTTTTAGCATGGTAAAAGTTTCTCCTAACTCAATCAGAACTAATAAAATTCAAAAGGTGAAGTTAACCTTTATTATGTCATACGACACATACCAAAAAATCAGAGCATGATAACAAAGATCTCCTTGGATCGAAACAAAACCAATATGACTTGAAAATTGACATTATACTTTTCACCAATAATTAACTTCTCATCGGAGTCTCTAATCTCGATCTCCACTATTCAGCATGAAGAGCTCATCAATATGACCAACATATCCCAAACTAAGCAGGATCCAATGGTGGATGGAGGAGAAAACCGCTAGCGACCGTAACTGACCTGTAAGCAGTTTTTTCTTGAAATGTTGTGAGGGCTATATCTCTCACACGAAAATAGAGCCATCTCATCCCAACAATCATATGTTAGAGGGTGGTGAGGAGCATAACGTATCCTAAAACCAGCCTGATCCAACGAGCTAAGATAAGCATAATCACTATGTATAAATAGCAATGAATTATCATAAAATCAATCTATTATCAATATTAGAGTTTGTATAGAAGACGGTGAGGGTGAGTGTACTTCAAAAAACTTTCTTATCCATTTACTTTCTGTTTGCTAACTGGATATGCATGTATATCAATTATCTAATTTATTTTTAATATGATAAATCATGTGAGATAACAAGAATTCAATGAATATGCTTTGCAATAATTTATTTTTAATTATAATATTTAATTTTGTATAATTAGGTCCATGTACATTCAAAATTCATTTTCATGACTGGTTTAATACTAAGCATCCAGCCAGTATCTCATTTTTTATTTTTTCCCCTTTTTAGTGAACTTTCAATTATAAATTTACAACACAGTAAAAAAGCCCTTAAATAATCTCTCTCTGCTGCTTTTTAGTGTGTGTTTTATATTCTAGTGTAAAATATTTTTTAAAAATATTTCTCGTTTGAAAAATTTGAAAATATAGTAAAATAATTTTTTTATATATCAATACATCAAAACTATAAAAAAAATACAAAAAACTAATTTAATGTTTTTTCAAGCTGATATATTTTTAAAACGCTTTCAAGTGTAATTTAAAATACAAAAATAAATGGTATGTTAATAAAGCTCTTGGATAAATAAGATTTAAACCTAGTCGACTAGCAAAGTATAATACTACATTTGATCCAGCTTTTCAATTAGGATCGGCAAAAGCAATAAAATCTCTATCCTGTAAAAGCACAGACCGAGAAAAAACCATGCACCAGCAGCCCAATTAATGTTTCGAAGCTCAATAAAATCTCATCAATCATGCCATAATCTTCCATGCTATCCACACCTATCATTTTTTCTTCCATGATTTTAAGTTACTACCTATTTCATCTAATTTAATTTATTTTTTTATAACTAGATTTTGAAACACTTTACTTATTCAAAAAACAAAGTAATCAACAACTCTAAATCATTATATAGCAATAACAATAATAATCTCGAGGGGCAAGGGCGGAGTCAGGAATTTTTCTTGTCCCGGGTTATTAAATAAATATATATATATTTTTTTAAGATAAATTATTAACTCATGTACATGAATTTTTAAAGTTAACAGTAAAGTTTTAATTCAAATATACTATCCAAAATATTAAAAAATAAATTTGAAAGTACATAAAATTAAAGTGAAAGTAAAAATAAACTCACTATTAAAGTTACATTCTTCGATGTTTTGTGAAATATAATTCATTTATAATCAAATCTGAATCAATATTATAACAACCCCTCAACCAGTATAACAATCTCATGTCAACTGAAAAACAAAGTAATTAAATTTTTTTCCTCTCTAAATTCCTCCTTCCTTCACTTGATTCTTCCTTGGATTAATATTTTATAAGTTGGACTTTGTAAATTTACAAGGTTATTCTCTCACTTTTCTTATTTTTTTCCCTAGATTTTTTTTAATGTTTTTCCCTTACTTTTTTCTCTTTCTCTCTCGCCTTTTCTTTTCTTTTTTTTCCTATTCTGCTCCTGCCCACTCGGCAACATATAAAAGGAAGGAAGAACATATTTGTTTTATTTTTTAATGGCCAATAACAATTTTACCTTTAATGAGTTGTTTTACTTTTATTTGACGGTCTTTTTTTTGTTAGCACTACCAAACTCTGTTCATCCTAAAATTTTAACCAGATTTTATTCAATATATTTTAAGATCCCTCGTAAAATTTCAGCTCAATTTGATGGCCGGATTGAAAATTACACCCAATAACGTAAAACTGGTCAAATTGTGATTTTTTTTTATCAAATTTCTGAATTTCTTCAAAAATTCTGAAAATTTAACCCAAGCTAAAGCATCATATTAGAAGGCTCTACTCAAATTTTCAGAATTTTTTGATACCTCAATCGAGAATTACAAAATTTTTCACATAAAACTAGTAAAAAAATATTGATAAAATCTTGACCAGGGCTAGAGCCCACCCGAGCCTATACATGCCTCCGCCTTTGTCGAGGGGTTAGTGTAATTCAGGCCGACTAGATCTAGGGTTTGCTCCATTTCAGGTTTTAAATTGATTTTTTTTTAGTAAATATTATTGGAATCACGAACCATGATGCCTGTTTGAAAATGTGGTTATGATTGCTTTTCAAAATACTTTTCATTTAGAAATGTATCTAAATAATAATTTTTTTATTTTTTAAAAATTATTTTTGAAATCAACGCATCAAAATGATCTAAAAATACCAAAAAAATATTAATTTGAAGCAAAGAAAAAAATAATATATATATTTTTTAAAATACTTTTAAAATACAAAAACAAACTATCATTAACTCCGATTAGTTTTTGCTTGAAAATGACACAAAAATTATCAACTATCACGATCCAAGGAACAAGGATGCATAGAGATATGAAATTAAATATATTTTATTCTTTATGGATTTAATAATATTTTTTTAATTCATTAACGGAGTAAAAAACTATTCTATAAATATCCTTACTATTAGAAAAAAAAAAAAGATTCTATCACTGTTATATAAAAAATTAACCTAAAAATATCCTTACCGCTGTTATTTAAGGACACGGATCATGTGTGTGGGGACGTGTTTAATTATTTTTTTTATTATTAACTTGAGATTTTTTTTTCAATGCGAAATTTGACTATATAATATATTTTGTTAATCGACAAAAAGGAAGCAAGTGGAAAAGAAAAGGTAAAAGGAAGAAAAAAATCAAAGTCTAAAAAATCAAGAGAGAGAGAGAGCGGAGGCAAGAAAAAGAAGATATCGAAAGGAAATTATTATTTTATCCTTGTTTTTCAGTGAAATAACTAATCATCCGTTTAGTTTAAAACATTCAGTTATTAGGTCCTTATATTTCATACTCGTTTGTAACTCAGTATTTATATTTATATTTTTTGACAATCTGGTTGTTTCTTTCCTACATTGTCCCCAGACTTATAATCAAAATTTTATGCTTCAACTTTCACCCACTATAGATAAAATCAAAAAATCATTTATAAAAGGAAATATGGGAAACTTAAAAAAAAAAATCAAAATCAACTTTGCCTACTGAACTAGCCTGTAAATTTCAAAAGTAGGGGGACTAATTTACAATATAATTTCCTACATTTAACACGGGCTACCCGTTCGTGTTTTATTAAAAATAAAAAACCTAAAAAAAACTCTCCTCTCTCCAAACAAAAAGTAAAAGTAAAAATAAAAATAGAAAATCCAAATAAAGAAAAGCAATAAAAATCATTCTCTCTCTTCTCTCCCGATCTTTCAATAGCCACACGCGCCGGAAAGGGCGACAAGCAGCGGAGATAAGGATCGGAGAAGCAGCAGCGACTGTGACAACCCCAGTAATAGCGGAAAAACACAAGAAACCGACCCTCCTCAACTCCGATTCCCTTGCGGGTTAGCGGTGAGCCTCACAGCCTTCAAACACACTTTTCTTTTGGTGGGTTTTTTTTATCGTCTGATTCGATCTGTCAGTGTTTTTTTCTCTTTTTTGAAACGGAAATCTGGCTGATAATTGAATCCCATTTGTAAAATTACATGAAATTTGGGTTTAATTTCTGTAAAACGTGGATTCGCAGCATCTAAAATGGAAGGAATAGAGCAGTGGAAAACTGAAGCGCAGCAATGGTTGCAACAGGGGATTGAATATGCGCATCAACTACCTCCTACTCAACTGTACGCGGCTGTCGCTGTCTTGCTTTTCACCACCCTTTTGCTCTTAACAAGTAATTCTCTACTTCTGTTTGCTTATGTTTGTTTCATCTCTAATTGTGTAGCGTAACGCAAATGGCTCTTACTTGATCGTCTATTTGCTGTAACTTAAAGAGATTGAACTTAAGCACACAATTTGATACTTAGTGGTGATTATATGGAATTTGGAAATCTTTGACCTCATAAAGTGAAGCAGAATTATGTAGTGTCGGGATTGAGGAAGAATCAAATAGAGCACTTGATGTTGCAATATGGCCTGTAATTTGTTATCTGTACTGGCCAATTGGACCTCATTTTTTATTAAGAATATCATGGACTTGGGCAGCAAAATCTGTAAAGGATGTCCGGTGTTGCAACTTTTGATCATGTAAAACTCTCTTTCATTTCCATGTAAATTTAACTCTGTGGGCAGGATTGCTGTTTAGGATTACGGAACTAATGGATGTAAATTGATGTAAAATCGTGGTAGGACTGGTTTTGAGGTCTAGCTGGGGCTCTCTTGAAGATATCAAATGAAAAACGTAGATGTTTCACTACCTATTTACAAGGGATCGAATAGTTTTTGGAAAGAGAGAGGATTATCCTTGTTATTTGAATAGACCCCCTGAATTAATGATCTCTGTTTTGTGTTTTCTATGTTTCAACTGCATTGCATGTTTAGCAAATGTTTTAAGAAAAAAATGCAGATTGTTTCTTTTTTTAGATGTTTGGATTTGGAATCATATTTAACTTCTTCTTTTATACTTTTCTTTGCAGTTCGCTTGCTGAAACGCACAAAATCCAATACCATTGTGCTCTCTGGGCTTAGTGGGAGTGGTAAAACTGTTCTTTTTTATCAAGTAATCCCTCACATTCCTTTGAGATTTCAGAGTTTGATCATTGACTTTTGAAAGTTTAGTTATGAGAGTAATCTTGTTTGTACATTACAGTTTTTGTTCTAAATTTTATTTACATCCCTGATGCATTTGCCAGCTTCGAGATGGCTCTTCACATCAGGGTACTGTCACCTCAATGGAACCAAATGAGGGCACTTTCTTACTACATTCCGAGAGTGCTAAGGTGATATATTTTAACTTGATGTGCTCAAATTTGACTCAGGCTGTGTTGATTTCTAATGACATGAAATGGGAATATGTTTTCCAAATTCAGCCAGGCATTTTAGGCAGTGCTAACCCTTCCTTTTTCCACTTCTTTATGTCCTCAACAGAAGGGAAAAATAAAGCCTGTACATGTTGTTGATGTTCCTGGTCATTCTCGTCTTCGACCCAAACTAGACGATTTCTTGCCTCAAGCAGCTGGCATCGTGTTTGTTGTTGATGCTTTGGAATTCTTACCCAACTTGAGTGCAGTTACAGAGTAATTACAAACTTCAACACATAGTTTCAGATAAAGCGCACATGTATTTGCACTCTGAAGATATAGAAATGCGGTATTCTAATTTTGATGGCCTGTATGTTACAGATATCTGTATGATATTTTGACCAAGGCAAGTGTCGTAAAAAGAAAACTTCCAGTTCTCATCTGCTGTAACAAGACAGACAAAGTGACAGCACATACCAAGGAATTCATCCGAAAACAGTTAGAGAAAGAAATGTGCGTTCAATTTCCTTATATTCTCCATTGTCCTGCACTTCCGATTAATAATTTCCTATTGGCATCTCAATGAGAAGTTGTTGAGATCACGTGGTCAGTTAGGCTTTTATGCCCCTTTGTTAATGCAAAGCCATCATATGAGATACTAGAGGCGATTACCTGGGTGCTAAGGTGAGACAAAGCACCCCTGCCTTGAATGCCTCAAGGCAAGGTGATTTGCTTGGGTGCTGCCTAGGCGAATGCTTCTTGCAAGGTGCCAGGCGTAGGGGGCAATTTTTATTCAAAATCTACACTTGACAGTATTGTGTCAATTTGATAACATATTCTAACTTAAAAAGATGGAACATCATAGGGTCTGGTTTGCAAATTTGCTCAAGCACTTTTAATCATATAGCTTTCTGTTTTATGATTTTTATATGATTTTAATATGGTGTTGTTTTAATGATATTTGTGTTTTTCTCTATATAAAAACAAAAGAAAAGGCCTTTTCAGCTATGGATTTTGTTATCAATGGAAATGAATATGTATGAAGTTGTGAAACATATGTTTTGGTCAAGCCTTTGTAGGAAGATATTATTTAGTGAAGCCAGCTTTTCCTGTTATTATTTTTTGCAAAATATATACACATTGCTAAACAAGTGCGTGGTTTTACTGGGTTAAGCACCAGGAGTTCGGCCTTGTGCCTTGGATGATAAGTAAGTCTTGTTGCTTTAAAAAGTCTTTCACAGTTTAACAAACTGTAACCCGTACATTAGTTAAAACTCTAGGACTGGATGAGACCTATCTACAGCTGCTTGTTCCCTTAAAAAATGTAACCGTTGTGTTTGTTATTTGGTGCTCTAATGGATGTTTTTGTAGTTGTGTTCAGATAAGATTTTTGCTTTAATCCCATTTAAAAATGCATCTCTCTCTCTCTCCCTCTCTCTTTCTGCTGTGCATTTCATTGTGATTAATGCAAATGCAAGTATACTTAGTCCATTTGTTTTCTCTCTCTCTCTCGGCTGTGCATTTCATTGTGATTAATGCAAATGCAAGTATACTTAGTCCATTTGTTTTCTATCTTTCAGTGAAAAATTGCGGGTATCAAGGAGCGGAGTATCAGATGCTGATATCGCAAATGACTATACTCTTGGAATACCTGGTGAAGTGTTTTCATTCTCGCAATGCATTAATAAAGTTACCATTGGTGAAGCTTCTGGTTTGACTGGCGAGATATCTCAGGTGGAGGAGTTTATTAGAGCACATGTAAAATAATAGGTGGATGTACTGTTTGGCCTTCCATACTTTTTCTTGTGCATGCTTTGACAGCTGGTTGTTGTAGCCTACTGACTGTTTGAAAACTTGAGGAAGCTGCAGGGAACCACCTGAACTTGCTAGAACAAAGTGGTGGGGAAGAGAGGATAAAAATGAAAAAGAAATACAAGTGGAGATATCCACCTAAACTATGCAAGGAGCTTGTATTTAAATAACTGTGGCAGAGGAATGTTGATTTTCGACTGATTTGATGAACATTTAACCCTTTTTTTTTGGGAGCTTGGATTGACATTTAACTAACCACCAGCTTTGAATTTATTCATGGTTTATTTGGTTGAACTTTAGCCTCTTGGTACGGCTGTGTTTTTTTGCGAGGCCCCCAGTTCACTTAATGAATGGATAACATGAGAAGATCTATCTTGTTTATCAGCAGGGAGGATTACAAGGTTGTGCTGATACTCTGCGAATACCTCTTTTTTGTTTTGTTATGTGGTTATCAGTAGATGAATTGCTGTTTGTTTATAATGCCTTGATTCATTTGTCTTGAGGCTTTCATAAGTGATACATTGAAAGGAATCAGTGTCCCAGTCGTTGACCTTAGCCACCGAGCATCCTTCCTTGGGCTAATATATGGTCTTTGGATGATCACCTGGATCGTTAGGCGAAAGCGTCCTGGCTTTATGAGACATAGGGTTTAACATTTCGAGTAATGATGGCGATCTATAGACTAATAAGTGAGTAGATCGATGTACAGAGGAGTCTCTGGCTCTCTGCTCTCATGTTTGCAAGGCCTAGAAATGCAGACCAACAATGAGACTGAGTAAAAGCTTTTTTGTTTTTGTTTTTTTTTTAAATTTATATTTTTTTAGTCTTTTCAAACTATTTAGATATGCTCATATTAAAAATAATTTTTTTAAAATATTATTTTAATGCATTTTAAAATAAAAAAAACATTTTAAAAAACAATTATTACCACATTTTCAGAACAATGCTAATATCACAAATCAATAGAAGTCAACTTTAAGGGTCATAGCCCCACCTATCAAATATTAAAACTTTTTAAAAGTACACAATGAAAATATTGTTTGTTTTTGTAATTTATTCATGTTTTTAAATTTGTTTTTTAATTGAGTGTTTTTATGTTTTTAGATTGTTTTGATATATTAATATCAAAAATAAAAAATATTATTTTGATGTATTTCTAAGTAAAAAGTATTTTGAAAAGTAATAAACACTACCGAAATCAATTGGTTTGCAGTTAGTAAAATATAAAGAATCAAAATAGTGTTTATGCTTGGATAAGGGAGGGATATGTTTTTTTTGTACTTTCTATTTAAAAAAATATATAAATTCATTTTAATCGATAATATATTTATTTTATGTTTTTATCTTTGTAAACAAACATGTTTGTATTCTTTTTGCATGCTAACCAAACACAAACATAACCTGTGTGTGTGTGTGTGAGAGATTTTTTGTATAGAGTATGAGAGACATTTTGAGACTGAATTGAATAATTTATAAAATACAGAGACTTCATTTTTTTATTTTTAAAAAAGGTGCAAGGCGTAATGAATAGAGTTATCAAAAAGAAACTTTAAATTATAAGGACTGAAGTGGAATGTTACTAAAATGTTGTTTACCCATTTCTCTTAGATGAGCTAACTGCCACTGCTGACGAACACGAAATTTAAAACACGAATTAATCACGAGTGAACTCAATGACAGGGCTTGCAACTATTTCCAACTTGCTGGGCTCATTGGGCATTTGCTTTTGAAGTTTGTTGGGCCACACACACACACACATATATCCTTACTCTAATTAAATATTAAATAAGTGATAGAAATTGATTAATATACGATATTATTCAAAAACATTAAAAATTTAAACAATGTTGTATTCGTGGATAACCTGTACACAAACAAAACTTATCTGGAATCCATCTATAAATTATAAAAACAAATGAATTTATGTATATGAAGAGTTCTACTCTTACGAGTTGGCTTCTTCAAGTTTAGTTCTCCGTTGATAGAAATATATTTAGGTTATATATATTTCATGGCATAGTCAGGAAAGCAAACCAAAAGAGAGAACGTAGATATGAGTCCTTTCAGCCTCCTTTTCTACCTCTCCTCCCTCGCTGTGTTGGTAGATGGCAAATCGCTTTCCTATGACTGGACAGTTTCCTTCTCTCACCGTGCTCCTCTTGCTCTTACCAAACAGGTTCTTCAATCTTTTCTTACATCCTTTGTACTTGCTAGTGTTCATGTGCTTGAAAATTTGTTTCACTTTTCAGTACAACTGTTATCTTTTCTTCTTGTTTTCAATTATGCAGGTGATTGTGATCAACGATCAATTTCCGGGACCATTGTTGAATGCAACAACAAATGATGTGCTAAACATCAATATTCATAACAACTTGACAGAACCATTCCTTATGACATGGTATGCATTTACAATCAAGCACAGATTCTTCTATTTTTAGTACGCATGTAAGGACAGCGTGAGATTGCATAAATACAATGTAGGAACGGACTGCAAATGAGAAGGAATTCATGGCAAGATGGGGTGCAAGAGACTAACTGTCCAATACTACCTGGCCGAAACTGGACTTACAGTTTTCAAGTGAAGGATCAGATCGGAAGTTTCTTTTATTTCCCATCACTTCTCCTGCACAAAGCTGCTGGTGGATATGGTCCCATTCGTGTGAATAATCGTGAGGTTATTCCTATTCCATTTCCACAACCTCATGGAGATATTGATGTCCTCATTGGAGATTGGTACAGTGCAGATCACCGGGTATGATTTCCAGGGATCTATCATATTTTCACATATAAATTGTTACAACAATTATGGTTATGCCCTTTTTTTTTCTCTAGGATTTGAGGGCTTTGCTTGATAATGGGACTGGACTTCAGAATCCCAGTGGAATTCTTATCAATGGACGGGGTCCTAATGAAACAGTTTTTGAATTTCAACCAGGTGAATTCACATATACCTTATTACGGAAATTTTATTTATTTATTTAAGAATTTTAAGATTGTTTATTATTCTAGATTATTTTATTTAAGAATGCTGGTACTTATTATCTAGTAGTTAAATTTAAATTTTAAAATTTTTATTCAACAAGAATTTGTTAGGTTTTTCAAGATTGAGTTTATCTCTTTTATTTTACTTTCTTAAAAATGGAGTTTTATCTCTCTTGATTTGTTTTTTCAAAATCGAACGTGTAGTATCTCATGTCGGTGATTTTGATCTCTATTCTACTTTAATTTTCTTATTTTGATGATTTTATTCTCTTTTATCCTGCATCAATTACATATCAAGCCTAAATTTTTTATCATGCTGATTGTCGTTCAAGCTATATCAAGTATTTTAGAGCCAAGTTGCACTTCAGGCCCAATCCAAATGGAACCTTGAGAAACAAATGAAGTTAGGAAAGGTTTCCTTCTTGTTTTCGTTTTCCTATCTAAGCTCCTTGGCATTTTAATCACCTTGGCTACCAAGCAAGTTCTTGTTTTGGGCACCAGCCTTTACTATAATGTTTTGCTGTGCAATCGACAACAGAAACTATATATGAATTCAGAGGAACAACTTATTTGATTATGATCTTCTTGGATTACAGGGGCTACATACAGGCTAAGGATTTCAAATGTGGGCTTGAAAACTTCGTTGAACTTCAGGATTCAAGACCATCTAATGTTGTTAGTGGAGACAGAAGGGTCTTACACAGCACAACAAACGTATAGTAATCTGGACATCCATGTTGGTCAATCCTACTCAGTCTTAGTTACAGCAAAGAATCAAACTAGTGGCAAGTCCTACTACATGGTTGCAAGTTCCCGCTTAACTGACGCTGAACTTTTTGGAGTCGGCGTCATTCGCTACCCGAACTCTGATGATTTTCCATCCGGCCCACTTCCCCCAGGACCACAGTTACATGATTATTTTTACTCCATTGAACAAGCTCGTTCAATAAGGTATGCATCGCTAATCCCAAGTAAAACACGAATAACATATGGTTAAAAGTTGTCAATTTGGTGCTTGATCAGGTGGAACTTGTCAGCGGGAGCTGCTAGGCCAAACCCTCAAGGTTCATATCACTATGGCAGCATCAACGTGTCCCGTACAATAGTCCTCAGGAACGGCGAGACCGATATAAATAGACACCTGTATACGGTCAATGGGGTGTCATTTGTGAGCCAAGGTACACCATTAAAGATGGCAGACTATTTCGAGCTTGAAACGTTGAAGACTGGAATTTTTCCAGATACTCCAATTGGTAATGGTATCTCGACATTGGATACTTCAGTTATCAATGCAAATTACAGAGAGTTTTACCATTTGGTGTTTGAAAATCCTACCCCATCTTTGCAAACATGGCACCTTGACGGCTACAACTTCTTTGTTGTTGGGTGAGGCTTCTCATGCTCCATGTTTTAGTGGGATTTTCAAAGCCATTTATTAGTGGGATAAGCTTAATTTGATTCGTTTAATCCCTTCACTAAATATTGTGAATTCTAATTGCAGCATGGAGTTTGGTACATCATCATGGGAAGAGGATATGAAGGCTACATATAACTTGAATGATGCTGTTTCTCGTTCTACAGTTCAGGTTTGTTGACTTGCAGATCATTGAACACCAATTATTGATCAAGGGATGTGAAACGATATGCCTAATACTCTTTTTATCACAAATTTGCGATCACTTGATAGGTTTATCCATTCGGATGGACGGCAGTGATGGTTATGCTGGACAATCAAGGGTTGTGGAATCTGAGATCACAGGATGTGGAGAGATGGTATCTAGGGCAAGAGTTATACTTGCGAGTCAGAGGCATTGGAGAGGAGGATCCATCAACCATTCCTGCTAGAGATGAAGTTCCACTTCCTGAAAACGCCATCTTGTGTGGAGAAATCTCTGGTTTACAGCAAACGTTATTTTAGATTCGTTTTTATTAGATTATGTATTAATTAATACATTTTTATTAGACTGTTAATTCATACTCTTTCATCTGTTGATTATTTATAGATTATTTTAGATGCATTTTTATTAATTCATGCACTTTTATCTGGTGATTAATTATAAGTTATTTAAATCCGAATCTCTAGAAGCCTGAATTCCTTGTCTTTGTTGATAAAAACACCTGTCAAATCAGTGATGGTAGACTTGTGATCAATATATTGAGCAAAAACTTAAATATTAATCAAGCTTTTTCGGCTCTTTAACTAAAGAATATCTCGAGATTTTTATGGTGCTTTAAGAAAATTATCCAGACTTTCGAAAAAGATAAAAAAATATCTCTTTTCTCATTTAAAATTATTATTTTTACTTATTTCTCCTCTCTCCAATCCTAAGATTTATAGTAAATTCTTTTTTTTTTTTGTTAATTTAGATTTTAAATGGAGCTTGGATGTAACAATTTTTTTTTTTAATTAACGTGGGTGTCCGGGCTAGCTTGTGTATACCTCGACTATTCTCACAGGCCCTGAAGTTAACGAACATTTAAGTCTGTAGTGGCCATCATATTAGCAACCACATGATTTGAACTTGAGATCACAAGGAGAGCAAACCCCTTGATTCCAAGTTTTTACCACTAGATTATCTAGTAGATAATTTAGATGTAATAATTTTTAATTTGTTTCTTTGCTAATATCTTTTTAGTCGTACGGTGGAAGCTAGTTTTACATAAGTGTTTATTATCTATCTCAAATTACCATAAAATTTATAATCGTGAGATTTATTTTTTAAATATATCATCAAGCCAAAAAAAACTTGAAATTGAAAGCTTGAGATAAGCTTTTTATATTTTTTTCTAGATAATAAACACTTATCCAGATAGAAAAGGCGCAAAAAACAAATATTCATCCATTCAAATAAATCGAAGACATGTCATTTGCCATATGTAATATAAGACATAGAACGGACAAAGGATGCTGAGGCAGTTGAGGATTTTAGTCCCACATCGGCAAGATAGTAAGATGGAGGTCTCCAAGCTCGTTATAAAAGAGAGAAATTAGTCCATTACAGAGCATGATCCTTCAGGGTTTAACGGGATATGATGAGTGGTCAGTACTCGCAATTAAACATGCGATATGGGTGTCCAACCCACTCCCTGGTTACGACAACAGGGCACTCCCATCTTCACCAATCTGATCCCTAACTGAAGGCGTCCCCTGCACCCAGTATAAAATCTCTCTACTGGAAAGTCTTCTGTTCTCCAGATTCCTTGGAACAGTTACTAGGTTTAATGTCTTTTATTGGCTCTATGTTGCGGTTTCTGTTAGGTATATGCTGTCTAATTTGTTTCCTAACGAGGTCTGGTTCTCGGGGCCTCGCCTGCTGAGTTTAAGGGTGATCGTTTACTTTTAGAGGCCTTTGAGGGAGTAAAATTTGCCCAACTAGATAGAAAAGGAGGGTCCATTAAAGCCGTGAGAAGTGATGGTCCACGTAAGGAAATAATTGTTTAGGGCAAAAAAATCAACCACCGAAAACCCTAACTTTGTCTACAAAACAAGGCACTGTGTAGTCATTGATCCCAAATACAAAACTGAAGCAATTATTGACTAGAAATGGATAGTAAGATGCAGAGGAATGAATTATACTAACTTTTTATACAAAATGATGTGTGCCTTTTGTGATAAATAGTATTAGAAATGAATAAAAGAACGATCACAATAGTTTATATTGAAATTTTGGATTTTTATAAAAAAATAGCACTTTTTAAAAAAATATTGGTGGGATAACACAAATTAAAAAATAAGCTTGTCGCTAACATTTAAAAAAAAGCTATGAAATGGGATGCACATAATGAGAGAGGAGATAAATAAAAAAATATATATATTTTAAAAATAAAAAAAAACATTGGAAGCATATTGAAGTTCTGATTACGACACCACCAGTATCATCAGAAAGATCTCGATAAGATAAATCTATATACATCAAGAAAATCACCAATAATAACCCAAGTGTGCTATACTTGCCACCTAAAGATGATGGGTGGCTCATTTATCTTTGATAGCAAGCGTGACTCGCTTGAGTCACCGTTGGTGACCTTTATAAGTGGTGTTAAATTTGTCTTATTGAGATATTTTTTATGATAATAGTGGTGTTGTAATCAAAATTTTGTTTTGATTTCAAAGTTCTTTTCTTTTCTCTCTCTCCTCAAATTACAATGGGAAGAGACGAGAAACAAAAAAAGAAAAAGATCTTGGAGGCAAACCAAAATTTCAATTACGACACTACAAGTATCATCGAATAGATCTCGATGAAATAAATCCAACGACATCAATAAAAATCATTAACGGTGACAAGAGGAAACCACACTTGCTACCAAAGACAAGTGAGTCATGCACCACCTTTAGACGGTAAGTGCGGCACCATTAGATCATTGTCGATAACATTTCTTAATATTATTAGATTCATCTTGTTAAAATGTTTTCAATAACACAGATGATGTTGCAATCAAAGTTTGATATGATTTCAAGATTTATTTATTTGTTTTTCTCTTATCTCTCCTCATCTACATCCCATTTCTTTTTTAAAAAAAAATATTAAAAAAAAATTGAATGTCATGTTTTTTAATTAGAACATATACAAACCATGATATTTTACCCTTTTTTTTTTAACTTCATCAATATTAAAAAAAAAAGAGCATGTTTATAAACAAAAATAGCTGAAATTTTGCATTAAAATATTGAAGGACAATAGCAACAGATCCGTATATTTAACCTTTCTTTCCTTTTTTCAAGAATGATTCCTTGTAACATGGTTTCCCAACCAGTGGAAAGTTTGTAGTGGCCTTGTCACAAGGATTATTTGACTGCTGGGGCCATTAATAGCCTAAACGGGACTTTTCAAAATGAATAGTCTTTCAAATGGAGGCGAGCTGGTGTGGAAAATAGGAGTAGCAAATGATGGGATGGGATCTTGGGAAGCAGTTCCGTAGCTTCCATGAATCGTATCTCTGCGGCTGCACTTTGCTTTTGCCAAAATCATGTTTCCTTCCTTTTTGCCCCTTGCTATATCTTGACCTTTGCTTCTCATAGAAGTTACTTTCCCCACGTTTTCCTTTTTTTCCACCAGAACTAACCAATCCCATTACTCTTGGAAATTCCTTTAACTTTGATGAAAATCCCGACAAGAATTCAAAATCTCCTCCTTCCTTGTGAGCCACAGAGCCATCCGCGGTTTTCGAAGGAAGGGCTTGTCTTGACTCGGTTCTGAAAGGTCTGAGAAAAGTCCCAATTTACACACCTGAGAATAAATTCAAAAGGGAAATGGATTTCTGTAAGCATTATGGATCTCCAAATTTCGGTGAATAGAAGAAGAACAAAAAGTAAAAGGGACCTCAAGATTTCCCATAAATGATAAGATTCCTCCTCAGTTTGATACAGGGAAAGCAAACCAAGATGTCTTCTTTTCCGATCACAAGAGCTACCTGATTACAGAGAAAGGAAACCAACAAGGCATAATAGTCAGAAGAAAACTAGATTATCATGACCTGGATAAAATCATACCATCCCTGTCTTTGAACAGAATAATGCTTGTATAGATCTCAGCTGACATGGATGAGATCGGCCGAGGGACAAAAACGCATATGAGAGAGGCACAAGGAAACCAACATAGGCTAAAAGTGGGTTGAACTAATCTAATCTCTTAGCAGATAGCTGCAAACCAACATAGGCTTCATGCCAAGTTCCAAAATCTGGTAGATGCTGGTTGGCAAGGCTCCTCCGGGCTAGTTTCCTCTCTTAGTTTTGCTTATTTCTTTTCACATTTCTTTAAAAATTTATCTTGCCATGTCCCTTTCTGGATCTCTCATATGCGCTTTCCCCCCCTGCTAATCTCGCCTGTCTATATTGATCAGTCGGTTATTCTTCCAGCTCTCTGTTTGCTAAGATAAAATCAGATGTTAGAAGAAATCTTACAAAAGAAGAAAAAAAGAAGCATAGCGGAGAGCAACGAATTATTATAATGAAAATAGAATCTGTAATAACCCATCAAGGAAACTAAACTATGTACCTGACTATCTCTTCTTTCAATTCATGGAATCCATGCTCCTCTTTGCCTATATCGAGCTAACTTAAGCACCTATAACGCTGCTTTTATAACAGATTACAGCCAAGCAATTTCCTCTAGGGAGGTCCATTCATGGCTTCTCGCTCGGTTTCTTAGAAATTGTATCGCTATTATATACCTTTTACTTTACTTGTTTCACGTACAAGCAACATGAAGGAGAGTCTTGGACCGCGCGTAATTTACCATAAAACCATTCCCAACCACTGAGAATAGTCTTACTTCAATTTCTATTTTAGTCTTTTCCCTATACATGCCAAAAAAAGGAGTCCGCCCCCGGAAACTCCCTTGGCAAACCAAGCTTAAAAGAAATTAGATGGTGGTGGTTTAAAGTCTCCAAACGCAGTCCCTTGGCCACTCTTTTTTCCTCTCCTGCTGTATTTTACAATTTCCTGTGCATTTGACAAATGAAACCGCAAGGAAATTAGGAACAGGCATGCCGATCTCTTATGTATAAACCAAGGTTAAAATACATTTTGATCCTATAATTTTTTGCAATTTTGTACTTTAGCTGCCGTTGTTTGGAAAAACCTCAACACCAAGTTCATGATTACTTCGATGTGTACACATGTTATTAATTAGTAACAACTAATGTAAGGAGAGCTCTCTTCTATTTTTTTTCCAGTGAAATATTTTCGCTTGTATTTTTTCTTCAAAGAAGAATAAAAGAACATTTGATGTATGTATTTGGAAGACAAAATCTGAAGAAGCAAGAAGAATTAATTTCCAATATCCTCATAAAAAAGAAGAAGAAAGAAGCAGCGTTTTAAATATTCCTACACGGGATGGTGCTGTATAAAACACGAAATGTTTTAGAAATTTACTCTCGAGGCAGACAATTTTCCTTCCCTCTTCCTGTGAAGCTGCTTCATCTTTTCTTCCATTAATAGAAGAGAGAGATATTCTGCCGCTTGCGTGACTACTGGATCTTATAGAATAGTTATCAACTCATGATACGTTACCGAAAAAACGAAGAAAAAGATTCATAAAAAAGCACCCAAGTCTGTGCCGCTTTTGAGTCTAATCAAAAGCCACTTTTTGGTGCCCATGTGTGAAGTAAACGTTAGTTTTTCTCTTATTGTAATTTTTTTTCAATAATATTAATTAATTAAACTGTTTTTGTTGTGCCTTATTTACAATTACTTTCCTAAGTTATTTATATATATAAAAAATACATTTAACCATGTTATTTAATTCTAATATATTACAAATTATGAGAGAGAACAAAAATTTATACATAATTTAGTGGATTTTGGTAGATAAGATGGGCTGTACTCCAACTAGATAAAGGGTGGTGTAAGTTTTGGATTTATTTTTATGCAACACCACAATACTGTATCATTTGTTATATATATATGTAAACTAAATAATTTTTTTTGTGTGTGTGGTTTCTCACTTTTTTTTTATATAAAATCTAGCTAATTATATATAAATAAATATAAATTTTAAAATAAAAGCAGTATTCTAATTTGTCGATCTTGTTGCTGTTGGTAACTCGGTTGAGAAGTTCTCTCGAAGCGCCTCTAAAGTCTAAAGGAGCCGCAGATTGGTGTTAGAGTGGAGTGGCAAATGATGGATTAACCCCGCATTTTTTTTCTCCAGAAATTAAATTCCTTCCTATTATTATACTCGCATTAATGAAGAATTGGACTGGAAAAAAAAAACCTATATAAAACAATTCTCTTATTTAATGGCTAAGCTGCGGAACGACCCCACAACATGCTTTTCTTCTCCAATTCGACATGCCCTCTTCTTGTCCCATTGAACCGACACCAAGTGATGACCCAGAATGCATGAGACAACAATGTATGTTAGAAATTATAATAAAATTATATATAAATAATATCTAATAGTTTATTTTTTCTTAAACTAGCTATGATTTTTTAAAATATATATCATAACTTTATTTTTCAAAATTCTCGATTCATACCAAATAAAGTTTAATTAATAAGCAATTCCAAAAAGAATTGGAGTTCTATAATAAATATCTCCAAAGTTTCACAAAAAAAACTTATTCCGATTACACATTGGTCTCGGATCATATCATAACCTGGAGAAAATGATAGCAATTATTTGTTAGAGCAAATTCTTTTGTTTTGTTTTGTTTTTTTATCTGGAAATGCTACTCATTGGTTCATTGATGCATGAGCAACGTCAGAAAAAAAAAAAAGTCCCTTGAGGGCAGTGGGTGCGGAGGACGCACTCAGCTAATTACCTATAGAAAGATGCCACTCATCGATCCCAGATGACAACCTGACATTGGCGAGGGCCTAAAACGCTCAGGGGAGGGACCAAAAGGACAGTAAGAGAAAATTTTGAAGAAAATGCCAAAAAGTCTTCAGACTGTGATCAATTATTTGAAATGGCGTCACCATCAAGATCCCAACCTTCCGTTTACTTCAGTTTCTTTTTCAGTCTTTTCCAATTTCTCACACAAACCATATTGATTTTTTTATGAATATACAATTATACTTTTTAATTTATATTTTAAATTATCAGTTAATCTTTTAATTTTAGCAATTTAATTTATTTTTCTTGAGTGTCCATAATATTTTAGAGACTTTTCAATAACTAAATCAGTAATTTTTTTGAAAAAATACAATAATAATATTCTACAAATAAATCTGAAGGATCCATGCTTATATTGAAATTAGTGAATTAAATCTTGTTTGTTATGTAAGTAATTTTATGAATTTAATTCTCCATTCAATATATTCATGTAATTCGTTTCAACATCCTCGTGGAACCCATGATTATTGGATTCTTATGTGAGCTTATCCTGCCTCTCCCACCTTGTTTTTTGGGTTTTTTTTGGCACCAATCCATGATGGATGAGAGCCCCTCTAATTCAAGGGGGGACCGTGGGGGGCTAGCTCATACCAAGGTCACAACATCTGGTTTGACGAAAGGATCATTGGACTCGACCACTTTACTGTCTAGCCTGGTCACAAGCCAACCTGACTTAACTCGACCTCACCTTGTTTATTTAATTTATGTTTGTATTTATGTAAATTAAGATGATCATCTCATTGAAAAAAAGGGAAATCTGTGTCATGTGGCTAATATTTTTTATCTCATAAATTGAAACCACAAGGAAGCTACGAGAATCAAGTATAATTAAAGTACAATTTAGTACTATAATTCTCCCACTGATCTACTTGAGCTCTTATTATTCGAAAATCGCAGTGTCAACTTTAATTGTTCAATTTACTTTAATAACGTGCAAGCTTGCTAATAACCAGTAACAACAAGTAATTGAGAGCTTGTTTAACTCTTTTTTTGCCCCAAGTTTTTATGAATTTCTTTGAAAAAATATAACGTATTTGGATTTTTAGAAAAGAAAAGATAAGAGAATAACAATTTAACGAAGAAAAAAAATAAAGCAAGTCATTTATTAAGTACCCTCCAGCAATTTTACAAGATATTACACGCGCTTTGAAACAAATTTAAAAACTATAGATTGATAGTGATATCGTTATACCCCCAAAGGAGACAAGATGGTATCAAATTAGGAGCAGCACCAGCCAGACTATGAGGCTTCAAGTCTTGGAAAAAAAGACAATATTCATGAGAATTGGACAAGAAAAGAAAAGGCATAGAAAAAAATAAAAGCATAAAAAGGAAATCTTTTTTCCTTTGCCTTTGTTGCATGACAACCTCGGAAAACGTTCCCTACTTTTTTCTCCATCTCACACGTTTCCTTCTTGTTCCACCAGAACCCCCCCTTCAATTTCTTTTTTTTTTCCACCTTCTTTCGGCTTCAGAAAGTATCCCAATTCACTAACCTAACGAAGAATTCAGATCATAATTAACCTGTTTGACAAAGAACAAATTATGAAGTTCCTTCAAAGAGATAACAAGAACATAAATACTTACAATGTACCTTGGAGGCTTGGATAAAAAAAACGTTACCCCCCCCCCCCCCAACCATTCCTTCTTTGAGGAAATGCTTTAATCCCTTGTCAAATCAAGCCAATCTAGACCTTCGACATGAATGAGATTTGCGAGGGACAAAAACGCATAAAGATACGCAAAAGTAGCAAGTTTTCTGCAAATTCTTTTACTGCTTTGTTCTTCAGATTTTTCTCTTGCACCACTTCGATCCTTATGCGTTTATGTCCCCAGCTAATCTCATCCATCAATTCACCGGTGATTCAAGTATATATACTCATTCGAACGACACTTGACTAGCATGTTGTCAATCCATCTCAGTTGCTTCCTGAAATTCTTGTTGCTCTTCGTTGTTCCATGTAAAACTTGTACACACGAAATTGCAATTTATAGGAGAAAATCTACACCCTAGGAATCCACCTCGAAATTTCGACACGTAACCGATTTTTTATGTTCGTGGAAAATCCGTCGGTTTACTCAATTTCTATGTTCATACACCAATTATAATTTTATAAAGTAATCTCATTTCAAAAGTCATTAAATTACCGATTTTATGATTTTTTTTTCTTTTAGTTTTAATATCATCATATATTAAAATTATTATACCAAATACATTTTAAGAATGATTAAAAAAATCAAACAAGCAATACCAAATCATATCATAAATTACTCTATTGGAGAATAAATTATTAATATATTAGAAACATTCTTTTATCTCATATAAAAGTGAATTCGTGAATAAATTTCATGGTGAATCATATGTTAATATTAAAAAAAATATAATATTATTTTTTATATTTCTAATAATTAATTTCTCCTTATCACTAAAAAAGAAGAAGCTAGGAAATTAAGTAAGCAAGAAAAGAGGCAATTACAAAGAAAATAATATATAGCAAAGGAAAGACGATTTCCCTGTATGGTTGATTGAAATTTCCTCTACGAGAGACACGCGGAAAAATGGCTCATTTCTCTCGAGAGTAAGATTTTATTAGGATTTAGGACATTAAATACACTTCAGCAATACGACATGAATGTTTATGCTTCTAGTAATTAATCAATTTGTCTTGTAAAAAGAAAACAAAGTCAACGACCAACGGATGATTTATTAATTAAACCTTAAGTTAAAATTATGTCTTAAATTGGGTTTTGGTTTTTAAGTGGCATGGATTAATTGGTTGGTTCGGTTAAGCACATAAAGCTTAGGCACGCCTTACAGCATTCAAGCAACCGAATGGCTTTTGGAGGTGGCTTATGTTTTTCCTAGCTGTACGTATCATGGACGCTGCAACAGCATGAGAGAGGAGTAACGGCGCAATAATTTATTGGGGGGAGATTAACGGCATTCCTTGTGACGGCAGCCACCTTTGTCTGTGATTTTTGCTGTCAGCAGAATTAATGTGATATGTACAAGAGATTTTTAAAATAAAAAATGTAATTAGGTTTTGAGTTTTAATATAGAAAGAATTACCTCTGTCATTCTATTTTTAATCAAATTACACTTGTTTATTAACTTTTAAAAAATAAATTTTTAAAAAATCATAGTTTATATTATTGATCAATATAAAATAAACTAATCTATAAAATAATTTAGAATATAAACTGATATACACGCAACAAAATTCAAGTTATAAATTGTAATTTTAAAAAAATTGATAAATAATTGTAATTTGGACTAAATTATAAAACGACATGAATATTTATTTCTTTAATATATTTATGTATATTTTTAATTAGTGATTGTAAGCCTTGCGATTTGGAAATAATTGATAAAATATTGTTTGCGTGAGTTTTGCACAATATTTTAAATACTATCTTTTTTATTTATTTTATGAAAGACAATAATTGATAAATTATAAAACTAATAAAAACACCATTAAATCGATATAACCAATATCTAATGGGTAAACTAGGTGCTTTGTGGCAAATCTTCTTGTCACTTTATTATCTAAGATTCTGCGCACAGCAATAAAAAATTTCACATTTTAATAAATTTATCTATTTCTTTTTTGTAATTTATATGCTGTTAATTTTCTCATTTATCATTGTTATTAAATGTAAAAGAATACACATTCTAAATATAATTTAATAAATTGATGATTTAAATAATCTTAATAATTTATAATAAATTTATTGACTAGTTCATGATATTATTATTTCTATTTTTCGTATTTTTTTTCCAGGAATCGAGTGTTTTTCTATGCCAACAACATCTCAGGCTGAATGTGTTTGGTATTGTGGTAGTTTTTGTTGTTGTGGTTTGAAAAAAGATGTTTTATAAAAAAATACTTTTTGTTGAGGTTGATTTGGTATTTATATATGTTTGGTTAAAACTGTGGTTGAAATTGAGGTTGAATAAAAAGTAGTTTAATGTGTTTGGTTTAACATGCTTTTCAAATTGAGGTTATAAAATAACTAAAAAATATATATATTAATATTGATGATTTTTAATTTAAATATTGTAGATTTAACTACCACTATTATATCATTAAATAAATAATATTTTTTATCAAATATTTTTTATTATTCCATTAACTTATCTACAATTTCATCACGTATGAAATTTATCTGATAAGGACTATAGTTTCCATGGTTTTTTGAGCGTGCAAAAAAATCGGGTAAAATATCATTAGAAATAAAATTGAAATTGCGATCAAATTCCGCGAATGCTACATCATCATGCAAGGTCCTTCTAATTTATATAGTGTTATTAAATAATATTAAATATAGTTTTTCGAGTAAAACACAATTTTAAAAAAAAATCATTTTTTTACTGGGCCGGACGCGGTCCAATGAACAGTGAAGACATTGTTCACGTGAACGGTACAAAGTAAAATTCACTTCGCACTGTTCACGTGAACTAAATAGTGCCAGGTGAATTAATTCACCTGGCATAGACGCGGTAGTGGGAGAAGCAGCTCTCAGCTGCTTTGGACGAACTGACGGTTCTAACATTAAATATATAGGTCCCACACAAATAATAAATTAAATTTTAATATTATCAAACGCATTATTTACACAATTTATTTTAAAAATTAAAACTAACGCGTAAACAAACACCTTCTCGATTATCTAGGAGGTTCATTGACCGCGCTCATTAATCTTTGAGCTTTAAATTTCAATCTAAGTTGCATTAATAACTTTAACAATAAATAAAACAGATGACAGTGAGGGAAAGGAAGAGAGCAATAAAATATTGGATGTCTTGAGACAACAACAACGGGTTGAATGAGTTGGATTCTTAGCAATAAAATATTTTTTTGTTTTTTTTAATAATTTTTCCGCCCCTTATTTTTTAATACAATTTCATTATTCTTTATTAATTATATACTTTTACTATCCCGACAATATTTGCCTATCATAATTTTTTTACTTATGAGAAAAATATTTGATACAAAAAATTAATATGCATTTTATTATAGTATAATTAAATAAAAAATAATTAATGGGATAAAAAAATTATTAAATCCGATGATGTACATAATTTACGTTGCAAGTTTGTTTAGTTAACTCAAATTTATTTAGTTTTTTAAAAAATAAATGCTATTTTTTTTTATCAATTTTATCAATTAATATTGATTTCAAAAGATTTAACTTTTCAATTTATTTTTTTTAGATTAATTTTGTAAATTTTGCATCTCATGACATTTTTTTATCTCAATATTAGATAAAAAAAATCATTTAATTCATGATTAATATCTATTATTTTAAAAAACACGTCATTAATACCTAATTTGTTTTTTACACTTTAAATGTTTTTCTCCAACCCGAAAGTTTACCTTTCTTCACGAACCTCTATCGTCACTGGCCCAAAAGAGAAACGGCCCAGTAAGGCTGGAAAAGTGATGGGTCTGGTAGAGAAAATTGAAAGAACAAAACCACAATCCCATAAAATTTTGTTTATACATCAGTAGAATTTTGTGTTGCTTCGTGGATCATTTGTCTCTTGTTACTTAGCAGCCCAATTGGACTGCTTCCTCGAGCACTACCTCGAACAGCACGCAGGAGTTGACAATAGCTCTCGAAGGAAAAAAAGACGACGGTTCCCAGGAGTTGTGCCTCTGCGGTGTCCATTTACCAGAGTCCTCCCTCTTTCTTCTTGCTTTTTCCATATGATAAAGGCAAGAAGAAAAAAAAACATTGCTTTGACGGAAAAAAAATTATCTTCTTTTCTCCAGCTTTCGCGCTGTTCCTTTCCGTCCAATCAGAGCAAACACCTCCCATTATTCTTGATTATTTTGACTTCAAAGAGTATCCCAATTCCTGACCAGAAAACGGAAAATCTCATAAATGAAATTTTCTCTCTCCCAGGAAATTTCTCGTATCGGTGAATCCATGAATAAATTTCATGATGATTCTTATGTTTGTATTAAAAAAAATATATATTGTTTTTGATATATCTAGTAATTCCTCGAACATTTAAAATAAAGGAAAGACAATTTCCTTCTACGGTTGATTGGAATTTCCTCGAACGCTGGCTGGGGGGTTAGAGAGACACGGGAGGCACACGGGAAAACGGTCCATTCCTCTCGAAAGCATTAGGGTTTAGGACATAAAATAATTTGATCAACACGGCATGAATGTTTTATGCTTCTAATAATTAATAAAATTTTATTGCAAAAACTTAAATAAATAACAAAAAGAAGAAGTCAACGATCAACAGATGATGCAGGAAACCACCACTCACTATGTTTTTGAACGCACGAGACGAATTATCAGAGAGAGATGAGTAAACTCCCAACGTCAACCTCTCACCTGATCTCGCCTTTTTTTCCTTTTTGATAATTTTATGAATGAAATGGCAAAAAGGCAAAAGGCATGAATAATTATCCTCATTCATTTAATTGTGCGATTTATTATTTAAACCTTATGTTAAAATTATGTTTTGAATTGGGTTTGGGCTGTTAAGTGGCCTGAGTTAATTGGTTGGTTTGGTTAAGAACATGAAGCTTACGTCCACCTCACAACGATTCAAGTAATTCCGACGTTAGTCGTGATTGGTTTTGGAGTTCGGTTCATGTTTTTACTAAATATGAGGAGAAATGGCAATGCTTTTTATTATTATTATTCATGTGAGTTTCTATATTAGTTTGAATGTATTTTGATTAATTTCTATGAATTTTAAAATTAATAACTAAATAAGCATTCAATGACTATTAATATTAGTAACCACATGACTTGAATTTGAGATTACATAAAATTATAAAGAAAGTAAATCTTTTAAATAATAAATACTTTAATCTTAAACTTTTATTAACGAGGCATCAGAGTAATGTCAATATTTTTTTATGGTAGAGGAGAAACTTCGGTTTTCTATGGACAATAATAGATAAATTATTAAATTATTAAATTAATCTAACCAATATATAACGGGCCAACTGGATGCTTCTACAATAAATCCTCCTATCAATTCAGTGTCAATAAAACTTTTACTTCTTATTGAATTTATTCACATCGTTTTCGTAATTAATATGCTGTTAATTTTCTCATTTCGTAATTATGATTAATTGTTTTAACATTAAACATAAAAAGATTCACATTCTAAATATGATTTATTAAGCTAATGACGCTGATAAATTTTATTATTTGTAATAAATTTATAGGTGGTCCATGATCTTTAATGGATGGATTATATTTATCTAATAATTTCTCTCAACATTTCACTGATTTTACTAAAAAATATTCCCGTCATAGTGAGGAAAAGGGAGGGAATATTGGATGTCTCGAGACAACAATGAGGGTTGAATGAGTTAGATTTTTAGCTTCTTCTTTTTATTCTCTATCCCCATTTAAATCGGGTTAAAAATAAATCGGATATTGTATAACCTGGTTTAAAACTAAGTCCATGCTATATTCCAGATCGAGTCAGCTTTCTATATATATTTTTTAAAAAATAATTTGATATATTTATATATAATAAAAATTAATATGTGCAATAATATATAATCCTATGCGTGTATTTAATTGATGAGTTAGTTTGGGGCACCCAGTCCTGCACGAGTCAGAAAGAGCAGGATCGGTTGATAAAGAACGGTTGGGCATCTAGTCCTCCTAGCTAGTTGCTCAAAAAGGTTGATTCAATGCAAGCAATACCTTTAAAGCGACAAAAACCCAACTGTTGGGTTCCCATTTGAAGAATCATAGGATTGGATGTTTGTCTTTTTCTTTCTCTTCTTTTTATGCAGTGGAGGATCATCCTCCATCATGTTAGAGTCATGATGATTGATGGGTACCACACTAGGGAGGGGGGAAAAGGGAGGTGGAGGGGGTGTTTCAGTTTGGGTTGGCCTTTTTGATTTGGGCTCTTCTCGGTCGACTCAATATCTGTTCATGGGGATCTGAACTTAAAAAAGACGGCAATCGTTAATCTTTAGTCAGGCTTCATCAGCTTCGGTGGGCTAAACTAGGCCACGGTTTACATAGACCTCATCGGAGCTCTATCATAGTAGTCCGGAATCGCCCACTAAAAGTCTAAAACAAGAGCTCCACTGAATGTTTACCCTTCTCTACATACCTCTATCGACACTGGCCCGGAAAGGAAACGGTCTTCGTTAGCCTGGAGAAGTGATGATTCATCTAAAGAAAATGGAAAGAACAAAACCTAATCTTCTTAACAACATAACAAGGAAACAACTCATTGTAACATTTGTTAGGGGAGTAATATACCTTGTATAATGATTGGAAATTAAAAAAAATAAAAACTATTCTGAATTCAACTTTCTGCCGGACGTTCACACAATATAAGGTCCGAAATATGGTAAGATGTGTGACAACAGCATGTTTATACCGATACACCAGTAGAGTTTTTTGTTGCTTTGTGGATCATTTGTCTCTTGTTGCTATTAGCAGCCCAATTGGACTGCTCCCTTGCTTTTAGTCTTTCTGAACAAGTTGGGCATGTGTTATCACTTGTTCAGCGAATAGCTGGCTGGAGTTGACAATAGGCGCCCTTGAAGGAAAAAGGAGAAAAGCTTCCAGGAATTGTGCCTCTGCATTGACCTTTTGCCAGAGTCCATTCTCCTTCTTCTCGGTCATTCTACGGGAAGTAAACCCAAATCGAAAACATTGCTTTCACGGAAAATTAGTCTTCTTTTCTCCACCTGCTGCGCTTTCCCTTTCCGTCCCATCAGGGCGAACATCTCCTGTTGTTCTTGATTATTCTGACTTCAAAGAATATCCAAATTCATGACCAGAAAACAGAAAATCTCATTAATGAAAATTTCCCTTTCTCCCTTGTCTGATACAGAGCATGATATAGAAATCTTTGCATGCTTTTATTTGAACAAGGTGCTTGTTGCAGGTTACAAAAATCCTTGCAAACAACACGATAGCATACGCATAAAACCCAAAAGAAATAAAGAGCATACATGCCTGATTAATTAGTGATTATGGAAATGGAATTTCAGCTTCAGAACCAAGATGACAAAAATTAAGCACGCCATTTTAAATCTCTGGTTTCCTGTCTGATGAAAAAAGGTAACAAGATGGGTGAGATTAGCGGGGGCCAAAAACGCATAAGAGAGGGGCAAAAGGAAGTCAGGGAGAAGTTTGAGGAAATAAGAGAAGAGGCTGTCAAACTAGAAGAGGAAACTAATCTAATCTCCCAGCAGAGTGCAGCAAACCAACTTCTGCTTGATCTTATGTTTCAGATCTAGACGATGTTGCTTTGCGCGCAGCATTCTGCAGAGAGATTATATTAGTTTCCTCTTTTAGTTTGGCTCGACTCTTCTCTTATTTCTTCCAACTCTACTCTTACTTCCTTTTGGCCCTTTCTCGTGCCGTTTTGCCCCCTGCTAATCTCACCTATCTCATCCCTTCCATCGTATATATCAGACTCTTTGTTTGAGTCTCCATGACTCGAAGGCAATTCTCTTTATATAGGAGAGCTTTCCTACCGAAACACGCATGGACCCCATGCACGACTTTGGAAAACGATGGCCGACGTCTTCTTAAAAAAACAAAAAAGAAAAAGAAAAAACGTCTACAGTCTCAAAGACGCATTCTTTGCTAGTTAACCTCATATACGTGATGTCAACCAAAAAAAAGAAAAACTCCTATACGTGGCAGTTGTGGAGGCTACCACGTAATGCACTGTGCCGTAGCCCCAAGCAAATTACAAAGACGAGCGCGAGACGGGCGAAATAAATTAAAGTAATGAGTAGTTAATACTTTACGAGGATCACTCTAAAAACTATTCTCGTTACTTGTGTAGAAACTAAATATAATTTATTAATTTGTCCATATCATTTTATAATCGATGTGTTATTAATTTTCCCATTTTAATAATTATGATTATGATATTAAATAGGAAAATATTTACATTTTAAATATAATATATTAAATTGATGGTTTTGGATAAATTTTTAATAAATTTGTTAGTTAGTACATGATATTAAATATGAATTGGGTTTATTTAATATATATATATATATATATATATATATCGACTTAAGCATAAAACTATTCCTCGTCGAAGAATGATTATTTATATCATAAATAAAAACTCAAGCTAATCAGCATGCTAATATACGTTTATGTTTATTTTTATTTTTATTGTTTGAAATTATTTTTGTAGGAAAATATTTTTTTTATTTTTTAGATTGTTTTGATATTTTAATATTAAATATAAATTGTTAAAAATAAAATAATTATTTTAATTTATTATCAAATAAAAATATTTTAAAAAATAATAACCACTATAAAAACTATTCACAGAAAAAAATCTAGGTTTCATTTAAAATTTTCTAGCAAAAAGTCTTCTCCCTCGAAAATGTAACTTCTTAAGACGCCGTCCTTCGGTACTTGACCTCGTATACGTGGCAGTTATTGAGATAACCACGTGATCCACTGTAAAATCTGATTTTAGTTTCTCTCAAAAGATTTCTCAAATGCAAAAATAATATAATTTTAATATAGAAAAGATGCTTCCGTTTTACAAATCTTTTTATTGGTTAAAAGCACCGTGGTCCAAGCAAATCACAAAAACGAGCGAGACCTAAGAGATTGAGGGTGTTCTTGGATAAGAAATTATTTATATGTGAGCTTGATTAGTAATTGAAAAACTATTAAAACTAGTAAATTGATGATCAAACCAATGTCTATTGGGTCAATCAGGTGATTCCATGACAAATTTTCCTAGCAGTTTAATGTTTAAGAAATATTTAAGTGAATCTAGTTCATCATCTTAATATTATGGAGCAAGTCAATCAGTTTTTTACTTCTTATTAAATTTCTCAGTATCATTTTATAATTGATGTGTTATTAGTTTTTTCATTTAAAAATATATTAAAATAATTTTTTTATATCAATACATTGCAATCATAAAAAAACCTTAAAAATACATCAATTTAATATATTTTTAAATAAAAACATGTTGTAATGCAAAAAAAGGTATATATATATATATATAGTGTTGGTCTCTAATTAAATTTTCTTTTATTGTTTTATGTAGTGAGTGCATTTCTATTCAATCCCATTTTTCCTTAGAATAAACAATTGATCCTGCCAAAGGATGCCGCATGAGCACATTGTTGTTAATTATTTTCTGGCATTAAAGGCAGAGTTTAAACTTAAGAACACTTGAAAATAAGGATATCTCAGGGTTTTTAAGCTACGAGGTTCTTTGCTGAGCTCAGTAAAAAATTGATAAAAAAAGACCTCTGGAGGTGAGGGAAAGGAATGAAATATCGGATATCTTTGACAACCTCAACGAACATATACTAAAGAGTCCAGCCTTAAACGATAAAATCAGAAACTACAATTTGTTGGTGTTAGAGTTTTACCTCCTCTGTTTCCATATTCATCTTAAACCGGGTTGAAATTGATTCGGAAATTGTATAACCCGGTTTCAGATTAAATCTTTGTCGTATTCCTGATTGGATCAGCTGTTCATATATAGTTTTTTTTAAATTTAATATATTAATCTATAGTTATTAAGTACAAAGCTAAAAGATATTGCATTGTCACTATTTCTATCTTGATTACGTGCTCTCTCACAAATTACTGTAAATTGAAATAAATAATTTTAATTAAAAATAATTTAATTTAATACTTAAACTTTGTTTGCACGCAATTAAATTATCTCAGTTAAAATTATAACTCAATTACATATTTTTTTGAGGTGAAAGTTGAATTAAAAGATATATAATTTAAATGGAAAACACAGGTAAAATAGGTTGTATCTAATATCTATGCAATTTATTTGAAAAATTCATTTTAATTCCCTATCTTTTAAAGTTATTAGATTTAATCGGTTCCTTTAATTTTTTTAGAGAGGACGTCACTGGATTCTGTTTTAAAAAGAAAAAATTATTATTGGTGAAAATTTCAGCCAACTAAACAATTGATTTTTACATTAAATATTTTCATATAATAAGAAAAGTTAAGATTAAGTGTTTTTTTACCTTAAAAACATCTGACACATAAAAAAAAAAACTAAATTCTACAAGATATATCAACTAATATGTCACCGTTTTAATATTTTAAAAGTTTTTCATCTATTATGTATTAAAATCTTTACTTTCAAATATTTTTTTTAAAAAAAATATTAAAAAATAATTCGACCCTCCGCAGTATATTACGTGTAAAAAACAACTAGTACATATTAATACGTGCAGTAATAATAATAATTTAATCATACCCGTGTGTATTTGATTAAGGAGTCGCGTTGGGGCATCAAGACTTGCAATGGTCAGTAAGAGGAGGACTAATTCGCTGGGTAATCCAAATAGCCATCTGGAAAATAAATGGACTTCAAACGTGGAAGGCCATGCGAACCTTTTCTGAAAAGGAACGGTCGGTAATGTAATCCTACCGGCTACGTATCCAAAAAGGTTGATTCGATGCAAGAAATACATTCTCGTAAGGGACAATATCCAACAATTAATACTATGATTTTTTTTTTTAGATTAATGTAGGTGTTCGGGTCAGCTTTTGCGCACCTTGACTAATTCTACGGACCCTGAAGTTAACAATCATGTAACTCTCCAGTGATCATCATATGAGCAACCACAGGGCTCGAACCTGAGACCACAGAGAAAGTAAACCGTTTAATCCCAAGTTTTTACCACTGGACTACCACCTACATGGTTATTAATACTCTGAATATTACTTAGAGGTGTTGGGTTCACATATATGATTGGGTTCTAGTCTTCTATAATTTTGCTTCTTGTTGCTTTTCTGACTTGGAATGTTATGGTTATGTTGGGTTTCATATTAGGAGAAAAAAAGGAGGTGGGGTGTTTTCATGAAGATTTAATATTAATATCAATCTTCAAAGTAGCTTGTGATTGTTATTCTAGAATAGAAAAAAAATACAAGGACAGAATTGTATTTTTATCAAGGATATTTTAAAAATAAAAAATAAAAAATATTATTTATGGAGACATGTTCTTTTTCTATTTTTTATTTTAAAAATATAGAAATTCACTCTAAAATTATCTTATTGGGAAATTTATTTTTATACATATGTTTTTTTCTCTTCAATTAAATATGTATATTTTTTATGTTTTTCTATTTTTTTATTTTAAAACAGTAACTAATCGCTATCCAAGAGCTACTAGAATATGTGTGTGTTGGGCTCTTGATTTGAGCTTTTACCGGTCGACTGACTTTCTGTTTCCGGGAGCTGAACTTAAAAAAAGACAGCAATTGTTAATCTTCAGACAGGCATCATCAGCTTCAGTGGGCTAAACTAGGCCATGGTTTACATAGACCTCATCGGACCTCTAGCATACCGGTCCAGAATCACAAACTAAAACAAGAGCCACACAGAGTGTTTCCCTTTCTCCACACACCTCTATCGTAACTGGCCCAAAAAGGAAACGGTCCAATAAGGGTGGAGAAGTGATGGTACAGACGAAGAAAATGGAAAGATCAAAACCACAATCTTCTTACAACATGACAAGGAAGCAATCAAACAACTCTTTGTACTGTTATTCATTTGTATAATTCTCGGAAATACAAAACTTTATTCTGAATTCAACTACCTGCAGGGCGTTCCCACAAGTGTAAAATATGGTAAGATTTGTGAAGAAAAAATTTGTTCTTAACCAACTAAAAGTCTAAAAGAGTCTAAGCAATTGGATCCCAGTAGAATTTTTTGTTGCTCCGTGGATCACATGTCTCTTGTCACTTGGCAGCCCAATTGGACTGCTTCCTCACTTGTCCTTTGTCTCTCCGAAGTAGGGCACCTTCTATCTCTTGTTCAGCGAACAGCTGGCAGGAGTTGACTAAAGTTCTCGCAGGAAAAAAGACAACTGCGGAGCAATTGTGCCTCTGCGGTGTCCTTTTACCAGAGTCCATCCTCTTTCTTGTTGCTTATTCCAAGCGAAGTAAACCCACAAAGAAAACACTGCTTTCACAGAAAATTACTCTTCCCTGTTTGATCCAGAGCAAAACATAGAAATCTTAATTTGCATGCTTTTAATCGGAGAAGGTGCTAGTTGCAGGTTATAAAAATCCTTGCAAACAACACGAGAGCATACGCATAAAACCCAAAAGAAATAAAGAGCATACATACCTGATTAATCAGTGATTATGGAAATGGAATTTCAGCTTCGGAACCAAGATGGCAGGTTGGTGTCAGAAAAACCAACCATGCCATTTTAAATCTCTGAATTACTGTCTGATGGGAAAAAGTAATAAGATGGGTGAGATTAGCAGGGGACAAAAACGCATAAGAGAAGGGCAAAAGGAAGTCAGAGAGAAGTTGGAGGAAATAAGAGAAGAGGCTGTCAAACTAGAAGAGGAAACTAATCTAGTCTCCCAGCAGAGTGCAGCAAACCAACTGCGGCTTGATCTTATGTTTCAGATCTAGCTGATGTTGCTCTGCAGCATTAAGCAGAGAGATTATATTAGTTTCCTCTTTTACTTTGGCGTGACTCTTTTCTCGTTTCTTCAAACTCTCCTCTTGCTTCCTTTTGGCCCTCTCTCAGTTTCTCATGCATTTTTGCCCCCTGCTAATCTCATCAACCTCATCCTTTTTCCTTTTGCCTAAAAAAAAAAAAAGATCAAATCAAAATCTAGGCCGTTGATTATGGAATGACACTTGCATCATATATACCAGACTCTTTGTTTGAGGGTACCACGCAATCAACTGGTCGGTCCCCCCCCCCCCCCCCCCCCCCCAACAAATTAATAAAACTGTGTGTTTGGATGGTGGTTATTGCGATTAAAAAATAGATTTTAAAAAATATTTTTAACTGTGATTTTAAAAATTACGTTTTTAATTAAAATTATTATGAAAACAGATTTTTTTATGCAAAAATAAATTATTATAAATAAAAAATATTTTAATTTATATAAAATTAAAGTTTGAAATACAATTATATCGATACAAAATATAGACGGTATTTAATTAAACAAATATTTTTTTTATCTATATTGATTATATAAAAAACAAAAGTTATCAGAATAGCAGATGTATAAAAAAGAGAGGATACCTATAAAATAAATAAAAGAAGTTGTTAATTCTTTAAGGGTATCGCTGAAAAAAATATCCCTGTTATTGGGTAGAAACTAAAAAAATACTCTTCGAGGAATCTCGGCACTTTGACTATGATTTCGAGTAATTTTATGGCGGTTGATAAATTTGTAAAAAATTTATGTAATTTTTTATTGCATGTAGTTATTTTTTTTTGTTTTTATAATCTTGATAGGGATGGAAATCAATGAGGTAATTTTAAAAGAGTTTTTTTCCAGGGGTAACCGAGTTTTAAATACTGAGTTATTTATATGTGTGTTTGATTAGTATTTTTAATCCTTTTAATTTAATAATCAATTTCTTGTGGTTTCTTATATCTTTTTTTATTATATATTACTACTCTTTTACGTAAAATTGCACCACATTTTAGATAATGTTTTTTCTTAATATATATTTTATGATAGACAATAATTGATAGATTATAAACCGATTAAATTACTAATTGATCCAACCAGCATCTCATGGGTCAACTAGGTGCTTTTATCACAAATCAACCTATCAGTTCCATGTTTGAAAAACTATTAGCTGAACCTATTTTATCGCATCAAATTATGAATTAAGTTTATAAATTTCTTAAATCTTATTAAAACTGTTCATATCATTTGTATAATTGACGTGTTGTTAATTTTTTAATTCTATAACCATGATTGTAGAATTAAACGTGAAAAGATTCACATTCAAAATAATTTTTATTAAATTAATTATTTAAACAAATTTAAATATTTGTATTAAACTTGTTAACTAGTCCATAAACTCAAAAATGAATTAGGCTAATTATTTTCAATGAAATTTCACAATTAAGAGATTTCAATGAAATTTCATATTTAAAATCTTTTTGAGTATTAATTAAAAATTGAATTCTAAATAGAATTTATTATCTAAAAATGCTACAAAAATAAATAAGAGATCAACTCCTTTAATTTGCAATTCTAAAACAAAATATTAAAATTATTTTTAAAAAAATACCCGTCCATTTTTTTTTATTAAAAAAAGACTTTTGAAGAAATAAGAAAAAGGTAGGGAGGGTAATACAAAAAAAAAATAAACTAAATTTTATTATTTTTAAATATATAAATTCAATAGCAACAAATAATTTTTATTAATTTGACTATATTTAAAAAAAAACCATCTATCTCGTTCCCCGAGTCCTTTTTTTTTTAAATTCCCATGAGCTAAGTACAATGAAATGGACAGTGTTGGTCTCTATCATTTTTATTTTTATTTTTATTTTTATTTTGGAATCCGCTGCATTTCTACTTAATCATTTGATTGAATAAACAATCGACCGCCCCTTTTTCTTTAGAATAAAGAATTGATCCTGCCAAAGGAGGCTGCATGAACACATTATTGTTAATTATTTATTGGCATTAGGGTCATGAAGCTACGAGGTTCATTGGCCAGGTTCATCAACCTTCGAGCTTGTTAAAGTTGAATCTAAATTGTAACACTAATTAACTTCAGCAATAAATACTGATAAAAAGACTTCGAAAATAAATATATAAAAAAGAAAATGAAGGTGAGGGGAAGGAAAGAAATATCGGATGCCTTACAGGCTCGGCAGGCACATATTAAAAAATATATACTACTCCAACTCTAAAAGATAAAACAGAGACAATTATAACGGGTTGATTGAGTTAGATTTTTATGCTCTCTATTTCCATACCCATTTTAGATAGGGTTAAAATCAAATCGGATATTGTATAACCTTGTTTAAGGTTGAGCTCCTCCCATATTCTGGATTGGGTCGACTTCATATGTACAATGTATCTTAAAAATTAATAGTGCAGCAATACGTGATAATTTAATCCTATTTGTGTGTGTTTAATTAGTTAGGTCGGGGCATCAAAACTTAAAATATTCGGTAATCCAAGTAGCCATCTAGAAAATAAATGGACTTCAAACGTATAAGGCCATGGGAACCTTTTTCTGAAGAGGAACTGTTGGTAATCTAGTCCTGCTGGCTACATAACCATAAAGGTTGATTGAAAGCCAAAAAAAAAAAAAAACATTCTCAAGAGGGACAAAACCCCGCAATTAATAATTAATTGGGATATTACTTCGAGGAGATGGGTTCACATTTGTGAAAGATATGATTGGATTTTATTCTTCTTTCTTGTTGCTTTTTGTTGCATGGTGGAAGAACATCCTCCATCATGTTAAGAGTTATGTTGGTTGCCATATTAGGATGAAATCAAGGGGGCGGTTGAGGGTGTTTCGGTCAAGATTGAAGATCAATCTCTAAGAGCTACGGGAGTGTGTCTGGGTAAGGCTTCCTGATCTGGGCTATTTTCAGTCGACCCAGTTTTTGTTTTCGTGGAGTTGAACCTAAAAAAGACAGCAATTGTTAATCTTCAGACAGGTTTCATCAGCTATGCTAGGGCGGCTAGGCCATGGTTTACACAGACCTCATGGGACCTCTAGCATACTAGTCCAGAGCTACACATAATGTTTACCTTCCTCCTCATTCCTCCATCGTCACTGGCCCCAAAAGGAAACACTCAAAAAGGCCGGAAAAGGGACGGTTCAGATAAAGAAAATGGAAAGAAAAAAACCACATTCTTCTAACAACATAACAAGGAAACAACTCATTGTACTATTCATTTGTATAATGGTCGGAAATAAATAAAAAAGTTTATTCTTAATTCAACTACCTGGTGGAAGATCACACAATGTAAGGTCCAAAATATGACAAGATGAAGATGTGTGACAGTCACGTGTTAAACCAGTAGGATTTTTGGTTTCTTTGTGGATCATTTGTCGCTTGTTGCTATCGGCAGCCCTACTTGGACTGCTTCCTCGCTTGCTTTTAGGCTTTCCAAACAAGTAGAGCATATTTTTATCACTTGTTGAGCGAACAGCTGGGAGGGGTTGACCATAGATTCGCAGCGAAAAGGGCCCAGGAACTGTACCTCTGCGGTGTCCTTTTCCCAGATCCCATTCTCTTTCTTCTCGACCATTCCGTGTACAGAAAAAAATCTTCTTCTTTTCTCCCCTGCTTTTGCATTTTCACTTTCCGTTCCATCAGAACAAACACCTCTTATTGTTCTTTGATTATTTTGACTTCAAAGAAAATCACAATTCCTGACCAGAAAACAGCAAATCTCATGAATGAAAAATCCTCTTTATCCCTTGTTTGATGCAGAACTAAAAATAGAAATCTTTGCACGCATTTAATTGGAGAAGGGGCTTGTTGCAGATTATAAAAGTCCATGAAAACAACCCAAGAGCAACCCATAACTCCTAAAAAAAAAAGAGCATACCTGATAAATTAGTGATTCGTTGAAGATGGAAATGGAACTTCAGCTTCAGAACCAAGATGACAGGCTGGTGTCAGGAAAATAACCATTCTATTTTAAAGCTTTATACTCTCTGGTGAACAAAGTAACATGATGGAGCAACTCAAGAAAGAGTCTGGTATATTTTGCGAGGGTCATTCCTCGATCAATATTGACCTATATTGACACATAAAATCTGAGATGGGTGAGATTAGCGAGGGACAAAAAGGCATAAGAGAGGGACAAAAGGAAGTAAGAGAAAAGTTTGAGGAAACAAGAGAAGAGGCTGCCAAACTAAAAGAGGAAACTAATCTAATCTCCCAGCAGAGTGCAGCAAACCAACTTCGGCTTGATCTTATGTTTTAGATCTAGACGATGTTGCTTTGCAGCATTCTGCAGAGAGATTATATTAGTTTTCTCTTTTAGTTTGGCTAGACTCTTCTCTCATTTCTTCTAACTCTACTCTTACTTCCTTGTGGCCCTTTCTCGTGCCTTTCTGTCCCCCCTCCCTTACATCATATATACCAGACTCTTTTTTTGAGTTTCCCCATGACTCCCTCCCTATCAATGCTGCTCTTTATATAGGAAATGCAGGGCTTTGGAAAACATGGGCCCGTCTTCTTGAGAGATAAAACAAAAAACCTCGTAATGTTAAGACTACCTGCTTTAGAAGTTAACCACATATACGTGGCAGTTTTTGAAGCTACCACGTAATCCATTGTAAGAGATCACTAATATTATTTTAATTTCTCTCGAAAGACTTCTCTCATACAAATCATTTTTTTCTCTAAACATAAATGATATTGAATTTTTTTTTTTTATGGAAGGGAGGTCAATTGATTAAAATTTACGGAAGTAAAATTGAAAAGATTCGCTGATCCTTGTTGTATAATTTAGAAGTTATTATGATTTGACAATAGATTAATCTAATAAATGTTGATCCACAAAAAAATAAATCTTTGTTATTGTGTATATTTAATGTTATCATCTGATTATAAGATTAATTCCCAAAATAAAAATTTTAATTTTGAGTTGGCAAGTTAGAAGCAGGTGTAAGAACTTATAAAATTTTAATAAATTTTAAAGAGATTTTATTAAGAAAATTCCTAATTTTTTGTTAGTTTAAAACTAAAAAATAAAATTCATAAAAAATTGTCGTTTGTTTTTAGTTTCCCAACACCTTTGTTTTAGATTAAAATGGTTTTTTCAGAAATATTATAGATATTGTGTTTCACTTAAAAATATATTAAAATAATATTATTTATTTTTAATTTTTTAAACTTTATTTTTAATATTAGTACACTAAAATAATAAAAAAAATATAAAAAAATTAATTTTTTTATATTAAATAGCAAAACAATTCAACAATAACACCAAACAATCACTGACTTCTATTCAAAAGGACCCTTTTCTCCATGTCAACTGAAATTTTTACTCGGAGAAGGGCAAGGAATCACGCGGAGAAAAGACAGACTCTTTTCGGCAATCAGTCTAACATGCAAATAAATTATGAAAGACCTTATCAGCCAATAACGGTGAAAGAGTGCATAAAATTAATGTTTTCAAGTTTGCTGCCGCGTACAAGACATAAGGAATGCTGTTAGCTTCTGCCTTCCAGCCCCCGAGTCAACTAGCCCAACCACCCTCCTTTTTTAAGCTGAAGGAGTCACCAAAAAATTCAGCTTTCTTTAATGTTTCCAAGTTTGCAGCCGCGTACAAGACATTCGAGAGGAATTCTAACCGATAGTGATGCAGCTTGGTAAACGAAGGAATATCTCTCGGTTTTCGAGGGTGGCTTGTTTTTTTTTTTTAAACACTTAGATTTTGCGTCATGAGCAGTGGTGGAAACAAGCGGGACTGGCAGGGGTCCGGGCCGGCTCTCCGGGAAAAAAAAATTCAGCTTTCTGTTTGAATAATTTTAATTTTTTACTCTAAAACTAGTAAAATCTAATTTTCTTATGTGCCCCAACAGAATTTCCCGTGAGACTAGATTTCTTCCTGCTCCGAGTCGTGAGTAAAATGTAAACATCTAAATTTAATTTCTTAATATATTTAATACATGTGTGATTTGCATAAATAACTTTTTAATATATTTAATGGGTGTGTGATTTGCATAAAATATTTTACAGAGTTTATATTTTAATATATTTACGTTAAATATTTTACGAATAAAAAATATATTTACATAAATTTAACAATGTAATGAAAAATATAGTTATAATAAAATAACAATAACGGGGTGTTATCTGCTGTGACAAAGGTGTTGATAATGCTGGCAATAATAACTAAAAAGAGGTGGGGTTGATGTTAATAAAATATTTTAATTTTTTTTATAAAATATTTAATGCAAAACAAATATAACAAAATTTGAAAACATTTTCCTATTAATTATTTTATATATAACAAATTTCATTCGTACTAGAGATATAGCATGTACAATCTAGTAGTTTATTTGAAAGTATAAAATATTTTATATTTAAAAATATATTAAAATAATATTTTTTTATTTTTTAAATTTTTTTTAACATCAGAATAATATAAAAATATAATTTTTTAACATATTTTTAAAACACAAAAATAAATACAAATAACATCTATAAAACATAGATGAAGAGAACATATTTTAATATGTTCAAATCATCATATTAAGGTACAGGTTTCAGATGTTTCTCCACACTGGTGTGGTGTGGAACCATCCTCACATGAACATGAACATGAACACGAACACGATCACTTAAAAAAATAAAAGGTAACATGGAAGTTGCCGACCGCCGAGAAGGGGATGGAAGATTGGAAGGCAGATTGGCTGATGATGGTCCTAAATCGGCTATACTGGCAAACTAGAGCGTAGCCATCAATGTAATGAGGGGAAATAAAACGACTCCCAGATCAGTAGAGGTTTTCTCCACAGAAACTCCACTGGCAAAAGGAAGGTTTCTCAGTAAGTTTTGGGAATCACTGGCCCCGAAAGGCTGATTCAAAGCAGAAAAGGGCACACTAGTGCCTGAGAGGGGCTGGTTCAGAGAAGAAAGTGGTTGAGTAAGGCTTGACCGAGGCTGATTAATGTCTTGCGGTGGATTATTCAGCTCTTGTTGCTGCCGGTAACCCAGTGGAGACTGTTGCCCTTGGTTGCTTAATGGTTTTCCAAAAGGAGGCACGTTGTTTAGAATAGGAGCAGCAACCGGAGGAGAAGCACGAGCCGGTGTATTTTCATCATTTGGTGGCACGTCTAGGACATGCTGATCTGCAACTGTTGATAAAGCTTGTGCGTTGCAAATAAAAGAAACGAGGAAGATGAGAAAAACATAGAGAAGAATACAATATTTGCGTGACTTGGAGACCCCCATTGTAATGAATTCAATGCATTCGTGCACCAGAGACCTTATATAACCAGGGAATTTAGCACACGTTGCTAGTTTTAACTGCTAAACTCGAGTAGGAGCAGTTGGGATAGGAAGTGGCATGAAAGAGGAAGCAGTTGAAAGCAAGTGAAGCAAGCCAAACTAGTTCAACAACTATAATCTTGCAATAAAACCATCTTGCTGTTCAGAAATAGAACGCCATATATCTATGATTTTGAACCAGAAAATATATGATCCACTAGCTACCAATCAATGTCATTATTACTGCTGTGACATAGATATCATCATAAACAAGGGCCTTGTGGACTAGAATGGGAAATTTAACAAGAGGGTATGCATGGAAAGATGCGATTCAGAAGGGAAGCCAATACTTGCAGCAGGATTAGACAAAAAAAACTCTTATTGCTAGGAATCTAGGCCATCTATTACATCCCGAATACAGGTATTTGATGATCCATGTTGTCTTTCATCCATTAAGGATGACAATGGATGCCTACAGTTAAGATTTTATATTATTGATACCCAATCTAAACCCAAAATAATTATTTAAACCTGCCTTAAATATGTATGGATTTTTTTTTTATACAGATCCTCTTAGGTTTTGAGTACCAATAGGATATCCATTACCCAAACTCAAAACACAAACACCTCAAAACACAAACACCTGAATGTCATAATTTACAACTATTTAGTATTAGCTTGGTATACTTGTAATTTTTTCAGATTCGGGTCGGGTTCGGGTTCGGGTTCAAGTTGGATAGACCAATATCCATAACCAACCCGAACCTGATTTTCTGCCTTTAAGTTTTACCCGAACCCGGCTCAAAACCTGATTGGATCTAAGAATTTCCTAACCATTTGGCCTGGTTTAGGTCCATCTGCTTTGGGTGAAATTGCCATGCCAAGCACCAATCTCCCCAACCGGAGAGTTTTCAGTGCTCCAGATCAATGCCCAAAAGTTCCCTCTTTTTATTGGCCGCAGAGAACTCCTGAATTTTGATGATTAGTTACAGTGTGTAAACGTGTGGATATGATTATAATCAACAGATGAATTAAGTTCAGAGCCAGCCAGGGCATATGAACAACTTTAAGTTATTAACAGAATAAAAAGCATAATCAAGTGAAAAGAAAATTAAAGGTTCAGCTGGATTGCCTCGAGCTGACTATGAATGTTCAACAATTGCCCTGGATAATATACAATTCCAAAACTTCACAATAGAGAAGGTCACACATCAAAACAATAAGCGGAGCACAGAAGTGCAGAAGCACTTCACAGTAGATGCAGTGTCGTTACATACACGTGCACAGATGTGAAGAGGCCCGGAGAAGGGGTCAGAGAGTAGAATTTGGTTTTGGTTTCAGCATGATATTTTCATTTCATCACCAATTCAGAATCAGAATATTTTGGATGAACAAAATGAGTGCTGATGGTGATTTTAAAATGCCCAAAAGTTCTTGTCAACGAGCTCCACTAGAGGTAGCACTGACGGGTCTTCCCAGGGAGCCAAAACATTTACAAAGGTTTTAATGTAAATCCTTCTCCAGTGAAATTTTTTAACTCCATTTAGTCAGCTTCAGATTTTATCAGACAATACTCACCTGATCTCCCAGTCGTTCTACAAGAAGGATCTTCAGTATTGTTAAGAATCATAGCAGCAATCCCACAAACGCATTTACTCGTTCACCAATAATCTCCACAAGAACAAACTCCACCTTTAAACTGATGGAACCGGTTTGTGTCTCTAACAAAAATCTCTCTCTTTTCAAAGTCGGATATGAATTTTATAACAGCATGACAATCACGACAGATTCTAAGGTTCTTGATAACCTGAAGCGGAAATCCTGGCTTAGTATTTAGAAGCCCCAGCACTACCGCCAGCTTCTCACTATGGCCACAGAGGATCTGCTCCTTGTCCTGCTCCTCCACATCTTGTAGCACAAAGTCAGTATGTGGAACATAACCTGACTTTTTCATCTCCACGGTCAATTTAGCCAACTTCTCAATAATTTGGGGCATTTGTGGATGGGAACTGTCTCCAGCAAGGAGCATATGCACTTTGTTCTTGATTTCAATCCAACTGTAGCCAGGGTTTTTCTTCAAACCTCTACTTCTCATCATATCCCTCACCATATCTACTTCAACCCACATGGCCTTCGAAGCATAAATATTGGACAGAAGAATGTAATTACCAGGATTTCTTGGTTCTAACTCGAAGACTCTCTTTGCTGCAATCTCACCTAAATCCACTCTGTTGTGAACTCTGCATGAACTAAGTAGAGCACCCCAAACACAAGAATCTGGTTCAAATGGCATTTGCTTGATCATGGCATATGCCTCTTCCAGCCTTCCACTACGACCAAGAAGGGTCACCATGCATGAATAATGCTCCATTCTAGCTTCAACGCCATGATTTCTGGACATGCTATCAAAATAAAACCAACCTTCCTCCGTTAAGCCACCTTGGGTGCATGCAGATAATACACAAGTGAAGCTAACATGATCAGGCTTTTGCCCACATCTTTGCATCAATTCAAAAATATTTATAGCTTCAAAAGTCTTTCCATGCATTGCATACCCAGCCATTAATGAATTCCAAGAAACCAAGTTCCTGTTGGGCATCATATCAAAACAAAGCCTAGACGCCAGCATTCTTCCACACTTAGCGTACATATCAATCAGCGCGCTACCCACATAAACATCATTGAAGATTCCATTTCTAAGTGAAAAGCAATGGGCTGCCTTCCCGTGCAGTAATGCTGCAATATTTCCACAAGCCGGCAACAAGCATGGGATCGTTACAGAGTTCGGTTTAACTCCCTCAATCTGCATCTCTCTAAAAAGCTCCAAAGCCTCCATATCTTTTCCATTCTGAGAGCAACTGGCAATCATGGACGTCCATGAAACGACATTCAGATCCATCCCTTTAAACTGTTTAAATACCTCCAACGCATTGTCAACAAGTCCATTTCGTGAGAGCCCGGTAACTAAAGCATTGCAAGCTCCTACATCAACCTCATCCATTTCATTGAACACTCCTGACATCTCAGAAGCACACGCACACTTACCATACATATCAATCAGCGCACTAACCACAAACTTGTCCGGTCCTAAACCTTGCTTAATAACATAACAATGAATCTGAATCCCCATCAACGGCATATCCAAGTCACCAACAGCTGGAAGCACACTAGAAACACTGGTTCCATCAGGCTTCAATCCTTCCAGGTGCATGTTTTGAAACATAAGAACCGCATCAAGATAGCTGCCACTACGATTAAAACCTGAAATCATACCGTTCCACGATACCAAATTAAGCTCAACACCTAAATCTCTTGTCTGATAAAACAACTCCTTTGTCTCCTTTACACGCCCCTTCCGCGCAAAACGCGAAATCAAAGCACTAGACGTAACCACACCTGGTTGAGGCAATTTATCGAACACATTGCGAGCATCCTTTAAATGGTCGAATTGAACGTACATATGTAATAAAGAGGACAGGACAACGGAGTCCAAACCTAACCCAGATACCAATGCAAAACAATGCATCTGTTTTCCGGTTTGCAATGCCGATAGCGCAGCACATGTCTTGATGACAGTAGGCAAGACACGGCTATCAGGCACGATACCTTGTGTGAGCATGTAAGAGAAGACGCGGATTACGTGACCAAAATGATTGAGCTTTGAGAATATTTGAATGGTCTCCGGCAGTGAAATGCCAGTTTTGAGGATGTGGGCATGTGCTTGTGATAAAGAAGCTTTTGTGGCTGAACAAAGGCAGTGGCTAAAGTTTTCGAACAGAGGGAGTGCTTGCCGAGCCATGACAGCTCTCCATGACAGCTCTCCTGCCACCGCCATTCGGCCCAAAATAAGTAAGGGATTTTGATACTTCTAGTCCTATGGTTTAAAATTTACCAGCATAGTTGCCATATTTTACATGAGAATTATCTCGAAAAAGTAACTTACTAGATGGATTATTACGTCAATTTATAATTTATATATTATTGGCTAAATAATTTTTATTAAAATAATAACATATTACTTTATTCATTTTTTATTTAAGATTGACAGCCAAGTTTTAACCCATTTTAACCGGGTTAATCAAGCCATAAAAACTGATTTAATCAATCTTAATTCGTATTAGATTTTAAATTCCAAATTTTTAAAGTGCTATATTTACCAGTATTTTACCCACGGTTAAATAATTAATGTAAAAGTTCATTTGAAATGAAAAAAAAAAAATCATATTCTTCATTCTTTATCTTACTTCATCTCCTTTCAAATCCCATGATAAACATCTCAGCAAAATACCTTAATGTCTAAAATTACCTAAGAGAGAAGATTTTCAAAAGCTAAGCTCACCCCCATATTCCATTAGCAGTTAACAATAAACATTATAGAACCTACAAAAATTGCTTTGAGAATTGAGAAATTTCAAAATTTAAGAACAGAGATGAGACCTTACTGATTCTATAGAGGAAAAGAAATCAAGTCTACCTTGCATCGTGCCGAAATATCAGAAATTTTTAATACTAAGGTTTGTGATTCTTGCGCATGGCTGTGTACCAAGAAAGGATGAAATTGCCTGTACATAGTTACCAAAGATTGGTATAGGTTTCTCTGTGGTTAATTGCCTCTCTTGTGGCTTTCTTTTGCACCTGGTGGCTTCGTTTTTTTCACCGAATAATATACAAGTCTTGATGCTGGAAACTATAGCAGAACCGGCCATCCATCTCTTCTAATACCTCCAGGAATGGAACTGAGAGATCAGTAAAACTAAAATATTTATACTGCTGCATATAAATATTATCATATATATAAGGTATATACAATAGAATGGGAATTTAACAAAAGAATATACATGACAGATGAGATTCGTAACTCGTAAGGGAAGCCAAATGCCTTCAGTGTAACTACATTAAGTATGGTCTTATATTGTGTTATCTAGGCCATCCATAACATCCATAATATTAGTTTTTTGATGGTCTGATTTTTGTCTTGCTGCAAACCTTCTAACCGGTGAGTTTCCGGCACTCCTGCTCAACGTCAAAACCTGCCCTCTTTTCTTGTCTAAAGAAAATTCCTGACTTTTGCTTTTTCCTGGGACCAATCTCCTCTGACACGCATTGGCTAACAAATCTCGATCTTCTTGACAAAGTTGGGCATCGTGGTTCTGGGATTGAATTCGTTGCATCTTGGTGCGGAAAACCAGTCCCCTGCGAGCTGGAGATCGAACAGGCATAGATGAGAAACCATGATCTCTCTGTCTAACTAAATTTATCAACCGGTGAAGCCATGTCACTAGTTCAAGGATGTATAGGTCAGTCTTCTGCTTATCTGCGTGATAGAGTGTCTGGAGGCGGATCAGGTTAGTATTTTCGGGTGTATTCTTGCCGAAATCATTTCTGTCAAAAAAGAAAAAACAGTGTCACTCATCTGCTGCTAAGGTGAATTACACCCTCGCAACACAAAGACAGCACAAAGGCGTTCACTGACCCAGTGTTCGCCCATTCTCCAACCCATCCAAAGCCTTGATGTGCTCTGGAGCCAATTGAAACAGAAAGGAAATAAGCATAACACAAATGCAAAGACAATAATGCCGATTCTCAAGGAGGGAAAATGAATAAAGAAAACCAAAAGCCAGGCAGTGAAAACCACTCCCAAATGAAACCCTTATCTTGTTTACACGTGTTTAAGGAATATGAGGGAAGTTAAATTAGACTCTCATTTATATAACCTACTTGGTCGTGTTTGTGGCAATGGGCGCAAGCCAATGGAGAGTCTTTTCCATTTCACCTTTGACCAGAGCCATTGTGAACTGCAGAGAAACATAGTGGAAAGCAGCTATGTAATGAGTTTGAGCATGAGGCAAGAGAAAGAACAAACACCTATCCTCAATCTCCATTTGAAGAAAAAAGTAGAAAACAGGCAGAACAAAAATATGCGCGCGCGTACCTCTTCCTTGGAATCAACCATCTGCAACCGTGAGCGTAGAGCTGCCTTAACACTGTTTGGCATCCCTTGATACAAACTGTCCCTCGTATTAGGAGGTAGGGAGGTGGGTCGAGAAGTCTAATAACATATGATATTTCAGTTGAATTAATCTCAACATAGAAAAATCATACCATCTATAATATGTATGTGATTAATGATGAAATAAAGAGCTTTACTTACAATATTATCTATCTGGTTGATCATGTTAGCATAATGCAATGCAAGACCAGATGTGCCAAGTCTTTGAGGACCCCTGCCAGCTTCCTTGTCAGCCAATATAACACCTGCCATGGGTTGTCAATCCCTAAGAATTAATATTTAGAGCACATCTTTCAAAGCCAGAAACATTGAATTGTATGCTGTTACGATGCAAGGGAGTAGAATAAAATAAAAAAGGCTTCTATAATGGCATCTTTCTTCTATATTTGACCAGATCATTGTAGAAAAGGATAGTACTGTTCTTTCACGAGCACAATTCACTAACATGTTCGAATATTCAAAACTAATGCTGCAATTCAGATTATATGTCCATCAGTTGCCTGCATAAATCCTCTTGATCCCACCCTGTCGTACATGTTCTAGTCTGAGTGTTTTTGTGCCTCAGAAACAGTGGAATATATGTAGTACACAGATAGAGCTGAGATAGTATCTTCTGCCATGGCATTCACCTCTTTTATTATTCAGGTGTTAGAAACAGCTTTCATTTCTAATAAATACAATTTCCCAGACATAGTAGCGCACAAATGCACACATTTCTGGGCAACGGTTTCGGATAATAGCTCCACATGAAACCCATTATTCCACAAATAATCAACCATTTATCATGCACAAATGAAAAAACACTGTGGTTCGGATCTGGGAAAACAAAAGGAAATCATTGTTGTTTGCCGACATAAATGCATGGACATGGAAATCCATCCAATTATGATTTTAATGCAAATTTCCTAATTTTATCAGGAGACATCATTGCCCTACCATTATTTCCAAAAGCTTCCAAGATCGCTTGTTGTAAGAAGGTAACAATATCAACAAGCTTCTCCATGATCTGCAGTTCACAAAGAAAGTTACATAATGCTCTACTGTTTGAGACAGAGCAACTAATATTCTCATGGGTTGAAATGTAACTGAAAAATGTTAAATCAATCTAATGAGATGAGCTACATATTCATATAAATAACAAGTTCAATTAATGTTAACTGCCATGTATTCCATATAACCGACAATGGAACCGATCAAGGCAGCTAGGCATAATTGTTGTGAGGGGGTTAGAGCCAAGATTGTAACAGTGTCCGTTACGAGGCATAAAAGAGGGAAAAATTGTAATAAAATCTTCAAAACAATAATGATCAACTTTCTCAGCAGATGTGACTAGTGGCTCATAGACATTTACCTCCTCCAAAGTTTTAGACCAAAGGGATTTCTTTTTCAAGCTCATTACAAGCTTTTTTTGCTGTTTTAGCTCACTTTGTAAAATTGTGAGACTTTCTCCTGCAATTACAAAGAAAATGGCCCATTAATAAAATAGCTGCATCACTATGGTTAGCAGGTATCAAGCAGGTATTGGACATGATGCCCAAAAATGAAAGGATTATAAATGTAATGAGCAAAAACTAATGGTTGGGTATCAACAAGAACTGATTATAAAGCATCATGCAATTCACTTTGAAGGACATATCCTTGTAGGTAAAATACATTGATATCAGAGCTGCAGAAAAGGGTATGTTCAGCAACTAGAAGGACACAAAAATTGTACTCCTAAGAATTGAATATCTCAACAATGCTTAATCTTGGCAAATGTAACTATCACCTTAGATATTGCTTATTAGTCACAAATGTGTAAAAACATCATGGACACACATACTACCACAACATAAAAATGAAAGAAAAATCAAGTGAAGAGAAAAAGGTTCATCCATGCCAACCTTTTTGGGGGAGATTTAGGGATTGCATTTCATCAAGCTTTCGCTGATAATCTTGATCAAATCTGTCCAAAGCATTCAACTCGTGATATAGTTCCTGCACATGAAGAGAGATTTTAAAACAGGATCACAGGAACAAAATCTAATATGAAGACCCCAAATAAAGCCCGGCATTCTTCAACTGTGGTTAAATAAGCCAAAAATCGAGATTAGTGATCCGACAAATTCTCAAAAAGATCCATAATGCACACGTCAAACACAACTGCAAACTGCTCAACATCACAGTTCAATACAGTAGATAAGTTAAACACGTTACTGCAATGTTCACATGGACTCTGTACAGCATACTTAAACGAGTGATTAAAAGAAAATCAGCAATGCTTTTTCTGAGAATTCGATAATTGAAGTTAATTAATGAAGCAAATTCCAACAGTAGTTATAGCCAGTGACCAAGTTTCAACTACGGCACTGTACAGACATTGATCAACAAGTAGCAGCATCCCAAAAAGACATGGCACAACACAATTATCCACATAAACGCAAGCATCTACTTCCTGCGGGAAAGAAAACTTACAGAAGTGTGCTGCACCAGAGTGGTCAGCTCTTGCATTGTCACCTCTGCCTCGGTTCTGTGTTGCCTCTCAAATGAGTTTTCTGAATCCAATCTGATATATTACAAAGATAGTTGCATTGTTAGAAAACATGAAGAACGTAATCAGGGAATATTACATAATAAGAATGTACCGTACTTTGAAAAATATCGACCCAGATTGTGCCATTGAGGGTCTTTACATAAATCTCCAAACCGAATCACTTCGCGTGAGAAAACATCGAATTCCTCTCTACAAAAGTACCCAATTCTTTTTATTAAATACTGAGATTACAAGACAAGGACTACGTTAGAAGTAACCAAGTCAGATGATTCTTTTAACAAGCAATAACCTTTTGTCAGAAGCAGCAATTATGAGCAACTCTTTCATGTCAGTAGAAACCAACTTGTGCACTCCTTCTGAATGTAGTACCTCTTTTTTCAAGAACTCAACATTTTTTTCTGAAAGAGATTGAAACAAGTTTGCGCCTTTGGCTATCGTATTGGCCACTTCAAATGCCAATATCGATATCCTGTTCCCTCTAGAACCCATTCCATAGGCAAATCCCCCTCTGGGATTCAAATTTGACATGCTACTTCCTAGAGTATCCAAGACTTCCACTGCTTTCTCCAGTCCCACTGTCCCAGCTTTCCCTAAAAATGACTTCTTTTGATTTATCTAGACAGAAACCAAAGGCAAAAGATAAGCCAACAATTGATAGAATTGGACATCAAAACAAACATTATCAAGAAAAAACATAACATGACAAACAAAATCATAAAACATACCTTGTTGGCCTCTGTCCTAGCAGGCGTTGATGGCTTAAGTTCCCTTGAGAAAGACGATAAAAACTCACCAGAGTTCGACCTCTCTGGCATCGTTTTGCGAAAGTCATCCCCGTTATTATTCCTATAAGGACTCTCTCTTTTCTTGCCTATACTGTGTAATGACCTTAATTTCCCTGAAGTATTGTTACCACTATTATTTTTCTTCTCCTCCACAGCCTTCACATTCTTCCTTTTCGTTCCACCAGGACAAACCCCTCCCATTTTCCCTCCTTCCAAGCTACAGTCCCTCCAACAAAGAATTCAAAAAGATCCCATAAATGATAAAACTCCCACTTCAGAATCAAGAAGAAGAACCCAAAAAAGTATTCAAAAGTGAATGCAAAGTCAGATAAACTACAGTGCTAGCAATCTAGAGGCGGTTGTTGTGATTAATTTCGATAAATGAATGAAACAAACGCGTTGTTTTTTTGGCAATTAAACGGAAGTCTCGTGGACATATGGAATTTTGAATGGAGAAATGCAAGACAGTGAAGGAAGGGAAAAAAAAAAACAGAAATTGTTGACTGTTCTCTTGTTGTTTCTCTGAATGTGTAAATTTATGAGCGGCAGAGAAAGAAATGGTGGTGGGCGTATGTGAAACTGAAAGTCATCCCCGCCTACCTTGGCTGAGTTTGGTGTGTTTCTGTCTCTGACTAAAGTCTACCCTCTAAAATTTATTGTGTTCGGAATAAAAAGAAAAAAAAAACAAATAATTATATATAGTTAAATGCGTTGTTCGCCGCAGAAATAAATAAATTTCAAATAAAAAGAGACATGTTCTTACGTTATTTCTGCTCTAAAAGATATAAATTTGTTTTAAAAATTATATTTATTTTTATACCATTGCTTTTGTTTTTTCAACTAGATATATATTTCATCTTTTTCTGTATTTACTTTTTGTACTCACAACACTTATAAAAGACAATTTAAAGTCTAAGCTCGTTCTTCTTTTACTGTTTTGCCCCTTGTCATGTTTCATGACTCTTGAGATCGAGAGGAAAGGCTATAATAAACCATAACCATGGCACCTTGTGTTTACTATTCTACCTTGAATTGATGTTTATTGATATTCTACATTTCTTTCCGAATAGTCAATGATTTTCTAAGATAAGAGATGGCTGTTGATGGTGGGCTAGATGCCATCATTAAATTGATCGTTTTTTTTATATATATATAATTTGGATTTGGGGATCCTTTGTATGTATTTTATAAAGATTGAAGTTGTGACCATAAGAATGAAATGTTCGTGCTAGTTAGATGAGAAATTTGAGAGTTGACTACTAACCTCTAACCATAACATTAATTGGTAAGGGAAGTTGGAGTTGTATTGATAATCTCACCACAAAACAAGAATGTGATGTGATGTGATTTAGTCTCTAGCTTCAAATCCCCTTTCCTTGAGATATAAAACATGTTTTTGTGTGTTGAATTGGTGTTTTTCCGGTTTGTTTTTACGTTTTAAAAGTGTTTTTAAAAGAAATTAATTTTTTTAATTTTTTTCTGCTTCAAAATAATATATTTTTGGTGTTTTTAGATCATTTTGATGCGTTGATATCAAAAATAATTTTTAAAAAATAAAAAACACATTATTTTGATATATTTCTGAGTGAAAAGCACTTTGAAAAGCAACCGCAACCACACTCCCAAACACACAATATTTAACTTTAATAATATATATAATTAATGTTTTATAATGGTTCAATGATTTTGACTAGATGAAAAAAATAAATAAAAATATTATTTTGATATATTTTTAATTGAAAAACACTCTTGAAAATATATTATGTATCACAATATCAAATTCATAATCTTTGCTTAAGTTGTTGGTTGGCATAGTTAATTTATATGTCCGAAGATCAATTTATTTTTCTATTAGAGTAATATTATTTTAAAATTTTATTCAAGATAAAACCTGATTTTAATTAATTTTGAAGTTATCGGACTGACTTGTGAAACCAAATCGAGTTTTATAACCGATTGAGATCCGACAGATTAACAAAAAGAAATAGCATGGAAACACCGAGCTTACTGTTTCTAGATCAGAAAACACTAAAGAAAGGGGAAACAGCCATCTTTTTCAAGAAGATCAACAAGTTAAATCCTTATAAAACAATCACCAAACGTGAAGTCTCTGCCGGCAGCTCGAAGGCAGGAGTAGTGTAGTTTACGAATTTTGTATTCTAAAAAGAAGAATTCCCCGTGAAAGCAAGAAAAGCATCGCGTGACCTTTTCCAATCCGGTTTCGATTTAAATTGCGTACGAGAGGGAAAAGGAGAGAAGACTTTTCGAGAATAGTCATTGTTCGGGACACAGTGAAGAGCTCCCTTTTAGCTTCAAACTGACACTTCTTCTCTGCTGGGCCACAGCCATTGCTCTTTTTGCTGGTCTGTGATGTAATGGCTCGAAAATTCAGTGCATGACCTTTTCAAAAAAACGTGATGCCGTGAGGAGTTTAAATTAACAACGTGGAGACCTTCCATTGGTTAGGATCCCAATCGCACTATTTCTCTTCCCGTTGGCCAGTTACAGTTGGTCACTTCGGTCCCTGGATTCTTAATTATCTTCATCTTAGTACGACCTATCTGCCCAGATTTTACTTTTTAGAGCTAGTAGAGATAGGTTTGACGTGTGATTCTTTGACTTTTGTTAGCGAGGCGTTTAAGATATTCAAAGTCTTTGTCTGCTGTACTCGGTCAATGATTGTTTGCTACTTGCATTTTTAAAATATATATATATATTATTAAAATCATAAAAAAAACATACTAGATAAAATATTAATTTAATATTTTTTTAAGTAAATTTACTTTTAAAATGCATGTAAGAACATAACTCAAAACATTATTAAAATACTCACCAAAAAAACAGAAAAGACAAATAAAAAAATAGAAATGTATATGACAAAAATATAAATGTTTTATTTTGTCTGTTCAGAAATAACAATTAAATGCTAGATCACCTGATCGTCAAGAAGAAAGCCACCTGAGCTCATTTCATATCCTTGATTTTTAGAAAATGTATCTAGTTTATGTTTTTTTAAGTATGTTTCATGGTTTTTGCTTGTAAATATTTAAATTATTTAGTTTTTTTATAAAAAATACTTTAAAAGGTATTTTTAAAAGCAAATCAAACGCAGTTGAGATTTTAATATCCCTACAGTCACCTTCGTTTCTGTACCCGGGATGTTTCCGACCAAGATAGGAGTTGAAAACCGAAAATTCTTTTAAATGCCGTAGGCTGAGTAAGGGCTTAGTGAAACACACGTATGTTTTGAGAATTGTGCGTTCCTGAACGGAACCCTAGCACTACCGTCCCGACTTTTCTATTATTTTCGTGGCAATTCACCAGGCTAGAGCCAGGGGCGGAGTTGGGAAGGGGTTTTAGTTAGGGGGCCAAATCAGAGAAAAAGACTTTTTGTTTTATGAATTGTGAAAGAGAGCTGGAAAAGCCCCTACCAGCCCCGGGTTCCTGGGCATCTTGTTTCCTTTAATTGCATGTCAATTTATAGCATCTCAAGTTTTTTGGTCCGATCTTGCCCCGCTTGCATACATGGGAGAAATTCGAGCTAAAACCACCGTGTAGTAGGACTGCGACGCCATGAAAATAGTCACTCTTTAACAGCGCCGCCTAGTTTCAGTCTACTTCACCTAATCCTCAACCATTAGATACAACTTAAGCAGACCTTGATCTCTTACCAACCCCTACCAATTTCCATGGAATCCAGGAAGGCCCAAATTCTAAAGCGTTTACCAAACCATCTGCTCATTCGGCATCTTGAAAAACTATAGTATAGAGAATATCGATGGGCCCGTGCTATGTCATGGCTCAAGTCACTAAAAAAAACCGTATGCATTGCTAACATATTTCCAGTGGGAAAAAAATATTTAACTCACGTTGATGTTAGTGTAACGTGATGTATCCATTTAATTCATTTAAAGACAACTTGAACTATTGGACAAAATAAATAAATAAAATTTTAAAAAATTAAGTATCAATAAAATGATAAAAAGTTTATCTAGGATAATAATAACTTCATGGACCAATTTAAAATAAAATAAATATTAAACAATGAAATTAAAAAATAATTAATTAAGAATTTCTTTTAAAACTAAATAATAATAATAAAATAAATAATAAATAAATAAAAGAGACCTAGCCCAGACCCGTGCGCCTCTGAATGGCCTCGCACGCCTTAGCCGTAATAAGAAAAGTTTGGTTATTGGTGTATTTTGTGTGTTTGTTTTTAAAGTAACTTTTGTGGTTGTGGTTTTAAAAAAATAAGTTTAAAAAAAATGTGGTTAGATGTGATTAGTTGGATTTAGGTACGTGTTTAGTAAAAATTGTGGTTGAGGTTTATGTACAACAAAAAAACATGTATAAAATGTTTGGTTATGGTTGCTTTTCAATAGTGTTTTTTACTTAGAAATGCATCAAAATAATTTTTTTTATTTTTAAAAAATTATTTTTGATATCAGCGCATTAAAATGATCTGAAAATACAAAAAAAAAATTAATTTGAAGTAAAGAAAAAAACAATAAAAAATTCAATTTTTTTTAAAAAATGCTTTTTAAATGCAAAAACAAATAGAGTTTTACGAAACGCGGTTCAAAAAACATGTAAAAACTGCTTCACAAAAAATATATTTCAAACTCAATTTTTTGACAGGCCCCACAATATAAAATACAGTTTGGTGTATTACCAAACACCTAACTGCGTTTTTTGCACCGCAAACGCAAAAACAGGTGCAAAACAAACACACACAGTCATAAGCCTGCGTGTGCTTCATTATTTTTTTTTCCTTTTAACACAGGTTAGATGATTTTTTAAGAAAAAATAAGTAAATAATGTGTCGTTTGCTTTATCCGGGTTTTAACGATCATAGTGATCAAGAAATCAAGCCAGGGATGTTTCACACCCATAATTAATTTTAAATCATTTCTATCACCTCGTAACACTAGATTAGCACTATATAGACCTAAATAAACTCGTCTTGCCTTTTTAGAAAAAATCAATATGAAACCCTAAAACTTTCCAAAGTTATATCTATTGTCTTATATAATTTCTATGTGAAATAACCTCTTAGCACGATACCACTCCAAGAACGAGACACTCTGGACAGAAAGCTGGCAAGAGTGAAATAGAACTGCCTTTGAGAAATGAAACTCATTCACGCAAAAAATAACCATTTTAACAATCATAATCGATGTTAATTAGTATTTTCTCTCTATTACTAAAATTCAGTGACCTCTTTCTCTCCAATCTCAAACTAGAAACAAAAAAATAAAAAAAATAAAGTTTTAAACTAAAAGAGAATATTTTAAAAACTAAAAGGACTTGAAACAAGTTAGTTGCAAAATAAAGACTAAAGTTAACATTTTGATTCAATTTCGAAACAGCCACAAAAGGTTTCTGTGTTTCAATTTTGCTCTTTCCTAACAAAATAAAAGCAATTGTCATTCAATTTGGCCACCAAAAAATCCAATCATGCAAAACAAAACTTTAAGGATCAAAATAACAAAAATAAGAAAAAATCACTTCCTTCAGTTTTAGTTTCTTTTGTCATGTAATGTAACCGTAACGGGCAAAGGAAAAATATTGCCTTTTTTTTTAAATTAAAAGTGATATATTATGATAGAAAAATATCAAAATTATATAAAAAATCTGATATTTTTTTCACAAAAATCATTATTTTTTTTCCAACCCTCGTTGCATAACCAGTCCTTCAATAATAATAATAAAAAGGGATATTTCCAACCAGCCCCTTAGCACACACAAAGGGAAGAAAAATATAAAACTATTCATTAATTTTATTGTATCTGTAGATTATCATAAAAAGGCAACAACCAGAGCAACTTGAAAAGAAATATTAAAGACACAAATATAAAGATAACAACCATGGTATAATAAAACTTCTTCAGCTCAAGAAAGCTGTCCACAGTCAGCAACAACAACAGGCTTAGAGGTCCTTCCATTAGACGACCCAAACTTCTCTATAGCCTTCACAACATCCAGACCCTCCACTACTCTTCCAAACACCACGTGTTTTCCATCGAGCCATTCAGTCTTGGCTGTACAGACAAAGAACTGCGACCCGTTAGTCCCAGGCCCAGCATTGGCCATGGACAAAATCCCTGGCCCAGTATGTTTCTTTATAAAATTCTCGTCAGCAAATTTCGATCCGTAGATCGATTCCCCTCCGGTTCCATTCCCTGCAGTGAAATCTCCTCCTTGGCACATGAATCCAGGGATGACTCGATGGAAAGTCGAGCCTTTGTAGTGTAAAGGCTTGCCGCTTCGGCCTTTTCCTTTCTCTCCAGTGCAAAGAGCCCTGAAGTTCTCTGCGGTTCGTGGAGTTGTGTCGGCGAACAGTTCCATCACGATCCGGCCGGCTGGTTGGCCGCCGATTGTCATGTCGAAGTAGACTCTAGGGTTTGCCATTGAAAATATGTGGACTATGTTAGGTGAAGGTAGGGAGGGTTGGTTTTATAGAATATAGAGGAGGTTGGGTTTCTAGATTCTAGTTTGGAGGTTTCATCTTGACCGCTTGTAGTGGACACGTGGATGGATATGATGGGTTTGGAAAAAAAAAACTCTTCTCGGGACTGCGTGTGGTTGACGCGAGAATCTTTAGATGTTAAAGTTAGTGTTTTACAGAAAAAGTTGTTTTTAAAGTATTTTTAATTTTAAAATATATTAAAATAATCTTTTTAAAATTTTTTTAAAATTTATGATTTATTATATATAATGGATCAAAATTATTGCAAAACATTCGTTTTCTTATAGTTCACAAAAAAAATTAACTTAAAAAAACAAAAAACTAACTTTTTAAAAAAAAAATGAACACGGTGTAATATTAAATAACTAGGGTAATAATAGTTAGTTTTTAAAGTTTTTATTTTATTTTAAAATATATTAAAATAATATTTTAATTATTGCAAAACATTTATTTGTTTATAGTTCACATAAACATTAACTAAAATATTTAATTTTTAAAAAAATATGGATACAATACAATATCAAATGGCTAATAAGATATCTGAAAGCGTACTAAAAATTAGTTTTTAAAGTGTTTTTTTACTTTAAAATATATTGAAATAATATTTTTTTATTTTTTAAATTTTAATTTTTATATTAACATATCAAAACATATAAAATAAATAAATTAATTAATTTAAAATAAAAAGATTCAAATTTTAACCAAAAAAATATTCCGAACTCAATGTCAGACAACACTAATAAGCGGTGACAGAGAACAACTGATAAGTGAGGTTTCTATCTTCCACGTGGCAATATTATTTATTTATTTATTTTATTCAGTGAGGGGCGGCCTGATATTTATTTATTTTTCTTTCCATCCAATTGTCCATAGATGGCAATTGGGCCGACATGCGTACCTTGTCCCACAACGTCTCCACTGGACTGGTTTTTATTTATTTATTTATTTATACCAAGTTGCCTCGGCAAAGATTTTCTTAGTTGATATACATAATTAATTAGTAATTAGAATGATGAGAGTCGGGTTTAATATTCATCACTAGTAAGAAATTAATCTGATTATAATAATAAAAATAAACAATGCCAAAGGCGTCCTTTGAAGATCTCGTAGTTATGAAGATGATGGGGTCCGTTTATGAATTATTATTTTTATGCATTTTGCAGTGTATCAAGGCAGTATTTAATATTGTGGTTGAAAAGTACTTTTCAAATTTTTTAAAAATTTTAATTTTTAATTTTATTTTAAATTAATATATTTTTGATGTTTTCATATCATTTTGATGTGTTAATATCAAAAATAATTTTTAAAAAATAAAAAAATATTATTTTAATGCATTTTGAAATGAAAAACACTTTGAAAAACAATCATTACCACACTCTCATTAGGTAACTTTTGTGGTTGTGGTTTAAAAAAAGTGTGGTTAGTTGGATTTAGATACGTGTTTGGTAAAAATTATGGTTGAGGTTTATGTGCAGTAAAAAACATTCTAAAATGTTTGGTAATTATGTGGTTGCGAACTTGTGGTTACTTTTCAAAATGTTTTTTACTTAGAAATGCTTTAAAATAATGTATTTTTATTTTTAAAAAATTAATTTTGATATCAACGCATCAAAATGATCTAATACACAAAAAAATTATTAATTTGAAGCAAAGAAAAAAAATAATTAAATTTTTTTAAAAGCGCTTTTGAAACGCAAAAACAAACAATGTTTTACAAAACACAGTTAAAAAGCATGTAAAAAATGCTTCACAAAAACTGCGTTTCAAACTTAATTTTTAGTGGGCCCCACAGTATAAAACGCAATTTTTACAATTACTAAACACCTTCTTGTGTTTTTTGCACCGCAAACGTAAAAGTAGGTGCAAAACAAACGCACCCTTAATCTCTCTTTTTTTTCTGAAATTCGAGATATAAAATATAAATAAATTTTAAATCTAGTATGTGTTAAAAATTAGTTTTAATCATTTTTTTGTATGAGATGTAAATAAATTTGAAACCTAGGTATTTATTAAATAATTGAATTCGTAAATTTTTTATCCTTATTTGACTGGCCTAGTTAAATAGATTGATATTAGTTTATTTGTTTTTTTTATATATTTTTATAAGCGTTATTGATTTTTATTATATATAAATTTATTGAAATTATTATTAAAGAATAAGATTAAAAAAAAAAAACTATTCAGAGTGCCGTAACTCAATAACTGCATGAGTAAAGAAGAAAGACCAAATTCGGAGTGCTCTAAAATATGCTTCTAAAAAATATTTCTCTGAACTCCTAAACTTAATTTATTTATAAAAACTTGATTAATATAAAATCTTTTATAATTGAATGAAAAATAAGCTTAAAACCATAGTTTTTAGACCCGACCCGGTCCAAGGCCCGAGTTCCGGGTTTTGACCGGGTCACTGGATCGCCCGGGTCGATTCTTTTTTTTTTAAATCAAAATGATGTCGTTTTAGTAAAAAAAAAAAGTCAACGAGTTGTAACCGGGTTTTTGACCGTGTCTTATCGGGTCAAACCACCGGGTCGCACCGGATTTTTCCTATCCCTATTTTTTTTTCAACCCGGCCCGGTTCCAGCTCCAGGTCGACCCACCGGACCAGACTGGGTTTCAAAACTATGCTTAAAACAATAAAAAAATAATTTACAATTCTTAAAAGATGAAAATATTTTATGAGACTAACTTTGTCAATAAATCATGAGCCTCAACATCAATTAATTTCTTTCCTTTTCTTTTTAGAACATATTTTTTATGTATTAAATATATATAAAATATTTTTAAATATATTTCATTCATTTAACGAAATAAAAAAAATATGGAAAACATTTCTGGAAACAAGTTATTCTTCTAATTATAGGCAGTAAATGGGCTTTGTAAACCACTAAATGTCTGGGCCACGGGTCTGTGGCTCATGTGAACTGGGCTCCCGCCAAAAGACGTAGAAAACCAGTCAAACGATATCGAGGAGTCGAAGAGTGATTTTAGCAGAGGTTGATTCGGTCGAAGGATGATTAGGCATGTCCAATGATTAAGCCAAAAGGCAATGTTTCTCCAGGGCATTTACTTAAAGACCGTTCTAAGAAAAGAAATTAACAATAACAATATAAACAATGACTAGTAATATAAAATGATTAGTCCAAATTCTGCTTTGATCATCACACAGCAACTATAAAAAAAGCCGGCAACTCCTGCTGGAGTCAAATAGGCTATCTCAATCTCTGTTTCTTAATTAGACGTTGAAGTAATTGTCTTAATTCCCATGAATTTGCCTTGAGCATAACTGTAAGAACTTTTCCCTGAAAAGATTGCACTCGTTTTTTTTTCTCCCCTTCAAATGAATGTGTTGTTATTGGTGTTGACAGACTACTGCATACCGTGTCAATGTCTGTGCCAAAGCTGCTTGCAATTTTTTGATGGGATGTTTGCATCTTGACGTTAAAGGTTATTTTCTCTGTCTAAAGTTGCTGTTTTTCTCTCTTCAAATACAGTCTCAACTCTGGAGTTAGGCGCCGATGAAGTGTTTTTATATGTCTGCTGTTGTTTTGAATCATAATGGCAGGAATTTTAGTTGATTGGGAATCTGTAAGCTGGGATTGTATCCTCAGAGATGGCAGGAAGCTATGGGTTTGCAATGGACCAAAAGGATATTGTGAGTTTATTGATTACCACAGTGGGAAGTTTCATACAAGATCGCTTGGTCAGTAAAGAGCAAAGAACCCAGCACAAAGAACAGTGTGCTGAGAGATTAGCAGCTGAAGATGGGAGCTGTGATAAAGATACCGAGGTTCTATACTCTGATCAAGCAGTATTAGCAAATTTGGATTGGGGTATTGAAGCCCTTGAAGAAGCCATCGACACCTCCAACACGGAGACTAAGCTGGCACGATTAGATCATGCAGAGAAGATGCTGCAAGTTTGTGCCATGTTGAACTCTTACCAAAGAACAGCTGGAGTCCCCAATTTCTATCTCTCTGCTTGGGCCCACCTCTACCTTTCGTACCTATGGAATTTGCGTAACAATACTGAGAATTCTGTTCTTCATGTCCTTGAGATGTTTATTGTTGATCCCTTCTTCTCAAGAATTGATTTTGCCCCTGAACTCTGGAAAGATCTTTTTCTTCCGCATACGAGCTCTATTGTTGGATGGTATTCCGAGGCTAGACAGAGGCTTATGATGGAAGTAATTCCCGATTCTTCAGATTTGTCATTTACTGCTAACTTGGATCAGTTCTTCAATGAGTCTTTGATATATTCAATGAGGCCGGATCAGGTGGAAAAATTACAGAAGCTGGAGGAGCTTTACAGAGAATCCTTAGACGAGAAAACACGGCTTTTTGCTAAATACTACAAGGATTGCATGAATTCGGATTCAACAGCAAGAAAGAAGATGGTTCCAATGTTTCCAATAGCAGAGCCTCCAGTGACTCCTCTGCATGAGGTTAGCCGGTCTATTCCTGACTACGTGAAATTTGGTCCCATCTTGCCTCATAGTGCTGGTTTCTCTCCAGTTCTTAGATTTAAACATGCTGCGAAAGCAGAAAGCAGGTTAGCTTTACTCCAGCATTAAAAATGAAATTGTGTTATTCAGTCAGGACCATACGAGTAAAGCCATTTGCTTGTTGTGGTTCTTGTTTTATTGTATATCCACCCTGAACTTTTTCTTGTGTATTTAACTTGTTTATGTTATGATGGGTGCGGTTGTGATCAGATTGGGCATAATCTCGAGCCTCTCACCTAATTTAGAGGAGTCGTCTGCTACGTGTGATCCTCCTCCAGTAAGACTGAGAACTATATTACTACTGTTACATTGCCATGAACAATTGGTTTCGAAGCTATAAGTCTCCTGATGGCATGTAATACTACAGGCTTTAGCATATTGCTATAACCAAAGTTGTGTTCTTGTTTATTATGTCAGGAGGGCAAGCCTGAGGACAGAGAAAATGATTCTGATTGCGAGCCGAGTGATACTTATTTTGATTCTGAAGATAAAAATCACAAGTTAACAACTCTTCCCAGCATAAAATCAACCGAAAATAAGGACATTGGAGTGAGCAAACGGCCATCTAAAGCAAAGAGCCAAAAGCATTCTCCCAAAATATGCTCTCCTATGGATTCCCCAAGAATTTCACCAAAGATCATTTCTCCTAATTCAGTTGTCCAGTCTAAAAGAGAACCCAAAACAATATTACGGATTCTTTCATGCCGTGCTATGGATTCTGCTATTGCTACCTCTTTACCTGATTCTCCATGCATGAGCAAGGAACACGGCAGTAGCTCACCAGACTCGGATGGTGAAGTGATAGTAAGTCATCGCCTACCTCTTTACCTGATGTCTTTGGCTATATGTCCATGCATGAGCAAGTTGGAAAATAGGAATGTTTGATTTACTGAATAGTATTTTTTGCAATTCAGGGTCTGCTGAGAAATGTCAGGAAGAACCGTGATCGAACAAGGAGAATGAGTTGTGACAACGTGAGCGGCCAAATATTTGAGAATAGGTATCTAAAAATTTCACCAATTAATTTAATTTTCTTTGGGCTAAGGTTTACAGTATTGAAAGACTTTTTGTCTTTTGATCATCATACAGCTCTCTCATTCAGAGTGATGAAGGAAGAGAGAGCTGCATTTCACTGCCTACATCTGAGAAGTTGACTCCCCGTTCAAGACCACGAAAAGATTTTGTTTGCCCTATCACAGGAAAGCTTTTGAATGACCCAGTTACCCTTGAAACCGGAGAGACCTATGAGAGAGAAGCAATTCAAGAATGGATAAAAAGAGGAAACACAACATGCCCTATTACCCGCCAACCTCTCTCCGCAGATTCACTGCCCAAAACAAATTATGTTTTGAAGAGACTAATAACATATTGGAAAGAGCAGCATCCCGAGTTTGCTCAGGAATTTTCGTACTCTGAAACACCAAGGAACTCATCCACAAGAGAGACTTCTTTGGTGTCTAATCCTAGAAGAACATTTTATTCTTACGGTCGCAACAGCACAGAATGTCACACGCAGCAGAGGAGCAAAAGATTTGTCCGAACAGCAGTATCCACATCACCAACTAGTGAAATTTCTCAAGCTACAATTGAAACAATCGTCAATGGGTTGAAACCTTATATTTCATGTCTCTGTACTTCAGAAAACTTAGAAGAAAGGGAAGCAGCAGTTTCAGCAGTAGCCAAATTGTGGAAGGACTCAAAGGGTGATCCTGCAGTTCTTACATTTTTATCTAAGCCAACGTTTGTAAATGGGATTGTAGAAATACTATCAGCTTCTGTAAACAGAGATGCTCTTAAAACTTCAATTTACATTCTCTCTGAGCTAACATTTTTGGATGAAAGTGTTGGAGAGATTCTTACCAGTGTAGATTATGATTTTGATTGCCTAGCCGCTTTGTTAAAAAATGGGCTTGCTGAGGCTGTTGTTCTGATATACCAACTGAGGCCAGCATTTGCTCAGCTTTCGGCTCACAACTTTATACCCTCACTTGTCCAGTTAATCCAGAGTAAAAGTGAAGATTTGGATGATCTTCACTTTGCAATAGAGCCCAAGGATGCTGCTATAGCAGTGCTTGAACAGATACTTACTGGTGGGGATGAAAACAGCCAGTCTGTCAGTGCTTTTGCTGTTATTCGTGCAAATGGAATTCCAGCTCTGGTCAAGTGTTTGGATAGAGTGGAAGGAAGATGGTCAATTGTTTCAATACTTCTCTGTTGCATGCGTGCTGATAGAAGTTACCGGAACTTTATAGCAAGTACAGTCGAACCATCTCCTGTGCTTGAATTATTTCTTTCAGGAAATGATAATGTGCGAGGCTTATGTATTGACTTCCTGTCTGAGCTAGTTCACTTAAGCAGGTACACATCCATTTAGAAGATCAAATATTCCCTTCTGTGATGTAATTTGAATCCTATTCATATTATCTTCCAGCAGCCAATAGCTGGGTGGCTGAGGGTGAAAATGGGCTACTGCAGTGCCCTGCACTGGTTGATCTGACTTGGTGCTGCCACAACATTGAATAAGGAAAACTGCAATGTCAATGCGAGAAGGGGGATGGGGGTTTATATTCTTGTATGTAAAGGATATTGCTAGAAATCATTTTTTAAGCACGCTGATCTTACCTTTCACATCTCTACTTTTACTGAAGCCAGCCAAAGAAATCGAGTGAATGCTTTTAGACCTGGGATCTTGATTCTTCCATTGCTTCCGTTCACCATGTGTAGAAAGATTTGTTTATTTTCTTCTTGTTCAGCATCATTTCCAATAACAACAATTGAATGTACTTACTTTTCCATGGTGTTTCAGGAGGACAACCTGTAACCAGATCTTGCAGATAATTAAAGAAGGAGGAGCATTTAGTACCATGCACACCTTTCTTGTTTATCTCCAAATGGCTCCCATGAAGCACAAACCTTCCCTTGCCACTCTTCTTCTTCAGCTTGATCTCCTGGTTTGCTTTCATTCCTCATTCGTTTACTTCCACAGCAAAACTTGAATATCTAACCTTGGTTTCTATGCGCTGAGTTTCCAGGCTGAGCCACGAAAGATGAGCATTTACAGGGAAGAAGCTGTAGAGGCGTTAATTGAAGCACTGCACAGAAAGGAATTCTCTAATTCTCAAATGATGGCTCTGGATGCTTTAGGATCTCTTTCTGCACGCAGGACTTCATCTGGGGATCTTTACATGGAAACCTGGTTACTGAAGATTGCAGGGTTTGACCAACCTTACAATGCTTTGATGAAGCCAGAGAAGCTGACGAAGAATGAAAATGATTTAGCAGAAACAAATTTAGCCGAATCAATGGTTTGCTTTTTTTTCTTTTGCGATTTGGTATGGAACATGAATCCTCTTGTATTAAATTTGTTCAGATCCTGAGCCTTAGATGCTTTTATGCAGGAAGATGAAGAGAGAGCAGAAAGTTCTTGGGAGAAAAGAGTAGCTTTTGTCCTTTGCAATCATGAAAAGGGCTCTATCTTTAAAGCTTTACAGGAATGCTTCAAGAGTAATTCCTTAGAGACTGCAAAGTCATGCCTTGTGATTTCCACATGGCTCATATACATGCTTTCAGTTCTTCCTGACACTGGTGTAAAAAGTGCTGCTCGTGAATCCTTGCTTGAGGAATTAATTAATGTCCTTCAATCATCTAGAAATATGGAAGACAAGATTTTGTCAACCCTTGCATTAAGAACTTTCGTAAGCGACCCAGGTAAGATTAGTGTAGCTAAGCATACTTACCAGTGGTTAAGAATAATTACTGACTCAAACTTTCCTAATTCTTAGCTGCACTTGAAGCGCTTGGGAAGTATGCTAAATGCATCTACAGAACCTTGAGAAAACTTAAGCGAAGTTCACCAGTGGTCACTGATGTACTGAAATCTTTAATGAAAATGTCTTCTGTCAATGCAGTAAGTGGGAAACTACTTGTCTACTTGTCTTTAGCTTCTAGCATGCTATAAAAACGAGCTCATTAGCCATGTGTTCTGTATTATAGACAGAGTTGTGGAATTGTACCGAAGTGGTTGAGGTAGATTCATGTGTCAATGGCAAATTGCTGTCTTTGCTTCATTTGGAAGGTCGTGTTATTAGCAGCCATTCCGACGGAACCATAAAGGTACAATCTGCCAGACCCTTTTCCCTGTGCATCAACACAATTACCAGTTGCATAAGCATTAATGATTACTTGATGAAGATAAGATAGAAATTTTGTAACTAAGTAGTACTCGCGCTTAGGTGTGGGATGCTGGAAAGAGGGTTCTAAGGTTAATTCAAGAAGTTCGTGAACATACAAAAGCTGTCACATGCCTGTATATTCCATCTTCAGGAGACAAATTGTACAGTGGTTCCTTGGACAAAACAATTCGGGTACTTCCACAACTTTTCTGCTTTATAGTTGATTCTTAAATTACTTCGTGCCATGTATGAACATATCGTGTGTTGTATCAATGAACCCTTACTAATGTAATCCGTCATTTTCCTGCGTAATTTGTTGCAGGTTTGGGCAATCAAACCTGAAGAAATTCGTTGTATTCAGGTTCACGATGTGAAGGAGGCAGTTTACGAGCTGGCAGCTAATGATAAAGTTGCATGCTTTGTTTCTCAAGGACCAGGAGTTAAGGCAAGTCACACCAATTATCTTACAGCAACCGGAGCAAATCTGCAGTCTTTAGCAGTTAACAGAATCCGGTGACCTGAAAATTGTATTTTAACAGGTGTACAGCTGGTCAGATGTTCCAAAGCACATAAACTTCAACAGAACCGTGAAGTGCCTTGCCATGACAGGGGATATATTATATTGTGGTGCCTCTGGTTACAGTATCCAAGAGGTGGATCTGAGCAAATTCACATCAACAACTTTCTACTCGGGAACAAGAAAAATGTTGGGGAAACAAAGTATTTATTCCCTACATGTTCAAGATGGTCTTCTGTTTGCTGGTGGTTCAGCAGTTGATGGGACAGCAGGGAAGGTAATTAAGAAACTACAATTGTTCTGATTTCTTACAGCATATGCTTTGGAAGATCACTTATTTGGGTGAACAATTTCCACATATGGCAGGTATTTTGTCACACGAGCAAGGCTGTAACAGGATCCTTCCCAACTGGGTTCGACATTCTGCGGATTTCAGTCAACGGCGACTTCATATTCACAGCCACGAGAAGTGGGACCATTGAGGTTTGGTTGAGAGAGAGAGTTACAAGGGTTGCCTCCATCGAAGTCGGCGGCGGGGGACACACAAGAGTTACATGCTTGGCATCAGATATGGATGGAGGAATGCTTTATGCCGGTACTTCTGATGGCAAGATACAGGTTATAGACAAACTCAGTATTACAGACCACCTTAAATAGTTCCTCTTAGATCATCCCTCATTTTCTCTGCTCTGTCTGCAGGCTTGGGCGTTGGACTAGTGGAATCTGCTATCAAGATCCGTACAGATTATTTTTGGAAAACAAACATGTAATCAATTCATGTATACTTGTTTTCATCCACTTTCACTCTGTTCAAGCTCCATGGTTTTCGCACCCAATTTCAGATCGGATATTTGTCAAATAGTTATTTTTTAAAGTTTTTTTTATTTAAAAACATATTAAAATATATTATATCAATATTTTTTATTTTTTAAAATTTATTTTTAACATCTATATATTATAACACAATTTAAAAACAAAAATATTTCAAATTTTAATTTTTTTTGAAAAAAGCATTTAGATCTTACTCAAAAAGTGGATTACAGAGTTCCAGGATCAACTCACAAACCACCAAACCATCGCAAGACAAAGTTTTTATTAAAATGATACTTTATAGGAATTATAATGGATATTCATTTTAAATTATTATCGGGTAAAAACTTTAAATATTTATACAAGTTTTAATATTGATATAATATCCATTATCCATCCTACTATTATTCATTATTCAACTTAAAATAAAATACTAAAATATATATTTTTGATAGGATTTTTTTATCATGTTTAAGAACTATGTATTATAGGTCCAAAAGATCCGTTCGGATCAATATTTATTGTATTTGGATGATCATTATCTATCAAGTTTTTTTATAAAAAAAGTCTAGATTTCACCGGCTCGATACCAGATCTGATTCAACTAAAATTCAAACCAGGACAGCTCTGGGTACGAGTTTTCTGGGTAAAAACTGCAAGGCTATGAGATTTGACAAAGTTTGAGCATTACAGACAAAAGCAACAATGTAGTAAATGCATAACAATAATATAAATCAAGATTACAAAAAACTCAGTGGTTAGCGAGCATTCAGTATGAGTAGGAGGTGATTAATCCTGTCATGAAATTAATCGGACAAATTCACATTTATCATCACGATGCTCGCTCCACTGCAGGAAAAATAAAAAGTAAAAAAAATATTTTTGAGGTGTTAAGAGAAGAGGAAGATGAAATCATCAGAAACATTGGATCTTTACATCAGTGTTGACACGAAGTGTCTCAGACGACCGTCGTGAGAAATTTACAATCCAGATTCATCACTTGATTTCACGATCAAAGAAAGCAATAGAAAAGCATGCAGACGCAAGAAGCATAGAGAAAGGAAGGAAAGGAGACAAGAGTGAGAGGACAAACTCCGGTTTTTGTTGGTGGCGATGGCACGGCCGAACTATTGGAAGCAGCTGGAGCTGCAGCGGTTTATTTATAGGAGGCTGGAGGTTTTGTTATTAGGGTTGTTATCTTTTTATGTTGACGATACTGTCCCGTTCTTTTGATTTCTATCATTCGAACTTTTTGAAGCGTATGGTTACTGCTTGTTTAGCATTATTAGCATCGGTGCAAACAGGGCGTTTTCCAAATGACGTGTTGCGTTTCGATTGGGCTAGTTGTAAGGAGAATTTTAATTGACCTGTCGCATTTTGGTTGGTTTAGTCTATTGGTTGGCTGACCCGGCAGGCATAGTACATGTAGGTAGGCAGTCTTACATAAGTATATAACAAATTCCGTGAGTTTATTTTATGTTTGTATTTTTAAGATTTTTATGTGAAAAATAATTAGTTAACATAAAAATTTTATAATAAAATATTTAATAAACAACAATTAATTTGCAATATCTTCTAATAATTTTAAATATTATTTTTATTATCTTTATCATTATCAATCGCCCGCTATCATTATTTTATTATTGTAACACATATCATTTTATATTGCCATCATGTTTTTTATATAATTAATTATCAAATATTTTAGAATGTCTTTCATCAATAAAATATTCACACAGAACTCATGTTGAGCATCATTAAATTTCAAACCATGACTCATCTAAACAAAACACATTTTTAAAATTGATAGAAAAAATAATTTTCGCAAAGGATAAATTATTCGAGGTCAATTGATATATTTTTTTATATCAAAATAGTCTCATAAATTAACGGTGACATTTGTTTAGTTTTTTTTTAAAATGTAGGAATTTACAAGGATTTTTTTTTTCGCACAAAACAAATACACTGTATTTTACCAATCAAACACAAGTGGCCTTAGGTTTTTATAACGACGTAGCTCCTTTTCGGTGTTATGTGTTGTGAAAAATATATTTTAAAAGTATTTTTTTATTTTTAAATAATTTTTTATATATAATTTTTATTATTATTATATCAATTTATCAAAATTATAGTTATTAAACATGTTTGGCCTGATAAGTTTACCTACAGATTGGGTAAATCTGGGCCCTGGTCATGTCTAAAAAATACTAAACTGGAGCATGTAATTAACTCAAAATTGATTCAATACAATCCATAAAATATCTTTTTTAAAAAATCAAAAACTAATCTACAAATAACTAGCATAAATGTGATTTTTAGATGTGGAAGATATTTGCTTGTACAGGTTTTCTATAAATAATTTTTTCCATTGACAAATAAAAAAATCAATTCACAAAAACTACTAAAATAGTGGTTTTACTTTAAGGGCTAGAAACAAAAGATTCCCGTTACTTCACGTACAGGGATAGCAATCGAGAGTTTTTCTCTTGTTCAATCTTATACACGATACCCAGTCATAATTATTTTTTTTGTTATTTATTTATATCAAATTTAATTATATAAATATTAAAAGATTTTTTTAATATAGAATTAAAAGCTCATTGATATATACTTCTTATTCACAGATTGTGAGATAATAATTTTTTAAAAAAATATTTCAATTTATAATGAGAAGAAAATATATTTTTAATGCAAGATTAAAAACTTTTAAAATAATTTTGAAATTTTATTATTTATAAAATATATAACATATATTTAAATAAAATTATTTTTTAATTTTTTATGTGAAATATTAAAATCTAATTTTTTTTAATTTTTTTATATTAATTATAGTTGATTCGAGTTACCACGTATAATCCAAAATCCTGTTTTCTCTAGGCTAACCTTTATTAAGTTTAATAATTAAGATTAAAATTATAAAAATTATTAATAAAAAAATACTTTTAAAAATATAAAAAATAAAAGCTAACGTACTCATAGACACTCGATAAGAGTCTCAGACCTGTCGCCACCGTGTCCAGAAAGCCAGGTGGGCAGCAACGTATGCATTCAAAAGCAGGCGCACCACAGCATCGAGGAGCGAGTGACACCGTCCCGGCAATTTAATCCTCACAGGCCGCCCTCAATCAACGGCGGTGCAACTAGTTCACTAAAACCAACCCCCTAAACGATTGCCTGCAGAACCACCATGCCATTTGATGGATTCTCTCCTCTCATCTCGTCTCAACTCCAGTACCTCCTCAATCACTTCCCTCACACGATCCAGGTAAAAACTGCCTCAAAAATCTCTAACCCTAGATATTCTTCAAAAAGCTAATCAAATCTTCAATCTGTGAAGTTTCAATTTAGGGTTTTGTCAATTCTCGGCTTACTTAGCTTGCTTTGCAGATTGAGCAGGCTTGGTCAGGCACCAGATACTTTCCTGGAAGTCTTGATCGATTCACATTGCTCATTCCCTACTGTCTAGACTACATAAAATGTTAGTATCATTTTTTTTAATCAATTTGTTAAGTGTTTACTCATTTTTTTGTGGTCAGGGTTGATTTTGATCTCTAATTTATTTATTACAGGGGATATTATATACAATGCTGAATTTCCATTAGCTGCGCCGGATGTTATATTTGGTCCCGAGGATGATGGTTTCCATCCATTTATTGTCGTAGGAAGAGAGGAAGGGGATTCGAGGCTCGTTAAGAACAGTTTGACTGATTGGAACAATAAAGATCCTTCACGGCTGTTGGCTCTCGTAATGGAATTGAGGTTGAGGACCTGAGTGGTTTAGGAGTTGGTGGTATTGTAACTTTTTTTGTGGTTGGTTGTGACTCTTGATCAGATCTTGATTTCTGTCTACCAGGGATAAATATAGGTCTTACCAGGAGAGACGCGTGGGAGAAGTTGATGATGATAGGTTGAAGTTTGAAATTAGTACTATTGTATCTAGGGAGGTAATTTTTTGACAATTTTTTGAATTACATCACATCTTTTATGTCTGTATCTCGTAGATGCTAATGTCTTGACATTTGGGAAGGACAGCATGAGTAGTTACTTGTTTTATGTAGAAAAGTTTACTGTGTTGTTACTTTGTTGTCACTGCTTTTCTTTGTGCTCATGGTGATTATTTTTCTGCATGCCACTGCAACTTCAATCACTCTGCTGCAGGGAATTGAAATGCATATGAGTTCTGGTGTTGAAAAGGTATTTGTTGAAACAAAAATGTTTTTGTTTCGCTTAACTGGGTTATATGAGGTGATCAAATATTTCTACCTCTTGGGTTGGTGTTTAACAATATTGTTGGTTTTGATGCCTTTGAATTTTAGCGTAGCCAGGGGAGGTTAAATTTGCTGTGCCTTTAATGGACATGAATATAAATAAAATGGTGCTTGGATGCCCCTGGAGTCATCCACAAAAGATATACTTACAGGTTGGATGTTTCTTCTGTCATCCTTGTATTTATAGTTTCTCTTATATTTTTTTCTTGTTTCCTTCTGTCCCAGTTATTCTCTCCTCATTCCTTTTATTTTGTATGACAGCTGCTATAGTTTCATGAGTATTTTTTGATTGGTGCAGGTTATTTATCCTGTTGGTAGAAAGTATGCACCTGCTACTTCAGCACCTCGTCTGAAATTAATGTGCACTCCTGAGTTGAAAGCCCTGTTTTCTATTGATGAAGTCAAACTTCCTGCATGGTTGGATGGAATGTAAGCTATGCATATAATTTTTGCTTCAAATGCTTTGCATATTTATATGTTGTGTTTTATGTGAACATCTGCATGAATTGTTTTTATTGTTTCTTATTTTTCGAAAAGGTGCATGGCTGAATATCTTCCCCACCTGGAAGAACTCCTTCAGAGACAGGTTAGCTCATTTCCTCCATCTTGTGATGCCTTTAGTTGAGACATTGCTCACAACCAGTTCTTCTAATAAAGGGTTTTTGTTCCCATTTTGTAGGTCTTAGAGGCAGTTACGTTAATTGATGTTAGAAGGCAGTTTATCGAGGCATTATCTCCAGTAATTGGAAGGCCGCTAGAAGCTGATCCAGTATGCATCCTGGGAACTTCATATTTGGACACCTTTCAATCTATCACAAATGAATGGCATTAACCATTGCTTTTCCTTGGCAGGTTTTTTGCAGAAAGGCTTCATTTCTTGTCTGTTCTGGACCATTTACATTCCTGGTATAGTATGATATTCACCAGTGGCAAATCCACTTATATTTGTTGCTGGGGGGGGGGTAATATAGTTTTTTTCCTATGATCATCTTTTCCTAGGTGAGGCAAACATGAGAAAATGAGGAAAATATTTGCAAAAGCATAGTTTACACGAAACAAATGAGAGCCTAAGCTGAGATCATGTTTGGTAATCAGTTTTATACTGGGGATAGTCGGAAAAGTTTAGAAAGTACCATTCATCACAGATTTATTTCAATGGAAATATTTCACTGCACATATTTAACGTACTTTAGCTGTTTATATGTGCTTGATTTCTTGAACTGCAGGTGCATTTTTTCCTCTCAACTCAGTTTCCAAAACAGCGGCCTTCTCTAATGTTTCAAAGTATTCAGGTGATGTTTTTTTCTTTATTCCAACCATTCTCTTTCATCCATGAAGGTGTTGCTAGAAAGATATTAAGACATGCATCTGGTGCAAATTCCTTTTTCATGTGCCATTTATCAAGAATACCAGTATCGCTCCTAATCCTGGGCGGAGTCAGGATCAGGTCCCACCAGATACTTTCATGCATTGCATACTTGATATCCTATTTCTCACGTGCAGCATATTCTTGGTAGTCTATTGATTAAGTTTTTATTTAAAGAATGCTGGTTATGGAATCTAAAGTCGATTGCTGTAGTCTCTTGTATTGTCATTTGCTCAATTTGGCTAGAAAATCTTGCAGTAATAATTGAGGCACGTTTGATTTACGATTTATTTCCTATCATTAACTGAGCAACTGGTTTGCATGCAAGTCCTCTTCCTGATTGGCTTGTAATCTGTATTTAGCATTTCAATTCCCTTGGCATCCCGGTCAAGTCACCTCTGATTACAGAGTATCTATGGAGTCCTAGATGGGAACCCTCACAAATGGCTGAGCGGATCTCGTGAGTTCTTATTCTCAGTTCGTAATCGTTTACTTTTTAGTATTTTTTTCCAGTAACTAATCCTTTTAATCACCTTCATGTGCTGTTTGCTTGTTGTGTGATCCAATTTTTACTAGTGACTTTTTGGTGGATGAATCTCTAAATTTCAAAAGGCACTGCAACGAATCTCAACTTCAACACTAGAGCAATGTCTTGAGAAGCTGTTAGCTTTCCTTGATGCCTAATACCCGACACCATTCAAGTTGTCCAAAACCGCTGCATGAAACTCCTTAATAGTACCATTTTCAATCAGTGTGGAGTAAGCTGGCCCTCCCTTTTGTTGTAATTAGTTCGATGGCAAATAAGTTTTTCTTCTGTTCTGATAGCATTGAAAAGTTTGCTAGTATTATCTATCCATGGTTGTCAAATCGAGATTCGACTCCTGAATTGGAAAACCGAATTTTGATACCGTGAATCATATGGAATCTTGAACCATAAGATTCAGTAACAAATGAAAATGGCACTATTAACGTATTAAGTATTTCGAAAACAATGGGAAAATGATCATTTACTAGATAAAATGTTAATCAAATCATTTAATTGATTAGTTCTTAGTCATTGAATGACCCCAAGTCTCAAAATTCAACATTTATGACCTGCAAGCGTTTGATTTTTAAGTTGTTTTTAATTTGAAAATATGGTTTTTTATTTTTTTAAATTTATTTTTGATATTATTATATTAAAACGATTAAAAAATACAAAAAAAAATAATTTTTAACAAAAAAAAAAATCAATTTTATACAAAAATGCTTTCTAACGAATTAGAGGGGCTAAAAAGGGTATATATAGGGCTTGCAAGGAAAAAAAAATTTCCAGCCCTTTTCCTTCAATAAATTATATTTTTAGCCTTGAAAACAGAAATTTAGAAAAAAAAAATTCTTTAATTAGACTTTTCCAAACTAAAATTGCTAGCTGTCACCTGCTTAAAGCTATCTTCTTCCCTGGTTCTAATAAAAAAGTAATATAATCCATTCAAATGTCAGGTTTTCCCTCCCTTAGGCATTCTTGTTTGTCTTTGGTACTGTAAAGTATATAGTTCAGTGGCAGATTGTTGAGATGGAGGAGACGGCCATTAATGGTGGCTCCATTAGAATTCTCATCGAGTTCAGAAACTGTCTGGTTCCTCTGGATATCAGAATGCAGGATTCACCGAGCACTCCTTGATAACTGTAATGGTTGTCTCCGTGGTGGCATCCTTACGTTTTTAAGCTTCCATTAACGGTAAAAATGGCGGAGGCACCGTTAGATTAAGTATTTCCGGTGAGATCTTTAGTCCGCCGCAGGACCCAGCTGGATGAACATATTTTATTCATCTAATGGTTTTCATGATCCTACCAGGAAGGATTAAACCAAATATATATGCATCTTTCATCATTAGCCCCCCCTGTCTGTCTATATGGGGCCAAATCCACATCAAATTGACGATGATAACATGTCCCAGTACAGCAAATATCATAGCTGTCAAATCTAGCTCTGGATCTTATTCAATTTAGAGCCCGGATTACTTATTTATCAAATTTATTTACGGATAAAAAAAAAACTTAAAAACATTATTCCGAGGAAAAATTAAAAAAATAAAAAGTAATTTCATATATAATTTTAAGAAATTCATTGGATTTGAATTAACCGATCAATCACTCACATACTTAAATGATTGATTTTCTTTTCATTTTTGGTTTCTATTCCCAAAATTTGAAAATAGAAATAAAAAAATTATTTTCTATTTTGATTTTGAAATTTTCTTACAGCAATTGCTAGTTTTTTTAGACAAAAATAATCATTTTTTTGTCTTTATTTTCGAATTTGGTTTTCAAAAATAGAAACCGAAAAACAAGAAATGGTATCAAATGAATAAGATGGAAAAAGTGTATTTTTTTCTGCATTATCATCATCGAATTAAATTCAAAATAAATTACTCATAAATATTTAATAGTAAATAGTGCCATTTTTTTGTCTGTCGATTATCAACTCCAGAAAACCTTTAATCTCCAAAGAAATAAATAAAAAAATAAATAAATGCCCATTGCACATGTGCGTGTGTTTATAATAGTAAATGACTGGATGGCATCAGACTATTGGACAACCGACATACAGGTAAAAAAAAAGAGGGCAAACCTCAAAAAAACTCCCACCATATAAGGATAATCTCAAATAGATCCTCAACATATTTTTCACTTAAGTCTTCAAAGTATCAATAAAGTCTCAATCAAGTCCTTGTGTCAATGTAAATTAATATAATAGTTAAGTAATTACGAGAAAAAATCTCCCGCATCGTGTAATTGAATAAATTATATAAACAAACGTAAGATCTCTGTGTTTATTTATAAAATCTGGCCGATCACCGTGTGAATTTTATTCGAAATTACTTTTCAAAACATTAATCTCAGAGAATTATCTTATTTCCTATTAACGAGTGAAGGGTCTTATTGAGAATTTATTTTTATGCTAGGTATGTAATTAAGATAAAGATTTTGCACTAAAAAATAAAAAATCCAGATCGTGATCCAAAACTACGACAGGGCCCACCTTCTTAACGTGAGCATCCTCCCTAGAGGCAGTTAGCCAGCGCCTGTCTGTCCATCTGTTCCCTCTCTCTTCTGTTGCCTCACATGGAAACGGCACAACACTTGAAAATATCCTGTCCCGCTCTCCTGTTTTTACCATCTTAACCCCCGTCTCTCCCTCCCTCTCCTTCCATATATCAACCCCCTCCCTCTTCCTCTCCCCCATCTCTCTCTCGAGACTCGTTCCTCTCGAAAAAGCAACCAAACAACATGAGAGAGATCCTTCATATTCAAGGAGGCCAATGCGGTAACCAAATCGGTGCCAAATTCTGGGAAGTTATATGCGACGAGCACGGAATCGATCAAAACGGAAAGTACTCCGGCGACGCGGCGTCTTCTGATCTTCAACTGGAAAGGATCAATGTGTATTACAATGAAGCTTCAGGTGGAAAATATGTGCCGAGGGCGGTCCTTATGGATCTTGAACCGGGTACTATGGAGAGTATTAGATCCGGTCCGTATGGACAGATCTTTAGACCTGATAATTTTGTGCATGGACAGTCCGGCGCTGGTAATAATTGGGCTAAAGGTCATTACACTGAAGGAGCTGAGCTGATTGATGCTGTTCTTGACGTTGTCAGAAAAGAGGCTGAGAATTGTGATTGCTTGCAAGGTATATGCGTATATCGATATATTATTTATTTATTTTTATTTTTTCTTCATTTATTTACACAGCTTTAACATCGCTGATCGCAGGATTTATTAGATCTGAATTTTAATAAATGTTGATCATAAATTTGCGAAATGTATGAAGAGAATCGATCGATTATCAATGTTTAAAAAAAAAAAAAGATTTTGGAAGATTTTTGTAGGATCTTATGGTTCTTAAGCTGCCGGATTCTTCTCTATTTACCCGGCAGAAATATCTCCAACATGGTTTTTTGATTTTTGTAGGTTTTTTTTGTTGTTGACCTATTGTGGGTCCTGCTAGCCATGTTTGTCATCATTGATGTTGTGGTATAACTTTCATGTTTATTATTATTATTACCTTTTTTGATGATGTGGAATTTTTATTATTTGATCAAGTGTCAATTTGCAAATTTCATAATCATAGTCTCGGGAATGAAATCTGTGATGTCTATTGCAATTTGTAGAATTATGAACATTTTTTTTTAAATCCCTTGTATTATAGATAATTATGACACTGAAATAATCAAGAATGTTATATGTGTATTGTATATGCATATGTACTCAGTTGGTGGGTCATCACTCATTAGGTTGTTGTCATTCTTAATTATGATTGTTCTGTTTGTTTGGCTGCTTTTATATTACAAGTTGTTGAAAGATATGGATTAATAGTGTCTGATTTTTATCATATCATGGTTGTGATGGACCAGCAACACAGCACACCGACATGTTTTTCTACGTTAATCATGCCAACATTAAAAAGTAGATGTTAGATTTAGAGCACTCAAAAAAGTAACAATCATATTAGTGAGCTTTGAGAGACAAAGTAAAATAGTGAAATCATTCATTCAAATAATCATGTGTCAACAGATTTAGTTTAACATGGCATGAGCATTGATTCATGTTTGTCCAATGTTTTGTGATGAAGAGAATTGTAGTTCACAGATTATGTCAAAATGTCTGGACTCATGTCTGTAGTTTCTGACCTGGATCTGAATGTGAATTACACATGGGAAGGGAATTTTAAATAGTAGCAACAACAATTACTTCCACATTTGTCTTCTTTTACGTTAAATGTTGATTTGATAACGTTAAATGTTAAAGGAATTTGATCCTCATTGGAATGATGAAAAGGTGGACATGTAAACTTTGACCATGGTGGCTAGCCAAACAAGTGAACCGTGACTTGAAATTACTTGTAAAGCTATCTGTATAAATTTTTGTTGTTGCATGAATTCATGTCTGAATCTTGCATATCTTTGTGCTCTTCAGGATTTTTCTGGGGTGTGCATGTCTGCTTGACATTTTGAGAACTATTTTGAAAATGCTATTGTTTGGGAATGTGCATGCATCTGTCAGCAACTTCTTTGTCAGGAGGGATTTAAGCAAGAAAATAATTATCCCTTCAACATAACTCCCCAATAAAACTGATATTTTATAGTTTGCTGTTGGTGAATGCTGGAATTTATTCTGTTAATTCTGAGTTGGGAGATAGAACTCACTTGTTGCAATTTTTCTTGACCAGGCTTTCAGGTGTGCCACTCGCTTGGAGGTGGTACAGGTTCTGGCATGGGAACACTTCTAATTTCAAAGATCCGAGAGGAATATCCTGACAGGATGATGCTTACATTCTCTGTTTTCCCTTCACCAAAGGTCTCGGACACGGTTGTGGAGCCATATAATGCTACCCTCTCAGTGCATCAGTTGGTAGAGAATGCTGACGAATGCATGGTTCTTGACAATGAAGCACTGTATGACATATGCTTCCGGACTCTAAAGCTTAGCACTCCAAGCTGTGAGTTACTAGCTGTCTGTTGGAGTAACTATCTTTAGATAAAAATACAATTCTATTATATTGATATTAAACCGTGGCTTCTTTCTGCCTAATCTTGCAGTTGGTGACCTTAACCATTTGATCTCTGCAACTATGAGCGGTGTAACTTGCTGTCTGAGGTTCCCTGGTCAGCTCAACTCTGACCTTCGCAAGCTGGCTGTAAACCTGATCCCATTTCCCCGTCTTCACTTCTTCATGGTAGGGTTTGCACCACTCACATCTCGTGGTTCCCAGGGGTATATCTCCCTCACTGTCCCAGAGCTGACCCAGCAGATGTGGGATTCTAAGAACATGATGTGTGCTGCTGACCCCCGCCATGGCCGCTACTTGACAGCCTCAGCCATGTTCAGGGGCAAGATGAGCACCAAAGAGGTGGATGAACAGATGATTAATGTGCAGAACAAGAATTCATCATATTTTGTGGAGTGGATTCCCAACAATGTGAAGTCTAGCGTGTGTGATATTGCACCAAAAGGTCTGACGATGGCATCGACTTTTGTGGGGAACTCCACGTCAATCCAGGAGATGTTCAGGAGGGTGAGTGAGCAGTTCACAGCCATGTTCCGTCGCAAGGCCTTCTTGCACTGGTATACTGGGGAAGGGATGGATGAGATGGAGTTCACTGAAGCAGAGAGCAACATGAACGATCTCGTGGCAGAGTACCAGCAATACCAGGATGCAACAATTGAGGAAGATGGTGAATATGAGGAGGAAGGTGAAGAGAACTATGATGCCTAGGGAGCATATGATCTGTGCTGTGCTATTTCATCAAAGCTGTAATGGGGTTTCATCATCTGCCAACCTTGCTGGGTATCTAATACTATATTCTTTTGTTGTCTTGAAATTCTCTCTTCCACAGGGTCATTTCGTTACTTCTTTTCTATCAAGCACTTGAATAAGGAATTTCATATCTGTCGGTGCCTCTTCGCAAAGGGACCGCAATTGTATTGTATTCCCTTAGCGCTCGGGAATTATTTCCTGGAAGCGCCTGGGGGCAGGGGATTGTTCATTTAGTTGTGAATTTACTGCACATGAGCATGGACGTGAAAGCCACCAGTGCAGATGCTTTGTATAAATATTAGCTATGCATGCTCTTATTATCCACCGATGTCAAATCCACATTTGGGTTTACTGCTGTCCATGCTTCGTTTCTCAGAGCAAGATTTCCAAGCCACTCTCGGAGGTTCATGCATTTCAATTCTCCGCTGCCTTTCCTTTCTAGCTCCCTGAGAATGCCAATGTTCATGCGTTAGGCTTGAAGGAAGTGAGTGTTTGTCTTCTAGCATGGGCTGTTTAGTTTACAGATCGATCGGACATTGTTTTAAGCTTTAACAGCTGCTCGATGCTTTGCTGATTTGATATGTTTAGCCGTTTGTGACCATCATCGCTTATGAATGGCTTCCATGGCAGATTAGAGCCCCGTGAAAACTCTGTTGACTTTTCTTTCTTCAAGACTTTTCATTGTTTTAAAAAAATCGAGTTAACGCCTTGAATATCGTTCCCAAGAAGGAAATAAAATCAATACTCAGTATAGCTCCCCGTTAAGAACAGATCGGACTTGATTCGAAGAGATCACAAAAAACACGGGAGATCTTGATCGACGAAGAACAAAATGAATGCCAAGTATTGTAAGAACAAATCTGAGAAAGAAAAGGGAATCGATGAAGGACTGCAAGAAACAATAAATAGAATATTAAAAATAAAATAAAATAAAGGCAGCATCAGAGTCATGGAAGTATGAGGTTAAACACTGCTCGCGTTAAAATAAACGCGTGCTTCTCATAATCCGGTATAATCTCGTCATTTGCTTCCCTTTTATTTTTCCCACTTGCAATAAATTATAAATCATAAAATATTAAAAACAAGGGCACGGATAGAGAGAAGGAAGGAGAGAAAAGATTGAGGTGCACAAAAGCTAATCTGGGTCTCGAAGCAGGCAGCTTAAACTGACGACTGGGAACTGCTTCCTTCGCTAAGGTTTTATAGGAGCGGAAAAAAAACCCTAGGGTTGAGAGTTTGGCTGCCAAGACTTAACCATGGTTAGTTTTGTAAAGGATGTGGAGTTATTGATGAGATAAAGTTAGTGATTTCCTTTGCTATCTGTGGACCAGATTTTTGCGCAGCAAGATTGGATTTATAATGTATTCATTGAGTTTCAGACTTTGGATCAAAGTCTTTGTGTTACACGGACCAATCAAGAAGTAGCAAACATACAAGTGATTGTGAGCACGAGGATATTAGCCTCACAGTTGTTTGTTGAGATTTGGCAGGAATCTCCTTCTAGACTATTGATATCTTTTTTTTTTCTTTTTTTTTTTTTAAAGTTTAACGTGGGTGTCCGGGCCAGCTTGCGTGCACCTCGACTAATCCCACGGGCCCTGAAGTTAACGACCATGTAAGCTTCCAGTGGCCATCATATGAGCAACCGCAGGGCTCGAACCTGAGACCACAGAGGGAGCAAACCTCTGGGTCCCAAGCTCTTACCACTGAGCCATCACCTAGATGGTTGACTATTGATATCTTTACCTGGGGTAGAATTGATAAAAGTTACTGTTCACATGTCATGTGAATAACTATACTGTAAAATTGCACTACGCCGTAGGCCGATTTAGTTTTTGTAACATAAGAAAAGGGATGGAGAGGCTACGATGGTGTTTTTTTTAAAAAAAAAAATTCAATACTCGGGTCGTTAACTTGACTATATTAAATAAAATTAATTAATTTAATAATTTGATTTAAATTAAAGACAACAGTAGAAAATAAACGATAATAAAACACTTGATAATAATTAACTAAAAAAATGAGTTATCAATATCATGTATTTAATGAAAATAAAAAAAAATCATTGGAGACCCACCACCACTCCACCGTAGACATCACCAATAACTAAAAGAGTTTGCTGAGATAATTCAAACTTCTCTGCAAAATGATTCTCAAACTTCTCTGCAAAATGATGTAAGATGACATCTAAAAATGCTATTTGGTTCACTAGAACAATGTCATTAAAAGCAAACTAAATAAAATATAATAAAGTAAATATTCTTCCATATTCAATCACTCAAATTTATTTAATTCAAGAAAAAAATTATCTTGAGAAAATATATTTAACAAAAAACAAAACATAAAAAGACCGCGGGTAACCTAACCAATTTTTTTTTTAAAAAATAGAAAGCATATAAAAAAACATAGGGCCCATGCTCTAATAAAATAACTATCAAAGGATAAAAGTGAAAAAAAAATAGCTTAAAATAATGATAAGAGGAAAAACCGAGGCAACCCCTGCGAATGTCCTTGGGTTGGGTTAATTTTTTAAAATGCAACCCGTGAAATTTCAAAATAGACTTAATCAAGAAGCTCAAATCTAAATCAATTCAATGTTGAATGATATAATTGAGTGTAAAAAAATATCAAACTAAAAAATTTGGTAAAGAAAGAAAAAAACAATTAAAAAAGCAGGAAAAAATCTAATAGGAAAAAAAATAATCGAAAGTGAAATCGCTACAAAAATTACACTATAAAAATTATCTCAGATGACATAAATAGCAATTAAAAAATGAAGACTATATAAGACATTTAAAAAATCAAATGATGAAATTGAAATAAATATTTATTTTTATAAGTTATTTCAAATAAAATATATAGCAACCAAATTATCAGGGACTAAATAAAAAACAAAGAGAAGTTAAAAAATATCAAATGAAGATGAAATTAAAACCAACCCCCTGCAATTCTTGTGCACAAGAATCGAGAGAGGAAAGAAAAAAAATAGATCATCAGAGTCAAACCAGAGCTTTGTTTTCTACACGCATCACCGTTACATGGAGAAGACAAACTAGATGAAGCTAAAGACGCCCCGTAATAAAATTTTTGGTTGCTAAAATTGGTTGCACCTGCCATCCAAAATGGCAAGTCATGCATCCGTAAAAAAAAAAAATAAATCAAAAGACAAAAAACAACCCTCACTTTACCCAACCAAAAAAAAAAAAAAGACCAATAGTGTAATAACAAAAATACTCTCATGTCCAAGGCATGAAAAATTAATTTCAAAGGATAAGATCAAAACACCTCTCTTAGCAAGTCAAAGTATTTTATATATAAGGTTAAATTGGTTATTGTAATGTATATTGTTTATAAGTGAAAATATAAATCTACCTCTAAATGACACTAAACAATATATTAATCTTAAAAGTATTAATTATAATTTATTGTGTAATTTAAAAGGCAGATATTTGCCATTCCTTCGGTCAATTTAAAAACGTCAAAATTCCCTCAATGCGAAGATAACCATATCTTTAACATCTAGCCTAAAGTTCTTTTTTCCAAAGAGCAAGGAGATAAATTCACAATTTCCATCCACAGTAAAAGACACGTGTCTAGGAGAACAATAAATTTACCATATCTTTCAAATTTTTTTTAAAATAAAATATTTATCTTAAATAAATAAAAATTAATTGCATTTTTTAGTGGGTTATATTGTGTCAATTCTTTTAATTTATCACGAGACTTGGCTTGAGCATGTTTGTCGGTAGATTCATTAGACCGGACCGGACCGGATCCAATAACCAAGCTTTTTACCTTCTGATTTGTGATGGATTGGGCTTGTTTGGATAACTATAAATGGCCTTCGTTGGATAACTATGAATTAGGTTTATCAGCCAGCTTGGCTTGCTATTTTTTGTTTTTCTTTGGGTGCACAGCAAGGAGTATTCTCTTGCAATTTACAATGTAAATCGGGATAAAATATTTGTTTTCTAAATAATTTTTAGGTCACGCTCTCCAGGTAAGCTTCCCATTTGATAGAATTTAAAAATTCATTTAATAGATTTTTCTCAAACTTTGTTGCTCTAGCAGGTATTGTAGGGCAAATTTGTAATTTTCATGTTTTTTTTTTTAAGAAACAAGCTTTTCTTATATATTTTTTTTATACTTGTTATTTTTATTATTTTACACTTTTTCTTTTTATCATTATTTTTTTTTATCTTTATTTTTCTGTCATGTTTTTTTAGTTTTCTTTTCTTTTCATGTTTTTTTTTTTATAAATATATATTATTTTTTACTCTCTACTCTTTGAGTATTTATCATTTTACACTTGATCTATTTATACCATTCTTTCTATTATTATCTTCATTCTTTTGTAATTTATGTTTTATTTTTTTCTTTACACTTGTTTTTTTTTTTAATATTATACAAAGAATAAAGAAATGGTATTTTATAGTAGCAATAATAACATTGTTCTATTTTTCTACTATGTTAAAAATTAGCTTGAGATCCTACATGTTTTTATTAATGAATATAATCTTTACTATATTTTATTATATGTAAGCATCAATTTTTTTTATTTTTGATTATATTTTTTACTTAATATCAAAAAAACATGTCAATAACACCTACACATCAATTATTTTGTATTAAAAAAAAATTATTTGACTTGCAGCCAGGCAAGTCGAAAAAACGTATTAACATTATTTTTTAATATTTATTGGCACAAATGGTTCTCAATTTATTTAATTAAATGCATACATATTCTTTTTAATTTAGAATTAGAATTTTTTTTTGTAAAAAAACACATTTGAGAAGCTTACATGTTTTTTTTTAATTTTCACCAAAAACATTATCCTACTCACGGTGAAGTGCAGGTCAAAAAAACTAGTTTTTATTCTATTCCTTATAATTTTCAAAATAATTTTTTTTAATCCTTATATTTTATTTTTATTTATATATTTATCATTATTTGAATTTCTTATCATTGTATTTTATATTAAAAAAATGATTCAGTCCTTATGATGGATTTTTTTTCAACTAAATCCTTGCAAGCATATAATTATTCATTGCATAGCTTATATATATATATATATATATATATATATATATATATATATATATATATATATATATATAACGTAACAACAACTCATTACAGTTGTAATCCTCCATTGCATTGCAATTTTAAAATTTTAAAAATCAAATAAAATAATTATAAAAATATAATTGATCAGATGATCCATTATCTCTAATCAAACATGTCATTAAAAAGCAAATCCGTTTACTAATTAGACTAAGGAAGACGATAATGGACAATATTTCATTCAAGACAAAGGTTCCAACAAAACCAAACCTAAATTTGTGAAAATCCATTGATGCGAGGAATCCCAATCTTTCCTCTTCCATTTTTGTACACACTTCCAGCTTTTGTTATTTGAACCCTCTTTTTTAAGCTCCGGCATGTGACTTAGATTAAAAAATTTTGGAATATAAAAAATTAATATCTAAATCATCAAAATAAATTTGATATTATTGTTAAACTTAGTATATCAATCCAAACTTAAAAAATTATAACTCAATTCTTTATGTAACTCGAGTTTTAAATTAAATCACGTGAGAGTTACTCTAACTTGTCTGTGTTAACGGAATATGTTTAAAAAAAAAACATGACAAGTTTTTGTAGTCAACCTGACAAATTCTAAACTTGGATTATGGTCTACTAGTTTAATTATTTTTATTTTATTTTACTATAAGATAAAAAATACAAAATATTAAATGATAATTTTTAATAAAAGCCCAAATATTAAAGGAAGGAATTAGTAAAAAGAAAAAGATAAAAAAAAGAGCAAAAAATAATCTTGACTCGACTCTTTATTAGTTCGGATTTTAAATTAAATCGTGTGAGAGTTGCTCCGACATGACCTTGTCAGTTGGGTAGGTCCAAAGAAAAAAAAAATTGTAAGATTAATTCTAGTTAACTTGCCAAAATCATGACCGAGTTATGAAATCCATTAATAAATTAAATTTTTTATTTTATTATATGATATAAAATATAAATATTGATTTATATTCAATCTAATATTAAATAATAAGATAAAAAAATATTCACAGATAAAAAAAAATCCCTAGTTAAAAAAGTCATGAGACTATTATAAAATAGCCCGCGTACATATGCAGGAGTTAAGTTCGCATGCCCAAACCTTTATTTTTTATTTTTGCTTTTGTCCCTTTCTTTAATAAAAAAAAAAAAGTGCTAACATAAAATATTAATTTTCTCATCTCTTGAATCCACAGCCTTCACTAAATCAACACCATACATTAACCAAGCAAACTATACAATATACTAACTATTTATATAAACAGTTAAACTGCTTGTCAGTCCAAACATCTAATTAAATAATTTACCAACCATCGCAAGCGACAATAATCATTCAAAAGAGGAAATAAACAAAGTAAGCTTAAAATAAGCTTAAGCTACATTACTAGTAACCAAGCAACGACTAAGAACTCTTGAGCCTCTCAACTCTTATATTATTACCTTTGCAAAAACGTGAGAATATAATATAATTCGTAAAAAATCATCTCCTTGGGAGATCTTCTAATTTACAATTAGACACCGAACTATCACTAAGATATCTCAATATTAATTACTATATAGATTAGAGGGGGGGAAATGAGATCGAAGATGTAAACACCAAGATCATCAAAGTGGGAATCGTAATTTACTGGAGACATTAGAAAGCTTCTTCTTGCAAATGAGCATCCTTCTTCGTCTTGCCTGAGCAGCGATGGCCTTATTAATACTCCTGACAGTGATGGCCCCATTAACCACAGTACCCACAATGGCCCCATTAACCACAGTACTCTTGTCATCAACCAGTTGTTTAACTTCAGAGTCCATCCAAGCAGGCTGCCCGATAGTTAGATTGAGATCAGGGATGCTACGTGGGCCAAAATCATCACTGGTACTAGAAGTCGTAGATGGGAACAGGGACACTCTTCTTTGGCCATAAGGGTTTGGATAGTTGCAGCCCATTTCTTGATTGTTGGCATTCTTATCTAGCATAAATGGTTGCTGCTGATAAAATGTGATGCCGGGCACGCGCAGAGAAAGATGAGCTTGATCATCAACAACATGATCAGGACATTTAACAGTTTCTTGGCCTAAATCCATTCGTAGAAGATTCAACTGATCTTCTCTTTTAATAACACCCATGGTTAGCTGCAAATTTTTAACATAAGACAAAGGTTAATTGTATAATTAAGCAACAGCCTCAGGTAAAGCAATGAAAAACAAAACAGAAAAAGAAAAAGCACACTAAAAAAGGAGCTTTGATCCATCAGGAAAACGATGAATTACCTCTTGTTTCCTTGCTATCCACCATGAATTACTAGCTTTCAATTGATCATGATGTCGAGTCACCATTTGTATCTCCTGTTTCAACAATTTAACATGAAGGATATATTAGTAACCCCGTCTACTGTTTTCCGTGAACGGGAAAAATCCAAGAAAAGGACAAAAAGAATTCCAAAAATCTTGAAATAATAAGAAAATAAAGAGAACTCACCCCTGTTAGCAATTCATTGCTCTTAGTAAGTTGGCTTTTAATCTTCAGCAAATCCTCTCTTCTCTGCATATGTTCCACAGAATAATTAGCAAATAAAGCATCTTTATTTTTGTCAAAGAAAAAATATAGTCAAGTCTCGAAAATAAAGCCCATTAAAGAATTAAAATCACAGATAAAACACAGGAATCAAAACTCCATAAAATCAAACAAAAATCAATAAAAAAATCCACGTATCATGTCCAAACAGGGAATTGAAAGGGACCATCAAAGAAGCAAGATTTTAAAGAACACACCTTTTTAGTATAGACTTTCCTGTTCGAGCGCTTAGGCCTCTCGTCAGATTCACTAGGAAAGAAAGAAAGAGGTGTTGCAGGGCTAGTCGCCGGTTCAACTTTGACGATGATGGGTCTCTCAGGTTCAGAGGCAGCAATACGAGTAGTGTTAGTAGTAATAGCAGGACCCACGGAACCAGATAAAATCGGTGGCGGCGAAGGTGATACTGATGTTGGTGGTGATTGAACGGCGGGTCGTGGACCCAAATTGGCCTCCGCGGATCTCCTCCTTTTACCACCCCATGTGTATGAAAGCCAAGAACTATACTTAGACATAGCAATTAAACGAGGGAAACTTGACAAGATTTCAGCAACCTCGATTTCATCATCTCCAAACTCATCGTAAAGAGTACAGTAACCATGCCTGAATGCCATTGTTTCTCTGCTTTCTTTCTCTCAGTTCAACTCCCTCTGAATTTTTTTCTCCTTCAAGAGAGAAAAAGAAAATAAATGGGGGGTTTCTTTCTTTCGCCGAGAGAGAGAGAGACTGTCACTTTTAAGAGGAGAAGATATGAGGAGCTAGAGAGATATAGGGAGAAATTGTGTTCCTTGGGGACAGGGTTTCTCTTGTTTATGAAACAGGAAAAGGGATGGCAATGTGCCACGTGTCGTTAAAAGGAAGATGAATTTTCTGTCTAGGGTTTATTATGATGATATGTGTGTGTTAGTTTGCGCAATTAAACAGAAGACGGAGACAATAGTCCTGAGATATTACTTGAAAGTTGAAAGCATGATTTTAAAACCGATCCGGGTTACATACAAAATAAAACTCGGGTTGCTTGGGTCAAAGTAAGGAGAATCAATCTGATCGACCCTATATTTTTTTTAAAAATTAACAAGTTGATGGATGAGTTTTAACCATATCAGAATTAAATCAACCGAATCACTTTTTTGATCGGGTTAGATGTTTTTTTCTTGAATATGGATAAATTCAAGTTTAAAATAATGCTTGAAAATTTACATATCAAACTTTGATCTAATAGATTAATTGTTAATTTCTAACTTGAATTGAGTTTCAATTTGAATCAGTTTTAACAAGGACTCTTGGTAAAGTTACAGTTGACTCTTTTTTTTTCCAGTAAGAATCACCAATAACTCAATGATAAAAACTCTTTTCTAGGTTATATATTCAATCAGACCGTGAGAGGAGTTGTTGACAACTACCCTCGAAAGTGGGAAGATCCAGGTACCTTTCCTGTCCTGGTTAAGAGGGGTAAGAATTGAGGGTTAGTTGAAGTCATTGACCCATGCACGGTGAGTTTCTAACGGTTAAAATTCATCGAGTGATTCGGAAGGTAAGAAAAACAAATATGGTAAGGTCTAGCCTACCGCATTGTTTTTCCTTTTTTACCTCGGAGAATAATAAGAGGAGAATGACTTGACTTTGAATGTTTGACATGTATGGTGATGATGATACCAGTAAGAGATTTATGATCTTTGGGACTTAAATCATCACAAAGCATGGGCATTCTCTGGACCGTGTGATTGATTGACGTGGCGTTGCTTTTTGTGGTTAGGATGCATGATAACTCAGGTGAAGATGTACAGCAGATGGCTAAGTTGAATTTAACAAATATTTCCAACAAGTCGGTTCGGCTTGAAATTTCATCAACACATTTTATAAACCCTACTAGCTCTATGACCCATGAAAAAAAAATTGTTCGGTCAATACAAGCACGTTAATATATATATATATATATATATATATATCAAATGAGAAAAATAAATGTTAGATTAGAAGAAAAAAATAATGTCAACATGTGTTAACTCGTCAAGATTATAACCTGAATTATTTACCAAGAGCAACAAGTTTGGAAAAACCTTGAAACACAATTATTAACAAATTAATTGTCGGATGTTGAAAATAAAAAAAAAACAAATAAAAAAACAATTATAAGCAAAAAATAGATTGGGCCCGCTTATGTTGACCCGCCAAACCGACAGGTCAGGTTATGACACCGGAATAATCTAACATAAAAAAAAATCATGAAACCCATATTTTAAAAAGACCAGTGTTGAATTATGAGATGAGAAAAAAAAACAAGTAAAAATAATAATTGATATTAAGCCTTGTTAGCCTTTAAAACCCATATCTCAAGCCATTTGTTTGGAAGTAGCAAACATGAAAAAACCACAAAATTTAATTACTAACATGTCAAATATTGAAACCACACAAAATGATTCAAAAGAAAATTAACAATAATTAAAAGCTAAAAAAAATGCAAGGCCACCTAGGTTAACCCGCCAAACCAACAAACAAAGTCATAAGATCAACATAACCTTGAAAAAATAAAAACAAAGAAAATCATGAAATTTATTTTTTAAAAAATCAATGTTGAGTAATGAGATCGAAAAAGAAAATAAGTAAGAAAAACGATGTGAAACCGTGACTCGGGGTATTTGATTGGAAGCACCAAACTTGAAAGAACCATGAAACCTGGATTTTAATAAATTAAATGTCAAACGATGAAATTAAAAAAAATAACAAAAAATATTTTTAAAAAGAAATAGTAATTAAAATAAAGATGATCAAATTAAAAAAAAAAACAAAGTAGAGGATGAATAATTTGGATTGAAGGGCTAAATTGAAAAGAAAAATAAATCTAAATTGGAAAAAAAATCAATTTCACAAAAGATTTAAAGAAGAAACCATTAAGAAAATGAGGACCAAATCTAAAAAAATTCAACAAATTAATTTTTTTGTATTAAAAGGTAAAATTAAAAATAATTGAAAGTTTACAAAAGAGGCAAAAAAATAAAGGAATAAAAAAGACTTGGGACCAAATTTAAAAAATCAAAAAAATAAAAAATCTAGATTAAAAGATGCAATTTTAAAAAATAAAATCTTACAAAAGGGCTAAGAACAAAAATTAAACAATTAAAAGAATGAGGATGGATACTCAGATATACCCAGCCAAAGAGGACTGTCCAAAAATTTTAAATACCAAGCGCGAATCTCGAGGAAGGAAAGAAAAGAAAAAAAGAAAAAAGGAAACAACTCCAGTGACAATCCGTTCATGAAAGCCCAACATGCAACACCTAAAAAGAAAAAGGATGCCGTGAGAAATCCAATGACATGGTGAAAGAAAATTTGTAATTGTCGTATGATGACACACACGTTGTTAAAGCGCCATGACTTCTCCCTCACGCCTAACAGTTTTTTTTAATATTTTTTAACTATTGTAAAAGACTATTTTACCCCTCACCCAACCTTATTACAACTAAAAATACCAATTGAAAATACAAAATTGGCCCCAAAGAAAGCTTAAATAAAATTTGAAACTGAGGTTATTTTAGTAAATTTATTATGCAATAAAAATATGAAAATTTAAAAAAACTTTAAAAACCAATTATCTAATTTTTTTTTCTTTCAAGGGTAGTGAAGATATTTTACTGTTCCAGAAAAAAAATGACAAATAAATCATATATAAAAGACTATTTTACCCTGAGTTTAGTCTTCCTAAATGATTTAATGAAGGATAAAATTATCAATTCACTATTATAATCAATAATAATTTCTCAATAGCACTCCAATATTTTTCTCACACCCTGTCTATTTTTTGTAAATTATTTACAAAACCAGCTTGCTTGTGATAATTGAGGGCGAAAACATGCTTGAAAATTATTGTTACTTTTTTTTCACGGTTATTTTTCTGAATTCTTTTCTATAATTATATTTCAATCTCTTATTTAATTTAAATTTTATTAGTTAGTTGCGTGATTTTTCTTTTAATTATCTTAAAAAACCTGTACCAAAGTTAGGAGACCGAGTGGCGGATTCACTGCTACGTGCAAGAGAGCGCCACTACCACGCAAAAGCTTTGCCGCCATAGTTATCTGACCCGAGCAAGTTATTGAATGCGAACACATTTCAAGTGAAGGGAGGTTCGGAAACTGAAACCATCACCGCAGCAATTTGCTTTCGAAAACTGTATTTTGGATTGGTTATTTTGTTTTTCACCTGAAATGGGTTATAAAAAAACAGAGCTCAAAGGAAGAAAAGGAGAAAAGAGTGGTCTTCTGTGGGTGAGTTAACGTATCAGCAACCACCACCAGCTCCCTGAATTCCTGCTTCAGAAACAAGACACGGCGTACCTCCAAAACTATTTCAACTTTTTGTAGGAGAGTGTCCCCTTTTCCAAAAATAGTCTCTCTCTCTTTATATATTGAGGCATGTGACAAACTGACACCTCGTGAAATTTGGACTAGCAAATATATCAATCAATACTTTTAGATTTAAACCCGAGTGGTGTAGTTTAACTGGTCAGACCTCGTATTTGTTTTCTAAAGATAACCAGTTCGAGTCTCACAAACCTTAGGGCTACTGGAGGCTTACATGGTCATTAACTTCAGGACTCGTGAGATTAGTCGAGGTATACGCAAGCTAACCCGAATACTCACATTAATAAAAAAAAATACTTTCAAATTTATCAATTCACTACATCAAAGTTATTTACCCGGTTAGTTACTGGGTCAAGCTTGGTGTAAGAGAATAGCATAGTGGTTCATGCCATTGACATCTACTAGCATTGGTTAGAAACAAAAGAATCACGGAAAACAAAATGAATGAGAATTTTTGTGCTGGCTACGATAATATTTAGAAGTATGGTAGTGATTATTTTTTAAAATATTTTTCACTTAAAAATATATCAAAATAATATTTTGTTCTTCCTTTAAAAATTATTTTCGATATAAATACATTAAAACAATAAAAAAAACATAAAAAATAATCTCAAATACTTTCAAGTTTTTTGGAAACACTTTTTAGAACACAACCACAAACAACACGTAACTCTTGAGCTCATTATATTAATAATACCCCATGAATATCACTTCACTAATTATCTTCAAAACCTTTGATATAAGAACTCATTAATTCGAACCTTATCAAGATTTAAAAAATCATATATTTTTAAAAGAACATGGTTTCAAAGATTTTATTTAAAAAACAAAAGCTTAAATTAACTCTAATAAAATCATCCAATAAACGGACTATCATAAGATGCTATAGCGATGCTAACAACAAAGGAACAAATTTCATATAAACTGGACAATTAGCACACAAAATTAAAAAAAAAAATTGGTGAATTGACATGAGAGCAAAAAGTTTTGGCAAAATAGCACGATTTGACCATATCATGCTTCTGAAGGATGAAATGGTCAAACCGTGCTAATTCTATCTCAGTTGGTTAACCGGTTTTGTAACGGTCAGTAAAACTGGTTGACCAGTTCTAAAAATAACAAGAAAAATCTCAACACTATTAAAAATAGGAGACTTAACAAGATTTTTAATATCTAAAGATTCGATAGTCCACGTAGCGATATAATGACCACTATAGGAAAACGACCTTCATAAACTCATGTAAAAAATTGAGTGTGATTTAATGATCGGATCAAGAGTTATAGTTATTTTGAGTTGTTATTCTGATTTGGAGCGACCAGACCTCCTCTTAAGTCTCGACTTGTCTCACTGGTTCATAAATGCATATGTCAGACCATTCTTGAAATTAGTTTGGGGCAAATTCTCATTTAGTCATGACATACTCATATCTGACTATTTAGAATTATTTATTATTGTGTGAATAATAACTTTTTAAGATTTTAATTGGAGTCTATTTTTTAGTCTACAGATTAAACAAAGATGTATATTTTGACTCATAAAATATATTTGAAAGGAAAAAATTTATAAAATTATAATTTTTGTGTGAAACGGTCAACCAATTAATAAAATTAGATCTAATTAGCTGGTCGTCTGAGGTAGATGATTGAAGTTTGACCATGTTGTGCTTTAGAAACATGAAATAGTCACATTATAGTATTTGCTAAATTTTTTTAATTTTTTTTTAAAAGATGTTATCCTCACAATTTTTTATGTTTATTATTCTATTTTTTTTAAAAAAAAAATCCACGAAATTTAGCAATTGAATAATTCCTCGATGCTAGGAGTGATGCGACTCTCCAATAGTGACGCGTGTTCAAATGCTGACCAGCTTCAGCTTATCCGGGGCAGAATAAGCTGATTGGAGACATGATGACACGAACAATGGCCGTTAAAGTAACGATGATTGCAATCGTAAGCAATGATCTTGATATCGGAGGTGCTTGGAAGTTGTAACTCATGTTTTTTTTTAAAAAAATATTTTTTATTTGAAAAAAATATTAAATATATATTTTTTTAATATTTTTTTATAATTTTAATATATTAGTATTAAATATAAAAAAGATATTTTAATATTTTTTTAAATAAAAAATATTTTAAAAAATATCACGCAAACCCCAATTCCAATTACCTCATTCTTCCACGTTGTTTAATCAATGGTTCTGGGAAAATGTCTCAATCTAGTTTTATGTATATTACCTTAAAATCTCAGTGCATCCTCGTAAGGCAATTATAATTCTACCCCCCCTAATGTTTTACTTTTTTTGCAAACTTATTAATTAATCAATATATCATTTAATTTAAGATATCACTTAAACTTTAAATCTCAACTAAGATACAACACAAATATTATTTAATCAAGATTATTAATTTATCCATGCTATACTGTATTTCAATATTGATTTTACACGAATGCCCACGGTTCTACCCCAAGTTAATTTTGGGTTTTGAAGTGATTTGAGTGCATTTATGTAAAAATCAGTATGGAAATTGGTTACCCCGCAAGCTTTTCGTGCTCTTAGTAGTCTAAAGGCAAGCCATGTTCATGTAGCCAAGCCACACTCTGGGCAGACCACAGATAATTAAAAAAATATATATGATAGAATTCTAATTAGTTAATTATAACTCTATTCCTGTAGTTTAACAAATTCAATTAATTAGTCTTGTGGTTTTAAAAATCATTATTCAATCTCTATTTCTAAATTTGTTAATAACTTATATTTTTCGTGGATTCCATTTTTTTTTTTAATTTAGAGAAGAAGAGATAGGAAAATTAAACAAGAAAGAATGTATTTTTTAAATAAAAACTTGTTAAAATATTTTTTATACCGCAAGAACTAATTAATTAGTTCTGATAAACAACAAAGCTAAGCTACAATTAACTTAATTATAGTAAAAAGAAGTAGAAAACAAATAATATTAGTGGTATCATACGAGTAGCACCAAAAGAAGACAGAAAATTCCCAGAAAAAAAAAAGCTTCAATTAATTGAAATGTCCATGGTAAGGAGCCCTCTCTCAAGATTCTGGGATCGCTAGCCAGTGCTTTATCAAACCATGGAATATTCAAGGTAAACAAATGATCACCACAAATGCAGCACTGGCAACTGCAAAGTAGCCAAAACAATAACAGTCCTCGAGAGAGTTAAAAAATGAGAAAATGTTGGTTAGTTTAAGATGTTTTCTGCTTCTTTGTGTTTTTCCTAGTGATTAAGAAGTCATCTTTGGAGCTTTCATCTCCGGCCTTGCGTTTCGTAGGCTGTCTAGATGCAACTTAGGAGTCTGTTGCCTTCGTTTTAGTTGAAGACAATACTTTGGAGACTGTTGTCTTCGTTTTGGTTGAAGATACTGCAGATGATGCTGTCTTTTTTGTAACAGTTGCAGACTGAATTTTCTTATTGACACTAGCTGCTTTCACGGCGAAGTGAGCTTATTGTTTTTCTGTTTCTTCTCATAAACTTTCTTGGCCACTTCCATAGAGAGCAAACCAGATTCCATCAACCTGCAATTACAGTCAGATGCAGCAATGTTTAAAAATGCACCCTAATACACGCAAAATATAAGTATCAAGATCATAAAGCAGACAATAGTTCTGAAGGGATGAACATCGCCATTGCACTCCCAATAGCCCACATGGATTGGATTGCTAAAATCAATCAGATCAAGTCAAACTACATGACATGATCCGTATACTTGTTTTTGATTGGCCTAAAAACTAACTAGATGGGCGATCTTTAGAAAGATAGTCAAATTTCAAATCCAAAAAGGAGAGTCAACATTCACAACACTGTCTCATCTGACCACTCATAAACCAGTATCATACCTTTTCACTTCATTGAAAGTCTAAATTGTTGAATGTTTTTAGGAGGCCGCGCTGCAATACATTATAGAAGAAAAGGGGTTGTGATTAGCCAGAGAATTAAACTGCTCATCTGCTACACTATACAAATAACCATACCCAAACTTTGAGTGGTGTAGCAGATGATGGAGCAGAGATAAAACCTGGGCGCGATGAACCCAAGAGCAAAGTCAACTTCTTTTCAGAGAACTGAAATTAGTACCCAGTTCTTCAGTTCCAGATACCATGTATGATAAACAAACAAGAATAACATTTGAGACAAGGATATATGCATTCCTCCCATGACCGTTATGAGATGATCATGAACAGCTGTATTTCCCCTTTCTGAACCTACCACTATTTTTGAGAATAAAGAAGCTGTGATTGCTTTTAGACAAACGTCATATTTTGTGTCAAATTCAAGGGAATTCATTAAAAAAAATGGCTCAAACATCCAACATGAAAATAGTACACTGTGACCTTTATTAAAGATACCTGGATATAAAGATGCCATGTCCCAGAAATAATCTGTGAATTTATGCCAATAAAACTACAATTCAGGGAGCAAACCCTTTTACTATAATCTAATATAAACAAGTACAAGAAATAAGACAGTGATGTTGTTTTAATACATTATCAAAGAAATCTTTGTGTTAGCGTTGGCAAAAGCAACAGATTCTACACAATTCATCATATGGTTACATTGCAGGCACCATAAGTTGTCCACAATCTTCTCATATGGTCTACACATCCTCAACAACCAAACATCAAACGAGAGGCTGAATAGGGAATTAGACCCATTAATACTTGTTGGGCACATTAAAAATAGGAAAAATCTAAACCAAAAATAAGGTGACTAAATATGTACACACTGGTGCAGTATATTTATGCTTCTAAGCTGACATTTATGACATTTCTATTTGGCATCAAGATCCATTTAGCTGATTTTATGCACCGATGCTCGGCATCCTTCTATGCCATGGCAAGCCTTTTGCAAACTCTTGTTTACAACCTTGCACTGTACAATTCCTATGTAAAATGTGAAACATATGTGCATGGGCAGAAAAATCATGCAAACATTGTGCTATCTGCTTACCAAGAGGCACGCCTTTATGTCTACTGTTGAGAATATAACCTATCCAGTGCCTTCCATAACCACTTCGTATAAAAAACTCTCAAGTAAATTTAGTTAGGGTGGTTTGACCACTCTCTTTATCATCAAAGCTCAAACAATTCCATCATTTGTTAAGCCAGCATGATAAATTCAAATAACTATAGATTCAGAGTTTGGAAGATCATGGTGCCCTCATTAAAGGTACAAAGAGGGTCAAGGAAGGCATTGTAGGTGATAAGCAGGTCCTTCTTAGCTAACAACAAACTTCTTTCCCAATTTCCAGGACCGAGATTTTGGTGTGATAACAAAGGGACTGGACCCTAAAGAAGGTTCATCACCAAAAAAATAAATAAGACAGAATGTCTCACCAGAATTGTGCCATTTCACTATCCGGAATCTGCTCATACAGAGTCTCATAAAATATCCTTAATGGGTCTCTCTGCAATCATAGAAGGCAACAAACATCTTGCTTAAAAATCAGGAAAATCAGAAGGAAAAAACCTAAACAAATCAACCAAACTACATTACCTCCTCATGAGGATCTCTCTTCTGTCCAGGAAAATCATAAACCTTCCTCTCCCTCTTCTTCACATTCTGCTCAGCTGCCACAGACCCCTTTGTCTTCTTACTATCTTCCTCTTTTTTTACTTTCTTCTTGTTCAATTCCTTTATCTCAAACCAATCCGCAAAATAGTACAAAACCACACCCATCAATCAAATAACTCCATTCTTCTATCTAAATTAAAAACAATAAAATAAAATAATCCTAAAATTTTACACTTCAATCACATCTTTTTCACCATTTCAGTACCAGAGAAATTAAAAGATTTGCTTCCACGCACTACTTCTGTCTGTCAGCAAGCCACAGGGACTGAACAAAAATTATAAAACCTACACCTTTATGAAATGCAAGACCAAAAATTTTAACTTTTAGAAAAGGAACACACGTAATAAAGAAAAAAAAAACCAAATCACCTTATCAGTCTTGGAAGCAGGGGTCTTTTTGAAGATGGGTTTATGATCATCATCATCATCGCTATTGGCTTCTTCTTTCTTCACTTTAGCTACTGGTTTAGAGCTAGAACCAGAAGAACCCTTGCCCTTTCCTTTAATGGGTTCATCAAAATCGTCATCTTGGGGCTCTTCTTTCTTAAATTTGATAACTTTAGACCCAGCTTTTGTAGCTGAAGAACCAGCATTTGTTGGGTTCTTTTTCTGGGCTTCGAGCTCAAGCTCTTCTCTTCCTCTTTTCCTTCTCCTCCTTGTTCTTTCTTTACTAACTCTTCTTTCTTCACGGGTTTTGCGTCCTCTGATGGCATCTATTTAGAGAAAACCTGGAGAAGATACGGAGACAGCTTCTATGGAGGTTGAGAGTTCTGTAAAATCCTTGTGTTCTGGGAATTCAGGACTTGGGTCAGGGGAAAGAGCTGTTTCAGCCTTTCAGGGGTAGCCTACGCGATGTCGTATTGATTAGTAGTAGCAGTTGCGGATCTTGATGCGACGGCGTCGTTCCCTTGAAAGTTGAATCTTTTGATATTCAAGTTTCAATATAGGAAATAATAGATAATCGGCCCATATTATTTCGAGCGTAGATAAATTTTTTTTAATGTTAAAAAAAATGTCCAGCGTTGCTAATGTTTTTTATTGATTTTTTTCTTAGGTGTTAATCTAATATGATTGATAGGTAAAATATAGTATGATAAAAAAATATTTGGGATAACATTTAAAAAAATAATAATTTTAAGATAATAATATATTGAATTTACTCAAGTCACCTGAATTAACCTATTAAATTTATAATTCTAGTTATAAAATTATAATAACCCCATAAAAACATATTATGAATTTAATTCATAATCAACCAAGTGTTTAAATATAAAATTAAAAAAAAATATAAAAAAAACTCAAGTTAAATGTTGAAACATGAAATTAAAAAACAAATGATTAAAAAAAATATAAAAAATAACTACTTCAATCTGGATTAACTCACCAAACATGTGATCTAGATCATGAAACCGAGATAATCTCATAAGAAAACAAAAAAATAACTCTAATTAACCAAAGTTACCCGTGACTAGGGTCATAAAATTGGGATAACCTTTTTAAAAAACAAATCGAAACAAATCATAAGCCTAATCTCTAACAAATCAAATATTAAAATAAAAATTAAAAAAAATACTATTAAAATAAATAGTGCTTTAAGTGTTGATGTAAAATAAAAATACCACATCTTTTCTATTAATTTTAGTATAAAGTTTTCTTTTCTTTTATTTTTTGTTTTAATAGGTAGAGTTTGTTTTTACTTAGATTACATGTCTCCCCATGTCCGTGTATATTTATATAGAAAAAATTCCACTTTTTTAGATGAAAACATATTAATTTTAAATAAAATGTTTAATTTTATTTACTTTATTTTTTAAAAAAATTAGAATATCCATGTTTTAATCATTTTGTGATAGTATTTGGTTTTTATTTTGTTACATAAGAGACAAAAACAATTGAATAAAAATAACATATTTTTATGTACCTTTTGTTTCAAAGTATAAAAACTTATTTTAAATTTTCTGAAAATATATTTATATCTATTTAATTAAATATATTTATATTTATTTTATATCTGTATTTTTATCCTCAAACATTAACCACTGCTATCCTTTGAAAAATTAGCTCCGTCTTTGCATCACACGTGGACCTCAGTGTATCATTTTTCCGGAGATCCATGGGAGGCATGTCTTTCAAATTTTTACTGCGTTCGTTGAAGTTACCACCTCAAAAAGTATTTAATAACTGAAGTAATTTTTTTTAAAAAGTTTTTATTTAAAAATATATCAAAAAATATATTTTTTAATACAAAATTAAAAATATAATTTAAAATTAAAAAAATCAATAATTAAAAAAAAAACACAATTAGATGGTAATGACAAAGAAGTCCTGTTGGAATATATTCCTTCTCTTTCCATATTTCTCTACCTCTATATTCAAGTAATAAAAGTTATTAAACAGCTGCTTTGGTATCAATACCAGCTAAGTGGGCATGAGTCCAAAAGATATATAGTCGGTTGAGGATCGAATCGAAACCCAGAATTTATGCTAAAGCAGACACTCAAAACCCTCCATCCTCCTATATAATTATAACCCATTTCATAAGAGAAGTAACCTCGAGAAATATAGGGCTAGGGAAGCTACTCCCGAGAGAGAAAGATGGCTTGGCTGTTGAAACATACAAGGGGGCCTGCATGGAAGCAAGAGTGGACACAGCGTACTCTAGCCTCCTTGTCTCTACCTCCTTTCCCCTTAGTTGCTATTTTCTTTATAATTATTCTCCTCCTGTCTGTATCATCATTTATGAGCTACAAGAACCAGATGCAGCACGCACTGATCAACTTCAAGTTGCTACTCTTGTTCTTGCCTGTGCTCCTGATATTTCTGGCTATGTTTGCGTCTAAGGTTGAGACCTTCATGTTTCCCAACACAAAAGCACAGTATGGCTCGGCGGATAATAGGAGTTGGAACTTGCCTTGGGGATTGGCGGTGTTGGTGGTGGTGCTTCTGGTGATGGTAAATTATAGGTCTTCTTTTCAGTCCATGTGGTCTCCAATTGTATGGAGGTCCGTTTAGTCGTCAGCTATGTGCATCATCTTTGAATATGTTGAAATCTTCTATGGTTTTACCACTGTACTTGTAAAATTCTAGTGAAAACTTAGTTTGTTTTGTCATTTTATAGATATCTGGCAAAACAGATTTTTCAGTTTTAGATATTATATATTCACTTTAGCAGATAACAAAATGGTAGAATCCTGTTTCAGAGTTTCAGTACAGGATAATGGCAAAAGAGTCATTGCGGAGCCACACTAGGTATTTGTTGTAATTGAAAGACATTACAAATGCCAACTGAATCCAGCACTGCAACCTATGCTAACTTACACTGCACAATAAGGTCGAAGAAAAGAATGGCTTCCCAAAGGTCTGGCAACAACTTAACTTACATCAGATCGACTGGAATACAGAAAAGAAAATTATACAGAGCCAAACATCAGAGCTGAATGAAAAACTGCATGGAGAAGCTGCAACTTTGTTAAGCTGAAAGGTTAAAGAATGGCGTGAAAGGTGTCATTTAGACAGGAGTAGATGGGACCTTCACTTTAGGAATTTTGAAGGAAGAAGAGAATAATCTTGGAGCTTCAAAAACAGAAGCATCCATCCTTTTCTTCTTCAAGCTTCTGATACTCTGAAATCAAAAACGGTTTGAAGTACAATTAGCTTACAGGATCAAGACAAAATGTCTAGTATTTTGAGGTTCGAATGGTTATGCTGTGGGCAAATCACAAAGAATGATGTAGATTAACATGCAACTTTTGACTATCTAATTAAGAGCCTCAATGCTACATGACAACATGAATGAACAAGAAGCAAATTTGATATTCGGGCATTTTTTAAGCAATGACTGGTGGTAATCAGATTGTTTTTTCCGCTCTAAAGATGCATATACAATAGTCTTCCAACAGATAGGGTTTTCTAAAAGCTGGTATCTATTTTTGTTCTTTCATACGTAAGAGAAAAAAGATTATACTAGACCTCCAATGATGTACATGCCAAGTCAGTCATCATCTCATACCAAAATCTAACTACATATAATGCATCATTAATTCTTTAATACCTTTTCAGCATCCTTGGAAGGAACAGCGGATTGCAATACTTTCCTGTCAACAAGGTTACAATCTCTGCCGCAGCTTTTGACTCCCGAAGTGAAAGTTCTAACTGGTGCACTACAAGGTTTCATTACAGTTGTAATTTGGGCAGTTCTTAACTTTCTTAACAATTCCAACTCCCGGGAGAGTTTAGAAGTTTCTTCCTTCCATTTCTTTGTGTCAGCTTCTATCTTGGCCACCTTAGTATTCAATCTTTGAATAATTTCATTCTTCTCATCATTTGAAGATTGGAGCAACTCTGCAGTGGCAAGAACTTCTGCTATCTTCTCATTTGCCTTCTCAACTTCAGCTTCTTTAATCCTTAATTTATTGGTGAGATTGCTTTCTAGAATATCATATTGATTCCACACAAAGTTTTTCCCTTTCTGGAGAGCAGATACTTCAGAATTCTTTTCAAAAACAAGCTTCTCGTTCTCAAGCTTCAGCCTTTCTACTTCGGCTTCCAACTTTTTAGCTTCACCAGACTTTAAATCACTATGCCCGGGACCCTTTCCATTGGCAGTTTCTTCAGAATTTTCCTGATGTATATCAAGCAGAGAATTAAAAATCTTACGATGGTATTTAAGGAAAAGTCCCTAAGAACCAAAATATGAAATGGAACATACTTTTAGGCTCTGAGAGAGGTAGCCAAACAATGCTTGGAAATCTGCCAATTCATCTTCTGTTTGCTCTGCAATCACAAACACCAATCAAATAAAGCAGACTTAAAACATGTAGAGTCATTACAAAGCCCTCCACGAACAAGTGCATTCCCAACAACATAATCTATGTGAAACTCACCACATATCAACACCTAAGTAAAGACTAATAAATCTGAATCAAGATAGTCACACAGAAAAGTTGGAAAGGATGAAATTTGTGAAGTGATTTATATGCAATTCTCATAAAACTTTTAAAAAACCACTTGTAGTCAAAGGAGTATCGCTCCTATGCCAACAAGATATCTTAAGGACAACAGTGTCTTACTATATTCTATTACCCCTTCTGTTCATGCCATCATTAAAATCATAAAAAGCATTCCCTTCTCATTATAGCATGGAAAAAAGATTGAATGATTTAGCCCCAACTTACTTCATCCCATATTCAAAAATCTTGCAACAGATTCTAAAATTCTCAATTTTTTTCCATTTATGTTATATAATTCAAACAAAAAATACATAAAAACACTTGAAAAAAAAAACAATCACCTAATTTCAGAATGCATTCCATATACTTTATTGAATATATATATATATAAAGACAATCTTTAATCATTCAGCCTCTATTAGTATTATATTGAAATCAGAACTTGCAGCAGATACTTAAATCGTCAAGATTCCCATTATTTTCATATTAATGATGTACAAACCAAGATAAGAATGGATAAAACCCTTTAAAAAGTCACTGACCTAATTTCAATTTGTGAAGAGAAACCTCTCTCTGCTTCAATCCCAACATCAAATCACCTTTAGCAGCCTCAAGCAAACACGCCATGTCTTTCTCCACCAAACCCCCCTTAATCTACGCAGGACATCGCAAAAGCCTCAAACTTTCAAAACCCTAATTTTAAAATCCAAAAAGAACCAAACTTTACACAAAAAATTAAACTTGCCTGCAAAATATGATCATCATAGAGACGAATATCAGAAACCCATCTCTCATGTTGCGTTTTTATGCGATCTTCAAGGATTTTCCTCTCTTTTAAAAGAGTTTCGAGCTGTTCTTGTTGGTTCTTTAGTAATTTTACCAGCCCGCCAAACACTTTATCCCATTTTTCACGATCTGAAGTTACCACTTTAGTGCGCTTTGAAGTACCCATTTTTGAATCGAATTGTTATATAAGAAGAGAGGAGGAGGAGAAGATGAAGATTTTTTTTTGAATTGAAAGAGAATGATTGAGATTTTAGGGCTTTCACTGTTTCAGAGCGGATTCGACCGTTGTAAATTCAAAAGAGGGTTTCCTAGAGCAGTACCTGTGCGTAGTTAAAACTTAGAAGGATAAGGAAATTGGGCTTTTCCTAGCTATGGTGATTTTGCGCTTATTGGGCCTGAACTGTCTCTGCGTTTTCAATTAAAAACCATTGATGTAATTGGGTTTTCATTCCCTTTTTGACTAATGTGATGGATCTAATTGGGCTATCCCCATTGGCCAGCACCATTTTTTACCGAATTTAATGCAATTGCAATTGTTTTTAGAAATATATGTTCTTAGATTTTCTTCAGTCCATAAATGTATTTGCAACAGTTATTTTATTGCATTAATGAAGAAACACTCTTATCATTTTAGACCTGCTCTAAAAGATTGTAATTTTTTCTAGATTTTTGATGCAATCACATGTAACGAATCTCAATGTATTTTTATTATTATCATTAAAAAAACACATGGGCCCCACATCACACCATAAATCCATGATTTATATTATTACTTTTTATAAAAAAATCTTGATGGATACTTCAGTAGGACATAGCTAAATTAAATTCATTGGAGATTTTCTAAGGAATTTATGGGAATAATGTAGTTCTTCACTTGGAGAAAAATCCCTGACAAATTTTTCACTTGTCCATTTTGGAATGAATGACACTATTCCAAAAGAAGATGAGCTTCGTCAGGGGGCTTTAAAAATTGGCCGATATACAATTTGACATGGTGTCGTGCGAGTAGAGAAATGGTGTGGTAGTTTTCACTTCTTGCTTAAAAATAAAATAAAATTGATATCATTTCCAATTGAAGTCTTTGAGACAATGGAGATTATGCCAATTATTATCCTTTCTCAAGGGAAGGATAAACTTTGGAAGGACAAGTTAATGCATGAAACTTCCCACGCCATCACCAGATCTTACAAGATTTCCACGAAAATTGCTTTGAAAGGTGTAATTTAATTAGTTAGAGTATGTATTTACTTTCTAGAAATCATCAATTCAAGTTCTATAAATTTTAGGATCACTGGATATTTATATAATTATTAACTTCAAAACATGTAGGATTAGTTGAGATGCCTGTAAATTAACCCGGATATCCATATTACAAAAAAAGAAAAAGAAAAAAAAATTTCCACGCAAGCCAACATTTTTTACCTTCTATATTTAACATGCCAGACATGAAAAAAGCATGTTCTTTTCATTAGTTAATGTTTACGGAGGTAGTGTAGGTTTCTTCGAGCAGATCCTCGTCACTTCCTAGGCCTACTTCTTCCCTTTATATATGTTTGTATCATCTTAATGTTACTCTCTTTAGGATCCCTTTTCATCTGTTATATTACCAAGGTTTACATTTTTTACAGTGTTATTAAACCCGGCCCGGCCCGGCGGGTCGACCCGGTGGCTGAACCGGTCCAAGTTTACTAAAAGACCGGCTGGAGCAATAACCTGGTCAAACCTGGGCGAGACCCTTTTTTTTTTTTTTTCAAATGTGGGATTTGAAACCTATTAGTATATAACTATATATACTCTATGTTTCAAATAAAAAAGTCATGTTTTTTCAATGTAGGATAAAAAAACATTTTGATTTAAATATTTCAGCTTAAAAGGATAACATAATATCTTTTCAATGTGGGATTTGAAACCCTTTAGTATATATATTCTATGTTCCCAAGAAAGAAATCATGTTTTTTCAATGTGGGATAAAAAACCTTTTGGTTTAAATATTTCAACTTAAAAGGATAATATAGTATCTTCTCAATGTGAGATTTGAAGCCCTTTCATATATATACTATATGTTCCCATGAAAGAAGTTATATTTTTTCAATGTGGGATTTGAAACCTATTAGTATATATACTCTATGTTTCCAAGAAAAAAATTATGTTTTTTCGATGTGGGATAAAAAACTTTTTTGGTTTAAATACTTTAACCTAAAAGCTTAACATAATATGGGATAAAAAACTTTTTAAAATATTCTTTTAAACTTCATTGTTAATATGTATAGCTTATATTTACATGGATTTTTTCATATGAAATATTAAAACTTTAATTTTTTTAAAATTTTTCCGGATTGATTCGGGTTGACCCATGAAACTCGGGACCCGACCCCTTGACCGGGTCAACCCCCGAGCCGGGTTTAATAACTATGATTCTTTGTGTTCCCTCTCTACTGGTATGGATGTGTTTTTGCTTTCATTTTGCTTGTTTTCCTTTAAATTGTCCAAACTTTATTTATCAGATATATATAAATAAAAAAATAATAATTATAAAATATTTTTTAAATATTTTTAAATATTTCATTTATAGTTTTGACTAAGATCTCATTTATCTCAGACCATTATTTCACCCAAACCAGTAAGGGTTATTTTTTGAATAGTGAACAGGTTATGGATAATAGATAGGTTTTGAATATTATCAAATTCAATAAAAAACTCATTAGAACTTAATCTAAAATTATATATTTATATTGTATAGATATATTTATAAAATATTTAGATTTTTTTAAAATAATACGATAAATACATATCTTAATATTAATATAAAACACACACATCCATATATATAAGTATAATACTTATAATTTATATCGTTTAATACACACATGCCTTATATATATATACTATTATTTTTAATTAAATAACAAATAATAATTAGACAATAAATACTTGAAACTCAATAAATAATTGTATAAATTATTTATTTAATGAATATTAGATAGAATATAAATATTAAAAAATTCAATTTTAAAATTTTACTGAATACTTCCAAAAAAGATAGGCCACCTAACTCACCTTAATTGTGATACCTTACCAAATAAAGAAAATCTCAACGCACACACATTCTTCATTACTCTATGGTCAATTAGATCAATCCTTAATTTCCACCTGTTCATTTTAAATAAATATATTACCCCACACGTACCATCCACATGCTTAATTAGTTTAATGTTTATTATGCTAATCCGTAATCCAACCTTATTTTTAAATAAAAATATTATGAAATTGTCAGATTAATTTTTTCAGAAAATCATCTGATGCATTCATATGATTTATTTTATAAATCAATCCGATACGGCAGACCGGTAACCGGTTTATCACCCACCTGGAAAATGCCATTTTTTCGGTGCGCACGAAAAACCAGCTCCGTTAACAAACCACGTACAAAAAAGAGGCCATCCACCGTGACCACATAAATTCAAAGTGGGCTTGCCACCATAATCATCCACTATAATGGTTGTTGAGCAGCCTATCCCATTACTGCAGCAAAAATACAAAGTAGCAGCCCACTGTCCATCTTCTTCTTCTTACCAAACTCTCCTCATCTCCACGTGTTCTAACATAACTCGCATTGATCAGCACTCCTTGCTCCTGTTCCTGTCCCTTCCCACAGCTGATCTTGATCACAACCTTCTTCCGTGTACCTCCTCCATAGACATCAACGATCCACGGATCTAGCATTTATTACTACATCAACAACAAAACTACTTAATTATACGTGATCACTTCACTCTCCCGTAACTGATACGCCGCATCGAAATTAGGAGCGCAGAGAGAGAGAGAGAGAGAGAGGAGAGAGTGTTAGCAAGAGGAATAAAATGAAGGCAACGAAGAGGCCAGTCCAGGCAGTGGCGACATGGGCAAGGAGGCAACCACCGAAGATCAAGGTGTTCTTAGCGGTGGTTTCAGGGTTGGCAGCGTTGGTTTTTCTCAGAATGGTTGTTCATGATCATGACAACCTCTTTGTTGCTGCTGAGGCTGTTCATTCTATTGGAATCTCTGTTCTTATTTACAAGCTCATGAAGGAGAAGACTTGTGCTGGTAATGGATATGATGCATCTCTCTCTTTCTTTTATGATTATCTCAAATTTATTTATTTTATTCCGCTGATTTAATTTTCTAAGCAATTGCTTGTGAAATGCAATTGGGTTTTTGTTTGTGATGTTAAAGGGTATGAGTTTAGTCATTTTAGTTCTATTTGTGATTGTAAAGTGTAAAAGGTTTGGTTTTTTGAGATTACTTTTATTGAAGAGGACCATCGAGTCTTTTGCAGGTAATTTCAAGCTGAAAAGCTTAGACCATAAAAAATTATCCAAAGATTTTTGGATGATGTTAGGGTTTTGGTGCAATAGTCACGGGGTTTACGTCAATCTTGCATAATGGTTTTACCAGGGTTTCCTTTTGTTTTCTGTATATGGTGTCTAATCTTTTCATACGGGGAAATCTGTTGGTGTCAAGAATTTGTGTTGAGGGGTGAGGGTCTAATGTGCTAATTGAGGATAAGCAGTTTTTATTGAAGAAAGCAAGATCAAATTTCTTTGTATAATGTATAGATAATTGCTCGGTAGATGCTACTATCTGTCTCGTGAGTGCAATAGTTTTCAATATCGATCATGTAACTCATTGCGATTAAGCGCATGTTCTACATTCTGTCTCTGTGTTTCGCACCAACTCAACTCTGGTATTTTGTTTTGTCTCTATTTTGGACTTTTCTAATTTTAGAACTTTGTAGGACTTTCACTGAAATCACAGGACCTCACAGCTATATTTTTAGCTGCTAGGCTCTATTGCAGTTTTGTCATGGAGTATGACATACACACTCTACTTGATTCTGCTACCTTGCTGACAACCCTTTGGGTAATCTATATGATCCGCTTCAACTTGAGGTCCAGTTACATGGAAGACAAAGATAACTTTGCAATTTACTATTTGGTGAGTCTTGTGCATTTGTTGAACTGAAATAATCCACAGATAGAATTTTCTTTTCTTTTTTTGGAATTTCAGTGTTAGGAACTTAGGATTTGGGAGTGAGTATGTTTTAGTATGGAAGTTAAACTGCAAGTGTTTTCTTAGATATTCAATCAGTTAGCTAATCCTTTTAGTTAAGTATTCCTGATTTTACTCCACTCAACAAGATTATCAGTTACTTTGGCTTAAGTATTAAATGATTTTAACCAAAAACCATTCTAATAGGAGACCTAATAGTTTGCCTATTTTTAGCATTTAAGTTAAACTGCAATTTTTCCCAGGTCTTTAAACAGCTAGCTTGTCCTGTACACTAAACATCCCTGATTATACCATGCCACCCTTCAAGATTTTATCAGTTACTCGTGCATGCAGTGCTTAAGCGAGTTTAAAGAAAACCATCGTGATGTGCGCCTATTGAATTGGTGGGCCGGCACGCTATGTGCATTCTTGGTTTCATGTTGGTGTTGCCATCAATTTGCAAGATTTGTACTTAGCTTATGATGTTTTAAACCCACAAAGAAAGGAATAAACAAATTTCTTATGATATAGTAGCTCTTTTCTTTCTTTTAATCAGGCTTATAATATAGTTTGATCATGATTTTTTTAGTCTCAATTTGCTGTTTATTGTTTTTTTTCCCCTAGAAGTAACACGTGTCTTCTCTTCTTCTCAAACAGGTGATACCATGTGCTTTACTAGCTTTGATTATTCATCCAACAACACATCATAACATATTCAACAGGATTTCCTGGGCCTTTTGTGTTTACCTTGAATCCATTTCAGTGTTGCCTCAGCTGCGAGTGATGCAGAACACAAAGGTATGACTGAGAATAAAATGTGCACTCTTTTTAACTTTCTCTAACGGATCATACTTTTTGCAAATATGGGACTGATGGTTGTGCAGATTTTCGTCTTAGTCAATGCCCAGATGATATTGGTATTTTTTTTAATGTGTAGATGACCTTCACATGACTATTCTTGCTCATCTTTCTTTTGTCTGATTTCAGATTGTTGAACCATTCACAGCACATTACGTATTTGCACTTGGAGTTGCCAGGTTTTTGAGCTGTGCACACTGGGTCCTCCAGGTTTGATGATGCGTCTTCAAACTCCTTTTAGATTTTGGGATATAACTTGGTTCTGCTATTGCAAAATTGCTGTTAGGCATTCATTCTCACAGCGCACTTGTCCAACACTAGGCTGAATACTTGCATGCACAGAGCACAGTGATGTTTGTCCACGAAATTGATCAGAACAATAATATAATTGCTTCAAGTAGAACTTATTTTCCTCTCGTATCTAAGTTCTATTATGCTTGGAAGAGCGCTGATTATGTTACAACTATTTTTTTTGTATGAAACCATCGTCTTGCAGTCTTTACGTACAAATACACATCAATTTTCTGCTTGACCACCCCTGCCCCTGTGGACACACATGAAGCATTCACACATATGCATCGCATTTGTGCACCCATATGTATATATGGCCATCTTATTGTCCATTTTTGGTTCACTGTAAAACTCTACGTTACTCTGCTGGGGCTAGTACTTGTGCTCGACCACAAATCAGAAGGCATAAAGTGACAATGCTAGCATGAATCATTTAAATAGCCACTCTTATCTAAGGATACATATTATCTCTATATGCAGGTATTGGACACTCGAGGACGCCTATTGACAGCACTGGGCTATGGACTGTGGCCTTCGATGGTCCTGCTTTCAGAAATCGTGCAGACTTTCATTCTTGCTGATTTTTGCTATTACTATGTCAAGAGGTAGGGTTATGGGCAACGAGCCTTCTTTTCAGAAAACACTAGACATAACGTTTCAGATGCTCTCTCTAACATATGTTTGGTTATTTGCAGTGTTCTTGGTGGACAACTTGTTCTACGGCTCCCCTCAGGAGTGGTGTAAGCTAGTGTGCCCCGCATAATCTGCCAAGCGCCTCCACTGATAACTACCACGATACAAAGCAGCTTTGGTTGCGTTTGGGCCATCCAGATAGTGTGCTCACGCATGTTCTCTTTTGCAGGCATTAGAGTTATTGTAGTAAGTGGGACTGTAAAGTTGGGTCACGCTGCATGTTGGTATTTTGGTAACTTAATAATTAAATAGAAAAAATATTATTGAAAATGTTAGAATTCATGACGTGGATAAGAGTTTACCAAATTAACCCGAGTTAGCCAGCTGGATTTGAGATTAGAATCTTTTTTCATAGTTCATTTAAGCTTCTGGTGCAAAAAATGCATCGTAAAGTACCTCTTGTTAATAGTGCTATAGTGAAATTCTCGGCTTCCAGCTACAACAAAAGGAGATTAGATATGTGAGTGGCAAAAGCAAGTGCATGAAGAAACTGTGTATTGCTGAGAAGATGTACCTAAAATGTTCAAGATTTCTAATTCAATTTAATTTTATATATATTCTAAATAGTACAATTAAATTCGATTATATAATTTAGTATTTATTCTAAATATAAAAATTATAATAAATTATGAATTGAATTAAAATGACATAAATTTAAATTCAATTATTCATATGATTTGCCTGCATACAGTTAGTGTTAAATAGACCACCGGTAAAATAACTGCGTGGATAATCAGTGGGTATGGTGTGGTCCATGCACTAGTGTCCAAAAGGCTCTACTGGGCCTTTGGCTAATCTGGATATGGCTCAATGTTCATTAACCCACCAATGCTTTTACGTGGCACCCTAATATCTTTATCTCTCGTAGCTTTGACCGCTCTCCTTTCATCATCGATTTTCTACAGCTTTTGCTCACGCCGTGGTCCAGCTGTATGTGTGTTACAGATTATCAAGAAAAAAAAAATTTATTTGTAGGGTTTGGTACCGTAAAATAGGGCATGGCCGCAAAGCAATCCAAATGACGTCGTAGCATTATGAATTCGGCGGCACTGCAAATCTCTATCATGTCTGTGCACCTAAATACTTTCTGACAGACCAATAGCCAGTTTCATAAAAAATATATGTGTGGTGAGAATCCAGCTATGTGTCTGATTCTGTAATGGCTTGGCAGGTACCAGAATGGCTATTTGGAATCTACGAAGCGTGTCCAGATTGGTGCTCGTATTAATCGCTTTATATCTTTCTTTCTTTTTTACTGTGTTTGTATAATAGATTTTTTTCTAATTTTTAACAGCAATATATTAAAATTATATAAAACAATATTTAAAAATATTAATTTAATACTTTTTAAATTAAAAGTAATTTAAAAAGCAAAAACAAATGAAATACATAATATAATTGTGGTAGATTAAAAACTCGATTGGAATCGCGATGATTTTAGTTTTTTGATGCTCTTCAAAAACATGTTTGACTTAAAAAAAAAATTAAATTGAAGTTTTTTTAGTGTGGTTTTTAATTATTTTAAAGTATTAATATTAAAAAAAATCATTTAAATATATTTTCAAACGAAAAACACTTTCAAAAAATATTATTTACCATTATATAAACATGCACTTAGAGCCCATTTATTTTTGCATTTTAAATATATATATTTTTTTTTAATATTATTAAATTATTTTAATATATTAATATATTAAATAAAAAATATTTAAAAAAATAACCATTAAGTTATTCAGTTTGAATGTTGGTGTGTCTGCATATAAAGGTCTGTAAAAGATTCAGTACACTGCAATACTTGTGCACTTGCATAGACAAAGGAAATTTGACAGCTTGAAGTCCTTTGACAACGTTATTTGGTTGACTTTGCGTCAAATTCCAGTCACAGAACAAGGTTAATTAATAGCTAGTTTGGAGTCAAATTCAGTCAAACTTGTCCTTCCTGTGCTGTTCAATCCGGGTTCGATCACTTTTCGCAAACCATTTCCTCCGTGGTGTGAAGACTGGCTATTAAAGAAATTAAAAAGAATGTTGAAATCGTAATTAATTTAAGAACATTATGGCAAAAACATGTGCTAAACCCATTGGATCGATGCTATCTAACATTACAGTGAATAACTTTCTACTGTGCATTTGGAAGATTCCAAAAATATTCTTCTTTCATGACCGTAAAGGAAGTTTTATAATTAATTAATTGAGGATGGATGTACATGTATATACACTTAATTTAATTTGGATTAAATATAGATTAAATAGAGATGCCTTGAACCTTTCTTTTTTTTTTATAAAAAAAAAAAAAAACCCTGCAAAACAACCGCCCCAGTAAATCTAATATTATCCCCAGGCACTAACAAGTAACAAGGGACCATAGTATAATTAGTGCTGCAGATCAACCCTCGGTTTCGTATATGTATTCCAGCAGGATGTCCAGTTTTTACCTACTTTCTGTTTTTTATTCTCAAATTCTAGCTATAAATACAGCCACGGCCCTTTCTCCTATTTCATGCAGTCAAACAAGGAGTTCGAAACAAAACTGAAAGCTCTAGTCTCCAGTGGTGATTATACTTTAGCAATGGCTATTTCGAAGCTTTTGATCGCTTCACTTGTCGTATCTCTCCTTGTGCTCCAGGAGGTAAAGTATTCATGAGTCTTACAGCGTATATATGTCCTCCTTTAATTTGGATTTGAGGGTTGTCGAGTTCATTTCTTTCCTCTAGTTTCTCTGAGGCTGAACCCTCGATTACTAAAAATATACATTAAAAAAAAAACATGGCATTTGAATGATGCAGGTGAACGCAAGCCGAGCTGCAAGCACTATTCCTGGGAAAAACATGGGTACGTAAACTCTTGAACCTGCCCACAACATCATCAGGTGGTTGAATGGCTTGTGTTAAAGAATCAATCTACCCTTAAGGTCACATGTAATTGGAATAACCTATGGTTATTTTACATGTTAATCTAACAATATCGAGTTAAATTATTGTTTAAACATCAGCACGTACGTCTTAATTAATTAAATTCATGGGTACTGCACTTAATTCTTGCCAATTCATTTGGCTTTGTGTGCAGATTGTGGCGGCGCTTCCGGGACATGCAGTAAAGGATGCAAATGTGACCATAAAGGCACTTCCGGCAACCTAAAGGATGCAGTAAAGGGTGCAAATGTGACCATGAAAGATACCTGCCCTTGCTGTGGCGCCACCATGACTCCTCCTGGTGGCAGACGCATGCGTCCTTGAAATTAGCTTTGGTCTACTTGTAAAATGCACGTTCTGATTCTCCACATATACCAAGAATAATCGTTGGAGTTTGAATAATCTATCTATGAAGTTGTACTTTCTTAATACATACGATCGAGGGATGTCGTTTTCTCTAGTTTTCCTTCTTCTTTTTTTGTATTATATATTTTCTGAATTATTTGTTTTTCCAGATTTCGTTTTTCTCTACTTTCTTTACGTAAGTGAAATTTGAATCAAATTAACAATCGATCAGCTAACCAAAATCCTAAAAGAAAAAAAAATGGAGGAGGAGGAGGAGGAGGAGGAGGAGGAGAAAATAGTAATAAATATCCGTTCTTCTATTACCTTGGATTATTTTTCAATGCCGGACTGGTATCCTCGAACCACTCTAAAAGCAATATTGCCTTGGCCTTTGCTCCTCTTTCTAATTACGAGGTTTTGTGCATTTAATATTATCCCGAATTGGGCCTCGGTTACTTGCTTGTTTATGTGCAAAAATCCCTATCGCTTCGGCTTAAGGTGGTATTGAACTATTGAAGTGTGGAAAAATCTCCGGCCATCAACTACGTTTTAAACCACACGTACGTACGTACTGATGGATTTCATTCAGATTTATATAGATAGAACATTAGGATAAGGATTTAGCACTTGGTGAATTCTTTTTATGACGTGAAATTTGGGTTTATATATACCTTACAATTATGGGTTAGATAAATCTTCGACGACACTTGTGAGTCGGATCTGCGAGAGGGTGATCGATTATTTAACTTATGTCATTACCAGAAAATTGATAAATACAAACAGAAATATCGATGGAATATTTTTGTCGGTAAATTTTCGAGGAATTTTACCGACCGAAATATTCCCTCGGTATATACCGAGGGAATTACAGTGGGAAAAAAAATTAAAACAAAGCAAAAAAAAAATGATGACGTGTTATTTTTACCAACGGAATTACCGACGGAAACAATTCCGTCGGTAATTCCGTAGGTAAATTTGTTGGTAAAAATATGAACACTATTCATCATGTCAATTACAAAGGGAATCACCGACGGAATTGTCCGTCGGTATTTTCCAGAGAGCTTCAGAACTGTTAACTTTCCAATTGCACTATTAATTGTTGTTCTTTACGGACAAAATCACCGACGGATTGAAAAGTCGTCGGTATTATTTGGCGGTTTTCTGAAAAAAATAAATTAATTTAAAATTTTCATTTAAATATTACAGACGGAATCACTGACAGATTGAAAAATCATCGGTAATTTTTTGGCGGTTTCTGTAAACTTTTTACGAAATTGAAAATTTAAATTAAATATTACTGATGGAATTACCGACGGAATAATTCAAAAATATTAATATTCAATTATCCGTCGGTAAATTCGTCGGTAACGTGCCCCAATAAAAAGCCTGAATCCCCTTATTTCACAAGAAACAGACTCATTTCTTATTATTATTATTATTATTATTATTCTTCTACTTCTTCTTCACTATATGTAAAAAACAACATTATGGTATGTCTTCTTCTTCTTCTTCTTCATTATATGTAAAAAACATCATTTCTTATCTATTTCTTTCTCTTCTTTTCTCTCCTCATCTCCTTCTTTTTTTCTCCATGCTTGGGTATGTCTTCTTATTCTTTCTTCTTTTATCCTCTTAGTTTTTTTTTTAATTAATATGCTTAACAAAAAAAATTTCTCTCCTTAGCTTCACTAGCAACTACATTAAGGTAAGATTTTTTTCTTCTTCTTTTTTCATGATTTTTTTCACTATATTTGTTTTTTATTTTATTTTTAATTGTTTTTGTTCTTAATAATTGTATAAATGTTGTTGTGAGATTTTTTTTTCATATGAGATCAATTTTTAGTAGATTTATTTATAGGATTTTTAAATTTTTAGCAATTGCAACTTCATTTTTTTCATATGAATTTTTTTAGTTGAATTGAATTTTTTAGTTGAATTGAATTTTTTGTTTTATTTATTTGTTGCAAATTTGTTTGAGTTGATTTTCTTATTCTTTTTTCCAAGCATTTTGAGTATATATTATACAGTGTTAATTTATGTTAATTTAATTATTTTATAATTTTATAAAATGAATTTTTTTAAAAATGTTTTTAAATAATTACCGACGGAATTACCGACGGAAATTCCATCGGTAAATCCGTTGGTAATAAAAAAATATTATTATCGAGGGATATACCGACGAAATGAAGCGGATAAATTTATTTTTTTTATTACCAACGGATTTACCGACGGATAAAAAATTACCGACGAAAATTCACCGACGGAGCATTTCCGTTGGTGATTCCGTCGGTAAATTAATTACCGACGGAATATGTGTCTTACGCTGACGGAAAAATTCCATCGGTAAAACTGTTAAATCTTGTAGTGTGTGAGAGGCCTTTGAACCATGATCTCACAAGTTTTTCATTCCACCTCTAAATCAATCAACTAGTTGTGTTTTCTTTTATCATCAACAAACATTATCCAAGAACATCTTCATCCCAATCCTAAATTACTTTCCTAGTAAAAATTATCCAAGAATATATAAACTAATCGGTTCAACCAGCAAATTAAATTTTTTATTGGTTTGGTTTAAGAGTATGGACTATTTCTTCACCTACCTATAAAAATTGGTTTAAATTAAACTTAATTAGTTAAAAAAAATTGATTCGATTCAGATCAATCCACTCCTGGTCACTTGATAAAATATATAGAAATAAAAATGTTGTATTTACATATTAAACTAAACTTGTTAAGTTAGTTAATAAATCAATAAATTAAAATATTCAATAATTTAAACTCAAACTCAATTATGAATAGAGGCGGAGCTGGAAAAAAAAATGTTTGGGTCTGGCCCTCCTGTAACAAGAAACAAGAATTTTGAATTTTGAATGGTAGATTAACTGGTTAGATTTTAAGTTTACTTCTCAATAATCACGAGTTCGAGTTTTCTCAGGGTCACTAAATATTTATATAATTGTTAATTTTATGGCTCGTAAAATTAATTGAGATACACATAAACTGGCCCGGACGCTTATGTTAATAAAAAAAAACAAGAAATTTGGTAGAAGTGACCATACTGAACATATCTATGCTACTAGCCAATTGTTTACTGGACTACTTTAAGAACACTATCCTTCTAATATGTTCCTTGTTTTATAGTTTTTAGATGGTATTTAGTATTGTGGTTCATTTTAATTTTAAATTATTTATTTTTGTTTTTTCTTGAATCATTTTGATGTATTGATATAAAAAATAAAAAATATATATTATTTTAATATATTTTTAAATAAAAATAATTTAAAAAATAATTTTTACCATAATTATAATAGTCACTTAATCTCACAAGAGACTTGGACTATTTATAACACAAAATTTACAAGCCACGATAATATGTTATGCTAGCTTCTAATTTTATCCAAGAAACAAGTAATTATGTCACATATGACATCTAGAACCAAATTGAATACGTTATTTCCTATCTTTCATCATTGCCCATATTTTAGTCCTTCACGCATTATCAATCTTCAACCATGCTATTATTGCTTTTAGTTATATAAAAAAAAAAGCAAATTCTTTCTAATTTTTATTCATAATCTAAATCATAAATTTAACAAATTAATCTAAGTTAATTTAAATCAATCCAACACATTATATTATCTTATTATAGTTATCTTAATGTGATGTAGGAAGTCATTTAGTATTTACCTAAACGGAATTATTTACTCTTAACGGATTATTCCATGTTGTTTTTAGTTTATTTGGTTTGGTTTTTGAGAAGCTGAACCAAACAAAGCCAAGAAAAATAGAAATTTGGTTGAATGTTTACTCTTTTTTTTAAGTAAAATCTTCTAATTTTAGTTTTTGAATATTTTTTAAAATAAATATTTATTTAAAAGAGATTACTAGTAAAAAGTTATGTGAAGATTAAACCTGTATGGAAATTAAATAACTTTTTGATCGATGTTTTTTAAAAGTATATTTACTTTGAAAAAATATTAAATTAGTATTTTTTTTCTTATGATTTTGACATATCTAACATAACATGAAAAATTAAAAAAATAAAAAAATATTTTAATATATTTTTAAATAAAAAAATAACTGTATTACCAACCAAATACAACACCCTAAAGCGGGCATGGTGAGGTCCATGTACTTGTGTTCAAATGACTTTACTTTGCCTCTGGCTATTCTAGACATGGCTCAGTGTTTATTAACCCATAAAAGCTTTTACTTGGCCCACTTTATGTGTACGTCGTGGTCCAGCCGTATGTGTATTATAGATTATCAAGAAAAAGAAAAAAAAGATTCATTTTTTTTCTTTTTTCTTGAATTAAAAATTCTTGAAGAATTTGCATTTTAGAATATTCAAGATGATGTAAATACATTTTTAAAATACCGAGGAATGTAATTTAATCTTAATTAACATATAAATCAATCCAATAAAATCAAATGAAAAAAACCCATCACAGCTGCTATATTTCTTGTAAAATATATTTACACTTTTTTTATGCAACAAATAAAATATTACCTCTATTACTAAAAGTCTAAGCCATGTTTGTTTTTGTATTTCAAAAACGTTTTTGAAAAAATTTAAATATTTTTTATTTTTTTTTTATTTCAAATTAATATTTTTTGGTGTTTTTAGATTATTTTGATGCACTAATTTTAAAAATAATTTTTTTAAAATAAAAAATATTATTTTAATACATTTTAGTTTTTAATATTTTATTTTTTTTTAAAAAAAAAAATCCAAACTCAACGGTGGAATTTTGCACACACATGCGCATGAGTTAATTTTTAGACCGGCTTGTTTATCGTCAGAAAATTAAAAACCAGTTGTAAAACCGTAAAAAAACAAAAACCTATTTTTCTAATGTAAAAACGTTTTTAAAAGCCAATTGTTAAACCAATTCTGTACTTTCAATAAAAATTTCGGGTCACTTAACTAATTAAGACTCGTTCAATAATACTGTAGTTTTTACTTCAAAATATTTTTTTAAAATGTTTTTATTTTAAATATATTAAATTAATTTTTTTAATATTAAGAACAAAATCAAATATAATTACATAACAACGGGAATCTTTAGAATCGCAACTAGAATAAAGTTTAACCAAAATTTTTAAAAAATATTAATTTAAATTAATTTTTTTTATATTTTTAATATGTTGATATTAAAAATAAATATAAAAAAAATAAAAAATAATTATTATTTTAATATATATTTTTAAAAAATAATTTTAAAAAACACACAAACAAACCTCAATTGTGGCGGGTTTATTCAGCAAAGAGTTTGAATGCTGATGTGTCTGCATATAAAGGCATGTAAAAGATTCTTAGTGCACTGCAATACTTGTGCACTTGCAATTCCTTTGTCAACGTTATTTGGTTGACTTGGCGTCAAATTCCAGTAAGACAACAAGGTTAATTAATAGTCAAGTTGAGTCCAACCTGTCCTTCCTGTGCTGTTAATCCGGGTTCGATCACTTTTTGCAAACCATTTCCTTTCTACTAGGTAGTTTTTTATATTATGATAATAATTATTTTTAAAGATATTTTTTATTTAAAAATATATTAAAATAATATTAATTTTTAAAAAATTATTTTTAACAATTATACATCAAAATATCAAAAAATAATAATTCAAAATTCAAAATTTTTAAGAAAGCTATAAAAACAAACTGCTCCAGACTATTAAAAAATTTGAAGACAATGGTGAACGCGTACTTCTCCTTCATTAAGATATATATATATATATATATATATATATATATATGGAAAAAACACGTGCTAAACCCATTGGATGTTATCTAAACTTTAGAATGAAGAACTTTCTACTATGCATTTGGAAAATTCCAAAAATACTCACCTTACCATTTGCAAGCCATGAACATAAATAAAGTAAGATTTATAATTAATTAATTGAATTATTATTAGATTTCGTTGTATATATATCCACACCTAGCTAACCTATTAGATAACGTCTAATGCCTGTCTCAAAATAAAAAAAATGCAGAGATAATAAAAATATATATTTATTGTTTGGAAAGTATATAAACTTGCTTTAAAACTATCTTTTAGTTATTCTACTAAACATGTTTCTATCGCAACCATTCTTTTTTTTTTTATTTTCTAAAATGATAGGTAATATAGATTAAATAGAGAGACCTGGGACCTTTCCTTTAAAACAAAAACAAACAAAAAACAAAAACAAAACAAAAACTACAAAACAATTGCTCCAGTAAGTCTAATATTATCCCCGAGTTCTAACAAGTTACAAGGGACCATAGTATAATCAGTGCGGTAAACCAACCCTCGGTATCGTAAATGCATGCCAGCAGGATGTCCCGTCTTTGCATGCACCTACTCTCTGTTTTTTATTCTGAAATTCTAGCTATAAATACTGCCACGGCGCCCTTTCTCCTATTTCATGCAGTCGAACAAGGAGTTCGAAACAAAACTGAAAGCTCTAGTCTCCAGTGGTGATTATACTTTAGCAATGGCTATTTCGAAGCTTTTGATCGCTTCACTTGTCGTATCTCTTCTTGTGCTCCAGAAGGTAAAGTATTCATGAGTCTTACAGCGTATATATGTCCTCCTTTAATTTGGATTTGAGGGTTGTCGAGTTCATTTCTTTCCTCTATTTTCTCTGAGGCTGAACCTTCGATTACTAAAAATATACATAAAAAACATGGCATTTGAATGATGCAGGTGAACGCAAGTCCAGCTGCAGGTTCTATTCCTGGGAAAAACATTGGTACGTAAACTCTTGAACCTGCCCACAACATCATCAGTTGGTCAAGTGGCTTATGTTAATTAACGAATTAATACATAAAAACTACTCTTAATGTCATGTAATGGAATTCACCTATGGTTATTTTACATCTTAATTCATCAATATCAAGTTAAATTATTGTTCAAACATTTGCTATCACCTCTATAATTAAATACTTAATTCATGCGAATTCATTTGGCTTTGTGTGCAGATTGTGGCGGGGCTTGCAAAGATAGGTGTTCCTTATCCTCTAGGCCACATCTTTGCAATAGGGCTTGCGGGACATGCTGTGCACGATGCAAATGTGTCCCTAAAGGCACTTCCGGCAACCTAGATACTTGCCCTTGCTATGCCACCATGACTACTCATGGTGGCAGACGCAAGTGTCCTTGAAATCAGCCTTTACCTACTTGTAAAAAGCACAGTGATTCTCTACATATATCAAATAATCCTTGGAGTTCGAGTAATATAGCTATGAAGTGTTGTACTTTCTTAATAGATATGATCAGGGATGTCGTTTTCTTCAGTTTACCTTTTTTTTTTTTATTGTTTGTATTATATATTTTCTGAATTATTTGTTTTTCTGGATTTCGTTTCTCTCTACTTTCTTTATGCAAGTGAAATTTGAATCAAATTAACAATAGATACATTAGGATAGGGTTTTAGCCCCTGGTGCTTTTTTTTTTATTATTGCGTGGAATTTGGGTTTATATACCTTCTAGGTATGGGTTGGATAAACCTTGGACGATAGCGCAATCGATTTGGCATAATTGTTAGTTAAAATGTGCTTGTGAGTCCGATCGGCAGTCAATGATGATGTGCCAGAGGGTGATTTTTTAACTTTTGTGGGAGGCCTTTGAAGTTTTGAACCATGATCTCACAAGTTTTCATTACACCTTTAAATCAATCAACGAGCTACCTAACAAGTTGTGTCTTGTTTTATCATTAATAAACATTATCCAAAAATATTTTAGAGTTTTATATCTTATAATAATAGCAATTATTTTTTAAAGTATTTTTTACTTGAAAATACATTAAAATAATTTTTTATTATTTTTTAAAATTTATTTTTAACATCAAAACAATTTAATAATACTAATAAAATTTAATTTAAAGTAAAAAAAATATATAAAAAATTTAAATTTATTTAAAAATGCTTTTAGAACATGAAAACAAACGAGATCTTAATCCCATCCTAAATCACTTTCATAAGAAAAATTATCAAGCACCTTCACTCATATTTATTAGAATCAGATTGGTCAATTCAACCAGCAAATTAAATCTTTTAATGGTTTGGTTTAAGATATGGAATATTTTTTAACCTGCCTATAAAAATTGATTTAAATTAAACTTAGTCTATCGAGAATCAAATTGAATCGATTCAAGATCAATCCACTCCTTGTCTCTTGATAAAAATATAGAAATAGAAATACTTTTATTTATATTATTTTTAATATCTACATATAAAATTATATAAAAAAATAAAAACATGTTTAACTGCAATGCCTGTGCTCTGGAATCAGGTGCATGAACATAGTACAGCTGTGGGGTGATCTCCTACAGCTGGCAGAGCCACTCTGGGGAGGTTCTTACGAAGCTTTCAAGCACATAGGTGATAGCGGCCCGTGTTAGCATCGTTTCCACTTCATAAATAGACTTCCTATTAAATCATAGGACGAGGGAGCTGGACCAGGATTGGCCTCCTAGCTTGTCAGGAACTTCGCTATCGTTCATCAACTCAGTAGTTTCCCCATTTATCACACACAAGAAAAGCATCGTGTGAGTTGAACTAAAGCCTATCCATGACCTCCCCAGAGAAGAGAAAATTAGCTTGGCTGGTCCATTTTGTACCGGGGAGATCTTGGGATTATTAGGACATAAAATTTAAAATATTATAATTTATTGTGCTGATTTAAAAGATAATCCTTGCAGGAGTGCAGAGTGTTGCTGGGCACCAAAACAGTGGACAGTAACAGAAGAACAAGGAGTTTGGTACAGATATTGAACGATATCTGTGCTACTGGCCAATAGTTTATGTGACTATTTCCAAAACTTTGTCCCCTCAATCTGGTCATCACTTCCAAACACCCCTCTGCCTTACAGGAGTCCTGGGGACTGTTTAGAACAGAAATTTACAAGCCACGATGATATATTATGGTAGCTTCTATTTTTCTCCATGGAAGAAGTAATCATGTCACATATGACATCTAGAATCAAATTGAATACGCTATCTCCTCCCTTCCAGTGCCCATATTTTTAGTCTTTTTACGCATTATCGATCTTCATCCGAGCTCTGATTGCTTTTTAGATGGTGAAAGATCTGTCACATCTCCGCGTATAATAATTGGAGAAGGCAAGAGTACTATACAGTATACACTAGTAGAGGGAGGCCATTGACAGAAAGAGCATGAGCATCCACCAAGGAATTACAAAATTTCTATGGACCCTTCCCTGGTTCACTCTAGATGATTCCAAAGGCTCTTCTCGACCATACGTTCCTGACAACTCAATGGTACTGATATACCACTTTTCATTTTTTTCCTCTTACGCCTAGTATAATAATAATAGTATGGTCCTCAATGAACCAACCTCTCGGGGGTGAGCATTCTGGGAAAAAAAATTGCTAATTCTTTTTTTTTTTTAGTTTTAAAATTTTCCAAATTCCCTGACCGGATTTTATTTTTACTCTTCAAATTATAAAATTTATTACATTTTGGAAATTTTTTAAAAAAATCAAATTTACTGAACTAATTTGAATCTTTTTTACACAACGGACCTTTTAATATGCTTCAAGAAATTTACTCATATATATATATTATGAATTGAAAAAAAGGGGTAATTCGGGGTACCCAAAATTTTCCCTTGCCCGGTTTTTTGAAATTTATTTAGAAAAGTTACCCGAATTTTCCCTTTTTTAAAAAAAATCACCCGAATTACTTTAGAAAATGCGAGTAATTCGATCAGCCCTACGGCCCTACCCACCTTGGCCTCTTTTGTCATTGCCATCAAAACGTCTCTATAAATACCGAGACCCTTTCTCTTAAGTTTGCACGCAAAGCTTTAAGGTTTCAATTTGAGACAAAGAGATTGAGCTCTGTTGAATTAATTAGTCTTTAGCAATGGCTATGGCCACCAAGTTTCTGATTGCCTCACTTCTCCTCTCTCTTCTTGTTCTCCATTTTGCCGAGGCTGATCATGATCCGGTAGTGTTTAATTGTCTTTTTTTTTTTTTTTCCATGTTCACGAGGTCCTTTTCTTTTCCCGTTGCTCACGTACGTAAAGTCTTAATATCGTTTCATCTAAATAACATGTTGTTTGATATTTGATGCAGGTGAACTCGAATCTTGCTGCGAGTTCTCCCCCTAAAAAAATTGGTAACTTTATTTCCCATAATTTAACCATTTAATCAAATTAAATAATTAAATATGATCAATAAATAAAATATATCAACAGTGTCCCAACTCCAAAAGGAGGGACAATAAGCCTGTACCTTAATTATAATCATGTTCATGATTGCAAATATTCTAACAGCAGGTAAAATTTTGAATTTTTATTTTAAAGTTATTATACCTGATTTGTCCCAAGAACTCACTCAAAACTTGGATTATAGGTTGAGTTTGGTTAATCAAGTCAATCTAAAACGATATAATTCAAAGATTATATATATATATATAGTTAACATTAAAAAAAAAAGGAGAATACTTCGTGCCTAATCATGCATGCATGTTAATTTGGTTTCGTTTTTCAGATTGTGGAAGCGCTTGCAAGGCAAGGTGCCATTTATCATCGAGGCCACGCCTGTGCAAGAGAGCATGTGGGACTTGTTGTTCAAGATGCAGCTGTGTTCCTCCAGGAACAGCCGGTAACTATGAGGCTTGCCCCTGCTACGCCAGCTTGACTACCCATGGCGGCAGACGCAAGTGTCCTTGAAGCACATCTAATTTCCGAGCATCTCATGATTTTAATCATACTTATGTTAGATTTTTGTAAATAAAAAGAGTGGAAAGAAATACAGCAGAAAGTACGAAAAGCTGAAAATCTGGTTAATTGCAATAATTATATAGTTTCAGTAAATGTAATTTGTCTTCGGTATGTAATCTCTCCTTTTTAATTTTAAGCAGTCCAAGTGGATGTCTGTCTCTTTTGAAACATGAAATGAAGATAGTTTAACTAGTGAAAAACTATCTTGAACTTAATTTTGATCAACCGTAACTTAGATCCTGTTTGTTTTTAGATGCAATCATTTTGTGTTCTTGATAAGGTGCCACCGCATGTTGGAAGAGACAGGAGGCAAATGGGGTCCGAGAGGGTTGTGTACATATTTTATATGCGTGGCCCTATATGAAACAAAAAATTTAAGTTTTGCTCTCTCTAAGAAATTATTCTTGTTTTGGCTTCTCTTGGAAAATTATCTTTGCTTCGTCCGTTTGCCTCTCATTAATAAACGATGCCTTAGTCCCAGATTGTTTCTTGATCCGATTTAGGTTTCTGACTTTCTGTTTTTTTTTTATACAAAAAAAAAGGTATATCGAATTGCTTCCAATAAAAAAAAAGTATCAATCGATTAATTGTAGGCAAGATGCCCCAAAACATAGCATGGACGCAAAGGAATCAAGATTAGGTCGTAGAACTTCAAATTTCATCATGTCTATGCACCTATGTGCTTTATGATAGACTGATAGTACTCGATGTGCAAGTCTCAGCCGCTTCATTGTGTGTGGTGAGATGGACTTGCATAGAATTTGATAGAGTACTATAGAATTTGATAGAGGACAAGAATGGTTTCTTGGAATTTGTTACGTGACAAAAACTCATCTTAATTTAATAATTTAAGCTATTAAGTGAGGTTCTATGATATGATTTATATTATTCTCTAACATACTCCCTCAATTGAAAGCCCTTTGGGCTTGAAACTTGCACAGGCTCATTTTACCTTGTGCTTAATTTTTATCAAATAAATAGGGATGGTGAGATTCGAACTCGTGACCGCTTGGTCATCAAGGCTCTGATACCATGACAAAGAACCATCTCAACCTAAAAACTTAAGTTGTTATGTGAGGTCCCATGATATGATTTATATTATTCTCTAACAATACGACAAGCAAATTTGACATTTGGATCATCTTGGATAAGTTAATAATCTCATAACATTGATGCCTAGGATGATATTGAAGAGCAGTAGTGTGAAGTTATGCATATAGGTAGAGGAAAATCTTAGCAAGACGAGCCGCGAGCAGTGTCCTGCTTGCTCATGCATAGATATATATTTTTTTTTAGTTTAACGTGGGTGTCCGGGTCAGCTTGCGCGCACCTCAACTAATCCCACGGGCCCTGAAGTTAATGACCATGTAAGCCTCCAGTGGCCATCATATGAGCAACCACAAGGCTCGAACCTGAGACCACAGAGAGAGCAAACCTTTTGGTCCCAAGCTCTTACCATTGGACCACCACCTAGATGATTGATATTCTTGATATATATGGTGTATACACAGTATTCATCTCTTTAATCATGATGGGAACGAAGTCCTTTTCTTGATTTTGAGGTTAGTCAACAAAGAGTTTTGATGTATATACATGTTATTTTTTAAAAAAACTCATGTTTAAAATAGTTAAAAATAGAGAAATAATCCAACATATCTAAGATTTGACAGAATACCGAGCCTAAATTATATGGAAATGGCTTGCTTTCAAACCTAACATAATTGAGTTTTAAAATACCATCTATGCTGTTGTGTCTGCAGATAAACTATTGAAAAGATTCAGTGCACTGCAATAATTGGTGCAATTGTATAGATAGATGGAGACATTACAGCTTAAAGTCTTTTGTCTTCGCATTATCTACCAAGTCACAAAACAAAGCTTAATGACTAGTTTAGAGTCCAAACGAGTAGTCCACCTTAGCGCTCCAATATATAGTAATCCAGGACGTTTGATCACTCTTTGATTTCCACAAGCCATTTTCTCTACGATAAAAAAAGAGTTCTGATTGTTTATATAAAAGAGCAAGAAGTGAACTGTTGAAAACGTACTTCTCTAAAATATAAAAAATAAATTTAGGTGAATAGGGTTGCCTTTCCTTTTCCTTTGAATTGGAGAATTTGTTTCTGATTTTGTAGTGCATTTTAAAAATATATTTAATCTGAAAAAATATCAAATTAATATTATTTTTTAGTGTTTTCTAATTGTTTATAATATGCTGATATTAAAAATTAAAAAAAATCTAAAATAAAAATTATTTTAATATATTTTTTAGTAAAAAATATTTCTAAAAACACCATGTATTATAGAAGAAAAAAAAACTGCTCCGGATTATCGTAATATATATTCTGCTCAAATCCTACCAAGTGACAATAGTATAATTAGAGTGGTAGACCAACTTCAGTTTCGTGTATGCATGCCAGCAGGATGTCCCGTCCTTGCTTGCACCTACTCTCTGTTTTTATTCTTACAGAGTGGCTATAAATAGTGGCACCCTTTCTCCTGTTCCATGCATTCAAGTAAACAGAGTTCGGAACATAACAAAAGATCCAGTCTCCAAGGGTCTAATTAAGCTTTATCAATGGCTATTTCAAAGCTTTTGATTGCTTCCCTGCTCGTATCTCTTCTTGTGCTCCATCTTGCCGAAGCTGATCAGAAGGTAAAGTATTAATTCTTCAAGAGTATGCGCTCCTTTTATATTTGAGTGTTGTCGAGTTCTTTTCTTTCTCTTTTCTGTGTTCATTCTTTCAGTATTAAACAGATAGGAAACGACACTGCATTTGACTGATGCAGGTGAACTCAAATCAAGCTGCAAGCCATGTTCCTGGAAACAATATCGGTACGTAAATAACAGAACCCTATCCACCTATTTAATTGCTTAGTTGATCAAGATTAAATTAAAATATTGTTTACTGTTCATTTACTTGATTAATGCGCCTTAATTTTGTTATCTATGCAGACTGTGGTGGCGCTTGCCATGCTAGGTGTTCGTTGTCCTCTAGGCCTCGTCTTTGCAAGAGGGCTTGCGGGTCATGCTGTGCCCGATGCAAATGTGTCCCTCAAGGCACTTCCGGCAACCTGGATACCTGCCCTTGCTATGCCACCTTGACTACTCGTGGAGGCAGACGCAAGTGTCCTTGAAATTAGTCAGCCAATTAGCCCATCAGTAAAATCAACGCATTCTCTACATGTATCAATAATTAATAACCATTGGAGTTCCAAAAAAAAGATGCGAAGTTGTACTTTCTTACCAGATACGAGGGATATGTCGTTTCCTTTATTTTTCTTTAGTTTGTAATGTTTTTTTCTTGAATTATTTGTGATGAATATTGAATTGTAATGGCAAATGTTTGGAAATAAAATACCGGGTTTCGTTTTTCCTTTCTTAATGTAAGATAAATTTGATTCAAATTATGTTATTGATTAACTAATATTTGCCAACCGTTCATTGGCTTTCAAATCATGGGATAAATTCCAAGAAATCGAGAAAGTGGTAGCAGGTAATAATTAATTAATGAACACTTTAATTTCCTGATCTCCATTCACATAAACATTGTTTTATGTTCCAGGTGATCAAGAGAGTGACGCAGCCCCGCGGACAGGGACGAATAAACTTAATCTAGTCCGAAGATACCAATATATATAGAATAAAAACTCCCCACTCCCCTGTGCATGGTATTGGTAACATACACGTTGAAGCCCAATTTCATTCTTTCTCTGTACAAACACGCAAGCCCGCCGTAATTGCCTTGCAATTTTGCAAAGATGCCTGCAAAATTGAGATTCAACTTGTTTTTAGTTAAAATTTAAAAAACAATTCTTCAAATTATATTTGATAGTATTTTTTAATTATTTTAATGTGATAATATTAAAAAAAATTAAATTATTTTAATGTATTTTTAAATAAAAAATATTATTTTTAATATCAGTATATTCAAATTAAGCCAGAAACAATTTACTCTTTTTTTTTTCTTTTTCTTTTTTTTTTTTTGTTGTAAGATCAGATCTTCATGGCATGCTTGCTATGTACTTTTCAGGAGATTTTTTCTTCATGGATGTAGGAAATTCACATGTTATTCTGTGATTTTTAGTCATAGCAATTTAGAGTTGCTTCATCGAACATGAAAATAGAACTGAAAAGGAGGATGTTCAGAGAAAAGAACAATTACAGAAAAGGGTTGAGAATTGACAGCATGAAAATGAAGTGACATATAATCAGTGGTCACATGCTGGTGATCGATCTCCCACTCATCGCTAAAGGCTTCTCCTTCCACTCGATACTTTTCCTAGCAATCTGTTGAGAATGGAAATTCACACTCACAGCTTATATGCATCCATGCCGACCATTCTAAAAAAAACCCTTCAAATTGGAGGCTATCGACAGTGATTTGGAATTGGATATTCGACTAGGCTAGGTGACAAGTTCGGGAAGGGCTCCGCTTCGGATTCTTTGCACACTGTAACAGAGGACCATTGTCACTATGGAAAACCTCCCTTGCTTAGACCTTCGTCCCAGAAAAGACAAAGAATATGTGGTATGCAGTCTCAGCCAAATACAGACGAAGCCCACTTGCCATTGATCTGCTTCGCTAGATTTTAAAGCCCTGTCACATTAGACGGGTGCGATCCCATCTCTAGCATTTAACTTGAACCAAGAGATGTTCGGTGTAATGGTTAAGTTGATTTCATACTCTTTGAAATTTATTTCTTAAATACAATGTGAGGAAATAAATTTAATCATGATTAATTTACAAGTTGATAAAAAGATACTTTACATAATAATTATTAAATTCAGTATAACTTAACTTGTTAATCTATGACATGTTTGTAATACGGAACTCCACTTAAATTGAATTTCAAATTAAACCGTTTCTAATATTTACTTAATTTAAAAATAATGTTTCAAATAAAAAAAAAACCCTAAATTTATCCAATGACTTGCCGGTTGACATTATTCAAAAAACTAATCCCCTGGCAATGTTACCATGTCTCAAGACTTATATTACTATTCATTAAAATAATATAATTACTATCTTATCCGTTTGTCATTTTATCTTTTGTCCTTGCTTTAAGAGATGAGGTAATCTTTTCACCGTGCCATAAATATTTTTCGAGGATTATGCAAAGTTATTTTAATAATTTTAACGCACAATAAAATTATTAATGTAACCCTTTAGTAAATAATCTAAAGTCTTCTACATAATGATATTTTTGTATTTACATATTTGATATAAATAGTAGATTTCCCTTACCATTATAATTTTTTAGCTTTGGCTTCAGGAGCTTAGTTGTAATTTTATAATGGTTTGTTTGTTATTATTGTTCATTACTATGGTCAATTTTTGGTTTTATACAAATAAAACAAAAAAGTTGTTGATGCGTGTCGTGCACGTGTTAACATGGCAACTGCTTTATCGTCTTCTGGCAGCACATGCAACTGGCTTCGATGGTTATAATCATGATTCTGCCACATTATTTGATTTGTCTCAATGTCCTCTTCCTCTTTAGGTGGTGAGTATGTGGTAGTTCAGCATGGTTTGACCTAACTTCTTTTCTTTTTTTTATTCCTTTTCTTCTTCCGATTACGTGCTGACAATGCAAAAAATTATATTAGCCCTTCCATGTTTCTTTTCTTTTGATTTAATCAATCTTCTCTTATTTGCAATTATTTTTTTTACATTGATTATCTTTAGTTGAATTTTATTTTCATTTCATCTTCATACCAAACTTGGTTATAATTATTTCAATTGCTATTTTTTAATTATCTTCTTAATGGATTTGTTTTTTTACAATTCCATTCCTATACATTTAATTTCATTTGGTTTTTTTCCTAAACATTCAATTTAATTTAACTTTTATGTCGAATTTAGTCATAATTTTTTTAATTGCTATTTTTTATTTTGCATTGTTTTTATTTTGTTGAATTTTTTCTCAAATTCATCCCTTAATATTTGTTTGGTTAAGAATCTTGCTTTTTTATTTTTTAGATTTGTCTTTAATGAAGTTGTTCTGGTCTATTGACCCGATTAACAGATCTGAAGGATTAGCATGAGTCGATCTCTATTTTTTTTAAATCATTTTTTTTAATATTGTTTTGCCAGCATTTTTTTTCACTTTTCTATTTATATGGTCACCCCAATTTCATGTCACATGTCATGTGTTTGATTTGTTGACCCAAGTTGGCTATCGGGTTCGATTGAGGCTTTTTTTTGTTATCTTTTATCTTTTTGCTTTGATAAATTCTTAAAATTTATATTTTTAAATTGGCTTTTAACAAACTTCTTAATAGTTCTGGATCTTGGGTTTCATAGATTGCGAGCTTTTAAAATTCATCCATGTTTAGGATGTGTTTTCAGGTCTGCTTTAATTTTACAAATATTTTCAATTTCATCCCTTATAATTTTTTTATTCTTTAAAAGTTGGTCTTTATTTTTTTTAATTGATATTTATTTTATCTGGAATTATTTTATATTTTTTTCATTAAATTGGATTCTTCTTTGGTTTTTTCTATTAAATTTTATCTTCTTTTTTTTTGTTAGCTTTTGCATGTTTTTTTATGAATATTTTTATACCGATCTCATTTTTCAAAATTAAATTGATTGAGAATTATACTTTTTGATTGAATTCGAGTAAAAAATTTAATGGGATGCGACTTTTAGAGATTAGATTAGGTTTAAGAGGTTTGTCGGTTTTGCCCTGTTTTTTTTTTCTTTTTTCTAGATTGATGTTTTCTTATTTTTTAAAAAAAAACTTTTGTTTTTTTTTTCGGTTTGATTCTATTGGGTTAGTCTTCAATAATTTTTTTATATTTCACCCTTCCCATTTTTTAATCTATCACATTACAAATAACTTTTAATTTCATCACCTATGATTTTTTTATCTTTTAAGTTTGGTCCTAGTTTTTTTAATTGTATTTTTTTTGTTTGAGATTTTTTTTTAGATTTCATCATCATTGAGTTTATTCATGTCAGATTTTAGCCCCATTATTTATTTTGCTGTTTTTTTTAAAAAACATTTTTTAAATTTTTTCAACGATTCAATCATTCAAAATTAAATTGGACAACATTTAAATTTATTGATTGAACTCGGGCCTATAATTTAATAAGTTGCAAGTTTTTTAAATTAAAATAAGTTTAAGAGGTTCGTTTAGGTTTATATGTTTTTTTCACTTGTTTTTTAATTTGATGTTTTCTATTTTTTTAAGTTTGACTCTTTTTTTGTATTTTTTTTAATTAGGTTAGCATTAAGTTATTTAATAATTCAAATAAATACAAGTGTGATATTTTTATTGCTAATTTTTTTATTTAATGAATGACTTGATATTGTTTTTTAAAACTATTACTTTTTTTACATAAAAAAAAATGTTGAGCTAGCGGGGACGCGCCGGCAAATATCCAGTAATAATCTAATGGGCTTAGTACTTTTCCGAGTTTAAGAATGATGCTCCATAATAAATGCTAAAAATATCAAATGGGGGTGTTTCTGTAATTTTCTTTAAACTTAACCAACTTGAAATGAAAGAACTGGAAGTCACGAATCACTCATGACCCGATGTCACGCTGAGACGCAGAGAATCGAATCATCATCACTGCACACAAACCAAGCCGATCTCTGAATCAAATAATCGCCGATTCTAAAAAACGTCCCCTTCCTCGTGTCTGCAAGCTTTTTTTAGAATCCACGTAGTAGTAGAGTTCAATCTCCCTTCTCACTAACAAACACACCACTCTCTCTCTCGCGCGTGACATAAGCCTTACCCTTCACTGAACTAAAATTCTAGCACGTGTCATCCACATCCCAAACAACGAATGAACAGTTAACCCAGACCTTTTCTGATAACTAAAATTCTTAGAAAACAGAGCTATGTTTGTTTATTGAAAATTGTTTTTTGAAAAATTATTTTTTAAATTTTTTTATATTTATTTGTCATTAAAAAAATTAATCAATAAAAAATACTTTTTAGTTAAAAAAAATTTGGTTTGATTTACAGGAAAGTGTTTTGCTGAAAAATTTGGACGGAAAACACTTTTTGAAAGTTGTGAAAAATTCAGAAATGCCATATTATTTGCTGATTATATCAAATTTGGTCCTCAAACTTTTGATTGATATATATATATATATATATATTTTGTTTTGAATATTTATTTTTTAATTTTATCTCTTAAAATTTAATTTTTATATTAACTTTGGTCCTCATTTTTATAATTATTATTTATTTTTTTTCTTATCATTTTTTTATTGAAATTTTTTATCTATCAAATTTCATACTCATTCTTTTGATTGTTACTTATTTTATTTGAAATAATTTATAAAATATTAATTATTATTATTTTAATTTCTTCATCTTTTATTTTTTTATTTTTTAAATTTAATCTCTATTATTTTGATTATTATTTATTTTATTTGAGATAATTTATGAAATTATATTTTTTTTAATTTCATTTTCATTCAACTTTTTAATTTGTAAGATTTGTTTCTTATTATTTTAATAAACTTGAAAAAAAATAAAACATTAATAAGTTATTTTCCAGCTCATTTTCCATGACATAACCAAACACTGGAAAGTATTTTCCAACTTATTTTTTATTACACTATCAAATATTAGAAAATAATTAACTTTTTTATAATTTATTTTCAAAAAAAAATTATTTTCCAATAAATAAACTGCCAGAACATGTATATGCCTATACATTGTGCACGTGGCAACAATCTAAGACCTATTAAATGATAGCCGTTGATGAATGAACAGAGGCGTTGATTATCATGAAGTGGGAAGAGGGTCAAGAAGTGACAAGAAAGGGAAGTCGGGGCTTCATAAATCCGACGTGGCTGACACGTGTAAGTAGCCCAAGATGATAGATCGGACGGTGGTGGATAAGTAGAGAATAGAAACCGTGGAGATGGGGAATTACGTGAGAATCGGGAGTGTGTATAAATGAAATCTGGAAGTGACAGAGAGAGAGAGAGTAGCATTAATGCTTCGGGCTTTCCGTCGCTTTGGAGATTGTAGTGTGTGATTGAGTGAATGTTTGGGTAGGTTTAAAAAGATGATTATCGTTGTCACTCGTCACTGCATTATCCAGTTTTTTCTTGATAGTTCTTGAATTCTTGGCCTTCGTTTTTCTTAAAAAAATTTGAAAAAATCTTGCTTGCAGAGTAGAAGGAAAGAGCGGAAGTAGGGGATGATGGGGGAGATTTGATGCCATTAATGGGTTGGATAGGTTTTAATTGCAATAAAGGAAAAGTCTTTAACGAGTGAGATCTACTCTCTTTAAATTTTTCCAAGTGTGTTTCACGGGTTGCACAGAGACTCACAGAGAGGGAGAGGGAGAGGGAGCTTTTGCCTTTTTCCTGTTGTTCATCTTCTTTCTTTCTGCTTTGAGTTTTTTTTTTCTCTTTCTTTCTGCTTTATTTTAGGAAGAACCTGATTCTCTTAACACGAGGACGCGAATTACTTTTCTACCTTTCTTTCTTCTTCTTCTTCTTCTTTTATCGATCTCTGTTTGCCTTCGGTCTCTGCTATATCTCTCTTAGCTTCTCCGAGAGAAATAGAGATCTTCGTCGGCTAGTACTCTCTGCTCTTCAAGATAAAAGAGAGAGGCGGAGAGATATCTGGCGAAACAAAAAAAGCCCAAACGCCATTTTTTTCGCATTTCGCTTAACAACGAACACAACAAAAACTTCCAATCTTCTGTCCCCCCCTCTCTCTCCTTCATTACTCCTGCTGGTTTCATTGCTTCTAAATTGAATTTATTCCCTTCTTTCATTTCATTGAAGAAGCTCAAATTTTGAAGAGTAAAAGAGTGACAGAACAAGAAGAGAAGATCTGGGTTTGGCTTATTTTCGCTGGATTTTCTTGGGCCCTTGAAGAGGCAGAGGCAGATAAGGTGGTGGTGGTGTTGTTAGTGGGTTAAAATGATTGAAAGATGATAGAAATGAACAAGAATAAAGACGTCAGGCCAAGAGCCAGTCGGTTCTCAAGACAACAGATTAAGCAATCTGGACAGAAGCTTCTCTCTGGTGATTTTTTTTGGTGTGTTAATTTCAATTTCAATTAATTTTCTGGTCCCCAAGAAAAAAAATTAAAAATGTTTGTGTCTTTTACTTGAAAACAAAGAAACAAAACCCAAAATGAAGACTTGTCGTTATCTGTTTTATTCTTATTCTGCTTCTGTCGTATCTTATTTTATGCTCTTTACTACTTTGTTAGCTATTTCTAGTAGTATCTTGTCTCTTATCTTTTATCTTCTTGTGATTTTTTTTTCAAGGTTTGAATGGTGGTGATTTTGTTGTTTCTTGGGAGAAATCGAAGAGAATTAAAAGGTTGAGTGCTGTTAATAATAATAATAGTGAAAGTAATAAGGGGAGTTGTAGTTACGAGGTGGAGGAAGAAAAGAAGTGTGAGATGGGAGGTGGTGGAGGTTGTGACGTGTTTGATAAAGAAGTTCTTCAAGCACCTTCCGCTACTATTGGTACTGCAAGTACTAGCAACAAGAGATTCAAGCTTCCCAGAAAGGTAGGCTCAGTAATTATGAGGTGGTTGGTTTTTTTAATTAATTTCCTGCTTGTTCTAATGTTTGGTTGAATTTTAAAGCAGCTTATTGATGATTGCAATGGTGTTGTTCCGAGGAAGCTACGGTCAGGTGTGTTATTACGTTTGTCAATTCAGAAATCAAGCAGTACGACTTTTTTCTTGGTGGGGTTTTTTTGGTTATTTACTTGGATGTGTCTAGGTTTTCAAAGTGTTTTTTTGGTGGTGGGAATTTCTTGGAAGTTTCTTTTTTTCATGTTTTTGGATGTTTTTGTTTTGTTTATGGCTTTGTAAATTTTGGATTGGAGTTGAAGCAAAACTGAAGCTTTTTGCCTTTTCTTTTCTTTTTAAGGAAGAAAGATTCTGTGTGTTGTACCTTTTAATTCTATTTATTGTGCTGATGCTGCCACTTTCGTGGTGTATTTATTCTTTTTAAGTAGTTATTTATGGTATCGTGTTTGATATTTTTTTAGTTCTTTAATATTCGTAAGCTTGCTTTTCCAAGGGAGATACTTTCAGTTTCTTAAAAATGAACGAAGTTTTCTTCATTTTTCTTTTCATGAAAAAAAGCAAGAAATTAAATATCAGTTCTTCATCTTTTTGCTGGCATAGTTTTGTAAATATACATGACCATTTTCAGCCATGAAGAAACGCAATCGCGAATCTGTCTCCCCACCTTTTCCAGATTCAAAGAAGCTAAGCCACTCTCATGGTGGGGTGGAATCACTGAAAAGGGATGGTTTAAAGAAACTGGGATTGAAAGTGGTTAGCCGGTTATCTCTAGCTTCTGATTTCAGTTAAATTCTTATTCCCCCTCTATTGAGCACTTCAATTTATATAAAGTTAAAAATGCTTTTCCAGACACAACCAGGGCCAGACTGGTCCAGTAAACAGAGTGTCTGTGGGCCAATAACCAAAGATGAAGAAGAAGTTGTGGAGACCTTGTATTCTTTGGCTGGAATGTTTACCAATAATGAAGAACCCAAAAATGATTGTAAATTGGGCAATGCTTCTTTGGATGCAAGTCGTTCCACTTTGCAAGAACGTAGTGAGAGTGATTCCCCCATTATTGAAGGTTTTTTTTTTTTTTTTTTAGTTTCCTCCATAATTTTATTATTATGCTTTTTTTTTATGCTGTGTTGTAAGTATGTTGTTTATCTAATTCTGTAGCCGTAAAAGAGGACTTGAACTCAATTTGCCTTCCGAGAATTGATGAGGCTGCTGAGGAAACATGGCATGTCGAAACTGCCAAAGTTGATTGTTTGAACGAGCCTAGTTTTCAAGATTGGCCTACATTGTCCAGCGATAAAGTCCAAGGTGAATTAGGTAGTTGTGTTGCTCAAGTGAATCTGCCCACTATGTTTGCTAAACAGGAGGAGCTAAAGCCACTGTGTGATTCTTTCAATCTCTTCATTGCCCCTGAGCAATATCAGGATACTGTGTATGCTTTTCTTTTCTTTTTTCTGTCTTTTGGTTGTTATGTTAAATGCATTCCTTTGTTCATGGCTCCAAGGCATTTGTTTATTTATTCCTTACATTTTTTGAGCTTGCAGCAAAGTGAAGCAGTCCGCACAGTTGGAGACCTCACTCGAGAGAAAGCCAGACATTGCCTTGGGGCTGACAGCAACTGTAAGTCAACAGGATCAACGACATACAATCTGTCAATCCAAGACCAATGGTAAAACTCCTGCTCCTGGGAAATTATCATCTCAATAGCATACAATTTGATTGTAGATTACTTTTGTCTTGTGTAGTACTACACTTAATAGTTGATTTTTTCATCTGAAGGTCCAGCATTGTGGCCAGGTTTGTCTTCAACTGTATCAAGTGGTGCATGCAATTATGGATCTTCATCACAGTAATTTTCTCCCATTTCTTTGGTTTTGTACATTTACATCATCCATTATTTTGCAATTTGTCATGCAATTTTTACCTATTTCAGATCTTCTGCCACCAAATTTCCTTCTTGGATGGATACTGATTGTGGTGCTACCAGGCCCAGTTCATTCCAAAAATGTTCTTCTACTGGAAAGGTGATGGTTATGTCTAATGATTATTTCTCTTGCCTGGATGAATTGGTTGCTCAAAACTTTTATGACTGGTTTATCTGATGGACTGTGACTTACACAGGCTTCTAAAGTCAATACTGGTAAAAGATCATGGAAGAGGTCCTCAACCCATGTTTATATAAGTCGTCTCATTCAGGTTTTACAAATTCCAGAGAGCAGAGATAGCTTGCCTCTGAATCTGAATCAACTGAGGCCACATGATATATTAAGGCAAGGTGTATTTATGACAATAAACAACTTCAATGGCAACAGGAATGGTTTGAATGGCGCTACACCTTCTAGAGCCATAGTTAACATGACTGACAAGAATTCAAATCAGCGACAAAGACTCCATCAAGATCAGCCACAGACTCCTTCTGGCGTGTACAATTCTCAGAAGCAGGTAAATCTAGCATTCAATTTCCAATGGTTTATTATTTTCTAACTGGTTTTGATCAATTTTTACTCCCTTGCAGACTTTCAATTTCTTGTCTTTGTCAACTGGCGGGGGCAGCCTGGAAGCTAATAACATTTCTAATGGAGTTGGAAATAGGTCTGAACAATCAGCTCAGCAGCAATTTCCTTATCTGCACTCACATTTGCAACAGCAACATTCCACACTCGCGAGTTTCCCTATGTCCCAAGCATATTGCACATCCTCATCTTACCCTGATCAACCTGCAGCACAGCAGGTTTTTATCCTTACCTTTTAGATTGCATCTATGTATCTATGCTGATGACTCAAGAACTAATTGAAGAGATGGTTTTGCACATCCTCAATCATTTATTTTTTGTCAATAATTACATCCATTAATCCATTAAATGGGGGGGGGGGGGGATGCAGTGGAAGTGTAGTTCTGTGAATTTAGGGAGCCAGCCAATAGGTGATCTTATGTTCAGCAGCATGAGGCTCTCTTTGGCTAAAGGTTTACACTTTGCTGAGTTACCTAGGGTCTTCAAATTCACACAAACTTCTACTGCATCTGTACCGAGTTACCTTGCAAGTTATATACCAACTTACTCTTAACTCTTGGTTTTAGGCCCGGGTTCCACAACCTCCCTACTTTGGCAACTTGTATTGTGGTTCTCGTACAAGTCCTTCAGGATTTGCAAAGCAGCAACAGGAGCAGCAACAGGAGCATCAGGAGCAACTACAACGGCTTTGGGAAGCTCAGCTTGCAGCAGCTCAATACAGGACGTCTGCAAATTCCACCACCATGACTCAGTTTCCGAACTGGCAAAATGTAAGGCAAGACTCGCCTACACAGATATCACGTGCCCAACCCACCATCCCAACTTTGTCATCTCAAGAAGCACTGGGTCCCAAGTACGCTCAGATCTCTCAACAGCAGCTTATGACCATTACTACATTGCCTCATGCTAGGGTCAGAAGACAAGACCACCATCTCTCTTCTGTTTATGAAGAAACTGGAGGTGGGTTTCGAACTGTTGGTGCACTGCCATTGCAATTACTCTGTAATGATCGTCTATGAATTCTAGCCATCATCTATCAGATTGATTGGCAGAGATATTATTTGATTCGTTGTGCTAATACCTGCCACTTCTCAGCACTGTCAAATAGGGAATAAACTAGAAGCCAAGTTGTTCTTTGGGTGTTAGATTAAAATGGGGAAGAAAGCAGGCAGGGGAAGTTAGATGCTAGTGGAATTAGCATCCAGGGCTTATTATCTAAAAGTGGGTGAGGACATTTTGTACTGTCGCCTTTTCTCTCGACGGATTGACTCGTGTGACTTGAGTAATACCAATCTAAGAAAAACGAGGATTGATATATATATATATATATATATATATATATATATATATATATATATAGATGCTGGTTCATGGGTTGACTCACTTTCTGAAGCTTTATCCGAGTTAGGTTTCAAACCGGACTTGACAGCTGCTTTTATGGATGTAAGTTTATGGTTTTTATCCGCTTAACCTGCTTAAACAGCGGGACTACTTCTAAGCAGCAGCCAATGGAGAGAGGTAGCCAAATTGGCTTCTTGAATCTAGAGTTTTACACCTGTGAATTTAGCGTTGAGGATTAACTTGGCTTTTCATCCTATAATGACATGACAGGATAGGTCATAGGTGGCTTTTGTCTTCTCTGACATATCTGTCCTGGGATGCTAATCTTCTTACATGCTTGTCATATAATTTTCCTGCCCATGTCAGCCCGTACAGTCCTCGATCGAACTTGCGGGGATATGGCATGGTGCTATGGGCTGAGCATTACGTCTGACACCTTGTTATGAGCATTTATTTCCATTCAGATCCAACGATTTCATGATAGGCCAAGAAAGCTGTGTATTGTGCTTTTGTATCATGCATCGCTACTACGTTTGAATTTCCCAGTTCTCACCTATCCATTACTTCCTCACTTTCCTCAGCACTGTTGGGCAACAGCAAAGACCCACCACCAGATATAGCTCCTAAATTTCTGGCATCTACTTAAAATACAAGCAGGGTTATAATAACAGTGTTGAGAATTATAATTGTTTCTAGACATCCAGAATGTTACACTAACATGAAAATAGCACCCTTATTAACCTGAACACAGAGCCGTTCTATGCCATCAACTGAAAGATGATGGGAATTAACAGTACTCCATGGAAATGAAAGGCAGAATGAGACACAGAGACAATGGGAACCGAAGGATAAAAGAAGCAATTTCTGGCAAAAATGTCCACTATTGCAAGTTATGAGCTGGCTGTGCTAGATGGGTATAGAAATAACTGCTGAACAATAAAGAACGAGACATACAAATACAGGAAGAAAAAATGGAGGACCAAATTGACACTCGGACACTCTTCGCTGCAGAACAGATGCTTACTCCAGCTTCTCCAGCTCTCCCATTCTCTCTATGATTGCCTGCGCATTACAATGAGTATCAGTTGCCTGTTTAAAGTGGGATTAATTTACCAAAATAACAAAGAGGGAGAAAAAGAAGTTATGAAAAGTGTTGTGCCATGATAACTAAAAACTTGTACATTTGTGCTTCCATTATCCTCCCCAAAACAAACACAAATATTAGTTGATGGCATGGATCGACCATACAGTAATCCGAAAACGTGAGGGGTGGTAAAACGAGCAAAAACTTGTTTTCCCTATGAACCAGATTTGCCAGGAAGAAATAGAATTCCAGAAAATACTCACCCTCTTGCTTGTTTCTTGAAGCTCCCCAGCGAGAATGAATTCATCAAGTATCAAATAAACCTTTTAAGGAGGAAACAGAAAATCAAACAAAGAAGTGCATAAGAAAAACAGTAGCAAATAACAGGTTGCTCTATAGGAAAACACACACGCACATGGAATGATAAAAAGCCAATAAGAGGCCTGTGAATTCCTTTCAGGAACTAATTATACGGTGTAATTGATCTGGTAACTAGACCAAAAGGCAAGAATCACACATAGTAAAAGCAAAGATGCAGGAAACATCGAATCATCCATGCAACACCAATAGAATCGCAAGAGCGAAGACGAGCATGGTTAAAGTAACATTCTCACAACAACGAAAACGAAAAAATCATGACAGGGACAAACCTTGTGAAAGTTAAACACCAAATCTAGCTCACACACATTGCTGAAGAAATGATCCAATATCTCCACAAATAAATGAATGCACTCCAAATAAGCCAATTCGTTATCCGTTATGTCGACACACAGCGAAAAAAACAATCCAGCATACCGCCTGTATATCACCTTGTGTGTCCTAAACTGCAACCAAAACATTCCTTAGCTAAAACAACACTTCCATTATTACTCAATGTTCGAGTTCCAATTGTTTTCATTAATAAAAAGAATTCAACACAACTAATCAAATTAATCAGATTAGGATTTGTTTAAGCACCGGCTCCTGCTTAATTAGATCATAATTAGCTTCTTCTCTTTATCAACTCGAAAGGGATGAGAAATCAATTACCTCAACAAAATTCGTGAATTTAGCATCTCTATTAACAACCAATCGGTGAACCTAAAAAACACAATCGAATTCATAAAAAAAAAACTAAAAAAATCAAACAATTAGAAATAAAAAAAGAGAGAGTATAAATCAGACAAAACCTCGTATTCGACTTTGTGCTTCTCGGAATCCTCAAGAGGAACATAGTATTTAGCGAGACGAGTCTTGCCTTGTCTGTTTTGCAGGAGTATAAATCGGATCTGCCAAATCAAACATCGTCAAAAACAGACATTAACCAAAAGTAAAAAAAAAAATTGTTCAGAACATGATATCAGGCAGAAAGATAACCATTGTTAGAGAAAGATCGAACGATGAATTAACGAAGAAGTTTCACGAATTATTTTCAAGCAGCGTTAATCTGGAGAGGGATGGAGGTGTAGAAATGTTTGATTTTTCTCGTGAATTTCTTTCGTCTTGAGAGGAAGGGAGCCTCCAAGGTTCAATATGTCAAAGGAAAGGAGGAGAGTGAGATCTAGCGTGTAACACCGTATACAGATAAATCGTGTGATACTTGAAGTTGAATTCTCTCTCGGTTGATGACTCGATATAGTATTTTTCTATTTTGATCTTTTGAATGCTGTGTGATTAATTTGCGGCTACTGTGATGTTCACACATAAGTTTGGTATGAGCATTTCACACTTACGTGAATGAGGCGAGCCTGTGTTCGCCGTTTTGCTATGTTTGTCAAACGAAACGCAGGCCGCAGTCAGCTTTTACATTTTTATCTGGAAAAGATAAATTGTGTTTGGTAATACATTGTAAGCTTTTTTAAAAAAATATATTAAAATATATATTTTTTATTTTTATCATCAATATATTAAATTCATAAAAAAATTAAAAAAATTAATTCAATATTTTTTTAAATTAATTATACTTTTAAAATATATTCAACGGTTTTCAAACACGGTGACAGGCCAAGCATGATGCTGCTAATTTTCAAGATAAATTGGATGCGGGGAATCCATTTAGTACGCTACAGATTCAAGCTAGGTGGTTCTGATTGAACACTAATTGCAGAGACATAACTTACTTTCATGGCAATCAAGTCATTGGCTAGCCTAATAATTATGGTCGTACTTTGGAGTTTGTAGCAGCCAAGAGAGCAGCTCCAATACCAGACCCGTCTTTTGAAAATGTTCTATGACTCTGTTTTTCGAAATTTCTAGTCCCAGAAGCTCGGTAAAAGCATCTTGTAGGTATCTTCTGTAATGGGGGTGGTGCTCGTATAATCCACCGCGCGTCCCATGGATACTAAAGTTCCTTTATCAAATATGGTACCTTTGGAATCATCTTCCATCTTTTGCAGAATCCCTGCACTTGCCAAGCGTCCACCTCTCTTTACAATGGCGTCGCAAACCTCTGATTAACACAATCCTCCTAGCATTTAAGCTGGGCTCAGCCTGAACTTGAAATTTGGATTAAAGGAAATAGTGAATGATTGGAATAGCCGAGTTGAACAAGAAGATCCAAGTAATATAACTCCTTTTCAATATACATATCTCAGATGATATTGACTGGCAAGCATAAGTTCAAATATCCTGCAGAAATGCAGGACTACTTACTATTGACCTCTAATGATTACTTTATTGTTCGTTGAACATCACTCCACTTGATTAACAGCGTCTGCGGTGTGTGTATATAGGAAAAGAATTCCTATCATCTATACTGTCTCCCACTGGAAAGCAAATTCCATATGTACACTCAATTTCGTCAAAAGGCTAAAGTCATAAGAGTAGCAGAACAGTAAAGATTACCCCAGTCCCCAGCTACATTATGTAGAATCGAACCAATGGCTTGAAGATCATCTGAATTGTCCTGCTGCATTGCGCATATATATGGGGTCCTGCCATGCATTTGAGAACACGCTTCAGTACGAAGGAAAGACAAGTGCTAATGACATGCAAGCATGTAACTGAACTAGACAGTAAGATAGCGTTTTATTACTGTTTAAGAATAAAAGATAATGAGATAGAAAAAATAATTGGGAGATAATTGTGTTTGTTAATGATTTACATGACAAAATGATTGTTCTCTGTTTGATTATGATGGATATGATAAAATAAAATATAAAAAAATCTATTTTATTTTTAATATACATTGTTGACAAACTTATATATTTAAAAAATAATTCAATATATTTTTTTACTAATTTAGTTTGTATTAAATGTTAAAATTAATAATATTATAATAACCTTAGTTATAGGACCAGTATTGATTTCAAGGGTTGACCCGGGGCCTGAACTAGTCCGAGTTTTAAAAAAAATAGAGGAAGGATTGACTTGACTTGACCCGTTCAAAAACTCAGGTCAACCCGGGATAAAACACTAGTCGAAAATTCGTTGACTTTTTTGAAAAGAATAAAACTTCTTTTGGATCGGCCAAGTCGAGCCTCCCGCTCGTGACCTAAACCTTGACCTGGGTAGATTCCCGAGCTAAAATTAAAACTATGACAATAACCATTTTATCTATACATTGACTCGGGTCAACTTGTATTGATCCTCTCGACCTGTGACCTAACTCTTACCCTGGATGATCCTGGAATCGGGTTTTAAAATTATGATGATAATAACTTTTATCTTTACATTGACTTGGGTCAACTCTCATGATCCGTGACATAGGCTTTGTTCTTGGTTGATTCTCGAATCAAGTTTTAAAACTATAATAGCAGCTATTTTTATTTTATATTGACTATCCTGACACGGGACTCAGGCCTTACCTCATGTTGACTTTCAAGTTGACTTTTAAAATTATGATAATAACAACTCGTAAAATATTTTTTACTAACAAACAAGGGCGGAGGTATGTTAAGGGCTAGGGTGGGCTATAGCCCAGGTCAATATTTTATCAATATTTTTTGACTAGTTTTATGTAAAAAAAAAATCATAATTCTCGATTGAGTTATCAAAAAATTCTGAAATTTGCGTGAGGCCTTCTAATATGATGCTTTAGTTTGGGTTAAAATTTCAGAATTTTTTGAGAAATTTAGAAATTTGATGAAAAATCACAATTTAACCAGTTTTATGTTATTGGACGTAATTTTCAATTCGACCATCAGATTGAGCTGAAATTTTACAAGGGATCTTAAAATATATTGAATAAAATTTGGTTAAAATTTTAGGATGAACGGAGCTTTGTAGTGCTAACAAAAAAAAAGAACTGTCAAATAAAAGCAAACGACTCATTAAAAGTAAAATGATTATTTGCCATTAAAAAATAAAACAAATCAGCTCTTCTTTCTTTTTATATGTTGTCGACTGGGTAGAAGCAGAATAGGAAAAGAAAGAAAAGAAAAGGTTAGAGAGAAATAGAGAAAAGTAAGGGAAAAACATTAAAAAAAATCAAAATAAAAAAAATAAGAAAAGTGAAAAAATAACTTTGTAAACTTACAAAGTCCAACTTATAAAACACTAATCTAAGAAAGAATCAAGTGAAGTAATGAGGAATTGAGAGAGGGAAAAAATTTAATTACTTTGTTTTCCAGTTGACATGAGATTGTTATTTTATCTCGGTTGAAGAGTTGTTACAATATCGATTCAGATTCGATTATAGATGAATTATATTTCACAAAATATCGAAAGATGTAACTTTTATAGTGAATTTAATTTTTACTTTCATTTTAATTTTATGTACTTTCAAATTTATTTTTTAATATTTTAGATAGTGTATTTGAATTAAAATTTCATTTTTAACTTTAAAAATTCATGTATGTAAGTTAATTAATTTTAAAAAAAAATATATATTTAAATTACTAAAAGATATTAATATAATATAAAAAAAAACATATGAAAAGAAAAACAGATTCATAGTGAAAGGAATACCATGGGTGTTCAACTGTTCATGCATTAAATAAAAAGTCATACTTGGATCTGGCACGAATGGATAGAAAACCTACGTGTCAGTTTGTCAGTGTCCTTGTACAGCTTAGTGCCAGCCTGCCAGGTTCAAAAGCTAAGATAAACGGCTCATCTACACTCCCACAATGATGGGCTATCAGTGTTTTTTTATCCGCCTGGTACTGGGAGAATGTTTGCCGAACTCCATTAAAATCGACGAGGAATCATAAATGATGTGCTCAATTTACACGTGGACAAGGATGAGACCTTTCATATCTCCACTTGGCTTTGATGGCTAGATATGCCAAAAAGACAAATAGTACAGGCATTAAATGTAAAGGTATCTCTAATGCATCGCACGTTTTCAAAACTAATAATTCAGAGAGGTCATCTTTTTAGTTTTGCAAGAAGTTTAATTATTTTTTTTACGGAAATAAATATAATTTTTAATTGATGGAGAAGCCACGTCACCCTTGAAAAGAGCCACGTCCTCAATGGAGCTCTTACAACCCAATCCATAATCGAATGGACGCCCTCCCCCGTAGGATTTTCATTGATGATCATATTGGGCTGAAAACTTGCTGTAGTTATGGCTTAGAGCATGGGTCGTGGTCCTCGTGGATCATACACATGCATTGCCTTGCTTGATTCGTTGGCTCTTGGTGAAGAGTCCCTCTCTCTTGCCGAATTAACATGGGCTGGTCAGGCACTAGTGAACAAAGTCCATCCAACCACCGCCTTCGCATTCAAATATAGTATCAAGTGACTAACGGAAAACACAGAATTCTAGTGAAGTGGACGCGAAGTAACGAAGCTCCCCAGCAAGACATATACTTGTCATACAATATTGTTGTCTCCCCTAACCAAAAATCACTTGTAGCTACTAGTAAACAACCTGTCCCATCTCTCTCCGGCCCCATCTCTATCTCTTGTTCTAAGTTAAAACCGCATATATCCTTGTTGCCATATCTCTCCTTTAATCCAGAATTATCTTCTTCTTCTTCTCTCTTTCTCAATCTCTTACTTTCTGATCCCTTACAGAGCACATATTTACTGAAATGGCGGCTGAAGGAGTGATAGTACTCAAAAGGGCTGAGATTGATACTAGAGCACCATTCCGGTCTGTCAAAGAGGCTGTTACGTTGTTTGGCGAGAGAGTTTTAGCTGGGGAGCTATATGCCAACAAGCTCAAAGAGGTTAATTATCACTCACTAATTACTTTTTTTTAATTAATTTACCTTGTCTTCTTCAAAAAAAGTATCCTGTGTTGTTGGGGTAGTTGTGGTACTCAGAAATATCAACCCGAACAGTGTTTCAACACTTCGTTTCGTGATTATATAATATGGTCTCTGACTATGCTCAAATCCTATATGGAATTAATTGTTACTTGCTATGCATTCTCCTGTTTTCCTTTCAATTTTTCCCTTTGATTGTTAACTAATGGATCCTGGCCAAAGCAAATGGAGAGTGTTAGAATGATTTCATTAAATCCATGCTGTGACTATATATTAACATTTCATTAGTTTATCAGTAGTGCTCGTTTGATATTGTTCATTTGCTTGCTTGTGATAGAATTTAAGTTTTCATAGAGCTGCGAGAACTTTGTTCCTTTTGTCCTGTGATAGAATAAAGTTTAAAAAGAAAACTAAATGTTTATGCCAATTGATAAACAATAGCGATATCAATCTATTATTTAATGGAATTGAGGGCTTTAAGAATATTGTATCTATTGCTTTTGGCGAGGAGAAGCCATCTCGTCCATGCCAGCATGCGACCCTGTCATATATAGAATTAGGAGTTGGAAAGGGCGGTAAGCAAAGCATCTTACGTTGTGTGTATATATATATATATATAATGTTATATATGATTTTCTCCTTTCACATAATTAGATGCACGTTGGAGGAACTGAATACGGGCAGGGCCCTTCCAGGCTTGGAACAGTGACAGCAGAGCTAGAGGAGACAAAACAAAGACTTGAAAAAGCTAGAGAACAAAGGACGCTAATGGCAAGCTGCCTTTGTTCTCTTCAAGAAGAACTTGAAAGAACAAAGAGAGAGCTTCAACAATTGAAGGAACGTGAAGTCGAAAGGCATATGATAGAATCTGAAATTGAAGATGTCAAGATTGTTGAAGATACCACAAAATTTGAAGCCAGAATGCAAACATTCCACGAAGAAGCTGAGACCGAGTTTCAAAAGAAGAGATATGTGACGTTTGCTAATCCCCCTTCCCTGACACGAGTTATAATTCCGCAAGTAGTTGAAGCACTTGAGAGAAACCCTTCTCTAAGGAAAAAGAAGAAGAAGCCATTGATCCCACTGATAGGAGGGATTTTCTCCAAGAAAAAGGGGAAAGGAAGCGCTTCCCCATGAGTCGCACCACGAGCTAGCACAGTTAGAATTAATATATTCTCTCAACTCCAAGAATAATAATCCTTTCAGCTAGTCCCCTAGCTGAAGTTGTCTTTGAATTGTCAGAGTGAAAAGGCTACGAGACTATACATGTAATAAAAATACGTTTAAATAACATATTTTTGTACTTCTTGAAGTATTAACTCAAATGGAACTTGATTTTACATGGCAAAATAGGAAGGTAGAAACAAATTTATAGTGTTGTATGAGTAGCAGGGAAAAAAAATTCAGAAGTGGGTGCTTGCTGGCTAGTTGAACTAGTAAATCATGGTATGGTATCAAATAACGAGAAAACAAAATCTCCTTCACACTAGCTATTGGAGAGATTGTGGAAGATCAAGAGCTACCTTCAATTTATTTTTTAAGAGACCATGACCCAATTGACCTAATTAATCAAAAATGAAAATTTGAAAAGAATATAATATGATTAGAATAAAAAGAGCTAAAAAAAAAAAATAACTTGCAAACACTATTGTGAGGTCTAAAATGGTTTAACACATTGAACCAGAACTTTACTAGTTTAGGATTTAGACCGATCTGAATTAAAAAAATATATTTAAATAGATCAAATATAGGTTGACATGGTAAAACTCGATTAAAACTCTCAATTAACTTGTTGATTTTATTTTTGAACTTTTCTTAAAAAAAAAAAAAAAGTTGTTTTTATCTATTTGTTTTATTTTAAAAAAAAAAAAACTTGGTTAACTGAGATTTAACTTATGCGGGGTTTGGTAACTTTGCTTGTAGACAAAGTCATAGGCAATAGTTGTTGAGCTGACGCATTTCAAGGTCTTTGCTTCAAGCCTAGAGACATTGGATTACACATTACTGAGGCTGGATCCGCAATAGAGGCCTTGCATAGTACAAAGATTTCCAGGGCTTTGCTAGATATCAAGTATTGCAGACTGGGTCACTATCCCCTGCATCAACGACAGTCCATATGGGTAAAGAGATACAAAGGGAAAAAAAAAAAGAAATGAAAAAGGAAGAAATTCTTCCTACAAGCTCAAAATTATTGATTTACAACACAGCACTACATCAAAACCTTGCCCACAAGGAACAAGGAAGAGATGTGCTTAAAAAACCAGCAAGAACAAGAGGGACCAACTCGTTTTCTTGTATCCATCATGTGTATTATATATATATATATATATATATATATATATATATATATATATATATATAAATATATATTATCAAACAAAAAATAAAATAAAATCATGAACAAATATTTAATATCCTGAAAAATTATTATATATCAAACCCAAACATCCGATTTCCGACCATCTAAAATCCCTTCCTGAGATGACTTGTTGAAGAACTCAATGCAATCAGCAATAGCCTCACTATAATGTGTGTGAGACGAGTAATAAGAGCTGCATGAAGTCCTCGGCGGATCAAATCTCTCACAACTTCTTTGCTTCGAAGCCATGTTTGACGTCGTTGAACCCGAAAACACGAGTCGCGTGAGAATTTTGCGGAAGCGATTGAAGAACTTCATGGCAGATCAGAAACTTAACTTACAAGCTGGAGGAACTTGGTTATATCAAGGGCTTCGCAATAAGTGCAACATCCTCTTATATACTTGAATAACAAAGCTATCTCGTTGAGGCTTGTGCATGGTATTAATTCTCTTTCTCTTGGCTTGCCAGATACCCTCCGGGAAGTGTAATCAAATCATGTGTGTCGTTTGGCTGTAAGGATATAAGAGGAGGTAAGGGTTTCGAAGGCTGGGTTTATTCTATCTGGGAAGACTCAAATAACATGTGCCCAAATCATTTGTATGGGCTTCACTTGTCTTGACAAAGTTGTTATTGTTTATTAGGGTTTGCTCTCTTGATTATATATCTTCATCTAATTAAAGCAGTTTAAGAAAACTTCGAAGGCACTTGCCTGACTTTTAGTGATGATCACAAACCAGGTGGACCCGGCCATGAGTATAATTAGATGTGTGAGTTTTGATTCAAGGAAGAAAATCCCATAAAATGTAGTATATTAATCCTACAAAATATATATACATATATTTTATGAAATAACTTACCATAATTTGCAATCAATCAAATCCACTTATAAATAAATTAGAGTTTCTAGGAAAATTTATTCTATACGAACAAATTAGCCATATACAAAAACTCCATAATGAGATTTTTTGAGGTACATTTTCTATTTATATACTATTTTTTTAACAAAATGATATCACCATATTCTCATACCCATTTGAAAAACAAAGGTTTATATTATTTTTTTTTAGCTTTTGGGATATTTAAAAAAAAAAAAACAGTGAAAAAGATTACTAGGTGCACCACACGGGCACCCCATTAAAAGCATGAAATTCATGCTTTTAACGAGGTGTGATTTTATGCTTTTAACTAGGTGGCGTTACATACAAACATACTCTAAGACAAATTTAGAAAAAGAAAAAAAGAAAAAAAGGAAGCTACGTGCATTAAGAACCCAGGCGTTTAAAATAGAAGAACAAGAGCATTCAAAGACATATATGGATGATGTAACAGTCAAGCGTTCTTTCACGAAGATATCTCATGAACATGATTGTTATACCCATTAATTACCTGTGGTGTAAGTGTGTGTTTGGTAATTTAATGTAATATGTTGTTTTAAAAAATATTTTTTAATTAAAAATGATATTTTTTATATTTTTATTTTATTTTTTAAATTAATACATCAAAATCATTAAAAAACACCTAAAAATATTAATTTGATAATTTTTCAAATAAAAATAATTTGAAAAGCAAGTTAAACTACATTAACAAGAGTATTTCAATGCTTGACATTTATAAACAAGAGGGTTAATTAATGTTATTTTTCCCCGAAGATTGATGCTAATCTTGTCATGTATTTACAAAATTACTGTTAAAAAATGTTCATTTATTGAGTTAATATATAAATATAAATATAAATATGTAATTAATTTATACAAAAAAAAACTAGCAAGTAGATATGTGATAAATGGAAAATGATCTTGGAAAATAAAATTCAATGAGATTGATTGTTTTCTTTTTTATGGTGTTAAATTTTGATAACATACAATCATATAGAATTGCATTGGATGATGGATTAACGATCGAATTAATGGTGATTAATGTCATGATTAATGTGAAGCCAAAGCTGACCCTTGACTTGAGAAATGCAAAAAAATAACTGTTCATCCAATGAAGGCCCTAGTGATTAAGAAGCTATCGATCGATCATTCACTGCTGATTGGGAATAAGCAAAAGCCGAACCTGTGATTGACCAATTCCACACCAAGCAATTTAATTCATATTTGAAGTTCATTAATTAGTCCTGTGGTCCATGCAACATAAAATCCAAAGCCTGGCTTGATTGTACATGCATCTATCAAGAGGCCAATGACAAAAGTGGGCAGAGGAAATGAAATTTGGATTTTGAAAAAAATAAATAAAGATTAATAAAATTGGAAGAAGCAGAACATGCATGATGAGATTATGAGGCGGGAGGGCTTTAGCTAATGGTTTTGCAAGACAACTATAATTGTGTCTTGTACCTTTTTCTATGATCTGTGGAAGCGGGACAATTATGAGGTCTGATGCTGGCGACATTTCACATTAATGTATAATCAAACAGTCATGATACGTTTAACAGGATGATGATGCACCTTTTCTTATCATAAAAATCAATAAAATTAGTGTTATTAAACTCTTTAATCTTAACAGATCAACTCTGAATTTATCTTGGATTAAATTTCAAAAAAATAAATATAAGTTAATTCGATTAAACTTGGATGATTTAATCAAATTTTAATTTAATTTTATTTAAAAAAATCAAAACTATATTATTTTAACTAAAAATAAAAAACTTAAAGTGATATCATTTTTTGAATTTGTCCGAATTAACTCGATCACCTCTTGATATACGTTTTGTACCGAGCTATGTTTAATAATCTTGCTAAAAAGTTCCAGCTAAATGAAATAGTAAAAATCACCAAGAGACAGTAGCAAGTCAACGGGCCAATTTGGGTCGGTCAATAACTGAACTCTACGAAGCGCCTACAAGCAACGCATTGTGTTGGAAAGATGGGCCTCTTATAAGGCATTATGCTTTTCGGCTTTCAAATTTGAAAACGAGGCTGAAAGCCCATAATATAAATACAGAAAACCTCGGATACACCGGTTGTTATAGGAAATATTTGGGTTTGTAACGAGGTATTTTAAAATATTTTTTATTTAAAAATATATTAAAATATTATTTTTATTAGTTTTTAAAAATTATTTTTAATATTAGTACATTAAAATAATTTAAAAACATATAAAAAATAATTTGAAGTAAATAAAAAAATAAAATAAAATTTAATTTAAAAAAAATGCTTTCAAAATACAAAAACAAACTGGTCCAAATTTAATTGGCATTTTTAGGAATGTAGAAAACAAAAATTTCCAGTGTTTTTTATTTGAAAGTATATTAAAATTATTTTTTTATTTTTTTATTAACACATAAAAAAACAATAATAAATTATTAATTTAAAACCAGAAAGAAAGAAAAAAAAACAAAAACAAACTAAAAGTCGAAAGCAAGCCATAAAAGATGGATTCTGGCATGTATGTCTTTAACGAGGCTGTAGGAGAACAGGAAGACACGTATCGAGCACATTACCAGCTTATCAAGGCAAGTATATGCAAGGTGGCCCTTCACCTTTCCTTTAAAGTGCTTTATGAAAATACTAAAGCACTTTTGTGAAGGGAAAATCTACTAGAAACTTGCTGTCAATTTTATAGTTATCTCATGCAATTCGAAAACTGATCTGAAAAAGAATTTGAATCATTATATCATTTAATCATTGCAAGGCGAATCATTACAAGCACAAATGTCGATTAAGGTTAATATATATATATATTTTTAAGAAAAAACACATTGTTTTTTTTAAATGCTTGATATTTATTTCACAGTATTTAAATTGAATTCGATCACTTCAAGTAATGAGTTAATCTAATTGATTGAAATAAATTTTATTAAAATAATATTTTTTTTAATTTATATAAAACTCAACTCAAATTAAATTCTAAGTTATAGATTTTTTTATCTAACCTGAAAAATTAGATTAGGTATAAGATCTTTTATATTTCAAAATAGAATAAATTTGATTTTTTTTAATGGATGAGATATATATTACTATACATGTTTTCTAATCAGAGCTCTCCCGGTAATTAAGAATTTCTTGATAATATGAGCATTCTGCTCGCTATTCTTTCATGTTTAGTTTTGTCTGCATGTATTTGGACATTTTCTACCCTGTTTTACCCTTGTTATTGACCATGAGACAGCCACCATCCAATTCAACTTGTGGCATTTGCATCACCCGTTGTGCCGTGCACTCCGCCTCTCTGTTCAACCAAACTAACAAAAATCTACACAGTAATCTATCGTATCTAATTGTTTTTTTAAGGATAATAATATTTTTACACCAATTTGTACACTTCATTTTTTATTTAATCTCACTTGGCGAGGAGATCTGTCAAAGAGTGATCTTAATTTAAAAACTTAAACTATTAGATGAAGGTTTCATGATGTGATTTATATTATATTCTAACACACTCCTTAAAGTGAAAGTCCTTTGAACTTGAAACTTGTATATGTTTATATTATTTTATGTTTAATTTTTATCAAATAAATAAAGATAATAAAATTCAAACCCGAAACCATTTGATTATTAAAACTTTAATATCATATTAAATAATTATATTCTATAATAAAATTTAAAGACCTTATCCCACCATGGTCATGATCAGTTACATGAAAAATCGTTCCAAAAAAAACCCCGACCACGTGAATTACCAGGTTTATTAAAACAGTATTTTTTTTAAATTTATTTCAAGAAAATATCTAGTAGAATCGAATTTGATCAAATCAAAGATTAACTTTGAACTGAGTGTGATTATATTAATGTCTTTTATAACTTGATTCACTATTAATCACGCGGTTTTTCAATTTAATAGTTCAAAGATAACTTTTTTTTTTACAACCTCCACTTTTTTATTTTTTTCAACAACCTCCACCATTTCAAACACCTTATAATAAAACGGAAACAGACAGACTCGTTCAACTGGGCACAGCTAATTAATTTAGAACTCGGCATGAGTGCATCATCAATGGCGAGATGCATGCCCTCACATCCAATTTAATTTCAAGTTTTTAAACCGTGCAAATGTCAAACCAGAAAATCACTTCATATTAATCTACCAACAATCATATAATAAACACAATGAAGACCTACAACTAGGGCAGGGAGAGGATTTACTTGGTTTACTAACCAAAGGTTGTCTCCAGTAACGTGCAAGGCCAAGCCTTGATCTAAGATCAACAGCCAATCATCAACCAATCATCAACCTGTCAACTCGTGCTCCTTACAACCCTCGGATCCCAGTTATGAGCTAATACAAGCAAAATTAGGTGGTCTGTCGAGTGCAGGAAGTTTCACATAAGTCAAGGATCCCAGTTATGAGCTAATACAAGCAAAATTAGTTGGTCTGTCGAGTGCAGGAAGTTTCACATAAGTCAAGGATCCCAGTTATGAGCTAATATAAGTAAAATTAGTTGGTCTGCCGAGTGCAGGAAGTTTCACATTAGTCAAGGATATAGATATAGACACAACACACAACACACACACGGACCCTCGTCAATTAGGTTATTATACAATAGATTTATGTGCTAAATTAATTTTCAGTGATCTCACTGAGGATTACGTTGGATATAATTTTAGGAAACTCCCATTTGATTTAAATACCCTATGCCATGACCTTATTCCCATATTCTAATCACTGCCTGCAAAATCCAAACACCTCAAACAATGAGAAAAATGGATGTGCATGTGCTCAAGCATGCGTGAGCAATTATAGTCGAGTCACTGTATGTGTGTTACTGTCTTTGTTGATTGGTCAAGGTCAAAGAACACCCTCCTCCCCCACCACTTTTCATCTCATCAAAATTATTTCAAGATAATTTCACGTGGTCCTTCATAATTTTGGTCCACTCCCTTCGAAAACCCAAGTTGGAATATGTCAATTAAATGAGATATCAAGGAAGAAAGATTACACTAATCCATCTATTCTGAAATAATTCACACCCAATTAATTACCCTTTAAGACTTTAATTTTGTTTCCCATGACAAGTCACTGTACCAACCCTGAAAATGTCTGGCTCTGCATGGAAAAATTCTCAGGAGAGGAGACCCACCTGCAAATAAAGAGGCCTCGGATAGCTATTTAGACAGTGAAAGGTGTCCATTCGAAGGCGACACTTCAATGACTCCTTTCCACCTCCCGCTTATAACAAGTTGCTGTTGCTTCTCTCGATTGAATGGTGTCTTCGTGAGAGAATAGCAAACAATGATTTCAGCGTCCTTATTAAATATATTTTCATTGTCATCACTGTTTTTTTTTCCCCTACTCCGATACACTGATTAAATACTAAATCTCTCCAATCCGATCATGTCTTGAGAGCAAGATTTATTATGTACACAAACACCTGCGGCGGTTAGCACAGTTACGCTAACCACTGATCAAGGTATAATAGGTTTTTGAACATACTAATACAAAGTAATCTATGGTAAAAACCGATATGAAAAATAATCTAAGACTCAAGAGCCTTGTAAATGACAACAAAACAAGGCAATATAGCCCTTGGATTAAAAACTGATAATTCCTCGAGACTCGAGTAGATCCCAGCACCACCGGCTACGGAATCATATGAGCCAGCAGACGCACCATCCTCCTCGGGCGGCAGCGCATCCTCCGCCACGCGCTTCACTCTACCAGCAATCACACGACACACCAACATTGCCCTACGTCCATCCGTACAGCCCCATAACGAGTCATGGGCCCTACCGCTACTAGCCGTGGTGCTTACACCTTTGCATTCTATGCCTTGAAACCCGTGCCTAATTATGGTGCAGACGCCACAGACGGGGATCGAGCCGCACAAGCTGGAGGAGCCGAGTGAGCCGAGAGAACAAGTTAAGGTTGTACAGTGAAATCTTAACAGCTCGTTGCCGTCCGCCGCGCACCTGGGGTTTTTTTTAGTGCTGTTGAGTGCACGTGTCTTCACTGCGTCCCTGCAGTCCTCGAACCGTTGGATTGTTCGTTGTGTGTTGTGGACTTTTAATATCCGTTCGATCTTGCAGATTGGGTTGTCTTTCTTGAGCCAGCTTGATTTGAAGATGATCTCCACGATATTTCGGCCTGAATCTTCTGGTCCCAGCTCCGATACTGCAGATATGGCAAAAAACTTTGTATTAAAAGTTGATAAATCTTAAAAATTCGATGATTTATGCAATGTTTACTTCTAGTAGATGCGGGCAGGGTCAGGGTCAGGGTCCGTGCAGATTTAACGTGACGGGGCGTAAGAGTGAGTTCTTATGACAAAATACCACATAAGGCAACCAGGCCATTAAATTATGGTCGTCAAAGGACAGCTGTCGATCCCGCGCTAAAAATAGCATGGTTATAAGACCAGATCCGTTCGGTTCATTTTTTTTATATACAAAAGGAGTGAGATCCCAAGTGGATATATTTTTATGGCGAATGATGAATTTTTTTTGTTTCATTTAAAATTAATTAATAAAATAACACTAATTATTTTATATATATTATAAAATTTCCCCTAGTTAGATTAACTGGTGGTCAGCAGGTGAACCCTCATTTCTCATGACTAGGGTAAAGAGGTCATCTTGTATGAGTGGCAGAGAAGATATCCCCGGAGAGAAGGCTGAAGTTGTTCTTAAGTCACATTTATGAAAGATAAAGTGATTTACTGGTTTTGTCTGTGCGAATTTGGTGAGAAATAAAGCATGGAGACAGCAATCATAAAAAGAATGGCTTGAGCTTAAATGTCAAACTCTAGGCTTAACTCATTAACTGGATAGAAAAAGCTAAGAATAGAGGGTGGTGTTGTTCCATCAGAGTGACGTATTATTCCTTGGAAAAACTATAATGTTATACATCAATAATTATTTATCCTAAAAATAAAGTGAATATCATATAAATACAAAAGCAATCGAATAATTGATATTATTGGAAACAAATAACATTACTCTTGGATAATGGCTGGTAAAAGAAAATCTGGACTAAAAAGAAAATAAATGGGAGAAATTTAATTAAATTTAAGCTCATAACAAACAAAAAAAAAACATTCGACTTTAATTTATTGATCTAAAAAAAACAGAACAGTCTCGTTGGTTGAATGTGTTGGAACTTTATTTTTAATGGGCAAACTATAAGAAATTAGAATTTTGGAAAAATAAGTAATCAATCAAGGACGAAATTCCCTTTTAATTCAGCAAAAAATCAAAATTACCTGCATGGCGAACTTTTTGATGAAGCTCCAAGCTTTCAATCTTTGGAAAGACCTCTCCACACTGAGTGCAAGCGCTTATTGTAGTTCTTGCAGATGGGTATCTGAGTTTTAAGCCCAAAGTTAATAAATAACAGTAGTCTATGTTCTTTGTTTTTGTTATCGAAGAGAAAATGAGAAATTAAGAGGAAAATGAAAGTGCTGTGTACCTGCTAGGGTCAACGATCATGTGGCATTCATAACAGCCTGAAAGCTTCCTAAATTGCATGCCTCTAGACGACGACGAGCACGTTACACCACTGTTGGATCTCCCTGAACTCGTCAGTGACCGAGTTGATGATGACCCAGTACTAACACCTTTCCGACTTAGTAGCCCAGTTTCTTGACCCAGTGTGCTACTTTCAGGTGAGTTATCAGCTCTATGAACAACCCTTGTGTTGCCATGAACAACGTCTTTGAAACTACATATTGAGCTGCAAGAAGATCCTAGTTTTGAGTATCCAATGGGGTTCTTTGATGGGTCGTGTACTCTCGACCCCTCGATCTGTTTGCAGGTCAGTAGGTTCTTGATTTGGTCCCATGAAGATGGTTGCTTTTCCTTTTCCTTTTCCTTTTGCAGCTTTCGCTTGCACCTGGATGGTTGTTTTTGACGATTCTCTTTGTGTTCTTGTAAGAAAGTAAGTGCAGCCATCACAAGCAAAGAAGAAAATAAAAGACAAGAGTAGCGGATAGAGTTCTCTGCTAATTATGTCATGGGAGGAGGGAGGGAGGGCTTGAGACAATGAGAGAGTTTTGTGCAATGGAGGGGGGTCCGAGACAGGTAATAAGGAGGCAGATAGAGTGTGTTATGGTGGGTCTGGCTTTGTTTATTTACTTCACTTTTTTGTGTCAAGTACTGTTTTTTTCACACAAGCGAGGGTGCCTTTTGGAGAACTAATCCTGTCTTGATGGTTGACCATTTTGTGACTGGGTCGAGTATATATAGAAGGTTCGCCATGTCGTTTAGGGCCATTTGATGAGTGCTGTGAGCCTGTAACCCACTGTTTAGAATTGGGAGGATAAGGTGGATACAACACATGTTATGTTGTTGGACGGCTTGCTATTTGGCTATTCTTGCAGAGAAAACATGTTTGTCTTCAACGAGTGATCGATCGATCCCATCGTTGGAGCCATTGTTCCCTCGTATCGTTTCATTTCCTTTCGTCTTCTTCCTTGGAATGTGCAAAGATTACGTTGACAGAAGAGAATAGAGAGCTGGCCTCGGTGCTAAAATGATGGGAACCATCCACTTGGACCGAGACCATTCAAGAAAAAGTTTAATCTAACAGCGAAAGTTGAGCAAACGTGAGAGCCCTCAGTGGATTCTTACTTTAGTGATTAAAAGTGGAATAATAAATGTTTGATGTGCTAATAGTATACTTACGGGCACAATTTGACGATGACAACCACTCTTCTTCTACATGGTCCTCTTTAGGATTCAAATTTACAGCGTCTTTTCCCTTTCCCCTCCCTCCACCTTAGCAGCTAGCAATTACCATATTTAATTGACAAAAATCAATACCAGCCTATGAAGTTACTTGTCTACTGTTACTTATCTAAGGAGAAGGGGCCTTGAATTTTCAGAATATTCGTTCTGGTCCTTTTTAATTTTATCAGTTCAGGTTTATCCTCGTCTTTTTAGATGTTTGCCCCATACTTGCTGAAATCTTTTTATCCCCCCCATTTCTGAATCTTAACTCCGCCCCTGGCAATCATAATTGGTTTTGTTGTTGTAGATGCCTTGGCTTTCTTTGAATCGTCTCTTTTATACCTTTCCTAACTTATTAATGATCATGTACTTGCCAACCTTTCTACTAACTCTTCCCACGTTTTTTAGCGGCCGAGCTTTTAACCCCATGATTTGTAGTCGCCTGTTGTTGGTTTCCACATCTTTCACCTGAATTCCAACCACCAGTCCAATCGATCCCTATTCTCCTATATATCGGCATTTGCCGTTTTGCACCCTTCAGTCTCAGTGCAGGTCTGCAGTTCCCTGGCTTAAGAAACTCCGATTGTTAGGCTTACATGGGTCTCTTTGAATTACGTGGGCCTCTTTTACCTTTAAATCACTAATGAAACGGACTGCAATCTAGCTCGTTTGGATCGGTTAGTTTCATGGATATAACAGGGTGAAAAGGTTCTTAAGTGCATGGAGCAACTTCCATAAAATACGCCTACAGGATGAAAAGGTTCTTAAATTGAACTGGTAAAGCAACTTGTTGATTTGTTGGACAAAATAAATGATTTTCATACAAGCCAATGAAACACTTCCTACGTATCGATCCACACACTCCTGCAATATAGACTTGCCTCTCATTACTTCTTGAGGTTGATGACTTTACTGCAGAACTGCATACAAGTAAACAAAAAACTCGGTCTAGTGGGCATTTCCTATCATATATTAAGCCGATATTCTCTAGAGGTGTGGACATTTGGGTTGTTTTACGCATCAAAGCATAGGCCAGTGGGGTACAGATTCCTAAGGAAGCAAAAGGTAAGGCGTATGAGCCAAAGAGACATCATGTAAAACAAGGAGAAAGAATAGAAATCCTTGTAGGCTGTAGTAAAACGCATCTTTCTATGTCCATGTCTCCGGCTATCCACTTCCCTGGACAACATGAACAACGTGCCCCCGTTTCCTCCTGCAATGCCGAAAGCAACCTAGCTAGCAGTCACTTCAACCCTGGGCAGCGTTGCCTGTCACCACTTGGCTTCAGGGCTCGTCAGAATCCTAGGCTAAATGATCTCAATCCACAGTTCAATGCTTCGATCCACCCGGAGTTTACACACACACACACACACACAATCTGATTTCTTACGACAGGAAACGTATTATCAAATTTTTATGTCTGCATAGGTACATGTAACAGACGTGATAATTGAGCTCAATAACAATAACAATAACAATTTTATTGAATAAAAAAATAACTATAAAAGAAAAGAAGAAAATTAAAGTTTGTATTTTAATTGTACATGAATACAATTTAGATAGAAAAGAAGAACAAATTCAAATTTAAAAGATTTTAATATGATAACCTTAAATTTAAATTTAAATAGAAGAAAATTAAAGTTTGTATTGTTACGAGATGTATGTATCTTTTGTATATATGTAATGAGAATCAAACAGAAAATAAAAATGGCAGAGAATAATAAGAAAAAAGGCATCTTCGTGAGAGTTGTTAGAAGTCAGATGTAGATTTGGCCAACCATTCGCTTAATAAGAAAAAAATAAATAGAAAATGCGGTGTTCCCTTGTCGTCTACAAATCAAGAGAACCAAATCACTCTGTATCTGATCCATTAATATGGTACAATTATTATTAAATAAACAAAAATAATTTCCCACCAAAATAACTAACTGAGATGATCATAATCTTGCAAGCACAACAAGTTTTTTTTAATCTTATTCGTTAATCAAGACCTAGTCACTAAAATATTGCAGACATGGCTCCATATGCTATTAGAGAATTAATTAATTAATCACTTTATAATTTATGGAACTGGTAATGTGTCTGCTAGCTTTCCCCACTAATTAATCACGTAAATCTCCATATATCTGCTGATGAATTTTAAAATATTAACTTGGTGGTTGGTGTTCTTAATGCATGATAATAATTAAATCTCTAGCTCCATCCTTTGCCTTGAATTCAGCATACAAGCATAACTACTTCACTACCTTCAGTATTCAAGGCCGTGTGTGATATTTTTCTCTGCCTAAGCCCTAATGCTTGATATATCCCATGTGCATCGTCACTGTATTCTCCCAGTATTAGTTGGAACATCACGTTCTTTGCAAAGAGACAAAGGCAAATGAAGCTATAGAACTACTAGTAGCTCACAAGATTACTATGGGGCACTGACCCTCTCTGTTGTGATCATACACTGCAAGTTATAATAAAAATAATTTGACTTGAATGCTAGCTTCCCACGTTTCATGGGAACAGGAGTGTTTGGGCACTGCGTTCCCTTAAAATTTTATTTTTATTTAAAATAATTTTTTTGTACAGCATGAGGAGAAAAGGCATGGTTGCAATTCTAAACCAGAGGCATCATGCCATTTCTTCGAAAATACTCCCGGATTTTTTCTGACGGGCTTTGAAGCATAAAAATTAGCTTATCTGTAATTTGCGCTATGCTTGGAAACGCGGCTGCCCCGGCGCATCCGTATTCTCAAACAAGTATTCGGACAAGAATATTCCACTGTTTTTGCTTCGGGTTAGGATCTGAATTCATTTTTTATTTTCCTCTTTGTCATAGACAGATCCTCCGACTCACATCACTAGTCAGGCAGTAAAAACATTATCCAACAGTAATTAATTTTTTTAATTCTTAACTCAGTCAAAACATTCAACTATTTTTTTTCAAAATCATGTCGTTTCAATTTTATTTTTTTTGAAATAACCCATTTTGAATTAACACGGGTTAAGTGAACCAATCCATAAATCAGGTCTTGACCGAGTTTGGGTCTTGTAATTTATGATTTATGATGATTTTTCAAATAGATTACTTTGGATACCACATACAAGAGGGCTCCAAATTTGTTCAGAGTGGGTTACTACAGGCCCACATCAAGAGATTCAAAACTAGTATCTCTTCCAAGACGGGCCAACACTAGACTTTTCATGATCCCATAAATATTGGGCTCGCTAGTTTTGAACCTCCCACGGTTAGCACTTAAACCCTAATTCCTTGGGATTTATGCCCCCTTCGAAAATTTCGAATAAAATCAGTCGCTGCTTGAATGCTCCACTGCGGCAAATTCAAGCAATAGAGAGTACCAATTCTGTTGCTTTGTTCTGTATTCTTTCAATTCTTAAAAATCACAATAAGGGGCCAAACATGTCCCAAAATAGCATCCAGTCAAATTCAATTCAAAACCCTAGAGTAACCTGGGAAGGTTGCAGTGTCTTGCTCGACATTAACGACGGCGACCGCCTTGTTTTTGCTCGATTAACAGCTGGCTCGTAAGTTTTTTTTGCTTTTTTTTTTTTGTTTTATTCTTACAATTAATAAATGCTTATGTTTTTTTTTTTTTCATTTCTTTTTTGAAATTTGTAGGACATTGAAAATTGGAAATAAGAATTTCTCTTTACGGCCCTTGATTGGATGCCCCTTCGGTTCTTCTTTTCAAATTGAGAATGGGACTGAAGGGCTTTGTTTATGTAGGTTTGTTCCTTCCACAGAAGTAGGTATTGTGCTTGAGCTCTTGTTTAATTGTTTAATCATGGATTAATTAAGAGCTTTGTCTTGGTTTGCTGATTATTTTTTTTTAATATTTGTTGGCAGATAATAATGATCAAGAAAAAGGAGGATCTCAAATAATGGACGAATGTAGGGATAATCGAGCTATTGTTGATAATAATGAAGCCCAGACCCTAACTAGTGGAGACATAGATGAAATGCGGAGGTGATTTGCGTAATTTTTTATGATTTTATTCTCGAATGCGGGTTAAAACGTTGATGCCATAGCTTATAGTTTTTGTCAGCATGATTTGCAATCTTGTTTCTTTAAGATAGGAATCATAAACTTTGTTTGGTGCAGGCAGGGTGTGAAAGGTGATGAGATAATTGAAGCTCTCATTGCCAATAGTGCAACATATGAGAAAAAAACAACATTTTCTCAAGTAAGTTTGATGTTGGAATGGATGAAGTTTTGTTGGGCCAAAAGGGCTTTGATTGATATGCTGATGTACTGTGTGGTTGCAGGAGAAATATAGGATTAAGAAGCAAAAAAAGTATGCCCCTAGAGTACTTCTGAGGCGACCTTCTGCTAGAAGGTAATCTCTTGCTTCATCTCTAGTTAGTTTATTTTTTTGTCACCTCATTGGCATTGGCTGAATTGCTCTTTAACTAAGTCCTGTTTTGTAATTTTATGATAAGCTTCATCAAGGAAAAAATGGGCTTAAAGTTTGGTGAAAGCTGTTTGAAAATGTCAAGTAACCTGATTTTATAACTGACATATTATTATTCTTGTTTATTTCAGCATATGCGAGGCGTACTTCAAGAAATATCCACATAGAATCGGGTAGTTTTATGTTATTAGTTAACTAAATGATTTAAGTTATTTGATTTTAGTTTCTAAAAATTTCTTTGTTCAGGATTTTGTTAGTTTATTTGATATCATTTTAAAGCATTTTCATTCTGCATCCATTCCCTGAAGTTGAACATTGAAAGAGAGACTATCTAGCTTAGGGTTTTTAAGTAGTTACAAGACATAGATTGAAAAATTACAGCATAGGTGAGGGATGATTGAAAGATTATGGCAAAAAAAACCAGCATGACCATTGGGTATCTTAGATCAATTACCATAAGAGTTTCTTTTAATAAAAGTAGAGGATTGAAGGGGTGGATAATTTTCAAATTATGTAAATAGGAAATAGCTTTATGAATATCAGTATGATTCATGGTTTGTTGGTTGTTCTCATTTAGATGTATGTGGTCTATACTGTTTCGTTGGTATCTGAATTCTCTGCCTTCAATACAGATTCCTGCGAGTAGATGCATTATCCCTGTTGCTTTCACTTGCTAATGTTACTGCAAACTCTGACATCCTGTTAGTGGATATGGTTGGTGGCCTTCTTACTGGTGCTGTGGCAGAGCGTTTAGGAGGTTTGATCTCTGATTTCATCTGAAAAGCCCTTTCAATTCTATAGCTTTATAAAGCTGTTTGCTTTATGTAGTAAAAGAGAAATACCACCAAGAAAGGAAAAACCAAGCTGTTTGCTTTAATTATGTTTCTGTTATTCCTCAATTATCCTTTTGACAGGATTCAATATATGATAACTTTTAAATTTTCAAACCAACAAATAAATGAAAAAGAAAGAAAACGAAAGTGTTATTATACCCTTGCCACAATCATGAATGTATCTTCTTACATGTGTTTTCTTAGCTTAAACCACTGTAGTTTGCCAGATGTAATTTCTGGTTGTGAATGATGTTATTTGTTTAGCAGGTACAGGTTACGTTTGCAATACATATCTTGGAAGTACACCGTATCCTGTGGAGATAGTCAGAACATTCAACTTTGATAATGAAATCTGCAAAAGGTACTTTGTGTTGTTAGTTTCATCATAGTTTCAGAAAGTGGAGATACACGACTCGCTTATGGGAAAAAATGATCTGTGTTGCCTCGTTTTTCAAAAATAGTTGAGAAAGCATAGGGTTCTTTTTGGTATGTTGAACCGGACAAGACAGGTTCTGATATGTTTGGTGCATACTTTGGACATGACTGGACAAGTTGTGAAGTATTTAATGCACATTTTGAATCCTTGTCATGTCTTGAGTTGTCCCAGGGCAAAATTCTAGTCCCACCATAAGGGGTGGAACAAGCTTGTCTAATATCACAGACAAAAAATATCATTTCTCAATTTTTCATATTATCCACTATTTTATCACTCATTTATTTTTTAATTTGGTAGACTAAAATTTGACCAAATTTATTAAAATGAATATTTACATATAGAGGCTTAATTGCAAAAACCTTTTGATTTAGAGACTAAGTTGTAATTATCATAAAATTAGAGGATCAAGAAAATTACAAGGACTAAAATGTCATAAAAATAAAATACAGGGACCAAAATAAACTGTTGAAAAAACTCAAAGACCAGAATGAACTTTTGCAAAAAAAATTATCTTGCCTTATCCAATGTGCTCCAAACACAAGACAGGAATATGTATTGTCCAGTCTAGTGTAGTCCAATCCAATTTCATCAACTACCCAGTTCAGTCCATTTCCATTTATATTGTCTAGTGACTAGTCCAGTCTAGCATACCAAAAACATCCTAGTTATTGTTTAATATGAAGCAGCTGGGACTTCTATGTAGAATTATTTGATATGATAGCCCTTCCTGGTCAGCGACAGGAGATTTTAATATTCATAGGATCAGCATGACTCTTGCTTAGCCTCTTCTATATAAGAGATCCTCCGGATTCAACGTTGCTTTCATCTTTTGTTTCTGGCATATTCTCTTTGATTATGTTTTCTATTTAAACACAGGAATTTCATTTAAAGGAATTAATATTTTCTTTCCAGGATTGTGCGGGCTCCTCTGCGTGACCTCTGTTTAGACCAAATTGGAACATCCGAGATAATTGATGCCAGCAATGCAGAATTAAATGTTAGCGTTGTTTTGCTCATTGCCAGAGTATGTTTTTATCTTGCACTCCAGTAACTGTTTTGGAGAATCAATTCTTGTAGGGCCAAACCTCCATCAACATGGAAGAAATGTCTCTTCCATCCAACCACGAGGCTGTGGATTCAGAGACTATTGTCTCTCCACAAAGTAAAATGGGCAAACCCCCTAAAGCTGGCGAAAAGGCATCAGAAGAAGCCATTAAGTCATGGAAGGAAAATGGGTTCTCTAGGTAGCTAGATGTGAATAATTTGTTTATTAGTCAATAGAATCTATAAATGGATATTTTCTATTTCAACATTTTTTTAGTTTTCAAGCATAGTCAATAATTCTAGCTCACTCTGTGTGCAGTCTAATAATTGCTGCGCCAGATGCAGATGCTTGGAGCTTAGCCAAGGATCTACTGCCACTTCTATCATATTCAGCACCATTTGCTATCTACCACCAGTATCTTCAGGTCATTTGATTCAAATTCTTGAGATTTGTTCAACTTAAGACTTGCTAATGCATTATTTTCTATATTAGATGGCAGTTTATTAATAATTAATGCTAGAGATTTTTGTAGTATTACTGGATAGGCTTTCACTCATGGTAGAATATTTTCTTAATTGCTATTCTTGTTCGAATGCAGCCACTTGCAACATGCATGCACAATTTACAGCAGGGGAAAATGGCAATTGGTTTGCAAATTTCAGAACCTTGGCTACGTGAATATCAGGTTTGTTGGCTACATTTGTGATAAATTTGGAAAACTTTTCTGTCTACTTTTTGCATGGCTGTTGATGTTTTAGTTTGAAGTTTGGAATTTGGAATTTGTGGGGGAAATAGAAATGGGAGTTTTCAAACAGAATCATATTATATGCTTCTTCCCCTTGATATCTATTCTCGAGGAGTAGAAGCAGAGAGTATTGAAGATACAGTGATTCAATATTCCCTGGTGTTTTCTGATGCAAATGCAGGTTCTTCCATCAAGAACTCATCCATTGATGCAGATGAGTGCCTTTGGGGGTTACATTCTCAGTGGGACCAAGATATGTAGCAGTAGCTAATCTGGACTCCCAGATAATAGTACATCAAACCTAGCTCCTTCGTGCATGTTAGCTGCTTGTTGGCAAGCAAAATACCTGCCCATGAAATGGAAACCTGCAGCTCTGCATGTTGAGTTTTTTTAGACAGGATTGCAATATGGTTTCTGTAGCTTGATTTTTTCTCCTGCCCGATCTTGCACTTGCAAGACGTGGCAACTTGCTGTTTCATGCAAGTTATATTTTGTGATTTCAAGACGGAACAAATCAGATTTTTAGGTTGCCCACCTGTGTACTTCGGTATTAAATATAATTTCTGGAAGTGTTTAGGGTCATGATTCATCCCGCCTTACACGAATAGCCTGTTTGGCCCTGTTTTTATGTTCGTTGTGATGAGTTTTGAAATTAAATATATCAAACTATTTAATATGTTGTTAGTAAGCTATTTAAATTAAAATTAATATTAAGGATATAATTAAAATTAAATAATTTTTAAAAAGAAGTTAAATACTTTCTTAAAAAATAAGTTCTTTCTTTTTGAAACACACAAATATTATATATAAAAAAACACAAAATAAAATGGAGGCTATGATCAAACATTACATAGCTTTTTTAAAATAATTTAATTAAAAATCTAATATACTTGAAATAAAATAATTGAAGTTGAATACTATATATAAAACAAAAGTTATTTAAACTAATTAATTTTTAAATATTTATGATTATTTTTTTAAGTAAAATAAGTAGCTTTTCATCTCAAAAATCATCACTTTTCATCTCAAAAATCATCACTTTTCATACTTTTAAATTATAAGCTAATATACCTTTAAACTGATTTTATAAAAATTATCTTTCACTTTAAGAAAAATTAAACAACTAATTTTTAAAATTCTAATCAAATATGTTTTTTTTTCTAATATAACTTCAAAGCAAAACTCTAAAAGAACCAATAGGAAAAAATATTTCAGTTTCCTTAAACGGGTTCCCAAAAAATATTTAAAAAAGGAAAGATCCACATGTGGCCCTTGATCGTCAAGAGTTTCCTGACAATTCTAATTTAGAAACTTCACGCAAAAATAAAATGAATATACATCAACATGTGAAATTCGATTTCCTAGAAGTAGAAATGTTATCTCCTTTTATTTCTCTCTGTGAAAACTTTTGTATTATAGACATGAAAAAAATGAATTCTATATTTTCAAAATAGCATTTTATTTATAAAAATTACCAAATTAGTACTTTAATAATTCAAGATCCTTCCCCATCAAATTTAACAACACACAATTAATAATAATAAAAAAGTGATGTCATTTAATAGGACAAATGTCGAATATATCCCTGAAGTATCACCACAAATCTGCACCCAAATTGGTTTTTATATTAATTTTATTATCATATTATATTATTTTGATTTTTTAATAAGAACTTCTGTTACAATCACTCAATGGGAAGTGTTAATATTTTTTATAAAATTATTTCATTTTTAATAAAAAAAAATATAATATGAATGAAACATTAATGAAAAGTCTTAAAAATACATGAAAGTCGTTAATTATAATTTTTTAAATTTTTTTGACAAAGTTAGGCCTACTTACACAGCTGAGCTGGTGTTTTATGGGTTTGTCTTATTTAATATCAATATTTCAAAATTAGGGTTTATCCAATAGAAAAGCCCAGCCCAATCCAAGCCGAAAATATTTATAGAAGAGGGGCATCCAATCCAACTGCCAACAAAAGGCGGGCGTACGCATTCGAAACTCACTTCCTCACCGCTTCTCCCCTACGATTCTCAAATCCCTCTCTCCCGGCAACTGCCGTGTTCTTCCCATCCTCTCTAATCCTTCCGTTCCTAAATAGGTTTCTCCCTCCTCCACCTCCCTTTAATTACCTCCTTCTCTTTCTCTAATCACCGCCTTTTTTACACTCAAATTCCTCCCCTTCCTTTCCCTCCAAACACTCTCTCAAGAACCCCTCTTTCCCTCCCTCTCTTCATGGCGAACGCCAGCGAAGATCCGAACCGGACAATCAATCCATCGCAATTTCACTTTCATTTACTTCACTCTCATTCTCACTTTCAAAATCAGAATTTATTTTCTTCTTCAAATAATTCAACTCCTTCAAATCGACTGTTCCCTTCCTCTTTCCGAAAACCTCACCACCTGCCTCCTCCTCCTCCTGATAACAACAAAACTCCTATCGGCTTTCAATTCCATAGTTCCAACACGCATTCTGCATTTCGTGACGTTGCGGTTAGTTAGTTTTACTCTTCTCGTCCTTTCTTTTCCTTAAATTATTTTTCTGCTTGAATTCGTATAATTATTGATTGATATTCATTGCAACTATTTTTATTGTTTAATTTTTTTATATATATACTCGATCGAAGCTTTTTTTTATAAAAAAAAAATTGAGCTCGTAATTAAAATAATAATTTTCTTCCGTGAAGAAAATATTTAGTTATTGCAGATATGAAAACTCTCTAGCTTTAATAAGAAACACCGAAAATTGCAAAAACAACGTAACTATGACTACCTAATGCGCCAGGCGGTGCGGTGTATTTGAGACAAGTGTCGTATTTTAATTAAGGTTGCACTAGAATTTGTTGTCTAGAGATTAAATTAAGTTGCAATTCAATTACAAATTGTATGATATTTATTACAGCTGGGAATAAAAAGTGAAAGTGATGATCATGAGGTTTGGACTAATAGAGATGCCGCTTTCCCTGCGCAAAGTGATATAGTTACTGATATAACTCTTGCTCCTCGGTCATCTTCTGGGGGTAAGCATAAAAATAAGTCAAGGGTTCCGAAACATGCCAAATCAGTGACTCAAAGAATGAATGCTGGTAATGTACTTTTGCATTATCGATTGGTAAATTACTGCATGTTGTATTATTGAGCCTGTTAATGGGATGTTGATGTAGAAATTCTGGTTAAATTGATGTTCAATTGCAGAGTCTCTTAATGGACTGAATTTGGCTAGTGGTTGTCGATATGACAGTTCTTTAGGTAAGTTTTGATTAATTGGGTTTAGCATTCTTGTAGTCTAGAATATTGCACGGCTTATTCTATTTGCACATATAGTAAGCATTCTTATGTATCTACTCACGGTTAATTTGAGTGGATTTAAATTTAATGTTGCTGTGATGATTACTTACAATTTACAAATGGTCAAATTTCTTTTGGACAGGCTTGTTAACCAAGAAATTTGTCAAGTTGATCAAGGAGGCTCAGGACGGGACCCTTGATCTGAACAAAACAGCAGAAGTGTTGGAGGTATGGACAATGTTATGGGCTATGCACATCTGCTGCTAAATAAGAAAATTGAATTGCTTACACTGGAGGGTTCAAATAAGGTTTTCTTTCCAGTGCAGTATCTCTCCTTTCTCATCACAACTAGTTATATTGTGAAATCATATGTAATGCTTTTTATAGGGGTATGTGTAGCGTGAATATCTTTGCTATAAACTGAACTTTTTTGACATGATATTGATTTTGACAGGTCCAGAAAAGGAGGATATATGATATTACAAATGTTTTGGAAGGAATAGGATTAATAGAGAAAACTTCAAAAAATCATATACGCTGGAAGAAGTAATAACACCGATCTTTTCTCGTGCACTTCCTTTGTTGTTTGCTTTGCGTGGCTGGTAATTGACCATTGGACCTTCTAAACAGGGAATTTGATGACTGTGAGCAAAGGATGTTGGATAATCATGCTAGAATAAAGGTATTTCTGTAGTCATCATATCCTTTTCAGGAGTCAGATGCTTTATGATGGCTTCATTCTTTCTGCACTGATGACTCACACACAATGGATCGGTAGCATTGTCACGTAATGATGATGAGCATTTGTTTGAATTTCAAAAAATTCAAGATTCAAACTCAATTTGTTTTAGGTGCCTCAGTTTTCGTAGGTTTAGGTTGTTAATGTTAGATTTGAATGTAAAACCAGGTTTTTGCAACGCAAAAGTTACTGGTGAAAGTTATGGGTCATATTTTTAGAAAGTGAAAACCTGTTGGCCTTTATGGGAAGAAGGTTGTGATTGTGCTCTATTATTTATGTACTTAACATATTTCAGGGAATAATGATCTAACATTAAATGACCTGTTTATCACTCACTAATCAGTAATTTCTGAAGCAACCCTCTCATGTTGTGGATTGATAATGAATTATAAGTGTGTGGAAGATGCAGTGAGCATGTGGTGATTTGGACATATAAGATAAAGTTGATTTTGTTAGAAATTGATGGTAACTGATACTCTGTAACAAAGGGACTGTCAGTTGACCTTTCAGCTTTCTACACTTCTAAGAGGTAACACTATGAAATATTAAAGTCACTGGTCTTACTACCTGTTTATCTTTTGATTTGATTACAGGCTGAAGTGGAAAGTTTATATACTGAAGAGTTCAGGCTTGAGGAAGCTATAAGGTTGGTCGAGTCAATCTTTTTATTTATATTTTTTGTCTGTGGTTAGCTTAACTCTTATCATGTTCTTTTTCCAGGGATAGACAAGAACTTCTGAGAGGCTTGAAGGAAGATGTGGTTTGTCGAAAGTATGCTATTTTCTCCCTCAGATTTTATGGTTTCAATATGACTTGTTTTTATTTATTTGCCTGCTTGGTTTTGTTAGGCATCTCTTTCTAACAGAGGAAGATATTACCAGCCTTTCATGCTTCCAGGTATGCAAATCCTGGGAATTGCTTTGAAATCTCTTTGCTATCATCTCCCAAATTTGGTGATGCTTATTACTTATGATACTACTGCTGCAGAATCGAACACTTTTTGCAATAAAAACTCCTGAAGCTAGTTATCTGGAAGTTCCTGATCCTGATGAGGTACTGAGTGTGGATACGTGGAACTTTAAAAATTGTTGAAATGTATTTCTACCTGATGTAATGCTTATTTGCACGAGCAGGATATTGGTTCCCCACTATACAAAATGACAGTTAGAAGCACCAATGGACCCATTGATGTGTATCTCTTGAGGTAACATGCACCACTGACATGCAGTGTGCACTTAGTTTTCATGCATGATTGTTTTCAAAATCATCTACAATTTCATAATGCTATTTTGATGATGCTTGTAGCAAATGCAAACAAGGTGAGGACATAACCGCGGAGCATGTTGAACCAATGGATACAAGTGCTTGGAACAGTAGCCAATGCAGAGACCAGGATGCAGGGTTGCCTTCAGAGTGTCAGGGTAATCAAAACAGTTGTTGTGAACCATTCAGCTCACTAACTCTAGAAGCATCTGGGATTTGTAAGTTAATTCCTGCAGACTGCAATGTAAGTATTGGAAGCTTCAAATTGGTTTCATAACAGTTTCCTAGTTGATAGTTCCGCGTGCACATGCACTTTTATATACCTTCTTTGGTGTTTGGTCACGGGGAAGGAAACTTGACTAACCTGTTTGCTTGTGACCCATCCTGTTGCAGATTATTGATGATTACTGGTTCACAACAGATGATTCAGTCAGCATTTCAAAATTGTGGGTTGATCGTATCTCTTAACATTCTGTTTTGATTCACTAAGTTCTGATTTTTGAAATATATGGAACTGCCTTGCTATTGGAGGAGTCCGGAGGCCAACCCACCACTTGACCTTTATATGTTTATCACATGCTATGCAACTGACGTAGAGAGTTTTTTCCTCTTGGATGACCTCTCATCGCTTCTGCCATGACCGTCATCAAGATTAGTTGTTCGTGATGTAAATGAAAATTAGGCAGTAGGTCGTTCAAGCAGACTGGAAGGGTAATTTTATATCCCCTCCACTTTTGCAAGTGTAAATTTTATAGCTAAATGTTTTCTTTTCTTTAATGGTAATGATGGTTATTTTTTAAAAGATTATTAATTATCCTAATCCCATCTCTTATAAGGGTAGTTGGGGCTGTAGTTTCTGCAAATGTGCCTACTGCCCGGCAGAGCGAAAGACCGTCTCTCGGCCTTGGTGTCTATTGTGGGCTCGGAGAGTCAGGAGCCAGTGTGCTTATGACCATCTGGCTGCCTGTGTTGATCAGCAACACAAACAATCCTTAATAAGAAGAAAAAAAAAGGCCATTTCGTAGACTGTTTTGGTGCTGATGGATCATAGTTGAGGGTGTGCTCCCTGAGCTTTTGCAGCAGTCAGTGGCATGATCTTCTAATCATCAATTCAGTTTGTTTTTTTTAAGTTGACCTTTCAATGTTCAAAATAATTCAAAATAAAATATGAACTGTATTAAGATTTGAATTGTGGAGTCACCAGATTGACCTATGGAGGTGAGCTGTGATCAATAACTATGATCAAGATTGAAGTTGACATTGCATAAGTGCAGCAAGCAGAAGCTGTCCTCGTCTCTGAAAGTGATGTTATACCAAGTCTGCTCGGTATTTCTGGCTAAACACGAATGACACTGCAAAACACCATTGCTCCAAATGGCTTTCAGCATCCTAGTTTGCGCACTAGTATCTTCCATAAGAGGAAACTTCACTGTGAAAACTGTCCCTCGTTGTATATTGCGAGGAAGTTTTATCCCAGACGTTGACAACTAACAAACCAAATAACTGCAGGCATTACCTAACAGGGAACTCTCAAAAGCTCGTTGAATAAAAATCATTAAAGCACGTAATCAAGTCCATGCTAATACTACATTAATTAGTGTAATCACAGACCCAAACAATTACAAATCGTACACGATTGCCATGAGGGAGGTTAGTGACCACATTCTCCAAACAAAACCTCAGTTTTAAAGGGATTATAGGGCAACAGGCTCACATCAAGTATTCCTAATCAGTTTAGGTATGCGGGTATAATTATTTTCAATAAGCTTCGGAGTAAGAGTCAGTGGGAAGTTTAAATTTTGCTTTCCTGTTTTGACAGGGAAAGTTAAATTTATGCCAGTTCTTTCCTTTACCCTTAAAAAATGAAAGATCCTCCTCCTAACCTTTCGAGGAACAGGCCTTTACCTAGCTTGTTATTTTTCTCCCATTTGGTATTAAATTGCTTGAGCTGACAGAATCATCAAATAACAGATAAGTCATCAAATACTTTAGACAAACCTAAAAAAAACATCGGAACTGCATTCTTTCAATATTCTTGATGCCTTTACTTTAGGTCTAGGCTTTGTGGCACTGTGCCATCCACCAAATTTCCGCTGCGTATGCTCCACCATTAGATATAAAAAATCCCATCATGCCGTGTCAATTTACACTTACATTTTCAATAACTGGTAAAAACTATACAAGCCAACTCTAAAATTTGTAACCCTATCCAATTATATTATAGAGTGCAAGTGTGGCGAGTCAGATTGTATGATGAACCCAAAACCCTTTATTTGCCAACTTGAGTTCAAACAATTAAGCAACAAATGGAATTGGGAAACAGAAGATTACAAATTTACACCACCGTCACAGAAAAAAAAAAGGAAAAAAAAAAAAAAAACGATACCCATCACCGTCCACCTACTGATTAAATACTTGTGCTGGGGTCTAAAATTGGGAAAAATTTGACACCGGTCTTCAACGGTTTGTTCCAGAATGGGTTTTCCTCAATCTGACACTTGTATCCCGGGTTCTTTGCTCCATCAAAGTTTCTTTTGGTGTAGGGTCTTCGTTTTTGTTTTCTGAAGATGATGGCACGTCTTCAGTCTCCATTGCTTCTTCCTCGGTTGGTTTAGGTTGGCTGGAAACTTCAGGTGCTGTTTGGGCATTTGAAGCTGTTGCAGGAACTGCTGCTTCAAGCACTTTAGAAGGACCTGCCTCTTCCTCTACTTCCATTTTGTGCTGACTTGAAGATGTGCTAGGAGTGGGAGATAGAGGTACTTCAGGCTCTGCTTGTGTCGTAGCTGGTTGACGGTTTGATGAAGGTTGACGGCTGGGAGCAGAAGGCTGGCGAGCCCTAGCACCTTGCTGCTGTGGCTGTAATATTGAAAGTAAAATTGGCATGAAAACTGTAACATAATGTATAACTCAAAAGGACAGCATAGATTGTTTTCAATCACCACTCTTAAAATACAGTTTCCCATATAACTTATAGGCGAGGTTCTTAAAGGACAAAAGTTCAAATTTAATTCCACATTACTGACTAGCTGCAAACTAAAAACACAACAATTCATCAATTGACGCTGATAGATCATTGTCAAACCTTGAAGAAAACAACTGGATGATTGCATCAAATAAACGAGACAGCATATTGGTCCATTTACAAGAACCATCAAACTGTGTATTAGAAGATAATGGCAAGAACATAAGAGTATATACTCCTAATTACACTACCTGAGCAGGGCGAGGCCTTGTTGTTGACTGTGCAGCAATGTACTGCAAAATCTCAAAAACTCTTGTCTGACCATAACTTGCTGCTCTTTGCCAATATACAAAAACCATATCTCCAGCCCTAGTCCTCAGCTCCAACAAGCTGCGATCTATTTCATTCTCATGCTTCGCAACATATGGTTTGAAGAAGGAATCGTACACATAGGAGGTTCCCTGAAACAAGGAAAAGAGGAGAAATTAATACGAAGGTAAAGATCTAAGAACATAAGAAAAACATTCTTATCAGCAATTCATAATACAAACCTTAGTTTTAGGGTACCATAAGTATATGTAAAATGCCAACTTAGCCTCACTGTACATTGGGACCCTTCAAGAAACCGAGACAGAAAAACAAAATGAACATGCCAATCGCCATTTTGAACACAAAAGCTGGGTTTAAGCAAAGAATCAATACCATGAAATAAAAGTATCTCCAATTCTCTCACAAACTGTCAAAACCGCCACCAAAATCCTGCAGACAAAGAGAAAATGAAACCCACTTATAACCCCAAAAAACACATTCCACCAATTCACAAACATCAAATCACAGTAGAATACCAATACTGGCACCAAAATCGGAGTTGCTCAATCTCTGGCTTATTCAATTCGACCGTTTTATAGCACTCATACGCTGGATAAGCATAGCCAAAAACCATCCTGCCAATACATTATACCAATTCTAATTTCGACAATAAAACAATCCCCTTTAAATTCAAATAAAAAAACAGAATTAATTAATCAGGTCGCCGGGAAACATACACAAGCCCTCGTGTTAGAAATGATCCAATCATTTTGTATACCTATCAAGAAAAAAAAAACTAGTTAAAATCCAACGCAGAAAATATTTAATCATTCAAAATTTATTTATTTTTAAAAATCAAATTAAAAAAAATCACATAACAACCAAACAAACCGTTTAAGACATGTTCGTCACTAAAACCAGAGCAAACAATCGCTCAATAAATCACTAAAAAAAACAAAATTAATAATCCCGCGAAAATTTCAATTATCTAAAACTCCACCCACTCGCCATCAAAATCGATAACAAAAGACAAAAATTAGAGTTAAAATACTAAACAAACTACAAAAATTAAGCTAAAAGAAACCGCAATGCCAGTAATCGGCCCGAAACAAAACTAAAAACCGCAACAACTAATCTGTAGTAGGAATACGAAGAAATTCAGATAATTTTACAAAAAAACATAAGAAAATTGAATATTCAATACCTTTTTACAACGATTTTTATTATCGCGATTTTTTGTTGGCACGCCAGAAAAAGAAATTTATCAACAGCAAATGAGAGTTGATAACGAGCACGGAAACGAGTGGAGAGATCGAGAAATGGAAAAGGACGTTGAGACTCTTCCGCACAGAAATATCGGCGCCGCCGGTTTGCAACAGCTAACCGTTCGAGGTCGGCGTCGGGGTAAAGACAGGGGAAAAATTAAAAGGGAAGCGAGAGAGAGATAGAGCAGCTGAAGCTCTCTTATGTGTCGTTTCTTTAAAATTTCTGTTCCTTTGAATTTTGGATTTTGAGTTCCGCAATTTAAAGAGAGATGTTTTCCTGTGTGCGAGAACACGAGGATGATGTGACTGCTAGGGGTTAGTCACCGTTAAAATGTTAACGGACGGGTTACGTGCTGTAGAATTTGTGAGGTTTCAACAAGTGTAAAGTGTTGCTGTTGTATGCTATCGCTTCCCGTTTAAATCTGACACTGACGTGTAAATTTTTTGTAAGAACGGCAAGACTGTCACCTGCGGGTGTTCTAGCAAGACAAGGGTGCGGTAAACTTTCATCAATATTTTACTTTGACCTCTTTAATGTAAATTTTCCGATATGATCCCTATGATTTGAAAAGGGCCTCATATTCTATAATAATTAGACAATATTATTATAATTTTTATAGTGGTCTAGTATCTTAAGAGTTTTTCAAAACATTGTCACATGTATGGGTATGAGTGAAGCCCAGGGAGGTCAGATAATATATATATTATAAATAATAGCGGGTTAAAAAAATTTAAAAATAAATATTGCATGTTGAGTGGTGAATTAAAATTTTTGAAATATGGTTAACCGACTCAACTCGTGTGATTTTTTATTCTTTGTTTTTTGTGTTACATGTTTTATTTTTTTTGGCAATTGATTCTTGTATTTTAAAAATAATGAGAAGTGATTTTGTGAAAGGCTATCTTATATGAAAACATGAGGTTTTAAAGGAAAAAAAAACAGGAGAGAAACTATAAAAATTGGCATTCTTCTAGTTTCTATCATTTATTTATTTAGCGGCAAGGGACAAACCCAAAGCTTATGGAAAATTACAGTATTGACACTAAGGATTTTTATTTATGAAACCGAAATGGAATATGTATGAACTTACAGGGACTGAAATATAGTCTACCCATTGCTGAATACGTGTACCATAATTTTACCATCGAGCCTTTGATTCAGAAGTCTTTAGCTACGAGGCATCTGCTTCTGGATCTGTACCATTCTGTCTAATCAGGAATCACGTGACCTAAGAGAGTCATTAGCGAGTGATGTTATCATCGCCGTGGATAAAAGTGTGAAAGAGAATAAATTGCCGATTAACGAGTAAAATATCTAATCGACTAATCCTCTACGGATAAGCAGCAAAAAGATAAATAAATAAATGTTGGCCGTGTTTCTAAATGCAGTTATTGTTGGTTTTTTTTAAAAAAAAATTAGAAATATATTAAAAAATATATTTTTTTATTTTTTAAAAATAATTTTTGATATTATTATATCAAAACAATATTAAAACATCAAAATAAAATAATTAAATTTTTTTTTTTCAAAAACACTTTTAAAATACAAAATAAATAAATTTTTACTTTGCAAGAAAGCTTGGTTATAAAAACTTTACCGGTTGAAGGGCCATCAAAGATTTAGAGTGTGTTTGGAATGTGGTGGCAGTTGATTTTCAAAATATTTTTTTGCTCGAAAATTAATAAAAATAATATTTAAAAAAATTTTCATTTTTAACATCGGCATATCAAAATAATTTGAAAACATTAAAAATACATTAATTTGAAATAGAAAAAAATTAAAATTTTTTTAAAATAACTTTTAAAATGTAAAATCAAACCGGCATCAGTAGTGTTTTGAATTGTAGTATAGGAAAAAAATAATAATTCAAAGTCTTTTTTAAAAAAAATTAAAAACAATATTAAACTGTAATAACAAATAATATATTAACTAATCGGGGTTAAAGAAAAAATAAAATGAAGAATTAACTCACTTAACTCAATCAAAAACTCTGGTGAACTCACGAAACAAGCGATGAAAGGTAAAACTCGTCGAATTTTTTAAAAAAAATTATCAAAACAATATATATATATATAGTATCGATCTACTATCACCCTCTCAGCCCGGATTTTATAACCATTGCAGAAAGATACTGAGATTACAGAGTGGGCTCTATTGGAATAACGCTTGGCTCCCCTGGTATTTTAAAAATGCTACTGTGCCCTCCTTTATTGAGACGAATGTTCAATTCAGTCCTATCCATCTCGCTCTTTGCTTTCCCTTTACTCACACCCAGGAAAAATGCTAAAGTGGATTACATCCTATGAAGAAACTTGGTGTATTTTAATAAGATATGCCACATCAGCTTTAAAGCTGAGCATGTACAACACAACCCTACCTTTTCTCTATTCTTTATTGATTGCTGATAGAAATATCATAAAATTACACCGTCTCTTAGGTTTGTGTTGGAATTTCTTGCCTATAGAGCAATTTTGCCACTTTAATTTACCTGTAGATCATCGATTTTTACAAGGGATTATGCCAGCTAACACCAGACACTGGGTGTCCGGGCCAGCTTGCGCACACCTCGACTAATTCCACGGGCCCTGAAGTTAACGACCATGTAAGCCTCCAGTGGCCATTATATGAGCAACCACAGGGCTCGAACCTGAGACCACAAAAAAAACGAACCTCTTAATCCCAAGATTTTACCACTGAACCACCACCTAGATAATTATCTCAAGTTTCTTTCTTGATTCCCTTGCTGGGATAGATTTTCAAGCCCATATTGTGTAATAATTTGATGGATGACATAAAGTACATGCAATAGCATGTCGCCAACTTTAGGGTTTTTTTTTCATGCCAGGGCTCTATGGCCCGTTTACATTAGGTTTTTTCAGGCCACAGGGCTCTATGGCCCGTTTATGAGTGCGGTGGGTTTTATTGTTGTATATTTTTTTACTTAAAAAATATATTAATTTTTTTAGATTTTTTTATATCAACGTAATAAAATAACCAAAAACACTAAAATATTATCAATTTAATATTTTTTTCAAATCAAATATTTTTTATGCATCTAAATATAATTTCAAAACTGTCGCTGCATCTTGGTCACAAATTTTACTTTTTTTCCAGTATGATTGTTGAGTGACAATTAATGCGTTGTATCTGCCATGAAACTTTATTAGCATCCAATTCTTTTCAAGATTCTCTGTAAAGAAAATTTTCTAGCAGCTGCTTGTGATTTTTTCAGAGGACAGCCCTTTTTATCCTTCATTTCCCTTTTTTTATTAAATAACTTTAGATCTTGTTTTATGTGATCTTTTTCCCTTTTTATCCACTCACTTGTTGGTTTTTTTGTATATCCTTTAACTAAAAGTTTGATAATTACATTTTTTTTATTGATAAAAAAAATATAATTTAACGGTTATATAGTAACAAAAACTTTCTAAACGAAAGCTTGTAATGCAACCTGTTTTTTCATTAATTTTTTTTATGATTTAAAACTTTTCTGTTTACAAAAAAAAATATAACAGCAATTCTCTTACAAGATGTCCCAGATAGAAAAAATATATATTTCAATTTGATGTGAATATAAAATACAAAGACTTATAATATTATAAAAGACTAAAACAGTAAAAAAAATAAATTAAAAAACATATAAATTTAATGTTTTTTTTTAATGAAATGTTTTTTTTAAAAAAAAAAACAAAACAAAATTCAGTACACTCTCCGACACTGCTAGATATTTACCAGTCCACATGCATTTCTATTCAATATGATTGTTGAGTGACAATTAATGTGCCATCCACCAAGAAACCTTACTAGCACCCAGTTTCTTTTCAAGTTTCTCCGCAAATAAATTTTCTTGCAGCTGCTTGTGAATTTTTCACTAAGGGACAGCCTCTTTTATCCTTATTTTCCTTTATTTTTTAATATTAAATAACTTTAGATCTTGTTTTTGTGATCTAGATTTTTAAAAAAATAAAATTCCACTGGTATTCTAGTTTTATCCACTCACTTGTTGGGTTTTTATATCCTTTAACTACAAGTTTGATAATTATGTTATTTGATTTATAAAAGTTTCATAATATTTAACAATTATATATAAACAAAAACTTCCTTAACCAAACTTGCAATACAACTTGTTTTTTCATTGATCTATGATGAATTTAAACTTTTCTATCAATGAAAAATATAACAACAAATCTTTTACATAATGTAAAGATATATTTCATTTTGATGCTAATACAAAGACTTCATTATTTTGTTATTTTATTATTTGATTTATAGTTTTTAAACCCGGCTCGATGATTAATTTAATCTAAAATCTAGATCATGAGTTTTGATTGAATTACTAGCTCATTTCAGGTTGGTTTTAATTTTTTTATAAAACAAAATAATATTGTTTTTGTTAAAAAAAATAATTAATGAATTATAATTAAATTTTTAACTGAATTTTACCTGATCAATCAAGTTACCGAGTCAATTTAAATTTCTAATCTGATCATTTAAAATTCAAGATTTAGTTGTTCACCGAACTGAATTTTAAAACCATAATTTGAGCGGTTTTCATTTATCCATATACAATGAATTTCGATAATAGCAATGTATTTTTGTGTTGGATTTGATTTCATGAAATTGTTATATCTCATAGTAAAAGAAAGGTGTCATCCATCAATAACCAGCGGTTTTAATGACAGTACGATGCTGTGAATCTTGACTTGACATTCATTAATTAGCTTGGTGGGCTAGCTAATTAAAAAGCACCACCATCTAATTAAAGATAGCCCGGATCAGTTTTCTTCAATATTTGACCTTTATCCTTTAAGGCTCCCGGCACATAGCTTTTCCTCTGTTACTTTTACATGGATATCATGATCACGATCCCTGTATTCGTCTCTAGCGGGTTCCTATCTTCTCAGCTTCAAGCCGTCACTGTACTGAAATGTGCTTACCGTTTACCGGTCACGGAGCAGATATTGATCATTTACATGCCCAGGTGGGTAGACTAGCCAGTGCCCGTTCATGTTAATCACCTATCAAGGCCACATGGTCCAGTCGGACCTGAGGTACTATGCTCCTTTAGCCAGAAACTGAGCATGTTAATCACCTATCAAGGCCACATGGTCCAGTCGGACTTGAGGTACCATGCTCCTTTAGCCAGAAACTAGGCATGCTAGTCACCTATCAAGGCCGCATGGTCCAGTCGGACTTGAGGTACCATGCTCCTTTAGCCAGAAACTGAGTGGGAAACCTCTGCTGTAAAGTTCATTGATCAATACAGTTGACACCAATTGAATTCTTGACGTGCTAGCTAGCTCATGGCGCTGGAGCACTGCCTAAAACAGTACTGTAAAGGAAACATGTAAAGCTTTTGAAATTGGTCCTCATCTTTGACAGTGTTTCCATCCTCAAGACATGGATTGTACTGTGTCGACTACAAGCAAATCAAAAGGAGCAACTAAAAAAAGAAGCCATTATTGAGTAGAGAGGCGGATGAAAAGCCAAATGGGACCTAGAGGAAAGGGAAACCAGGGGGATAAAGGAAGCATGTGCGGAGGGAAACTTCCACAGCCTTGGATTCCAAAGGGTACGATGCCATAGAACCTTATTCAACATCATGGCCACTCTCATGCGCGTCTAATTATATCCGTTTGGCTGTATCTAACTCCTATTTTTTTAAAATTAATATAATGAATGCTTTGTGTCTGCTTAGCATGTCTAGGAAGTGTTGAAATAAGGAAGAAATGAATTTAATAGATTCATCACCCACTAGATTGTAAGCACGTAGCAATGCTTAGCCATGATTATTCTTGGTTACCTCAACTCCATGCCAATCAAGGTCAAAATAAGCCGACCGCTTGTCTCTATTCTCTGGGCATTGGCCGAGGGATTGCCACCAATCTCCCCGTAACGTGCTTAACAACTACTCCGGTCAAGCACGCAAGGCTATGTTAAAGAAACCATACTCAAGTGAAAAATGTGAGAAATTATTACATTTAAATTAAACCAATCAATTATATTACAAGAATTTGCTTGAGCAACTAGCAATAAAACTAGAATTCACTACACCGATGTAATGAGGCTTCTGGCCAGCAGTAGAGGTAAGGTTTTCTTGTCTCTGTCACCTGGATTCGAGCCTTAGCATACATGTCTGTCACTTCCGCGGTGTTTTACTTGTCTACTGAGCTTGCAGGGTGTTCAGTAAATCCGGAGATTAGTTGTGGTGCCCGTAAGCTGACTCGGATACCCTGAGTTATCAAAAAAAAAAAAAAAAAAAAGAATTCACTACACTGATGATACAATCTTACGCCAGATGAATCCAGTCCATATAATATTTTTTCCATTGATCCATCGCCATCCGATAAGATAACAATAGTCAATATTTAGATTTTTTATTTGATATTTTCACATTCAAACAAAAAAAATGTCGAGATGGGATTTGAGAGTGAAGGATAGCCTTTTATATTATATTATATAAGTATAGCTGACCGATTCAAGAACTTGGTATTCAAGAACTAACCCAGAACAAAAAGAATATGGGTTATCGGATTACATTATTAACTCACGGGTTATTAAATCAATTTACATGTTATCGAATCGAATTGATTTTTTTTTCAAAATAATGTTTTTTCATGCGGTTTGGTTAAATTCCATATACCAAATTTCTTAGATTAATTGATGCTGGGTTTAACACCATGGATATAATGCCTCGTTGCATCCCCGAGCAAATAAAAAACATAAAAGAGACCTCCGCCATCCAATCGGGTTGCAAGAGATTGCACTGACTAATTGCCTAAACTTTGGACTTGAAATGCATTTATTTGAATCTCAGAGAGAGGGTTTGGGCCGTTGCGCCCTTGCAACGACTTGAGCTTGAGCATAACTCATAAGCATATGGGCTCCGAGAGGCAGTCCATGACAATCCATGATAAAAAAAAACAAAAACAAGATTCATCATCCATAGAATGAACGCCACGTGGATACAGTGTTCTTGATAGAAAAAAAAAACTCAACGAAACACCCACTCACAACTGTCTGGCTGATGATGCTTGAAGCAGTCCCCACATATCCAAAAATTTCCCCAGAAGCGCCCGTCAGGCTTCAATTGTTGAAACTCTAGCATCAACAGAGGCAGTCCCTTGAAATTTGGAGAGAGCAGAAAATAAGAAATGCCAGTAGCGCCTTCCATCCCTCGTCTTCACTCACCATTTCTATGCTGCCCTCTTAACAATATCTCTTCTTCACTGTCATCCTTCAAGTCCGCGAGACATCATCCTCAACGGTCACCAGTGTCTTATCCATGCATCAGAGCTATTGATCTTGATCAGAACACGGTTCTTTCTCTATCTTTACTTGCTCTTAGTGTTTTTGCATGTAATGTTGTTGTGAAGAGTGCTAATTCTTAAAGAACAAAACCAGATAGTGGCAATTTCGGTCGGGGTCGTGAGCATTGCTGCTGGGATAGGAATTCCTGTTTTCTACGAATCCCAGATTGATAATGCTGTAAGTTAGTCTTTTTAGTGTCGGGAATTCAGCATTATACTATATTTCAGACGTTAAGCTGCGATTGTGGTTTTGTTCATGTTGCAGGCAAAGCGAGACAATACCCAGCCATGTTTCCCTTGCAGTGGCAGCGGTGCACGTTAGTAACACTGAACTAAAATTGAGCTATTCATTATTCTGTGAGCTACTGTGTGTTTGTAATTACTGTAAATCATCAGGAGGTAACCACTGCTGGAGTATCAGACTTAAAGAACAATATTATATATATGAATTCAATGATGGACTGTGAATTTAAGGTTCTACATTGTTATAAGCATGCATTGAATGTCGACTGTATTGAATTCGATAGTTTAGTTGGGGTTCCAACAAAAGATTCAAGGCATGTGAGACTGGTGGTTCTTACGCTCCCCTTACCTGCAATCTATCAAATGTATTGGGTTCCAATATCTTCACTGGTCTTAATGGCTCCGTTATTATACTGAATTTGATAGTTTAGTTTCGATTCCATCTAATCTCAACTCAATGTATTAAATATTGTTCATTTATTTCATATGGGACCGGTGGTTTTACCACGTTGGTGCTATACATTCATATCGCAGATGTGTGCACTTTGGTTGTTTTTTGTACATGTCCTCTTCTATTTCCACTCCCTGCATAACCCCATTAGTAGCAATCTGTGAGGGGCACCGGCATGTTTGAGGACGAAGATTTGGATTTCCTGAACTGTATCCCCTGCAAACTGCACACATTTATACCATTCTCCAGTTTAGTATCACGATTTACAGCATCATTAATGGTAGCAACTGCTAGCTGGTGAACTTAGCGGTCACAAGATTGGCTTCTAAAATGATTTAATCTAATCCATCTGTGATCTTGGTTTCAGCATCCTCTCCTTCCCAGTAGTTTTCCACACATTATTTAACTAATGCACTAGATTTCCTTTTGAAATATGTAGGCATAGATCTTAACACGCAAATTCATGATCTAGTTTACAAGAGAAGCGAAGGAGAGTTGCTGGATATTAAAGAGTATATGTTGTAGGAATGTCATTTCTCAGCAAGAAAAACGAAATGACATGAGACTGGAGGCATAACTGAATTTGGATGATGATATGAGATGTATTGCCATGTTGAAAACTTGAAATTCTGATGGTTGCTCTTCGTAATTGGATTGCTTTCTGCAGAAAAATGTAGATTTTGCCTGGGAACTGGCTCAGTGACAGTGGAGCTAGGTGGGGATGAAAAAGAAGTCTCTAGATGCATCAATTGCGACGGTATCGGTTCTTTGACTTGCACAACATGTCAAGGCAGTGGCATTCAACCCCGGTATCTAGATCGCAGGTACGATTCTATAATCAGGTCTTGATAGGCAGAAAAAATAACTAACGGCTCTTGCATTGTATACTTAGATTACACTAATTAATCCCATCCTCATCAGCAAGGAAAAATCAAACATGGTGAATTGCTTTTATTAAATTCCTTGTTGGATGGAAATGAGAATAAAATTGTGTCTAAACCGTAGTCATAAGACCCGCTCTGACAATCGAATTGGTCCAAGACTTGGATGGTCTAGGACTCGGGTCAAATGGGTTGATCCATGGGTCAGTGTATCAACTCAAGCTTTGCTTTTCTTAAAAAACAAGTTGTTTCAGTTTTTTCACCAGCTTGGCCAGGGGAAAGCATTGGTCAATAGGTCATCGGGTTGGGCTGCCGCGCCGAACAGGTCTTGTAACTAGGTTATGCTATATAAGTCAGTAATGCAGGTCTTAAATTTGGGAAAGGATTTTATCTGCTTTCATCGGATGCAACTTCAGGGAAGAAGGGATGTTGAAAGTCTCGCTAACAAAATTGTGTTTTCTTTTGAACAGAGAATTCAAGGATGATGATTGAAACTTTGAAGAAGACATGGTTTTGAAGTTGATCCGATCAACTTGTAATAAGAAAGACACGATCATCAACACTCTTTTTTGTATTAACACCTTCAGATTCCATCCTTTCTTTCTCCATCCTTGATCCAATGTAAACAAGCTCAGCATGTAGAAATTCAGGCGGTATTATTTCTACTGGAAAAAAAAATTGAGAAGCAGGGGTGTTCTTGTTATGATATTTGTAAGCAATAGAACAGTGCAGAAGAACGAGAGGAGAGGTCACAAGCAGTCGGATAAATTTTTTTAGCAAATAAAAAAAGCAGCCTTTTCCAACGTGTTTCTTGACATAAAAAAATCTTAATATTAAATAGAAAAGTTTATCCATGTATTTAATTGAGAATCATCTAAGCATTAAATCAGAAAAAGAAAAATTAAAGGATAGATATAAATTAAAATATTTAATCTTATAATATGGGTAATCAGAATTTTATTTAATCAAACGAAAATAAAAATAGCTACACACACGAAAAAGATTAAATAAAATAAAAAAATATTATGTAAAATTACACCTAAAAAAAATATTATCATTTTATATAAAAATCAAGTAAAAATTAAATGATATTTAACCAAATACTAAATTAAAAAGTTGAGAGATATATGTGGTTATATATAAACTAAATGACATGTATATACATATAACATGAACCAAATACATATAATCATGAGATATCTAGATTATATTTGATAACTTTATTTATTGTAACCAAATGTTTTATTTAATAAAATGATAGTAAAATAAGACGTGTGAGAAAAGATAACGAATAAAATAAAAATAAATAAATAGAGCTACACAAAAAAATACCTCCTAATATAAGAAAAAAGTTAAAATCTCACCAATAGCCTAAGTAAAAATTTAATCATATTATATTAAAAAAAATCATAGAAATATATTAAATTAAAAAAACAATAAAAAAATTCCATAAAAAAACCAAGAGTAATGGAATTGGAAAGAAAAGAATAATAATAATAATAATAAAACAAAAAAGGTCTAATGCAGGCGGGGCTGGCCTGGGTAGCCCATCACTCCTGGTCTAAGAAAAGTCTAGGATCGTGGACCCTCATATCAGGCCTGCGGGCCTGGGCTGGGTTTATTTTTTTTCTTTTCAAGGGGCGGTTTACATTGTGGATTTAAATAGTATGATTATGTTTTTACCCTTGGTTCAGTCAAAAAGCGTAGTTATTTTGAGAGGGTGTTTTGGGTTTTGTGCGTTTCTCATTATGGGTTTTAGCCCTGGCACCTGTTTTCCCACATCCTTCTTTTTCATTAATCTCAAGCCCTTCCCTTCACTGCTTCCCCTCTCTTTTTTTCTCTCCTTGCGGTGATTTTTAGATTTCTAGGGTTTACAGTATCCCTAACTCACTTGTCTCTTTTATTTTCCTAAACTGCTGGCACTTACTTAGCGGAAACGAAGGAACTAGGGTTTAAGCAAGAGCGATACAGGGAGGGAGAGATGCTGTACTTGATAGGTCTGGGTTTAGGTGACGAGAAGGACATCACGTTGAGAGGACTAGAAGCAGTGAAGAAGTGTGAGAAAGTTTACATGGAAGCCTACACTTCTCTTCTTTCCTTTGGTCTCTCGACTGATGGACTCTCCACTCTGGTAATTACTCTCTTTTTTTTTCTTTAAACTCTGAATTAATACTGTTTTAGTTAATAATCTATAAAATATGCATCTGGGCTGAATTGGATTTGCAGGAAAAGTTGTATGGGAAACCCATTACCGTTGCAGATAGAGAGATGGTAGAAGAGAAAGTAGACAGTGTGCTGTCTGAAGCTACTTCATTTGACGTGGCTTTTCTTGTTGTTGGAGATCCTTTTGGGTACGTCCCTGTTGGTTTTCGTTTCAATTTCGTTTTCTATGATTGCAAAGCGTGTATTTTGGCTCAATTATTTATTTATTTGGAAACGCAGGGCTACAACTCACACTGATCTTGTTGTTCGAGCTAAGGAATTAGGGGTTGAGGTCAAAGTGATACATAATGCATCGGTGATGAATGCTGTTGGGATTTGTGGGTTGCAATTGTATCGATATGGAGAGACAATTTCAATTCCGTTTTTTACAGATACATGGAAACCTGATAGCTTTTATGAGAAGATACAAAGAAATCGTGAGCTTGGATTGCATACTCTTTGTCTATTAGGTGAGAATTTCTTCTCTCACACACCAATTTTTTAGTCTGCAGAAATGATAAATGCAACCTGGTTTTAGTCTACAGAAACGATAAATGCAACCTGGTGAATTCTTAGTTCTTGCAAATGCATACAATGGAATTCAATACTATAAAGGCGTACCTCTAGTTATTCAACAATAGGGTTCGTGACTTCTGCATCATGCAGACTTTAACTTGGTCTGACGTTTTGTTTCCTAACCTCGGTTATAAATTGCAAGTTTTGGTTCACTTTATTTGTCAATTGGCTCTGTAGCATTAATAAGGATTGCATATCTGGGAATGCGAATTTAAAGGACAATCTATTCTATGTAATCAGGGGCTGAGCCTCCCTGCCCCCTCAGTTATGTATAGGAGTCACTTTTGTCGAGCTATCATCTATTGACATAATATTCCAATTTTCATACATAATTGTTCATTGTTCCAATATCCATAAGGACCATTTATTTTTTGTTATTTTATGACCAGAAATTCCACCTTTTACTTGTAAAAATAAATAAATAAAAGGAGCGCTAGGTGTTGAAAATTCTGGTTGTTTATCCTGTGACCTTGCAAAAGCTTCCTATTTTATATGCTGTCAAACTAGAAACATTTGATCAATGCGTATTTGTCTGCTTTGCAGATATAAAAGTGAAGGAACCTACATGGGAATCCTTGTGCAGGTCTGTGCAGGTTAATGGCTCTGTAGTTTATTCTCTGCATTTGTGTTATTTCTAGACTGATTATTACTTTTCACCTACGGCTCAGAGGAAAGAAGCTATATGAACCACCAAGATTCATGACCATAAATACTGCGATTGAGCAACTCTTGGAGATTGAGCAAAACCGTGGAGAATCGGGTGAGGCTCACAATTATTCACTATTTTTCGGGATTGAGGAATTTGCAAAATCAAATTCTATGTTTATTGACTTCATATTGTGCTAGCCTTTATCCTTTCTAACAGTAAATAGCTTAGGAGACTGTTTTACACGCATTTATCACCGTAGATCTCGGATTCTGGACTGTGCTTGGCATATAATCCAACCATGACCTGTCATTTTCCTCCAGCCTAACACATTTTCTCATGGATATCATTTTTCTTTTCTCATTGCATCTTGATCTTCAAGCTTTTATGAAATCCAATTCTCTGCATTTTTAGGCTCGTGGAGAAGAATCTGAATCATTTTGTACTAAGAATTACACTTTTGTCATTCATGAATTGCAGCATACAATGAAGACACCAATTGTGTTGGGCTTGCTCGGCTTGGAAGTGAAGATCAGAAGATAGTAGCTGGCACAATGAGGCAACTTCTGGCAGTTGATTTTGGGGCACCCCTGCACTGCCTTGTAATAGTAGGCACCACTCATCCAATAGAAGAAGAAATGCTGAATATGTACAAGCTTAAAGGAGAGAGTATAGACCACAAAGATCACAGGACTGCATGATTTGCAGGTCGTATTTCCTTTTGGTTTTGTTTTACCTGTGAAAAGATAAAATGGTTGATGTGATTGAACTAAAGGTTTTCGCCTTTATATAGGCTACATGCAAGATAAAAAGTATTGTCTTGTTTGGCCTGCTCAGGATGCAAGTAGAGTCCATTCCTTGATGTTGTAACCTACACTCAATCTTTTGTTTTACGCCTTTATTTAGCTGCAAATCTTTGGTTGCTGCTGAGGTGAAATCATCTTTCGGTATAGTTATGTCTGTGCAATGGAGCCAACTGTACACTTGTATTGGTTTATTAGGTAAGAGCCACTGTACCATCAGTATATGCCATGCCCTTTTATGCCCCCCCCCCCCCCCAGTCCCCTCACATGCATGGATTTTGAGCCCGTGTTTCTTGTTAAATGACATGAATAAATGAAAGGGAATTGGATGGGGCAGAAATGTGGTCGTTTCCCCATTAACCAGCTTGAGTTTAGCCTCGCCTGGGTATATCATTTTTTATAATTATTATTATGTAATTAAGTAGAAATTTTCACAGTAGCACAGCACATTTTATTATTATTATGGATTGCTATAGTGAAATTATTGTTTTTATTGTTTTGCCTCTTAGTGAAGAAAATATGTCTTTATGATGATGATTATTTAGTTTTTTATAGCAGTCTATTAGTTATTAAAAGATTTTTTGGAGATATATTTGTATTTTTTTATTTTTTTGCACAATTAAAATATGATTTTACCAAAGTTGACACTTTCTTTAACTATTTACCAAATATGATTTAGTCTTTTTATAAACTTTGAAATAGAATATGATTTTACTCCTGGAGTTAACAATTTCTTGAACTAAGATGATTTAGTTTATTTCAAAAGCTTTGAAATAATTAAAATATTTATTTACCATTAACGAAAAAAAAACTAGAATTGTTGATCAAGGGTTTTTTTTTTTTTTTTACATTTTAGAATACAATAGAAATATGATTATACTTTTATAAAAGATAAAAATCAAGGCATGTGTTTAGGGGCATTTGTGTACTTTCATGATGGTTTTTTTGTTGTGATTTTCAGGTTTATGGAGGGCATTCTGGTATTTTTAAATTGAAAAATTATTTTTTTATTCGAAAAAGCTGTTAGCGCGTGTTATTCACATGCCAACGAATGGGTGTTGTCCGCAGTGTTTTAGTGGGATGTTCAACACCATCCAATGGCCATGTCCTTGGATACACAATTGTGTCCTTTTCCTTGTGAGATGACATGTGATGGTAGATGATGGTTGTTTTGTTATCGACAATCTTTTTTTTTTTTTTCTAAATAAGTGCATGTTTGTTCTTTTATCTTTAGATTTGTCAATTCTATTTTTTTTTCTTCCCTGGTTTTTGTGAAAACCTGATAAATTATAATCCAAATAAAATAAATAAAACACTGAATAGATTAAATAAAAAGATTTTAGGTATTGTGAAGGGATACAACAGAATAAAAGATGAGGTGTTATGATGTAAATTAAGTAAAAAGGAGAATTGTGAGTCAAAATAGAAATAAAAAGTAATGAGGGTCAATGTGTAAACACAAGAAAAATTGGACTATAAATGCCTTGTTTATTCTCTCTTGGCTTACGATTTGAAACAAAGATAGGGGGAGGATTTGTGTGATTTTTCAACTTTAATTCTTGTTGATTTCATCAATAAAAGTGTATAATTAGAATGATTAACTTAGTTGAACAAATTTAGAGAGGTGATTTTTGTGTTGTGAGTGTTTTGGAAGAAAAAATTCAAGCTAGGGTTTGAAGAGGGAGGAGAAGAAAACTTGATTTTTCTTGCATTCTTTCCTTGAATCCTTGTCAAAGTAGGTAAAGAACATGCTCCAAATGTTTATTTTCTTTAATTTTATGTTTTGATGAAGGAACTGAATTATTGTGATTATGTAAAATTGTGGGTTTGTGCATTAATTATGGGAATAATGCAAATTATGATCGAACCATGTTAGAAAGCATGAATTATAATTGGATAAATGTTTAATTTTAAATAGAAAAAACAAAATCTTTTCCCCCTTTTTATTAGAGGTTTCGATCAAATAGGAAGATTTGAGATATTTAAGGTTTTAATGCAATTGTTTAGAAATTGTAGGAAAATATAGGCTTATAAATGTTAATAGATGAAATGAGTAAGGTTTTTTCAAAGAGAGAAGAAAAATCCTCACTTTCTTTTTTCAAATGAATTTCGGTTAAGAAAAAGAAAATTGAGACAATTGAGTTTTGATAAAATTGTTTAGAAATTTTACCAAATTATAGATAATTAATGTTGATAGGTTAATTGAATAATGATTTTTGTAAAAAGGGAGGCAAATTTTCACCTTCTTTTCTTATTGAAGTTTGGCCATGACACATAAAAAAAAAAAGGGGGGGGGGGGTTTCGATTTGGATTTTGTTAATATAAAAGATGGTTTTAGATGAATTGAGTATATCGTTTGAGAGTTCGGGGAGTTATATCGATAAAAAAAATTACAAAGGGCATTTTATCCTTCTTGATTTAAAAATTCAATTAAACTTATTTAAGAGTGTTGGATTTAATCAAGAAATATGTAATTAGTATTAGAATTGTACTGGTTCAAATGAATGAGTAATGACATGGTAAATTGTGTTGGTACAAAAAAGACCACAAGACCTAATCAGCAACAAGGGATCTCTTCATACACACAGGAACCAAGTAGGTGTTTAACACTTCGAAGTAACTTAATAGCTTATTTCAAATGATTGCAAAAGCAATTTTCTTATATAGTAATTTTAGTATCAAGTCATGAAATAAAGAGGTAGTTTAATGCCTTGTTGACTGAACGAGTTCAAAAGATTATTTCATGGTTAATGAAAATAATACCCTGATAAATAGGTGCATGAATATGATTATTATAAGATAAATATTGTCCTTACAAATGGGCAATTTAAGAAAACATAACTTCCTGGTTAATGGGATAAATACTTGATGTAATGGATAATTGTAGAATTTAATTGATTTAAATTGAAGGTAAATATGTGGGTTTGTTAGATACACTTTTAGTATTTTTGAAAATTTATTTCTAATTTGGAAATCATATTAAAAATTGATGAAATTATTGAATTACTAAATATAAGATATTTCATTTAATGATGCGAGAATTACATTAATGCACATTAATAGTTAGTCCTTAATTATTTATTTATCGTAATGTACAATTTTAATCATGTTTAATATGATTATATTTTTAGATACATCACACCCTCGAACCAGAAAGTAGATGCATGGATATATAATTTTGTTAAGTAATTGATGTTATTGGAAAAACCAATATTTTGTTGTAAGTGTTTAAGAATTGTAATATTTATTCATGTGGTTGTATATATATTTTAAACATAATTACCTTGGAAAGACTTTGATGTTTGGCATGAATTAATTTGCTATAAATAGTTGTTTTATATAAAATTAAAATGAGAATTTGATATTATGATTGAGTTTTAAAGGTCTAGATGATGGGATAATTATTGTGATTGATGTTTACAAATTGAAAAATATAGAGTCGATAACTTGGTATAAAAAATACAAAGAATACTCGGAAGATATTTCGTATATATATATATATATATTGATAATTGTGAATATATGTATTATAATTTATGATTATATTTAGGGTCATTACAATTTTATTATAGAAGTTTTAAATATTTTCAATTTAGTTATTGAATTACAATTTATCATATATTATTTTTTCCAATTCAATCTTTATTCTTTTGATTTCTGATTTTTTTTCCTTGGCTCTTTTGTTAAAATTTGTTAGTTTTAAATTCCATCATTTAATCAAAGTTTATGTTATTTTATTATTTTCAATTTAGCCCTTATTCTTTTGATTTATTTTTCTTTTTGTTAAAGTTTATTTCTTTTTAAATTAACCCTACATTTTAATTTTTTTTGATGTCCTCTAATTTAATTATTTATTTCAATTTCCTCCTTTATTCTTGTAATCATAGTTTTTGTGTGGTTTTTTTCTTCGATTTCATCATTCAACTTTTAATTTGATAGAGAAGAGTTTTTTCATTTGTAATGCTTCCGATCTATTGACATGGGTAATGAGTTTGACAAGTTCATGCGGTTCAATAATTTTTTTTCTCATTTTCTTTTATGATTTCATCATTCAACATTTTTTTTTAAATAGTTTTGTAGTTATCTTTAATTTCTTTTCTATCGGGTTATCTTGTTCTCATGGCTTAGGCCGTGAGTTTTGCATACCTGTTTTGTGTAAAGGTTTTTTTTTTAAATAATGTTGTTTGTATTCAATTTTTAAACAATTCCTTTTATTTTATACAGATGAGCTTTATTTTATATAAAAATATTTATTATGAAATAATACTTCTTATATATTTAGCCTTGCATAATTTTTTTCCTTTTATTTTATTCAATCAGTTTTGTATTTGTTTTTGTTTCTATTATCTTTTACTGGTTGTAATAAACAAATTTAGTAGACACAAACAAGTAAATATTTTATTTTGCAAGATCAGATATCTTGGCTAACATCCATCTCTTAATTTTTCCAGTTTATATTTTGGAATTTTTTTTTGTTTACATAAATGATTATTGGATTACTTAATTAGATGCTTGCATGAGCTTTTTAATTTATACTTTTATTTTTTTTGAAAATTGCATGAATACCTAAGGTTTATTCTTAAATAAAAATTATGACATGTGGCGTTGTGCGGGTCAAATAGCTAGTAGTATAAACTAAAAGTGGTGTTTTTACTATGCACCACCTCATAAAACACTTTTCATTTCAATATTTTTTTTTCTTTTTAAATCTATAATTCTTCCTCTAATTTTATATTTCAACATTTAGTTTACTCAAGATTGGACTTCATAATTTATTGTGACTTGCTTTATTTATGGTTAGCTCAATCTCATAAACAATATCACGGGTTTGACGAATTAACTTGGTAGACTCGAGTTAGGTGGTGCTTTTACCGTGCACCACCTCACAAAATACTATTTATTTTAGTTATGTTTTTGTTGTCTTTTTTTTATAAATCTATATTTCTTTTTTTTAATATCATACTTCAATATTTAGTTTATTGAAGATTAAACTTCATAATTTATTGTGGTTTGCTTTATATATGGTTAGCTCGGTGTCATAACCCGTGTAATAGTTTTGACCTTTTTTTTTTTTTTTTTTTTCAATTTCATCATCTAACATTGGGTTGATTGTGAATTAGACTTCATGATTTATTTCAGTTTGATTTCTATGAGGTTATCTCAATCTCTTGACTCGAGTCGCAGGTTTGACGGGTTACCCAGTTGACTCGAGTTTTTTTCTTGTCTTTTTTAATTGATATTTTTTCTATTTCATCATTCAATGTTGAGTTGATTATGAATTGGGCTTCATGATTTATTTTGATTTGCTTTCTATGAGGTCATCTTGGTTTTATGATCCGGGTCACGTGTTTTGCGGTAGACTCGGTTTGTTTTATTGTGTTCTTTTTTTAGATTGATTTGTTTTTTTTTTCATTTTCAACATTTAACAATGAGTTTATTGAAAATTAAGCTTTATAATTTGTTTTGACTTGCTTTTTATGGAGTTATCACAGTCTCATGATCTTAGTTGCGAGTTTGACAAATTAATCCGGGTTCACCTAGGTCATTTTTTTTACATTCTACGAGTTTATCCCGATCTCACACCCCAAATCACAGGTTTGACAGGTTAACTCAAGTCAATGTTTTTGTTATTTTTTATTTTTTTTTCAATTTTTTTTTTTAGCATTGAGTTAATTGAGAATTGAGTTTAATAATTTGTTTTGATTTATTTTATATGGAGTTATAATAGTCTCATGATTTGAGTCATGGATTTAACATGTTAACATGTGTTGGCCCAAATCGATCTAACAGGTTATCGTTTCAATATTATTTTTTTAAAAATATTGTCTTGAATATTTGTTAATCAAACAACGTTTTTACTAGTTATCTGGTTACTTTTGGATCTATCAAGTCGATCAGCTCATATCAGGTTAATCTTCATATTATTTTTAAAAAAATTACTAAAAAAATATTAACAATATCTAATATTTTTTGTATATTTTTTTTTTATTCTACCTAGATTATATATTGATTTCTAAATTCAGAAGGTTTTGAAACTTCTGAGCCTCTGCCAAAATGCCAATTCAGAGTATAATAAGAGTTTGTCTGGAAAGACCGTAAGATTCCATGCTACAACATCCCGGTTCATAATGGTAGTGATTTTCATCATCTTCCACCTGGCTTTGTTAGACTGAATCTTGAATATTGTTGCTCGGAGTGCTTCTGATTTCCGAGGCATGACACAAAATACGCACTTTGTAGATTTTGTTCTTAGTCATCGCCAATAGCCAGATTTTGACAAGTCGAGTTTTATCATTTGTGTTAGGGGTAGAAAATTGGTGCGCCATAGAGGAGAATTTTTCCAAGAGCATCTCTGACATCAGCCTAGATGGTAGATTGACCTTCAAGTTAGCATGCCGTGGCCCAATTGGGATAAGTGAAGTTCATGAGCAAAATTAACACCCACAGTTAGCGCTCCTCTGTAATGGACCTTCATACCAAGTAAAGAGGACCACTGCCAAGTGCGATCCACAAGCATAGTGTAAACCCTAACCCGGGACAAGGTATACAATGCTTATCCACAACCCCAACTTTTTTTAAAATAAAAATAAAAAAAGTCAACGAAAATGGATAGAATTAGAGAATGAATGGAATATAATGCTTATCCACAAGCAGCTCGAATGCTCGATACTTTCCTTACTGTTAATAGGTCAACCTACAGGTCAATCATCGAGAATTTTTTCCTTTTCCTATTCTTTTTTCAACCCTTACTGGTCTAGATCACAGGTTGACTTGCAAAAGCTGGTCCGGACTTTAAAACCATGGCCAGATGGCTCTCCACCACCCGCAATGGAAAACACTACTAACAAATGGCACCAAGATTGCAAATACGGTCCCAGTGCCTTGTGGGTGGTGATAATCACAGATCAATCACGAATAACCGAAAGTGCCTAGCAGCGTGCTAGCCTTGCCACTACTAAAACCCATGTACATCAAGATTTTAAGCCATGATATGGATATTCTTGCTACTTAAAACTAAGAGTGGCAGTAAAGATCTTTGAGGGAGCGGAGCAAAACGATGCGGGGCGGGAGGGGTTTAAAATGACATGCCTTAACCTACAAAATGATTATATCTACCACACTTACCCTGCAACCAGGTCAACCGTAGGTCATCACCTTTCAGAGAGAGAAAGGTCTCTCGTAAGGTGGGGTCTTCAAAAAGGTCCAAAGCTGCAAAGTAAAGGTGCTGGTCAATCTTTTGAATCTCATCCAGAGCTTCAATACAATTAGTTATAGTAAATCTCTCCTCATCTTGTCTTGCGGCAACTTCCCTCCACTTCGAAGCAGCTACCATCTCCAACAAGGCTTCTGCCATAGCTTCATTAAGTTCTTGATCCCTATTATTCTGCTCTGAAGAAGGTGTCTCAGACGGACGTTTCCTTTTTCTTTCCCCTGCATTCTTCACTGCCTTTTCTGATGATGCAGAATTTCCTTTTGATAATTTTGATGATGATGATGGATCTTCGGAACGAGAGGTTCCGCCATCTGGCCATGAAATTCTACCTGCAATATCATTTCCAACAGATTTGTCCAAACCCTCAAAGTGACTTGATTGGGCATACTTCCCATCAGCTGATGTATCTGTGAAAATCTTGCAGAGTTGCTCATATATGGGACAGTCCTTGACTTTAACTGTCTCAGGCCTAGGTTGTGCCTGTAAGTAGAAGATATCAGAATGCAAAATAAGATGATCAAGAAGAAAAACAGGGTAACTGCAGGAAAGAAACACACCCCAAAAGAATCTTCCCACAAATCAAATCCAACACCACAGGGATCCACCAATGCAAATTCATTTCGAGCAAATGCTGACTTCACATTATTGAATCGTGTCCGCAGTACATCAAGGTGCTTTCTCAGTTGATTGTTATTAAATTTTGAACCCGTCTCCTTGTTGAATTCATCACGTATGTGATTCCAAGTTTTCTTGTCAAAAACATTATTTGGTCTGTTTCCTAGCTGAATCTGCTGCACTACCAAGTCTGCAAATATCCTATCAAGGGATGGTGTCCACCTTGTTCTAAAACGTTCTTGCTTAGATTGATTACCAGTTTCACCTTCCATGTACAACTACATAAAGCACATTTGAAGTCAGAAAAACAACTACCAATAAGATTATCAGAAACTCTCCAGTTGAAAAGAAGATTGTTCAAATGCAAAGATAACAAGATAACAATCAGGTTCCAGGCCAAACATGGATCGGAAAACATAATACAGAGTACTATACTACTATTAGATAAATCCATATATCTAATCTTAATGGACTACATAAATCCATCAACATCATATATCGAATCCCAATCGACTAAATAAGAGTATGTTTGGCATGAATTGTAAAAAAGACTTTTGACTTTGAGTCATAATTCAAAAGGTTGTTTTTCATAAATAACTCGTAACAAAAATAAGTTAAAATAAAGTATGTTTGGTAAAAATTACTCAAAGCAACTTTTGCAAAGAATAGATGTAGTAGTACAAATTAGAATTCACAAGTGAAGAGTTATTCCTAGCCACACATATTTATGACTTTTTTTATGAGTCAATAGTTAAAAAACAACTTTAATCAATTTGCAAAAGTCACACCGAAATCCATCCAAAACAATCATATGATTAACAAGAATCACACACGCACAAATCTATCATAATTATTCCCAGAACTTGTAATCATCCCCTTAAGTTAAATTCTGAATCAAACAATTCCTCAATACACACATAAGACCATCAATGGAGTCCCCCCTGCAAACATACACGGTCACAAAAACAGCATCATTTGTCGACAACATCAGCAACTCCACAGTTTCACATTCTGCTTTCTAACTTCACTCTTCGTCCATCAGTTTTGCCACAAATCACACAATTTCAAAATTCGGTTTCTTATCAATAACACTAAGATCCACGAGCATCGAAAATTCTAATCACAATAAATAAACAAACATATCTTTTTTTCAAATGCATCACATTGAAATGTTAAAAACTACAGGTTTCTAGGCTAATAAACTCATCATTACGGAGCGCTGCGGTCATGGAGTACCGCAACATCACACGATTCACAGAACTGTATTAATTCAAATTCACTCCTAAAACTCAAAACTTAAACACAGATGCTCAGTTTTAGTGACGCGTCTGCTCGCATTCATGGACTTCTTAATCACGTTATTAACAACAGTTATAATTGTAATTAACCATTCAAAATATATTCTTTGCTAATAAATCTATATGTTCTAGCCATTTTGAATACCTAATTGTTCGCCTGATTAAACCCTAAACGAGAGCAAAAATAAACAGAATAAAAGTTAATTGCTCGTGATCAAAGGCAAGGTACCTGATCGGCAGGAAATTAACGGGAAGCCAGAGAATGGAGAGTGAGAGAGGCGTCACTCCGGCACCAAGCGCCGTCGGTCTTGGCGGAAATAATAAACTAGGTTAAAAAGAAGAAGAAGAAGGAATTTACCTTTTAATCGTTTGCTTAAAAAACTGGTGCCTGGAATTGGTGTTGAGTGATTGATTAATCAGGTGCGATGGAATTGAAGAGAGACAAATACATGTCAATAGCTGATTGGTTGTCTCTTGGGCTTTGATAGCGGCAAGTTTTACACGTTGGTGGTGACTCGACCATGGAAACGGCCGCGTTTTGGGAAATGGGCTAACTTTGCTCCCTATCTTGATAAATAACGGGTCCTCAGCCTAATTGCAAAATAAGATTGAATTAATCGAATTATCTAAAGTATTTATAAAAACTAACTTGAAATTAATTAAACTGAACAGGTTTTTGAATATTTTTTATTAAAAAAATAATAAAAAATTGGTTCATTTTAGTGCAATTTAAAAGCTAAGACCGTTAAATTATAAATTTATCTAAAAACATTTGTAACGTTGAATAAATAAAAAATATTTATTTCCCCATCAAGTCTCTGCAATTTAGAACTATAACATGAAAAGTAAATATATATGGAAATTATATATGCCCAAATTTCTTTAGGCAACACAATAATGTATCCCTTTAAACAAAATTAGGACTCTCTCTGCCCAGGGCATTTCTCAACTGGCATTTATGCTCTCTCCTAAAAAACTATAGAAAAACTATGAGTTTGAACCTCTTATTTATAATAAAAAGAAAAAACTTTCTTGCTATTAATAATAATTGAAGAAGCCCTGCTGAAGTAAAAGTTTTAGGTATAAATTTCATAATATCATAATTGTAAAGTGATTGATTTGAGAGGGTTAATTTGAGTTCAACCAGACTAATTTTTTTTAAGAGTAACATTAAAATTATGTTATTTTAACAAAAAAAAATTAATAAGTTTTGATTTTATTTTACTCTGAGTTGATCAATTTATAAATTAATTTAAGTTTTTGATAGAGATAAATTCAATTAATTTTTTTATTATATTTGTTTTTCAACTCAAATTAATCTAGGTAACCTATTCAAGTTTTATAATCATTTTGTACTTTGAGGTAGCGAAATATATCTCATCTTCTTGGACCTAAACATTTACCAGAAAACAGGGGGTCACACTTTACCAACTCTTTTAATAGTCTGTCTCTTTCTCTGAAATGGACACCACACCAACATCCTGGCTGCCATCTTCTTGTCACTGAAGCCCATAGCCATTACTGGTGTTTGCTTTAAAAACACAGCTGACCATCACAAATCAGCTTCATAGAATAAACAGATCCACAGTCCTTATCGTCAGTGACCCGATTGAACGGTCCATATAGAACGGGTCCCATTATTAAACGGCAGACACGAGTCCTCTCTCTTGACCAAGTCAACATCCATCTCTGATTTCACGAAGGGAAACTTACAAAACTTAAAGAGAACAAGAAAAAATTATTACCTGGCCGTTGTACTGTCAGTCCCATTTCATTTCAGTCCTTATACTTTATGTTTTTTCAACATTTGTATACTTTATAACACTAAAGAAATGCATAAAAAAAGAGTAATTAACAGGCACCTTCCCTTGAGCCATAGGATCAATATGAAAAAATTAAAACTATGGAGACCAAAATGAAAACTGTTGAATCATAGTTTTTACTAGGAAAATAATAATACGACTGTCGGTGTCTCGTTTTGTGCCGAAGACTAGAGGCAAAAGGTTAATTAACTATTTAATTAACAATCTAACTTAACCGTAGCTTGATAAGTAGGATTCTGGCGCCTAAAGCAACCATCTTTTCCACTACTATCATTTCGCTTTCCATGTGATAACAAACACCTTGAACACAACACCCAAAAGCCAGCCCAAATTTCTTCCTTGCATTGCTCAATGCAAGCACACGAGGAGTGCCCTTTATCGTAGAATTTCATTTTCTTCAGATATGGACGTTAAAGATTTGATCTTGATTTGGTTTTGAGTGATTTAGTTTTGCTAAAATGAGAGTGAAACCAAGTTCTAGAGGTTGCTGTTGGTGGTTTTTGGTGGTAGTAACATTGGCATTGGTTTATGATGCCATTGTTTATACAGTCCAAAAGAAAACTGAGAAATCTGAAGGGGCTGCTCCTATTACAGGGCCTCCTGGTGCTATTGAGAAGAAATATGCTGATGCTCTCAAAATTGCTATGCAATTCTTTGACATTCAAAGATGTATGTTCTCTTTCCCTTACTTTAGTTTCAGTCACTATTCTATACTCGAAGCATTCTTTTTCTTGAACACATGAGTATAATTCTGACTGTTTAAAGTTAATACACAATGTAAGGAAGCAACGAAAAGGACTGGGATTTGGTTTTGATTGTTGTTGTTTTGAATTGATAGCACAAGTTAGGATCTTTTCTTGAGCTTAGAAGCCTTGTTTTATCTATCTTTGATTTGATTACTTAGAAATTTGTCTTGGTAGCTCTGGTTGTGTCTATTTTTATTGCATTGCAATCTTCTGTACCTTGTAATTATCTTTCTGGTTATGAATGTTAACACTAAGATGATACTTAATTAATCCAGCTGGCGAGTTGGGATATAGTAACAAGTTTAGTTGGAGAGGGGATTCAACTCTTACAGATGGAAGTCAAGCGAAATTGGATCTTTCAAAAGGCATGTATGATGCTGGGGATCTTATGAAGTTTGGTTTTCCAATGGCTTTTACTGCTACAGTACTTTCATGGGCCATCCTTGAGTATGGAGGTCAAATGGCTGTAGTGAATCAGTTGGATCCGGCACAAGATTCGCTCAAATGGATCACTGACTACCTTATCAATGCGCATCCTGAAGAGAATGTGCTCTACGTTCAAGTTAGTTCCTTTTCCATAGCCACTAAATGTTTCTATTTTGAGTCATGATGTTATTTGCTTGCAAGCCTTAATAAGCTATACTCAGAGCACTTGAAGTGGAAGAAACTTGAAATTTATGCTGATTGTTTGGGGGTATTTAAGTTCCAGAGTTTGGCCTTTTTCTGTCATTGTCAAGGCTTTCCCTGAAACTGGAATCTTATTATTGGAGAAAAAATCAAACTAATCTAGTGAGCCATTTGATCAAGGTAGTGATGAATCAAAATGTGAGCTGCAACCATTCCTAGAGCTATGCTAGTAACTTTATCTTTCATCTGCAGAATCCTGGATATGAACAATTTCTTATATGATTAGCTATCATTTGGGAACAGGTTGGTGACCCTGAAATTGATCATGGTTGTTGGGAAAGACCTGAAGTTATGAGTGAAAAGAGGCCCCTTACTCAGATTAATACATCTTCTCCTGGGACAGAAGTTGCAGCTGAAACTGCAGCAGCTTTGGCTTCAGCATCTTTGGTGTTTAAATCTGATTCCAGATATTCAAGCGCGCTGCTTAAGCATGCTAAAGAGTTGTTTACTTTTGCCGACAAATATAGAGGTTCTTATAGTGAAAGTATCCCAGAAGTTTCCACGTATTACAACTCAACAGGATACGGGGATGAGCTCTTGTGGGCAGCTAGTTGGCTCTATCATGCAACGGGGGATAAATCATATCTTCAGTATGTGACTGGGAAAAATGGTGAAGTCTTCGCACAATGGGGAAGTGCAACATGGTTCAGTTGGGATAACAAACTTGCAGGAACACAGGTATCTGTCATGTTCCAAGTAATTGGATGTAAATTTTATCCCCTTTTTTCTTTTAATCTTAGGACATGTTCTACATTTGGCATACGTATGTTTAAAGCATACTGATTTCATTCCAAGACAGAGTTATGTTCTTTTACTTTTAAATTATGCCAAAATTTACAAAATCATTGGTGTGATTTGTGTTCATTGGTTCTCTATCCTGAAGGTACCATCTCTAAAATTTCTCAAGTCAAGATCCTTGTTTGTTTGGAATGTGTTCAGATATAGATCATGGTCTAATTTCTTGGAAACTAAGATACCTTACACTAGGCCTTGAACTGTGAAGTACATTTCTTCAACAACATTTGAAATACAGATGTCCTTTCTTAAGAGAACAATTCATTTATTCTGGATGCAGGTTTTGCTGTCGAGACTAACTTTCTTTGGCAACAAAGACACCTCAAACTCAGGCCTTCAGATGTATAGGAAAACAGCCGAGGCTGTTATGTGCAGTCTCATCCCAGATTCTCCAACGGCCACACAGAGTAGAACAGATAGTAATATTCTTTTTCCAAGCTACCTAATTTTCTTGATATTCAAAATGTGTGGCACATGTTCAAAGTTTTAATAAAATTTTATACCTAATTACTGTGGCCTTATTTCCACTTATTGGTGCAGGTGGTCTTATATGGGTCAGTGAATGGAATGCTTTGCAGCATCCCGTTGCTTCTGCATTTTTAGCTTCTCTTTACAGCGATTACATGCGTAGTTCAGGAACTGCAAAGCTATCCTGCAATGGATATTCATATAAACCATCAGATCTTCGGAAATTTGCTAAATCCCAGGTAGGTTTCCCATGTTATATTTGTTTCATACATAGTATAGGCTTTAGGATGTGATGAATTACCATGTCCAAGAGCCATGATTACTTGCAAACCTGATAATGCTGTATTATCTTACTTTTTAGGCTGATTATGTCTTGGGAAATAATCCTATGAAGATGAGCTTTCTTGTTGGGTATGGCGAGAATTATCCACAATATGTGCATCATAGGGGAGCTTCAATCCCAGCTGATGCAAAAACTGGTTGCAAAGATGGCTGGACATGGCTTGAAAGAAAGGAACCTAATCCCAACGTAGCAACTGGAGCACTTGTTGGTGGTCCCTTCTTAAATGAAACATTTGTCGATGATCGCAACAATTCAATGCAGGCAGAGCCAACCACCTATAACGGTGCTGTGATTGTTGGCCTCCTCTCAGGTCTTGTCACCACTTCTTCTGCAGTTCCATCTTTCACCTAAATCAATCCTGGTATATAATTAGGTACACATTGTTTGTATCGTATTAGCTGTGGTCGTGAGATGTTCACTTCAAATTAGTGTTCAATAGCTTGTTTCATACAATTAAGTTTGAGACAAGATTCTAATGCATGGAGCTCTTTTCTCTTGTTCTTGAGGGAGGGCCTTGAATATAAATGTTCTTCTAGCAGTATTTTTCTGCCAATTTTGTTGAAATTATATGGTGTTCTGCTCTTTTGCTTTATGTATTCTCTTCCGCTTTGTTACTTCTTAATAGACTCTGAAATTTCTAAAACTTCTGCTATATCAAAATCGAAAGAAACCAAGGCAGGATCTTCTTAAGAGCAGTGCAGCACAGGAAAAGAAAGAAAGAAAGAAACTTACCGTTGCTGATTAGAAACTAAAACTAACCCTTTGGCAAACGTGAGCCATGATACTCACAAAATTATAAATTAAAACTAACCCTTTCTGAAAATTTGTTGGATAATAGTCTTCAGACTGATTAAGGTGGCGTTTTGTTCATGGAATGGTATGATTTGGCTCAGCATGTCCAATGGGCAGCAGAAGAAGTGTAAAGTCAGAGAAAGCCAGTGTAGTTTCCCATTTGAGAACTATGATGGGACGAATCTTTGTTTCAAGTCAAGCCTCTCCCTCCCTTCACCCACTTTGTAGTTTCCCATTTGAGAACTATGATGGGACGAATCTTTGTTTCAAGTCAAGCCTCTCCCTCCCTTCACCCACTTTGACGAAGGCAAGATTTAATTCCAAGTTTGTGGTGCTCAGCCAGAATACTTTATCACTAAGGTTAGTTGGCAGATTCGCGATTTTCTCTTACCGAGGAAAGACAAAAAGGAAACCATGCACGTTATGCAAGAACAGGTTTTGAAGCAACAATCCAAGCTACGAGAAAGGTTGCATCTTCCCGAAAGATTTGGTGATGATTTTCGTACCAAGCTCATGACTCGTATGCAATTGTTGATGGAGACTCCCTGAAGAAGCACTGTCATTTTCCACAACAATATGAGCACCAAGTATATGCTTGTCCAAAAACAGAAAGCACAATAGAAAAGGAGGCTGAAATAACTACTCAATTGGGCTGATTGAAAACTCATGTTCATACAAATTTAATGCAATCAGAGATCCATTGCTAAATAATTTATCTATTCTATGGCCACTAGATACCATCTCCACCAGAAATCATGACCCACCATTGGCATAACATTGTTGATAAGTATGGAGTTCAAAAAGGTCCTCTCCTTTTGGTTTCCATTCACGACCCAACAGAAACTTCTAGGAAAATGCCATTTTCACATGTGAGCACTAACATCTACATCGTCCCTAGGCCTTATCTGCAACACCAACAGTTATCATCACCAAGAGTAAAGAGCAAAGCAACTATACTATCCACCATTCCTTTCCTCCTTCCTCTTGTGCACGAGTCACTTGTCTATGGCCCTTCTTGGTACGATCAGGATACGTGTCCTTGTTCCTTCAATTATTCACTTAAACAGCTTGGTCTTCTGAATCCTTTGACTCCCAAGCACCCCACCTAGCTAGATTCCTGCGTAAAGTCTCCATCTAGATGACAAAAAAATCTTTTCCGCAAACCATTCTGTGTTTTGCTTTATCACAATACCTTACGTTTGTTAGGACTTATCATTCAAGATGTTTCTTTACATTAAGGATGTTTTTTTTGTGAATTGCTTCTGAAATATACAAAATAAAATTAGAAAGCACACACACATCAATTTAAGTCCTTTGCAGCCTAAGAAAAATAGCAATTTCAACTGTCATTTTCTATACGGCATCTACATAAAGTATATATCTCCTTTTGTTTTCTACTTTAAAATATAAAAATTTATTTTAAATCTGCTTTATTCCTATCTTTATTATTCTTGTTTTTTCTGTTTTGAAATAGCAACAAAATATCACGTCTTGTCGGATACTCGAGTTTTGTTTAGGAACGCGATAGCTTTTATTTTTAATATTTTTCAAGAGGATATTTGTCTTGAAAAAATCAAATTGATATTTTTTAGTGTTTTTCTAATAATTTTAATTTATTAATATAAAAACACATATAAAAATATTTTTAAATAAAAACACATATTGCATCACAGTACTGATCACCCCCTTATAGCAAATCAAGGAAGAAGAAGAGGCATAAACTCGATATCTGAGACCAGAACAGGATTAATTCGTACTCAAGAAATGAGAAATGGGATCTTTTAACCAAAAAAGGCACATATATAAACCATATATTATAAAGTATACTCTGATATTGATGTGAGAAACCAGTGAAGTTTTTTGGGCCAATGCCCTTATTGATCCTTTTCATGATTTTGTCTTACATAAACATCCCTATCAATCTCCTTTCATGAAATTAATTTATAACAACCCATCGATTCAAGACATGACATCAATGTACTCTCTCTTCTTCTTCTTCTTCTTTCTTTTTTTTTTCTTTTATTGGATTAAGCAATTAATATACAATAACACACAATTAGTACTACCGACATAGGAACTAGTAATAATCAAACTCACTGGTAAAACTCTAATTCAAAAATAAAATAAAAATAATGACAAAAAACAAGAAAAAAATTAAAATTTAAAAATCATATCATCATCCACACACACAGCTAACTAAAAGAAACTGTGGTGGCGCTTCTTAATGGAGCTCACATCTAGAAAGATTTTCCAGAATCTATGGTCAATATTTCTTCTCCATCATGTTTAGGAGTATCTGATCAAGTCAGCGAGAGATATCAGACTTTATTGGGTAGCCCAGTTGCTGCTCCATCTCCCAACTTAGCTTTGACGCCACCCCAGAATGCTCAGCTTCATAATCCTATATGTACACACAAATCATATGAGAAATTGACGGCCTAGACCATGTTGACTGTGTTAAAGAAGATGAAAAAATTTGTACCTCAAGCTTGCACATGAGTTCATGGGCAGTGTGGGCTGAAACAATAATGTGTCGGGCAGCTGGTGTTACGAATCCTTCATCGACAGCCTTGTCTATGAATGATAGAAGGGAGTTGTAGTACCCATCAACATTCAACAACCCCACCTGAAACCAAGAAAAAAGTAGATGTTTCTTTTACTCTTTTACCCTCTTTTATATTTAAATGAAAAGTATTTTTGTTTTGTTTTTTCATTTTATCTCCTATTGTTTTTCACCGCCTTGACATGATCATCAAGTAATTATCAAAGAGTAATATGCTAATTTCATTGTAAATTCTTTGGAATTGACTTTTTCAAAAATTCTTTTACATTCAATGTGTAGATTCGATTAACCCGCATGTAGCTAAAAAAAAAAACTAAAACTAAAACTACGTCGTTTTAGTTTTAGTTAAAAATCGGATTAACAAGTTATTGAGTTGAGTTTAACTGGAATAACTTCAATGCTAGGGCAGTGATATTGAAGATAATCTTTGCATAAATATATGAAGAAAATCTTCAATACCGGTTTATCGTGGATTCCCAATTGAGCCCAAGTGATGACCTCCAAGAGTTCTTCCAAGGTTCCATACCCACCTGTGAGAGGATTTTGAGTTAAATTCACTGTGTCCAATATGGTACTTGACCGTTGTATCCACAGTTATCTTGAGTTGTAAAATCTTATGAGCTCAATGATCGGCTTGCATTTATTGGTAAATTGTAAGATATTGAGTTGCACTTCAACCAGTACGCGGCAGGTAATTTAAACATCAACATAATTATTGCTCGAAGTGTTGATTAATTTCTTATTTTAGGAGTAATTAAGTACCTGGTAAGGCTATAAATGCATCAGCTTGGCGAGCCATTTCAGCTTTGCGTTGGTGCATACCTGATACAGCTCTTACTTCTCCCACAGTCTCCCCTGTAATCTGAAATTACCACATTAAGTAAGTAAGATTCTGCGCTTATAACCCTTTTCTCCAAGTGATTTTAAGCTGATTAATTAAAGTAACTACCTCTCTTGGCATAAGAGTCTTGGGAATAACTCTGCAACAAAGAAGAGAAAAAAATGAGAGAACTCAAGATAAATACGAGAGGGAGAAGTGACAGAGGGAGAGGGAAGTGGGAAACCAAAGGCAAAAACATTACCCCAACACATGGCGGCCACCATCATATACAGCTTGAGAGATCAAGCCCATGAGACCAATGCTGCCTCCTCCATAAACCAAGTCAATGTTCCTTTCAACCTGCAAAATCTTTATTGCTCTTAATTTTTTTTAATTAACAAAAATTACGTGTTTAAGTGTAAAATCTACCTGTCCAATATAAAACAATATAATCACAACTACACTCAATTATTTAGATAATTCTTTAGTTTCATTTAATCCAAACAGAGCAGAAAAGGCAGAGGATTGCTCCTGAATGGAGCCCTGCAGGTGCTGATCTTATTGTCCCTTACTAAACTTCTCAGCTTCTTTGACTAAACCTCAAGCTACTTTGCTCAACAGGTGCTGATCTTATATTCTTGATACAATATATATACATATATATGACTCCTGAGAAACGCCCAAGTTGTGTAATTCTTAAAAGAAAACATTGAAGCCTTGACAAGAACATTAGCATAAGCCTAGGATTTAATTTCTGTAGAGAGAGCAAGTACTAAGTAGTAGTATATATACCAGTTGTTTGCCAAGCTGAACAGCAGCATGCTGGTAATTAGGATTCTTGCCAGGGCTGCTGCCACAGAACACACAGACACGTCTGAATCTTGATTTCATCGAAGGCTGACGTTGCTGTTGATGTGGAATTTCCATGGGTGAAAGTGCTTAATTAGCAAATAATATGTTTTGCTTAAAAGAGGATTGTCGAGACAAAGAGATGGAAGGAAAGAAAGAAGAGGATGAGGAGAATGTGTGTTGTTGTGTTGGGCTATGGGCAGCCTATTACTACCGCTTTCTATTGAAAACAAAGGCCGAAAGTAAGGGAAAGAAAAACGCTGCCATTGGCCCCTTTTTATATCAAAAAATGGATGCCCCTCGACACTCGCACGCTTCACACGTCACCCATATATATATATATATATATATATATATATATATATAACGAAATTCACATTGAATTTTTAAGATGGAGGTTTCACTATCACAAAGAAGAATTATTCATGTGTAGTTGTTTATCTTGACGTTAATATATTACATGTGAATCTCGATTGCATACCGAAGGAAAAAACACCAAGCGCTCCGTGCTCTCATGCAAATTTATTTAATCCGGCACCGCCTATAACATGTTGAGTATGTTAATCTGAACTATCCGGGTCAATTCAAGACAAGACAAGGCAGTAATTTTTAAAAAATTAAAATAATATATTTTTTAAAAAAACTAAACTAGATTTTAATTGAATTAGTCAACTTCCTTTTAATTTAATTTAAAATTTAGTTTAGATTAGGAGCTAAATCAACAAATAATTGATTTAATCTATTAAATCAGAACGAGTTTAATAATAATACTATATCTCATATATCATAATATTTGTTTATTTTTGTTAAATTAAAGTTCGATCAACTAAATTTTGAATAGCCTATTTGCTAATGATGCCAGATTCTCTCCAATGCATTATTTTCCAAGACAAATGTGAATGTGTAAATTAATGGGAAATCCAATCGACTATATGGATATAATTCAATCAATAAGTTCTAAAAATAGCTATTTAAACAGACTAAAATACTCTCTCTAATTCGTTATTTTCTGAGAAGTATTCTGATGTGTAAGTTAATGGACATCAACTCTTCAATTGATGTTTAATTGGGATTTGTTGTTTTATATTTTTTTCTTCACTTTCTTGTTTTACATTTATTTTTAATTAATTACGCGGATGGCATGTCACGTTAATATACGTGCTAACAAGTAAAATAAATAAATAAATTTGAATAGAGTCAAAAGACGTCTATTTAGAAGAATTTAACTTTATAAGAGCTGATTGAAATAAAGCATGGAGAGAAATCAAAGATATGACGTGTGATTGATGAGACGCGTAAAATCCATATCCTAAATTTACATATACTTATGGTTATGGTTATGAGTGTCGGTCGTCGATAATATACTAGGCTTTATATCCTATATATTTATTTATTTATTTATTTATTGAGATGGTATGTTTTTTTTTTATGAAAATATTTCTTTTTATTTACATCAAAATTAAGCAATTTATGAAAATCTACGCAAACCAAATAAAATAAAAGATATTAGATTTAATATGGTTGGGTTATTATCATTACCAGATCCAGTTATTATTTAATAATCATACAATTTCAAGAGATTATACTTCCATAAATTATTAGAAAAATAAAAATAAATTGAGACTGCAAAACAATGTAGGAAAAGCTGTGCTTCTTCAGGCAAACGGCCGTATCGATCAGGACATGGATAATGGTAGATTAAGTTGTAGCCAGGTCTATTATAAGAAATATGAAACCACCCACCAATTGAATTTATCTAACCATTAAATAACGGGTGTAAAATATATGGTGTGGTTAATCTACCTTTACCCCATACGTCCTTTCCATCAAAACAAACCACGTCCACTCCAATAAATAAAATATATGGTGTGGTCAAACCATTTATTCCAAGTTTCAACCCCTTAATCACAACTTGAATCGTCATTAAATAAATAATTGATGAACGAAGAGGAAGGAGCACGTCATTATGTGCATACATAATAAAGACGCAAGATTGGTGACTTCTCTTAAGCCGCAAGCTAAGATAAATTTTTCTTAACATTAAAAAAAATATATCAACGTAATGATAATTTAAATTAATCCAGTTTAATTTTAATAACATGCGACTCGAAATATAAAATCAAGATAAACTGCATAAAACAAATAAAAAAATTAAAAAGCTCAAGGCTCAATAGTCTGATGTCAAAAGATAAAACAGAACAAAACTTAAGTCAACCCGAATTCACTTGATTAACCAATCACCCACGATATGAGATCGGAATAAAAAAAAAATAGACACTCAAAAGAAAAACCTAGTAAAAAAGATCAAAGTTCAATAAAAAATATTGAAAAAAAAAACCTCAACCTAACTTAGATTAGCTTGACTAACCCGCACTCCAGATAACCTATAGGAAAGAGAAAAAAAAAGAAGCAAAGCTCAAGGGCCAATAATCTAATGCTAAATGATAAAATTGAAAAAAAAATCAATTTCATAGAAAAAGGTCGAGAAAAAAAAGTTGATCCAACCAGGGTTAACTCGACTAACCTATCACCCACGATATGAAATCGGGTTTAAAAATTCAAAAGGACCTAGCAAAAAAAATCAAAGTCAAATAAAAAAAAACATTGAAAAAACCTAGGTTAATTTGACTAATTCGTTACCCAGGATAATACTACAGAAAAAAAAAAATCACAAAGTTCAAGAGTAAATAACTTAATGTCAAATAAGAAATTGAAAAAAAAACATCAAGGAAAAAACCCAAGTCAACTTGACTAACCCGTAACCCGTGATATGAGATTGGGATAACTCAATAAAAAGAAAAGTGAAGCAAATAGCAAAGTTTGAGGCTTGAGAACCAAATGTCAAATGATGATTTTTTTAAAAAAAAAATAGTAAAAAAAAATAAACTTAAATCAGCCCGGGTCATGAGATTAGAATTACCCTATAGAAAGGTAGACACGAAAAGATAACAAAGTAAAATCTTCACTCACAAAATAATTTAAAATCTAAACAATGCGGACCAAATATGGTATAAAAACTAAATGAAAGAAAATAATTAGGGACTAAAGTAAAAAAAAAAATATATTAAGAAAATGATAAAAAATAGTAATTAAAAGAATGAAACCAAAATTAGACAAAAAACTAAATAAAATAAGATGTCGATGGATAATTTTTTTTAAAGAAGATAAATAAATAAGATAAGAAAATAGCAATCAAAAGACAAATGACTAAAATTGCATAAAAAATAAATTCAATAAAATGACGAGAGACAAAATTGAAAAAAAAAAGAGCAATAAAAAAATAAGAACCATATTGAATAAATAAATCAAATAAAATAGAATTTATAGGGATGAAATTGGAAAAAATCTAAAGTTCAAAAAGCATTAAAAGCAAAACAAATAGCAATAAAAAAAAATAAGTATCAAAATTGATAGAAATACATACTAGAGGATACAATTGTTTTTTGGAAGGGTTGATGCAAATTTCTAGACTAGAAGAAAGAAAAGAGAGGAAAAAAAGCCAATTGAAAGCCAACCATACCTTCGATGTGAGTATACGCCACACTGGTGGAATGGGGATGACATGCCACTTTTAATGTCGTCCTGGATTGCAGAATTTGATAGTCAGATAATCCCGCACGCGTTGTTCGAATGACAAGAGGGCTGTCATGCGTTGATGCCTTCTTTGTACACGTCAACAACTTTTTTTTAATATTATTTAATTTTTTAAAATTACATAACAATCCCTAAGCAAACCTAAAAAAAAAAAACAAAAGGAAAACACTAAAACATCCTTAAAGACAACCTTATGTAATTATCATCACAATAACATTGTTAAACTCGTTCCAAACCAATAGGTTAATTCAATAAATTTAGAATTTAAAATGTAACTCGAACCAAGTTTTCAATTGAATTGGATTGGATGTTGACCCGACCCAACCTAATTCAGATATGATTGAATTAACATTGATAATTTTTTTAAAGAACAAAACAACATAGTTTTAATTAAAAAAAGGTTAATCTAAATTTACATGGTAATTCATAAATTGATTGAATAATTTAACTTTTTCTTGAATCAATCCTAAGACAAACTGAAAGAAAAGAATTGAAAAGAAGTCTTCAAAATCTCCAATAATTTTTAATCTTTAAATATCTGCGAATCAGACAAGTAGTAGCCATTTACGTGGAGGAGCTCAAGGAGTTGCACGTGAAAATGTGAAGCTGAGCCTGTCCCACTTCAAATTATGACCAGGTATATGCACGTCATCACATGTACTCTTGAACTCTCAGGTCCAGAGGAGCCATCTCAGGTTTGAGAGGAAGAGGAATCAGAATGTCATGGTCCGTACGATTTGGACCTACTGATTGAAACTGTATTACCTGTTACACAGCTGTAACGGTGGTTGCATAGTTCCCATTGTCCAAGGGCTTGAATAGACATATAGAACGGGTCTTCTCTTAATTTCGATTTTCCATTTCCATTTGCCTTTTCAACGTCTCACATGTCGCCCCCCCCTTTTTTTCCCTTTAATTTTGCTAAACAAATATTAGGGTTTTTTTTCTTCTTAATTTTCCTTTTCCAATATTAATGGGTTTAATTTGTACATTGCTTAGTATAAAACCAAATCCGGCCAGTAATTCAGGTAACGATTTTTAAATATATCTTATTTGGGTTTTGAACGAGTCAGGAGCTAACTTGTCAGGTCATTTTCCATTCAATTTGATATGAAATTTAATATAGGTTAAGGTAGGATAAAAATTTAATTTGATGCTTTTATTCCTAGAAATTATATTTTTCCTATAAATACGGAAGAAATACATGTGTATGGGATAGAAGGACGATCAAGAGAGTGGATGCAATTGTGTAAACCAACTTGAGGCTAAAATAACAGTATACTCCATGATAGTTCAACTACAGTACTGACCTTTGACACTTCCATGCACCCACTTGCCATGTAAACGACTTTTAATCACGTTAGTCTTGGAGGGTTCTTGCCTGGAGATTCCTGACGAAGATGTTTGTGGGTAGATTAATATGATCAGAATGGATTGTTTATTGCTAATTCTGACCGTTCGATGGGAATAATAAAGATCGAAGTTCGTAAAGGTGAGTCAACTTGGAACTTGATATAGATAATAAAGGCTTGAAACAAAAACAAGTGATGACTTGAAAAGTCTTGCTCGTACATTTAATGTCAAGTGGCAAGGATTTTGAATATATTTCTAATATTATTATTTAGAATTTGAACCTTATTAAAAATATTAAGAAAAATTATATAATTCCAAACATGAATGACCTGTTTAGAATCTGGTTAAAACGAGTGTTATTCTTAATTTATGCATGAGAATAAATCAAAAATACCCTTTTATTAAGGAGAAAAAAAGGTACTTTGGTCCAAGTTATTCTGATATTAATTTACTAGGAGAAAGTCAACTTATTCGTGTAAATTCCGTCTCTCTATTTTTTAATTATTATTCTGAGAATCATTAGTGTAATTTCTCTGAACTAGTTTGAAATGGCTTTAATAGTAGTTGCTGTCGAAGCTGATAGGAACTACATGAAAACAAGTAGGAGAAGAAAAGCCGACAATCCACCAATCTAACCTTTGCCCTTGTTGGGTAAAAGTTCAAGCCAAATCTTCCATGAATCAAGGATTGTGTCTACTTGTAGTTGCAGGTCAATAGAGATAACTTCCAGACAACATTGCCAATTATGACAATTCCTAGATTCAAAGGCTATACTTTCACTAGGGGAAACTATCACCAAGACAGGGTTAGCTACGTACCCATGATATTCCTTCAATGTTGTGCCACTATAACCAAACTAACAAGAAACAGGTGGTGACTGGTAATATATCATGGATTTAAAATTTGTCGACCATTTGACAAGAAATGCGAAATTAAGGAAGTGCAAATAGATTAAGTAATGTTGAAAACTTTGTTTAACGACATGGTTAATCAATATATTTGAAATCAAATTAAAAATAGAGTATCTTTATTTTCAAGGTTAGAACTTTGTTGGAGCTTAATTTCTAATATAAATTTTTTAACATGAAACATTAATGTGTTTTAAATAAATTATGGGTGAATGAAAATCCTTAATTAACATATTAATTTTAGCGAAACCCAAAACCTCTTAAAAAAAACTCTATATCTCATATAAAAAAAAATGTAACTTTCTTGGTGTGTATAAAATGAAAAGCTAAAAAGTTAAAATTAAACTCAAATAATACTTAAGTTTTTATATAAGAAATGTTCTAAGCAAAATGGAGTTTGAGCTTCAAACCCACACACAAACATGTGTCACTTAGGTGGGGTATAAGGTAGAGTTTATTGTAAAATAATATTCTTTTGGTAAAATATTATTTTTTGCTTATTGAGATTTTTGTTCTCGAGTTTAGTTACGGTGGGTAATCAAGTTGTTAGTGTTAAAAGTTTATCAACTTATATGTATATTAAATATTTCAGATAAAAAATCACATGATTTAAGTCTAAAAACATTTAAGTTTAATATTAGTTTTATAGTGAGTAATCAGGGGGGGTGGGGTGTGGTTAATTAACTTATACATTCATGCCATGACCTTTCTCGAAAGTCGTATTATTTAAGTCTAAAAACATTCCGGTGTAATACTAGTTTGATGGTAAGTAATTGAAGTTGTTAGTAAAGAAAGTCCATCAACTTTTGGAGCCTAAAATTTTATGTAAAAACGGGATGAAAAAAAAGTGTTTGAAGTTGATTAGTTTTGTATTGTTTTGATAAAACTTGACACTGTTCATCACCTAATTTTCATCCTTGCTTTTATATTTGTTTTTTTTTCTTAAACTTTTTTTCTCTCTCTAAATTTCCTTTTTATCTAGATTTTAGGTTCGGTTATTATAGATAGAATTAAGTACTATTTTTTGAGTTATTTAGATTTTATTTAGAAGTGCATCTAAATAAAATAGAGTTGTTGGAATTTTAGGAGGTATATTAAATTTTCTTTTTATACCAAGTAAGGAGCAATTAAATTTTAAGGACACGTGATTGATCCTTAACAGTAACAAAGTTGATAAATTTTCAAGTCATTCAACTAGTAAGTAGTTTTTTTGTTTTGTTTAATTTTATACATTAATATGTATGCTAGAATTGTGATTCAATTATTTATGCAAGTTTACATATATTTATTTGATAAATATACTAGTCTTTTTATTATAATTTCAAGTTGTTATATTCGCATATTTATAAACTAAACATATTTTCTTCACTTCTCTAATTTTATTTATGAATTTTTTAGAACAAATATGAGCCACGTGATCCATGTTATAATTAACCAAGCAAATTAAGCAAAAGTTTGGGTGGAAAATCAATTATTTAATTAGTTAGATTAATTCAATATTTGGAACATTTAATCATTCAATATTTTTCACCCACGTGACGTGCCTTTATGGCCATTCTATAGATAGATTTGAACCGAATCCTTGTCATGTAACAAGCAGCCATAAATGTGATAAACAATGTATGATAAAGTAGGAATTAAAAATGGAGTCTTTTCAACTACATAATGCTATATATGTGGTGCTAAGAAAAATAAAGAAAAAGAACATAATGCTATGTGTCCCATTGATTAGTGGAGTTAATATTTAATACAATTCAAATTGATTGAGTAGTTTGGTATCATGGTGCTTAATTATTGGGTACGTACGTAGCTTCTTCTCCACCATCCATGTACATGTTCAAAAATTGCAGAAACCAAAAATTGTTTTTCTTTCCCTATGATTTTCATTTTCTAGAAGTTTTGAGGGATGAATTCGAAGACAATTTACTCATTAGAATAAATTAAAATATCATTAGATAAAAAAACAAAAGAAATAAATCTATATATCACTTTACCTTTTTAAAACATATAATTATAAGTAATGTTGGATACTATAGTCTCGAAACAGGACAAAAAGAAGAAAGAAAGAAAAATCTATATATCACTCTATTTTTTAAAAACATACAATTATAAATAATGTTGGATATTATAGTTTCAAATCAGAAGAGACAGAGATAATAGAGATAGAAGGAATATGTTTCTATATATTTTTATTCTGAAAGTATAGAAATTCTCCCTAAAATTATTTAATAAACAAATTTATTTTGTCTCCTACTATATCTCTTCAACTAAATATTTTTTTGTTTTTTTTATATCTAACATTTCTATCATGGAATACTAAACACAATCTTATAAGTGTGTGTTTGATATTTTGGTGAAATGTATTTTTTAAAAGTATTTTTCTCTTGAAAATATATTAAAATATTTTTTTTTAGATTTTTTTAAATTTTTTATATCAACACTTTAAAATTATTGAGAAGTATTAAAAAAACCATAAGTTTAATATTTTACCAAAAAAATATAAGTTACCACTCTATTAATTTCTTCTTCATCTCTTCAATTCCATATTTCTTATCCAACCCCCACAAAATTTTTATCAAAGATGGTTTGGTTATTGCCTCGTGTTTCGAAGCATGTTGGCTAACCAGTTGTAGTATATTTTAGTTTTCAGGAGGAGGATTCCTCGAATAATTAGCTGTTTTTTATTCAAACAATCACTCCCCTCTAATTTTAAATATTCCTTTCCTTGCATTCGTTTCTGATCAAGCCGACTTGCCTTTTGTGGCCTGAAGTCGTGCACATAACCTTGATCAAATTAATATGAACACACTTGTTGGTCTGTCTCTCCACATCACATATTACTCCATCATATTTTAACTCTATTCTACTTTTAAAAAGAGTGTGTCTCAGAAAGAAAGAAAATATTCCACTTAAAGAAGCTTTGATGAGTCTTTTTGACCAACCATATTTGATTGCTAATATAATATTTATACCTGTGATTTTTATATGGTTTTTGTAGCCTAGACCTTAATGTGGTTAATTTGGACAATAACATATGATCTCCTCCGATGGAGCTTGATCTTTTGGAAGGTAGAAGAAGAAAAAACCTAACACCCCTAAAAAAGGGATTATTCATTTGGATTCTAATGGATAAAAGGCGTTGCTGTTGAGGTTAAGGGATGTTGGTGACAAATTTTTTTTGGAATTTGTATGACCTTTGAGCCTCAATATAATTTTTCATGGCTGGATCTTGTGGTTGGCAAGCCAGATCTCCTCAAAAGCTAGATATAGATAATGTAAATACAAATGTCAATCACCGAATTGTATGACTGAAAAATATAGGTGACCACGTGGCACTCGAGTGTAAGAATTTTGATAGATGACATAAAATCGGTGTAATTAATCATGATCCTGTCTAGCAAATTGACCTAAGGTCTAATTAAACAAGAACATCATGTGGAAATTGACTTGATTAAATCCAGGTGATCAATATATAACTGAGATTATTAACGTGATTAAAATCTAATTTGACTTCTTAAAAAAGTTTAAAATGATGAGTTTTAACTTTTTTTAAGCAAAATTAAAGTGATGTTTTGATTTGATTGTGATGGTGTTCTAAAATTTAACATGCTCAAGAATTTGAGTTTTTAAAATGTTTGAATACAGAGTGATCACACATTCACGTTAATATTCCTTTCTTTAGAGTTCATGAAATTGATGATTGATGATAAAAAGACCTAACAACTACAAAACAATTCTTTTTTATGGGAATTAGGAATCCTCTGATGATAAAGTCAATGATTTTTAATAAAAGATTGTAATAAATAAAAGAATGAACTTTAAATTCTAAGAACAATAGTATTTGTTCTTAGTTGTGTATGATAAATACTTGGTAAAATAAAAGTATGAATGCTTAGAGAATAAGAAAAATATTAACCATTTACCTAGTGGTTTAGAGGATATATATAGTCTCAGAACTTTGTCATGATATTTGAATGGAGAGTTTAGAGCATCATCTCCTCTTGAGAAATATAGGGTTTAAAAAGATTATCAAGAACGTTGAGTTTGATATTTTGTCAGACCCACATGTATTTAAACTCGACACGTAGCTAAATTCAAAGATATTAGGTATGACATCTTTATAAACCCACATATACTTAGACTCAACGCATAACTAAACTCAAAGATGTTATACCTAGAAGCACCCACATATACTTAGACTCAACGCATAACTAAACTCAAAGATGTTATACCTAGAAGCAAGAAAGGCTAATAAACTTGATATTTTGTCAAGTCTAGGTATATTAGGCTAGTACCCTCTCTCTCTCTCTCTCTCTCTCTCTCTCTCTCTCTCTCTCTCTCTCTCTCTCTCTCTCTATATATATATATATATATATATATATATATATATATATATATATAGAGGTTATTGCATCAAATTAATTCGAGTCATCTCATCTACCTTGTGACTGGAATGTAAAATGGCATTTTGTATATTTTATCTCTATCAAAGGATTGCTATTATTAGTTTGGAACATGTTTTTCGTTATAAGATGGTGAGAGTACATTGCCTTCTTTAGGCCAACTAATTAAGTCGATTGTCTTTAACCTCTGTCAAATCTATCTCCCTCTTGGTGATTTTCTTGACAAATCCCCAATTTTGTTGACAAAGGACAAGCATAATTGACAAGTGATATCAAGATTAGGGTTTCGAAATTCTGACATGAAAAGACAGGCTATAATTATTTAGTATCTACTAATCATTTGCTACACAATTATGTATGCGCATAATATGCCATTGACTACTATTTATTGAAGTATATGCTTGAGATGCATTTGATCTCATCTCTAATGACTTATTAATGGATCGCTATTATGGAAAATGAATTGTTCAAAAGAAAATTGAAAAGTGTGTGATAATGTCGGTTGACTCTAAATTAATCTTGATCATAGGGAGTTAAGGACCTGGAAACAATAGGAAACATGATGGGTGCGAATTTTGTCCCACTATGTCCATCGCATTCACCAGAATCACATAATTATGACAAATAACATTGTTAGTATCGCCATCATTACTGTCTCAATATAGCATCATCTATATATACACACATACATAATAGATGAGTAAGTGCAATTTATGTACTAACCACTTGCCATTAACATACATGATTGATTGTTTGGTATTATACTGCCGAGTATTTTTCAAAAATATTTTAAAATAATTATATATATATATATATATAATATTTGATATCATTACATTAAAATTATATAAAAAAAACACTAAAAAAACAATCAATTTAATGTTATTTTAAGACAACATATTTTTTAAAAACACCTAAAAGTAACAGCTAACACTCTCATGACCTCTTTCCTTGAATTTGAATAGAAAATTATACAGGCAGCAAACTCATCTATCACTTTCATCAAACTTTCAAAGATTAGTATTTTATGTATTATATTAAGTAATGAGATTAAAAGAACAAAGAAAAACTATGTATAAGAGGAGACACTGCGAGTGTATATCGATGCAGTAATACGAGTAAAGATTTGAAGGGGAGTTTCAGTTTTGTTCACAATGATATTTGCTAAGTCTCTTGGCGTGACATTCGTGTTAGCTAGTTCCTTGGAACGTGTTTCTTGGAACCAAAAAAAGAAGCAGAAAAATAAATCAAGAACTGTAGCAGTGGAGGCGTGCCACACCTCCCCTTTGCTTATACACGTCGGCTAGTAGGATTTTGCTAAATAAACAATTCTTGTGAGAACATAGACTTGGACTAGCTACCTAACCATCCATACGTGTAGCTTATAAAAAAAATCAGACTCCTAACTGCAGACCGTGTGAAGGGAAACTGATTGAAACTTGACATTCCAAAAATTGAGGCTCCCCAAGTCAGCAATCTGTCCCTTAATTATTCAATATCATAATGTCTTCAAGATAAGAGTTTGACTCTTCTATTAAAAAGAAGTAAGATTAAGGGTATATAATTAAAGCAAGTTCAAATAATTACAATACGGATCAAACTAATTAATTCACACCTCCAACCCCACCAAGCTAGCCGGTGCTAGCCTGCCTGTATACGTGCGGTTCATCATATGGTTAATCGTATATTTGATTGGTGTATTATCGATATTCTCTTAATATGATTTCTCCAAAAAAAAATTTAATTTAATTGATCTCTCAACTCAAAAAATATATTTTTTTTAATATTTGACTATGCTAATAAAACATTAGACAAAATTTGTAAAGCTTATTTTTAAGAGTTCTTAATTTGTGTGTGTTCTATAATTATCAAATTGATTTATGAAAAAATAGCAAAATATATTAAATAATTCATGTTTGAAGCCCGTGTCAAAAAAACTAACACTTAAAAATATATAACTAATAGAAAGTCTTATTCTGTAATTAGAATATTTCAATTTTATCTTCATTTTTTAATCACTGCATATCACCAAATCTGATTTCTTCATTTTTTTTGTCATACTACATTTCTTCTTGTTAAGGAATTTTTTTTGTGCTTCCAAATAGTATCTCCCTATAAAATTTCTATTTAAAAAAAAATATGATATAGTAATTAAAATTTTAAAAGTTTCAATTATAAACTTTATGTTTTTTTATTTGAATTAATCTTGAAGCTTAATTATTAGAAAATAATATTTCCATAATTTTTTATTATGTCATAGTAAGATATTTCATAATAATTATACTAAAAGGTAAGGGGTAATATAGCCTATCAAGGGCTATGATTAGCGAGGGGCCAAACTTGGAAGCGTGACATTTTCTCCTCTCAAAAAGATTCTCCCAAATACTCACCTCCCCAAAAACAGAAGATTAATATGGCAGCTCGTGCACCAGCATTCCTGATACCATTCCCTGCACAAAGATATTAGAGTGGGAATAATAATTCTAAACTTCGTAAAGAAATTTATTTCGTCAAATTCTCTAACTGCTAAGGTCTTCGTTTATGGAATTTAAACAGGGCTACTTCAAGATCATTTGGATAATTCTGGAAAAACAGAATATCCATCATCTCGACCACAGAACTGAAACCCTAGCCATATCTGCACTCTTTCTTAGCCACGCTACAATCTTATAGCAGAATAACTAATCACCTCATAAGAAATAATTAGGCGAAAGCGCACAGTAGATTTGCTATGGAAAACTGAAGGCCATTAACTTTTTGACACTTGAACAAACAAATGCTGCGACGACTTCAAACTACGGACCGGTAGAGAGAGGAGGGAAAAAGAAATGAAACTTCATGTACGTTTCCTTAAAATCAAATGGCTCCTTGGAATAATCTACGGCTTTTGTCGAGGATGTGATGTACATACACTCTTCACTGTTTATTACTATAATTTTCCCTCTGCCATCTATATAATTAAGTATTACTCTAAAATACATGAGTTTTTCACTGTACAAGTCACATTAATATTCTTCATTCTCTCACACATTAATATGAATGTTTTGCAAAATTTTACACCTTTTCAATTAACTTTTTTATAATAATTTAGTCCTAATAAAAGCACACTTAATTTTGATTTCTTATGAAAAAATAAAATTACCAAAATAAAAAGACACCAAACATTATAATAATTTTATGTTTTTTCAATTTCATCCTCAAACTTTTTTATAATGATTTAATCCTAATAAAAAACCACTTGATTTTGATTTCTTATGAAAAAATAGCATCACATAAAAAAGAACCGAAATAAAAAGACATCAAACATGGATGGCATGCCATCAATTTCATAAAAAATACACTTTGATCCTTAAACTTTAAAAATCATACCACTCAATATTTTTCCAACTTAATTTTGGTATAAAAGTTTTTTTTGTTTTTTTTTTTGTCCCTGATTAAAAGGGAAGAGCGAGAGAGGTCACTGGATTCTAACAGTAGAGAAAAAAAAATATCATTGACACTGATTTATGCCATCAAAATAAACTATATTTGTATTAAATGATTCCATTTAATTAGAGGAGTTCATATTGGGTGTTTTTGTACCTTTAAAGTTTGTGAAAAAATAAATCTGAGCACAGTGATTATGGGATTCGGGTTGATTTCAATTTTTTGGAGGGTTTTTTAGGTTTTTTTAGGCAATAAATAAATTTATCACGGTTGTTTTATAAATGTTTTGAGTAAAAAAAAAAAAGTTAAAAACAAGTTTTAGAAAAAAAAAAAAAACTTAAACCCCAATTTTTAAAGTTAAGAGTACCTTTCTGTTATAAGAAACAGCTTCATTGGCGACCATAACCAGCTGGTGGATGGGGCCTCCGATTAGCACTGCCAGGAGGTGGCTGGGGTCTCCGATTTGCTCCACCATGTTGTGGTGGCATTTTATTTCCTCTATGATCCAGTGCTGAAAATCGGTTGCTGCTGGGATTGCTATGGTTGGCAGGCGGGGGAAACCTACCACCCCATTGCTGGTGACTACCAGCTCCAGGTGATTGGTAACTCTGATAGGCGTCATAACCACCTTGATAAGCATATGTTGAGGTCCCAGTTGACGTATGTTCCACCGGCCCATGTGGATACCTTGGTCTACCATTCTGATGAAATTCAGGTGGGTGGTACACGTGCCTTGGATGTGGCCCACTCATTTGGTTCTCTCTTTCATTCTGAGGACGGGACCTTCTATAAGAGGGGTTGGCACCTGCCGAACCATATCCATGGTCATAGTGAGTTGGCATATGAGGACTTGCAGAACGGGGATAACCTGCATGAGAATAATCTATTTCTGGTTGTAAAGTTCCATAGTGTCCATGATTGTGCAGCCCATTTGAATAGAAGAGTGTGGTGGGCCGCAGGGAGCTGCAAAATAAGGTGGTGGTGGGGTATGCATATGATTGCCATAGCCATTGCGATCTATCTTCTGTTGTAGACTATTGGAAACTAGTCGATGTGATGCCTCCCCAAGATGATGGGCAGAGATGGTTCTAGGGGGATTTCGTCTGAAAGGAAGAACCAATCAAATAGTTATAGCCGAAAAAGTGGAACATATACTGTAATTGAAGCATAAATGCGCGTGTGATCGGCTAAGGAAAGAATGGAGCATCTTATCATGCAATCAACCAAACAAGAATTATTTCACTTGCAGGGTAGATCAAGTAAAGCACACCAGTCATTCTCCCAAGGCCTCCTCCCAGAATCCTCATGCCATAAAATTGGTTCAGGTTTCAGATCACCTTGATCTACCGTCTACAAAAAAGAAACAGAAATTGATATAGTGACTCTCAAGCTAAGACAACTTTGCCAAACATATCCATGCTCCATGTTAGAAGTTAAATAACCAAAACAAACATAAAAAACCTACACCAACTAATTATTATAGATGACTGGAATTATTCCAGCAAACTTTCATTCAATAAGCAGAAAGGCAATTGCAGATTATATATGCTCAGAGTAAATAACTACCCACATGCACCAGATTTTGCACATCTAAAAGTATTGATTTACCTGATGTTATATGATAAAATGCAAATGAAATGCATATGAGAAACCAGTACAGAGAAACAAACAAGGTTTGTCAGCTAAGCAGTCACGCTTGCTGTTAATAAAAAACATATCATGCTAGAGGAGATTTCAAGTAACAACTTTGATTGCGGGTGCATTTAGGCATCACAACCAAATACATACCTTTTTGGGGAATATAACACCAGCAGGCGGACGAGTGATGTGTGTGTGTGGATCAGGAAGTCTGTATATGACACATCTGAATAGAAAAAAAGAAAAAACAATAGAGAAAGGAACAGGAACAAACCATAGACAAATTATGACTTAAAATAATCTGATAGTCATATCACACTCAAACATTTATAAGCTTACATGACTTCATTGGCCAAAATGTCTTCCATGCTTACAACTGGAGACCTGAATATAGGAGGGTGAGTATCTCCAGCACAAGGAGATAAATAGCCATTCATCCCATCACTGCAGCCATAAATAAAATCAGAAAATCATCCAAACAGATTTTAAATTTGTGATTACTGTAGAAAATATAGTTCATTTAAACCCAAAATCTGAGAATATAACAAGCTGGTGAGCTTGTAGTGAACAAAAGTTAAAAACATGACTCGAGATATGAAACTTCAAGAGTGTCACATCCAAAAGTTGACAGTAATAGGCACATGAATGCATGGCGTGCTAAATCCACAAATCATATAACATATTGGTAGAACAACTCCCACCAATGGATCGCTAGGGAAGCAAGCACAATCAAAACATGATTTTGGAGCATAGAGTAGCTTTCAGTCTCAAAGGAAAACTAGTGTCATATGTTGTAGCCTAAAGATTATAAGGTAACATTTTCAAAGCTAGAAAACAGCCTGCAACAAAATTAAATCCACTTTCTGGGATGGTAGGAACTTGGTTGAACACAAGAAGAATCCAACACTTCAGATAACACAATTATGGAAAATAGACTTGATTAAAATAAAGAAAACTGATTCTCTGGTTTATAAAGGATTTATTTCACAAGCACAAACCCCATATCAGAAGATTCTCTTTGAGACAAGAATGAACATCCATATACAATCTACAAACAATATTCGAAAATGAAATGAATCCAACATATAAATAGAAAATCCAGGTCAGCGAGAAAAGAGCAGCCACATGAACTTTGCTTCCCAGATGACAGTTGATTTCAATATTAAAATACTATTACTGGTTTGCTTTCCCTTTATTGTCTGCCAACCAGTGCAACTTTTTAGCATTCTGTCAAAAGTTTGACTCAGAAAGGAAAGTTGTATTCAAGCTTGAAGGCATGACACTAAGAATGGAAAGTTATGCAACCCAGATGATCACTTGACATTTCCTATTCCAACTTATCAAAGTTCACATCCAGAAGCAACAAAGAGCAATGCATGTAAAAATCAGAACCAATAAAATTCAGACCCCCATGAAAGTTACCCACTTTCAAAACTCAAAGTTAATACTTATGTAAATTATTCTGTTTTAAGTGATTCAATACAGACCTCAACTCAGGATTGATACGCTCCTTGACTTCAGCTCGTTCTTTGTCTGTTAATTGTTTGCAATGATTATCGAGTAAATTTATGCTCTCAGAGAGAGAATGAGATGATGACACAAAATGCATGTCAAACATCATACTGTTTCTCCTTGCTTCTTCCTCCTACAAAACATTGCGACATTCAGGTCAGGTGATGTAAAACCATAGGATCTTCTTGTAAGAAAATTCAAGAAATGAAAGAAACAAATAATGAAGCAGACCAACTTGATTCAAGATACATACCGTTAATGTGTGCTCAATTTTTTGGACCTCTGCAAGAAGGCGAGATTCATCAATTAAGGGAAGCTTTGCAATACCCTATTTGGAAAACACAACAGAATCAATGAGAACCACTTCACTAGAAAATTACTCCAACCACACAATCATGCCTGGAAGGCCAGATGAATTAAGATCGCAAAGATAAACTAACCTGCCATGCATATCGCTTTCCATTCATGTCCACTTCAAAATCTGATAGATGCAACAGAGGTTAGAACACATCTGATCATGCATGTATATAAAGATAGTCATGGGTCAAGCTCTCTTTTCTAGTAAAGATGTGTACCAGTAGGATAAAAATCAATAAAAGGTGAACTTGGATCCGTCATCAATTTCCTATAGTGTACAGGGAGAGCATGGGAACTGCAAAAAAAATTTGTTAGCTCCTTCTCAAGGAGTTTTTGCAAATAGAAATGGCTTCCCTGAGGGGATATGAAGTAAATAGATAGGATACCTTGCTGCAGGGAAAACTCCCAAAAGCTGGTTGAATGGTTTGAATGGAGAACCAAGTTCAAAACTAATGTCCAGTTGACCAAGATCTTTGAGATCTGAAGCAAAGGGCGCATAGTGATAGGGATAAAACCTGAAACAAAGAATTTATCCAGTTCTGAGTTGAAGATCTGAAGGCATTGACACATCAAGTGCAAAGACAACATTTAAACTGCAGTTTATCTTGAGAAGTCGGTCTGAACCATCAAATCATCTTGCAACAATGAGCCATGTAAGAATATTTCCTACAATTATAATGGTCAACGACTCAACACCTAAACTGCAGTGTCCAAATTGCCATTTATTTTGGCAGGCATGAAGTTTAAGAAGGGAAAGAGCAGAAGTTGCAGCAGAAACAAGAACTCAGAACTGCTACAAATGAAAATTCAAAAACTCACCACTGCCAAGAACAAACACCTTCATAATAATAATGCATGACCCAACACAGCCCTTCTGTATATCTCAAAACCTTCTGTATATCTCAAAACCTACTCAGTTGAATGTCAAAGATATAAGATCAGCTTACATGTCTCATAGAAACATCGAAGACGGAGGAAATTCAAAGCTACAGTCGTACATGTACTTACAACATCTCTCCGTATATCTTCCATTTCCTCCAGAGTTTTTGCAGAAAACTTCTGTTCATAATATCTTTCCTTCCAACCTGGTTCTCCCAATTTGACCTGGTAAAGGAACATTGGAGAGAAACATCAGTAAAAACTAATGGCCCAAAAAAGGAAAAACAATAAAGGGAGTTTGGCAGGATACTAAAATTCATAGAACATGAATGATAATCAACACTTCTATAGGAGACTCAAACCTTGTCTTCTCCATGATTCTTTGAGTTAAAAACATCAGATTTCTCACGAAGTAACTCCTTAAGCTTAGTTTTCAATTCTTCTTGGTTTTCATGTACCTGAAAAAAATTAAGTGCCCATCATATAAATGTAACAAACTGCAGATTTCAGTTCCATAAGAAAATAAAATGAGTAAACAAATGGACTCTTAATCCCTTGCCAGCAAGGGCTCATACCAAATGAAAGGCTAGCCCATAGAAAATGAGTCCTAAAAAGAATGGCTGAAGGAGTCAGAATTACATTAAAGTGCCTCTCCTCAAGCAGGAAAACATACTTCTATTTCCAGACTATTCTCTGCCTCAACAATGGCAGCACCAATATTGGCTGTTGAAGACAAACGTGCAACTTTATGCCTCCGAACAGAGGATCGTTTACCATCAGATGTCTGAGAATGTGTTCCATCATCCTGATATGGTGAAGGTGTAGGAGCTGAAGCAAGACGAGAGCCATGAAATCGGGCAACTGCAACCAAAGATTCAGGTTGATTTTGAGGCTCTGCATCATCACCTCTCCTTGCCTGTGCCTTTTCACGCTTAATTCTTTCTGCCTGACGCTGCAATGTAAGGACAAAATAAATTAGTTCACGGTGTTGAAAAGAGGTGCTTCTTTCTGTCTGTGCCTCTTCTTGTCTATCCAAAACTTTATGGTAGAAGGTTCCATAGACTGTTGCTTATAAATGAAAATATTTTTGCTTCTACAGCTAATAGATATCTTATTGTCTCATATCCATCTTTTCAATACCCTTCCGGAGATATCACATTATCGTCCCATTTACAAGGGAAAAAAATACAATTAGTAACCAGGAAAAAATCAATAAAATTCAGAATTGATCAAAGGTGCACAAAACAATTATGCCTAAACTTCATATAATTCCAGTAAAAGGGATGCATGCATCCAAACTCTTGGAGAAAAAATTTAACCTGGTGCAATCGTGCTCTTTTCTGGAATATCTTATCTTCATATGAACCCACAGGTTGAATAAAATGTTCCACTCTATTTAAATTAGGCTGAGAAAACAGAAAGTTATAAAGAACAATTTATGAGCAATCTTACAAACAGTCGTAAGTTCAGTGATAGAACCCATTGCCAGCAGCCAACTATTTATGTAGGACATCTAGCACGAACATTGAAGTACCTTGCTGCCATCAGTCAAATACCCATCAAGCACCCTAAATTCCTTCTTATAAACAGCCATCAGCAAGTTGATTGCACCCTGAAAGAAAGGAGTTTTTTTATTAAAAAAAAGGGTGTTTTCTTTGTTATGCTGTAGTTAATCTATTTCAGCAGGGAAAGGATCCTAAGCAGCAACTCAAAGAATTCACAATCTGTATTGCCAAAAGATTCATATGGTTTTTCACATGTGCCAGGTTCAATCAACAAAGTAAATATATCCATCTTAAAACACAGAAACAATGTACTTTCAAGTAAACTATTCACGAACCTCACGAATCTCCAGTGTGGGCATGTGTGGCAGGAAATCATTGCCAACAAAGAAACAAATGAATATAAAATCATCTACAATGCGTTCAAGATCAATCTCAAATGGAGGATTAGGAATTCTGAATTCATACTCCAAATACTCTCTAAGAATCCAGATATTGAGAAACTGCATCAAGAAAAGAGTTATGAAGCAAAAAGGGCTAGTTGATGCATTGTAATGAAAGATGTTTACACCCAAAACTTTCAAAGACCTTTAAAATGCACCTACCTGGTATGGTTTTTTGGGCACAGCAACGTCATTGCCTTTCTCATCAAATTCTCCTGCCTTTCTCTTCGCCTTTCCTTCACAATCAGCTGCTAAATGACCCATCTGACCACATAGGAAGCATTTGTCTTGTTGTCCAGGAGTGAAAACAATCTGAACCAAACCATTAAAAAAGGCCGTTAAAGAAAATTAAAATCCAACATTTAGCAGATGATTCATCAACCTTTGTCAAAATAAGTGGACGTTTAGCAGTGGGTTACAGGTATTTAAAATAGACTCTTTCAATCCACTTATTCTGATGATTGATGAACAAGCCTTTGGTCAAAATAAGTGCCATCTATTTACTCTCTGCTAAATAACTAATACTAATAGCTAAGAAACAGCATAAGAAGTTTGAAATTGAATTCATTTTTAGAGAAATGCAAATATCTCTAAACATCAAGACAGACCTCTCTAAGAATTGAAAAAAGAACTTCATGGGTAGCCAGAGACAACATGATTAAATCTGCATCCTATCAGAAACACCAATAAACAGAGGAAAGAATGTTAGACTACAAGGAAACTAACAGTTAGGTTATAAAAGATCAGGAGACTCAGTTGAGGAAGAAATATACCAAACCATACAGGCAATGGCGTGTATTTGGATTATAACCGGGAAGGTTACTTTGAAGACGGATATAGGACATGATTTTGTGTTCCCCTTCCCCGGGAACATTTGCATCAGAAAGGATAGCCTTCACAAAATAGAAATGTGAACTGAAATTCAAGCATTATTCATTTGCTACTGTTACACACACCAGAAGGTGAGTATAGCATTATATTTGCAAAAGAAAACAAAGCACTGCATGAGAAAAAAATTAACAAGGGACCACATTATGGGTTATACCTTAATTTTCTTCCATCCAGGATCATAATTTAGTCTAAGATGAATATAGTACTGCTATGCAATTGACAAAACAGCCATAAATTCAGTTCCAGGAGTGATAACATTGGAATCAAAAGTTTGAGATGACTCCTTAGGGGGAAGCTTCCTGCCCTCCCTCTCGAACTCCTCTCTTAGCCTTTCTTCTTCAGCAGCCTACAATACAAATAGGGAATTACTGATAGTTATTGAAATGGTGTATGTCCTGCTATGTGTTAAGTTTTCCTCTTTTAGAAGAATATAGCAAAATAAGAATGAAGATATATGGAAAAAAAAACCATAAGGAATACTGAAAACCTAGATAATCCCAAAATAGATCCAAAAATGTACGATAAATACAGTCATGGGCATCCTGAAAAGTTAAGTAAATGTTCACTAGCAAAAACTTGAAGATTCCAAAACTAATGAAAATTCCATAAATAGTTAAACAGGATGTTTGCATAACCAAGGATTTATCTATTGCATGGCCAAAAAGTTCACCAGGGATAATTGCAGTTTCCAAGAAATGACCAAGTAAAAGGGACTACAGAGCAGTTATCAGAATCATGGGCTCTAGTACTCTCATTTCAAAGAAACAATTTGATAACTCCAAAAACCATCAGTTTTCCACAGGAAGAAGAAAGATTATTTTCATCCAACAAACTCTAAGTGCTCCTCAGAAAATCTTTATCTAATAAGCATTCCTTCAAGAGTTGTTTTTGTATCTTTATAAATATTTTTCCTTCTTCAATAAGTAATTGGTTAAGCTAACCTATGTGCTTTATCCAAAAAACTCGTGTTACTTCAATTCACTTTCAGATACTAAGCATCCATTGTCAGCCATTGCATCAATACATGAACATACCAAATAATTTTACTTAATATAAAAAAAAACTAAGACAGTAATTTTAACAAAGAAACTTGGTTTGCTGATTAACCAATAACCCATGACACTCTCCAACTGCAAACACGAAAAGGAGGCCTCCATTGTTAACATAAACACATACCGCATCAGCTGCATCTTTAGCTGCCCTAAAACGCCTAGACCGTTGCTGATTCATTTCGTACGAGGTGCAACTCCATCTACAAGTCATTCCCACAAAATCAGTACACTTACAAAATACAGTAAAAGAAAACGACCCAATTTGAATCACTCACCAATTGCCATGTACAGCAATTTCCGAGGCCTCACCACCACAAAAAGCCTATCAATATAATCAAACATACACTGAAATACCTCATCGAAAGAAGTAGGCGAAGGCTGCAAGAGGAATAAAATTTAAACAAGCAAAAAATAAATCACATTATCAAAAAAATAAATAAATCCAGTTTGATTCAACTCCATTAAGACCAAATTAGCATTCTAAAACACAGAATTAACTTCCAAAGACAGAAAATAAATTCAAATACGCAAGCAAAAAGGCAAGGGCGGGAGAGAATCGGAATCTTACTCTGTCTTCGGGATGAAAGCAAGGATGAACAATCCCGTTCATATCGAGATATAAATTATCATACTCGATATTGTTAGGGTTAGGTCTACTTGTATCCACAGGAATCTTAACGCCTTCGATAACAACCGGTTCTTCTTCGATCACATCCACCACCACTAACGGATACTTCTCCGCTAACCACCGATAAAAGGCCGGCACTCCCATCGCAAATCACTCAAATCAGCGACTCACCAATCCAACTCGCTTGAAGAAACGGATTGAATAGATAGCATAACAGCAAGGAAGTGAACCCTAACCCTTACCACGGAGAATATGAGAAAAGCAAATTTCTCATGTTGCGTCCGTGGATAATGGGTACTTTTTAGTTTTTAGGATTCGTTACGCGGCAGCGAGTTAGGGTACGGGGAATTGTTTTACAGAGATGCCCCTGGGTAATTTGACGTCATGAGTAAGAGAGGAAGATACATGGGGATAAGTGTAAGGGTGATTGTGTCTTTTTAGAAGGTAACAGGGTCAGCAAGCGGATCGGGAACGGGGGCTGGAAATGGATTGTTCTCTCGCGCAAAAACAGATTTTTGACACGAAAGATATTTGTTCTTATACTGTTGGGAAAAGCGGGGGAAGGATTTGATATGGCTGGATTTTTGTTGCTGGTGTGTTGACGGTGCTTTCTCATATTTTAGTCACGTGCTGGCAAGCTAAACTCCTGTATGAAAGGAGGGAGTCTTGTAACATTCCCTCGAAATTATAATAATATTATTTTTTTATTAAATAATTGAGTTATTTATTTTCCTTGGAATTTCTTTAATGTTTATTCTTACTAACATTTTTTTTTTTAAGGCTTGCTGCCAATAAAGGATACATCCGGAGGAAACTTAATGGTACACCAGGGCCTTGCCTAGGGGATCTTCAAACTTTGTTGAAGTCTTAAGGCTAGCAACATCTAAGCCTTGCTTTTAATGTGATCTTTTACTATTGAAAAAAGAGCTCCTTCTATGTGTGCTATATTTTCCCTTAATCGAAAGCTCTGCTGTTCTTAATTAGTAGTGAGAAAGAGTTTTCAAAAATACGATCAACGAGGATCTCATCATCTGTTAGGTGGGCCAATTGACCGGTCGAGTTAGGCATCCATGTCACCAAAATAGGCCAACCTTTCAAGCTGTTGGCAAATCCAAGACTGGCCTCCTTGCTTCTCTCATGGTACAGTCATCTTCTCGTTGAGCCCTTTTCTCCTCGGTCCACAGAGACGAAGTCCATGACGATATGGGCTAGTTCACAACTATTTTTTAAGAGAAAAAATAACACCAAGCTCTTGATCATGCGCTCTATTTGCGATCAAACTATAGTAGTTGTGATGAATTTTTCATTCGAGTCAATTATAAAGTAGAAAGCAATCTGCATAACCATTGAGGTCAAGAAGGGTGGCGGGACAAGGATAGACCTCGTGAATTTGAGATTTTCTGTTTATCTCGAAGATCCCTATAGGAGTAACCTTTTCTTCAGTCCCCTTGACAAAACACAAGCGTGAAAAGACTACTCTTGTGGCAGGTGGACAAGAAGAGCAAGCCTTTGCCTGACTGCTCTACCTTCTCTTCGTTTCAATTCGATGGATCTTCTCAACTAGAAGATTCCTCGTATGGATAATATACACATTATAGTTGACCAAACCTAATTCTAATTCTTTTGTTATGAAATAAGGATATTCAATAATTTTACAAGAGGAGCAACTGAACTCAATCACCCGATGCCCTTACTCTTCAGTTTTGTTCTACTGGGGTCTACCATGTGAAGGTATTTAAATTGGACCATTCCTTGCCGATTTCTAGCTGCTACCGTCATTTACCAAGATTAATAGATTGGACAAGGTGGAAATGATCGAGAAGAGAAATGACGAATGACACAAGAACCAATATATTTAATCGAGTGAAAATTATAGCCGAGGAACGCTTATCTCTTGTTCTTTCAAGGGTTCTTCTCATACTTGGTGCCAAAACAAAGAATAATTCCAACCCCTCTTGTCTAATCTCTCCTCTCTCATCCACCCCTTTTCCAATCCCTCAGGAAAACAGAGTACAAGTAAAAGAGTCCGACACTCACACAAGTAAATAAAAGTCGGGGAGAGGCGGAATGATTTCCTGGTACTACCAAACGCATGGCGGCAAACATGAATGATTTTGGTTTTCAAGATATTGGCAATACCTATCCAGCCGTGGGTTTTACTACACCGGATTTTAAAAAAAAAATATTAAATTTTTTATATCAAAAAAATTTTAAAAATCAATTAAAAAAACAGATTAAACCTTAAAAAAAAAAAACACTCTTTTCATTAAAGTGCCTTAAAATTTGTATAAATATAGTTTTTTTCTCGGTGGGCCCTGGACTAGTTGGTGGGCCTGGCCAGGGGGCGGGATTTCTTGACCATCACAGTGGTTTAGACCTGGGCACGCCACGACAAGTTGTGGCCATTACTGCCTAGTTGCTTTCATTCATCTCTCATGATTTCTAGCCCATTACTGCCCTCCCGGCTCTGTACCCCAACCACAATGGAGACTAGTAGTAGAAGCCAGGCTCCCTCCATCCACGAAAGGCAAGAGAAGCAAACGTGTGGATCTCTTTAGCAGTTGAATCATATTCCCGTTAAAAATGCTGCCCAAATTCAGAGCCCCCCTCCAGGCCTCTCCACCTTACTCCCACAACAACCACCCCCCAAATTCTGACAGCAACCTTAAAAAACATTAAAAAAACACCGTCATTATCATGTCTTTAACAATTAAACTAACCATATCTCCTCGCATAATTAACCTTAATTGTCACGAAAGAAACAGAACAAAATTCCCAGCAATCCGACCAAAACCAATCTACCATTCAAACGCATTAAACCCTATTCTATACAACAACAAAAGACCCGGAATGATTCAAGCTTCTGTATCCGGTACAGTTATCAAGAGCTCCTTGATTGAGCCAGATGGTGGGGTCTTGGTGGATGTTATAGTGCCAGAGAGCGAGAGGGGGTCAAAAACCTTGGAAGCAGAATCACTGCCTAAAGCGAGGCTGGCTAAGATTGATGTGGAGTGGGTTCATGTGATAAGTGAAGGATGGGCGAGTCCCTTGAAAGGGTTTATGAGGGAGAATGAGTATTTGCAGAGTTTGCATTTTAATTCTTTGAGAATGGAAAATAGGACTGTTGTGAATATGTCGCTTCCTATTGTTTTGGCAATTGATGACGAGACCAAAGAGAGTATTGGGTCTTCAAAAGATGTTGGATTGGTTGGTCCTGAGGGTGATTTGCTTGCTATTCTTCGAAGGTTTAGTTAATCTCCTTCTCTTGTATATGTTTTCTTCTTATTTTATTTATTCATGGTCGTGTTTTGCCATGGTGGCTTTAAAGAAGTATATCTCAATAGAATACGCACACACATTTCTGTAATGTGGTCAAGCGTGCAAATTTAATAATCAGTACAGTTAAACCTGGAATTTATACGAGGTTACACCATCTGTTATTTAATAGTTTTATGTGGAAATGGAATGCTGTTTGTTGTTTTGACAGGAATTTTTAATAACTCGTGTTGTGTTTTCGAGTAAAAAAACAATGGTAGTTGATCTTTCGGAAAGGATAAGAGCTATTTTCTGAATGTGGGAATTGAAGCAAAGAAATGCATTACGAAGTTGCTTTCGTTCGGTTAATCTTTTGATGTTCCAGGAGGGCACACTTCCATGTCTGGAATTCTGAATGAATTGATGGTGTGAATACCCATTGTCGTGTGGCATTAGAGGAGCTCATTTAAACACATAGTGGATGTTCTTGTTTACATGTTTGAAGCAAATGTTTATGTGAAACAGCTTCAGGACAGCCAACAGCTTTACCATGTGTGTCAAAACCCAATTATCGGTCTTGTCTTGGTTGTGATCATCATGTTAGAAACCATATGGGCTGAAATTTCAGCAGAGGCTGTGCTTTACACTGCTGGAAAGCGGACTCCTGCTGTTATACTTTGATTTTCCGTTGTTGGGTGGGTAGTCATGCTGCATTGCCCTTTGAATTTAAAAAATCATTTCACTTATGCAAGCTGCTCCAGACCTGCCAAGTTACTTGACTTTCTTCTCTTAACCAAAAGGGAATTTTCTGAATTTAAAGTTTTATTGCAGTATTGAGATATACAAGCATAACAAAGAAGAAAGAATAGCTAGAACATGGGGGACAACTGCACCTGGATTGCCGTACGTTGAGGAATTCATTGCTCCAGCAGGAAATTGGCTCCTAGGTGGAGATCTAGAAGTGCTAAAGCCCATCAAATACAATGATGGACTTGATCATTACAGGCTTTCTCCTAAACAACTCAGGAAGGAATTTGATAGGCGTCAAGCTGATGCAGTTTTTGCATTTCAGTTACGAAACCCCGTTCATAATGGGCATGCCTTATTGATGAATGATACACGCAGGCGGCTTTTGGAAATGGGTTATAAGAATCCGATTCTACTGCTTCATCCATTAGGAGGTTTCACAAAGGCTGATGACGTTCCTTTGGATGTTCGGATGGAACAACACAGCAAGGTTGTATTCATTAATTTCTTCTACATAGCCTGTGATGACATTGATCTGATCATCCATTCTGTGATGATACATATTCTGACACCCTAGGAAAACCGCTACCATTCTTTTCTTTAACCAATGATGTAAAATGATTCTATTTGCTGTGGAATTGGCATTCATGGATCTGCTTTTGAGCAGGTTCTAGAAGATGGAGTTCTTGACCCTGAAACTACAATTGTTGCTGTATTCCCGTCACCTATGCATTATGCTGGTCCTACTGAAGTGCAATGGCATGCCAAGGCACGGGTAAATGCAGGTGCTAACTTTTACATTGTAGGTCGTGATCCTGCTGGTATGGGTCACCCGACAGAGAAGAGAGATTTATATGACCCTGATCATGGAAAAAAGGTTCTAAGCATGGCTCAAGGTCTGGAGAAGTTGAATATTTTGCCATTTAGGGTAGGTTTCACAACCTCTCACCTCTCTGCCAAAGCTCCTTTCCTATGCATTATTTGTCACTTTTGGCTAGGATCTGTAACAACATCATAAACTTCTATTTCCATCTAAGTGCATTAATAACATCATCATTGCAGAAACATATTACAACCATTGCTAACTCTGACTAGACACAATAGGATCAGACTGAACATTTTGAAGGTAGTATAGAAGACAATTGGTTGACAAACATGCGGGCCAGGTGGAAGCGCATATAAGACAGGGTTAGATCTAGTAATGAGGTGCTGTTGTTTACTGTTTTCCACTTTGATATCTGTTTCTATCTAACGTCAAAATGGTGGCAATTTACACTTGAGAGTTTGTAATGCATCTGCTGGGCTTAAGTTTTGTGGCTTAAGATGTGATGGATTACTGATGTTTAGAAATCAAGGCTCTAACATCCTTGTTTATGGCATTATCTCCACAGCGAAGCCATTGAGTAATCTTTCTGTTATTATACTGTGCAGGTGGCAGCATATGACACTGTGGCAAAGAAGATGGCATTTTTTGATCCATCTCGTTCCAAAGAGTTCCTCTTCATCTCTGGAACCAAGGTAGGAACAATATATCTGATATCATAATTATTTTTGTTTCTACGGATCTAACAGAGTTGATGCTCAAAAAAGCCTTGAATTCCTCCTTGTTGTCAATAATTCATTTCCATAAGTCAGTTATGATGAGTTGTTTGACTCAAAAGTCCTAGGTATCCAATCATTTCAAGCTCCATTTGTTGACAAAGAATATGACAACATCAAGCAAATCTTGTTTTAAGAGTAGAAAGGAAAGCATAATCACTGCTGATTGTGTGCATTCTTTGATCAAGGGTAATGTGGAATCATTAGGTGATTGTTTTTGCTATTGCACAGTTATTGCATGGTTCCGTAGGTTTTATATAGTGGGTTCAAGATGTGGAAGTTTGCTCTTAAGAACCTTCTCAAACTTCCTGTAATACTGTTGAAGATTTTTTTTTTCTTCGTATTTTAGGCAGCTGAAGGTTTTGCATATAATTTTCTACCTGTAATTTGGTATCCGCTTTGTTTTGTTGCAGATGAGGGCCTATGCTAGAAATGGTGAGAACCCTCCTGATGGTTTTATGTGCCCTGGTGGTTGGGAAGTCCTCGTCAAATATTATGAGCAGTTGCAGGCCGAAGAGGCAATGCCAGTTGTTGCATCTGCTTAAACCTATGATTTATCACCAGAATTACTGCCGAACTAGCTCAAGAGAAGCAAGAGTTTTTCCTATAGGATTTGGTGTGGTGGTTTACTTATTTGAAGAGTTTTCTTTCGATACCTGGCAGTTAGCATGGAATTTTTCACTAGGTTGTTTGTTAAAAGTTAAAATATTGAGTTGTTCTGTCATTCATTTTTAAGACAATTAATGATCCACGCGCAAGAAAAACATTTATTGCTGTCAATTATAAAATTAACCAAGGTGGTTTTCTTACTTTCCCCGTGAGCCTTGCGATAATATCATTGTGTCAGCTTGAGCTGTATCTCGGTTAGCTACTAACGTGTGTGCTTTTGTGCATTCTGTTTGCTTAAAAGATTTGTGTGGATTGTATGCTGTGGATCACTACCAGCGTGCAAGCTCAAAAGACTGATAGTTTGATTGGATAATCATTTCATTCACAAGGAGCGGGATGAGAAGAAATTCTCATGTCCGGTTATGCAGTAGAGATTGAATTGAGAAACTGCCATCAACTATCACCCCAGAAGAACCAGATGGGTTTTTTTTTTTTTACTGTCATGAACGAGGTTGTTCGTAGCTCAATTGCTGATGTAGCCACCTGGTGTTCAACAGGTTCTTCTGACTTGAGGTTTTAAATTTTAGAGACACTGTCAAGACATTGCATATGCTGGGTGGGCCTTTCCATGCCTTCTACCAATTTTCTTCCTCTCATGATTCTTCTGTTCTTGCCATTTTATACTATATTTTATACTATCCTAGAGCAAGATATTTCCGATGTCTCATCGTTGGAGGCTCAGCAACTGCAAGGACTAAATTTTTTTCAGATAGTTGCATGCTCTCTCCAAAATAATGGCACGCTCTCTTCGAAATAACCGGTACGAGGGGCCCAGTTTCACTGCATGCTGGGCTCTTCTGGTTTGGTAGGCACTGGACATAGGCCTAACAGGCGTGGTTAGCCCTCTGATTCTGTCTGGCTAGGATGCTAACGTGCAAGGATTCGAATATTCAACCACTAATGGTCAGTCAACAATCCTTTCAATTTGATGGTAGCGGCCAAAAAAGAACATATTATTTATGAGAAATTTATAACCAATGAGTGAATTGACTCGAATCATACGCAAAATGGGGTTTGAGGTACCAAAAGTGACTCAAATTTGATGGTAGGTAAACGAAATAGGTTTGGTGTGGCTCTGGGTTTTCAACAAGTAAAAAAGTTTTATCCATGTAAAAAACAACAATTTAATATTTTTAACAGTTAAAACGCAGTTTCAACTACTTAGCCATAAGTGTACTTAAGTCTAAGACCCGAACCGAAGGGACATAATGTGCTAACAAGCAGGTCTAATCAGGCCATTTTGCACTCTTAACCTTGTTATTAAACTGGGATACCTGAAGGATAGCTAGTCCTTCTTTATTAGGAGGACCACTGCGACTAGCTGTCCTTAATGCTTTGGGTTTCTGCTCTCTAACACCTAAGAGCAAAACAAAGAAAAATGGAAGTAAGAACACGAACGATTTACCACTTTATAACCGCAACCACTAGATTTTCTTCCAAAATGGAAGTCGGTTCTGAACCCTATTTAAAAAGTAGTTGAAACATCTCAAAAAATCAATCCATATATACAGTTAGTTGTTTTGCAGTTTAATAGCACTTGAATGTGCTTTACAAGTTAGAAAATTGTCTGGAGTTCATGGGCTCCTTGACGGCACGTACACGTTTCATCCTTGCAATCCACACCTAGCTCATCCACCCTGGCTTGGACCCATGGTTACAAAACATTGGTCCCTCTTGTGACGTGCAACACAAAACTATCATACAGTTGTGTTCCACACCAAATGAATTTGACATTAATTCTCCTCCTCCATGCTGTTACAGTACTACATGTGCACCTTAATGAGTTTGAGGTACAAATCCGTAAAGTCCTTTGGATTCTTCATTTTCTGGGGCTTAGCTGTCATATATGGGGGTAGGGGTGAGCAAAAAAACCGAGAAACCGAGTAAACCGAAAAAAAAAACAACCAAAAAAACCGAACCGAAAAAAAAACCGAGTAAACCGATTATTTTTTTTGTTAAAATTTTCGGTTCGGTTCGGTTCGGTTTCGGTTTACGAAACCGGAAACCGGCAAAACCCCAACCGAACCGAACCGGTTCGGTTTAAGGGGTACTATAAATACGAAAAAAAAAAACACTTTCTCATTTCTAAAACCTAATTAACCCTAGATTCTCTCCTCTCCAGCGACTCCTTGCAGCCGCTCCCTCAATCCTCACAGCCGCACCTCACAATCCACACTCTCACTCACTCTGTAACAAAATCAAGTAAATCCATCTTCGATTCTTCATCCATATCCCTCTCTGGCTCTCTCATACCATCTTCATCTTCAAAACAAACAACCTAGCCAGTCAGCCACATCCCTCTCCCACACGGCCACGAGTCGCACGACACACACCACTCCAGAGTCCAAATCTAGCAAACCAGTCCCTCCCTCTTTCACATCCAAACTTGAATCGCGTCCCAACTCACACCAGGTATGATTTTTTTTTCTGTCAATCTCTGTTTTTTTTTTTTTTTTTTTTACATATGCTTTGTGATTCTGTGTATTTTTTGGTATATCGTTACAAAAAAATCAATGTTTGAGCATTCTGTGTATTTTTTGTTGATTTTTATAACTATGCCATTTTTCCTATTATTTTTTCAAATTGTGCTACCTTGTCATTTGTTCTTGCTGTGTGACGAAAAAAACAAACTCTGTGTTTGAAGGGAAAACATGATCAACCTGTGGGCTGGTTTGAGACCATAAAGTCTGTTCTGTTGCTGCCTCAAGTTGCCTTTCACACCCGAAATTAAATCGTGTCCTAACTCGCACAGGTATGATTTCTTTTTTCTGTCAATCTCTGTTTTTATTTTTTTCCTTTTTTTTTAGTTTCTTGGTTCTTTTAGTTTGTTTTTGTATTTTGTTTCCCTGTTCTTTGTCAATCATTTTAGGTTATTTGTTGATGCAGTGTGTTACTCTGTTTTATGTATATTTATTATTTTTTTCTTCTTCAAAATTAGGGTGTATTAGTATCTGGGAGTTGCATAATGTTTTTCTTTTGTTGCTGTTTCCTGATTGTTTGTTGATTTCTCATCATATGTCTCTTCACAGTATTGAAATTGCTATTGGATTTTTCTGGTTGCCATCTTTGTTATTTTTTAAGGTAGATGCTATTTTCTTCATGCTGTTGTTTACGGTTCAAGTTCTGGAAAAGCATTGTGTGATTTCCTCTTTCATTTTGATGTTGGTTGGAAGGAAAAGATATAGATGTTGTGAAATTGGTTATGTTTGGCAGCATGTTTCATTATGCACAGACATTGTTAGGATTGTCTTCAAAACTGGTTTCTATGACTAAGAATCTGTTGCTTTTATAATATATGATGCAAATTTGTTCTTATTGCATCTTGAAATAGACTGTTAATCAGAATTTCAAGGACAATTTGATGGTTGGCAGATGGCAGTGAACTTAGGATTGGTTGGCAGTGAACTTAAGCTTGGCAGATGTTTTGGCTTATATTACTTTCCATTTTGTTTTTTTTTTTGTTTGCCTGACATTTAAGTTTTTATTAGTTTGATAATTTCTTTGAATTTTAGTACATTTAAGTCTATTATAAATTATAAAATTGGTTGCATCATGGATCAATTTCAACTGATATTAGAAGTTTGATAAATGATCTTGAAACCTACGAAAACCTTGAGTCAGGTAAATGTTTTTTAATAAACTTGCACCTATTATTTTGTAATTTATTAATTAAATTTTTTGCAATCATCTAACATGTCTACTTTTTTATTTTGTAGAATTTGGTGGAAAGTTACATTTAGTAACGGATGATAATTAGTTCAAAAGTTACTTTGATGGTAAAAAACTACTTTTTATTTTTACATATTCTAATTTATTTTATCATGTTATAATTTTAGATCTTGATTTTCAGGTTTTGATGTCAATGATATTACGGAATCAAAGTGCAATGTTCTTGTCATCTTGATGTGCTTTTTGATTGGGATGATGTGCACAATGAAGATTTATATTTTTTGCATGAAGTGTTTTATTTTTTATGGTAATGTTATTTGTTGTTTTTTTAAGCCCTTTTGAAGGCAATGCTTTGTAATTTTAATTTTAATTTGGTGTGTGTGTTATTTAAACTTTGATGCATGAGGAGTCCAAACTCCAAAACACAAATATTAGAAAGACTTGCAACATATTAAACACAATATTAGCACTAATAATTTAATATAAATAAATATTTAGTGACAAAAAATATTAAATATATTATAGAATTTTGTAACAAAATTAGATAATATTTACATTAATTACAAGCCTATTAGAAAGCTCATCAGAAAACCCATTAAAAAGCCCAAAAAAGCCCAAAAAATCATAATACAGGTTTTCCGGTTTTTCTGTTAAAAAAACCGAACCGAACCGAACCGAAACCGGTCGGTTCAAACCGGTTTCGGTTCGGTTTCGGTTTGAATTTTTAAGTTTTTTAAATTTTGATTTTGGTTAGTTTTTTAGTTAAAAACCGAACCGAACCGGTTTTGCTCACCCCTATATGGGGGCCAAAGCAAAATTCCTTTTCTTCTTGATTTTACACATACTTTCATATGTTAGGTTTGAAAGCTGCATCAATCTCGTCTGTGTCTTCAAAATTGTTAATACATTGGACTCTATGATCATATGTGGTGGCTAAGGCCTTCCCAGGATGGCAATATCTCCATGTATATTGCTGTTATTGCTATGGTTTTGTTACCATTGTAGCCTGTATGGTCCATGGCAACCTTTTCTTTGTCCTCAGCATGTTTATTACTGTCGATATAGTTTCTTGGATCGATCCTTTTCAGCTTCTAACCCACGCCCTATACTCCTCACGGTTTTTTTCTATTTAATCTCGAAACAAAAAACAGGATACAAATGTGGGGTCAACTGATAGTATGCACAGATGGGGCTTTCATTGGCAAATGCTTCACCACCCTTTATTTCGTATATGGTAAGAAATGCCCTTCCACGAAAGATCCAAATGGGACAGTTTGAAAATGTTTGGTAAGCTACATGGCTAAAGCAGTTGGGAGGGACTTGGGTCAAAGTCCTTACAACGTTGTCTTTACAAGAGGTATTGAAGGCAAAAGTAACATGGCCTTCATGTGCTTAGCTTATAATAGACGGTCATTTTCTACCCAGGAAATTGCCTTCGTCTAGCCATCAATAGTCACTGCTTTTCAGAGAATTATAGAGGACCCACTTTTCTGTTTTTATCTCCCTTTCACCAGCTAATCTCATTCGCAGAACATGGGGGTAGCTTCCTTTGAAGACCGTGTGAGTACCCTCATGGCCCAGTTCTTGTTTCAGCTCTCCTTCAAATCCTCAATCAGGCATCATAGGCAACCTTCAATCGGTTGCGTAAATAGCACAGATCTACACCAGTTATAGTCAAGTCATACCATTATAAGACTTTCATAATTAGACTCATGATTTATCAAATCGACCGTTTGATGCAAGTTATTGACCAAGGACTAATTAAAGCAGCAAGATTCATGGATCTTCCACTCAGTTTTTCTGTTCTTTGAATTGCTTATAGCTATAACCTGTGTAATCTATTGGGGACATTTTCTCAAGAAGCCCGTGAAGGACGACAAGAAAGTGTTAAAAATGTTTACACGTTCAGGTATTTGCTTATAAAGTCAAGGGTGTTTGGGATATAATAATTGTTTTTTTAAATAATTTAAAATAATTTTTTTAATTTTTTTTTATATCACCAAATCAAAATAATAATAAAATATATAAATAAATAAATAAATTTAATTTTAACATGTCAGAATCTCAAATGAGTATCGATAGACATAAACCATACAAGCATGCATGTATTGCCGTAAGGAAGTGAGGTACTGTCATTGTACTAGTAGTTATTATCATGATGATTATTATTAACTTAACTACAAACTAAACGAGGAGTGAGGTACTGTCACTGTACTAGTTGTTATCATGATGATTATTAACTATAAACTAAAATAAGAGTAATTTTTATTGTATCCCATCTCATATATTATTATTAATTTAAATATTATTTTGTTTTTTTAATTAATATTTTTTTAAATTCATTATTTTTTTTATTGAGTTATCCCCTTAATTAGTCATGAATTTGGTGAATTGACTCGGGTTACTTTTTATATTTTTTTAATTGATTTTTTTTAGTCTCATCTTTTTAATATTAGACTGATTGAAGATTAAAATTTATAATTTGTTTTAATTCGTTTTTCTTGGGATTATTTTGGTCTTATGATCAAGGTCGTGAATTTAATAGGTTAATTCGGATCTTTTTATAGGTCCTTTGTTACTCAATTTTTTTTTAATTTCAAATCGATTAAAAATTAGGCTTCATAATTTATTTTAATTTGCTTTTTATGAAGTTATCATAGTCTCATAACCCAGGTATTAGATTTGATATGTTAACTCGAGTTGACCCAAATCAATCCAATATATTGTTATTTTAATATTAAAAAAATATCATCTTAAATATTTTTTTTATCAAATTATATTCTTACATGTTGTGTGAATTAACCCATAAAATTAACTAAGTTATATTAAATCAACCCTTACATAATTTAATTTTTTTTACTATAAAAACATTATCAACACAAAACCATTCCTTTTCATTCAAGATCTTACCCACAGCGTAGTCTGACCCGGAATGTAATAAAGGTCAATCATCTAGTAAAAAACAAAATACAGAAAGAGAAAGAGAAAGAGGACAAGGCAGGACAGTAGCCGTATGAAACATTAAAAAGGGAGCTAATTTCGTAGAATGGCAAGTTTTCTGGGCCTTAGAACATGGGGGGAATAAGGTATTCTGCATTATAGCCAGGCTAGGAGTTAGGACAATGCACTCCTGTTTCTCTCTCATTTATTTTCCCTATTTATGGCTGACCAAGACCATTTACGTTCTTATTTTGTGGTGCTGGCTAGTACTAGTTGGAGAACCATCACAGGCCATTTCCAATAATTTCTTCAAGGCAATAAACGTGTTATAATTACATAAATATTTTCTGATCAGTTATTATCTCAAAATAGAAAAAACAAAGATAGTTGAGATTTATATTTTGAAATCATAAAAATTTATCCTAAAAATATTACAAAAATATGTTTCTTTTTTTCCATTTCTTTAACTAAGTACAATTTTTACTGACAGGTACCCATCTGCTATATATTGACAGGAGTTCTCAGGAAGTTAAAAACTAAACCTATCAGAACTATTATTTCACTGGGAAGGAAAAGCTTTCCACGCCCTCAAATTCTCACACGCTTTAGATTTTTCTTCACTTTTCATGCTTTAAATACTGTATAAATGTGTGGATTCAACATGTATGTGTGAGATGAATAAGGTATATGAACTATTAAATATCTATTAAAACTGATATATATTAGCTAAGCAAAAGGATTGATTAATGATAATTGATCAACCATATTTATGGCGCTGGATTCCGTAAAAAGTGGTGTTAGAATTACAATATTGGTGGGAATCGTTGACAGATTAATGGGGCCGTGCTGCCTCCCTTCTCCAAGAATACGAAGGATTCTTCAATTTTTACAGAGCACCCCTAGCAGCAAGGGAATGAGAGGATCATCTTCCGTGGTCTTGTCTTGGCTTGAGCCTGTTGCTGCTAGCCCTCATCAAGTTAAAGCATCCGATTTTTATTTTCTTAATGCTAAATAAAGGTAGATGAACATCAAGAATTTTTGATAAAATCAGCACTACTCCTCCCTCCAAGAGCAAAGGAAAGAGCTGATCAACAGGAGTGACATGGATTAATAGAGCATCGAAGTGTGTAGCTGCCGTGTCACTATTAGTTTGATGGAGTGCATTCACCTAAAGAAATTGTTGAAAGCAGTCAAATTATTTCTCAAATACATGTATGAATTTCCTAAACTATAGTTATATAAGGAGAGTAAATGCACGGCATGCTTAATTTGCTATGGCAAAACCCTTCAAGGCAAGTCGTACCAGATGCACATGCATGTGAATAACTGCTCTTTATCTGTCACTCAATCCACAGAATCACAAGCCTAGCAGTTAAGATGAGCGAAACCCTCAGCAGTCAGCACAGCTATTATTGATCACTGAATCATGAACAACGTAGAAATGAGAGAAGGGTAAAAATTCTCCTCTTCTTTTTTACAGTATTTCGTAAGTGATGAAGATATAGAATTACAAGTGTCAGGTCAATTAACCTTGTTTATATATAGAGAAGAGGCCCCATTTTGATCATTAATTACATATAAAGACTCGAGCCCAGATCACCTTAAATCTTAAGCCAAGTCTTGGCTATTCCTGTAGAACCTTGGCTGGATTTTCCATCTGAATTACCACAGGAATGTCATATGAACTGCACTTAGAATTGATCACACGTTGCTCTTTTTTCTAAGATACTATGCTCTTAGTCCTGGTGAAAGAGTGAAAGAGAAGCGAAGTCAAAGTTACTAGTGATGTGAGAATTTCAAAGATCAAACATAAGAAATTGAAGAATGTGTCCAACCACTCGTAAGAGGGAACACTGAAAAATCTGTATCTTAGAAACTTGAAGAAAAATAATGTATAATTAATATTCCACACAGAAAAGTTAAACAGCTAGCATGAAAACAGTTAAATGTGAAGGGAAATTATATGGATCAAGGTTATGGCATGCTTGGATTTGGATTATGAGGTAGCGGATCGAGTTAATAGATTTACCCGGATTTATTTCAAAACAACGTAGTTTAAATAAACATTTTAAATAGACTGATATAACATCATTTTAAATAAAAATTAAAAAATATATATTAAAATCAGTCCATTGAATTATGCTCAAGTTTGATCAAGATCGCGGGTTTACATATTGTGATTGTCCGGGGTTGACGGCATCATTTCCCAACATAATTCAGAAATAAACAAATCCAAGTCAAGTTCTGCGTCGATGATCACTTGATTAGTCGACCTTCTGCATGCACTGGATAGGTTTGATAACGGTGATCTCGATCAATAAAATTGCTTTTGACGAGAAAAGTGATAGTCCTATTACAGGAATGTTTTCACTGTTTCACTTTTGACTTGAAGATCAATGTCTGCCCAAAAAAACCAAGTAAATAAAGAGGAAGCATAGGAAACTGCAGGGGTGCTTCCATGAACTTGCAATTGAAGGTACAACTAAAAAAAAAGTTATGAATTCACATGTTTCTCTGGGTACATTTTACTATAGACAAGAATAATGAATTTACCTTCTTATCTTTTTTTAAAAAAAAATTAGGCTTAACGTAAAGTTGTCTTTGCAATGAGAGCATTTTGATATTTTTAAATTGACCGGAGCATGATTGATATTTTCCCTTTAAATTACATAGTAAACTGTTATAAGTACCCTTAAAATTAATACATTATTGTGTTTTATTGAGAGGTAGATTTATATTTTTAATTATAAAATGTACACTAAAATAACTAATTTATCCTTATATACAAAAATACTTTGACTGCCAAAGAGTTCATCTTATCATTTTTATTTGCACAGTAAAAAAATCCTCATTGCCCTTAGGAGTTTAATTTTTTATGCCTTAGATTTGAGGGTGTTTTTATTATTGCACTATTGGTTTTTTTTTTGTTATTAGAAAAAGTAAGGGTTAGTTTTGTTTTTTAATTAACTAAATATATTTTTAAAAAATAATTCGTTAACGTGTGTTAGGCACGCTTCAGCTATTCCATTTTTGAAGGGCGCATGCAGCTGATTTCAACAACCATAAATATCATTTTGGAGCGTTTTTAGATTCCTCTCGGTGTCTCCTCCATATAACAGTGGCGTATGCAGAAGAAGGAGCTCCGATATGGCTTTGATAACAATTTCTTTTTTTCTTCTTCTTTCTTTCCTCTTTCTCCCTTAATTTTTGCATCCTACCCTACAATTTTTAAATCAATCCCCTGGCTTCTCTTTATTTTTTATTTAAATCTTAATTGTTTGGTTGATATTTGTTTTATTTCAAATAACTTATGAAAATCAAAATTTGTTTTAATTTTATCCTCATTTGATTTTTTTTCTTCTCTTTGATTGATATTTATTTTATTTTAAATAACTTATGAAAATAAAAACTTGTTTCAATTTCATCCTCATTTGATTTTTTTAGTTTTTCAGATTTGATTTTTATTTTTTTAATTGTTATTTATGTCACTTGAGATAATTTTATAATTTATTTATTTTTGATGATTTTACCCTCAATCATTTTTTTCTATTAGATTCTTTTGATCTTTTTTTTAAATATAACACACACACACACGCATATATATATATATATATATATATATATATATATATATAAAAAAAGAAAGAGGGAGAGGGCCCGTGATGTCCCTAGGAACGACAACAAGGTGGTGTAAACCCAATGGGCTAAACACCCAGCATGTCCTTAAGGTCAGACAGACCCAAAAAACACCCCTGGTTTGTCCTTTGCCCCCACGACCCCACATGACACTACTCCTCTCTCTGCCTCTCAAGTCTCACGATATATACCCCCCCAATCCCTTCGACCTTTTCACGCTTTACCTTAAAATCTCTTACTTACCACAACCCCAAAAAGCTCTCTTCTCTCTCAAACTTCACTCTCCGAAAAATGGCTATCAGGAAATCAAACAAATTGCCTCAAACAGCAGTTATCAAGCAGATCCTCAAGAGGTGCTCAAGCTTAGGAAAGAAACAAGGTTATCATGACCAAGAAGGCCTTCCTTTGGATGTCCCGAAAGGCCACTTTGTAGTATATGTTGGTGAAAACAGAAGCAGATACATTGTGCCTATCTCTATCTTAAGTAGACCCGAGTTTCAAACTTTGCTTCAACAAGCAGAAGAAGAATTTGGGTTTGATCATGACATGGGCCTCACTATTCCTTGTGAAGAAGTTGTTTTTCAGTCCATTCTGGTCAGATATTGAGCTTGGAGGAAGCTGCATCAGTGCTAGGCTATATTGTTTGTTTGGAGAAAATTAAGGCATGGTAGTTAGAGATGAAGCTGCTTCACTGCTTCTCTTCCTCAATTTTCTCTTATAAAATTTTAATTTTTTCCCCTCTTAATTTGACGGCGACTCTGACTGGTCAAAACCCCCGTGAAATATCACCAAGTTTAGATTTGTAAATCTCGAAGCTTGAAGTTTTCCTCACAGTGGTGTTTGAAATTTAGCCAACCACTAAAATTGTACCCTGTGAGAGAACTAATTAATGCAAGGAATACAATAGGGTTGCTCCCCTTTTTACTCTGTCCCTCTCTTTCTCTCATGCAGGAGCTTGTACAGACACAGCATCGCACTTTTCACTTGATTTTAGGGTTTTGTCTTTGGCAGTTGGGGCTGCAATATTATCCCTGGGTTTGATCTTCCCAGCTTGGCCGTTAAAACTGTTAAAGATGGTGCCTAACAGACACCTAAGAAGAATATTTTGTCAGAAATATATTAGCAAAAATAAGTAAATAAATAAAACCCATGTCGCAGCACCACTCTCATTTCCTTTCCATGGGGTATTTTCTTCCATTAAGTAAGAAAATAGCAAAAAACACAACCAAATTAATGTTATAATGTCTCTGTGATCTAAATTCAACAACTGAGTAGTTTTTTTTTTTTTTTTTGAGAAAACAGCTGGGTATTAATTAATTCTTCTCTTATATAACTTTATAACAATATTTTAGCAATTGCTTCACCAATTTTTATGGATTGTGGATATTTTTCACAAAGAATTTGATCAGAAAGTGAGTCCCTTTTGCTTTAGGTACATTTCAAGTACTCTGGATGCCAGTACCGCAGTAGCACTAAAAAAAATCAATCGATAAAAACTATGATAAAAAGAGGAATTCATTAAAAATATAAAAAGTCTTTGTATCTTCTGGAATATTTTAAACCTATTCTGTCCTCTATGGGAATTTCCTTCTTCCTTTTCCTTGCCCAACCATTATTTAAGCTACGACCGCAATCAAAGGGCAAAGCGGGTGCTCGGGAGTTTAAAGCAGTTGTTTTTTAGTGGGTTTTTTTAAAATATATATTAAAATTTTATTTTTAACATTATTATATTGAAAATAATAAAAAAATTAATTGAAAGTAAATAAAAAAATTAATCTTTTTAAAAAATATTTTTAAAATACAAAACCAAAACAGAATCTGAAATCAGGGAGAATTTTGCTTGTTCGAGGAAAATCTTTTTTTTTAATCCAGAAAACAAAACATAAGACTTTCATCAATCACATCCACCATAGCCCACGTGGTAGGGGCCACTGCTAAAATCTGGTATAATCTTCGAGACTGTTTGTCATTGCTGTCAAACACTGTTTTTAAAAGATTTTTTTTTAATTTTGAATTAATATATTTTGAATTATTTTAATTTATTAATATTAAAATTAAAAATTTTGATATTTTAATATATTTTTTATAAAAAAATATTTTTAAAATCAACTCTTTACCGCACTGTACAAGCATCTCTTATCAACTTATTATAATCACAGTGATTAAGTGGTGGCCCACCAAAGCAAGGGCTCATATTGCACGCTCCAAAACAGTGACTCAGGGTTACTTTTATTACAGTGATCCCAGAGATGTCCTTCTACTTTCCATATTTTCATTTTCTCATGGTCATAGTTATTCTCATCTATTATCTATTAAGTACAAAATTTAAATATTTGTACTCATAAAAATAAATTAAAGAAAAATAATTTTCCAAACCTAGCTAATAAAATTATATATATATATATATATATATATTACAAACAGGATTGTTCATACATAAATATAACATCTTTTAAGAAATCAAGTAATGAAACTCAATCTAATTTTATAGGAAAAATGCATGATTCACGACTCAAATGTAATCAATAATAACTTTATTTTTACGTGTAAAAATTAGTTCAAAATATCATTTACATTAAAGAAATGCCTTGGTGAGTTGATATATAATATTTTTAATTGAAAAAAATGGGCATGATATTTGTTAGGGTAGTCCCATCTCACTGTTTGCGGTCCATAACCCCATATCTAGCCCTTGAGAGCCGCACTGAACGGACACGCTCTAAAAACTTTCATGGACTCCATAAATTCTCGAGCCGAGCCAGATGGTTAATCCAGTGAAAGGTGAGAACTGCACATCGTTAGAATAGAAGATAAGAGTGCCCCAGCAGCTAGTCTCAGGCACATTAGTTAAGGTGCAATTACATGATGAGGTGCCCTCTTTTCAGAGGATAGCCGACACAGTGGAGACCATGCAGATTGCAGGCTAGCGGGTACCTCTCGCGCCTTTATTTTACAATGAAGTTATTTTGTGCACGATTTTCAAAATGTATTTATAATATTAGTCTATAGATCTTTAAAAAGTCATTAATTTTTTTAAACATTAATCTTAGATTTAAACAAAAAAAAATAAAAAATATATAAATCACATTTGATTAGTTAATTAGAGGTAGGTAGATGAGTAGAATATATAAAACATGGTCATGGGACCCTCTTCCTACATGTTGTTAACCTAACTAAATAGCTAGGTTTGAAGATAACATAAGCAAGGAAATATTAAAATCTTATTCACTGAATGAGGTGCCCTTATTTTACTTTTAATAATCAATTTATTGAATTTAAGGCTGTGTCATTTTACACTGCTACGATCGTGTTTGAGAGTATTTTTCAAAGTATTTTTTACTTAGAAATATATTAAAATAATTTTTTTAAAATTATTTTTAACATCAGCACATCAAAATGATCTAAAAATATCAAAAAATATTAATTTAAAGTAAAAAAATATTAAAAAAATTCAAATTTTTTTAAAAAACGTTTTTAAAATAAAAAAAAAACAATACCTATTTACCATAACGTGACGTTTTACAGGAATGTTTTTGGATGGTTTCATGTTTTCAATATTCGGTCCATTTTATTGAATGCCTATCCAATTGTGGCTTCATTGTATATCACCATCGTCTTGAAATATGGCATGTCACGTTCATAGAATAGAGAAAGCTATCTTATAGTCTAATACGTGGTAGAAAAACCTGAGACGCTGTAAAAGAAATTCCTGGATTGAAAAGGCTTGTACATACGTTAAAAGTCTATAGGGTGTGTCTGCTGCTGCCATGTGTAATGCATTTTAAAAATATTTTTAACTTAAAAATATATTGAATAGTTTTTTATTTTTATTTTTTATATCAATATAATATACTCATCGAAGAACATTAAAAAAATATCAACTTTCAAGTGAAATATTTTTTTTAAAAAAAAACAAAAGTTACACTGTGCTCTCAAACACTAACTTATTCCCTCGTTAACAAGACCGAAATATACTAATCCGAGAGAGAAATCACGTAGTAGTATTTTTAAAGTAAGGGACCCCAAGCAGCAGTTGAAATGGAGACAACCTTCACATGTATAATAGCATTCTTGGCGATGATTTCATAATCTTTGAGTAAAATTACAGGCAGAGAAAAGGTTAGATTCAGTCGTAAATCAACGATCACTCAAGTTGGTGAGTTTGATTTTTTTTTCCTGGTTATTTATTCTTCTATGTCTTTTCAATGTCTCTTTCTTGTTAACCCATGTTTGCCCAATTAATTTATTGTTATTTCTTAATAAAAAAAACAGGTAACTGATCTTGGACTAAAATGTTTTTAATCAAATCTATTAAACCTCACTTCATACCCATTATTGAATTTAATAGGTTAATTCAATATTTTAATCAAAATGATATTAATTTAAAAAATTAAATAAAATTAAAATTAATTTTTAATTGAACCATGAGCTAACTTCGATCCTAGGTTATGTAGGTTTAAATGGGTCGATTACTACCTGATTTCTTTTTCTGAGCTTAACGTGCCCTCAGTCATCTTACTTCAAACGAGTCAACTTCTGCCTATTAATCTCTTGTAAACCTAGCCAGCCCACTTCACGGTCTACTGAAATGACAAGTTCAGCTTTCCCTAACCTTCCCAACCTCTCATGATTGAGGAGAATGGGGGGAAACAATAAAATCCAGGACCTTATTCTGTAGTTTTTTCTTTAAAAAATGCAAATGGTATACCTTGATGAATCCAATCGTAAAAAAGCAAGAAATGGAGATCGCTTTTTCGTGAAAAACAAACATAGATGCCCACATTAAAGAGATTGATATCTGCCTCAAGAAGTGGCCGTAATTGTACACAATAAAAGAGCCAAAATGAATTGACTTAAGAAATTATATAGTGATTAAGACATTAGTGGTCGAGAATTGAGAAGTTTGAGCTGCATACATGTGATTTTAGACTACCTTTCGAAATAATATAAACTAATGATATAAAAGTTTGAAGAATTGGATTATGCTAATGATAACGATTCGTGTGGTTGTATCGAATCGAGTGGTTACAATGTCACATTGTGCTTATCTTCGCTAGCTAGCTTGGCAGTAATGAAAAGGTAAGTAATTTTGCAAAGGTACATCAATTTGTCCCCTCGTAGCTATGCCCCTCCTCCGATGATAAAACAAACTTCACAATTCATTTAAGACTTTTAATTATGAAATGTTATATAAAACTACTAGGGTTTTTAAATCCTAAAGTTAATTATAGCTTTACACTATGGTAGAAAAAATTCTAATATTTTTTGAAAAGTCTGAAATTCAATGTTAAGATGAAAAACAATAATGCATCAATTGTTTACAAAACTAACATAATAAAAAGAATCCAAAGCTAAATAGTAAAAGTAGTTAAAATCCAAAATTTATTAGAAAAATAATCCAAAGACAATAGATAATTTATTGTATTAATGGCGGCCGCTTGCAACTGGAAAGAAATTTTGGGAATTTGGTTCTCAATAGTTAAGTTGTTGTTAACGCTAAAACAATGGATTGAGATGTCGTCTTTGACTTGATTCTTTATCTTTGTTTTGTTGGATAAAAATTAGTAAATTTAATCTTCATACACAGAAATTAACCTTATTCATAGTGATGGAACTTGGAAGCATTCATATCCGGACAAATATAAATATAAAACGCCCAATGAATAAAGCTTAGATTTGATGTTTCTATTATATTGTAATTGAATTTGTTTTCAATCTTTTTTTTATTTAGTTTTTTTAAAAATTCATTGTTTTTCTTCTAATTATGGTTGTTTTATTAATAAATCAATCGATTATTTTAAAAAAAAATTAGAAATTTGAGGAATTTGATTCACACATAATCAATTATTATAAAAGGTATAATCGATCGATTATACCTTTTAATGCAATATCATCAATGAACCATGCCCTTTATATTTCTGGGTTTTTAAAATGTTGTTAATTGTAGTAAAATTAAGGTATGGTGTGGTTTAATTGTCGAATAACAATAAGCAAATGGACGAGTATCTTTTCCAAAAATTTTAAAAATTAATTGTCAGCATGGTTTTGAATTCTGATATTATTAAAGAGATGTAAATTCTGATGGTGGTAGGTTAATCGGGACCTTTCTTTTGAACTCGGCGTTCCTTATCTTGATTTCTCGCCTGCAGGAATTGCTGATCCTTTGCATCATGGTGCTATTTGGGTTGCTATTCCCGGTTTCTTCTCCATAATTCTTCTTTTTTAGTCTCTTAGCCCCTGCATCTATATGAAAAAAACCTCCCTTCTCTCTCTTTTTTCTTTTCATTTTTATTCGCTTTGCGAAGGTCGAAAGGCACACAGTAGCAGATGGGCAAAATTCAAGGGACAAACCATCAATGATATGGTTGAAAATGAAATGGGTATTTCGTGAATCAATCTAGCTGATCTATAAAATTTCACAGCTCGCCTTTGCGTCAAAAAGAAAGGCCTCAAATTTCATAGATTGTCCGTACATGTATCTTTCAAAGAGTCACACTCGCGCAAAAGGCGCTTGCTGCGAAGATTTTATCGACTCTGGTGCTCTTAGGCACCCAGAAAAGCCATCTGCCTCTCGAATCCCTGTGCCATTCTTCATCCACGAATACAGGGCTTCGAAACACAGAACAGAATGGCCAACCCTCGTATTTATGTAAATAACATAACATAAATGCCATCAGATTCATTTTTCTGACGGAACTAGGCTGGGCCCTCCAGATGAGTATCGGAATGTGTGAAGCTAGATAGCATCTCGCTTTCTCCCGCCTTTTTCGAGAAAGTCACCAAAAACTGTGCCCCTCCACCTCAACGTCTACCATATTTATCTCTTTTAGGTAAATCTCGGAGCTTTTATACTGTGCGAGCGACCTCGCAGAATTTCCTTCTCAAAGTATTGTTTTTTTTTGTGTACAACTCATGAAATACATGGTAGAAAACATGTATCCAGCAAGAAAGATGATAAACAAGTCGAGATATTAAATTCTACATTAATTTGAGGATTTAATACCATCTCTGCATGGATAATATTATTCATGCATGCCTTCTGTTCGATAATGTACCTGATGGGTGTAATTATCTGCCATCCCGTTACTCTCTTTCAATTTTTTGCTCCAACAAGTTGGTGTTGGACAAGGAGAGCCTTTCGTGCTCTGGGAGGTGAGCTGTGTTGTAGGGCAGGCATGTTGCCCCCTTCAACCACATACACCATCAGAAATTCTTGACTAACGGTGTGTAGCAACCTCCGGTCTTCAGTATTTATCAAGCAAGAAGAAATTACACTTTAGAACCAAAACCTGATAAAAAAATGTTCTATTATTTTCGTGACATCCCATTAATGAAAGGGGGGGTCAGTCTATCATCAGCAGGATTTGGAGTACATTTTTTACAATCAAAATCCTTCAAGGACTTGACCCAATAATTGCCCTAAGGGCGAAGTTAATTGTGACCGTCTAACATTCAAGATCATCATTGACCTACCTTTTGCGAATCAAAAATTAATAACATCTTTCAGTTCCATTCTTAAGAAAAATATCCAGATTAAGAAATTGATGTGTTTATAAAAAAAAACATTTTTTTACTGTCCTTTTAAGATTTGAATTATGAATAATAGACGAGAAATTAGCATACTATATTTTTTTTTAGAGATGATAAATTGAACGGAAAACATTATTAGCTCTCTTAACATATGTGTATTTATAAACGATTACAGACCAATAAAAATATTATTAGCTCTCTTTCCCCTAGGCAAACACACACACATAAATATTTAGAGAATAGTATAAGACACCGGTAATCCTTCTTAATTTCTTATTTTGGGTCAACATGGTTGCTTAGGAGACGCAACAAAGACATACGGGAAGATTACAGTTTTTTTTTTCTGTAGAAATAATTGTTGCTTATAGTTACTTGTACCACATCCATCTCATTTAGCTTGAAGAAAATGCTTTCATGAGGCATGTATTAAAACGGGATCAACATGTCCAGTGGATGGATATATGTATAGAGCTAGATGAGATACCAATTTGCCAACCAGACACAGTTTTCTAAGGATATATGATGAGTTTGGTTGTTGAAAACCTCGTAAAGATTATGGTTTTTCTAAGGTTATTATGGATTGGAAGATTTAGAAACTTGTTTCTGGAAAATCAGAATATCTGCAAAACAAGTTCTCTAAAAAACTAAGGACTCTTCCATGAGTAAGTTAATTTAAATAGAAGATACAAACTTTATGTGTTTATATGCAAAGAATATTAAGATATGAACAAGAATATAGCCCTGTTTGGTTTTTGCATTTTAAAAATATTTTAAAAAAAGATTAAATTTTATTTATTTTTTTCTTTGCTTCAAATTAATATTTTTTTGGTGTTTTTAGATCATTTTGATGCGTTGATATCAATTATGAATTTTTAAAAATAAAAAAAATATTATTTTGATACATTTCTAAGTAAAAAATATTTTGAAAAACAACTATATTTCTAAATAAATTCTTAAAAAATATACTTTGACATAGTCTCACGTCGATATATCCATATAAGAGTAAGTTGACTAATGTACTTGCCATCGAAGATTTTAGACTAATAAGAGACAAAGGTATAACAAAACATTACAAAAGTTGTTTTAATTCTGAGTTTTGTGGACACATGATCAATGAGTGTGCTTTTATTTGTTGCACATATATTTTATCCTCGTGATCGGTAGCGAGTAGACTATATCAAAATATTATTTGTTGCACATATATTGCATCCGAGTATAATTACCGGATAATAGCAGCCATATCCAAGGTTTGATTCATCCATTAGATTTCGATGAGTCTTCTATTCGAAAATTTTATTATCTATGGCCATGTGTACACCCCAAATCTAATTTGATATTAATGGATGCTTTAGAGCTATTAAATCATCAAGGCAGTGGAAAAATATCGATGCCCCCCATTTCTAAAAAGTACCATAATACGTCTAGAAACAAATAAAAAACTGGATTAATACTAGTTTTATTTAGATCTTAGATATTCAAGTAAACTTTACAGCCTTGACTCCTATGAGCCTAATTTCAAACGTTAGTACATGAGCGAGCGTGTTGGAAGGTCATAAACCCAGGGCTTATGAACACAGATTCTCGACTTCAGTATGGCTTAAAAAGTCTAAAAGAGTGTGCGTCTGCTGCATTTCTCTTCAAGAGTGAGCAAATTGTCTTTGAAGTGCTCAGACAAGACAAGCAAACTTCACCAAATATAAGCAGCCAGGTTGAAAATCTTCTCCCTTAAAAATATCGATCGAAATAATTCTCCCTCGAAATACTAATTTTTTTTTAAAAAAAAAAAGACATTTTGCTTGTTCTGTCATGGAATGCAGGATAATCAATTGGGCATGCATGGACCTTTCTCGTCAATTAAAATAATTCAGGGCATCGTTGGAAAATAGACGAATACCGAATGACCATTAGAGTACACGAGGATCTAAGCAACAAAGGGATTGAAGGGACTTATGAGTTGAAAATTCCCAATTTACTCAATGGGCTAAGATAATCTTCGGGCTGTCTAGCAGTCGGCCCTCTGATATCCTCACCACGACTCTAAGAACAACCAGAAAGGGCCATGTAACTAAATGTCCACTAGCACACCATTTTCCATCGGGACGAAGAGGCAATGCCTCGAGCTCTTCAATGGTAGAAATTTTACATCCTATAGCTTTATTGGTGGAAACGTTCCGAGTTTTGGATATTTGCTACGTACTTTAACATGATCATTTAAAAGTCCACAGCCACATAATATAAGAAAAATGGAAAATCTCCCTCTGAAACAAAAAATAAATGTGTGGAAAACTTAAAAATTCATATTGCTAAAGACGGGTTCATGTTAGCCGAGTAATCGAGCATCACCTCGAGGATGAGTATTCAACAGGCCTGTGTACTGCAAGGCCCATTTATTCATTTAGGCATATCCACCATGTCAAACTGCCACAACAATTACATTTCAATGTGGTTGTGGTCGGTATCTTTAAGGATATGAAGTGTCGTGTATGAATTTGTTCTAATTGGATTGTCTGGAAGTTCTAGTAAACATGTTCATGGAACAAGTTTAAGCTCAACGAAAAAAAAATCTTTTTCTCCATTTTCCTAGAACATTGTACATGTCTTGTTCTATAACGGGCTATTCTACATGTCTTGTTCTATAACGGGCTAGGTCATGTAACAAGTTAAGGTTAGCCCACAAAGATTTTTTTTCCCTAGTTATTTTTAGATTTCCTTCATTTATTTTCCTTCCCAATATAAATAGATTTTTTTCTTTTATTTTTCGTTTCCCTAGTTATTTTAAAATTCTCTTTCTTTTTCAATATAAACCGTGTGATGTTCGATCGAAAAAGTTACAGATGCTTCAATAAAGCTCCACAAACCATGTGATGTTCGATCGACAAAGTTACAGAAGGCAAATGCTATAAAGAAAGTAGTAGTGATAGATGTGGATACCATATACAGTCATTAGTTACAAAAAAATTACCCAGTGTTCAAAGCATCATTCACAATATGAAACCTAAACAAACTCAGGGTCTCGAGTTTGAATACTCCACAAGTGATTCTAACACCAGTTATGGTCGATGACTCCATATTTGGTGATTCAGCTTATTACTACATTGATCTTTATCGACCATAACATTATTATGCCCGCGGGCTGCAAGCCTAGTAACCATGTCCATTCTTCCCTTTCGAGGAAAAGAACCTGCTAAACCCTCGAGGGTGTTTCTCTGGCGTGGGGGTAGAAGATGAAGATGAGGAGGTTGATTTTGTAGGCCTGTGTTTTGGATGCTTTAAGCCAACCGGTGATCTCAAGAGGTTTGACTCTGTATCAGATGGATAGCATGGATGGTTGTATGAATCCGATGGAGATTCACTACCTGCTTTGAGGAAATTAACAGAAGCACCTGTGTCCATCTCAGCTTGATCAGAATCCTGCAAGTTAATGCCACTTATAGTAGGTTCGTCTTTGGCAATCCCATCGCCACTTTGACTCCTCTCACTGTAAGGAGATCCCATGATCTCTGTTTGCGGACGCAAATATTTTAACTGCTTGCCAAGAAGAAATATAGTCTCCTGGCACTCTGCTAGCTTTTCTGCGGCAGCTGTTATTTCTTTCTCCTGAAACAATAGTTTTAATTTAGCTCTTTACACTGATCAATGATGGCTTGCATTCTATAAAAAAGATCATTTTACTTTTAGAGATCGACGTCAACTTTCATAGAGTGCTCATAATATTGGTCTGTTCTAGTGAGGTCCAAAGATGGGCTTGCAATATGGAGTGATATACAATGTTGTTGTACATTACTGTATTATAAACATGTTTGGAGCACTAGATTAATTTTTCAGAAAGCATCTGTGGGCAAAGCCTTTCATTCCTGACGTTTATATCTCTTATAATTTTCCTCTAATTGCTAATAACATGAGAAACAAATTTAGTCCGAACGAAAGACAATTTAAGGAATGATGAAGAGGACAGATGCCCAACCTGTTTGCTCTTGAGGTCAATGCCATCCGCTGACGAGCTCTCTTTCCTAAAAATAAGATAAAATATTCATTTTAGAGAAAACTTCAAATCCAGAGATGAAGCATCAGGAAATTCCCCAAGATAATTCAAAAAATATGAAATAGTCTGGTGAACACATGGACCATAGCATATAAGTTTGCACAAGATAGATGGTAAGTAAAAGAAAAGGATCGAAGCTTACGTTTGCAGTTGCTCTTCTAGTTCTTTGCATCTGGTCAAGGCATCCTGATGACTCGTCTTTTCTTCTTGAAGCTCACTTTCCAAAGTTTCTGTTTTCACCCGCAGAAGGTTTACCTCAGTTTCCAACTCCTGTGCACGTGTTTCAAGCGACCTATATGACTCTGCCATACATTTGAGCTGTGTCTCAGCCAAGCTGTTAGACTTTTGTGCAGAAACCAGTTGTGATTTAACTTCAGCTAGAAGCTGCTCGGTTTCATGTAATTGAGATTTTGTCATTTCAAGATTTTCAGTACATCTAGCTAGATCCATGGCCATTGTGTCCTTCTCTGATTTCAATTCTTCAAACTCTTCCAATGAGACCTTGCACGATGTGGTATTTGATCCATAGCCAGGTACCAAATTTCCATAATCAGGCACCTCCGGGTTAGAGGTCGGACTGGAAATGTTGGCACAACCATTCTGAAATGTTTCTCCCGGTGAATCATTTTGAATGACCTTGTTCTCTGGTAAAGCAACCTTATCTATGCAATCAGGACTATTGATTTCCGCCTCATTGCATTTATATCCTAGGACATTGAATCGGAGCCCACTGGCTACTGCTAATACACGAGAAAGGTCAAACATGAAATCAATCAGGCTTCTGTCACTGCATAAAACTTTCTTGAATGTAATTGAGAACTCCTCAATTTTTTGGCTCAGACCAATGCTATCGCAAGAAGTGTCATGAACTGCCATTGCTTCTTTTCCCAGCAATAGTACGAAGTCATGAATCTGAGAAATGGCAGCCAACAACTCCTCGCTTACTGTGTGCATAGTGTGTGTGGCTGCCTTATTCTCTTGCAACAATGTGATTTCCTTCTCTCCCATTATAACAGCATCTTCAGGACAAGTTTGCCTGTCGCACGTTGCATCGGAATGGTGTACTTCCTTGGAACCACAGCTTGCTGCGGTTTCTGCATCATGCACAACCTGCTTAATTTCTTCCAAAATTTTATCCACATCAACCTCCTTCGACACAGACTCAAGTAACATAGAGATTCTAGACTGGAGTTTCCCAAATGACAACAGATCAGCATCAGATCCTGAGTTTATGGCTGAAGAATCCTTATTGCAAGACACGTGATTCGCCAGTGGATCCAAATCACGCTTCTCTTCAGACAGTGCATCTTCTTTTTGCAAGGAGACCTCAGCCAAAGCATCAGTGTTTGCAGTTTCAGAAGCCTTATTGTTTGGAGAACTTGAAATGGTAGTGGCACTATCTGCATTTAAACAAGCCAACTTCTCCATCTCCAAGAAGTCATCCATAAGTTCAAGGTGCTTTGCATTTTCAGCCTTATTTGACTTCTCACTGTGATTGTCCTTCTTGAAATGGGAAACATCGGAGACTGATGTCGTTGCCCAAGAGTCAGCACAACTTTGGGTATCATCATTTCCATCTTCAGACACAGAGGTTAAGCTAGGTGGGTTACTGATATTTTGACTAGAGTAACCTTCAGCAGGAACCTGAGTGATAGATTTTGGGGAGCTTTTCTGATGATTGTTGAGTTGAAATTGAGCTTCTAAACTTTGAAGCTTGCTTGCTGTCTTAGCACACAGATTCCTTGAAGCCTGCAGTTCACTGTTACGCTTTGCCAAAGCTTCTTTCAACATCTTTGTTTCCTCCTCCACTGCAAATAAACGCTCTGTGAGAAACTCATTCTCTTTGTTGAATTTCTGTACATTGTCCAGTGAAAATTCAGGCACTGAGGACAAATGAGGACTTGGAGGCTTAACAGGAGACCTCCTCAGTCGAGAGTCTCCATAATCCCGACCCAAACTCTCAACCTCTAGCTTCATCTGGGCAAGTGCAGCAGGACCTGGCAATTTCTTCCGAACAAGACCGCGTAATCTTTGGCACTCTGCTTCCAGCTTAGCTATTTTTTTGACACCCTCTGTATGCTGCTTGTTAGCTGCTTCAGCAGATCTCATGATCATATTCTTTTCTTCATTACGAATCTCCAGCTCTTTAGAAGTTACATGGAGTTCATATTTAAGTGAATTTATTTCCCTTTCACATGACTCAATATTGCTCTTCAAAAGCTCAATGTCAGCCTCAGCTTGCGACCTTTCTTCACTTATTTTGATTAGCATATTAGAACGCTCTTGCAATGACCTTGAAAGTGCAGCATTTTCAGCAGCAGACCTAAGGAGCTCTTGATCCAAGTTACCAATCTTTGCTTCAAAATCCATCTTAATTTTGTCTAATTGCTTTTTCTTGTTGAGTACAACATCCTGCACTTTCTGTTCATGTTCTTCTTTTAGATTTCTTATCTGCCGCATGCACTCTTTGAGAGCACCATCCAAATGTGATGCCCGATCTTCAGCAGTGAGCTTTGAGAGTGTAACTGTTTCTAGATGATTTTTCAATGCCAAAGCTTCAGCCTCAGCCTTTTCCCAACCTGCATTAAAAGGTATCCAAATTCAATACAATTCATTCCAAACTAAATTTCAGGTGTCGTATCACAAGACCAGTGTCCTACCCGAGACAGCTTCTTCAGCAACTTTAGCATGTTGTTTCACCAGGTTTTCCTTGGTAGTCATCTCTGAATGGGCTGCAGACAGCTTTTCATTCAAGTCCATGATCTGATCCTCTAGTGTTTCAACCTGTTCCCCATATGTCTTCACTTGATCCTCTAAACCAGTCAGGTGGGTATATGATTCCACAGAAATTTGAACGTAGTTGGGTTTTTTATAGCTATCCTGTTCTCATAGAAAGAATACCAGAAAAGGAATTAACAAGAGAAACCAATAACTTCCCAAAGGAGCTGAGACTATATGATACTCCACCAGGAGCCACTAATTCATCCTTGGTCTTTTTCATATAATAAATCTGAAACGGTCAAGAAACTAAAATGGCATGTAGCAAATTAGAGAAGGAAGTTCCTTTTCAAGAAAGCCTGCAGTTTATTTTCTGATATGCATCAATTATGTAAAAATTTGCAGCACACAAATTCACTCATTAGCGAGGACAAAGTTACAGAGAAATTCATGGGAATGCTTCAATTGTCTAGCATGCAATGTCTTCAGCCATCCAAATAAAGAAGGATGCTAGAGATAAGACATCAAAATAAAGCAACCAGTAACGGAAGAAAATGGAGACAGAATTATCAAACAGAGCAAAAACAAAACTTATATCAGTGAATATACCTTCTCTCCCTGTGATCCACCGGAGTCTTCTGCGGGAGCCGCTTTCTCAGTCTTGTCGGATGATTTTTTCTTCCAAGGCCAACTCCGGCGATCCATATCAGGCTGGTAATTTGAGGTGTAAATATGAGTTAAAATGATAGAAATCAGTCAGAAAATATATAATGCAATAACCAAACATATTAAAACAACTACTTCCAATCTATCGGAACAACTTATAGACAGAACATAACACATAATCTTCATCTACTCTAAAAAAAAAAAAAACGAATTCCATTTCAATATTTTAGCATGCAAGTCTCGAGAAAATAACAATCATCCTGCATTTTAAAAATTAAAAACATGATTAATAATTGAACCAGGTTTTTGCGGCACCCTTGTTTTAATGGTGATGCAAATCCTAGGAATAATAGCATTTTCTCATTAAATTTCCCTTTTAAAATCCCCCATTAGCTCAGCAATCAAACCCAGTAAGACAGAAACATCAGAGCTACGCAAACACAATGATTTTATTATTATCATGCCAATCATAACCTGCATCTTCATAACTTAATATCTTTTTTTCTAACCAAATCCGAAATTAATTTTAAAAAATCATCATCAATGACATGCATGCTCTGTCATTAAGCCCCATAATGCTTTCTTAATTATTAAAACCAAGATCTAATCACCGAGTTTGTAATTAATACCATATAAAGATCTCGGAAATTCAACAAAAAACATAATTAAAAATAATTAATAAAATTAATCACATTAAGAAGAACTAGGATGTTTTTATTTATACCAAATGGGATTAAAAATTTTATATATAAAAAAAAATCAATGTGAAACAGTAACAGTAACAGAAAGAGTGAGAGTAGAGTACTAAACTGAAAAAATCAAAACCAGAAAGTGAATTTACTGCCAAATGCCACCATTATCAAGCACTGACAGTCTGATACCAAAACAGATAGCAAGAAAAAATCCACAGATATTAAAAAAAAAAAAAAAAAAAAACCAGAAGTCACTTTAGCTACTGACTAAGAAAAGGCTAAAACCATAGGTTATATAATCAAAACAGGAAAACAAATATAAGCTTGAAGAAAGACTTAAATTGGAAGAAAACTTACAATAGGAACCCTTCACCGACAGATAGAGAAATGATAATCTCCACTTTGATAAAAAGGAATTAAAAAAGAAAAAATGGACCAAATAAAATCAAATGTTTTTTTTTTCCAAAAAGTAGAAATAAACATAACACATACGCACGCCAAACAAAACCCATTTCCATTTTCGTTTTTATTTTCCCACAGCCAAAGAAAAAAATAGCTCGCCTATACAGAGGGTAATGGGGATAGAAAAAACAAGGAAAGAACCTCACTCACCAGTCAACAGTAGAAATGTGGCGTCAGAGAGTAGAAGAAGTGTGAGATTGAGGTTAAGGAGAGAAATGGGATCTAAGAGGAATGAGAAATGAGAGGAGAGTTGTGACGATGACGGTGACGGTGGTGGTGGTGGTGTGGTGGTGGGAGAAAGAGAGTGAAAAATATTCTGGTTCGAGGTGTCACTTAAAAGGGAAGACGTTGCAAAATGCTCCAAAACAATCATGCTTTTTAAATTATTTTATTTTAAAAAATTAATGAAAGTGTTTTTTATTAAAAAAAAATGGTGCCTTGAAAGTTACGTGTGGTTCTTCTTGACGGATTTACCCCTGATGGAGTAAGAAATAGCGGTGGTATCCTGCCACCCTCGCTCTCTCTTTTCCAACAAAGTTCGTCCTGCAGTTTTGCCAGCTCTTATATATCAGGACTGAGCAGTTTTTTTTTGTTATATCTTAAATAGAGATTTCTTCGTTCTAAAAAAATATTTTATTTGATTTTTCATGTAGATAAAAAAAAGTTGAAATTTTATATATTATATTTTTTTTCATTAACACTTTTATAAAATAATATTTTTTTAATTATAGATTTATTTCCAAATTAGCCTTGATTAGCGACATTGTTGACGTCTTGACGAATATATGAAATAATGTTTTGAACATATAATTATTTTGGGATAAGTAAAAATAATAGTATTTGATTGGAAGAGAGGGAACGTGAAAAATCTATAACGCACATTATAAATACTGGTATTAATTTAATAAAAAAGAGAAAAAAAATCACATTCAGTTTTATTAAAAATTATAAAAATATTTTTACTTGCTTAAAAATAATTATTTTAATTATTTTCTTCCTGTTTATCTCTTTTATTTACGTTTATTTTTATCTTACTAAATAAATGTTGATAATTTCAACTTAAACACCGTGGTGTGTGCGTGAAACTTTATTCTTCATTTTTTATTTTTTATTTTTACAATTTTTTGTTTTCCATTTAATTCAACTAGAGATGAGCTGGATCCGATATGAGGAAAGTGTGAGGGTAATGTATTCCTGTGCTGTCTTTGTGTGTGTGTTACGACTTTGGACCACCGTCACAGCTCATGATCTTTGAAAGTGTAGTGGCCACACCATGTGTCGTGCTTTCATTTGATCATCCTCGGTCAATAAATCTGAGCCGCTCGTCACTAATTACACCTTTAATCTCTTGATTACATTACTAAGACAAGAAGAGATTGTTGTGTTACAGGTGGTATTGTAATTTAGCCTGTCTAGGAAAGTTTAGTTGTAGGCTTTGAATTATGGAGATTTTAGGGGATAATTGCCTAGGTATGCTCCATTGTTTTAAAGGGACATGCGTAATTAATCTCTAGATGAGCTGCCTAATCTGTAGGATAATCACTAAATCTGCCTAATCTTTTGACCACTCTGCCTTGAAACATTATTTAAAAAATTAGGTTGAACCAGTGACTCAGTTAAACAGAGTCTCCCTTGCTCAAAACTTGATCATCAACTTATTAATTCTTTTTTATTCTGAACAGTGCTGTTTTGAAAAATAAAACCCATCTAAATTGACCTTCTCAACATGTAATTACCTAGAATCAAGCTCCATTGAGATTTTAAAACAATGCCTCCGAGCTAACATTTGATGAACTGGACTGACCCCTGCCGTTGCCTGGTTTGAATGGCCAGTGAAGATGGAGTATTTATTTTATTTTATCTTATCTTATTTATTTATTTCTTGAAGGCCCAGTGAAGAATGTATTGTTTTGTGCTTGGTCCTTTCCTGTATTCGGAACAAGAGGGAATCAGAAGAAGGCAATTAATAATGTTGGTGTGGTTTATCAATCAATTTCACGTATTTTAATAAAATCCATTTTTTTTCCAAATGACCAGGCTGAATCATACACTCTATTTAATCTTAAAATCGTAGTAATTTCAAGCATTCATGGTAATATACATGAGAATGCATGAAAATATAAAATTATTTAGATACAGATCAATAATTCTTTTTTAAAAAAATATTGAAATTTCATGTTTAAATGCAACATTTCTCATTTAGAAAAATTAAAAACTTTTCAGATCTATACTGAATTTAAAAAACATATTTTAGAGATTCTCCATGATCTCTCTTTATAAGGTTTTTTTGTTATTTTTTAAATAAAAACATACTTATAATGTCAATGTATTTTTTATTTTTTTTCCAGTGAGAAGAATTATTTTCAGGACATGTTTTAAATTTTTATTAAAAAAAATAAAAACAAAAAGGAAATTCGTCCCCGTCTTATTCTATTTCAGCATATCTAAGTCCGCTTGTACTTGGTTGGATCTGCGCAGTCATTTCAAGTGAGGGAGCGTCCTTCCCATTATGAATTCAAACTTTTCTTTCTTTTTTCTACTTTGAGTGGGAGAGGCTCTTCCCCTGACACTGTGGAATTATCTCCATTAATTTCTCTTTTCCATCAAGCCTGGCTTAGGTGAGGTGACGAAGAAGGAAAGTATCAAAAGTGACAGACAACAGTCACCCTCCATATCCGCCACTAGGAGCCTAGCTAGTAGCCTGTGTTCCACCCGACTGTCAATTGTCGACAATACTCGCTGAAAATCATGAGGTCTATCGGGGTGCCAAAAAAAAAGTGGCAGACAATGACCCGATAAAAGGATCCTTCTTTTTTCCTTGCAACAACATTTGTTGCCATTATTTATGGATTCTAGGAAGGATAATACGTCCATACAAGCAATTTTTAGGATTTTAAAAAAAAAATCAGCTCATTTAATTTTATTTTGATAAATTGGCATTGACCACAATTTTTTTTTTAAAATAACAGTTTGATAAAAGTTAAAGATGAGAATTTTGATTTTTTTAAAAAAAAATTAATGAATTAACGAGACCCAGACACGTTAGAGTGCATTTTTGGAGTCTTGCATCATTATTTCATTCAAGTTGCCAGCTTTAATGAGTATTTTAAAAGTGTATTTAAAAAATAATAATAATATTTTATTATTATTTAACATTTTTTTTTATTTCAGAAAATTCATTCCTTGAAAAGCGTACTTTGTGGGTCTAGGTGAGCGAGTAAAACCCCAGCTGTCCTAGGCTCTTACAAGAAATGCACACCCTGACTCGAACTCGAGACCTGCTGTGCAGATCTCAAGTTTTTTGTCATTACGCTACGTTCCCTGGGCACTTTTATTATTTAACATGCTAAAACCAAAAATATAAAAAATTATTTTAATAAATTTTCAAATAAAAATATTCTTAATCTATAATATAAAAACTCATATATGAAGAAGAGTAGGTCTGTACTTAGTTTTCTTTGGTCAAAGGGTCTCTTTCTACCGAGTAGAATGTTTAAGCTTGAGGTTTCCTTCAATATCCCAATATTTTTTTATGGACACTGAAAGCATCAAAAGCAGTGGGCGTAATTGTTTTTCTCTGTGACTTTTTCAAGGCCTTTTCTTCTTTTGAGCGTTATATTTCTTCTGGTAATCACATGCATCATTATCAATTTCGTGTACAGTTTGACTAATTTATTGCTCTACCAGTAAAGTTCAAAGGCCATAATTTACAGTAAATCTCAACAGTTTCTGCTTGAATTTGTAGTTCTTCTAGCCAAGTTGGTGGTGAATTCGGCACATCGTGTGAACTGCCATGTCTAGACCCATTAATGAACAGCGTTAACCAGGCCATGCATGAGCAGTCGCTGTTCATTTATATGCCATGTTAGTGTCTTGAAAAAGGAAGTTAAATGCTATAGTTATTGATGTAATGCAATATTCAATGCCAGCCCTTCGTGGACAAAATGAAAATCAGAATTACTACAAATTTTCTCAAGATATATAATTACAAGATCATCGTGTTTATTATTTTCTTGTTTTTTAAGTTTATACATAATCGAGCTGGCTAGAATTTAATAAGATTAAAAAAAAAACATGATTTCAAATTAACTTCCCTTCTACCAATCCATTATGAACTTGAAAGAATCTTGAACGATTGTTTTTAGTTATAACTCTTGCTGATAAGGAAAAAGGGATGATCCAACCTGTGGGTTGAGATAGGGTTTTTACCATAGTTATAATATTCAAATGGAGGATTTATTAAGGATAAAATTTATTAGCGATATATTTTTTTAAAAAAAATCAAAACAATATTTTTATAAAAATTTATCGGGTTAAAAATTGGATTTTGATCACATTTTATCTCAGGTTAATGAAGCCACAAGTCAACCTTGATTTTTAACCAACTCACTTCATTACCAATTAAATTGTATTTAGTTAGTATCAATCACCATCCTCAAAAATATACATACATACATTAAAAGTTTTAAAATATTCAAGTTTTACACTTTTTAAATTCAGTTGATTCCAACTAAGTCAAATATGCCAAATTTAATCAAATCTACTAAATTTTACCAATCATGCCTCGTGGATGTTCGCGGGTCAAGTTTTTTTTATATTCGTATCCTATTTATTATTTATTAAATAAAAAATTTAGATATTTATATCATATTTGTTATATTTTTGATATCTATGAAAATATTTATTTCACAGCTATTATTTATTATTCAATAATATATATATATATATATATATATATATATATATATATATAATACAAATATATATCTCATGATAGGTTTGTAACGGGTTTTAAGTCGTATTTGATAATATTTATACTTTATCCATTGCTTATAAAAAAAAACTTTTCATGAAAAAACCCATCAATTTAGGTGAGTTCAGGTTATTATTCATTGTGATATATTATATTAACATCCATGATTTAGATTCTAGTAATGGGTTTACTTCCAAAATAATAATTTCACTCTTGATATTTAAAAGGGAGACATCAAATTCAATTTCATATAGATACATGTGATAGAATTAACTTTTAGTTAAGATTTTTATAAATAAAAATCTTTTTAAATAAAATATATCCGGTAAATATATTAGACCCAAAGTACTTGGGTTTGGTAGCCACCCAAACCTAAGGTGACATGGGTTTGATGAACAAGCCAGACCTGGAGAATTTGGACTTGCCAGTCATCCAAGTACAAAGAAACGTGGGTTTAACAAACATGTCAAACCCAAAAAACTTGGACATTACCAGGTTCTAAGGCTACATGCCCGATCATGGATGATTATCTACAATATTAAAAACATGATAAATCTTCATACCTCTTCGTCTAAAATAATCATTCGGCAACGATTTCCTTATACTTGTGGTGTATATAAGGTATCTCAAGTGACCTACCACATTTATTATCTCATTAATGATATGTAATAGATATTTGTCTCCCATTAATATCGTTGAAAGCAAATGACTTTCTAGTCTTTTTTTAGTTGAAAACAACAAGTTTTAGGGGGTATAAATACCCAACAAACCATCCAGATAAAAGACTCATAACTTTTTATCCCTTAAAATAAAGATATATAGATTTTAGAACATTAATTAACTTAAAAATTAAAAACAAATATTTTTGTTCCTTAAGTTCAAGGCTCTTTTAAATTATTTATTACCTTAAGTAATTTAATATATTTTTTATAAATATACTGATTTTATCATCGGATGGTCTTCAAGTTTCTCTATTATGATTGTTGTTGCAGTTATTTAAGTTTCTATATAAACCTGGAATTTTTAAAATTTAAAAAAAAAACTATAAACATTTGAATATATTAATTAAATGCTATCTAAAACACTAAATAACATTTTAGTTTAGATCGGAGGCATAATTGATCTTCTTGATGCCACTGCATGGCACTGTGGCGCAGCTTACATAATCGATCACAGGCATAGAGTATACATGCAATACAGATACAACTACTATACAGCACAACAACTGTTTGATGAGATGTCTATACGGTCTATTACTGTTGAAAACTCCAAGGTTTCCCCTGGTCAAGATTCCTCTGTCCAGTTGATCAGACCACAGCTTCTTCAACAAGGTGATTTGTTTTTATATTTTAAAAATATTTAATATTTTTTTTAATTTTAAATTAATATTTTTTAGTATTTTTAAATAATTTTGATACGCTGATATTAAAAATAATTTTTTTAAAAAATATTTTTTTAATATATTTTTAAATTAAAAATTATTTAAAAAGCGCATTTCCAACTCCTCTCTGGTTTTTTTTTGTTTTGACGGTGAATCGATTCATTTTTTTTTAATTTTTTTTTTACCTCCTCCTGTCTCTTTAATTTGTTTTCTATTTTTAATAATAAAAAAAGCACGGCTGTGATTGACCAACACCGTTGATTCCTGGCTTGAACTGGCGGAAAATGTGTGACGTTGGATGATGAATTATTAACTTAATAGTACCTTTTGATGTTTACAAATGAGCTGGATAATAAATTCGTACAGGCCAATCATAAGACACCAGGTCATCGTGATTGGACAATCCCACCAATTACAACCGCGGCAGGTCAGTGTAACATTTAATTTTTAATTTTCCAAATTGAGAAGTGAGAACAACAACCAATTCTGGCGCGTGATTAGCACGTTTCGGACATACAGTAACATGGGCACAGACCGCAGAGACATCTGTATTTTCCAGTTTTCTCCGATTGTGGAAAAGTGTTATCAACGTGGTAGATTATGTTTTTTTAGTGTGTTTTAGATGTTGTTTGTTGATTTTTTTAAAAATTTAAAAATATTAAAATATTTTTTTATTTTTAAAATCATTCATTAAAATCATAAAAAAACATCTAAAAAATTTATTTTAAACTAAAAAAATCTAATATTTTTAAAAGTATGGTCCAACTGCAATCTCAAACATTGCTTTAAAAGTAAGTTGTACTTAAAAAAAATAAATTTAATTTTTTTATATAGTTTTAATATGTTATTGTCAAAAAAAATAAAAAAAATAAAAAATTATTTTAATACATTAAAAAAAATTAAAAAATTTATAGACAACAATAATAAATATAAACCAGACCGAACCCTGTTTCTCATGTAAATATAGCGATCTCTTTACTGGACTTAACCTGGTCAAACCTGATTGGCATGACTAGAAGGGTTTTGTAACTATGATTTTGAATGGTAAATGCATCTGGTAGATCCTTAAGTTTCAGAAATTGATTAATTCAGTCCCTTTTGCAAATTTTGGTCCCTTAATATTCACAAATTGAATTTTCGGATAGTAGTTTTATGTGATCTTATCCCTTCACCCTCTTAGACATGTAACGTGACGATACATGGAAGACGTCTGACGAGCAGGAGTTGTATGGAAGGGTCGGTTGTGACCAGGAATCAAAAGGTAAAAGGATTTCCATGCCAAGTATTATAGTAAGGGCTGTTTTAACAAATATTTATAAGAAAAGGGACCATGCTATGAACTCGGCCATGTTTTTGCTTGGAAACCTGCTTGCACACGCAAAGGACAGAGCTTTTAATTGAGATGTCGAAAGCCTTACATGGCAAGTTTTCATTAATGTGATGCAGTTGTCTTATCTCCTTAATTGCCAACACAATGATACATCCTCAACAAGAACAAGAAAGGAGAACTTGACGTGCTTTGTTGGCAAGACAAGTTATCATCCACGTAGCTTGTTCGGTAATGTAATTATAATTGTTTTTTAAATAATTTTTCATGTTAAAATATATATTAATAATATTTTTTTTATTTTTTAAAAATTATTTTTGATATTAACACATTAAAATAATTTAAAAATAAAAATTATTTTTAAACAAAAAAATAAATAGAAATTTTGGTACTGTGATAGATTTTGGTTTTATTTTTCCAATCATAGAGGAAGAAATTATTTGATTAGATAAATAGTTTTTTTATTTTATTTTACATTTTCTCATATATAATTGTGTCTTATATTTTAGTTTTTTTGTAGAAACTAAAATAACTTATTTTTTTATTTATAAAAACTTTATTTTTATTTATTTTATGTGTAAAAAATCATTTTATAATAATTTTAATCAAATATATATTTTTAAAACCACAACTAAAAATATTTAAAAAAAATCACAGTAGTAAAAACTACTATAATACTAAATATATACTAAAAAAATAATTTTAATTGATTCTCGATCTAGATGGTTTCGATTTTAGGATGGGTAGATTTTTCGATGTTAAGAAGGGACCTGGTGCCAACGATCTGTTTGGGGCAGCCTCACGCTGAATATCAAGAGTAGGGACTAGCACAGAATCTCTCTGTGTATTGGAATCACTCCAATGAAAGCTCAACTCAGAGTTCGTAGGATGGCTAAAAACTTAATTGTCATTCATATTACTTTCATCCTCTTTAAATACTAATACAGTCTCCAGTTTTAACTAGGAAACAATAATAAACTAGGAAAGAATAACAGAATAGAATTTCAAATCCAACTAGGAAACTAATAAACTAGAAAAGTAATAACAGGAAATAAATAAATTGTAGCGACTCCTATGTTGATGGAGGCTTTGATCCTGAAGTCGTAGGAAGTCCTGTGTCTTGATTTGCATCAACTGCCAGTCCCCCTGAAGAACTTGACTCTGGCAAGTTTTGACTGGTGTATGCTGTGAACAGGTGTGGATGTAAACGCTTGATCTCTGAAGCTTGCAACCAGACAGAGTCTGACCTTGGACGATTCTGCCATTGCACTAAGAACTTATAATAACCTCCTCGCCGAGTGGTAACAAATTGATGGTCAAGAATGGCAGCAATCTCATCTCGTGGTGTTGTAATCTCTGGAACTCGTGGTACTAGTGTTATGGTTGGCGCTGGTAGTGCAGTAATGTTTTCGACATCACCCTTGAACTCTGTAAGATCTTCAATGTTAAAAATGGGACTAATACCAAAATCAGAGGGTAAAGCAATGACATATGCATTAGAACCCAATTTCTTGGTGACCTGGAAAGGGCCTGCTCTGCGTGCATGTAGCTTAGTAAAGCTCCCTGGAGGAAAACGCTCTGGACGCAAACGAACTAGAACCATATCACCGGTAATAAATTGTCGATCCTTGCGTTTTGCATTTTCCACAGCTGCATAAGAATTTGTATGAGTGGTCAGGCGCCGTTTGCATTCCTCGTGAACGTCTCGCATATAGCTGGAGAAATCCAGCGCAGCCTCGCTTGGTCTGGGTGGTGATGGTAACGAAATAACATCAAGTGGAGTGTTGGGTCGAAAGCCATAAACAACTTCAAATGGGGTGCAACCTGTTGAACGGTTAACAGAGTTGTTAAAGGCAAATTCAGCGTGCGGAAGCACCAGATCCCAGCGGGTCACATGATCCGTGACTAGGCAACGTAATAAATTTCCCAAACTTCTGTTGGTGACCTCAGTCTGGCCATTCGTTTGGGGATGGAAGGCACTAAAGAACATCAATTTTATTCCCAGTTTTGCCCACAATGTTTTCCAAAAATAACTTACAAACTTGACATCCCTGTCAGACACGATCGAAGCTGGGAGACCATGCAGACGAACAACCTCCTGCAGGAATAAGGTAGCAACTCTTGATGCATCATAAGTTTTGTGGCAGGGGAGGAAATGGGCCATTTTGGAAAAACGGTCAACTACCACCATGATTGAATCATATTACCGCAAAGTTCTTGGCAAACCAAGGACGAAATCCATGCTAAGATGTTGCCATGGTCTGTCTGGGATGGGGAGCGGCATATAAAGCCCTGCAGGTTGCTTAGTGCCTTTATTTATTTGGCAAACTCGACACCGATCAACCACAGTATGGACGTCCCTCCTTATTCGAGGACAATAGAAGCGGTCAGTGACAGTATCAAAAGTTTTATCATGACCGAAGTGGCCAGCGAGGCCCCCGCCATGGAGCTCTGTAATAAAAAATTCCCGAAATGAGCCACGAGGAATGCAGAGCCGTGATTTGTAGAATAGGAATCCATCTCGCAACACATACTCCTTCTCAGCTGAGTTCCCCTGATTAGAAATATTATTCCATACACTACCAAAGTCCTCGTCGCTGGTATATTCGGTTTTCATGCTGTCGAAACCTGCAATATTGGCTGAAAACATGTGCAACAGGTGTGGTCTCCTGCTTAAAGCGTCAGCCACCTTATTTTCTGTCCCTGCTTTATGTCTAATAACAAAATCAAACTGCTGTAAATAATCCATCCAACGAGCATGTCGTGCATTAATTTTGTTTTGGGAATTTAAGTGTTTCAGGGAGTCATGGTCTGTAAAGAGGATAAACTCTTTGTGGATCAAATAAGGGCGCCAATGCTTGAGTGTTTCAATTAAAGTGTAGAATTCCATGTCATATACCGAGTATCGCCGGCGAGTGTCATTAAGCTTCTCACTAAAAAAAGCAATGGGATGGCCCTCCTGACTTAGCACTCCCCCGATTCCCACATGTGATGCGTCACAAGCTACTTCAAAAATTTTGGAGAAATCTGGTAACTTGAGCACTGGTGCGTGTCCCATCTTGTTTTTAATTTCAGTGAATGCTTTGGCAGCTGCCATACTCCATGCAAATTTCTTTTCTTTCAGGCACTCGGTGATTGGGGCCATGATTGTGCTGAAATTGCGAATAAACCGCCGATAAAATATGACTAAGCCGTGGAAGCTCCGAACTTCGGATAGATTCTGGGGAGTTGGCCATTGTTGTACAGCTTGTACCTTTGCAGGGTCGGCCTCAACACCTTGATTAGAGATGATAAAACCCAGAAACTTGGCACTTTGCCTCATAAATGAACACTTGGCTTTGTTAATGTAGAGCTGTTCAACTCTTAGGACCTTCAGAATCTGTTCGACATGGCTTCAATGTTCCTGCACGCTTCGGCTAAAAATTAAGATGTCATCAAAATAAACAACAACGAATTTTCCCAAAAATGGTTTGAGATTTTGCGTCATTACGCGCATGAAGGTGCTTGGTGCGTTGGTTAGTCCGAATGGCATGACTAGCCACTCAAAGAGCCCATCTTTCGTTTTGAATGTTGTCTTCCATTCGTCACCCACCTGGATGCGAATCTGGTGATAACCGCTCCGGAGGTCGATCTTAGTGAAAATAGAGGAGCCACATAATAAATCCAACATATCATCAAGACGAGGAATAGGAAACCGGTACTTCACAGTTATCTTATTAATGGCTCGACTATCGACGCACATCCTCCAACTACCGTCCTTCTTTGGTGTAAGTAAAACCAGGACAGCACAGGGGCTGAGCCTTTCTCCAATGAAACCCTTGTCTAGTAATTGTTGAATTTGATGACTGAGCTCTTCATTCTCTGTTGGGCTCATGCGGTAATGCGGTAAATTAGGCAGGGTTGATCCCGAAATTAGATCAATGACGTGCTGTACTACCCTTATTGGGGGTAGTCGATTTGGAACCTCATCAGGCATGATATCCTGAAATTCTTCCAGCATTGTCAAGAACTCTGTTGGAAGATCTGTTGGAATAATGTTGTCCTCCTGCTTCACCTCACGGTTCACTATTAATAGTACCATGTTTTCCGCTTCGACAATTCGAGAAAATTTTCGTATTGTTAAGACTGGGACAACCTCTTTTTTTGTATCAAACTCTGAAATCTGCAGGGGATCCAAAACAAATTTCTTACCTTGGAAATTAAAAGAATAGGTATTAGCATACCCGTCATAGAGAACTCTCCGGTCATAGAGCCACGGACGCCCCAGTAGCATATGGCATACAGTCATAGGAATTACATCACACCAGGCTTCGTCAACATATTTTTTTCCCAATGAAAATTTAACAAAGCAACGCTGCTTGACGTGGACAGAATTAGCCTCATTAACCCAGCTAATCCGATAAGGGGTGGGGTGCTTCTTAGTTTTCAGCCCCAAGAGTTCAATGGCAGCTTCAGCGATCACATTCATGCCGCTGCCATTATCAATAATGACATTCAAAACCCGACCATTATGCTCCATGCGAGTGTGAAAAATATTGGTGCGTAACCATTCGGGATTAGTCTGGAGCTCCTTCCTTGTTCCTGTTAATATTCGATGGATAACGCAGCTGGGTAATTCGGATGCACTCAAGTGTTCTTCGTCACTAAGTATACTCCCATCAATTTCTTCCTCCTCTGTGTCGTCAACAGTGTCCTCCACTAATAGTTCTTTTTCGCAAATGAAGGTAATTTCTTATCCCTTGTAGGACATACAACAATATAGTGACCGAAGCCTTTATATTTATAGCATTGTGGTCCTTCGTTAGAGGCTTTGGCTTTTCCTTTATAATCTCCACTGACCCCACTTCTAATTTGATCCCTCAGTGGTGGGAGCCTTTGGGTTGAAGATTTTGAGACAAATTCTGATTTTGAATCCCAGGACATGACTTTTCTCCCGACAGAAGGTCCTAGTTGTTTCTCAATACGGAGTGCCAACTGGTATGCCTCTTCCACGTTGATTAATCGTGCAGTCCACATCTCTTTACGCAGGTCATTGTGTAACCCAGTGCGGTATCGGGCTAAAGATTGCTGTTCAGTTTCCACAACCCTACTACGTACAGTCAACTCGTGGACGTGATCTGTAAATTGATCAACACTTAATGAACCTTGTCTGAGTTGCAACATCTCCTCGAACATTATCTGCTCATAGTCAATGGGCAAATATTTTTCTTTCAGTCTCTCTTTCATCTCTTCCCAATTAGAAATTGCTGGTCTACGTGTTCGGCGTAATTGTTCCTCTACACTCCCCCACCATGCTCGTGCATGGCCTTTTAATTTCATCCGAACATAACGAACCTTTCTATCCTCTGAAACAGCAAACCAATCGAAGTAATCCTCGATAGCTGTTAGTCAATCTTCAAAAGCATTGGGTTCTAGTTTTCCAAGAAAATCTGGAACGTCAACCTTCATTCTTTTGGTCAATTCATCAAGAGGTTGATAACTTGTACCATGATCTGTATGTCCTCTGTGCATGTTTCGCCTATGACACCGAACTCGTGGTTCATAATTCTCAAACTCCTGATTTCCTTCCTCTTCATAAACATCTCCATCACTGTCGCCCAACCTCTCTCTATGTACTGCTCTGCGTCCAGAGCGATTAAAGGGTCCATGCTCCTCTCGATTACAACGCTCCTCCATGAGATCTAGTCGATGAATAAGTTGTTCCATTACTGTGGCGATCTGGTCAACCTGGTATTGTAGTTGAGGCTAGTCTGTGTCTTGGGTGTTTGGGTTCTGATGGCTTGAGTTTGGGTTGTTTGTGTTATTCGGGTGTTGATTGGGTGGGTTTGAGTTATTTGGGTTTTGGTTGGGTGGGTTTGGGTTGTTCAGGTTTTGGTTGATTGCCATGGCGTATGAGTTACCACTGCGGGTTACAGGCATGGACGTAGGACACTGTAATGAATGGAACCGGGTAACCACAATTTGCTCTGATACCAATTTGGTGCCAACGATCTGTTTGGGGCAGCCTCACGCTGAATATCAAGAGTAGGGACTAGCACAGAATCTCTCTATGTATTGGAATCAATCCAATGAAAGCTCAACTCAGAGTTCGTAGGATGGCTAAAAACTTAATTGCCATTCATATTACTTTAATCCTATTTAAATACTAATACAGTCTCCAGTTTTAACTAGGAAACAATAATAAACTAGGAAAGAATAACAGAATAGAATTTCAAATCCAACTAGGAAACTAATAAACTAGAAAAGTAATAACAGGAAATAAATAAATTGCAGCGACTCCTATGTTGATGGAGGCTTTGATCCTGAAGTCGTAGGAAGTCCTGTGTCTTGATTTGCATCAGGACCTAGAAAGGTTTTCTAACATTAACAACAGAGAAGAGCTAAACTCTCGATGTCTCTTTCCCTTTCCTTCTTCAGAGCAGGTTGAAAATATAAATTAAGAGAATCCAACAATTCTGATACGGCTCCACGAAATTCGTGGCCAATGCCTTAATATGCCGCCGCAAAATTGTGTCAATGCTCAAATACGATCTAATTAAACTTAAGAGGTTTGTTTGGTAATTAAAAAAATATGATTTGTTTTAAAAAAATTATATATTCAAATATCCAGATTAATATTTAAAAGAATTTTATTAAATCTTTCTAAATACACGAAGTTGATATAAGAAATATATCCTTAAAATCGTTTGGATAAAAAATTTAATTTCAATTAATATAAATTTGGTCTAAAAATATTATTTATCATGGAGTTAAAAAAAAAAAACCTTCATGATTAAAAACAAAATCAATATCGAGCTATAAATTTTAGCCGGACTATATCCAAAAGATAAGAAATGTGTTCAGTTCCTTTAAAAAAATAAGAAATTGCTATTTCTGAACGTAATCAATCAAACAATTATTTTTATGTTTTTGTTACAAATAGTCTGTCGAATCCGTGTTTTTAAAAAATTAATTTTTTTATTAAAATTAATTTTTTTATGTTTTTTTATCGTTTTGATATGATAATCTCAATAATAATTTTTAAAAAATAAAAAAATATTATTTTAATATATTTATAAACAAAAAAACACTTTAAACTACATCCGCTACTAAAATTCCAAATAAGCTGAAATTGAACTCCCAAAACGCATTTAATGAACATCGATCGTATTTGAATCTTGACTTTTGAAGAAAATGAATATACTTTGTATGTCAAAAATCAAAGCTATACTTTATGCTCTTTTATTATTTAACTAGCATTAACTAAAATTATTTTTATATTATTTTAAGGATACATTTTTACATAAACTTTGTGTGTTTAAAATTTTTTATTCCAGAATTTGAATTAAAACTAGAAACTAAAATATATTATAAAAAAGTTAAAAAGAGCTCAGTGGTTTCTTGTGCGAATTGCACAATAAAACTACAATTTTTCCATTAATTGCAAAATCAATTGGCTTTGTTTTAGGGGCAGGGAGGTCTTTTCCACGAAATTCATTCATCCTCGCAAGAAAGGACAGTTAAATTATATTTTTGTATTTTTCTTGTAAAGTGTAATTATTTTATTGCCATTGACAACAAAAAAACATTAAACTTTGGCCATATTTGAGTTCAATTTTACAATAGTTAAATTACATCACTGACCTTAGAATTTAAAAATATTTGCCTTTGCTTTGGGTTTTTTTATCCCTTGCATCCGGTTAAATAATAGTTATTCAGCATCATTAGGGGTAGTAGGGTTATTTTATAAATAAGCAAAAAAATAATAAAGCTGGAGGCACCTAAACAATATCCGCAGGTTTCGGGCGGCATGTATATCTCTGTCCGGTGGCTAACACCTTGCTTCTAGGACGGCGGCCAAAGCATCTCAGCATTCCCTTCATGAATAAGTGGTACGTGTAGCGTAATGGTGGCTGGTTTGACTTATCTAAACTTCTATTTTTTTTTTGTTTTTTTCTTTCTCCTACGCGATTTTCTTATTGACCTTAATGAAATTAAGGATTTCTATCAATTACATCCTTGTTTCCTTGATTACAATATTTTTAATTAAAATAATTTATAAAATTAAGGATTTTTTTCAATTTCATCCCCATTAGATATTTTCATCTGATATATTTGGTTCCATCATTTTCACTACTATTTGTTTTATTTTATATGGTTTTTGCAATTTCATCATTATTTAGTTTTTTCCCTATAAAATCTAATATTATTTCTTATTATTGTATATTTTTACCTTGCAATATTTTTTTTTTATTATTTCATCCTTCAACGTTTAATTGATCGGGTGTTTAGCTTATTAGTTGGGTCCGAGTCTGAAATTTAATAGACTGTTGATTTAAGAGATGAACCTCGGTTTATGAAGTTGACACGTGTTTTCTTATCTTTTTTTTTTTCATATTTCAATATTTCTTTATTTTTTTTTCATTTCTATGATAATTTTTAGTCACATTGAAAACCTTGTTTTTTTTTTCCTTGTTAAATTTAGCTTTCCCAAAAAAATTTTGTTTTTAAATTAAATTAGATTAATTGATTTCAACATTCAATATTTAATTTTTCACGTGTCGAGCTTTCGGGTTGAGAATTTAACGGATTGTGAGTTTTGATAGTTTAACTCGATTCTACAAGGTTCACTCGTGCTTCATTGTTTTTTTTTTCTCTCTTTTTAAGCTTTATTTTCTGTGATTTCAACCTCTAACATTCTTTGTATTTGCTTTTCATGAAATTTATCTTTTTTTTTAAATAATAAGGGTTGTCTCAATTTTTTTTCTTGTCTTTGTCGAGTTTAGCTTTTTTGAAAGGAATTCTATTTTTCTAATTAAATGGAACTTATTGATTTCATCCTCTTTAATTTTGCTGGTGTTAAGTTTTTTAGTTTAGCCCATGTTTACAGTTTAAAAGGTTGCGAGTTTGAGAAATTAATTTGAGTTTACAGAGTTTACCTAGGCTTGCTTGGTTTTTTTTTTTTTAAGTTTACTGTTTTTGGATTTCATCCACCAACACTATGTTATTTCAGTTTTTTCGCTTTTCATTAATTTTTTTGTGATTTTGAAAGTAACAAAGGTTAACTTTATTTTTTTACCTTTGTTGAATCAAGATTTTTTTAAAATAAATTTTATTTTTTAATCAAATTAAATTAATTACATGCGAATAAATATGAGATGGTTGATTTATGGTGTTTTTTGTTTTGTTTTTTTATTCACTGTTCTAACATCGCGTGTGATTTGTTGGTCTTTTTTGGATATTAAATTCTTAGATTTTTTTATTTTAAAATGATAATATAAAAAAAATATCTATTTTAATACTAACAAAAAAAAAATTAATTCAGCGCGGAAATTTATTTAGGTTACCACCCCGTCGTATTTATTTAATCATTATTATCGACAAAACCAAACTCACTATGGTCGAATTTCCTAAACCCACCCAACACCGGTGGCGCGTCAAGATGACAAGGCCCGTTAAAGGCACCCAGAACCCTTTAGATCATGCTAGTGGAGCAGAGGAGAGAGGAGAGCGCAGAGGTAACAGAATCCAAGGGCAGTTAAAAAGCCGAAAAAGAAAATGTGGTCCCCATCCCCCCACACGTTTCTGTGTTTTTTCTGCATTAGCATTTTCACCGTAAATGCAGGTGTGAGATAGTTTTTATTTCTGGAGTTTTTTTAAAATTATTTTGTTTGAAAATATATTAAAATAATTTTATTTTGATAATTTTATTTTTAACTAATATATTAAAATTATTAAAAAATATTTTAAAAATATTAATTTAATAATTTCTTAAATTAAACTCACTTTTATAACACAGTTTCTATCGCAATGTGACAGTCACTGAAGGACCACTTTGATAGAAAGCGACCGCGTTTCATCTAGCACGGATGCTTTTAGTCCTTAATTATCGAAACCGACAAGCGTCGGCAGAGAGGAGAAGAAGAGGAAAGCCTTTACCTGCCAATAAGGACAAACAACGTAGTCAAGCCTTCTGTTCATATAAACCCAGCAACAACAAAAACACACTATGGTCTGTACTCTGTACCACGTATCTAAAATTAAAATTCAGTTTACCCTTTTAGGCTCCATAATTTCAAAAATACCTTTTATATCCTTTGCTTTGCTTTGATATTTATTTTATTTAAGTAAAATGATAGGATTTTTATTGGAATATTTCTAAGATTTTATTCTTAACATTCAATTGAAAAGATTAATTTGATGGAAAACTTTTTTTAACAAACATATATTTTTTAATATTCTCAACAAATATTTAATAAATAATTAACATGATACAAGTCTATTTATATATTCTTTAAAATGTCTATATATTGTAATATTTTAAATAAATATAAGGGTACTTGTAACAAAGAAAATTATAACAAAAACAAATGATTTATGAATTAAGGATAAAACAGTAAAGATTGTTAATTCAATTAATTTCTACATGTATTCTAAACAATATAATCGAATTTCATTATATGATTTAATATTTTATTCTAAATATAAAAATTATAATAGGTTATCATTTAAATTCAAATTTATTTATGAATTAAATTCAATTTTACATGTGATTTGGTTCCAAACAATATGTAAGTTATGTAAACTAAAATTTAAAATTTACAAAATGAAGTTTATAAAAATTTGAGTATGCTTTAAATATTTAATAAAAAACCATCTATTAATTCGAACCTTGATTTGTAATTTTATTTTCTTTCTTGTTTTTAAATTTGATTGAGTATAATAATCATCAAATCAGTTTTTACATGAAAGATTAAGAGTATATTTAGAAACACTGGTTAATTTCTTTCTTTTTGAAGTTCAATGATATTTTTTTTCTCAAAAACCAATAAATATAAAAATAAAATGTTTAGTCAAACTTTCAAAAACCATTTTCTAAACTACTTAAAGTCAGAGTTTTTTTTTTTTTTTAAATATGGTCTGAGTAAAAGTATTTACCAATAAAAAAATATGAAGGAATAAACACTTTCTAAAAAAAACAATATCAGAACCACGATTCAACAAGAACTGCAGTTAAAAGTTAAAACCAAATCAACCTAATTCTTCTCCAATTATAAATATATTAAGCCAACCTCCCACACCAAATGCCTCCACGACAACTTTCTTTCTCGAACTTTAGAAAGAAATCCTGACCACCTTCAGCCAATGCCATGAAATTGCAAACCACTTTTTGTAAAAGATCGATGGATAGTGATTTGGTGTCCCAATAGCGATCTTCTTGCTTTTATCCCACGCGTGCAATGCTATTTCTCTATCTCGTTTGGCTTCATTCTTTTAGAGCTTGTGCTTGCGACATCAAGCTCGGGAAGCAATGGCGCAGCTCAAATATTTGACTAGAAGATTAGCATTTTAGCACTTCATCCCGAAATAAAAATGGGGTGAGACTGGTCAATTCGTTGGGAGATAGAACAACCATAGTTACCATATGCTTGTGCTGCATGTTTATCGAGTTAATTAATTATAAAATAATATTGTTTTAATTTTTTTAAAAAAATATCTTTAAAATTAACTATCGAGTTTTATACGATATGATCATATATATCATATCTCGAAACCGATATGAAATAAAATATAATTTAAATTGACTCGTCGAGGGACAGATGTAATATCTATGGTCATAACTCTTCTTTGATTAGTCATCTATCACAGTGACCTTGCACTACACGGATTCGTGACCAGTTGTTTTCTTGTGCTCCCTTGAGGTGAAATATCTATATAACTATAGCTTATTTTCATTAATCAGAAAATAACGCAGCATCGGCTTACCTTTATTTATTTTTTACTTGGTTTTTTTCATTTCTGATTCTGTAATTTTGGTCCTCTCATTCGTTAGAAACGCTGACAGTGTTGGAGGCAGACACTCGGTTCCGTTTCTTCATAATTGGTTTCTCTATTAAGAAAAAAAAAAAAACGACAAATTATTATTATTTTAATTATTGTCTGAAAATCTAGCATTAAATTGACACCTTACCATTTTTGGAATCTCATTAAAAAATGGTTCGTATTTGGAAGGGAAGAAAGGGACAAAAAAACCCCTTGGTATACGGTGCGCTATTCGTGTAGGCATCGAGTAGTTTTCTTGTATCTACATTTATCATTTAATTGATAGTTGGACAATTAATGCCGGGTCCTTGCTTCTTAGTTCTTACAACTCTTTTTCTCAAGCAAATACCGAACAATTGAACAAGACAGTATACTATGATATTTCCGCAGGTCACCAGCAACATCTACTGGCAAAAATAGAAGGTAAAAATATACATAGTTATAAAACCTAGCCTGATCGACAAATCAATCAAGTGAGTTGTTGATTTGAAGCTTTATCTCTAGTTGGGTTTTACTTTGAATTTTGTTTTTAACGGAAACAATGTTATTTTTTTTATTTTTAAATTATAATGTGAGTTAACCCGCCGACATAGTTACTATATATTCCACTTCCACAGCTACAATTTTAAAATGAATTGATCCTAGTTGAGTTTTACATGTACATATATTACAAAGGTGTTAATTTAAAAATATAGTAGTGATTATTTTCTAGGGTGCTTTTTACTAAGAAATACATTAAAAATTATATTTTATTGTTTAAAAATTATTTTTGATATTAATATATCAAAATAATTTAAAAATATAAAAATAATAATTTTAAAAAATTCAAAATTTTAAAAAATACAGTTTAAAACACACAATTTCTACCTAAAAAATGACATTGCTTTTCGTTTATTTAAACTGTATTTTAATCATTGCTACACACACACACACACACACACACACACACACACACACGACTCCGAAATGACATTACAAGTGCGCCTTCGTGTGGTGGCACTGAAATAACAACCTAACAACTTGATTTGAATAAGCATAAACCCACTAATCAACAAAGTTTTCCGATAATAATTTGCTAACTTTCTCCGTGATAGAAACTGAAAGGCATAATTTTCAAACACCAACCTGAATTTTGCGTAGATAGGAACAAGTGCAGTCTCATCATGCCCTTATGGCTGTCGCTAATCCGCCACACCCTTCCGAGCTACAAGCCAATTAGGCACCGAGTCATTTTCTTGCAACAATAAAACTAATTATTGGTGCTCATATTATACAGAATATTTCATCAAGTGTTAATATTCTTATTCCCATCATATCATTGTCTTGAATCATGTGAGTTTTACAAAACTTTACTTATGTTGTCTTTTGCCAACACTCCTAGCTAGTTAATGAGGTCTTTAATAATAAGTCGATGGAATTATCATAACGGGTGTGACAATTCAATTCATCATCATTATCGAATTGTGAATGATTAGGAGTCTAGTAGTAGTTTTTGTTTCTAGATATCTTTTTAAAGTATATTTTACTTTAGAAAACATCAAACTAATACTTTTTTATAATTTTTATTGATAGTTTTAATGTAAAAAAAAAACTAAAAAATTATTTTAATATATATAAAAAAAACATTTTTAGACCACATTAATATCAATTAAAAAAAGGGATAGAGTAACAAAAACAGGATAAAGGCATAACCTCACATTGATCCTCAATTATACAATCACTCTCAATCAGGTCCCAAATTAATATTCTTTTTCGATCTCTCACCGACTCCCAATTTATCATAATTCATGGTTTGAGCCTATCCATCCAAAATCATTGTAAATCTTAGCAACAAACGTCAAGTTCTCTTTAAGATGGTCTTAATTTTCTATCCACAAACATTCGATTTTAAAATCTTATAAGAAAACAACATGTGGTTGGCGGGCCCAATTGTGAATTTTTGATTCATTGTGTATCTAATTGAATGAAATGTCTATTAAGGAACCTAATTGAAAAGCAATGTAAATACTTACGACTTCCGAGTTTAGTAATTAAGTAGATTGCGACAGTTTCAAACAAGTAAATTGAACTCATTAATTAATTAATTATACTCATTAATGGTTAGTATACGTAGAATCTTCGAATAATCATATGAATGTCAATAAACAACAAAGATCCTGCTCTACACGCAACCGACGACTGCCTCTTTTTAGTATCCTCGAGCCTCTTTCTAGTTTAACAATCCATACCCTCGATAGCTATAGCTGTCAATCAAGTTTTTGTTGTTTATTCAAAATATTCGAATTGCGAGAGAGAAAGGGATAAAGGAAAGAAATCAAACGATTCCTCATAAATTGAAGGAAAATTCCACGTTGCCAGCTAGGATGATAGCATCTCTCCTCACAGTGACCTTTGGACTGGGTATATAATGGTTAACAAGTGGATAGGTTGTCTATCTGTTTTTGATATTTTAAACATTATCGTGCAAGTAAATTGGAGAGTGATTGAGTTCCCTTTAAAAAAATTGGGCTAAATTTTGTCTTAATTATGCAATCATGCTAATAACTAGGGATTAATTTGCTAACTCACCGCTAGAAGCAGAGATTAAGTGTATATTTTTTCTGGTTTTAAACATCCATGCACGTGAAAAGTCGTGTGAGAATTTTACTTATCGAAGGATACAAAGATCTTGATTTTTTTATGTTGGAAGTAGCATGCACATGAATATTTACAAATCAAAAGCGAAACAATTTTCAAAATGATTTGATTCGATCTCCATATATTGTTTTTTTCTTCGTTTTTTTAAAGAAGAGGTCTTGATATTGCAAGAAAAATGGTTATTAATTTATTAGCAATTTTCCCCTTTTGCAATTTCGATCGAAGAGAAAAGCAAAGAATATTCTGAACTTAAGGGAAAACTACATCGATTTGCCCATATCTGTTGCGCCAGCGAATGTAATTTTTAGCTGCTATTTATCAGAAATTTCATCGTATCGATTCATGCATGTAATTTTATACCTGGAATCAAACTTTTAGTTTAAAAAATGAGTGATGCTATATTTTTATAAAAAAATTGAATGGTCATCCTATTAACAATGAATAATCGTATCAAGTGGTTGAGTGTTGTTTTAAGAAAGCTCATTCGCTCGAAACAAATGATATTATTGTCTGAATACACACACACACACCCACGACTTAGAATTAATGGCCATCGGCCTGGTATGATTAGGCCTAGAAGTCTTTCACAATGGATAATAAATTTGATGGGGGTGGGGACGACACAATCCACCATCAAAATGAGAAAAGCCACTGCTAGCTAGCTGCTATGGAGCTGTGCCTCACATGGATACTCCCTGCCATTGAAATGGAGAGTGGATCAGATCGATGGTTAATGATGCAAACTTCCACTGTATCCGAAAGGGCATTCAGTAGTGGATGAGAATGATGAGTAGCATGGAGCCTCCTCATATTTTCTAACATTCCATATTCTATCTTCGTGGGAATTTTCAACATTTGCTTTCTAGGCACGAAAGAATTTTATAGGGTGAAATGGAACCAAATTATACCATTTAGGGACCCACATTTGCACAGCACACAGCTTTAGGGCATCTCCTGTATGTCTTTATAACCTTTAAAAGCACAAAGCAGACGTTTTTTTCTTTGGATTCTGATCTGCCATCGGTACTTCTCCGAGCCAACCCACCCCTCCGCTTTTCCTTCGCTTCTCTCTATGGCGATCATGATTTTTCTTTCCCTTTTCCCATTTTGGGCCATATGCTGCTCATCATGATGGTCATATTAGCTTCTTGTTGTCTTATGTTACATGTTGACATTGTAAAGTGGCTCGTGTAGCTGTCGATCCCACTAACAGGAGAAGCAATGTAAATGCCTTTTCACTGACAAAGGCCAGGGATGCCAAAATATTTACCAGGAAAATGAAAAAAGAAGAAGAAGAAGAAGAGAACTTTACTTTCCTATCAAGATTACTCTTTCAAGTTGGCATCTAATTTTGTTTGCATTTTCTTCCAGCTACTGCGGTATCGATCGGTCAGTGGGATGCCGAGTTCGATTGACTTTTTGTTGCATGAGTAGTGTGTGTGTGTGTAAAAGACTTAAAATGAGATTAATATAATTTGGAATTGATAAGCAAGGACCAAGAGTCTTCATTTTTTATTAAAATAAAAGTTGGTTTCGATTTTATAATAATCTTTTGATTTGAGTTAACGTACACTTATCTATAAACAAGTAAATTTATATATTTTATTTAAGTTAAAATTTAAGACTAATTTAAATTCATTCAAAAATCACAACCATCTAATCCTATCTTATGTATAGTTATTAAACCTGACTTTACTTGTTTGATTGAAAAAGCATGGATCGTGCTAAACTTGATTAACCTGCCGAGTTGCTTCCTAATTAGAATAATTTTGAACAAATCTGAAGAAGTTATTATCAATGATTTTTATTTAGAAAAATAAAATGATATCTTTCTAATAAAAAATATTAATCTAAATTAATTTAATGAGCCATGAATTGGCACAACAACTTATTAAAGCTTTTTTAAAATCATATACTGAACCAAATCTATCAACTATGGTATCAAGATACGGATACAGTTTTAAATTTTTGACTAGAGAGGACAGTCTTGGGCAGCGAAAGCTATAGCGACAGTAACCATGACCATGAAACAAACAAAATCTCGAAGGGCTTGATAATTTTCTTTGGTGTCTAAGGGGCCTGTGATTTGATATTAACTAGTTTACAAGCCAGCACTGCAAAAAGTTGCAGGGAATTTACTTGGTATCATTATTAAATCCATTCACGGATTAATTTAAAATTATATAAAAATTATTCTGATATAATATAATTGATTTGATCGATTTAAAAATAATTTGGATTATCAAAAAAAAAAATTAAGAATGAAACTGAGAAAAAATATAAAATAAAAAAAAAAACAAGCTGAATTGAAAAAAAAACAATAAAGATAAAATTAAAAGGAAAAAAATATTTTGACTTGATTTTTTGCCTAGTATAAATTTAAAATTAAATCGTATGAAAGCTATTCTGAAATGATAAAGTTGATTTTATTAGTTTAAAGATAAATTGAATTATTAATAAAATAAATTAAGGATGAAACTTAAAAAAAAAAAGAAATTTTAAAAAAATGAAAATAAAAAGGCTGAATTGAGAAGAAAAAAAGAAAAAGAAAAGCTAAGTGTTCACACAATTCAGATCAGACCGGTTATTTTAGCATGAAAAGGTAAATGAGGAACCGAATACGATGCAAGTTAGCTATGGCCCAGCTCCTCATTAGGGGCACAGATACTATTACTAACTGTGTTTCAACGGGGGCCCGCTGTGACATGAAGGATTTTAAATGGCTCGTAGCCATCACGCTCTTCTTCCTTGCGGACCATATCTTCAACGAGGAAGTCATTCCCTTTTAGCACCAAACACAGCCTTCTTTCATTGCCATCACTTCATTTCTCGTTTTGTTGCCTTTTTCTTTTTAATATTCCGGTAAGTCTTGTTTGGATAAAAAATATTAACGAAACAAGTGACGTTCACCGTATTGTTATTTACTACGATTTTAAAAGATTTCATTACAGAAAATTTTAATCCTGTAGCATATTATATTGATATCGTGATTAAAGTATGTATTTAATAATATAATGTAAATATTTTTTATTTTTAAATTTTTGTTTAACATCATCATGTTAAGACTATATAAAAAAAAATACTAAAAATAACACAAATTTAATATTTTATTGAGCTAAACATACTCAAATGCAATTTCAACCACAGGTAAAAGAAGATTCACCGGGTGCAGATAAAGTGGTAAAAGTAAAGATTTGAAGTTGTCATTCATCTTTATGATCATGACTAATGATATATAATTGAATCTTGATCCTCTTTCGAGGGTGATTAAATGAAAACCAATCCTAGTTTTCCTGACCAATTTACAAGCTAGAACAACAACAAAAGGAAACCAATAATTAAAGCGACATGATCATAAATTCATGATGATGTCAAAAACAACATTTGTTTTTGTTATTAATAATATCCTAACCATTTTTTTTGTCCTTATATATATCTTAATTAGAGATTTGGTAGTTGATGGGCTGAAAAATAATGTGAGAAACTCTCCTTCGAAACATGTACGGGCATTCATCATGTCAGCCATGACAAACTCGAACCAAGAACTTTAAACTGTGTCACTTCTCACAGCTAGCCTTAGCCTTGTAGGGTAAATAAAGTGCATCATTCTTTTCTTTTTTTCTTTTTAATTATTATTTATATGTAGAAAATATATAATTTTTAAAGGGAGAGAGTGTTTGGGACTAGATGATGGTTGTTTTTAAGAATATTTTTTATTTAGAATTGAAATAATATTTTTATTTTTATTTTTAAAAAATTATTATTGATATCAGCACATTAAAATAATACAAATATTTAAATAAAAAAAATTAATTTTTAAAAAATATCATTTCAACCTCATTCCAATCACATATTTGTTCCACTTACGTTTCTAAATAGCACATACTAATTAATATCAAATAAAAAGAAATATATATATATATATATATATATATAGAATGAACAATTTCATTCATCCACCTACTCTGATTCTTGTTGCAGTGTGATTGGGGAGGGTGAAAAAACAGAATTCCAAAAGGGAATGGTGACAAACCAGCTATCCATTGCTAGACGTCACACATATAGTGGTCCACCACACGTACAGTGGTCCACCGGTCCCTTGTATTTATTTTTATCAGTTTGTAATTGTACACGCAGAAGCCAAGCTCGTCCTGTTCACAGTGACCTAAACAGGCATGCCTCATGCTCATAACCTTCTCGTTTGTTGTTTTGTATATGGATGTTACAGTAGTTTTTAGTGCGTCTGTCATGGCCTGGTCTGGCCAGCAATCTTGGACACTGCATATGCAGTACGTGGTTCACATGACATCCACCGGCGAAAAGCTTACAACGTACTTGTAGGAACGCAATGCTACTTTTAGTCACAGAATTAGACACGGAGCACAAGATTCAACCGCGTTCATCGCAATAATGCAATCTGGGACCTGCGCGTCAGACAAACAACAGTCCAGGTTGCAAGATCTCAGCAGGCATGGACGTGCTTAACAGAGCTTCCCAATGACCATCAAGATCTGGATCTAGCCCATTTTTACATCTAGAATCTTGGTGTCAAGAATCTCAAGTCCCCACTGGCCCAGCTGAGGGACTGTTTAGTTGAAGCTGTGTTAGAATCTGTAAGGAGGATTTGTTGAGTGTCTGGGGACCTTAGATCTCCAACAACCGGCAATGTTATTAATACCTTCTTCCCGTATGTCTAGTCTTGCTGCTAATATAGGAAAAAACAATTCCATCCATCGTAAAAAACCAAACAATTCAAGAATGTGGTGATCATGCTCAATACTAATGCCGACAGCCCCATTTCCTCAATCACACGGAACAAGACCCATGTTTTGAGCATGGACTTGCCCAACTGAACAAAGTTGGAAAGACCACTGCGAAAAGCAAAGAAGGCACTGCAAAACTCAACTAGTCAGGTCCAGTGGGCTATGAGTCCTTGTGTTTCTGAGCTCAGTTTTGGCAAGCTGTTGCTGGCTGGGCTAGCAAGTGAGATAGAAGGACAGACCTCAATTTGATGAAGTGAAATAAATGGGATATAATAGCGAATAGTACCAAAACATATAATCCATTAATTTTAGGCAAGATGCAAGGCTATACCATACAAAGCGGACCAAGGCCCAGGATTACAGGAAATCTAGGCAGTCCAGTAACTAGGGCTAGGGCCTAAGGGTGATGTGCTAAACTTAACCTACCTGATATTTCAATATGTTAAGTGGGTCTTACGTCTGATTGACTATGGTGACTAAGCCCGTATCAAGCCTGTTATTAGTGTCTGGGCTCTCTTCATTTTGGACACTAGAGTTGGAAACTTGACTCCATTTTGTCCACTATAAACAATAAGAATCAAGCCCCTTTTCTTCCATTTTCTCTCTTGGAAATATTCCAATAAAGTGATGGCTCCCCACTACATGTTCTTCAAGTTTAAATTTATCAAGCATCTCTTTACCACTTAGATTGCATTTTATTAGTATAACAGGATACAAATAATATATACAAAATAAATAGAAATATGCTTGGTTTGAAAAACAAATGCATAAATAAATTTGTCTCTAAAACAATTCTATCATTTTAAAATAGAAAAAAAAAAAAGAAGATAAGAGGACATATCTCCTCTATCATGCCTCTCTTTATCTGGGCTCTCTTCATTTTTTTCTATACCAAGATACAAATCTTCGATGGTTAGATCGAAATGAGCTTATTAAGGTAAAGAATCGTCGACTAAGAAATGCACTACTTTGTAGGAACCGGAGACTACAAGTAGAAAACTTCACTTCTCCATGACCTCGCCATTTTCAACAAAGCTTGCTCGCCCTTTGTATGCGGTGGACCGGTCTCGTGTAGATGACTCGAATAGATAACGATGCTCACTCACTCATTCACATGCAAATGCAGCTTGTAACCGGCAAAACAACACTAGCCGGTAGTGTAAGCAAGCGCCTTTGACCATATTTCTGGCCAATTGATTGAAAACTGACATGCCTCTAATTATTTAACCTCGCCCATATGGGTTTTGTTGAAAGAGGAGCCGAAGCCTCTTGGTTATGTGCTTTGGCCCTTTGAAAGGAAGCACAAGGTCAAAGATCAACTAACAACAGACATTTATTATTGTCCGACAGTACAATGATTTTGCATCTGCCTTGATTGTCAAACTAAACCTAATGTAATTTTGTACAGATAAATTTTTGCATTAAACAGAGGTGTGTTCAAGGCTTCAAGCATCACATTCTACTGTATATGGTTCCAGCCAATATCTCCTCGCAAAGAAGTCAAGCTCAATAATTTGAAGGGTAAGAAGACGAAGTTGGATCAGGTGAAACAGAGCAGATGGAGCATTTCCTTTCACGTGGCTTGATGCCATTAGCCTCCCCGCAAGCCCACAGCAAAGGCTACCATTCCATGATTGCAAAACCCTGTACAGAAAAAATTAAATATCCAAATATTTTACCCTTTTAATCAATTAATTAATCATAGCAATTACCAAAATAATTATTTAATATTAATAATATTTAAAAGTGTTTATGTGATTATTTTTTAAAATATTTTTTATTTAAAAATGTATTAAAATAATATTTTTTTTATTTTTAAAAAATTATTTTTGATATAAATATATTAAAATAATAAAAAATTAAAAAACAAAACAAAAATATTAATTTTAAATATAAAAAAATACTTTTATACAAACATTCTATCAATTATTAGATGAAACGGTGTAAGGTTTGTGAGTTCGGGTAGATTAATCTTTTTTTTTAAAAAAATCATACGTCATGAATCGACCCGAAATTTTAACAATAGTCGCACTGATTTAACTCCCTTCTAAAACGACAAACCCATCCGAGCTTCATAACAATGATCAAAGAAAGGAAGAACTCAATTAATAATGCTATAAAGGGAATTATTGAGGAGATAAATGGATAATAATTAAAGCATGCTGGAATCTCTACAATTTTTTTCATTAATCAATTAATAAATAACGGGATTTGCAAATAATCACTTCTCTCCCTTGTTTGGTTTCTCCGTCCAATTTTTCAAGTCTCCGATACTTTTCTTCCACTCCAATTCGAACCCGGGACGACTCGGTAGTTAACTCACCCACCCCATCTTGCCGTCTCCTTGCATTCTCCGGAGTGTGACTCAGTAACCCCCCTCCCAATCCAGTTCTTTCTCAAAAAAGGATAAAAAAAAAAACCCACCAAGTTTACCTCTTTGTACATAGGTAAGCAAACCCAGTAATCATTAACATTTAACGAGTCAAGTTGAATTTTTAACTCGTCTGCTACATCGTATTTTCAAATCTTCAGCGGAGAGCTTCCCTAACTCGGAATGAGTCAACACCGGGTCAGGATCAGAGGTTCTTTTCTCTCTTTATTTTTTCTTAGCTTGTCCTTCTTTTCACCTCACCAGAATGAGTTATCAGAATGAAGCAGGGGTCTTGAATCGGTCCAAAAATCAAGCTTAGCATTTTTAACACCAACGTGGCAGTATCTCTGCAAATCCTCAAGATTCACAAACAGGTCTGATTTTCCATTCTCCGACCGTGAAATGCACCGAATCATTTCCTCAAAAAGGGTCTCATCGCATGGGATCGTTAATGGGCCTTGGTTAGAGAACCCAAACTCTTCTTCGGCTTGCACTAGGAGCTTTTTAAAGATGGGGTGGTTCAGGTACGTCGCGCGAACCACAAATCTCCTGCAACCAGTCCCTACACAGACCGCTACGTGTCCTGCTGGAACATCCGATGGTATGCGATTGGCTGACATTCGTGCCTTGTTGCGCCAACGCCTTAGCATTTGACGAAGCCTCACTATGTGGCGGATTTTGGCGCATTTTGCTAGCCCAGCTGACATTTTCCTGGAAAATTCTAATTTTAATGGAAAGCAAGAGAAAACAGAGCTGGGTTTGGCGTGCGCTTTGAGCTGTTTCTGTGGCTTCAATTATAGACAGTAAGAGAGAGATTGGAGGGGTTTTGGGCAGTGGGAGGAAGAAGGTTTTTATAGGGAGTGGAGTTTGAAGATGCCCTTTGGTTTCGAGATAATTACAAGGTTGTGTCTGCTGCTGTCGCAATATTTTATATGCCTTGCTTTTTCGGCAGATTTGCAAGGAGATAACAATGTATCATGATCATATGATAGTGAAATAACATAAAAATATACGTGCTAGTATTTAGATAAAACTAACAACAAAGGACAACATTTATTGCAAGGGCTAGATTTTCTGAAAGATTTTGCTTATGATACATTGCATTCTGCATTGTGGTTTGGACATCTTGGTCATGTGTGATCACTTATGAACTCCAAACATATATTATGTATGGTGCTTGATCTCTATGCATGCATTGTCTTAATAAAATTGTTATCGTTCATGTCATCTAGTTTGGTTAGTGTATTGTGACACATGAAAAAAGACATATGAGACAAAAAAGAAAAATTGTTTCTACAATACTTTTGAAATTATTTTCTATACTTTCAACAAAGTATACATAGATATATCCTTGTTATTTTTATATATTTTTATCTTTTTTAAAAGTAGAACGGTGCTAAGTTATTTTTTTTCTTTTTAGGACGTTAAACGCATTTAAAGAATGATGAATTCCGGAATATGAAATGTGTACTATATTTTATTTTAAAAAAAACTCTTGTTGTTATACGACATGGTTTATTAAAAAGATATTACATAAACGAAATGTAATTGAATTAATATTAATGTTTTTATTTTTTGAAAAGATATCGAATTTGAATCTCTCATAGTAAAAAAAATAACATGTTGGAAAATTTAAACATAAATTGAGTAAGGATCATTGATCGGTCAAGCTCGGGCTTAATTGACTTCCCTTAAATGTTATCATCAATGTCACTAGGAGAATTGGGGAAAGTTAAAAGAATCTACTGAATTTGAGTAAGTTCACATGCATATCAGGCACCAGCCATAGTAAATGCGTTCAGTGCCGTTGGTGCCAAGAGTCAAGCTAAGCTTAATTCGGTGGAGACTTTTATTAGACACCAGTCACACACCAAAACGCAGACTAGAAAACTGACAACTCGGAATAAGAGCTTTGTCTAATCTAGTTATCGATCAGAACCCGAATCAGTGCTAGCTCGGGGGGAAATTCGGTTAACTGCAAAGTCCAAGCTGCTGCTAGAGGGCAGAACATCGGGCTCTGAAATGGTGTATTTAAGCAAATAGCTGACCAGTCCACAGCAATAAATGCATAAACACAGAACGAGGAAGGTAAAGCTGGTAGCACAAGGTTTTTTTTTACTGGTCCTGGTAGCCATTTTAAACTGTGGGAGCAGCTTGAATCCATAAAAACAGTTGCAGCTGGGTGCAGAAGCAGCCAAATTCCATGCTGTTGTAAAATTCAACCCATCAGAACCGTACGGCAATAAGAGGCTGGAAAAAGGAACAGGGAAGGGAATTAATGGTTTGTCCATGCGGGATGCTTTTAGCGCACGAAGTAGAAATACAGAACCAGAAACCCACCACATGCAAAGTTGGACAAAAAGGTTCTCTCTTTCTATAGCTGGTGGTTGAGCTCTTGGCCATTGAAGATGCTCTTGCCTCCTAAAAAAATTTCTTTAAAATAAGACGTAGCCCTCCTTAAAGTTATTTTGTATTCTTCACATCTGACCTTGCTCCATGTGCAAGGATGCCCCATTTTCCCCTTTCTTTATAATCCCAAGACAAAATGCCAAAATGCCTCTTCCTAATCACCACAGTGCCCATATTTGAGCATCCTACCCTTTCCATTATAATAAATTAAACTCACTTCTTTTTTAATCCCAAGATCATAACCTGCATATGGCACTTTTATGCGACCGCACCAAGATCAATCATTTTCACTATTGTGAAAGCAATTCTTTGAATGGTCAAGACGGGCCACTTAGGATTCATGGGTCCACGTCCATGTTATTCGAGGCTTCATGCATCCCCCCATATGTCACGTTAGCAGCCTAAATACCCCACTTGTTAGGATTTAAGGATCATACTGTTTATAATTCCATTTTCAATGTCTTGACACAATTACTATATTTCCTAACAAAACCATCATTGATAACCAGAAGGGAAAAATAAAATAAAAACCACTCTGATTTCCCAACACAAGAAGATTATGCATGGCACCAGTATTTTTCTTTCCTTGTTTTCTTCTCCATTTAAAATCTTCCCATTTGTTTCTTACTGCCTACACAAATGCGAGAGGATCTGAGGAATATATGCAAGATTTAGGGATCGAAAAGGGTATTCTAGACACCATGCAACTAGCTCCAGGTAGGGCAAGCACTGTTCGGTTTAAAAGGGTTTTTATGCTATCTTGTAATTAATTAAAACTCTAGAACGATTTTTTTTTTTTTGAAACGTATTGATGGAAAAAATTAAAAAAAAGGTTTTTTTTTTTATATATCAATGAATATATAAAAAATTATTTTATAATAAGAATAACGTGGGTACCATTTTACCAATGAATATAAAAAAATATTTTATAATAACAAAAAAGGTCCCATTTTCAGGCAGATAACGAATAAATTATCATCCCTGCTAGGGGTACCCTCTTATAATCTGTCGTGAAACCTGGTAACCACGTAAAACTGTAGGAGGAGGGTCGTGGGTCCCATTGAAGGGGATGACATGGCAAAACCCTCCACGGACCTTCATTTATGCATTGTATTGAACGGAAGCCGTTATCCCACGTCATCGTCAGGGGCTGACATGGCACCGTCCGCCTTGGAAGCGACCAATGGGAGAGGGGTTACTTACAGGACCCACTAGATAATCCAGTGGGCCAATAGGACCATATTTTATGTTCCACAGGATTGAAAAAGGAGTGAAGAAATTGAAAGCGAGGGCGATAATGGTGGAGCGTAGACACTGCTTTTTAGGAAGGGCGTCTAGGTTCGTAGCCGCTTAGTTGTACTGGACTGTGTCACGGGTCTCACGGACCCAACACCAGTCGTTTCCTTCTTGTACGGCTGTCTTTTTACTTGAAAATTCGAAAGTAAATAGTGGACTTTTTTTTCTTTTTTCTTCTATACTATCGCATCAACTTCGGCTTTTCCTTCCTTTGATTCCAGAATATTTGTTTACGTGACCGGATATATTTTTTAAGAAATTATATTAGAAATAAATTTTTAAATTTTTTTTTAATATATTTTTAATTAAAAAATATCTTTTAAAAACATAAAAATTACGTTACAAAACACACAAATCTACACTATATTGTACTTAATTTTATCAAATAAAATAAAAATGATGAGATTTGAACTCATAACAGTTTGATTAATAAAGTTATGATATCATGTTAAAAAACCAATTCAACCTAAAAATTTAAGGTGTTAGACAAGATCCCAGTATATAATTTATATTATTCTCTAGCATACTATAATTATAAAACTTGGTATAACTTGTGAATCAATATGATAATTTATTGAATCATGATCTGATTTATATTGAATCAATTAAAATATTGATTTTTTAAAAAAGGTAATATTAATTTATATTTTTTTAAAGCATAGGTTAACCTAAATTTATTGAGCCGACTTAAATCAATCATCGAATCGAATCTTATACTTGTAGTTTAAACATCAATTATCGAAAACTGTTTTATATTTCTCAGTGTATTGTACTCAAAACAAGTCTCAAACATTCATATTATGACATATATGGGAACTTTTGTTTTTCATGATGCATGAAATTTATGTTATTCTAAGCAACTAGATAGAGGTATTAAAATATTCCTAACATGAATGTGGGTAATTTAAAAAAATATCTCCTCATAAATATGCCAAACAGTTGTCATGGACAATTAACTGGATGCATGAACATGTAGAGTCAAATTAACTCAAATCACGGCTTGGTTTTTCCTGTGATAATATTGGGGTCCGATGGCTATCTCGATGAAAAATAAATTATTTTTTAACCAAAATAAAAATAAAAAAAGAAGAACAAGGGAGAGACAGACGAAGAAAAAGGATCACAAGGACAAGAATGATAGGCTGTTGATTGCTTTTAGAAGGTGGAAAGAGGACGTGTGTTTGCCATTGTTTAAGTTACAACAGAAACCTGTTGTCATTATTACTAGCTATTAGTTTGTACAGATGTATCTTTGTTTGTTGTTTGTTTTGGGAATCTAACTCTACTTTTAATCAACCTTTTTATCCCCTAACCTAATTAATTTTAAAATCCTTGTAATAAGTTTTGTTTAGGCTGACCATTTTGCTTGCAGGTTGATAGTTTCTTGCCGTTTATGTAGCTGGCACATGCTAAGCCAGTTTAGAGGCTCTTTGTTAGTATTATCAAATAATTATATCAATTAAAAAAATTGAACAGTTAGTTAGTATTTTTAAAATTATTTTATATTATTCTCTAATATATTTTCTAGAAATTTTTTAAATTTAAAAATTACAAGATTATAGCTTTAATATCATGTTAAAACATGAATAGATACTTTATAAATTAATATAAAAATTTAAATTTTTAAATAAGATTTTAAAAATAATTTTATATTAAAACACGAGTAGCTACTTTATCATAGGTTATGCTTTGGATTTTATATACAAATCAACAACTTTTGGCTTATACAAAATGCTCATGGATGGGTGACACGTACCGGGTGGGTTTCTAAGGTTAATTTGTTTCTGTTCATCCATGTTATGGTCAAGTACAGACCATTGAGATAATGCAAACGTGAGGTTGTCTTCCAGTTCAGACTCCAGACAAATCACAGAATAATGTGACAAACTAACTGTAGACATGACCGACCATAGATATCGTTTGATGCTCCAAGAGAAACTGAGAGTTCAAATATAAGGTCCAAAGCATATTTATCTTCACAATCGATCATCATGTCAGAGAGAAGATTATGTCTACGCATGCACATGAATTCTATTGCCAGTCTATGATTAAGACTATAGTTCAAAAGTAGTCGATGATCTGGTTTTGAATTTATCCGACCTCGTGTTCTTCTTGTAGGTAATTTACTAGGGGAATTGATTATAAGTCTGCCTTGGTCTCAAAATCACCCGACCTTGATTCAATTAATTGCCAGGTTTATATATCCTGCCTGTCTAGCTGCTTGGTTGCTGTGATATACGAAACAACATGTTGTTGTTTTTCTAGATTAACGATAAATTCCAATTTCCATGTACGTTAGAAGACAAATCGTAGTTATTAAATCTGTCTGGATGAATTTACATGGTGTTTGTCAATCAAGTATAATTAACTTTGAAAAAGCTTTTTTTTAAAAAAAAAATAATTGTCCGATATCATTTTGAGTTCCAATATATAACCCTGTGACCAAAACCCTTAATTAAGTTTGACAGTTACGAGACAAACTGTTTAACACCCATCTAATCATCTATAAATATATATTAATTCCCAAAAAAATGGTAAGTGCATCCCTCCTGAGCAGCTGCTTACAGCCAGATAGCGCTGTATATTGTCGGCATAAAAAGCCAACACAGGCATGCAGTTGACCCTCAAAACAAGCTTCGTTTTCAGAGGGGCGAGATGATAGATATCATCGACCAAGCATGAAATGCATTGGCAATCAATCACATTACGAATGAAAATGGCCCTGCACTGTCTAATCTGAGTCCAGGACTGTTTTAACAGTCGTTTTTTTCGAATGAAAATGAAAAGAAGACAAATGATGACAGATGTTAATTCTTCATAGATGGCAAATTACAGTCCTCCAAGAAGCCTCACATTTCAACCGATCGGTTGATCATTTGATCCTTCTCTTTTCTTTTCCATTTGTTATAGAACACTCCTGCTATATAACTAAATCCAGTACGTGTAGTTTTCATTATACCAGTAAGATGTATGTATGTTAAGCATGCATGTTTTAAGAAATTTGTGAGCCAAAAGCACTATCCTTCCAGGTTTTATAAAGACTCGAGCCTGAGAATCGACCAGCTCATCGGGTTGGCCATTGACGCTATTGATATATAATGCATATGCTGCAAGAGGAATAAGTCAACAATATTTAAAAGATGGCAGCCATGTATTGTGAACCAAAATAAAATACTGATGGCATCGAATTTCCAATCAAAAGTAAGAGCATCAGAATTCAGAATTGGTTAAAATTAATTAACACTATATAGTTGCATAATATCAGCTTCTACGCTTCATGCCATCCGGTTTTACCTCATTAAGCTGAGGCACGGGGTGACTGGCAGGGGCTTTTGGGGTTGTTTGTTTCGATTTTATCTCTTTGTAAAGCTTATATAAGCCAACAGCTTGTTTTGTGCTCATGTAAATAGTATATAACAAAAACTCAAAAAGTTTACAACAGGGGCTTGGACCCCTAAAAAAAACATTAATATTATGCCCTTCATGAAAAAAAATAATTTTAAGATAAAAACTAGTGAAATTTAAACTTCAGCTTTTTCAGATAAAAAAATTCCTAATCTTTAAAACCTCCTAGAAATTTTTCATGACACTAATTAAGTTATATTTATTTTTTATTAAATAAATAGAGATTATAGAAAATTTAAACTTGTGATTGTTTTATTATCAAGACTCTAATACAATGTTAATAAATTAATTTAGTCCAAAAACTTAATCTATAAATTTTAAAAGTATAATATTATTCTTTAATATAAATTTGGCTCATTGTGAGAACGTTTGGTATTGCGTTTGTACCTGCGTTTCGTCCAAATTTGAATTTTTTTTTTTTTGCTAAAATTGAGTGCGGTTTGTACTTTTTGGATCGTTTTGATGTGCTGATGTTAAAAATGATTTTTAAAAAATAAAAAAACATTATTGGCATGCATTTCGGCACGAAAAGCTATTTGAAAAGCACCCGCAACCACACTGTCAAACACGCTCTTAGTGTATCTTCTGGGACTACATATAAAGCCATGAATTCCAGGTGAGGTGAGCCATCAATTCAAGACAAGATTTACTTAGTGTTAGTTTTACGCTACTTTCCCTTTCAAGAAGAAGGAAATCTTTTGTTTGAACTTTGATGAGCGATCGAGCTCACCTGGAATTGAGTGCGGTTGTACTTTTTGGATCGTTTTGATGTGCTGATGTTAAAAATGATTTTTAAAAAATAAAAAAACATTATTGGCATGCATTTCGGCACGAAAAGCTATTTGAAAAGCACTCGCAACCACACTGCCAAACACGCTCTTAGTGTATCTTCTGGGACTACATATAAAGCCATGAATTCCAGGTGAGGTGAGCCATCAATTCAAGACAAGATTTACTTAGTGTTAGTTTTACGCTACTTTCCCTTTCAAGAAGAAGGAAATGTTTACAGTAATGGAGAAAAAAAAGGCTCGAGTTCAACTTCTTTCTAAAACAATATCCAATGTCAAAATCTTCCTCCTGCTACAACCCCACACCAGCGATCATGTGGAGGAAACGGCTCTGGCGACAATCTGTCCAGCTCGACCCAACACGTGCCTTCTGTAGAGGAAAAGGACGCTGCGAGCCATCAATTGACACTGCGGAAGAAAATTCTTGATACCGAACAACTCTGCATGCACATTCGAAAAGGGTGCCTGATAGGTTTGAATTTTTAATATTTTTTTTTAATTACTTTGAAGACCGCCTCTCTACTCATCCGATCTTAACAAGAAACCAGATAACAATATGAAAATTCCCTCACAACAAACCTAAATTAATTTTAATACCGAGGGTGATTTAGTAAATTTATTGTGAAAAAAGATTGAAGCCTCCGAAAAGTACCTGGAAACAAAGTATCTGATTTTTTACCTATTTTATTGTTTAAAAAATAAAAGAAATCTTTGTACCCCGATCAAAATAAAAATGATAAATAGATTACATGGAAAAAATCATTTTACCATTTAATTTAGTATTTTTGAATAATTTTATAAAAAATAAATTTATCAATTTATTATTACAATATATTTTTGGACACTACACTCACTCTAGTTGTATAGCAAAATTATCAATATATTTTTTGGTAAATATTGGAGTCCGGTCGTGTTGTGTGCAAGATCCTTGGTTTCTATCCATGCAATTTGTAAGTTGGTTTGTTTAGAGTGGCGGGTGTTTTTTAAAATATATTTTTAATTAAAAATATATTAAAATAATTTTTTATTTTAAAATTCAACACATCTATACGAAAATTGTGTCGAACACCGCCTTGCTTAGCTAGTAGCAGAGGACTCGTAGCAGCAAGCATCAATGGCTGTCAGTAGTCTCGACTCTCGATGACTTCTCCTGCACCACCGCTGCTAAGCAACATCATATGCACAACTTGTAACGTGCCAGATTAATGCGATCATGTCACTCCTCTGCAAGCAGAGGGGAGGGGAAGACAGTACAGATAGAAGTGCACTCGCACGTACACTTGATATTATTGCAGAACCAAGCTACCATACCTCACAGAATTTCAATAAAACAAACCTTTATCTTACGTAAGAGAACTCAACACTTACATGGGTTTAAATTAATATTCCTTCCTTGGATTTTAGCCCTAATTAACATTATGTCCACTCACACGATAAAAGCAAAAAAGTCTTCTTGTTCCAGCCTTTTCGTACCATAAATTGGACGGTGAATACAGAATCTTAATCCTCTAAAGGTTGATACAAAGCCTACTGATTCCTGGGTGTACATAAGAGACAAGGACACACAATGTTATGGACGGAGGTTCACTTTTGAATATTTATAAAACCAGCTGATCTGCACAGCGAGTCGACCCGGAGTGCAAACAGGTTTGTATTGAGAAAAAAATAAGAGAAGAAATTAATCAGGTTTAACCTAATCAGAAACTTAAATTGATAATTAATTTGGTTAGCCCGGTTATTTTTTATTAAAAAATATTATTTTAATTTTTTTATTTAAAGAACATTGGATCTGTACAAATCACTCCTTCTGGAATCCAAACCTTAACACTGTTCTACTTTCGAATCAGTTTTAATAACTATGGAGTTACACGCAACAGATATAGGCGGTGTTATGGGCTATGGCTTATAGGGAACTCACTTTTGAATGTTTATATGGGAAAATTATTTTAATATATTTTTAAATAAAAATTACTTTTAAAACCATTAAGAAAAAACTAAAATGGCTCATTATTTTACTGTGGATTGCACAGTGCAGTCCACAGTAAAAGATGAGCTGTTTTTTTTTTTTTTTTTCTCATTTTTTTTTGTCTTCTTCTTCTTTCTTTTTTTTTTTCTCATTTTTTCTGTTTTTTTTTTTGTTTTCTATTGCCTTTATGATTTTTTTTTTGCTTTTTTCTTTGTGTATTTTTCTTTTAATGAATTTTTTTTGTTTAATTTAGTTTGTTAATGTTAATTTTATTATTTAGTTATCAAATTTTCATAACACGGATCCCGGGTTTGACGAGTTAACCTGATTTGACGAGTTAACCCAAATTTTTTTTTTCTTTTTAATTAATTGTAACATATACGAAAACAGATCAGAGTTTTACTGTGGACTGCACAGTGCAGTCCACAGTAAAACACTGATCCGTTTTTTTTTTTTTTTAAGTTGTCTTATTTTTTTAGCTGTTTTTTATGCCTTTCGGGATTTTTTTTGGCTTCTTTCTTTATTTTTTTTCTTCTAACAAAAGTTTTTTGTTTAATTTGGTTTATTAATGTTAAATTTTTTTATTTAGTTATCAGACTTTCATGACACGTTTTTCGGATTTAACGGGTTAACCTGATTTGACAAGTTAACCCAGAAATATATTTTTTTTGCTTTTTTTCTTTTTCATTCATTTTTTTCATTTAGTTTAGTTTGTTAATGTGAAATTTCTTTCTATTTAGTTATTAGACTTTCATGACACATATCTCGAGTTTCACGGGTTAACCAGGTTTCACGGGTGAACCCAGTTAATTCTGGGTTGACCCGTCAATTTTAGTTATCAAATTTTCATAACACGGATCCCGGGTTTGACGGGTTAACCTAATTTGACGAGTTAACCTAAATTTTTTTTCTTTTCTTTTTAATTAATTGTAACATATACAAAAACGGATCAGTGTTTTACTGTGAACTGCACAGAGCAGTCCACAGTAAAACACTGATCCGTTTTTTTTTTTTTTTTAAGTTGTCTTATTTTTTTAGCTGTTTTTTATGCCTTTCGGGATTTTTTTTGGCTTCTTTCTTTATTTTTTTTCTTCTAACAAAATTTTTTTGTTTAATTTGGTTTATTAATGTTAAATTTTTTTTTATTTAGTTATTAGATTTTCATGACACGTTTTCCGGATTTAACGGGTTAACCTGATTTGACAAGTTAACCCAGAAATATATTTTTTTTGCTTTTTTTCTTTTTCATTAATTTTTTTCATTTAGTTTAGTTTGTTAATGTTAAATTTCTTTCTATTTAGTTATCAGACTTTCATGACACATATCTCGAGTTTTCACGGGTTAACCTGGTTTCACGGGTGAACCCAGTTAATTCTGGGTTGACTCGTCAATTTTTTTTTGTTTTTTATTTTCAGAATTTTTTTTTAATTAATTTAGTTTGTTAATGTTAAAATTTTTTTATTTAGTTATCAGATTTTCATGACACAGATCCTAGGTTTAACGGGTTAATATGGTTTGACGAGTTAACCCGGATTTTTTTTAATTTTTTTCGTTTAGTTTAGTTTGTTAATGTTCACTTTTTTTATTTAGTTACCAGACATTCATGACACGGATCCCGGGTTTAACGGGTTAACCTGGTTTGACGAGTTAACCTGAAATTTTTTTTTTCTTTTTAATTATTTTTTTTCATTTAGTTTAGTTTGTTAACGTTAAATTTCTTTCTATTTAGTTTTTTTTCTTCTTAGAGGTTTTTTTTCTTTTATTTTTTATTTTTAATTAATTTAGTTTATTGATATTAAATTTTTTTCTAAGTAGTTCTCCGCTGATGCCTTTAGTTTTTTTTTTTTTTTTTTTTTTGTTTTTATACATTTGACTATGGACTGCACAGTGCAGTCTACAGTGAAAAGGTTCATCCTTTTGTTTTTTTCTTTTTAATTAATTTTTTTTGTTTAATTTAAATTGTTAATGTTAATTTTTTTTCTATTTAGTTATCAAACTTTCATGACAAGGATTCCGGGTTTGACAGGTTAACCTGATTTGACGAGTTAGCCCAGTTAATTCTGGGTTAACCCATTAGTTTGTTTTTTTTCCTTTTTAATTATCAAACTTTCACGATGCGAATTCAAGGTATGAAGGGTTAACCTGGTTTGAAGGGTTAACCTAGTTAATTCATATTTTTTTTCTTTTTCTTCATTAGTTTTTATTTTCCTGTTGGTTTTTTTTCTTTATTTTTTTCTTTTTAACTAATCTATTTAATTATCACACATTTATGACACGACCTTGCAGCTAGACCCACATCCAATGCTATTGGGTTTGTATTGCAGTCAAACCCACTTAAATTTAGGCCATGCAAGTTTAATGTTATTATTAATATTATAAATATTACTCTTGGATTAGGCGTTGCAACTAAACCTAAGATTCTTGGGTATAATTTTGCAAAAAAATCTAATACTTTTAGATCTTAACTTTTTATAAAATGTAAAAAATAATTGACCCGCGGCATTGCGCGAGGCATGTAAGGAGTTAACTACTATTTTTTGATCGCTAATTCCCAAGAGATCCGTACAGATACCGAGAGCCCAGAACACCCATGCCTTCAAAATTCCACAAACTGCCGTACCATTGCCTTCTCTCTCATGCTTGAAAAAATATTGCAGTCGTGAAGAGGAGAAATTCATGAAGTTTTAATTGAATGAAACCAAACTTTCTTGAACATGACATGGGCAAAAGTTTGAATTAAGAAAAAAAAAATATAGAAGACGAGGCTGCTACATTATTAAACTCACACACATATGTATATATGTATAGTTGGCTGTTTTAGAACTTCTATCAACTGCCTCCCTAATTTAATTCAATGGTGGACTTATTTATGAGTGTCTTTTTTTAATTAAAAAAACTTGTTTTTTCATAAAAATCTGTTTTTTAATTAATTTTTTATTTGAAAAAACATCAAAATATTGTTTTTTATGTGAATTTCCATTCATATATTTCACATTATGCTAACTCACACTCCCCTAAACATAATTTTCACAGTGATGATGATTAGAGTGAATTTAAGACCCAACTACTCTTAATAACAGATTTAGTCATCGATCTAAATATTTGACTTGATTAGGGAACACAATGATGAACGTGCGAGACCTCTTTTTCAATGGGCTATGGGTGGAGGGTGGAGGGTGGAGGGTGGAGGGTGGAGTGTATGGTGCAAGAGGCAAGCCTAGGTGGGTAGGAAGTTGAAGTCAAAGTGCTCTCAAGTGCCAATCATTCCTTTACAATTTTAATTTTTATTTATTTCAAATGATTGAAAATGATTGATGTTCTTTCTTGATATTACGAAGAATTAAGGTCGCAAGAGGACGTTGATGGTTATTGGCCTACCCGGTATATTTTTTTATAGTAAAGCGTATTAATCAAATTGACCTACAAGACTCTAGCATGCCTCATGTATATAAATAAAACTACGACCTTATATTATAACAAGGACAACCATATAATATAAAGTCGAAACTTCTTTGTTGTTGAAGAATGTTTGATTATTATTATTAGGGATTAACGTACAACCATCGGTTCCAAAGCTTGATATACTTTCTAAGGTTTAGTTAATTTTCTGTTTTAAAATTCTTTTTTTTTTTTTTTTGTAGAAGTAAGACAGTTGAAATCATCAACATATATATTTATTTGTATTTTTTAAACCTACAACCTTATATTTTAATAAAGACAATCATTACATACAATGGTATTTGATTATTGTTTTGGTATAAAAAAATAAAGAAATATATATTTGGTTAAAGAAATAAAAATACTAAATAAATATGTGTTTTTAGAGTGAATTTATATATTTTTAAAATAAATAATATATTGAAACATGTTTTTTCTTGATTTCTGTATCGAAACAGTAACCAAAACTCGACATGAGCTTAATTTACTCCAAATAACCCCTCTTCTTCGTTTAAGAAGCTTCTTGTACTAGGCGAAATGCAATTCACCTCAGCATGCATGAGAAGGGAGGAGGGTTTTAAAATTATCTCGAAACCAGAAATTCCATTATAACGAAGGGGCAATATCATCTTCGTATCTATAAAAGATTTTCGAAAACCAAACTAATCACAAAGTTTCAAAGTAAGAAAATGCTTGTCAGAAGTGGGTGAAATAAGGCGACGTGAACCAAACAAAGATGCGATGTTAACTACTACACCCTTCTCTCATACACATGCCACCAGGCTGCTAAATGTCTCATAAGAAGAGAGGTTAAAATTCTCATCGAGAAGAAATTAAGATTTAGACTTCATGCTTTTGGTAAGCTAAGATAGCATGTTACAAGACCGGATTATGAGGGGAAAGTTTGTCATGATCTTCTCTGTATTCTTCTGATTTTAATAAGCAAACTCTCACATGGGAGTTGGAAGGAAGTGAGAATCATTGATCACCAACCAGAAAAAACCAGCCTTCTCTCACCCAGCTTTCTCACCTCATCCCCAATTTATATATCAATGTTCACATCTACTATATGCTGAAATATTACATGGGCCCATGATCGAATATGGGGTGTTGAATGAAAGAAACCCCATACCTCGTGATGATGCTAAAATTGATCTTGCTTCCACCAATACCGATTTGTTTTTAATCTGTAGTGGTTTTATGGGAGGCAAAATGGATATGCAGCTGCCATGCCAATCATAAGTACATGGTGCCAATGGAATGTACTTTTGCACACCCAAATCCTCGCAAAAAATGATTGACAAACCAACACTAGATGTCCTCCAACTTTTATGTGATTGATCAAGAAATTAGATTGACGAAATCTCCAGAGGCCTATGTTTTTGACACCTGGCCATATAGATGTAGTTTACAGAGTGTTGTTATCCAACATGATGGAGAATCACCAAAGGTTCAACCTCTGAGCATCGTCCAGATTGGTTGATGAAGACCATCTGGCGACAAGTGTAGGTCGGCCACCGCAAACCAAACCTCCACTAGTTCCTTTTTTTGGACATTGCGTGATCACTCGACTCAATGAGCCTAGACAATATCTTTCACGCATGGCACATCCATCCCTTTCATTTGCCTACAGCATAATAATCTTAGCAAACAATGTAACACGATAGAAGTCTTGGTATCTAGAATTCCACTTCTACAAGGCTTCGTGCCACCTCTACAGAAATTCAAATTACTTTAAGTAAAATATTTGTATTTACAACAAATTGTATCCCGAGAGATGTACTTGGTGAGAGGTCAATGTTAATCAATGTTGGGGTTAAGAATAAATAGGTAGGAATAACAATTCAACCCCGAATACAAATGGATGAAAAAAAAGATTTTGTATAGGAATTAAAACTGTTTGACTGATTATACAACAGACTGGGATCAAAAAGATACAACGAGAATGGTAAACAACCAGGAAGCAACAACAGCCTTCATTGATCTTCTGCTCTTCTACGTTTCTTTGACCTCTTGACTTCGTGGTCATTAACCAAAGGCAATGTCTCTCCGCCTACAATGACCTGCTCTTGCATTTCAACTTCTTCCTCAATCTGTCTCCTTGCCTTCTTGTTACTGATAGAAAGTCAACTAAAAGTTAAAATCCAAAAACTTGGAAACAAATTCGTCCAAAGTTTGGAGCTGCGAGTTCAGTTGAAAACCTGTCAGTTCCAGCATCCACATAATATTTATCCAACCAATGAACACTTCCAGTATTGGCTGGAATCAAGGATCCTGAAATGTGTAGTATTTCCTCATCCAAGCTGCAAAAATCAACAAAATTCAAACATTTATAAAGAGAAGTCAGCGAAATAAAATCTATTTTATGATGTATAGGTCTCAATAAAATTACTGAATCAACCCGATTTCATAACAGGGGAACATGCAGCAGGGAGTTTATCACAGTTAATATGTTGAGACTCGAGAGACTTGGTTCAGTTTGATATGTTGGGACTTGACATTTGACACCCCAAACAGTTTATCACAGTTATTTGTATTACACAACCAGAGTAGCTGGATGCACGGAAAGCAACACCACAATTTGCAGGAAAAAACAACAAGCTTGACAGGATTTAAAATTTAAGCAACAGCAAAGTGTCAAATGTTACAGTTAAATCCACAATTTTCATTCTATCTAGTAGACCGAGGGCACGAGTAAACTAAGCAGTCAGTCAATTAGACTAAGGGCAATGAGTAAACTAGGCATGTCTTGTCGTGATCCTCTTAAAATTCTAACCAAAAAGAGAAGGCACACTGTGAGGCTGTTTCATCATTCACATTCTGATAATTAGGTAATGTAGTCGTTTGTGAGCTTCTTGCAATCCTTGCAGAAAAAAAGAGAGGAGAAAGTAACTAGATATAGCAAAAATCACATATGTGATATGTTAGTGCCTAAAACAGAAGTGTTGATAAATAATGTTTGCACATTTTTCTTTTTGGGCCACCGTAAAACCAGGGTCTTGAAAGCAACCAGTAGTCCTATCTGCCGACCTCTCTCCAAGCACAATCTTCCAGATAAATAAAATCTAAGAAAGTGGATGTCAAACTCCCCACAATACACCTCCAATGATTTAGGTGCACTCCGCATGCCCATCAACAATTATGTTACTAAAAATTAACTGGCTGATATTTTGTTCCATAAAGATATCTTTTTTTATGGTACTGATGCTAAAATGAACCGTAAATGAATACTCTTGCATCTTTCAAGGAGCAAGAACATCCAAATTCAGTTTTAGAAACCTTAATGAGACCGACTGAAAGTGTGTGTTTCCATGTGGTGTACCTTTCCATCAAGACAGTGAGTGGGTTGAGAAAACAGAATAAATAGACCAGGAAGGAAAAGGACCGTCTGTTCACAGAAATCAGGCCATTTTAAAATATAACAATAAAGAACATAATCCATCACCTCTTGACAACAAAACGTAGCACAGCTCCAACCTTTATCACATGTCGCTTGTGATATCTGCTCACATATACCCCCTCGCCATGTTTCTAAAACAAATAATACACACAAAGTAAGCACAAAGCCAGCGAGACATCAACTCTCTAGTTGCAGAAACGAAAAGGTAAGAACTTCAAAGTACAAGTGTATAGATATACATACAGATTTATACTTTAACTCGTTGCGGATATTTTCATCTGTTACAATTGCAGATGAGAAACCAAGAACAATGCAATGAATAGATTCCCGCGTAAGCTTCACCACCTTCCCCTCTATAAGATCAGTAAACAAGCATTAAGTGAATCGACAAAAACCCCACACTTCAGCATCAATTCTAAATGAACTCCACTCTACTATCCAGAACACGACACATACATGCACTATAACATTAACAGACAGAAAATTCACATGAAGAGGCAAGAAAAAAACCTAAAAGCATGTTCGGCTTCGGCGAGAAGATTAACATGTTTGCTTGTAGTCTGACACCAAGATAAGGGTGAACCCCAGAGAGAATTCTCGCACATTTATCTTGAGGCTCAACACTGTAAGCCAGTACAACTCCATCGAAAGCCTGAGAATATCTGCAAAAAAAAACCCTTGAGAAAAAACACCAAAAATCTACAGTTCAATATAAAGTGAAAGGGTAAAGAAACAGACTTGAAGAGGAGAGAGCTGAGTTCACGGAGGATTGCTTTGTCGACATCCTTGCTCTGCGATGGATGCTCGTAAACTATCAAATCGGCTACCGATTTGCTCAATCCCTCCATTGTTGAGAGCTGAATTTTTGGATTTGGATTTGGATTTTAAGGATTTTGGGGACTAGGGCTTTCATTGGAAGCTGCAAAAGCCTGGAAAAAACCCAGAGAAAGCTAAGCACGGATTGTTGGGTCAAGGTTTCACGACGGTGATGAGAGATATTGGGCCTGAGTATATTGGGCCTACGGGTTTGGATCTGTTAAGAATAGGTAAAGGTTAAATGAGTTGTCTTTAGAATTTGATGGGCTAGGTTTCAGGCCGGGTAGAGCAATAGGCTCGTTTCCTTTTCTTCCACAAAAGGTCCGACGTTCTCTTTTCTGTTTTCCATTTTCCTTGTGAGAATATTTTTTTTGAAGTTTTTTATTCCTCCTATTTTTATATCATTATAAATTAAAATATCTTTACAATAAGCTTGTAGGGAAGATCCATCGAGGCATCACTGCTTGTAATAAGCTTAGAGTTAGCTTTGGTTACTCTGCATAGGTAGTTGGCTAAACATGGTTTAGTATTGTTATAATGATTATTTTTTATATTATTTGTTGTTTGAAAATATATTAATATAATATTTTTTTTGTTTTTTTGGATATATTATTAAAATCCACGCATCAAAACGATAATGATAAGGACGGCCCTTGATAGACTATATATTCTTGATGATAACCATGAAGGCATGCCTCTTGGTGAGCAGGTACTCCAATGGCCGCAAATGTTGACATTTTATGCAGGAATTAGAAAGTGCAAAGGCTGTCGATGAGAGTCTACAGAAAGAGACTTGCCGTGGTGTAGAAGTATGCAAAACATAAGTGCATAAAATCAGCTCTTTTTATGCGAAATGGAAACCATAAATGTCCACTAAGAAACATAAACATACTTTGCAAGCGTGTACATGTGTAGTTACCTTCGCAAAAACGTGGCCCAGCTGGGTAGCCAAACACGATTTTGATTGGATGCAAATCAAGGTTAAAACTCACGGGATAAGGTGTGTTTGTTTTTCTTGTTTGAAAGCGTTTTTTGTATAAGACATTGAATATTTTTTAATTTTTATATTTTTATATTTTTAAATCATTTTGAGATGATAGTATTAAAAATAAATTTAAAAAATGCTTGAAGTTGAGATAAACCTTTCTTTTTCATGCGGAAAGAAAGTAGTAGCTCATTGGATTAATAACTTGGAGTGTGATTGTTTAAGCCAAGGCTTTGTTTTTTAAAAATTATTTTTTGTATTTTAAATTAATATTTTACAAATAATTTTTTGATTATTTTAATAAGTTGATGTCAAAAATAAATTTTAAAAAATAAAAAAATATTATATTAATGTATTTTCAAATAAAAAATATTTTGAAAAACAATTATCACTGCAATGTTAAGCAATACCTTTATATATTTGATAATACAATGTATATTTTTTTTAATTGAAAATATATTTAAATAACTTTTCTTTACTCTAGTACATTAAAATCATAAAAAATACTTAAAAGATATTTTTCTTAATGTAAAAAAAAAGGTTGAGCTATGCTACAAAACACAACTTAAAAAGTATATGAAAGTGTTGTAGTGATTTTTTTTAAAGTATTTTTCGTTTAAAATTGTATTAAAATAATATTTTTTTTATTTTTAAAAAATTATATTTTATCAATATATCAAACTAATCTAAATTAAAATAAATATATATATTTTAAATTATTTTTAAAACATAAAAACAAAATTTTATTAACAAGAAGCCAGTGGTTTTATTCAATTATTAATTAGCGGTTCAATCTAGGCACTCTAATCTCAAAGTCTCATCCAACCGGAGCAACGCCTTGCAGACTCGAAGAGATTTCCACGAGGACAAGGGGGGTTTGATTTTTTAGCAGAAGACCAGACCATACCCATGCAAGAAGTCCATCGAAATTTAAAAAGAGAAAAGAAAAGGTGAGTGATCAATCACTAGAGGGAGGAAACATGGGAAAGAGAAGGCCCTTTTCTGTCCTCCTCCTCTAATGAAAAAGGCCATAAAGCAACCTTGAATGATGAATGGCCGACGAGAATATGGCTCGATGAATGATAAAGCGATGGTGGAATACTAAAGAGACAAAACGGAGTCCCCTTCCCATCAGAAGATTCAGAAGCCAATGTCCCCTCACATCCCTACACGATACACTGCTTCCATGTCCCCTTGTGCCACGCTCACTTTGTAGCTTTCTTTCATCGTCAATTATCACTGGTGGACCCCTTCCTTCCTCCTCCTCCTCCTCCTCCTCCTCCTCCTCCTCCTCTTCTTTTTTTGCATGAATCGCATAAAAAATCTATGGAGAATTTCTATGTGATGATTCTGTTCTTTAATCCCCGTTTAATGCTTTTGTTTTTACGTTAATGAAAAGCTAAAAATCTTCCCAATCATTTGCTTGTTCTGTAAAGCCCAGGCAGTGATCATCTATCTAACCCATCTCAACTTGATGGATTAGCCCCATATATCTCTTAAACCCTAGAGGGGCGACTAGTCATACAATGACGGTCGCTGGCGAGGCGGTCTAAAAAGTTATTCCTTTTTCTAAAAAAAATGAAATATTATGACCAGCATTTTAATAAATTTATCTGGTTTAAAATATTAAACTGATATACGACGTATATTCTAAGCTCGTATAAATGTTTGTTTAGTTTTGATTGTCTTATAAATTGACTTAAAAATCTTTTTTTCTAAAAAAAAATATATAAATTACTTTGCCAAAAGACAAAATAATAAACCAAACATAAACATAATTAAGGAATTTTATAGGATGATTGTCGCATGCCATGCCTTCCATGTCTCTTTATTCTAGAAAGATCGCATCATTAGGCATTGACCCTACTATAATTAGGGATGGGAAATGAGTAAACCTCATTAGTGCCTCGGGGCATAATGTAATAGGATCACAGCCCTCGGTAGCTTTGTGACACCTCATCAGCTATTCCAGCTACGTTTGAGTGATTTGTGACACCTCATCAGCTATTCCAGCTACATTTGAGTGATTAAATCATGTTTTTGAAAAAATTATTTTTTTTCTGTTTTAATATATTAATATTAAAATTAAAATTAAAAAATATATCATTTAAATACATTTTCAAACAAAAATAATAATTTAAAATATAATCTTACTACAATTCTAAACATAAACAATAAGACCATGTATCTATACACACCACCAGTAATGACTAGCTTTGATACCCGCGCGATGCCGCGGGTTATTTTTTTTTATAAAAAATATTTTAAAAAATAAAAATTGAAAAATCTTAGATTTTTCTGCAAAGTTATACCCAAGAATCTTGGGTGGCTGCAACGTCTGACCTAAGAGTAATATTTATAATATTAATAATAAAATTAAACTTACATGACCCAGTAACACCAGACCCAAGAATATTGGATATGGGTCTGGCTATAAGGTCGTGTAATAAAAGTGTGATAATTAAATAGAGTAATTAAAAAAATCAACAGAAAGAAAAAAACTAATGAAGAAAAAGAAAAAAAATTGAATTAATTGGGTTAACCCTTTAAACCAGGTTACCCCGTAAAACCTGAGATTTGCGTCATGAAAGTTTGATAGCTAAATAGAAAAAAAAAATGACGGGTTTACCCAGAATTAACCGGGTTAACCCATCAAACCAAGTTAACCCGTCAAGCCCAGGATACATGTCATGAAAATCTGGTAATTAAATAGAAAGAAAATTAACTTTAACAAACTAAACTAAATGAAAAAAAATAACTCGTTAAATCAGGTTAACCTATAAAATCCGAGATTCGTATCATGAAAATATGATAATTAAATAAAAAAAAATTTAACATTAACAAAATAAATCAAACAAAAAAAATTCATTAAAAAAAATTAAAAAGAAAAAACAAAAGAAAAAAACAGTCATATAATATAATACAATATAATAATAATTATAATGAAAAAACGTGGGGAAAGCTAAAGCTAAGCTAAATTTTCAACCAACTCAATATTAAAAAAAATAAATTTAACAAAGATAATTTAAAAAATAAACATTTGGGGGAAACATTGCAGTCAAACAAAAATTATGCAAGGGAAACACTGTAGTAATCCATAGTATTTTTTTTTTCTTTTTGAAAAAAGCTACAAAGTTAAGTTCTCAACCAACTTAATATAGAAAAAAAACCGAGATCTGTGTAATAAAAGTATGATAACTAAATTAAAAAAAAAATTTCACATTAACAAACTAAATTAAACAAAAAAAATTCATTAAAAGAAAAAAAAACACAAAGAAAAAAGCAAAAAAACAAAACCCCATAGGCAAAATGAAAAAAATAAATCAAGTGTTTCACTGTGTGCACAGCGACACATTATATGTAAAAAATAGAAGAAACAAAAGCGAGGAAAAATAAATAAAACTGCTATAGTGAAAAACCCACGCGTTAAAAAAAACATGTAAAAACAAAAAAACAAAAAAAAGGAAAAACTGCTACAGAAAAACAAAACCAAAAACGAAAAAAAATGCAATAGAAAAAAAAAACGAAAAAAAAATTGCAAAAAAAAATGAAAAAAAAAAAAAATAAACATGTAGGGGAAACATTGCAACCAAACAAAAATCATGCAAGGGAAAAATTGTAGTAATCCATAATATTTTTTTTTTTTGAAAAAAGCTACAAAGTTAAGTTTTCAACCAGCTTAATATAGAAAAAAAACTGAGATTCGTGTAATGAAAATATGATAACTAAATTAAATTTTTTTTTTACATTAACAAACTAAATTAAACAAAAAAAAATTCATTAAAAAAAAAACACAAAGAAAAAGGCAAAAAAAAAAAAAACTCATAGGGAAAACGAAAAAAAAAGAAAAAAAAAACAACAAAAAAATCAAGTGTTTCACTGTGCGCACAGCGATACATTATATGTAAAAAAACAAAAAAAACAAAAGCGAGGAAAAAAAACAAAACTGCTACAGTGAAAAACCTATGCGTTAAAAAAAAATGTAAAAAAAAAACAAAAAGAAAAAAACTGCTATAAAAAAATAAAACCAAAAACAAGAAAAAAAAGCAAGAAAAAAAACGAAAAAAAACTGAAAAAAAAAACGAAAAAAAAAAACTGAAAAAAAAACGAAAAAAACTATTCCTAAAAAAAAAAAAAAAAACTTTAACTACAGTGAATTTCGAGTTGTAGTATATTACTTAATAGACGTCAAGTTCGCTCAAATTTCTTTAAGATTTGAAATCTATTTTATGGGGGCCACGAAATGAATTGTGGAACTAGCTTATTTTTATTGAATCAACATTATTAAATTTTTATGTGATTTAAAGTAGCCGGTCAAATAGATTAATATAAATAATTTGAAATGATTTTATTTTAATATTTTTTATAAAAATTAAAATATATTGTTTTTTTATATAAAAAAAATATCATAACTGACTTTTGATTACATCACGTGATGACTTGGGTCAGGTCTTGATCACCGGATTAACCCGCCGGCTGGATTTGATAACAATTAGGTGAACACTTTCCGATCCCCACCCTTGACAATGAGAAGGCTACCTTGTAGGTGATGTCACCAGGGTAGGACCCACCATCATACGACCTAGGAGATTTGATTAAGTTGATGTTAATGGCTTAATTAATCTACGTATGGAGTCAAATATCAATAAAATAGGATTAACACGTAAAATAACAAGATCAGCTTGGTGGTCCCACATTCGTAAAATCAGACGAGATCATTTCCGTGATTTACACGTGGAAAAATATCAATGGTGTGTCTGGACATATGAATTAGCCATGTGAAATCAAGTGCTTGGTACGGCGAGTTAAGTGTCGAAGCCGTCGAAGCTAGATTCTGTCCAGAGAGAGGAGAGAGTCCAAATGTTTTCTACTCCGCGTGCCACTCGATTTTAGCGTCACGTCTCGGCCGTCCGATCATACTCCACCTCCGTATAAATTTGTGTGCGCATCAAGTGGCGATCCTTGGACTGCCAGATCTGGAGGGGCAGCCGTTCAGAGCAGTATGCAAGACGTGGTTAAAATTGCGATTCGTTTTAATTATAGCTTTGAAAATGTTTAATTAATTAATATTTTATAATTTCGCATATATTTTATTAAAATTTATAATTTTTATTGAGTTTTTTTTTTTGAAACTGTAACTATTTACTAAATTCATTTCACAAATCATTTTCGATGCTGACTATTTTGAAAGGGTATTTTGTTAAATTTCAACAACCCCGTCAATCCACGGGCCAGTGTGATAACTATTGTTTGATCCCTTCATCACGACTTTCCTTTCCCTGCCATCCATCCATTCATCTTACCAGCAAGAGGGTTGGGTTTTAGTTACGTGGAAATTCAAGAACATCAAAGAATGAAAAGTGGATTGTTCTAATAAATCAGACAATACATGATATGCATTCCGTGGAATTTCCGACCAGAGTGAAAAAAATCACTGCCCCAGGGATGGGTCTCTGGGACGGCCTTGCCGAACATCATCGGGGCTCATGTTTTCCAGGGAGAGGACAGGTAGAGAGAAGAGAGAAGACAGGGTTGATTTGATTTTTTTGATTTTGTTTTTTCTTGGGCGGGGAGAGGTAGTTGAAGTGTCCTCGTATGTTAACTTTATTACAAAACTACCACTGCATTGTGTCTGCCTCTTCTAAAATCTAAGGCTATGTTGGGGAGGATATTAAGAAAATAAAAAAGAATAATTATTATAATCTTAATTTTTAAAGATGTAGAGGTTGGTTTGCAAGGATATGATATTGTAATAGATTGAAAAGTTAGATATTAGTAAGAAAAATAATTAAATTATTAGTAGTGACTGGTGAAATAAAAATAAAAAAAATTGTGTACATCAAATAAAAAATATTTTAAAAACAATCTCTATTACAATACTAACTGAGCAAATAGTCATTATTTGTTTTTTTTAGCATTAATGAGTATTTTTTTATCAGTTTGAGCATTAAATATTATTAAATTATATTTTTATATTACATTTTTTTTATAGGCTGATTTATGTTTTTATCAGTTTTAAAAAACTCTGAACTTGAAATTTTTAAAGATTAAATATAATTTATTAAATGTCATACCAGCCCCTAAAAGTTACATTTATTGAGATTAAGGAAGATGTGATGAGGTTATTTTAAGGATATAACCTTGTCTTTGCCTGGATGTGACCTTGAAGCATTGAAGCATGGATCTGTTTTTTATTTCAGGGCTTGGATACCTTTCGGTATTTTAGTAATTTTAACCATTCAAATAAAAAAAAATTGCCTGATTAGTCAAACAACTCATGCATCTACTCTAAATCTCACGTTTAAAATCTTTATTTTATAAAAAAACTTAAATAATTATTTATTTTACATACAAATACAAAAATTTATATCATAATAATTTTAACCAGAAATATATTTTTAAAAATATATATTTTTTAATATATTTTTTAAATTATAACTAGAAAACTATCATAATATTAAAAAACACAGCCAGGCCTGAATCGAAGCCTGCAAGATACTCTTGGCATGGTGCTTGACTAGAAGACAAAGTTCAGGAAAGTCGTCCTCGAGTTTTTTATCTTTTCACTGGAAAGGATGATGAGCTCTTTATTCTCTTGGGATAGGCCCACTGATGGTGGCAGGCTGGACTTCCTATTTTATTGATAGAGAAGAAATCATAATAAATTGAGAACCTTGCGTGACGCTTTTGCCCACGCGTCTTCAGCCATGCAACAGTAGCAATGACATACTTCGGTGAGTTTGGCATTATATTTTGTACGTGATTTTAAAAAAAATAATTTTTTATATATATATTTTAGATTATTTTAATATAATAATATCAAAAATAATTTTTTAAAAATAAAAATATATTATTTTAAAATAAAAATCACTTTAAAAAAACAACCACTACTCCTCCCTTAAAAATATTGTTTTTGGATGTTTCCTAGTGATAGCAATTCATGAACATGGCATGGCCCTCTCTTTTTTCCTTCTTGGATTCACTTTGGTGCTTTCAATTCTCAGCCAACCAATCTCACTCCTCGAGGCCAGAAATACCTTGTAATTCCAATTGCTATGCAGTCAAATGTTCACTTCTGTCTTTTCGCTCAGGATTTCATTGTAGGAAAATTCATTTATTGCGTGGTTTGTCGCGTAAACAAACAAACACGCCCTTATATTACTTGTTATATTTTTTATATAATTAATGTATTTAGATCATTTAACATGTTGAAGTTGTGATTCTATCATACCCCTCGTAAATCCTCGTATTCACGTGCTAAAATGCGCCACCTTCACATTCTTCTCTCCCTCCTCTTTAAAAAAACCATTGTTTCTTGTCGCTATCACTCTCTGCTGTACTTGATTTCGTGTTCTCCTCTTACTGTGATTTATTTTTATTTTATTTATTGCATCTTTTACTTTTGTTTTAACTTGGTCTTCCTTAAAACAGTTTAAAGCTGCAAAGAGAGAGCCATTTCCGGAAAGTTGGAGTGCAGGTTAATAGCATGCACCCTCTTTCTACTTTCAAGCAAATACGGCTGCCACTGCTTCACATTTACAGAGATATAAATTTTCTTTTTGTTTTTTGAATTTCTTGATGATGATAGATGGAGATCAGTGGTTTCAATGAAAAGTCGAATGAATAATAGCTACAAGACCACCACCACACTCATGCTTTTCTTCGCGTGCTTTGATGCATAAAAGCTTTCGGTTTTTGCCGTGTCAATAAAAAGCTCTCCTTTTCTGCCCCCACAACTTAAAAAAACTCTATCTAGTCTAGTGAATACCTTTTTGCTGGCTGTCTTCCTTGATTTTGGATTATCAAGGACTCCCCACAAGAGGGTGTTTGTTTCTATCTTTTGCCCAATTGGATTGGTCCTTTTAGTGAATTTAAGATTCCTTGACATGGGCTGGTCTTAAAAGTTTAGCTTCTTTTGGAGGAACACAGGCTTGTGATTTTAATGCTGTACTTTTATGTTGTTTGATGGGGGTTCCTGTAAGCAAGGGGTTTGAGTTGTTGAGGTAAAGACGGAATTTTTCTATTGAGGTGCTCTGGCTGTGTGGTAGACAGTACTTACCAACACAAAGAGAAGCAGAAGATGGGTTCTGCTGAAGAGAAAATCAAAACAGGAGGGATTATTAATGGAGCTCAAACAAATCTGCTCGAGGAAATGAAGCTGTTGAAAGAATTTCAAGACCAGTCTGGTTTGTTTCATGTCATTGAAATCCTTGTTTCTCATAAGAGTTTTGACTTTCTATAATTGTTATCGCTTACGGGCTGAAATGATCCGGTAAAGGATGAGTCTTTAACATGAAGGCTTAACTTTCTGCATAAGTACATGTCCAAAAACAGTGCTCTTTTGTCCAAGTGTGTGTCTTATGTTTTTGATTTTGTTGTGCATGATTTCAGGGACACGGAAGGCAATAAACTCGGAGCTGTGGTACGCTTGTGCAGGTCCGCTAGTTTCCTTGCCCCAGGTTGGAAGTCTGGTGTATTATTTCCCTCAAGGACACAGTGAGCAGGTTTGAATTTATCTCTTTCAATCTTGACCCTTTCTCCCCTTATGATTATTTATCGATACGAAGCACGTTCATAAGAGGTTTCTACTGTACTAAATTGCGTTATGGAGGTTGATCTCTTGTTAAGTGTGATGATTTTTCTTTTTTGACGAACGGGGTGACTTTTCATTTGCAGTGTATCAACCATACAATTCCAAAACACCAACTGATAGTAAATTAGGACTTTATTCTGGGAAGAGTGGGACCATGGTGGTTTTAAAAGAAATTGAAGTTAAACCATGATTCCAAGGTTATGGAAGCCTTGTTATGCTGCTGATTATTCAATCTTTGATTTGCTGAACTGATGGGCATTTTATTTCCATGTATAGGTGGCCGTTTCCACTAAGAGATCAGCTACTTCACAGATTCCCAACTACCCAAATCTCCCTTCTCAGTTACTGTGCCAAGTTCACAATGTTACCCTTCATGTATGCCATTTTTTCTTCTGATTCTTCTTTGCTTTTCTTTTGATATAGATGTACCAGTGTACACTCTGCCTGTTAGAAGATCAGTTTTTTACCTGTGATTTACCTTTTCCTGATAGGCAGACAAAGATACAGATGAAATCCATGCTCAAATGAGTCTTCAACCAGTGAACTCTGTAAAGCTTAAACACTGTCAATTCATCGAACTTCTTCCAATTTGCTTATCCCTTCATCCAGCCTCAAACTAAATGAATCTGACCTTCATGTAGGAAAAAGACGTCTTCCCTGTACCAGATTTTGGGCTAAAGCCCAGCAAGCATCCGAGTGAATTTTTCTGCAAAGCTTTGACCGCTAGTGATACAAGTACACATGGTGGGTTCTCAGTGCCACGCAGGGCAGCAGAAAAGCTCTTCCCTCCATTGGTAAGCTAATCTTGCTAATTTGAAAATACTTGCAAGCCCCGATGAAATAGGGAGCTGTTATATTAAATTTTGCTTGTCTCAGGATTACTCAATGCAACCACCATCTCAGGAGCTTGTTGTCAGGGACTTGCATGATAATACCTGGACATTTCGCCATATATACCGCGGTGAGGAGCCATCTGCGTTGTAGTTGTAATTTATTTGACGAAGACCTTATATTTAGAGAACCAGAAGTATGAATATCTTTGTTCAGTGGAAACTTTGGCCTAGAAGATGTTCTTCACCCCTAAAATCTAGTAAATTAGCCCATAAAAATGATGGCATTTTTTTTTTTTGTTTTACCTCAGCATTGAACTTGTTCTGGCTATGCTTCATCCTCCTTTCCCTTCCTTTTATGCAGGGCAGCCAAAGCGACACCTTCTTACAACTGGGTGGAGCTTATTTGTTGGTTCAAAAAGGCTTAAAGCAGGTGATTCTGTTCTGTTTATCAGGTAAGTTATACCATTCGAATTCAGATTTTCCTTGGATGCTGCAGAAACTTGTCTTCTTAAATTAGCTTTACAAAAATAACCAATAATTTATCAGGTAAGTTCATTATTTTTATTTTTGAATGAATTCTCAATAGAAAAGAAGCTTAGGTTTTTATTCCAAGTGTTGAGAAGCTCTGCTATGCTATTTGACCGCATTTAATTGTTAAGAAAATTGTGTTAAACAATAGGTAATAGGTAATCTTCATGGATTTTGACAACTCACCATAATGATCTTAAAGCAACTCATCCTCTGTAATTTCAGGAATGAAAAGTCCCACTTGATGGTGGGTGTGAGGCATGCAAACCGTCAACAAACAACATTACCATCATCAGTTCTATCTGCTGATAGCATGCACATTGGTGTCCTTGCTGCTGCAGCTCATGCTGCTGGCAATCGAAGCCCATTCACCATTTTTTACAATCCAAGGTTTGTTAAATTTACAATCATATCCTACTTGTCTTTGCCCTTTGCCCTTTTTATTTTGGTTTCTGACTCTAATTAGTGGTTACTGCTTTCTACAATTCACAGGGCATGCCCTTCAGACTTTGTCATTCCATTGATTAAATTCCGGAAAACTGTATTTGGGACTCAAGTCTCAGTTGGTATGAGATTTGGAATGATGTTTGAGACAGAAGAGTCTGGAAAACGCAGGTCATATTCTGAGTTCTGAGTCCTCTTACATCTTTAATTATGCGGGTATAGGTAACGCATCTGCACGAATAACAATCATGAATTTCAATCAACTGCTTAATTCATTAAGTAACCCCATTTAGTTTTCTGCATCGTGACAAGGACAGAAGCACATTCTATTTTTTCTGCGAAGTTCAAAGTCATCTATGTTTTAATTCCATGCTTAGGGCTCTGAACATTCATCTGTCGTAATGTATATTATTAACTGTCTGTAATCTATTCCACAGATATATGGGCACAATAGTTGGTATTAGTGACTTAGATCCATTGAGGTGGCCTGGTTCCAAGTGGCGGAATCTTCAGGTAGATTAGGCTACTTGTTGATCTGACCAAATCATTTTCTTTTGCAGTGATGTTAGTATTATGTTATTGTTTCTCTGCTTTGCCAATTTGCAATTGATTTTCATATCTGTCTTACAAACAGGTAGAGTGGGATGAGCCTGGGTGTTCTGATAAGCAGAACAGGGTTAGTTCATGGGAAATTGAGACTCCTGAAAGTCTCTTTATTTTTCCCTCTCTGACTTCTGGTCTCAAACGACCCTTGCAGTCTGGATTTTTAGGTGAGCATTTTGCTAGTTTTTTTTTTCGGTTAGGAAAATTTGTTGAAAATTCATTTTATGCTGTTTGTCCTTCCAGGAGATACTGAATGGGGGGGTTTGGTTAAAAAGCCTCTTGCATTGCTTCCAGGGAGTGGAAATGCAAGTCTTCCATATGCTTCAATGTCAAACATGTATTCTGAACAACTGATTAACATGCTAATGAAACCTCAAGCTGTTAACTATCCTGGAATCTGTGGAACTGCACTACCAGAAGTATCTGCTGTGAAGGTGGGTTCATTAGATGTTAAGAACATGCAGGCAGCAATTAATCAGACGCCTCAGCTAAACCAGTCAGGAATTACGCCCATAGAAAACCAAAACTATTCCCAGATCTGTCTAGACCAATCCAATGCCATGAACTCATATTCATCAAAAGCAAATGTAGCTGGGAAGTCACTTTCTTTGAGCAAAGTTGAAAATCAAGCGTCAGTTGGAGGAGTTGATGGGAAATTCAAAGCAAAACCTGAGCATTTGCCAGATCAGTTAAGCCAGCCAACCTCAACAGGAGAGTGCATTGTGCAAAAACCAATCTCGTGTCCTATGACTCAGCAGAATGCCACAAATCATCTGGTGTTCCAAAATCAGAATCAGGGCCAGTCACAATTACAAGCCAGCCTCTGGCCTATGCAGGCACTTGCAGAGTCATCGCTACTTAATTCCCAACAGATCCGTGCATCTCTAGCTGATGCCACTACACCAAACTGCTCTCTTCCATTTCTAGACGCAGGCGAATGGATATCACATCCAATGTCTATTGACAGTATGTGTAGATCAGGACCGTTGTCTATGTTTGGATTACAAGATCCCTCTTTACCTTTTATGCATCAAGATGCGTGGGATCATCAGATGAGCAATTTGAGAATTTTATCTGAAGCGAACCAATTGATTCCTTTGGCTCAGCAAGAGCCATGTAGCTTCAACTCAGGTGCAGTGAAGGATTCATCTGACGAGAGCAATGATCAAAGTGGAATTTATGGTTCTCTTAACATTGATGCTAGCAATGGTGGTGGTTCTGTGTATGATCGGTCTGTCTCAAGTGCTATTCTAGATGAGTTCTGCACATTAAAGGATGCTGATTTGCAGAATGCTTCAGATTGTCTAGTTGGCAACCTCAGCTCAAGCCAGGATGTTCAGTCTCAGATTACCTCAGCAAGCCTAGCAGATTCCCAAGCTTTCTCACGGCAAGACTTTCCTGACAACTCAGGTGGCACATCTTCAAGCAACATTGAATTTGATAATAGCAATCTGCTCCAGAATAACTCATGGCAGCAAGTAGCCCCACGTGTGCGCACATATACCAAGGTATGCATGATTGTGTTGTAAATAAAAGATCTTTGGTAACAATCAGCTTGGGTCATATACATCAGATTATTAGCATGATTATTCCAAAATGGAAGACTTTATCTAGTAAAATCATACTTAAACGTTACCTTTGTTCAGGGTTTTAGTCTCTCTGCATGTTTGTGAGTGAGATTGAGGGCATTTGGATGTTTTTTTCCCATGATTTTATTACATTTCATTAACTCGAATGTTGGGTGCTAACATTGTTTATGGTTTACAGGTTCAGAAGACAGGGTCTGTTGGGAGGTCAATTGATGTCTCAAGTTTCAAAAATTATGAAGAACTATGCTCCGCTATTGAATGCATGTTTGGACTTGATGGGCTGCTAAATAACCCTAAAGGTTCTGGGTGGAAATTAGTATATGTGGACTACGAGAATGATGTTCTACTCATAGGTGATGATCCTTGGGAGTAAGTGTCATTTTGCCCTTTCCAATTTCTTGCTGGTTTGCTTGTGGTTATATATATATTCTTTGTGTGTAGATAGCAAAGAAGTCCTTTCTATTTCAAGGCCTAAGTTTGATGTGCTTGTGCAGGGAATTCGTTGGCTGTGTTCGCTGCATTAGGATTCTGTCACCTTCAGAAGTTCAGCAGATGAGTGAGGAGGGAATGAAGCTTCTCAACAGCGCCAACATCCAAGGCATCAATACCCCCATCACAGAGGGTATCCATGCTTGATAAAACTTCTTCAGCTAAGTCATGCCCCCACGCAACTAAATGGACGTTTTCCCACCTGGTGGAGAAGAACGTTATCGTAATGGTTCCTCCCCTGTTCAAACCTAAAGCAAGCTTTCCCGGCGAACTTATTTCATATCTCACCCTAGTGGTGAGGGTGAGTCATGTGGGCACTTCCAATTCAGCCTCCGCTTTGTCAAGGTCTATCCTGATATATGATTAGATATGTATGTTAGTTGAACTTATTATAATTAATGGGATGATGGATTATACATTCTTCTACAGAAGCCTAAGACATTACTACTAGCTTATAATATATTAACATGGTAATTAAGAGATATGTCTGTGTTGCTTTGCTTAATACATCACTTGAGTTATAGTAACTCGGGCTAGGTCTTGGAAGTTTCCAAAAAATAACTCTTTTTTGGTGTGAAAAATAGGATGCTTATAGGCCATCGCAAACTCTTGACACGGTATGGCACGGTCGATTTAGTTAAGGTTTTGTTTAATTTTAAGAAGAATTTTAAAACTATATTGTTTTAATTAATCAAAATTAACCTGAGTTAATTATGACTGGAGTATTGAATTAGGTTAGGTTTAGAGCCTAACAATAGGCTATTAGGTGGGCCTAGGACTGCCGAACCAGTTGGAAATCGAAGTATTTCCCCTGACAGGACAGTAGCAGTTAATATCTTGCAGATAAGGCATTAAATTATCAAGTTGGAGGAGCTTCAAAATTTCTAAAAAGTCCCACCGTCGATTCATACATTGGCAGAAGAAAATTAAAGCAAAGCAAGGAAAAGAACCATACAGCATTGATTATACATCACCTCAACGTTTGAAACCACTTGTGATGGACGGTGAAAAGGAGTAAATATAGTAAAACTCCTACGTCCCTCCCCTTATGGAAAAGCCAGCAAATTATATCCAAAAAGCCAGCTCCAGCTGCCATCTGCCCACAGCATCTTCTTAACCTACCAAGGGATACCAGACTCGGAGGGTTCACAGATGATTTAGTAAATTTCATTCATTACAGGACACCTGAGAATTAATGGTCTTCCTAGAATAGTTAGCTTGCAGGGCCATGTTTTTTATTCTGTTCATGTATTCCATTGCTATATATTCAACTGCAAAATGCACTTATCCAAGGGATTGCCCAAAAGCGCCGGACCATCGTACCCAATCCAGAAGAGGGAAACACTAATATTTGGATCGGGATAAAGGCCTGTTTAGAAACGAGGTTGCAGCAACCAGTCGTTCCTAAATGAATTATGTTTTTCATTTGGAAACACATGAGAATAAGAGGTCAAGTTCAAGTTAAGCCCCGTAACTTTTACCTCCTCTTTCCTTGCAAAATTATCAAACGAGGCTAAGGGAGGTTCATTGTTAAAGAATTTACCATTTAGCTCGCTTTAATTCTAAAGCCAAACACAACTCAGAAATGAAGGGAACAGCTTGTGCACATACAAGAATGCAATGCCACTACCACAAAGATGAATTGGAATATTGTCAATATCCGTTTGCGAAAGGATACCAAAATCTTCCCTACGAATCAACATCTTAAAAGTGATTATCATGTTTCCCTATAACTAAAATCTAGAGCTAGTACTTCCTAGTTCCAAGCATTATTACATTCATATGCTCTTGACTTCCCAAATGAACTCTGGTACTCACATATCAAGTAGTCGGTGTGCTAAAGAGAAAAGTACAAGTTAGAGAACAAGCCAGAAACTAGGTGAACGCAAGTCAAGACTTGTAACCACCGGTTAAGCCACTCCCTTATCATTACCTAAGACAGTTTCCCAATTAGAACCCATGAAGATGGATAGTTATCAAATTCAAACTTGGAACTGCAATGTGAATGAAAAGAAACATCACGAACTTGCACTTTAAAGATGGATAGTTATTATACACTATGAATTTTCCATTTCCTAACATTTCTTTTAGCTTGGATAGTTAACTCCCCTAAAATACAGTAAAAGATAAACCAGTTACTAGATTACAAAGCACAAACATCATCTCCTAATGCTGGTTTACAGTTGAGAGAAGTAATAATTGATGCACTTATTGCATGTTGAAACGAATTTAAGAAAATGTTTGAGTCGATGAACTCACACAAAATGCTGTGTGAACAAAGCTAGAAATGGAAGCAAAACTCTCACCTCTTTCAATTTCCTGTAAGAACTCCAGTAATCATCACACTCTTGCTGGCTTTTGTAGTACGGCAGACAAATAAACTTCTGATTTCCCTGACCCAGCTGTGTCTATCTTCTCTCCCACAACCCATTTCAGCTTCTTATACTGAAACCGCTCAATCAGTCGAGTCAAAGCTGTCTTCTTCTCATCATCTGCACAGTAAAAGTTATCCAACCAAAACAATCCACCAGCCCTCAGAATTCGATCGATGTCAAACATTAGGAACTCCAGTTTTTCAGGTTTGTCCCCTCCATCCAATCCACTAGAAGCATGAATTAAATCGAAAACATTGTCATAGAAAGGGAACCTGTGATCTAAACTCAAATACAAAGGGAAAAGCCCTCTTGCTGCAATAAATTCACTAAATGGAGCATCCACATTCAAAGTATTAGTAATCACAGTCACATTTCTCTCTGCCATCCTAGCAGCAAAAGTCCCAGACCCACCACCAATATCAAATCCAATTCTAATTCCCCCACTTGCTAAAGCTAACACATCATCAATGATAAAATCATTCTTGCCTCGAGCTTTAACAAACCTTTGAGTCTCATAATCACTAGTAATATTAAAGCAACCAACACAATCCCTGCTCAACTTCTTTCTATTCAAGCACTCAAGATTCTTGCAACCAAGACCACTCCAAGTTAAAATCTTTTCACTAACAGGTTTCCAAAGAGAAACAGGAAAACGATAAAGACCCACCTTTTGAACAGACTTTGCAAAGCATCTCCTTCTGGGCAAAGGCTCGCATCCACGCAAAATCAACTTCTGGCCAAGGCTCCAATCACCAGGACAGGGCCCAGAAACCTTGTAAGCCATATACTGAGACAACAAGTCTGCAGATTTCTCACAAGAATGACCCACAGAAGCCACCATTTCAGTGATCCCAGTTCTTGAATCTTTGCCAAGAGGGAGCTGATGGTGTTGCAAAAACAATTTGAGCTCACTTGCAATATTGGGCCTTGAAATATCCATAGTTTCATAGCCCAAAAGCTCTTTCTCCATCCCGGCAAGCTTTTTTTGAGAAGCAGCGATCTCTCTTAGTATTAAAGAGACATGCTCAGAGATCAAAGATATATTTTTATGGGGATTGTGAAAGAGGTGAGTTTGATGGTCTTTTGGAGAAGATGTGAAGGCATATAATGCAAAAAGATTAGTGGTTAGTACAGAGAAGAGCATAAGAATGTTCACTGCTGATGAACAGAAACTTGCTCTCTTGAATCTGGCTGTTCCATCTCCTATTTTCAGCGACACTGATCCCATATTAGCCTCTTCTTCACAGAAAGAGAGGGAGGGAGGGAGAGAGTGTCTGTGTAAGTATTCGGAGAATGATGTTTGTGAAGTGAAGCAAGTTGTGAGATTTTTTAGTGCTTGATTAGTTAGGACAAAGCAGCTTTGGAGAGCAGGTTGTTGGTTGCAGTTAATCTTTTATGTGTTTGTTAACTGTGAATATGTTTTTTTAAAATATGTTTTTTATTAAAAATATATTAAAATAATATTATAAACCATTTAAAAACAGAAACCATATGACTCAAAACTGTCACTAATACGATTTTTATCAATGATCTCAATATTTTTAATATTTTTGGACTAGTTTCCCTAAGCCAAAATTAATTGATTTTTTTATATTTATTTTAGATTTTAGGACATTTGAATTCATGAATTCTTTTTAACACTTTCTTTCTAAATTTGAACAGGGTAATGATGTGAAAAACAGATCTATCTTTATTGCTTAAAAAAAGTGTTTAATTAGTTCTCTATTTGCAGATGGTGACTTTAATTAATGAGGGCAAATGAAGATTAATCTTAATCTGATTTGAATGAATCCAGTAATTTTTTTAAACAAAAGCAATCATCTTGTATATCATTGGCTGATTTTTTTCTACTTTGGTAAATGTTAAAAGATGGCATTGTTAAAAGAGGGGAAAGGTGTGGGAGTGGTCTAAAATAAGAGTTAAGTGGGACAAAAGATGATTTAGATCTGAGCATTAAGGTAAGGAGTAGTACTGGTCGGGATCTGTAAAGAGATTCCTTTTTCATTGGGCAATCTGGGCCCTCCACGTGTTCACACAAGGGATGGAATGCTCTCACTCAGGAGCTTATCACAGTCCGTAGAACAGCCTCGGTAAAGGAACGTTATGATATCATGGTCAAGGTCATCGATCTCACTCTATCTCTTTAATTGTCAAATACAAACCGTGTTTGTTGTTACAGTAATAATTATTTTTTAAAGTATTTTTTATTTAAAAATATATTTAAGTAATATTTTTTATTTTATAAAATATATTTTTAACATATAAAAATATTAAAAAATAATTTTAAATAAAAAAATTCAAAAATTTAGGAACACGACTAGTCACGTTCCCATAGACGAACAATTGGGCCGAGGTTTTAGCATAGTGCATCTTGGAACGACATGTCACCCCCAGCTAATTTCATTTGTAAACGACCTCGCTGCAGTTAAAACGGTAGAAACTGCCCATCTAAATTCATCTTACCGTGCTGGAAAGTAGTTTTTTTTTAAAGTGAATTCTAGAAAAGTAAATTCTAAAAAAATAAATTATTTTTTGATATTTAGTAGTATAATGAAAAATAAATTGGAAAACACTTTCCAGTATTTGATTATGTCATGAAAAATAAGCTGGAAAATAACTTATTAATGTTTTATTTTTTTCAAGTTTATTAAAATAATAAGGAACAAATCTTACAAATTAAAAAGTTGAATGAAAATAAAATTAAAAAAAATATAATTTCATAAATTATTTCAAATAAAATAAATAATAATCAAAATAATAGATATCAAATCTAAAAAATAAAAAAATTGAAAGATAAAGAAATTAAAATAATAATAATTAATATTTCATAAATTATTTCAAATAAAATAAGTAACAATAAAAAAAATAAGGATCAAATTTAGATAAAAAATTTCAATTAAAAAATGATAAAAAAAAAAGCAAATAACAATTATAAAAATAAGGACCAAAATTAATATGAAAATTAAATTATAAGGGATGAAATTGAAAAACAAATAGTTTGAGAACCAAATTTAATATAATCAATAAATAATATGACATTTCTAAATTTTTCACAACTTCCGAAAAGTGTTTTCCGCCCAAAATAAAAGGAAAACACTTTCTTGAAAACCAAGCTAAATTTTCCTTGACTGGAAAGTGTTTTCCGTTGATCGGAAAATATTTTTCGTTGACCAACTTTTCTAATAGCAAACAAACATAAGAAAGTTTGAAAAATAATTTCTCGAAAACCACTTTCCATAAAACAATCACAGCCTAATTATAACTTGAAGGGCCAAACCCAAAATCAAGGAGAAAAAAAGTGCAATCAACATTGGGATTTCCAAAACTGCTCGAGAAAGGGAGGTCGAGTCAAGCTTGAAACCCTAATTTTAGGTGAAGGATGAATAAAGTGAACAAGTTGACATAATAAATTCCTCATCACGAACATGGATAGTGATTGATGTTGCACGTGACAAATTAATCAGAAAACCCCAAGGAATTTTAAGGGAAAAAAAATGGACGAGAGAGAGAACCAAGCTGCAAATCTGTCTCCAGGAGAAGAGGACGTAAGAAAAGAACGTCATGTACAAAAGAAACGTGACATTGAGACAGTGTTCGAGTCTTTGAGATGCATGGGAAGACAAACAAAGGCTCGACAGTGCCTACCACATACATGAAGAAAACGAGTAAGAACAAAAGAAGAGGTCAAGGAACTACTTTGCTCAATGCAAGGCTTGCAAAAATGTTTACCATGAATGGAATAATGTGGTTAGGAAATAATCACAAAATATGTTAAGATTACCGATAAACAAGAAAACAAATAAATGATCAGCACCACTGAGCATCACAACCATAGTGAATAAACAACACTTACATTTCTAAGAGACCTCAAGCTAATTGTTTCTTCGACGACTGGGATGATTCAGGTGAGAATGCTGATTCATGAATATGAAAGCTCACTTGATCTAGCAATGAATAGGTTATGAACAAAAAGGCGATCAAAATAGATCAACTGTAAACATACAGGGAAGAGCAGAGTATCCAAAATCTTGAATCTTGATACATGCCCTTCCAAAAACCATTAAAAAAAAAAAAGGGGAAAACCTATCGAAAAAACTTGTTTCTGCCATTTACTTGTGCGTCAACTGGTAGAACAAAACCTTGAAACAGAAAAGGCCAAGTTCTTTGAAATACTTGCTTCAGTAAGACAGCATAACTATAGAGCTTAAAGACGTGGTAATGAACAATAATTATCTAGGTAGGAATCACCAAGCACAACTGTTCTGTATTAAAAAAGAAGATTGTAAAAGCCTCGAGATATGGTATATGAATCCAGTAATCTGCAAAACAATTGTTCTTCTACATGTTCAATTCATAGAAAACTATGTCTCACTTCCTCAGAAATGAAAATTAACAGCAGCCATTCTCGTGATTCATAAAAAAATTAATTGAAAAAACTCCAGATTCTCTAAATCAAGAGTCATCTTTTGCATACGAGTAATCCTATCCAATGGCAACCATTTGAAAGATCCATGGTCATTTATTTCATCATTCAACACTATCTCCTCAGTGATGTGCCTTAGCTTCCGCCTTGTTACGCGAATTCACTTTCATCTGATAGTCAAAGAAATCAATTTTTTTCTCTCAGAAATTAACAATCATTCCCAACAAATCCTCAAACGATGAATTCTCTTAACGAAATCGACAGAATGTAACAACAAACGGCTGCATCCAAGTGTCATCACGAATCAAATTTGAATCGAAACGTTAATAACTTACATACAACAAAATTTGCCAGATCAAGGCCAATTTAATCAAAATTTTCGCATAATTAGCTTATTGATTTGTTAGTGACTAAAATCTATTCATTTATTATTCCATGAAAACAACTTAATCAAATTGATAAGTATAAAATAAAACTGATAACAGAAATAGATCTGCCTAGCAAATGATCAATAAAATTAAGAAGGCTTGAACAAGTTAAGTACCTTGAGAATCTTGAGCTTCACACTTCCATAAACCAAGCCAAAACTGAATGCCGATGCACGCGCCACCTACACATAAATCAACTTTTTAAAGGTCAGGAATCGATCAGAAGGAAGAGAGTGGAGAGAGAGTTGCTCACCAGAGCGAGAGTGCTGGCGCCGGAGTAAGGACCTGGAGGTGGAGTCATTTGATTAGTTGGAGATATGATCAAGAAAGCCTTTCGAGAAAACCCTAGATCAGAACTCCGGTGAAGCTAAGTAGAAGGTGGGCTTGTCGCTTCTGATTTTTTCTTCTGCGCGATCCCAATATCCAAATCTTCCTCTCGAATCGCTTTTTCACGGGTCGGGTTGCCAACCTCAATGTCAAGTCACCCCCGCAAACATCAAACGCAGCGTTCCGATTTTTTTATTTTTACTACTTTATCTATCAATTAAGTTATCTTTGTTTTTGCGGTATTTTTAAATTTTACATTTTTTTAAGATTTAAATTATTTTTTTATATTTTTAGATATGCTAATATAAAAAATAAAAATATATATAATATTTTAATGATGGATGAAATATTTTTTATAAAAAAAGATTATTCTACACATTTCTTATAACAAGTGTAAAAAATAAAATGTAAAAGGCATAATTAAAAATAAAAATATTCAATTTAAAAAATGATAAGAAAATAAGACCCAAGATAATTATAGTTAACTTGATAAACGTGCAAACTATGTCATGGACATTATTGGATGTAATAATTTTTTATTTTTATAATTATTTTTTATTTAATTATACACCAACTAGATGCATGGGACTTTCTTTATATCAAACATCAATTTTTTTCTTAGAAAAATAAGGGTGATGCGTGGGATTTAAATAAAAAATAGCTATATTTTTTTTTCAAAAAATAACAACAAAAGGAGGGTTTTTTTAAAGTCAAATAAAAAAAATACCTTCAAAAAACAAACAATGAAATGATTTATTTTGAAAGAAATATTAAGGGGGAATACATCAAATTAAGAATTAAAAAAAAAGAGCCATGCACTTAATTAAATAATATTCTATAAAATATCATAAAAGATTGTTCAAAATGTTATTTAAAAAAAAACAAAAAAATCAATGAAAAACCAAAATTTGAATGCTGAAATTGGAAACAAAAAGGTTAAAGGACAAAAAAAAAAAAGTTCAGGCTCGTGTGCCTGCCTTGGATGGCCCGCATGCCTAGGCTAACTTTTTTTTCAAGGGGCGAACAATCCCTTTATTTTTAGACAACTCGTCATTTGCTTTGACTGATAACACATTGCTTGTTTCTCCCTAGATTCTGGCCATCATGGTTATTGGAAAGCTAGGGGAGTTTTTTCTCCCTTAAAAACCTACTTTTCAACCAATGTCTTATCCAAAAATATATAGAAGACACCCTTGACATATCGATAAATTCATTCATGACCTAAAAAATTGTCAAAAAACTCGAAAGCAACGTGAAATAAAAAAAAAATATTTTCAAGTCCATATCTTTTTTAAACTATTTTGAAGGTGAAAAAACACTTAAGTGAAACTATTCCTACAAATGAAACTCGTTGATACTATGATCGATTGTTTTGGTGGTTGAGATCTATGTCAATGAAGATTTTCTCTCTCTACAGTTAGAATCCGACAACTTTTTATATTCTCTTTCGAATTAGGAACTGAAAAAATAAAGAAAATGAAGTTTTCATAGTTTCATATTAGATTTTTTTAACATATAAAAAAAGGGATTGTCTTTTTATTAAAAAGGAGATAAGAGGCAATTATAATTTAATGGTGGTGCAATGTATGAAAGTTAGACATAACATTAGAGGTCTGTCTCTAAATGCGAATCCATTAAAATTAGTAATATAAATTCAACACGTAAATATTTATAATATCAATAAAAAAAATTAGTCTACTCCAATATATCAAACTTACTTGGGTTTAAAACAAAAATAAATAGTAAAGTTCATAATTTATAAAATATAAAAAATTAAATTGAATATACTCGTGAACCAAAACCCAACAACTAAGTATAAAACTAAAACTCAAGGGTTTTCCAATAACTAGAATTGTCCACACACTCACAAGATACTGTAAACCTCCTGTGTTTTTTTTAGTTATTCATTTTGGTTCTCTAAGTTTAATTTTAAGTGATTTAATCTTAATTGGAAGCCAATTGCTTTGGATTTCTTAGCCAATTGTGAAATTGGAACAATAGGGATCGTAATGAAAAAGACGCGAAATATGGATGATGTGTCATAGATTTTAGAAAAAATACACTTATGTCCTCAAACTTTCAAGATAACACAAATTGTACAATTTAGATCACTTTAAATTTTTTAAATTTATTTTTGGTATAAAAATTCATTTGTATTATTTTTAGTCCTTAATTAGAGAGATGAGAGAGAGAAGGGTTGTTGAATTCCAATAACGAGAGAGAAAATCACAATTCAAGCCATTTTCGACCACAAAAATAATTTTTTTTGTTTCCACGAGTTTCATCAGACGAAAAGGGTTTGATGGTGGTTGTTTAATACCTCAATACTTATTGAAAAAATAGTTATAGATCGAAAAAGATAAATCTAAACCGGTTTGATCTTGGATTTTTGGACCATTTTTTTGGTATTTTGAGTTGATGCATTGGCATGTGGGTGTTTTAAGGGTGTTAACGAGGTGTTTTTGTGTTTAAATAACTTTAAAATGATTTTTTTTACTAAGAGAATCGTTGCCCTGACTTTCTGGCCACGATTATGGTGGCAAAAAACTAGACTTGCAGGCAATGTGTCACCCATGTATTTTTTATTAAAAGTAAAGATGAATGATAAATCATCTATCCATTTAAAAATGAATAAAAAAAGGAACCAAACCCAACGAGTTTCTGCACTTAAGTTTTATTTTTCCTTTTTTTTTAATATAAATATAAATTTATGATAAAAGGTTATTTAACTCGTTTGGGTCTACAATACCTGGGCTATTATTGTTTTTTTTTTTAATTTTTATTGATACTTTTTTTAATATGTAATTTTTTTTAATAATTTTTAAATTTATGCTTCAATTAATATCACAAATCTGTGATGTTTTTATTTTTTTATTTAATTATTTTTTATAGAGATTTTTATAAGATTATTTCATGTGTGTTTAATTTTTGAAGTGATTTTTATGATTTATCTATATATATTTTTTATCTTTTATATAGATGAATTTTATTTTTGAAAATAAAAAAATATTTATTTCTAGATAATATTTATAATATGTGTAGTTTTGCATAATATATTTTTTATGTTTTTATTTAATTCAAACAATTTAATGTGTGTGTCTATTTATATTATTATTTTACTGAATAAAAAAATTATTTTAATTAACAAAATTTAGCTAACACAACACAATTGAGTAAATATTCTGTTTTGCGAGATTAAATATCTTGATCTACACCTGCTTCTTGATTTTTTCAATTTTATTTTTAGTTATTGTTATTTTTTTAATTTATTAACAAACATAATTTTCAATTTATTTTATTATATGTATACATAATTTTTTTGATTTGTATTTAATTTTTTTTAACTAAAGAAATATATTGAAAAATAACTATATATATAACCTTTATATATATATATATATATATATATATATATATAAAAGATAAAAATAAGGGTAGCGCGGTTGATTTATGCCTTGTTTGTTTACAGGAAAATGAATTCCTGAAAATTATTTCCCCTACTTTCTCATTTCTCATGTTTGATGAACGTAAAGAAAATTAGTCAAAAAAAACTTAATTCTACTCAAAGGAAAACAAAAGACTGTAAGTTCCTTTCTCTTTATTAACAAAACGTGCACTCTTCTAAAATATAAATCCCAAATTATTCTCTACTCTCTCACTTCTTCTCTCTAATCCCATCAATGGACCTCCTCAATGTGCTAACACCGACGACTTTTTCTTCACTAACCCCTGCCTGCTGCTTATCTTCTTGATGGCCCTCTTTGTTTTCTGAGCTCTGATGAAAACAGAGAACAATATCATCCAATCTTTCTTTGGTTGATGGCACCAAGTTGAAAGATCCGAATTTGGGTGTGAATTCTTGAGAATAGGTGCTGAATTGGGTGTCAAAAGTGAAGGAAAAGTTCGGTGGAGTGAATTCTTCAATCCTGTCGAGTGCTGTAGGGCAACCTTTTCTCCTCTTGGATTCTCTGATTGTTCCTTGCTTTTCTTTCTTGAGTTCCAGGCTTGAAGAAGAAGTAGCTTGTAATGGTGGGTCTTGGCTGAAATCTTGATTTTTGGAATGTAATGAAATTACAGAAGAAGTTCTTAATTTTGTTGCTGTAATTAAGAAAGAGTAGTAGTAATATACTATCCGGCGTCGAGTTAATTTTTTAAACTTATGATATTAAATAAAAATATTTTATTTAAAAAAATTATAATTTATAATTTATAATTAATTGCCTATACCCGTAAAAAAAAAGCAATCTTTATCCAAAAAAATCTATCAAAATATTTTTGTATTTATTTATCTTTTTAAAAAATCTTCATACCAAAAAACTCAAATATCTAACTCTTACTTGGTTAAAAAAAATCTTAAAACCATAAACTAATTTAGCTTTTTTAATATGAAAAAAAACATATTTTAAACTTTTAAAATTGAAATAAAAACTTAATAGGTTTTATTTATGAAAAATTTCACAAGGTTATATCTCTATAATATTATATGACATATATAGTTATATTTTATAAAATAAGCTATATATGAATATAAGATATAATAAAAAATTTCATCATTATACTTTTTAGATTTTATTCTTTTATTGTAAGTGATTAAATATTTATATTTAATATTTTTCATATATTAGATAAATTTGAAAAAAAAATTAATTCATTAATAAATTATTTTCCAGTTCATTTTCCATAACATAACCAAACACTGGAAAGTGTTTTCCAGTTTATTTTTCATTATACTACCAAATATCAAAAAATACTTTTTCAGAATTCATTTTTTCAGAATTTAAATAAATAAAATTCAGAAATTATATAAAAATAATATATTAATAATGCAATTATCCTCACAAATAGTTATAAGATGGACCTCAAAATAAAAAGTTTATTTTCTTAGTTGATTTTTTTAGAAGGTATTAAATATTGTGTTAATAGATATTTTTTAAAATATTTTTTATTTAAAAATATATTAAAATATTTTATTTTTAAAAATTTATTTTTTTAGTATATCAAAACAATTCAAAAACATTAAAAATTTATAAAAAAATTTAAAATTTTTAAAAATATCTAGCCAACCTAGAAACAAATAGCTTTTATATTTATTTTTAATTATATTAAAAAAAACCTAATTTATATATATAATATTTTATGATGAAAAATAAATACTACTAAATATCAAAAAATATTTTTTCAGAATTTATTTTTTTTTAAATTTACTTTCCAAAAAATAACTATTTTTTTTTTTTTAAAACAAACGTGCCTTAAATAATATTATTCAACAACATGAGCACTAGCAGGGTGATTCACACGCGACGTGGCAAGCAGCAAACAGATGATATGGATGCTTTTGCTTGCCGCTTAAAAATCAGAAATCGAGAAAGACTATCACTCAGTTTTTCTAGACAACCAAACGGAAAGAGAAGAAAATCCACTCGTATTTTCACTCCAGAGAAACAAAATCTCAGTTGTTGTTTGCTTGCTTGCTGCCAGAATGGGAGCATCGTCTTCTACGGAGCAGAACGTATCACGTGAACAAAGGGAAGTGGAAAGTCTAGCAGCTTCCACCGGATCAATCTCCCTGCTTCAAAATGCTTTCTCTAAGCTTGCCGATCCACAAACAAATGCAATCCCTCTTCAATCTCTACAGGTACTTACAAAACCACCAAGAATAAATTATGGGTTCTAAATTATCTTGATAAAGAACCCAGCTTTTCTCTTTAAAAGCTGTATTTTCCCCCCACTGTTTTGCCCAATAATTTTTGGATAGTCATGTAATTTTAATTTGTTGCAGAAATGCTTCTCTTTGAATTATAAAAACACAGAATGTGAAGCACTTAAAATTCCTGATTGCCTTTTGGGATTATTGGATCATTTGGGTCCATCAATGGTAGATCTGTTTTTTGTTACTGATAAAGGAGGGGTCAATTGGGTTGAGTTTGTAAGAGGTTATTTGAAATGCTGTGGGAGGATGCCTGTCTCAGCATTACTTAAGACATTGTTGAGACTGTTTGCTGCAACGGGAGTGAAAGCAGGAATTCCTTTGAAACTGGAGTTTGAAGCTATTGATGATGGTGATTATAAGGTAAGTGGGTCGCTGTTACCTATTGATGTGCTTATGTTTCTTTGGATGTGTTGGACTATGCTGTGGAATTCAAGAACTTGGAGAGTTTTGAAAGAGAGAATCTATATCTTCCGGATATTAGTCCTTTGGTGTTATCAGCAGTTGTTTCTTGTGCTGAGGGTGGCAGTGGATTGGAATTGTGGGATTGTGATATTTCAAGTTTAGATGTACAACTTCCTGCAGGAAAGTTTCTTACATGGATGTTGACAACAGTGCCTAACCTCACGGAGTGTTTTACACAATTTGTCAATGCAAGACTGCAAAACTTCGCTAGTTCAGAGGTATGTAATATTAACCGAATCACAAATTTTTTTGCTTTGATGTCATTTAAAGATTAAGGGGTTAGCCAGCCACTTCTGATTTTTTTCCTGTTTAGATTATAAACAAGCAACTTGATCTTGCTTTCTGCTCATATGACATTTTACTAGCTCTATCCTATTTGACTTTAAAGTTTATGACTGGTTATGAGAGTTCATATGTCATATGTGATATGATTTTCCTTCTCAATCAACAGCAAGATGTGCTGGAATCTTCAAACTCATCATCAAGAGAAATCTCTCCAGAAAAGGCGTGCAGCTCCTACCTTCTAACCTGTGGAAGAGCGTGGGGAATTTCCCTTACTATCAGGGGTACAATAAGTGAAGAAATTTTGAAACCGTACTTTCCTAGTGACAGTGATACTAAAGATGAAAATCTTCTTTATCGGTTTGTCATCTTCCCTTCTGATCTTTTTTAGACCTAATTGCCTGTATTTTATGCTGCTTATCCTGCTGATGCCCTAAATAAATTTAATGACCCGTAAAATTGCTTGTAATGCTTCAGTTTGTACCACCAACCCATTCTCTCCCCTCCCCACTTTCTTTCAGGGTATCATGTGTCAGTTTTAGTTATTAATTTGCTTGCTACTGTATCAAATTTCACTCAGCATTTGTTTTCCAACGACTTTTAGGTCATCTCTCCATGGGAAGGGCTTGAACAGATTTTGGTCTAACATCGAAGGTTATCTTGGTCCGTTGCTCCTTCTAATTTCTGCTACTGGAGATGCACAAGAAGATAGCACCAATATTAGGAAATGGATCATATGTGCACTCACGCACCAGGGTTTTGAAAACAGGGATATGTTCTATGGAAATTCTGGAACCCTATATGCTATATGTCCAGTCTTTCATGCGTTCTCACCTTCTGGTATGTGATTTAAATGATTGAGGGGAGAGAGAGTCACAAATTCTCTTCACTTATTTCTTTTGTGAAAGTTGATAGGCCCAATTGGAATCCATGAAAAATGCTTCCATTTTGAGACCTTAGTGGCCAATTGTAAAACCATTGGCAGGGAAGGAGAGAAACTTTGTTTACAGCCACTTGCATCCTACTGGTAGAGTTTATGAGCCACATCCAAAGCCCGTGGGCATTGTATTTGGGGGAACCAATGGGAATGAGAGAGTTTATATGGATGAAGACTTTGCCAAAGCTACCGTGCGTCATCACGCTATTGACAAAACATACCATCACGGGCCCCTTTTCCCAAATCAGGTACTAGTGTGTTTGGCTAACCACATTACCACTATTGGTGAGCTTTTGGCTCCCAAATCTTAGTATTTGAAGAATGTGATCTGGCAGAGGAAGACAGCATTAGCTATTCTAATAGTGGAAATCTACCTTGCTTTTTGCCATGACCTTAGTTTGTGCGCAGTTTGTGGTTTCGAGTAATTTGTTCCTTTTTGATTTTCTGTTTTAAATTAACTTGTCTTGGTCTCTGAGTGCATGCATGCATGCATCAGTAAGTATTATTTATCAATAATTTTGTTAACCATTTTGTTTCTTTGATTGATTTGTGTTTTTCACTGTGGAATTTCTGAAATTTTTTTCTCACGGAAGGCAATCTCTAATCTAATTGTTTGTCATCTTCGTGGAGATGATTTTGATCATATAAGATTGCCTGTTAGACAATAAATGGATTGAATAGCAATGACAATAACATGCGTATGAACACTGGAAAATCCATATTAATAGTCTATGAACACGTTTAAAGGCTAACAACTTTGTTTCCAAATTATAAATCTGTACCGTAGGGGTTTCTCCCGGTTGAAGCTTTGATTTTAGAGGTTGAAGTTTGGGGTTTAGGTGGGAGGAAAGCAAGGGAGATTCAACTTTCATATAAGAAGAGAGAGGACCTTTTCACTGAACAAAGACGCAAGGTAATTAACCTGCCATACATAGAAGGCCTATGTTGATATTCAAATTCAAGAGTTGAATCTGATATATGAAAAAACCATATAACTTGAATTTTCGGCAGGTTGACTTGAAAACTTTTGCAAGTTGGGAGGACTCACCTGAGAAGATGATGATGGATATTATTGCTGACCCTAACAGAGTTCAAAGGGAAGACCGCTGAATAAATTGGACAGGAAGTTTTGATGGTGGCGAGGTTGTTACAATCATGTAGAAGTTAGATCTGGTACCTATACTCTTCACATTTCTTGTTGTATAAATGTTGGTTGTACAAATGGTTAATAATGACGTAATGCATGAGTGCGGGTTGTGTTCCTGCCATCTTTGCTTCAAAGCATCATTTAGTAACCCATTAAAAAGTTATTTGCCATGAGAATATTTAAGGCAGAGTGACATTGCTATAATGTCTTTTTACATGGGATATCTCTGGACTAAAAAAAACTTACAGTTCAAATTCCATTTTCAAATTATAACTTGAGCATTACTAACAAAAACTTGAAAAACTCGCAAACACTTTAAAGGGGTTTGAGTTATAAGAACATTTTGCACCATTTATGCTTGCATTTTTGGTTGATTTATAGATTTCGGGGTTTCTTGTTTTTGTTTCTTAATTTAGATTTCAGAACTTAATCTTTTTTAAATTCGGTACTGATACTCTTCACATTTCTTGTTCTAATTTGTATAGATGTCGTGATAGAGTGGTTGTACACATCGTTGACGATGAATTAATGTTCGAGTACGGGTCACGTTCCTGCCATCTTTGGCTGGGCTTCAAAGCTTCATTTAGTAACAAATTAAAAAAAGTTATTTGCCATGAGAACATTTAAGAGGGTGACATTGCTATAATTTGTTTACACGGCATCTCCCTCAATTAAAAAAAAAAAAAAAACTTTGAGTTCAAATTCCATTTTCAAATTATAGCTCAAGCATTACAAACAAAAATTTGAAAAACTCACCATGATTTAGAGAACTCTCTGAAAATTAGATTTAGATGTATTATTAATGTTATTTTAGAAGTTTGGTTTCATTCTATCACTTTTCAACAATTTTTCAATTAATTCGTTTATTATTAGAGAAACTAGTTTTAGAAAACTAGTTTTTTTATGTTTATTTAATTATTCCTCTAATAGAAAAACTATTTTTATAATTTTATTTCATTATTTATTAATTACATCTGGGGAAATTAAATTATGCTTTGGGTTGGCAACAAAATAAAAAAAGGGTGCAAAATACTTAAAAGCACACCTAGCTATTACTATCAAATCAGTTAACAACGATATGCTAAAGCAATAACTACACATATCTCCCCAAATACCCATTGCTTTTATACTTATATTTTTTGTTGATTTATAATTTTATAGATTCATTGGTTTCTCGTTTTTATTTCTTAATTTTGATTTCAGAACTTAATCTTTTTTCATCTTTGTAACAATTTGAATATTTAAAGATTAGTTCTCCAATTTATGTTAGAATGATCATTTGTATCTACTTTTGAAAGATGGATAAGTGGAGCAACTTCTAACAACATGTAAACTAATGGTTTTATATTATACCATTAGTTTCCTCCAACATTTTATAATTATTTATTATTATCTAGCAACACAATTCTGTATAAGAAGCAAAGTTATAAACATGTTTTTGGTCATTAATATAACATGTTAGTGATGATAATTAACGAGTTAATTTTTTGGTTAAGATTTTTATAAATAAAAATCATTTTGAATAAAATAGGTCTAACGAATATATCAAACTCAAACAACTTAGACTTAACAGTTAATTAAGTTCAAGGTAATATAGGTTTGATTAATATGCCGAACCCAAAGAACTTAGACATTACCAAATTCTAAGGCTATATGCATAATCATGGACAATCCTTTACAATAAAAGTATTAAAGACATGATAAATAACCATGTCTATACTCATGGATGTATACAAAATCTTTTAAGAGACCTACCATACTTACTATCTCATTAATAATATGTAAGAGATATTTGTCTCTCATTAATATCATCGAAAACAAAGGACTTTTCAGTCTTTTTTTTTTTTGAAAATGACAAGGTTCAAGGGTACAAAAACTTCTTGAACTATCCAGGTAAAATGTCAGAACTTTTCATCTCTTAAAATAAAGATATATAAATTCCAGAGCATTAACTAATTTAAAACTTAAGAACAAATATTTTTGTTCCTTGAATTTAAAACTCTTTTAAATCATTTATTGCCTTAATTTTTTTAATACATTTCTCGTAAATATATTGACTTTATTATCGGAGAGTTTTTATATCCTCTAACTAAGATTGTTTTTGCAGGTATTTAAATTTCTATCATAAATCTAGAGTTTTTTAGATAAAAAAAAAATCTAAGCACTTAAACATATTGATTAATCACTATTATAAATATTAAATAATTTTTTATTCACATCATTTGGATTTTAGGATATTATCAGACGAGTATTAAACCTTTAAAACACGATCATTATCATTTTTATTGATGTCAAAGTAATTAGAATACCCTTATTGTCGACTACTGTAGGAAAAAAATCAGGTTGATGAACACTTAAAATAATGATATAGCAGTACAAGTCTACAATGCGACGTGAGTTTGATGAAAGAGAGCCAGACTTTGATGACAAAGGTATCCTTGTAAAATAATTTCATTCCTTGATAATCCTAAGATATTTTCCTTTAATTTAGATATGTTTTTCATTTTTATAGGTGATCCATGCTTGGAAAATATATAAAGGAAGATTATTACAAGTGATACATATAGACATGGAATTGATTCGGATCTCTATCACATTTAATAGACATAACTATCCACATTTTTATTTTTATTTTTTTAGATTGATCCATAAAATCCAGGACCCGGTCTCTTGACTGGATAAACTCCCGTGACAAAATTAATCTTCAGACTGGGTTTAATAACTATGTTTTAGTGGTCATAAGAAGACGATAGGAAATGCTGGCTGTAAAATCTGGAATTGAATATGAGATGGTTTGTGTTTTACCACTAAGCAACCTCTTGTGGTTACGTTGACATGAGGTGCTAGCTAGGGGTGAGCAAAAAAACCGATAAACAGATTAAACAGAGAAAACCGGAAAAAAAAAACCGAAAAAACCGAACCGAAAAAAAAAACCGAATTAACCGATTAAAAAAACACAAAAAAATTCTGGTTCGGTTCGGTTTCGGTTTCTAAAGTCAGAAACCGATTGAACCGAATCGAACCGAACCGAACCGGTTCAACCAGCCAACACTTAAAAAAAAAGTGAGTATAAATACAACACTTTCTAACCTTAAAATCACTTTTAGCATCAGCCGCCCCTTCCCCCCCTTCCCCTTCTCTGCATATCCCTCCCTCCCTTTAGCCCCCCCTTCCCCTTCTCTGCATATCCCTTTTAGCCCCTCCTGGCCCCTTCTCTGCATATCTCTCCCCCTTCTCTGCATATCCCTCTCTCTTCCCTTTACTCTTCTTTGCTTTGATTTTTCTCCCCTCCCTTTACTCTCTGTAAACCTAAAATTACAGGCTTTATGGGGTGCATGCATGATGTGGGTAAGTGCCAAGTTGTGGATTTTTTTCCTTTCATTCCCCCCTTTTTTTTCCCTGTTATCTTTTGTTGGCTTGTGTGACTGCTGGTTTGGACAATTTGTTCATACAAGTTTCAGCAAACAAATATGACATCTTTTTTTTATTATGCGTAGCGGAAGCTTTGGATTTGGAGGCTCTTGTTTTAATTGTAGGCGGTCGGAGCACAGAGCATCAAAATGCCCAAACAAGGAAGATTTTTAGTTGCCTTCTTCGACATAGGGATTAGAGATTTTTTTTGGACTGTGAACAAGTTGGAATAATTTCGGTTTGAACCGGTTTGGAAGGGAAAAAAACCGAACCGAACCGAAATTAATCGGTTTGAACCGGTTTTCAGTTCGGTTCGGTTCAAAAAATTAAAAAAAAATAAATCGATTTGTTTGTTTATTTTGGTTCAAAACCGGACCGAACCAGAAATGCTCAGCCTTAGTGCTAGCTGCAAGATTCCAAACAAACATTGAGATGCGCCATTCAAAAGGCTCGTACACAAATTGCTCAAAAATATCAACTCCATACCAACTTCAATGTAAGCTCAAGATAGATAGAAGAGACGTCGCATCAACCTCCAAGTATGATGGTTTCTGCCCATAATTTAATCTTTAACGTTCCACGATAGAGAGGAACTTTTTGCTGAACGATCAAACCAAAAATGAAATAGAAAGTATAAAAAGTTGAGCAGCTATAAGCCTTTTTTGTCAGATGAAAGCTACTTGAAATACTACACTAGCTACTGATCTCCCGATCCATTTTCATTCTCTTTGAGCTTTGCACCTCCGTTATGCCACTGCCCTTTTGCTGGGATGATGAATCATGTTGGTATGCACAATTGACTCCATTCCGGCATCCTCTTGAACTATTAAAGTAAATACAAGGCTTCATAATCTTGTGTTTCGATTCCCTTGACTTGGAATTAACTAAATCTTGGCTTGTTCCTACTTGGTGATTGTAACGGCTACCAAACTGCTGAGGTGTTTCTTGTTTATCGCCTCCATGCTGCTGAATCAAGTTCTTATAATAATTAATGTCCTTTGCTTGTGTCGCTCCGGTAGGTGTGGATGGAACTCCTGGTGGAGGAATCCGTGCACTAGAAGGAACCCCCATTGGCACCCCGTTTGGCTGCGTGTAGAATGATCCACTTGAAGTCGCAGTTAAAGATGCTTGGGCACTGGATTCTGTTCTATTCATTTGAATATGTGCTGGATTGGGCAAAGTTACATGAGAAGTTAGAGGATCTGACAAAGGGGTATTGGGAATATTCTGTGCATTGGCTACAGCTCCATGATCAGTAACCAACTTCTCAATCAATTTTGGGTTGCTGAGAATTTTGAGGAGCAGGTCAGGGTCTATCAAACTTCCCTGCTCACTGCTTTTATTGACAGCAGCCATTGCATCGGGTTCGACACCAGGGAGAACTCCTGCAGTTGGTTTCCCATTTGGAAAGCTAGGAATGCCATTTTGAAAGGATGGAAATCCAGAAGCTAATAGTTGGGCTTGTGAATTCATTGGAACCATTGATGGTCCCATCACATCAGATGGTGCCTCTGTTGCATCTTCATCTTCAATGGGGGTAATAGGAATCAGGGGAATTTGATGATCACCATGCTGAGAGCTTTCCAGGTCCACAGAAAATGTGGAGCTGCATACAGACAACTTTTCAGTTCAAGAGGTAGATTTGAAAAAGAGAGAGAGAGAGAGAGGCAAATAGAGAAGTAGCAAACTTTGGAGGAATGGCAGATGGTCGGGGATAAACAGCTTCAAGCACTCTCATCTCCCTCTGATTTTGAACCTCCATCTCTTCGCTTTCTTCCCCAGCAACCAATTGCCAAGTCAAGTTCAAGACAAGCTGCGATAGTCCAAGTGCAATGATTGATATTAAAAACCAAAGGGATGGGCAATTAAAAAACTATAAAACTTTGACTTACCCTGGGCGGACATCTCCATTTTATCACAGGGACTTCTGACAACTTGATCTGCAACTGGCTTGAAGGATGGCTTCCTTCAAAGCCAGGTGGCAGAAAGTCATCAGTTCCAGCTGAATGAGTTGGCCATGATGACTTCGCTTGGAGGTGATCTTGAGCACCTGACCCGATTTGTGAAGGAGATTCCTCTGACAGGAACAGCCTTACCTGGTAAGGGGAGAAGCAGGAGTTCAATTTCTGGGCCCTTACAGTACTGTTTAAATCCTTTATTAAACATCAGAAACTCCATGGAGCAATTGAATAAAAAGGGAACTAAAACACAAAAATCACAATGGAAGTTTTATTGTAACAGAACTCGTATCTTCTTAAGTGAAAAGAATTTCTAAAACCTTGTTTACTTCTGAAACTCCAAGGAGCAATCGAAACAAAGGAAACTCGTACACAGCAATAACAATGCAAGTGTTAGTTTATACAGAAAATTCAGATCTTCTCAGGTGAAAAACATTTACTGCCTTGAACAACATGCATTCATGCAATTCCTTTATGCACATCCTGAACTGGCCATCCAATAAATGGTGAACTGATAATGAGATGGATATTTCAAACCATCATTAAAGATGAATGCATGATGCTAGACCACAGTCAACAAGCAACAAATGGTCAGTTTGTATGGAGACTATAAAACATGGGTGAATCATATATGCAGCCAATGACTCAGAAGCAAGAGACAAGAATGATAGACACCACAACAATTAGATAGTTGGATTTGAATGAGAGCTGAAACCACAGTGGCTATGTTTAAGAGGTTACATATACTTCAAACTTGCTCTGTAAGTGAAGGTTTATGAAATCAGCTTGAGTCTCTACCTTTGTCAGGTAGAGCTTCGAATAATAAATTCAAATTTAAACACTCAAAAAAATATTGTTTAAACATTGGCTAAATCCCCTGGCAGTTTTGGAGAACAATCAATGCTCCTGAACCCATTTTGATTCCTTCAGAACATGGTACACAGAGGATCCAAATGCTCCTGAATCAATGTTCTGCCATCAGTCTTTATTTTTTGTGTCCAGCCATAAGATACAATGCTCAGAAGATTGATTCTTTTATGAAGTAAATGATTTGAAAAAAGAAATAGGTGCACGAGGCAGCATCAAAGAAGAGAAGTAAAAGAGGGGCCCCAAGGAGCGACATTGAAACACCAAGTAGAACATTTGTGTTTGAACTTTTGTCTCTGCGAAGATAGAAAAAGACAACTTCCTGGATCAGCAATCAGGGATCACTCAAATTATGTAAATAGATCTAATATCTATGGATGCTGCGTACTAAAGTCCGTTGACAACTTAAATCAAGTCAGAGATTGGAGGTGCATAATGTGCCACAATCTCTGGGAATGAAGTGTTCATGGTTATTGGCTGTCAGCCAAGGACACAATTCCCTGATGCAGTCTGATTCTCTTGAATGTCTCACCAGTGGTTCTGTGGAACTTATGAGTCAATATACCATAGTCGCCTCCCTTAAAGGAAGCTCTAATCTTGGAGTTAGTCCCCCTTTCCAGATGAGAGAAAAATGAAAACAAATTTAGAAGGAAACCAATTAAGAAAAAACTGCTAAGTTGCACCTCGCTATACTACTATAGCATAGACATGAGTACACTTTTAGCATAAGTTCCAGAGAAATGCAAAACCCTCTATCCCCATCATCCCACATGCATAGGAACAAATGCATGCACGTATGTTTTGCCTCGAGATGGAATCTCTTTTATCAGTAATCTCATCACAAAATATGTTACCACCAATGCATAATAACAATATCAATTATAATCACTTTTAAATGATGCAGCCAGGAGCACTTTATGCATAAGTAGATTTTGCCAAAAAAGCAACTAGGTAAAAAATTCATACATTCACATATAAAGCAAAGAGTTTGCAGGCAACTATATAGCCAAATTCAAAGCATAAGGAACTAAAAAAGAAACAAAGCTGGAGATAAAACATTTTATAACTAAAAAGAAAAAAACTCTTGTGAACAATAATTCTTAAATCGAAACATAAAACATTTTCCACCATACCATGGTTAGCATGCACTTTGTGGATTTTGTTACAACTTTGACAGTTTGATCTCCCAAGAAAAGCATATTTAAGACTGTGTATGCTTCCACATCATATGCCCCTCTTATACATTCTCCCTTCTCAACCATTCTCAGCTGGTGCTGCCCAACCTCCGCAAACACATGTAATTCTAATTTACTACAGCCTTTTTTTTTTTTCATAGATTATTGTTATCAGCAATCAGAATTCTTTTGATGTGAACATGCAATAAAGGAAAGACCAGTCTTCAAAAATGCCTCAAGGCTTAAATTTCATAAATCTCAATCTCGTACTTGAGCAGCTTGCACAAAGAGTTGCAGTTCATGAATGTGCTTACTCCACTGTAATTAGATTGACAATCCAAATTGGAGAAGAAAAAAAACAACATTTTTAGCCAGGATAGCTGCAGTTTGTACTTGAATCAATCATACCTCATATCTATCACACAAACAAAAGATACTTCAAAGAAAATCACCTTCAGTACTGCATTCTTCTAAAGCTAGCAATACCCCTCAAAAGAAAGATACCATTTTTAACCACAAGCACTTAAAAAACACATAGATTACTAATTTCAGCTCAAAAGTAAATAACAAGATGAAAAAAAAATCACATTAAAAAAAACTACTCTATCACTGCTGCTTTTCCTAACACAACAAGCTTCGTTTCAAATTAAATGTAATGGAAACCATGCTGAAGTATTGGCCTCCTGAAGCACAGAAATGCCATGCAACAATCAAAAGTTCCATTACAGAATCCGATTACACACGCACTATCAAAGTAAGTGATACAAGCACAAACAACAGAGAAGCAAAGCAAGTGAGCAATCACAAACACATTTCCTCCCAGTAAAATAGCAAGGATAGATTCTTCTTCAACTGCATGACATTGGAATTCATCAAGATTCTAACTTCCATGCTAAGTCAATGAATTCGACAAAGTACATCTTCTTCTTGTTAAAATTGATAAATTTCTTTGAAAAATTTGCAATTTTTACCTGACAAAGATTAACATCTGATGCCCAACAAACTCGTTTTGATTTCTTCAATCCTCGCATATTTACAAATCAACAAAAATTCTTCGATTCTTTCAATTTCCAATTTCCCTCACCATAAAATTAATTTTCGATTAGAGTGTAAAACTCCACTCCCGAGTTCGAAACCCTAAAAAAACTAGATTTACAACTGCATCGATATCTCTCCTTATCAGTTACCTACCCATTCCACGATTTTAAGCGATCGAAGAAGAGAGCACAGAAGGATCCAAGGGAACCCTAGATCCTCTGGATTTTTTCTTTCTTTTGAGTTGCCGTTTCTATATCGTTTTCTATTTTTTTTTCACTCTTCTGTTATATCTATAGTATGTACGTACGTTCTGGTTTCAGCGCGTGAGTTGAGATTTTTCTTTTCCTCTTTTTTTTTATTATATAAGAAATGGGTACGTAAACTTCATTTCTGCTCGAGTTAATTATAACTTAATCATCATTAGAATTTAATAAAATTAATTGATTGATTCTCGTGGCTTCAAACTTTATTTTTAAATATTTATGTTCCTAAATTCATTGATAATTTAGTGTTTTTGATGATTTTATTTTATTTATTTTAATTTTTTTAACAAGTAGAGAAAATAAGGGAAGGGTAGACGAAAAAAAGAAAAATAAAGTTTGAATATGTTAATAAAACATGAGTAATTCTTAAAGACTTACTTTCATTGTAATAGAAATATTACATTTTAAAAAAGAGGAAATAAAAAATAATTTTAACCAACAATTTAATTGTTTAAAAATTTATTTATCACTGTTTTTTAAATTAAATTAAATCTTATTACGAGATGCTTTTATAAATATAAAATAAAAGTTATAAAACTTAATTTAGTTCAAGGTTTAAATATATGATGGACAAATCAACTTAAATTTGGTTAAATTAAAACGATGTGGTTTTAAAAATTACTTTTAAAAAAAGATATGAGATGATGTTTTGAAAATGATATTTTTAAAAGAATTAAATTAGATTTTATTATAATTTTTACCATCAAATTATAATTTAATTTATTAATTCGATTATTTTTTATCACTTCCAATTAAGTTTGATATAAAAATAAATCAGAACAAAATTTTGAATCCACAAGTTACCGTGTTGTCGTGCCGGCCCGGGCTGGAATAACACTGGATCAAAGTGTGGTTTCGCCGAAGAAAAAATTTACTGATACAAACCTGGGTAGTGGGGTGAGTAACACGTTACTGAAACGCGATTGAAGTTTGATATGACCTGTTTTGGAAAGCGTTAAAGATTTTCTGACCACAGTTTCTATTTTTAATTTTTAATTTTTATTTTCTATCTTCTTCTTTTTGAATCGGACGATGAAAGGACAGTTGGCTGACGAAAGGTTAAGCTGTTGGTCTGGTCGGTACACGCATGGTTGATAGCCTGCCAGCTACTTTGCCACGTATGGTTTTGTTGTTTTTTTGGCATTCTCCATGGGCTGGGTTATAGCTTCATGAAGGACCAGGCCCTGCTGCTCCTGCAGAGCCTCATATGCCTTCAAGAACTTCTCTAGATTCAGTAGGAAAATAGATCGCCCCAGATTGAGCCCTCAGACAGGTGAAACACACCTGGAAAAACTATCATTATTCTTCTCTCTTTTGTGACAATGCTAGATTCCCTTAGAACTCCTCGAGTGATTATTGGGAGGCAGGATGTGGGTTTTTTTTTAATGAAATAAGCTTTGAAAAATGAAAAATGCTTGCTACTGTCATTTTACTTTGCTCACGGGAAGTTATCCTAGAATTTTTTCAAGCAATGTATACATAGTTAATTGGTCAGTGGAATTGACCGTGTTGGACAGACTTTGAATGTTTTGGGTCGCCTCATCTTTCATGTCACTCTGAGCTTTCGAGGATTTCAACTTGAACTTTTATTACCAGACCAAAAGGAAAGGTTGGAAGTCAAAAACTTATGTTACAATAAAGGTAAATTCACTGAGGCCTGCTGTAATCATTATACCTAACTTGAGAAATGACCCGACTCAAGTTTCGAGTTGCAAATTTGTTAAATTAACCTGTAAATTAATAGATCAACCCAACTATATCCAATATATCATTTTAAATAGATTTAGAAAAAAAATTAAATTGACCTTATTAAGTTTATTCTAAGTTTTTCTGGTCAATCAAGTTACTTAAATTTTACCAAGTTGACACAGAAATATGGTTCAGGAAGGAACCTAGCCCAGCTGGGCTTGCAGGAACGGTTCACCAAGTTGAGTTGTTAAACCAGGCAGGTAGTCACGTTGCCGGGCCAGGCTATAGATCCCCACTGATGCACTATTTGTTCACAAGAAACATTACTGCCTTAAGATTTTCTCTCCTGTTTTAGAAACATTGCTTACTTAAGATGACAGAAGCACTTGATGAGAAGCGAATCCATGCCTCTCCGTCAGGACTCTGCATCCTTTCCGTAGAGGGAGCCTGCAAACCTGGAGGACTCCTTTTGTAATGGTGGAGAGAACTAAACGAGATTTTAACCTGTGTCTCTGCTGAAGAAATAAAATCTTTATTGAAAAAACCAGTGGTGGCCTTTGGAAAGCTCCCACGCCATTGTTAATGTCTCAAACTCCAGATACACATCCCACGACATGTTTAACAAGCCTCAACAGTATCACACAAAATAACGTTGAACAGACACATAGACCATACCTCCACAGTGGAGAGTTTGAGAAAATAATATAATTTTTTTTGGGTTCCAGTAATATACAAGAAGTCCTTACTCGGCTCTATATATATCTCCTCCTACCAAACTCCCAGTGTGCATATAACTAAAGCGCCATCCAGTTGCAGAAAAATTGTATAAAACATGATAACAAGCCGTCTTGTGGATCAACAATCAACTCTAGGTTTCCCATGGCAGGTAAAACACTGTGCTGTGCACATTAACACTTTCATTTTGTTCACCTCTGCCACTTTTTCTCTGTAACAAACAGAAATTGAGCAGTTAAGAACAGGAGCAATCAGTTTCGAGACAATTGTCCCAAGGTAAGGAGCAATGCATGCTCAGATTACCAAACTCCCCACCAAAACAGCATCGCATCAGCAAATGCTGTGAAGGTTAACTCAGGAGGCGAGTAAATAAATAGTGGATTACAACATCATTGGCAAGAATCTATTCAGCCTGTCTTTGGGTGAAAGAATTTCAAACCAAAATGAACCATCCTACAATAAACTGTTATGTTTCATGATGCATGATGGTCACCAGCCATTACCTATATTAAATGGATTCTAAGCAATTTATGCTAATAACAGCAAAGATGCTATAATAATCATAGTAGTATTGAACAATATCCTATCAAATCTTTAAAAATTTGCAGTTGGGAACTAAATAACATCCCCAATAAGAGTAAATTTGTTAAATGACAATGAAAACCTTTTCAACCACAATGCAAGACAGAATATAAATGAGTACAAGGAAGTTCAGAGAATACCATGAACAATATCATTTCCCTTTGCACCCTGCTGTGCCTGAGACATTGACCGCTGGATGCGTGGAGAACCCTGCCTTCCATTTGCACCAGGTAAGGACTGCCTCTTCTTGATGAAATCTCTGTCCTGCACATCTGGGCTGGATCTTGGTGAGTTATTTGCGTTGAGTTTGGCTCTTGCTGATTCCGTGGCTTGCATGAAATGAGGGAGAGAACTGCTGCTGCTGCTGTCTCTTGGCTCTTGATCAGTGCTGTCAGGTTTTGTGGAACCAAATGAATTCCGCCTCTTCCCATTCTTTTGATCTTTGGACAATTGTTCCACACTAGTTCCTGCACCAGAATCATGATTTGGGTTCGATGGAGATCTCTTACTTGCTGATAAAGACTTACGTTTTTGGCTTGAACTGCTTTTGTCAGCCCTGCTCTTTTTAGCTTTCACAGATAACTGACTTGAAGGTGTTCCTTGGGACTCTGGAACAGTTGCATGGCTTCTGGGAGAAGCTTCTGGGGATGATCTATATGCTAGACCACCAGTCTCCGAGTTCAGCTCTCTCTTGACATCAGATACACTTTTCTCTGGATTCATCTCCTCCTGTGCGGAATCTGCAACAACAATTGTATTCGCTGATTCACCTATGGCGTCCTCAAGTTTCTCAGGCTGATCCAAGCGAGACAAAGTTGAAACTGGATCCTTGGATGAATCTTTATCTTCTACATCTAAGTCTTTTGTTCTGTTAGGATTACGAGTTTCTTCCCCTGAAACCTTGGCTTCATGCTCAAGTTCTGCAGCTCCAACTTCAAATACATCAGGTGAATCAAGTGTGGAGGTAACAGAAAGTTCAGTGCCACATTCAGAGCCAACGTATTGAACCCTTGAATTATGGGGGGCTGAGTTTTCTGCCATGTCAAGCTCCTTGGTCCTTGATTCTGTATCTATCCCAGATATTTCCGTGTTTGATTCAACTCCACTATCTTGATGCGAAGAACTGAATGATCTACTCAAACTGGCTGTTGAACTCAGCCCCTCGAATTTTGTCTGGGCAGCAATGAATGCAGGATTGCTTGCCTTCCTTGATCCATATACGAATTTCTTTCCTTCAGTCTCCAATTGTTCAGAGGCTCCCCTTTTCATAGAACGTTTGGGTTGATCAGGTTGTTCACCATCTAATTCTAGCTTATGAGGAAGAGAATCGGTCACCCTTTTAGAATTTACTTCAGATTCTATAGTTTGATTTGGAAGAGAATTTATAGTTATTGAGGTTTCTTCTGCATCCGATTTATTACTCGTCTCAGGTTGAGGCTGCTCCAAAATATCTCCTGGTAAAGGAGAGTTTGGATGGCACACCTGAAACTTGAAGTCAAACGCATCGGATTTTATCAGACTCTCTTCACTTTCAGATGGCAGAGCAATTTCCTTGATATTGGACTTTGAATCTTCCGACTCACAGAATTCTTCAGGTGGGACTCTAGTTTGCACAGAAGAGGTAAAATTCTCCTTCTTCTCTATTTCTAGTTGTTCAGTTATAAACTCTGGTTTGGGTGTTGGTTCCACTGATGAAACAGACATCCACCTCTCCAACCAGTTCCATGCAGAATTACGTTTAGACGAATCACACTTGATGTGGATAGGCTTGGTCTTTGGTGTCGATTCCATTAGCTTTAATTCAAAGCAAAAGGTCAGCATGTTTGATAAGTGACATGTATAGCACAAACACAGTTGCAAAATACACAGAAAAGTCCCCATGTTTCCGTACCTGACGAGCGAAGCTATTGCCGACCAGTTTCTCAATGGAAGTGCATGTAGCATTTGGTTTGATTACTGAGCTTTCCTTCTCCTGAAAGCCAAACGAAAAGAAAGCTTGTATGAGACTGTCTGGTGATTTGGGAAGAGAATTGCTGTCCATGAAGTATATAAACAGAGTTTTTTTTGTCAAAAGCATGAGAAGATGCCAGTTTTCTTTAACAAGAGGAGAGCAGAAAATTATCCTACATGTAGCTTTTATGATAGCTGTTACTTATAGCGAGCATAATGCAATTAACTAAAATGAAAAGGAAAAGTTCCGAAACATCGCAAGTTAGTTCATTAATCTCCAACTTTTGAAACACTGGTTTAAGATATCATTTCATACTTGCCTTCCAAGAATTCACGATTTTCTATTACATTCTGAAAATGTCTTTCAAATCAAAGCAACAGTAAACGAGTGAGAACAGTGAACTGACATGAAGAATTTGGGACATCAGACAAAAGTTTTGAAGTACTAGCTATTTCATTTGGACAGTGGGTTGTGCCAGACCAGCATCATCCACATAACCAAACCATTTGTCAATTTGAACTCTCAAGCAGAAACCCTTGTAAAGGCAGTGCCCTTTGGTTAAAACATTCTTATTTAAGTTGAGTAGCATTACCGAGGTCTTGGATATAGGTTTGCCATGCTTCCCACCAACCTCGTTTTCTACATATGAGCTCTTGGGTGACAAACGAGCACGGCGAGCACGAACAAGAGCTTGCATTTTAACAATGGCCTGAACACAACGTAGGGTTCCAATGGCATGCTGCCGGACAAGGTAGCCACGTACAGCAGCTTGCAACTTAACAACATTCTTAAGCTTGAGGAGTTCTTTTTGAGCCTGGAGGACAGTTCGAAGAAAGAATGGATTAGAATGATTACCAACAAGCAAGCTCCATAGTTAAACATTTCCTTAAAGCAAAAATAAAATTACCAAAACCCCCCTGACAGCAGCCTGTATGACAATAACAACAGACTCTTCCACACGATCATCAACTTCATTCTCATCCTTGGTGAAAACAATGGCCTCAGCTACTTCCTGGTCTGTTGAAGCAGACAGTGGTTTCTCCGACAGCTGCAGCTTGTCTGGCAGCTGTGGTTTCTCAGACAACTGTGGTTTCTCATCAGTGCATTGTATCACAGCATTTTTTTCTGGAGCAGTAGGGATGTCTGGTGGCTGGAAGTTTAGATTTGCGGGTTCTGGACTCTCCTTGTTCACAGAAGAAGGGGTGGTTTCTGAAATGATAGTGTTGCTGAGAACTCGATGACGGGCAGATTTCTTCCGGAAACTCCATCCGCGCTTGTCACTTGAACCATTGCTCTGAAATGAAATTTACATAACATCATCTAACTGATGCTACATTAAAACAGACTTCCTTTTTTTTCCAACTTTCGACTGTAACTCTTGATGGTGAATGGCTTACCGAAACCTTATAGACATACAAGCAATACGATTCGATGAAATGGACATTTCAAGCAAGAAATATACATACATACATACATTCACACATACACATGCGATGCCTGATCGACACTACCAATTGCAAATTGCAACCATGATCCACATAATTTCCTTAAACCATCCATGAATTCTGTCATCCATATCTATAGATCTTACATGTATCCATCATACTTCAAACTTGATCAGTCAAAAACGAAACGCCAATCCTGCCTATAATGTTTGATAATCCATTAAAGCATACTACATTTACTAGTTTCAACTTTCAAATTAGATTGGCGTTAATAAACCTTGACTAAATCAAAGACGAAAGTTTCTAATCCTCGCGTAGACTTAATAACTTTGACTAAGGAACAAAAAATGGCTAAATAAGTTCCTGCAACGTCCGACCTTCTTCTTCTATCCAGCTTCAATCAATATAGTAAATCAGATTTTACACCATTAATTACAAAACTTCACTGAACGAAAATTCAAAGTTTCTCGGATGTTCCACACATCCGCACATTGTTCGTTTACCATTTCCAACAATTCTTCGGAACCAAACACATTAGTTATTTAACTAATAAATCACCACTCAAACTAAAAAATCAACAAGTTCCAGGAAAAAAAGAAGAAGAAGTGACCGAAAATAGAAAGTAAGCAGTAAAAAAACTAAGGAAGTGATTATCGTTGACCAATCAGGTACCTCAGGGAGTTGAAGATCATCTCTGTCAGCAGAATCGCTACCGCAGGTGATTATTTTCAAACAGGAAGTGGATCTTCCCATTTGTATGTTTTTCTTGTTTTTTTCTCTCTCTAAAAAAACCTCACTCGCTCAGTCCTCCCTCGTCACTCGCTCACTCTGTTTCTTTCTTAACCAACCTATATTCGATGTGGCTTGTTGGAAATTGTAGCTAAGAGATACACGGACCTCAACATGTTCCTTAAATCGAGCTCACTCATGTTTTGGAATCCGTCATTTATCGACAACTCCGTTGGTCCTCTCTCTCTCCCCCCCCCCCCCCCCCCCCCCCCCCCCCCCCCCCCCCCCCCCCCCCCCCCCCCCCCCCCCCCCCCCCCCCCCCCCCCCCCCCCCCCCCCCCCCCCCTCTCTCTCTCTCCTTGTGCCCTGTCCGTTTGAGATAAAGAGAGAAGCTTGAAAAGGCTGTCAGATCCTCTACGCTTTCCTTTTCTCTTCTTTTTTTAATATTTTTTTATATTATTCAGCTCATGTAGCCGTTTGATCACGAGACTCGCGAGAAGTTATTTACGAGGGGATTTTCTTGTTAATTGGATCGTGATTAATTTGAAAGTTGCCGTTTTATTTACTCCATTAGCATGTTGTTTGTCGTATTTGGTGTGTAATGGCACGCGTGATTGGTCCGGTATGCGAAAGGTGTGTGTATATTCGTGAACTGTATTAGTGTCTTTGACTTTTGTCTTTTGTAGATGACCTTCACATTAATTGCTTCCAAATTTGTAGCAATGGAGCCAGTAAGAAATCAAAACTCTCTAGCTTTTTGACATGAAAGATTGTAGATATCATTTAAAAGTATGATAACTTTTATTTTATTTTTGTATTTTTTAAAATTATATTCATTTTATTTTAGTTTTTTTTATAATTTTGATGTGTTGATATTAAAAATAAAAAAAAATCTAAAAAAAATTATTTTGATATATTTTTAAATAAAAAGTATTTTTAAAAAGCATCTTGTACTACAATATCAAATACACACTTACTAGTTTAATCAATCAATTAGATTTTATAACATGGATAAAATTTAATAGGTATTGTTTAAATAAATATACAATTTTCATAACTTAAAATTCTTTTATATTCGTGGTATATCGTATTTTTTAAAATTTAAATTTTAAAATTAAATTACTTTTCAAATCTTTTATTGAAACTAGGTTGCTCGTCAAAGAACATTTTCAACCCAATTGCTTAAGTTTTTTAGGTGAGATCTTAAAATATGATTTATATTATTCTCTAACACACCTCCTCAAATGAAAGCCCTTTAACTTGAAACTTGCATGGACCCATATTACCTTGTGCTTAATTTTTATCAAAATAAATGATGATGATGAGATTCGAACTCGTGATCGCTTGGTCATCAAGACTCTGATATCACGTCAAAAAACTATCTCAACCCAATAGCTTAAACTTTTTAGGTGAGACCCTAAGATATGATTTATATTATTCTCTAACCGCTCGTGTATTTAAATAACTATTAAAAAATTATGGAAATCTTAACAAATAACTCGAATTCAATAGTATAAATTTTACAAATTTGAACTCCACAGTACAAGTTTTACAATTATGTTACATGGCTAAATTATCAGATTTGACATGATAAATGCTCTTTTTTTTTATTTATTTTTTTGCCATGTCTAGTACATGCTTAAAATGTAGAAAAAATTAAAAAAATCGTGGGAAGAAAGGAGAAGTCAAAATTTTGCTCTCTAGATAACAAAAAAAATTAATGTGAAATCTATTGCAAATATAACCTCCAAATACATCACGTCATGAACACAATCAAATGCCTCTTTCCACCCCCAGATGCTATTGCACAAACTTCCGGACACTAGGAGTTTGGGCACTTGCCAAGAGTTTATTGGCAAGAGCAAAAATTATCCTTTTGTGGATCGATACTCAATTGCACAACAAACATGGATGATGCATTTACAGTGACAGAAGAGTGTGTACGAAAAGTGTAGTGCCACCCACTACCCAGCCAATAATGTAAGTTATCGCGACGCATGAGACGAATAACGTTGCTGAGAAGTTGACACTTGTCTGAATGAGTATTTGTTTTTTTTTTTTTATCATGATAAATGTTTTTTATTTGAAAAGAGTTAAAATAAATTATATATATATAATTTTATTTTATTTTCAGTTATTTTTTTTTTATAAACATCATATACCACCCCATGATTTTAAATTTTTAAAAGGTGGAAGGTGAAAGTCAAATACTGAGTAAAATATAATTAATAATTTAATCATTAAACTATAGAGATATTCTTCATGATAGGAAATTAAATTAAATTTTATATTTAGCCATGTTTTATTTAAAGTTTCAACGATTCAAGATCCATGGTTAGTTTTGCTCTCAGGGTAACTTTTAGTTATTATTATTATTGTTATTTTAAATAGAGATAGTTGGATAAAAAGAAATTCTTTGTAATTTTTATTGTTATTATCTACATGTTGAAAAGGGTGTGTTCAGTAGAATAAATTATAAATTATATGTAACAATAAATGATAGTAAATTTATTGATTATAACCAAATATCGAGTCAGAAAGCTAGTATAAATATATTATTTTTTATATTAAAAAAAACTGAATATCTGCCTGAGTTTGAAACTAAATTCTAAAATTTTTAATTGATTTGAATCATTAAAATTAAATTTTATCATATCAAGTTGAGAATCAACTCAATATCAAGACTTACTATCTTTGATGATTATTGCAATCTATAATAGATTATATTTTTTTTTTGTATTGCATTTTCATAGGGGTTTTTCTTATTATATTTTTTTTTATTTTGTATTGTCTCGCTCGTTCATGATTCTAAACATTGTTTCATGACTTACTAAATATCAGTTTTGCAAAATTGTGATATAGTTATTAAATGAAAAACATAAGGATACATTGAAAAAGAGACTTGGATGAAAAAAAAAGTAAAGGTTTGTAAAACAAGAAGCAAAATGATCCAATTAAAAAGAACTAATAAAAAAATCAATTTAAATTAAAAAATAGTCAAGATGATTCACTGTTTCACCTCAAATGTTTTAGTTTCTTTGATGATATATACAATGAAACGATAATCGAGTTTGATTTTCGTAGAATTACAGTGGGAGTTGAATTTTAAAAAAAATACGATGGTGGGATATTTTCTTAGTGCGATTTGCGTGGTACCATACACAAACAAGGTTTTTTTTTACTAGCCCAAATATTTGCCTTGTAATGCCTTCCATATCCAACAAACAATTTAAAAAGTATATCCATCGAACAAATAATTTAGAGCCACGATGCTATCTAAAGTCACAACAGGGCAACCAAGCTAATTTTGTCTTCACTCTCCACGTGGAAGAATAGCTGGATGGCACGTGTAACGACAAAGAACCCATGCGATGTCTTGCAGCTGCAAGTGGGATTCCATAGAACAAATGATCGATGTCGGGACCTTACAAAATACGATGCTGTGGATCGGGCTTCTTCAGGGATTAATCAACAATCATTAATTTCTTAAGCCTCAATCAAATAGTTAGCACACAGTCAATTCAAGAATTAATTGCACAATGATGACAAGGTCTTTTCATCTTAAAACTAACTAATCAAGAAATGTCTAGCCTAATCTTATCCATTTTCCTTGTAGCAGTCTCGAGAGCGACATGGTTAATGAATGACTTATTAATTTAAAAATAAATAAAAAAAAACTATAAATTATAATTTTTTTAAACTGAAATTTCAAGAAAGAGTTTTTAGTTGTTCATATAAAATTGCAGTATGCATTCATTAATCAAATTCTTTTGAATCTATAATTAAAAGTAAAACACAAATCGCACCGCACTGAATCAAAAATAGAAACTTGCTTTAAACGGGCAGAAACTATATATATATACACAACCGTTGTTATTTTAAGCCACAAAGTAATCAAGACTTGTTATTTTGAGGCAGAACGTAATCGTATTGAGTTTTTTATGGTTAATAAAACATTTGATGTAAATGAGGTAGTCGAACCTACCAATCCACCAAACTCCAATTTTTGGGCGTTAAGGTTTCTCACAACATTGTACATGGACGCTGTTTTGTAGCTGTGTGGTCTCCCTTCATGCCATGGGTCTCCTTCAATGAAGAAATCAATCACACCTACTACGTTAATACACATATTTTAAAGTTTTAATGGCAAAACACCATTTTCACCCAGAATCCAAGCTTCCTGGTGAGATTTGAATCCCATCTAAAGCAAAGGCATTCCTTCACGCACCTAAATGAAAGTTATTTCAGAAATCAAACTGGCAATTTAGGTACAACAGCACATGACCGCCCACCATTCGGACTTTCTTTCTTTCTTTGGAGGAGTGTCTTGTGGAGCCCCCTCACATGGTAAGACCCTGCTGGCGATGATGATGATGATGATGAGATAAAATGTTTCTTTCACCAGTTTGATCAATTAGCATTCGCTTGTTGTAGTGTACAATGAAATGATTCCATCATTTTCCTATCAAATTGCAGACCATCGATGGCATGCGATTTTTTAGACCCATGAATCAATTATTTAGTGCATTTTGATGCCTTGTGAAAGTAGTGCACCAAAAATACTTTGAATAGAGATTGATAAGGATCCTATAGAGTTATCTCGTCGAATATTTACTTTTGAAGAAGAATTATTTGAAAAAAAAGCTCGGCAAGACTGGTTTATGGCCCATTGCACTGGGCCTCTAGAAGGAACAACCCAGGTGTGTGGGCTTTTAAGCCCAAAACCACGTGCCCGGGCTTGTTTTTTTTCTTTTATTTAAAGGGCAGACGTCGAGTTTATTTTTCTCTCTTGAAATACGAAAACTACACGTCACTCGCTAAGACAGATTGATGCATCGTCTTCTAACCCAGATTTCACCTATCATTGTGGAGGCTGAAAAATCAAGATTATGAGTTTTTAAACAAACCATTTTTTCAATCCATCTAATGCCAAAGACACCCAAAATCATTCTTAGAACATGTAGAAACCAATTTAGTAACACAATAAACAAGAAAAAAACAACTCAAATCACAAAATCAAACTGAATAAGTTTTCTCATCCTCGACTCAAATATGTTTTTTAGACAATATTGAGACTCCAAACAACCGTCATAAGACTCCCCTCACCGAGTGTAACTCATTGACACCAATCTCAATCATTTTAGTGATTAGAATATGTATAAACAATGATTTTCTCTTTCTAAGCTGAAATCCGGTGAACTTATCTCTCTCCTCTCATAGAAAATGACTGAAAAATAAGAAAATTGAGCTTTAGTATCAATATGAAATTTCTGAAAACTAAAAAGACCAATCACCTATAAATCAAAAAAGAATGAGGAATAAAATAAATTGTTTTTGTATGAAATTCGAATCCACTTCCTGTTTTACCTTACTATTTTCACTTTGGTCCTATGACTTTTAATCCAACATTTCCTCTAAAAAAAATATGCAATTAGGGGCAAATTTTAGCTTAAAAAAGTTTAATTATGCAAAAAAAAAAATGAGAATCAAAATATTTTTTTAAATGTTGACTATTCTAGTTTACCGTTATTTGTGAGACGGAGCACAATAAAAATTTCTACGGTGAAAACCGCCCTAGTACAATGTTAATTATTTAATTAGCAGGGCTTTATGACCTTAGAGTGTATTTAGTATTGCGGTAGCTGTTGTGGTTGTGGTTTGAAAAAAGTTGTTTTATAAAAAGTACTTTTAGTTGAGGTTGGTTTGAAAAAATAAGTGTTTGGTTAAAACTATGTTTGAAATTGTGGTCGAAGAAAAAATAGTTTAATGTGTTTGGTTAAGAATGCTTTTGAAATTGAGGTTAAAAAATAATTTAAAAATATATATTAATATTAATGGTTTTAAATTTAAATATTGTAGAATTAATTACTCCTATTATATCATGAAATAAAAAATACTTTATAAAAAATACTTTTTATTATTCCATTAAACTATTTATAATTTCATTACATACAAAATTCATCCGATAAGAACTACAGTTTTCATAATTTTTTGAGCGTAGATAAAATATTATCAGGTATAAAATTGATATTATAGTACGAGTGAATTTAATTCACTTTATACTAGTGTTTTTTTTTAAAAATGTTAAAAAAATTAACACACTGAAAAAAAAAAAGAATTTCACGTGAACAGTGCATTTCTTGCACTGTTCACATGCTCCACTGTTTAGTGAACAGTGGAGGCATGATACACTGTTCATTGAACAATGTATCATGGTTGAATTTCCCGAAAGCAACATTTTTCTGCTTTTCATCTTCCAGCGTTTCGCACGCGATTTGGCTGTGGGACCATGCACAGTAAGCAGCTTTTTCTGTTAACCAAACATTTGCTTCCTGCGTTTTTGAAAAAACATAACCTCTAACGCGTAGCCAAACAGCTCTTAGTTTGATTGATATTTAATAATCAAAACTACATTAAACATGAAGATTTAATCATTTTAGACCCACATGCTTATCTGGGCTGGGCCTGAATTGCAACAATTTGATGATTTCCATGACCCCTCTTCAAAGTCCCATAACATGTCTGTATCTGATTTGGACATAAGTTTGCTGTAATTATATGCGATTAATGGGTCCAATCTGGTTGCATTGCATGGGGTCATCAAGCTTTTAATCCATTGCAGCAACAAGCATGTTTCGGGGGTGAGGTCACTGGTGTCGAGAGCAACTGATGCTTCCTCGCAGCTTTCCACATGCTCGACTTTACAAGCAAAAATGAGTGAGCATGCCCTCCCCCCTCTCGCATCATTTTCCATGGAGATGCCTCACAACACTACCAACCAAACCCAACGGTCTAAAAATTAAAAAAAAATTCATGTAATACTTGCTGTGTTGCTACGCTTGAAATGTGGGGAGACCCATTCAAACTCTAGATCTTTTTTTTTTCCCCTGACAGAATAGACCCATGACCGTTCTTGATAATATGCCCACACACCAACGGGCTTATTATAGTGCAGAAAATCGAACGATTGGAAAACAAAAATTTGCTGAAAACGTTATCATTTTTTCACTGGCATGCAAGCTCTTTCCCCCCCATATTTTGCTTTCAATCTAGAGTTTGGTTGAAGGAACACTATTCCCATGTTTTCTCCCACCAATTCTATTTGTTTCAACTTGAAAAACCAGCTTTAATTTATCCTAGTGGGCAGCCGAATGGAAGTAGGACCCAAATTCATAATCAAAGTGTTTTAGCAATGTGCAAAACACCGAAAAGACACCCAGGCCCACCCGTCACGAATCAGGCTAGAATTTTGCTGTCATAGAAAGAAAAACTCAAACAAATGCGATGCTCTAGCTGTCCAGGCCCAACTAGACTTCTGATATTTTTTTATTTTTTTAAAATTAATATTTTTTTATGATTTTAAATTGATTTAATATTAAAAATAAATCTTAATAAATAAACTTAGAATTCTCCCACGGCATATCACGGTGACAACAGTAAGCATCGATAAAAGCACCCATGTGCTATACGTGCATTAATTAATTTTGATAATTAATTAATTATTTTAATCCGGAAAGATAATGGAATTTGGACTTATGTTAACCATGACGCAAATTCAATTATACTAGAGTTTTTGTTATCAATTTTATAATTATTAAGCCTAGTCGGATTTGCACAAGCTAAGTTTTTTTTTTTTTAATTTTAAATTATTTTGAATACCAACCCAATCAAATCTAGATTATTTAATAGATTGATTTGTGATTTAATTAACATGAGTAAAATGAGACATGGCAAATCAATTTTAAGATTTTTTTTCAAAACAATATTATTTAATTTTTTTTGTTCAAAATAATGTTTTGGGATTTATCCAGGAGCTTTGATGACCTATAAATTAACTTGAGGCGTGTTTGGAAATGTAGCAGAGACTACGTTTCAAAATGTTTTTTGATTAGAAATATATTAAAATAATATATATTTTTATTTTTTAAAATTTATTCTTAACATTAATATATCAAAACACTTTAAAAATAATAAAAAAATAATTTTAAACAAATAATGATTTTCTAATCACACTACCCAACACTATTTTAACAATCTAATGACCTTACCTATAAACCGGATCAGATTCTAGACTCTAAAAGACGAATCTAAGTATCCAACAACCATGAAAAATAACACTATACCTTTATTTAAATTAAATAAAGATTGCATTAGATTCTCTTAAAATATATAAATAAATAAATAAATCAACAAACGAGGACTGTGGTCGCTCATATCATTGAATATGCAAGCTAACTTTTCCACGATAAGTCAGGATGATTAAGACAGAAAGCGAAAAGACATTATAATACCATAGCCATATCTATCAGTATTGAATTAAGAGAAAAAGTTCAGTAATTATTGGTGCTTTAATTAATGCATAAATGCTGCTGTCTTCCACATCTTTTCTTGTTTATAATACCGTATCTCATTGATGTACCAACTTAACTTGTGAATGGCATTTTTATCTGATTTAAATCTTCGTTTGAGGGCTTGCTTTTAGTAAGATATTTTATACAATTTTTACTTAGTTTTTCCCTTTTTAATAAAATGTTTAATTTTAAAAAATAATTTATCATCATCACCATTTCTATTTCCATCATTATTTTACTCATTATAACCAATATCATTGTTATGTCATTACCGTTACCTCCATTATTATTTTTGATGTCATCACCATCACTATCATTATTATAATTTCTTTTTATAATAGTCAAATTTTATTGATGAATGCAGAACCCTATTGAATCCATTATGAAGTAAACCAATAGGTCATAAGTGGATCTTTAAAAGAAAGATGAAAGCTAATGACACTATTAATAAATATAAAGCTAAACTTTTGTTAAAGGATTTAGATAATAAAATGGTGTTGACTATTTTGACACATATCCACCTATGTTAAGAATAACTTTCATACGAAAATTAATAGCCATTGTAACTATTAATAAGCTTGAAATATGTCAAATGTATGTAAAAACAACTTTTTTAAATGGTGATCTTGAAGATGAGGTTTACATGGAACAACATGAGGGGTTTATTAAAAAAAAAGTTTGTAAACTTGTCAAATTATTTTATAGTTTGAAACAAATACTTGAACAATAATATGAAAGTTTGACAATGTTATGTTGTCAAATGAGATCAAAATCAACGAAGTTGATAATCTGTTTATATGAAAAACACAAATAAAGGTTATGTCATTATATGTATCTATATAGACGATATGCTAATTTTAGATAGTAATGTTCACATGATCAAGTCTACTAAGAAAATATTAACTAACAAGTTTGACATGAAAAACTTAGATGTTACAGATATCATACCAGGAATAAAAATTTCTAATACATCTAATGGATTAGTATTGCCCCAATCTCATTATGTTGAGAAAATTCTCAAAAATATTTCTAAATATGACAATAACATTGACAAAACACTTGTTGTTACCTATTTTAGGGCCCTACATAAACAAAAAAAAACCAGAAAGAAAAGAGAAAATACAAAAAAAAAATTGAATTTTTTTTGAAAGAAAATAGAAAAGTATATAAGTGAGAAGAATATACCACAACGCCCAGGGAGTTGTTGAAGACTGGTTGAGGAAGATCAAAATATACAAGATTGAAAAACTTGACAATGTATTTTTGATTGATGAAGGCCTTATTGGCAAAGAAAATTTAATTTGAGGAGGGAAATTCAAATTGGATGTTTAAGGACTCAATTTAAATTTTTCAAGGTTTAATTGGATTTATGAAGGGCTTAATTGCAAGAAAAAATGATTTTTGAAGTCAATTTAGGCTTCAATTGGAAGAAATTAAAGTCTGGGGGTTAAATTGTAATTTTTAATAGTTAATTTGGTTAAATCAGGGGCTTAATTGCATAAATATTGAAGTTTGATATGCAATTAGAGACTTGATTGAAGAAATCCAAAATCAAAGACTAAACTGGAAAAGACGTGTGAATGTAGAGGCTGGAATTGACCAAATCAGGGGTTAAATTGAAAAAATTAAAAGTTTATTGATCAATTAAAGGCCAAAATACACTAATTCAGAACCAAAGCTAAAAAAAAAAAGGGCAGTCACCTTAGGGGCTGACAAATGAGTTTGAAAGGTGTGAAATTGCATAAAATTAAAAGTTTGAAGGTAACTATGGGTGTAATTGAAAGCAATCTGAATAACAAGGACTCAATTAAAATTTCCCAAATCCCAAGTGAAAACCCCTGAACAACACGCCCTTCAGATTTAATGAAGAGAAGATGAATGATACATCGTTCGTCAACCGGACATCTCTATTTCAACAGTTTTGACTGATCGAGTTAGCAATTTTAAACGAATGAATATGGAGCTACAAACCTCCAAATTAAGTAAGGTTGGATTCAAATAAAAGGTGTGCAGTCCCTCTACCAACTTTTGATGGTCTTAAGTGATGATGACGTCATAATTGCTCCAATAAAGTCTAAAAAATAGGCAACTCGATCATCCATGACAGTGAAATCACTATGCAAAAACCAATTTTCTTTTTGAGTGCTCACACTCAAAGGCTTCTTAGTGAGCTCTTATCAAGGGTTTACAACTCTTCCCTCAAGATCAAGAGGTCAGAAACGGATTCAAAATCTTTCAAAACCCTAGCAAAACTATAAATACCCTTTTACGATCAAAGCTGAGGGGGAGGGGAAGGAAAAAAAAGGGATAAATATAGGAAAATATTAACCTGTAACCTAAGTGTAAAGGTCCAAGAACCTAACATAAAAATTTCCTAAGCTTTGAAAGAGGGGTAAGTTGTGAAAGGCAAAAACTTTCCAAAGAAAAGCAAAGAGAGAGAGTAGCTATTCTAGATACCTTTGTGGCTTGCTTGAAGTGCTTTTTTTTTTATTTGTTTTTGTTTTATGTTTATGTTTACAAACATAGAATAAAGGTTTGAATGCTTAATAAATGAAGTTGCGTTCACTTTTTTGTTGATGTGATCTTTATTTATTGTATTTTTTTTGAAGTTTTTTGATGTTTTTGATATATAAAATTGTTTAAGTTGCCTTTTATATATATAGTGTTGTTTTAGTTTTTGTTTAACTTAAGCAATGCATGTTGAAGTAAGGATGTTTATCCTAGGTTTACTAGGTTTGTTCATGCATAAAATGGGTTTAGAAAACCAATTTTTAATCTATATTGTATGAACATGTAAACTGTTTTAAGTTGATAGTTTTTGGATTTGGTACCTTATGCTTGATTTTGATGTTATTTGTTAGTTTTTTAGATTCAAACATGTTTGTGTATGGTAGTGTGACTGGTTAGAATAAAGAAAACATATTTTATAAGCCAAAAATGCCATTTTCTGGGCTTGACAGTGGCTGGGCAGTGCTGGGTTTATAGTTGGGTTTTTGGGCATGTTCTTCGTGTTATTGAGAAGAACATTGCCTTAGCCCCATGTTTTGAACTATTTTTAGTCAATTTCTTTGAACATAACCCTTTGTTATGTATGATTAGTAGATAATTTAGGATTTATTTGCATCAATAACATGTTTTTGATATGTTTTAATCATAGAGTTTTGGTTTTGAACCGAAACCTATTTTGATAAAGTCATGATATTTTAGTGATAATCGAAGTAAAATGATGCTAGATTGTTGATCCTTGCATGATATATATATATCAGGTCTGGTCTTTTTTGGAACCCATGTTGCTGGGTTGGGTTTAAGTGTTCTTCATGTTCTTGGTGTTCTTCATCTTTTTTGTGTATTTGATCCATTTTATTCAAGAATTTAACTTTTTGTGTTTTTAGGTGTTTAATATATTTTGTTGGCATTGGTTTTGTTTTTTTGGCTGTTTTCAAGTTAAACCAAGATTTTTTATTCGGTTTATGGTCGAACAAATAATTTCAGGTCAACTCAGTCAGGTCGACCCTATCGGGTCAAAGGTATAAGACCCTGTTTGATTTTTTATGTTTTTGTTAAAGGCTTTTTTTGGTTTAAGAGTGTGCTTGAAAAACACCCCTTAGGCCTATTTTGGATATTTTTATTTCAAGAAATAATGAGTTTTTGCCAAACAAAGCCTACAAAAATAATAAAAAATATTTCTTTTTCTTGTATATGGACAAAAATCTTAAAATTATTTGAGCATCTTTTTAAAGAAAAATTTAAAATACTTTGGCATGTTTTAAGAAAAATATTATATGAATTTTACAACAAGTTTGTAAAATTCCAAAAGATTTTGGTATATGTTTAAAAAATATTTAAAAATTATTTTTGGCTTAAAATATTATTCACTTTTAATATATGGATAAAAAATCTAAAAGGGTTTAATATTCAAAATATTATTATGGATAATAATTTTATTACTCATTTTAATATAAGGATAAAAAAACCTGTATGAGGTTAATATCTAAAATATTACGGTGAATAATACAGTTCATTCACTTCTGATATAAGGATAAAATCCACAAGGAATTTATCTGAAATATTATTTGGAATGACGTGGTAACAAAAATTTCAATTTCACTTCGAAAGAAGCCTCAACGATAATTAAGAATATTTCACTTTTTCAGACTGAGTTCTTGACCTAGAAAACTAGAGTTTGATCATCGTAGCAAACTCATCTTGTTAGGATAGTAAAATTAGATATAAAAACCAGTTAGGATTCTTAACAACTGTAATACAGGTGACAATTCCCAACCAATCAAAAGATCTCCAGGACCCGTCCGGAAAGAATCGTCATGACATTGCGCTCTTGTGATGAGGGTATAATAACACCAATTAATATAAATATACATCATTCTAAGAATAAATATAAGTACTTGATTCATTCGTCAAGTAAAGTTAGGTTTAATAACATTGATTACAAAGTTATATACCAGCTGGAACCCTGTCTATATTAGCGTCAAGATTTCTTAGATAGCTCCTATCTGCAGGATCATTGATCTAACTCATATATTAAGCTTGCGTGAAAATTGCATAAAAAATAATAATTCAAGCCATAATGAACTCTAATGTAAAAACAAAAGGGTACAAAGAACCTTAAAAATTGAACGGAGCTTGCGTGAAAATTATTCGAGGTCAATCTTCATATTAAGCTCCGTCGTTTATTCTTATTATTACACACAGCATGCAAACCTTCAAAAACAAAAAAACTACTGATCATGGGCTGATTCGTGTTTTATTCATAGAGTAACGATTTCACGATGATGTCCACAATTCCTTTACGCATCATTGCCCATCACAGCATAGGCCTTAGGCACCAGGCAGAGAGCGTCCCTCGTACGCATAGCAAGACCGGGTTGCGTATGAACGACGTCTATGTCTTCCCTCTTCATCCCACCAGGCATTTCCCAGTCGAATTTGTAGAGAAGATTAGAAAGTGAAAGCTCCACGGTGGCAATTCCCATATATATACCAGGACAAATTCTTCGACCCGCACCAAATGGTATCAGCTCAAAATCTTGTCCTTTCAAATCAATAGAACTGCCCAAGAACCTATCAGGAATGAACACATACGGGTTCTCCCAAACTTCTGTGTCCCTTCCAATGGCCCACGCATTGACGTAAACTAAGGTCTTGGCTGGTATTTCGTACCCACCTATGTTACACTCCGTAGTTGTTTCTCTTGGGATTAGTAGTGGTGCTGTTGGTTGCAATCTCATGGTCTCTTTAACCACAGCTTTAAGGTAAGGCAATTGTTGAACATCATCTTCGTACACAAAACCTTTATCTCCTATCACCTTTCGAACTTCTTCTTGAGCTTTTCTCATTGCTTCAGGGTTTTTCATTAGAAGGCTCATGGCCCAGATCACAGTAGCAGCAGCTGTATCAGTCCCACCAACAAATATGTTCTGCAAGGATCAGGAAAATAAAATAAATAAAATGTAAGGATGATATTTGAAACCATTTACAATATTCAAATCCAAATCATTTTGCTTGGGAAATGAAAATTAGAAGGCCGAATTTGAGTCGAACTTAGATTACCATTAGAATTGCTTTGATGTGATCAAGCGTTAGTTGAACTTTAAAAGTGGGATCCTTGTATATTTGAAGCAAAACGTCAAGTATGTCCTCATGGTCTGGCTTTGGTCGCTCTGGATCAAGATGTTCATCAATGATTTCTTGGTAGAAAACATCTAACTCTCTGAAATTTTTTTCAAGACGATGGGCGAGTCCCGTGAGTCTATCAACCCATCCCATGTATGGAAAATAATCAGAAAGAAAAAACATCGTAAACAGGGCTTGAGTTTCATTAAGCAACGCATGGAACCTACTTCCTTTAATTCCTCCATCCTCGTACCTTTTTCCAAAGGCAGTTCTGCATATGGCTGTGCTTGTAAGAGACAGCATTGCTTCAGTCAAGTTGAAGGGTTTAGAAGCAAGAGCTGCTTTGGAAATTTTTTCAATCATATGCGATACCTCATCTTCTCTGTTGGTACGAAAACTTTGCACTCGTGTCGAGTTGAGGAGATGAACGACACATATTTTTTTCATCTCCCTCCAATAAGCACCATATGGTGAAAAGGCCAAGTCTAAACCATTGTAGGAAAATTTTTGCTGGCCAGTCAAGAGAGGCCTGCTACAAAATTCAAGATCATGGGTTTTCAGTACCTCTTCAGCCATTTTGGCTGAAGAGACTACGAGGGTTCGCTTGAAACCTAGCTTTAAGGACATGAGGGGGCCATATTTTTGAGATAGTTTCCATAAATGCGTTTGAAGGTTTGAGCTATCAAGCTGGTGCAAGTTACCTATCAAGGGAAGACCGTTGGGGCCAGGAGGGAAACGAGCTCTCTTAGAGATTTTGTTTTTCTTGAGAAGAAACAAGAAAATGATGGAGAGGAAGAGAATTACGAATATGAGTAATGCCATTATGATCTGAGTATTTTTGAGCTGTGAATTCTGCGATACAAGCTTCAATTATATAGAGAGTGTTTGAGGGTGAGTGTATTTTTTATTTAAAAATATATTAAAATAATTTTTATTTTTATTTTTAATAACTACATTAAAATGATTAAAAATATAAAAAAATTAATTTAAAATTTTTTCAAAAAAATTTATAAATTTAAAAAAACAGAGTCCAGTTGCACTCCTACACGTACAGTGCAATATAGACAAAAAAGAATATTTATGGAAATAGATTTCTATCATATTAACTTTCATTTCGAGCATTTTATTTGTGTATATTTACCAATTTAATTGAAAATATTTACTTCATGTTTTGACTTGAAATTTTTCCTCAGCAATTATAATATAACAATAGCCGGTGCATTTTGGAGGGCTGTTCAGTAAAGTCATAATGAATGTCTGCCGTCTAGATTTGATACCGTAAAGAAATCTTGCATTCAAACCTATTGCCTTTTATTATACCAAGAGAACGATACTACTACATACTAAGGTTTTCAATTCCAACCCGTTTCGTTTGAAATAGCTGGTATATCATGTTCTAGTTTAAAAAACAAAATAAATTAGAATAAATTTTATCTTGTTTAAAATCTTGGCTTATTCCATAAATTCTGTCCAAATTCCGGTTATTTCTGCCTCGACCAATCATTCTAGCCAAATAATGTGTGTTTTTTTTTTTTTTTCCAATCTTATCTATCAATCCAATTGTTGAATTAGATTAAAATTTTACAAGGAACTACTGATATATTTTTATATCTCAGGTTAAAATATTAGGATAATAAAAAAATTAGAAAGGCCTTGTAAGATTGCCGATGGTGTTTTCATAATTTTATTTAAATTTGTAATTTAATTTGTTTCGAAAGGTTATTTTTGTGTTTTGTTTTTTTTAGATTTGATTTTTTTTTTAATTTCATCGTTCAACAATAAGTTTATTGAGAATTGAGCTTCATATTTTGTTTAAATTTGCTTTATTTTGGGTTATTATGGTCTCATGATCTAGGTCATAAATTTGAAAGGTTAACCCAAATTGACCCGAGTAGATATAAAATGTTCTTATCTCAATATTTATTTTTTAAAATGTCATTTTAATTTTTTTTAATTAAACAATATTTTTATCAGTCATCCAAGTTATCTTTGAACTTATTAAATCAATTGGATCATATCGGTTCAATTTTTATTTTTTTATTTGTGTTTGAAATTTGAATTGTATAATTTAAATTTTTATTATATTTGGAATTGAATTGCAATTATATGTGTTGAATATATATAAATAAATAAAGTACAACCAAAACATAAACACTTCAAAATTAAAACATATTGTTTCAATTAAAAAAATCAAATGCCAACCAAAATAAAATTAATAACCTGCATGGATAACCAATTGAAAAGACAAAATGCCAACGAAACGAAATTCACAAAGTCTATGCATAATCAATCCATTCATTAACATTAAGGCCAGGCTCCCGTTACCTGCTACCTGGTTTTTTTTTTTTTTTAAAAAAAATATAATAATGCATGTTCAGATGCGACTTTTCATCCCAATCAAGGACATATATAAATAGATAAATGGGACCAACGAAGTGAATTTTCTCCCTCAATAAAAACTTGCGTGGGAATCTTCATGGGGCCATCAAACTAGAAATGGTGTATAATAATTCAATACATTTTATTGCGTGTAATTTATGATATGACGGCATGAATTATTAATTATTATTATTAAAGAAAATTAAAACATGGGAGAGAATACTATAGTTTTTTTTTTTTAATGAAACACTATGGATTGTAATGGATCTTTTTGTCTTTTTGGATATGTTAATGATAAATTATTTTTATATGAACTTGTCAGTGTCTAATGTCTGTATAAATTTTCTCTATATAATATTGTCAATGTTAAATTATCATCATGTAATCTTGTCAAGGTCCAGTATTCGTGCATGTTGAATTATAGCATCAATCCTCAAATCTCGAGTCACTCTCGGCGTTCCAATCTAGAAAAACAGGATTGGGCGTGCTAGGCTGTGTATTTGTGTTCGTATTTCTATGTTTTAAAAATATTTTTATTTTTTTATTTGTATTAAATTAATATTTTTTTTTAATAATTTTAAATCGTTTTGATGTACTATTATCAAAAATAAAATTTAAAAAATATTATTTTAATATATTTTTAAAATAAAAAATATTTTAAAAAATAATCACTAAAATATGAAGCTTTACAGTGCACACAATTATATGAACACTTATATACCAGAGCTAACATATCAAGCCTTTTTTTATTTTTTTTTGTTTAACGTGGCTGTCTAGACTAGCTTGCGTGCACCTCGACTAATCCCACGGGCCCTGAAGTTAACGACCATGTAAGCCTCCAGTGACCATTATATATGTAATTACAGAGCTCGAACCTGAAACTACAAAGAAAACACCTAAATTTTTATCATTCAACTAACACCTAGATAGATAGTTATATCAAGCCTTTTTTCCTTCTTCTCAATGGCATCCAAAGATTGTGAGGGCGACCCCTCTCCAATCACCGCCGCTAGACATGTGCCAGACAGTCCACACACCAGGAGTGTATTCGTGGTGCACAATCCAACCCACCCACGTGCCTCCTACACTTAAAAAGACTAATATTTGAATACGTGATTGAAATGATGTTTTTTAAAATTTTGATTTTTTTTATTTAAATTTAATTTTTTTAAATTGTTTTAATATATTAGTGTAAAAATAATATTAAAAAAATAAAAAAATATTATTTTAATATATTTTTAAACAAAAAAAATACTTTATAACTGTTATAAAATTTTCAAACATATACTTTAACATGGTCTACAGTGTCTTTGACAAGGAAATGAAAACTTTCTGGTCGTACTGGACAAGTTTCCTACCTTAGGGTCATGATGTTCAAATAATAATAATAATAATAATAATAATAATAAAACTATAAGGGTGATTTGTTTACTTCAACAGATTGAGTTACGAAGAGACAGGAATGCATTACTATCAATGTAAATGATCGATGAGGAGGAAAAGGAGGATGAATGTCCAAATCAAATTGGAAATGGAATATCGCATGAATATATTTAATGGATTTGCCCTAAATTTGGTGAACAAGGCTTAATAATTTTCTATGATGTTTTTTTTTTGTTTTCATTTTCAAGTTTGGTAGAATAGAATTGTAAGAACATTTATGACTTTATACTATTAGTTTCATGTTGAATTTCTATTTAAATGGGATGTTGGGATTGTATTCAATTTGGACTTACGGTTCTTCTCTCTTCGATGAGTCGATGGAATTGAGTGCTTATGAGTTTATTTAATTTGATGAAATGAATTGATACTTTTAAAAGTAATTTTGAATTTTTAAAAATTATTTTTCGATTTATATTATGTGAAAATTTATCATTTGTAGCCAATAATCACCATCAGAAAATTAACAAATACAAACGGAAACATCAAGAGACTATATCCATCAATAAACATTGATATAAATATTCTCTCAGTATATGCCGAGGGAATTATATTGAGAAAAGAATGAATTAAAAAAATCCAAAAGGTGCGATGACGTGTCATTTATACAGACAATATTATCAATGGTATTAATCAATAAGTAAAATTTGTCTGTAAACTCATCGATAATATTTAAGTTATAACTCTTAAGATTGTGTTTACTTGTTTTACAGCCTTTTTCCATAGAAATTTGTTGTATGGATGTATGATTTGTACATGTTAGGGTTTGTTTGGGATTTTATAAAATTATATTTGTTTGTAAATTGATGAAATTCATTTTGAATTTGCGACTTAAGTGTTTTGTGATAAAATAAATAATAACATATTTAACATGTCCATTTTATATTTTGTCTATTTTATTGTTAAGTTGAAATTTTTGATAGATGTATAGAAATATAAATTTATGTAGATAATTGATAATAAATTAAGAATACCATTAAAATAGATTGAATAAGTTTGAATTAAGCCAATGTTTGCGAATTTATTTAGTTCACGTAATTAATTAATACAGTAAAATTTCAAGTTAATTTTTAATATAAATATATATATATATATATATATATATATATATATATAAACATTGTAATATTATAAAAAATTAATTAAAAAATAAAAAATCAATGCATGTGTTTAATAAAATAAATAAAAAATAATATAAGCCAATAAATTGTAGAAAAAATTGTCAACATTAACTAAATATTAAAATGAGAAGTTAAAAAATAAATACATAAAAAAACACTTGATATCGAGAAGCTGAAAGATAGATGCATATGAATAAGTTTGATCTTGAGTCGCAAGGCACTCTTGAGAATTTTTTTTATTTGATTACATGGCAATAAAAAAGGATTTTTGTAAAAAGTAATAATTTAAATATTATAAAAAAAATGTGATATGTTAGTATGAATTCTCTTTTCCTTATTCATGTATTTTTTTCAAAAAACAAATATTATTTTTAGCAATGTTGTTTATTGCATAAAAAACTAAAATCAATCAAAATCAATATCCAAAAAATAATAACTATTAAGAATAAGGAAAAAAAAGGTAACCATTTCTTAAAAAACCTTGTACCTTATAAACGCATTTCTTTTTTTTTTTCCACATTTTTTTTATCATATGTATTGTTTTTAAACAAGAACTTATCTTAATAAGAAATTAAAAAAATAATAATGAATTTGATAGTTTTGATGTGAATATATTAAAAACAAATATAACAATAATAAACTTGAAAAAAATTACAATATACCTTTATTTTAGCCACGTTGCTTGTTGCATTAAAACTAAAATCAATTAAAATAAATATCTAAAAAAAATTAATGATTTGAAATTAAAAAAAAATGTATCTCTTTAATCAAAACCATTTTCCTAATGCATTCTTCTTCTTTTGATAAATTTATTTTTTATCAAAAGCATTGTTCTTTAAATAAAACATCATAAGTAGTTTTACTAAAACAAAACTAGAAAAAATAGTGAATCGATAAATTTGACACTAATGTATTAAAAATATAATAATACTAATTTTGAAAAAGAAATATATAAAAACTTACAATAAAAAAATAAAAAATATAAATATTTGATTCACATTAATTATTCAAGGTTCATATATAGTTATTTCGAAAATAATTGTTAATATTATCATAAAAGATATTAATATTATTTAAAAATAATAGCAAAATTGGATAATTATGTAAACATTATTTTAATAAATTTATTTATTAAAAAAACAATCTAATTGCAAAATGCAAAAAAAAATAAAAAATAATTAAGTAAAAAACTTAAAGGGATAGGAGCACACGTGCTTAAAATTTGGGCCCACATGCACAACATTTAAAGCCTAGACTTGTATATCTAGGATTTTTTTTTAAATAAACAGAGAAATAACATGTAGTATTTTTTTAAAACAAATAAATAAATGGGTGATTTGTTGCCAATCTGAGTAAACAAGGCATCGTCCATTTATAACTAGAAAATCAGGGTCAAAATTTTAGACCAAAAAATCTATATTTCAATCATTTTTCATAAAAAATCAAAAAAATAATCACATGAACCTTTAAAACTCCATTTCTAATAACAAAATATATTTTAATTAGTTTAAAAACTCAAAATCAAATCAAATATATTTAAGTGTCTTGATTGAAATAGCTATTAGAGCTTCTAAATTATTATCAATTTTAAATAAGCAATTGCATGAGCTTTAGTAGGAGTTTCAACAGCTCCCATGGCAAAGTGAAATACAAAATCATCTGGATTTGTTGTTTGAATAGATGGGAAATTTTTTCAGACGGACGTCTTTTATATTTGGAATCCTGTCTATATTAGTGTCAAGATTTCTTAGATAGCTAGTATCTGCAGGATCATTGATCTTTTTTTTTTGGTTAATAGTCGAAATAGGATCATTGATCTAACTCATGTATTGTGCAGGATCATTGATATAACTCATGTATCATGCACCATTTAATAACTTATGAAGTATTTTAAATTGATATGCATATCACATGAATAAAGAGACTTGCTCTTTTTATTGACTTTCCAAGCTCAGATATTAGGGTCAGTACTATTGAAAAGAATTTGATAGAGGTCTTAAAATTCAGACCATCAACTTTTCAAATTGCATAAAAAATAATAATTCAAGCCATAATGAACTCTAATGTAAAAACAAAAGGGTACAAAGAACCTTAAAAATTCAACGGAGCTTGCGTGAAAATTATTCGAGGTCAATCTTCATATTAAGCTCCGTCGTTTATTCTTATTATTACACACAGCATGCAAACCTTGAAAAACAAAAAACTACTGATCATGGGCTGATTCGTGTTTTATTCATAGAGTAACGATTTCACGATGGTGTCCACAATTCCTTTACGCGCGCAGCATTGCCCATCACAGCATAGGCCTTAGGCACCAGGCAGAGAGCGTCCCTCGTATGCATAGCAAGACCGGGTTGCGTATGAACGACGTCTATGTCTTCCCTCTTCATCCCACCAGGCATTTCCCAGTCGAATTTGTAGAGAAGATTAGAAAGTGAAAGCTCCACGGTGGCAATTCCCATATATATACCAGGACAAATTCTTCGACCCGCACCAAATGGTATCAGCTCAAAATCTTGTCCTTTCAAATCAATAGAACTGCCCAAGAACCTATCAGGAATGAACACATACGGGTTCTCCCAAACTTCTGTGTCCCTTCCAATAGCCCACGCATTGACGTAAACTAAGGTCTTGGCTGGTATTTCGTACCCACCTATGTTACACTCCGTAGTTGTTTCTCTTGGGACTAGTAGTGGTGCTGTTGGTTGCAATCTCATGGTCTCTTTAACCACAGCTTTAAGGTAAGGCAATTGTTGAACATCATCTTCGTACACAAAACCTTTATCCGCTATTACCTTTCGAACTTCTTCTTGAGCTTTTCTCATTGCTTCAGGGTTTTTCATTAGAAGGCTCATGGCCCAGATCACAGTAGCAGCAGCTGTATCAGTCCCACCAACAAATATGTTCTGCAAGGATCAGGAAAATAAAATAAAATGTAAGGTTATTGATATTTGAAACCATTTACAATATTCAAATCCAAATCATTTTGCTTGGGAAATGAAAATTAAAAGGCCGAATTTGATTTGAACTTAGATTACCATTAGAATTGCTTTGATGTGATCAAGCGTTAGTTGAACTTTAAAAGTGCGATCCTTGTATATTTGAAGCAAAACGTCAAGTATGTCCTCATGGTCTGGCTTTGGTCGCTCTGGATCAAGATGTTCATCAATAATTTGTTGGTAGAAAACATCAAACTCTCTGAAATTTTTTTCAAGACGATGGGCGAGTCCCGTGAGTCTATCAACCCATCCCATGTATGGAAAATAATCAGAAAGAAAAAACATCGTAAACAGGGCTTCGGTTTCATTAAGCAACGCAAGGAACCTACTTCCTTCAATTCCTCCATCCTCGTACCTTTTTCCGAAGGCAGTTCTGCATATGGCTGTGCTTGTAAGAGACAGCATTCCTTCAGTCAAGTTGAAGGGTTTAGAAGCAAGAGCTGCTTTGGAAATTTTTCCAATCATATGCGATACCTCATCTTCTCTGTTGGTACGAAAACTTTGCACTCGTGTCGAGTTGAGGAGATGAACGACACATATTTTTTTCATCTCCCTCCAATAAGCACCATATGGTGAAAAGGCCAAGTCTAAACCATTGTAGGAAAATTTTTGCTGGCCAGTCAAGAGAGGCCTGCTACAAAATTCAAGATCATGGGTTTTCAGTACCTCTTCAGCCATTTTGGCTGAAGAGACTACGAGGGTTCGCTTGAAACCTAGCTTTAAGGACATGAGGGGGCCATATTTTTGAGATAGTTTCCATAATTGCGTTGGGAGGTTTGAGGTATCAAGCTGGTGCAAGTTACCTATCAAGGGAAGACCGTTGGGGCCAGGAGGGAAACAAGCTCTTTTAGAGATTTTGTTTTTCTTGAGAAGAAACAAGAAAATGATGGAGAGGAAGAGAATTACGAATATGAGTAATGCCATTATGATCTGAGTATTTTTGAGCTGTGAATTCTGCGATACAAGCTTCAATTATATAGAGAGTGTTTGCGGTTGAGTGTATTTTTTATTTAAAAATATATTAAAATAATTTTTATTTGTATTTTTAATAACTACAATATATAAAAAATTAATTTAAAATGTTTTCAAAAAAATTTATAAATTTAAAACAACAGAGTCCAGTTGCACTCCTACACGTACAGTGCAATATAGACAAAAAAGAATATTTATGGAAATAGATTTCTATCATATTAACTTTCATTTCGAGCATTTTATTTGTGTATATGTACCAATTTAATTGAAAATATTTACTTCATGTTTTGACTTGAAATTTTTCCTCAGCAATTATAATATAACAATAGCCCGTGTTCGAAATTGATCCATAAATAACATGATTATTGCGTATTTGATGAGCCTTGAGCATTTTCTAGGGCTGTTCAATAAAGATATATTTATTTTTAAAATCTATTAAATTATCCTGAACTAATATGAATATATGTTAGAAAAGGTTTCTCTGTTTCTTAGGAAAACAACGTGAATATACAGCAATACTTTCTGCAAAGGCGGCTAGTTATTATATAGCAATGCAGGTTGCTTAATTTGGATACATTAAATAGCCTAATTCTCAGCTGATTTGTTTCCATAATCAGCCAACTTCTCTTTCTGTTTTTGTCTTGTCCTCCAATCTAATCTTCCTTGTTGCTGCAGTTGATTTGTTTCTATAATCAATCAATGACTTAACGTCTCTTCCTATTTTTATTTTGTTATCATGGGAGTGATTTGTTTCCATGTTGCTGGTTTAATTTGATCTGCTCCATCTGCATCTGTCTTATTACCATTAATAAGTTTACGTGAATGCTTGGGCTGTTGGAAGGGACCCGGAAGGCTGGGAGAACCCATATGAGTTCAATCCTGATAGATTCTTGGGCAGTTCTATTGATCTGAAAGGAAAAAAAAAAAAAAAAAATTCAAATGCCATCTGTGGTGAATAGGGAAGATATAGACATTGATGATGTGCTCGTCAAGAAAAAAAGAAAATTCAAATTCTTTTAAGAAAATTATGTGGTTGATGATTTAACTTTTGGTGTTCAAACTTCTCACCATCATTTTCAACCACACTAAACCACCAATCATCCACCATGCGTTGTTCTTTAAAGTCAACATTTTGAACAGAAAAACCACCAATCATCTTGTCCAAAACAAAAATGCCCCGCTCAGCAAGAGCATAGATCCAAAACCTGACATCTTGATCTCGAGAAGCTGAAAGATAAATGGATATGAACAAGTTTGATCCTCGAGTCGCAGGGCACTCTTGTATTCTGCATAGATCCAAAACCTGACATCTAGTCGCCAGTCTTTTAACATCAACTTTGGTCCAAATTCAAAGTACGTTTTTCTTGTAGCTGTCAAGTATATATCCAAATTCAACTTTGCTCTTGAATTTTTTATTTGATTACGTGGCAATAAAAAAGGATTTTTGTAAAAAAATAATAATTTAAATATTATAAAAAAATGTGATATGTCAGTATGAATTCTCTTTTCCTTATTAATGCATTTTCTTTTCAAAAAAAAATAAATTGTTTTTGGCAATTTTGTTTATTGCATAAAAAACTAAAATCAATAAAAATCAATATAAAAAAAATAACTATTAAGAATAAGGAAAAAAAGGTAACCATTTCTTAAAAAACCTTGTACCTTATTAACGCATTTCTTTCCTTTCGTTCTCATTTTTTTTTAATCATATGTATTGTTTTTAAACAAGACCTTATCGTAATAAGAAATTAAAAAAATAATGAATTAATAGTTTTAATGTGGATATATTAAAAACATATAAGAATAATAAACTTGAAAAAAAATTACAATATACCTTTTTTTAGCCATGTAGCTTATTGCATTAAAACTAAAAGCAATTAAAAATAAATATCTAAAAAAAATTAAGATTTGAAATAAAATAAAAAAAGTTTCTCTTTAATCAAAACCCTTTTCCTAAAGCATTCTTCTTCTTTTGATAAATTTTTTTTTTTATCAAAAGCATTGTTCTTTAAATAAAAACATCATAATCCTAAAAGCAAGTTTTATTAAAACAAAACTAGAAAAAATAATGAATTGATAAATTTGACACTAATGTATTGAAAATATAATAATACTAATTTTGAAAAAGAAATATATAAAAACTTACAATAACAAAATAAAAAAATATAAATATTTGATTCACATTAATTATTCAAGGTTCATTTATAATTATTTCGAAAATAATTGTTAATATTATTGTAAAAGATATTAATATTATTTTAAAAATAATAGCATAATTGAATAATTATGTAAATATTATTTTAATAAATTTATTTATTAAATGAAAAAAAAATCAAGTAAAAAACTTAAAGAGACATGAGCATAGGTGCTTAAAATTTGGGCCCACATGCCTAACAACATTTAAAGTCTAGGTTTTTTTTTTAAAGAAATAAAAATGGAATGTACTATTTTTTTTAAATAAATAAATGGGCAATGAGTCGCCAATATGAGTAAACAACGCGTCGTCCATTTATAACTAGAAAATTAGGGTCAAAGTCTTTAGACCAAAAAATCTAGATTTCAATCATTTTTCATCAAAATATAATCACATGAACCTCTAAAACTCCATTTCTAATAACAAGATATATTTTAATTGGTCTAAAAACTCATAATTCCTAAAATATATCAAAAAATAATATTTATCCATAAAATAGAAAGTAAATTATGTATTTCTAAATTAGAAAGTACAAAGAGGACATGTCTCTAAAAATATATTTTTTTATTTTTATTCCTAAAATATTCTTGTAAAAAAATCATAATTGCAAAATCATTCAACTAAGCTTTGAAGGAATAAAAATGGTTATTATCATAGTTTTAAAACTCAATTGGGTCACAGGTAAAAAGGTTGACCCTAATCTTTTTTAAGCAAAGTAGATTGCGGGTTGACTAGGGTTTTTGATCGGTTCAAACTAGGTCAATCCATCCTATTTTTTAAAAAACTCATATCAGTTCAAGCCTTATGTAGACAACAAAATAAATATTAAGATGTTCATATTATAAAAAAAGCTAAATTATGTGGGAAAAACACTATGACTTTCCTCACAAAACATTATTGATTGCTATAATGTTTCCCCACATTGTTTTTTTTACACATGTTTTTTTATGATTTTTTTCAAAATTATTTTTGTCGATTTCATTTTTTAATACTGAAATGGTTGAGAATTTAATTTTGTATTTTTTCCTTTTATTTTATCTATCTATGTGGTTAGCGAGATTAGTGTGGTTTGCGGATTTGTAGTCAAGGTAATCCAGATTGCTCCAGTTTATGGATGTGGTGTGTATTTTTTTTTTATGATGTGGGGAAAGCACTGTAGCTTTCCTCACAAAACATTGTGGATTGCTACAGTGTTTCCCTATATTATTATTTTTTACACGGTTTTTTATGTTTTTTTTTGTTATGATTTTTTTCAAAATTACTTTTGTCGATTTTGTTTTTTTTTTAATATTAAGATGGTTGAAATTTTAGATTTGTAATTTTTTTCTTTTTATTTTGTCTTTCTATGATGTTAGCGTAGTTTGCGGGTTTGTCGAGGTAACTCAGGTTGCCTCAGTTTATGGATGTGGTATTTTTTTTTTAATTGAACTTGACCTTTTTTATAATCTATTTTTTTCTCATATTATTAAAAAAGTAGTTTTAAAGAAAAAACATGTTATTAAACTTTATGAAATAAAAAAAATTAAAACTCATTGCACTGTGGATTATAATAGTAATCCATAGTGTTTTGCTTTCATTTTCTTTCTCTTTTTTTCTTTTGATTTTTTTGTTATGATTTGTTTTCAAATGTATTTTTGTCGATTTCATTTTTTTAAATTGAGATTGATGAGAATTTAACTTTGTAATTTGTTTTTTTTTTTTTGACATTATATGAGGTTAACATGGTTTACATGTTTGCCAAGGTAACCCAAGTTGCCCCGTCCTACGAGTTTGGTGGGTTGTTTTTTTAATTGAACTTGATTTTTTTTATAGTCTATTTTTTCTCATATAGTTAAAAAATAATTTTAGAGAAAAGTCATGTTATTAAATTTATAAAGTAAAAAAAATTAAAAGGTGTGAGGAAACCATTGTTGACCCATATATATTGCACTGTGAATGACAATGGTAATCCACAATGTTTTACTTTCTTTCTTTTTTCTTTTTGTTATGATTTTTTTTCAAATTTGTTTTGTCGATTTCATCTTTTAATATTGAGATGATTGAGAATTTAACTTTAAAATTTATTTCCTTTTATTTTACCTTTCTATAAAGTTAGCATGGTTTGCAAGTTTACCAGCGTAACTCGGGTTGCCCTGATTTACGAGTATGGTGGAGTGTTTTTTTAACTAAACTTGACTTTTTAATCGCCTATTTTTTTCTCATATAGTTAAAATAAATAGTTTCAAAAAAAGTTGCAAACCATGCTATTGGGTTAATTGGAAATTCAGTTTCAGAATTAGTTTTGTTTGCCTTTTATGGGGTTATAGTGATCTAAAAACAATCTCGGTATTAAGTTGGTGTTTGATTTTACAATCATTTACTTTTGTTATCATATAGTTAAATAAAAAATAGATTGAAAAAAACAAATTATTATTTAAGTGGAGTCTATAACTCAGTTCACAGGTTTAGCGTACTAGCTCGGCTTACCCAATTCACAGGTTTGACGAGATTACCCACCGATGGGATATTCTTTTATTTATTTATTTCATCATTTAACATTTGATTGGTTAAAAATATACTACATTATTAATTTTTGTTTGCTTTCAAGGGATGATTGTCTCAAATAAGTTTCTTTTTTAGGTTAGTGCTCAATTTTATGAGCATTTGTTTTTATCATACAATTAAATAGAAACAATTATGAAAAAAAGTTATTAAACCCAATAAAGTACATGACCTGGGTTGCGGAGGGTCGAGATTGATCATTATCTCAATATTTTAAAAAAAATTATCATCCTGAAGTTTTTTTAAAAGCTAAGTCATGTTTTTATCGATCATCAAGATTGCATTTAGACCTATGAAATCGATTGATTTAAGACGAGCTAGCTTTCATACGGTTTAATTAAAAACTTGAGTTAGACAAAGAGTTGAGTCGGGAGGTTTTAAAATTACCCATTTGATCAAGTTTAATAATACTATTAAAAAATTATCCATGGTCTTAATATTTTTTTTTTATTTTAAAAAAAATCGATCCAACCCGTGATAGAGCGCGGGATAATATTAACTAATATACTAAACCGTGTGGGGGATTTACTGTTCCCCCACACACAAAACACTGTGGATTACAACAGTAATCCACAGTGATTCTTCTCCCTGTTTGTTTTTTTTTTATTTTTTTTATTTTAGATTTTTAGCTTTTTAGCTTTTCCCTTTTTTTTTTGTTTTTTTTTCAAATTTTTTTTTCAGCTTTCTTATTTTTTTTTTCATTTATTTTTTTTTCAAAATTATTTTTGTTGATTTTACCTTTTAAATATTAACCTGGTTAAAATTTTTGCTTTATAATTTTTTTCTTTAAAATACTGTGGATTGCTGTGATGTTTTTCCACTTAGTTTTTCTATTTTATTTCTTTATTTTTCAAAATTATTAACTAATATACTAAACCGTGTGGGGGATTTACTGTTCCCCCACACACAAAACACTGTGGATTACAACAGTAATCCACCGTGATTCTTCTCCCTGTTTGTTATTTTTTTTTTTAAAAAGCTTTTCCCTTTTTTTTTGTTTTTTTTTCAAAATTTTTTTTAAGCTTTCTTTTTTTTTTTCATTTATTTTTTTTCCAAAAATTTTTTTGTTGATTTTACCTTTTAAATATTAACCTGGTTAAAATTTTTGCTTTATAATTTTTTTCTTTAAAATACTGTGGATTGCTGTGATGTTTTTCCACTTAGTTTTTCTATTTTATTTCTTTATTTTTCAAAATTATATTTTTCGATTTTTTTATAATATTGAGCTGATTGAGAATTTGGTTATGTAATTTTTTTTCTTTAAAACATTGTTGATTGCTACAGTGTTTCTCCGCATGATTTTTTTCTCTCCAAAATTATCTTTTTTTTTTATTTTATTTTTTAATATTGAGCTGGTTAAAAATTACAGTTACAATATGTAAGGAAAACACATGGTTTTTTGTATAATTTTTTTCAAATTATCCCTTTCAATTTTATTTTTTTAATATTAAGTTGTTTGTGAGTTACAATTACAAATCATTACAAATAAGGCTAAATCATGTGGGGAAGCACTGTAGCTTTCATCACAAAACACTGTGAATTGCTACAGTATTTCCAACATGATTTTTTTTTTCCTTTTTTTGGTGTTTGTTTTGTTATTTTTTTTCTAAAATTGTCTCTGTCAATTTTGTTTTTAATATTGAGCTGATTAAGAATTTAGCTTTATAATTTTTTTCTTTAAAACACTGTGAATTGTTGCAGTGTTTTTCCATGTGATTTTTTTATGATTTTTTTCAAAATTATCTTTGTCGATTTTTTTAAAATATTGAGTTGGTTAAGAATTATAATTACAATAAAACTAAATCCTATGAGGAAAGCGTTGTATTTTTTCTCACAAAACACTGTGGATTGCTACAATATTTCTCTAAATGGTTTTTTATTTTATTTTATTGGGAAAAGCGTTATAGTTTTCCTCACAAAACATTGTCAATTGCCACAACGTTTTTTCTCATGGGTTTTTTTCCTTCCAAAATTATCTTGGGTTTTTTTTTAATATTAAGTTGGTTGAGAATTTAGCTTTGTAATTTTTTTTTCTTTTTATTAACTGAAAAGCTAAATCATGTGGCGAAAGCACTGTATCTTTCCTCACAAAACACTGTAAATTACCACAAATCATTTTGTTCAGTCTCTAAGTTTTGGATCACCAACACAACTTTTTTTTTCGTCATGAAATATTTGCTCCATCATACCTTTAATTTATATTACTGATCTAGCGCTGGTTTACAATTATAACACTATCAAATGCATTTGTTTTATAAGCCCGCGGTAGCGCGCGGGCATGTCATCTCGTTAGTATATTAAGACACAAAAAGCAGTCTGATATGGACTCTTGTACTTGGCCCTATTTGTTTTTACGTTTCAAATTTTTTTTTATTTTTTTCTTTGCTTCAAAGAAAAATGATTTTAAAAAATAAAAAAAACTTTATTTTGATGTATTTCTAAGCAAAAAACACTTTAAAAAGCAACTGCTACCACACTCTTAAATACCCTCTAGAGGGATAATGACCTCACCATTTCCTCACATGTTTTTCTCTTGTTACAGATTAGTTGATGTGGTGGTTTGAGGTAGAACAACTCACAGGTCTATTTATAACTTTTTATTATACTATATTTTAAAACGTGAGGAAAAATCATTGTGCTACTACTGTCTATATAGAGTATTTGCATTGTGAACTACACTGTATATATAGAGTGTTTGTACTGTGGACCACATTGTAGATGTTCAGAGGACCATGAGGACATTGTCTTTTCTATTTTTTTTATTTCAAAAGTTGCTGGCATGTGTTAGGTCAAGATATGGCTGCCAGACCCAGGGCTATTAGGCCTGCATGGTCGTCATACCCATTAAAAAAAACAAATTATAAAAAAAATTAGGATTTCTGTTTAGAATATTTCAAGAGTAGTTTAATTTTTTTTAAGACATTTAAGACATTTCAAGGGTAGTTTAAATGTTTTTTTTAATAAAAAATAAAGAAATTATAAAACAAATTAATTAGCATTTCTGTTTAGGATATTTCAAGGGTAGTTTAAATATTTGTTATTATAAGAAATAGAAATAATTTATAAAAAACATTATTTAGGATACTTCAAAGGTAGTTAAAATGTTTTTAAAAAAATTAATTAACATTTCTGTTTAGGTTACTCCAAGGGTAGTTTAATTGTATTTTTTATAAAAAATAGAAAAGAAATTATAAAAAATATTAATTAGCATTTCTATTTAGGATACTTAAAATGCAGTTTAAATGTTTTCTTCGTAAAAAATAGAAATTATTTATAAAATAAATTATTTAGGATACTTCAAGGATAGTTTTAATTTTTTTTATAGAAAAATTAAAAACAATTATTAAATAAATTAATTAGTATTTCTATTTATGATAGTTCAAGAGTAGTTTAAATTTTTTTATAAAAATAAAAATTAATTATATAAAACATTAATTAGCATTTCAATTTAGGATACTTCAAGGTTAGTTTAAATAGTTTTTTTATAACAAATAAAAAGCATTATAAAAAAATTAATTAGTATTTTTGTTTAGGATACTTTAAATATTTTTTTTCTAAAAACAATTATAAAAATATTAATTAGGATTTCTATTTAGGATATTTTAAGGGTAGTTTAAATGGTTTTTTTCTAAAAATAAATAAAAAAAAATTAATTAACATTTCTGATTAGGCTACTTAAAGGGTAGTTTAAATATTTTTTCTTATAAAAAATAGAAAAACTTTATAAAAAGCATTATTTAGGATACTTCAAGGGTAAATTAAATATTTTTTTATAAAAAATAATAAATTTATTTTAACAAATTAATTAGGATTTTTGTTTAGAATATTTTAAAGGTAGTTTAAATGCTATTGTTTTTATAAAAAATAGAAACAATTATATATAAAAAAATTAATTAGTTTTTCTATTGAGAATACTTTAAGGTAGTTTAAATGTTTTTTTAAATAGAAAAAAATTATAAAAAAACTATTTAGAATTCTTCAATAGTAGTTTAAATGTTTTTTTTTATAAAAAATAGAAAATAGTTATAAAAAATTATTTAGGATACTTTAATGATAGTTTTAATGTTTTTTCATAAAAAAATAAAATAAAAAAAAATTTTATTAATTAGGATTTCTGTTTAGGATACTTCAACGGTAGTTTAAATATACCCACGTTGCTGGGTTCATTTTGGGTGTTCTTTGGGTTCTTTATTTTTTTTTGATCTGTTTTGTTTAAATTTTTTTGAATATTTATGTTTTTTGTTGTGTTTAATCTCTTTTTTTTTTGCTTTAATTTTGTTTTTGGGTTGTTTTCGGATCAAACTAGAATTTTGGTTCGCTTTATGGTCGAGTTAAATTTTCGGGTTGACTCAATCAGGTCAGGTAAAAAAATGGATCAAAGGGTTTAATACCCTATTTGGCTTGCCATAATTTTTGTTAAAGGGTTATTGGGTTTAAGAGTATGTTTGGTAAACACTCTTTAAGCTTATTTTTTGTGGTTTTATTACAAAGAAAAAACGAGTTTTTGCCGAACAAAGCCTAAAAAGTTTCTAAAAAAATTAAAAATATATTTTCTTTTTTTTCTTGCATATGGCTAAAAATACTTAAGTTATTTAAGTAATTTTAAAAAAATCTCAAAAACTTTGACAAGTTTTTTTTTTAAAAAATATTGCATGGATTTTACAATAAGTTTGTAAATTTCTAAAGAATTTTGGCCTACATTTCAAAAATATCAAAAAAATTTATTTTTACTCTTTATATTTCATAGAAAGACAATTTTTTTTGTTGGCATTAGAACGACTAGATTTTTAATATGTTAAGATAATGATCTCCTTACTAAGGAGGATTTTTTTCTTAGTTTATATCAGACAAATAAACAATACAGCTTATCTTAAGTAAGGCTTATTAGGGTTGCTAATACCTTTCTTTTACGCAATCAGTTTACTTTCCTAAACTATGAGATCAATTAAGATTTTTAGTGACCAAAATACTAAGTGATGATTCTTTTTTTTTTTACTGATAAATAACAAAAAATTATTATTTTCACCTACATGATTCCCGACTATCTTAATCTAGAAAGATAATCATGGTGACAACGCACACACATGCAACAAAGATCTCTATCAAACTTGGACGTTATGAATTCATTATGAATTTATTTGACACCCATAGCATAAATTTATATTTGATATCCAGCTATCTAAACAAAAACAATTCCTCTTATTCACTAATTGCCTATACAAATAATTATGAAATGTTAAGTAAATTGATTATATAATGTTGTGTTGTGAAAAAAAAAAAAAGGAACACACACCTTTTTTTTATTTAAAATCGTGGGGGGGGGGGGGGGGAATATTTATGAAGTTCTTAGGGGACTAAATTATTTTACTTAATATAGTTATGCTCCTCGTGCGCAAACAAGGCGAGTTTTAGCCACATGCCAACCTCGTAGCAAAAGGTCCAAACTTTTGATACATTCATTATTGTCAATAATTATAAAATAACTGCCACAAAAATAAAGAAAATGTCGAAAGCCCGCAACATGTGGAAACCATCATGCATGCCATGTCAAAGAACTCTGCACCGAAAGTTGCGCGCTGTAATGTGCTGGGATGGTAGCTGCATGTTGAAGTCAGAAATGGCAGCAAGTCAGGTGATCAAAATTGTTGATAAAGAGAGGAGGTAGCTGCCATCCTTCCCCCAATCTTGCACTATAAATAGAGCTGTAATTGTGCAGCAAAAGGTACGCCAAGAGTGAGAGAAACAAGCAGCACAGGAGAGCCAATTGTGAGGGGAGAAATTTGCATAATAAGTGAGACAGGAGATTTGCATTTGTGTGTAAGAGAGTTGTGTAAACACCATTTGTAATTCTCCATATTTAAAATAGTGTTTTCCCGCTGCCCGTGTACATGGGAGATTTGCCAAACCACATAAATTTGTTTTGTCTCTGTGTGTGAATTATTCTTATTGTTTTTTAAAATATTTTTATAAAATAAAGTTTTAGCCATGTTTACGAACAACACATTAAACTTCTGCTGTGTAATAGCAGTAAAATAAATCATAAAAGGTAAAAAAAAAAAAAAAAATACAAGTTTCTTATTAATTAATGGAAATAAAACCTGAGAATTCCTTGAAAATTGATATATCAAGAGTTAATTAGGGCTAGTTGGATCAATCTTTATATATATAATACAATTGATATATTGATTATTGAGACAAAATACAGCTAGTTCAGGATGTTAGAGAATAATATAAATCATATTTTGGAACCTCACCTACAAGCTTAAGCTTTTGGGTTGAGATGGTTCTTTGACATGGTATCAGAGCCTCGATGACCAAACGGTCACAAGTTCAAATCTCACCATCCCTATTTATTTAATAAAAATTAAGCACAAGGTAATGTGAGCCTGTGTAAGGTTCAAGCCCAAAGGGCTTTTACTTGAGGGGGTGTATTAGAGAAATTTCTTCCCTTGCTTATTCTCTCCTTTCTTCTATTATGAATACCATCACAGTCATGAACTTCTTAGTTTAGACAAACTCTACACACCCTATTGCTAGATCAAAAGAACCAGTTGACCCACTGGAAAGATGTGCGAAAGCTAGCTCTTAATTTGAAGTGAGATTTTAACTGACGACCAAGATACCGAAACAAAGGGAACCAGGATGTTAGCAGTTGTAGCATTGCTGTGTCGTACTGCTTTTTTTTTATATTGTTTTTATAAGCAAACAAGATTAAGCCAAGAGATGGCAAAATAAGCAACCCAAAGGGTCACCATGAAAAACAGATACAGCAGAAAAAAATGAAGGAACCCAAGCAAACAAACTAGCCCAGGAAATGACTAGACTATAATTTTGAAACAATCGAATCTCCAGCCTCAGCCATTTCCTTCTCCACAATACCAATAGCAATCGGCTTCTTAAGGATTAGCTCTGTATGGCTCCCAGAAGTTTAATCAGTTCGACAGAATCTTAAGAAATATTTGTTGGAATTAATTTTGTAGTTTTCACCCAAATTGTTTTTAGTTCTTCTAGTTCTCCTAAGTATATGGATGTAATTATTAAAAATATATTTATCTTTTAAGTCTCTTGAATTATTTTAAATTAGTATAAATATATGTTTAGAGTATTGTAAATTTAAATCCAAGTTTATAAGGACTTTCTTTTTTAAAAGAGTAATGTAATATAAATGAGATTGGTTTTTCACCATGCTTTCTATGTTTTCATTTTTACTTTTCTGCTTCAAATATTTCTAGCAATATTCTGCAACTCCCAAAGCGTCAACACTGAATTCAAAGTTCCCATAGCTTATTTCCATGAATCCAAAATGAGATCTTAAATGAGAGATCTCCAATGTAGCTCTAGTAGTTCATCCCAGCACAAACATCATAGCATCAACGACATACATAAGACAATAACAAGAAGAATCCCCCGGTTGTCTAGAGGTGGTCATGGACACTTGTCAAAAGAAACAGTGCTTTCAGCCTCATCGGGAGGCATCTTTGGTAACCTTTCCTGTCCTCTGAGGTATGAGACCTCTTGAGAACTACTATCTCTCCCCCTTCTAGTGGAGGAAGGTTGAGAAGCGTCTCTCTCGAATCTAGGGTCTATTTTTATGGTCGAAGATCCTCGACTAAAGATTCCAGTTTCAGGTCTGAAACTGGAATTTCATTTATGAGACGCATTTTTTTTCTTTTTTAGAAGTCATTCTTAAAAATGTTTAAGTTTTTGAAAAATAGGAAAAAAGATGAAGATTATTTTGTTTATCTAAAGGAAAACTCCTTTGCGAAGAGACTTGCTCTCGTATGCTTTCATTTTAAGACTTCTAAATCAAGGAAGGCAGAGGAAAATTTTGGCAAAGGTAAAAGTAGAATTGAAGAGAAAAAAGGTTTCGATACAAGCCACTACCTTCTACTCCCTGTTGGGCTATTTCCAGAACTCAATCACACACAATTTACGTGGTTCGGCAACTTGCCTACTCCACGGAGCTACTGGTTTGTATTAATGAAGCTTACAAACAATACAAACAAAGGAGGAGGAGATAAAACTCTCTCAACTCAACTCTACTCTCTCAAGCTCTCTCTATTCTTCTCTGTTCTCTCTTCTCTCTGTGTTTCTCACGCTGCTCTCTCTGTGTTCTTCATACACACACAGCTATACATATACAATTGATGATTGAAGGGGCATGATTGATGCCCACCGTTGCCTCCACTTTGTGTCCTCCACCATGTGCCAAGTGGGAGATTAGGTATTCCCACTTGCATATGGTGGGACATTGTTTGTCTCCACTAACTAACAATCTCCCACTTGGAGACAAACAATGAAATCATCATTTATCCTTGAAGACCAACTGAAGTTTTACACAACTTCAGTTTATCAAGTGTAACTCCTTTGGTTAACATGTCAGCTGGATTCTTGCTTCCACAGACCTTTTCTAGCATTAGTTGCTCGTCATCCAGCAGTTGTCGGATGAAGTGATATTTGATCTGAATATGCTTCGTCTTGGAGTGAAATGCTGGATTCTTGGCAAGGAAGATTGCACTCTGACTGTCGCTATACAAAGTACCTTTTCCATTCAACTTGCCCAATTCCTTCAGGAAACTCTGCAACCATACTATCTCTTTTGCAGATTCTGAGACTGCAACATATTCAGCTTCTGTTGTTGAAAGAGCAACGATCTTTTGCAAGGTAGAACTCCAGGAAACAGCAGTACCTCCTAGAGTATAAACATATCCTGTAGTGCTCTTTCTGCTATCAACATCTCCTGCTAGATCAACATCTACAAAACCTTCAAGTTTCAAACCACCAGCTGTGAAACTGAGACAAGTTTCCGAGGAACCTTTTAAGTACCTCATGATCCATTTGACAGCCTCCCAATGCTGCTTTCCAGGATTGCTCATATATCGGCTTACAACTCCCACTGCATGGGCAATGTCTGGTCTGGTACAGACCATAGCATACATCAAAGAGCCGATAGCTGAGGCGTATGGAATCTTATCCATGTATCCACTTTCTAGCTCAGTTTTTGGTGACTGATCTTTGCTGAGCTTGAAATGATTCCCCAGTGGTGTACTTACTGGTTTAGTATTATCCATACTAAACCTGCTGAGAACCTTCTTGACATACTCTGTTTGTGAAAGCTTTAGTACGCCTTTGTCTTTATCTCTGAAGATTCTCATGCCAAGTATTTGTTTAGCAGCTCCCAGATCCTTCATTTCAAACTGTTTTGACAACTGCTGTTTCAGCTTATCAATCTCCTCAATGCTGGATCCTGCAATCAACATATCATCTACATATAATAGTAGAATGATGTAGGAGTTGTCAAAATGTTTGACATAGCAACAATGATCAGCTTGGCATCTTGTATACCCGGAACTGCACATGAAGTTGTCAAACTTCTTGTACCACTGTCTTGGAGCTTGCTTCAAACCGTATAGGCTTTTCTGTAGCTTGCAGACTTGATTCTCCTTTCCTTGCATTGCAAACCCTTCTGGCTGTTGCATGTAAATATCTTCCTCCAAGTCACCATGAAGGAATGCTGTTTTTACATCTAACTGTTCAAGATGTAAATTTTCTGCAGCTACTATCCCCAGAACAACTCTGATTGTTGTGAGCTTCACAACTGGAGAAAATATCTCAGAGTAGTCAATGCCTTTCTTTTGTTGAAACCCTTTGACAACAAGTCTTGCCTTGAACCGTTTACTTCCGTCATGCTCAGTCTTCACTCTGTAAACCCACTTGTTTTGTAAAGCCTTCTTTCCTTCAGGCAGTGTGGTTAGCTCCCAAGTCTTGTTCTTCAGCAACGAACTCATCTCATCCTTCATGGCTAACTCCCACTTGCTTGAGTTTCCATCTTGTAAGGATTCTTCATAAGTTAGCGGTTCACCACCATCTGTCAACAAAATGTAATTCAGTAAAAGTGTGAACCGTTGCGGGGGCTTTATCGTCCTCGAAGACCTGCGAACAGCTGGTTCAATTTGCTCCGCATCTTCTTGTGTAGTAGCGGGTACAGATATGCTTGAGTCTTCTTGTAAAGACTCTTGATTGTTGTTCTGCTCAGTAACATCGGGAAGGCCTTCTAATCTTATGAATTCAGATTCTTGTGGCCTTGTATCTGAATCAGCCTTATCTGTTTCTGCACTTGATCTGGCTTTGTACAGAACTTTCTCATTGAAGATCACGTTCCTGCTTCTGATAATCTTTCTATTCTGATCATCCCAGAACCGATATCCAAATTCTTCATCTCCATAGCCGATGAAGAAACATTTCTTGGATTTGGCATCCAACTTGTTGCGAGCATCAGAATCTATATGAACATAGGAAACACACCCAAAGACCTTTAAATGAGAGAGTTGTACCTCTTTTCCTCTCCATACTTCCTCGGGCAGTCTGAACTCCAAAGGAACTGATGGTCCACGGTTGATCAAGTAAACTGCGGTATGAACTGCGTCGGCCCAGAATGTTTGAGGTAACCCTGAATGCAACCTCATGCTTCTAGCTCGTTCATTGATGGTCATGTTCATCCGTTCAGCAACGCCATTCTGTTGCGGTGTGCCTGGAACGGTCTTTTCCATTCTGATACCATTAACAGCACAATACTCTTTGAAACCTCCATCAATGTATTCTCCTCCGTTATCGGATCTCAAGCATTTCAACTTCAGACCTGATTCAGTCTCAACCATAGCCTTCCACTTCTTGAATGTTTCAAACACATCAGATTTATTTTTCAGAAAGTAAACCCATACCTTCCTGCTGAAATCATCAATGAAAGTCACGTAATACCGAGAACCTCCAAGAGATGCTACTGGAGACGGTCCCCATAAATCTGTGTGTACCAGCTCTAGCTTTCTTGGTCTTAAGGTCCTGCCAACCTTCAAGAAACTGAGCTTTTTCTGTTTTCCAAGAACACAGCTTTCACAAATGTCTAGATCGACATTTTTTAATTCTGCCAGCTTTCCCTTCGACTGAAGTATCTTCATCCCCTTTTGACTCATATGGCCGAGTCTACAGTGCCATAGATGTGCTTGATTTTCTGCTTCAGTAGAGGCAATAATGTCTGCAAATCTTGTGGTCATATACAGGGTGCCGGTTTTCTTTCCACGAGCCAAAACCATTGCTCCCTTTGATACCTTCCACATACCTCCAGAAAAAAGGATTGAATGACCACTATCATCAAGTTGTCCGACCGAGATCAGCTTCTTCTTTAGATCAGGAACATGCCTTACATTTTGCAAGGTCCATATAGATCCATTCATTGTCTTGATTTGTACATCTCCTAAACCCACAATATCCAATGGTTGTCCATCGGCCAGATAGACTACACCGTGATCTCCAGCAATATAGTTTTGCATCATTTCATGGTGTGGTGTACAGTGAAATGAAGCACCAGAATCAAGAACCCAATCATCAACAGGACTATGCACAGCAAGAATCAAAGCATCTTGCACCTCATTTGTGGTAGCGTTTGCAGAGTCAGCTTCAGGTTTTTTTGGTTTTGTGCAATTCCTCATGAAATGACCAGGTTTGCCACAATTCCAACATTCAACCTGCTTTCTGGGTCCAAACTTGCTTTTACTTCTATATCTTGATTTTGATCTGCCTCTGGATAAGCCTCTATCATGTCTCCTCCCTCGAGTGTTGATGTTGAGAGCTGATCCTGAGCTTGAACTTTCACCCGAGTCTTTCCTTCGCACTTCTTCAGCCAAAATCAAGTCTCGAATGTCATCATACTTCAGTTTGGATTTTCCAGCTGAATTGCTCACGGCTGTCCTCATGCCTTCCCAACTGCTTGGAAGTGAAGCTAGCAAGATGAGTGCACGAATCTCATCATCAAACTCAATCTCAACAGATGATAATTGATTTGTGATGTATTTAAAGTTATGAGGTGTTGTGTCACAGAAGTGTTTTCGACCATCTTCAAGTTGAACAACTTTTTCATCAGGTGCACTTTATTATTTGCTGATGGCTTCTCATACATCCCAGACAAGGCTTCCATCAATCTTGCAGTGGATCTTTCTTTCGTAACATTGTGAGCAACTCTTCTTGATAAGGATAACCGGACAATGCCCAGAACTTGTCTATCAAGAAGTAGCCAATCTTCTTCTTGCATATTTTCTGGTTTACTCCCCAACAAGGGAAGATGAAGTTTCTTCCCATATAGATAATCCTCAATTTGCATTTTCCAGTATCCAAAATCTGTCCCGTCAAATTTTTTCAATTCCAGCTGCTTTTATTTCATCTGCCATTTTTACTACTTCTCCGATTCGAATTTCCCAAATCTGACCTTACCGATGTGTCCGGAACAGCCGAAAACCTTGGAAATGACAATGAGATCACCCCAATCGGACTTCGGATGGCTCAGATTTTAGCAATCAAAGTTTTGAATTAACGGACGGTGCAGATGCAGCCGCGTGTCAACCAGAGTACCGCCTGCGTCGCACCGGATCAAAACCTAAGTAGCGGTTCTGATGAAGCCACGTGTCAGCAGATTAGGTCCTGCGTCACACCGTATCAAAACTCAGTAACGGTTATGATGAAGCCACGTGTCAGAAGATGATGGCCTGAGTCACACTGGATCAATACTCAATAGTGGTCCTGATTTAACCACGTGTCAACTGATTGGATCCTGCGTCGTACTGGATCAAAACCCCTCAACGGTTATGATGTAGCCACGTGTCAGAATATCAGCTTCTGCGACACATCGGAACAAAACTCAGCGATGACGTGGCAGGTGACGCGGACGTTGACCGTACGGCTGTGCTGACGTGGCGGGTCAGCCCGACCCGTTTTGCAGAAGCCGGGCGAAGATGGAGCGTGGCGCGCGTACGGCGCGTTGGTGCACGTGGGCAGTCTGGGCGTCGGCGCGTGTGGGCGCGTGCGGGCATGCAGGACGTCGGTTCTTCGCCGGGTTTGCAACAGTGGATTCGTCCGGTTGTCCTCTACACGATGGTATGTTCAAAAACACATTTGGAGAACTTTGATTTTTGAGTTTGGATCAAACACCCTCTTTGTCAAGAACAAGCTCTGATACCAGTTGTTGGGCTATTTCCAGAACTCAATCACACACAATTTACGTGGTTCGGCAACTTGCCTACTCCACGGAGCTACTGGTTTGTATTAATGAAGCTTACAAACAATACAAACAAAGGAGGAGGAGATAAAACTCTCTCAACTCAACTCTACTCTCTCAAGCTCTCTCTATTCTTCTATGTTCTCTCTTCTCTCTGTGTTTCTCACGCTGCTCTCTCTGTGTTCTTCATACACACACAGCTATACATATACAATTGATGATTGAAGGGGCATGATTGATGCCCACCGTTGCCTCCACTTTGTGTCCTCCACCATGTGCCAAGTGGGAGATTAGGTATTCCCACTTGCATATGGTGGGACATTGTTTGTCTCCACTAACTAACACTCCCGGCAATGAATGAAAAACAGGTGACATCACATATAAATTTAGAAAGGTTAACCATCTAGGTGGTGGTCCAGTGGTAAGAGTTTGAGATTAAGATGTTTGCTCCCTCTATGGTTTTAGGTTCGGGCCCTGTGGTTGCTCATATGATGACCACTGGAGGCTTACATGGTCGTTAACTTCAGGGCCCGTGGGATTAGTCGAGGTGCTCGCAAGCTGGCCCGGACACCCACGTTAAACTAAAAAAAAAAAAAAGTTAAATGTCTACTACATTAATTACACGTTGTCAGCTAGTCTTTTCAAAGAATTTGTTTCGCCTTCCTCAAGACACCTTTTCTAATCAGCACTAGGTTCAGAAAACTCTTCCCTAAAAAAAAAAACAGTACACCACCTCGCCAGTTGTCTCTCAAGATACCTTTTAAAGAAAGTACGAGATGACATGCCCGCGCGCTGCCGCTGGCTTATAAAACAAATGTATTTAATAGTGTTATAATTGTGAACCAGCGCTAGATAAGTAATAGAAATTAAAGGCATGATGGAGCAAATATTTCATGACGAAAAAAAAAGTTGTGTTGGTGATCCAAAACTTAGAGATCGAACAAAATGATTTGTAGTAATTTACAGTGTTTTGTGAGGAAAGATACAGTGTTTTCGCCACATGATTTAACTTTTCAGTTAATAAAAAGAAAAAAAATTACAAAGCTAAATTCTCTACCAACTTAATATTAAAAAAAAACCAACAAAGATAATTTTGGAAGGAAAAAACCAATGAGAAAAAACATTGTAGCAATTGACAATGTTTTGTGAGGAAAACTATAACGCTTTTCCCAATAAAATAAAAGAAAAAACAATTTAGAGAAATATTATAGCAATCCACAGTGTTTTGTGAGAAAAACTACAACTCTTTCCTCATATGATTTAGTTTTATTGTAATTATAATTCTTAACCAACTCAATATTAAAAACAAATCGACAAAGATAATTTTGAAAAAAATCATAAAAAATCACATGGAAAAACACTGCAACAATTCACAGTGTTTTAAAGAAAAAAAATATAAAGCTAAATTTTTAATCAGCTCAATATTAAAAAAAAAATCGACAGAGAGAATTTAAGAAAAAAAATAACAAAACAAACACCAAAAAAAGGAAAAAAAATCATGTTGAAAACACTGTAGCAATTCACAGTGTTTTGTGATGAAAGCTACAGTGCTTCTCCACATGATTTAGCCTTATTTGTAATGATTTGTAATTGTAATTCACAAACAACTTAATATTAAAAAAATAAATTGAAAAGGATAATTTGAAAAAAAATTATAAAAAAAACTATGTGGGAAAAAACACTGTAGCAAATGAACAGTAATTTTCAAAATAAGTTACAGTGCTTTCCTCACATATTGTAACTGTAATTTTTAACCAGCTCAATATTAAAAAATAAAATAAAAAAGATAATTTTGGAGACAAAAAAAATAATGTGGAGAAACACTGTAGCAATCAACAATGTTTTAAAGAAAAAAAATTACAAAACCAAATTCTCAATCAGCTCAATATTAAAAAAAATAGACAAATATAATTTTGAAAAATAAAGAAATAAAATAGAAAAACTAAGTGGAAAACATCACAGCAATCCACAGTATTTTAAAGAAAAAATTACAAAGCAAAAATTTTAACCAGGTCAATATTTAAAAGGTAAAATCAACAAAAATAATTTAAAAAAAAATAAATGAAAAAATAAGAAAAAATAAGAAAGTTGAACAAAAACATTTGAAAAAAAAAACGAAAAAAAAAAGATAGGGAAAAGTAATAAATAAAAAAAACGAAAAAAAAAAGGGAAGGGAAAAAAAAAAGAAGGAGAAAAATCATTGTGGATTACTGTTGTAATTCACAGTATTTTGTGTGTGAGGGAACAGTAAATCCCCCACACGGTTTAGTATATTAGTTAATATTGGGTATTTTAGTAGTTCTTATAATTATAGTTTGAAAAAAATTATTTTATAAAAAGTAATTTTGGTTGAGGTTGATTTGATATTTATATATATTTGGTTAAAATTGTAGTTGAAATTGAAGATGAACAAAAAGTAGTTTAATGTATTTGGTTAAGAATGCTTTTGAATTGAGGTTATAAAATAATTTTAAAAAATATATATTAATATTGATGGTTTTTAATTTAAATATTGTAGATTTAACTATTGTTATTATATCATGAAATAAATAATACTTTATATAAAATATTTTTTATTGTTCAATTAAACTATCTACAATTCCATTAGGTATGAAATACATCCAACAAGGACTACAGTTTCCTTAGTTTCTTAAGTGCGCAACAACATCAGGTAAAATATAATCAGAAACAAAATTGGGATTGCGATCAAATTCTGCAAATGTCACGTCATCAATAAAACACAATTAAAAATAAAAAAAATATTTTTTTTACTGAATCGGACCCAGTTCTGCCGGAACAGTAGAGACATGCTCCACTGTTCATGTGAACAGTGGAGTCACTCTCCACGACTGAAAACATCATTGTGTTGCTTTAAGTGATCCTGCACTTTCAACGTAGAAATTGATGGAGCCCATGCATAGTGAATTGTGTTTTCATTCGTTACCAAACATTTGTTTCCCGTGGTTGGCTTCAAACGCAGAAGCAACCATGGAAATAAACGGTCTCTTTATGCATTATATTTTGACTCAATGTTTTTACATTAAAAAAAAAGGTTATCAAAGCTAATATACTTGGTCCAGTAGTTAGTTGGACTAAGGTAACATAAGTCTGTCAAGTTGTTAGAATTAATATACTTAGATATAACCATCAGCTGAATCTAATGTAACATGAATCTAACAAGTTGCCGAACCCAATACATTTGGGTTTACCTGTCAGATGAATCCAAGGTAACATAAGTCTGGCAAGCTATCAGACTGAACATACTTAAGTTCGGACATCCACTAAACCTAAGGTGTAATGATTTTCTATAAACACCTATGCTTTTTTCATCTGAGTTTGGCTAACAGCCAGGTTCAATTGGTCTTAGAAATTTAGGACTATGGAGCTTTATTATAGAATAATAACATGTCCTACTCAGGTCCAAAAAGTTTTTCGAAGATCTATCATATTTTCAATCTCATTAATTATATGTGATGAATATTTTTCCTTCATTAATAATGTGTAAGAGATTTTTTATCTTTCATTAAGTTCGAAAGGTCTTTAAATTCATTAATAAGAATTCTTTTTGCTTATACTAAAGCTTTTACCATTAATTTAGTATTTCATGAGCTACGAAGAAAGGAACTAATTAAATAAATATTTTAATTAACAACTATCTAAATATTAAATAACATGTTTTCTTTTAACATACTGAGAGTTTTGGGACATCATCACCATGAGATTGCAACCAACAGCACAACTACTACTCCCAAGAGAGACAACCAAGGAGTGTTACATAGGTGGGTACGAAATACCAACCAAGACCCTAGTTTACGTGAGTGCTTGGGCTGTTGGAAGGGACCCCGAAGCTTTGGAGAACCCATATGAGTTCGATCCTGATAGATTCTTGGGCAGTTCTATTGATCTGAAAGGAAAAAAAAAAATCAAATCCCATCTGTGGTGAATAGGGAAGATATAGACATTGATGATGTGCTCGTCAAGAAAAAAAGAAAATTCAAATGCTTTTAAGAAAATTATGTGTTTAACTTTTGGTGTTCAAACTTCTCATCATCATTTTCAAAACCACCAATCATCCACCATGCGTTGTTCTTTAAAGTCATCATCCACCATGAAAAACCACCAATCACCCACCATGAAAAACCACCAATCATCTTGTCCAAAACAAAAATGCCCCACTCAGCAACTGCATTCTGCATAGATCCAAAACCCGACATCTAGTTGCCAGTCTTTTAACATCAACTTTGGTCCAAATTCAAAGTACGCTTTTCTTGTAGCTGTCAAGAAGCTAATTGACAATATAGGAATTGACTACATTGACAAGTATCCAAATTCAACTTTGCTCTTGAATTTTTTATTTGATTACGTGGCAATAAAAAAGGATTTTTGTAAAAAAATAATAATTTAAATATTATAAAAAAATGTGATATGTTAGTATGAATTCTATTTTCCTTATTAATGTATTTTCTTTTAAAAAAAAATATTGTTTTTGGCAATTTTGTTTATTGCATAAAAAACTAAAATCAATCAAAATCAATATATATATAAAAATAACTATTAAGAATAAGGGGCTCTTTCACAAGCATCCTCACTTCTTCCCTTTTAAGGTTATTATCAATTTCCATAGCAACTCCTTATTCATTGCTACCATATCTACAGTTCATTGCTTGATCAGCAAAGAAGGGGCAACACAACATTGACACACCAGTAGCTGGAGGGGACCAATGGAATAAACCCTAGATAATACAGTGCAGAGGGCATCCAAAACTTCTGACTCCAATGCATCAAAAGAGTGAAAATTAAGCAATTGCATGAGCTTTAGTAGGAGTTTCAACTGCTCCCATGGCAAAGTGAAATAAAAAATCATCTGGATCTGTTGTTTGAATAGATGAAATTTTTTTTCAGACGGACGTCTTTGATACCTAGAACCCTGTTTATATTGGTGTCAAGATTTCTTAATTAGATAGCTCCTATCTGCAGGATCATTGATCTAACTCATGTATCATGCACTATTTAAAAACTTATAAAGTATTTTAAATTGACATGCATATCACATGAATAAAGAGACTTGCTCCTTTTATTGACTTTCTAAGCTCAGATATTAGGGCCAGTACTATTGAAAAGAATTTGATAGAGGTCTTAAAATTCAGACCATCAACTTTTCAAATTGCATAAAAAATAATAATTCAAGCCATAATGAACTCTAATGTAAAAACAAAAGGGTACAAAGAACCTTAAAAATTCAACGGAGCTTGCGTGAAAATTATTCAAGGTCAATCTTCATATTAAGCTCCGTCGTTTATTCTTATTATTACACACAGCATGCAAACCTTCAAAAACAAAAAAACTACTGATCATGGGCTGATTCGTGTTTTATTCATAGAGTCACGATTTCATGATGATGTCCACAATTCCTTTACGCATCATTGCCCATCACAGCATACGCCTTAGGCACGAGGCAGAGAGCGTCCCTCGTATGCATAGCAAGACCGGGTTGCGTATGATCAACGTCTATGTCTTCCCTCTTCATCCCACCAGGCATTTCCCAGTCGAATTTGTAGAGAAGATTAGAAAGTGAAAGCTCCACGGTGGCAATTCCCATATATATACCAGGACAAATTCTTCGACCCGCACCAAATGGTATCAGCTCAAAATCTTGTCCTTTCAAATCAATAGAACTGCCCAAGAACCTATCAGGAATGAACACATACGGGTTCTCCCAAACTTCTGTGTCCCTTCCAATAGCCCACGCATTGACGTAAACTAAGGTCTTGGCTGGTATTTCGTACCCACCTATGTTACACTCCGTAGTTGTTTCTCTTGGGACTAGTAGTGGTGCTGTTGGTTGCAATCTCATGGTCTCTTTAACCACAGCTTTAAGGTAAGGCAATTGTTGAACATCATCTTCGTACACAAAACCTTTATCTCCTATCACCTTTCGAACTTCTTCTTGAGCTTTTCTCATTGCTTCGGGGTTTTTCATTAGAAGGCTCATGGCCCAGATCACAGTAGCAGCAGCTGTATCAGTCCCACCAACAAATATGTTCTGCAAGGATCAGGAAAATAAAATAAAATGTAAGGTTATTGATATTTGAAACCATTTACAATATTCAAATCCAAATCATTTTGCTTGGGAAATGAAAATTAAAAGGCCGAATTTGATTCGAACTTAGATTACCATTAGAATTGCTTTGATGTGATCAAGCGTTAGTTGAACTTTAAAAGTGCGATCCTTGTATATTTGAAGCAAAACGTCAAGTATGTCCTCATGGTCTGGCTTTGGTCGCTCTGGATCAAGATGTTCATCAATAATTTGTTGGTAGAAAACATCAAACTCTCTGAAATTTTTTTCAAGACGATGGGCGCGTCCCGTGAGTCTATCAACCCATCCCATGTATGGAAAATAATCAGAAAGAAAAAACATCGTAAACAGGGCTTCGGTTTCATTAAGCAACGCAAGGAACCTACTTCCTTCAATTCCTCCATCCTCGTACCTTTTTCCGAAGGCAGTTCTGCATATGGCTGTGCTTGTAAGAGACAGCATTCCTTCAGTCAAGTTGAAGGGTTTAGAAGCAAGAGCTGCTTTGGAAATTTTTTCAATCATATGCGATACCTCATCTTCTCTGTTGGTACGAAAACTTTGCACTCGTGTCGAGTTGAGGAGATGAACGACACATATTTTTTTCATCTCCCTCCAATAAGCACCATATGGTGAAAAGGCCACGTCTAAACCATTGTAGGAAAATTTTTGCTGGCCAGTCAAGAGAGGCCTGCTACAAAATTCAAGATCATGGGTTTTCAGTACCTCTTCAGCCATTTTGGCTGAAGAGACTACGAGGGTTCGCTTGAAACCTAGCTTTAAGGACATGAGGGGGCCATATTTTTGAGATAGTTTCCATAATTGCGTTTGAAGGTTTGAGCTATCAAGCTGGTGCAAGTTACCTATCAAGGGAAGACCGTTGGGGCCAGGAGGGAAACAAGCTCTTTTAGAGATTTTGTTTTTCTTGAGAAGAAACAAGAAAATGATGGAGAGGAAGAGAATTACGAATATGAGTAATGCCATTATGATCTGAGTATTTTTGAGCTGTGAATTCTGCGATACAAGCTTCAATTATATAGAGAGTGTTTGCGGGTGAGTGTATTTTTTATTTAAAAATATATTGAAATAATTTTTATTTTTATTTTTAATAACTACGTCAAAATGATTAAAAAATATAAAAAAAATTAATTTAAAATTTTTTCAAAAAAATTTATAAATTTAAAAAAACAGAGTCCAGTTGCACTCCTACACGTACAGTGCAATATAGACAAAAAAGACTATTTATGGAAATAGATTTCTATCATATTAACTTTGATTTCGAGCATTTTATTTGTGTATATGCACCAATTTAATTGAAAATATTTACTTCATGTTTTGACTTGAAGTTTTTCCTCAGCAATTATAATTACAATAGCCCGTGTTCGAAATTGATCCATATATCACATGATTATTGCGTATTTGATGAGCATTTTCTAGGGCTGTTCAATAAACTCATAATGAATGTCTGCCGTCTAGATTTGATTATTGCGTATATAGAAATCTTGCATTCAAACCTATTGCCTTTTATTATACCAAGAGAACGATACTACGACATACTAAGGTTTTCAATTCCAGCCCGTTTCGTTTGAAATAGCCGGTTATAATGCATGTTCAGATGCGACTTTTCATCCCAATCAAGGACATACAAAATGAATTAATTTTCTCCCTCAATAAAAACTTGCGTGGGAATTTTCATGGGGCCATTTAACTAGAAATGGTGTATAATAATTCAATACATTTTAGTGCGTGTAATTTATGATCTGACGGCATGAATTATTAATTATTATTATTATTAAAGAAAATTAAAACTTTGGAGAGAATACTATAGCTTTTTTTTTAATGAAACACTATGGATTATAATGGATCTTTTTGTCTTTTTGGATATGTTAATGATAAATTATTTTTATATGAACTTGTCAACGTCTAATGTCTGTATAAATTATCTCTATATAATCTTGTCAATGTTAAATTATCATCATGTAATCTTGTCAAGGTCCAGTATTCGTGTAAGTTATTTTGTCCCATGTTGAATTATAGCATCAATCCTCAAATCTCGAGTCACTCGGCGTTCCAATCTAAAAAAACAGGATTGGGCGGCTGCCCTGCTTATTATTTTTATTTTTGTATTTTAAAAATATATTTTAAAAGTTTAAAATATTTTTATTTTTTTATTTTTATTGAATTAATATTTTTTTAATTTTAAATTGTTTTGATATGTTGATGTCAAAAATAAATTTTAAAAAATAAAAAAAAATATTATTTTAATATATTTTTAAAATAAAAAACAATTTTTAAAAATAATCGTTGTTATAATATCACTTTATATTTTAGAAGAAAAAAAAAGAAAAGAAAAGAAAGAAAAAAAATTGAAAAAAAGGAAATTTTAAAAAGAGAAATCCTATAACTGACTTTAAAAAGAGAAATCCTTATCGTGCACACGATTATATGGACACTTACATACAAGCCTTTTTTCCTTCTTCTCGATGCCATCCAAAGATTGTGAGGGCGTCCCCTCTCCGATCACCGCCGCTGGACATGTGCCAGGCATTCCACACACCAGGAGTGTATTCGTGGTGCACAATCCAACCCACCCACGTGCCTCCTACACTAAAAAGACTTTGGTATTTGAATACGTGATTGAAATCATGTATTTTAAAATTTTTAATTTTTTTATTTAAATTTAATTTTTTAATATTTTTAGATTATTTTAATGTATTGGTGTAAAAAATAATATTAAAAAAATAAAAAATATATTATTTTAATATATTTTTAAACAAAAAAATAATTTGAATCACAAACACTTTATCACAAGTGTCTTTGATAAATAATAATAATAATAATAATAATAAAACTATAAGGGTGATTTGTTTACTTCAACAGATAGTTACGAAGAGACAGGAATGCAATACTACAAATGTAAATGATCGATAAGGAGGAAAAGGAGGATGAATGTTCAAATCAAATTGGAAATGGAATATCGCATGAATATATTTAATGGTTTGCCTAAATTTGGTGAACAAGGCTTAATAATTTTCTATGACGTTTTTTTTTGTTTTCATTTTCAAGTTTGGTAGAATAGAATTGTAAGAACATTTATGACTTTATACTATTAGTTTCATGTTGAATTTCTATTTAAATGGGATGTTGGGATTGTATTCAATTTGGACTTACGGTTCTTCTCTCTTCGATGAGTCGATGGAATTGAGTGCTTATGAGTTTATTTAATTTGATGAAATGAATTGATACTTTTAGAAGTAATTTTGAAATTTTAAAAATTATGTTTAAATTTATATTATGTGAAAATTTATCATTTGTAGCCAATAATTACCACAAGAAAATTAACAAATACAAACGGAAACATCAAGAGACTATATCCATCAATAAACACTGATATAAATATTTCCTCGGCATACACCGATGGAATTATATTGGAAAAAGAATTAGTTAAAACAAACCAAAAGGTACGATGACGTGTTATTTATACAGATGGTATTACCAACGGTGTCGCACCCGACATCGCGGCGGCCCTAAATTTTTTTTCTCGAATTAGGGAAAAAGAACAGATTTCTAACATCTGGTTCTTTTAAGGGAAAATGTCTTGTTTTAGGAGTCGCCACCTAGTATTATGGTCACTAGGAACCCTAACTGGTCAACATAGATTCTATGGTTCGGGACTGGTTACGTAAAAAGGAAGATATTATCACCCCTTAAACGTTCTGCCTAAGGCAAACTGCATTGCTGTTTTTGTCTTAAATTGCTAAATCTTTATTGGTTTACATTCTGATGATTTATTCACAATATTCCTGACTCTGGCGTCAGTGAATATTCAACTACGGATAATTCCAACTCTGGCGTTGGTAACTATTGCGTAGCTATAAAATAAATTTAGATTAATATTTTTTTATTCCTGACTCTAACGCTAGTGAATAAACAAATAAACTAAATTTACGCATTCACATATTTTTTTCTATTTTTTATGTAGTTAAATAAAAAAAACAAAGAGAATAATTAAATCAGTATTTTTATTCCTGACTCTGGCGTCAGTAAATAAATAAATAAAAATAAATTTATTTTTCATACATGCACATATATTTTTTTGCTAAATAAAAAAATATAACGAATAAAAATAATATAAACTTAAACCAGTATTTTATTCCCGACTCTGACGTTGGTGAATAAACCAGTAAATTTATATTATTTTTATTCATGTATACACATATTTTTCTATTTTTCTATTTCTCCTATTTTTTACACTTTTTATATTTTTTCTATTTTTTTATTATTTTTGGGGCTGGGCTAAGCCCAGCCGGCCCGGCCCAGTCACTGGCCCAAACCAGTGACCCGGCTGGGCCACACTAGGCACGCGTGATCTAAATCACGCGTGCATGGCCCTGTTATGGAATTAAACACAGACGGGAAAGATGAAATAAGGCAAAGCGGGGAAAACAAAGCAGAAGACTTACCCGGTTCGTTTGCAGGGAATTTGCGCGTGATTGCTGAGGACGACGCTTCTGCCTTCGAATTTCTTCTTACTCCTTCTGCTTTTCACGCTGTATTCCTTTCCTGCGTCTCTGTTTCGGTTTATTCTTCCTTCGTTTCTTTTGCACTGTTTTCAAAACGAACCTATGCTCTCTCTCGGTCAGTTTCGTTTTTTGTTGTTTTAGGTCGGTATTGGTGAGGGAAAGGCTCACTCCTGGTCTGGGATTTAACCAGAAAACTTAGGAATCCCTCTGGTTTATTTGTGTTTGTCTTCGGGTCTTTCGTCTCTTTTTCGTCCAAAAATCCCCTGTTTTCTTCCCCGGTTCTTGGCCTGTTCGTCCCTCTTTGTTTTCTGTTGTTTTTCTCTGGGTTTTGCTTGCCTTTTTCCCCTGTTCTCGGTCCCCAGTTTTTCTTTTTCTCTTTTCTCGCGAGGTCGCCTTTGCTCAGCCTTTATAGAGCCAGCGGCAGCCTCGGTGGTGGTAACTGCTGCCCCCCCCCCCCCTAAATACTCCGTAACCGACGCATTGAATGAAGAAAACGTCCGCCATGGCTGCCAACAGACGAAACGTCTCTGCCTTTAATGGCAGAGCCGTTGCAGAGTAAAGAGACGGTGAACAGTCGTTGCAAAACGACCCCGTTTTGCTGGCTGCGAATTTGGTCCTTGTGATTCTTCTAATTTTGCAATCAAACCCCTAGTTAAAATATAATTGGATCCTTACATTTCTGCGCTATTTTCAAGTTCGTCCTTGGATTTTAATTTTTGCAATTTGGACCCCAATTAAACCCCAAACTTTGATATTGTTTCGATTACGTCCCTGATTAAATTAATTAAATTAATTACAAGCCAATTAAGTCCAAAACCTTATTAATTCTCCAATTAAACCCTTGATTGAATTAATTAAATTAATTCCAAGCTTAATTAAGTCTCAAAACTTATCAATTCTCCAATTAAACCCTTAATTTGATTAATTAGATTAATTTCAAAGTTTAATTAAACCCCAAAACTTCCAATCATGTTGCCCTTAACCCAAATTTTAATTCATTCTTCATTTATTTCATTTTTTCTTGTTTTTCATCATTATTATTTTTTTTATCATCATTTTTTATCCTTTTCAGTAAATAAAATAATAATAATAATAATTAAAATAAAAATAGTCAAAAATTTTAATTCATTCTTCATTTATTTCATTTTTTCTTGTTTTTCATCATTATTATTTTTTTTATCATCATTTTTTATCCTTTTCAGTAAATAAAATAATAATAATAATAATTAAAATAAAAATAGTCAAAAATTAGGTTATGACAAACGGTATTAATCAATCAGTTAAATGCGTCTGTAAAATCATTGATAATATTTAAGTTATAACTCTTAAGATTGTGTTTACTTGTTTTATAGCTTTTTTCCATAGAAATTTGTTGTATGGAAGTATGATTTGTACATGTTAGGGTTTGTTTGAGATTTTATAAAATTATATTTGTTTGTAAATCGATAAAATTCATTTTGAATTTGTGACTTAAGTGTTTTGTGATAAAATAAATAATGACTTATTTAACATGTTCATTTTATATTTTGTCAATTTTATTGTTAAGTTGAAATTTTTTATAGATGTTGTTGCTATCTAATTTTTTACCCATGTTTTTGATAAATTTACAGAAAAAACCAAAAATAGCAAAAAAACAATGAAAACCCCAAAAAATACATTTTGATATATTTGCATCATTTTTAGCATTTTCAATGTCATCTCAGAAGAATTTAAATTTTCAAAGGTATTTTGAGCGCATTCAATTTTTAACGCGTAAATTTTACAATCACTGATTTTTAATGTTAAGTTGACGTTGATATTGCTCGCTTTCAAAAATAAAATAAAAAATCAAAATTTACAAAAAAAAAAAAAAGAAAAGCAAAAAAAAGGAAAAGTTGAGGGACTAGTTTGGAATATTTTTTCTATAAATACTATGCTACAGTGAAATAGGAGAGGGGAGGAGAAGAATTTTGGGGGGAGGGGAGAAAAATTCTGAAACTCTAAAAACAAAACCTACAGCTATCTCTAGGGACGGCTGCCGCTACCCTAACCTTTACAAAAAGAGAACCAGGGCCGCTCACTTCCCTCGGCCAGAAACGAGCCATCACCGTTCCCCCCATTTCCTCAAGTCCCAGCCAACAAGCCGCCCCCACTTCCCTACAGAACATAGCCCCTCCCTTTGCCAAAAACAGAGAGCCAGAAACCGTTGCCGCATTCCCAGTTTGGATTTCGGTCCCCCAGCTTTTCGCCGTCGTTCTCCCTCTTGAAGCAAAAGAAGAGCCCCATCTTCTCTCCATTTTCCTAGACACAAGCGGCCGGCCCCTCTCCCTTTGAAGCCAAAAACCAGAGCCGCCACCCGAACACCATCTCCCTGTGTTCTCCCTTTTCTTCTCCCAAACCTCACCCTCTCAGAGACGGTTTCCGCCCTCTCTTTTGGTCAAAAACCAGAGAGAACGAAGACCTGCTCTCTGCCATTGCAGTCTCCCCCTATTTCCTCTCATCTTCAAGTCCCAGCCGGGCCGCAGCCACCTTCCCCCCTTTGGCCTTGGAAAAGCAGAAGAGAGAACCAAGGCAGCCCCGTAGCAGCTCCTCCCCCACGCACGGCAGTGACCATGGACGGCCTGCAGATGAACCACTGAACCGCTCCCTCAGCCAGCAGCAGCGGTCAGTCCCTTGAGTTGATCTCCCCCGAGTCTCATCGTCGCGTGTGCCGACGCGCCACCAGCCACGACAGCTTCTTCTCCGATCTGCAACCATCTAGACGGCAACAAGCAATGGCGGCGTTGAACCCAGAAGAAGAAAGCATTAACGGAGGGAGATGATGGCAGATCTAAAAGAAAAAAGGAAAACGAAAGTGAAATCTACTGCTTGTGTTGTTGGGTTGCTTTGCAGGTGACTGGGAGATGCACCGCCGGTACGAGCGGGAAGAGAAGAAGGAGACGATCCCGATCCACCAGTTGCTGGTCTTCGCCGGCGACGGCACGTGGATCCACGCGCCGCCAGTGTCCCCGCAAATTCCAGACGGCTTCCCTGCAGTTACTGTTATGTTTGGGGAATGTATTCTGTAATTTTGGAATTGTTAAGGTTTTGTTTGGTTAATTTTGATTTCTGTTCACATTGTAAACATGTAAGTACGGGTGAGAAAATAGTAAAGGAGATGTGTGTTTGTATTTTTTTTTAATGTTATTGAATTGTAAAAAATCAAAAAGACAAAAAGAATTAAGTTTAATTTGAATATGGTTAAATATCTCAAGGACAAATAAAATTATGTTATATTTTCTATAAAAGTGTAAGAACATGTTTCTACACGTATTCGAGGATTTAATAACTGACTTTTTAAAATTTTAGAATTTAATTAATATTTTAAATTTTTAACTCACATCAAATTGCAAAGCAGCTTATCTCAGGTAGGTATGATGTGTTAGGAGTGCTAATATATTTTCTAGCTACAATCAGTCCCTTGTCTTCGAATCTCTGACAATGACCAGTAAATCAGGGTTTATTAGTAACCCTAAATGAAATACTAGGTGGCGACTTCCAAAACCCCAAATCAAGCAAACTGAACGAAAATCGCTAGACATCGCCGCGCGGGAGACGTGCAACAGATGTATAGAAATATAAATTTATGTAGATAATTGATAATAAATTAAGAATACTATTAAAATAGATTGAATAAGTTTGAATTAAGCCAATGTTTGCGAATTTATTTAGTTCATGTAATTAATTAATACATGTTGTCATCAATATTCTATATAGGTTTGATATATGTAATGGATGATCATTCATGGATGTATCAAGATTTACATGAAGAGCTGTGTAAGATGAATTATTGTAATGAGGTTCAGGGTTTTCTTAACTACGTAATATCTAATCCAAAAAATATTAGTAGATATTTTTGTTGTTGTTGACATTGATGAATTAAATGATGTTTTGAGAACTAACTGACATACACAAATCAACGAAGATGATGATAGCGACGAAATCAATGTAGAATATTGAGATGGAGATGACGATAATGAAGAAGAAGACAATTCTGATTAATTTGCATAACACAAATGTGTAATGCTATAAATTATAATGTAATATTTCTGGTCAAAATTAACTTTAATGTGATGATAATGATATTAATTTATTATTAAATGACAAGGAAACATTTATTTTATGTGATTTTAATATTATACACAGAATTGATGTTATTGTGTTGTGTGTGCTTCTATGATCTTAAGAATTTGCAAGATGGACAAATAAGAAATACAAATACAATTTAGCAACAGAAACTATTTTACACCGATAGAAATAAATTTGTCGATATATTTCAGAGAGCATTAGAGCTATTCCCTTCTCCATTGTACTGTTCATTATGTTAATTATAGAAAGTATCACCGATGAATTAATTCCGTCGGTATATTCCAAAGAGTTCTGGAATTGTTCATTTCTCAATTTCACTGTTCATGTTGTCAATTACATACAGGATCACTGAGCGGAATTAATATCTCAATATTTCCCCGAGAGCTTTGGAAATGTTCACTCCTCAATTGCACTGTTAATTATTGTTCTTTACAGATGAAATTATCAATGAATTAAAAAGTTGTCAGAGATATTTGGGAGGTTTCTGAAATTTTTTTATTAAATTAATATTACAAATGGAATCCCTGACATATTGAAAAGTCGTTGGTGATATTTAGGGGGTTTCTGAAAATTTTTGATTAAATTAAAAATTTAAATAAAATATTATAGACAAAATCACCAACAGACTGAAAAGTCGTCGGTGATATTTGGAAGGTTTCTAAAATTTTTTGATTAAATTAAAATTTTAAATAAAATATTACAAATGAAATCACCGATGAAATGATTAAAATATTAATATTTATTTATCCGTCAGTAAAACCGTTAATAAAATGCCTCAATTAAAAGACCTGAATCCCTCATTTCATAACAGGTGCACCTCTTTTTCTTCTTCTTTTCTCCTCTCTTTCCCTTCTGTAAAAAACACCAACATCTCTTTCTTTCCTTCTCTTCTCTCCTTAACTCCCTCTCTTCTCTTCTCTTTCACGCGAAAATATGTCTTCTCCTCTCTTCTTCTTTTCTCTTCTTAGTTTTTTTTTTAATTAACATACTTTATAAATTTATTTTTTCTTTTCTCTTCTCAGCTTCACTCGCAATTAATTAAATTAAATTAAAATTATGTTTCAATTTATATTATGTGAAAATTTGTCATTTGTAGCCAACAATAATATTAATTTAAGCTAAACGGTTAATGATATGATAAAGTAACATAATAAAATTGTAGTTTTTGCTTCTAGAAAGAAAGAAAAATGTGTTGCTTTTGTTCTAATCATGATAATTCATTCTAATCGAAGTGAATGGATGTTAGATTATTGATCCTTGCATGATTTTCAACATGTATATGCATTTGGTTTACCCATATCTGGTCTGGTTTGAGAGCCACGTTGTTGGGTTCACGTTGAATGTTATTCATTTGTTCTTCTCAAGAACATTGTCTTACCTACATGATTTTGACTTGTTTTGTTTCATTTATTTGCCAAGAACCCTTCCTCATGCATGATTAACCAGTAATTTAATATTTATTTGCATAAATAACATGATTTCAATGGCTTTTAATCCTAGGGTTTTGATTTAGAACTGAAACTCATTTTCATACAATCGTGACATTTTAGTGATAATCAAAGTAATTGGATGTTAGATTATTGATCTTTGCATGATTTTCAACATGTATATGCCTTCATTGTGACCAAATCTGGTCTGATTTGAAACCCACGTTGCTGGGTTTATTTTGGGTGTACTTAATTTTTTTTATGCTTGATCCGTTTTGTTCAAGAATTTTTGAGTTTTTTGGATATTTAAATTGTTGTTTTTCTTTTTTTTTGGTTGTTTTTGGGATCAAACTAGAATTTTAGTTTGGTTTATGGTCGAATCAAAACTTTCAGGTCGATCTGGTTGGGTAAAAAAAAAGTGGGTCAAAGGGCTTAATACTTTGTTTGGCTTGCCATAATTTTTGTTAAAGGGTTTTCGGGTTTAAGGGTGTGTTCGGCAAACGCCCTTTCAACTTATTTTTGGTAGTTTTATTACAAATAAAAAATGAGTTTTTGCCAAACAAAACCTAAGAAATTTTTTTTTCTTACATATGGCTAAAAATACTAAAGTTATTTAAACATTTTTAAAAAAATCTAAAATACTTTGACATGTTTTTTTAAAAATATTGCATGGATTTTACAATAAGTTTGTAAATTTCCAAATGATTTTGGCCTACATTTCAAAAATACAAAAAATAAATTATTTTGTTCTTTTAATACGCGGGATTATAAACTTATACGTAAGAAATACTCCTAATATTAAATAAAAAGATAATTGTTTTTGTTAGCATTAGAACGGTTAGGTTTTTAATCTGATAAGATAAGGATCTCCTTACTGAGGATGACTTTTCCTTAACTTATATCAGATAAATAAACAATGCAGTTTATCTCAAGTAAAGCGTATTAGGGGGGGTGTACATACATTCCCTTTACACAATCAGTCCCCTTTCCTAAACTACGATACCAATTAAGGTTTCTAATGACCAAAATATTAGGTGACGACTCTCATTCTTTTTTTTTATTATTGATAAAGGACAAAAATTCTTTGTCCTTTCCACCCATATCATTTCTGATTATTCTGATCTGGATGGATGATTGTCGCAATGACAAAGATCTCTATCAAACTTGGACGGTATAAATTCATTATGAATTTATTTGACGCCCATAGCATAAATTTATATTTGATATCCAGTTCTCTTAAACAAAAAATTCCTCTTATTCACTAATTGCCTATACAAATAATTATGAAATGTTAAGTAAATTGACTATATAATGTTTAGTGGTGTGAGAAAAAAAAAAAAAAAGGAGACACACCTTTTCTTTATTTAAAATTGTAGGCGGAAAAATATTAATGAAGTACTTGGTGGACTAAAATATTTTACTTATTCTCCGTTTGTTTACTGGAAAATAGTTTTTTTTTTATGGAAAGTGGTTTCCTTACAAAGTGGATTACTTTTCGATGTTTGGTAGTATCATGTAAAATAAGTTGGAAAACACTTTCAAGTGTTTGGTTATGTCATGGAAAATAAGCTGGAAAATAACTTATCACCATTTTTTTTCAAGTTTATTAAAATAATGAGGAACAAACCTTACAAATTAAAAAGTTGAATGAGAATAAAATTGAAAAAAATAATCTATTTTCATAAATTATCTCAAATAAAATAAATAACAATCAAAATAATGGAGATCAAATCTAACAGATTATGAAATTAAAAAAATAATAATTATAATTTCATAAATTATTTCAAATAAAATAAGTAACATTCAAAAAAATGAGGACCAAATTTGATAGATAAAAAAATTTCAATTAAAAAAATAATAAGAGAAAAGCAAATAACAATCATAAAAATGAGGACCAAAGTTAATATAAAAATCAAATTAAATCAAATTCTAAGGGGTGAAATTGAAAAAAAAGATTCAAAACAAAATATATAGCAATTAAAAGTTTGATGACCAAATTTGTTAAAATCAGCAAATAATATGATATTTCTAAATTTTTCACAACTTCTGGAAAGTGTTTTCCGCCCAAAATAAAAGGAAAATACTTTCCTGGAAACCAGGTTAAATTTTCCTTTGACTGAAAAGTATTTTTCGTTGACTAATTTTTTTAATGTTTAACAAACACAAAAAAATTAGAAAATAGTTTACAAAAAACCATATGGGCTGAGCTGGGCCCGGCCTCAAATAAAAAAATAAAAATTATGTATGCGTAAAAATAAATTTATTTTATTTGTTTATTCACTGACCCCAGAGTCAGGAATTAAAAAAAAATATTGATTTAAATTTATTTTGTTTTTATAGCTACGTAATATTTACCAACGCCAGAGTTGAAAGTATCCGTAGTTGAATATTCACTGGCGCCAGAGTCAGGAATATTACACGGAAACCATCATACTATCATAGCATAAACCAACAAAATGTTAGCAATTTATGACAAAACCAACAATGCAGCCTGCCTCAGGCAGAATGTTTAAAAGTTGATAATATCTTCCATTTGCGTAACCAATCACGTACGATAGAATCTCTACTGACTAGTCAGGGTTTCTAGTGACCATAATACTAGGTGGCGACTCCTTAAACAAGACCGTTCCCCATTAAAGAACAAGATGCTAGAAATCTGTTCTTTTCATCGAAATATTTTTAAGGCCGCCGCGATATCGGGTGCGACAACTATTAAATAACAAAATGTAAAAGACTAAAAAACCCCTAAATCAAAGACAAAGCTTTTTAAATTTTAAGGGTAATGAAGTAACTTAACTGAATGAAAATTAAATCAAAAACTAAAATGTCCCTTGACCAATGTCTTTTGCTTTCAAGAGTAATAAAATAATTACAATATTTAATAAAAATATAAAAAAACTTATTTAATTTTATTCATTCTTGTAATGATTAATAGATGCTATGAGACTTCCATGTGCTTAAAACAAAATTTAATGATTTTGTCAACTAAAAACAAAATATTAATTTTACTATTGAAATCCACGAAGAGTTTTCCTTTTATTTAAAGGAAAGCCAGCTATTTTTTTTCAGTGTATACAATGAATCTGTGAGGTATCTTAGCTTTCGTTATAAAGATTGAAAGAACATAGATCAATCACAATGGCTTTATCCGACTTCCTAATTCTATCTGTCCCCATTTTCCTCTTGTTTCTTCTGATCAAGAGAAACAAAAACCACTAAAAAAGCCTGTTTGCCTCCTGGTCCTGATGGTCTTCCCTTCATAGGTAACTTACACCAGCTTGGCAATTCCAACCTTCATCAGTATCTATGGAAACTCTCTCAAAAACATGGCCCCCTCATGTACTTGAGGCTAGGATTCAAGCCAGCCCTGAAATAGCTATTAGAGCTTCTAAATTATTATCAATTTTAATAATAAATGGGTCTCTATGATAATGTTTTTAGTAAAATTATGTATTTCTGAAAAAAAAAAGGTACAAAGATGATACATTACCAAAATTCTTATATTTACCAATGGAATTTTTTGTCCATATTTATACTATCATTCTATTTTTTTTGTCCATATTTATACTATCATTCTATCGGCAATGAACGTACTAATAGGATCGCAGACAGAAATGCTCGGTCAGTAAAAATCTCGTCAGTATTTTTTGATCTATCGCTGAGTCCGTCGGTAATAAAAACTATTTATTACCGATGGGTTTACTAACGGGAAAAGTACCCAAAAAAAATTTACCCACTTCATTATGTCAGTATTTCCCTCGGGAAGCTTGTCATATAACCGACATAAATACCGCAGGCAATTCCGTCGGTGATTATTTAAAAATATTTTAAAAATTATTTAATAGAACTAGAAAATAATTAAATTAATATAAATCAACACTCCATAATACTCAGGAATTGAGTTGCTTGGAAAAAAGAAAAAGAAAATCAACTCAAACAAATTTGCAATAAATAAATAACACAAAAAAATAAACAACAACAACAAATAAATAAATCAACTAAAAACAATTTCCACCTAACTAAGAAAACCTATTTCAGAACATATAATCTAGCAACAAATAAAATAATTTAATTGAAATTGAACAACAAAATTGAAAAACAAAATCCAACAAAATTGATATCATATGAAAAAAAATCCTACAACAACATTCATACAATTATTAATAACAGAAAATTTTAAAAATAAAATAACAAATATAATGCAAAAAAAACACAAAAAAAAAAAGAAAAATCTTACCTTAATGTAGTTGCGAGTGAAGCTGAGAAGAAAAAAAATTCAGAAAGTATGTTAATTAAAAAAAAACTAAGAAGAAAAAATGAGAAGACATACATAAGCATGGAGGAGAAGAGAAGGAGGAGAGAAGAGAAGAGAAAGAAAGGGATGGTGGTGTTTTTTACATAAGGAGAAGAGAGAAGAAGAAGAAGAAGAGACGTGTCTGTTGTGAAATGAGGGATTCTAGTTTTTTTATTGAGGTATTTTACCGACGAGTTTACTTACGGATAATTAAATATTAATATTTTTAATCATTTCGCTGTTGATTTCGTTTGTAATATTTAATTGAAATTTTCAATTTAATAAAAAAAATTGAAACCCCCCAAATATCACTAATGACTTTTCAATATGTCGGTGATTTCGTCTGTAATATTTAATTAAAATTTTCTATTTAATTTAAATTTTCAATTTAATCAAAAAATTTCAAAAACCCCTCAAATACCACCGATGACTTTTCAATCCGTCAGTGATTTTGTTTGTAAAAAATAGTAATTAACAGTGCAATATTTAACTTAATAAATTATTTTAAATAAAAAATTATATTAAAAAGAATAGGGAAAGAATTTTAAGGATAACAAACTTCAGGGGCTGATTTGATTTTCTTGAAGGCTAGCATGAAAATCGAGCAGGAGAGGGAGAAAAAGAAAAAAACAAAAGGCAACACACGTCAACCGGTAACTATTTTGAGTCGCTTGTACATAGTAGGGATGCCAAGACACTCTGGCCACTACCCAAGAAGCAAGGTTTTGGCCACCGGACAGCACCGCACGTGCCATCTAAACCTGGCAGATATTGTTCACGAGATTCCAGTTTTTTTTTTAATTTGCTCACCCTGTTGCCCCTAATTAATGACAACCAATAACTATTAAATAACTAAATGTAAAACAAAAAAGAACCCCTAAGTTAAATGCAAAGCTTTTTAAACTCCAAGAGCAATGAAGTAACTTAAATGTTCGAAAATTAACTCACTACTAAAATTTAATGTTTTTTGCTTTCAAGAGTAATAAAATAATAACAAAGCTAAATGATTTTTCCAACTAAAGACAAAATAATAATTTAAATGTGGAAATACACAGTGAAATATGAATCTGTGAGGTTTTTTTAGCTTTTGTTATGGTGATTGAAAGAACATAGATCAATCACAATGGCTTTATTCATGCTTTATTCATTCTTGTAATGATTAATAGATGCCATGAGACTTCCATGTACTTAAAACAAAATTAAATGATTTTGTCAACTAAAAACAAAATATTAATTTCACTCTAGAAATCCACGAAGAGTTTTCCTTTTATCTAAAGGAAAGTCAGCTATTTTTTTTTCAGTGTATACAATGAATCTGTGAGGTATCTTAGCTTTCGTTATAAAGATTGAAAGAACATAGATCAATCACAATGGCTTTATCCGACTTCCTAATTCTATCTGTCCCCATTTTCCTCTTGTTTCTTCTGATCAAGAGAAACAAAACCACTAAAAAAGCCTGTTTGCCTCCTGGTCCTGATGGTCTTCCCTTCATAGGTAACTTACACCAGCTTGGCAATTCCAACCTTCATCAGTATCTATGGAAACTCTCTCAAAAACATGGCCCCCTCATGTACTTGAGGCTAGGTTTCAAGCCAGCCCTGATAGTCTCTTCAGCCAAAATGGCTAGAGAGATATTGAAAACTCATGACCTCGAATTTTGTAGCAGGCCTGCCTTGACTGCCACGAAAAAATTTACCTACAATGGCTTAGACTTGGCTTTCGCACCATATGGAGCTTATTGGAGGGAGGTGAAAAAAATATGTGTCGTTCGTGTCTTTAGCTCAATTCGAGCACAAAGTTTCCGTCCCATTAGAGAAGATGAGGTTTCTCGTATGATTGAAAACATATCCAAATCAGCTCTTGCTTCTAAACCATTCAACTTGAGTGAAGAATTGGTGTCTCTCACAAGCACAACAATATGCAGAGTTGCCTTTGGAAAAAGGTATGAAATTGGAGGAAGCGATAAAAATAGGTTCCAAGAGTTGCTTCACGAAACCCAGGCTATGGCTTCAAGCTTTTTCCTTTCGGATTATTTTCCTTGCTTGGGCTGGCTCGTCGATAAACTAACCGGACTGTCGTATCGTCTCGAAAAGAGTTTCAAAGAATTTGATGCTTTCTACAAAGGAATCATTGATGACAATATTGATCCAAATAGGCCTAAGCCCGAGAGGGAGGATACTATACTTGATTTTTTGCTTCAGATACACAAGGAGGGCTCATTTAAAGTTCAGCTAACCCTGGATCACATCAAAGCAATTCTAACGGTAATCTAATAAGTTCTAAACTCAAGTAATTTCATCTTGTATTCAATGTTCATTACTTTTTTTTTTTCTCAATTCCAAGTCATGACTGTTATATATACAGTACAATGTTCCAATTTCTAAGTCCTCGATTTAGATTCCATTTAGATTCAAATGAGGGAAAGAATATTTTTGTGAGGTAAAACAAAATTAATCCATTAATGTGCACCCTAAAACTAAGTAGACCACCGATTGAAAAAGAAACTCGGGCTTGTTTATACTTGATCGGGCCTACTAAGTTGATCTGAGATTTGATTAGGTTGAATTTTGAAAAAACAAAGTGATAGTGGACTTGGTCAAATTAGATTACCGAATAATTCACCTCATGATTCAATCAGTTTTATAAGGTTATATTAAACTTAAAATAATTTAAAATTATATTATTTTAATTTATCATGCCAAGGGGTGCGCCAGGTTTAATAATCTTGGGTAAAACTTATTCAGAGTAAATAATACAGAAAGAAATAATATATATTTTTGTAGTATTATTCTCCATTTAATTTTCTTTTGCGTCCTTGCAGGACATATTTCTTGCGGGGACAGACACAGGTGCAGTTACTGTGATTTGGGCCATGACCTTCCTAATGAAGAATCCTAAAGCAATGCGAAAAGCTCAAGAAGAAGTTAGAAATTTATTTGGAAATAAAGGTTTTGTGGATGACGATGATGTTCAACAATTGCCTTACCTGAAAGCTGTGGTTAAAGAGACCATGAGATTGCAACCAACAGCACCACTACTACTCCCAAGAGAAACAACCAAGGAGTGTTACCTAGGTGGGTACGAAATACCAGCCAAGACCTTAGTTTACGTGAGTGCTTGGGCTGTTGGAAGGGACCCGAAAGCTTGGGAGAACCCATATGAGTTCAATCCTGATAGATTCCTGGGCAGTTCCATTGATCTGAAAGGAAATGATTTTGAGCTTATACCATTTGGTGCTGGTCGAAGAATTTGTCCTGGGATATTTATTGCACTCGCCACTGTGGAACTTTCACTTGCGAATCTTCTTCATAAATTTGACTGGGAAATGCCATCTGGGGTGGAAGATATAGACATGGATGATGTGCTACCCGGTCTTATTCCTCATATGAGGGATGCTCTCTGCCTTGTGCCTAAGCTTGTGTGTGATGGGAAAATGGGGCATAAAGGCACCGGAGCTCATGATTATTAGCTATTTCCATTAATTTGTTCAATATGGGCTTGCTACAATAAAGAATGGAGCATAATCGTTTTAATGAAAGATCCATTATTAGATCAAGTATGGCACTGGATATTTGTATTGATCGTGCACTATCGTTTTTCATGATACAATAAAAAGCATTACGGCTTGGATGGCATATGTTCATTCTGCATAATGGCAATATGAAAAGATGGCATTAATTCATATTAAAAACTCTCTTTTCCTTTGTTCGATATGAATGCAAGCTACGTCACTGGATTGAGTAGATATAATAATATTCGTTGCTGTATCGTACTGCCCTTCCACCTAATGCACATAGATCAATTGAAGAAATAGACTGACAAATTAGCTGAAGGCACCTTGACGGTTTGATGATGGAATTTCATTCTATATAAAGATTTTGGTACAAGCTGCCACTCAAATCAAACAATTCTCCTAGTCCTCCAAGCCTGATCAAGTGCCAACCCGGAAAAATTGTTTTCGTGAAGAAAACAGAAAAGCCGTGGAGGCAATTGAAGACTGAAAATATAAAGCAATTAAAAAAACAAAGAAGGCAGATTACAGCAGTTAATGTATGAGATCGTACAGTTCTCTACATTGAGAGACCAAAATTTCCTATTGGAAACTGGACATTTGTGAGTCACGACTTGCGTGGTCTTCCTCTCTTACCAGCTTTTTCTTGAGACGAAACTGTGCTTTTATTTCCTGATAGAGGGCGGCCCCGCCCACGCCCTGTACTTTTTCCATCGGATGTTGATTTTTTTCCACCTTTACTTTGACCCCTGCCAGAAACTTTTCCACCCCGTTTGCTCTTCTTTTCTGTCTGGCCATTGACTTGATCTTCACTAGCATCACTTTCGTCATCACCATTCTCTTCATCTTCAGATTTCGATGAATCTTTTGACTTCCTCTTTCTGGAGTTATCAGAAGCTCTGGCGGCACCCTTTTTCGCACTTTGCTTCACAAGGTTTTTACGCTCAGGCTCCCCACTGCCTGCAGAGTAATAATAAATAACCAGGTCAAATTCCAACCGCTCATCATCACTGGTGGTGAGTCACACCTTCATTGATGTCTTTTGGAAAGCCTTTTGCTTATCAGAAAAAAGAGACCAGAGATGTTACAATCACTGAGGAGCTATGTAAACTGCTCATAAGTAAGCCCATACAGGGCAGAATTCTGGTTTCCAAAACTACTTATTGACATCTGCTCCTAACAGATGCAGAGGCCTTTTTTTTTCATTTTCTTTTTTGAGAAAGAGGTAGAGGATTTACCAATGAGAAAATGAATCAATAAAAGTACATTTAACATTTAGCATACCTTCACCAGAAGCTTTGCCATCATAGACATCAAGCTGTTAAGACCACAGGTGTTAGACATGAGTATTCCTGTACAAATCAAACAGCACACAGACACACACTTATACCCTCTCACCCACACAGACATATACCCGCACACCAACTCCTATAATGCCATATCTAAAGAACCACGAAATATCCAAAAAAACACAGAAACTTCAGAGGGAGCCAAATGTCACTGCCCGGGATTCATGACTAAGATATCCAATACGGATACTCTTTGTTTTGGACATAAAAACAGTCATGCAGTGACATTGTGACAATCACGGGAACCAATTTATCTTTTTAAGACAATTGCCTAAAAACATGAGCAGTTTGTAACTCCAAACATGCATCTTGTTTCCACTTTCCACCAAATAGACATTTTTTTTTTTTTTTAGAAAACACAGTTATATTTTTGTTGCAACCATACGATGGTTTTATTTTATTGATGACATAAGAGAATGAGCAAACAACACTATCAAACCATACATTTGAAACAGAGACTGAATCACTGAACCTAATGGCACAGAAAGAGCACTCAGCTTGGAATCCCAGGCAGACTATAATTCTAATCTTATTACCTGATCAAGTCGATGACCAACATTCATTCTGTCAACTATGACCATGGAATGGCCCATGCCACATGCAACAAGATTTCAATGGATTTTAATCATAGGATTTTGGTATAGAACCGAAACCTATTTGACAAAATCATGATGTTTTAGTGATAATTGAAGTAATTGGATACTAGATTATAAATCCTTGTATGATTTTCAACATGTGTATGCCTTCGTTGTGATCAAATCTGTCCGATTTGGAACCCACGTTGCTGGGTTCATTTTGGGTGTTCTTCAGGTTTTTTTATCTTTTTGTGTTTGATCCGTTTTGTTCAAGAATTTTTGAATATTTATGTTTTTTGTTGTGTTTAATCTTCTTCTTTTTTTGCTTTAGTTTTGTTTTTCAGATCAAACTAGAATTTTGGTTCGGTTTATGGTTGAATCAAAACTTTCGGGTCGACTCGGTCAAGTCAGGTAAAAAAAATGGATCAAAGGGTTTAATACCCTGTTTGGCTTGCCATAATTTTTGTTAAAGGGTTATTGGGTTTAAGAGTGTGTTTGGTAAACACTCTTTAAGCCTATTTTTTGTAGTTTTTTTACAGAGAAAAAATGAGTTTTTGCCGAACAAAGCCTAAAAAGTTTCTAAAAAAAATAAAAATATTTTTTCTTTTTTTCTTGCATATGGCTAAAAATACTAAAGTTATTTAAGTATTTTTTTTTAAAAAAAATCTAAAATACTTTGACATGTTTTTTTAAAAAATATTGCATGGATTTTACAACAAGTTTGTAAATTTCTAAAGGATTTTGGCCTATATTTCAAAAATACCAAAAAATTTTATTTTTACTCTTTATATTTATTAAAAAGACAGCTTTTTTGTTGGCATTAGAACTGTTAGATTTTTAATCTGATAAGATAAGGACCTCCTTACCGTGGAGGACTTTTTTCTTAGTTTATATCAGATAAATAAACAATACAGCTTAACTCAAGTAAGGCTTATTAGGGGGGCTAATACCTTCCTTTTACGTAATCAATCTCTTTTCCTAGACTATGAAATCGGTTAGGATTCTTAGTGACTAAAATAATAAGTGACGACTTTCATTCCTTTTTTTTTACTGATAAATAACAAAAATTTATCATTTCCACCCGCATCATTCCCGACTATCCCAATCTAGAAAGATAATAATTGTGACGACGCACACGTGCAACAAAGATCTGTATCAAACTTGGACGTAATGAATTCATTATGAATTTATTTTACACCCATAGCATAAATTTATATTTGATTTCCAGTTATGTTAAACAAAAAAATTCCTCTTATTCACTAATTGCCTATACAAATAATTATGAAATGTTAAGTAAATTGATTATATAATGTTGTGTTGTGAAAAAAAAGAGGAGACACACACCTTTTCTTTATTTAAAATCGTAGGGGGGGAATATTTATGAAGTTCTTAGGGGACTAAATTATTTAACTTAATGTAGTTCTGCTCCTCGTGATGCATGGCGCCTCTGTGCGCAAACAAGGCGAGTTTTAGCCACATGCCAACCTCGCAGCAAAAGGTCCAAACTTTTGATACATTCATTATTGTCAATAATTCCAAAATAACTGCCACAAAAATAAAGAAAATGTCGAAAGTGCGCAACATGTGGAAACCATCATGCAGCCATGCATGCCGTGTCGAAGAACTCTGCACCGAAAGTTGCCGTAATGTGCTGGGATAGTAGCTGCATGTTGAAGTCAGAAATGGCAGCAAGTCAGGTGATCAAAATTGTTGATAAAGAGAGGAGGTAGCTGCCATCCTTCCCCCAATCTTGCACTATAAATAGAGCTGTAATTGTGCAGCAAAAGGTACGCCAAGAGTGAGAGAAACAAGCAGCACAAGAGAGCCAATTGTGAGGAGAGAAATTTGCATAATAAGTGAGGTAGAGCATTTGTGTGTAAGAGAGTTGTGTAAACACCATTTGTAATTCTCCATATTTAAAATAGTGTTTTTCCGCTGCCCATGGACGTAGGAGATTTGTCAAACCACATAAATTTGTTTGTCTCTGTGTGTGAATTATTCTTTGAATTTCTAGGCATTTATCATTCTAGTTGGGAATGGGATAGAAATTACTTTTAAAAATATTTTTATAATACATGATTTGGATTATGTTTCCAAACAGCACCTTAAACTTCTGCGGCGTAACAACAGTGAAATAAATCATAGAAGGTAAAAAAGAATACAAGTTTCTTATTAATTAATGGAAATAAAAACCTGAGAATCCCTTGAAAATTGATATATCAAGAGTTTGGGCTAGTTGGATCAATCTTTATATATATAATACAATTGTATATATTGATTATTGAAACAAAATACAGCTAGTTCAGGGAAATTTCTTCTCTTGCTTATTCTCTCCTTTCTTCTATTATGAATACCATCACAGTCATGAACTTCTTAATTAGTTCAGACAAACCCTACACACTCCCTGTTGCTAGATCAAAAGAACCAGTTGACCCACTGGAAAGATGCGCGAAAGCTAGCTAGCTGTTTGACGTGAGGTTTTAACTGACGACCAAGATACTGAAACAAAGTGAACCAGGATGTTAGCAGTTGTAGCACTGCTGTGTCGTACTGCCTTTTTTATTTTTTTTATAGGCAAACAAGATTAAGCCAAGAGATGGCAAAATAAGCAACCCGAAGGGTCACCATGAAAAACAGATACAGCAGAAAAAATGAAGGAACCCAAAGTCTATAGAAGAGTAATGTAATATTAATGAGATTTGTTTTTCATCATGCTTCCCATGTTTTCATTTTTACTTTTCTCCTTCAAATATTTCTAACAATATTCTGCAACTCCCAAAGCGTCAACACTGAATTCAAAGCTCTCGTAGCTTATTTTCATGCATCCAAAATGAGAGATCTCCAATGTAGCTCTAGTAGTTCATCCCAGCACAAACATCATAGCATCAACGATATACACAAGACAATAACAAAAAGAATCCCCGGGTTGTCTAGAGGTGGCCATGGACATTTGGTCAAAAGAAACAGTCCTTTCAGCCTCATCGGGAGGCATCCTTGGTAACCTTTCATATCCTCTGAGGTTTGAAACCTTTTGAGGATTACTATCTCTCCCCCTTCCAATGGAGGAAGGTTGAGAAGCGCCTCTCTCGGATCGAAGGTGTATTCTTATGGCCGAAGATCCTCGACTAGAGATTTCAGTTTCAGATCTGAAATTGAAATTCCATTTAGGAGACGTGATTTTCTTTTCTTTTCTGGAAGTCATTTTTAAAAATGTTTAAGAAGTTTTTGAATAATAGGGAAAAAAAATGAAGATTATTATGTTTACCTAAAGGAAAAACTCTTTTGCGAAGAGACTTATTCTCGTATGCTTTCGTTTTAAGACTCCTAAGTCAAGGAAGGCAGAGGAAAATTTTGGCAAAAGTAAAAAATAGAATTGGAGAGAAAGAGGGTTTATATACAAGCCACCGCCTTCTTCTCCCGGCAATGAATGAAGAATAGGTGACTCTAGGAAGGCTAAACATCTACTACATTAATTACACATTGTCGGGTGGTCTTTTCAAAGAATTTGTTTCGCCTTCCTCAAGACAACTTTTCTAATCAGCACTAGGTTCAGACACCTCTTTCCTATGGAAGACAAGATGCCACCTGACCAGTTGTCTCCCAAGATACATTTTAAATCTTTATGCATCATAGCTTAAAGAATTGGAAGGCAACTGATGAGTCAGTTGTTTTGACTCAATGTTTTTGCATTAAAAAAACTCAAAACAATACCAACTGACAAATTATTAGGGCCAATATACTTATATCCAGTTGTTAGTTAAACCCAAATTAATATAAGTTTGTCAATCTATCAAATTCAATCTGTCAAATTCAATTCACTTGAATTCAGTTATAAGTTAAATTCAATGTAACATGGACCAAGTATCCAATACTCTTGAATAACATGGGCTTGATAAATTATCAAACTCAATACACTTTGGTTTAACTATTAGCTCTTTGTTATTTTGTGTTCAGCTAATAGTTAATAACATGACCTACTCAGGTTCAAAAAATTTCTCGAATGGCCTATCATATTTTCAATTTCATTAATTATATATAAGGAATATTTATCTCTCATTAATAATGTATAAGATCTTTAAATTTATTGATAGGAACTGTTTTTGCAGGTACTAAAGCTTTTATCATTAATTTGGTATTTCATGAACTAAGAAGAAAAGAATTAATTACATAAATATTTTAATTAACAACTATCTAAATGCTAAATAACATGTTTTCTTGAACATTTGGGTCCTCAGAGAAACAAGGAGTGTTATTTAGGTGGGTACGAAATACCAACCAAGACCTTAGTTTACGTGAGTGCTTGGGCTGTTGGTAGATTCTTGGGCAGTTCTATTGATCTGAAAGGAAATGATTTTGAGCTAAGACCATTTGGTGCTAGTCGAAGAATTTGTCCTGGGATATTGCCAATCTTCTTCATATATTTGTCTGGGAAATGCTTCTGTGGTGAATAGGGAAGAAATAGATATTGATGATGTGCTCGTCAAGAAGAAAGAAGATTCAAATTAATGCTTTTAAGAAAATAATGTGGTTGATGATTTAACTATTGGTCTTCAAACTTATCACCATCATTTTCAACCACCAACATCCATCACGCGTTGTTCTTTAAAGTCACATTTTGAACAGAAAGACCACCACCATCGATGTTTAAAGTCAACAAAAATGCCCCACTCAGCAAGAGCATAGATCCAAAACCCGACATATAGTTGCCAATCTTTTAACATCAACCATGATTATTAAACTCGGATAGGTCTACCAAGTCGACTTGGGATCCGGTTGACCCGGCGGCTGGACTAGTCCGAGTAAGGCAAAAGACCAATCAAACCCGATCGACCCGTGACCCGGGCAAACTCGAGCGAGACCTTTTTTTTTTCAAATGTGTTTTTTTCTCCTAGACCCTTTTTTTTATATTTTTTTTAGTTGGTTATTAACTTTTTTCAAAGTTTACTATATAAATACTAGAAGAATGTTTTATTTTTTCAATGTGGGATTTGAAATCTTTTAGTATATATACTATATGTTCACAAGAAAAAAGTTATTTTTTCAATGTGGGATTTGAAGTCTTTTAGTGTATATATTATATGTTTATAAGAAGAAAATTATGTTTTTTTAACGTGGGATAAAAAACTTTTTGAAATACTCTTTTAAACTTTATTATTTACAACATATATAACCTATATATATTCACATGAATTGTTTTTTAATTTTTTCATCTGAAATATTAAAACTTCAAATATTTTTTTTAAAATTTTTTCAGGTTGACCTGTGTAACCCTCGACCCGACTCCTTGACTGGGTAAATCCCATGATCGGGTTTAATAACTATGAGATCAACCTTGGTCCAAATTCAAAGTATGTTTTTCTTGTAGTTGTCAGTCAAGTAGCTAAGTAATTGATACGGGTAAAATTTAGAGTTAATTTCTAATATAAAAAAAATATACAAGTATTGTAATATTATAAAAAAACAATTGAAAAATAGAAAGTTGATACATGTATTTAATGGAATAAATGAAAAATAATATGAATCAATAAATTATAAAAAAAGTTGTCAACATTAACTAAATACTAAAATGAAAAGCTGAAAAATAAATACATATGAAGAAACTTGATTTCAAGAAGCTGAAAAATAGATGCATATAAAGAAACTTCATCTCATGTCGCAGGGCGCTCTTGAATTTTATTTTATTTATTTAATTACATGGCAATAAAAAAGGATTTTTGTAAAAAAAATAATTAAAATATTATAAAAAAAAATCTTTTTCTTATGAATGTATTATTTTTCAAAAACAAAATATATTGTTTTTGACAATGTTGTTTATTGCATAAAAAACTGAAATCAATTAAAATTAATATCCAAAAAAATAAATATTAAGAATAAGGAAAAAAAAAGTAACCATTTCTTAAAAAAAAAACTTTGTACCTTATTAACTCTTTTTTTTTCTCATTTTTTTCTCATATATATTGTTTTTTTATACAAGAACTTATCTTAATAAAAAATTAAAAAAATAATGAATTGATAGTTTTGACGTGAATATATTAAAACATGTAAGAATAATAAACTTAAAAAAAATTACATTACACCTTTTTTTAGCCATGTTGCTTATTGCATAACAGCTAAAAGCAATTAAAATAAATATCTAAAAAATTAATGATTTGAAATTAAAAAAAAAAGAGTATCTCTTTAATCAAAACCTCTTTCCTGATGCATTTTTCTTCTTGATAAATTTATTTTTTATCAAAAGCATTGTTCTTTAAATAAAAACATCATAATCCTAAAAGCAGTTTTACTATAACAAAACTCAAAAAATAATGAATCTATAAATTTGACGCTAATGTATTAAAAATATAACAATACTAATTTTGAAAACGAAATATAGAAAAACTTACAATAACAAAATAAAAACTATATAAATATTTGATTTGCCTTAAGTATTCAAGTTTCATATTTAATTATTTCGAAAATAATTATTAATATTATCATAAAAGACACTAATATTATTTAACAATAATACCATGATTGGATAATTATATAAACATCATTTTAATAAATTTATTTATTAAAAAAACAATCTCAACATAATCACGTAAAAAACTTAAAAGGTTAGAAGCACGTGTGCTTGAAATTTAAAGACTAAGAGTTTCTTTTTTTCTTCCTTAAAGGAAAATGACATGTAATCTATTTAAAAAAAAAATAGGCGATGAGTCGCAAACCTGAATAAACAACTCTTAGTTCGTTTATAACCAGAAAATTAGGATTAAAGTTTTTAGACTTAAAAGCCTAGATTTCAATCACTTTTCACCTAAAAAATCAAAAAATAATCACATGAACCTCTAAAACTCCATTTCTAATAGCAAAATACATTTTAATCAGTCTAAAAACTCAAAATCAAATCAAATAAAAATATACAGGTGTCTTAATTGAAATAGCTATTAGAGCTTCTAAATTATTATCAATTTTAATAATAAATGGGTCTCTATGATAATTGTTTTTAGTAAAATTATGTATTTCTAAAATAGAAGGTACAAAGATGATTCATTACCAAAATTTTTATATTTACTGATAGAATTTTCTGTCCATATTTATACTATCATTTTATCGGCAATGAATTTACCGACGGGATCATAGACAGAAATGCTTCGTCTGTAAAAATCTCGTTGGTAATTTTTTATCTATCGTTGAGTCCGTCGGTAATAAAAAATATTTATTACCGATGGATTTACTAACGGGAAAAGCACTCAAAAAAAATTGTATTTGCTACATTTTGTTAGTATTTCCCTCAAGAAGCTTGTCATATAACCGACATAAATACCGCAGGCAATTCCGTCGGTGATTATTTAAAAATATTTCAAAAAATTATTTAATAGAACTAGAAAATATATAATTAAATTAATATAAACCAACCCTCCATAATACTTAGGAATTGAATTGCTTGGAAAAAAGAAAAAGAAAATCAACTCAAACAAATTTGCAACAAATAAATAACACAAAAAAAAACAACAACAACAAATAAATAAATCAACTAAAAACAATTTTCACCTAACCAAGAAAACCTATTTCAGAACCTATAATCTAGCAACAAATAAAATAATTTAATTGAAATTGAACAACAAAATTGAAAAACAAAATCCAACAAAATTGATATCATATGAAAAAAAATCCTACAACAACAATCATACAATTATTAAGAACAGAAAATTTTAAAAATAAAATAAAAAAACAAATATAAAGCAAAAAAACATAAGAAAGAAAAAGAAAAAGAAAAGGAAAGAAAAATCTTACCTTAATGTAGTTGCGAGTGAAGCTGAAAAGAAAAAAAATTCATAAAGTATGTTAATTAAAAAAAAACTAAGAAGAAAAAATGAGAAGACTTACATATGCATGGAGGAGAAGAGAAGGAGTAAAGGAGAGAAGAGAAGAGAAAGAAAGAAAGGGATGGTGGTGTTTTTTACATAAGGAGAAGAGAGAAGAAGAAGAAGAAGAAAAGAAGAGACGTGATTGTTGTGAAATGAGGGATTCTAGTTTTTTAATTGAGGCATTTTACCGACAAGTTTACTGACGGATAATTAAATATTAATATTTTTAATCATTTCGCTAGTGATTCTGTTTGTAATTTTTAATTGAAATTTTCAATTTAATAAATAAAATTTAGAAACCCCACAAATATCACCGATGACTTTTCAATATGTCGGTGATTTTGTTTGTAATATTTAATTTAAATTTTTAATTTAATAAAAAAATTTCACAAACCCCTCAAATATCACCGATGACTTTTCAATCCATCAATGATTTTGTTTGTAAAAAATAGTAATTAACAATGCAATATTTAATTTCATAAATTATTTTAAATTAAAAAATTGTAATAAAAAGAATAGGGAAAGAATTTTAAAGATAACAAACTTCAGGGGCTGATTTGATTTTCTTGAAGGCTAGCATGAAAATCGAGTAGGAGAGAGGAAAAAATAAAAAAACAAAAGGCCCCACACGTCAAACCGATAACAATTTTGAGTCGCTTGTACGTAGAGGGGATGCCGAGACACTCTGGCCACTACCCCAGAAGTAAGGTTTTGGCCACCGGATAGTACCACACGTGCCATCTAAACCTGGCAGATATTATTCACGCGATTCCAGTTTTTTTTTTAATTTGCTCACCCTGTTGCCCCTAATTAATGATACCCAAATAACTATTAAATAACTAAATGTAAAAGATTAAAGAACCCCTATGTCAAATGCAAAGCTTTTTAAACTCCAAGAGCAATGAATTAACTGTTTAAAAACTAACTCAAATACTAAAAAGTTCCTTGACTAAAATTTAATGTCTTTTTGCTTTCAAGAGTAATAAAATAATAACAAAGTTAAATGATTTTTCCAACTAAAGACAAACTAATAATTTAAATGTGGAAATACAGAGTAAAATATGAATGTGCATAACAAAGCTAAATGATTTTGCTTTCAAGAGTAATAAAATAATAACAAAGCTAAATGATTCTTCCAACTAAAGACAAAATAATAATTTAAATGTCGAAATACACAGTGAAATATGAATATGCATAATGAATCTGTGAGGTTTTTTTAGCTTTTGTTATGGTGATTGAAAGAACATAGATCAATCACAATGGCTTTACTTGACTTCCTAATTCTATCAGTCCCCATTTTCCTCTTGTTTCTTCTGATCAAGAGAAACAAAACCACTAAAAAAGCCTGTTTGCCTCCTGGTCCTGATGGTCTTCCCTTCATAGGTAACTTACACCAGCTTGGCAATTCCAACCTTCATCAGTATCTATGGAAACTCTCTCAAAAACATGGCCCCCTCGTGTACTTGAGGCTAGGTTTCAAGCCAGCCCTGATAGTCTCTTCAGCCAAAATGGCTAGAGAGATATTGAAAACTCATGACCTCGAATTTTGTAGCAGGCCTGCCTTGACGGTCATGAAAAAACTTTCCTACAATGGCTTAGACTTGGCTTTGGCACCATATGGAGCTTATTGGAGGGAGGTGAAAAAAATATGTGTCGTTCGTGTCTTTAGCTCAATTCGAGCACAAAGTTTCCGTCCCATTAGAGAAGATGAGGTTTCTCGTATGATTGAAAACATATCCAAATCAGCTCTTGCTTCTAAACCATTCAACTTGACTGAAGAATTGGTGTCTCTCACAAGCACAACAATATGCAGAGTTGCCTTTGGAAAAAGGTATGAAATTGGAGGAAGCGATAAAAATAGGTTCCTAGAGTTGCTTCACGAAATCCAGGCAATGGTTTCAAGCTTTTTCCTTTCGGATTATTTTCCTTGCTTGGGCTGGCTCGTCGATAAACTAACCGGACTGTCCTATCGTCTGGAAAAGAGTTTCAAAGAATTTGATGCTTTCTTCAAAGGAATAATTGATGATAAGCTTGATCCAAATAGGCCTAAGCCCGAGAGGGAGGATACTATACTTGATTTTTTGCTTCAGATATACAAGGATGGCTCATTTAAAGTTCAGCTAACCCTGGATCACATCAAAGCAATTCTAATGGTAATCTAATAAGTTCTAAACTCAAGTAATTTCATCTTGTATTCAATGTTCATTACTTTTTTTTATTCTCAATTCCAAGTGATGAGTGTTATACAGTACAATGTTCGAATTTCTAAGTCCTAGATTTAGATTCAATTTAAATTTAAATGAGGGAGAGAATATTTTTGTGAGGTAAAAAAAAAATAATCCATTAATGTGTACCTTAAAAACCAAGTAGACCGCCAAAAAAAAACTCGAGCTTGTACTAACTTGGTTAGGCCTACTAGGTTGATTTAAGATCTGATTAAGTTGAATTTTGAAAAAATCGAGTGATAATTGACTTGATCAAATTAAATTACTTGGCAATTCAAATTAGAATTCGATCAATCTTGTTAAGGTATATTAAACTTAAAATAATTAAAAATAATATTATTTTAATTGATTAAGCCGAGGCAGGTTTAATAATCTTGTGTACAGTTAGTTTCTCAGTAAATAATACAGAAAGAAATAATATATATATTTGCAGTATTATTCTCAATTTAACTTTCTTTTGCGTCCTTGCAGGACATATTTCTTGCGGGGACAGACACAAGTGCAGTTACTATGAATTGGGCCATGACCTTTCTAATGAAGAATCCTAAAGCAATGCGAAAAGCTCAAGAAGAAGTTAGAAATTTATTTGGAAATAAAGGTTTTGTGCATGAAGATGATGTTCAACAATTGCCTTACCTGAAAGCTGTGGTTAAAGAGACCATGAGATTGCAACCAACAGCACCACTACTAATCCCAAGAGAAACAACCAAGGAGTGTTGCGTAGGTGGGTACGAAATACCAGCCAAGACCTTGGTTTACGTGAGTGCTTGGGCTGTTGGAAGGGACCCGGAAGCTTGGGAGAACCCATATGAGTTCAATCCTGATAGATTCTTGGGCAGTTCCATTGATCTGAAAGGAAATGATTTTGAGCTTATACCATTTGGTGCTGGTCGAAGAATTTGTCCTGGGATATTTATTGCACTCGCCACTGTGGAGCTTTCACTTGCGAATCTTCTTCATAAATTTGACTGGGAAATGCCATCTGGGGTGGAAGATATAGACATGGATGATGTGCTACCCGGTCTTGTTCCTCATATGAGGGATGCTCTCTGCCTTGTGCCTAAGTTTGTGTGTGATGGGGAAACAGGGCATAAAGGCACCGCAGTTCATGATTATTAGCTATTTCCCTTTGTTCGATATGGGCTTGCTACAATAAAGAATGGAGCATAATACAGACATGTATTAATGAAAGATCCATTATTAGATCAAGTATGGCAATATTTGTATTGATCGTGCACTATCGTTTTTTATGATACATTAAAAAGCATTACGGCTTGTATTTAATTAAGATCTATATCTTGGATGGCATATGTTCATTCTGCATAATGGCAATATGAAAAGATTACGCCTTCTATTGTTTGATATCCGAGCATTAATTCATATTAAAAACTCTCTTTTCCTTCGTTCGATATGAATGCAAGCTACGTCACTGGATTGAGTAGATATAATAATATTCGTTGCTGTATCGTACTGTCTTTCCAGCTAATGCGCATAGATCAATTGAAGAAATAGACTGACAAATTAGCTGAAGGTACCTCGACGATTTGATGATGGAATTTCATTCTATATAAAGATTTTGGTACAAGCTGCAACTCAAATCATACAATTCTCCTAGTCCTCCAAGCCTGATCAAGTGCCAACCCCGAAATATTGTTTTCGTGAAGAAAACAGAAAAGCCATGGAGGCAATTGAAGACTGAAAATATAAAGCAATTAAAAAAAAAGGCAGATTACAGCAGTCAATGTATGAGATCGTAAAGTTCTCTACATTGAGAGACCAAAATTTCCTCTTGGAAACTGGACATTTGTGAGTCACGACTTGCGTGGTCTTCCTCTCTTACCAGCTTTTTCTTGAGACGAAACTGTGCTTCTATATCCTGATAGAGGGCGTCCCGGCCCGCCCACGCCGTGTACTTTTTCCATCGGATGTTGATTATTTTCCACCTTTACTTTGACCCCTGCCAGAAACTTTTCCACCATGTTTGCTATTCTTTTCTGTCTGGCCATTGACTGGATCTTCATTGGCATCACTTTCGTCATCACCACTTGAAAAGATGGAAGAATATTGTATATTGATTGAATGAATGAAACACAGACCTTAGGTCTGGTATTTGTACAGTAAAGGGGTTCCTATAAGTTAGGAATTATAAACTGCATTACAGGAAATTTAGCTACAATATAGGAACCATAACATAAAGATAGTATGACTATAACAGAAAGATAATATGTACTAATTATCTATTTCTATATAAAGATAATGTTCACGTTTATCTTGCTAACACTCCCCCTCAAGTTGGAGAGTGAATGTCCTGGACTCCCAACTTGCGGATCATAGGGACGAAGCTTTCCTTTCCCAAAGACTTGGTTAAGATATCTGCTAGCTGATGTGTGGAATTCACATATCTCGTGATCACTGAACCATCTTGAATCTTGTCTCTAATGAAATGGCAATCCATCTCAATGTGCCTAGTCCGCTCATGGAAAACTGGGTTGGCTGCTATATGCAAGGCAGCCTTGTTGTCGCAAAACAATAGAGCTGCTTCATGATGTATTAGACCCAAGTCTCTCAACAGTTGACGCAGCCATGTCAACTCACAGCAGGCTCCTGTCATTGCGCGATATTCAGCTTCGGCGGAAGAAAGAGAAACTATTTTCTGTCGTTTTGACCTCCAGGATATTAATGACGGTCCAAGAAACACACAATAACCTGTGGTGGATCTCCTAGTAAGTGGGCAACCTGCCCAATCTGAGTCACAATAGGCCCTCAACCTGAAGTCATTATTTGACGAGAAAAATAGACCTTGACCCGGTGCACCTTTCAAATATCGGACAACCCGAAGTGCTGCTTCCATGTGAGGCTTTCTGGGCTCATGCATAAATCTACTCAAAACATGCACTGCATATGTTATATCTGGCCTCGAAACTGTCAGATAAATCAATCTATCAACCAATCTTCTATACCTACTCGGTTCTTTCAACACAACACCCTGGTTCGATAACTTTAAACCTCTTTCCATAGGAGTGTTAATTGGGGCAGCCCCTAACAAACCAACATCCTCAATAATTTCCAGAGCATATTGACGCTGACAGATAAAAATACCTTTCTTGGATGCAGAAACCTCAATACCAAGAAAGTACTTAAGATTACCAAGGTCTTTAAGATTAAATTGACTATGCAGGAATTTCTTAGTGTCAACAATGCTATCATGATCATTTCCAGTAATTAAAATGTCATCCACATATATCAAAAGTGCAGTAAAGAGCTTGCCTCGTGTTTTGGTGAACAAGGAGTAATCGGCTCGAGATTGAACAAAGCCAGCAGAACAAATAGCCTCTGAGAATTTTGCAAACCACTGTCTAGACGCCTGTTTCAACCCGTACAGCGACTTATGCAGACGGCACACCAGATTATTCTCCCCCTGTCGCTGTAGACCAGGTGGTGGAGACATGTAAATCTCCTCTGCCAAATCGCCATCAAGAAAGGCGTTATTCACGTCCATTTGATGCAAAGACCACCCACGGGCTGCAGCTAAGGCAAGCAAGCAGCGCACTGAAATTATCTTGGCAGTGGGGGAAAATGTGTCCTGATAGTCTATGCCTTCCAGTTGGGTGAAGCCCTTGGCGACCAACCGTGCCTTGTGCCTTTCAATGGACCCATCTGATCGGAGCTTGTCCACCCCGTTTGCTCTTCTTTTCTGTCTGGCCATTGACTTGATCTTCACTAGCATCACTTTCGTCATCACCATTCTCTTCATCTTCTGATTCCGATGAATCTTTTGACTTCCTCTTTCTGGAGTTATCAGAAGCTTTGGCAGCACCCTTTTTCGCACTTTGCTTCACAAGGTTTTTACGCTCAGGCTCCCCACTGCCTACAGAATAATAATAAATCACCAGGTCAAATTCCAACAGTTCATCATCACTGGTGAGTCACACAAGTGAGGAGCTATAGAAACTGCTCATAAGTAAGCCCATACAGGGCAGAATTCTGGTTTCCAAAACTACTTATTGACATCTGCTCCTAACAGATGCAGAGGCTTTTTTTCTCATTTTTCTTTTTTGAGAAAGAGGTAGAGGATTTACCAATGAGAAAATGAATCAATAAAAGTACATTTAACATTTAGCATACCTTCACCAGAAGCTTTGCCATCATAGACATCAAGCTGTTAAGACCACAGGTGTTAGACATGAGTATTCCTGTAAAAATCAAACAGCACACAGACACACACTTATACCCTCTCACCCACACAGACATATACCCGCACACCAACTCCTATAATGCCCTATCTAAAGAACCACAAAATATTCAACAAAACACAGAAACTTCAGAGGGAGCCAATTGTCACTGCCCGGGATTCATGACTGAGATATCCAATACAGATACTCTATGTTTTGGACATAAAAACAGTCCTCCAGTGACAATGTGACAATCACGGGAACCAATTTATCTTTTTAAGACAATTGCCTAAAAACATGAGCAGTTTTTAACTCCAAACATGCATCTTGTTTCCACTTTCCACCAAATAGACTTTTTTTTTTGTTTTTGTTTTAGAAAACACAGTTATATTTTTGTTGCAACCATACGATGGTTTTATTTTATTGATGACATAAGATAATGAGCAAACAACACTATCGAACCATAAATTTGAAACAGAGACTGAATCACTGAACCCAGAAAGAGCACTCAGCTTGGAATCCCAGGCAGACTATAATTCTAAACTTATTACCTGATCAAGTCGATTACCAACATTCATTCTGTCAACTATGATCATGGAATGGCCCATGCCCATGCAACATTAGAAGGCAAAAAATTTCGTTGTCAAGTCCAGAGGAACAATATTTGAAGCATATATCGTTTATCTATGCACATATATAATAATGATAATAATTACAATAATAATAATTAGCTCGCCCAATAACATGCATGCCCTCCAGTATATCCACCTTCTTGGGCACTGCCGAAGACCTGAAATGCAGGAATAAATATAAAGTGAAATGTAAAGATAAGGTAAAGGACCGAAGAAATGCTGTGTTTAAAAATACGTACTTTTGACCACCAGGGCCATATCCCGGTTCTCTTAAGAAAAAGCCATCGTATGATTTACTCCCCTCAAGATCAAGAAAAAGGGCTAAACAAAGGAGAGAAAGAAAAAAGAAAAAGATAAAGAAAAGGAGAGAAATATCAATAAAAAATATAAGGGAAGAAGTTCAAAAGTCAAAACAAAAGTTTTTTTAAGTTTCGTAAGTTTACGAGGGGTAAAATTTTCTTAAAAAAAAGCCAAGAGAAAGTAGTTGTTTTAGGTATATATTGCAAACTCATTTTGTTGTTTTTTTATTTGTTTTGGTTTGCATTTATAGTTACAAGCATAGAAAAGAGGTTTGCAATGTTTAACAAATTATGTTGCATTTATCTCTCTTTGTTGTTGTGATTCTTACTTAACAATGTTTATTTTGAAATTTGTTTTATGCTTTTTATACATTAAAGTTGTTGTTTAAGTTTGTTTTTGATATATAATGTTGTTTTAGTTTTTGTTTAATTTAAACTATACATGTTAAAGTAAGGGTGTTTTACCCTGGTTTTGCTAGGTATGTTCATGCACATAAAATGGGTTCAAAAAATTAATTTTGAATCAATGTTGTGTGAACATATAGTTTGTTTTAATTTTATGTTTTTTTTTATTAGTACTTCTTGCCTTTTTTATATGTTTTGATGTTTTTTTGTTATGTTTTTTTATTCAAACATATTTGTGTATGATATTATGACTTGTTGGGATAAAAAATACATGTTTTAGAAGCCAAAATTACTCATTTCTGGGCTTGGCAGTGACTGCCATTTCTGGGCATGGCTGGGTTTCTTTCTGGGTTTAGGCAATGTTCTTTGTGTTATTGGAAATAACATTTTCTTAGCCCTTAGATCTGGATCAATTTTGATCCATTTCTTTGCATATACATCTTTCTTATTTATGGTTAACTAATAATCTAGTATTTATTCGTATCAATAACATGTTTAAATGGTTTTTAATTCTAGGATTTTGGTTTTAAACTGAAATCTATTTTGGTCAAATCATGATGATTCATTGCAATCAAAGCGAATGGATGTTAGATTATTGATCCTTGCTTGATTTCCAACATGTATGTGCCTTTGTTTTGCCCATATCTAGTCTAGCTTGAGAGTCACGCTATTAGGTTCACGTTGAATGTTCATTTGTTATTTGTGTTATTCCCAAGAACATTGTCTTAACTGCATGATTTTGACTTGTTTTGTTTCATTTATTTACCAAGAACCCTTTCTTATGCATGATTAACCAATAATCTAATGTTTATTTGCATTAATAACATGATTTCAATGGATTTTAATCATAGGGTTTTGGTTTAGAACCGAAACCTATTTGACAAAATCATGATGTTTTAATTATAATTGAAGTAGTTGGATTCTAGATTATAGATTCTTGCATGATTTCCAACATGTTTGTGCCCTTGTTGTGATCAAATCTGGTCCAATTTGGAACCCACGTTGCTGAGTTCATTTTGGGAGTTCTTCGGGTTCTTTAATTTTATTTTTTTAATCTGTTTTGTTGAAGAATTTTTGAATATTTATGTTTTTTGTTGTGTTTAATCTCTTTTTTTTTTTTGCTTTAGTTTTGTTTTTGGATTGTTTTTCAAATCAAACTAGAATTTTGGTTCGGTTTATGGTCGAGTCAAATTTTCAGGTCAACTCAGTCAGGTCAGGTAAAACAAATGAATCAAAGGGTTTAATACCATGTTTGACTTGCCATAATTTTTGTTAAAGGGTTATTGGGTTTAAGAGTGTGTTTGGTAAACACTCTATAAGCTTATTTTTTGTACTTTTATTACAAAGAAAAAATGAGTTTTTGCCGAACAAAGCCTAAAAAGTTTCCAAAAAAATTAAAAATATGTTTTCTTTTTTTCTTGCATATGACTAAAAATACTTAAGTTATTTAAGTAATTTTAAAAAAAAATCTCAAAAACTTTGACATGTTTTTTTTTTAAATATTGCATGGATTTTACAACAAGTTTGTAAATTTCTAAAGGATTTTGGCCTACATTTCAAAAATACCAAAAACTTTTATTTTTACTCTTTATATTTAATAGAAAGATAATTATTTTTGTTGGTATTAGAACGGTTAGATTTTTAATCTGATAAGATAAGGATCTCCTTACCGAGGAGGATTTTTTTCTTAGTTTATATCAAGCAAATAAACAATACAGCTTATCTCAAGTAAGACTTATTAGGGGTGTTAATACATTTCTTTTACGCAATCAGTATCCTTTCCTAGACTATGAGATCAGTTAGGATTCTTAGTGACCAAAATACTAAGTGGCGACTCTCATTCTTTTTATTTTACTGATAAATGACAAAAAATTATTATTTTCACCCACATCATTCCTGACTATCTCAGTCTAGAAAGATAATTGTGGCGACGACGCACACGTGCAACAAAGATCTTTATCAAAATTGAACGTTATGAATTTATTTGACACCCATAGCATAAATTTATATTTGATATCCAGTTATCTTAAAAAAAAAATTCCTCTTATTCACTAATTGCCTATACAAATAATTATGAAATGTTAAGTTAATTGATTATATAATGTTGTGTTGTGAAAAAAAAAAAAAAGTAGACACCCACCTTTTCTTTATTTAAAACCATAGGGGGGGAATATTTATGAAGTTCTTAGGGGACTAAATTATTTTACTTAATATAGTTATGCTCCTCGTGATGGATGGCGCCTCTGTGCGCAAACAAGGCGAGTTTTAGCCACATGCCAACCTCGCAGCAAAAGCTTCAAACTTTTGTTACATTCATTATTGTCAATAATTACAAAATAACTGCCACAAAAATAAAGAAAATGTCGAAAGCGCGCAACATGTGGAAACCATCATGCAGCCATGCATGACGTGTCAAAGAACTCTGCACCGAAAGTTTCTGTAATGTGCTGGGATGGTAGCTGCATGTTGAAGTCAGAAATAGCAGCAAGTCAGGTGATCAAAATTGTTGATAAAGAGAGGAGGTAGCTGCCATCCTTCCCCCAATCTTGCACTATAAATAGAGCTGTAATTGTGCAGCAAAAGGTACGCCAAGAGTGAGAGAAACAAGCAGCACAGGAGAGCCAATTGTGAGGAGAGAAATTTGCATAATAAGTGAGACAGGAGATTTGCATTTGTGTGTAAGAGAGTTGTGTAAACACCATTTGTAATTCTCCATATTTAAAATAGTGTTTAATTTTCCGCGACCCGTGCACGTAGGAGATATTTGTTTTGTCTCTGTGTGTGAATTATTCTTTGAATTTCTAGGCATTTGTTGTCCTGGGTTGGGATTGTTAAAACAATTATTTTTTAAAATATTTTTATAAAAAAAGATTTGAGCCACGTTTCCGAACAGCACCTTAAACTTCTGCTGCGTAATAACAGTAAAATAAATCATAGAACGTAAAGAAAAATACAAGTTTCTTATTAATTAATGGAAATAAAACCCTGAGAATCCCTTGAAAATTGATATATCAAGAGTTAGGGCTAGTTGGATCAATCTTTTTATATATAATACAATTGATATATTGATTAATGAAACAAAATACAGCTAGTTCAGGGAAATTTCTTCCCTTGCTTATTCTCTCCTTTCTTCTATTATGAATACCATCACAGTCATGAACTTCTTAGTTTAGACAAACTCTACACACCCTATTGCTAGATCAAAAGAACCAGTTGACCCACTGGAAAGATGTGCGAAAGCTAGCTCTTAATTTGAAGTGAGATTTTAACTGACGACCAAGATACCGAAACAAAGGGAACCAGGATGTTAACAGTTGTAGCATTGCTGTGTCGTACTGCTTTTTTTTTTATATTGTTTTTATAAGCAAACAAGATTAAGCCAAGAGATGGCAAAATAAGCAACCCAAAGGGTCACCATGAAAAACAGATACAGCAGAAAAAAATGAAGGAACCCAAGCAAACAAACTAGCCCAGGAAATTACTAGACTATAATTTTGAAACAATAGAATCTCCAGCCTCAGCCATTTCCTTCTCCACAATACCAATAGCAATCGGCTTCTTAAGGATTAGCTCTGTATGGCTCCCAGAAGTTTAATCAGTTCGACAGAATCTTAAGAAATATTTGTTGGAATTAATTTTGTAGTTTTCATCCAAATTTTTTTTTAGTTCTTCTAGTTCTCCCAAGTATATGCATGTAATTATTTAAAAAAAAAATTATCTTTTAAGTCTCTTGAATTATTCGAAATTAGTATATAAATATATGTTTAGAGTATTGTAAATTTAAATTCAAGTTTATAGGGACTTTCTTTTTTAAAAGAGTAATGTAATATAAATGAGATTGGTTTTTCACCATGCTTTCTATGTTTTCATTTTTACTTTTCCTTCAAATATTTCTAGCAATATTCTGCAACTCCCAAAGCGTCAACACTGAATTCAAAGTTCCCATAGCTTATTTTCATGAATCCAAAATGAGAGATCTCCAATGTAGCTCTAGGAGTTCATCCCAGCACAAACATCATAGCATCAACGACATACATAAGACAATAACAAGAAGAATCCCCTGGTTGTCTAGAGGTGGTCATGGACACTTGTCAAAAGAAACAGTGCTTTCAGCCTCATCGGGAGGCATCCCTGGTAACCTTTCCTGTCCTTTGAGGTAAGAGACCTCTTGAGAACTACTATCTCTCCCCCTTCTAGTGGAGGAAGGTTGAGAAGCGTCTCTCTCGGATCTAGGGTCTATTTTTATGGTCGAAGATCCTCGACTAGAGATTCCAGTTTCAGGTGGAATTTCATTTAGGAGACGCATTTTTTTTTTCTTTTTTAGAAGTCATTCTTAAAAATGTTTAAGAAGTTTTTGAAAAATAGGAAAAAAGATGAAGATTATTATGTTTATCTAAAGGAAAAACTCCTTTGCGAAGAGACTTGTTCTCGTATGCTTTCACTACCTTCTACTCCCGAATGAAAAATAGTTTTTATAATATTAAATTTGAAAAAAAAAAGAAAAATAAATAAATAAATAATTAAAATTTATATCAAGACAATACAAATAAAAAGCTTTGAAGGGTTAATCATGTTGTATTTATAACTTTAAAAGTAATTTTAAAAAAATTAACAGGAATGAGTTTAATTAAACTTTAATTCAGTTTAATTAATGATATTGAAAGTTTAATTAAAGAATGGATAAGTTTAAGGATTTTATTAATTAATGAAATTAAGAGAATAATTGAATAAATATTAAATCTTCTCAGCTATTTAAGGTTGACATTACAAGTGATTAAGGTTCAGGGACCATCTTGTAAAAGGCACGGTATTTCTGCCCAGGGTCCAGATTAAGCGTTTTTTAAACTTGGAGGACCAGATTGAAAACCAGCTGCCCAGTCCAGAAACGGCGCCGTTTTTCATTTCTGGCCATCTTCTTCTTCCTCTGGAAACAGAGGAGACACCCTGCAAAGAAAAAAAGAAATCCTGCCTAGGTAGACAGCTCAACACAAGCAAGGACAGATTGATTTTGGTCTGCTAAGGTCCCCAATCCAATCAGGCTCCCCCTCCGGACACGCCGCTGGAGTCCGAGTCGAAGTCTGCCACCAACAGTCCGGCCGCGGCAGGACTGTTGGCGTCCGAGTTCTAGCAGGAAACCAACTCCCGAAGCCATGCTTATCCAGAAGAGAGACGTAGGCTTATGCAGAGAAGGAACACCCCTATAACTGGAAGAATTCAGAGGAGAAAGGGGGGGGAGAGAGCAAAAAAGAAAAACAATTGAAAAAAAGCAGAGTGAAACGGGAGGGAGAGAGACGACAGAATAAGAAAACAGAGGAGAGCGAATAGAAAGCAAAAAAACGCAGAGGGGAGAAAAACAGAGGAGGAACCCGAGAGAAAAAAAAAAAAAAAAAGAAGAAGCAGAAAACAGGGAAAAAAAAAACAGAAGGCAGAAAACAGAAGGTAGAAACAGAGAGGAGGAAGCACCAGTCGGCCAAGGGACCGTCACCTCGCGTCTTCGTCTCCAGCGGCACGCCCAGGTAAGACATCTTCCTCCTCCCCGTTTAATTCATTTCTAAGTTGGCAAAACAGTGCAAAGGGAATTATAATTACCTTCACACTGTGCAGAGCACGCGTGACTTAGTTCATGCGTGCCTGCCTGCTGCCTGGGCCGGTTACTGGTTTGAACCAGTAACCGGGCCGGGCCATCTGGGCCCAGCCCAGCCTGCATGGCTGGGCTATACCCAGCCCAGTGAAAAAAGAAGAGAGTGGGCCGGGTCTGGGCTTAGGCCCAGCTGGCCTAAATTGTGTTTACTAAGGATGTGTTTGGCAAAGCACATCGTTATGCATTGAACCATAATTTTTATGCCCATTCTAATTTGATATTTGATCAAACGAGTTCCTTTTTTATATCAGAAAATTTCAAAAATATTTGGGGATCTTCGTTAATTTATTTGTGGGCCCCTCACATGTTGTCTCTCAAGATACCTTATAAATCTTTATGCATTATATGCTTAAAGACTTGGGGCAACTGATGAATCATTTATTTTGACTCAATGTGTTTACATTAAAAAAAAAATCAAGACAATGTGGACTTTATAAGTTATCGAAGCTAATATACTTGGTCCAGTAGTTAGTTGGACTAAGGTAACATAAGTCTGTCAAGTTGTTAGAATTAATATACTTGGGTATTACCATCAGCTGAATCTAATGTAACATGAATCCAGGAAGTTGTCGAACCCAATACATTTGGGTTTGCCTGTCAGTTGAATCCAAGCTAAGATAAGTCTCGCAAGCTATCAGACTGAACACACTTAAGTTCGGACATCCACTAAACCTAAGGTGTAATGATTTTTTATGAACACCTATGCCTTTTTCATCTGAGTTTGGCTAACTGGCAGGTTCAATAGGTCTTAGAAATTTAGGAATATGGAGCTCTATTATAGAATAATATCATGTCCTACTCAGGTCCAAAACGTTTTTCGAAGATCTATCATATTTTCAATCTCATTAATTATATGTAATGAATATTTCTCTCTTATTAATGATGTGTAAGGGATTTTTTTATCTTTTATTAAGTTCGAAGGGTCTTTAAATTCATTAATAAGAATTGTTTTTGCTTATACGAAAGCTTTTACCATTAATTTAGTATTTCATGAGCTACGAAGAAAGGAACTAATTAAATAAATATTTTAATTAACAACTATCTAAATATTAAATAACATGTTTTCTTTTAACATACTGAGAGTTTTGGGACATCATCACCATGAGATTGCAACCAACAGCACAACTACTACTCCAAGAGAGACAACCAAGGAGTGTTACATAGGTGGGTACGAAATACCAACCAAGACCCTAGTTTACGTGAGTGCTTGGGCTGTTGGAAGGGACCCAGAAGCTTTGGAGAACCCATATGAGTTCGATCCTGATAGATTCTTGGGCAGTTCTATTGATCTGAAAGGAAAAAAAAAAAAATCAAATCCCATCTGTGGTGAAGAGGGAAGATATAGACATTGATGATGTGCTCGTCAAGAAAAAAAGAAAATTTAAATGCTTTTAAGAAAATTATGTGTTTAACTTTTGGTGTTCAAACTTCTCATCATCATTTTCAAAACCACCAATCATCCACCATGCGTTGTTCTTTAAAGTCATCATCCACCATGAAAAACCACCAATCATCCACCATGAAAAACCACCAATCATCTTGTCCAAAACAAAAATGCCCCACTCAGCAACTGCATTCTGCATAGATCCAAAACCCGACATCTAGTTGCCAGTCTTTTAACATCAACTTTGGTCCAAATTCAAAGTACGTTTTTCTTGTAGCTGTCAAGAAGCTAATTGACAATATAGGAATTGACTACATTGACAAGTATCCAAATTCAACTTTGCTCTTGAATTTTTTATTTGATTACGTGGCAATAAAAAAGGATTTTTGTAAAAAAATAATAATTTAAATATTATAAAAAAATGTGATATGTTAGTATGAATTCTATTTTCCTTATTAATGTATTTTCTTTAAAAAAAAATATTGTTTTTGGCAATTTTGTTTATTGCATAAAAAACTAAAATCAATCAAAATCAATATATATATAAAAATAACTATTAAGAATAAGGGGCTCTTTCACAAGCATCCTCACTTCTTCCCTTTTAAGGTTATTATCAATTTCCATAGCAACTCCTTATTCATTGCTACCATATCTACAGTTCATTGCTTGATCAGCAAAGAAGGGGCAACACAACATTGACACACCAGTAGCTGGAGGGGACCAATGGAATAAACCCTAGATAATACAGTGCAGAGGGCATCCAAAACTTCTGACTCCAATGCATCAAAAGAGTGAAAATTAAGCAATTGCATGAGCTTTAGTAGGAGTTTCAACTGCTCCCATGGCAAAGTGAAATAAAAAATCATCTGGATCTGTTGTTTGAATAGATGAAATTTTTTTTTCAGACGGACGTCTTTGATACCTAGAACCCTGTTTATATTGGTGTCAAGATTTCTTAATTAGATAGCTCCTATCTGCAGGATCATTGATCTAACTCATGTATCATGCACTATTTAAAAACTTATAAAGTATTTTAAATTGACATGCATATCACATGAATAAAGAGACTTGCTCCTTTTATTGACTTTCTAAGCTCAGATATTAGGGCCAGTACTATTGAAAAGAATTTGATAGAGGTCTTAAAATTCAGACCATCAACTTTTCAAATTGCATAAAAAATAATAATTCAAGCCATAATGAACTCTAATGTAAAAACAAAAGGGTACAAAGAACCTTAAAAATTCAACGGAGCTTGCGTGAAAATTATTACGAGGTCAATCTTCATATTAAGCTCCGTCGTTTATTCTTATTATTACACACAGCATGCAAACCTTCAAAAACAAAAAAACTACTGATCATGGGCTGATTCGTGTTTTATTCATAGAGTCACGATTTCATGATGATGTCCACAGTTCCTTTACGCATCATTGCCCATCACAGCATACGCCTTAGGCACGAGGCAGAGAGCGTCCCTCGTATGCATAGCAAGACCGGGTTGCGTATGATCAACGTCTATGTCTTCCCTCTTCATCCCACCAGGCATTTCCCAGTCGAATTTGTAGAGAAGATTAGAAAGTGAAAGCTCCACGGTGGCAATTCCCATATATATACCAGGACAAATTCTTCGACCCGCACCAAATGGTATCAGCTCAAAATCTTGTCCTTTCAAATCAATAGAACTGCCCAAGAACCTATCAGGAATGAACACATACGGGTTCTCCCAAACTTCTGTGTCCCTTCCAATAGCCCACGCATTGACGTAAACTAAGGTCTTGGCTGGTATTTCGTACCCACCTATGTTACACTCCGTAGTTGTTTCTCTTGGGACTAGTAGTGGTGCTGTTGGTTGCAATCTCATGGTCTCTTTAACCACAGCTTTAAGGTAAGGCAATTGTTGAACATCATCTTCGTACACAAAACCTTTATCTCCTATCACCTTTCGAACTTCTTCTTGAGCTTTTCTCATTGCTTCAGGGTTTTTTCATTAGAAGGCTCATGGCCCAGATCACAGTAGCAGCAGCTGTATCAGTCCCACCAACAAATATGTTCTGCAAGGATCAGGAAAATAAAATAAAATGTAAGGTTATTGATATTTGAAACCATTTACAATATTCAAATCCAAATCATTTTGCTTGGGAAATGAAAATTAAAAGGCCGAATTTGATTCGAACTTAGATTACCATTAGAATTGCTTTGATGTGATCAAGCGTTAGTTGAACTTTAAAAGTGCGATCCTTGTATATTTGAAGCAAAACGTCAAGTATGTCCTCATGGTCTGGCTTTGGTCGCTCTGGATCAAGATGTTCATCAATGATTTGTTGGTAGAAAACATCAAACTCTCTGAAATTTTTTTCAAGACGATGGGCGCGTCCCGTGAGTCTATCAACCCATCCCATGTATGGAAAATAATCAGAAAGAAAAAACATCGTAAACAGGGCTTCGGTTTCATTAAGCAACGCAAGGAATCTACTTCCTTCAATTCCTCCATCCTCGTACCTTTTTCCGAAGGCAGTTCTGCATATGGCTGTGCTTGTAAGAGACAGCATTCCTTCAGTCAAGTTGAAGGGTTTAGAAGCAAGAGCTGCTTTGGAAATTTTTTCAATCATATGCGATACCTCATCTTCTCTGTTGGTACGAAAACTTTGCACTCGTGTCGAGTTGAGGAGATGAACGACACATATTTTTTTCATCTCCCTCCAATAAGCACCATATGGTGAAAAGGCCACGTCTAAACCATTGTAGGAAAATTTTTGCTGGCCAGTCAAGAGAGGCCTGCTACAAAATTCAAGATCATGGGTTTTCAGTACCTCTTCAGCCATTTTGGCTGAAGAGACTACGAGGGTTCGCTTGAAACCTAGCTTTAAGGACATGAGGGGGCCATATTTTTGAGATAGTTTCCATAATTGCGTTGGAAGGTTTGAGCTATCAAGCTGGTGCAAGTTACCTATCAAGGGAAGACCGTTGGGGCCAGGAGGGAAACAAGCTCTTTTAGAGATTTTGTTTTTCTTGAGAAGAAACAAGAAAATGATGGAGAGGAAGAGAATTACGAATATGAGTAATGCCATTATGATCTGAGTATTTTTGAGCTGTGAATTCTGCGATACAAGCTTCAATTATATAGAGAGTGTTTGCGGGTGAGTGTATTTTTTATTTAAAAATATATTGAAATAATTTTTATTTTTATTTTTAATAGCTACTGTCAAAATGATTAAAAAATATAAAAAAAATTAATTTAAAATTTTTTCAAAAAAATTTATAAATTTAAAAAAACAGAGTCCAGTTGCACTCCTACACGTACAGTGCAATATAGACAAAAAAGAATATTTATGGAAATAGATTTCTATCATATTAACTTTCATTTCGAGCATTTTATTTGTGTATATGCACCAATTTAATTGAAAGTATTTACTTCATGTTTTGACTTGAATGTTTTCCTCAGCAATTATAATAACAATAGCCCGTGTTCGAAATTGATCCATATATCACATGATTATTGCGTATTTGATGAGCATTTTCTAGGGCTGTTCAATAAACTCATAATGAATGTCTGCCGTCTAGATTTGATTATTGCGTATATAGAAATCTTGCATTCAAACCTATTGCCTTTTATTATACCAAGAGAACGATACTACGACATACTAAGGTTTTCAATTCCAGCCCGTTTCGTTTGAAATAGCCGGTTATAATGCATGTTCAGATGCGACTTTTCATCCCAATCAAGGACATACAAAATGAATTAATTTTCTCCCTCAATAAAAACTTGCGTGGGAATTTTCATGGGGCCATTTAACTAGAAATGGTGTATAATAATTCAATACATTTTAGTGCGTGTAATTTATGATCTGACGGCATGAATTATTAATTATTATTATTATTAAAGAAAATTAAAACTTTGGAGAGAATACTATAGCTTTTTTTTTAATGAAACACTATGGATTATAATGGATCTTTTTGTCTTTTTGGATATGTTAATGATAAATTATTTTTATATGAACTTGTCAATGTCTAATGTCTGTATAAATTATCTCTATATAATCTTGTCAATGTTAAATTATCATCATGTAATCTTGTCAAGGTCCAGTATTCGTGTAAGTTATTTTGTCCCATGTTGAATTATAGCATCAATCCTCAAATCTCGAGTCACTCGGCGTTCCAATCTAGAAAAACAGGATTGGGCGGCTGTCCTGTTTATTATTTTTATTATTTTTATTTTTGTGTTTTAAAAATATTTTTTAAAAATTTAAAATTTAAAATTTTTTATTTTTTTATTTTTATTAAATTAATATTTTTTTAATTTTAAATTGTTTTGATATGTTGATGTCAAAAATAAATTTTTAAAAATAAAAAAATATTATTTTAATATATTTTTAAAACAAAAAAATATTTTTAAAAATAATCCTTGTTATAATATCACTTTATATTTTAGAAGAAAAAAAAAGAAAAAAAAAGAAAGAAAAAAAATTGAAAAAAAGGAAATTTTAAAAAGAGAAATCCTATAACTGACTTATCGTGCACACGATTATATGGACACTTACATACAAGCCTTTTTTACTTCTTCTCGTTGCCATCCAAAGATTGTGAGGGCGTCCCCTCTCCGATCACCGCCGCTGGACATGTGCCAGACATTCCACACACCAGGAGTGTATTCGTGGTGCACAATCCAACCCACCCACGTGCCTCCTCCACTAAAAAAGACTTTGGTATTTGAATACGTGATTGAAATCATGTATTTTAAAATTTTCAATTTTTTTATTTAAATTTAATTTTTTTAATATTTTTAGATTATTTTAATGTATTGGTGTAAAAAATAATATTAAAAAAATAAAAAATATATTATTTTAATATATTTTTAAACAAAAAAATAATTTGAATCACAAACACTTTATCACAAGTGTCTTTGATAAATAATAATAATAATAATAATAATAAAACTATAAGGGTGATTTGTTTACTTCAACAGATAGTTACGAAGAGACAGGAATGCAATACTACAAATGTAAATGATCGATAAGGAGGAAAAGGAGGATGAATGTTCAAATCAAATTGGAAATGGAATATCGCATGAATATATTTAATGGTTTGCCTAAATTTGGTGAACAAGGCTTAATAATTTTCTATGACGTTTTTTTTTGTTTCATTTTCAAGTTTGGTAGAATAGAATTGTAAGAACATTTATGACTTTATACTATTAGTTTCATGTTGAATTTCTATTTAAATGGGATGTTGGGATTGTATTCAATTTGGACTTACGGTTCTTCTCTCTTCGATGAGTCGATGGAATTGAGTGCTTATGAGTTTATTTAATTTGATGAAATGAATTGATACTTTTAGAAGTAATTTTGAAATTTTAAAAATTATGTTTCAATTTATATTATGTGAAAATTTATTATTTGTAGCCAATAATTACCATCAAGAAAATTAACAAATACAAACGGAAACATCAAGAGACTATATCCATCAATAAACACTGATATAAATATTTCCTCGGCATACACCGATGGAATTATATTGGAAAAAGAATTAGTTAAAACAAACCAAAAGGTACGATGACGTGTTATTTATACAGATGGTATTACCAACGGTGTCGCACCCGACATCGCGGCGGCCCTAAATTTTTTTTCTCGAATTAGGGAAAAAGAACAGATTTCTAACATCTGGTTCTTTTAAGGGAAAATGTCTTGTTTTAGGAGTCGCCACCTAGTATTATGGTCACTAGGAACTCTAACTGGTCAACATAGATTCTATGGTTCGGGACTGGTTACGTAAAAGGAAGATATTATCACCACTTAAACGTTCTGCCTAAGGCAAACTGCATTGTTGTTTTTGTCTTAAATTGCTAAATCTTTATTGGTTTACATTCTGATGATTTATTCACAATATTCCTGACTCTGGCGTCAGTGAATATTCAACTACGGATAATTCCAACTCTGGCGTTGGTAACTATTGCGTAGCTATAAAATAAATTTAGATTAATATTTTTTTATTCCTGACTCTAACGCTAGTGAATAAACAAATAAACTAAATTTACGCATTCACATATTTTTTCTATTTTTTATGTAGTTAAATAAAAAAACAAAGAGAATAATTAAATCAGTATTTTTATTCCTGACTCTGGCGTCAGTAAATAAATAAATAAAAATAAATTTATTTTTCATACATGCACATATATTTTTTTGCTAAATAAAAAAATATAACGAATAAAAATAATATAAACTTAAACCAGTATTTTATTCCCGACTCTGGCGTTGGTGAATAAACCAGTAAATTTATATTATTTTTATTCATGCATACACATATTTTTCTATTTTTCTATTTCTTCTATTTTTTATACTTTTTATATTTTTTCTATTTGTTTATTATTTTTGGGGCTGGGCTAAGCCCAGCCGGCCCAGCCCAGTCATTGGCCCAAACCAGTGACCCGGCTGGGCCACACTAGGCACGCGTGATCTAAATCACGCGTGCATGGCCCTGTTATGGAATTAAACACAGACGGGAAAGATGAAATAAGGCAAAGCGGGGAAAACAAAGCAGAAGACTTACCCGGTTCGTTTGCAGGGAATTTGCGCGTGATTGCTGAGGACGACGCTTCTGCCTTCGAATTTCTTCTTACTCCTTCTGCTTTTCACGCTGTATTCCTTTCCTGCGTCTCTGTTTCGGTTTATTCTTCCTTCGTTTCTTTTGCACTGTTTTCAAAACGAACCTATGCTCTCTCTCGGTCAGTTTCGTTTTTTGTTGTTTTAGGTCGGTATTGGTGAGGGAAAGGCTCACTCCTGGTCTGGGATTTAACCAGAAAACTTAGGAATCCCTCTGGTTTATTTGTGTTTGTCTTCGGGTCTTTCGTCTCTTTTTCGTCCAAAAATCCCCTGTTTTCCTCCCCGGTTCTTGGCCTGTTCGTCCCTCTTTGTTTTCTGTTGTTTTTCTCTGGGTTTTGCTTGCCTTTTTCCCCTGTTCTCGGTCCCCAGTTTTTCTTTTTCTCTTTTCTCGCGAGGTCGCCTTTGCTCAGCCTTTATAGAGCCAGCGGCAGCCTCGGTGGTGGTAACTGCTGCCCCCCCCCCCCCCCCTAAATACTCCGTAACCGACGCATTGAATGAAGAAAACGTCCGCCATGGCTGCCAACAGACGAAACGTCTCTGCCTTTAATGGCAGAGCCGTTGCAGAGTAAAGAGACGGTGAACAGTCGTTGCAAAACGACCCCGTTTTGCTGGCTGCGAATTTGGTCCTTGTGATTCTTCTAATTTTGCAATCCTTACATTTCTGCGCTATTTTCAAGTTCATCCTTGGATTTTAATTTTTGCAATTTGAACCCCAATTAAACCTCAAACTTTGATATTTCTTCGATTAAGTCTCTGATTAAATTAATTACAAGCCAATTAAATCTAAAATCTTATTAATTCTCCAATTAAACCCTTGATTGGATTAATTAAATTAATTCCAAGCTCAATTAAGTCTCAAAACTTATCAATTCTCCAATTAAAACCTTGATTGGATTAATTAAATTAATTTCAAGCTTAATTAAGTCTCAAAACTTATCAATTCTCCAATTAAACCCTTAATTGGATTAATTAGATTAATTTCAAAGTTTAATTAAACCCATAACTTCCAATCATGTTGCCCTTAACCCAAATTTTAATTCATTCTTCATTTATTTCATTTTTTCTTGTTTTTCATCATTATTATTTTTTTTATCATCATTTTTTATCCTTTTCAGTAAATAAAATAATAATAATAATAATAATAATTAAAATAAAAATGGTCAAAAATTGGGTTATGACAAACGGTATTAATCAATCAGTTAAATGCGTCTGTAAAATCATTGATAATATTTAAGTTATAACTCTTAAGATTGTGTTTACTTGTTTTATAGCTTTTTTCCATAGAAATTTGTTGTATGGAAGTATGATTTGTACATGTTAGGGTTTGTTTGAGATTTTATAAAATTATATTTGTTTGTAAATTGATGAAATTCATTTCGAATTTGTGACTTAAGTGTTTTGTGATAAAATAAATAATGACTTATTTAACATGTTCATTTTATATTTTGTCAATTTTATTGTTAAGTTGAAATTTTTTATAGATGTTGTTGCTATCTAATTTTTGACCCATGTTTTTGATAAATCTCCAGAAAAAACCAAAAATAGCAAAAAAACAATGAAAACCCCAAAAAATGCATTTTGATATATTTGCATCATTTTTAGCATTTTCAACGTCATCTCATAAGAATTTAAATTTTCAAAGGTATTTTGAGCGCATTCAATTTTTAACGCGTAAATTTTACAATCACTTATTTTTAATGTTAAGTTGATGTTGATATTGCTCGCTTTCAAAAATAAAATAAAAAATCAAAATTTACAAAAAAAAAAAGAAAAGAAAAAGAAAGGAAAAGTTGAGGGACTAGTTTGGAATATTGTTTCTATAAATACTATGCTACAGTGAAATAGGAGGGGGGAGGAGAAGAATTTTGGGGGGAGGGGAGAAAAATTCTGAAACTCTAAAAACAAAAGCTACAGCTATCTCTAGGGACGGCTGCCGCTACCCTAACCTTTACAAAAAGAGAAACAGGGCCGTTCACTTCCCTCGGCCAGAAACGAGCCATCACCGTTCCCCCCATTTCCTCAAGTCCCAGCCAACAAGCCGCCCCCACTTCCCTACAGAACATAGCCCCTCCCTTTGCCAAAAACAGAGAGCCAGAAACCGTTGCCGCATTCCCAGTTTGGATTTCGGTCCCCCAGCTTTTCCAGCCGTCGTTCTCCCTCTTGAAGCAAAAGAAGAGCCCCATCTTCTCTCCATTTTCCTAGACACAAGCGGCCGGCCCCTCTCCCTTTGAAGCCAAAAACCAGAGCCGCCACCCGAACACCATCTCCCTGTGTTCTCCCTTTTCTTCTCCCAAACCTCACCCTCTCAGAGACGGTTTCCGCCCTCTCTCTTTTGGTCAAAAACCAGAGAGAACGAAGACCTGCTCTCTGCCATTGCAGTCTCCCCCTATTTCCTCTCATCTTCAAGTCCCAGCCCGGCCGCAGCCACCTTCCCACCTTTGGCCTTTGAAAAGCAGAAGAGAGAACCAAGGCAGCCCCGTAGCAGCTCCTCCCCCACGCACGTCAGTGACCATGGACGGCCTGCAGATGAACCACTGAACCGCTCCCTCAGCCAGCAGCAGCGGTCAGTCCCTTGAGTTGATCTCCCCCGAGTCTCATCGTCGCGTGTGCCGACGCGCCACCAGCCACAACAGCTTCTTCTCCGATCTGCAACCATCTAGACGGCAACAAGCAATGGCGGCGTTGAACCCAGAAGAAGAAAGCATTAACGGAGGGAGATGATGGCAGATCTAAAAGAAAAAAGGAAAACGAAAGTGGAATCTACTGCTTGTGTTGTTGGGTTGCTTTGCAGGTGACTGGGAGATGCACCGCCGGTACGAGCGGGAAGAGAAGAAGGAGACGATCCCGATCCACCAGTTGCTGGTCTTCGCCGGCGACGGCACGTGGATCCACGCGCCGCCAGTGTCCCCGCAAATTCCAGACGGCTTCCCTGCAGTTACTGTTATGTTTGGGGAATGTATTCTGTAATTTTGGAATTGTTAAGGTTTTGTTTGGTTAATTTTGATTTCTGTTCACATTGTAAACATGTAAGTACGGGTGAGAAAATAGTAAAGGGTGAGAAAATAGTAAAGGAGATGTGTGTGTTTGTATTTTTTTTTTTATGTTATTGAATTGTAAAAAATCAAAATGACAAAAAGAATTAAGTGTTTAATTTGAATATGGTTAAATATCTCAAGACAAATAAAATCATGTTATATTTTCTATAAAAGTGTAAGAACATGTTTCTACACGTATTCGAGGATTTAATAACTGATTTTTTAAAATTTAATTAATATTTTAAATTTTTAACTCACATCAAATTGCAAAGCAGCTTACCTCAGGTAGGTATGATGCGTTAGGAGTGCTAATATATTTTCTAGCCACAACCAGTTCCTTGTCTTCGAATCTCTGACAATGACCAGTAAATCAGGGTTTACTAGTAATCCTAAATGAAATACTAGGTGGCGACTTCCAAAACCTCAAATCAAGCAAACTAAACGAAAATCGCTAGACATCGCCGCGCGGGAGACGTGCAACAGATGTATAGAAATATAAATTTATGTAGATAATTGATAATAAATTAAGAATACTATTAAAATAGATTGAATAAATTTGAATTAAGCCAATGTTTGCGAATTTATTTAGTTCATGTAATTAATTAATACATGTTGTCATCAATATTCTATATAGGTTTGATATATGTAATGGATGATCATTCATGGATGTATCGAGATTTACATGAAGAGCTGTGTAAGATGGATTATTGTAATGAGGTTCAGGGTTTTCTTAACTACGTAATATCTAATCCAAAAAATATTAGTAGATATTTTTGTTGTTGTTGTTGACATTGATGAATTAAATGATGTTTTGAGAACTAACTGACATACACAAATCAATGAAGATGATGATAGCGACGAAATCAATGTAGAATATTGAGATGGAGATGACGATAATGAAGAAGAAGACAATTCTGATTAATTTGCATAACACAAATGTGTAATGCTATAAATTATAATGTAATATTTCTGGTCAAAATTAACTTTAATGTGATGATAATGATATTAATTTATTATTAAATGACAAGGAAACATTTATTTTATGTGATTTTAATATTATACACATAATTGATGTTATTGTGTTGTATGTGCTTCTATGATCTTAAGAATTTGCAAGATGGACAAATAAGAAATACAAATACAATTTAGCAACAAAAACTATTTTACACCGATAGAAATAAATTTGTCGATATATTTCAGAGAGCATTAGAGCTATTCCCTTCTCCTTGTACTGTTCATTATGTTAATTATAGAAAGTATCACCGATGAATTAATTCCGTCGGTATATTCCAAAGAGTTCTGGAATTGTTCATTTCTCAATTTCACTGTTCATGTTGTCAATTACATACAGGATCACTGGCGGAATTAATATCTCAATATTTCCCCGAGAGCTTTGGAAATGTTCACTCCTCAATTGCACTGTTAATTATTGTTCTTTACAGATGAAATTATCAATGAATTAAAAAGTTGTCAGAGATATTTGGGAGGTTTCTGAAATTTTTTTATTAAATTAATATTACAAATGGAATCCCTGACATATTGAAAAGTCGTTGGTGATATTTAGGGGGTTTCTGAAAATTTTTGATTAAATTAAAAATTTAAATAAAATATTATAGACAAAATCACCAACAGACTGAAAAGTCGTCGGTGATATTGGGAAGGTTTCTAAATTTTTTGATTAAATTAAAATTTTAAATAAAATATTACAAATGAAATCACCGATGAAATGATTAAAATATTAATATTTATTTATCCGTCAGTAAAACCGTTAATAAAATGCCTCAATTAAAAGACCTGAATCCCTCATTTCATAACAGGTGGCACCTCTTTTTCTTCTTCTTTTCTCCTCTCTTTCCCTTCTGTAAAAAACACCACATCTCTTTCTTTCCTTCTCTTCTCTCCTTAACTCCCTCTCTTCTCTTCTCTTTCACGCGAAAATATGTCTTCTCCTCTCTTCTTCTTTTCTCTTCTTAGTTTTTTTTTAATTAACATACTTTATAAATTTATTTTTTCTTTTCTCTTCTCAGCTTCACTCGCAATTAATTAAATTAAATTAAAATTATGTTTCAATTTATATTATGTGAAAATTTGTCATTTGTAGCCAACAATAATATTAATTTAAGCTAAACGGTTAATGATATGATAAAGTAACATAATAAAATTGTAGTTTTTGCTTCTAGAAAGAAAGAAAAATGTGTTGCTTTTGTTCTAATCATGATAATTCATTCTAATCGAAGTGAATGGATGTTAGATTATTGATCCTTGCATGATTTTCAACATGTATATGCATTTGGTTTACCCATATCTGGTCTGGTTTGAGAGCCACGTTGTTGGGTTCACGTTGAATGTTATTCATTTGTTCTTCTCAAGAACATTGTCTTACCTACATGATTTTGACTTGTTTTGTTTCATTTATTTGCCAAGAACCCTTCCTCATGCATGATTAACCAGTAATTTAATATTTATTTGCATAAATAACATGATTTCAATGGCTTTTAATCCTAGGGTTTTGATTTAGAATCGAAACTCATTTTCATACAATCGTGACATTTTAGTGATAATCAAAGTAATTGGATGTTAGATTATTGATCTTTGCATGATTTTCAACATGTATATGCCTTCATTGTGACCAAATCTGGTCTGATTTGGAACCCACGTTGCTGGGTTTATTTTGGGTGTACTTAATTTTTTTTATGCTTGATCCGTTTTGTTCAAGAATTTTTGAGTTTTTTGGATATTTAAATTGTTATTTTTCTTTTTTTTTTGGTTGTTTTTGGGATCAAACTAGAATTTTAGTTTGGTTTATGGTCGAATCAAAACTTTCAGGTCGATCTGGCTGGGTAAAAAAAAAAGTGGGTCAAAGGGCTTAATACTTTGTTTGGCTTGCCATAATTTTTGTTAAAGGGTTTTTGGGTTTAAGGGTGTGTTCGGCAAACGCCCTTTCAACTTATTTTTGGTAGTTTTATTACAAATAAAAAATGAGTTTTTGCCAAACAAAACCTAAGAAATTTTTTTTTCTTACATATGGCTAAAAATACTAAAGTTATTTAAACATTTTAAAAAAATCTAAAATACTTTGACATGTTTTTTTAAAAATATTGCATGGATTTTACAATAAGTTTGTAAATTTCCAAATGATTTTGGCCTACATTTCAAAAATACAAAAAATAAATTATTTTGTTCTTTTAATACGCGGGATTATAAACTTATACGTAAGAAATACTCCTAATATTAAATAAAAAGATAATTGTTTTTGTTAGCATTAGAACGGTTAGGTTTTTAATCTGATAAGATAAGGATCTCCTTACTGATGATGACTTTTCCTTAACTTATATCAGATAAATAAACAATGCAGTTTATCTCAAGTAAAACGTATTAGGGGGGGTGTACATACATTCCCTTTACACAATCAATCCCCTTTCCTAAACTACGATACCAATTAAGGTTTCTAATGATCAAAATATTAGGTGACGACTCTCATTCTTTTTTTTTATTGATAAAGCACAAAAATTCTTTGTCCTTTCCACCCATATCATTTCTGATTATTCTGATCTGGATGGATGATTGTCGCAATGACAAAGATCTCTATCAAACTTGGACGGTATAAATTCATTATGAATTTATTTGACGCCCATAGCATAAATTTATATTTGATATCCAGTTCTCTTAAACAAAAAATTCCTCTTATTCACTAATTGCCTATACAAATAATTATGAAATGTTAAGTAAATTGACTATATAATGTTTAGTGGTGTGAGAAAAAAAAAAAAAGGAGACACACACCTTTTCTTTATTTAAAATTGTAGGCGGAAAAATATTAATGAAGTACTTGGTGGACTAAAATATTTTACTTATTCTCCGTTTGTTTACTGGAAAATAGTTTTTTTTTTATGGAAAGTGGTTTCCTTACAAAGTGGATTACTTTTCGATGTTTGGTAGTATCATGTAAAATAAGTTGGAAAACACTTTCCAGTGTTTGGTTATGTCATGGAAAATAAGCTGGAAAATAACTTATCACCATTTTTTTTCAAGTTTAGTAAAATAATGAGGAACAAACCTTACAAATTAAAAAGTTGAATGAGAATAAAATTGAAAAAAATAATCTATTTTCATAAATTATCTCAAATAAAATAAATAACAATCAAAATAATGGAGATCAAATCTAACAGATTATGAAATTAAAAAAATAATAATTATAATTTCATAAATTATTTCAAATAAAATAAGTAACAATCAAAAGAATGAGGACCAAATTTGATAGATAAAAAAATTTCAATTAAAAAAATAATAAGAGAAAAGCAAATAACAATCATAAAAATGAGGACCAAAGTTAATATAAAAATCAAATTCTAAGGGGTGAAATTGAAAAAAAAGATTCAAAACAAAATATATAGCAATTAAAAGTTTGATGACCAAATTTGTTAAAATCAGCAAATAATATGATATTTCTAAATTTTTCACAACTTCTGGAAAGTGTTTTCCACCCAAAATAAAAGGAAAATACTTTCCTGGAAACCAGGTTAAATTTTCCTTTGACTGAAAAGTATTTTTCGTTGACTAATTTTTTTAATGTTTAACAAACACAAAAAAAATTAGAAAATAGTTTACAAAAAACCATATGGGCTGAGCTGGGCTTGGCCTCAAATAAAAAAATAAAAATTATGTATGCGTAAAAATAAATTTATTTTATTTGTTTATTCACTGACCCCAGAGTCAGGAATTAAAAAAAAATACTGATTTAAATTTATTTTGTTTTTATAGCTACGTAATATTTACCAACGCCAGAGTTGAAAGTATTCGTAGTTGAATATTCACTGGCGCTAGAGTCAGGAATATTACACGCAAACCATCATACTATCATAGCATAAACCAACAAAATGTTAGCAATTTATGACAAAACCAATAATGCAGCCTGCCTCAGGCAGGATGTTTAAAGCGTGATAATATCTTCCATTTGCGTAACCAATCTCGTACGATAGAATCTCTACTGACTAGTCAGGGTTCCTAGTGACCATAATACTAGGTGGCGACTCCTTAAATAAGACCGTTCCCCATTAAAGAACAAGATGCTAGAAATCTGTTCTTTTCATCGAAATATTTTTAAGGACCGCCGCGATATCGGGTACGACAACTATTAAATAACAAAATGTAAAAGACTAAAAAACCCCTAAATCAAAGACAAAGCTTTTTAAATTTTAAGGGTAATGAAGTAACTTAACTGAATGAAAATTAAATCAAAAACTAAAATGTCCCTTGACCAATGTCTTTTGCTTTCAAGAGTAATAAAATAATTACAATATTTAATAAAAATATAAAAAAACTTATTTAATTTTATTCATTCTTGTAATGATTAATAGATGCTATGAGACTTCCATGTGCTTAAAACAAAATTTAATGATTTTGTCAACTAAAAACAAAATATTAATTTTACTATTGAAATCCACGAAGAGTTTTCCTTTTATTTAAAGGAAAGTCAGCTATTTGTTTTCAGTGTATACAATGAATCTGTGAGGTATCTTAGCTTTCGTTATAAAGATTGAAAGAACATAGATCAATCACAATGGCTTTATCCGACTTCCTAATTCTATCTGTCCCCATTTTCCTCTTGTTTCTTCTGATCAAGAGAAACAAAACCACTAAAAAAGCCTGTTTGCCTCCTGGTCCTGATGGTCTTCCCTTCATAGGTAACTTACACCAGCTTGGCAATTCCAACCTTCATCAGTATCTATGGAAGCTCTCTCAAAAACATGGCCCCCTCATGCACTTGAGGCTAGGATTCAAGCCAGCCCTGATAGTCTCTTCAGCCAAAATGGCTAGAGAGATATTGAAAACTCATGACCTCGAATTTTGTAGCAGGCCTGCCTTGACTGCCACGAAAAAAATGACCTACAATGGCTTAGACTTGGCTTTCGCACCATATGGAGCTTATTGGAGGGAGGTGAAAAAAATATGTGTCGTTCGTGTCTTTAGCTCAATTCGAGCACAAAGTTTCCGTCCCATTAGAGAAGATGAGGTTTCTCGTATGATTGAAAACATATCCAAATCAGCTCTTGCTTCTAAACCATTCAACTTGACTGAAGAATTGGTGTCTCTCACAAGCACAACAATATGCAGAGTTGCCTTTGGAAAAAGGTATGAAATTGGAGGAAGCGACAAAAATAGGTTCCTAGAGTTGCTTGACGAATCCCAGGCTATGGCTTCAAGCTTTTTCCTTTCGGATTATTTTCCTTGCTTGGGCTGGCTCGTCGATAAACTAACCGGACTATCCTATCGTCTGGAAAAGAGTTTCAAAGAATTTGATGCTTTCTACAAAGGAATCATTGATGACAATATTGATCCAAATAGGCCTAAGCCCGAGAGGGAGGATACTATACTTGATTTTTTGCTTCAGATACACAAGGAGGGCTCATTTAAAGTTCAGCTAACTCTGGATCACATCAAAGCAATTCTAACGGTAATCTAATAAGTTCTAAACTCAAGTAATTTCATCTTGTATTCAATGTTCATTACTTTTTTTTATTCTTGACTGTTATACAGAACAATGTTCCAATTTCTAAGTCCTCGATTTAGATTCCATTTAGATTCAAACGAGGGAAAGAATATTTTTGTGAGGTAAAAAAAAAATTAATCCGTTAATGTGCACCTAAAACTAAGAAGACCACCGATTGAAAAAGAAATCGGGATTGTATAAACTTGGTCGGGCCTGCTAGGTTGATCTGAGATTTGGTTAGGTTGGATTTTGAAAATACAAAGTGATAGTTGACGTGGTCAAATTAGATTACCGAATAATTCAACTCATGATTCAATCAGCTTTATGAAGGATATATTAAACTTAAAATAATTTAAAATTATATTATTTTAATTTATCATGCCATGGGGTGCGCCAGGTTTAATAATCTTGTGTAAAACTTGTTCTGAGTAAATAATACAGAAAGAAATAACATATACTTTTGTAGTATTATTCTCCGTTTAATTTTCTTTTGCGTCCTTGCAGGACATATTTCTTGCGGGGACTGACACAGGTGCAGTTACTGTGATTTGGGCCATGACCTTTCTAATGAAGAATCCTAAAGCAATGCGAAAAGCTCAAGAAGAAGTTAGAAATTTATTTGGTAATAAAGGTTTTGTGCATGAAGATGATGTTCAACAATTGCCTTACCTGAAAGCTGTGGTTAAAGAGACCATGAGATTGCAACCACCAGCACCACTACTACTCCCTAGAGAAACAACCAAACAGTGTTACGTAGGTGGGTACGAAATACCAGCCAAGACCTTAGTTTACGTGAGTGCTTGGGCTGTTGGAAGGGACCCGGAAGCTTGGGAGAACCCATATGAGTTCAATCCTGATAGATTCTTGGGCAGTTCCATTGATCTGAAAGGAAATGATTTTGAGCTTATACCATTTGGTGCTGGTCGAAGAATTTGTCCTGGGATATTTATTGCACTCGCCACTGTGGAGCTTTCACTTGCGAATCTTCTTCATAAATTTGACTGGGAAATGCCATCTGGGGTGGAAGATATAGACATGGATGATGTGCTACCCGGTATTGTTCCTCATATGAGGGATGCTCTCTGCCTTGTGCCTAAGCTTGTGTGTGATGGGGAAATGGGGCATAAAGGCACCGGAGCTCATGATTATTAGCTGTTTCCCTTTGTTCAATATGGGCTTGCTACAATAAAGAATGGAGCATAATCCAGACACGTATTAATGAAAGATCCATTATTAGATTAAGTATGGCACTTGATATTTGTATTGATACAATAAAAAGCATTACGGCTTGTATTTAATTAAGATCTATATCTTGGACGGCATATATTCATTATGCATCGGCCAGATTTTATAAATAAACAAAGCATTACGGCTTTCTATTGTTTGATATCCCGAGCATAAATTCATATTAAAAACTCTCTTTTCCTTCTAATTTAAAATTAAATTAATATATTCGTTGTGTTCTCTACCTTGTATGTGATTGGCAATTTTGCATGATTTGAATGCAAGCTCCGTCACTAGATCGAGTAGATATAATAATAATATTCGTCGCTGTATCGTGCTGCCTTTCCAGCTAATGCACATGAGATCAATTGAAGAAATAGACTGACAAATTAGCTGAAGGTACCATGACGATTTGATGATGGAATTTCATTCTATATAAAGATTTTGGTACAAGCTGCCACTTAAATCATACAATACTCCTAGTCCTCCAAGCCTGATCAAGTGCCAACCCAGAAATATTGTTTTCGTGAAGAAAACAGAAAAGCCGTGGAGGCAATTGAAGACTGAAAATATAAAGCAATTAAAAAAACAAAGAAGGCAGATTACTGCAGTTAATGTATGAGATCGTACAGTTCTCTACATTGAGAGACCAAAATTTCCTATTGGAAACTGGACATTTGTGAGTCACGACTTGCGTGGTCTTCCTCTCTTACCAGCTTTTTCTTGAGACGAAACTGTGCTTTTATTTCCTGATAGAGGGCGGCCCCGCCCACGCCCTGTACTTTTTCCATCGGATGTTGATTTTTTTCCACCTTTACTTTGACCCCTGCCAGAAACTTTTCCACCCCGTTTGCTCTTCTTTTCTGTCTGGCCATTGACTTGATCTTCACTAGGCATCACTTTCGTCATCACCATTCTCTTCATCTTCTGATTCCGATGAATCTTTTGACTTCCTCTTTCTGGAGTTATCAGAAGCTTTGGCAGCACCCTTTTTCGCACTTTGCTTCACAAGGTTTTTACGCTCAGGCTCCCCACTGCCTGCAGATTAATAATAAATAACCAGGTCAAATTCCAACAGCTTATCATCACTGGTGGTGAGTCACACCTTCATTGATGTCTTTTGGTAAGCCATTTGCTTATCAGAAAAAAGAGACCAAAGATGTTTCAATCACTGAGGAGCTATAGAAACTGAAGCCCATACAGGGCAGAATTCTGGTTTCCAAAACTACTCATTGACATCTGCTCCTAACAGATGCAGAGGCCTTTTTTTTTCATTTTTCTTTTTTGAGAAAGAGGTAGAGGATTTACCAATGAGAAAATGAATCAATAAAAGTACATTTAACATTTAGCATGCCTTCACCAGAAGCTTTGCCATCATAGACATCAAGCTGTTAAGACCACAGGTGTAAGACATGAGTATTCCTGTAATCAGCACAAATCAAACAACACACAGACACACAATTATACCCTCTCACCCACACAGACATATACCCGCACACCAACTCCTATAATGCCGTATCTAAAGAACCACGAAATATCCAAAAAAACACACAAACTTCAGAGGGAGCCAATTGTCACTGCCCGGGATTCATGACTAAGATATCCAATACGGATACTCTGTGTTTTGGACATAAAAACAGTCCTGCAGTGACATTGTGACAATCACGGGAACCAATTTATCTTTTTAAGACAATTGCCTAAAAACATGAGCAGTTTGTAACTCCAAACATGCATCTTGTTTCCACTTTCCACCAAATAGACATTTTTTTTTTTTTTAGAAAACACAGTTATATTTTTGTTGCAACCATACGATGGTTTTATTTTATTGATGACATAAGAGAATGAGCAAACAACACTATCAAACCATACATTTGAAACAGAGACTGAATCACTGAACCTAATGGCACAGAAAGAGCACTCAGCTTGGAATCCCAGGCAGACTATAATTCTAATCTTATTACCTGATCAAGTCGATGACCAACATTCATTCTGTCAACTATGACCATGGAATGGCCCATGCCACATGCAACATGATTTCAATGGGTTTTGGTTTAGAATCAAAATCTATTTGACAAAATCATGATATTTTAGTGATAATTGTAGTAATTGGATGCTAGATTATAGATCCTTGTATGATTTCCAACATGTGTATGCCTTCGTTGTGATCAAATCTAGTCCGATTTGAAACCCACGTTGCTGGGTTCATTTTGGATGTTTTTCAGGTTCTTTATTTTTTTATGTTTGATCCATTTTGTTCAAGAATTTTTTAATATTTATGTTTTTTTTTGTGTTTAATCTTCTTCTTTTTTTGCTTTAGTTTTGTTTTTCGGATCAAACTAGAATTCTGGTTCGGTTTATGGTTGAATCAAAACTTTCGAGTTGACTAGGTCAGGTCAAGTAAAAAAAATGGATCAAAGGGTTTAATACCCTGTTTGGCTTGCCATAATTTTTGTTAAAGGGTTATTGGGTTTAAGAGTGTGTTTGGTAAACACTCTTTAAGCCTATTTTTTGTAGTTTTTTTACAGAGAAAAAATGAGTTTTTGCCGAACAAAGCCTAAAAAGTTTCTAAAAAAAATAAAAATACATTTTCTTTTTTTCTTGCATATGGAAAAAAATACTAAAGTTATTTAAGTATTTTTAAAAAAAAATCTAAAATACTTTGACATGTTTTTTTAAACAATATTGCATGGATTTTACAACAAGTTTGTAAATTTCTAAAAGATTTTGGCCTACATTTTAAAAATACCAAAATTTTTTATTTTTACTCTTTATATTTAATAAAAAGACAGCTTTTTTTATTGGCATTAGAACTGTTAGATTTTTAATCTGATAAGATAAGGACCTCCTTACTATGGATGACTTTTTTTTTAATTTATATCGGACAAATAAATAATACAGCTTAACTCAAGTAAGGTTTATTAGGGATACTAATACTTTTCTTTTACGCAATCAGTCTCTTTTCCTAGACTATGAGATCGGTTAGGATTCTTAGTGACTAAAATACTAAGTGGCGACTCTCCTTCTCTTTTTTTTACTGATAAATAACAAAAATTTATCATTTTCATCCAAATCATTCTCGACTATTCCAATCCAGAAATATAATTGTCGTGATGACGCACACGTGCAACAAAGATATGTATCAAACTTGGACATAATGAATTCATTATGAATTTATTTGACACCCATAGCATAAATTTATATTTGATATCCAGTTATGTTAAACAAAAAAATTCCTCTTATTCACTAATTGCCTATACAAATAATTATGAAATGTTAAGCAAATTGATTATGTAATGTTGTGTTGTGAAAAAAAAGAGGAGACACACACCTTTTCTTTATTTAAAATCGTAGGGGGGGAATATTTATGAAGTTCTTAGGGGACTAAATTATTTAACTTAATGTAGTTCTGCTCCTCGTGATGCATGGCGCCTCTGTGCGCAAACAAGGCGAGTTTTAGCCACATGCCAACCTCGCAGCAAAAGGTCCAAACTTTTGATACATTCATTATTGTCAATAATTACAAAATAACTGCCACAAAAATAAAGAAAATGTCGAAAGCGCGCAACATGTGGAAACCATCATGCAGCCATGCATGCCGTGTCAAAGAACTCTGCACCAAAAGTTGCTGTAATGTGCTGGGATGGTAGCTGCATGTTGAAGTCAGAAATGGCAGCAAGTCAGGTGATCAAAATTGTTGATAAAGAGAGGAGGTAGCTGCCATCCTTCCCCCAATCTTGCACTATAAATAGAGCTGTAATTGTGCAGCAAAAGGTACGCCAAGAGTGAGAGAAACAAGCAGCACAAGAGAGCCAATTGTGAGGAGAGAAATTTGCATAATAAGTGAGGTAGAGCATTTGTGTGTAAGAGAGTTGTGTAAACACCATTTGTAATTCTCCATATTTAAAATAGTGTTTTTCCGCTGCCGTGTGGAAGTAGGAGATTTGCCAAACCACATAAATTTATCTGTCTCTGTGTGTGAATTATTCTTTGAATTTCTAGGCATTTGTCATAGTGGGATTGGAATGTGATAGTTGTTTTTCAAAGTATGTTTGTGAAACATGGTTTGGGCACGTTCCCAAAGCACCTTAAACTTCTGCAGCGTAACAACAGTAAAATAAATCATAGAAGGTAAAGAAGAATACAAGTTTCTTATTAATTAATGGAAATAAAAACCTGAGAATCCCTTGAAAATTGATATATCAAGAGTCAGGGCTAGTTGGATCAATCTTTATATAAATATTACAATTGTATATATTGATTATTGAAACAAAATACAGCTAGTTCAGGGAAATTTCTTCCCTTGCTTATTCTCTCCTTTCTTCTATTATGAATACCATCACAGTCATGAACTTCTTAGTTCAGACAAACCCTACACACTCCCTGTTGCTAGATCAAAAGAACCAGTTGACCCACTCGAAAGATGCGCGAAAGCTAGCTAGCTGTTCGAAGTGAGATTTTAACTGACGACCAAGATACTGAAACAAAGTGAACGAGGATGTTAGCAGTTGTAGCATTGCTGTGTCGTCCTGCCTTTTTTATTTTTTTTTATAAGCAAACAAGATTAAGCCAAGAGATAGCAAAATAAGCAACCCGAAGGGTCACCATGAAAAACAGATACAGCAGAAAAAATGAAGGAACCCAAAGTCTATAGAAGAGTAATGTAATATAAATGAGATTTGTTTTTCATCTTGCTTCCCATGTTTTCATTTTTACTTATCTCCTTCAAATATTTCTAACAATATTCTGCAACTACCAAAGCGTCAACACTGAATTCAATGCTCTCATAGCTTATTTTCATGCATCCAAAATGAGAGATCTCCAATGTAGCTCTAGTAGTTCATCCCAGCACAAACATCATAGCATCAACGATATACACAAGACAATAACAAAAAAAATCCCCCGGTTGTCTAGAGGTGGCCATGGACATTTGGTCAAAAGAAACAGTACTTTCAGCCTCATCGGGAGGCATCCTTGGTAACCTTTCATGTCCTCTGAGGTTTGAAACCTTTTGAGGACTACTATCTCTCCCCCTTCCAATGGAGGAAGGTTGAGAAGCGCCTCTCTCGGATCGAAGGTGTATTCTTATGACCGAAGATCCTCGACTAGAGATTTCAGTTTCAGATCTGAAATTGAAATTCTATTTAGGAGACGTGATTTTCTTTTCTTTTCTGGAAGTCATTTTTAAAATGTTTAAGAAGTTTTTGAATAATAGGGAAAACAAATGAAGATTATTACGTTTACCTAAAGGAAAAACTCTTTTGCGAAGAGACTTGTTCTCGTATGCTTTCGTCTTAAGAATTCTAGAGGTTGGCAGTGTGGTTATGGTTGCTTTTAAAATAATTTTTCGTGTTGAAATGTATGTTAATGATGTTTTTTTATTTTTAAAAAATTATTTTTAACATCAGCACATTTAAACGATCCAAAACATACAAAAACATATTAAATTTTAATATAAAAAAATTAAATTTTTTAAAAATATAGTTTCCATCGCATTCCAGTCAATTTCGAAGGAAGGCAGACGAAAATTTTGGGAAAAGTTAAAAAATAGAACCGGAGAGAAAAGGGTTTATATACAAGCCACCGCCTTCTACTCCCGGCAATGAATGAAGAATAGGCGACATCACATAATAACTCTAGGAAGGCTAAACATCTACTACATTAATTACACATTGTCGAGTGGTCTTTTCAAAGAATTTGTTTCGCCTTCCTCAAGACACCTTTTCTAAGCAGCACTAGGTTCAGACACCTCTTTCCTATGGAAGACAAGATGCCACCTGACCAGTTGTCTCCCAAGATACATTTTAAATCTTTATGCATCATATGCTTAAAGAATTGGAGGGCAACTGATGAGTCAGTTGTTTTGACTCAATGTTTTTGCATTAAAAAAACTCAAAACAATGGGGCTGACAAATTATCACAGCCAATATACTTCGATACAATAGTTAATTGGACCCGAGTTAACATAGATTTGTCAATATATAGGATCCAATTCACTTTAATTCAGTTATTAGTTGAACCCAAAATAACATAAAACAGGTAAATTGTCAAACCCAATACTCTTAAATAACATGAGTTTGACAAGTTGTCAAACTCAATACACTTTGGTTCAACTGTCAGCTGAACCCAAGATAACTTAGGGCTGGCAAGTTGCCGAACCCAATACACTTAAGTTCAGACATCCACTAAACTCATGGTGTTATGATTTTTTATGAACATCCATGTCTTTTTCATCCGAGTTTGGCTAAATGCCAGGTTCAATTGGTTTTAAACATTTAGGACTATGGAGCTCTATTCTACATTAATAACATGACCTACTCAGGTTCAAAAAATTTCTCGAATACCTACCATATTTTCAATCTCATTAATTATATATAAGGAATATTTATCTCTTATTAATAATATATAAAAAAATTTATTTCTCATTAAATTCATAGGATCTTTAAATTTATTGATAGGGACTCTTTTTGCAGGTACTAAAGCCTATTAATTTGGTATTTCATGAACTAAGAAGAAAAGAACTAATTACATGAATATTTTAATTAACAACTATCTAAATCCTAAATTAATAACATGTTTTCTTGAACATTTGGGTCCTCAGAGAAACAACCAAGGAGTGTTATTTAGGTGGGTACGAAATACCAACCAAGACCTTAGTTTACGTGAGTGCTTGGGCTGTTGGTAGATTCTTGGGCAGTTCTATTGATCTGAAAGGAAATGATTTTGAGCTAAGACCATTTGGTGCTAGTCGAAGAATTTGTCCTGGGATATTGCCAATCTTCTTCATATATTTGTCTGGGAAATGCCATCTGTGGTGAATAGGGAAGATATATATAGACATTGATGATGTGCTCGTCAAGAAGAAAGAAGATTCAAATTAATGCTTTTAAGGAAATAATAATGTGGTTGATGATTTAACTATTGGTATTCAAACTTATCACCATCATTTTCAACCACCAACATCCATCACGCGTTGTTCTTTAAAGTCACATTTTGAACAGAAAGACCACCACCATCGATGTTTAAAGTCAACAAAAATGCCCCACTCAGCAAGAGCATAGATCCAAAACCCGACATATAGTTGCCAATCTTTTAACATCAACCATGATTATTAAACTCGGATAGGTCTAGCAAGTCGACTCGGGATCCGGTTGACTCTGCGGTTGGACTAGTCCGAGTAAGGCAAAAGACCGATCAAACCCGATCGACCCATGACCCGGGCAAACTCGAGCGAGACCTCTTTTTTTTTCAAATGTGTTTTTTTCTCCTAGACCCCTTTTTTTATATTTTTTTTAGTTGGTTATTAACTCTTTTCAAAGTTTACTATATAAATACTAGAAGAATGTTTTATTTTTTCAATGTAGGATTTGAAACCTTTTAGTATATATACTATATGTTCACAAGAAAAAAGTTATTTTTTCAATGTGGAATTTGAAGTCTTTTAGTGTATATATTATATGTTTATAAGAAGAAAATTATGTTTTTTCAATGTGGAATAAAAAACTTTTTGAAATACTCTTTTAAACTTTATTATTTACAACATATATAACCTATATATATTCACATGAATTGTTTTTTAATTTTTTTATCTGAAATATTAAAACTTCAAATATTTTTTTTTAATTTTTTCGGGTTGACCTGTGTAACCTTCGACCCGACTCCTTGACTGAGTCAACCCCATGATCGGATTTAATAACTATGACATCAACCTTGGTCCAAATTCAAAGTGTGTTTTTCTTGTAGTTGTCAGTCAAGTAGCTAAGTAATTGATACGGGTAAAATTTAGAGTTAATTTCTAATATAAAAAAAATATACAAGTATTGTAATATTATAAAAAAAAAATAATTGAAAAATAGAAAGTTGATACATGTATTTAATGGAATAAATAAAAAATAATATGAATCAATAAATTATAGAAAAAGTTGTCAACATTAACTAAATACTAAAATGAAAAGCTGAAAAATAAATACATATGAAGAAACTTGATTTCAAGAAGCTGAAAAATAGATGCATATAAAGAAACTTCATCTCATGTCGCAGGGCGCTCTTGAATTTTATTTTTTTTATTTAATTACATGGCAATAAAAAAGGATTTTTGTAAAAAAAATAATTAAAATATTATAAAAAAAAAAATTTTCTTATGAATGTATTATTTTTCAAAAACAAAATATATTGTTTTTGACAATGTTGTTTATTGCATAAAAAACTGAAATCAATTAAAATTAATATCCAAAAAAATAAATATTAAGAATAAGGAAAAAAAAGTAACCATTTCTTTAAAAAAAAACTTTGTACCTTATTAACGCATTTTTTTTTCTCATTTTTTTCTCATATATATTGTTTTTTTATACAAGAACTTATCTTAATAAAAAATTAAAAAAATAATGAATTGATAGTTTTGACGTGAATATATTAAAACATATAAGAATAATAAACTTAAAAAAATTTACATTACACCTTTTTTTAGCCATGTTGCTTATTGCATAACAGCTAAAAGCAATTAAAATTAATATCTAAAAAATTAATGATTTGAAATTAAAAAAAAAAAAAAAGAGTATCTCTTTAATCAAAACCTCTTTCCTGATGCATTTTTCTTCTTGATAAATTTATTTTTTATCAAAAGCATTGTTCTTTAAATAAAAACATCATAATCCTAAAAGCAGTTTTACTATAACAAAACTCAAAAAATAATGAATCTATAAATTAAATTTGACGCTAATGTATTAAAAATATAACAATACTAATTGTTAGAGAATAATATAAATCATATCCTGAGACCTCATCTAATAGCTTAAGCTTTTGGGTTGAGATGGTTCTTTGACATGGTATCAGAGCCTTGATGACCAAGCGGTCACGAGTTCGAATCTCATCATCCCCATTTATTTGATAAAAATTAAGCACAAGGTAAAGTAGACATATGCAAGTTTCAAGCTCAAAGGGCTTTCACTTGAGGGGTGTGTTAGAGAATAATATAAATCATATCCTGGGACCTCATCTAATAGCTTAAGCTTTTGGGTTGAGATGGTTCTTTGACACTAATTTTGAAAACGAAATATAGAAAAACTTACAATAACAAAATAAAAACTATATAAATATTTGATTTGCCTTAAGTATTCAAGTTTCATATTTAATTATTTCGAAAATAATTATTAATATTATCATAAAAGACACTAATATTATTTAACAATAATACCATAATTGGATAATTATATAAACATCATTTTAATAAATTTATTTATTAAAAAAACAATCTCATTACAAAATACAAAAACAGAATCAAGTAAAAAACTTAAAAGGTTAGAAGCACGTGTGCTTGAAATTTAAAGACTAAGAGTTTTTTTTTTCTTCCATAAAGGAAAATGACATGTAATCTATTTTTTTTTTTAAAAAAAAAATGGGCGATGAGTCGCCAACCTGAATAAACAACTCTTAGTTCGTTTATAACCAGAAAATTAGAATCAAAGTTTTTAGACTTAAAAGCCTAGATTTCAATCATTTTTCACCTAAAAAATCAAAAAATAATCACATGAACCTCTAAAACTCCATTTCTAATAGCAAAATACATTTTAATCAGTCTAAAAACTCAAAATCAAATCAAATAAAAATATACAGTGTCTTAATTGAAATAGCTATTAGAGCTTCTAAATTATTATCAATTTTAATAATAAATGGGTCTCTATGATAATTGTTTTTAATAAAATTATGTATTTTTAAAATAGAAGGTACAAAGATGATACATTACCAAAATTTTTATATTTACTGATAGAATTTTATGTCCATATTTATACTATCATTTTATCGGCAATGAATTTACCGACGGGATCATAGACAGAAATGTTTCGTCTGTAAAAATCTCTTTGGTAATTTTTTATCTATCGTTGAGTCCGTCTGTAATAAAAAATATTTATTACCGATGAATTTACTAACGGGAAAAGCACTCAAAAAAAATTGTATTTGCTATATTTTGTTAGTATTTCCCTCGAGAAGGTTGTCATATAACCGACATAAATACCGCAGGCAATTCCGTCGGTGATTATTTAAAAATATTTCAAAAAATTATTTAATAAAACTAGAAAATATATAATTAAATTAATATAAACCAACCCTCCATAATACTTAGGAATTGAATTGCTTGGAAAAAAGAAAAAGAAAATCAACTCAAACAAATTTGCAACAAATAAATAACACAAAAAAAAAAAAACAACAACAACAAATAAATAAATCAACTAAAAAAAATTTTCACCTAACCAAGAAAACCTATTTCAGAACCTATAATCTAGCAACAAATAAAATAATTTAATTGAAATTGAACCACAAAATTGAAAAACAAAATCCAACAAAATTGATATCATATGAAAAAAAATCCTACAACAACAATCATACAATTATTAAGAACATAAAATTTTAAAAATAAAATAAAATAACAAATATAATGCAAAAAAACATAAGAAAGAAAAGGAAAAAGAAAGAAAAATCTTACCTTAATGTAGTTGCGAGTGAAGCTGAAAAGAAAAAAAATTCATAAAGTATGTTAATTAAAAAAAAACTAAGAAGAAAAAATAAGAAGACTTACATATGCATGGAGGAGAAGAGAAGGAGTTAAGAAGAGAAGAGAAGAGAAAGAAAGAAAGGGATGGTGGTGTTTTTTACATAAGGAGAAGAGAGAAGAAGAAAAAGAAAAGAAGAGACGTGATTGTTGTGAAATGAGGGATTCTAGTTTTTTAATTGAGACATTTCACCGATAAGTTTACTGACGGATAATTAAATATTAATATTTTTAATCATTTCGCTGGTGATTCTGTTTGTAATTTTTAATTGAAATTTTCAATTTAATAAATAAAATTTAGAAACCCCACAAATATCACCGATGACTTTTCAATATGTCGGTGATTTTGTTTGTAATATTTAATTTAAATTTTTAATTTAATAAAAAATTTTCAAAAACCCCTCAAATATCACCGATGACTTTTCAATCCGTCAGTGATTTTGTTTGTAAAAAATAGTAATTAACAGTGCAATATTTAATTTTATAAATTATTTTAAATTAAAAAATTATAATAAAAAGAATAGGGAAAGAATTTTAAAGATAACAAACTTCAGGGGCTGATTTGATTTCTTGAAGGCTAGCATGAAAATCGAGTAGGAAAGAGGAAAAAATAAAAAAACAAAAGGCCACACACATCAAACCGATAACTATTTTGAGTCGCTTGTACGTAGAGGGGATGCCGAGACACTCTGGCCACTACCCCAGAAGTAAGGTTTTGGCCACCGGATAGTACCACACGTGTCATCTAAACCTGGCAGATATTATTAACGTGATTCCAGTTTTTTTTTAGTTTGCTCACCCTGTTGCCCCTAATTAATGATACCCAAATAACTATTAAATAACTAAATGTAAAAGATTAAAGAACCCCTATGTCAAAGACTAAAAAGTTCCTTGACTAAAATTTAATGTCTTTTTGCTTTCAAGAGTAATAAAATAATAACAAAGTTAAATGATTTTTCCAACTAAAGATAAAATAATAATTTAAATGTGGAAATACAGAGTAAAATATGAATGTGCATAACAAAGCTAAATGATTTTGCTTTCAAGAGTAATAAAATAATAACAAAGCTAAATGATTTTGCTTTCAAGAGTAATAAAATAATAACAAAGCTAAATGATTTTTCCAACTAAAGACAAAATAATAATTTAAATGTCGAAATACACAGTGAAATATGAATATGCATAATGAATCTGTGAGGTTGTTTTTTAGCTTTTGTTATGGTGATTGAAAGAACATAGATCCACAATGGCTTTATTCGACTTCCTAATTCTATCTGTCCCCATTTTCCTCTTGTTTCTTCTGATCAAGAGAAACAAAACCACTAAAAAAGCCTGTTTGCCTCCTGGTCCTGATGGTCTTCCCTTCATAGGTAACTTACACCAGCTTGGCAATTCCAACCTTCATCAGTATCTATGGAAACTCTCTCAAAAACATGGCCCCCTCGTGTACTTGAGGCTAGGTTTCAAGCCAGCCCTGATAGTCTCTTCAGCCAAAATGGCTAGAGAGATATTGAAAACTCATGACCTCGAATTTTGTAGCAGGCCTGCCTTGACGGTCATGAAAAAATTTTCCTACAATGGCTTAGACTTGGCTTTGGCACCATATGGAGCTTATTGGAGGGAGGTGAAAAAAATATGTGTCGTTCGTGTCTTTAGCTCAATTCGAGCACAAAGTTTCCGTCCCATTAGAGAAGATGAGGTTTCTCGTATGATTGAAAACATATCCAAATCAGCTCTTGCTTCTAAACCATTCAACTTGACTGAAGAATTGGTGTCTCTCACAAGCACAACAATATGCAGAGTTGCCTTTGGAAAAAGGTATGAAATTGGAGGAAGCGATAAAAATAGGTTCCTAGAGTTGCTTCACGAAATCCAGGCAATGGTTTCAAGCTTTTTCCTTTCGGATTATTTTCCTTGCTTGGGCTGGCTCGTCGATAAACTAACCGGACTGTCCTATCGTCTGGAAAAGAGTTTCAAAGAATTTGATGCTTTCTTCAAAGGAATCATTGATGATAAGCTTGATCCAAATAGGCCTAAGCCCGAGAGGGAGGATACTATACTTGACTTTTTGCTTCAGATATACAAGGATGGCTCATTTAAAGTTCAGCTAACCCTGGATCACATCAAAGCAATTCTAATGGTAATCTAATAAGTTCTAAACTCAAGTAATTTCATCTTGTATTCAATGTTCATTACTTTTTTTTATTCTCAATTCCAAGTGATGAGTGTTATACAGTACAATGTTCGAATTTCTAAGTCCTAGATTTAGATTCAATTTAAATTTAAATGAGGGAGAGAATATTTTTGTGAGGTAAAAAAATAATAATCCGTTAATGTGTACCCTAAAAACCAAGTAGACCGCCAAAAAGAAACTCGAGCTTGTACTAACTTGGTTAGGCCTACTAAGTTGATTTAAGATCTGGTTAAGTTGAATTTTAAAAAAATCGAGTGATAGTTGACTTGGTCAAATTAAATTATTTGGCAATTTAAATTAGAATTCGATCAAACTTGTTAAGGTATATTAAACTTCAAATAATTAAAAATAATATTATTTTAATTGATTAAACCGAGGCAGTTTTAATAATCTTGTGTACAGTTAGTTTCTCAGTAAATAATACAGAAAGAAATAATATATATATTTGTAGTATTATTCTCAATTTAACTTTCTTTTGCGTCCTTGCAGGACATATTTCTTGCGGGGACAGACACAAGTGCAGTTACTATGAATTGGGCCATGACCTTTCTAATGAAGAATCCTAAAGCAATGCGAAAAGCTCAAGAAGAAGTTAGAAATTTATTTGGAAATAAAGGTTTTGTGCATGAAGATGATGTTCAACAATTGCCTTACCTGAAAGCTGTGGTTAAAGAGACCATGAGATTGCAACCAACAGCACCACTACTAATCCCAAGAGAAACAACCAAGGAGTGTTGCGTAGGTGGGTACGAAATACCAGCCAAGACCTTGGTTTACGTGAGTGCTTGGGCTGTTGGAAGGGACCCGGAAGCTTGGGAGAACCCATATGAGTTCAATCCTGATAGATTCTTGGGCAGTTCCATTGATCTGAAAGGAAATGATTTTGAGCTTATACCATTTGGTGCTGGTCGAAGAATTTGTCCTGGGATATTTATTGCACTCGCCACTGTGGAGCTTTCACTTGCGAATCTTCTTCATAAATTTGACTGGGAAATGCCATCTGGGGTGGAAGATATAGACATGGATGATGTGCTACCCGGTCTTGTTCCTCATATGAGGGATGCTCTCTGCCTTGTGCCTAAGCTTGTGTGTGATGGGGAAATAGGGCATAAAGGCACCGCAGCTCATGATTATTAGCTACAATAAAGAATGGAGCATAATACAGACATGTATTAATGAAAGATCCATTATTAGATCAAGTATGGCAATATTTGTATTGATCGTGCACTATCGTTTTTTATGATACATTAAAAAGCATTACGGCTTGTATTTAATTAAGATCTATATCTTGGATGGCATATATTCGTTGCTGTATCGTACTGCCTTTCCAGCTAATGCACATAGATCAATTGAAGAAATAGACTAGCAAATTAGCTGAAGGTACCTCGACGATTTGATGATGGAATTTCATTCTATATAAAGATTTTGGTACAAGCTGCCACTCAAATCATACAATTCTCCTAGTCCTCCAAGCCTGATCAAGTGCCAACCCGGAAAAATTGTTTTCGTGAAGAAAACAGAAAAGCCGTGGAGGCAATTGAAGACTGAAAATATAAAGCAATTAAAAAAACAAAGAAGGCAGATTACAGCAGTTAATGTATGAGATCGTACAGTTCTCTACATTGAGAGACCAAAATTTCCTATTGGAAACTGGACATTTGTGAGTCACGACTTGCGTGGTCTTCCTCTCTTACCAGCTTTTTCTTGAGACGAAACTGTGCTTTTATTTCCTGATAGAGGGCGGCCCCGCCCACGCCCTGTACTTTTTCCATCGGATGTTGATTTTTTTCCACCTTTACTTTGACCCCTGCCAGAAACTTTTCCACCCCGTTTGCTCTTCTTTTCTGTCTGGCCATTGACTTGATCTTCACTGGCATCACTTTCGTCATCACCATTCTCTTCATCTTCTGATTCCGATGAATCTTTTGACTTCCTCTTTCTGGAGTTATCAGAAGCTTTGGCAGCACCCTTTTTCGCACTTTGCTTCACAGGGTTTTTACGCTCAGGCTCCCCACTGCCTGCAGAATAATAATAAATAACCAGGTCAAATTCCAACAGCTCATCATCACTGGTGAGTCACACCTTCATTGATGTCTTTTGGAAAGCCTTTTGCTTATCAGAAAAAAGAGACCAGAGATGTTTCAATCACTGAGGAGCTATATAAACTGCTCATAAGTAAGCCCATACAGGGCAGAATTCTGGTTTCCAAAACTACTTATTGACATCTGCTCCTAACAGATGCAGAGGCTTTTTTTTCATTTTTCTTTTTTGAGAAAGAGGTAGAGGATTTACCAATGAGAAAATGAATCAATAAAAGTACATTTAGCATTTAGCATACCTTCACCAGAAGCTTTGCCATCATAGACATCAAGCTGTTAAGACCACAGGTGTTAGACATGAGTATTCCTGTACAAATCAAACAGCACACAGACACACACTTATACCCTCTCACCCGCACAGACATATACCCGCACACCAACTCCTATAACATATCTAAAGAACCACAAAATATCCAACAAAACACAGAAACTTTAGAGGGAGCCAATTGTCACTGCCCGGGATTCATGACTAAGATATCCAATACAGATACTCTATGTTGGACATAAAAACAGTCCTGCAGTGACATTGTGACAATCACGGGAACCAATTTATCTTTTTAAGACAATTGCCTAAAAACATGAGCAGTTTGTAACTCCAAACATGCATCTTGTTTCCACTTTCCACCAAATAGACTTTTTTTTTTGTTTTTGTTTTAGAAAACACAGTTATATTTTTGTTGCATCCATACAATGGGTTTATTTTATTGATGACATAAGAGAATGAGCAAACAACATTATCAAACCATAAATTTGAAACCAGAGACTGAATCACTGAACCTAATGGCACAGAAAGAGCACTCAGCTCGCAATCGCAGGCAGACTATAATTCTAAACTTATTACCTGATCAAGTTGATCACCAACATTCATTCTGTCAACTATGACCATGGAATGGCCCATGCCACACGCAACACTAGAAGGCAAAAAATTTCATTGTCAAGTCCAGAGGAACAATTGAAGCATATATCGTTAATCTATGCACATATATAATAATGATAATAATTACAATAATAATAATTAGCTCACCCAATAACATGCATGCCCTCCAGAATATCCACCTTCTTGGGCACTGCCGAAGACCTGAAATGCAGGAATAAATATAAAGTGAAATGTAATGATAAGATGAAGGACCAAAGAAATGTTGAGTGTTTAAAAATACATACTTTTGACCACTAGGGCCATATCCCAGTTCTCCATTTTGAGCATGACCCCAACTAATGCAGGAGTTATCAGCACCAACAAAATGATGCATGTTTCCTGAATCCATGCAACGTAAATTCCAACCACTGTATGCAAAAAGACAATAAAAATTGGATGTATACTTGTTATTTATCGATCAAAACCAGTTTATTGGAGAAATGAAAGATCCAAAACTTTGTATAAGCCATTATATCAAATATTCAAATACACAAGGGATTCACAAGTTAACCAACATTAGTATTTTTAAGTATATTATTGTGCAGGCATTGCTAAATCAAATATGATAAGAACACAGAACAGCAATCATGAAGAATATTTGTTTTATAATCAGATAACCAGAAAGAACGATGTCAAACACGTGGCAATGTCTTTACGAAACAACAGAATAGGATTCGCAAAGGAAAGTGGGGTTTCAATGACAAAACAAAAGAATTAAATCATAATAAATCAAAAGTTAAAAATAATAACAGTAATATAACAATGACATGGAGAACAACCTTAAATCCATGAGAGGTTTAGGATACATCCAGTCATCGCCAGTATTTTTTATTTTTCCCCACATATACAACTGTCCACCTCCTGGAAATTGGAATACAATCAAATATCTGGAATGAAAATTTACAAACACAAGCAGGCTGTGAATAGTTTGAAAAGCTTAGTAAGGTGTAAATTTATATAGTAAATCAAATTTTATGGTCCTGTGGAGTTCTCTGGTAATATATAAACCTAGATTTACCTGCAAGCCATTCTAAAACTTTCATCGAATTGATGAATCATTGAATAATGCACTAAGACATCATAAAAGCATCTCCATTCAAAAGTAATGATATAATCCTGATTGCCATTTTCTAGATCATGTATCCATCTTCTAAATATGCATCGAGCAACTTCGTGATCACCATTTTTTGGGATGGCATTTAGTCTTAATAACAGTCATAACAGTAAGTGATGCAATCAAGAAAAGAAGAAATTTAGGGGCTTTTTTGACAATTTATTGGGTCCTTTAGTTGGTCCAGTCTATGGTTTGTAGCGTCCCTTGAAAAAGAATTCGGTAAAACATGCCAGTCACTAACATATGATACCTGCAGTACATGCAGAATTCACAGAACCAGCTGAAATAACTGCATCAGGAGGCAGAACATTGTGCTTTGAGAAGACATCCACACGCCGAGGGACCCATTCATCCTTCTGCTCTCTATGTCCAAGCCTAAAAAGCAAAATCATGGAATTACAAATGTGAAATAGCAAAGAAGATACTGTGGTGTATAAGATTTCAAAATCTTCAACATCGATGTCCAAAATGCTTCAGTCGTCCACAGCAGCACGACTCACAGAGACCAATGTCAAAGACAGCACAAACCTTCCATAACCGCCAAAGCCCCACCTAAACATACCAACAGAAACAATTTGCAAGTATAAGTGAATTTCAGATACATGGGAACAAAATGAAGTATATATAGTGGATCAAGCAGGAACATGCTTACGTGTAAACATAACCATTTGAATCCACAGCCACTGGATACCCATAATGAATTGGTCAATGCAACAAACAACGGCAGGAAGTATGTCAGTGACGGCATGACAAAAATTGAGAAATAGGAGGAGAATGCATTGCATAATAACCTGTATGATTTGTTCCGCATGCAACTTTCACAATGGTTTCTCTCGCAAGAGCAGTTAATGCTCTTGGGCGAGGTTGGGCTTCATATGCTAGCCGGACTGAGCTGTCTTTTGTGTTGTACTGCAAAAAGTCACATTAAAATCTGTGACTAGAAGCAAGTCATGATATGACAAGGTGTATCTGCCTGACAAGTACAAGTTAGTTGATTTACAAAGACATGAACTAGAGTCCATGTATTTTGTAAGCTCCCAAAACATTTAAACGCATCTCTAACCAACTACATCAATCAGACATGCCACTTAATGTAAAAGGACTAAATAAATTTCATGGACTGCTGTGAAGCAGGAATTCTGCTAAACAACTGCCATCTCAGAATATGACAAACCGGACACAGGCAAACACATACTAATTTGAAAACGTTTAGGAGATTCAATTCAATGGCAGAAATTCAATGGCAATGCAAACAGGTCTGAAGATTTGATCTCTAAAATCACTATCAGATGGTGCCATGCACCTCTATTATTTCCTCAAGTACCCAAGCATGAAATCAATACGACTAACACACACAAAGGAGCCGTACAAAACTGTTATATACCTTATTGTGGCTAATGAGATCAGTTACAGACCACAGAACGTAGTGACTGTCCAGGATTATTCAACATTAATGAAATCCTCGGAAAATACAAGGAAAGATCTGCTTCCAACATACCTCGTTGTCAGTTCCATGTCCAAGTTGACCATACTGTGGAAGGCCTGCAGATCTAGAAACCAAAAGAACAGTTACACAAATCAGCAATTAACCTGAGTAAAATGAGAACGATTAGCCATGAAGTTGTTCAGCAGTACAACCAAGAAAAACATAACTCAAACATATCCACAAACCATACAATATAGAAGCTCCTTCAACAGAGGATAACCACACCGTGAAGTCAGCGCCACAAGCAGTAGTTTTGACATCAGAAACGAGACAGCGAACAGGAGATGACTCAATTTCTACAAATAAGTAGAGAAAAAGCGTAATCTAGGAGGTTGATATCTAAAATTGAACATATTAGATGACACACAGCAAACACTCTATATCCAATTAACAATTTTAAATAAAATAAGCAACTCATATTAACAAAATTCCCTTTTTCCTCTCACTTCAAAAAAAAAAATACAAAGCTAGTCAAGAAAAGAAACAAATATTTCACACCTTTCAATGAGAATATCGAAAATGATTTGAACGTGTATGGAATTTGATGCAAACTTCCTCATCAAAGTATCTAATCTATGAAATTTCATTCAACACGATCTAGAAGAGGATGGATTTACCATTTCTTGCTGAGCCAGAGCCCAGCTGCCCATGTTTATTCCAGCCAAATGCAAGCGATAAACCATCTTCAGTAACCACTACTGTATGGCTCCTACCAGCTCCAGCCTTGATGAGTTTATACCTTCAGAGAAAAACCAGCAAGGGTTAGTTGAAATATTTATCAACATTTCTTTGAAGAGCAAAACAGTGATTTCTTCGAATCTCTCAGGATAAAAGCTCACAATAATCACTTAGTCCAAATTATCAGACCTGGTCCATTTTTATAAAAGACAAAATACAAAGAACAAAATGAAATATTAGAAAGATGGAAATCCAGGAGCCCAAGTGAATTTTCAAAGAAACAGGGTGGTCAAATATCACTTACCGAGTGGTGACTTAAAATTCTATAAACACTTCAATTCAAAATAGCAACAAGGCTCAAAACTGCCAACCAGGTTACTGGATCAGGGTAACAAATTCAGCCAAGTTTTGAATTAGTGCAAGGTAAACAACAAGCTTCTTTAAAGAACAAGACCTTCTTACAATAATCACCTATTCCCAAATCACTCAGCCTAATTCAGAAGTCACAAATTTAAATTTAGAAAATGAGTGGATCAGACCTAATTGTCTGGTAACATCTTCTTCCCCTGGTCAATGTCTTGATAACTTGCGATGGATTCAAAAAACTCTTTCAAAATAGCACTAACCATTCCCTCATGCTATAACTAACAGGTTCACACATATCTTCGAGCCTTTCTTCAAAACTGTGAGTTTTACATAAGCATGGCTAAAATTATTTTGCATCGACAAAATTTCTTAAGAGATTTCTTAAGAAATGACAAACAAGCATGACCAGTCAATACTCTCATAACAATTTCATACAGAACAAGGTCTAGAAGCACTTGTTGCTTGATGATGTCATGTTTTTGGACTCCACAATCACGCCCAGCACCAAAGACACGAGGACTCTGGCTAAACTTCATCAGAACTCAGAAATCTTTCCAATGTTGCTCCGTACAAAACCGATCTCTGCTTCTATAATGCCTAGTAACTCAGCAAAAGACCCTAAAACTCCTCGATATACTTCCACTCATGCTAATTGAACGCCTAATACACTGAGACCTAAAAGATTTACACAACCTTTACATTCAATGCACAGAAAAGCATGCCAGTTAGAAGTCCACCGAAAGATACAAAACAACTATCCTTTCTACATGTATATTAGAATAAACCAATCAAATATAATAGCATTGACTCCGGTAACTTACTTGGAAAGTTCAGAAACGACTGTTGGCCTATCGCGCTGAATCGTGTCTCCATGACCCAGTTGCCCCCTCTGTAAACACAGGCTAAGATTCATTAGTTTGTTGACATTAACACAGACTTGCTAAATTTACTAAACAGCTTCAGAAATGAGTTAGGCTCGTGCCTCATTGCGTCCCCATGTGTAGCAACGCCCTTCAACATCCAATGCTACACAGTGACACGACGCTACACCAAAAAGTAACACAGTAATATAATCAAATAAACGGTGCTAATCTATATGTGCTATGCGTGTTAAATAAAAAATTGGGGAAATGGTATGCACCGGAACCGGAGGCAACGAAGCGGATATTGACACCAACAAGAGGACGGAGCCGAGTAGGTGAGACTAAGTTGCCTTCCTGTGCGCCTTTCTTGCGGCCAATAATATCCCAACACGTGGCGCCACAGAACAATAGCTCCCCTCCTTTCTCCTCTGCCTTCTTCTCCTCTTCTGCCTTCTTCTCCGCTTCGACAGTCGACATTTCCGGTGAGCTTGAAAAGGAGTTGGTACTAAAAGGAGCAGATCTAACGGTTAGTATTTGAAATGGAGAATGGCGAACGGATGTGAAATTGGCGGGAAAGAGGGGTAACGGCTACTTGGAGAGATCGGAGCGATTAGGGTATAGAGGCTTGCGAGTGAAAGAGAAGCAGAGTAGGGGAACCCTAATTTTCAAAATGGACGCATGAGAGATGAAAGATTTAAGGGATAAAAGGGGATTATTTGGTTCTCCCAAGAAGAGCTACTTTTTATTAATATAAGAAGTTTAGTTAGTGTGGAGATGGAGTGTTGTTTTAGGTTGTGATTGGGAGCGTTGTCCAATTGTGTTCGTGAAAAAAATTAAAAAGAATATATTATAAATTAATATTTTTTAATTATTTTAATACTTAAAAATAATTTTTTAAATATATATATATATATATATATATATATATATATATTAATATATTTTCAAAAGCAAAATAATTAGTACTGTAATTTCAAATATATCTTTAATGAGTGATTTTATCTTTCTTTTTCTTTTTCTTTAGTTTTTTTTTCTATTCCCGCTATTTTAAAATTTTATTTTATCTCGACCTTAAAAAACACTTATATTCTCTTCGTGTTGAGAACAGGACTGTTGAATCGGTTATCTGCTATGTTCTGTCTCTCTGGGGTTGGCATCAAATTATTTATTAATGAATTGTTAGATTATATTATTAGTAAAATTACTTGAACTATAATTACTAATAAGAACATAACTTAAATCAAATAATTTAAAATATATATTTTTTATTTAAGGAAATGCATAAATTCTTTAAAAAAAAACACGGTAAGAAATAAGTAAAAACGAAACAGTAATAAGACATTGTGTTTTTTAATAAATAAAGTTACTAAATGATTTTATTAAAATCCGTACAGGTCGATGTTTAATATACTTTAAATAAAATAACTGATTAGTATATATAAAATATTTGATATTGTTGACTATGTAGCTAAATATTAGTTGATTATTATATATAAAATAAAATGATTGAAATTAGATAATTTTGAAATATTTAAGAATTTTTTAGTTAAAAGGAATAAGCAGTCTTCCATTTCAGAGTTTGCTTGCCCCCTGGCCAGAAGAAAGTATTTAGTTGTGATTTTAAAATCCATCCGCTTGACTTTTAAAATGGAAGATGATTTTTGTAAATACAGTTTGAATATATGTTAGCCTTCACTTCAAGAAGTATTGAAAATAATGTTTTTGAGATAAAGTACAGTTTATTTTATTTAAAAAATAAAATAAAAATCTAAATATTTTAAAACTAGCCAGCTTTAGTACCTAGTAATAAACTAATATTTAATTATATAGTTAATAATCTCGAATGTTTTTTTTTAATTATTAACGTGGGTGTTCGGGTTAGTTTGCGTGTAACTTGACTAATCACACGAGCCCTGAAATTAACGACTATATAAGTTTCCAGTGGTCATCATGTTAGCAACCACAAAGCTGGAACCTAAGATTACAGGAGAAGCAAACATCTTGGTTCAAGACTCTTATTACCACATACTAGATAGTTATCTTGAATGTTTTTTAAATTTATCAGTCCTGGTTATTTTATTCTAAATGTATTATACCTTGACATATATGGATATTGATTAAATTATTTAATGGTTTTATTTACTTCAAAAAACTACATAATATTTGTATTGTTCTTTTATTTTTTTACTTGTTTATTTTTTATAATGTTCTTTTTTTAAAAAAATCACATCTTTTTCCTCGATAATTTAGAATTTCAGGATGAAAACATAAACATCGTTAAAATTATCAATCAAGATAACTTGTCGTGACTAGATTAGAGATAATTGTGCAATGGGGCTTTGGACCCTGTTGTGCTGGTGTGTGACGAGAAGCATAAAATAAAAAAATTGAATCCGTGTTGATTGTTGTTAAATCTAGCACTAAATCTATGAAGTTTTTTCCAAAGTTTTTTTTTTTAATTAATATGAATGTTCGGATCAACTTGTATGTATCTCGATTAATTCCACAGGTTCTAAAATTAATAATCAAACTTTTTTCTCTTATTTCTGAAAGTGTTTTGATTCAAAAGTTATATCTATTAATGCTAATAAGTGTTAGGCGTGTTGTATAAAAGTTATATTTTAAAATATTTTTTATTTAAAAATAATTTAATGAAATATTTTTTATTTTTTAAAATTTTATTTTTAACATTAATAAATTAAAATAAAAAGTACAAAAAAATTCATTTGAATCAGATAGAAGTTGAAAAATATTTTTTTATTCTATTTTTTATAATTCAAAGGCTATATAATTGTATATAAATATGTGTTTAGTATTATAATATATATTTTTTAAAAAATATTAGTTTAATATTTAAAAAAAAAACATTTAAAAAAACGGTTATAATAAGCCAAGGTACCATTTTTCCTTTTTCCTTTGCATTCCATTTATAAAGCTTACCAGATGGGCCTAAATACAGGACCCGATTTACGAGCCCATGAGCCCGTGAAATTAAACGCACAGGCTTCCAGTCACCAGACAAAACCTTGGATCCATCACACAGCAATAACATAATATTTACGGCTCCATTTATTTCACTGTCGAGAAAAAACCCTAGTGAAGAACCTCTATAAAAGGGACACTAATGGCTTTCTGAAAAACCCAGCCCTAAACCGCCGTTCACCCTCACCAAAAACCCCCTCTATCTTCCCCTCCTCTAATTTTTGCATTGCTTTAAACAATTCCTTGAATTTATTTTTTTTCAATCTGGAGAGGCAAATGACGAATCTTTTGAATTGTTGAATGCTCAGACACTTATTTGGGTTCTTATGATTTAGATTCTTGAATAGGAAGATCTGATGCTCTCTATCTTTCTGCTTTTATGTCTTCAAGTCTCAGCTTTCATGGGTTTTTTTTAATTACTGTGCTGTCAGCCAATGATGACAATTCTGATTTTCACTGAAAGCAGGCCTATGGATCTGCCTAACTGTTGAAATTCATGAACTAGGACGGTCTGAGGCTTGAATAGTTTTAGTTTTTTATTTTGTTTTCAAGATTTTGTTTTCCATCTTCTTGTTCGAAGACTAAAAACTGGCTCTGGACTCTACTGTTTTGTGCATGATGAGAAACATAAAAAATAACAGTTATCCCTGTCTGATTCATCCATGCTGATTATTGTTGAATCTGACACTAAAACTGTAGAGTTCTTTACAAGCTTTTTCTTATAAATTGTTTTAATCTCATCAGTGGTCTGATTAACCGGGGAAAAAAGTAATTTTGTGTGTGCTTTGCTTGATTCTTTTACGTTAGCCAGCAGATTAGTTTTTGTCATCCTCTCTTTTTCGCAAAAATTCCCATGTAATCCTGAACTTAGATTTACAGTAACTCTTTAAAGCCATTTTGAACAGAAATGTTTCGATTTTTGCCTTGCCACAAGCATTCCTGGAAAATTTCAACGAATCAACTATAGTTAACCGTGGCCCTGCGATCAAAGGATTAGATATGAAATTTGACAAGTGAAAGTACTCCTTGATGACGCTGAATTCTAGATGTGAGAATACCAAGAAAGCTAATAGCGTATAATTGAAATATTTTTCATAGACATTCAACAATAGCGAGAACTAGATATAAATGGTGTTCTATGCTGCGGTAAAAAAATAATATTTATGTGATTTCAACGTTTTAAAATCTAAGATTTCTGTAATGACTGCATCTGGTAACTGGTATTGATTATATCCCTGAATCGATTATCTGCGTACTTTTATGTAATTAATTTAATTAAAAAATATTATTTTAAAAACAAATCAAGATATTTAATTAAAAACAAAATACATTTTAAAATACTTAAAATGTAATAAATATCTAAGAAATACTTTAAGCAGCCCTTATTATTTTCAAAAAAAGGATAAATTTTATAAAAAAACAAAATAATATATTATATGATGAAATAAAAAAACCTATATAAAAAAAAAACCTGAATAAACTTTATAAATCTGGGTTAAATCTTTAAATTTGTAACTTGTAAAATTCTACTTGGATTCAACCTAGAAACTCAACATCTAAAAAGTTAAATATTGAGAGATGAAATTAATTTAATTTAATTTTAAAGTAAAATTCAGTTAGAAAAACTAACTATACAAATTCTCATGGAGAGTGAAGAAAAAAAATTGCAATAATGACTAATAAAAATGCAAAAAAGTCTATTGACTAAAGGTTAATGTTTTTGTTGTCAAGGGTAACAATATACCGTGGAATAAAAATGCAAAAAAATAATAATTTAACCCTGTTTTTTTTTAATGACTAATGAGTACCTGGTGGCCCCAAAACAAAGCTAACTAATTTTTCCAATCAAAAACAAAATCATAGTTTCAGTGTGCAAATTCCTTGCCCCTAAAACATTTTTCCAATCAAGAGCATGGTAGTTTTACTACAATTTGCACACTGAAACACAACTATTTTAGTTTTTGTTATAATGAATTCGAAACTATGTAGGAATTCAGTTCGAATCCAAGAAGGCCCAAGCCCGACTACAAAACATCAGTCTTCACTAGTTCCTGTTTATTTATTTTTACGTTTTAAAAAGTTTTTAAAAAAATTAAAATTTTTTTATTTTTTTTTATTTTAAATTAATGTTTTTTTTATTATTTTCAAATCATTTTGATGTATTTCCAAATAAAAAATATTTTAAAAAGCAACTGCAACCACACTATTTTTTTAGTGTTTTCAGATCATTTTGATGCGCTGATATAAAAATAATTTTTAAAAAATAAAAAAATATTATTTTAATGTATTTTCAAGTAAAAAATACTTTAAATTACCATCACTCTTTCAAAATAAAAAAAAATATTCCCTTTGAAAAGCTTGTAATAATAATGTCTGCCGAGATCGAGGCATTTTGAGTTCAAAGTCTGGACCTTTTTGGTGGATGATTGTGGTCTAACTTCTCCATGATAACCCTCCGCGTATATCTTGACAATTGGATTCATGTAAAGCAAGAAACTCATTGCGCAGCTATAAGATGCGTAGGATAATTTGTGGATATTATAGACTGATATAAATTCATACAACTTCCAGCAACTAAGAAGGATGGTCAGCCTCATGCAGATAATTTATCTTGCAATTTTTTTCACTTTCCTGGCAATTTATTCACGTTCTTGGCAAAGATTGAATGCCATGTCTTCTCTCCTAGAACTTCTGGTCTATCGAACTTCTAACATTTCAGAAGATCAATCAACCATACCAGATAAAAAGATTTCGAATAACTAGATAACCGATTCTGTTATAACATGGAACTTCTATTCATAAGAGCTTAACACCAGCTTAAAGGACCAGCTTAAAGGAAGGACCCTTTACATTTAACTAGAGGTAGAGGATAATTACTACAAATACACCCCCACTTTACGTCAGCAATGACATTAAGACAATGTGAAGGAGAAAGAAATGTGATCGGTGACACTTACACGATAGCCTGCATTATGGCTGTTATCTAATCATTATTTTCCCACAGCAGATAAGAAAAATTGCGGATACATACAGCTAACTGAAGACTACTTGCCGTTCCCATGTTTTATCCATCGATTTGCAGATTGCTTCATCTATTTTATTGTTATGTAGCGATTAGTTCCATGCTTGGCCCAATGGTCCTTGAGATCAACTGGATTTGACAGATCTTGGCCTTCAGCTGCAAGTCGGCTAAGCAGTTTGCTAAAAGCGCTCCCACTCATTTTCCGCCCACCAACACGAGCATGGCGCTTGTTGGGCACGGCAGGTAGAGGATACATTGACAAGGTGGTTGTGCAGCACGAAGACTGCCATCCACCATTTCCCCATTTGTAGCACTGCCTGAAGACTCCAGTGCATGAGCACACGGGTGCTGGCATGGTTGTTTCATCGAATGCAACCTGGTTCAACCCAAGGTCTTGACCCTTCCAGTCAGACTTAGATGCTGCCAGCTGTTTGTTTGGATCATCACCTCCACCGTCCATATCCTGCCCATTTTTCCACTCATGTGACTTCCCAAACATGTCCGTGTCGTCACTCTCCCTCTTAACCTTCCTTGGAGATTTTGAAGTCTTTTTATTAGATGGTGTTGCCTTAGCATCCTTTGGTCGTTTACCCCGCTGTGGCTTTGCAACCTCAGATGCAACTGGTGATACTGGCAAAGCATCACTTGTCTGCATTTCCCTAGTACCATATGGACCTTCATTCATGTGGGGCAGATGATGTGTATGCTGCTGCTGTTGGTGGTGCATGTGCTTCACCCCACGCGAGTTATGGAATCCAGGTGGACAGGTGGTTATGTTACCACTTGGCAAGGAGTTCTCCCGGTATTGCAGAGTAGCGATAGCATTGTCTCGCTCCAGCAAGGCATTATTTCGTTCAGCGATTGCCGAATCTCGCTGCAGGAATGCCATGTCTCTTTCAGTAATAGCCGCCTTCTTTTCTGAAAGAGCCATATTTCTCTCATGAATGGCAGCATCTCTTTCAGCCATGATGGCCATGATCTGTTTCATGGATGGCTGTGGTTGCATCAGCCACTGCAACGACAACGGAAAAAATAAGAATAATAAGAACTGCAAATGGTAAGAAAAATCAGATGCTACATACTCTACAATTGTAGTCATGTTATCATATGGTCAGCGGAAAGTTGCTTTCGGATACCTGGCCCTGAGCTGTTTTATATTGATCCGCTTTATGCCTGCCATTTTCACGATGCCCCCCATCATCCATATCAGCTTCACGGTTGGCAGTAATTGCAGATAACAATTAAAAACCCCAAGTGTACATGCAATGCTCAGTCAATTGAGCATTGAATCGCTTATCCAGGCTACAAATCCTGTATCTCAAAGCAGGAAAAATAATTCAGAGATTGTTTCCAGGGCATATTGCATGCATATATATATATATATATATATATATATATATATATATATATATATATATATATTGTGTAGAAGACCTTGTGCAAAAACAACCGGGAAAGAGAATTCTGATCTAAAGGTGAGAACGAGGAGAGCAGTGACATAATTACCATGTGCAATTCGAATCGCAAGTAAAAACCCATTCCCTTGCAAACCTTTCCTGCATGTTAAACGTATTATACATCCAGATCAACAGAACCATAAACTAAACCTTTCAACAAGATACAATTCTTACTACAGTACAAGGAACAGCATTCTTCAATCTTAATTTCATCCCAAAGATACAATATGCAAGAACAGAAAAAATTATTTAACCTTTTTAAATCAGGTTAAATAATTTTTAACGTTATTTAACCTTGCAGAATAGGAACGTCACACTCTCACGGTTACAGCCTTACACATGGATGTTTTTTATTCAACCTTGTTGGATCAAATGATGTCAGATTGTAAGGGAAAGAGAGAGGGAAGGGCACTTTCAGGAACAACTTAAGCACACTAATAAAGCAGAATTGCACATATTCACAGCGAAACTGAACATTAAAACAGAAATATGCAAATATCAAACCAGTCCTTTTGCAGAGTAAGGAGTGAGTATATTGTCAAAGACCATTCAAGGAATACTGATTGCCATCATGTTCAATATTTAGTGCGCAAATTTGTTTCTTCCTAGTTCTGCATTGCAAGGACTAAGGAGGGGGTGCTATCTTGAATTCAAACCATGAACTCCACCCACGCTTATTCCCATGACCATTGGCCCTCACTGCTTCAAGCATCATCTAGAGGACTAGCTTTCCACAAGCCACAAATCTTTATTCTAGTAAACAGACTAGACCAAGTGACAAGCATTCAGAAGAATTGCCCAATACCCACCAAATGATTCTAAATCATCACAAGCACCTCCTAACAGTGAGCATTGTATCATCTATATAGCCAAGCATGGTAGCTAAAGTTCATTGAAAAAAACACAAGAATTGTACTAGAGACTGAGTTTTGAAACACAGATTAGCAAGTGGGATCCTGATTATCTCCAGAAATTAAACAAAGATTCAATCTTGCCTCTGGTCAAACACCAATTCTAATTATATAATGTTAATATGAGCCTAACACGTCAAAACATTGAATTAATCCTTAGAAAAAAAAATCTTCCAAAATCCGCCTGTCCACTGACCATCACTTCTACACTGACCACACAAAAAACCCCACAAATTAAAACCCACCAAGTCCCTTGAAGCACGCATATTTTCACACTTAAACACAATCAAAACCCAAAATCAAACAAAATGAACACAAAAACAAGCTGCAACAGCTGCCAAAATGCACCAAGAATCCACTTCAAGCACCAGGAACCGGAAATGCCATAACAAAAAGGTACGTAAAAAGAGACAAAGACTAATCAGATAGTAAAGAAAGTAAACAGTGGAGAGATGAAATTGAATATGTGAGAGAATCCAAGCATACTTTAAGAGGCAAGACCGAAAGAGAGATTGAAAACCCTAAGTGGTGAAGAGGATGCCAAATCTGCGGAAGGAACAGTAGAGGAAGAGGCAAGGAAATTTTTGCTTGCTTTGTTGCTTAATGAGTGGGTAGTTTTACCTGTCTGTCTTGTCTTGATATTTTGATTTTATTTTATTTTTCTGTTTCTTTTTTTCTACCTATATTGTCTCCATTGTATTCTACGGTATTTTCTGGCAAAACAAATTCAACTAGTTACTGAGGCGGGATTACCAACGGTTCATGTTTGATGAGGCCCAATGCACTGCGTTTTGGTCCATTTAGTATTTGGGCCGCAATACAACACGGAACTTGTTACCCCGTTAGCGTCTGTACAGGGTACATGGGATTATCATCATAAGAACCGCGTTGAACATTTTTTTATTACACACGACAATGATGTTTCTTGCTCTCGTATTCTCAATTATAACAGATAAACATAAAATCAATGCCCCTAACTTATTCCACCTTTGCTGCGACAAGTTACGACTACTGTTATTCGGGGATTTGAGAATTTATTTTATCGGTGTTTGGGTGTATATTAATGATTATTTTTTAAAATATTTTTTATTTAAAAATATATTTAAATAATATTGTTTTACTTTAAAAAAAAATATTTTTAAAATCAACATGTCAAAACTATTTTAAAACATTAAATAAATAATTTAAAATAAAAAAATAATAACTTTTTTTAAAATACAAAAACAAATAGCATCTTCATCCCAGCAATAAACTCAGGAAACATAAATGGCGCAGCAGTCAGCTACCCCGAGAAGAAAGTGATTTGCCATAACTTTAAAATTTATATAGTTTTCATTGATCGAACCCGTTTTTCATTTTAATAAAAAATTGGATTTGAAAAAAAAAACTATAATTTTACTGCATTTCTCAAACCTGACCTTTCAAATCCAAATTTATAATACATGTTAATAAGTTAAAGGGGGAATATTTTACCATAGAATCTTGTTAGCCTGTGCAGTACGTGATCTGATGGGCAAGATTTGGATTTACACACAACAGAGAGTGGCATTGTCCTTCAAATTCACTGGGATTACTCTGATAATTGTCATGCAAGAAAACAAAATCGTTCTATCTAAACGTGGAACGAAGAATTTAGCCAGAGAGTGTCGAAAGAGCCAAGACATGCATAACCCACAATCAAGCTTCTGATCAATGCTTTCCTTGCTTTCTACGCTTGACTTGCTGGGTATCTACAAACCAGAAATTAGAATGAGCAAGGCACCTGCAAATTAACCACTGCGTGCAAGGTTTCATCAACAGTCGCCGCGATCATCTTGATATGACGAAGAGATAGAAGGGAAACATCAGAGAAACTGCATGCGCTTACAATCGTGGACAACTCAAGCCTAAATCATCTGTCTTCAATGTGTTAGCTGTGTCAGTTGAAGGCTCATCAATTACAAGTTGCGATGTCCGACGTCATTCATGATTAGAATGTGAAAAAATGCTTTCCGTTTTATACGAATGTTTACGTTGTTTGTATACAAATTTCTTAAACAATTGCTACTTGTCTTAATGAGTAGGATATGGATTTGGTAATATAATTGAAAATATTTATCATATAAAAAATATTAAAATAATATGTTTTTAGAAGATGTTCAATGATTTTAAAATTAATCATCAAAAAATCAATAATTAATATCTTGTCAAATAACACAGCAAGATGATATTTGATGACATGTTAGATATAAAAAAAAGAAAATTCACTTTGTTTTAACGCGGTTCAACCTAGTTTTTAAAATGCTTTTTAAACTGTTTAAAATATATATATTTTTTATGGTTTAGATGTGTTAAAATAAAAAATTAAAAAATATATATGAAAAAATATAATTTTAATAAATTTTTAATTGAAAACTATGTATTTTTACAAAAATACTTATACTGTAATATCAAACACACAAATATATTGGAAATAAATTAATTATGATTTAAAAAGACAATAAAAGCTAAAATTAATTAGGTATTAATACAGTCATAATATTAAAGCAAAAATATCGTTTAAAAAACTGGTAAACAGCAAGTCGTTTTAATTTCTTCCATGTAGGATGTGGTTTAAGCTGACTCAGTGGGTTTTGGTAATTTTTGATTTTTTTAGAGTAATTATTTTTTAAAATTGTATTAAATTTTATTTCATTTTTTAGCTTACATAACATCTGCCTAAAGAAGGGAAAACAGGCGGGGCAACAAAGCAGCAGTCAGCTACCATGAAGAGAAATCAGCTGCGTGATATTTTTTATTTCTTTGTTTTTGTATTTTAAAAATAATTTTAAAAAATTAAAAAAAATAATTTTAAATTAATAATTTTTTGATATTTTTAAATTATTTTATTGCAGCAATTTCAAAAATAATTTTAAAAAAAATAAAAAATATTATTTTAATATATTTTCAAGTAAAAAATACTTTGAAAAGTAACCGCAACTCTTGTAATATGGTTGGATTTGTTTTCGGATCAAACATGACTTTAAAATTTATTTGGTTTTTATTGTTTAAATTTGTTTTTCATCTTAATAAAAAAATGAATTTTAAAAAAACCACAATTTTTTTTTTTTCAAACTCACCGATATTTGTCATACAGAATAACAAATTCGTTCTCCAAGACCATCATGGGGAGCGGAAATTTTAGCCAAAAATTGCCAAAAGAGCCAAACAGCCGCGATCATCTTGACGTGACAAAAAGGTTGAAGGGAAACATCAGGAGGAAAAATAAAAACCCTGCAGTTCGCTACTGGATTTGTTATTCATGTCGGTAATGCATTGGAAGTTATTTTTTAAAATATATATATTTTTAAATAAATTAAAGTAATGTTTTTTTTTAAATATTTTTAATATTAACAAATCAAAATTATCTAAAAACATTCAAAACAAATTAAAAAAATAAAATAAAAATAAAATATTTTTAAAACACAAAAACAAATAAAATCATCAGTACACTATAAAATTTATTCTTCTACCAGTTGAAGGTTAATCAGTTCATTATTGGATTTGCTCTTCTACTTGGTAACGTGGTTCAACTGTTATTTTTTAATATATTTTAATTTTTTTATTTAAAAAGTATTATGTTAATATTTTTTATATTTTTTTATTATTTTTATATAATAATATTAAAAAATAAAAAATATATACATATAAAACAATAATTTATTATATTTTAAATTGAAAAATATTTTTACAGGAGTAATAACACGAAACACATGTATGATGGAAATAAGCTGAGTCGGGTTCTGGGCAAATTATAATTCAGGGGACAGTAAAAACTAAAATTAACCTGGGATTACTACAGTTATAGTATCGTAGCAGTGATGTCGTTTTAAAAACTCGTATACAACTAGTTGTTTCAAATTTTAGTATGAAGTAAAGGAGGTATTGATTTTATTATTCGTCATTTCACATAATACTATTAAGGACGAGTTTTTTTTTTTAATCTATATCTCTTCCTAATTTTATATTTTAATATTTAATTTATTAAATATTAATTTTAAAATTTATTATGATTTATTTTCTATAAAATAATTTAGTTTCATAACTCGTATGATGAGATTAATGAACTAACTCAGTTAATTTAAGTTTTTTTTATTTTTCAATATTAATTTGATTGATAATTAGGTTTCATGTTTTTTTTATTTATTTTTTATAAAGTTATCTCAATTTCATGACTTGAGTCACAGGTTTAACGGGCTGGTCTGGTTAACTCGAACTTTTTTTTTGTCTTTTCCTAGTTATTTTTTTTTCAATTTTACCATCTAATATTGGATTCGTTATGAATTAAACTTCATGATTTATTTTAGTTTATATTCTATGAGGTTATCATAATCTTATAATTCGAGACGTGTGTTTTGTGAGTTAACCCGTTTAAATTAATATCATTTTACCATGTCTTGTTTTTATATTGATTTGTTTTTCAATTTCAATATATTGAAAATTATATTCATAATTTGTCTTAATTTGCTTTTCATAAAGTTATCACAGTCTTTTGATTTTGATCGTGGGTTTGACAAATTAACTCGAATTATTTTTTTATTTACTTTCTATGATGTTATTCTAATCTCATAACTCGAGTCACATATTTATTTTCTATAATGTTATTTTAATCTCATAACTCGAGTCACATACTTGATAAATTAACTGATGCTAATTTTTTTTCTAATTGTATTATTTAATATTAAGTTCATTGATAATTAAGTTTTATAATTTATTTTGATTTACTTCAAATGAGATTATCATGATTTCATGATTCAAATAGCAGATTTAATAGGTTAACCCAGATTAACGCGTATTAATTCAATATTTTATCATTTTAATATTATTTTTTTAAAATATTATTTTAATTTTTTATAAATAAATATATTTTTACTAGTCATTTCAATTTAATTTTTATAATATATATTTTTTAAAAGAAATATTAGCAAAATTGATTTTATTTTTTTTATGTATTCAAAAAAATTTGATGAAAATCGCGGCTTAGCACTGGCGAACAATCTAATTCTTCGACATGGTTTAAGCTGAATCATTGGGTTTTATCTCACAAAAGAAACACAACTCGTCCACGCTGGCAATCGTCTTTTGCAAACCACAGCCAATCAAAATAACTATTTCGCTTTTGGTGATCCTCGTCGATTAATAAGATAAACAAATCACAGCCGTTCTTCTAGTTTTAATTCTCCATTTTGCCACTATATAAATCCAATCCTGTGCATTCGTCACCAAGTCAAACAGCAAATTTTTTCATCCCTCGCGATTTCGAAAGAAAATGGCTCGTACAAAGCAAACTGCTCGCAAATCAACCGGCGGCAAGGCTCCGAGGAAGCAGCTCGCCACCAAGGTCCGTATCATTAGGGTTTCCCTTGGTTTTTAATTATCATTAAAATCATGCTCTTGATTAGTCCCTGCAGTATCCTTCTTTCCAAACCTAGGGTTTCACGATTTAATTTTAATTGCCATGTCCCTAATTTGCTCGATTAATGGTAATTAATTGATGTCATACAGGCGGCAAGGAAATCTGCTCCTACTACCGGTGGAGTCAAGAAGCCTCACCGTTATCGCCCTGGAACTGTTGCTCTACGGTAACGATTTCCCTAATTTTTTTATTGTTTCATATCTCATCTCTGTGAAACCCTAACTGCAACTTTCTTTCCTTAACAGTGAAATCCGAAAGTACCAAAAGAGCACTGAGCTTTTGATCCGCAAGTTGCCATTCCAGCGCCTTGTTCGTGAAATCGCTCAAGACTTCAAGGTATTGTTACTGATTTAAGTGGTTTAATTGATTTTATCTAAGTAATTTGTGTACCTGGTGATTGATTTTTACGTGTTTGTTTGTTCTGGCAGACTGATTTGAGGTTCCAGAGCCACGCTGTGCTCGCACTTCAGGAGGCTGCCGAGGCTTATCTTGTAGGTCTGTTTGAGGACACCAACTTGTGTGCTATTCATGCTAAGAGAGTCACCATCATGCCTAAGGATATCCAGCTCGCTAGGCGAATCCGTGGTGAACGGGCCTAAGTTTTTCCCTGATTGGATGCATTAGTTCATTGGATTTGATACAATTAGTGTAGGTTCTTTAGCTTCAATTCAATGAAGGGTTTTGATACTATTAAACTATTGTGGAAAGGTTAATTGAAGTATAGCGGACAAATTTTTATGTGAATTCGACCTTTAATTTGGTTTCTTTTATATTGTTGGGTGTTGTTCATGATAGTTCATGATAGTTGGTTATGCTGCTGTCTGGAGTGGTTGATCCTTCTAAATTCCTAATGTATTTGCCATTTCTTAAATGTTTGTTTGTTGAACTTGCTTGTGTTAAGCTGAGGATCTGTTACACTACATAGCCAGCATAAAATATGACGGGGCAGATACTTGAACCCAACATTTGGATCGCACAGATGATTTAGAGTGTAAAATTATAGGCAACTAGTGCTGCTCTATTAGCAATGTACTCTGCCAGGAATTGGCAAGGGTTTTCCTCGGCCTTGCTATGCCCGTCAGGACATAATGCACTGCGCCGTCATATTAAACCTGTAGAGGAACTGATTTTCCAGAGTCAAGTAGGGCGTCCTTCTTGAAATAATGATTAGAAGCCTCCATTACGGCTCGGGATTAAACCCCCAAGGTTTCAGTAGATGAAAGGTGGTCCAGTCCTATACCGAAACGGGATGTGGATGGACTTCTTGTAGAGAAATTTTATGTTCGAAAGTCTTCAACAATTTATGGAAGCATTTGATTTTAGAGAGCCTGAGAACACAGTTCGTGGTCTCGCCTTCCATCCTTTACAATACCCAACTTCTGCGTCACCAATTCTCCATTGCCGCGCCTCTCTGATCACGTTACCGATTTAGAATTCGTTGGCGAACCAGGTCGATTAAAGCTAAAGGCCTGGTGAGTCCATTTTGTAAGGAGGCTCGGTGTTAGGCCTATGTAATTTAGATGGACTTCCAATGAGGTTGGCCCATGGCCAGTATGAGCTCACAGCTTTTTTTCATTTAGGTGTTTGGATTTTATCTTTCTATCTGCGCAGTAGCCAAGCGGAGAATGATTTGGTTGATGAAGGCGGGCGGTGTTTGTTTTTACTTTTCACTAACTCATTCCGTTTGCCGAGCAGCAATACAATATTGAAGATGGACTGCAATCTTTTTATCGGCAGACCTGCCCGTGAACTTTTGGAATCAGGTCCTGAAATCCCGTGACACACTAACTCCACTAACATCCACTCTCCAGCATGCTTATCTTCAACAGCTATGGACTCTCTTTTGGACGCATAATAACCCCGTCCTGTCAATTGCTTGTCTTCTTTATATCAAAAATCCTTTGATTCACGTGAATGGCATATTTAGCCATCCACTAGAACCTATCCCAGCATGAGTTTGCATTGCATGGCTCGTGCGACGATTCACTTTAATTCCACCAACTGTCGCTGTTCTTTCGTATTTGATTCTTTTGCACATTTTTGTACTGTTGTGCATGCCGCATTGAATTTCTCACTGGTGGCGGGACTATAATCAGCAAGATGGTAACTGTTCTCTTCTGTAGCGGGACCACTCGATTCCAGAAGTTCTTATGACAAAAACTTCTTGATGGTTGCTCTTTGGCATTATGGGGGCAGTTGCACATTTACATTAGATCGCAAGCGGGCTTGAAGTTTAGTTTGAACAGACTTCTAGTCGGAGCACTTGAACCTTGTTCTTTAGTTGACAAGTCAAACTTTCACAATGAAATTTTAACATCATATAGTATGTACCAAATAACCAAATGAATTATAACTCTGACGCATTTCCTTTTATAGAAAATTTTCATTTGCAATACGTCGTGAAAGAGAAGAAATGAGTTGAATTCAACCAAGAAAAGCCAAACTAATAGAAAAATCCAACATATATGAATCGGTAAAACATCATATTTTCTCGCACCGTGTTAAGCAATTTTCATTTTTCATTTGTTCTCATATAAAACGATTTGTAAGGCTAGCTGATTAGATAATGGCTGATTGTCCCTTCCTTCGCGTGATTCCTTAACACCAAATCTAAGACCTGTATGAACAAAGCCTGTGATCTTGTCCTATCGGTGCAGGTATCGCCAGCAAAATGAAAGTTACAACTGGAGAAGACATCAATGTAATAAAGACAACTCAGCTGCCTTAATATCATTGGAATCAGAATGTCAAGATTTAAATAATAAAAACAGATCAAAACAACATGCATGTGACTGAGAGAGAGAGGTTAGAAAATACAATAAGAAACAAGAAGGGATTGGACATTTTCAAGTGAGAAAAGAAAAGAGAGAAAGGACACCGCACGCAGAAATTTGCCCCTCCCTTGCCCCCTCAACCATATTAGCCCCCCCCCTTTTTTTTAATTGTTATTATTGTTCTGGATGCTACTGATGCTGTCCTAATAATGCAATATTGTTTTGTTTAGTATAAAGGAACTCCTCAGTTATGAGTTAATTACCTCTTTCCCTACAAGATATGCATAGATTCTATTAAAGGAAGTAATTTAGTAAGTTGATGACTAATTGGCTTAAACAATGAAAACCAAACAATTTTTAAAGTTGCAGCATGCATAAAACATCTCAAACCATATCACATGACAATGTCAAACGAATTCCTAGTCATAACATCGCCTTTGGTTTGCCATTTAGCTAGCTTGTACCCATTGAACTTTCAAATTAGCCCAAAACATGGTTTTGTTCTGACTCCGAACGACTCTTGTATCTTTTAGCAATAAATCTCTTTAACATCTCATATTTGAATTTCTCCTTAATTTGTGAAGGAAAAAGAAAAAAGAAACTCTCCTGTATTCAATACTCTTATGCTCAACAGTGCTTGTCTCCCCCCCCCCGCCTTTTTTTCTCATGCAATTCGAAGGAACGAATACGGTTGTACAAGTATATATCTCATGTCGTGTATGAAGCAATGGATACGGTTGTACAAGTATCTCATGTTATTCGTATTCATACATTCTCAGAACCAATATTGTACATACCTTGCACGCTGATGCATTGCTTCACCCTCCTCATGAATCGAAGGCGCCTTTATACCTTCCCACGTCAGGAATTCATATTATACGTAACTGCTGCTATGAGGAGTGCTTTTTGCTTACCACCTTGCCATTTCAGTACTAACAAGAATATATTTTTCTTTCACGCTTCTATCTTCCACAAAGGATTATTCGATGTATAATCCATTGATTAAAACAAAATTAATCATGAGATAAAGAAAGGGAGGGGCCAAAATAGTAAAATGCTGTAAATTAATTATATGTGTGGAGATTCAATTAATCCAATCTTATCTCAAAATGTGTACAGATTAAAGAAAAATGCCAAACCAGCTTATGAATCTAGCTATAACTCTTAATGAACAGTACTCACAGAATTTTGACCCATAGGCCTTCACTTGGAATCTCTTGATGAACCACGTATAACATGTAATGACCTGAGGGTGCAAGATCACCGGAAGGCGGTGTCATAACTTGAATGTCATAAATTGAAGTGCCGACAACGGTCACTTTCTCATTCCCTAGCACCAGCAATCTATGATTCATAGAAAATGAATGTGTATTGAATGCTGGTGCCACCATTGTCACCGAGACCATATCTGTTACTATTTTGCTCGTGACTTTGAACCTTACCAGCAATTTTTGTCCGTAGCCAATGTTTTTACCTTCGGAAGCAGATGATGAGACAATTGTTGGTCTCAAATCATCAAAATTTGGATCCAAATATGATGGAGAAAATGCTTCTAAGCTCAATTCAGTTGGAAATAATACCCCGGTGAATTCATATCCAATATGGGGATTGCTGCCACCAACAAGAACCCTGCCATCACGAAGCAAAATTGCTGTGGAATGGTACATTCTTGGTATTGTACTCGGGTTTTGCAACTCAAACCTTGACCCTGACGCGTCGTCTGGCCGGTAGAGGACAGGGTTCAAGACCGGATCTCGCCCCTTTTCCCACCCGGCAGTACCAGCGCCAGCTCCATTTATGATCAAGACATTGCCGTTTGGAAGCAATGTCATATCGCCCATGACTCTAGCTGTAGGCATAGTTTCCATTACCCATCGTGGATTAGGGTCGTTTATCTTGATCCGGGCACAAGTATCCAAAGCTTGCACGAAAGTACCATTTTCCACCTTAGCAAAAGACCCTTTTGGTGCACCCCCACACACCAAAACCTCAGCTTCAATAGTTGAAGCCTGTAAATTCTTCAATGGAAGCAACACTGCCGAGCCTGTGCTTGGATAGCTTCGTGGATCGCCTCCAGGTATTGCGGGGTAAGTCTTCACCACCTTATTAGTCTTGTGATCGAACAGTATAGCTCGGTTATTGGCGAAAATGAATAAATTCCCATCACCATTGAGAAAAACAAATGGATATAAGTTGTTCTCTATGCCACGATCATTAGTTTCCATCAGAAATGGCAAACTGTAAACATTCGGGGCAGAACTTTTTGGATAAAATTCATAATTGAACTGCCTTCTGCCACCAATAATAATTTGCCTACCATCTGGCAGTATATGACTGGTGGCATACCATCTTTTTGCCTTAAGACCATCACCAACTTCTTCCCAATCACAATCAGCCCCATTGCATGGAGAAAAAATCCTGACCTTACGTTCACCATCATTGAAACCGCCGGTTTGAATCAGCCTCCCATCAGGGACCACAGCCCCTGAAGAACACCAAACATCACTTTGGACCATAAGTGGCCTGAATCTATTAGCCAAAACATCATACTCAACAGAATGAGCAGTACAGTCATATTTGATAACTAATTCACTTGAATCATTCCGACATTTTCCATCTGGTAATGAAAGATTCGACCTGCCAAAGTCAGTTCGATCATAGATTACTACACGGTCATTGCTGAGTAGTTGCATATGCATCGCTGTTATGCCAATGCTATTTTGCAAGAGTTGCCACAGGCCGCCGCCAGCAGCGTAGGTCACTGTCCGGTGGCATGGTTGAGCAGCAAAGAATAGTTGCAAGAAGAGGAAGAAAATTATCGAAGTATAACGAGGCATTGATGGCTGGGACATGTTTTTTTGTCTGTGGTGATGAGTTGTGATGGTTTGGTCGGATGTGGGGTGTTTTTATAAATAATAAGGTTGTCTGGACTTGGACTGAACCGAGAGGTTACCAGTACTTACCACACGCTTTGATATCGCGTGGGATATGATTCTGGTGGTAATCTGTTCAGTGAAAACGATGAGTTTGTTTGAAAGCCAAGATATCCAACTTGCGATCGAGTTGGAGATGAGCAGAAGGGTGTATTTGGGCTCGGACCTGAATTGAAGAGCAAGCGGTGAAAGATAAGAGATTGTCATGAATTTACACATATATTATAAGAATGTAATTAATTAATTAATTACTATATGGTATCATAATTTTTATTCGTATATATGTTTCTATTTTTTTTCTAGTGGTAGTGGAATGGGCTTTAATCAGGTCTATTTTAGGAAAAAATAAAATTTGAGATCCACGAAAATAGAAAGTTACAAATCTCTTAAGACGAGATATTGTCATTTTTCTTAATTTACGAAGGTTATTAACTGATATGTCATGTCACCATTTTTTTTATTCATTTTCTCTAAAATATATTATCTCTCGTATAATGAAGTTTAATCATTAGTATTTTAGGAAAATACTTAATGTTCTAACCATATGATAATTTTTAATGAGCTAATTTAATCAGTAGTATTTCAGTAAAATATTTAATGTTTTGACCATGTGATAATTTTTGAAAAAAAATAAAAAGTCAATAATTTCTTGGGATAGAGATATTGTCATATTTTAGTTTTCATAAAGATTAAGAAGGTCTTTGAATATTGATTTGTTATATTATTATTATTATTATTATTATTATTAAATACATTATCCCTCTCAAAATGAACTTTAATAGATAATATTTAGAAAAATACTTTAATGTTTTAATCATATAATAATTTTTTAAGAAACAAAAATAGAAAAAGTAGGGAGTATAACATACAACCCTAATAGATAGTAGGGTGCTCTTCTTAAATACATTATCACTCGCAAAATGAGTTTCAATTAGCATAATTAGATTCAGCGTACGGGATCAAACTATATATATAATTTTCTTTTTAAATAATGTTTAACTGCTGAAAAGAAGTGGAAAAGAGAAATAAAAAAAAGATTATGACAAACCCTCTAAGTACGCTAATTAAAGCCGAGTCAATCCTGAATATCCCATCAAACTTGCAGCTCAGATAATGTGATTGAAATAACCTAATAAAAAAATAAAGATAATTATAAAGTTATTTAAAACAAAATCGTGTTAACTTTTGATCAAACCCATAACCCGAGTTATTAGACTTGAAGCACCCAATTTGAAAAAATCTTGAAATCCAATTCCTAATTAATCAAATATTAAAGAATTAAATTAAAAAAAGAATTTCAATTATACAAAAGGATTTTAAAAAATAGCAATTAAAATAACAAGGATCAAAATTAAAATACAAAATAAATTTTATATTTAATTGAAAGGTGAAATTGGAAAAAATTTTTTTGGTAAAAGGATAAAAAAAAATTAAAAAGAATAATGATCAAAACTGATATAAAAATAAAAGCAATGTTGTAATTAAAGGGTGAAATTAAGAAGAATAATAGTTTTTACAAAAGGTAAAGAAAAAACAACAACGAAGTATTGAATTAAAAAACACAATTTCTTCAATTTGAATTGAATGATGAAATTAAAAACCACTAAAACTTTTGCAAAAAGATCAATGATAAAAACTAGAAATCCAAAGAATAAGGACCACATCAGATAATATAATATTTGGCAAATTAAGATTGAATAGTGAAATTGAAAATAAATAAAACTTTTACAAAAGGACCAAGATCAAAAATCAAAAATCAAAAGAACAATGATTAAAGTTGAAATTTCAACAACCAAAAGGACCAAATTGTAATTTTTAAGGGAGAAGAGAGAGGAGAAAGTAAAAAAAAGGGCTCATGGGTGCCAAAACGGACCATTAACGAAGATATGCGCCACACCAATATGAAAAGAATACGACAATGCTTCCAACAAAACAATTGAAGGGCATTTTTGAATGCTAGTAGGCGCCACACACACCGCTCGATTGGCTCAGGCGCCTCCCATGCACCCTTGGGTGTTGTATATGCACAACCACTATTTGTTTGTTTTTTTTAGCTAAATATGAAATTGCCTCTAAATTGACTTTGTAATTACAAAAAAAAGTTTTCATTGTGAAAAAACAAAATGCCCCTTAATCTCAGAATTAAAGTTTTTTTTTTTTATTATAGGGGCATTTTTTTGTAGTTTCACTGTGTATTTTAATTATTTATTATTTTTTTATAATTATGCAAATACCAAAGTGTCATTTAGCTTTAATCATAATAGTCAAAAAACCATGATAAAAATACAAAAATACCTCTTTGACACTAAGTTTATTTATATATTTTTGCTTCCAATGACATTTTGATCATTTTACCATGCAATTAAATTGAGAAAATATTTATTTTCCCCGCCTTATCTAGTAATGACAAATGAGACATGCGAAAAGACCTTAGTGCCCTTGTATTTAGGTGGAGGGACAAACATCATTACACTATTCTATTGAACAATGATAATGAGTATGAAATTACTATACTTTTTCAAGAGGCTTTAGTTCTTTTTAATTAGCTATAATTTAATAAAATAATTAATGTTTTAACTATTTAATTATTTTTTAATAAAGAAAAAACAGAGGGAGCATAACATATAACCCTATTAGACAACGAGCTATTCTTTTAATTTTCAAAATAATAGGGTTTTTGTAAGGAAAAAAAGAGGATTATTTTTTAAATATTAGTTTTCATTTGGAATTAATAGAGATGTATTTACTTTTGCATATCTTTTATAATTTGAATTCAATTAAAAATTCAAATCAATATCCTTCAAAAAATCTCAAACATAAAAATTGATTTAACCATGTAAGTTGAATTTAATTTACAAGGTTTCAATCATGTAAAATGACATTAGCACATGTTATTTTCAACTGTGAGTATAAATAAAAGGGGGGGATTGGTCAAACCTTTATGTTGTGAGTATAAATAGAAGGGGGATTAGTTTTGGTTTCTACTGAGCTTCTATAATGGATCTCTTTTTTCTTGGTCCCTTCTAGTATGGACTTTATATATATAAAAAAAAGTTTATAGTATATTGATCCATTAGTTATTAAACTTGATTGAAATGATAATTTAATCCAGAAAACTTACGATTTAGAACTTGATTAGAATTAGATTTTAATTTGAACTACATAAGATGTTAACCCAATCAAATTCAGTTCAACCATGTCGATCTTGCTAAATTCAATCAAAATCTCTACATGAATTAATTTAATTTTTTTTTAAAAAATATCATTATATTGTTATGATAAAAATAATTCACATGTATTAATACAAGCATTTTTCCAAGTTAGACCCAAGCCGGGTCGGACCAATATGCTCGTAGTGAACCTTTGTCGACTCCAATCATGGCCTATCCTCGTCCTAAAAGTTGAACATTAATAAACTTCAATTCGTTTTCAGTGGGAAAACAATAACAACTATCTGACTGGCCTTTTTAAAATTTCTAAATTGCATTGATGTCATGAGATGTTGAAAGTTGCTTAGTTGTTTGGATTGAGATTCGAGTGTGATTTGTGACGAAATAAACTTTAAACAAGAGTTGTAGAAATCCCCCATATAAATAAATGATCCTTCCGAGCCATCTTTCTCAAGTGATCCGAACTGGGTCCACGCGCTCGAAGACTGCCTCAAGAAGTTTTTTTAAAGCTTTGGTAACGCTCGTGCAGGAAAGGTGCTTTGAGCAGAAACAGCAACTATCGAATGGTATCTCTCTTGCCTTTTCACCATTCTTTTTTCCAGCAAATCTCGATCGTTTCTTCGCAGCAAATTCTTTTTTCCAAGTGTATAGAATTCGCTTCATGAACGTGCCTCTTCTTTGTGTTCATTTTATCTCGATAACAGGCTAGGGGAAGGCTGCTACGGTATCAATGTGTAATGATTAAGGAGGCAGTCTCTTTTGTTTGTAGCTGTGGAATTGCCTGTGCATACATTACTTTCTTTTTATTTTATTAATGTAAGTTTATTAGGTAAATTATACGTAACTCGGCTAATTTTACGGATCCTGAAATTAACAACTATATAAATTTTCAGTAATTATCATATTAACAACTACAGAATTACAGAATTCAAACTTAAAATCACAAGAAAAATAAACCTCTTGAACCCAAACTTCCCGTGACTATCATATTTTTTTTTTTTAGCTTAACGTAGGTGTCCGGGTCAGCTTGCGTGCACCTCGACTAATCCCACGGGCCCTGAAGTTAACGACCATGTAAGCCTCCAGTGACCATCATATGAGCAACCACGAGGCTTAAACCTGAAACCACAAAGGAAGCAAACCTCTTGGTCGCAAACTCTTACCACTGGACCACCACCTATCATATTACTTTACTCTTTGTTTGACGTCCTTGATGATATGGAAGTATTATATTCTTTTCGTATGTTCCTAAACTGTGTATTTAATATTCTAATTTCCAACAGCCTGATGGCTTCTCTTTTGCCCCTTTTCATTTGAATAATAAATACGAACATTTCTTGTTGAATATTTTATTTCAAAGTCTTGTCCTTCATCATAAAGAATAAGGCTTGATGGCGAATAATACAAGTTTCAGATTGATAATTGCCGATATTTATTCTATAGTTACGAGTTTCATTTTCATACGTGAGAGACCGATACGGCACGAAGATGAGGGAAAACTATAATAGAATATTTACACCAAGTCTCAAAATATCATCGGGATATTGTCCTAGTCTTGATTTTAATTAGACCAAAACTATTGTTTAAAATATTTTTAGCTTTAAACTGTTTTTATTTCTCGATAATTAAGAACTTCTATTATAAATACTCAATGAACATTGTTTTTTGCTAAAAAAATAAAATTAATTTTGATAGAAATGGGAAAAAGTCCTTAATTAATTATTTTTAAAAAAAGTTTAGAGATAAAATTGATACAAAAAGTTATTTGGAGATAAAATTAAAATTAATGGTATAGGAGTTTTAGTTTGATGAAAGGATAATTGCCAATATTTATTAATCTATGGTTTTAAGGAAAATCATAATGGAATATTTACATCTAGTCGATCTCTTGAATAGATTTTTAAGCAAACCTCAAATATATATATATATATATATATATATATATATATATATATATATATATATATATATATATATATCCTCAAACTATTATCGTAGTCTTTATTTTACACCAAAACTATTGTTTATAATGATTTTATTCTCAAAATATTATTTTCCCCATAAAATAGCATTGTTTTTTGCTTATAAAAAGTAAAATTTGAACGAAAAGTCTTGAAAATGGATAAAAGTCCTTAATTGATTTTTTTTTAAAAAATAGAAATAAAACTGATATAAAAAATTATTTGATGATAAAATTGATACGGTCTATATAGTTAGATAATAATTATTAAGATTTGCCTTAAAGTTCTTAACTCTCTCTTCTTTCTCCATCTCCTTTTAATATCCATCTATTTCTATAGGATTTACATCTAAATTAATATAAAATTTCCAACAAAATTATAATTTAAGACAATATTTTAACAACCTCAAAGGCATTCTAGGGAAAAAAACTCGAAGGCTGGCCCTTTTCATACGTGTACAATACATAACCGTACGTATTATTTGTTGGCCTTTCCATTTCAAAGTCGTATTTGTTTTTATCAAGATCCGAAGAATAAGAAAAGAGTCGTGTTCTTGATTACATCGAACAATAGCAGGGGTGCTTTCCATGTCCGAATTGTTTTTCCTCTAGAAGGTAAAGGAAACAAAAGGGATGGTAAAGGAAAACAAAGGATAAGGTAAATCAGTCAACGCTTGATGATTCTGGTAATATTCGCTGGTAATCTTCTCTCATTAGCTTATTTAGATGATAAAAAAAAGGATTTATTTATTTATAATGTTTCAAGTTTGATTATTGTCATCAGTTTTTATAATTAATGATGGTAAATTTTAGGTTTAAAAGATATCTTAAATTTCAACCTTAGCTTGTTCTTTCATATTTTTGTTTGATGTTAAAAAATCTCAATGTTTTTTTTCATGTAAAAAATCTCAATATTATTTTTATATATTTTTGGAGAAAAAAATACTGTAAAAAACAACCGCTACCATATTCTCAAACATTACCTAAATAATTTGTCACATCACATGTCTCATTTATTTTTAATCATTTTTTTTCAATATTTATTCCTATTTTCTATTTTTCATCCTACAGCTATTTCTTCGACAAAATGTGTGTTTAATTTTTAATATAGAAAACAAAAGATTCTGTTTGAGTAATTCTTGAAATAATGACCCGTGAGGGGAAAAAAAAAACGAGCCAATTTGTTAAATGTCTTGACCAGAATTTGAGAAACAGTTTTAATTAGTATGTTTTATAAGGTTTGAAAAAGAAGAAACTTTACTAAGCAAAAAATATCTTGTACAGTTTCCATAATCTTTTTGCTTCATGAATTTAGTCCTGTTTGGGTCTGGTTGTTGTTTTGGTTAGGTTGTTAACTCCTGAATTATTATTAGGATTTGCTTATATTTATGTAATTCATTCCATTTTCACTAGTTTATTTATTTCAGAAATGCATGTCTCGAAACTTAAATTAAATTAGATTTTATATAAAAAAATATTAATCAAACCAAACTCGGTTAACCTTTGTCAATATTAAGGGTTTTTTTTTTAAAAAAGAAATAATTTTATTTTGATAAAAAGAATTATTTATCAAGATTGTGAGTGGATTCGATTACTCGTTAACTCGGATTGTTTCCGGATTAAATCCCGTACTGAAGTTGACAAGTATAAATTTGCTTGCTTGTCAGATTCGATCCCACATGCGGTACTATTCTTGCGAAATAGAAGTGGTTCACAAAATCTTTTGGTCCTTCGACTAAGTAAATGGAGACCAAAACTTGTCGACCAAGAAATGAAGGAATGATCTGGGTGGAAAGTTTCCCTTTATGCAAGTGTGTTTATCAAAGGCTTGTCGAATCTCTTTCGGTGCATTGCTAGCCTGTAATGACAATCTGTAAAGAACACGAGCTCCTCCATCCTTGACGAGGTGGTCTTTTAGCTAACTAAGGTATCTCTTCGTTCTTTCTGATTTATGCATCTTGCAGCTGCAGACAAACTTGTTTTCCTGAAACAATTTGCAGACAGAATTAATAAAGCAAAAAGGACTGCAAATTTTAACACTACTGCTCCAGGATCTCCACACTAATTCATAAGTTTACACCGGTTTGACTTTTATAATAATAAAAAAAAAAAGGTTAAGAAAAAATGTGGCATATATATACACATGTGAAGGTGCGGATCCAGGATATAAGGTTTGAAGATGAAATTAGAAAAAGATTTTTAAAAGGAGCTAAAATTTATAATTATTTAACAAGACGCAGGGAAAAACCAGTCACCCCTAAATATATAATTTGGCTAAATGTATAATTTGGATTTAGGAGTTCGTTATACTCTCTTCACATTTATTTATTTTTTTTATATTAAGAAATTGTATAATGTTAGAGAAATTAATAAATATGAGTAATTGTTTCCCGAGTCTAATTTTTTTAGAAAAAAATAGATAAATAATAAAAGAAAAAATTAAATTCGAGGTTCATCAAAATCCAGATATTATTTGTAAATACTATGTTCTCAATAATTTTGCTAACCTTGTGATAAATGATAGTTAAAGGGATATTATTTTTCATTTTACTTTGAAGGGATTTCTTTTTAATAATAATAAAAAAATCCCATTATATGCCAACATCTTCCTAGCTTATTCATTTCTAATCTGACTAAAATACATTAGCTGTTCTTTTCACGACAGCCTCAATTATCAAGTAAGCCATTAATTGTTCTTCTCACATCTCTCTCAATTATCATGTAAGCATGTGAATCAAATTCAATGCTGCACGTAGCTTGATTGGATTATATCTCTCCCAAATCTGCTTGGCCCCCTTGATCACCTGTTTCTTTGAACGCGTGGACATTTTGATCCCCTCATAGCAGCCAAAGCATACACTGACAAATTCCTCATGGGATTATTTTTTAATATGAGATTAATTAAACAAAGTGAACATAAACATGAGGCTGTAATTGCTTTCCCTTTCAAAATCGGTGTCTAATCAGGATTAGATAGCTTCTTGATTTGAAGGCTATAATTTGCAGCTCCTTGCTGGCCAATGGCTACGTTGTTGGCAACATTTCAGTTGGTTTGCAATCCTCGACGTGTTATCTGCAAAGGATTGGCAGAAAAGAAGTGGAAGGTCGATCGATGTTGTCAATTCGTTTGTCTTCGCTGCCAGCAATTTATTGAATCTCGTACTTATTTGTTTTTTCACGTGATAAATATTTTAAAAAATAATTAAAATATTTTAAAATTAATATTTTTAATGTGTTAATATTAAAAATAATTTTTAAAAAATAAAAAAATATTATTTTAATATATTTTCAAATAAAATATATTTTAAAAAATAATCATTACTATACTTTTAAATATCTGAGCAAAATCTATGTATCGTGAATTGTTTGCTTGCCCTGTTACTAAACAAATTTGGTCATGCATAATCTCAACTTGTGGCATTCATAAAACAGTGGATGATTGGCAACAATAATTTTTACGGGCAAAGGCTATAATAATCTTCAAAGGAAAACTTCTATCTCGATCACTTCAAACGTACGTAGATAATTGGATAGATAAACTTGCCAATGTTCCATCGGTAAAATTAGATAAAAAGCTATATCATAATTGAAGGATACACTACAGGACAGCAGTAGACAAGCAAGCACGTTCTAGCTAGATATCATAGTCATAGCAATTGGTTTACAGATACCTGTTACTATTAACATCAATGCAGCCGTGGTCCTAGAACAATGTGCTAATTGACATGTTACGACTTAGGCAGCTTAATTAATGTAATTATTATTAATAGATTTTGTTGCGGGGGATTAATTAATTTTTGATATATTAATATGTGCGTGTGACTGTGTGTATATATATATATATTATAAACAAAAATAAATATTTTAAAAAATACTTCAAACCACTGTCCCAGAACAAAAGCATGGAGTGGAAAAACAGATCATTGATATTCGGGTCCCCTTACATTCTACGCGTATTGTATAGTCTGTTAGAAGTCGCCTCAATCAATTTTTTCGTTCTTTTTCTATTTGAGCTACAATGTTTCAATCAAGTGTAATGTTCTAAGTGATTATAAATATTCTATCCGTAGCCTGGCAAAGTTTTGTTGTGACTTTTTCCGAGCAATCATCTAGTCTGGCGTTCGTTGTATAAATAATAAAAATAATGTGTTAGTCTTTTCCCAGATGCATTATAAAATAAGATAAAATAAAATAAAATTATTATTGTTATTATCATTATCATTATTTTTTTGTTTGGCGAAATTAAATTAAATTATTATAAGGGGGTCCCTCTTTACTCATTCGACAGGACAATAGAATTCCTTTACACCCTCGAGATTTTGGCTATCTGCTCAAGAGGAAGTGGAAACCTTTCGAACTAATAGAACAAAAGATCGAGAAGGGAAGGCCTAAAGTATGACCTAGCTTGCCATGGCTGGTCATTGCGATGGGCCTAAGTGAGCACCGAACCAGGACCTGCCAGTTGTTGCATTTTAGTTTTTGTTCCAGATTTGATGATGGCTACAAGATAGAATTAAAGACTTGAATTATCATGATGACATCCAGCTGTGACAACCGACTTACCATATTCTCTAGCTTCATATTATTTCTGGGAATTCTTTTAAGGGGTTATTTTTTCATATCAGCAACATTTTATAATTAAGGCACGGTGATGGCTTAGCTTTCAAGTTGCTTTTCACCAAATTAATCGTTCTGGGTAGAGTGTATCCAGCTGAAATGCTAAATAAGTTTGTGTTGTGGAGGAAGGATATTAAGCTCGATGCCATGATCCAAGATCCAAGTTCTAAACGATAAAGTGCCTTCTTTGCTACAGGGAGATATCCTTTGCGTTTTGAGACGTTTTGTTAGGTTTTTAATAGCAGAGAACTGCTCATTTGTGCCTCAGAGCACAGCAAAAGCTATACCAATTAAAAGTTCTACCAGAAATTTCTCATGATAACCTTCCCTGCTCGAACAATACCGTCAGTTGTCACAACGGTGACGATAAGGTTAAGAAAAAACCATACTTGTCTGCCACCATTTTAGTACTGGTTAGACATATTTCTTGTCCTGGAGTGGAAAAATAGATCATCTGAGATCTCCTGGCATTCTACGCTTATTTGCTGTCTTGTGGACTTCAAAAATAGGAGAATAAAAGAGAAGTCACGTCAGAAAGCTTACTGTTTTCCTTTTTTTTCTGTTTTTTTAGCTGCGATATTTCAAGTTTTCAACCCCGAATCTTTTAGCCTGCCGAAAAGAAAACAGAATATTGTCTGTGTGAACATTTCCAAGATATCATCTAGTCTTTGCACGCGTTATGAATTACAAAATAATTTGCAAATTGCTTCTTCTCCTTGGTACTCAGATGAATAGCTTTTTTTTTCTTTTTTCTTTTATTTCATGGACACAGTCATGAACACCACACAGTCACACACAGTTGAGCAGTTACTTTCAAAAAATAAATCATAAAGAAAAGTCTGACAACTCGAGGTACACAAGTGATCACACTTGCACGTGGTCGGAGTGTACAGTAGCTCAAGCTTATTTAATTTCAGATTTCTTATAGGATCATGCATTAAAATAAATTCACAAGTGATTAAATAAATAGCTTTTGGTTCTACTAGATAGGGCATTTTGCCCTCACTGTTTAAAAAAAAGTTTTAGTGTAATTTTAAAGTATATATTATCTATCAAATTATCAGATTTCTATGTCGATTTGTCGGGACAGGGCCGGATTTGATAACGGTGATCGGACATGACCTACTTCACGGAATTCTCCTTCGGCGTGGATTTTTTCCGTAAGCAGAGAACATTTGTGAACAATGGAACAAAAGATCAAAAAGGGCTTTCATTTTTCGGCCTGGATCATAGACTAGCTTGTCCATGGCAGATCATTTCTAAATGGGCCTAAGGGAACACTGGACTAATACCTGGCCCATTCAGAAACAGCAGGGTGGTTGTATTTTCCTTTATGTTCACAAATTTATACTAGTGTGTTTTCCTATTTTTTCCACGCCTCCATTCAACTGTAACGGTTGCCAATGCTCCATGATCCAGTTTTGATAGTTCGTTTTTTTAAAATGAATATCCCTTAAAATTGTATTTCTCTTCCTGCATTTATAAAAGAATGATATCTATTTCAATGCTTGTGAAATTAAGATTCTTGATTTGAATCTTATTAGCAAGATTTTAAAAGGAGTGGGGGAATTCATCATTCAAAATTCATTGTAAATCCCCTAATAAAACTTATAAAACATTGTAATCTTATTATTTACAATTTTTTTTTATTTATTTCGCTCTTCTAGTGCCAGGTCTAAGGTCAAATTAAGTTAAATTGTTAAGCGAGAATAATAAATGGTGATTTCAAAGTTTGTGCAAAAAAGTTTATTTTCATCCATTTATTTTTTCAATGGTACCTCTTCAGTCTCTATGGATTTATAAAATTTAATTATGATACAAAACTTTATTTTTCTTATTTGTCATCCCATGGTTAGAAAGATGAGAGATAAAGGTTGTTGAATTTTAACGATAGAAAGTAGGAGTGATTAAAAAAACCGAAAAAACCGAACCGTGAAAAAAAAACTCAATTAAACTTATTAAAATTTTGAAAACCGACCGGTTCGGTTCGGTTTTATAAGTCTGAAACTGAAAAAATCAAACCGAACCTAAATCGAAAAAAAACCAAGCCAGACCAAAAAAACTAAGCCAAACCGGAAAAAACCGAGCCAAACCGGTTTGAATTGGCTTTTATCCTAAAAAACCGACCTGAACCCGAACTAAACCCGGTCGGTTTGAACCGGTTTCGGTTCGGTTTAGGTTTTTTTAAAAAAAAATTGGTCTGGTTATTTTTTTTATAAAAACCAAACCAAACAAAAAATAATCATCTCTAATAAAAAGAGTTATTATTAATATTAATTTTAACCATGAAAAAGATATTTTGATATCCATATATTCTACTTGATTAGAGTATTTTAGCTTGCGTGGTATTTTGTCATGTGGTGGCATGAAAAATAGATCAACATGGAGAAAACTTTGACTTTTTGGTTATTTTTTTTTTTAATAATTTTTTATTGTTGTTGTTTTAATGCATTAAAGGGTTTATATGGGTATCTTGTTTTGGATAAAAATTAATGAAAATAATTTTTGGAGTTGGAAAACCCAAACTCAATTTTAACCAAACATATATTTTTCCAAACCAACCTCAATTAAAAATACTTTTTATAAAACAACTTTTTTAAAACCACAACCACAATAGCAACCTCAATACCAAACACACTCTAAGAATGTGTTTTGTATTGCGGTAGCTGTTGTGGTTGTGGTTTAAAAAAAGTTGTTTTATAAAAAGTACTTTTAGTTGAGGTTGGTTTGAAAAAATAGGTGTTTGGTTAAATATGTGGTTAAAATTGAGGTTGAAGAAAAAGTAGTTTAATGTGTTTGATTAATAATACTTTTAAAATTGAGGTTATAAAATAATTTTAAAAATATATATTAATATTGATGATTTTTAATTTAAATATTGTGGATTTAACTATTGCTATTATATCATGAAATAAATCATACTTTATATAAAATATTTTTTATTATTCCATGAAACCATTTATAATTTTATTACGTACGAAATACATCCGAAAAAAACTACAGTTTTCATAATATTTTTAGCATGTAATAAAATTAGATAAAATATTATCAGGTATAAAATTCATTTTAAACTAGTTTTTTTTTAAAATAAATGTTAAAAAAATTAACACACTAAAAAAAAAAAAAAGAAGTTCACGCAGGCAAGTGAACAATGCAAGAGAATTGCACTGTTCACTATTTTGAAGTAAACAGTGCAATTCCTTGCACTGTTCATTGAACAGTGCAATTAACATGAATAGTGAAAAAAAAGCAAGAAATCGGTGCTTTTTTTTGCTGCGTTTCTAACGCATAAATTAAGTGGGGCCCAGTGAACAATATATCGATTTTTTCCTTAACCAAACAGCTGCAAACTGCGTTTTAAATAAAACGCAGTCGCAGAGCCAAACGGGCTCTAAACCAAGACTCGTGAGCTACTTTTTAAAGGTTTTCATTTAAATTTTTGTACCTTCATTTAAACAAAATTAAAGTCTAAAGAAATTATTTTAAAAAAAATCACACGTCAATAAAAAAAAATTAGATCATAGTGAGATGACTATTTGTTTTGCTTAACCTTTTTTAAAATAAAAAAAACATGGTTTTTCTATGAAATTATTCTGATCTCATGACTCTGATTGCGGATTTATCAGGTTCAACCTGATTTACTCAAGTTGTTTTCTTTGTTTTTTAAAAAAAAAAATTTCAATTTTGTACTTTGACAATGAGTTTTTTATTAACTAACTTTTTTTTTCTACTAGGAGTCTTATTTTCATTACTCGAGTCGTAAACTTGATATTTTTCTATATTTACTCGAGTTGTTTTTTTTTCTTACTTTTTTCAAATTGAATTTTTATTTTCATTTTTATCCTCCAGTATTTGATTAATTCAAACTCAGCTTCTTAATCTGTTTAAAATTGTGTTACAAAGGGTTATCACGATCTTATGACTCAAGTTAAGAGTTGATCTGGGTTGATCCAAAATATCAACATATCACGATCTCATCCTCTGTTAGGATTAATAACTTGTTTTTTAAAAAATATTATTTATTCCACTATTTGATAACAGAAATAGACAATTGCAAAATCAATTGTCAAACCAATACTGAGATTTTTTTTAAGGCTATGATAACCTCATAGAAAATAATATAAAATAAATTATAAAACTCAATTCTCAACCAGCTTAATATCAAATGATGAAATAACAAAAAAAAATTTTAAACTTGCAAAACTTATCAACATGTCCATGGGCTTTCTAAAATTTAATAACATGTTTTTTAAAAAAAAAACAATTTTTTTAGAATCTACATTGTAAAAATAAAAATAGACGAGCACATAATCAAGTTCAATTACAAAAAAGAAAGAAAAAATATACCTAATTAATATCGCAAATCGAAGCAACCAGGTTTACCCCGTCAAACTCATAAACCAGGTCATTGACTCCACAAAGTTTAATAGTCTATTTAAAAATATATATATATTTTTAACTGAAGTTTTTTGAAAATAGACCATATTGCAATATTGAGATATTTTTCTAATACCAACCCGATGTTGGGATATTTTTTTGATAATGTGACAGCCATATAAAAAACAAATTAAAATAAATTATCAATTCTAAATCTCAATAAACACATCATACAATGACTAAATTAAAAAAAATCAATAACCAAGAGGAAAAAAAGATCAAGATAATTAAAAAAAAACAATATTGTGGATTACCATTGTAATTTACCGTGCTAATGAGCGCGATGAAACAATATTTTTCCCACATCTTTTAGCTTGATATATTTAATAATACTTAATACTTGAACCCGTTTGTTATTGTGTTTTAAGAGTATTTTTTTAAAAATATTTTTATATTTTTTTCTTTGTTTTGTTTTTGTTTTTATTTTTGTTTTTGTTTTTAGATCGTTTTGATGTGTTAGTATAAAAAAAATAAAAAATATTATTTCAATATATTTTAAAGTAAAAATACTTTAAAAAGCAACCAATATACTATGGTTTTATTAAACGGGCCTTGCTAATTAATACTTAATGTTTTTATTTAAATATATTCATAGTTTTACAATCATCCGAATTTTAGAGTATCTATTGCCATCTACTAGACATAAATAACATGTCGCTTATGAAGCAGAAGGCATGTCGGCTGGACAAAGAGGGATCAACACGCACTTAGACGTTTTGGACCGATTGAATTTTATTATGCACATCTTGTTTGTTTTTACGTGTTTCAAGCCGTGTTTAAGGTAATACTAGTTAATTTACGCGTGTTCTGCAACGGGTTGAATCATGTTTTAAAAAACATAAAAAATATTAAGAGTGCATGAATTATTTTGCAATGCTATAAATTCGGGTAATAAAGTAAATCTTTAATTTTTTTATATTAGATATTTATCTAGCAAAAGTTTATAAATAAATACATAAGAGAAACCTAGATGATCATTTTTTATTTTTAAAAACTAATATTAAATGATAAAATTAAAAAAAATAGCAAGACAATAAATAAAAGAATACATCAACCCACTTCAACTTTTCAGACTAGTAATTCAAGATATTAGATCGGAATATCATAAATGAAAAAATGATCTAACTCAGTTCCTAGGAAGTTAATAATGAATTATTACTGTTATTATTATAACTATTAATATTTTCATCATTATCGTTGTATTATTGTCATTGCAGTTATTACCGCCACTACTATTATCAATGAGTAATATCATTATTATTATTGTTAGTATTGTTATCGTGATCGTTATCATTATTAAATGTTATTATTGCAATCATTATCACTACCACCACAATTAATATTGTTATGATTCTTATTCTCGTCATTATTATTATTACTATTATAACTATTTTTATTGTTATTACAGTTATGATTATAATTACTATTATTGATGTCACTATTACTATCACAAACATTATTATTATTATTGTTACCACTGCTACTATTACGACTACTATAATATTACTATTACTATTAATAACATTAATGTTATTGCTGTTGTTGTTATTGCCACTAATATCATTGCTTAAATTATTTTAATTGTCACTAATAATATTATCATAATTATCATTACTATTAATATTATCACTACAATTATTGATATCATAACCACTACAAGTCTACAACTATCATAATAAACTATTAATATTACTATAATTACTATTATTATATATTATCATTCTTATTAATATTGCTGTTGTAGTCACTGTTGTTATTATTATTGTTGTTACTACTACTACTACAATTATTGTTACAATTATCATCATCGTCGCCATTATTACTATAATGATAAACTATTATTATTACCACTATTACTAACATTATCGCCATCATTAGTAGTGTTATTAATAATATTATTAGTATCTTAATCATTATCATTATCACCATTACTATTAATATTATTGTTATCACAACCATTGCAATTATCATTATTAGTGTTATTATCATTACTACTATTATTATTATCGTTGAAATAATAAAAATTATAAACTTGTTTTGAATGATAAAAATTAAAAACCATAAAAACTCTTATAAAAGGCAAAGGAAACAAATAAAAAATCAAAATAAAAATGACAAAACTAAAATAAATATTATTACTATTGAAAAAAATCACAAAATTAATTTAAAGGATAGAATAAAAAACTATAACTATTATTATTGTTGTCATCGTCGTTATCAAAATAAAAAATATTATAAATATGATTTGAAAGATAAAATTAAAAATCATAAAAACTCCGATAAAAGAGAAAAGAAATAAATAAAAATTAAAAGAAAAATAACCAAACTAAAATCAAGTGTTTTAAAAATATTTTTCGCTTGAAAAAATATTAAATTAATATTTATAATTTTAATATGTTGATATAAAAAATAAAAAAAATAAAACAAATTTATTTTTATATATTCTTCAAATAAAAAATACTTTTAAAATTATAATATATTTCAATACCAAAACACATGCTTAGTCGGGTATCTGCTATTACCGAATTGGAGTGAGCTGGCATATCCTTTAGAACTGGGCATGTGGCCATGGATTTTCTCCAATAAGATTTTGACATCTTAATATTACACGGAACAATAAATACGATGACAGTCAGGCTATAATAATAATTTTTTACTGTAGGAAAATTGTACTTTATTTTACAATACAAACGTCTGAACTCGAAATAAACAATGGATAACAAAATTAAAACTGATAAATGATAGATAATTAATAATATCATAAAGCTTGGAGCATATTATAAACTTCTCATATCAAATAAATTGCTTTATAAATTACATAATTATTTAGATTATGATCTTTCTATACTTGAATGCTGAGCATTAGTGTGCGTAAAAGCATAGATTTACATTTATATCAGATTTTTACCGTGCTTAGAGTGAGCATTTTGAGGTTGTATTTAAATTGATGTAAATTCATGCTCAAGCAAAGGACTGATGCTAGAAGTGAGCAGTAGTTTTCATTTTATTTTTTAAAGATTTAAAGCAATTAAGAAGTACATAAAACTCAAACACACACTGATCTTAAAAAAATTGCTATTTACAAGCATATCTACATGGTAATTAAATGCTGTTTGAAATTGTATTATGACATGGTGTTTTAAAGGTATATTTAATATTATTAAACTGATATTTTTTTAGAGTATTTTTGATAATTTTAATATGTTAATTTAAAAAATTATAAAAAATATTTTTAAATAAAAAATACTTATAAAAAAATCATTCATCACTTCCCTGGTAACAACCACCCAAATTCATCCCCGCTGCTAAAAATTTCTTCCATGCTGCTAACAATTTCTTCTTCAAAACCTCAAGACAAGCGGCACAGTAATTATTTAAAAATAAATGCAAAATATATATAAAAAAAGCTGAAAAACCCAACACAAGTATAGTCATGAAACTTGGTTGAGCAGTCAATATCTTGACCAGTTGGCCTAGACCCGACTCGAAATGAAAAACCCAACACAATTTCTTTCTCATTAATTTTTTTTTTAAAACAATATTAATTTGGTAAAAAACAATATTATTTTTATAAAACAAAAAATTAACTCAACAAACCATGAGTTGACTTGATAAATTTATAATTCGAGTCTTGAATTGGATAAAACTCTAAATCGGCCTTATAATTATTAGTAAAAGGTTAAAATAAAAAAGAAAATATAAAAAAAAGTTGGAAAAAATAAAAGGAATAACATTAGGAATCATGGAAAGCAAAAAAGAACAATCCAAATGCCCATACTAATTTCCAAGTTCAAGTCCCTCAACACACCACTCGTATTGTCCCCAAAAAAACAAAAGAAAGAAAGAACGAAAACAAAAACTCATCGCCTCGGCATTCATTGTTGTTATTTTCCTTCGCGAACATTAATATCACGGCACAGTGTATGAAGCCCCGATTCCAGTAAACATAAGGAAAAAGAAAAAGAAAAACTAAACGCTAACGTACGCATCTCACTCTCCCTCGCCAAATCCATTACCGCTACTTCCCTCCTCCCTGTCAAAGGTCCATTACTCGCTCAGGTCTGATTTCCCTCCCCCTCTCTCCCCGCTTCTCTTTATTTTTTTCCAGTATCCACACGCAGCACTGTTTATCACTCGCTTCAAAATCCTTCATCCTTTTCTGTTAATCTCGTTAATTTTTCTGCTTAGACTAAGGGAAGGCTGTTGATAATTACTTGCATTCGAGAGATTATGTTTCTAATTTTGTTGCTTTTTTTGGATGTTTAGGTTTTGATATGTTGTGGTTGGATTGTTGCTTTGTCTTGGCAAGTTAATGATGGCATTGGTTTGTTAATTGAGGAAAATATGAGCTTTAATTTTTTGATAATAGAGAAATGGAAAGTGATGATTTGTCAAATTGTAATGATTTGGAAGTTAAGTTAGGGTTAGAGAAGGGTTTGTCACAGAATTTGTTGAAACCTAGGGTTAGTAAAGAGATGGAAAAAGAGGAGAAGAAATTCTTGGGGAAGAAAATTGAGGCTGGTATTGATTCTGATGATAATGAGCCTATTGGGTCTTTGTTCAGGTTGAAGAGACCTAGAAACCCTAAAAAAGCTAAGGTAGGTTTGGAGAAGGTTGAAGTTAGGGAAGCTAAGGATGAGGATCTGGGGGGGATGGATGATACACTTGCGAGTTTTAAGAAGAAGTTGAAAGGTCCTAAGAAGGATTTGGGATCTGTAAGTGCTAGTCATGATGATGGGTTATTGGACGTGAATGTGGAGAAGAAAGAACAAAAATGCAAGGAGAGGGCGAGGAAAGTGAGGATTGATGGGAAGAGAGTGAGAACTGGGGGTGATGTTGTGGGTGATGATGTTTTGGAGGGTTTGCAATCCCAGGGTGCTTTATTAGAGAATCAAGGAGAGGAAAGTTGGTTGCCTGGTGAGAGTTCAAATCGGCCTTTGGATGGAAAGTTGGAAGATTCGATATCAGCCTTTTTTCAGAAGAAGCAATCGGGTTTGGCAAGGAAGTCTCGTGCAAATTCAAGTTTTAAACAAATTAACAGGGTTCAGTGTTTGGATGACAGGTTGAGCCCTGGATCTGGAGTTGGTTCTGGGGGTTCAAAGGATGTGGCAGCGAGGACAATTGGATCAGGTTCTGTCTCAAGTGTGGTCTGCAAAGATCTGGAAGCTGAAAACAGTTTTCACACAGTTGCTGATTTGAGTTTGTTAGATTCTAGCTCTAGACAAATTTTGCATGAGAAAAACCAGAGGCTTGATAATGGGTTTTGTGAAACTTCCTATTTCACAAATGAGAACTCTGATAGAATTAAAGGGATCCCAGCAACGAAGGATGAAACTATGAAATCCGATGACAAGAGACATGGTAAATCTTCAGAAGTTACTGCAGAGGTTTCTGCACCAGTATTGCCAGCATTTTCATCTCAGGATGGGGTGATGGAAGATGAACAAATGCAGGACCCTTGCATCTCAAATACTCAAGAGGAACCTATGGTGGAACCTTGTAGTTCAGATAGGATTTGGAATGAAAGTCGTTCTGCTTCAGGACATAATGATGGCTTGGAAACACAAACTTTAAAGAATGGGTTAAGGCTTTGTTCTGTGAGTAAAGCAAGCTCCTTGAACGCATTAGAACAACAATCTAAGGATGTTTCAGCTGCATGCATATCAAATGCAGAACCTCAAATTTCGTTATCTTCAGACGGAAGAGAAATTTCAGCTTCCTCTAGCCCTAATAGTCAAAATGAACTGCAGGATCTTGATTCAGTTCCTAAAAAGGAAAATGTTGAAATATCTGATGGTAGGTTATCTCCTGTCACTGTAATATCCGGGGAGGTCCATAAATCTTCGCACACAAACCACAATGGGAACTCCTTAGATTATCTGTCCATCAATGAAGAGGCCAATGGGCTGTCTCCTCGATCTGTAACTCCTGAAGAAAATGAAAGTTATCTGGAAGATGCAGTGTTGGTGCCAGGTTCTGATATTAAAGATGGTCACTTAGCAGCTGTCCAGCGTGCCGTGCGGAAGGCCAAAAAACGTAGACTTGGAGACATGGCTTATGAAGGGGATGCTGATTGGGAGATTCTGATAAATGAGCAACAATTTCTGGAAAATGACCATGCTCTTGAAAGTGACCGATCTCTTAGAGCCAGAGAGAAGTCTGATTCCTCTTCAAATAGTGTGGAGGCCGAAAATGGCGGGATTGCAGCAGTTTCAGCTGGATTGAAAGCCCGTGCAGCAGGTCCAGTTGAAAAGATAAAATTTAAGGAGGTCTTAAAGCGCAAAGGTGGGCTTCAAGAATATCTGGAGTGCAGGTTAGTTATTTATTTTTGACATCAAGCTTTGCATTGCATACATTACATTTCCGGTACAGATTTCTTTTTGTGTTTTCTTTCCTTTTCTTGTTTCCAGTTACAGTTTGGAAGAGCTGCTTTTGTTATTTTCGGTGTTAGCAAGTTGACAGAACACCGATGGTTCCTTTTATGTTTCAGTGGCATTGATTATTTCTATGTATGCTTTACATCGTTGTTTTTGCATACACAACTAATAGCCACCCTCCACCTCTTATGAATCAACTGGTAAGTATCATTCCAACAAGAGCAAAAGATCATGAAATCTTGGTGTGTTATTCCTGTTTATGTGCTGGAATATGCTGGGATATACACGTAGTCAACAACGTGTCCATCTTTCACTTGTTGCTATTTCTTGCTCTATACAATAGTATGTTTGAACTGGACATGCTATTTTATGGACAGTTGTTATATCCAGTGGAAGGTGCCTTCTGTTAAGAAAGCATAATGCGATCATAGACTGGCTAATTGCTAGCCTCCTATTTCTTTGAAATAAAATATCATGATAATCTCAGTTTGCTTTGCAGTTTTTATAGCATAGCTTCTAAGAGCATCAATGTTGTGGTTATTATATTTAATATTTTGGCTCTTTACTGTCTTCCTGTTTCAAAAACTAGAATTAGTCACCCTCCTAGTTTCTTGTTCTCCCCAACATGTTCTTGGGATGGCTTATGGTTACCCATAGTGGACTATGGACTGTGCCCCTCTTCCCATTGCTTACTCGTCTGCCTTGGCGTGTTCCAGGAATCGAATATTGTGTCTTTGGAGCAAAGACATTAGCCGTATATTGCCTCTTGCAGACTGTGGAGTCACTGAGACACCTTCCCAGGATGAATCACCTCGAGCTTCTCTAATAAGGCAAATTTATGGATTTCTTGATCAAAGTGTAAGTGATGCTACTTTTGATTTTGTTCTTTCATGCACGTTCACAGCTGTGCCTCCCCGTAAATAAATAAATAAATAAATGTCCGGTCTTTTGGTTTCAGTTACATCATGTCTGGCATATAAATGCTCATGTTGTGTTGACAGGGCTATATAAATGCTGGAATTGCTTCTGAGAAAGAGAGAGCAGAACCTAGTACCAATCACAATTATAAACTTGTTGAAAAAAAAACTTTTGAGGGAAATTCTGGAGCTTCAGTAGCTGATTTAGAGGATGGGGTCTCCTTTATCCTTGGCCAGGTTAAAAGTTCTGAAAATTCCTTGGAGCCAAAAAATGGAGTTTCAGTGGATAATCAAGACCTGGCATCAAAAGCTTTGAAAAGTGGGGAGCTTGTTACTCCAATGACACCAGATTTACCCAATGTCATGGAATATGAAGAATTACCAGCTGCTGGTATTCAGCAAAATAGTGCTAGCAATTCAAAGTTACCTAATGGACTGGTCAGCTTGGATCCTTTGAGTACTGATCCATCTTGCACAATGCTGGATGGCAGAACGGTGGTCACTTCCATAACCCCAGAGTTAAGGGATGACTTGCAGAGTGTTAAATCTAACTCTTGTGCCAATATAGGAGAAAGTCATAAATTGCTGTGTGATTCTGAAGACAGAAAGAAAATAATTGTCATTGGAGCTGGTCCTGCTGGCTTATCTGCTGCACGTCACTTGCAACGTCAGGGTTTTTCTGCCATTATACTTGAGGCTCGAAGTAGAATAGGTGGTCGTGTTTATACAGATCGTTCATCTCTTTCGGTCCCTGTAGATCTTGGGGCTAGTATTATAACTGGAGTTGAGGCTGATGTGACTACTGAAAGAAGACCAGACCCTTCCTCATTGATTTGTGCTCAGTTGGGTCTTGAGCTGACTCTGCTAAATAGTGATTGTCCTCTTTATGATGTTGTGACTAGAGAAAAAGTTCCTACAGATCTGGATGAAGAATTGGAATCTGAATACAACAGTCTTCTTGATGACATGGTATTGGTTATTGCTCAGAAAGGGCAGCATGCTATGAAAATGTCTCTGGAGGATGGTTTAAACTACGCACTGAAGACTCGTCGCATGGCTTATCCTGGACCCACTATTGATGAAACTGAATCAGGAATTGCAGTGGATACATTATATGATTCCAAAACTTGTAGTGTTGATGGTGGAGCTCATGAGAGGAGTTCTAAAGAGGAGATTCTGAGTCCCCTTGAGAGGAGGGTTATGGATTGGCATTTTGCTCATTTAGAGTATGGCTGTGCTGCTTCTCTCAAGGAAGTTTCTCTTCCCTACTGGAATCAAGATGATGTTTATGGAGGATTTGGAGGAGCTCATTGTATGATAAAAGGAGGTTACAGTAATGTTGTCGAGTCTCTTGGGGAAGGACTTCACATTCACTTGAACCATGTAGTCACAGATATCTCATATGGCGTTAAAGATGCAGGAGCAAACGAAAGTCATCGGAGTAAAGTCAAAGTCTGCACCTTGAATGGCAGTGAGTTTTTGGGAGATGCTGTGCTGATTACTGTCCCTCTTGGGTGCCTGAAAGCAGAAACCATCAAGTTTTCCCCTCCATTACCCCAATGGAAACGTTCTTCCATTCAGCGACTTGGTTTTGGAGTTCTTAATAAAGTGGTCCTTGAATTTCCAGTTGTTTTCTGGGATGATTCTGTGGATTACTTTGGTGCGACTGCTGAGGAAACTGACCAGAGGGGTCACTGTTTTATGTTTTGGAATGTCAAGAAAACTGCTGGGGCTCCTGTTCTTATAGCCCTAGTAGTTGGCAAGGCAGCGATCGATGGCCAAAGAATGAGCTCATCTGATCATGTAAGTCATGCACTAATGGTTCTTCGTAAACTTTTTGGGGAGTCTTTGGTACCTGATCCAGTTGCATCAGTGGTGACTGATTGGGGCAGGGATCCTTTCAGCTACGGTGCTTATTCCTATGTTGCCATTGGATCATCTGGAGAAGACTATGATATATTAGGCAGGCCTGTTGAGAACAGTGTTTTTTTTGCGGGTGAAGCCACCTGCAAGGAGCATCCAGACACAGTTGGTGGTGCTATGATGAGTGGGCTCCGGGAGGCAGTGCGTATAATTGACATATTGAGTATGGGAACTGATTATACAGCAGAAGTAGAGGCAATGGAGGGGGCACAGAGACACTCAGAGGTTGAACGGGATGAAGTCAGAGACATAACAAAGAGACTTGAGGCAGTTGAGCTGTCCAATGTATTGTATAAGAATTCTCTGGATCGGGCCCGTCTTTTAACCAGGGAAGCTTTACTACGAGACATGTTCTTTAGTGCAAAAACCACTGCAGGGCGTTTGCATCTGGCCAAAATGCTGCTGAATCTTCCTGTCGGAACTTTGAAGTCCTTTGCTGGGACCAGGAAAGGGCTCACTATGCTCAACTCGTGGATTCTGGTAGATTTCATTTCACAGCATGCTACCCTATTAGGAGTCCAGAGTGTTAGGGTTTTACAAATTATTTCAAAATTCTCAAGCTGCTAGTGTCATTTAATAATGGTCATGTGCAGTTTAAAAAGGCTCTAATCATATGGATTCATTCACTTCATGGCAGGATTCAATGGGGAAGGATGGGACTCAACTCTTGCGTCATTGTGTTCGTCTTCTTGTGCTTGTTTCAACTGATTTACTTGCCGTGCGTTTGTCAGGTATTGTTTCTGATTTACATGCAATGCAACTTGAGCATATCTGCTCATTGAATATGAAGTGCTTTTCTTATAGCAGATGTTTGATGGGCTTATAGAAAAGATCAGATATCAGAAGTCTTGAATAGAAAGTATGTAATCATTGTTTAATTGTTGAAATTTTAATTTGTTCGAACAGGCATAGGGAAAACAGTGAAAGAAAAAGTTTGTGTTCACACAAGCCGTGATATACGTGCCATAGCTAGCCAGCTGGTTAGTGTGTGGCTTGAAGTCTTCCGCAGGGAAAAAGCTTCAAATGGTGGGGTTAAGTTTTCAAGGCATGCTACTTTATTGGATTCTTCAAAGAGAAAATCTTTCAGCAATTCAACCACAGGAAAACCACCATTGCGCACCCATCACGGTGCTTTGGAGGCCAGAGGCAATTCGCAGGTTTCTGCTCCAACCAGAGGCCCCTTGCCATCAAACCCAAACATGAAGAAAGCAAGCAGCAAGCCAGAAACTCTGAAAGACCCAAGCAGACAGGATACTGAGTTTGAAGAGGGTAACACTGCCATCTCTGAAGAAGAACAGGCTGCCTTAGCTGCAGCGGAGGCAGCTCGTGCTGCTGCTCGTGCAGCTGCCCAGGTTTGTTTCTTTTGTACCGTCGCATGAATTGCGATTCTCTCTAAAGTTTCCTCATTCCCATGAAATTTTGCAAATCAGTTTTGTTGTCGACCTGGAAAATTTTACACACATCCACTCCCTGGTTATGATTTTAACAAAACAACCTTAACTTTTGTGAATTTTAGCCTAAAGTTTAGAAAATATTTTGTGGAATAAAAACTGCATTTTTTTTCTTTTCTTTTCTTTTGTCCCTTCCTCTGATATATGGATAGTGGATTGGTGTGTTTTAATTGTGTAATCCATAGTAAAAAATGACATATATATGTTCAAGGATACTGCTTTGCACCTTGATTTTACATAGACTAGCTCGTTCCTTTACTTTGTGGCCACTTCTTTTCTTATCCTGTTGTGATTACCATTATGAAGAAATTAAGTGGTGGTAGCACATTGCACAGGCATATGCATCATCAGAAGCCAAGTGCAGCACATTGGTGCAGCTGCCTAAGATACCTTCATTTCACAAATTTGCTAGACGGGAACAATACGCACAAATGGATGAATATGATCTTAGAAGAAAGTGGTCTGGTGGCATTCTTGGAAAACAAGACTGTATATCAGAAATTGACTCTAGAAACTGCCGGGTTAGGGACTGGTCTGTTGATTTCTCTGCTGCCTGTGCCAACTTTGACAGTTCAAGAATGTCAGGTGACAACTTATCTCAGCGGAGCCATTCAAATGAGATTGCTTGCCATATGAATTTTAGAGAGCAGTCTGGAGAAAGTTCAGCAGTTGACAGTAGCCTTCTTACAAAAGCATGGGTGGATACTACTGGTAGTGCGGGGATAAAGGACTATCATGCTATTGAGAGATGGCAATGCCAAGCAGCAGCAGCTGATTCAGATTTTTTCCATCGTGCTATGCGTATAAAAGATGAAGAGGATTCAAACACGAGTTCCAGACCACCCACCAGGAAGCATGATCGAAGAGCAAATGAGAGCTCCATCTCACAGGATACTATAAACAAGGAACCATCAAAACATCGTTCTCGAGGTCCTGATCGTATTAAACAGGCTGTTGTTGACTTTGTTTCATCATTGCTCATGCCTGTCTATAAGGCAAGGAAAATTGACAAGGAGGGATACAAATCAATAATGAAGAAAAGTGCTACCAAGGTTTGTACATTTTCCTTGAGCTTCTCCTCTATTTTATATTTTGTTCCAAATTAATCATTCCTGGGCTATAAATGTGTACAATTTGGTTATCCAGGATCTTGTGACTTGTCTTTCTGTCACTGTCTTACATGTATGTTAATTATCATCAGGTCATGGAGAAGGCTACAGATGCAGAAAAAGCCATGGCTGTCTCTGAGTTTCTTGATTTCAAGCGCAAGAATAAGGTGCGTACTCCAATAGCATAATATTAGCATGAAGTGCAGCACTTATTTTGATTGTTCTTACATTGTATTACCTCTAAGAAACCTTGTCCGTGTTAGTATCATCTTGCCATGAGTGTGTTTTTCCTCTGATGATCTTGGTGTTATTTTCAATTTTTGTCATCTCTGTGAAACTCAATAATCTTTGGATGCTTTTAATATGCAGATCCGTGCCTTTGTGGACAAATTGATCGAGAACCACATGGCAATGAAACCAGCTGTTGAACCTTGATGGTCCCAAGATTGACTCGCCAGTTTTTGGGTGTGCTTCCGTGTGACATTTACAGAAAGTCCATTCATTTCTGTTCCTTTGCAGTCCACAGTATAAGATGGTAGCCATGGAGTTCATGGCTTGGCACCTTTGTAAATTCTTGATTCGAAGTGCCAATATGCTGTCAAAGATCTTGAAAGTGCCATGGAAGGGAGGGGACAGTTTGCCTGTTGAAATCACAAGGCCCCAGTGAAGATTGTTCGACATCTAGTATTGTTGCAAATGTCTTCAGATTGCACTGAAGTGCCTCTCAGGGGACCAAAGGAGCTTGACAATTGCTGTAGCTCTTATTATCTGGATCGTGAGCATCAACATATTTTGAATCAGATTGCTTCTTGAAATTGGATTATCACGTCAATAATGTATTCTGAGACATGGAGTTGATGCCCAGCTTTTTTAATTTAGGGATTGGCATAGAGGAGACACTACTTATTCCTGACATTTTCTTGTTTTCTGTGTACAGTCTAGGATTGTTTCAGTCATGACAATTGACAAACATACAGAATATTTCTCTCTTACTCCAAGAAGTGCTCAAGTGCTTCACTGATTTTTCAAGTCAAACTGTTACTAATTTTTCTGTTCTCCAAAATTTTATTCAAGGAACAGTTCTGCATTTACGGCAGCCTTTCTGGGCTCTGCTTTGTCTATTTGCCCTCTCTGTGGGTATGCTTTTGCATTTGTTGATGTACATCAACATAGTATCAATGTGCGTGGAGTTTAACTTCCATTACCTTAAATCCCAGCTTGATACATGAAACAGTGCAAGGCGATATTTGTATACATGGCATTTGAAAATCAAAACAGTGAGGTCTTTGTTTAAGTGATTGGTTGACTCAGCACATGTGGAGTTTTCAAATTTGTTTAATTGCAATGATTGCAGTGTATGTAGGCTGTCACATTTTCTGTACCTCAAAGTGACGAGTCTAATTAATCCTTGCTTGTCTTTTTGGCTATTATCTTACCGCTTAAATTTTCTGCTGTTGCCAGGTTGGGAAATATACAGTGAAAGCCTTGCTGATGCCAGGTATGCCCTTTTCTTGTACAAGTCATTCAATTTCTCTTAATAAACTTTAGTGACTCGATGCACTGCAACATGGCAGTCTGGTGTGCTAAATATCAGTGGCCTGGAACTACTGAAGCTGTGGTTCATGTCCAGAAAGCGAGTTGCTTTGAGTTTATGTAAGCAGTAATGAGAAAATCCTGCCCCTGGTTAGCCAAAAGAATATGATAATGCTTTAAGCTTTGATCGTCTCTATCATGATATGCTGTTCAGTTTGGCACTTCAACATAAGTCACTGATAGTTGTCTGGCATTTAATTTGCACTTTGTCCTCTTATAATCACTGATCGATTTCAGAATTAGGGAGGGAACAGAAGTTCCTTGATGACATTGAGTGTCATTCAGTGACACATTTGTTTTCTTTCATTCTGATCTCTTTATGGAAAGAAGAGGGTTTTTTGATTTACAATTTTCCAGGTTCCTCTGTAGTAATGTTTCACGACATTTTGACGGGTGACCGACTTGCGGTTCCTTTATGGACCTGAAACGACCTGGCAAGTTTCAGCTTAAATGAAGTACTTAGTGGTGGCTGGCCAATGCTTGTGCTGTCATTTTTTGCCCATTCATGAATTGCTGACTCAATTGCGATTCATCCTCGATTTGTTTCCATTGGCGAACGTTTTCATTCTGGATTTACTGTATCATGAAAGAATAATATACATTGGTAAGTCTTTTTGATATACTCAGAAACTCAGACATGCTCGTCTTCGTCAAATGTCACTTTGGTATGTTTTTTGTATCCTGCCCTCGATATGCTTAGGATTTGTTTGTCGGGAAAACCATAGTATGAGAATGACATTCACCATAGGAGTTTCAAAACTTTGCTTGTTTATATGATGTCCTGGGATAGTTGGATATGCGGGTTTACTACTAGTAAGCTACGGTCAGGAAGCATAACCGACCGTGCTATGCATCATATTTGCAATTCACTTGTGTAAATTTATCACTTTATGACAGGTGGATTATGGGTCCGGCTACGAGTAAGCATAGTTTTGAAATTTAGCATGATTCATACCCGGCCGAGGCTTGGATCATGAATTGGGTGGGTCAATGTAAAGCTATGTTGGTTCAATATTTTTTTTAAAAAAAGTTGAAATAGTTGAAATGACATTGTTTTGGAATTATTTTTTAAAAAGTTAAAACCAACTTTTATCTTGGTTTTGATCTGATTTACCTGATTGTGAGTTGATCTAGTTGATGGAATTTAACTAGGTTAACTCCCATCTTGATATGACATGAAATTTAGCCATGGCTAGTCTCAGGGTGTTGATATAAAATTAGTGACTTTGTCAAAGATGGTTTCTAAATTTGATCAAAGTTTAGAAGGTTTTTTTTCTATAACATGCTGATTCTAATTCATTTTTTTTATTTTTCAAAAACTAGTTTTAAGTAAAAAAAAAATTCCAAATATAAATTAATTTTTTTCTCAAATTATTTATGAAATAAAACGTACTATGACTCAAAAGTTAGAATAACATGACTTTTTATAATAATAGAATATTTTTATAATTTAACATATCAATTTACGCAAGACTTTTTATATGATAATTCTGCTTAGGGAAAAAAATTAAAATATTTTTTATTAGAAATAAATTTAAATTAAAATTAAAAATTAATATTTTGCTTTAATCCAAGTTAAAATTTCCCTTCATTTGTTTTTTGCGCAAGTAAAATTTCCCTTCATTGATTTTAATTTTTAATTTATACTAACCTAATTTCGGCCCCGCAGCCCAGTCTCTCTTTTCTATTTCTCTACCCAGACTGGCTTAAGAGCCCAGTGACTTCCTTGGCTCTAAAAATCTGTTAATCGCGAAGCATCGCCAAGAAGCTCTCTCCAGATTTTTTTTTTTTAAAAAAAAAAAAACACAAAAGAGCTCTCAAATTCAATCATCTTCTCCGATCTCGTCAAAATCCAATAACAAAATGGCTTCGACATTCAGTGGCGATGAAACCGCTCCGTTCTTCGGATTCCTCGGCGCCGCTGCCGCCCTTGTTTTCTCCTGTAATCCAATAATTTTAATCTCATTTTATTTTGAAAGCAAATTCTAATTCCCAATTTCCGTTTTGATCTAGATCTACTAGTATTAAGACTCTAATTGTTTTTTTATTGACGAGGGCGTGGGTCTGGTGTTTTGATTGGGTGGTTGTACAGGCATGGGAGCTGCGTACGGTACCGCGAAGAGTGGAGTTGGCGTTGCATCGATGGGTGTGATGCGACCAGAACTCGTGATGAAATCCATAGTTCCGGTTGTTATGGCTGGAGTTTTGGGTATATACGGTCTGATCATTGCTGTGATTATCAGTACCGGTATTAACCCTAAAGCAAAATCCTATTATCTTTTTGATGGATATGCTCATCTCTCTTCTGGCCTTGCTTGTGGCCTCGCTGGTCTCTCTGCTGGTATGGCTATTGGCATCGTTGGTGATGCTGGTGTTAGGTAAATCTCTTGACTGCCTTGATATCTGATTACAATAGCTAATTTTTTTTGCCTGCTTGGTAATTGACCTCATTTAGGGTATGTTTGGAGTGTGGTAGCGGTTGCTTTTCAAATAACTTTTCGTGCCGAAATTCATGCCAATGATTTTTTTTATTTTTTAAAAATTATTTTTAACATCAGCACATCAAAATGATTCAAAACGTACAAACCGTATTAAATTTTAACAAAAAAAAAAATTTTGAATTTTGTGGGAACGCGGTTTCAACCGCGTTCCCAAACGCTTCCTTAATTGAATAGTAGGAATTGAACGAGAGCGTGCTGCTTAGAAAAATTTAAATGTTACTGGTTTTTTAACGTCAATGTACGAGTTTTCTTGTCTATGTAAGCCTAAAAGAATGTTTTGGCTGCATTGGTATCTGAGGAGACTAGGCACTTAATTACGTGCAAGTTAACTTGCTGTCTTCAATTGTTTGTGTTCCACCTTAGGAGCAGTATTTGAAGCTGCGATATGATATGAAATACTGGGTGTAGCTTGCTTTATGTTTTTGTATTAAATATTTGTTTTGCTCGTGTATGTGATATGGCTGCAAGCTTGATTTAGCTTGATTGAATGGATTGGAATAGTTTCTCAAGCTTGATTCAGTTGTGAATTGAGCTCTGAAAGCTAGTTTATAAGCTTCTCCATTGAGTGTTTGAGATTCGCTCAGCGGTAACCATGCTCATAGTAGTTGATTGAGCAGGGGGGGGCTGTAACTTGGACTCAACCCTGACTTTGAATTTAGTTTCAATCAAATTAATCAAATGTTCTCAAAGGGAATTCAAAGCAAATTTTAATCAGCTTTAAGTTTCTGTAAACAGAAGCGTAAACATAACAATTAGAGACCGTGAAAATTAATGATTGGAGGAACCCCAAATATCGTCATATATGAAAAGCCATCCAAACAAAAATTAGATACAAGATGCAGTCACTAAAATAAACGCAAGCTAAAGTTTTCTAGACAGTGCTTAGAATTCTTGTTAGCCAAAATATTTAAGGTTGTGTTCTACAAGTGGTTTATTGTTGGTCTGCATTTGTGAAGATATTTGAAAATATAAGCTTAGATGTATGGAGTTTGCTGTTGGGTCCTGATGTTTAGAGCCTGGTGAGAAGCAGGTATTTGATTATAATAATTTTATCTTCACCCTTTTGGTGTAGATGACTCGTAGTGTCTGCGCAGCTTAGTTGGGTAAAATAATGAAGTTTGCAGTATACTTTATACCTTTTAATTGATGTGGGGCACGTTGATTAGCCTTCCATTTTCAAGGTTGATACATGCCATACAGATGGTCGGTTGTGTTTTCTTTGATGTTTTTGCCCAATGAGTTATTGGTTTTCAGTTTTTTGTTGAAAGTTCCACTTTAATGTTGGCTTGTATTTTGCAGAGCTAATGCCCAGCAGCCAAAGCTTTTTGTTGGGATGATCCTCATTCTCATCTTTGCTGAAGCACTTGCCCTCTACGGTCTCATTGTTGGTATCATTCTTTCCTCCCGAGCTGGTCAATCGAGAGCTGAGTAAAGAGTCCCTCTACTTGGTGTTTGGATGGCCGTTGTGATTTATCTATGTATGTTACTGGAGCTTAATTGTTTTGTGCTGAAAAATTCTTGTAAGAGTTGTGTTTTTTTACCAAATGATCTCATTAAGTGCCATTGCTTATATGATAAAATGCAGAATTAGTTATGAGCTAGCAAGGATAGCCAGATTATTTTTGCCAAGATTCCTTGATTCTGCACCTTCCCGCTCTGTGGGGAACGAACCAGATTGACCTTGCCATCCATCAATGGGTGTCTCAATGGCTGATGTGTACACTGAATGGAATGATGAACGATGCACTTGAAACATGGTTTCTGCTAAAATTGGGATTAGTAGTCTGTGGTCTACGGTTGCTGTGGCTATAAGAAGGGAGCTGTATGTCAACGATGACGTCGGGGGGAGTGGGCGGCGGCCGCGGGGGCCATGCTCGTTCTTAAAGCCACTCATTTTGTAATTTCTTAAACAAGTTATATGAATTGGTCCCTCCTAAAAGTTGAAATTAGATTTTAGCCCCTGCATGGCAACAAGTCTGAATCCGTCGCTGTTTGGATAGGAGTTGCTTACCAGTAACTAATGGCAGCTTGGAGCAATATAGCCTTTAATTTAATTTAATACAAACAGTAAATTGAATTCAATTTTGGCTAACCGGAGTTTTAGTTCCTTCGAATATTCAAATGGCGAGGGAAACAGAGAAATTGAATGGAAATTTTCCCTTTTTTTACACCAAATAATTGACTATCTTGAGCAAAAATCAGCAGCGAAGATTCTAAATGTGATAGCTATACGTCCTCGTGTTATTTTTTGCATTTTATAAAAAGTTTATATCCAAGAGTCTTAGGTTTAGTTATAACATTTTGCATTTTATAAAAAGTTTATATCCAAGAGTCTTAGGTTTAGTTACAACGCCTAATTCAATAAGAATATTTATAATATTAATAATAACATTAAACTTGCATGATCTAAATTTAAGTGGGTTTGACTGCAATACCAGACCCAATAGCATTGGACGTGGGTCTAGCTGCAAGGTCGTGTGATAAATGTGTGATAATTAAATAGATCAGTTAAAAAAAAAAACAAAGAAAAAAAACCAACAGGAAAATAAAAACTAATGAAGAAAAAAAAAATATGAATTAACTGGGTTAACCCTTCAAACCAGGTTAACTCGTCATACCTTGAATTCGCATCGTGAAAGTTTGATAATTAAAAAGGAAAAAAAACAAACTAATGGGTTAACCCAGAATTAACTGGGCTAACTCGTCAAACCAGGTTAACCTGTCAAACCCGGAATCTGTGTCATGAAAGTTTGATAACTAAATAGAAAAAAAATTAACATTAACAATTTAAATTAAACAAAAAAAATTAATTAAAAAGAAAAAAAACAAAAGGATGAGCTTTTTCACTGTGGACTGCACTGTGCAGTCCACAGTCAAATGCATAAAAACAACAAAAATACAAAAAGAAAAACTAAAGGCATCAGCCGAGAACTACTTAGAAAAAATTTTAATATTAATAAACTAAATTAATTAAATAAAATTAATTAAAAAGAAAAAAAACCTCTAAGAAGAAAAAAACTAAATATAAAGAAATTTAACATTAACAAACTAAACTAAACGAAAAAAAACATAATTAAAAAGAAAAAAAAAAGCAAAAAAAATAATTTCAGGTTAACTCGTCAAACCAGGTTAACCCGTTAAACCCGGGATCCGTGTCATGAATGTCTAGTAACTAAATAAAAAAAGGTGAACATTAACAAACTAAACTAAACGAAAAAAATTAATAAAAAAAAATCCGGGTTAACTCGTCAAACCATATTAACCCGTTAAACTTAGGATCTGTGTCATGAAAGTCTGATAACTAAATAAAACAAATTTAACATTAACAAACTAAATTAATCAAAAAAAAATTATGAAAATAAAAAAACAAAAAAAAATTGACGGGTCAACCCAGAATTAACTGGGTTCACCCGTGAAACCAGGTTAACCCGTGAAACTCGAGATATGCGTCATGAAAGTCTGATAAATAAATAGAAAGAAATTTAACATTAACAAACTAAACTAAATGAAAAAAATTAATTAAATAGAAAAAAAGCAAAAAAAATATATTTCTGGGTTAACTTGTCAAATCAGGTTAACCCGTTAAATCCGGAAAACGTGTCATGAAAGTCTGATAACTAAATAAAAAAAATTTAACATTAATAAACCAAATTAAACAAAAAACTTTTGTTAGAAGAAAAAAAATAAAGAAAGAAGCAAAAAAAAATCCCGAAAAGCATAAAAAACAGCTAAAAAAATAAGACAACTTAAAAAAAAAAACCAAAAACGGATCAGTGTTTTACTGTGGACTGCACTGTGCGGTTCACAGTAAAACACTGATCCGTTTTAGTATATGTTACAATTAATTAAAAAGAAAAGAAAAAAAAATTCGGGTTAACTCGTCAAATCAGGTTAACCCGTCAAACTCGGGATCCGTGTTATGAAAATTTGATAACTAAATAAAAAAATTAACATTAACAAACTAAATTAAACAAAAAAAATTCATTAAAAAATATACACAAAAAAAAGCAAAAAAAAAAACCCATAAAGGCAATAGAAAACTAAAACAAAATAAAAAAATAAAAAATAAAAAATAAAAAATAAAAACAGGAAAAAATGGGAAAAAAAAAGAAAAAAAAGAAAAAGAAGAAGACAAAAAAATATGGGAAAAAAAATAAAAACAGAAAAACAATGAGAAAAAAAAAAAAAAAAAAAAGGAGAGGACTGCTCAGCGTTTCACTGTGGACTTGCACAGTAAAACACTGAGCAGTTTTAATTTTTTCTTAATTAGTTGGTATTGTACTTTTTTTTTACTCCCTAATCCCATATTAAGTGTCCTATTTTTCATTTTTAACAATTTTAATTTAAGTCTATTCTAAAAGTTAAAGTATAATTATTATACAATTCCACTCATTTTTTTTAAAAAATTTACCTAAAATTAACATTTAACTAGGTAAATATAGTTCGGTATAAAAGTGAAATAACATGTTTAAAACCATCACTTTTAATCAATTCTTTTATTTCTAAAAATTTGTGCAAAAATCGTCGGTAAATTATTTATGGATTGAGGGAGTATCAAAACAAATATTATTACTGCCAAAACCAGTCAAAAACTTGAGCGCTTGCCTAGCAAGTTATTGAGAAATTTGCAATTAAAATAACGCGGGGAAGCGTTTCAATGCAGACCCACATATTCCATTACGTCACGGCTAACGCAACTAGTAAATTTCTCCGTACGAATAGCAAAGGATCATGATCAAATGCTACCAAGAGCACTTATTGTAAATGTTAATCGCCAATCATAATTCTCCAAATCATTGGAGTAGTGTTCGCGTGACTATGTGATTGGACATTTCTCCCACGCCCTTTGCTTCCCAGGCTATTTTGTAAGTACCTTATTAAACACAATTAGTCATCCTCTTCTTGGAATCAGCAACAAAACCTCTCTTCTTGAAATCTCTAATGACTTTTCAACCTTCCAGGCCGCGCAGTCTCGTAACGGAGTCAAACCCAATTAACATTGCGTAGCGCACAATCTACCAGGCAGTCACCGTTATCTATAAATAACTCCGTATTTGTAATCACGAATTTGAAGAACCATTTTTGGTCCTCTGATTTGCTTGATTATTTCCAGATTATTTTTATGAACCTGTTTCGCTCACGTGTGTCAACCTCAGTCGTATCTAGAATGGCCGGAGAGCTAGGATCCTCTGCTTCCGTTCCCACCACCACATCATCATCATCATCATCATGGGCAAAAACAAGATCTTTGTGGCCTTCTATTCTCCGTTGGATCCCCACTTCCGTCGATCACATTATCGCCGCCGAAAAACGCCTTCTCTCTCTAGTCAAGTAAGCAATCCCCCTATTCCTTCTCTCTTTCGTCGTAGTCGAGCTAAGCGAAACCCTAATTTGTGTGTAATATGGGAATTATAGGACTTCGTATGTGGTAGAGCAAGTGAATATTGGTTCGGGTCCACCGGGGTCGAAAGTACGATGGTTTCGATCTACGAGTGATGAGCCTAGGTTTATTAATACGGTGACGTTTCAAAGTAAAGAGGATTCTCCCACGCTTGTAATGGTCCATGGATATGGTGCTTCTCAAGGTTTCTTCTTCAGAAATTTTGACGCTCTTGCTAGTCGTTTTAAGGTCATTGCCATTGATCAGCTTGGGTAATTAAGCTTGTATTATCTCTTAATTAACATTAATCGTTTTCTTCTTTAACTCCCCGGCTCTCTGCTAACTCACCGGTTAATTTTGTGTACAGTTGGGGTGGATCAAGTAGACCTGACTTTACCTGCAAAAGCACTGAAGGTTAGTTAATTTTACATTTCTTCAGAGGATTTTACGTGTTAAGTACTTTGGAAAATGCTTTGTGTGCTTGGAAACGAATCATTTATGTTAAGTTTGGTAATGTAGAAACTGAGGCGTGGTTCATTGATTCCTTTGAGGAATGGCGAAAAGCGAAGAACCTTAGTGGCTTTATATTACTCGGGCATTCTTTTGGCGGGTACGTTGCGGCTAAATATGCACTCAAGGTGATTTGCTTTGGCTTGGTTGTTGGTATTTTGAGGATCATATGATTGCATTTTCTTCTTTTCTGATGATTGTTTGTGTATCTTTGTTATAGCATCCTGAGCATGTTCAGCACTTGATTTTAGTGGGACCTGCTGGAGTTTCGTCAGAATCGGAATCCAAGCCTGAGCGGCTCACCAAATTGAGGGCAACTTGGACAGGAGCTGTTTTTAATCATCTGTGGGAATCTAATTTTACTCCTCAGAAGGTTGTTAGGTATGTGTCCTTTCCCCTAGTCTGAGTGTTCTTGAACATTTCTTTAAAACAATCATTTTAGATTGCCATGTATAATCGTACACGTGCTTAGCCTTCATTAAGTTATTCTTCCCCATATAGTTGGTCTGTGGCAGCATCAGCTAACCCATGAGCCAAAAACTGGGAGTGAGATCAACATTTTGTTTTGTTGTCGGTTAAATTGTTTTGGTTTGAGTTCTTTAGGTACTTAGATCCAAAAAGATTCTCAATAAATGCCTTAAATAGGATTTTATTATGAAGTGTACTAGCTTCTGTAGAGAAAGAAGGTCTTTTTCCCCTCCTCTAGCTCCTTTTGTTACGATATTCCATCTCCATTCACCCATGGAGCACTTTATTCATAGTACCAGTATAATTGATGCATCAAGTTTCCTTTACCTTTCTGTTTCTGACAGTCCTGATCAATCCTTTTATCCAGAGGTTTAGGTCCTTGGGGTCCAGATCTCGTAAACCGCTACACAACTGCTAGATTTGGTGCCTATTCAACTGGAGAAGTTTTGAATGAGGAGGAGTCCAAATTGCTATCAGGTAGTGTGGGATACCATCTTTTGACATTGTGCACTCATTAGTAGGTACCTGATGCTTGCTCTTTTAACTGCAGATTATGTGTACCATACTTTAGCTGCCAAAGCTAGTGGAGAGCTGTGCTTGAAATATATTTTTTCATTTGGAGCATTTGCTCGGATGCCCCTTGTACAGAGGTCTGATAACCCCCCTTGTTTTTATATTAATTTGTTGCTCCAGTGTGTCAAAATACCTTCCTTCTGTGAATTGAAGTTGACAGCATTGTGTTGGCCAAATATTTTCTGCTCATATGTGAAACTAGAACCTATTGCTGCATCTGTGTTCATGGTTGAAAAAATGGTCTCTCGTCAGTGTCATGGGTGTTTTAGGTGCATGTAGGGTTTTATGCTGTTGCAAGCATCTACTCTGTTATTTAGGTTATTTTGATTGTTGGGGGCCTAGGAACTATAAAGGCCTAGAAAGCTTGGCACGGAATTTCATATCACTTGCTTGTGTAGGGTGGAGAAATGAGCTTCTTACAAAAGCCCGTTCTGCTGAGACCATTTCGTCTGTGAAATGGCATGCATCCGCTTTTGGTTGACCAAAAGAATGTTGGAAAACCCGGACATGGTGAAGAAAGAGCAAGCGAGTTAGAGGGTGCCAATGGGTTTTATTCAGAAACTTCGTGTCTTCCTCTTTGCAAATGAAATATGAGTATCTTCTAAAATGAATCTAGAACTTAGTTTTGAATATTAGCTAGCAGTCCTAGGGAAATCACTATTCCAGCATACGTCTATTTTCCAGCGCTAAACATCCTCTGATTTAGGACGATCATCATCTCATCTTAGATGAGCTTTGGATAGTTACCATAAATGATGCATGGATGCTTGCATTGCGAAATAGGATGCTTGTGCTTTCTCTTTTAACATTCAAAATAAAGTCCCACTGAAGAAGTTACTAGACACACCCATGTTTCATGTGCAGTGCATCAGAATGGAAAGTGCCAACCACTTTCATATATGGCTTCGAAGATTGGATGAACTATCAAGGTGCTCAAGAAGCTCGCCAGCATATGAAGGTCCCATGCGAAATCATTCGGGTCCCACAGGTCTCAATTCTTCTCAATTAGTATGATAAAAAAACTGTAGTAAAAATTTGATTCAGTGCTCATTGGATTTTTAATTTTTTTGCCAAACAACAGGGTGGGCACTTTGTATTTATAGACAACCCAACCGGGTTCCATTCAGCTGTGTTCTATGCTTGTCGGAGGTATATTTCACCTAAACCTGAAAATGAACGTCTCCCCGAAGGTCTCACGTTTGCTTAGAAAATTATCACTGTAATTTTTCAGTCATCTGTGTATAATTCATACGGGAAGGTTTCGTGGCTCCATCACAAATTCATATTAGCATCTCACAAAAAAAATATTCTATGCTGTACGTGTATGTCTGATGTACTCTTGTACGAGAATTGTATTGTACGTGGCTTTATATATTGAATAGTAGTACTTGTGGCGAATATGGGCTGAGGAAGTTGAAACTGAAAAAAGGGAAAGGGGAAAGCAATCACTCTAAAAAACAGTCATTTCATAACAGAAATAGAATGTACTAGTTATATTACCGTGTTTATGTACACTTTAGATATTTACCCGTGTTTCCTTTTGCTGTGTATTAGATAAAAGTTTTTAGTAAAAAATAAAATCGTAAGTTTTTTAAATTTATTTTTTTAAATAAATTATAAATTAAAAAGCTTATGAGAATTATTTGTGTTAATAAATAAAACAAATAAAGTGTTAATATGTCTAGCTGCAAGTTAAATAATTTTTTTTCAACGCAAAAGAATTAATGTGTAGATATAATTAATATTTTTTTATATCAATTAAAAAATATATTTGTAAATTAAAAAGTCAATGTTTATATATATAATAAAAATTATATGTATTAATAAAAATATATAAAATATCAAGTTTATTTTTAACGTAACTTAAAAATAAAATAATATTGTAATTGCTATAATGAAAAATCATTTTCTTAGTCTATGTATAATAAATTTTAAAAAATATAAAGTGTGAAGAAAAAAACATTAAAAAATAAATAACAAAATAATAATAAAAATGAACAAAAAAAGGTATAAATAGGCCAAGTGTAAAGAATAAAATAAATATATTTTTTTTTCAAAAAATGTAAAGATAAAATAAAAAAAACATTAATATCATGAATTTGGTATGCAAATTTCAATTGTTTTTTTTTAAATACCAGGTATGTAGTATACCCAAATATGTTTTTTTACATGAAAATTTGAAAGTGTCATTTGAAAAATCTATGCAATCATTTAAATAAATAAATTGATAATTATTTATGTAAATAAAAAAAAAAGATCATTGACAATAACCAAGAAAGAAAATGTATAGATGACATATTTACCCGATTATGTTTACCAAACTTTTTTATTTAAATAAATTAAAGATAAATCCACCCTAAAAACTATAGCTTAAATAATAAATACAAATAAAAATGAATGAATAAACCCACATTATAAAAAATATTACGAAAAGTCGAACACATCAGAAAAATATAAGGAATGGATACCTGCCAATATTATGGAAACATATATATATATAATCCTTAAGTGAACTCGGCACCCAATCCAGGTGAACAAATCAAACACATGATTTATGACATGAAATTGGAATGACCCTATAAATAGCAAAGCAAAAAAAAAAAAAATACTGACAAAAAAATATTTGAAAAAAATGCTTTTAAAAAAAGACCAAACTAAACTTGGGCTAATCTGTTAGATATATGACCTGGTTTATGAGACTAGGGTGACCCCATTAAAGATAAACCTAAAAAAACAACGAAGCAAGATTTTTGACCAAACAAATATTGAGAAATGAAATTGAGAGGAAAATGTCAATAAAAAAAACAATGCTAAACAAAACAAATAACAATTAAAAGAATTAGGTCTAAATTCAACATAAAACTAACTGAAATTAAACTTTAAAGGAAAATTTAAATGAAATTAAATGTTTAGGGATAAAATTGAAAAAACAAATCAATTAAAAAAATGATTGAAAAAATAACAATTAAAATAATTGGCACCAAATTTAACATAAAAATTCAGTAAAAAGGAATTTTCAAGGATGGAATTGAAGAAAAACAAATAAATCAATAAAATGATTGAAAACAAAAAAAAACAACAATTAAAAGAATAAGAACCAGATTTGATAAAAACAAAACTAACAAAATCAAACAATCATGAACGAAAACAAAAATAAAATCTATTTAGAAACAATCATGTAAATAAAAGAGTTGCAATTAAGAGAAGAAGTACTAAATCAAAAGACAACAGAAATTGAAGGCCTGGTATAATTTTTTACCTGACCAACACGCAATTCGATGAAGAAAGAGAAGGGAAAGAAAAAAAAGAAAGGAAAAGCTAAGTAGCGTGAAATCAAACCTCACTACTATATACGTGCCACACATAGAAAAAGAGGATGCAAAGACACATCAAATAATACGGAGTAAACTTGATTTCAACCACCACCGTCAACCGCACACACCGCTTGAAGGTTGCCGACGTATGCCAGGCATGCATCAGCAGCTTTTTTTTATGTGCACAAAACAAAAAATATAACAATAACAAAAAAAAAACCTTATGAAGAAATTACAATCATGCCCTTGAAGCCAAGACTAAAGAAATCGAATGGCAAGGATAATGGAGTAATTTAATTGTTCATAAAATTATAAAAAAATGAAAATGCTCCTAGAATGAAATAACAATAACAATAAAAAAGGAAATAACAATCAAGCATTTGAAGCTAAGGCTAATAAATTTGCATAGTAAAGGTAACTGCATAATTCAACTATTTATGAAAACATTGAAATTACCATATGGCACTTGGATCAAAGGTCTAATTGTTTATTCTTTAAAGGCAATACTGTAATTGCATTGTTATTATAAAAACAAAAAGATGATGCTGTTCCCAAACAAATTAAGAATGACAAATTAGTTGTATGTAAAGACCATTTTAATCTCTCTCTAGTACAGCTTTAAAATTAAAAAATAAAAAGTAAAACTGTAGCCTTAAACATATTTACTGTAGACTCAAACATATTGTAATGTAGAAAATTAAAAAATAAAAAGTAAAACTGTAGCCTTAAACATATTTACTGTAGACTCAAACATATTGTAATGTAGATAAGCTACAACGAAAAACACACGCAATTTAGTATCCTACTTAAGAGCCTGTTTGTTTGCGTGGTTGCTTCTGCGTTTGAAGCAACCACAGCAAAACAAATGTTTGGTTACAAAAAAAACGCGCAATTTATTTTTGATGGGGCCCACAATAATTCACGTTTGAAACACGATTTTGCCGAAGCAGCTCCAAGCTGCTTTTCTTCAAACAGTGTTTCAGTGAATAGTGCAATTCACTTGCACTGTTTGCGTGAACAGTTTTAGTTTTTTTTTTCAGTGTTAATTTTTTTTCTTGAAAAAAAAAACTAATTTAGAGTGAATTAAATTCATTCGCAGTGTGATGTGAACAATATTTTTTTTCCCGAAAAACTAGTGTAGAGTGAATTAAATTCATTCGCACTGTAATATCAATTTTATACCTGATAATATTTTATCTAATTTTATTACACGCTCAAAAAATTATGAAAACTGTAGTTCTTATCGGATGAATTTTGTATGTAATGGAATTATAGATGGTTTAATGGAATAATAAAAAATATTTTATATAAAGTATTATTTATTTTATGATGTAATAGTAGTAATTAATTCTATAATATTTAAATTTAAAACCATCAATATATATATATATATATATATATTACTTATTTTATAACCTCAATTTAAAAAGCATTATTAACTAAATACATTAAACTATTTTTTGTTCAACCTCAATTTTAACCAAATATATATAAATAACATACCAATCTCAACTAAAAATATTTTTTATAAAATAATGTTTTTCAAAACACAACTACAAAAGCTATCATAATAACAAACACCGGGACTTTGGGCGTATTGAAATCTGCTGCAGGCTTGATTGAGCGGCGAGCCGAATGAATGAGGTGGCTTATTAAACAGCGCCTTAAAGTCGCATGTTGTTGCAAAAACCGAAACGAAAGATCTAAGGAAGTGTGTGCAACTTTATAATGCAGTCACAATTAATAAATTCTTTATCAACGTTTATGTTTTCCAGACCCCCCCCAATAAAAAATAAAAAATAAAAAAATAAAAATAAAAATCCTAGCTAGCGCCTAAAGAGTGAATCCCTGTCGATCGTTTATGTCACCACTTAGAAACAAAAATGTCACCTTCGTAGAGAATCCAGGCCCCGCGGTCCTAATTTCACTTGAGAGAACCGCACTGTAATAAGAATGGAGTCGAATTTTCTCGAGAGGTCCATTATCAAGTGTCAGAACCTTTTTTACTGCTCTAACTTTGCTACGGAGTAAAGCAAGACCAAAAATCTCACCTCTCTGTTAAACCATAGCCCAGTATAGTAAACCGGAGCAAGCATTTTTGTATAGAACGCAGTAAAATTTGGAGATGAAAAGAAGGGATGAAAAATTTCTTTGAAGTACAATTTGACAATGACAAGTCCTCAAGTTAAACACCGATGCTTTTGTCCTCCAATGTCTTGACCCTGTTGATGGGTAGTGGGGATTGGGTTCTGTATGAAACTCTGAAACCCGTCAGAAGATTCCTTGTCATACTTACAGTATTTGTTTTTAAAGAATTTTTTTTTATATAAATATATTAAAATAATATTTTTTTATTTTTTTAAATTTATTTTTGATATTAACATATTAAAAAAATAAAAAATATTAATAAATCAATTTAAAAAAAATCAAATTTTACAAAAACACCACCGCCAGGTCCGGCACATACACATAGCTCAGTCTGTATTTCTACACATCCATAATTAAAACCTGAAGATGAAGTGGTTGGGACCCTATAGCCAAAACCATACAACTTTCGTGCCACTACAATCGACATGACAGGACCAGGGGCCAGCGATTCTGCGAGGATTCTTAACCCTTACACGTTTAATCCAATCGAGATCCTCTACTTCAAATTTGATCAAATCAGCTCCTCCAATTCCAATTAAAAGAAATTTAAAGTTTTATTTACAGTCTCATCATAGTGATTGGAATTAATATGGTTGTTTAAATGTAAATTAATTCAGATAAAGGGGCCTATATCGCCCTTAAATGGTAGCGAAAAGGCCAATATGACTATATATTTGTAGTAGGAGAGCTCGTATGAAAATACATAAGAAGTTGAAGGACCATATTTGAATTTAAGCACCTGGAGTCAGTCAGGGGACCACGTGCTGGTCAAAACTTTAAAATCCAACGTGGCAACGGCTTCAATATCTGACTGGCTAATTATCAGGCCTTTTTAAAAATCCTGGCAGAGAGACACTTTCACGGATCCTGACGCCTTCCATTTCCTGTTTCCGATAAAGACACCTGGGTGTTACCGGTCTCATCAACGGCTACTTTTCCCTTAGCCCTATGTTCGCCACGTGTCATATCGGGTTCTGGCGGGAATCAGGGTTTTGGGTCCTCCTACATGGAGGAATCACGGGAATAGATCTTCTGAGTTTTTGACCATTAAATAGAATAATAGAATTAGAGACTTTTAGATGCTTTTCTGATTTGTATTGCAAAATAAAATATCAAAGATTAAATTATTTTATTTTAACTATATTAATGATTTGATTATTGCTTTTTTTACTTATATTCTTTATAATATCTATATGTTTTTATAAAAATAATTCATTTCTTAGTTTTTTTTTAAATGTTTAATTCTTTTAAAAAAATGTTCAATTTAAGCTATATTTTTAAATGTAATTTTATTATCTTATTAACAGTATACCGAAGCAATTCATTATTAAATAATCTAATATATATAATGTTAAGATACCACACAACACAACACAACAAACTGTTGATACTTCTTGATAGGTCACACGTACTCTTAGAGTTAGTCAAAGTCATGCAAATTGGAGGAAATCGAGGAACAATAAATACTGTGAAAGAATAAATAAAGACACCCTCTTGGACTGATGGTGATAAATTGAATTACATCACACTAATTAAATAAAATGAAAATAAAATAAAATCAAGAATGACTTCTTTCTGGAAGTAAAACACAAAGGGAAAATAAAAGGTTTCTTCAAATTGGAGAAGGTAGTGAAGATGGAATATCTGGTCCAACCCTACAACCTTCAAGCATGAAAACAATATCAGCCATTGATGGTCTATCAAGTGGATCAGGTGCTGTGCAAAGAAGGCCAACTTTGATTCCTAGCAAGAACTCTTCCCATTCTGATGATTCTGGGTCTAACTCAAGCAATCCGGGTTCAAGTAGTTCTGATATTTGGCCTCTTTGCAATTGCTTTTTCACCCACTTGACAATGTCTTCGTCTTGCGTGAACATAACTGGTTTCCTTCCTGTTAGAATCTCTAACAATACAATGCCAAAACTGTACACGTCAGCTTCTTTTGTCGGTTGTCCTGTTAATGCTACTTCTGGTGATGTATAGCCTAGTGAACCCATTGGGGTGGAAGACGAGGAGGCTTCTGCTGGTGTTGCTATGGTTAATTTATCGAGCCCGAATTCAGATAAATGTGCTTCGAAATCAGCATCAAAAAGGACATTTTGTGGCTTGACATCACCGTGAATCATTGAGAGTGAATGCAGGAAAGCTAGCCCACGAGCAATGCCGAGAGCAATTAAGTGGCGCATTGGCCAGTTTAGAACATGCCCGTCTTGGTGTGAGGCTTCTTGAAGGAGAGTCGCAAGGTTTCCATTTGGCATGTAATCATAGACGAGTAGCCTTACATCAGGTGGTCCTGCATAGTAGCCACGTAAAACTGTTAGGTTTCTATGCTTCACCTTGCCTAGTGATTCCGCTTCTTTACGAAAGTTGCCTGCACTGATTGATCCGTCTGGGAGGCGCCGGACTGAGAGCACCATTCCATCTTGATATGAAGCCTTGAATACAAGTCCATATCTTCCCCTGCTTAACACATTGTCCTCGTCAAACTGTCTAGTTGCCTCCAATGTCTCTGCATATGTTATCTTGTTATTGAACATGACAAGTTTTGGCCCTCCGTTTTCTCCGCTGCCACGACTTCTGTCTGCCCCTGAACTTGCACGAGCTGGGCTTCGCTTCTTCTCACCGGTTACCCCATCTCTAAGCCTACTGCGCCAGCGTAAAAGACTGTAAATGTATGCACAGCAACACAACGCTAAAAGGATAGTTGCAGCTATGGGCACGCCGATGAATAGAAACAACTTCTTCCTCTTCCTCTTCTTAACATCTGCACATTCTCTATCCACTGGCTTACCACATAATTTCCCATTCACAGCAAACACAGAAGGATCATTGAACCGAGAACCTAGCAACTCTGGAATCTCTCCTTCAAGATTGTTCCTTGATAAATTTAAGTATATCAAGCTTGGAATGTAAGAAAGATTTGCTGGAATAGTCCCATTCAAGCTGTTGGAGGAAAGATTCAGAACTGTGAGGTTTGGTAACTTCGACAATGACTCTGGTATATGGCCCGAAAGATGATTACCATCCAACGAAAGAGAAATCAAAGGGGAGCATCTATAAATATTCTCCGGGATTTCACCAGTTAAAGCATTCTCACCCAAATCAAGCTTCTTCAAACGTGACAAGCGAGAGATATCACCTGGAATGCCGCCCCTCAGATGATTAGAACGCATTTCAAGCACTTCAAGACTTGAACAGTTACCGAGCTCAGCTGGGATCATACCCGAAATATAATTCCGAGACAATGAAAGAACAGCCAATGACGTAAGAAATCCATAATTCTCCGGAACCTCGCCAGTGAAGGAATTAGATGTGAGATTCAGATACTGTAGACTAACTAAGCTGCTGAAACCTTCAGGAACAGCCCCAGATAACTTATTCTCTTCCAAAGAAACAACTTGCAAACTTGGCAAACCAAATATTTCAATCGGCAACTCACCAGACAAATTTTGCTTACTCAAATCCAGAGTTGTCAGCTTCAACAAACTCCCAATACTAGCCGGAATCCTCCCTGAAAACCCACAAGCACTCAAGTTCAAAACCATCAAACCCTTCAAGTCCCCTATATTGTAAGGAACCTCACCATAAAACTTATTAAAGCTCAAATCCAAAGTGCTCAAATTTGTCAACCTCATTATCTCCTCGGGCACATTTCCACTCAAATTATTAGCCTCCAATTTCAACGTTTCAAGCTCAAAAAGACCTCCAAAACTCGGTGGAATCGAACCGGAAAACAAATTCCCTCCTAAAGACAACAACCTTAACCTCCTTATTTCGCTCAAAAACATAGGAATCCGACCACCAAACCGATTCCCTTCAAGATCAAGAACCTGTAAGAAACCACATTTTACAATATGATTAGGAATATCACCAGTTAATGAATTATTAGCCACTCTAAACTCCTCTAACCTCGAAAGATTACCAATACCATCCGGCAAACTCCCCGAAAATAAATTTCCTGAAAAATCAACCACTCTAACCGTAGTCAAACCAGTCAACCAAGACGGAAACACGCCGTTAATGTGATTCTCGTGAATATCTAAAACCTCCAGAGTACTAAAACAACCTTCATTTGACGGCGGTTCAATTCCCGTGAATGCATTAACTCCAAACTTCAGAATCCTCAGCTTCTTCGAAACTCCACAGACAACATTCGCCGGAATCGAGCCGGAGATTTCATTCCGAGATAAAGAAAGCACTTCGAGTTTAGGTATTAAGCCAATACTTGCCGGTACCAAACCTTTAAGCGAATTATCTTCGATGCTTAAATGAATAAGCGATGAACAATTGGCTATTGCTGATGGTAAAGTGCCGTACAACTGATTAGAATCAAGCCATAAGTACTCAAGCTCTTGAAGTTGACCAATGCTCGCCGGAACTTCACCGGAGAATTTATTGTACGATAAATTGATGAGTTGGAGCTGAGATTTCGATGAGAAGTTCCCCGGTATCTCACCGGATAATGAATTTGATGAGATATCGAGGTAACGGAGAGAATTTGAAATGTAACCAGAGATTTTTCCGCTAAGGAAATTGTGAGCGACGTTGAGGAATTGAAGGTTGGTAAGGTTGACGATAGCTGACGGAAAGTTACCGTAGAGTGAGTTGGACTGCAAGTAAACGGCGCGTAAGAGAGAGCACTGAGAGAGCGAGGGAGGGATGGAGCCGTTGAAGTTGTTTGAGTGGAGACTTAACTTACGCAACTGGTGTAACTTAGAGAGTTGGTCAGTGAGTTGACCACTGAGTTGGAGACGAGGTAGCCGTACTTCATGAACTCGTTTATTGTAACATACAATGCCATGCCAGTCACAAGGAGCTGACTGCGTGGATTCATCCCAACCGTCTAATGCTCCTAGTGGATCGTTGAGATTGAGCTTGAACGACGTCAAAGCTTGGATCTCCTCAGACAAAGAAACGACATCGCTTTGAGTGTACGTTATTATGGTTGCAGAAATGAAGAAGAGAAAAATAGCCGTTGCCGTGGACATTAGAGAAATGAAATGGGTTTTGGCAGTGGAAGCTGAGAGTGGAAATGGGAATGAAAAATGGCGGCCAGGTTATTTAGTGGAGGAGACAGAGTAGGAGGAGGTGGAGGAGGAGCGTGTGTGCAAGGAGAGATGGACTGGAAAGAGTGGAAGACAGAAACGAGGCCATATGTTGGGTTGGGGTCTTTTTGCTCCGTTGTTTGTAGTCACACTATGCTGTGTGTTGTGTTGTTCGTTTAATGACATTATTTTACCCCTAAATTGTTGTGGTTGTGTCAGGATAAGCTATGAACTGTTGATTCGGTACGTTGTATCCTTAGAATTACTGTTTTTTTTTTTTTAAATAAAATAATTAAGTGCTTATGTTATTTTGAATTATTAATATTAATGGTCAAACTTTGACTTTAAATTAAATGTTTTATATGACATGGTTCAATTTTTACAATTTTTTCCTTTTTTTCGGAAATAGTTCTGTGTCATGGAATACTAAGATAATAAAGTTTTGCAAAATGGCATGATATTGTATATAATATCAGTTGACTGTAATTTTTCGGTGCTATAATGTATAGTAATTTAACTTGAAAATATTTTTAAATAATTTTTATATTTAATATTAATATATTAAAATCATTGAAAAAATCATTAATTTGAAATTTTTTTAAGTGAAATAAACTTTTAAAACTTGTTTGGTATTGTATTTTTACATGTATTTAAATATGTTTCAAAAGTATTTTTAATATAAAAAAATATTTTTTTTTTAATATTTTCATTATAATTTTAATACGATAAAAAAAACATTCTAAGTCATTTACATGCACTGAATTGATAGTTGGACATTATTATGCCACAAGTACTGTTTGCCTTTTACATTCTCGCAGCCAAAAAAGGTGCGTGGCCTTTTAAAAGAATGAAGGCTATTAACCGGGGGAACTTTTTTGCACTCTACTTTCTGGCCACTGCTCATGGTTTTGATCATTAACTTGCTCGTGGATTCTCATCACGAGGGGCTTGATAATGCCACCCTGACAAGAGGCGTGGTGGGTTAGCTGAGGGAGTTTGATTAATTGTTGGAGTCTACGCCGGCCGTCGTGTCATCTGGGAAGCAGAGAACTTTAAACTTGGCGTGGTAAGGTGGGGAAAATGGTCCAAATGGACGAGCCACGCAGCTCAGTCAGCTGGCCGGTTGGAGTATCGAGAATTAGATTATATAAGCCGATGATTACTAAGCTTAGCATTTTAATACTCTGAACATGGATTTATTACATCCCATTGACAAAAAGAATAACAAAATGGATTTGATCGCGAGTGGAAAATAATGAATATGATAAGATCTAGGGGTTTGTGGAGAAGGTTTTGGATGTTGATTAAAGGTAATGATTATGTCATTGACAGTAATGCTCTGAACTTGAATTTATTACATCCCATCTCAAAAAGAAGGAAAAAAGAAATCCTGATTAGCAAAAGCATGGGCTAAACTCAATTAAGGTCGAGTGATGGGCTCAAACTGGATTGATAAGACTAGGTCGTTAGAGCCATCTGATTGGCTTGATCTTCAATTCATCATGCAACTGCTGTATACTTGATTTGTCTAGTGAATGTTGACTGTCTCTATCGCAGCGGCCAGCAGGTAACAAGGTCGAGGGCTACTATGCATGATCAAGACCCGGCTTGTCTCCTATCCTGTAAGACGCATTCCTCCTCCACTGTTTTAGGATTCTTTTGTTTGTGTCATATTAGGAAGAGCAATGAAGATTCACCTCTTTTGACTTTTTAGGTGACAACAAATCCGTAGATCAACCTAGCAAAATCCCATCCACACGGACGTTTGTTTTTCTTTATCCGCAAACTATGTTTTTCAAGAAAACCAATTCCTATGAATTGAATTTTCAAGATTTTCCACGTTCATTACCTTGCCTTGTAGGAGAAAAAGAGATGGGGGAAATAATAATCTGTTTTCATGAGTGTTATTTTTTTCACAAAGATTGCAGCATGAAGAAAGGATTCGAAGATCGATTACAGCAAAAACTGAGCCAAAAAAATAATTTCAAACAGACATAGGATCAAACCAAGCAAAAAAAGACCTCTCCTATAACCTTCGTTGGGACAAATATCCAATAGTTGAAGCACAGAAACACACTCGACTGTTAATGTTATGATTATAATTATATTAAAAGTTTTACTAAGATCCAAGGAGGCTACACAGACCACAGCACCAGTACTGTTTAAAGTGCCATATATTCAGCACTCAAAGAATAAAATGGTGATAGATTCTTAAGCAAAGATGACTGACTATTTGGAACGTTTGTGTCCTCTTGATCTTGAAGTCAAAAACTCATGAATGTTTTGAACTGTGTAATAAACCCTAGATGGGAAGATCAAAGTATCTGGAAAAGGGAGTAAGACGGGAGGCTAGGAAAGGGAAACAACGAGCTAGGGTGTTTAGACAAATTAAGGCACTGGTATTTTGAAACTTTAAGATGTAAGAAACTACAACTCCTTTTATATTGTGGTAGCAAATCTAATAATACAAAAAATATATCAATTTAAAATAAAATAAAAAAATTCCATATAGACATCGATGCGCCTTCTTCAGTCAATGAAGGAATCAGCTGAGATGATTCTTAATGAACCTCAACTGGGCTGGACACCTGCATGCAAAAACTTCAATGTAAGAATAACTTTCCGTTGCCGGGACTTGAACCCGGGTCTTTCGGGTGAGAGCCGAATATCCTGACCAACTAGACTACAACGGATGTTGGCGCGATCCATTGCTATAAAATGTTATCAAACAATATTTCTGATTAACTGTTATTGGTGAGTTTTATAGTCATGTGGCATGAGAGAGGCCTGGTGGACATGTGGCCCTTCGGTCCAAACAAAATTTTCACCTTTTTTAATTATTATTATTAATATCAGGTCAGCTTGCATGCATATAAATTTTTTATACTTAATATTATATTTTATAACTTCTCTTTCAATCAAATCTTCTTTTTATCCTCATATATCTAATATAATTATGATAGTATTTATGTAGTGATTTTAATAGATTTAAGAGAATATTTGTTTAAAATGGTAATAAAATGAATTTTAATAAGTAAAATAAATAAATAAAATATTATTTTAGTCTTTATAAAATTAAAAATTAAAATTATATTATATATGAAATTAGTTAAAAAAAACATAAGTTATTGGGTTTTTTTAATCCTAATTAAATAAAAACATATACCAGTTTGTTTTTTTTCTTTTGCATTTTAAAAAAATTAAAATTTTTAATTTTTTTCATTACTCTAAATTAATATTATTTTCATATTTTCATATCATTTTAATATTTTAATATTAAAAATAATATTTTTAATAAATATTTTTTAATATATTTTAAAAAACAATCAATATCACATTTAAAAAACCAAAAAACCAGTGCTAAATGAAAACTGTCACTATCCAATGGTCTTTAAATGTGCGCTCGCGTCATAGATACGTGGCACCTTTGAGCTGATTCAGAAGTCGTTTTCAATAGAGGACAGAGTTGCCGCTCTTTCAATAAACTTTTATTAAGACTTTAATGGTCTTTAAAACTTTTATCTTCAAGTAGTTCCAAACTACTTGGGGTAAGTTTCTCTTGTCTTCATGCTGACCCACGTGACCTCAGTACTATAAATAGCATACTTTCATCACAGGCTTTTCACAAACTCATCGATTATGGCATTGTTTTGTGTATAATATAAAGTTTTTCACAGAACATTAAGTGTAGAACTAAAATCTTTATTGATTAAATATTCACATTAATGTTTTTTATTTTAGGTTTGAGTTCTTGTGTTGTGTTGGAAAATTAAAATAAAATCATTATTAAAGTTCAATCAAGCTACTTGTATATTTATAATAAAATAATTTTTTAATATGGTATTAAAATTTTAACAATAAATAATTATTAATAAGTCAAATCTCATCCTTTTTATTTTATTTAATTAAACTACTGAAATTAAATGAAAAGTATTGGCAAGTTAAAAAAACTCCCTTAAAAAATAACCTATCACAATATTGCATGAATTAATTTTATCTCTCACTCGCAAGGAGGCTTATTGGATCTTTTGGAGATGCTTCTTAATTGGTTTCCAAACAAAACTACATCGCTAACGCCTAGTTTTTAACATATTTCTCCATTGTGTTGTTTTGATGGTGTTTGTTAATATATTTTATGCAATAAAACAATATCTTTGTGAAGAGAAGTTCACATAAAAATTGACGAACATAGGGAAAATTTTCCAGTTAAAAACTTTATGAAACATGCTAGATGTAACAATACAATTTTAGTTTGGGGACTCAATTGATAAATGATCAATATATTAGGGGTTAATTTGAGGTTTTACTCTCATTTGTCATGGCTCATCCAACTCCCCTGCCTATCAATGAGGCTTGAACGCAAATAGTTTCTCAATCTTGCACCTTCTCTGACCATCACCAATTTAGTCATCATTGTTATTATTTTATTTTCTGTTTTAGTATCAAAAAAGGATATGTCAAGGGATGCAATGGCGTTGAATCCACCGGATTTTATTAGAGGGCGCGAGGTTCTGGAGAGGGATTTGAAGCTGCTGTAGGTACCACATTGCGCTTGCTTAGTGTTTAGTTAATCAATTATGATTCAAGAGTGTGTTTTGTTATCTTTTATTGGTTGCATTTGGAAGTATTTAGAATGGAAAAATGTGAAGACTGAGAATTCATGAAAATGCTAAGTTGCTAGAGCACGACCTGTGAAATTATTTAGAGGTAGAGTAATTTGCAGTAATTTGTGAATGCGTCTCAATATAATGAATTTACTAGAAGAAAAAGGATGGGTTTATTTTGAATGAAGAAATAATGATGTAGTGAAGTTCTTTCTTTCTTTCTTTCTCATCAGTTATACCTTACGTTGATGCCCATTCAAGTTATTGGCCTCTTGATAAATTTCTGTTGTGGATGTAGGAGGAAGGAGCCAGTAGCCTTGCACCAGATTTGCAAGCACGGATTGATGAGACTTTGGGAGAGATTACCACTCGATCTGTCCTGGAACTTCTTGCCTTGCCCCTCAGCGACAAATACAGAACAAGAAGGGAGGAGGGTCTCCAAGGAGTCCGGAACACATTATGGGCTGTTGGAGGAGGGGGAGCAGCACCTGTTGCTGGAGGATTTACCGGGGAAGATTTCATGAATGAGGCCTTCTTATGCATGACTGCAACTGAGCAGGTAGTACAGAAGATGATCGTAATGAAATGTACCTTTGCCTAATCATTTTTGCCCAATTCTCATTGAAAATTTCTCCTTGTGAAAGGTTGACCTGTTCGTCACCACACCAAGTAATATCCCAGCACAAAATTTTGAAGTTTATGGAGTGGCACATGCCCCTGTTGCCAAAGCTTTCGTGGGTAAAAAGCCCCATCTCATCCCAGATGCTGATAACCTATTTGGACAACTTCAGCAGATTAAGGTAACAAATCAAGGGAGTCTTGTTTCTGTCTTTAATTCCACGGAAAACCATGAGATTGACTTCGCTTTGGAGAGTGGTCTTTGTTCACTGCTTGTTGGCGAGCTTGATGAGTGTCGTAAATGGTTGGGTTTAGACAGTGATAACTGTCCTTGCAGAAATCCACCTATTTTTTATTTTATCATGGAAAATTCGAAGGATGATGATGATAATGATCTTCCTGGGCTTTGTAAATTGTTGGAGACATGGTTGATGGGGGTGTTATTTCCTAGATTTAGGGACACCAAAGATATAGAATTCAAGCTCGGAGATTATTATGATGATCCCATTGTCTTGAGATATTTAGAAAGGCAGGAGGGAGGTGGTCGTTCTCCCCTGGCTGCCGCAGCAGCCATAGTGAGAATTGGAGCTGAGGCTACTGCTGTTATTGATCATGTGAAGGCTAGTGCAATTCAGGCATTGCAGAAGGTGTTTCCACTTGGCCACAAGGACATTGGTGCAGAAATCCATGAAAATGATTGGATCAATTATGTTCATCCTGCTGTAGAAACAGAAGAGCCTTTTGAAAGTCTTGGTCTAGAAAATCCTGAAGAAATGTTTTCTGATGAATGTATGTATGTCCATGTTACACATGACCAAGTTACTTAAAGCATCTCCATCTCCATTCCTTGTCTGTACTTATAGCAAGAAAGCATCTCCATTCCTTGTCTGTCCTTCTACCCAGAAAGTTATGTTTGAGCATATATAGATTTATGAAATTAACTTGCGTTTTGCTTCAAGCGAACATGTTTTTTGTTAGGACAAAAAAAGAAAACTGATTTATCAAAGTATAACTAATCTGAATTCAAATACCTCTTATTTTTAATTACAAGTTAACTTTAAGTTAAGTTTCTCAAACTTGATTTTCAGTTTTTTTAAAAAAAATATATCTTCCCGTGATTAAAAAATCCACACCATCTGCCACACTCCAAAGCATCCTTTGAAGACAACGTCCAGGTTTTGGATAATCAGATATTGAAAATTATGGACAGACCGTGCAGCCGAAATTGCACAACTTGGTGGGTATATGATTATACCCTGTTGGACCCAACTGTTGAGATTTGACTGTGTGTGTAGATGGATTACATGCTGTAGTAGAAGCCGCTGTTAAAGAGTCAACCCGCCTAACCGACAGGGTTCATCCAGAGAAAAATGCCTCAAATGTAAGAAATTACGCAACAAGATATGAGTTGTCATGCGCCGTTCGGGATGGAAAATTACCGGAGAGGCAATTACGATGCAGAACATGCTATGGCTTGGTGGTAATCTTTTGCGTCTTTGTTTATAGTCTTCTATATTTTCCTCGAAGGCATTTTGCGCAGCTTTTATTATGGGCTAGTTCAAATATTTTTTTGCTTGTACACAAATAAAGAATGGAATATCACAGCTACGCGAGGCATATAGATCCGTAAGGAAAGCACAATGATGAGACGTAAAGATATCCCCAACACAAATCCTACCGGCACATCTCTAATGCCTTCCCCTTGTCTAACATTTCCTGGCGCAGGTCTGTGTAACAGTCACAAACTTGTTGCCTATGCCATGTCAAACGGGTATAGTTTGATACATGTATGAACAAAAGCTGTGAGAAGCAGACGATTAATGAACACAAACTTTTGACTGCTGCAATGAACTCGCAAGCCGTTTCAATTTCTGCGCAACAGAAGCTTGCTTGAACGGCGCAAGTTGAACCATGCATGCAGAGCCATCAAGTCCCCACCGAACAGTTGTGAGCAAATAAACTTCACCTCCAACAAGCTTACAATAGTGAAGACATGTTGTCTCTCCAACTGGGGGGTTTTTGATTCGTTGAGAAGCTCAGTCCAAACATCTCTTTCGGGGCGTGGCGAGGCTCTACAATCCCGGCCAGCTTTGCTACAAGAGTAGCACTGTCCTTTATATGTCTCATGTCCCTTACGTCTGTCCATAAACGACGCGCCAACTGAAGGCTCCTTTGCTTTGTGTCTAACGGGATGCCCCACTTCTGGTAAAGGCGCTCTCTCTCTGTTTTTGTGTATTTCTTCTGCAGTTGCTTTGCTAACATGTCCCTTTCACGACTGAGAGCCTTCAAGCTATCCTCAATAGAAAAGGAATGTCAATTTTCTCATGGGCAGTGAAATAAAAAAAACAATGGAGTTCAAAATTTTCACAAGTAATACTTCCATTTAGTTAGCATTCACCAATCAGAAGGCAAACAGAGATCTTTTTTCATCAAGCAATTGTTTGTGGGCAAGCTGCTGGTGTGTATGATTGCATTACTGTAGATAAAATTCAAAGTGGAATAGAAGACTACCTTGAGGCTGGTGAGGCGATTTTACCATCAATTATAGTATTAGCTCCGCTAGAAAATGTGTCCTTCAGAAAATACAATCTTCTGAGCTCGACCTCCATGTACACATTGTCTGAAGGATCTCCTTTGAATAGCAGGAAGAAATAACTTCTGTGGACCAATGGCACATTACATCTGAACCAAAGTTCAATTATCTTTCTCCGGTACCTCTCATATTTTACTTGCCAGTTACTATGATGATGCCTAGTTGATGCCTGCAAAACCTAAGAGTAATCATATGTCCCGGTAAATGAAATATATCCATTATAAATACATGTCGTAAAAAAAAGCAAACTAACCTATACCTAGGGTTGCCAAACTAAGTTAGCCATCATGCTTCTATTCTTATTTTTATTTTAGTTACAATCAATGGACGCAAGGAAAAAGAAAAGCTAGAGGCCCCAGTACAGATTGCTGCAACAGATGGTTGAGTTGCACCAAACTTGTCTCTCTCAGTTTCTTAGGTTGTAAACTGGACCAAACACTTGAGGTGACTTCTTAACAGGGGACGGTCAGCTCTGGTGTTACTAGGACAGGCCTGCCCGCCCTTCAAATTTCTATTTTTCCACAGCACAACAGAATCTAATGTAGGAGCCAACTCATATAAGACGTTGATTGACAGGGCATTGATCCTATTATTTTCAGGACAAAAATGTGCATCCTTGAGCTGCCACGCAGCTTCATGTCTAACAAAAACTATGATGGAGAACATTTTGAAATCTTATAGTGAGAAACCGCAAAGCCTTGAATGAAACACAAGAGTTGGTGGAAAACAGCTTAACGGAATTCATGATTCTTAAAGCACATATTTGAAAGCAATCTTGTGTATTCTTGATGGTGTAGCCAGACAAGAATATTGTGCATTATGCTATTGTTGGTGATGCAAAATGGTTATCAAAGTCCATAATTTCTTCATCATGTAAATTTTTTATGAATGAAATTTTCGTAGATTCAAGCTACGAGTAAGGAGAAGAGCATAAGATATAATTAACCGGAAAGAAAATTAAACAATTGCATGAAGAGTAACATAAGGATATATATATATATATATATATATAGAGAGAGAGAGAGAGAGAGAGAGAGAGAGAGATTGAGGTTTATCTTCTTACCTGCATATCCCGACTCAGGTTCTCTGAATGAAGTTTGGCCGCCATTTTATTAACTCCTGCAACAAAATCAAGGACGCTGGTGGTGTCCTCTACATCTACATCTATATCTTTTATGACATCTTCTTCTGCCGATGCACCATAAAGAGGATTTTGAGAATCTTCTTGAGACTTGTTTCCAAGTTTAACATCATGCTCTAGTTCAAGAAGCTTTTGCTTCAAGTCTTCTGACCTTTCAGGAAAGTCTTTTTCAGATGCAGTAGGCGATACCCTTCCATTATCTTCTTCTTTCTCAGACCAAAGAGCATATGGAATAGTCATGAGAACTGATCTCCTACTTTTGCTTCTAGTCCATTTCAAGTTTTTATAGCTAGATTCAACTGCATCAGAGAATGAAGGAGATCGTTCTAAATGATCAATGGTCTCGTGCAATTCCTGAATTTTTTGTTTCACTGTTTCATGTGTGTTATTTGAATTGATATGAATCAACTCTTTATCTTCCTCCTGTGAGGATGGCACTTCACCTTCATGCATGGGTATTTTTTCTTCTAAAACAGGAAACAATACATCAGCTACTTTTTTCACTTTTCTTCTAGATTCCACCATTATGGTACCTGGAACTTCCTCACAAATATCTTTAGCATCCTCACTGTTTCTTTTGCCAATATCCTCACAACCTGGCCCAGAAAATTTTGGAGTACTGCCATCCAGCAGGAAATTGTCTTCAGGAATCTGTATTATTTGCTTGTTAGGAGAAACAGCGCCAGGATAATCAAAATCTTTAAATGTTTTGGTTCCTGGGAGATCTGCATCCAGACGAAAAGCATTGATCATTTCTGAGGATCCTGGTGCTGAGTGGCCATCCATTCTAAAAACTTGATCTTTGATTCCAAATGATTCAAGCAAACTTTGGAGATGAGATTCAGCTTGATCCCGTTGCCAAGTTAACTCTTGAATTTCCTGGTGCATCTGCGATATTTTCATTAAACAGAAAGAAAAGTGAGCAGAACTTGACAGTGCAGGTCCTTTTTAAAGGAAAATATAATCCAGCCCATTCATTACAGAAGCAAATGGTTTTGACCACAACAAAAACAACAGCTTTGGGAAAGAGAGAAGTTCTCGATTTGTGGCGAGCAGAACCAGAAAAAAGTCAACCAGATTGAAAGTATAAACTTTATTGATTATAAATCTATGGCCAGTGAACACGACTGCGATGGGTCATGTACCTTCCCTTAAAGTTTAAGGTTAATATTTATGTAAGAACTAATTCGCTTGGTTAAAGTTTGCGACTCCATTATTAATCCGAGTCAGTAATTATGGAAGTAAAACTCTGGGAAAAACACCAACAAAGGTGCTTGGCAAAGATGAGATCACCTTTTGATGTCAAATGCTCAACGCATGTTTTGGAAAAAAAAGATTCCAGTTTTCTATGTGTGCAAACTAACATGAGAACTCACCTTTTCAATTTGAAGCTCTTTCTCTCTTAGTAAGGCAGTGGAATCGCCAACAAAGGAATTTGATCCTGCACTCTTCAACTCATTCTCCAGCCTGGCCACTTCTTTCTGCAGTTTCTTTACCAATGTCTTATCTGACATTACTAGATTAACTTGTGCATTAGTGGTCACCTCTTTAGCACAACTTGCAAACAAAAGGGTGTTTCTTGATTGCTCAACATGACTGCGGGCAGGGCTCAATGTACAAATGATGGCCGTCCTGGCATTGCCTCCTAAGGAGTTTTGCAGTATGCGTGTTAACTTAGAGTCTCTGTAAGGAATGTGTCCATTTCTTCCCTTGCTGCACCAAGGCAATAAGTTATGTCATGATACAGGAGATAAAACAATCGAATCATATAAGAAATACAATGAGAGAGTAATGAAGAAGAGATGAAGTCTATGTAGCCAGAACCAAGGACCCGACCAAAAGAAAATAGAGCAAACAAAAACTTATAAAAAACTTCCCCACCTCAGTTTGCGAATTACAGTTCCCAGAGTCAGTAAACTGCGATTTATATGGGAACCTTCTTTTAATCTTGTAACAACCGCTAATGTCTGAGAAGCACGCTCACTTCCAGCAAGATCAACAAAATTCTGCAGAGCAAAACCAATTTAAGCTAGGATATCATTTATAGTCAAATTATCTAGTAATTCATAATTCTAGATATGCTGCATTATTTTTGTTTTATTCTGTTTAGGGCTGCATTTACCAGTTTTTCTTAGTTTTTATGAAAATTGTGCATGCAAACACTTAGAAAAAGTTTCATACCACTGTAGCTGTAAGAGTGGTTGAGTTTCCAGCACCCAAATATCCACGAGCAGAACTTTCAACTGTCTGGCAGATCCCATCATTTGACAACCACGAAGAAAAAATAAGTAACAGTTACATCTCAAATTTGCAGTAGAGTGGGGATAATAACCATGTGATTGAGTAAACGAGGCGCATACCAGTCTTAGAATTTGATGAGATCTGGAGCTGGTTTCGTTCAACGTGGTCTCCCCTATTTGTCTTTGATCTGCAATAATCCAACATAAAAAAATTATGACAAGTCTCGTATGCTAAATACACATCCAACACATATATAGCAGCATGATACTGTACTATAACATCGATGTTCACCCTTACCTTCACAAATGGAAATGAGCTCCAGCAGGTGGTTCCAATCAACCAAAGTGTCCTCTATAAGTCCCTCGACAACAGTCCCTCTCTGTTGAATCGAAAATAATGTCGTCACTAACGATATATCATTGTAAGTCCTGAAAATGGAAATTATCAAATAGGGCACAATATTAATATTCACCTCAGGATCATCAAGGAGTCTAAGCGGGGAACTGGATGTGCTAAGCAGGTCTCTAACAGCTTCATTGTAAATCTCCATGGCAGAGAATTTCAACACAAACTCCCTCTCTTTGTGCTAACACATAAAAAATGATAACAAAAAAGAAAAAACAAATTACCACACAACGAACACGGTATGAGCTTCAAAAACAAGCTATCTTAGAAAACGAATTAGATATATAATTTTTTCCCCTTAAATTACCTGCTTCATGTATTCATATATATCTGCAAGCGCATATTCTGTAATTCCACGCATCGTATACGTCTTTCCACTGCTCGTTTGCCCGTACGCAAAAATCGTTGCTGCAGATACAGAAAAAAAAAATCAATTCCACCAATTTTTTAGAATATATGGAAATTTCATAAAATTAGTACCAAAAATAATATAATATTACTCACAATTAACGCCACTGACAGCCAAAAGAGCAATTTCTTTAACTCCTTCCTCATACACCTGCTTCGTTAGGCAATCACTCCCAAATACTCTGTCTACACACATAATCTAACCGTTAAAAACAAATAGATTTCCCTTTTCTGAAAAGAAACAAAGCGATCGGCTCCTAACTACTTACCAAATGTATAGGCGGTGGGGAACATGGAGCGTTCAGGCATGTTGCTTTTGAATATAATGGTGGAATTATTAATGCATTCCCAATCAGAAACATCGTTCCTTACAATTTCTCTCTCGTTTAAAGGCCTCAATCTGACCGAAACCAGAATCCTCTCTTCTTGACCACTCGTTTCGTCGGACGTGAGGTCATCGCCTCCGGTTGACGACGCCGCGCTCATCTTGTCCTATTTTGTATCAACAAAAGCTACAATGCACGAACAAATGATCGACGAGGGGAAGAAGAAGATGAGGGAAAGAGAAGATAACAGCTTGAACCAACAAAGCCGTTGCTCTCTCTCTCTCTCTTTCGCTCTGCCTGGTTCGCTTGAATTTGTTATTTATGAGAGACCGCCACCTCTCACTAAAAATAACACTTTTGTTAATTACCATTTTAGCCTCGACGATTTTGCCGCGCTTAAACGTCGTTACCGTGTCTAATCACATAGAATTCTTTTATTTATTTATTTATTTTGTAGCAGTAAAAGCTTATTTTTGTGATGGGTAAAAATAGGGTGCCTTGTTTTGACTTGTGACACCGTGGTCTTACGTCGTCTCTCATCGGAAGTTTCTTTTCTTTTCATATTTTTTTATAGATAAAGGGAAAAAAAATTGAGCTCGTCATTGTATAGATTTATTATAGGCCATAAATAATATTCATAGATTTAATTTAATATTTAAGAAAATCTTTCAAAAATTCGTTTGTGCATATTATTTTTTTCAACTAACAAGGTCTTGGCAAAATTGCCAAATATAATTATTTTTTTTCTGTTAAGATATATCTTTTTTCGCTTATAACACAAGAGGCTTCCATTACAAACTTGTGTATCCATGCAAACAATATGGTGTCGAATCAATTAATGGATTTTTCTTTTTATAAAAAATAATAATTAATGTATGTAGTTGGACACAAGGATTATAGGTTAATCTATTAGTTGGGCCGACGGTGGCAGGCTTAAACCCGAGGTCAGGCTCGCTGGCTGGCCCACGCCAACTTCATAGTTCATTGCATCACTCCATTAGTGACTCCCCACCAAACTAGCCCGTTTTGCCTCGAGCCCAAGCACCCCATCCCTACTTCTCTTCCTTCTCCCGTCAGTGTTGATCACTTCGCTTGGACGTTTTAGCCATCGCAAGTTTTGAACATTCAGTTTTGTGTTGATGGCAAGAAGATTGTCTTGTTTTGGTCGTAAGAAGCTCTAGCAAAACAGATAAATAACTCCTTCCTCTTAGATTTTTTTTATTGAGGCTCAAACTGCTAATACCATCTTCGGAGAAGAAGAAATTGCAAGGCCCCAAAATGGAAAGACAAGAAAACACACCAGAGAGAAGAGTAGGAGATTTTATAGTACAGCATGTGAAGTTTTTGATGGAGTTAATGTGACATAGAGATGCTGCGTGCACAGGATGTATAATATGAGCACAGTTACTTTGCTCACTAGAGTTGTCTGATAAACGGGTAAATGCCTAAAATGGAACGCACAGATGGAATGTTAGCGTCAACGAAAGGTTATTCCTGAACAAAATTGTCAAATATAGTATTACATTTCATATTCCAAGCAGGGCAGCTGAAGCTATAAAATGCACTTGCCCCTATTCAATGATGCTACTTGTTCACTGTATCTGCAATTTTGTTCGGATTTCAATTAAAGAATTGGTCTCTTCACCATTACATGAAGCTTATTGGCCATCACTTGATACATCAGCAACCACGTCGAGGATAAAATAAGGATGATAAGCGGTAGAACTTTAGTTGATACCTGATATTCCCCAGCTGTCAAATCCCCGTCATCCAGTAAGTAACTTGCCTTAACAGATATACAATGCTGCTGTCAACCTGGTTAAAAAGCATCACAGTCCAGTGGCAGAAACTCTGAATATAGATAAAAACTTGCTCGAATTACCTCATTGGATTTTGATGCTTGACGTTCATTAAAATCCAACAAAAAGCATGTGAAAAGAGAGCGCATGCAGTTAGATAGCTGAAGCAAAAGAACACGATAAAGGGGCACCTCAAATCCTTGAAAGCCAATTTGAATTTGATAATTCAAGCATGAAAATCCAACAACTTGCTCTTTGACAGAATTTAACTCTTTCTGCATAAACACAGCTTTGTCAGAATAAGAATAAAAAAGACTAATAAATGCAACGCTGCAGAGAGAAATTCTGAGATGCATATCCTTCAGAAGAGGTTTTTTTCTATTTTGAAGAAATTATTATAACTAAGGTCATCTGGCAACCTTTCGATGAAAATCGATCCTGTCATTGGAGATTGCAAGAGAGAATACTTTTTCTTGAGTTTCTTTTATATCAATATAAAAAAACGGCTAGAAACCTCTGGTTAGTTTTGCACTGTTGCATGATCCTTCGGAGAGAAATCACGTGTATCAGAAGTTGCAGTTGTGGTAACAGAGGCTCCAAATGGAATTTATTAATCAGTCACGCCACATTTCTGCTTTCAACTTTACCCTTCCCAGATTTTAACAGAAATTGTGCCTACCAGTAATCGCCACAAGAGCATTTACCATCCCTAAAGTGATGAAACCTCTTTCCATCTCTCACTATAATTTCTCTTCCCACAACTTTTGACATAAACTTGAAGGCATTGTGGCAATCACCACAGATCCTAAGATTCTTAAAAACCCTGACCGTAGCTCCATGGGGAAGTTTCATAAATCCATAAGCAACTGCGAGCTTCTCACTATGAGTAGACAACTCATGTTCCTTTAGATCAGATTCCACATCATGCAACACATACTTTGTGTCAGGCACATACCCTATCTTTCTCATTTCCAAGACCAGTTGCTCAAGGTAATTGTAAATTTGTCGCACCTCAGGATGATTAGCATCGCCAACCAAAAATGAATGGACCTTGTTTTCTACCTCAATCCAACTACACCCAGGCTCCTTTTTCACCCCACGGTCCCTCATTAGTTTCCGCACTTTGGCCATGTCATTCCACTGGCCAGCTACAGCATACATATTTGACAACAGTACATAGGTTCCGTCATGTTGAGGTTTGAGCTCAAAGAGTCGCTCTGCAGCTTCAATCCCCAAATCTATATTCCCATGAATCCGGCAACCAGCTAAAAGTGCTTCCCAGATTGGTGCACCAGGCTCAAAAGGCATTGATTCCATCACCTCCTTTGCTTCTGAGAATTTCCCAGCTCGACATAACAAATCAATAATGCGTGCATAATGTTCTTCATCTGGGTTTACACCATAAACGTTATGCATTGAATCAAAATATTTACGGCCTTCTTTAACTAAACCTGCATGGCTACAAGCAGAAATAACTGTAAGAAAGGATATCCGATCAGGCAATATGCCTTCCTTCAGCATCTCTTCAAAAAGTTCAATTGCTTGAGTACCTTGTCCATGTTGCCCCAGAGCTGCGATCATGGCATTCCAAGATATTGCGTCCACACAAGGCATATTAATGAATAAACAATGTGCTGCGTCAACAACACCACATCTTGCATACATTGTGATCAGTGCATTTCCAGCTGAAAGGCTTGATTCATACCCATACCTAACAACTTGAGCATGGAGCTGGCGTCCATGCTTTAATGATCCAAGCACAGAACAAGATATAATAGCTCCTGCAAATGCATAATCACATGGTTCAAAACCCTGCAATTTCATCCGGTTGAAAAACTTCAAGGCCTCTTCCGCAAACCCAATCTGTGCTAATCCAGATATCATTATAATCCATGACAAAATATTTTTCTCAGGCATCTCGTTGAAAAAGGATTTAGCTTCATCCATGCACCTAACATTCACATACCCTGATAAGATTATATTCCATGAAACAAGATCCCTTTCGGGCATCTTATTAAATATCTCCTGGGCGATATCAACTTTACCACATTTCCAGTAGAACGTAATCAATGCATTGTTCACAGGCATTGCAACGTCCGGTGCTGGGTTTGCCACGGTTTTTAGGAAGTAAGCATGCATTTCCTTTCCAAGCCGAAAGCATCCAGCATTTGCACAAACGCTAATAACGCTTGTAAAAGTAAACTCATCCAACTGAATTTTTGACATAATCATCTTCCTGAACATCTCAAACGCTTCTAGATATAGCCCACGATGCGCATAACCTGAAATCATGGCATTCCATGCGACCCCTAATTTCTTGCTCGTCCCATTTAGAAACTCTTTGGCTGCGTCAAGATCATTATTCTTCACATACCCAGTAATTATAGTAGTCCATGACAACTCATCTCTGTTAGGCATTTCATCAAACAACTTCCTAGCCTCAGCCATCAAGGACGATGATTGTGCTGACGGTGAAGCTGCACACTTCACATAAGAAGAAATTAGCGCGTTTAATACTGAAGTGACGAACCCAGTTCCCGACTTAACCACTGCACAATGCAACTGCTGGCAGTGCTTCTCTTTTTCAGCAACGAGTGCCAATGCACCAAGAACACTCGTAAACGTATAATTATCAGGCCTAAAATTATCCCTCTGCATATCACAGAATAGTTCAATAGCAGCATGACCATCATGATTATGCGAATAAGCAGTGATCATCGCGTTATAAAAAACAGAGTCTCGCATTCCTAACGGGGTATCTGAAAATATCTTACGCGAAAGTTTTAGATCCCCTGCAGCAGAATACGCAGCAATCAGTGTTGTTCTTGCAACAATATCTGGTTGAGGGATTTCGTCGAACAGGTAGCGAGCGTAGTTCAATTTTGAGGATTTGCTGTAGATGTCGATCAGACGGTTGAGTATGTGGCCACGTGGCTGGAACCCAGAAGCTATCATGTGGGCATGGACAGGACGGGCAAGGGAGTAAGAGATGGGACTTTGAAGGCAGCATATTTGTAGCAAGGATCCATAACGATTTGCTGCTGTACGGATGGAGTCTGGTGTTGTCATGTTTATAGCGGTGTACTTTCATTGCTCATCAGAGGGGTCGAAGGTTGGAAAGGTTTCGATTTTTGGAGGGAAAACAAGAGATACAAGAATACTGTTTTGATTGAGGATTTATACGACCCGCGATCATCCGCGCTTCTATTGCAAGGGGAAAAAACACTAAAGGCTTTTTTTTTTTTCCTTGAATTAACATGGATTTGTACATAATTAACTAATCTAACGAATTTATTAAAGATATTTTTGTAAATATAAGAGATTATTTTTTAAAGTATAAAGTATTTTTTTTGTTTATAATTGTTTTAAAATAATATTCTTTTTATTTTTTAAAATTAATTTTTAATATTAATACTTAAAAAAATCTAAAAATATCAAGATATAATTAATTTAAAATTAAAAAAAATAAAAATATCTCAAAAATATAATTGAATAATTGGATTACGATGCTAAACAAAACTCAAGCTTATGAAGCACAACAATCTACCTGGCTTGGCCCGATTTTAAATTGAATAGGAAAAAGATATTGACTCGGTGAAATATAATTGACTAAACTAATTTACCTTGATCTAATTAATTTGATTTAAACTTTACCATGTCATTATTACTGTTTTTTAAAATAAAAAAAATTAATTTAGATTTACCCAATAATTTGAAAATTAATTAATCAATAATCCATGCTCTTTTGCGAGTTAAACCTTAAACCAGATTTAAAAATTATGCTGCAGTATCAATAAATTTTCTATTTGTTAATTATGTTACGTTTGTTTGAAAATAAGTTTAGTTCACACGATAATTCTAAATAATAATAATAATAAATAAATTTATAGTTATTTATAAATTTAATTTATTTTGTTCTTAATGTCTATAGTTTAATCAATTTTTCTCTTCGTAGATAATAAAAAAGAAAACTCACAGTAACATCTCCTCAACTTCTGTATAAAACATATCGAGAGAAAATATATAAAAAACAAAATAATTTAAACTAGGTACCTAAAACCATGTTCACGTTCATTGATTAACAAAACAAAATTCAAGAGTCGTGGGTTGTTACTGTGTATAAATGCATTCCAGTCACTCTCGTATTTCGATGTGAATTTATACAATGAAATATGTTCTTTTTTATAACATAACTTTTTTTTTTTTAACGATTTGATTTATATGCCCAAAATTCATGGTGAGTAACTTTCAAGGTAAAAAAAAAAAAACTAGCGGAAATTGATTTTTTAAAAATTACTTTCTAAATTTTTTTGTGTTTATATATTATTAAAAAAATTAATCAACAGAAAACACTTTTCAATCAAATAAAAATTTGATTTGGTTTTCAAGAAAGTATTTTCCTTTTATTTTGGACAGAAAACACTTTTCAGAAGTTGTGAAAAAATTAGAAATATCATATTATTTGTTAATTATAACAGATTTGGTCTTCAAACTTTTGATTGATATATATTTTATTTTGAATCTTTTTTTTTCAATTTCACCTATTAGAATTTAATATAATTTGATTTTTATATTAATTTTGGTCCTTATTTTTTATGATTGTTTTTTGTTTTTCTCTTGTTATTTTTTTAATTGAAATATTTTATCTATCAAATTTAGTCCTTATTATTTTGATTGTTACTTATTTTATTTGAAATAATTTATGAAATTATTATTATTATTATTATTATTTCATCATCTTTTAATTTTTTTATCTGTTAAATTTGATCTCTATTATTTTGATTGTTATTTATTTTATTTGAGATAATTTATGAAATTATATTTTTTTTTCAATTTCATTTTCTTTCAACTTTTTAATTTATAAGTTTTGTTCCTTATTATTTTAATAAACTTGAAAAAAATATTAATAAGTTATTTTCCAACTTATTTTTCATGACATAACCAAACATTAAAAAATATTTTTCAATTTATTTTTCATAGCATTACCAAACATCGGAAAATAATTCACCTTCCAGGAATACACTTAAAAAAAAATACTTTCCATCAAACAAACGGGGCCTAGACGTATTTTTTGAAATCAGCGTTAAAAGTTAACTCTGATAATTTTATCCTTTCTTTATGGATTTTTGGTCCATGTTGTTTTCTAAAATTTAGTATATACAAAAAAGAAAAGAGAGAGAGTCACTGTATTCTAATAATAAAAAATATATATATTAGTTAACATTGATTTTTTACCATCAAAATAATTAATATTAGTATCAACAAGTTTCATTATATGATATGCGTTTTATTAAGGAGTTTCTTCATATTGAAGCTGCTTAAAAAAATAGAATTGACATGGAAAAAAATATGGATTTCTAGTTGAATTTTTTGTGTTTTGAATGATTTATGAGTTGTTTGATTGCATAAATAAGTTAACCTATTATTTGAATTATTTTGTAAGTGTTTTTTAGTAGAAAAAAATATTGGAATTTAGTAAAATATTCTTGGCCTGATATTCCAGCAACACTTTATCAAAATTTGAGTTGCAAACGACGAATTGTCTGCAGTTTTTTTTAATATACACACACTGTCCACTCTAATAGGAAAAAAAAAATATTAAGCTCAAGAGTGCTAGTCTGGGCTGGATGGCCCATGCTCCTAATTTTTTTGTTGAGGTCCGGGTGCATTAGGCCTTGGCTGGTAGGCTCAAGCATAGAGTTTGCTGTTTATTTATTTATTTAATGCATTTTCCCTTAATTTATTTTTTTAAAATCATATCTTTTTTTATATTTAAATGTCTCTTTCTTCTTATTTAACTTTAAAACATGATTTATTGTTTTTTTATTTAACTTAAAAATATTAGACATACTTTAGTTATATGAGTTCCACGCATATAGCATGTTTATTTTTTTATGTTATTTTCAATTATCTGAACTATTTTAAAAAATCATCATTTATTATTTAAATATTTTTTTAATATTTTTTTTTTCAAAATCAAGTCAGCTTCTTTTATATTAAGTTTTATGTGTCTATTTTTTTTATTGTCAAATACAATATGAAGTATGACTTGAAATACAAGACTAACAAGTTAACTCAAACTCGTTTAATTTTTTTTTTGTTATATATTTAGATGTTAATTTTTTAATTTTATCATTATTCAATTGAAATATAAATTTTATAATTTTATGATATAGATTATTCAAAATTCAGATATTTCAGTTGATTATAATACAATCTTAGTATTTTTAAAAAGTATTCTTTCAATTTTAGTAATACCTGAATCCGTGCCAATGGTCGAGCACGTTTCTAGAGCAAAAAATCCGCTAACTTTATTCTACACGCGTAACTTCGTCAGTTCGTCCTATCTAAAATATTAATGTAAATGCACCGTTGGTACACCTGATTATCGTGTTCCTTTGTAAATGGATATTACTCGTTATGGAAAGTGAGAAACTATGAGACTATTTAATAATCGTACTGGTTTAAATACTAGTATAATTGCACCAAAAACATGCCTTATTAATGTGTCCCTTCATAAATAGATGTTCCTTGTTGAGTGAAGTGGGAAACTATAAGATTATCCAGTAATGAAAAATTATTTTAATTTATTAAATAAAATGAGAAGCTATGAGACTAATTAGTAATATTATTAATTAGTTCAAATATTAATGTATTTGCACCGTTAACATAATTGATTAATGTTTTATTTTATATATAGAATTACTTGTCGAGGCAAGTGTGAAACTATGAGACCATGCAGTAATAGAAAAACTACTTTTTATACATGTTTTCAATTCCTTTCCCAATTCCATTCTTTCCTTTTCAATTAAAAATTGGAAAAACAATAAAAAAAACACATAAAAACATGTTAATATTATAAATGATTTTAATCGTGACATATAATCATCATTATTTTGTATTATTAATAATTTAATAATAAAGTATTAATTTTATTTCATTTAAATAAAAGATTATCATAAGAAAGTAAACGTTACTCATTAACTCAAAAAAAATATTCTGTAATGGATTTATAATAAAAATAAATTTATGACATTAACCAAACATAAAAAAACATAAAAGATTTTTTTAAAATGTTTTACGTTGATAAAGATGGTTGCATGTAAAAGAATAATATAGTAATAATCACTATTTATTTATTTTTATTTTTAAAACAGTAGAAAATATGCAAACACAATTATGAAAATCATCAAAAACATGTTTTTTAAATTCAATACAAATTTTAAAGATCATGTCTAAAAAAAATAAATTATTTTCTTGTTTTTTTACTTTCAAAAAATTAAAGTGTTATTATATTCTTAAATAGTTTTTATAGATCTTTTTTTTTGTCATGTGTTGAGTATTATGATGTAAATATATTAAAATATTTTTTTTAATTTATTTTTAATATCAACACATAAAAATATAAATTTAATATTTTTTAAGTCAGATACATTTTTAAAATGCACTCAAATAAAACTCATACACAAATTTTTTTCTTTCTATTTTTACTAGAGAGAATTAAATTAAAAAAATATAAAATATATAAAAAAATTAACCGCTGCCCTCATCAATATCAGTCGTTCAGGGCAACCTCATCCAAAAAACAAAAAAAAAAGTTATGCACGATAGTGACAAAAATAAAACAAAATAACAATCATTCTCCCACGTGTCAGCTGGCACTCCTTTATGTTGTTACTAAAGTAGCCAATTAGCAACTGCCACCGCAAGAAACAAAAGTCGCCACAAAATTAATTAAATTTAAGACACGGGAGAATGCAAAAAGACTTCTCCAGGCGGGGGCACCATAGCCCCACCAGGCCACCACCACCCATCATCGAAGCCAGAAAATAAAATAATAAATAAATAAAACTCAGATAGCTGCTGCTGCAAAAATCACTCCCTTCTCCTGACCTTTCCTCTTCGAAAGAAAATGCAACAAATCAAACCCTAACCCTAAAAATACCCCAAATAACAATATCAATAATAAATAATAATCACCCTCTGCCACCAGAACCCTAACATTTATCGATTTATTGCATTATTATCATTTCTGTCTGGGTGCTCTTTCACTGAAACCCTAAAATGACGACGAGAGGGACTAGATCAGAGAAAGTGAAGAGAATTTTCCAACAATTTGACGGGAACCGGGATGGAGGTCTCAACAGAGATGAAATGGCAGCTTTGGTGGTGGCTGTAAATCCTAGAGTTAAATTCAGTGAGGAGCAAATCAATGCGATTCTTGACGAAGTTTTCCGCACTTACGGAGAGTTTATTGATGGGGAGAAAGGGTTAACGTATGATGGTTTGTTGCGTACTTATGATGATGGAGCTGGTGACGTGGACCGTGATTTTGATGCGCTTGAGTTGGAGCTGAATGGTGATAATAAAGGGAGCTCGATCGAGGTGGAGGCGTCGTCGTCGTCAATTGTGGATGAGAGGGTTATTGAGTCGCAGAAGAAGCAGAGGACGGCTGATTGGGCGGTGTCGCCAAATCACGGGATTGTTTTTGATGACACGTGGAAAATTGTGGATGATTTGGAGATTTTGATTAAGAGATTGAAAGCGAAGCAGGCGAAAGATGGGAAATATAAAGCTGATAATTTTGATGCGTTTTCAGATGCTGGGTGGTCGAGGGAATTGGGGCCATCTTCGGAGATCTCGGATAAGAGGGTGTTTTGGGAAGAGTCCGGGAGTGATTATGCACTTTTTGTGAAAGAATTGGGGGTTTTGAGGAGCAGAGCTGATGGAGCGAGATCAAGAGAAGAGGCATTTGATGGGCATATGGCAATTGGAAGGGTTTTGTATGATCATCAGTTGTTCAAGGAGGCGTTGGTTAGTTTTAAGAGAGCTTGTGAGTTGCAGCCGGTGGATGTTAGGCCACATTTTAGAGCTGGGAATTGTTTATATGTGCTTGGAAAGTATAAAGAGGCTAAAGAGGAGTTTTTGTTGGCCTTGGAGGCAGCGGAGGCAGGTGGGAATCAATGGGGTTATTTGCTTCCTCAGATTTATGTAAATCTCGGGATTGCGCTGGAAGGTGAAGGCATGGTTTTAAGTGCTTGTGAGTATTATAGAGAAGCTGCTATTCTTTGTCCAACTCATTTTAGAGCTCTGAAACTTTTGGGTAGTGCTCTTTTTGGGGTAGGGGAATATAAGGCTGCTGTTAAGGCCTTGGAAGAGGCTATTTTTATGAAACCAGACTTTGCTGATGCTCATTGTGATTTAGCCTCTGCTTTACATGCCATGGGTGACGATGAGAAGGCAATAGAGGTGTTTCAAAAGGCAATTGATTTGAAACCTGGCCATGTGGATGCTTTGTATAATTTAGGCGGGCTGTACATGGATCTGGGTAGGTTTCAGAGAGCTTCTGAGATGTATACCAGGGTTTTAGCTGTCTGGCCAAACCACTGGCGGGCTCAGCTTAATAGGGCTGTCTCGTTGTTGGGGGCTGGGGAGACAGAGGAAGCTAAGAAAGCTTTGAAGGAAGCATTGAAATTGACAAATAGGGTTGAATTGCATGATGCAATATCACATTTGAAGCAGATACAGAAGAAGAAAGTAAAGGGCAATGGGGGTGCCAATGGGGAGGGAGTGTTTGTCATTGTAGAACCTTCAAAATTTAAGAGACTGAATGACAAAACTACATTGAGGCAGGATTTAGCTAATGCTCTTCAAATCAGGGCGTTTCAGAGGATTACCAGGTTGAGTCGATGTGACGTGGAGCTTTTGAAGAAGGAAATGAGTGAAAATGATGTACCAGTATCTTATTCTGGTGGCGGTGTTCCTGAGAAATCAATACGCAAACCTAACTTAGAGGAAGTTTTGAGGCGGTTGCTTAATTTTCTGAAGCCTGAAACCTTCCAGGGGGCTGTCAAGGCCATAAATGAGAGGATCCTCTCTGTTTTTGATGAGACAGGCCAAGGCAGGGTGGATTTAGGCATGTTCTATGCCATTCTTGCCCCCATTTGCAGTGGCAATCCTGAAAAGCGAAAACGGGTTGCTTTTGATGCACTCTTATGGCGTCCTGTGAGTGAAAGTGGTTCTCAGATTAAGGCGGCTGATGCTGTCACTTTCATCAAGTTTCTGAGGGCTATTTATGTTCCCTCTCACGGAGTTAGTGAAATGCTAGAGGTTCATGGAGAAGCAGATTCTTCAATGGTGTCTTTCAAGGAGTTTCTTGTGATGTTCGATGATCCTGATTGGGGCTTTGGTATTATGTCAACTCTGATGAAGCTCGAATCTGGGGATAGGAACCGCCATGGACACTATGTTTGCTCTGTTTGCCGCTACCCGATTATTGGTTCCCGCTTCAAGGAGATAAAATCTCATTTTAGTCTATGTAACCAGTGCTACAGTGAGGGGAAGGTGCCTCCCGCATTTAAGCAGGATGAGTACATATTCAAAGAGTATGGAAGTGAGGCTGAAGCAATGAAAGATAAGTGCACCTGTCTCCCTTTGCAATCTCACAATGATCGGTAACTCTTTCAAGTTCTTTTGTGGATATCCCGTCCTGTTATTCTAATTGTTCAGTGTGAAATATTTATCTCATCAATGTGTTCTGTGGGCATCATATTGAAAAATAAATGGTCTAAAGTGGCATCTGTATCTTTGATCCCTGTTTCCAGTAGTGTTCTAGATTCTCTTTCTCTCCTCTCTCCTCCGTTCCACTATTCAAATGTTTGAAATGATGTATATTATGATTATCCCTTCCAATTTCTGAAACATTTATTAGTTCTTTTCGAAGCAGCCTTCCTGCATGTGTGTGTGAATGCTGTGGGTGTCTTTATGCATGTAATGTGGTTTTCTCTTGGAGATGATCGTGTCGGAGTTTGAATTTGAACACTGCTTCCTCGGGTATGGATATGAACAATTTCATCAAATGTAGAAATGAATTTGATGTTTATACATGTTCATGGCTGATGCGTATTAGGTAAAATGAATTTGCTTCGTGTCTTTCCACAGCAACTTTTTATTCAGTAATAACCCTTTGTTAGCTATCGTCATTAGAAATTAAGGATTGACCATTAAAATCGTGACAAAAAGAATTATTGAAAAAAATTATCAAGTTTATTTCGAACATTTTGTGCATAGATATGATGCAACATCATGTTGGCAGAGAGGTCCAATAAAACATTTTGTTTTAGCTGAGGGACGAACTATGCCAAAAACCCCCCACAACTCAATAGGTAAAATGCAACAAGAGGCATGAGCTTCGAAGCAATAAACTGCCTTCAAAAGCTTGTTTTTGACCGACTTGGTCTGCAATTCCTTGCCCATTTGAAGGAAATGTCTTGCAATAACGAAAAATGGCTCAACAGTTCAGCTAAAGTAACCGTGTTTTCCTGGCCATGGCGCCAAGACTCACAGCTAGTTCCAGATTAAGCAACTTTGGTGGGGAAGGGCCAAAAATGGTAAGACAATTTCTTTTTTCTTTTGGTGGGGAAGGGCCAGAATGATTATAATTATGAAGTTGTTCCTGCAAATGATGATGATAAACCAACAACTTCCTTAAAGTTTTAGGCATGTTTAGCTCAAGCAGTTTAACCATTGTTTTGCAATATTTTTTAGATTAATTTTTTTATATTATTTTTAATTGTTTGGATGTACTGATATTAAAAAAATAAATTATTTTAATATATTTTTTAAAAAAAACACACTAAATATTTTTTAGAGCCCGTTTGCTACTGTGATAGTGGTTGTTTTTTAAAATATTTTTCGCATTGAAATATATTGAATTTTTTTTTATTTTTAATATTAGCACATCAAACTAATCTAAAAAAATTTAAAAATAAATTTAAAAAATAAATAAATTATTTTATTTTATTTTTAAAATATAAAAACAAGCAATTTTTTATAATCCCTGTCGAGACCCCGTTTAGGCTGAAAGGAGGAAAGCCTTTGACCATTCCACACAATAGATAAAGAAGACTGGGAAACACAATTCATAATGAGCTCTACGCATTTATTCGGAAAGCAATCTACTCTGTCATACGCCTTAGCAAGATCCATTTTTGTAGTCATATGTGATAATTATTTTAATGTATTTTAAAATAAAAATATTTTAAAGAATAAAATTTTAAAATTTATTTATTATTATGATACCGTTACTTTTCAAAATAATTTTTATATAAAAATATATAAAAATAATTTATTTTATTTTTTAAAATTTATTTTTAATACCAACACATTAAATATCTAAAAATATTAAAAATTAATTTGAAAAATAAATAAATAAAATTTAAAATATTTTTAAAACATAATAACAAAGCATTCTTTAAAATAATTATTGATAGTTGTCCACGCATCAAGTTAATTTTCCATACAGCCAACAACGTGGTCATCATCATTAACGCACCTCCTACCATCATTATCAAGACGTACCAATATCTTAAAATTTGTTAGTCAAATTAAAGAATGATTGCTATCCTCGAACTATCTTGTATACACAGAGATAAGGGATTTTTTTTTTTTTACATTTAAAAACAAGTGATTCACTTTGGAGTAATATATTTTAGTAGATCATTCTCGTGTTAAGTTGTTAGATTAATTTTTGTTTTTTAATTTTTTTAAAAATATATATTCAATGTTGACATGTTTTTTGAGTAGAAAAAATAATTTTGAACCATAGTAAGGTTGATTCAACATTACCGAGTTAATTTGTCTAAAACCAACTCGAATCAATGGTAAAAATATAATTTTAAGTCAAAAAAATCTCAAAATATATTTTTTTAAAATCTTGAGATGACAACATTTTAAATCAATTCGAGTTAATCTATTAAAACTGCGATCTGGATCATAAAACCGTGATAAATTTATAGAATAAAAATTAAAACAAATTATAAATTTTAATTCTTAATTAAGTTAATGTTAAAGGAAGAAATTAAAAAAAAACTCGAGTTAACTGGAGTTTACTTATCAAACTCGTGACTCAAGTTATAAGACCGGTCTATCCTTAAATCGAAACCAATACCAAAAAAATAAAATTAAAAAATAAAACTAATTTTTTTTAACAAAGCACTGTTCACAAGGATTAACAATAAATTCACATTTATTTTTAATTTTTTTAATTTTTAATAAGAAAATGCTTTCTGACATCCTTAGCATTCGAATTATTTTAGTTTACACGAGACAAGGAGCACACGAGTACTTGAGATTATATGGAGATGCTACTTCTGTACTGCTGGTTTGGCATTCCAAGACAACTATTTTCCGATAGTGTCACGACACAGAGTACTGTTGCTTTCATCGAAAAACATGCGAGGATCATGCTGTATCATTCATTGGGTGTGAAAGAAGGAAGAATTTAATTTGGGTACCCCTAGCCATCGCAATACTACCTTAGCCTCCCAAATTTGCTCAAATCAGGTCCGATATATACGTAGTAGTAGAAGTTGCCACTAGACGTGCCGGGAAAATCAAATAAGACGATCGACAAAGCTGAAATACAGGCACAGGATATACATGACGACCTTAAATGGAAGGTCAGTTGTGCACATTTCATGCATGATAGTGATGGTTTTGATGACACTGATGCCCAAGATAACAACAGAATCATCAGCAGCATGGCCTCCAGCACAAATATCATCTTCGGCATCCCTTTCCTCCCGCCGATTCAAGGAATATCAGAAGGAAGGACTTGAACAGCACACTGAGATTCATCCGGTCGATATGGTAGAAGACTACAGCAACTGGGATCCTGTGCCTAGATCCGGTGGAGGCTATTATGCTCCCATTCCCCACTAAGAGCAGCAAAGCTGTGCTTCTCGTATTCTGGATTCTTTTGATGATCATGCTATAAAATGCTTATAAATATACTTTGAATTATTTAAATAAGTGGAGGCATTCCACCTAGTTTGTTTGTAAGAATGCATGGATGGTGATAATTGTTGTATTAATGAGTATAGCAAATAGATTTTAAATCGTGAGATTAATTGCTCTCATTATATTTATTTTTTGCAGGGTTAAAACAATATACATTCAGGATATAGCAAAATCTTAAATTTATAGACAAGTTTATTAAAAATCTTTGTTTTATTTCTAATAAAGTAAATAAAAAGTTTTTTGGAAAAAGATAAAGAGGAAAAGAAGATTGTTTTTCTAATAGATTTTGTCGAAAACAAACTGATATTTATAATAAAAATAATATTTTTTTATTTATAAAAAAAATAACAACATTTCAAAACAACATATATGCAAGACTTTAAAAGCAAACCTTGTTCATAGAATTTAAAGGCATTTCTTCATACCAATGTCTATAAGATTCAAAAGTCAATATTTATTCAAATTATCAGAACTTAACATAGATGTCATGCAATTAATTAATTAATATGAAAATTAAAAAAAATTATATTCCATAATGCCAAGTGTCTTTATATATATATCAATTTTAACTTTTCCTCCCAACATTCAAATGATTTGGTGTCCCTTATATTATAAAGTAAAACAAAATCTTGCCATAAAATAAATTTCTCTTTATCTATCTAATATACAAGCTATATTTTATAACAATAATAGTATCAGATTAGCTAAAAAGGGTCATCTCATCTGGTTTTCTGGCTGTCCACTAGCTCCTGCCTCTCTACCTCTCCTCCTTTTAACTCTCACTACAGGTCCGGCACAAGTCATCCACGGATTCCCATTGCTGCTCAGCTTAGATTACAGATTACAACCCAAATATATAGTCCATGATCTATAACATTGATTGACACCATGTTTTCCAACAAAATGGTAGCCAACTAGCCATGGCTTTGTAGCTCATCATAGCCAACTTGTTACTCGGATACATACGAAAAGAAACTGCAATAGCTTCAAGCTCCATAGGAAACAAGGATGAACAGAGTATGCGGCACCTTTTCTTGTTAAAAATGTTTCCCTTTGATGATTTTCAAACAAATAAGGTCATGCCAAACTCAGAACAATGACATCCTAAGTGATCTTTAAAAAATAACAGGTCAAACAATTACGATCGATGGTTCTCTCTGGCCGCTCACATATGGCATATAACAGAATAAAATTTTAAGACTAGCTGCCATGACATGAAAATTAATTTAAAAAAAAAACGAGTTCATATGAAAATGCAGATCAAATTAGAAAAAAACTACCCAGGGAGTAGAGTCTCACCGAATCAAACTGCTCATCCAAAGGACGACGAACCCGCTGTTTCTTATCTCCAAGATAACCTCTTGCCTCCACAAGAACATTCATTGCTTTCTCTACCCCTCCGCATCCCAACACATTTTCTCGATCGCCACCATACCTAACATATCCACAGGTAACTTCATTAACAACCTCCGATCCCTCAACATCAGCACCCAAATCCTCCCCTCCCTCAGGTATATTCGCACGAACAACAAAATCCTCCTCCAAGTCCTCAGCATCAGAACCAAACCGCGACAAATCACTATCATCCAGCAATGCCGCTACTTCAGGATCAACCACTTTCTGAACTCTAACACCAACACTCTTCGACGCCACATTATAAATTGACTTATCATTCCTATCCTCACTTTTCAATTCTCGATGCATCATAAGCCTGACAAAAATCACCAGCATTATCATTTTCACTGCAGTCACTTGAAAACAGTAAAACTAACCAGCTAATCAAAACAAAAACTTCACTAACCTTGATATCATGAGGAAGCTGATGAAGCTTGGCTTTATGATTTTGATAAAAACCTGAGCCGTTAACGTTACTTTTAATATCTCTTAAGTGAAGTAAATAATTATAACCATCATCAGGAAACCCTAATTCCAAAATCTCTCTCTTGACATCCTCTGGCAAAGGCCCCGACGAAAATTGAATTAGGATCGTCATCGAAGCGGCTGTTGCTGGAGCATTTGTTTTCGGCCAAGAAGTTGTCTATTGAGTAGGGATTGTTGTCGACTCGCACGAAAACTTGGTCAGTGCCGTCGACATTGGGATCGGAGGAGTCGCGTGCAAATAACTGGAAAGTTGCGGCTTTTTTCTTGTCGATGAATTTCTTCTTCCCCATTCTCTGTTATCAGGAGCGGAAATAGAGTGTGGATTGAAGTTAGTAGAGCTTGATTGAAGTACTAAGGCTAACTAATTTGTACAAAGCCCTAAAGTATCTGTGTAAAAAAGCATTAAACCCTACTGGGTGCTTGGGGTGATATTGGACTCAAGAAACGACGCAGTTTCTCCGAAAATTAAATGTCATTGGCTGGTTTTTCATAGGGTCAAAAGTTCCACTGTTTTTGTAATTTTTTTTTAATGTGGTCCGCTACTCGTTAATTTTCTTAATATATTTATTATTGAAAAAAATTCCTCAAAAGCAAAAATTTATGCGCCTTAATTTTTCCTTATAAAATAAGAATTTTTATCCTTCTAAATATTCAAATGGGTGAATTTAAAGGTGTTTAAAATTGCAGTTGGACTGTATTTTTAAATTTATTTATTTATTGTTTTAATTTGTTGGTATTAAAAATAAAAATATTATTTTAATATATTTTTAATTTTTTAAAAAAAACAATCTTTATTATCCTGTAAATAATTTCTTAAAATGTTCCTTACCAACAACAATGTTGACTTTAGGTCCAGAAAAATTGAAAGGTCCATTTTTCTAATTGAAACAATTAATGGCTTCTTACTCTCTACCGTTACCATATGAGGCGGGTCACGGGTGATCCCGAAGCTTCACCGGGAAAGCTGGCTCTGAACTACGCAACCTGTACCCCCACCATCCTTCCTGAAATCCAGCTTTCTTGCCTTTTCACGTTGGTGTACTTTCAAAAACCAGAAACGGATCCATCGTACAAGTTCAAAATCATTCCATTTCAGTCCCTATAGTTTGTGTTTTAATAGTATCGATCCTGATATTTCTACGAAGTTCCGATTTGCCCCCCATCCGTTATATGTCTAAGGGAACTTAACGGTGGGCCCATTCACTCTAATATTGTATTTCATTTTTTTTCATGCTTTTCTTTTTTCTTCAACCAGATCCCCATGCATGTGATTGTCTAACAACTTCTGATATATATATATATATATATATATATATATATATATATATATATATATTCTCGCCAAGATGGGTTTATTCTCGCTCAGATTCCGTTTGTAAAGGCTGGCTTAATCTGTGCTCTTGTATTATGATTTTTGTGATGATATAAGTTAGTTTTGTTTATTAAAGTATTTTTTATTTAAAAATATATAAAAATAACTTTTTTATTTTTTTAATAATATTTTGACAATAACATATTAAAATAATTAAAACAAATTAAAAAAATTATGAGACACACTTGAACTACAAAAACAAACAGAAAACAAACAGCACGAGGACTTAATGAATAATTGAGTTGGTTAGCTATACTTTTTTCTTCATCTCTTTCCAAGAAATGGGCTGGACATGTTCACTCTGGTTGGAATCAGATGAAGGTCGATAATTTCCTGCCCCTGACCAAATCTGCCATGGATCCAAATTTCAAAACATGATGCAATCCATAACCTGAGATTACCTGATAAGAAGGGAATGCTTCCTTGTTAAAGAGGATGAGGAAACGAATGCTTATGTCAACCACTAGACCTAATATATGATCTGACCGAGCTTGGATTAACTCCAAAACAATATTATTTTTTTATATTTTTTTGTTAAATAAAACTGATGATATTATAAATTTTAAAATATATAAATAAAAAGTTATTTAGTGTTTGAGATAGTGATTCATTAATATATTAAATTACTTGAATTTATTTTTAATCCAAAGAACTCCAAATTAATTATGAAGGTCTTGAATGCCTACAAACTATAGTCTCAATCAAGGAAATTTAAAAACTCTCCGATAATAAAATTAATATCTTTATGAAATATATATTAAATGATTTAAAGTAATGAATAACTTAAAAAAACCTTAAATTCCAAGAACAAAGATATTTATTCTTGAGTTTTAAGTTCGTAAATGTTCAAAAGTCTGTATATTTGTTTTAGAAAAAGAAGAGTTTGTGTTTTATCTGGATGGTTGAGATGATATTATATACTCTGAAACTTATTGTTTCCATAAAAAAAAAAAAAGTTGAAAAGTCATCTATCTTCGATGCAAAAAAAAAATCTTTAATATCATTAATGAGACATCAAATATGAAGGGTTCAAGTACCTTGGATCTGAAAGGTTTGCCATATTCATTTAATTTAAGAATATATTTAAAATAAAAATCTTAATAAAAAGTTTATTCATGAAAAACAATGTTGGTTGAAAAAAAATCAAAACTTTAGTAAAAAAAATCCTTGAAAATAACCTGACTAGACCTTATCTATATTTTATACTAGTTTGTCTAGGTCAAATTCTGAACTTGTTCCATATAAAACTCGGGTTGGATTTGGATCTAGATCAACAAGTTAACGGGTCGTCCCGATCAACATGGATGAGTTTTATGCCATGGTCTCAACACCACTATCCAGGCGAAGTTTTTTTCCCACAATTGCAATGGATTGGGGAATGTTATGGGAATGAAGCAAAATAACAGAGTTTCACAGAGCGCACCAAGGAGATTGTGCATCACTTTTGCCTCCACTCAACACCCTCTTCCTTATCCCGTCACTATCATCTTCGCTGTTATTATCGTTCATGCCATGTTTATCTTCTCCTTCATGTTTATCTAATCTCAAATCTTGACACTTGATAACACAAACCTAAAAGGGACGACTTCTCTTTCTTTAACTGTCACTTCCCTTACTTCTTAGAGACAAAGGACAAATTTGTCGGTTCATTCTTCTTTGATCTTTTCAGGGCTCGGTACTACGTTGGCAAGATTCACTCATCTTCCATTCTAAAGAAAAAGGTTCTGAAAATCTCATTCATGTTCACATAATGCTGTGCGTTTTGCAAGTATAAAAGACAGAAACAAAACCCATGATTATACCACAGAGAGAGAAGGCAATATACAAGAAGACCAACTCAAACCCAGCAACTAAAAAAAAATAACCTTGATTGAAAGACATATGATCAAAATTACAAAGCACGAGGCCTTGTTCTTGATGACTGAAAAGATTATGAAAATTTGGCCCTACCATAAGGGCCTAGATCTCTTAGAGCTTATATTGGCCGGGAGGCTGATCTGTGGAACAGTGAAGACATCATCTGCCAACCTTCTGTTAGCTTTCATGTTTGTGGTCTCTTTTATCTCCTTGAACCCACTTTGCCCTACCAACTGTGGATAATAATACTGTTGAGATGTGTATGGAGTAGATGGTGCTTGAGGGACCCAAAGCCCCAAACTTTCTGATGAGAAAGAACTCATGTTGCTCTCAAGATCATGAGCATCCATAAACGGCAATAGACCATCATCAATCTACAAAACACAGAAATTTCTCTAAAAATTGAGGCAAGATATCAAAGTAAGCAACTTTCCCCATTCGGTACTAAAAAGGAAAATTATAATTAGTAGATGATTGACCAAGAAGGAAAGAATCAAATGCAAACCTTACAGAAACCAAAGGGAGTAGTAGAGGAATCAAGAAAGTCTTCAACATGCCAGCCAGGAAGAGTCTCCATCAAGTACTCTGATATAGTACTACTTGTTGTTGAACCAAACCCTTCATTTGTTACCAAATTATCCCCACCCTTGTTTACTTCTGTGTTTGTAGATAAGGTACTGGGAACTGTAGGTGGATTGGAATTCACTGGAGCATCAAACACAGGTTTCTTGATTGATTGCTGCTGCTGCTGCTGCTGTTGAGACTTTGAATCAGGAACGAGATCACCACCACTGTTGGTGACAGAGGAAGAAGATATATAAACAGCAGATGTAGCAGAGAGCTTGACTCCTGTGAGAAGAAACCTGTTGTGCTTCTGGGTATGCTCGTTTGCTGTGTGTATTGGACCATCACACTCTCTACATAAAATCGCCCTGTCTTGTTGACAGAACAAGAAAGCCCGTTTCTCCTACAAAATAAACAAGAAACTAGTCATCAACCCCCATGATTTATCAAGAAATGAATAATCAAAGAGCCAAATTAACAGGGAAAAACACCTGGCAGATATCACAGATGGGGAAGTTTTTTGAGGAAGGATGGAGAAGGGAAAAACGTTGGTGCTTTGAAGCAAGCTTGTTGGCATGGTGAACACGGTGGTCACAGGTGTCGCAAAGAGCTGCCTCGTCAGCGGTGCAAAACACCGATGCCTCTTCTTTGTTACACACATCGCACTGGATCTTCATCGGGTATTGCCTCTGTGTTCAGATTAAGCCAAGTAATCTCTGCATCTACTGGGAGAGAAGAGTGATGGTAAGGAGATTTATGCTTTCTTTGGCTAAAAATCATGCCTCGGTACTGTACTTTGTATATTTATAGACAACATTATTTTTTAAATTCAATTAGTGTTTGGTTCTAATCTTATAATATATTAAAAAAACAACAATAGAGATAAAAACATGGTAAAAACAAAAACATAAATATTATGCGTCTTTTTACTCCTTTTCTATAACACACACACACACACACACACTACATATATTTTCATTAATTAAAAGTCCCCTTCACCCAACTTTGTTGCAGGATAAAAGGCCATACGAACAAATGATTTCGGTTATTTATTTATTTATTTATTTATTTATTCAATGGGAATCTATTGGCCTAAGAATTATATACAATAGAAAAGGCTTTTTTTTTTTCTGATTTTAGTTTAACCTCAAACCTCCAAATAAATAAAATAACTTGTCCAAGTCTTATTATTAGCATTTAGTATGTCCAATTGGAGACATACAAATATCATGTGTTATTCCGAGGATAAAAATTAAAAACCTTTGAACTTATTTTAACTAAAATAAAAGGTTTTATTTTAGGATAAAATAGAGGAATTGACTTTTTCAATTTTAAAATTGAAAAATGTAAACAGTGGCGGCACCTTCGTATAAAATGATCTCTTCTGGTTAAGAGGTTGTATTTTAATCCAAAAACTTATGATAATTATGTGTGTGTGTATTATATAAATAAAAGATAATTACAAGAACTCTTTTGATTTGGATTTTATTTTTTTCTCTATACTTTTATAAATTATAATTTTCATTTATATAATAGTTTACATCAACGATATTGCATTTTATTTGAGTTTTTTTTTTTACTCGAAATGTAAAATATAATTTATAAAAATATGAAGGAAAAATGAAACTCGAATCAATAAAATACTTTTTGCAATTATCCTTGCATATAATTTTTATATCTCAATGTATATTATAGCTACTTATACCTCAAATTTCTAACTACACATGTAAAATATATTATATTTTTTGTTAGTACGAAGAGGTGCATGTTCATATGAGTTGCTAGGGATTAATTAAAAAAAAATCTTATTATACATAACCACTGACATTTTATTAACCACTTCATTTAATACACTTTGAAGAAAGAGATAAGTTAAAAATATAAAATAAAATAAAATTTATGAATTTGTAAAAATATCTTTATTTATGATTTATCTATCCTTGTTATTTATGTTTTTTTTTTTCAAGTTGATCAACAAAATAACTAATAAAATGTTATTAATTAACGACAAAAAATTATAGTGTTCATAAAATAAAAGTGTTATCGTATTAGTTATTTTATGAACTCACTATAAAGGAAAAAAATAGATATAAATATAAAAAAGAAATTATAAATAAAAATATTCTTATTATTTTTATTGATTCATAAGTTTTATTTTATTTTTTTATGTCTATCATTTTTTTTTCCAAGTGAGTAAAAAAAAACAAGTAAGTATGCCACTGGTTAGAGCACCATAAAAAACTTCATAGAATTTCTCATTAATTTTTATTCTCAATTAAGATTTTTTGGCCCGGATAAATTCTAGAGCCCAAGGATTGTTCTGCAGGTTTGGCTGTCACTTCTATCTAAACTATACAGCGTACGTACAAGGCCCACGAACAGTACCAAGGAGGTCATGAGAATCCCATGGGACCACGCTGCGCCTCTGCCGAGCTGTTCTTTGGGTTTTGGTTAGCTGTGGAATCAAACCCTGAACTCGTCTATTCCCCCGTGGGACAGTGACTGCCCGTGTAACATGTGTCAGAACTTTTGTAGAAGTTAAGGAAAAAAGTGCTAAATTGAGGACTTTTGATAGCAGAGAGATGCCAAGTTACCAACAAACATTACCTTCAACTTACCCTCGACATTCATTAGATGTCAGCTTTGGTTAGCATGATATTAAGTTTCTATTTATTTTTATATTTTAAAAAAAAATTAAATTTTTTTTATATTTTTCTTTACTTCAAATTAATATTTTTTTGATATTTTTAGATCATTTTAATGTACTGATATTAAAAATAATTTTTAAAAAATTAAAAATATTATTTTGATATTTTTCTGAATGAAAAATACTTTAAAAAGCAATTACGCTCTCAAACATACCTTAATTATTTACGTTTCACGAAGTTCTTTAACTTTGCCTTTTTTCTTTTTAATATAATCATTACTCTTATGATTTTAATAATTTTAAAAGCTAGGCAAGTAATTTTAAGATTCTCAATGAGAATCATAATTTTTTTTAAAGGTGAATAAGCTAAAAATATTGATTTAGACTTCAATTTTTTATTTTGAATTTTAAAATTAACTTTGTAAAAAAAAATTGTTCCGATGCATAAATTCGATGTGAATTTATCCTTTAATGAGGGGATTTAATTTTAATGAATTAATGTGACTTTTGTTGTATTAATACCTCTTCCTTTATGTGATCAATTTTATGAACGGGTAATTTTTTTTCTTTTTATTATATTAAAAAATGATCATGAGCGTTTTTCAATTTAGAATTTTAGGAACAAAGCAGAAAAGATATCACATGTCAATGTCAGTTATATGCTTATTAACATGATTGCTAACATGATTGCTGAGTTTAATGCTCTGACGATGACTGGTCGTCTGGTGTGCTGCATATGAATGAACTGTACATGATAATTAATTTTATTATTTTTTGTGTTTTTTCGGACAATTAAAAAATTAATCTTTGTCATGTTCAAGGATGTTCTGGTTGATAAAATTCAAAAATTAATTTTTGTGTTTAAAGTTATTCGAAAGGAGGAAATTTTGTCTCACCGGAAGGGGAAGGATATATTTGTCTAATTCCTTGTATAAAAATTAATTTGAGTCAATATAAAAATAAAATTAGTTATTATTATAAATTTAAAAACTAATTTAAGAATTGATTAAGGATAAAATCTAGATCACGAGATGAGTTGACCATTCACCAACGTCAATGCAAGTATAATATTGGTTATTATCAAAGTTTTTAAACACAACCTTGAGGTCGACCTTGAGTAAGGTCCAACTTATGAGCCAATTGACTATTGACCCGGGTAAATGTATATATAAAATTATTATTATCATTGTTTTAAAACTCGACTAGATGGTTGATCTAGGGTAAAGTCTAGGTCATGGGCTGGGTTGATCATTAATTTGGGTCAACATAAAAATAAAAATAATTATCATCATAGTTTTAAAATACAACTTGGAGGTTGTCTCGAGGCAGAGCCGGAGTCACAGGTCAGAAAGGTCAACCCGAGTTGACTAAAAATAATAAAAAAAAAATAATTAAAGCAATCTCATATTGACAAAAAAATTCAAAAGAAATGAATGAGTTTTTTACCCGTATTTTATCTCGGGTTACAAGTTTTCGATCAGGTTAGATCGAATAAATTCTTTCTCTATATTTTATTAAATTTGAACTAGTTTAAGCACCAAATCAACCATATCTCATATAGCCTCTATCAAATATAAAATAAAACAAATTATCTAATACAAACTCCAATCCAATCCAAAAAAAGAAAAAAACTCTTAATTCTGCTGTAACTTGAAACTATATTGGTTTTATTTGATTCAAGGGCAACCCTCGTGCCCGAACATCAATTCTCGTATTGGTCTCCAAATTATCAACTGTTTTCTCATTCAGATCCCTATAAGTAGTGGACGTTGCCCAATCAGGTCCCCTCATCCTGTCCCTTTATGCTTTTCGTATGAAGTGTGCATGCATGTATGCAATAAATAGATATAATTTTCAGGAAATCTAACATTTTCAAATAAAAATATATAATTTTTTAAAACAAACAAACAAACAATTGAGAAATATATAATATATTGGTGATTAACTGAGAAAATTGATACCTTGGGAACTAAACTGAGAATCAGGTCATAATCGATGGACTAATTCCGAAGGTCTGCCCTTGATTTATCAACCTTGACTCCCTTTATTAAGTATTTTTATAAAAAATAAAAGGCCACTTTTTTAACAGAAAAAAAAAATTGTATAATCCAACCAAGCTACATTCTGCTGGTTTAATCTTCTCATACTATTATGCAACAAGAACACCAGGTCGGGGTTAAAAATATGAAGAGTTAGGTCCAGGAGCCATCTTTCTTGCTTTAAGAAATACACGAAGAAGGAAAGAAAAGTTAAGATACTCGAACTATAACTATTAATATTTATTCAATAAAAAAGAGATAAACATAAAAAAAATTGAGAAAATCACATATTATCCTACCAAAACTAATAAAAATATTAATTATTTTCTTTTATGTTTTTTTTTACCTATCCCGTTAAATAAATATGTATAGATAGAACAGCACCCGTATCCTTAAATTAACCACCTTCGAGAGGAAAAAATTACTACCAGCAAATTACTGGTCACACGGTTAATCAAACCTGCAGCTAGGCTAGATGTTGTCTGGCTCTACTAAAGGTTCAATTATCGTCGAATATTTCTCGGATGGAAAGGCTCCGATAAAGACAACTTTACCCCTCTTGGAAAGATCAAATCCCAGTCACCCCATCCCCGATTGGGGGCTATGGGACCTCTCCCTGTGCTGTTATCGGGGAGCATGGGATGCCTTTAAAGCTGTGCATTTATGAATTCAAGCAATTCTCGGCACTAAAATAAGCAGAGGAATCGTGAGAGGAAGAGTCTCGACTGTTTTCTTAGAGCTCGGATACTTGCCTCGTAATGGAGAGCAGGTGTCAGCTAATGGGCATCCAGTCCTGTTGGAGGAGTGCTAGTCGGGCATCGTTTTTTAACTGGATACTTGTAATTATTTTAGCCTATAGTACATCGACACACTTCCATATTATTGAGATGGCACATATACACGAGAGGGGAGGATCAATCAACGACCTCCTACGTGCCTGCTTTGACGGGAAGCATTTGGAACAGTATGCGAACACGTGGAGGTAATCATGCATTCAATAGTTATATAGGAAACCGACCCAGCTTTCAACACTTTCAAGACGGTGCTCGCTTTTTTTTGGATCAATTTGTATACAAGAAAAAAATAATCTGAATGCGAGGATGACCCAGATGTTTTTATAAACATGTATTTGGTATTTTACAGTAATTTTATGGTAAAATTATTCAAAGATATATATAAAAAATTATTTGTTTTCATCGAATACATTTTGAAAATTACTTTTAAAAGTTAGTCCAAATGCTTCATCAAACAAGGTATAAATCTCACTATTATTGAGATATAAATTCGAACCCTTAATAATAATAACGAAGTGAGTGTTAAACCCATTTATCATTTCAATAATCCTCCTAGACCAAGTAGCATAAGCTCTTACATGATCAAGATTACTTTAAATGCATCACGCCTCCTATTTGTTAGAACTCTTAAGGATAACAACTAGCTATTTGCCCCGTGCCACTATGTAAATTAGATATTATTTTCTCCTAAATTTTTTTATATATGCAGATTCTTTTGATGTATTTTTATAGTTAAAAAAATTACAAGTGTAAATAAAAAAATTTACGCATTAATATAATCAAATAAATTAACACAAATAAGAAAGTCATCAATGATAACTAAAAATAAAACTGGAAAATTCAAGAGACAGGTGTAGATCAAGTTATTTAATCTCGCAATACGAGATATTTACCCCACTGTATTTGCAATATTTTGTTTATTCAAGTATGTTTTTAATTTAATCAGGCTATAATAGAAATAGACACGCCACACACACATTAAATTGATTGAATAAAAAAAAATTATGCAAGACTGTACATATAAAAAATATTATCTAAAAAAAATATTTTTATCTTAAAACATAGGTTTATCTATACAAAATATAAAAAAAATTATAGACAAATAAGAAAAATCTCATAAAAAATTAAATATACACAAAGTAATTTTAAAAATATCTTTTTAAAAAGGTAAATAATAAAATAAAAATCACAAATGAGCTATATCAATCAAAACATAAATTTAAAAATTATTTTGCAAAAAGACATGTAAGAAAAGGTATCAATAAAAATAAAAATAAAAAAAGAAATAATAACTCGAGTGTTGTGGGCCTTGTGGCTTAACTTATCAAACATGTTATTCGGGTTATGAACTCAACTGAGTAAAATAATTTTTTTTTATCTTAAATTTACACATAACATATATATTTTAAAAAAGAGGGCCAACAAAAAGCCCAGACATGTTGGGCCATAGGCCCGCCCATGTGGGGGGGGGGCCTTCAAGCCCTAGCCCGCATGCCAGAGCTTGTTTTTATTTTTTTCTTGATATTTTAAAGGGGCGGCTGCCCCTATTTATTCTAAAAAAATTACATAGGCAACACGCGAACGACGTATCATTTATAAACTCAGATTCTGATCACAATTGGTGACAAGAAAATCAAAGTAATTTTTTTTTTTTATCCAAAATACCCAATTTTCAAGCCATTTAAATCCAAAACCACCCCACTATCAAGCCTCTCTCATCCCATCCCATGTAACCCGTGGGCATAAAAAAAATTCATTTTAGTGGTTGGAAACGGCTTGAACGACGACTTTCTCTTTCATCGATGGAATCCAACAACTCTTCTCTCTCTAACCAAGGACCGAAAAACAATACAAATAAATTTTTGTACCAAAATTGATACTATTTAAGTTTTAAAGGACCTAAATTGTATAATTTACGTTGTTTTTAAAATTTGAGAACCTAAATGTATTATTCACATAATCTCTTACACGCTATCCATGTTTGATGTCCTTTTAATCCTGGCCTCTACTCTATTAATTCCATCATTGCCTAAAAAATTCAAATCAATTATTCTTGAATTAGAATCAAATCATAAAAAAATAAAACTTTAATTTCACAGTCATCCACAATGTTTTATTTATGTGAACAATGCCGGCTCTAAAATAAACAGTCCACGCGTTTTATTATCACTTCAATAATCCTCCTAGACTAGGTAGGATTAGCCCTCACATGATCAAGATTACTTAAAATGCATCACGCCGACCATTTGACAAATGGCGCTTACTATTCGAACGGTACCTCGTAATTGCTTAACAAAATTAACTCGTTGCTTTAGCCCGAAGAAAAACTTTTGCTTACCAAACCCAAGCTTCCTTGACTAACACCAGGATTGATGGAGGAGAAAGGTCGATTCAGGCGCTGCAACCACTTATAAAGTCAATTACTTGAGCCTATATATCACTTGATAATAATTCGAGTGTAGCACAGAATAGGATTACCAAACCGATTTAATAAAACGTTTTTTTGCAGATGCCAGTGGAAACCCATTCTCTTGAAAACGTTGACTAATCACCGAAAACAAACATGAAAATCAGATGCAAGTGCAGGTCACCAGTCACCAGCCACCACGCATCGAGTTCATCGGAAATGGATGCAATGAGTGATTATTTTATGAGACGGCAGAGTTTCGTTCGGTATGCCGATCACTTATCAATACTGAGGGGTGGCGTACGAAGCATATATATATTTTTTATTAATACGGGTGTCCGATCTAGTTTGCGTGCATTTCGACTAATTTTACGGGTTCTGAAGTTAACGATCATATAAACCTTCAGTGGTCCAAAGATTTGTGGGATTCAAACTGGTGATCTCTAGGGAATAAACTCATGGCCTGACCGATTGAACTATACCCTTCAAAATTACAAAACCGATACTATCTGATTTTAATTCACCTAATTCTATTTTCTGTGTGTGTGTGTGTAAATATAAAATTAAAATAATGGTAGAACTCTAACTATTTTTCGTATAAAAATGCCTTCAAGATTTAAAATTCACATCTAGAGCTTATAGAAATATTGTGAGAGTCCCTTGGGATTTGAATAAAAAAATCCAATTAAACAATTTTTAAATTTTTTTTGAACTGAATCAAGTGAGAAAATCAAACCGATTAACTTGGTCCAGTTTCATTTTATATTTGCTAAAATCAAATGAGTTTAATTTGAATTAATAGACTTTTAATTAGACTAAGTTCTAGGTGAATTAATAAACTTTTGACATGTTTTGATTTAATGAGTTTTTACCTTACAATGATTTTTTTATTTGATTATGTTTGAATTTTTATGTTCGGTTCTATTCAGGTCAAGTGTCAAGTTTTTTTTTATAAAATCTAAAACCAAACTGATTTTTTTTAAAAAAAATACTTCCTAATCAAAATTACTCAACAAATTCAAAAAACCATTCAATTCGATAAATCTAATTTCAAGTCTGTTTTTACAAGTAATTTACTCACCTCTGGTACATGGCATGTATTTTCAAAGAGATTGTACTAGATTAGATTCGCAACCTAATTGAAATAAAAGATATGATCAGTCTGGATTAGGCGTTGGCTCACCTCATCACAAGAAAGACAAACAACACTTTTTCTGTCCAGAGGATTTGATGATCAAGCAAATGATGCTATGCTCTCTCTCTCTCTAATAATCTTGATATATAATGTAAAATAGGCAAAACGAGTTGTCGGCATCACTGTGAGGTGATAAGACGCTACTATTTTACTCGTGCTTGGATCCTAATTTATTCATCTGGACGGAATCTAGGGCTGGATTCTGTACTCTAGGCCCTGAGACAGCGACAGACAAATGCATGTTCATACCCAGATGCTTCAAAGTCTAGCACGATTGTATGAGATATGTTTTTATTATCCAGCATTTCTGAAAGAATTTACTACCAGTAATAAGAGTTCTCAGAGGGTTTTAAAAAAATTCAAAAAATAGTGTCTAACACAATCAAGTATTTGACTTTATAGCACAATGTTGATTGCATTCCGAGACGAGGGAGATTGAGAGTCGAGTCATAACAAAGCAACAGTAGCAGTTATGCCTAAAAGTATGATTAAGTAGTCATATCATACCGTGCTAATGATAATTTATTATTATTTTATTTCCGAAATGATTGACAAAGATATATATATAATAATAATAATAGCAATATTATAGCATACTAGACACCTTGAAGCCACTAACATTTATTTATTTAATGTTAGTTGGCATAATGGCATAATATCGAGTGAAAAGTACTTAACATCCAGCAGTCACCAACAAACAATGGCTACTGTTTATCTTGTTTACTTCTACGTTGGCCTTCTTCTACTGGCATCGAGGAATGCCCCCACCACTTTTTTGGAGGTGCACGGGTAAGATAACAGTGTTTTTTATTTAAAAACATATTAAAATAATATATTTTTTTAAATTTAAATTTTAATGTAATATATTAAAATAATTTAAAAACATACCATTTTTTTCAAAAACTTGCAGAACTATAATTCAATCCTAGCACTAAACACCCTTTTAATCCTTTAGCGTGTTTAAGCTATCAAGTTTGTTCATCGATGAAGGGAAAGAGCATTGTGATGGTTAACCTATTCTTAATCTTTTATATATATATATATAAAATACGTGATGGGTTTTCTAATACTTCTGGCTTGCAACTCATCTTTTGAGGGATGTAAAGTGATATTTTCATAATTTTTGTTGGGTTTTTAAACCTCTTTTGGGCTTCGTTAATATATTGAATTAGATAGTTGAGTTTGGGTTCCGTACAAAATAGTAAACTTTACGATGAGTTACCTATTCATAATCTTTTGTATTTATGTAATAATTCAATATGATATGTGTTTTAACAAGGAGGGAGAAAGGGTAACATGCTCAGGAATATTCTAGGTATAACAGAGTATGGAAGGAAGAACTGTACTAGATAAGAAATCTAGGATGGGAGGTAAAGTATGGGCCTTGGGGGAGTGGGGATACACTATATACTCATTAATCACCAGTAAAAATATTCTATCTCTAGAACTGATAAGGCATGGGGAACACGCTCTAATTTGCTGCCACAAAGGTTCCTCGTTATCTTCAATAGTATAATGAACATTGGATGCATCCGATAAGGTTTACTATTGGACAGAAACTGAGTTTTCCAAGGATTATGGTATAAGATTCTGTAATTTGCAGGCTATCCCTTGCAATTGCTGTCTCTTTGCCTCCTTCAATGGTTGTCTAGCTATCAGTTAACATCACATGTTCCTTAAATCACCCTTTTCATCCTTGCCAATTGTAAGAATGGAGCCCATCGTACCGTTCAATTTGATCGGTATATGTCATGAAATCTCCATGCTTAACCTTACTACATGTGTACTGTATTGCTTGCGCTAGCTAGGACAGTACCTTTGGCTGAATTCGCTCAATTTTGTCTCTAATCTGGTGCATCATCTTAGTCCCTCATCAGACAATGGGATCCCAGACTGAGATCTAAAAATGGGACTCGCAATGTATTTTCGCTATCTGAGCTAACTTGACATACAAGTCATTCGGTCTTATTTCTGAAGAAGGTGCTCATGGAAGAGGCGAGGGGCCTTGCCTTGTACGATGTCCTCCATAGGTAGCAACATTAAGGCAGCAGAATCGTGAGCTAGGCGGCTAGGCTAATTACCTGTCGTGTAAAAGTGAGTATAATTAACCAGATGCTTTTGAAAGGTTAAAAACAGGATAAACAAATGACGCATTCAAAATCAAAATCCCCAAACTGGAAAAAAAAAACTAGCATCTATCGAACCTAATTTAAAGACCTCTCTCAACTATAGTGAGCTAATGCACTCTAGAACCATACCGATAGTGAGATAAATGTAAGGGTCAAATAAAAAATCATGCTTGTTTTTGGTAGACAACCATACCACTAATAAAACCAACATTTTTATCTTTAAATACAATTGTGTTTGGACAATAAATCCACATTGTAAGTCTGGTATGCTTTTTATTACACTACCAAGCTGGATTGGAGCGGAAAAGTCTGTCCTGATCATAGATCCACCCAGCCATCAATACAGAGGACCACGAATTCCATATGAAAAGCTGCAGTAAGATCTGTAATCACCTCTTTGTCGGAGCTCCAGGCATATTAGTCAAAACAGCTCACTATGAGAAGGGCCATGCCAGGCATGTGCAAATAATTGACTCTCCTGACACGGCAAATGTTCTACCAAATTCATGTAAAGCAAGAATAAAGGTATTTTCAGCACAGTGCTTCGTAGAGTAGCCACTAGCCAAGGTGCCAATGATCATTGACTGGGACAAAAGATTTATGTGAAGGTACTGTTGCCTGGGTAATTTCCTGGGGTGACCACAAAATTCCTGCATTTGTAGTCGCAACTATGCTAAGAGGATTGGCATGTACTTACATGAGCATCAGGAGAGTTAACTGTATCAGCTCCTTGACAGAGTAACCTAGTAATGCTCGGATAAAATCTTTACCTTCGTCGGCTAAAACTGTGGAAGACCCGAGGGTTAGGAATTGGTTTCAAAAGCTAGGAGAGCTTGAATCAACTCAGTCCTCTGTACAAGGCCCGAGCTACCACAGAGTGAAATGATCCGGTGAGCCGCCCTCTTAGAAAAATCAAACAATGGTAATCTCTAAAGTCTGGTTGGTACTACGGTCCAGTATACTCTTGAAATTCATATTATATTTTTGATGTTTCTGAATGTTTTCATGTGATGATATAAAAATAAATTTTTAAAAATAAAAAATATTATTTCAATATATTTCTAAACAAAAAATAATCTTTACTATATTCTTAAAAAAAACCTTAAAACACATTCATGGAGACATCTTCTCGGACCGGCTATTTCCTTATATCAAATTAATGTGAATTAATATAAGCTAACTTAACTGATATAAATTTTTTATTTTTAATAATACAGATTCATTTTTCATTGTTGAAATTATCTTTTTAATTTTTTATTAGCTATTTCTTCTTTCATAACACTTGAATATTATATGCTGATAATCATAATACAATATCATGTTAATAAACAGAAGTAAAAGAAAATTATAACATGTAATCTCAACAAATTAAGTCTCATAGAAAAGAAAAGTGAACATAAAAAGTCAAGTACATAGGTTTTTACGGATTGATCATATAATTAACTACATATGTTTGTTGGGTTTTGTAAATTCTTGAGACTGGATTGATTCTCATTAATATATATATGACAAAATAGCCGCATCACAGAATAGTTTACAGAAGTGTATTTAAGAGTGGGTCTTAATTCAATGCCCTAACACAATGGTCACATGTAGAGCCTCGAGGTGTCAAGATTGCCTGCTATGTGTCTCATGCTAGCCCAGGCACAGGTGGTTTGCATAGACTGACGGCTGGTTAGCATTTAAAATAGTGCCTAAAAAACAACTGCAAGCAAAAGGATCACTTCCTTTTCCAGTTTTCCGCGGAAGGAAATTGATATCGGATGGTATTGGAAGTTTACAGTGACGTTGGTTGAAAGAGATTTTTATTTGAAAATATATTAAAATAATTTTTTTTTAATATGAATAATATAAAAAAATATAAAAATGAAATTTTTAAAACACGAATTCCACTCGTAAAAATAAAAACAACACATCTTAGTTATTGTGTTTCGCTAGCCAAAACACAAAAAAATGATGCTTTTGCTGTGGTGTAATTTGCTGTTCATCTTGTTGTCAAACAGTGCTTAAAACCGACGTAACTCCAAGCAAAAAAAAATAAAAAAAATCAACAAACCCAAGAAACTTCCACAACAGTCGTGAAAATTATCTGCCCATCATCATGTGCTACACACATGGCAAAAAATAAAATAAAATATTGTAATAATTCAATCAAAATTGAAAAATCATATATTAGCACAACCAGTAAAGTGACGGGGGCACAATGAAATTATACTTACTGAAATTCTAATCATGCACCGAGTGTCGCTGTCATCACTCCCATAGTTTTGGCCCAGCAAATGTACAGTCCACTACTGCTTGAGTCATCACCAACCCTAGAAGCTACAACCGGCTTTTTAACAACGTAAACCTTCACCAATGGAGTTCTAAAATCAGGCACAATCTTTCTCCTCTTCAAATATCTCTTTTCGTCGTCGTCCTCGTGACATACTCTTCGAATGAAGCTTTCTCTCTTAAATTTCTCATAACAACGTTCAGCACCAAACTCCACGGTGTATCAAGTTTTGAGGGTCTGTGTATATTTGTGATAAATTCAGCATAGCAATTACGACACTTCCTCGCAAAAATTGAAAGGGGACTTCAGTAATCCAAGACGCCAAATTCGAAAGCGTACCTATAGATTAAAAATATAAGCTTTTGCAAAGATTTTGCCGAAGGAGAGAGAGTAGTAGAGCTGTGAGGGACAGGTGAGGCGCGCCCTTCTATGTCGTCGATCCAGCCGAGGGCCTCTATACGAGCGTGCGAGCTCTGGTTCAGCCATTTCCGGTGACATTTCCAGGACTCCTACTAGCCAGCCAGTGCTATTCCTTCTCCTTGTGAGCCAAGAGGGCTAGTGAGGGCTTTAGATATTTCCACGGTAGTAGGTCTAAGGGCTAAGGTGTACGCAAGTGAGGAAAGCGCAATTCCGTATTTGAAAATGGAAGTACCTCTGTTTTTAGGAAAGCTAGCCTAGGTTCGTTCCTTACTTTAGCTCTGCAATTTGATGGGCGGAGGCGCTTAAATTTAAGGCGTTTTACATTATGGGCTTCGGGAGGCGGTAGTTTGTAAATGGGCTAATAAAAATGGAAAATTTAAAAGTATATTTGGGTCCGTTCCATGTCATGTTTGGTTATGAAACTGGCCCAAAACCTAATCCAGCCCCGGGGGCATTAAAATAAGGTTTAATGAGTCGTCCAGATCACTAATAATATAATTAAATCAACCAAATTTAATAGGGCTAATATCTTGCTCAATTCAATTAAAAACCCAATCCGGATCAAGCCCTGGGCCTCGGATTTTCCGAGCATTGACAACAGATACAGTTGGGTTTAATATGTTGAAACTAACAATTGCAACACGGGCACTGACTTACTGACCATATTATTGTATTGGCTTTGCACCAAGGCTGGATTAGATAGAGAACATCTAACTTGCCCTTTTTCACGCAAAATCTTTGCTTTCAAACCTTTGTTTTAGTTTTTTAAAAAACAAAAAATAGAGGCAAACTTCGAAGGAAAAGGGTAAATATCATACAAATCTGGTTAGTTTGGTGTTCTAGTCTTAGGAATAGCAGGCGAGAATCTCTTCTTGCAGTCCATTCAGGACTTCTGATTCCCACCTTGACAAATGAAGAACGTACCAGGACACCTATATAAACAATTATCCACACAACCCACATTAGCAGAACCCGGTTTTAAATCCATGATAGGACCCGGAATCGGACCACACAAGTAGTTCACATCTAAATAATAGCCTCTCCAACGAAAAAGTATTACCGAGTTGGTATCATTACTGTAAGCCTTTTATTCTGTGGAGACAAAACTGACAACCTCGGCATGGAACCCAAAAATCAAGGCAACAAACCTCTTAGATCGTTAAAGTTAATCAAGAGCTATTAGCTTGCCTGGAACCAAAACCTGTAAAACTCCAAATCTCCCACATTATCTGGCAGGTTTCCATGGAAGTTGTTTCGCATAGAAAGTTCAAGAAGTGACCTTGGCAATGTTGAAGGAACTTGGGTAGTTATCTGGTCTTTGAGAACACCCGAATCCGGAAACTCACCAGAGGTTTTTTTTCTTGGATTGCAAGTCCTTTTAATCTTACAAGAGAGTTGAAGCTTGTTTCCATGGAGATGCCGTCAAGATATAGCTCTTCAAGGTGAGATACGGAACTGTCCAGAAAGCAAGTTCTTTAAGAGACGGAGACGACGGAGCAGAGTGAGGTTGGAAAGCGAGTATGGGATTGAGCCATTGGAGTTATCTGAAACGTCAAGAGCTTGTAGGTAAGGCAGGTTCTAGGTGATTGAAGAGATAAACCAGAGTAACCCATATGGGATTGAGCCATTGAAGGAGTTATCTGAAACGTCAAGAGCTTGAAGGTAAGGCAGGTTCTAGGTGATTGAAGAGATAAACCAGAGTAACCCACCAGGTCAACAGTAATCTCTGCGACTCAGAATAAACCAGAAGCAACCCAGTCACACCTGAACCCACAGGTGAATTTGTCGCTGAAGATATGGTCACAGGGATCCACTGAGAAGTCCCACGAGTTATAGCAAGATCCAGGACCTACGGACTTGGGGAGCCTGTTTTAGATCCTTGAGCACTCGTATGTCTCCAGGGTGGCTTCTGGAATCTACTTTAAGCAACAGTAAAGACAATGTGATCCTAAAAAGGAGTTACTGTAGAGAGAAAGTGAGGCTGCGTTTGCTTCTTGACATTTTCCAGAGAAACTAGATAAAGGTAGACAGGAAAATGGGAGAGTGGATATTGGACTTGGATTTAGAAGGTTGTGCACCAAAGCAATGGCTATGGACAAGAGAGCAAGATAGTTCGATTGTTCCGTACGATTTGGGTTTCTGGACTAATTTGTAGATGCTAGAGAGTTCTGACTTATGACAGCGGACACCAGTCTCATTCAAACCGTTGGATTTGACAATAAGGAATGTGGCAGAATCCCATGTGAGATCTTCTGACTTGGGGTTCAAGCAAAATAAAAAGAAAATCCAATAGATACAGAAATTGATTAGCCGGTTATGGTGATTTTGCATGCGTCTGCTCAGATTCTGTAAGTACTGCCAAATGAAGACAGTTTTACTGAACATTGGATGCTTCAATCAGATGTGAAATGCATACTAGGGCACCAAATCATCAAGGAGAGCAACCTCACTAATGAACTTTCGGCTCTGGATTAGGGAACTATTGCCTTACAAAACAAAATCGATCAGATAAGAAGACAGAGCAGAGTTTAGATTTCGATGAGAGATGAAAGTCCCATTGAGATTTAATAAATGACTTTGATAAGAGATTCAAGTTATTTCGAGTCTCATCCTTCACAAAATAATTAACAAGCTTCACTGGCAGGTTCAAAGCTAACAGGAATCATCCCCCATTCCAGCAACAGATGGAATAATGTGGAGGAGGTCAAGGTCCAATCAACCACCAGAAGTGGAAAGTCATAGTTCGGATGTTTGCTTGAGCCCAAGCAATCATAAGCACACTCCAGGTCTATCTCGACAGCCTTGTTATCCTAATGCGACTCTGATCATACTGCCAGGAAGAGTCTGCGCAGAGTAATTTGATGGAAGGGGAAAGAAAAGGGAAAGCTAGAACTAAAACTCGTGGAGTTCCTTTGCTCAGTAACCTAGATTAGCGATTTTATTCCCAACAGAGAACATTATTTATTCCCAAACATCCCCGATATCTCAAGAGAACATTATTTATTCCCAACAGAGAAGTAATTGCTCAGTAACCTAGATTCGTGATTTTTCTTGTTGCATGCAAGTGAAATCATGCTCCCCATATAAATTTTTTTAGGTAATAATCCCTATATAAATTTCTAATGATTAAGACATCATGCGGAAAAATCCTTTCTAACATGAGAACATTACTCCTCTTTCAAAGGCAGCTGATCTACATACAACAGATTGAACATAGCTTATCGAAAGAACCCAGAAAGCACATGGTAAAAAAAAATAGCACCTTCTGATGACGCTCTGAATTTCTGGTGTGATTCAAACCAGGTGCTCCCAGGTTTGGTTCTCCTGGGTTTTTCTAGCTAGATAATGCTTCACACAAGTTTGGTTTATCTCAAATATGAAAGGCATTCCCCTAATCTGCAAAATCAGAGACACCCACGAATTACTTGAGATTAGGTGTACTGTGCAAACATAAAACTTCGAGGAATAAAACATGAGGAATATAAAGTCATTCGTGGATTAAGACACATTTGTATTGTAGCAGCTGAAACATGTGGATGCTAGTTATAATATGCAATTGCAACAAAATAAATTGCCTTTGTTAATGTTAGCAGAAAACAGTATAAGGTTTCCCTAGGAATTTACAGATTCTGTATAATTGTGGTAATTATGTGTGCCACGAACAAAGTGATCTTAGAGCAGTTGGCACATCAAAAAATTAGAGTCCAAATTTGCAGTCATTGAGAAACCATTTGGGCTTTACACAGCATGGAAAATCAAATAGCAAATATCTATGGGCAGCTGGGAAAAAGAAAGAGATAAAGGTTACAAGTGCGTATGCATAAACAGTGGGACTCTCGACATTACCTCTTACCTAACAGCCGTCAACATATGAATGAATTGTGTACAAGAAACAAACTTCATTAAGATTTATGGCATATAATTCAAGACGATAAATACTCTCCCTAAAGATGGCAGTACCACAGAATGAAGAGTATTATCTTGTTCATTGTAAAGACCCTTAGTGAAAATGGCATTTGTTTCGTTCTATCCACACAAATTTCAAGTCATGATAAAGGCTTGTTTTTGTTATTGCTAAAAATTACTTGCATAAACACTGACAGGTAAAAGCAGGCACGGGAAAAGCCAACATAAGATTCAATATGTGATAAAATTGCAGAGAACACTTGAAAGAAAATTCTACACATAAAGAGCATCTTGTTAACCATGAATGCTGAAATAAAGACCTATTGCAACAAACCTCAATCAAACAACCAGAAGTAAGGCTTAGACTCTGTCCAGGGGCTATTTCCTTGTCATTCACCGAGAGGGAGCACTTGCCAAGGTTTTTCAGATAAAAAGATCCACTTTTGTCCAAATTTATAGTAGCCTAAACAAATAAGGAAAAGTTACATGCACCTCAATTTAAAGAAAAAAGTCGGCCTTAGTGGACTACAAGAGAAAGATAAAAATAAGAGATGTGAAATTTAACAGGAAGAGGAGGCATAGTATGCCTGATGGAGCCAAAAGAGGCTAGATTCAAAAGGATTATTTTATTCTTACCAGCCATTACAACTTAAGTAAACTTCACTTGAAATCTTTTGAGCTTTTGAAGCAAGAAATGGATTACAGCAATTCAAGATCCAGAACTCCCACATGTATTCTCAAATGGCATGCAAGGCAATTACAAGTTTGATTTCATCATTTTTCATTGCTATGGTTACAAATTTTATAAAGAGATGCATAAATACCATCTTCAATCTCAACCTAATTTAACCCATATATAATAAACAATTCTCACTTTTCATGACTTTTAACAAGCAAATCTTCTTAATTTATCAGTTAATTAATTTAGTACATGATGACAGTGTTTGAAAGAAAAGAAAAGAATCCTTGTAGTGACAAAAAAACAGTAAAAAAATATGAAAATAAAGGAGTGAAAGGAAAAGGGATTGAGTGCTGAATTCTACAAATTTTAGGCCAAAAAAAGAAAATGAGAATAAGCCACTAACAGTACAGTTAAAATATATTAATAAACTTGGGCAAATCTCACCTGCCGTCGAGATATTATATTACGACGGCCTTCCCTTCCCAAGTCAATGTCGACAATAGCATCTTCTGTTGCTCTACCAAGTAATACCTGCATGGTCACAAAGAAAAATCACATGCACTGTAATCCTACAAACCAACCCAAGGCATAGATTTTATCATGGATTTAAGATTTATGGGCTAGCTTCAGAAATTAAGCTCCATAGCAAAACAGCATCTTATTGAGGTTGAATAGTCTTTAGATTTAAAATGAATGAAAAGGAAACAAAATTTCCTACTCCTAACTAATATACCATGAATATTTATCACATGAAATTACCAAACTATCTAGATAATTTACTATTAGTGATTCAGATACACAATTTGGATGAGCATTGTATCTGTATATAAATTTATAGCTCCAATTGTGGTTTCGTAGATGAGGCAACTATTTGAAAAACAAACATGGACACAAGGGATTAAAAGAATAGGATTCTTTAAAGCCAGTACCCCAACAAATTAAGGAATTAAGGAATCTTTAATATACCTCAGATTTCTTAATATAATGTTTTGAATGGCGGCCATGTATAACTGCAAATGCTCCATGACGTGCAATAGCTCTTTGCATATAAGAATGAGCACCCTGTTCCAGCCTCATGATTGCCCTCTTCGTGTCCTCATGTCGATATCTTGAGACTGCAGAGAAAAATTGGATCTTAGATGCCATGCTTAGCTACAATGCATGTATACAGCACATCATTTTCTAAAGGTATGTCAACAAACTCGGTTAATAATATGAATATAAGCACAAAAACATGTACCCTTAAACATGCGTGCTCAAACCCACACACAAACACAGATAATTGTGTATACAATATCTTTCAGTGATTTCAATTACAAACCTTGAGATAGAATCAAATAACTACCAATACAAGCAGCACATGCTTGTATTTTCAATGTTATTACAACAACATTGGGATTGTCTTAGTTTCACTATTGTTTCATACTGATGTGATTCCCTAATAAACACTGTCTAAGTTACTGTATGCATTTTATTTTCAAGGAAACACGGACCGGGGGGGGGGGGGGGGGGGGCGAGAATCAATCATCGGCAAAGCTTGTTAAATGTGAGAAAAGCAATTGCTAGTTACGAAGCAGAATGTATTTTACCTTCCTCGCTGCAATATAAATCCTGGTCTTCTGGATCCAAGTCCATATCAAGTATCTGATAACAAGTGGAATTACAAAGTATATGTTCAGAAAAAAGGAGAAATTGTCAAAAGAAACAGGATAATCACCATCTGTTTGAATGCAGTATACAGTTACCATTGCTTCAATGTCTGAAAAATATGGTACATCATCATCACTCTGGATAGATGGCTCAGCTGGATCTGATACTGAATGGTTTACTACTAGTTCTGAAGAAGCAAAATCTGAAGAGCCCACTTTCACATGTGATACTTGATGATTTTGAACTCTGTCTGGTGCATCTTCTACCTGTTTAATAGCAGACACATTTGTCTGGGGATATGTAAAGAAATCAGAAACCAAAGACGGCTTCTCTAATAAAGAATCAGCTGATTCATTACTCATATGCTTGGCCATTGGGGTTTCTGTAGTTTCTTCCTTCAGTTTAGTAGGAACAAGAGTTTCCATCTTAGTGTCTGCTGAGTTAAATTGAGTTGAGCCACCAAAAGCAAAACCTGCACTCCTACGAGTGGAGTCACTGCTGGGCAACTCAAGTTTCAAACTATGATCACCTACAGGATGGACTGGACCAGGTTCTGGCATCGCCTGTAATCTTACCATCTGAGAAGATGCAAGCAATTGTCCAGGATTTTCTAGATCCCTGTGAGCGACTACTGAAACTACACTACCTATTTTATTACTCGGTAATTCCTTAGCAGATAAAGAATTTGGTTTGCCAGCATGTTGGAAATTCCTTTGCACCAAGGAGGTAACTGATCTTGGGCGCCAGTCAGTGGGGAGGTCTATATCATCATTGAATGGGATCTCTGTGTCCTCAGTGTTTAGCACACAGCAAATAATCCCATCTTTCACCTCAGGATGCGGATCTAGAAGTGATGTTGATGAAACAAACTGGAACTCAGAATTACAACCTGCATCCACACTACAGTGAGACCCCCTATTCTCCCATAAGTTTCCAGGACAAGCACCTGAGTGATTTTTAGAACAGTCTGCTGATATTGATGCTTCTGGTTCAGTTACATTGGGCCTGTGATTTTCGTTAGAATTATTTGGTGAATCCAACAAAATTGTATTGAGACAAGCAATGTAAGAATTGGTGCTGAAATCTTTTCCATCCATATCCACACTTGCCCCTTCCTCGTCATTAGACAAATAATTGGTAAGTTCAGCCAGAAAATCTTCTGTGCTATGAGATGAATTTTGTGGCACATCACTCAGTATTTCCATTTTTAACTCTGAGTCTTTTTGGAGATCATCGAAACTTGTCGAACATGCATTCTTAATATCACCATCATCAAGGAGTGAAAAAGCATCACCATGGTGCATATCTTTGTCATGTAATCCAAGATTGTTTGGAATATCTGGCACTGAAATCCCTTCATCCATTCTCCAAATAGGCATCTCAGGAAGTGGAGAAGAGAACTCCAAATTGTGAAATGACAAACTACACTCTGGAACTGGTGAACTAAGAACATCATTTCCATCAAAGTTAGAGCACCCATGTAACAAGTCATCATCAACTGGCAGTTGTTGACTGAGTTCCTCGACCACGGTTCTGTTTTCAGTGTTAGATGGATCCTCTCCAAGTATATGGGGAATGTGTATATTGTCTTGCTCCATTGAATAATCTTCTTGAATTGTATTATGGAATTCAGTATCAAAGGCATGGGCAGTACCACTACTCACAATTGGAGGAAACACATGATGCATCATGTCCAAATTTGATTCCTGAAGTGCGAAGTGAGTTGTAACTGGATCTCCAAGCATGCATTGTGTGGATAATTGCTCATATTCATTGCCAACATAATTGTTATTATTGGGGGAATCAAGAAAACTCAACTCCATGGAATTAAATGGTTTGCTGCAAATTCTTTTACGCGGAGCATAGTAACAATGGCGGACACTTTCAGTTTTCCTCTTCCCTGAAAAACATTTATTTTCTTTTGAATTTCCAGCTCTACTGAATTTTGATGGAAAAGTCGATGCAGAACACTCAAACTCAGTCATGTGAAAAGCAGCCTCTGAAGAAACAACCGGATCATAAAGGAGAGAATACCACCGATCTCGTATTTCTCGAACAGTGAATTTTTGAGAAAATTGTACTGCTCCTTTTGCCAGTGATTCCAAGGAAGCACCAGCCTGCAAAACATAAAAAAGAAACAAAAATAAATAGGGATTCCCAAAACAATCACACTGAACAAAAGTCAGCATGCTTTAACAATTGATATTTAATTAGACAATGGTAGCAAACCAATGATCCAACCCCACAACAACAACAAAAAAAGATAAGATAAGAAGCTGCACCAAGCACCAATTGACAAGGTTTTTTTATATGCTTCAGTCTTAAGAAGCATAAAAAAGAGGTACAACTACTAAAACCCATGTGCTGCTACTTTTAAACAGTCTATAAACACACATATATTCAAAAAGCTTAATAAAGAGAGCAATAAGAACAATGGTTCTAACAGATGAAGAAATAAAATTTTCACTGTCAATAACTATATCGTCAAAACTGCAAGCAAAAAGAGTTAACGGTAAAATTCCTATGGATGCAATGGGAGCAAAACTTCACTCACAAATGCACTGGTTGACACAGACATCCTAGCCAACAACCACAACTTAAATTTTTATGGTTTCAACTTAGTATTCAATGTTTTCCTCATGTATTACACCTTGCCATGTCCATGGCTGTCATCTCTCTTCTTCTTACTGCCATGCACTAGTAAAAGCATATAGACAACATTCAGAATAAAAGAATGCAAGACCTCTCTTTCACAGACACCCGGAATTTCTCTTCTTGAAATACTTATGCAAGGTCATACCAACGAATTAGAAAAATAATTGGTGTTGCTGATACATCTCACCACCAATGTTTTCTACTGTCCGCAGTGCAACCACCAGCACCACTAAATCCCCCCTTTTGCACTGGCTCATGAAGAAATTTCCTATTTTAAATTCCTTGCGAAAATGAAGCATTACAAATATCCCTCCTGGCTTATACCTTACATATTCAATATCTCAATGCCTCTGATAACAGCTATCATATCATTACCGAAGCCACGTAGAATCTCACAATCACCAAAACCAGTATATCCGAAAAACAGAACCGGACCCTCATCATTTACCATTAACAAAATCGAAACTCACAAAACAACACTATCATAGCATAAAAAAATTAACCATTCTTTTTCACATGTTAAGAACACTATTTATTTCTAAGTTCGAATTCAGATTTTCTTCGATATTGGCCATTTAACATGTTGAAAATCCTGCCCTAATTAAAACATCAAATACAGCAATAATTATGTCCTCAAAATCCATGCTACAAGAAAAGATAGATACAGAATAATCTTTGTTTCAAGAAATTCATGCTTGAAAACAAGAAAAATCCACCATTACAGAATAACAATAAAAAATAAAAATAATTAGTATAAAAAGATGGGTTTTATTCACTTTTTTTTTAATTAACAAAGAATTGGTGGAATAATACTGATGATGAAAAAAAGATTTTTACCTCAATAGAGTTTTTTAACAAAACGTCATCTTCTGGAATCCAAGGAGAGACAGGGCCGAGAGCTCCCATGCCTAAAAAATAAACATGCAAGAGAAGCAGCTGGAGGCTTTTCTTTTATAGAAACGTGGGCAGTGAAGGGAGTCTGGTTCTCGCTGGTGCGTCGGCTCGCTCAGGTGACCGGAGATTTCATGAAAAAAGCTATGGAAGTAACGTCGGGGAAGGGCACGTGTGCCAACTACTGCTTTCTCAGGTGACGAGGAACTGGGAAACTTTGCTAATTGTCTGTCGCGGGCAGAAAGAGTGTTCCTGGGGGTTTGACCTTTTGACTAAAAAGAGGAACTCTTGAGAATTACGTGAATTTGACGAAACTACCCTTGAAGAGAATTGAGAAGAGCCACCGCTTTGGTTCTCTCCACCGCTTACTATATCGGTGATGGTGACCTGTCGCCGCGAACGGCTGTTGTCCGTCTCGAGATGGAAAATTAGATAAAGTTAATTGGTTGGGGAGGCGGCGAGTCGGGTTTTTAAGCTTCCTTTTCAGAGCCGAAATTGAATTGCCTTTTTGTTGTTTCGCACTATATGGGGGTAGTTGTGTCTAAGCGAATTACGGGGTGTGGGGCAGAAAGATTTTGCTGCTAGGCTGTGAAAATAACGGCTTTTGATTTATTTTTTCTTGTTTTTTTATTTCGTGGTTAGAAGGAAATTGAATTTCTCTTGTATTCCGAGATAATTAAGGAATATTTAATGGAAAATATAATATTATTCTCGAAAAAAAGAGAGGAAGTGTGACTGTCTAACTTTTTTCCAAAAAATCTCTCTCAGTCCAAAAATATTATCCTGTTGAAAATAGAATAGAATCTATCTCGATTTTATCTTTCTGACTGAAAATCAATTGAACTTCTACATTAAAAGCGTGTTTGGCAATATGGTTATGGATGCTTTTCAAATAATTTTTCGTGCTAAAATAAATATCAAAGATGTTTTTTTATTTTTTAAAAATTATTTTTGATATCAGCACATCAAAACGATCCAAAACGTATAAATTATATTAAAATTTTTTTTTTAAAAAATCAATTTTTTTGGAAACGCGGGTTGAACCGCGTTCCCAAATGCTTCCTAAAAATCACTTGAAAATCCTTGCAAAAAAAACATCGTTATTGTTTGATTTCAGTGAATTTAAAACAATATTTGATAAAATCAATTAGTTCCGACAATCATCAGAGATAAAATTTAAAATCTTGAATCTACTTAGCCCTCAGTAAAATCTAAAATGGACGGTGCATTAATGCTAAGATCAAGTTTTTTTCTTTTCCTCTTGGGGCTAATTGTCTACTTGGATTGAAACAAGCCTCTTCAAGGCTTGGATGGCATCGAAGGAATAAACTTTTTTTTCCTCGGCATTAGACAGAGAATCTGGTCGAGATGTTGCCTAGGATGGCATTGAGGGATTTATTCTTATTGTTCTGGAATGATGGGTAAGGCTGGCCTTAATTGGAAAGGAAGTGCAAGTGTCGCAAGTAAAAGAACAAGGGACGTCGAGGAAATTGTCAACATGTGTTACTACTTGTGCTAAAATCTTCCGATCTATTTCTTTATTAATTATTTGACGATGATTAGGTAATGGTCGGATAACTGGTTGGTTCTTACAGAAACTTGTAAATGCTGACAATTATTATAGTGAGGGTGTCAATTCCAATTTCCAAGGATGGTCTAAATAATTTCCTGGATGTCATGTGCTGATGAAGAAAACAGAAACATTGCGTGCCTGTTCAATCGAAAAAATTTAAATTTTGTTTTGTTTTAAATTAATATATTTTTAATGTTTTTTAAATTATTTTGATATGCTGATTTTAAAAAATAAAAAAATATTATTGATATATTTTTCTGAATAAAAAACACTTTGAAAAGCAATTATAAACACACTTTTAAACACCCAAAGATGATGGGCATCCTTTTTTTTAATTATTGATGCCCAAGAATTCATCAATGCAAGAGCAAACTGAGCAGCTGAATTGCGTACAACAATAAGAGATTTAACAAAATCCTCATTGGTAGTAAAATAGGAAGATAAAAGCACCTTTAGTTCGCAAAACTGAGTAAAATCAGCTTGTTATGTTTCGTACATCATTTGGTTGCAAGAATTTTAGAAATGTAATGGACGACTTGATAAGACCTTATTCTAGTTCCTGTAGTTTTTTTAAAATAATTTAGTCCATATATTTGTTTTTATTTACGTGTTTACTCTTAATTTTGTAATGGTTCATTACATGCAGTGCACGGATATTTCAGCTGATGAACATCATATATCATCAAGCAATTTTCGTTTAGGTTAAATCAACAAAGGAAATGAAGAATGCAGAATACATGATGCAATTTCAGCAGCTGAGTGGGATGCCCCTAACTTACTAAATTGATCAGGCCAGATACATGTAGTGCACGAATATTCCAGCTGATGAACAACATATATCATCAAGCAACGCGTAGGAACTTGAAAATTTTCTGTTAAAAACTGAAAATCAGGAATCATTAGACTAATAATTAGTGAGAAGGCGTCCGCAGCGTATCAGTTGTCAAGATGGAAGCAGTCCGGGATAATACAAGTTCATTCTACAGATACTTAAAAGCAAAGCCATTCAAGTATTTCTGATTGGTAACAGTCAATACATGGATAATTTTGAGCAACTTGGATGTAGAGTAACCTCAATTCAGCTGACACTACTCAAGCAAGGGGTAAGTTGTGAGAGATGGCCTGCTTCCCTGGGAAGATTAGGCTGGTTGGGTTGCAATCGCATAGCAAATATGCAAGGACCTTCATTTCAAAATCCCATAACAGAATTGTAGTCCCCTCCATTGTCAACCAAGCCGTATGGATCTTGATCCATTGCTTCCTTCATAACAAAAAGTGAAACATTTGCTTCAAGATTTTCCGTTAATAATATAATCTCTACTACCTGACTAGCTCGTTGGAGCTCCATACTTACTAGTTCCACTTGAAGTTTTCTGTTGATTTGCTCCACATTCCTCGCCTTTAACGGAACAATAAGAAGAAATAGATTCCAATGACTCAAATATCCAAGACAAAAGGACATCAAAGAAGATGGACAGAACTAAATGATCAAACAGGAATACCTTTTTCTTGGAAGTTTCAATCTGATTAGTAAGCACACGATCCTGTCACCAGAAGACAGTATTATAGTGGTTGAGTTGAAGTTTTCAGTTGATTTGCTCCAAATTATAAAGTAACAAAAGAACTGTCCAGACAAATTCTTGCTGAAACATTTATAGCTGAAGTATTCATAGTTCAAGAGCAAAACGTAGAAGTTGAAATACATGTCAATAGACCAGAATTGTTGTTTATATCCATTCTTGTGACAGTTTGAGCTGTCCAGCAAATTTTCCTAGTTTAGAACCCTAAGAATGCTGTGAGCTGGGCCGAATATCTTACCGCACGGTCATGAATAACCCTCCAAGCACTTTCCATATCGCTCTCAAGACTCTGCAGATCCTGAAAGCTCAAACCATTCAAACACTGACCCATCCTCTGCCTGTAAAGTATAATCACGACAACATAAAAAAAAATAGCAAAAAACAGAACAGATACCACCTATGAATAACGAGCATATGGACATCAAATTTCAGGCATTTTATCACCTCATCTCCCTCCTGATTTTCATGTTCACCTCTTTCAGTTTTTCCAAGTTCTCTTTCATTATCTGAGCACACAAGCTTTATACCATTACAGAGAAACACGGAGGGTCTTGACTTAGCACGCACAAAAAAGATAATAGAAATTAGATATAATTAAACACCTCATAGTGGGAGCTCCAAAGATCTATTCCCTTAGTCTGCTGATACTGATCAAATATCCGCTTCGTTCTGGCCATGAAAAATAAAATCAAAATATATAAAAGGGAAGAAGGGTTTGACAGGAAAAGAAAACGAGGGAGAGATAGGGGACATACGTAGTGGAGGGGCTAGTGTAGTCGTGGACCTTGTCAGTGCAAGAAACCATGACAAGAGAGACCTCGGCATCACAAAGAACAGTGAGCTCATGAGCTTTCTTGAAGAGACCATTTCGTCGTTTGGAGTAAGTAACTTGCCTGTTAGTCGAGTTCTCAATCTTCTTGATCTGGATCTTCCCTCTTGCCATATTACTATTGCTTTCTCTACTTGATGAGCCCCTTCTCTCTTTAAGTTCCGCTATTCCTTCAAGCTGATAGCTAGCTAGCTCCTTTGAATTTAATTCTGAATCTTTCTTTTCTTAATGATATAAAGAGAAGAATATTAGAGATGGAAGAGAGGTGAAGGGAGAGGAGAAGGTTTGTTATAAATCCATCCATGTAGGTTAAAATGAAGAGAATTGCCAAAATGGTGAAAGGTTTTTGCAGGGATTGATAAAGCATGCTGATGTTATTTCCAAATGTATGATAGGGGACCATTGCTTTCCTCGCTCAGACAGACTAAATTGGCTGTAGACAAAATACTGCCTCCACTCCTGTTTAAAGTTGATTGATTTGATTTGATGCTGAAATAAATCTCCAGTAATCAGGGGAGAATAATTTTATACATTTAGAAATCAGAACGGAGGAGCATGTGCTGGGGTCTAATTTCCTACTTCTTCCGATTTCCATGTGATAAATTTAGTGAATGAAACGGTCGTAATTGTTGTTTTTTAAATGTGTTTTTTTATTTAAAAATATATTAGAATAATATTTTTTATTTTTTTAATTTTATTTATCATCTCAACACATTAAAATAATTTAAAAAAATTTAAAAAAAATCAGTTTTTTTTTTTTTTAAAAAAAACCGTGAGATCACAAAAAGAAACACCACCAAAATGTACAAACATACCGATGCTGGCTCTGAACCAGATACAAGTTGAAAGCATTAGCCATTTGGAGATAGATAAATAAATCTATATGCTACTGAGCAAATTTCAGTTTTATCGTGTGTTTTTTTAGTTTGAACTCGCTTTTAAAAGTTTTTAAATTATTTTTTATTTGAAAAAAATATCATATTATTTATTTTTAGATTTTAATGTTCTAATATCAAAGATAAAAAAAAATAATGCATTATCAATACAAAAATACTTTTTAAAACCTTCAATACAATTTGAATGGGAAAAAATGATGTATTCATCTTGTAAAATCTTGCAAAAAAAAATTTAAGATCAATTCCTGACCGTAGACTTTGTTTACTATATTTTTCAATCATACAGAGCTGCCCAAATGACGCATTGATCAAATGATTGACTCGATTAAGAGCCCGTTTAGCTCTGCGGCTGCGGCTGCGTTTTATTTAAAACGCAGTTCGCAGTTGTTTGGTTAAGGAAAAAATTGATTTACTGTTCACTGGGCCCCCACTGAATTTCTGCGTTAGCAACGCAGGAAAGGAAAAGCAGTCATTTCTTACCTTTTTTTTCACTGTTCACATTAATTGCACTGTTCAATGAACAGTGCAATTAACATGAACAGTGCAAAATGATGCACTGTTCATGTGAACAGTGCAATCTTTTGCACTGCGTGGACTTTTTTTTTTTTTTAGTGTGTTAAGTTTTGTTTTTGTTAATTTTTTTAATATTTTTTTTTAAAAAACTAGTTTGGAGTGAATTTTATACATGATAATATTGTATCTAATTTTATTACACGCTAAAAAATTATGAAAACTGTAGTTCTTGTCGGATGAATTTTGTACGTAATGGAATTGTAGATAGTTTAATAGAACAATAAATTTTTTTTTATATAAAGTATGATTTATTTCATGATGTTACCGCAATAGTTAAATCCACAATATTTAAATTAAAAACCATCAATATTAATATACATATTTTTTAAATTATTTTATAACCTCAATTTTAAAAATATTCTTAACCAAACACATTAAACTACTTTTTCTTCAACCTCAATTTCAATCACAGTTTTAACCAAACACCTATTTTTTCAAACGAACCATAACTAAAAGTACTTTTTATAAAATAATTTTTTCCAAACCACAACCACAACAGTTACCGCAATACCAAACACACTCTAACTCGGAATAATTCACCTAACCCGTGATCTGAGCTGTGAATAAGATATGGACTGGGTCAAGTCTTACAACTTTTCTTCATTTTGGTATCAATATACACATAGGTATCTCAAATGGCCCAGTCTAATAGATTTTTACAAGCCTAAAACATCATTTAACAAGGCCTAAATAGCTTAAATCCTAGGCCCAATGAGATTTCATAGCTATAAGGTCAAGTTATAACTTAAAAAGGTGGGCTAATGTAAAACCGAGGCCCACAACTTTTATTTTTTGCCTATCAGGTTAAGGCTTTAGTTTCCCTGCATCAAAACGTAACAAGGAGTACCCGCATCCTCCTTCGCCTTTCTGGTAGGTATTTTTGGAAGTGTAATAGTAAATATTTTTTAAAATATTTTTTATTTTAAAATATATTAAATTAATTTTTTTTTATTTTTTAAAAAATTATTTTTAACATCAACACATTAAAATAATATAAAAATATTAAAAAAATATTAATTTACAGCAAAAAAAAATAAATTTAAATTTTTTCAAAAACACTTTCAAAACGCGATGCGAAACACTCATATGTCAGAAGAATATGAAATTTAGACCCTATTTATTTTTGCATTTCAAATGTACCTTTGAAAAAATTTAAAAAACGCTTTTATAAAATTTGAAAATTTTTAATTTTTTTATTATTTTAAATTAATATTTTTTTGATATTTTCATATTATTTTAATGTATTAATATTAAATATTATTTTTAAAAAATATATTATTTTAATATATTTTTAAATAAAAAATACTATAATAAATAGCAGGATATGAGACCCGTGTTTCGTATCGACTCGGGTACTTAAGGGTGAGATGCAGAGTCCCAGTGACAGAGGTTAATAAATAGCTTGCCATGACCATGGAGATGACCTCTGGTTTTGATTGATGAGATTTGAGAACGATAGGCCGAGCTCCTACAAACAGGTCTTCTTAGGGTTGTCAAAAGTGGGGCAGTAGGAACGTGACAGGTAGTCCCGTAACCTTTGTTGAGACATTTGGTCTATCTAACGGCCATTACACCAATAATATGCTTAAAGGGTAACCTACGCTCTACAAATTTCAGCCTATTGACAACTATTACTTCATCATGTCTTTCACATGCAAGGCCAGACGGACCCCTCTCTATGTCCCAATTGGACCCACACTACAATGGGGACCGTGTATACCGAAGCCCTCCTGTGTATCAAATCTTCGGGGCCCAACAGTGGCTACGTATTTTGTGACGTGGGAGCTTACTTTTCTCTACTAATGGCAGGGGGGCAGGGGTAAAAAATAGGTTGTCTAATTTAACATACAATTGAAACTATCATCTAAGATCTGATAAAATGACACGCCGAGCAGTTGATGGATTAATTTCGCCAGACAAAAGGAAGAGAAAGTCGAAGCAATGTGGTTGTTTTCTTTACGGAGATTCACCTAATATATGCTCAAATAGTCTCCCTCCCTGTTGTATGGGGCAAGTTAGGACGGGTGGGGTAGGATTAGGGTTCTTGATTCGTGTCCGAAGTGACAATATCTGCTGGCTAGCTTTGGTAAATAAGAGCAAGGGAGGAACCTTGGTGACATAAAGGCACCAATATTTGTACTGCCATGTCTACTAGGACAAAAGAACCTCTCGTAAGTGCAGCTCAAAAGCTTATTTAAGTCCATAGACGTTGAAAGCACCAAAGAGTATTTCAAAGGCTTTGCTGGTGGGACCTTGAGATTCCTCGAACACCTTGTTAGCAAGATTTGTAGTAAGTAGTAACGTTTTAATACTCGGATCTAAAGGCAGACGTACAAGTGGCATATTGATTCAAATTACGTGTTTCTCCGAACATGTCTCCAAAGGGACGCGTTTTTTGCTTTTGCAAAGGTTACCTATAAATTTCACTACGGATCGCGCGCGTGTGTATGTGTTTTTCAAGTACTCGGCCTTCGAAGTTTGAATCGAGTGCTCCTTGGCCTTCACTTTTCCTCGAGGAACAATAAGCCTTCGAGGCCCTGATAAGTTCCTTTTGTTTAGTGCTAGACACACACAGTAGCGTGTGCTAAGCACGGCTAACTTTTATTTGTATATGTTTTTTAAAAATGAACTTGATTAGAAAAAAAAATTAATTGGTTTTTTAATGTTTTTTAATAATTTTAATATATTAATAAATACTTTAACATATTTTCAAATAAAAAATTTTTTTATAGAGTATTTTACATCATGATATTAACCGCACACAAAACAATGTAACATGTTTTTTCAACCAATCATAATATTTGATTTATATATTTTGACTAATATTTTTTATTTTTTATTAAGTTTATTAAAATCACTGCATGATAATTAAATTATGAATTAAATCAAGTGTCTTTTTTCAAGAGCGTGAAACAAATTGCATTACGAAATATACAAGAATATATTTTTATTTCAACAACAATTACAAAATATCTGAAGGATGATCAATTATTTGCCAACAAATTTTTTTTTAATATTGTTAATAATATAAGAATATATTTTTATTTCAGAAGTAATTAAGAAATGTCTAATTAAGGATGATAGATTTTTCGTCAACTAAAACTTCTTTTTTAATATTATCGATGATACATCAAATGTAACTCCCTAAAGAGAAATTAGCATACAGAGCAAATAAGTTCTATCCATTTGAAGGACTGTTGTTAATTAAATTATTAAAGGGTATTGCTGATCGCTAATTAGTTGGTGATAAGTTTCATGATGCATTGTTTGTGTTTTGTAAGCAGTGTATGAGTTTTTTAATAAAAAATATATTAAAATATTTTTTTTAAATTTTTAATATTAGTATATAAAATTATTTAAAAAATATCTAAAAAATATTAATTATAAAAACAATTTAAAAAACATGTTATAATGTAAAAATATTTATTTTATCTGTTATTAATTGGTTTGAGGTAAAAACACAAGTCGGTATGTTTGAAATTTGCCAGCCAATGCAATCTTTTATGCCGTGGCTAAAACAAATTAGGGTGTTTTGAAGAGTTATTTTTAAAATTATTTTTTTATTTAAAAATATATCAAACTAATTTTTTTATTTTTTAATTTTTTTTAATATAAACACATTAAAACAATAAAAAATCAAAATAAAATGTTTTTTTTTAAATCAAAATATTTAAAAATTCTAGTTTAAACATGCACGAAACACCACTATATATGTTGAGTTATTTTTAAAATTATTTTTTTATTTAAAAATATATCAAACTAATTTTTTTATTTTTTAAATTTTTTTTAATATAAACACATTAAAACAATAAAAAATCAAAATAAAATGTTTTTTTTAAATCAAAATATTTAAAAATTCTAGTTTAAACATGCACGAAACACCACTATATATGTTGAGTTATTTTTAAAATTATTTTTTTATTTAAAAATATATCAAACTAATTTTTTTATTTTTTAAATTTTTTTTTAATATAAACACATTAAAACAATAAAAAATCAAAATAAAATGTTTTTTTTAAATCAAAATATTTAAAAATTCTAGTTCAAACATGCACGAAACACCACTATGTTGTCTGTATTGTATGTAAAATAGCGAAGAAATGAACCTGATGTGACGACGCCTGTGATCTAAATCTTTGCAGAAGCTCTAGCCTTACGATATGACTGGTTTCCACTTTCCATACTAAGATGATATTGTTTTTTTTTAAAAAAAAATAAAAATCTTTGAATTAAAAACACATTATAATTAATTTCTTTTTTATTTAAGCTTATTAAAAATATCATAAAACATTTTAAAAAATATAAATTTAATATTTTTTAAAATAAAAAACAATTTAAAAAGAAAGCACGTTTTAATTAAGCCATTCACCTTTGATCATTTTCCTTTAGAACGCGAAAAAGCTTTCACGATTGACAAGAAAACAGCAAGCATTATTTTGACATATGACCTTTCATGATTACCAAGTGTATGTGTTCTTCGAAAATATCATTATAGGTTCTAATTGTTCTAAATCAGCACGCTCCAGACCAAAAACTAAAAATACTTTCTACCGAAATTTAAATTTTTTTTACGTGCGACAACGTTGTATGCTTTGTGGCATGCAAAACAACAATTATCTCAATTAATGTCAATTCAATTATTTCATTCCTTAACGCAATTATTGAACAACCTTAATCCGCTTTTAATGATTTACGATCCGCTTTAACCTTTAGATTTGATTATTAATTTTTTTTCATGAATTCATTAATCTTACATGACATTCATGACATAAAACTGACACGTGTCACTCACTTTATAATAATAATAATAAAACAATGGCAAAGCTTATATTTCTTGCGCTCAATCTTGTCTTGGGTGCATCTTTTAACCTGGGCAAACAATAAAAAACTTTAAGTTTCTTACCTCGTATTTTTTTAGTTAAACTCTTTTTAAAATAAATAAATAAATAAATAAAGACTTGTATGGACTCTACTATAGACCATAGTCTACAACATTGTGATGAATCCATTTAGTTATACTCCAGTTCAAGATATTACACCAATTTTTTAGAAAAACAATGTGGGTAACAATTCTAGTATACTAATTAAATAAAATTAGATTGTATTATAGGAAATACAATTATATAGCAAATTACTTTACCTTGTATGATTTTGATTATCCGTAGAGAGTTGCATTGTTAATACTATATACAACCCTAATTGTATAAATAGAGAGGATGACTACTACAATTGTTTAAGCCTTCTAAAAACTTATTCTATCTCAATTTGGCATTAAAGCTTTATACAAACCTATTCTTCATGGATCCTAATCAAAACACCAACGTTGCACTTAATTTTGCTGCTGATAAATCTGCAATGTCATTCTACTCCCTTGTTCTGCAACGAGTCCTTCATTCTTATTCTTCAATCATGCCAAAGACTTGACTTCACCAAAAGTTAAGTCACTTACTTATACTGAGTTGCATAACCATATACTCACCAATGAATATCTTTATAAAAGTTCTCTTGTGACTAACATTTCAGCCCCTCTGGTGCCTAACCTGTCTAGCAACTCTTTGGTCTTCTTTGCTCAGCGTCAATCCCATCAGTTTCATGACCAATCAGCGGGTGGTTTTGGAAACTCTTCTGACTGTTGTTCTAGAGGAAGGTTTTGAGGTGGATGGAGGCATAACAACCGTAACAGTTACAACAATAATTCTTTTAGCAACAATAACAATTACAACAATAATTACATCAATAATTCTCATCAGAATGGGCAGCATGGTAGTCGTTTTTCCTATAATAATCAGTGGTTTAAAAATCGCCAAACCAAATGCCAGTTAAGTTATGGTTTGGGACATTCTGTTTCACAGTGTCCACAATTTGTGAATTACTAGTGCTGCAAATGCTAACTTAGAATTCCATAATCATCATAGTACTACTCTAGCTACTTGGTTTCTTGACACAGGTGCTAATCAACATGTCACGCATGATTTTATAAATATGACAAATTCAGAACCTTATCCGGGCATTGGTTAGCTATATGTTGACGATGGTAAGGGACTTAGTATATCAAATGTTGCTCACTCTATCATCCGCACTCCAAAACATATATTTACCTTGTCAAATATTCTACATGTTCTCCATATTAAAAAGCCTTTATTATCTGTTCATAAATTTTATCTTGAAAATAATAGTTTTTTTTAATTTCAGTAGTTTGTGTTTTATGTCAAGGATCTGCTAACCAAAAAAGTGCTTCTTTCTTGTCAGATTATAGATGACTTTATGTTATCTTCGAGTTTTTTACAATGTCTTTACCTCAAGCATTATTGTATACCAGTCTGTCTACCTTTGATGATGTTTGGTATCGTCGTCCTGGACATCCTAATCCACATATCTTAAGTCTGTCAATGTCAAATAAAAAGGTTTCTTGTACTTCAAAAAATTCTCATTTTAATTATCAAGCATGTTCTTTGGGAAAATCTTATTATTTTTTTTAGAGCCTACAACTCACAAAACCTCTGCTCTATTTAAATTGCTATTGAGTGATGTTTGGGGACCCTCCTACGTTGTTTTTTGATGGTTTTTTCTACTTTGTTATTTTTATGGATGTTCATACAAAATACATTTGGTTCTTTCATCTGGTTGCAAAATCTAATCTCTTTAATGTGTTTCAACAATTTCAAGCTCATGTTGAATGTCAGTTCTTTTAAAAAATTAAATTGGTTCAAATTGATTAGGGCAAAGAGTATGACAAATTAAATACTTATTTTAAACAAATTAGCATTCACCATCACTAAATTTATCCCTATATTCATGAAGAGAATGGCACCATTGAGCATCTTCATAGGCACATTATTGAAATTGATCTCACATTTCTTGGTCAGCGTCACACTCCATTAAAATAAAAGGGTTATGCTTTTGAAACTCTTGTTCATTTAATTAATCGTATATCAACTTCTATTTTGAATGGCAAATCTCTTTTTGAATGATTGCTTCAGTCTGTTTCTGATTATAATTTTCTTTGTATTTTTTGTTGTTTGTATTTTCCTTTTCTTCACCCATACAATACTCACAAATTAGATTTTCGCTCTACTCCTGATGTCTTTCTTGGTTATAGCTCTCAGCACTTAAGTTATTGTTGCCTTAATATGTCATCCAACCGGGTTTATATTGCTAGACATGTTAAATTCTATGAACACATTTTCCCCTTTGTGATTGCTGAACAAATATAACAACCGATTCCATAATTACCCATCACATACCCTCTTTGCATTCCCCATAATATATCATTGCATCCCCTACTGTTTCAACAAAGTTGCCTTTATTAGTCGTTCATGACTCTCATTCGGTATGTTATAGTCTTATTGCTATATCTCCACCTGTTATTTCTTTTGATGCTGAGTGTGCATGTATCGTTTCTTCTAGTGTACGTGACTCTCTTGTTTTGCTGTACACCTCGCGGTTTATGTCCCAATTTGTGTTAGGATCAAACACCTCCCCGCAATCCCTTGTTGTTTTGAGTTCCCCACAGTTTCTACCCACTTAAATGTCCTCCTCTTCGTTATCCATTATTGGTATGCACCGTTTTAACTGAACTTGATGGGTGATCTTTCAAACTTTTATCTTCCATCAGCCTCGGACTCTGTTATCCCACGTCAGCATCTCATGATTCTTCGCCTACGACAATATAAAACAGCTCACCTTATTGTCTCCTTTTATTCTTGTTTAGCTTCTCATCCTAATCATAAGCCTTTCACATTTAAGAAAGCAAACAGGTATGTTGTTTGACATTTTACCATGCAAAAGAAACTTGATGTTCTTCATTTAATGGTATGTGGTCTCTAGTACCCCTCACCCTTTTATAAATATTGTTAGTAGTTGTTGGGTTTACAAAATTAAAAGGGTTGTTGATAGTAGTGTTGAGCGCTATAAAACATGTCTGGTTGTTAGAAGGTTCACTCAATAGAAATATGTTGATTATTCAGAAACATTTAGTCAAGTGGTTAAACCAGCTTCAGTTTACTTAGTATTTATTGTTGTCGTTTCTCGTGGTTGGAAGATAAATCAACTTGATGTTAGTAATACATTTTTGAACGGGATACTTCAAGAAGAGGTTTATATGGACAAACCTCCTGAATTTACTCATCTTACTCTAGTCTCTCATGTTTGTCGTCTGTATAGATCTCTATATGGTTTGAAACATGCTCCTTAGGCATAGTAGAATCATTTGAGTGATTATCGTTATCCTTTGGCTTTTATACTTCTAAAGTTGGTATGTCATTATTTATCATATATGTGGCTGGTGACGGTGTCTGTTTGCTTGTATATGGTGACAATATTTTGCTTATATAAAGTAACTCGCTATAATATCCAAATTGCTTTTGAAACTTAGCTCAGAATTCAAGCTTCGGGATCTCGGCTCCATCCATTATTTCCTGGGCATTGCGACTAAATCCACATCTATGGGACTTATGCTCACTCAACACTAATATGCTCTTGATATTCTTCATAAAACAGACATGTCGTCCCTTAAGCTTGTGATACTCCCATATCCTTTTCTTCTTCTAAGCTAGCAACGTTATCTGGTGATTTGTACTCTGATTCTACATGTTACCGATAAATCATTGGTGCTCTTCGATATCTTACCTTCACTAGGCATGATTTATGATATGGTGTGAAAAAAGTGTGTCAGTTTATGCATGCTTCCACTGCAGCTCATTGGACTGATATCAAGTGCATTATGCGCGCTGTATACAGGCCACAGTTTCCTACAGGTCTTCACATTCATTGTGGTGACACTCTATCTCTTCATGATTTTATTGATGCTGATTGGGCTAGTAGTGTTGATGATCAGAAGTTTACGGGTGGGTATCTTGTGTTCCTTGGTTCTACCACTATCTCATGGAAATCAATGAAACAATGGACGATTACTCGTTCATCTAACAAAGCTTGGCACAAGGCTTTAGCTGATGGTACTACTGAAATCTTATGGATTCATTCTCTGCTTTCTGAGCTTCGTCTCTCGTTTGTTTCCACGATTACACTATGGTGTTATAACTTGGATGCTACATATTTATCGGTTAATCTCGTCTCTCATGCTCACACTAAGCATGTCGAGGTTAGCTATCACTTTGTAAATGATAGAGTTGCTAAGTGAGAGATTAAAGTTCACTTCATCTTTTTTAATGATTAGTTTGTTGATATTCTCATGAAACTTCTTGTTATTTGAAAATAATCTAATCTTAGAAGAAAAAAAATATTGGCACCTAAAATGGACGTTGCTGGTTATCGTTTTTAAACTAGGAGGGGAATGTTATGTTTTTTACATTAATATAAAATTGAAGTGCATGTATCATCAAAAACCATATAAAAGACTCGAATTTGGTAGCTCAAAATGCTGCATAATCTTTATCTTCTCGGCCATGTGAACCAAAACATCAGGGTCGTCGTAAGATACTACGACTAGTGAAAAGCACAAATTATAATAAATGTATGCGAGTCATTTCAAGTACTGCTGCCGTATATATCCTACCATAAAAGGAGGTTGCTTTTTTTATTTTTTAATCCGAAGATATCATGATAACAAGTCCAAAACCAATAGATTCCAATCGAGGATTCATGATGCGCACTTGAGGGTCTCCTCCACCTTAACCTAGCTCCGTATATAAGAAAGATCGAGTATCAATGCATAGCCAAGAGAGGAAGCGAAAGAAGAAGAGTCAACTGGAGAAAGAACGCACAAGGCTCGAGAGTGAAAGATGCAGACACAATTATTGAGACTCGCACACATCAATCACTTACATGCCAGAACCAATAAACATATTCTTACTTTCTACAGCCGCGAAGTGAGAAATGTAAAAAAGGAAAAAACAAGGGTTTTGCTTTAGCCGCGGGTTCCTGCTTTCACTAAATTTGAGAAGATGCATGGCTAGTGTTACACTCCAGCTATAAGCTAAGTAGCTGTGCTTAAACGGTTTACTTCTTTTTGCTAATCATAATTAAACAGTGAAGCTCTTCAATTCGGCTGTCATGCTTTATGCTTCATTATAATTTATTCTTTCCAATGATTATTTTGTTCTCTTAATTGATATGCAAGGATGAGTTGCTCGAGAAGCTGAGCAATCCCCATGCTCGTTGTCACGGAAGGAAATGCTAGATTCAACATGACGAAAGTTATGTGTGATCACAGCATGACTGATGCAAAGATCTAGCTAGTATTAGTTTGGCAGTGAGCACTTGTACCTAATTAGCAAGAGAAAATGACACTAGCTGAAGATTGTCACATCCTAGCTTCACGGGGTCATGTTCGATGATTCTGCATGGTCAAATGTAGGGCTGTTCAGTTCAGTTCTTGTTGGAATTTAAATCTCCTTTCAATTCACATCCGTCAAGATTTAGCCCATTCAAGAGGATTGTCACCACCAATGTCTTTGAAACACACAGAACTTGTTTCCAACATTCCACATTTTTTTACACTCACAGGACGCACGTCTATAAGGCATTTTTGTTCGGCATTAATTCTTCGGGCCTGTCCATGACTATAATATACGTTGTTTTTTTAAGTTTTTTTATTTAAAAATATATTAAAGTAATTTTTTAAAAATTATTTTAATATTAACATATCAAAACAATTAAAAATAAAAAAAATAATTTGATGTTCAATTTTTTTCCAAGATTTTGCAAAAACATCGCACAACCACGAAGACAAACGTTACCGTCCTGTCCTTGTATGACCTACCTCGAACTGCCACACTTCCACAATATTACAGCATTGTGATAGGGCTTGCAAAACCCGATAGATTGCACTCCATATAAAATCCAACCCTAAAATTTTAGAAACTTGTTGCTCTAGGTATACTTTCTAAAATTAAGCCTATCTTTTCAAATCACACCAATAAAAACTATTATGATATCAGACACATTGAATCTATAAAAGTTGATCACAAACACCTGTACGTGACCTAGCTATTTTATTAGAAAATATTCAACGACCAGCAAAGGAAACCGATTAATTATATTACTGCTAGGATATTGAATTATTTTCAACAGGGTTTACTTAGTTTCGAATTTTTTTCTCAAAAAGGAAGGCTATAATACAGTAAGCTGGCTATTTAAATAAACATGACATGGTGATTTCATTGCTAAAACACAGTCTACGAAATATGACAGGCTACTAATTAACGTTTAGCTGATGATCCCTAATCCCTAAAACGAAGATTTCCACCCATTTCTGATATGTCTTTTCTGAACCAATACCAGGAGCAGAGAATTCATCGTACCTTGGAGTGAATTATCATTTGGTAAATAGAAAGGGTTGATTCTAGGCTGCTGCCACAAGTCATATATGGACAAGGAGTCTTGAAATTAAGGGCTTCGTGTCGGCGATCGCTAAACAAATCATTAGATAACGTGCAATGGACAAAGGATTTTGAGCAAGTCAATTGTAAAGAAAATGGGCACTTGTTTCCTCGGGCCCCTAATTAGCAATACTAATTAACTTCAACTTTTCAACGATGTTCGGCACTTCATATGGTTTTTCAAATTCTCGTCCTCGCAAATATATTAACTAACTAACTAATTAATTAATTAACTAGACTTGCTTATTTAAATTCAAGAGAATATATATTAGGATGGTTTTTTTCTAAAATCTTGGTGTATGTCCGGGAGAGAAAAACTTGTTCTTGATATCTATAAACTACAGTGAAAATCTCCAGCGCTAGAAAAATATTGATGTATAAATTAGTATTCGTAGTTCAAAAAACTAATTAATTATTTTCTATGTTATAAAAATAATAATTAATAACTCGTATGATATTAATCATACTCAATTTAATATTTCTTATTTTAAAAAACCTTTTTTCATATCCAAAATACTCCATTTCACCTAATCTTCTCTTTTTTTACAAATTGTTTTCAAGAAAACAAATAAATAATAAGTAACATAAAAAATGAAAAAAGGACTGATATATAAACAAATTTAAATCCAGGGACTGGATATGTAGTTTCTAAAACTACAATGATTAGCCAATTACTTTCATTGAATCACAAGTACTAAATTATAATTAGCAGTAATAATCGGCACGTACTGTCAAAATTAGTGAGCGCCGTGAGGACTAATACGCGGGGGCGTTTTGTTTTTGCTGTAAACAGTGTTTTGTGATTTTTTAATTTTTTTGTTTGACATTAATTTATTTAGTTTTTTATTATTTTAATCTGTTATTTTTAAAAATAAAAAATATTATTTTTATTTATTTTTAAACAAAAAAAAACTTTAAAAAACAATTATTTTCATAATCTAAACACTACAGTAAGCAGCCGGAGTCCGGCCGTACCTGTGGTATTATTCTCACTGATATCCAATTATTAGAGACCTCTGACCTTCGGTTCACGTGATGGTTTGATAAAGAAATTATTATTCTTCTATTAGCAAGCTAGCTAGACTTGAAAGCCTAGAGTCATTTTCTTTCGAGAGGGATAATTTTGTGGTGACGAGTCCATGGAAGCGATCGGTGCATTGCATCCTCGACGATAATGGATAGAGATTTCGATTTTAATTAGATGGGAAGCTAAGGATGGTTCTCTAGGCACTAGAGTTCAATTATTATGAGACTTTATCATCAGCAACTTACACTCATTATGGTTTTTAAATTATGAAGTTTTCAAATCTTTTTTTTAGATCCTGGTGGATGATCATCGATCATTCATCCCCTTTGCTTTCCAAGTTTAATCCCGAGATTTTCACAGAGATTAATTAATGGTAAAAATAATCCCTTTCTCAAATCATGTAAATTGACTAATTTTGGCTCAACGTTCATCGTTCTCTCGGGAATCAATGCTAATTAGAAGTAATTAACATTTAGTTTTATTACAAAAACGATTTCAAGAAGGCTTCACCCTACATGTGTGTGTTAAGTTAAAGTTTGTGTTTAATTCAAAATGTTTTTTATTTTATTTTTAATACATGCATATAAAAATTATTTAAAAAATATTAATTTAATATTTTTTAAGTTAAATATATTCTTGAAACCCCTCAGTCACACTTTCAAACACAAAAATAAAATTGCCTAATTGATTTCTTTTTATATTCTAAAACGAGTATAGTGAAAAATGCATTAATTATACGAACAATAGGATATGGAAAAGAAGTTTCAACTACACGGAGGTAGTTTGTGTAGACTTTCGATAAATTAACTAGTAAGGAACATGAAGAAAATGTGACTTGCGAGTTTTTCATGCGTGGGTTTTTCATTCATCCAAGCAACCTAGTTTAGTGGAATTAAGAATCAATTAAAAAAAAAAAAAAAAAGAGGTTCTACTGAATTAAACATCAGACACTACTAAGCATTCTCTAACTCTAGGTGAACTTGTAGTAAAATTCTTTTAAATCGTGTTTATTTATTGCTCGTACCATATCACAGGGAATAAATACAAAAGATATATATATGAATATAGCATAATATAAAAAATAAATAAACATATTTAGTTGAAAAAATAAGTATGAGAACATGAAATGAATATGTTTATGTGATAATTTTAGAATATATTTTTGTATTTTTAAATATATGTTTGGTTGTGTGGTGAGAAATATTTTTCAATTAAATTATTTTTACAACAATTTTTTTTATATTAACACATCAAAATCATTGAAAACATCAAAAAATATTAATATAATATATATTTTTTCAAATAAAAAAATAAAAGTTACCTCTAGCCTTAAAACATTAATGTTTTAAGTATAAGAAAAAATATTCTCCATCCGTTTTTTTATTTGAAGAAATTAATTAAATATTGCTGAAAAATATATAAAAGAAACAACTGGACTCCACCATATTAGAAGGAGGTGGTGTTAATTATTATTTTCATATCTGTAAGAAATTGGGTGATTTTCAGGCACCCTTGCCTTGTCATATCTAAATCAAATGTGTTGACCTTTAATTAAATTGACATTAAAAACACAAGTATCCAGTTTACAAAACTGTTTTTGTTTCTCGAGTCAATGATAAAAATGATTACATGAAGAATTTCGAGTGTTTGAATACGAGGAATTGACAGGCAAGAAAATCGGGAAAAAAAAACATGGAGAAAAGTGAATGATTTTTTTTTAAAAAAAAACGCTATTGAATTTACGGTAAAATTCCTAGCTTAGCTAAATTAACAACAATTGTTACATTTATTGTAGGACTGACGTCTCTGACCGTTGATCTAAAATACGTGTCAGCACAGAATTGTCTCAAAGAGGTAATACGTACAAGATGTACAAAGGCGAAACAGTGGCATTCTATTTTTATTGGATTGCTTGGAGACCGAAAATTTGGAGTAAAATCAATCTTAATTACAGGATCGAAAGGGTCAGAAAAAGTACTGAGCGGGTTTTCCGGTGCAAAGGACGAATAAGCAAAAGCGGATGCTCTGCCACGTGGGTCCACTATTTCCCGCTAGATAAAAATTGAATGGCTGGGATTGAAACATCTTTGATTTTAGGTACATTGTAACTGGAAGACAACTGTAGAGAAGTGCCCGGAGAGAGATTTCCTTTTGTTCTTTTCTTTTGTCTTTCTTTTTATTTATCTACAAACACTCCAAGAAAAACACTAGGAGCTACTGCAAGGAAAGAACCAGAGAGTAATTGAGGAGAAGAGAGAGGGAAAAGTAGGTTTGTCTTGAATGAGGTGAGTGTAGCAGAGTGGGGAGAGCAGCCGCAGCAGGAGCAGTGCAGTTACCATGGCGGCGTTGCAGGGCTCTAATTCCGTGCCATTATTGCTTCATTAACATTGAAGGAGAATTAAAGAAAGCTGGCCTGGCGTGGCTGGCTGGATAGTTGTCTGGCTGGTGGTTGGTTCTAGGATTCGAGCCACAAGTCAAGAATAGTATAGAGTACCCATCCCCTCTTTTCCTCTCTATGTATTATATATACAGTTAACAAATTCTTGAAAGTTTTACCTCTTCTTTAATCTCCAACAAAAAAAAAGCTGCAAAAAACTTAGTCTCAGAGAGTCGTCAGAATCATCAAGAAGTAATATCAGATATATAACCAACCAACAGACAAACTCTCAGTTAATTGAAGTTTCTCTTAAAAACCCCACCAAAATTCAAGTCTGAAAAAACCCAAAAAGCAAAGCCAGAGCGATCTTGCAGAGTTTTCAGAGTCACCACTTTCCTGATATTGAGTTATTCTGATATGGATTTTTTGTCTAAATTGAGGTTTGTATCAGCTTTTGGGTGCAAGAAATGGCAGGGTGGTTCTATCTAGGTGAGAGAGAAGGGCCATCAAGCAAACAAGATCAAGAGAAAGAAGTCAATAATAGTAGTTTGTTTTTGTACAGATCATCAAACGAGGAGATCTACAACAACAACAAGGGGTTTGAGTTATGGCCGCAGTATTATCCCCAGCAGCAAAACATGAACAGCTTCTCGTTTGGAGTGGGTCCTAGTCGAAGAAATTTCTCTGATGATCACTCTCCAAGATCAGGTTTTACAGTGATGAGACAAGGAGGAGGCTTAGGGGGAGGAATGAACTGTCAAGACTGCGGGAACCAAGCTAAAAAAGACTGTCCCCATTCGAGATGTAGAACTTGTTGTAAGAGTCGAGGGTTTCAGTGCCAAACACACGTTAAGAGCACTTGGGTCCCTGCTGCTAAAAGGAGAGAAAGGCAGCAACAACTAGCTGCTTTGCAACAACAAAATCAAGAACAGCAACAGCAACAGCAACAGCAACAACAGTTTCGAGGAGAGAATCCAAAAAGGCAGAGAGAGAATCAAGGTGGTGCTTCCTCTCTTGCTTGCACTCGTTTAGCCACTACCACGTCAGGTAAAGTTGTGCTACTACTACTTGTAGGAGCTCTCAATACAAAGAAAGACCAACGAAAATCACTACTCCTACAAATCTATATATGATGGTGGGCTTCTTTTTGTCCTCAAATCTTTTAATGGGTTGTGAAAAGAATTTTCAAGAAATTGATCACAGTTTAAGAAAGTTAGATAGAGATCTAGAGATCTTGAAGGAACAATTCTTCTAAGACTACTTTCAGATCCTGCTACTCAACAAGTCAAGTATCCTTCGCGTGTGTAAGCAAGTCCACCTCCATAGTCAGCCGCCCACCACATGCTTTTCCTTCTCTTTTCTCTTTTCTTTTCCATACCTTCACTGTTTGTTAGTAAAACTGACGATAAAAAAAAGTTCACATAAAATTCTTTGCTTTATGTTTCTTAGTTTTACTCAAAATATCCTTTGCTTTCAATCACACTAATTCTCTTCAACTCTGAGATCAATTAGGGCTTGAAATGACAGCATTTCCACCAGAAGTGAATTCACAAGCCGTATTTCGTTGCGTTAAAGTAAGCGCCCTGGACGATGCAGAAGATCAGTTAGCATATCAAACGGCAGTTAACATTGGAGGCCATGTTTTCAGAGGAATTCTCTACGATCAAGGTCCTGACGGGCGTTACACCAGTACAGGTGGTGAGAGCTCATCCAGTGGAGCACAACAACTTGGTCTTATAACAGCAGCAACAACTAGCACCACAGCAACTACAACAAACACTGGTAATCCAGCTGCTGGCAATACTTTGTTTGATCCGTCTTCTCTATATCCAGCTCCTCTCAATGCTTTTATTGCTGGTACGCAATTCTTCCCACCCCCAAGGTCCTAGCTGCATTCTACACTAAACCTATCCATTTGTCAAAGAACTCCATAAATTGGTGGTCTTGTAGTTTTTTTTTTTTTTTTTGAAAAATGCATGATGCCCTCGAAACTGAAGTAGAGAGAGCATAGGAATTTTAGAGATTAGAAATGGGACATTGCCAGAAAGGAGAATTTGGATGTTTTTTTTTTGGATTTTGCTTCGAATTTCAATTCAGATTTCATGATATGCATGGATTTATTTAATTTAATCTTATCCATGATGAATGCCTTGTTATTTCTTGTTTTTTTTTTTTTACGTTTTCTATGTGGATTCGTGCAATGTACGTTTTTTCGCCTTTACTGGCGCTATAAAGCTTTTTGCTTCTCAAAAAAAAAATGTACTTTTTCTATATATAATTTTGCTGATCTCTCTCGTTGTTCATTGATTTCTTCATGGCTGAAATATATATTGAATTGATCGCTTTCTGGTTGGTGCTGAACTCGATGCTGCTTTTTTCCCGTTTATTGGCTTGCTTGCCGGATTTCAATGGGAAGAAATAGGTTTCGTGTTCTGCTAAGCAAAGAATTTTTTTGTTTCCTGGTAATAGTTTAGCAAGGAATTTAAAAACCCTTTTTATATATATTTAATAAAATCCTCAAAGATAAAACAAAATACACATGGGGGGCTTTGGAAGCCTTTACATGCTTACTTACACATGTAAAGGGAGGGTTAATTTTTACAGGCGTTTAGATCAACTACTTGTCTGCACAACAGCAATATTTAGCCAGTTGAATAGACGTGCATGGACGTGACCTAGATGGTAGAGTAGAAAACGTTGATTGTGATGATCAGAAATTTTTAATGCTCTTGCATGTGATATGTGTTCTGCCTAGGCTATAAACAATGACATGGGTTAAGGTACGTGTATATTAAAATAGGGATTGAAGATGCTTCCATAGATTGCTAGATTTGGTATATGGGAAAGAAATAGAAAAGTTTAGAAATTTCCCTCGTTTTGTAAGATCTGACCAATGGCATGTGCTCTCTCATTTTCTATCTATATCAAGATTTACTGCTCTAGATAGCACTTTGTTCTATAATTATCTGTTCGTCTTTGATTTCAGAAGTATATGATTATTTGTTGTCCCTGCTTTCTGGTTATTTAATTTCTTAAATGCTTATGTGTATACATGAAATATAGGATGATGAATCATCCGATCTCCCTATATCATATCTGAGAATTTTGATAAATATTTCGGTGGTTCTAGTTTGTCGAAGGAGGACAAAATGCTTGCAATATTATTATTTTTGTGGTAATTAAATATAGGTATTGATGATTGCCTGATAATATATAATGCACGACATTTGAAATTAGTATTTACCATTCGAATTTCGTGCCTTGATGAATCCAGGTAAGTTTCTCTTGTTGCTACCTGGAGGGCTTACCTCAAATACTGGGAAGGGTGGGGGCCGGTTTGGATAGGAATTTAGAATGAAGACATTTGAATGCCTATATTGTTCAAGACATCTTGTCTTTTTAGAGAGATAAAATCTTGATCTGAAAGATAGAAAATTATTTAAAAATTTCTATACATGCATGTTTCTTTTATATATATATATATAAAATAATCTATACATGAAGTTTTTTCTGATTTAATTGCCTAGAGCAGATAGCTGTGGAACCCATGCTCGTGCACAAAAAGAATAGACGTATAATTAATTAGATATTACGATAAGCTTAAGCAGACACAATTGCATGGTGTTGGAAAACAATTACACAAGCTTAGTTTTTCTAGTGTTTAAGAATAGTACATTACAATTCACCCATTAAAATCAGCATTTGAGCATGAACACGTTAGCCGTTCGATCCAAGTCACCTGGCTGAATGAAGTCTCGCAATGAGTGCCTAGCTAGCTATAGCGACTGAGTAAGTTACTATCATATATTTTGATCACAATGTTTGTCGGTTGTAGATTTTAATAGGGAATTGGATAGCAATGTTGAGGAATTAATCAAAGCATGAAGAAAATGGACATGAAATCCAGCTAATAACACTTGAAATCAAACGTGAGACTACGGCAATTGCATGTGTTATGGCTTGCATTATTTGACTTCTCTCTTCATCTCGAGAGTATTAATTGTTTCATATGGCCCCCCATTAGTGTCCAGTTTACAACCAATATTTGTCATTTCTCTATGGAAATTAAAACATAGTTCGATGCTTGCCAGATGGATGTGGAATGGCAAATGTGATTCGATTACTTTGATGCATCCATGTGTTTCATGAAATAAATTCAGGATCAAAGTTACAGCGCTCGCGTATGCACATGCATGCATGCATGCATGTATGTATGTATGTTTATAGTGTGCATGCTTGGAATGGTTTGAAAGGTGTAATTAACAAGAGTGAGAGTTGGGATTTCTACATAAGATATAGACATGAGGTCTTATTTCCTTAGAATTTGCGTATATATTTCTACTAAAATCCTAATGATAAGGAAGTTAGTTCCTCGATCCATGCCATCGATCCAAGAGTTAATGTAGTAAATAAAAATGTGAAGATCTCACAATATATATACACGTAGATAATTAAGTAACATATATGCGTGAATGTGTACATATGTTCATTCACATGCTTTTAGAAAATTTAGTCCCAAACTCAACCTTGATCATATTAAAAAGAATATTCAATATGGTTTTTTGACCAATTAAATAACCTTCGAAAAATTTTGTATTTTAGCATTGACCCTTTTTCAACTTTTATGATCTTACTAAAGAAAGTTTTGTGATTCCTTGTTTCCATTGTCGGTTAGTTTTGGTCACTTGCCGAACATTGGTTGGTTTAGATATCAAGTCAATTTGAAATTTTTACACCGGGAAGTAACATGGACGGTAGAAAGTAAAAGGAGAAACTAAAGGTTATCTCCTTCCTGTATTTCACTAACTTCTTTCTTCAAGGTAAGGTGTGTTTAAACTTTATTTCTGAAAAATTTTAAGTTTTTTTTGTTATAAAATAGTTTTTTTTCTGCCTTTTTGAATCATTTTGATGCAATGATTTAAAAATAAATTCTAAAAAATAAAAAAAATTATTATTTTAATACATCTCTGAAAAACACTTTGAAAATCAATTTCTATGGCTCTCTTAAACAGGTACTAATATTAATTTCTTACTCAATTTATTATTTAATCTGTTTGATAATAATAGATTGTACCAAATTGATTTTAATGGTATTTTATTGATTTTCTGAATAAATTTTACTATAATTGAATAAACACCAAAAATTATAATAGAAGAATTGCATAAAAAATCAATAACCAGTTATTTCTAAAATGAATAAATACAACCATCAAAGCATTTGCAAAATTATGCACATAGTAATTATAATTAAGGTTAGAAAATATGATAGATTAAAAGACCTTTTGAAATATATTTTGGGTAAATTATAACAATAAGTATTAAACTAGTAAATTACGTAAAAAATATTTTAATGTCATTAATTTTTGGGTTTTAGTGAATCAATTAAGTGTAAAATAAAGCGTAAATTACAAAAAGTCTCCCATATATATAAATGAAATGTATGGATATATATTTATATTTTAACATGTAAGGATTGAAATGAAAGACTAAATAAATATTGTATGAACTTATAAGGATGGATTTTAAATATACATACCAAATGTCCTTCAAACTATAGAAAATATTTAAAACCAAATCGAAAACTATCTTTAAAAGTTCACAAATGTGTACCAAACTCACATCCTATTTTACCATATGTCAAAAAAATAAAATAACCATAAATAATAATACAAACCATTCCTACGTGGCATGATGGGACATTTCGTCCATATCCCATGCAGTATTTAAACATATTCGATATATTATTATAGATAAAAGTAGTTGAAACAAACATATTTTAGTAATGTTCTTACTTCTGCTAGATAATCGATATTTTAAAAGATAAAATCAGTATTTTTGAAAGAAAAAAAATGTGAAAAAAGGCAATATATAGTTTTCTTTCTTTCTTTTATATATATATATATGGAACTGTAGAAAATAAGAGGCGATAATTATTGGAGGCCTGTCTTGTCCTCGTCAATATGAAATTGACTCGCTGGCAACCGAAAGGTAGACGCATCTACAGGATATAGATACCTAATTCATGAATGAGGAGACCTTTCTGTGTATATTGCTCCCACGAGATAATCAAAGGCAGAGGATCTTGTTCCTAGGTCTCCCCCACCTTTTCTTTTCAAGTATTTTGAGCGGTTTATTTTTGTATTTTTAAATTATTTTTTATTTTAAATTAATTTTTTTTCAATGTTTTTATATTATTTTGATCTGTTAAAAATAATTTTTTAAAAATAAAAAAATATTATTTTAATATATTTCTAGTAAAAAAATACTTTAAAAAATAACTCCTACCATAATTACAAACACTTTCATGTAACTTCTTATTTCTTCCTCTTTTGCAAAGTAATTGACGGTAAAACAACAGTAATTTCTTTCCTTTCCTTTGCATAGATTTGCCTTGAATTTAAAGATAAAAATCGCTTAAATGCATCTGTGCTTTCTTTGGTAGACAATGCGGTATAATTATTAATACCTTTAATAATTAATGATCAAAATCAAGGAAGCTATATATGGCAGCATCAATAATTTAATCTTTTATTAGACGCTATCATCATTAAAATTTGTACAAGGAAAAAGAATAGGCTCCTGTATTGTCTTGTCTTGGAAGGGTACTAATGCGAAAAAGTTGTTAAGATTTCTGTATAACAGAATTTGTACAAGGAAAAAGAATCAGCTAGCCAGTATGTCGATTAATGGTGCTGCCAGATCTAAATATCATTCAATCTCGTTTGCATTTGAAATCACCACCATTTCTGCCAAAAAATGGTGGCGGCGATGTCAAATAAAACCTGGCCCGAACCCTGCTCCGGGTTGATATAGGTCACTGATTGATGCATTGGCTTGGGTTTGGTTTTGGTTTTGTTTTCTGCAACGTAACTGTGATAATTTCTCAAACTACAGGCTATCTCATGCACACCGATAATATACGACCGAGCACCCTTATGTACTCGAGCTTAATTCTGACTCCTCACCAAAATAAACCTAAAATATGTGTGTTACGTAACCGTATATATACCAGACACCAATACGCACTTCTTCAGCTTTTACTTATTCTTTAGCTTTGGAAAAAACATTTATAATACACAAGTCAGTAGAATTATTTTGTAATGCGTATGAACATTATTAATTTTGTATAATACAGCAACAAATGGCTGTATATGTATTTGTAGTGGGGATCTTAAACCCCAATATATAAGATGTTGCCCTTCGGATTTGCATGAGAAGATATACTCAACATGATGCGTAAAGCTTAGCTAGATGCTACCATCAATCCCATATGTAGACCCTCCAGGGATGGCCCTGCAAATCAAATTTTTACCTGCAGGCCCTCTTGAAAAGGCTGGTTCTTCACCGCGAAGCTATAGGATTTTATTCTCTTTAGGTAGTGTAGGATATGGGTCAGGCGCATGCATATCTGCTCTGTTTATTTCTTCTTGGCTTTGTTTAGTTGAGCTAAAAAATTGTGGTCCCTTTATCAGTTCTTTGCTATTATAGCCAGCAGACACATCCATGGTCGTATTCGTGTGCGAAAATCTCTGTTAAAAAATATGATCTTGTCAGTTTTACTCGATCAGCAAACTGACTTCTGCAGAAAGTATAGCATGCTCATAGTAGTATACTTGGTTCTGGAAACATCACCATGCAGCTAGCTAGTGTCGTGTCTAAGAAGTGCTGTACTCAAAATAAATTAAGAGATCAAGTTAAGAGAAACCTTAAAATTGATTGATTGCTAGCTAATTGCCTTTATTCTATCAATTAAATCATGCTAGATGGTGCAACAGTTAGTATAATTCGTCAATAATATTCTACATAGCCTAGCTAGGAAGTAAATTAACCAGACCATCTTGCGAATTTGACATGGTTTTGAAACGTGGAAACCTCAGTTGCTTGTTATGAATAACTGTGAGTGGAGGAAATGATATATAAAACAGGAATAGGTAGGCTTCATGCACAAGAAATGCCTATTAATTGCCACTATTTGGAGCTCTTTTTTGCCCTTTTCTTTATTTTGGACGAGCAGCGCTTAGAATTAGAATGTTGAAATGTCCCCATTGGGATCTTGCTGGCTATTCTCTGGTCAAATTTAGTTTTGTTTTTGGACTTTCATGAGTTTCCAGAGATGACAATGAAGACTCGTAGAGGCGAAAGATATACCTTCTGTCTGATCCACCTTTATTTTGAGATCTCTTAATTTTCATATATATTTCTATTTAGATGTAGAGAAATCTCAATCCTTCCTATTTATTTTTATATAAAAAAAGAAATTTATTGAATGTCTACATGATTTATTTCCATTAAACAAAATATATAAACTATAAAAAAATTAAAATATTATATATGTAGTATACAGAGTTAATTAAGGGTTCTGTTTGTTTTTGCATTTTAAAAGTGTTTTTGAAAAAAATTAAATTTTATTTTATTTTTTTATTTACTTCAAATTAATATTTTTTTATGTTTTTAGATCATTTTGATGTGCTGATATCAAAAATAATTTTTAAAAAATAAAAAAATATATTATTTTGATATATTTCCGAGTGAAGAGCACTTCAAAGACAATCACAACCACACTTCTAAACACGTTCATAGACACACTCCTGAACAAACTAGTGATGCATCTTGGTTGTGTCACGAGTTGATTCTACGACCAACCTTGATGTGTCACACGTTTTAAAACGATACATCTTGAGGCAATGTTTGTGTTTTTTAAAAGTTTTAAAAAAAAAATTGTTTAAATTTTTTTATATAAAACTCGTGATGCATCTTGGTTGTGTCACGAGTTGATTCTACGACCAACCTTGATGTGTCACATGTTTTAAAACGATACATCTTGAGGCAGTGTTTGTGTTTTTTTAAAAAAAAATTGTTTAAATTTTTTTATATTTTTTAAAATTATTTTAATGTTTTGATATTAAAAATAATTTTTAAAAAATAAAAATAAAAATTATTTTGATATATTTTCGAGAAAAAACATTTTGAATACAATCGTGATCTCACACTCAAATACTTTTTTATACAAATTGTTTTAAATATATATTTAAAATTATAGATATAATAAATTATATACAGGTATAAATGTCCCTCAAATTAAAGGATATTGTCTTTATATCTGGATAAATAAAATAATTTTACCTGTTTCTACTTCCGTCTCTACCTTTGTCTATGGAGGGACAAAAATCCCTGTAGGCTTCTCCTGTCCAGTTGAGTCAAAATCTTGTGAGGCGGTTGCTTCTCATTAGTGTTATTATAATTTTGAAAGTGTTTGAAAATCTGTTAAAATTTATTTTTATATTAAACTAATATTTTTTATTTTTAAAATTTAAATTTTAATTAAAAAATAAGTTAAAATTCAATATTAAACACACTCTTAGAATCATGCTCTCGTGCATAACATATACAATCATATAGTTGAGATTTGGGATTTTTAATGGAAATGAGATATATATGATTTGGAGATGGTTGATTTATATATATATATATATATATATATATATATATATATATATTGAAAGTTACTGTCGTGGGAAAATTACAATTAATTAATGATGAATATACAATACAAATCATGCGAAATATTGTTCCATTGTCAAGAAAATACAAAACGAGCTAGATAGAAAGTGAAACTTTGGTAGAATATCATATACGTATGGAATCATGGATATCGTAAGGATTTGTAATGATGAGATCTAGTGCCCTAAAATGTCAAATTCATGACTTTACTCTCAAGCTATACGTTTTAAAAGTAACTCTTGAAGGGAAAGAATTCCACTCCCATCAAGTACAATAATAATGGGGCACATCCATGATCCATGTGCAAAAGCTTTAACCGGCCTTTTCTTTTCTTTAAGTATGGTTTTCGAGTTTGAATTTTATTATTTTTATTTTTTAATTAAATTAAATATAAAATTATAATAAATTTTAAGTTTAATTATTTTTTATTTAATAAAATGTATTAAACGATAATAATATCAAATCATTCATTGAATTTCACATGTTGGTTTAAAGTTTTGAGAGGAGATAATTACTTATTGTGCAGTGTTTTTAAACTCGGTCCGGTAGTTAACCCGGTTCAAAACCCGGATCAACCTTAATTTTTTTATAAATCAAAACGATGTTATTTTGATAAAAAAAAATTATCAATGAGTTACAACTGAATTTTTGACCGGGTCTTGCCGGGTCAATCGGGTTACCAGGTTAGCCAGGTTTTTAACTACCCTTATTTTTTCATAAATCCGGCCTGGTTCCAGTCCCGGGTCAACCCGTCGGGCCAGGTTTTAAAACTATGCTAGCATGCACTAAGTATATATATATTGAATCCATTTTGTCTTTTTTATTTTTTATTAAAATTCATCAAGGTATAAAAAATTATTTTCAAAAAATTAATTTTACAAAACTTAAACTAAAAACATATAAAATGTAAAAAAAAAAAAAATTGAAATAGCCTTATAAAATCTAGAACAATGTTTTTAAACCCGGGCCGGTGGTTAACCTGGCTCAAGGGTCGGGTCATGGGTTTTGCCCGGGTCACCAGGTCAACCTCATTTTTTTATAAATCAAAACGACATTAATTATTTTGGTAAAAAAAATAGTTAACAGATTGCAACCGGGTTTTTGACCGGGTCTTGTCGAGTCAGGCGGATTTTCAACTACCCTTATTTTTTCATAAACTCATCTCAGTTCCAGTCCCGGGTAAGTCGGGTTCCAAATCAACCCGTCAGACCAGACCGAGTTTTAAACTATTATATATATATATATATATATATATATATATATATATATATATATATATATATATATATATATAAAGCCTGGTAATAAAAATATGTCCACGGCAGTTGAATATATTTTGAAGAACACGAATCTTTTTAAGTTTTTCGTTAATTTTTTTTTGTGTGTACACACCTATAGCACGTATATGGGTTATTTCCATTTTCTATGTGTTCTTATAATATTTTACATGTTCTTCCTACTTTAATGGGTCAAATTACTATTTTTATTTTTTTTTTAAATCAAAACTTCATTTTTCGAAGTAAAAGAATACATTATCCCTTTTTCTTTTATTCTTTATCATATAAAATATGTTGAATTATTACGAACACAAAAATAAAGTGATTTTATAAATTACTTGAGGGGCAACTAGATCATTCATGTAACTCCATTTGTCACTTGTCACATCATGAAAAGGAAATTAGATATATATATCATCCATTACTTGTCGCATTAGTCATTGATATTAACGTGGATCACATATACACGGTAAGTCGATCATCTACATGACATCATTCATCAAATCTTTTTATTCTACAATATATTTATTATATTTATAAGGATTTCACAAGACTAATTGTTTGTATGAATATAATGACTTAATAGCGTTTATCCAAGAATAATAAAATTATATCATTTTCAGGGTTGAGCGGATGGTCGAAAAAGCCCGTTAATTGACTTCAAAATCTGATTTTTCCGGGTGGGTCGGGTCAATTTTTCCTTACCCATAATTACTTCATATTTTATTCCTGGCGGTCAACGATTAAAGGTGAAGCTATAGTCACAAGCAACATTGACTTTTAATAGCGGGCAAAACGACACCGTCTATCTTCTTCCTGAACACTATTAAACATCCGAATTATGCGCGTGAAAACAACGGGGGAAGCAAAACGCAGCATCTATAATTCTATACCACACAAGTCAGTAATTGTTAACGTAAACAAACGAAGAGGTGAATTGATCGTCTGGTGAGACCTCTCCAGTTTGCACGGTCGCTTCCTCAATATCTTTTTTTTTTTAGCGCAAATAAATTGCAAATATTCGGATCTTTGGATCTGTAAAAAATGGGCGACGGGATTTTTGGCCCAACCATGGATCTGATGCGATCGGAGCCGATGCAATTAGTGCAACTTATCATTCCTATCGAGTCAGCTTATCGCACCATTTCTTATCTCGGTGACCTCGGCCTCTTCCAATTCAATGATGTAAGCTTTTGAGATTTTCTGTTGTTTGATTCCTCTGCTTACCAAACCCTAATTACCTTGATGATTCTGTCAACATTTGTTTTAGTTAATGATTTGCGCAATGTGATTTCGTTGATTTCAGTTAGGATAGACTTCGATTGGATTTGTTTTGATTTCAATGATTTCAGCATTGCGTGTTTGCAGTTACGAAATTGAACCAGAAGAACTTGAGTTTCTGTTTCGTTTTTTTGTTCTTACGTTTCAGATTTAATATATTGATGGTGTGTTTTTACTGTTTTATCCAGCTTAATGCGGAAAAGAGTCCGTTCCAACGGACGTATGCTGCTCAGGTTTGGTTTTGATGTTGTAGAGATAAATTCTGTGGTGGAAAATGTTGTTTATTATTTGTTAGGCGTTGAACTTTCCTTTCGCTGTGTAGATTAAAAGATGCGCAGAAATGGCTCGCAAGCTACGTTTCTTCAAGGAGCAAATGAAAAAGGCTGGGTTGTCACCGACAAAATCTTTAAGAAGTAGTGATGTTGATCTGGATCGTTTGGAGGTATTACTGTAGATTTTTAGTTTTTTGGACTATGCTTTCTTGGAATTAGAACTTGTTGAGATGTATTGAGGCAAAGTTTTGTTTCGTTTTGGCATGAGTAGGTGGCGCTTGGAGAACTGGAATCGGAGCTGATAGAGATAAATTCGAATAATGAAATGCTACAGCACACTTACAATGAACTATCAGAATATAAGCTTGTCTTGCAGAAGGTATGGCTTCTTTTGCATCCAAAGCCTTTGGTGTGATGATGAGACCTATAATTCTCGTCGATCTTTGTATAGCCCTGTAGTGCTTGAGATAATGATCTTTCTCCCGCACACATTTGCACACACCACACATTATTTCTACACGTAGATGAACCAGCTATTGGCCTCTTCTATGAGGAGAAACTTCAGTAACAAATGCTTTCACATTTTACTATGAATGTACTCAAACCTGGAATTTTGAATATTATAGAAATTAGGATTGTGTGATTTACTTTGAAAGTCCACTGGAGCTCTGAAATGGGTTGTGTTTTTTTTGTATCTCATGTCAGGCTGGTGAACTTTTTCACTCTGCTCAAAGCAGTGTTGCAGCTCAGCAGAGTGAACTTGAAGCATATAACACTGCTGAAGCATCCATTGACAGTGCATTATTGTTGGAGCAAGTACTGATTTTGGTTTTTTCTGTTCTTTATCATAGCAGCTGAAAGTTTGTCATTTTCTGCAAACTGATGCTTAAAAATCAACATTGTTTAGGAAATGACAATGGATCCATCAAAGCAAGTTAAGCTGGGGTATATCAGTGGTCTTGTTGCAAGAGAAAAGGCAATGGCTTTTGAAAGGATTTTGTTTCGAGCAACTAGGGGCAATGTCTTTTTGAAGCAATCCGTGCTTGAAAATGCTGTTGTTGATCCCGTGTCAGGGGACAAGGTTAATTCCTGCATTTGTTTGTTCTTCATTTCTAGAATTGGATATACAGACCTTATTTTGAGAAACTCGTGATGTATCAATTTACAGGTTGAAAAAAATGTATTCATTGTCTTCTATTCTGGTGAAAGAGCAAAGAACAAGATTCTTAAACTCTGTGAAGGTTTTGGAGCAAATCGCTACCCATTTATGGAGGACCTAAACAAACAGTTTCAGATAATTTCTCAGGTACAAACTATGATTGCTCATGTGTCTTACCTCTGATTCTTGTGGATTAGAAGCCTGGCACACTGAAAATTAATTACTTGGTCAATTTTAGAGAGCAAACGATTATTTCTATGTTTCTTCTTGAGGATTCTGTTTATTATTCTCTCTGTTTCATCTTTTTTACCATCTGCTCATTAACTTGATTACACAGAAGGATTGTGAATTGCTTTTGCTTTCTTTCCTTTTCTTTCTGGCTTTTTGGGCACTTTACTGCCATTTGGTCTATGCAAACATAAAGCATACTCTTATTACTCAAAAGAAAAGGGAGTTCACTCCCTGTCAACTGGCAGTTAATCATTGGGACAGTAGATCCAAGTACAGCATGTCGAGGTTGAAACTACATGCCTCAAGGTTCATAAGAATTTAATCTGCCATCACTTTATGTCCATAGACATGAATTTGTTAGTGCATGGTAGTGTGGCCTTATGTGTGTTATTATATAGGCATATAAATAAACGAGTAACAGTTTCAGGGGGAAAACTGAAGAAAAATGCTAAATCAAAGTTTATAAGAGACATGCTTTTCGCTTGATGCTTTGGATAGGGAAAAGTTCAATGAACTGGACAATACCCTTAATAATAAAGCAGCAGAGCATCATTATCTGAAGATAAACCTAAATCCCTAGCTAGTTTTAGTGTGGAAGCAGGTGAAGCTGAATAATTGCACTAAAGTCCTAATTCATTTACAAATAATGTTTAGCTGGTAGCAAACTGAAGATTTAAAAAGAGAGTGCCTTATTCCCATTTTTGAAATTAACCTTGAGTTTTTCTTTAGTACTTTGTCATAGTTCCACTAGCATCTCTGTCCAATTTTCTAGAATCAAGTTCAAACTCCAGTCTGATGTAAAATTTGTAAATTCACTGATTTCTAGGTGTCTGGAAGACTTGCTGAGCTTAAAACTACTATAGATGCTGGGTTGGCGCACTGGAGCAATTTGTTACAAACCATTGGCTTTGAGTTTGAGCAGTGGAATTTTCTGGTTTGTTTGGGTCATTTTACTTCATCCTTTGGATCATTGCTGGGAATAATAGAAGTTGAGTTAAGCTGAGTTGAATCTTTTTTGTCAACTAAATTTGTGTCTTTTAACTTGTACAGGTGAAGAAGGAAAAATCTATTTACCACACTTTAAATATGCTCAACATGGATGTGACAAAGAAGTGTCTTGTTGCTGAAGGTTGGTGCCCAGTTTTTGCAACAGATCAGGTTTGTGGTGTTAACTTGTATTGCTTGGGGCTTGGTTAAATCTTGCATGAACCGTAACTATTAAACCATTTCATGGTTGTTTCTCTTCAGATACAAAATGGACTACGGCGAGCGACTTTAGACAGCAGCTCACAAATTGGAGCCATATTCCATGTTTTGCAGACAAAGGATTCACCCCCTACCTATTTCCGAACAAACAAATTTACTTCTGCTTTTCAAGAAATTGTAGATGCATATGGGTGAGTTACTTGTGTTTCAGACAATACAAGGGGTCTTTAATTTTTTAAAGTAATTTTTGGCAGGTTAATTGATTATCAGGGCTCTATCATAACTGTAGAAGTTTTCTGATGCCTTTAAGATAGGAATGTTAATGCCAGAACACGACCACTCTGTTAGCATTGACAGAACTTACAGTTTCTCTAATAATTGATTGTTTGTTCCTTGTTCTCTTTGAGCACAGAAATTATGGTAGTTGAGAGACAGAAAACTAGTCCATTGTTGTTGTTAGTATGGTCCATCTTATCATGTAAAGTTAGTTTGTGACCAAAGCTTATTTAGTTGATATTATATGTTTTTGCATTATGTCCATCCCACTAATTCAATACTGTTCATTTTATCTGCATAAACAATCTAGGGGTGGTTCTCTTTGTCAATACACTTAGCAGAATGAGCGAATACAGTTGACTAGAACATTTCTCCCACTCCATGACTTGTAATCATGCATCATTCTATTTGACCAGTTCACTGTTACAAAGATGAAATAGAGGTGTTAACTGACAATTTTTTCAGGGTTGCCAAGTACCAGGAAGCAAATCCTAGTGTATACACAATTGTCACATTTCCCTTCCTCTTTGCTGTTATGTTTGGTGATTGGGGCCATGGTATTTGCTTGCTGTTGGCAACATTATATTTTATTTTCAGGGAAAAGAAACTTTCCAGTCAGGTAATTGTGATACAGCTCGTGTCTTAGCTAGCTCTTCCTGTCAATTGTCGCATACTTTAGCTTACTTGCTTTTGTAAACAACAGAAGCTTGGAGACATTATGGAAATGGCTTTCAGTGGCCGTTATGTGATAATGATGATGGCAATTTTTTCAATCTACACGGGGTTGATATACAATGAATTCTTTTCGGTTCCATTTGAGCTGTTTGGGCTGTCAGCCTATGGGTGTCGTGACCAGTCTTGCGGGTATTAACCAGTACAAATTTACTCGTATGCATGTGTGGTTCAACTTTCCCTGTAAATTATCCATGCTCTCTTTGCATTGTAGGGATGCTTCTACTGCTGGTCTAGTCAAGGTTCGTGCCACTTATCCATTTGGTTTGGATCCTAAATGGCATGGTACCCGGAGCGAGTTACCTTTTCTTAACTCGATGAAGATGAAGATGTCAATTTTATTTGGAGTGGCCCAGATGAATCTTGGTATCATAATAAGTTACTTCAATGCAAAGTTCTTCGGAGATAACATAAATATCTGGTGAGCTATACTCGATTCCTGCATGCAATGCATTGATTCAAATATGTTACAGCATGTCCTTGTGGGAATAATCAGCATAATGATGATTTTAAGTTAATGGCCATTCCTGAACATCCAGCTCTCTTTTTGAGAGAATTTGATCTTATAAACATGAATGTCCTTGTTTGTTGGAGTGGAGAGATGGGGCCTTGGGGGCATGTAGATATAGATTCTTTGCTTTTCATTGCTTGTACCTTTTTTTGCCCCCTTATTTCCATCTTCGGAATTGACTGGAAACTGTTGCATTGTTTTAGGTATCAATTTGTGCCCCAGATGATTTTCTTAAACAGCTTGTTTGGTTACCTTTCGCTCCTCATAATAGTGAAATGGTGCACTGGTTCACAAGCTGATCTATACCATGTGATGATATACATGTTTCTAAGTCCCACTGATGATTTGGATGACAATCAGCTTTTTTTCGGCCAGAAATTTTTTCAGGTATTATCTCTTTTATAGTGATTGTGTGGAAATTTTCCCTCATGGCTTAAGGAAAACAGACTAGCTAACATGTCCTGTGTTTCACCACTAGATCTTGTTGCTACTATCAGCCCTTGCTGCTGTCCCATGGATGTTGTTTCCAAAGCCTTTTCTATTGAAGAAACAACATGAGGAAGTATGCTCGATCTTTTTCAAATGCATTTGTTGCTATAACTCTTTTGTAAAAATATCGTTAACTCTATTTTCCCTAAATGCCTTGTTCAGAGGTTCCAAGGTCAATCATATGCACGGCTGGACAGCAGTGATTACTCTCCTGAAGTCGAGCAGCATTCTGTTTCTCATAACCATGAGGAATTCGAGTTCAGCGAGGTGTTTGTTCACCAGCTTATACATACCATAGAGTTTGTGCTCGGAGCAGTGTCGAATACGGCTTCATATTTACGTTTATGGGCCCTCAGGTTGGTTCTTCTAGTAATTACTTGATATTTATATTTTCAAGCTAAATTTTCACCCTTCTTTGAATTCTTGTTTGTGATTGCTCATTAGAATATGTTCATTTCTCCGTTTCCTGTCTAAAGCAGAGGAAAATCAATTTGATTGTTAAGATCTTATGTCAATATGCCTTCCTGACACATCTCTCGCGTTTAAAATGAATGTCGGGTACTTTTATGCATTCTAGTACAGGAAGTTAACTGTTTAATATGAGTGAATTATTTGGTGATTTTTCAGTCTGGCCCATTCAGAGCTAGCAAGTGTATTCTATGACAAGGTTCTTCTTCTATCCTGGGGGTGAGTTCTCATGTCCATGTTTTGGCTTGTGATGAAAGCAACTTGACGTCACAAATTTGATCAAGCAATGTAATGAATCATCTGTGAATGACTGCAGGTACAACAGCATCTTAGCTCGCAGTATTGGCTTGATTGTATTTATATTTGCAACTGTTGGTGTCCTACTAGTGATGGAGACCCTTAGTGCATTCCTACATGCCTTGAGGCTTCATTGGGTAGAGTTTCAAAACAAATTTTACGTGGGAGATGGATACAAATTCTATCCATTTTCATTTGCTTCGCTTGGTGAAGATGATGAATGAGATACGTTAACTGAATAGAATAGTCACAGGCTTAGATAGGAAATAGGACTCATCATACATTGATGAAAGTATAGCAAACTTGCAATCCTGTTAAACATGATCAAGGAGCTCGAGAAAGCTAACTGAGGAAGTGCTCTTCCGAGTTCGGAAGAACCTGCTCGTGAGGAACAACCAATTTCGCAGTGTTCATGATTATTGAATCAAGCCTTGCTGGTGTGGCTGCCTATTCCCTGCGCGTGGATTGTCGAGATTGACCTTGATCAAGAGCAACTATAAAGGAAATTTGTTGCATGATGCTTCTAGAATTTTGCCAGCCAGTTAGCAAATAAGAAGCTTATCTGCTAGACTCAGTCATTGTACAAGCTTCAAGAATTTTTGCCAGTTAGAATTCATGGTGTGTTGGCTGTATTCTTCGTCGGTGATTGTTAGGGTACTGTTGTGCAATATTGTCTAGTGAGGAGAAGAAAGTAATTAGTGTTGAAAATAGACACTGAACTCTCTTTGTAGATGAGTAGTTGGGAATATAACACGAGGTTTCTCAAATTGTTGAGAAAAATTTTCCGAGACACAGAAAAATAAATGAGAGAAGAAGAAGAAAGACAAGTTGACATGCTGTGCTGGCTGCATGATGTTCTTAAAAAGCAATAAATACATTATTAATGAGATTGAGCAATGCATAAACCCTTAGTCTTATACAGAGAATTCTGGCATAAAATGATTTTAAGTACTAACATCACCTATATCATGATAACTTTTGCCAGAGATTCGTTGAATCTTACACTACGCTAGATATACATATATGTGTATATAGCGCCAATACACATCACACTTAATATATATAGACGAGCGCGAGCACCATCTAAGAATTTAGTGCTTCAATACGCCAAGGGCACAACAATCTACTGAGCTGTAGTGTGAATTGCAGCAACAGTTGAAACCATGGAATCTACACCACAGATATTGCGACCCCTGCAGATTTTGTAATAGCCATTCTCTCCCCAATTCTGTCCCCATGAATTCTTGATAATCCAGAAGGGCTTTTCCTTAAACCGGATAGGAGCATAACCAGCGGATCCATACCCCACCAGTAGCACCCCGTGATCCTGACGCTTCGAGCAAATGTATGGGCATGAAACTCCACCTACATATGTCTGCATAAAAGCTGCATTGATCGCCACTGCACCATGGAAAGTAGAAGGAAAAAACCTTACAATTAGTGTGTCCAGTAAGAGTACGCAAAATAGAAAATCTCAACCGAAGGGGTTGATGAGAATACAGATACCAATGCCTGCGCCCAGAGGTAGCTAAAATACCTGAGAGTGGACCATGCTTCACCAGATTCGCAGCAATTTGATCTTCATCGATTGAAACAACACTGAAGTTAGATACGGATGCTACAACTTTGCTCTTGTCAAATTTGCAAGTGCCACCGTCAGTTCCAGTGTAAGGATAGTCTTCCTCACGTTCAAGTCCACCAGCCTTGAGTGCGTACTCGAAGGCATTATTCATCAGCCCACCATCGCAGCCAGAGTCACAAGCGCCATATTCTTCTGGATCACACTGCAAGAAATTAGAAATACAGCAGGACACCAAAATTAGAAATCATAACCCCAGTAACTAAATCTTCATGTCTCCCTCGTAAGCTAAAAAAGATCCACTTTCTTGTAACAAAATTGAAATCCTCGGTGTCTTTCATGGAGAACGAAGAAAGACAGGATCAAAGCGTGGAAATAAAGAAGTCAAACCTCATGATCGCAGTCCACAAGCTGCTGCTCACTCAGGCTCGCAAGCTCTCCTGTGGCTAAATAATGAGCTCCTTCTAACGCCCCGGTAGCACTAAACGACCAGCACGATCCACACGATCCCTACAAAAAAAAACCCAACATGATAATACAGACACCATGGAAAAACCCGAAAGACAGAAAAGCTGGTCTGAGGATACTTCGCATCTACAACAGGAGGGAAAAAAGAAAATGGATATTTAAAAACCTGGTCTTTGACTTCTGTAACGGCACCGTGATCGCGCCAGTCATAATCAGTAGGTAGATCAGTAGTAGGAAGAATCGGCGCCTTGTTAGCGTCCGTAGGCAACCGTAGCCACCGCTTCAATCCAAGGAACTGGCGGCGGAATTCTTTCGGTGTCAGGTCAGAGAACTTGGTGATGCCGTGGGCGGCGGTGGGGTCTATCATCTGGTGTTTCTTCGCACGGCGAAGATTAGCTTTGAAAACACCAAATCGGTAATCATGCTCTTCTTGAGTCGCGTATGTTTTGCCGAATTTGGATTTGAAAGAAGTGAAATGATGCTCTGCGTTGAGGAGATCATCCTCGCCGTCTGATACGACTTGTCTGATTAAAGGATCGTCTAGGTCGTTGGAAGATACTGTGGATGCAACTGCGGAGCATATGAGTGTAAGAAGGAGGAGTGCGAGCAGAGAAAAGCGCTCCATTGTGTGGCCAGGAATGTCTGTGCAGTGGAAGGATAGATAGGAGATATTTGTAAGCGGGGTATCCCCAGAAGATTGTGGTAGCTGCCATTGTGATTGTGACACGTGTAGTTTTGCAGGCAATTTTTATGAACTAGGGGACAATAAAGGGAAGGTGGGAAATTTGACTTTAGGATTTTGTGAAGTGAAATGGAATATTTTTAAAGTTCATAAAAAATCGGCAAATCTGTCGTCTTAGAAATCAGTAAATTAATTGAGTTATTTTCAATATTTATAAAAGTTAATTTAGAATTAGTTAAAGTAAAAAAATGAATTATTTTGGTTAAAAAATATTTAAAAAAAATTGATTCGATTATGTTTTAATTTCAAAAATCAAAATAGAAAAAATAAGGTAAAAAAAGCTTATTATAAATTAAATAGATGTCAAAGATAATTCAAATTTTGTGAATTAAATTGAACTTACTTAATTTTTAAAAATATAAAACCAAACTAAACTGAACTATTCAAAATTATTCATTATTTAGTTCGATTCTAAATTTAAAAATAAAATCAACTTGACTGGATTTTTTATCTAAACCCGAACAATATGCTCACCCTTATCCATTACATAATAATAATAATTGAATAAAATTAAAATTATTTATACTCAAATACATTTCAGTAAATGAATACACAAATGCTAAAAAACAGCATATTGCTTGTATGGAGTGAAGTGGACCATGATGGTCACTTGGCTAACGACGTTTTCCCGAAAAGCTTGCGCTCCTTGGATGTGGGCTGGTGGCCTTGGATTTTGTTGCTTTTATTTGTCGATAATTATGTTTTTTTTTAATTTAATTTTTTAATTTAAAATTTTTTTTATATCTTTTTAGATTTTTTTAATATGTTGATATTAAAAATAATTTTTTTAAAAAAATATTTTGATATATTTTCAAGCAAAAAGCAATTTAAACCGCAACAACTGTCACATTCTCAAACACCCCCACCATCTTTGTTTTCATTTTCACGCTAAGCCCGAGATATTGCTTTCTTGAATATTTATTTAGGGGATATTTGAGAGTGTATTAGTGGTTATTTTTTAAAGTATTTTTACTATAAAATACATTAAAATAATATTTTTTATTTTTTAAAAAATTATTTTTAGTATCAGTACATCAAAACGATCAAAAATATTAAAAAATTAATTTGAAAAAAAATTAAACAATATTTTTAACACACAAAAAAAAATCGCTGTTATATGCAAAGCATATTATTGTTTTAAGAATAATTGAGTACGAAATTTCAAATATATTTATTATTAGAGTCCTAGAGACATACGTAATTAGTCATTTAAAACTTGAAAGAAGAAGACAAAAGGAAGGCTGGGAGCCTGGGACCACGGGACGGAAGGATGAGGAAAATGAAATGTTTGTTTGACTGGAATGGAAATTACCGGCTCCTTTCCTGTGTTGTCGTTGCTGGTGAAAACCATGTGATTTCAAATTTGATTTTTTTGTCATCTTCAATTCACGCTCTACGGAACACAGAGCTTGTGCTGACTAGGAATGGAATAAACTTTTGTTTTTGTATTTTAAAAAAATTAAATTTTATTTTAATTTTTCAAGTTAAATTAATTTTTTTTATGTGTTTTTAATTTATTTTAATGTGCTGATATTAAAACTAATTTTTTTAAAAAAAATTATTTTAATTTATTTTATAAATAAAAACATTTTAAAAAATAATATATATTATGCTTTGAAACACCCCGAAAACATAAAACCAAATATGAGAGCTATTAAGGAAAAGTGTGATTATCTCACTGATTCAATTTATTAAAGTTGGATAAAATAAATATTATGAACAATAACAAGTTAAGAAATTAATAAATAGATTATTAGATGCGAGTCGATATTTTTAAAATTCACTCAATCTACTCACCTGTGAAATTCAATGTATTAAACTCTAGTTTATGGTATGGTTTATTTTCTCTTTTAATTTTCTTCTTCTGCCGCTTTCACGCTCATGGAGTCTCTTGTTGTCTTAGTTTATTTCATTTCAATTATTTCATTCAAATTTCATATACTTAATTATTTATCAAATTTTTATTTTATCCATATAATCGATTCTCTTTTGCAACAAGATTTTTTTTTAGAATCGTCGAAAAATAAAAAAGTTAATATACTCGATCATGGATATCTATGATATTAATAAAAAAAAAAATATCTCAGCTTGATACATCCAACACATTTGAGTTGAAAAAAAACAGGTCGGATTTATATTTTTTAAATATAAAAAATTAGATTACATACAGTTACACAGTTATAAATCAAAACGTTACCTACTACATTCACCAACACTCCTATCAAAGATATATATATATATCTTTTTTAATTACAGTATTATTATTTCAAAAAATGTATTAAAAATATATATTTTTAAAAAAAATAAAAAGATATAATTCAGGATAAACATTGGCATAGAGAAAATCTATAACTCGAGCCAAGTGTGAAAACTATATCCCAAAAAATTTTATTAGAAGATATAGTCGTAGATTCATCTATTCAACATCCTTTTGGAATTCAATTTAAGTACTGCACGTTTATTAAGGAGGAGGAGGAGGAGGAGGTTAAGCCCAACCTGTCAACCATGATGCAAGGAAAATTGCACATGGTTCTTGATCAGAAGAGTAACAGGAAATCAGAAAGAAGAAGAAGAAGAACTGAAGAAGTGGACTCCTAGTAAAACAAAGGGCCAAGGTTTTCTCGTCTGACCTTCGGCCATGTCCACGTACAATACATTATTTAAGCCCATAATAGTCGTACATATGTAGCCCAGACGCTGAGAAACCCAGAGAGACGACCCTTCGTACAAACATGGCCCGATCGGGGTGGGTATGTGGTCATGGCCTCCAAAATCTAACTCTCAGTTTTGAAATCTTAATATGTACCCCGAGTATGATTAGACTGTTTAGGAATATGATTGTAGTTGTTTTTATTTAGAAATTATATTAAAATAATATATTTTTATTTTTAAAAAATTATTTATAATATCAACACATCAAAATGATTTAAAAATATATTAATTTAAAGTAAAGAAAAAAAAATTTAATTTTTTTGAAATACTTTTGAAACTAAAAAAAAACCAGGAATAAATAACAGAAAAAAACTGTCAGTAGGAACAGACTTTGCTAGAAACGCAATTAGTTGATTAACATCCATTTAGCCCTGTTGTGGTATAATCATGGTTTTTTTAAAAAACAATTATTTTTAATTTTTAATTATTTTAAATTTTTAAATTATTTTGATGTGTTGATATCACAAGTAAATTTTAAAAAATAAAAAATATTATTTTAATATATTTTTAAATAAAAAAAATCCTAAAAAACAATATTTAATACATTCACATTACTAGCATAAATCCTCGTTCTGGAATTACAATTTACTTTTCAAATTAGTTTTTAAATTCATATACCTCTTTTAATGCCAACACTTGTACAAAAAGCGACATTGAAGGACAGTCCACGGTAAAATTCCAAACCTCCAAATCTTATATTGTATAGTGTATACAGCCAAGTACATGCATAGAGGATGAGATGTTTGCTAAATTAAAGGGGGCATTGATTTTGCGTGATATTTTTCTTAGAGAAAATTTTTTTTATGTAAAATAAATTATTTTACTTTGTTTTGATACGATATGGAAATAAAAAATATTCTCCTTGTTTTGATAACAGTTAAAAATTGAATTTTTTAAAAAATAAGTGGCATGAAAAATCAATTATATTTGATTAATATTATAATATCATAGGTGCTACACGGTGACACCAATCAATTAAAAAAACCCAATTCAAAATAGAAGTCCAAGAATGACCATGGAACCATGTCCCCTATCACATGATCATATCGATCATTGAAAAAAGACTACCTCTCCCGGAAAGAATTGAATTCCTCTTCGCAAGAGTTACAGCTTGGAATACACGTGGAAACCAATTGAATTAATAATCTGGATTATTTTGCTTTTAATTTATAAATTATTTTTGTTAAAAAAATCATTTATTTTCACTGCAAGGACTAAAGTGACACAAAGTATTGTCGGGCTAGTAGTTCCTAGACATGTTAAGGATTTCTAAATAAACAAATGATACTATGATAGCAATATAATAAACGACTTCAATTGGTTGATAGGCTTTATCTATTATCACTACACCTAAAAAATAGGAACCAATAGTTGTTATACCGTTTTTATTTCTACGTGCCACGTGTAATTTTAAAATACTTATTTTTAATTTATATCCACTCACGCATTAATCAACCATGCATAACTTGCTGAGCAAAACCATACAAAAAGAAAGGGAAAAAAAAAAGGAAATGAAAGATTTGGAAAGAAAAGATTGAAAACATACCCTGCGAGGAATAAGAATGTCTTGACCATGTTTGACGGAATCAGGACCTCCCCTTTCCTTTGACCAAGGGGTCCTCAAACCAACATTTCCTTCTTCTAGAGAGAAGAAATATTGTATTTGGAAGGGTTTTCTAGAGTTTTTATACCCGATGGTCGACCCATCTCAAGATCCGGGTTATTAGATTTTGATCGGATCATCAGGTCAACTTTAATTTTTTTAATAAATCAAAACGATATTGTTTTGGTTAAAAAAATAAATAATCAATAGGTTAAAACCGAGTTTTTGACCGGGTTTTACTAGGTCAGCCTGTCAGATCACCTGAGTTTTTAACTTTCTTTATTTTTTTTTAACACGGCCCAGTTTTAATTCCAGATTAATTGGATCCCAAATTGACCTGTCGAGTGATGCTGAATTTTAAAATTATAGAGTTTTCAAGATGAAAGAAAAGGAAAGGGGGCACAAAAATAAGGAAAATGTTAATATTTGAATATTGTTTTCAATTTTAACTTTGAAATATATTATTTTAGCGAATATGAGGGTTTATTGTCTAATTTACTTTTATATTTTTTTTTATAAATTAAAATTTATTTGGAATTCAAACCAAACATCCTCGTAGAGTTTAAAACACAATAATTCATCTAACCGTCTGGATTGATTTCAATTCACAATTCAAAACATACGGTAGATTCCCAGCAATTGCAAACCTCATAGTCGTGGCTTCCTTAGTTAAGCTCCTGAAAAAGAGAACACAAGACATCTTCTAAAAAAGCAAACACCCTTTCTTGAATTTTTATTTATTTATGGCGGTTGTAAAAAAAAAGGTTGACAAATAATTAGAAAAATAGTATAGCTAGAGAACTCAAAACACCACAATCTTTACAATTTTTTCAAGCAATGACATCACTCCCAGTATCACGCTAACAAAGGGCTGCGCTACTAGGAAGAGCACAACCTGAACCTGTGAAGAATTTGTTGCCTGGATTGTTGGAATATAAAGAGGGTTTCGCGCAACTCATATAATATTTCGTTTAGGTTGTGATACTAGGACCTGTTTGTTTGTTGAAAAATAGTTTTTTTTTAGAAAATAAATTTTAGGAAAATGAATTCCGGGAAAGTATTTTCTGATATTTGGTAGTGTAATGGAAAATGAGCTGGAAAATAACTTATTAATGTTTTATTTTTTTCAAGTTTATTAAAATAACGAGGAACAAATCTTACAAATTAAAAAGTTAAATGGGAATGAAATTGAAAAAAAATATAATTTCATAAATTATCTCATATAAAATAAATAATAATCAAAATAATAGAGATCAAATAAAAAATAAAAAAATTAAAAGATAAAGAAATTAAAATAATAATAATTAACATTTCATAAATTATTTCAAATAAAATAAGTAACAATCAAAAGAATGAGGACCAAATTTGAAATCAAAAGAATGAGGACCAAATTTGATAGATAAAAAATTTCAATAAAAAATTGATAAGGAAAAAGCAAATAGTAATTATAAAAATAAAGACCAAAGTTAATATAAAAATTAAATTTTAAGAGATGAAATTAAAAAATAAATTTTCAAAACAAAATATATATAGCAATCAAAAGTTTGAAGATCAAATTTGATATAATCAGCAAATAATGACATTTCTAAATTTTTCACAACTTCCGGAAAGTGTTTTCCGCTCAAATTTTTCAGGGAAACACTTTCCTAAAAACCAAGCCAAATTTTTCTTTGACTGTAAAGTGTTTTCTGTTGACCAACTTTCCCAATGACAAACAAACACATGAAAGTTTGGAAAGTGTTTTCCCGGAAACCACTTTCCAGAAAACAAACACAGCCAAAAGGGAAAACACTTTCCTGAAAACAAAGTCAAATTTTCCTTTGACTAAAAAGTGTTTTCTGTTGACTGGAAAGTGTTTTCCATTAACCACCTTTCCTAATAGCAAATAAACACATGAAAGTTTGGAAAGTGGTTTCCCGAAAACTACTCTCCGAGAAACAAACATGGCTTAGGAGTAGCACGGTCCTTCAAGATTTCATTTTCCAAGCTATCGTAATTCCCAGTAGCGTAACCTCTCAGTAAGAAACTCCTTTCTCTCTTCCCTATTTTCTCTCTCTTTCCATTGCTTCTCTTTGACTTTTTTTTTCTTTAGTACGCTCATACAAGTAGCGCGACATATATCATCACAATCCTTTAAATTTGACCTGGCACTGACCAGACCCAGCGTCCTTGAGGTTTGACATATTATCAAGTTTAAATACAGTTGGGTTTGGCTAAAATGCTGGAGCAAGTGCACTTCTATTAGATGTTTATATATTTGAAAAATTATATTTATATATTTTTTTAGTAAAAACATATAAAAATATACTGATAAAATACTGGTTCATCAGTATGTTTGTTAATGCCTTTTATTTTTTTAGTTTCTTGTTTTTCTTTTGTGATTCTTAATATATGTTCCCAATTTATTGTCTATTTGGTACCGTGACACTTTTTAAGAGTATTTTTTAATTAAAAAAATATATTTTTATTTATTTACATTATCAAAAGATACCTAAAAAGATATAAATCTGTTTTTTTTAAGATAAAAAATAATTTTAAAAAAGCCTTAAAAAATATATTACATCACAAAAACAAACATTCACTTTGAGTTTTTATGCATTTACTTCCCGTCAATGTTAAATCTAGGTGAAGTTACTATCAATTCTTATTTTGCATGAATTATCTAAAGAAGATATTCTATTTAATATTGTGATTATAATTTTTTTTTAAGTGTGTTTTTATTTAAAAATAATATATTTTATTTTTTAAAATTTATTTATGATATCGATATATTAAAATAATATAAAAACATAAAAAAAATTTGAAGCAAATAATTTTTTTAATTTTCTCTTTTGTATTGAAACAAACAGTGCCGATTTCATTGTCACGCTAGTAATCATTGTCGAGAGAAAATTTCTTCTATCAAATGTATCATCAGAGAAAGAAGACTCCAAACTATGTTATTATATTTTCATATGCGAAGAGCAATCAATTTGGTTATTGGCTGAAAGAATCACGGTAAGGAGTTTCCATTCACTTTCCATGGTCATTGATTAGTGTATATATGTTGCAATTAACATAGATTTGAAATTGGATAATGCGATGATTATTACGATTATTGATAAAAAAAAATTATCAAAGAGGAGTTTTTTCATAAATTAGAATCTTAATTACACAAAGCATAAACTAAGCTCTTTACTAGCCAGCCACACACGCCCTGACAGATGGCGGTTCCATACCACTCCCTCCACCAAATATCCACCGTCCATTACACATCAATCCACGGTTCAGAATTTCGCGCCTTTTAAAAACACAAAAAACAATATCCCGCCTTAGAAACATCTCCCATTGGTCCACTCAAAACGCATGCGGATCGCGATCCGCGTCACGATTTCCCAAACCTTCCTACCCGTCGATAACTCACTAATCAACGGCTCACATCCACTATCCGCGTTTTTCTCTCCTTTCCAAATCCCTCCAAAAGAACCACTTCAATTTCAAATTCCCGCCTACCCATCTCTGCCCTTTAAATTACCCCCAACTCTTAACCATTTGCATCGTCTTCTCAACAAGCAAAAGCAAAAAACAAATTCTCTTCTTTTACTTGCAAATCTCTTTCAATGGCCCGTACCAAGCAGACTGCAAGAAAATCCACCGGAGGCAAGGCACCTCGTAAGCAGCTGGCAACAAAGGCTGCCCGCAAATCTGCTCCAGCAACCGGAGGTGTGAAGAAACCCCATCGTTTCAGGCCAGGAACTGTGGCTTTGAGAGAAATCAGGAAGTACCAAAAGAGTACCGAGCTCTTGATCCGCAAGCTTCCCTTCCAAAGGCTCGTGAGAGAAATTGCTCAGGATTTCAAGACCGATCTCAGGTTCCAGAGCAGTGCTGTCGCAGCTCTTCAAGAAGCAGCCGAGGCTTATCTCGTGGGTCTCTTTGAGGACACAAATCTGTGTGCTATTCATGCCAAGAGGGTTACAATCATGCCCAAGGATATCCAGTTGGCTAGAAGGATCAGGGGCGAAAGGGCTTAAGTTGCGTGGCTTGTTAATATTGTCTTGGTCTCATGTTTTTAGGGTTTATCGTTTTCTTTGTTGCTAATTTCTAGGGAAGCATAGATCTGGCTAGATCTACTATTAGTATCATTTCCTTATCTAGTGATCTTGATTTCAGTACTGAAAGATGTAATCGTTTTAAATGCAAATGGAAAACGTACTTAAATGTTTTGCATTCTACCTGTTTGTTAATTTGCCCCTGCTAGAACCTGAATCATGCCCTCGTTTTGTTATGAATGACTAGTCGTTATCTTGAATTTCCATTGGAAAGACAATGAAAATCTGCCATCAATTGTGCAGTTAATTTATGATACATCCCAGTGGTAGCTATTTTTTGTAGTGGTTTTTATTTTTAAATGATTTTCGATTTTTTTTTAATATCTACTCTTTACAACTACAAAAACAAATGGGCCGTGGAGGGCTAAAGCCCACAGTCTTTGGGCTAGATGTGATGCTATTTTGTCTAGGCATTAGTAGTCAAACAAGGAAGAAAAAGTAGCCGTGAGATAAAAAGCATCTCCGATGATCAGCGGACGCGTATGCCTATTCGAGCCAGGTTTGAGAATAGTTTGTCCGGGTCAGCCCTCAGTATATAAGACAACACTGTCCGCAGAGAAGGCTTTCTCCAGAGCAGAAGACGAGACAAAGACTATAAACTAGAAAGCAAAGCAGTAAAAAACTCTCCAAAACAAAAAAACAAAGTCTGTAAAACTGGATTCCAAAAACTGGACATCAGAAAACAAAGCGAAAAAAGAAAACAAAGAAATGGAGGAAGATCACAGTAATGGTGGAAATAGCAGCAGCAGCGGTAATTTAGAAACATCGAAGGCTGATAAAGCTGTTTGGCTAATGAAGTGTCCAGTAGTGGTTGCAAAGTCATGGAAGAGTCATCATACCTCTTCTTCAGATTCTGCTCCGCTCGCTAAAGTCGTTCTCTCCCTCGATCCTCTCCAATCTGACGATCCCTCTGCTATTCAGGTACTTTTTCTCGTCTCAATTTGCACGCAACTCTTTTGATTTTTGAAATATCTTTCCTAATCAGGTTTCGCCTATTTGATGGTCACTGGTGACTATTTCTTAACTCTTCTAACCCTGGTTTATTTTACTCAGCGGCCTATTTTTGCTTGGATCTGTTGATTTTAACTGCGATATTAGATTAAAATATTTAGTTTTTCTTTGGTTGATTGTTGTTGAATGATATGTTATTCAACGTTTCATCCCTCTTACATGATTTTAAATGGTAATCAGTTCACTATGGAGATGGCTCGCACTGAGACTGGGAATGTGCCGAAGAGTTATTCTTTGAATATGTTTAAGGACTTTGTTCCGATGGGTGTCTTTTCGGAGACACCTCAAGGTGAGGAGGATCTGGTTTGTGGATGATTTTTCTTTTTAATGAACATGATTTTTTTCATGCGTAAAAAATTGTGCGATCCTTTAATTGGCGAGCCCTTTCACTGGTGTTGATTTTTGAATCCTTTGTAATTTACCTTAACTTGCGATAATGATCTTTTGTCATTTGCTATTATGAACTCAAGTGTGTTGCATTGACATGAAGACCACTGTTGAACATTGCAATTTGCAGAAATATGAACAAGGGACTTCTCGTTCTATGTACAATAAAATTGTTGAAGAAAAATCGTGAAACACCACTGTGTTCTTTGCATGTTTTGGCCGGGGAAGATAAATTCTTATACTTAGGTTTTGTGAGTGTTTGTCAGTGATGGACTTGTGCATTGTCTTAACATGTTCAGTTTTCAACGTTGCCCTGTGAATCATAGTTACTTTCAATAATCGTGTTGATCTAATTCTTACTAGAAAGTGGGACCGTAATATTCCTGAGTAAACATCAGATTATATTGAATATTAACTTGTGTTAAAGTGGTTCTCTGAAGCTTGATTTCTATTCTTTCTGTGTTTTGCATCTTGGAGGAATAACACGAGGGTTTCTTCAAGAGCAGTTGCTGCTTCCAGAAAGAGTGTTATAGAAGTTGGAGTAGAATAAGATTTTACTTTGTTTTAAATAAGCTTTGATACCTGGCCCGCATTATTGTTTTGCCTTCTCCTCATGAATTACCCTGTATCATGGTTGTCAAGTGGCTTTATGCATGTTTATTGTATATGAACATAACACTCTTGAAGGTACTTGTAGTTCATGAATCACGAGTATTCAAATTGGATGTTTCAAACAGATGCATCCTACACGTCTTTGATATAATCCATGATCTTATGTTCTGCACTGTGATATTTACTTTTCTTCATACCATTGTTATTTACTTCTTGATTTTGATTTTTTTAATGATCTTTTCAATTATTTATAGGGAGGGTTTCCATGGAAGGAAAAGTTGAACATAAATTTGACATGAAGCCTCACGAGGAAAACATTGAGGAATATAGTAAATTATGCCGTGACAGGACGAAAAAGTCTATGATCAAGAATAGGCAGATACGGGTAGAGGATTGGATTGTCATTTACTTTGCTATTTTCAAACACATGCATATAACATAACTTTTGCCTTGATTGCTTTTAAAGGTGATTGATAATGACCGTGGGGTGCACATGAGGCCCATGCCTGGAATGGTCGGCCTGATTTCATCTACCTCCAAGGTATATTCCCTTTCTCCATTGGATACGTTGGTATTAGGATGTTTCTAAATTAGTTCTCGTTTAATCTGCTTTAAATGGAGTTATGGATAATAACATTTCATAGTAATGGGAATAGATAACATCTATACTTTCTGAGCAGTGTTTTCCTGTGTGCACACTTCTTCTCTCAAGTATTGGTGGTCCTTTTTTAGCCAAAGACCCATGCTTCTGCTTTTAAGAATAAACCTCTTTAATCTTTGTTATCAATTATATGCAAGCAGGATAAGAAGAAAACACAACCAGTTAAACAATCAGATGTGAAGAGAACCAGGAGGGATCGTGGTGAATTGGAGGATATCATGTTCAAGTTATTTGAAAGGCAACCAAATTGGGCCTTAAAGCAGCTTGTTCAAGAAACAGATCAACCTGCGGTATGCTTTTCTACTCAGGCTGATATAGATGATAGGTTTTTTCTTTTTATTTATTTTTTTATCTGAGAAGGATGATTGTCAAATCGACTGTGTTTATTATTGTAGCAAAATATTGTTCCAGGGTATTCACGTGTCAATTTTTTTTGTTGTTTTCTTTTGAGTGCAGCAATTCTTGAAAGAGATACTGAATGAGCTTTGTGTGTACAATAAGCGGGGAACAAACCAAGGAACTTATGAGCTAAAACCAGAATATAAGAAAACTGCTGAGGATACAGGTGCTGATTAATCTTTCACATTTCTCTTTGTATCATCAAAACTTTACTATTTTTTCCCTGACAGATATAAGCTAGTAGCAAACCATTAAGGGAGGAAACAAAACAAAAAATGGAAAAAGAAATGAGTTGGGCAGGAGGGTGGGAATGTCCTACTTGGAAGCACTGGGGCTTCAGAGTATGCTTATGGTGCTTCAATTTCATGATTGTGAAATTCAATAGGCGGAGACTTATATAGGGACAATTTATCGGGTTGGCTAATATAACCCTTCACAGTGGTCCATGGTTTCATAATCGTTCCTGAAGTAACATAAAAAAGTTGATTTGGATGGTATGTATGTTGAAATAAAATGTTTGCCTGCGGCATGAATTGTTTACAATAGTGCTGAACTGCTTATTCATCTCTTTAGCAATAGAAGAAGCATGATTTGTTGTTGAGAGCTTCTTCCCATTCTCTTCATGATGTGTTAAACCTAAAATCGAAAGCTTTCAGAAATGACATTATCTTTTGCCTCTGCTAGGCTGAATCTTCTGTAACATTGATTCTCCAGTGAATTTTGAGAGTGTTTGGAACGCTGTGAAACTGTGTTTCTAAATTTTGAATTTTTTGTTGTTGTTTAAAATAATATTTTTTTAATGTTTTCATATTGTATTTTAAAAATAATTTTTAAAAATAAAAAATGTTTATTTTAATATATTTCTAAATAAAAAATACTTTAAAACTTAATTTGTTTTTCACTAACCAGTTAGGGTGTCCCTGTCTGGCCTTGTTAAGCTACTAGGAGGACAGATTGAACATGACGACCGAGTAAATGCTAAAGAAATGGGTAATGCCACGTAGCACGGCAAGAAGTTAAACGAAATAATTACAGCTAGTGTAATTTTATTGAACTTCTAGGTCTTTCAACATAATTGTCTGAAAATGATTTTGGGCCTCAAAAGTTTTTTTTATTAAGCCTTGTGATAGAACCAGCTAATAGCCTATTATCATAGAGGCCAGCGAATTCTATTAAATGCACAGTAGCCTCGCCAATCTGAGACGAACTAAACGGTTGTTTGAATCTTATGCAAACTTATTAGTAGTCGGATTTGCAGTTTATAAATGGAGGCCACAAGTTTGGAGCTGGAGGCCCATTTCGGAATTGGGAGTTTCCTAGTCAACCCAGGGAGGCGAGAACATAGTTTGTAAAATTCTAGAATATAAAAGGTTGATAACTTGTAAATGTTCTTTTGGTTGTGTTATGATTTTCCTTCCCTGAACATAATCTAATCCAAAAAAAAAAAAAAAAACTAAACTACGAGGAAGACGAACATTAGGCAATATAATAAGGTGGGCTTATAGGGCTCCCAGCCAACTAGCTGCGAGTCCTAGGTTTTCATCTCCCTATGGAGATTGGGTATTTTTTTAAGCCTAAAGTTTGAGGTGGCGCAATGGTCCCTTAAGCTTTTGTGCTGGTCTACACCGATCACTTACAACTAACTTCCTCGACCAAAAAGGAATCACATAAAACTTAGAAATTGGGCTTGTGTGAATTAAGGACGGGATGGACGGGCTCTGGTATGCACAATGGATGCATTTTAAGCGAGGTTTAGGCTGAGGTCCACCTCGGAGAAACTAGTCCACTACTGTTTGTTTATTTTGCACAACCTCGGAAACTGAAGAGGCAAGAAACCACTACAACTCCCAGAAAACCACTACAACGCCTTGACTCCCCTGCAATTCATGCGTCTATCGACTTTATCAAACGCGTGATGAAGTGAATACCAGTGGAAACAAGATAAGAACAATGTCTTCTTTTTAAGGTTGTTGGAAGAATGATCGATACAGTTGTGTCAGTACCAACGATATCTGATTTCTTGTCCATCTACTTTACAAGCTCGTTTTGAGATATTTATTACTGACCATGCTATGCCACTCTTTCCTGATGGTTAATATTGCAGATTCAACACAGGGTGCTTGCTAGCTGCAAACAAGGGCTTGTGCCTATAGTCTGTAAGTGGACGTCTTCTGTGCTGTGGGACTCCCAGTAAGTGCCCTTACTGTTGCATTTAGGCTTGGCTCGAAATTTCTCTTAGCAAAGGGAATCCTTTCCTATATATCTAGGCATTACAATACTAATTCAGAATCTTGTCTTGATTTATAATAGTATCGGTCCCATTTGGTGATTATTGCTTTTCCTTTTTTACTGATCTAAACGTGCCTAAGAAATGAGAAACCAAATGGAACCAGGCTATTGAATTTAGGGGAAAACGTATTAACAATGGAAACATATACTAGAAGGACCCTTTTAAGAGTATTAATTCTAATCTCCTAATATGATCATATAAATGCTTGGTCATGGCATTTAGGGGAAGAAAAAAAAATTGAAAATCAAGACCCTAAATTCCTTAATTAACCATGTATGAAACAATAAAATACACTACCTGCTTGAATGAATCTCTAGACTGATCTGGTGTTAAGTTGATAATTTTTTAGAACTTGAGATTTACCTTGGTAAGTTCGATATTTTTATCATAAAAAGAAGGATTGAGCATCTCTTTGTTTCGACTTCTTTTTGGTGTAAAAATATGATGTGTCAACATGATATGAAATGAACCTAAATAATTAGGGTTCTATCATCCATGATTGTCATCCACTAGATGAAAATGCACATTGATAGTTTGAAAAGGTCAGGTGCTGTTGTCTTAATTTTCTTGAATATCATCATTGTGCGCATTTCTAGATAATGCGGTGTTAACATCAATTTAATCAGGTCATTCATCAAACTTTCTATTATTCTAACCCCTTATCCATCCATATCTCCAAATATTGATCTCCATACAATGCTTTCAATGAATGGAACCAGATTGTCTTGGGAAATCTCATTGCCATAATTTTAATTAGGTGAAGAAAATATTGGATTATGTATATTAATGGAGTTTGAGTTGTGTCTTTGGTAGCAAATGGTGAGAGACTGGCTTTTTATTGATGCAGTAGAACATGTACTCCTTTTCTATAATCTGGTAAGAAAGTATGAGGAAGGCTTGTAAAATTTGTGAAATACATGTACTCTAAAACGATCATCTGTAACCTACTTGTAAGCTGGTGCTTCCTTTAATTGTATATCATAGAAAAAACAGAGAAGTTCAAGCAAATTTGAATGTCAATCGGTCATGGATTTTTCTTTCAAAAGGATTAAAATAATCAATGAATTTATCTAAGAGCCACATATCTTATTCTTGATGCTGCTATTAGGGTAGGCCTTGTATAAATCATTTTTATTTTAAAGTAAAACCCTAAATAAGTTTTTCAGGTGATCATGTAGAGGTCATTGCGTCTCTAATAGCTCATTAGTTGCATGGATTTGCTGTGATATGACTACTCATGTGCACCAACTTGTAATTCTTATTGACATTGAAATTGTTTCATGAATACATAGAAGTGCCTTATTGAGTGGATGTTGAACGCAATATCATGCCTTCAATGAGCTCGTCTAGTGTGAATAGCCACTGTTGTGTTGCCCACTGATTCTGCCTCTTAGACCCACGCGATGGGTGATGAGGATCTTGAAAATGACCAACTAGGAATCTTCTTTGTCACCCATGGAAGATTTTCACAGCATCTTTTGCTCAAATATTCCAATACCATCTTCTCAAAATGAATGAGCATGCAATTGAATGCTTTCATCAACTTGGACTCTTATAGTATGGTGGGCTTGGGGTACCCCAATAAAGGGACCATTTTCACAATGGTGCAGTTTAAAGGGAATGGTAACGGAGACTTGTGACTCCCATGAACGTGGATTCAAAAGTGGAAAAGCAATAAATGAAGAGAGAGAGAAAGAGTCAAAGAAGGTTTTGATTGAGGATAGTATCGAAGTTTCAAGCCACAATATATCTTAGATGCTAAATCGTTTTCCCTACAAGGTAAGCATGACACTTTTTTTCTGAATTGTCATTCCTGTGTTTTTGTTTTGCTAGAAGACCGAGTCAAATTGCACCAGGCTTGTGTACTCGTAGTTATTATTGGATATAACAATATGAAGATTTTGATATTTTGTTTCGCCCTGGGATTTACTTGTTCCCCACGCTCTTTGGCGTCTGGCAACTATTGGAACTGACTGATGTAGCAAATACACAAGCTATGAATTTGTATTTGTGCTTGTTCATGTGTATATGTGTGAACTGTGAAAATTGTCTCTATGGCTTTTGATATTTTGTTTAGCCCAGGGATTTACTTGTTCCATAATGTTATCTTATGTTCGGCAACTATTGGAATTGACTGCTCCACCAACTCCACTATTTGATGTCCGGCAACTGTTGGAGTTGTGGGCTAAGATTGATCTTGATGAACAGATAGGGTTGCATAATATTGACGGCTTTGAAAGGAAAAATATTGCATATTGGGTGGTGGGTTTTCCTTTCCCAAGCTGTTGTTTGCCTTTCCTTCCATAACTCTCCCCTCCAAGCACCTTGTATTCTCAGAACTGGCTTTCAAGCACCACATCCGATCATCACTCGTGCACATAATTCCTAGCAGGAATAAAATTATGGAGAGCATCTTCTCCTCCCTTTTGGCGCGTGCTGGTGTAACACCATTGGTTTAAATATACGGCATAGATACAGATTCATAAGCACTGGCTGGAGTTTCATTTCATCTTGATAGTTTGATTGAAGTCGTGTTTGTGATGTTTGACGCATACGTTCAGCAGACAAAACCAAAGCCAACATATGGTTCTGTTGATATGGTATTTAATTAGTGCTTTAGGTGTCATTCTAAGAAGATTTTCTTCTTTTCTTACAAATTTATCGATTTGTAGAAGTAAAGCTAAGCAGAAGCCGAAAAGCAGCACAGAGCCACGCAGATGAACAAGCTAGTCAATTTTGATGTCTCTTGATGCCTTAAATCACAAATAAAGAATTGCAGTAAAAAAGGAGGGATTTAACGATAGACATCAATGCATAAAAGATTGATCTAAACCTTTATTAGTTTTTTTCCTATGGGGTACAAAAACCCTTTATTAATTTGAATTCAATGGACCATATCACACGCAATTTTTGAGATCAATCGAATCTATCTAATCATGTTGGGTGTTGAAAAAAGCATTTGAAACTATTTTCACCAAATATCACTATGTCTTAACCTCTTTGATTGGGATATCGTGGTGGGTGGATTCACTTTATGTGCCTAAAGAGCCAAACAAAAGCAATAAAGAATCACTAGTGCGTTTATCTGCTAGTGTGTGAAAACCAGGAAAGAGCCACCCCACATAAAGCTAGAGGGATCTTTCCGAAGGATGGAAGCTGGTTTGGTTATAATTCCTCGTTTATTTCATTTCGTTGTGATTTTCCAAAAATTATTTTTCATTTTTTTTGTATTTTTTTACTATTAAAAAAATTAATTAATAAAAAGTACTTTCCAATCAAAAGTAAATTTAGTCTAATTTTCAGTAAAATATTTTCTTTTTATTTTGTGTAGAAAATATTTTCTAGAAGTTGCGAAAAACTCAAAAATATCTTGTTATTTGTTGATTATATCAAATTTGATCCTTAATCTTTTGATTATTATATATTTTGTTTTAAATATTTTTTTCTCTTTAATTTTATCATTTAGAATTTGATTTAATTTGATTTTTATATGAACTTTTAGTTATCATTCTTTTGATTGTTATTTTCTTTTCTATTATCTTTTTATTAATTGAAATTCTTTATCTATCAGATTTGGTACCTATTTTTTTATTGTATTTATTTTATTTGAAATAATTTATGAAATAATATATATTTTTAATTTTATCATCTTTTAATTTTTTTATCTGTCAGATTTAGTCTTTATTATTTTAATTGTTATTTTTTTATTTGAAATAATTTATGAAATTAAATTTTTTTAATTTAATTCTTTTTTAAATTTTTTATTTGCTAGATTTTTTTTTATTTTTAGAAAAGGATGAAAATAAGCAAATAAAACCCGGTAATTTAGTCATTCTCTAGAAGGGTAATTTAGTCATTCTCTAAAAGATTTTTGTGAATAAACAACAACAACAAAAGAATAAGCGGCAGCAGCAAGGAAAAAAAAAAAATCCAATACTAAAAGGGATTAAAGATGTTGCAGCATTGTTCCAGAATTACCGCATCAGAACATGCACTTGATTCGGACTAGCAATTCAGGAATTTATCGGCACATCAGGTCTGTGTCCGAGGAACTACACGCAGAGTTTACCAAATTTTCTCTTGAATTCTCATAGCATTATGGAAAGAGAGAGAGAGAGAGAGAGAGAGAACTTGTTAATTAAATTAGCAACTTGATCCATTAATTAGTCGCAAGGTGCATGTAGCCTATCGTTCAAATATCATATCAGCCAAGGAAATTCAGGCACGTGACATGCTGTTTGAATACTAGAGAATTGACGTTGTATATGGACTATAGAACAAATAAATCAAGGGCACAGGACAGGATCCTCGCATAAGCTTTTGCAAATGAAAACGATCAAAGCACTTTCACTGTATTAACAGTTTACATCGTACCTCCACTGTTCTCTCTCCTGTCTTCTTCACTCATGCCTTCTCAGTATTGATGTTCAATTATGTGTTTTAACTTTTATACTGTGGAAAGGCGAGTTCCCACTCTACATCTCCCAGAAAAGCCGAAAGACCCTCTGGAAGTAGAACTATCGAAAATCTAGAATTTGGTTCAACATTTTCACATTAATCTACTCAGTTTTTTATTTTAAATTTTTTTAAAAATAATATAAAATATTATTAGAGATTCATATAACAACTTTAATTTTTAGATTAAAATAATTTTTTATTATGATATTAAAAGTTTAATAATCAAAAGTCATAAGTTCAAATGAATTAAAATAGCTATTTCAATATTAACAAAAAAAAAAAAAAACACTTTGAAGGGCATACATTTATTAGTTACAATTTAGCTTTTTCTTCGATTTCTAATATTTTCTAGTTAAAAATTTCAAATTTTCCTCCTACAAACAAAACCAAAAGAGAATTTTAAAAGGGCAGTTTGGACTTTAAAAAAAGTAAACAGTCATCTCCGGAACTATCTTATAATTTTCATGCGAAATTATAAAATTAAAAGAGACTAAATAATAATTTATTCACAACGTACAAGGCGAAACTAAAATAAAAATAGATTGAATTTCCTTACCACATTTTTCAACCCCAGGATTAGATAATGTTCTTATATTAATCCAAGACTTACAGAGTTTTTAAATATACCCTTCAATTGAAGGCATATTTTGGAAAATATTTACACTTTGCATCCTCAAATAATTAACTATACTCTATAGCCCTTATTAGTTTACGTTATTTTTAAATATAATATCCTAATTATAAATTTCCAATGTAAGGTAGCATTCAGCAATGACCCGACCCAGTCACAGCAGGGGCAGAAATTCAGCTACTGGCCCATGACTGCAAGATAAGAGGCAGCTTTGTAAGCTTTCGATGGGTGTAAAATGAATGATCTCTAGATCTCTTGAATGTAACCAAATGTTAATTAATGGTGAGAGAACAGGCACACCGAAGGTGACTTAACATGAGCAATCAATTTGATATTGATGAATCATCGGAATTATCAAGGCAACGTTGTCCATGCAAATTGATTAATGGGAACACAAAGCTTCACGTTGTCCACAAAGTGCTCAACATGATGTTAAGGCGTGAGGGAAATGGTTCCAGATTCATTCGACTAGTTCATGATCAGTCTTGTTGAAATTCAGTGCTCTCATCTAATGTCTTAATCATGGCTGTTTAAAACTTGAGTTTCTTTATATATATCTACCCCCCCCCCCTCTTAATCTACTTAATTACATGACTAATATTGTTCTTTCATCTTATATTTTTGCGACAACTTTCATTTTTGAATCATTTTAATTTGCTGATATAAAAATAAAATAATTTTTTTAAAAAAATATCATTTTGATGTTGAAACTAAATTACTTTTTATTTAGATTTTAAATAAATTATTTATATTTAAACTAGTATTTTCTTTTAAAAAGAACATTATTTATAGTTTGTGTGTGTGTATTTTTCAAACTCTTAGTGATAATGTTGAGAAACAAATTCTATACTATCTAAGCATAACAATTTAAGAATAAATGCTTATTGATACATGGAAATTTAAGCACATACTATGTATCATATTTATTTGATAATAACGGACCAAATTCTTTTTTTAACAGAAAAAATTAAAGATAATAGCCACCAATAAAATTAAATTGGCTTCATAATCTCCATGACATCAATACTTAGAGCTTGGTTATGTATTCCATGTCAAAAAACCTTTTTAATTCAATGGATCTAGTGTCAAAAGAACCTTCTCGATCTAAAAATTTAAATTATTAAGTGAAATTTTAAAATATAATTTATATTTTTTTCTAACACACCATTTCAAGTGAAAGTTTTTTGGACTTGAAACTTACAAAAACTCACACTATTTTGTGTTTAATTTTTATCAAATAAAATGAGAGTTGTTAGATTCAAACTCGTGATTATTTGATCAACAAAGCTCTGATACCATATTAAAAAACCATCTCAATTTAAAAACTTAAACTATTAGATTAGACATGAAGATATGATTTATATTATTATTTAAAACGCTGAATAATTATTTATTGGTGCTATTACTCCATCAAAAATATATCAAACTATATATAAACTCTCATTTTTTACAATTTTTCATTTTTTTGTTTGATATTACACTGAAATTTAAAAAGGCTAATTGAAAAACTTAGCTTATAGTAGAGTTAACATGGAAATAATATTCCTAAAAAAAGAAGTTAATGTGCATCATAACGGATAATAACATGCAGCAAGGATCAGAACCGTGCGTGCTTGAACTCATAATTAAGCAGGTCCGTACTATTTAAGGTGAGTTGATTACGCTAATAGAGAAGAAGGTCAAGGACAGGCCCACAAACACCAATAATTTCCCGTGGTAAGCTAATATAAATCTGAGTCTTTTTCTATACAATATCTTGTCGGAAGCTAGACTGTAGAGGTCATCAATGGCTAGCCAAAACTGATCACAAATCTTTAATCAACTTCTGATGATGAAGTTTAACGAAAGTTCAAGCAAGCGCCGCATGGTTTCTTGGATAGGGATTTCAAGCTTAGCCTGTGATACGATTTTGGACCACACCCTACCTCTCACTAAGCACATGTAATGTTGCTAGCGAAGAAGTTGAAGAAGAAGAAAGAATCTTAGGTATCTCTTGCACAGTTTTTCTTTTTTAACCATGAAGGCTATGCTTATTTATGTGGGGCATTCTTTATTTTGTTCCCATTATATATTTAAAAGTAATTAGTTAATTAATATACATAAAAATCTTATAAAAGAGTATTCTCTCTTGAAACTTTAATTAAAAAAAACTATAATTTATAAAATTTTTAATTTTATTTTCTCAAACCGCAACTATAAAAGCTATCAAAAATAATAAAAATACTAACCATAAAGTAATCAATGGGTTTTTTTCCTTTCAAATCCCAAATATTTATATTATAACGTTAAAATTCTGATGGATCTTTACTCTCCTCAATGAATAGTCTATATTTATTTAGTTTGATTGGAAAAAAAAAATAGTATTGGTATATTAAAGCATGATTTTTATTCAAGAAGAGAATTTCCATGATCAATAAGTTCTTTAATCAATGGCCTTCAAGTACGGATATTCTCCCTTGTGATTTTTTTAGGCAGGATCTTTCAACTTTTTTCTATGTCTAGGAGGAATCATGGAGAAATGAAAGTCCACTACACTCTTTTCTAATTTCTCCCTTGCCCTATGCCCCTACCATTCTGAATATTTGGGATCTCTTGCTTTCTGCTCCAAAAACCAAATAAAGGTTGATAATTATTAATTAAAGAGAAAAATGAAATCCCATGTTTCTTAACCTTTTTCTATTAAAATAAACATCACTATAGAAGTATCATTATTATGTCAAATTCTTTGCCCTTTACTTTTAATGGAAGGGAGAGAAAATGTGACGTGTTTAATTAATTTAAGTTTGAGTCAACCGATCGAGTCGACTCGAACCTAGACCGGCAAACACACTGGCTTTGAAGATTATCTCGTTTAAGCAATATCTACTCTAGCTGCCAGGCATCTACTTATGTGACCCAAAAGAGAATTAATGAAGCTGGGAAAATGCAATCAAGATCACAACTGGAATGGTCAGGGTGGTGTCCGACGGGTTCATGCCAGCCGGGTCAGACCAAGCTCTTCTCTTGCAAGACCCGACTTTCATTATTATATGCTATGCATACGTACATATGAGCTTATAATAAAAGCATTCTGTGTCAGCTAGAAACACTTTCTAAAGATGAAAAAGGCTTAATATATTCTTCCTGGGCAGGGCCTCTTCTTTTGAATTTTAGAATGATAGTGGTCTCGATCAATGGAGGGGGGGGGCAGCATGTCTCTTAAAGCAAGGCTAGTTGATCGCAGAACACAGCCCACATCAGAGCAACCTTTGAGAGTGGGAACCTTAGTGGAAATACTTCATTAGGTCCCTTGAGAGCAGGATCGGTTTCTTATAAAACTAATCATAATTCACACTTTAATTCTCCTAATTCTATCTTGTACAAGCTACTAATTAAATAAAAAGGATCGCGAACAAAAAAGTGGGATTCCTCCTGTTGGCAGCTACTTTTTTTCTAAACTATGGTGCTTTACCCAAAGTGATAAACATTTCCCCCCTTTCTTTCTAACAATGGTGGACCTGCATCTAAATTCGAAGGAGGCTTCGCCTATCAAGAATCTCGGTCTAGTAGCTGAGGAGATTGTTTGACAAGTCAAATTGGAGATTTTAATTGCTTAAGTTTTCCTCTTTTCTTCGTGGATTAATCTTTTGCACAATCTATGCTAGCTACTGGATAGCCATCTTGTTTTTTCAGAATCACTTGTGGCATCGTTCGGATTCTTGGTTTCGAGCCGGATCATAACTACTGAGAAAGGATTAATGTGTTTGATGTGACTATTTTGAAATAGTAGGGCATGTTAAATAATAAAATAAATATTTTTTTTTTTTACTTTAACGTGGGTGTCCGGGTCAATTTGCGCACACCTCGACTAATCCCACGGGCCCTGAAGTTAACGACCATGTAAGCCTCCAGTGACCATCATATGAGCAACCACATGGCTCGAACCTGAGACCACAGAGGGAACAAACCTCTTGGTCCCAAGCTTTTACCACTGAGCCACCACCTAGATGGTTAATTCGTAACCATGAGTTAAGTATCACATTAATTAATTTGTGGAATCCACCATTAGATTCTATATCAAGGGTTAGGATACATTAATGAATCAGTTATTTTGAAACTTTTTCTTATATTTCTTATTATTATTTATCATTTGTGGTTTCAAAATGGTTCATAAATATCCAATATCTATACAAAAAAATAAACCTAAAGTGTTGATCAAGCTGGTACGCCAGTATGCAAATGACTTCCATAAGAGTGGATATATAATAATAATAATAATAAATTTTTTTAAGCATCCTAGAGTTACTCTATTTTACACTTTACCTTCGAAAATTACCAAAAAAAAAAATCTTGATTAACAAAATTTTTTCAAAATCCTCTATCAAATAAATTAGATGAAATTGAGAATTTATTTTAGTGTCTAAATCCTCTATCAAATAAATGAGGTATGCAATTTTTTTTGAGCATGGTGATTTTGTATTAATTTTTGGGTGGTTGGAGTTGTTGCATTGGTTGTTAATAGAGAAGAAGGTTGAGAGAGTGTTTTGGGTTCGGTTGTGGTTTGAAAGGTGATGAAGATGAGACTGGTTACAAAATTGTGTGGGGGAAGAGAAAGATTGGAAAAATTAGAAAAGATTGAGTTTTTTAATGATAATTTTATAATTTTAACATTGTAAGGGTTAATATTTTTTAATTATTAATTGAAATATAATGACAATCTTGTAAATAATTTAATTTTTTTGTTGATTATTTTTGACGTGAAAGTAAAATATTATCAAATTATAAAACTATAGAATATAAATGTAATTTCTAAGAGAATAGTGTAAGGTCAACAAAGGGTCAAGGTAATTTTTCTAAATAAAAATAAAGGGTCTGCCTGATCGAATAGAAAAATAGACTGTTCTATATAATATGGTCTATAAACATCAATTACAAGATAAAAAAAATTGCATGTCTTTTTATTTTTGATAAAAATGATTGTCTTAATCACCTGTACCCATAAATTAGAAATAATTTTAAATAATATGTAGAAAAATACAATAAATGGAAAGCTCTAGTAATGTGTGTAAATGTGGAGGTAGTATGGTGGGTTTCACGGGGTTGAGGACGCATGGGGTAACCACCACCACCCACCTCCCCTCGTGCGCGCTATCTATCAATGGCGGCTCTTCCCTCCCTTAACAATTATCATCATTAATGGCATGGTGCCAAAACATAGCTCGCCTGCTAGATAATAATAATCTCCCTCCCCTCTCTCTACAGTCTCTATTAGATATAGTAAGCTAGTGGAAGAGAGGTTGCCGTGTCAGCTAAGGAGGGTGGAATAGAAAAGACTGGGAGGGCATCAAAAACATTTGAAGGCTATTAACAGTTGACATAACGTCTTTTAAGGGCCCATGTGGGCCCTTTCCATGGGCCCTTGTGGGCCATTACCTTCCACGTTACAATACCTTACCTTTTCTTTCACTCACTTCCAACTTATTTATACCACCCCAGTTCATCCTTTTCTCTCCACAGCTTCCCTTCACGTCTTTCTTCAACCCATCCCTTTATTGCTAGTTTTTTCAAGTCTTGGTTTACAATGGCTGATGTTGGCGGTTCAGCCTCTTCAGGTAGAATGTGGTGTTCAGTTCCTGAAAGATTCCAACTGCACTTGGCCATGTTGGCCTTGCAGTTTGGTTATGCTGGTTTCCATGTGGTCTCCAGGGCTGCCCTAAATATGGGAGTTAGCAAGCTTGTTTTCCCAGTTTATAGGAACACCATCGCTTTGCTTCTGCTCCTTCCCTTTGCATATTTTCTAGAAAAGTACAGCACTGATATCCATTAATCTAACCTATTTTCTCATCAGTCATCCTTTATATATGTGTACGTTTAAGGAATATAACTTTCTTCTTTTTTCTTTATTCAGGAAGGAGAGGCCAGCACTTACTCTCAACTTTGTCGTCCAGTTCTTCCTCCTTGCCCTTGTCGGGTATGACTCAATATATAACTCAAAATTGAAAAAAAGGAAGAAAATCAAGATTCCAAAAGAGAACAATAACTCATTTTCGTGTTTTGTTTCCTGTGTGATGAGCAGAATAACAGCAAACCAAGGATTCTACTTGCTGGGCCTGGAAAACACGTCTCCAACTTTCGCATCAGCAATCCAAAACTCTGTCCCTGCCATCACCTTTCTCATGGCAGCTCTACTGCGGCAAGCCCCCTTTCCTTACCTCTCCTCTCTCTCTCTTAGTCTCACATCGAATCAAACTTTTAATTTAGTACACACACAAATCTGCAGCAAGGGTAAACATGCATTTTTGTTTTCCTCTGCCACCTAAATTTCTTTTCCTGAAATGTGTTATTTTCTTTTATTTCGCAGGATAGAGAAAGTTAGAATAAACAGAATAGATGGAATAGCAAAAGTACTAGGAACTATCTGCTGTGTAGCAGGGGCCTCAGTGATCACTCTATATAATGGTCCAGTCATATACAGCCCAGCCCCGCATCTAAACAGACCCGCACCTATGTTTGTTTCACTTGGAGATGCCAGGGGCAAGAACTGGACCCTTGGTTGCATCTACCTCATTGGCCATTGCTTGTCCTGGTCTGGTTGGCTTGTGTTGCAGGCACCAGTTCTGAAGAAGTACCCCGCGAGGCTCTCGGTCACCTCTTACACCTGTTTCTTTGGGCTTATTCAGTTCTTGATTATTGCTGCCTTCATGGAGAGAGACCCACAGGCTTGGATTTTCCACTCTGGTGGAGAACTCTTCACTATCCTCTATGCAGTTAGTATCTATCTCACCCGTATTCCTCTTTGAGATAATTCAGTCTCCTGCTCTGATAAGCTAATTAATTTCCTAAACCGAACATTATGGTATACACAGCATGAGATTAGCCAGTTTAATTAACTTGAACTTACTTAGGTATTCCTGTTTTTTTCTGTTTGGGGAACATTAATCATGACAAGGAGAGCAAGTCAGATCATAAATCAAATCAAGGGTCTTAATATTTATTCACTAGTCACCTTTATTTTTAATAACTAATTAAATACAGTTTTTATTATTTTTTTAATATGAAATCCTTTCTAACATAAATATTTATTTATTTTTCTTGATTTAAAGTTTCCATGGTTATTGTTTTTGCTTTTTTTTTAAATTATGAAAAAATAGCTTGTTGAATTTTAGTGTCTGGGATGGATGATTGCTTGAAAATAGATTAAAATAATTTTTTTAAATTTTATTTTTATTTTTAATATTAAAACGTTAAAACTATAAAATGACACTAAATAAAACATTCAAGTAAAATATATTTTTATAGACATTTTAAGAAAAAATAAAAAAAACTACCACTCCAGTCCAGTGCGTGCTTTAAAATCCTGTCAAGTACTCTTAGATCAGAGATAAAAGGGTAGCTTTGTTGTAGTCTTTGTGCATGTGCGAACCCCAGTTGCTGATCAGTCAAATGCCACCTTTATCTTTATTGATACACTATATTTTATTAGCTTTCTCCATATACATTGTAAGCTTCTCTCTAGTTGTTATATGATATGATCCAAAAGTGGCTATGCGCGCAATAATGTAGAGTGGTGGGTGTTTTGAAAATGAAGTGAGCAAGAAACTTCTTTTTTTGTTGGAAAATTGCAGGGAGTGGTAGCATCAGGGATTGCCTTCGCTGTACAGATATGGTGCATTGACAGAGGTGGCCCTGTCTTTGTGGCTGTTTATCAACCTGTTCAGACTCTTGTTGTCGCTATTATGGCCTCCATTGCTTTAGGGGAAGAATTCTATTTAGGAGGGTAGGTCCCTTGATTATTTATTTATTATTTTTTAATCATGAATTCTATTGGCTCCACGTCTATCCCCAGCCATAAGGATTAACAATAATTTTTGGGATTTTTAACTAATCTTTGACAAGTTTAAATGACCAAAATATTCTTTCCATTTAGTGGTATTTCTTTTGTTTATCCCTTCCCAAAGGACAAGGCCACAAGGGTATGTGGTAGAGCTAGGTCAGACAACTGCTGCTGAGGGCACAGGAGAACGAACAGAATTGATCACACTGGAGCGTGTGTAGATTTTTAATATTTTTTTTTTCTGATGGGATATGCTTTTTTTGTTTGTTATGATTTTGTGTGTACAGGATCATTGGGGCAGCGTTGATCATTATAGGATTGTACCTGGTCCTATGGGGCAAAAGTGAGGAAAAGAAGTTCTTGGCTTTGGAAAAGGCTGCCATTCAGTCCACTCCTGAGCATGGAATCAGCAGGGCTCAAACCCACATCAAGACCTCCCTCACTCAGCCACTTCTCCCCTCGTCAACAGAAAATGTTTGACCGGCAAAGCCTCTTAACTCTTAACCACACAGTTGGCCGGAGAGCCAAGATCCCATGAAAAAGAAAAAAAAGGCAGTACTGCTCTATTAATTAAGATGGCTTGTGTGTGTATGAAGAAGTTCTTTTAAATTTTTTTTCCGTATGTTTCAGTCATTTCATGTTAGTAGGAGGTTGAGAAAGGGGAGATTTTGAGGGGATGGACATTATGATTATCATCACTAATGTGGCCCTAAAGGCCTGAAATCCCCTATGCTTTCTTTATATATATATATATTTGTTAAATTATGGTTTGTTTTACGAAATTATAAAGATATGCAGATTGCAAAAAGCTAATGCTCCAAGATCATCATGGATTCGACCCCACTTTACTAATTTTGATACCCATTTTCATTTTACAAGCACGCTCGTCTTCATATTGCCGTCTTGACATTGCCCTTGTTGAAAATAATTTTGGTCGGAAAGTACTGCTCATTTTATTTGATCATGATGATGTATAGTGATATATGCATGAAAAACATCGACCGCATTATTAAGAGATGAGGCCGTTTAGCCTCTGGTGTCCGTACAGGACAAAGAAGAATATATTTTAATGTGTTCCACAAGGGGGGTGCGCGAGAATTGACCTACAAGAAATGAGTGCAAGATTTGCATGCCAAGTCTTCACTACGTTTTCCACTTCTGATCACTGGTGATTTCGATCTATCTTTTTTTGAGTTGTGGCATGGTTAAGCTTTGTTTGGGACTTGAGCATTTCTCTTGGATATATTGATTTCGAATTTCAGTAATTACACTTGTATTTAGGCCAAGATTAGAAAGATCTTGTAGCATATTCATAAATCACCCGCACCTGGTTTAAAGTAAAAGAAATTAAGAAAAACAATCAGTCATAATAGTTAAAATATTGAATTGATTTAAGTTTCTAATATGATATTGGAGTTTTAATAAGCAAGCAATAAATAATTTGAATCTCACTATCTTGTTTTATCTAATAATTAAACTAAGTTAAATTAGTCTCACAGCCATGATCTTCAGCTGTAACTTAGTAGTTTGGCACTTGAAGTTGACCCTCACTCTCTAGATATGGTTGATCCATATAGGACTCCTTCCTCGGTCCCCCACAGCCCCAATCCGAGTAAAATGATCATTATTTTCGATGAATTACGCATTTGAATGAAGATGAAAATGTCTGTACTAGGCGCGACTCTGTCGAAGAAAGCTTGGGGTAATATTTTATCATATGGGGAAGGCATAGAATATGATATAAGCTCCTGATCTCTCCTTGGTCTGAAGCTCCTCCATCAGGCAATAGCAACTCCTGAGTTCGGAGACTATTTCTAGTCAACCTCCAGCTGGAAGTGCCTGTGCCCCAGTACTCCAATTTTACTACATGAACTTTTCTACAATCGGAGGCTAAAAGACAGAAGCAAACTGACAAAATTCTAGGTTAGATTAAGGGAGGATTGACGGATCCCAAGATCACATCATTAAAGATGATGATTAATAATTACTATCCACAGATAATTATCACGGAGCAATTTTACTTTTCCAAAAGCAATTCTTTTAATTTACAGCAGGATTCTTCATTTCCCTTTTAATCATGATATGAATCGCATCCATACTATCTTTAACAACTTTTCCCTTCTTCAAAAAAACATTTCGTGTCTAATCACTCTTCCTGCCGGAGATCATTAAAGAAAATCTCAATCCCAAAAGTTGAACCCGTATATATACATGTTTGACATTGCAGTATCCTTAGTGATTATATTTTAAAAAATAGTTTTAATTACAATTTTAAAAAATATATTCATTGATACTATTATGTTATTTCAACTTTTATATAATTAAATTTAAAATATAATTATATTATATATATATATAGAAATTAATGTAAAAAATAGAAGCTATTTAACTACCAAAATAATTTTTTCTATGTGGTTGAGGAAAAAAAAAAGGAAAGATAGCAGACAATCTATTTAGGCTAAAAAAAAGACCTGAATTAGCCGCGAATAAAACTTACATTCAACCGAAACAAGTTAGCAGTAGAAATATTGAAAGAAACCAAATAAAGCAAATGCAACTACTTATAAGGCCACACCTCGGAATTCACCTGTATCCTCCTCTTTTTCCATCAATCACCATCATCACCCATGTCAACGACACCCTCGTCTCTCACCGTCCCGACTGCACCACCTCTACTCTTATAAACAACAGAAATCCACAAATAAACTACGAAATTAACCGCATTAATCACAGTTAACACCCAGTAGAAATAATCAAGCCTGCTTTTATTAAGATTATTCCTTAACCACCCTTTGTCTTCTCCACCAGTGGCACTTTCGATGATCTTAACTATTGCAGTGCTGAACCAACTTCCAATCCCGATCTCACTAAGAAACACCGCACTACTAATACTTCTTGTCCCATCAGTTGCTTCGTCGTAGAAAAATTCTAGCTGTCCTACGTAGGTGAAAACTTCTGCACTGCCTATTAAAAAGAACTGTGGAAACAACCAAAACACACTCATGCCTGAAGGGTTAGGACTGTCGCGTCTCTTTTTTTCTACCAATGCTGCAGCTATCAGTGCAAATATGGAAATAAATAAACCAACTCCTATGCGTTGCAATGATGTGATGCCGCGGGTGTGGCCGGTGCGTTTACGTAGGATAGGGACTATTACTTTTTCGTAGATGGGGACGAGGATGAGGGCATTGAGGGTACTGAAAACGGGGACAGAAGCTGCTGGAATTTTGAAGTTGGAGCTGAGTTTTCGGTCCATGATGTTGGCCTGGCTGGTGAAGAAGGTCGAGAGCTGAGCAAAGGAGATGGAGAATGCAATTGTGGATGCCCATACTGGGAGGATTCTGATAAAAGACTTGAATTCTTCTACTTGTGTTACTGTGCAAAGTCTCCAACGGTTCCCTGTGTCAGCCTCAGAATCTGTCACAACCGCTGCCTTGTCCAAGAAACTGCACCATAATATACAAGTCCCTTGAATTTTAGCAGGAAAGAAAAAACTCCGGACGAATGAACATCATGATCAAGCAATTATAGATCCAAGAAAGACAATTAAACATGTCATTATCAAGTTTTATTAAACATGTGGGATATCAAGTTTAAATATGAGAACTTCAAATGAAAATCTGATCAACTCTTATCTTCTAAGACAATCTCAAGGGACTGAATTGGACTTCATTGATGTTGAAGGTTAGCGTTTTAGCTCTACTTCAAAAACTAAAGCATGTGGTAAAAATTAGCACCAGTGGACTATAGACTGTGTACATACACGACCAATTGCATTTCAGGGAGGGGACAACTAGACAACGTTTTGTTAAAAATTTACCTGTACTGTAAGGTGTGAAACAGCTTTTGGGAGCCCTTGATATCAGATTCCTTGGTATTAACCTCGTAAAGCTCGGTTTGATGTCGAACCTGGACTCCATTCAAATGATTCCTTACAGAAGCCACCATGACCTGAACAAACCTGGTGAAAGGGCTACCCATGGGCCTTTGGAAACGATAAAAAGGAATGCCAGCTGCTAAAATGATGGTAGAAATAACCATGGCCCCTGTAGGTAGCCCAAAACCTAAGGCCCATCCCTTCTTTTCTTTTATGTATACCAAGACTGTTATACCCAAGATAGCACCCATGTTTATAGCAAAGAAGAACCAGTTGAAGAAAGCATATTTCTTTGGCAATTCTTCCTCGTCTGCCTCGTCGAATTGATCAGCCCCAAAAGATGAGACACATGGCTTGATACCGCCGGTTCCAAGGGCAATAAGGGCCAGTGCACCATAGAGGAACCCTGTCTGGCCATCGGTTGCTTGTGGGCATAGCCTTACCATGCATTTTGGTGGACGTAAGCTGTCTATAGAAGCTGAGAGTGTCAATAATACCATTCCCTGCGGTCCAGACCAAAAACACAATTCGGTCAAACAGCAAAATTAGGCCAATCTCATTTCTCAAGCACTGCTCTAGATTTTTTAAAGCCCATAAATGCAAAACAAAAAAAATGAAAAAGAAAAGATCATGTTGAATCCAGTTCAGATGATTTGCAGGTACAGAATACAGAGCCTTGATTGTATAACATTTGAAGCCCAATTCAACATTATGTCGCCTTCATGGTGGATGACCTTGGTATTTTGATATTTTAGTAGCACATATTTTATTAAAGTAATTTTTATTTAGAAATATATTAAAATAATATATATTTTTTATTTATTAAAATTTATTTTTAACATTAATATATCAAAATAATCCGAAAACATTAAAAAAATTAATTTAAAATAAATAAAAAATAAACTAAAGTCATAACATGTTTGTTTTTGCGGTAAAAACCATGTTTTATAAAATTTTATTTTATTTTGGCTTGAAATTAGTTTTTTTTTTTGTTTTTAGATGGTTTTGATGTGTTATTGTTAAAAATAAATTTTAAAAAATAATAATAAAATATTATTTTTATATATTTCTAAATAAAAAATATTTTAAAAAATAATTCCAACAACTTAAACAAACACTACCTCAGGTCACAGGCCATGTGGAAACTAAATGAAAGGGGAAATCCTGATTTCTTACTACGGTATAGATGCAAGAGAAAACAATGATGGTCCTGAATCGGCCCAGGTAAGCATCAGCACAAAACGCTCCAAAGAGAGTGAGGACATAGGCAGCTCCAATCCAGTCAGTCACATGACTTGCAGCATTTGGAAGTGACTGATGCATTTCAAAGACCAAGTAAGCTACCATGTTCACAGCTATACCAAAAAATGCTAGCCTCTCAGCAACTTCATTCACTACAAGCACCAAAAAAAAAAGAGGAAGAAAGAAATCAGCCTCTGCTGGCCAAGAAGCCAAGTTGAAGGAGAGGGCACATACATGCATAAGCTGGCACCAAACAGCCAGGTTAATCCTGAAACCATTGACAAATTTGCAAGAGTTGGTTTAATTAAGAACCTATAATAAAAGGAGCAGCTTTCCATCCTCCAGTAGTTCGCTTGTCTGCAATTCTGCCTCGAATATCAACGCAACCATTGCTTACCAAACTCGTTGGCATGCTTTCTTCCTGCGAAATCATCACCCAAAACCTTACGTTACTAAAGAGAACTAAGCAGGGTGTGTAATGTGAATCAAAAACACACTTGAAATTCCCAGAAGAACCATTACCATAGTCGTCTGATGTTGGAGCTCTTGTGGGAATTTGTCTAGTGATTGTTGCATAAAAGATTGATAAAGAATTAAGTTCATTGCCAAACGGTTCAATTCTCTGCCTTTTGAAAGATGGATCAAGGTTCCAATCACAGGACGACGTAGAATCTATTCTCTCTGCGACTAGCTATAAAGTTAATTTATTGAGGAGGGTATCTTACTGTGGAGTTCAGATAACAAGTGGCATTCAGCTGGGGACTTCTTGTCTTCATGTAACACAGAAATGGTAATTTCTTAACCCTTTTCGGATTTGTGCTTGGAGGCCCTTTGCCAGCTTTGCAAATGCTTTGTTACTCAATTTGGAAAAATGGCAAAGAGTAGAAATGCGCTAAAATGTTGGAAATATTCAAAATGTTGTTTTTGTATTTTAAATGCATTTTTAAAAAAAATTAATTTTTTTTAATTTTTTCTTTGCTTCAAATTAATATTTTTTTGGTGTTTTTATATCATTTTGATGCACTAATATAAAAAATAATTTTAAAAAAATAAAAAAATATATTATTTTAATACATTTCCGAGTGAAAATCACTTTGAAAAATAACCGCAACTACACTTCCAAATAGACTTTAAAAAAATAATAGAAAACAATCGGAGATATTCTGGCTTTTTTTTGGAATCAATCTAACACTTATTCTTAGCATAATCAGCCAAAATTGAACAGAAGAAATTGCCTGGATATGAAAAAACTAAATCAAATGAATGGCAGAACCATCTCTCAAATCCATAGCTAAGTGAAGTTTGTTTTTCAATGTTCTAAATGTATTAGATTAGTGTGTTTAATTTATTATAATAAGAGTATTCAAAATATAAAAAAAATATTTAATAAAAACCTAGAGTGCATACAATTTTAAATATACATTCATGCAATAATAAAATTTATGTCAAACATGCTTTTAATATAAATATAAAAAAAACAAATACTAGCACTCTAGCATTGATTCACACTTGTATTTGATACAAAATTAAAGTCTATATTGCATACTAATAATAAAAATAACTATATTTAAATTGAAATAAAAAAATAAAACTTACTTGTTAAAACACTTTAAAAGTAATGAATTTTTATTGTTGTTGTCAATAAAGAATCATTTGACTTTAAAGTTTTATTATATCTCACGAGATTCCAACAACACTATATTAGTTTAGATTCACTTTTAAACAAAAAAATTTAGACTAAAAGTTATTTAATTTAAATATCTCTTAATAAGATGAGTTTAAACTCTAAATTTAAGAGAAAAATTAAAGTATTAAAAATACTAGGATATAAAGTAAGGAAGACTACATAAAAATATTAAAAAATATTGTTAAAAACTCGTTGAAAAATATATTCAAGTAACAACCAGAATTAATCTCATATTATCAAGAACATAGTGACAATAAATCTCGTAATACTTTAAAGGTAAATCAAAGATTTGCTATTTATTATTTTATTCTATAACAGACCTCGATTTTATCAAATTTCATGCAAAAGACCTTGGAAGCTTCAGTTTGATTACAAATTGGTCGGGAAAACTTCCTTTCTTTTTTATTGTTTAATCCTTTCTTTTCTTCATTTTTTTTTATACTTTGATGGTCATCTAGAGGCATATAAAAGAAAACAAAATCCAATATGATGAATGGATGAGATTGCATCTTGTATTTGGTATGTTGAGGACGAGTAAAAATAACACCATATTATTTTTTATTATTATTAATATAGATATTCGGGTTAGCTTGCATATACATCAACTAATTACACAGGCTCTAAAGTTAACGATCATGTAAGTCTCTAGTAACCTTAAAGTTTGTGATGTTAAATAATATATTTATCTTGTTTTATTTATTAAAGGTAAAATAATATTTTTAACTTAACCTATATATAAGCTCTTTATATTTAAGTTAAAGTAAGAACTTTAATATAAAATCAATGAAGAAGAATTCTAACCTCCTTCTCTTTCATGTTTGTATTTATTTTTGTGTTAATTGAATTATTTTAATATGTGAAACTTGAACTAGTGATCTCTAGATAACAAATTTAAAATCTAATCAGTTAAGTTATACCCCGTAGAATTAAAAAACAAATGACACCATATTGTTGCTTTGCTCTGTTGCAAACATTATGTTGTCCCACAACCATCGGTCCAAACGTTGTTTGTAGTCTTCACAACCATTTCTGTTTCTCCAACAGAAGTTTTTTGACCTAAACACTTATCATCCAAGGCAAGATTTTTTACGGGCCCATTGCAAGAAAGGAGGAGAATTGTTCAGTCAATTTCTGTCCTAAGTTTAATAATTGTATAAGGCATAAAAGCTCGCTCGAGACACATTAAATTAAACCAGGGAATATATACCATGTCCTCTCAAAAGAATAATTTTGATTTTGTCAATATCCATCTTTTCCATCGATGTTAAAATAAATTTAAATTTAAATTTAATATGAATTATATTTTAGTGGTAGATTTTTAAGTTAGGTTTAATAACTATTATTTGTATATAATATTGGATTCATTTTTAAAGGGTTCTGAAAATATCTATGGCATTCATCTATTTATTGACTGATCGTTCCTTTCTTTTTCACCATCTCATTTCTGTCAGGATTTGGCAGCAACACGAGAAGGCGACTGGTGTCGTGTTTAGAAGACAAGACATGGCGCATAGACGACCTGTCCTCGCTGCAAGATCAACTGATCACGAGATAGACTACAGGTCGTTCTAAGGATAAATTGCGTTGGTCAAATGATTGGCACGTGGCCTCTTTGACTGACCGCTCACTTGGAGTGTCCGCTGACTACCAGTCTCATCTCCCTCATTCAATCCAACAACTCTTCTATCCTGTGGTTGGTTGGTACTTGATAACGGGACACTGGTGGTTATCATACGGATTACAAACAAGTTGAGAAATGGTTTAAATTTAATAAAAATAAACTAGTTTACTGTACACAATAAGCTGCGGATTTGATAAAATGAATTTAAATCTAAAATAAATATTCAGTCAATAAGGAATTTTCTGATATTATTATTAGATTCGATGGAGTTAATTTTAAAACTTTTCGATTTGATTTTTTATTTAATTCAAGTTTTAAATTAAATTATTTAGAAGTTACACCGATATGATCTAGTCAACTTGACGGTTCTAAAAACAATCTAAATAAACAGTTAAAAATATGATTAGACTTAAAAAAAATTAAAGATGATATTTTTTTTAATATTGAGACAATAATATATTGAATCGATCCGAATTTTATTAGTTAACCCGACAAACCCAAAACCTTAATTATGGACTCCATTAGATTTAATAATTTTATTTTGATTTACTTTCTATAAGGTTATTTTAATTTCAAACAAATATCTTGATACTTAATTGGTGCTTTATTTTATAAATATTTATTTTAAAATTATTGAAATATTAAAAAATAAAATTAAACTAATGAAAAAGTTAAAGAAATGAGAAAAAAGAAGGAGGAGGAGAGGTACCTGATTGCCCTGTTCATTTGAAGTGCAAGAAGGTGATTTAAGTTCAACTCATTTAATGTTTTTACTAATAGTAATAACTAATGTTTATGTATTTGAAAATTTATTGTATGGAAAGCATATTCAAGTTTTAATGATTTTAATTTATTTAATTAGCATGTAATAAGAGAGGATTATCATTTATTATAACCTAAAATTCATCGAAAATCTTAATTTATTTAATTACTATATAATGAAAAGGACTGACTTCTATTATGTAATTCAAAACTCAATAATCTTTTTTTAATTAACTAAAAAATATAAAAAAATTATAAACATATGATAAAAATGGAAATTGTTTGCATTTCATGTACGTAGTTTCATCATCTTTACTATATTAATTAAAATGATCCTTTATCGTGGTAAATGTTAAATCTGATTTATGGTTATTTTTAACACTAACAACTAATATATGGTCTTGTTAATTAATAAATAAATAAATAAACAGATAGTCGAACGCTCTTCTTCACTTCTCAGTCCACAACGTAAAGCAATGTCTGAAGGGTAGTTTCAAGACATCAATAAAGGCGGGGACTTACTCCGTGCTTAAATATCCGTACCAAAGTATGAATAATCCACGCTCCATATACTAGCATCAGCAGAAAAAAATAAAAAATAAAAATAAAAATCCAGCTCTTCTGCCATGGTAGAGATGGTCTATGATAATTTTATTAGAGTCCCTGAAAACTGGAAGCGGTCAAGGAGAGCAGAGACGGAAAGGAGATGGGATTCTCATCTTTTTGTGGTGTGTTTGATATTGAGTAGTGCAGAGATTGTTAATGGAGGAATAACAAGCAGCTACGTAAGAGATGCTGATTTTTCTCTTGATATGCCATTAGACAGTGACGTGTTTAGAGTCCCTCCTGGTTATAACGCTCCTCAACAGGTGAGTATTGCTTCTTCAGATTCTGAATGTTTCTACATAATATACCATGGTGCTCTGTTTTTCATATTTTATGTGATGATCGGAGGTTCATATAACACAAGGAGACCATGAAGGGAAGGGTGTGATTGTGTCCTGGGTTACACAAGATGAGCCTGGTTCAAAGACAGTGCATTACTGGGCTGAAAATAGTGGGCACAAAAAAATTGCTGAAGGTTTTATAGTGACGTATAAATTCTACAATTACACTTCTGGTTATATTCACCACTGCACCATTGAGGATTTGGAGGTATGCAGCATGCTCAAGATTCTCACTCAAGAATATTCTTTGTGAACTTTGTAATCTGTGATTAAGTTTTACTATGATTGCAGTTTGATACCAAATATTACTATGAGGTTGGAATTGGAAACACAACAAGACAGTTCTGGTTTCTTACTCCTCCTAAACCTGGTCCTGATGTTCCTTACACTTTTGGTCTCATAGGTATAGTTCAGATTATTTTTTTTTCAATTTCAAGAAAACATAGTAATTTATTTATTCCTGTGTCAATGTTTCTGTAAGATTGTATCTTCATCTCACTTAATCTAAAATAATTTTGAGCAGGGGATCTTGGTCAAACTAGTGATTCAAACAGGACACTTACCCACTATGAATTAAATCCGGCAAAGGGACAGACATTGTTGTTTGTCGGTGATCTGTCTTACGCAAATGATTATCCATTTCATGACAACACAAGGTGGGATACATGGGGAAGGTTCGTAGAAAGAGTTGCTGCTTATCAACCTTGGATTTGGACCGCTGGGAATCATGAAATTGACTATGCTCCTGAAATTGTATGCATCATAAGTATTCTTGGTTTGCTTTTAGCCTCTTGTTTTCCAATTTTTATTGAGAGATTGGTGCTTATATTTTGTGTTTCTCTGTGGTTTCAACCATGATTTTCTTGATCAATCCTTGGTAATTTCATTGCAGGGTGAAAGCAAACCATTTAAGCCTTATACCCACCGCTATCATGTCCCGTATATAGCATCAGGTAGCACATCTTCTCTGTGGTACTCCATCAAAAGAGCTTCAACATACATCATTGTCATGTCCTCCTACTCAGCTTATGGTAATTTTTCTTTCTTAGTCCCTTTTTATACTCTGTTGAAGAGAGATTGAGCGTACATTGCTTGTATGTCTGCCAAAGACTTGACTGGTAAGAGTCTCTCAGTAGAGTGCTCTACTTAAACTTTATATTTTGCAGGAAAATACACTCCTCAGTACTTATGGCTAAAAAACGAGCTGCCTAAAGTAAACAGGACTGAGACACCATGGCTTATTGTTCTTATGCATTCTCCAATGTATAACAGTTATGTAAATCATTACATGGAAGGGGAAACCATGAGAGTAATGTATGAGCCCTGGTTTGTGGAGAACAAAGTCGATATTGTCTTTGCCGGCCATGTTCATGCTTATGAGCGATCTGTAAGTGCACATTCTCCATATATGATATTTTCCCTTTCGATCATTTTGAACTGCAGTGACATCAGTGAATAATGCACGTGCCTTTACTTTTTAACTGATTTGCGACATGTTATTTCTCTCAATCCATCTCCTATTCTTGATTTGGAATCACTTAAATAACGTGTACTGAAATGAAAGATTTATGAAGATAAGTTTGTAGTAGCTAGTCTCAGCTATGCAGGTATCCTCCCCTTTATTGCTTATGCTGTATTGGCAGACAGCATGGATCCTGCCATCTAGGAACCAACCACTCCCTTGTTTAAGCTCTTTACGTGAAGAACTTGTTCTTCACACATTTTCCTAATTTTACTTTATGGGGAGTCTTCCTTTTGGATGATGCAGAACAAGCATAAATCTCAAAGTGAAGTTGCTTTGCCCTTTTCCTTCTGCTAGTTAAGATAAGTTTAGAATATTAGAAAAAGACACTGACATGCACTCGTGACACGAAGCCACAACACACAGATGCCACATTATATTTTGGTCCTTTAGAATGCTATTCAGGGGATAAAATCTAAAGATTTCTGGTGCTAACACTGCTATCTATGTGGGACCAAATACGAATGTTTATTGAGTAAATTGTTCTGTTCAGGAGAAGGAAAACGTGACGAATCACATACTACATGTTTGTAGCATATAACAGCGTTGAATTGCTTTTCATTGCAGTATCGTATATCAAACATTGCATATAGAATCGTCGCTGGTTCGTGCACTCCCACAAGAGATGAATCTGCCCCCATTTACATAACCATTGGTGATGGAGGAAATCTAGAAGGATTAGCGACCAAGTACTTGCTGATTATTTTATTTGTGTTTCACGAATAGTTTAGCTAGCAAGTACATGGTTGGAATAAAATGTCAATGGTTAATGGTTATCTTTCCTTTTCTTTTCTTTTTTTGCAGCATGACAGAACCACGGCCAAGCTACACAGCTTTTCGTGAAGCTAGTTTTGGTCATGGTATTCTTGATATAAAGAACAGGACCCATGCATATTTCAGCTGGTATCGTAATCAAGATGGGTATCCTGTAGAAGCTGATTCTTTATGGCTGCAGAACAGATTTTGGAACCCCTTCAAAGCTTCATCCGTTGCAGCAATATGATGAGATCCTAAGCTTTGACAAGTTAATGGCTGAAACATTACCTAACACATCTAATAAACTTGGCTTGACTATTCTAGTTTCATTCAGAATATTCGAGAAAGCCTTCTCCATATAATTCAAAATCCTGTGTGATATGGACAACCTTGCAGATAATATTTTGACAGTTTTGTAAGCATGTTTCCTTCAAAACATAACAACTTTGTCATACTAGAACAAAATATGACATTGCACTTTGCCACTCTAAAGATCTTAAGGCTTTTGTTTGTTCTAAACAATTGAAATCGAAGACCTGACCTACAGAACTTCGATGAAAAGCATGAAATAGTTTGTATAGGCTAAGCCGAAGTAAAATTCAAACCCAATCAGAGGTGCACCAAAATCTTTCCAGCCGGATGTGAACTAGCATGCATGTTTATTTTCATCGGTCAACTCTCAGGTCAAAGGGTCAACATTGATCAATATTGTTCAAACCTATTGTGGGTTGAAAATTGCTGCCGGAATCTGATTGTTACGTTAGTCTGCAGCACTTACAAAAGTGAACGGCAATGGAATATGGGAAGTTCAGGATTGCAAAAGCTGAAGCACATCAAGACAACCTAACCTCCAATTTGAACATACAGCAAAAAACTGGGACTGACATAAAGCTAATTTTATGCAGAATATTTGTGTTCTGAAAACTATAGTAATAAATCTTCATAATCGAAGCAATCAAATCAGCAAGAGTCGAATCCTTTCCTCCATGAACCCTCTTATTTCATTCATCCAAATGCCATATACAGTAGCATTCCGGGAAATGACGAAAAACTTCCCTTCTGCAGATTATTCTTTAGCCCAACTGAGTTCATCAAGACCCGGCTTCCAACTCTTCTGTGATTTCACACTTACTCAAGATGGATGGCCAAACTTCCTTTGAGATATTGCAGTCAAAGAGAAAATGATCCTACTTCCAACTCCTTTTTTCTTCTTTTGAATTTCTTGGCTAGAAATCTGCGACCATTTAGATCAAAATACTACTGCAAGTCTAAAAAACCGACAGATGTCCAGCTAACGAACTTTCCAAAATTCAAAAGTTAGTTGAAAAATATCTGGAAGTTTTTTTTTTTTATTATTATTATCATTATTATAAGAAGAGTATCTGGAAGTTGGAGAAAGCCAAAAACAAATCCAAGGAAAGCGGCCCCAGGAATTAGTATAGAGGCAAAAAGAATTGTACGAAGCAGAGAAATTAAATAAATAAATTGATGCAAAATCTTGGACAACTTGTGGGAATTTTTTTTAATGAAGTACGATGAAAATTATAAATTTTATTATAAGAATTAACTTCAATCCAGACCATGGGTCCTGCATACAATTTTATTAACATCAATTTTTTTTCCTCTACTGTACTGTTGGTGTTATTTATTTATTTTTGGTAACTTGTATACTAGAGATGATCACTACGTTACTCGAGAATTGAATTTCTATTATATAGATATTTTACCAATTATTTATTAAAAAAAAATTAGATATTTATATTATATTCATCAGATTTTAAATATTTATTTAGATATAATTAAATGTATATTTAAAATCTGCATATAAATATTAAATGATAAAATTATAAATGTTATATGTGTGTGTGTGTAATATATTTAATATTTAATTTTATCATTTAATATTTAATATGCATATATATATATATATATTAAATTTTAAAAAATATATAAATATTACACACACACACACACACAGTATATGATACTATGTAAAATTAAATCTAAATTGAGTTTAGGTTAAACTTAACAAATATTTATACTTTATTTATTATCTATTAATAAAATAATTATTAAAAAAACTCATTTATTCAGATATATATATCATATTCAAAGTTAAATTGCCATCCTATTACTAAAGTAGTATAAACCACCAAAATAATTGAGTTTTGAGTTAAATTTAACAGATATTTATATCTTATTCATTTTATATTAATAAAAAAATTATTAAAAAATTACGTATGCAAATAAATATATATCAGATTGAAACTACACCTGGAGTTTAAAACCTTATCCATTATTTATTAATAAAATAAAAATTAATAAAATATTTATTTAGATAAATATTTATCATATTGAAGTGAAATTATCATCAGGAAGCCCATGACTAAGATTGAATTTGAATTAAGTTTAACAAATATTTATACCTTATTTATTAATTCATTAATAATTTAAAAAACTTATTCATTATCCATTAATAAAATAATTATTAAAAAAAACTTATTTATTCATATAAATATGTATCAGATTCAAGTTAAATTACCATTCAGTATAAAACAAAGCACCTGACTATCACAGAGATAACATACATATGTACACGAGCCAAAAACCCATGTGGCTTCAGTGCTCTATAACTAGACTATATACTAAACATGTATACAAGGATTCTGTTTTTTCTCTCTCTAGCCTCCTTTGACCCAGAAGAACATCGTGGTTCAATTTACATGCACCACGGAGTCTGCATTGTGTCCCCACCAGATTCTTCCATGAGATTGCTAGCAAAAATTCCGGGATCATCCATCACTGGAAAATTTATCGACAATGCCGCCTCTGCCCAAATTGAGTCATTGAAAGTCATGTTCACGTTGAGATTCGCCGAGAATTCTTTGATTACGTCTCCACTTCGCCCAAAATTTGCGTCATTTTCTACCTCCATTCCATTCGAATCAACGCTTTCATTAGAGAAAGACATGATTGGATTATGGTTGTATAATATTGGTTTCGCCTCATTTGACTCCATATTTGGGATATTTGATGAATATGTAGATGTAGGACTAGAATTTTGAATGAGATGAGAGGGTTGGTTTGTCATTTGGATCACCTGAGAATTGGCAGGAGAGGCTGGAAACTGGCTACTATTAACTTGTAACTCAGGTAAGTTGAGCTTTGCCTCAGGGCCATATAGTTTACGAGCAGCAGCATCGTAAGCCATGGCAGCTTCATGGGAGGTGTCATAGGTGCCAAGCCAGAGACGAGCACCACGGTTGGGCTCCCGAATTTCGGCCACCCATTTGCCCCAAGTTCTCTGGCGTACACCCTTGTAAGTGCAGAGAGCGTTCTCTGGTCCTCCTTTGCCTCTCATGCACCCTTTCCTAGAACTAGCCTGCTCAGGCTTCTTGAACTGTTTTTTCTCTCCAAAACCACTCATGATTGATTTTGACATTCCTCCCATAAAAAACACAAGAAAATAAGCGAAACAGTAACGCTGTTGATAAGCACATTGTGCAGCAAAGGGACTATTTATATGGCAGTATGCGAGGATAAGCGCTTGAATGCAGTCAAGAGGCAATTAAGGATATCGAAACGTGTCTCCGAATGGGGTGGGACTGCTACTTGGCCAGAACAATCGTGTCCAGTACTGCTAAGCTCAAGGTTTTCTTACATGGAAAACACTTGGCAAATAATATTTGTCCGCACACAAGCTCAGGTGGCAAACATAGGAGAATTTTAGGGTCGCCTTTTATTGTTAATTTATTTACTACTGGGTGGCTGCGGTGTGCATGCTGCAAAGGGCTGGGGATAAGAACACATTGGAGTTCCCAAAACACCCACATCACAAACTTTTGCAACGGCTGTTTGATACTTGGGACTTTCAACTCTTGCGAGGTGGCGGGGGCTTGGAATTCAGTTCTGTGGGAACGCAGCTGCCATATTCATGCACCAACATCACACATTTTGTTTTTGGAATGCAAAAATATTTTTGAAAAAAATTGATTTTTTTAAAAACTAATTTTTTATATATTTTTATATTGTTTTAATATACTCATTTTAAAAATAAATAAATAATTTATTTTAAAACATTAAAAAAAATATTTTAAAAAATAATAAGTATAACAATATCAAATGACTTCAATAAAAGGCCCACATGCAGATTTTTTATATTGATGCCGTACACTGAATCTCGCCCTTCGGGTCGATCCATAGGATCAGATTCCAAGTAGGTTCGTGCACTGAAAAATAGTGCATTAATGCGTACAGCTACTGACTGCTGATACATGGCATTCATATTCCAGCTTGGGTCATGCACTTTCAAATTTTTAGTGCATGAATCTCTTAGCCTTCTTGGCTGTTGATAAGATGGTGCGTGGGAGTGAAAAAAAAACCGCAAGCTTTCTGGCAGGAATAAAAACCACTCCAGCATTATGCAATCTACAGATATAACGAAGACCTAGTTAAGTATTTGTTTTTGTAAAATAATTTTTAAATTGTTTTTTTGCCTAAGAAAATTAAATTAATATTTTTTTAAAAAAATTTGAATGGTTTTAATATATTGATATTAAAAATAAAAAAAATCAATTTAATGTATTTTCAATTAAAATATAAATACCAAAAGAAGTGAGACAATAACTATTGGGCAGCCCCCATTATAAACTCTAATTCAGCATCCTAGGCCCAAACCAAGTTGACTTGGGCTCCTCGCTTTGTCCTCTCTAAATGTTTTGAAGGTGTTCTGCAAATTTTCTAGCATTGAGCAATGGACTCTAGAGACAGAAATGTTTGTCTCCAGCTGTCAATTAAATAGAATTTTTTAGTGGGCATGAGATGGAGGTCAGACAGATACACACTGACAAGTACGCCGATCTGTAACAAACAAAAATGCTGTTTCGATACAAAGTATCTACATAAACGTTGCATAGAGGCTAGTGAGAACGGTCTCATTTGGGCCCAAAATGAAGCGATGGTTGTTATGAAAGGGCAACAAAAATTGGGTCATAGTAAGCACCTGAGCATGAATTGCATATCCAGCTTGGTGAGAATTTCAGCATATATATTGCAATTCTGCAAGTTGGCAGATCTCGAGCGACAAGAAGCTAACATGATTATACGGTTTATCCATCAATCCATGTTAAGCTTTAGTTGACAAACCGATGGCCGTTGGACATTTGCAACTACATTGCTCTCACAGTCTTCATACTTGGTTCCAATGCCTAATGAGAATCTCTGCACTTCCTTAAGGCGGCCCGTATCTCCTTCAACATCTCATTTACTCTGATTCCTTTCCTGACAAAACCAAGAAAAGAAAAGAAAAATGCATGAAACAATTTCCTATCTGACTTGTTCAAACAAAGCCAAGAGCCAGATCCGGGTCAAATTCTAGGGGAAATGAACGATTGTTTATGTATAGACAAATAGAATAAGTGAAGTGCAGATTCAACGATATCAATCTTCCTGCATGAGATGATTAGGTCATTTTACTAGACTTTTATTTGACTTGAAATCGCAGATAGAATAATTGTCACTGGCAATAGTGTAGATCCAGGTTAGGAAAGAAAAATATACGACAGATTTGAAGAGAAGAAAGAGGACAATGATTTCTGCAGAGTTAGAAAGGCAAAATTCACAATGAACCAACATATTTTGATTTTCCTAGAAGAGATCATCCCACACATCACTATGATACTTATTTGTCATGAAAATCTAGAGATGAATGAGTTGTCAAAGGCAACATTGTGTGCATCATTGCCAACAATAAGGTCCGATCAAAGTTTAGCATATTCTATCTAGTATACCTAGCATTATATGAATGACTAATACTCTAATGACAAGATGAAACAGTAAACGACTTCTTTTCTCCCAAATAACATAAGTCAAGAATGATACAATCACAAAGATCCAGATTAACAAAGAAAAACATGGAGCAAAGTAGACAAAGTGAAAGCAAGATGCCACAAATTCTAGAGAGGGAATGATGAGCTAAAATATGTTTGTGAAGTCCAACAAAAAATGATTAACTTACAGAACACTGACACCCACAACAGCGAGCGGACGAGGATAGTCCTCTAACTCTTTATCCTTTTTATCTTCATTTGCCATCTGTGAAGGCAACTTATCTGCATTGCCAGCTTCAGTTGAAAATGAATGAACTGCATCTTTTGACGTCATTTTTGGCTCAGAAGGCACCTCATCGCAACCAATTCTCAGTATTTCTTCAGTCAAAGATTGAAGCCTATCCCTTCCCTGAAAGAATAATATATATATTGAAGCAAGAATGTGGGCATTCTATATGAATACATGTAAATACTCAGAAAGGAAGAATGTATGAAAACAAAGGATTGAAGCTGCATATGGACATACTTCAGGCAGGTCAATCTTATTTAGCACCACTACATATGGTCTCTCAAGGTACTCAGGGTTGTACATCCTCAATTCCTGCAGAACCAAAGAATGGTTTGTTTACGATCGGCTAAATAACTCCAAATAGAAAAAAGAAATGTCCAGGTGACAAACAATGGGGACAAACAACTTCTTTAGTTTTTCCATTCCTGAAAGGAAATAATGAATCGTGCATAAAATTACAAAGGGCAAGCCAACCCTTCAAGCACTACTCAAGATCATGTCTAAGCTAAGAAGCTTGCCTTTCGGCCTTACATCAGCCTCATCATCTAATGAGTTGTTTTGTGATCAAAAGCTCTCTAACAGCTGTGACATTCCACATCAGCCCTTCCTTTTTCTTCCCTGTTTTCTTCTAGGATTTTCATCAATTAGGTCCAATCCACATCCTAGCAGGATTTGGGAGTGAACTTCATTGCTAGACTTGAGTCCATCACTCCCTAGAGCTATTTATAGATATCTTAAAATTGAGATCTTGATTTAAATAGGCAAGCAAAACCCATAGAGGGTTTGCTATTCAAATCATATCAACTCACAGAAAAGACACCAGTACTTTCTAGATCTGTCAACACTAGTGAGGCTGAAATCCAATTTTCAAAGCAAATATATAAAACCAGAAATAATATAACATTAAGGGAAGATATACTTCTTTGACAGTTCTATAATCATTCACGGGGTCCCCAGCAGCAGCATCAACAACATGGACCAACACACGAGTCCTTCTAAGGTGCCTCAAGAAATTGCGGCCAAGACCCTGAAGGATAAGAAAATTTCAGTTTTACTTCTGAAGCTTTTGATAAACCGTTGGATTAGATATGAAAATACAGTACCTTCCCCAGATGAGCACCTTCTATAAGGCCTGGCAAATCTGCCAAAGTTGCTTCAGATGAATACATCCCTGCACCTAAAGCTGGGTCACCATTGAGGCGTCCAAGGTTTGGCATCAATGTTGTGAAAGGATAATCAGCAATATCTGGCTTTGCAAGCGTAATAGCTGCTAAAAGGGTTGATTTTCCGGCATTTGGAAGTCCCTACACAAGCAAGTTAACAGCTATGGCAATCAGAAGATTATAAAAGCTTCTATTAATATATTAATTAAGAGAGTGCAGTTGGTCACAGCCACAGCAACCCAACAAAACATATAAAGCAAATTTCTAGTTTACCATCTACCGGTTGCATATTCTACTATACGGAGATTTCTGAAGTTCAAATATCTTTGATTCAGATATAAATTAGTAGCCTTAAAAGAAAATTGTTAGTATTTATGAAATGAAAACCACAAATATCCAATTACTGAAATTTTAAAGAACCTAGACACGTGCATACATTACAAAAAATAAAAATTAAATGAGAAACGACGTGTACCACTAGACCAACATCAGCAACAACTCGGAGAATTAGCTCTAAACTGACTTCCTCCCCAGATTGACCGAGAATTAAAACCTGCAGTAAATCATAAATGTTTAAAACTCATGTTAGGATAAGAAGGGAAAATCAAACATGAGAAGCGATAAACCATAGATACAGTTGTTGTTGATTATTTTATAACTCTATAGCAAAGTCTAGAATTTCTTATTGAGCAACTTCTTTAATAATCATCTTTTCATATATATTTAACTCTTAAACAAGACCATAACACCAAAAAATGGAACTACAATCATGACATGCAAGAAAAGAAAAATTAAATGAGATTCCCTCAACAACTTAAGCCAAGCACAAGTCTAAGCGCAGATGCATTAAATAGTTGGGCATCGCTAGAAGTATCAAAATCTAGCAGCAAGCACGGAGCAGGTATAATTGCCATAATGACCTTGTGTACATAATACAATATTAAATAAATAAATCAAAGAGCATGTTCTTCACCTTATCACTATCATCTCTCATCACATTCGTTGTTAATGTCATTAATCTTTTCTTTCTATGCTCTGGCGCTTCAATCAAACTAACCTGCAGCAAAATCAACAAAATGAATCCCAAACCGCACACCCAAGTTACAATCTTCCACATTCCACTATCTTAAAAGCAAATTCCTCACCCCTCCTTGTCCACCCCTCGCAACAAGTATTTCATCCCCTGGTTGCGCTAAATCAGCCAATAACATCCCTCTTTTACGCTTCACAACCGTACCTATCCCATTAATAAAATAAAAACATAAACCATGAACACAATTTTAAAAATTGTAGCCAAAAAAAGAAAAGATGTAATTCTTAACGTACAAACCTACAGGCACAGGAATACGCAAAGTCGGGGCGGCAAATCCATTATGCAATTGAGAAGTTAAAACGCCCATAGCATCAACATTCCCTCCGCGTTTCGCATTGAATCTACTTTTACTATGAAGCTCCAGCAACGAATCTTTTCCTTCATCCGCATAAATCACTACATCACCTCCATGTCCACCCAGAGGAAGAATCAACGATCCATGAAAATCTCTTTTATACGAGCTCTTATATCTACTCTTTTTCTCCTGTTTTCCCTTGCTACCATTATTATTATTCCTCTGGTTAGGCATATTAAGGACTGATCCATGGCCTCCATCTCCTGATCGGACGGTGATTATTACTTGATCAAAGTACTTGTGAGGCTCTTTAATTAAAGAATCAGGATTTGTAGTAGAAATAGTCTCTTTGGCTTTAGCAAGTCTGCAAGTAATTTTGCAGAATCTTGAGTTCGGAGTGTTTGGCTCGAAGTTTTTTGAAACCCTAGAAAACGAGTGCCTGTTGGAGAGAAAACCCGGGAGGGACAACGTGTCGTTGCCCGAGTGGAGGCTTAGAAGCAAAGAAGATGGAGTTGCAGGTATTGACAGCATTATCCGAACTTGAAAGGGAGCTGAGATGGATATTTTCGGGGGTTACCACTGGGTATTTATAGATGTGGACCGGTTCGTGGTTCAGCCCATTCATGATTTGGGTCAGTTTCGATATTTCGAAGCCCAAAACGCTTTAAAGCCCAAAACGCTTTAAAGCCCAAATAGCCCATGACTATATCAATACCTGTCATTTTATATGGACTGGTGGTTATGATGCCTGTGTCAAATTTAAGGCTGGACAATTTTTTTTGTGAGAAATGAATACTTTTTCTTTTAATAATTTAAGGAGAAATATACCAATAAATTTATAATTAAATATTTCTCAAATTGTTTTATCAAGAAATTTTTGTTATGCCTTGGCTATCATTTGTAGTTGGTTCCTCCTATTTGGACTGGAGATGATTACCAGGTGAAGAGACCAGACCGAATCCGGTCAACCTAATCCAAAACTCTGATCGCAAGTCAATTAACTCAGTTCAACCAAAGTTGTTTTTTTTAATTTATGAAACTACATTTTGAACAAGCCTGCTAAATTGACTCACAAGCCGAGCAGGTCGTACATTTATTTTTCCTTATTGTGGTTACAAAAGAAAATAGGAACAGAAACTAACTAGGACACGAGCGAAGCAACGACGCCCCATTAGTTTCACTGAAAGAAAACCGATACACCTAAGGACCATCAAGTAAGGACCATCCACAATGGAGTTAGCCGACCCATCCACAATGGAGTTAGCCTCACGATGATACGATACATTGTAATAACTCAGTCTCTTGATAGCAAATGTCTAGTACTGCTAATGAGAAGATAACATCTGCAACCACATCAACCCGACCCGTCCAAGAATTGCACGTAAAAGTATGTTAGAATCAACTTCAAACAAGACCTTACAACTGGCCTTATTCCAAGCAACTTGTAAACCAACTAGAATAATAGACCGTAGTTTTGCACGAATAGATTGCGGAACCCTCTATCATGGGCCTCGGGCTAGCGGCTAGTGTAATCAAATGGTCGAAACCTACCTTCATAATCACTAAAATTATCGAGTACCAGCAAGAACAATACCATCAACATTCCAGAATTACAATTCGTTTTAAGGTGCACCATGTACACCGTGTTATAGAAACAGGGAGGCAAGCACGCCAACCAATGGCAGTTTCTGCCCCGTGAATAATTTTACAAGCAATATTGTTAAGTACTTCAACCTTGCTCCACTAGACATGACTTCCAGTAACGTCAAATCATAATTAATTTGACGTTTGGGCACAAGATAATCTAGAGTCCTGGTCTCTAATTAATATGCAAGCAAAAATTTACAAGACATTGGATTGTCAAAATCGTGGATGATGACGTCCAATTTAGGGCAGAGCTCACACCCAAATGCACTAGTGTTGTGGTCAATCATGAAAAGAGGCATACCTCACCAAATGCAGGAAGAACCAGACACATGAGACAGCTGACAGCCTTCTCAACAACTTTCACAGATGTGAAGGCATTGATAACTGTTATCTTCCCATGAACAAACCTTACACCAAAACCATGCGGTGGCAACAAGATACGAAGTGCCTTCATTACTCTCACCGAAATCTTTTAATCACTTCCAGAATCTAGCCTTTGAGAAAGTCTTTCAGAGAAAATAGTGGAATCCCATCCTATGAAATCATGTATTAACATAGTAAAGCATTGATATAGAAAGAACAAATTAGCCCAGAAGAAAATCAAGAACAGTTAAGATATCAGCAGAATTAACTAACATCCTCAGCCTCTAATGGTTTCAATATGCCCTACCTTACCGTGATCTTGATTTAAGCTTTGCCTGACTACTGTGGTCTGTTGTATCAGCCTCTCGATTGCTGTGTAGCTTGGCAAGTTTGTATGAGCTGATATCATTCATGACCAATAAATATATAAAGTGTGTCAATGATAGTTATTAAAAGAAGCATCAAATCAACAACAAGCACATTTATTAGTAGAGAATCTTCTGGAAAAAACATGGAACAAGGAAACAAATGACGAAACCAACCAAGAATAGCCCGATTCAATTTATCTGCTACATGCTGACGGTACTCCAAGCCAAGCAGATGAAACACTGGTGATTTTTCAGGTTCCTCGTAAGCAAGCAGAGCCATAAAGTCCTGCAGCAATAAGAAATGGCTTTTCATTCCCAACAATATTAGACTAAAAACAGCCATGTTAGGTATGCTTAAAACGGTTTCCTCAATAAGGGACATACTTCAAGTTTTTCAACGTACTTCTTCTCCTTCCCAAATGGTGTCAACTTCTTTTGAGCAAATTCCAAAGCTTCCGTGCTGTCCATAAACATGCAAACAATTTAACATATGAAGTCAGCCGCATCACGGTTTCAGAAGTATAGCTCTTATACTACTTACCACTTCTTAGCACAAACAAGATCGGCAAAATGAAGGCTCAAAAGATCAAAATGCAAGTCCTTGTTATTCTCCAGTAAGTCACCTGCCACCTGTTCTGTCAGCTCAACTGCCTTGAGTGCATTCCCCTCTAAAGCACAACGGACAATTCCTGAGCACATAGCATACAATTAGCACCACTATAATAAAGAACAGAGATCAGCAGAGGAAAGAAAATGAAAATCATTGTCAGATCATTTATATCCAGGAAAACGTAGACACAAACTACTTAATACACTACATATCATTGCATATCAGTTGCCAAGAAATATCTACCCAATTCTTCCAACAATCTTCATGAAAACAACTAACATCGCCAGAAACACCGATATATAAAGAAACTGGTTAAGTGCAGCAATTCACATACTTTAAAGTTGTGCATCCTGCTTCTCAGCCAAAAACTGGAAGCATTCGCATACCTTTTCTTTTCTCCATATCCTCGATAAAATCTGCAGGCTCAGGCATCCCGGAACAAGCCACGAACGATTCCAGAGTTTCTCCATAGCAATTGTGCACCAGATAGGATAGCACAATATTGTGGATATCACTATCTTTGATGGCCTGTAAAAACACATAAAAGCAAAACATCTGTACATTATAAAGATTAAGCATAACCCTCAAACCCTGATTACTATTACCAACAATTGCTTCAAACAATTTGGTCAGTCAACATCGTTGATAATACCCGTCATCATCTATTAACAATATTGCAAAGCAAATGATCTAAAACAGAAATTAGGGTTTCGATCAGTAGTAGTAATGATTATTGAGTGTGATGTAGCAGTGTTAAATGACAGAAACAACTGGTATTCTAGGATTATAATGATAGCAATTACTTACAATTTGTTCGTAGTGACGAGGATCAACATCCATGGTTGACTGGATTAGGAAGCTGATTACAAGTAGGGAGAGAAGATTAAGGTTTTGATGATATGGTGGCGTTTGTCTTGTCAGTTGGTGTTCTGAATTTTAGGGCTCTCTTGGCTTGAAGAAGAATAAAAACGTGATCGGTAGTTAAGGGTTTGAGTTGTTATTTTGGAAAGTGTTTTTTTTTAATAATGTAGTAAAATAATTTTATTTTATTTTTTAAATTTTATTTTTATCAAAACTATTCAAGTATAAAAAATTAAAAAATTAAAAAAAATCAAATGTTAAAGTAGACTCCAATGTCAAATAACACCTAAAGTGATATGATATTTAATTTTCTTGTTTATCTTTTACATATGCAAGTTAAAATTATTAAATTTTATATAATTTATGACACAAGTTATGTACTAAATAAGTTAATTAAGATCTACTCGGATAATTTATTTTTATATTTAAAAAAAAAATTATTTTTTGAATAAAAAAATTTCAAACTTCAATCTTCCTATTTGATCTCATTTCAATTTAGGTTTGAGTTCTTAAATCAAATTCAATCAAGTTTTAATTAACAACTATATAAATTTATAAAAAATTATATAATGTGCAAAATATGTGTAATTTTATAATGTACAAAAAAATCCTGGACATGAAAAGGAACGATATTTGGTGAATGATTATGATTGTTATAATTTATGTTTGTTTTATGTTTTAAAAGTATTTTTATTTTAAAATATATTAAATTGATATTTTTAATTATTTTAATATATTAATATTAAAAATTAAAAATCATTTTAATATATTTTCCTGATAAAAAATATTGTTAAATGTAACATCAAACACAAAATAACCTGCTGCGCCCGGCAAAGTATTAAGCAATAGGCCGGTATCCCACTTCCACGACCCAGTATTGGTCAACAGTGAAAAAAAAAGAAAAAAACAAAACGAGAAGAAGAAAAACCATAATTATCCACTACCTTTTTATGTTTCTATTTTTTTAGCACATGCCTTGCATATATATTATTCAACTAGTATTTTTTTAATTTCTAATACATTTCTTAAATTTATTTATCAGGGAATAAATTCTATTATTTATTTAATAAATATGTTTTATTTATAAATAATTTTATACAACTTTTAACAATCATAATTAAATTTATTTATTTAGTTTTTAAATCATATAAAATAATTTTATCTTGAATTAAGTAAATATCAGATACATAAATTGAACTATGCTTAAAAACTCAAATATATGTAGCTCTTAAAAATGATAGTTACATAAAGAATTTTACTTAATATTATATTATCAAATACCCTTTTCACTTAAACAGTACTTTCAATTACAAGTAACATAAATCTAATTAATAATAGCTAAATGAATTGCGACATGCTATATCTCATTAAATCATTATTGTTATTATAAAATTCATATTATATAAATCATATATATGAACTTTATTGTTTATCTTAATACATCTACATCTTTTTATTATTTTAATCAAGTACTATTCTCAATTTTTATTTTCTAATATATGAGTTTTATTGGTAAAATTACCCTCTGAAATAAAATTATATTTAATAAAAAATAAATTAAATGATTATAAAAATTTTCAAAATATATTTATCTGTATGGTTAAATCAGATATAAAAATTAAAAATATTTTTATAATTAATTAAAAATAATAAATAAATTATTGATATAATTGAGATATTTATTATTTTAATCAAATAAAAGAATACTTTGGAGTTTGGAAGCTTCTTACCGTTTCACTTTTTTCTGTTTGTTTTTGTATTTTAAAAGTGTTTTTGATAAAATTTAAAATTTTTTATTTTTTTATTAATTTTAAATTAATATGTTTTTAGTGTTTTCAAATCATTTTGATGTGCTGATGTCAAAAATAATTTTTAAAAAATAAAAAAATATCATTGGCATATATTTTGATACGAAAAATTATTTAAAAATCAACCATAATTATACTACCAAACAAATCCCAGTCAGCACGTGTACAAATTTTAGACATGACCTTGTGCTTTGAATGAAAAGGAAAGTTCCTGTATAAAATAGCCATGCTTCACAACTTGCATGGCTCTCCATGTCTCTAGGAAATCCAATCCAACAAAACCTCGAAAGTGAAAAGTCAACTTTTTTTTTCTCTAACAAAAAGGAACTTCCTTTACACCTTTGCGTTCACTCTCCTTCTCTCCGTCCTTTCTCTTCTTCTTCCTCAGACATCTCTCAGCTCTTTGAAACATGGTGCGAAGAACATGGCAAAACATACGCCTCGCGGAAGAGAAGTCTTATAGACTTAAAGCCTTTGAAGACAACTATGATTTTGTTAAAAAACAAAAGGGTAATTCTTCTTATACCCTTTCTCTCATGCCTTCGCTGATCTAACCCATCGTGAGTTCAAGACTTCTCGGCTGGGACTCTCTGCTGCTCCTCTGAATCTTGATCAGCGAAAACTAGAAGGTACCTAGTTGGCGATGTCCCTGCTTCGATTGATTGGAGAAAGAAAGGGGCTGTGACCAATGTCAAGGATCAAGGGAGCTGTGGTACGTTAGTAATGGGCTTGACGTAGTGATCATAGAAACACTTTTATGATTTTAAGTTCAATAATGATGCTTGATTTTATTGGATAGTGCATTTGCTTTGCTATATCTTTCAGATGTGAGTTTCTTGTTTGATGAATGATTAGCACAATTATCTAGTAGTCAAGCTGTACAGGAGAGGGTTTTGAATTTGTATAATCGAATTGCTGTCATAATATAGCATAATGGCTAACGCTATTAGGTGCTTGATGTTTCTTTACACGGTGTTCGATCTTGTTGCTGGGGGCCTCATCTTCATCTTTGAAAAAACTTAATCGACGCCAGGAAAATATTGAAGTTGGCTTATAGGAAATGGTTTTAGTCTGTAGCTTGCCCTCGTAACTACTCCTATTGCTTTTAGTTATAATTCTGCAAATATACTTTTACTGCCTTCTATTTTGTTGCTATTGATTTTTTGTAATATCCAGCAAATATTTGTGTTTTGACTGAAAGTCTACTAATTTACACCATTGTTGATTGCGAGCACTAACTTTTATTCTAGCTTAAATGTGTTACTATTTTCCTACAAGTTATTTTATCATCCCTAAATTATGTATGCTACAATATTTGCTGCCTGTCCTTAGCTTGGTATAGAATTGCAGATGCAGCTGGTTTTAGTGTATTTCAGAACAGCCTTTCGGTTTGGAAACTGCTCAGTTACTTCAGAACTCGGTTTTTCTTAATGTACTTTAGAACTAAATCAGCTGCTGTATTATCTAGGTGCTTGTTGGTCGTTCTCAGCTACTAGAGCCGTCGAAGCCATTGATAAATTGTCACTGGATCTCTTGTTAGCCTTTCGGAACAAGAGTTAGTTGACTGTGATAGAAGTTTCAATAGTGGCTGTGAGGGTGGACTCATGGACTATGCATTCCAATTTGTCGTAAACAACCACGGGATTGATACTGAGGAAGATTATTCCTATTGAGCACAGGATGAGACCTGCAATAAGGAAAAGGTGAGCTTTATTTTTCCCGTTTGCGCTTGCTTTGTTCAGATTCTTCTCTTGCATATGCATGTGTATGTTCTTGGCTGCTTGGCATGTAGACTTTTGTAGTGTTTTATTTTCAATATGTATGCTTTGCCTTATTGTATTGCAGTTGAAGAGGCATGTTGTGACTATTGATAAATATGTTGATGTGCAGCAAAACAACGAGAAACAGCTCTTACAAGCTGTGGCAGCTCAACCCGTGAGTGTGGGTATATGCGGCAGTGAGAGAGCATTTCAGATGTATTCAAAGGTTGGTCCTTGTGGCAATATGGCTGAGTAGTGAAATCTGTAAAAGGAAATGTGATTATGATTGGAAGTGTTCTGATCATTTTGTGTGATAGGGGATTTTCACTGGCGCATGTTTAACGTCTTTGGATCATGCTGTATTAATTGTAGGATATGGGTCAGAAAATGGAGTGGATCCTTGGAGTCGATCCTTCTGTATTGTTCTATTAAGTTCAATTTGAAGTTCTTTTCACATGACCCGAATTTATTTTGGTATTTTTCTTTAGCTGTTGGTTCTTGTCTGAAAAGGCCAGCTTGTTTGTTCAGGTTTAAGCTCTAGTACTTGGTGTTGGTGAACATTAGTCTATATCTCAACATTGTATACCATAACAGAGTTGCCTAAAAGGTATGAAGCACTTGTGGCATGCGACAAGAAGCAATGCGGGTGTAGGGTTTTCTGTATCCGTCAAAATTCATCAAAATACAACCATAGATGCAAATTTAGATGGTGAGATGAAGAGCTATAGTTCATGATGCACCAACATATAAGTCTCAAAATCCTCTGGCCAGAAGAATTGCCTTAGGTAACTAATAACTTGTAAGCCTTTCAAATACATGAAAACTAGCCTGCTAGAAACATTATCTACATCAGAAAGCTTGAGATGTTAGCTGCATCATTTTTCTTCATTCAACCTGGAAACTGATACAAAACTATGCCGAATTTTGTGGTCCAAGTAATGCCACATATAGTTCTTGAGCCACTTACAAATTGTGTTATGCAAGAAGAAAGTGCGAAGAAAGATGCATCTTGTAGAGCGTACAAAACTTTTGATGGACATCGCAACAAAGCTCTTACCCTCCAAAGCTAGTTTCTTTGATAATTAACTCAAATGCAACAATAAACAACACACTGCACACAAAATTTTATCAGAAATCATCTAGAACATCATGATTATCATTGTTGGAGTTAAGCAGGTCAATTCCATACAAACACTAGCTCGCCGTGCTAAATCTGACATGATCAACATTAACTAATGGTTTTTCAACCTTCCATAGTTCTATGATTAGCAGAGCATGAGCAGAGCACAACACATGTGAGACTAATCACAAATCACTCGAATCCAAACTATTAAGTAAACAATTACACATCACATTACCAGTTAAACAGCTTTCCCTTATGAGCAAAAATCTTAATCATTTTATAAAATATGCACAGTTCAACATCTAAAAAAAAAGGCAGTTTCTTGTGTATAAAATTGCCAACACAGTCAAACACCAAGCATTGATTACCTACACTATGAAGAGGGAAAGGCATCTTTAACAGCAGAAGCAGCAGACAAGTAATTAAGTGTGTTCCTCAAAGTCTCCTTCTCCCTCTTCAACCTCGTCGCGGTATCCTCCAATTCAAGCAAGGCCTGCTGCTCTCTCGGAGCTCCCTCAAAAGTACTTCCTACGAAGAATGAAAACGGAGTCGGGAACAAATTCCGTCTCAAATCCTGCGCTTCCTTTTCAGGCTTCCCATTTAACCTATTCGACAATCTTATAACGTCCTTCATGTGCGTCTCCACTTCCGTCGCTAACGCATCCACATCCTCCTCCCCTGACGGCCTGTCCTCCAGCCACGTCACCTCCGCGACAAGGTAAGGTTTCGTACGGACTATATTGGTTACACGAAACCGTTCCTGCCCTTTGCAAATGAGGAAGAATCGATCATCAACGAGGCGTTCGTGCTTGATGATTTCACCGACGCAGCCCACTTCGGCGGTGCCGGAGACGGCGTCGGAGAAGATGACGCCGAAACGGAGGTCGGTGCGGAGGAGGGTGTGCATCATAATGCGGTAACGGAATTCGAAGATCTGTAGAGGGAGGATTGCGCCTGGGAATAGAACAAGCGGGAGTGGAAATAGTGGGAGTTCAACGACGTCGTCTGATTTTGGATGGTTTGTGTTGTGGTGTTTCTCGGAGAATGATGAGGCCGAGCATTTTAATGAGGCGGCTCGCCGTTTTTGGCGGCCACTGTGGAGGAGCGAGTCAAGTGATGATGACAATTTGGAGAGGGAATTGAGATTGTTAGGGTTTAATGAGGAAAGAGCGGTGGTGTTGGGTTTTAACGAGGGTTTGTGAGTGGAAATTAGCTGTGGAAGAGCCATTTGGGGAAGAATGTCGAGGGACGGACACTTTAGTTCGGTTCGATTCAGTTCAGTTCCATGAGTAAAATGTATTGATTACTGGAGGTTGTTCGATGATGATGTGTTTTAATGTGATTATGGTGTTTGAAAGCTATTGATTTCTGGGGATCTGGTGGTTTTAAGAAGAGGGGAGGGAAGTGTGGATAAAATGGAAGGGGTAGGATGGGAATTTGGTGGTGTGGTAAGGAGTTACCCACGTGGGAGTAGGGTTATCCTGTGCTTGGCAGTTGGGGACGTCAAAGGTGTCATCCCAGTGGCTGTTGTTAGCCAAATCGTTTTCAATTGAAGAGAAAAATCTGTGTTTATCTTGTTGGTTAAGAGGTCAGTCGTTAAAAAGCATATTTATATAAGATCCGGCCTGACCCGGTTCATCAAGTTAATTCATGGACTTGTTGATTTGGAAGCTGCTTTAACGGGGGTCCCCGAGAAATCTAGGCTTTTCTATATATAAAAAATAACGCTAGTTTTAACTTTTTTTAAAAAAAAAAATCAAGTTTAGATTATTAGATTAATCTAGAGTTTTAAATTAAATTGATATTTAAATTGAATTTTATATCTATAATTCATGGTCAAGGAAAAATGAGGGTCATGTGCCGCATGGATTATTATTATTATTGACTGCAATGGACCAAATTAGACCTCCATGAAAAATCGGTATCTAAACGTACGAGATTGAATTTTAGAAATTTTGTTTCCCATCCATCACTCTGGTATTTAATATAACATGAGAATAACAAAATAAACTAAACTAAACTAAGAGAGAGAGGAAGGAAAAAAAAAAAGGGGTGCAAAACAGTATTTTTAATGTAATAACATTTTTATTTAATTTACGTAGATTAATATAGTAAAAATTATGATTTCGCTACTCGATTAAATAACATTTGACTTTTCTGATAAGGTAATATAATCTTTTTAAAGATTCTATAAACAATTAAAAAAATATTATATGCCTCGTGTCTAGGGATAATTCCAGTTTTTTATTTTTTTTTTAGTTTAATGTGGGTGTCCGGTTCAGCTTGCGCGCAACTCGACTAATCCCACGGGCCCTAAAGTTAACGACCATGTAAACCTCCAGTGGCCATCATATGAGCAACCACAGGGCTCGAACTTGAGACCACAGAGGGAGCAAACCTCTTGATCCCAAGTTCTTACCACTGGGCCACCACCTAGATGGTTCAATTTTTTATTTTTGAATACATAGCTAGATTACTTGAATACTCTTAAAGTAAAACAGTAACAACAAGTATCGAGTCAATGGTTATTTTTATGTCACACGAGTTGTGTTTTTTTTTTTTGTTATTTATTGTTTTGTTAATGGTATTATGGTTTTTTAACCAATATTAAATAATATTAAATTTTTAAAAAGTTGTTGAAGTGAGTGTTGCATACACTGACACGCGGGAGGTGCCTGCGACTTTAGATGGCTTGTATGGCGCCTCCCGGTGGTAGAACCTTCCCTTACGCCGTGTTGTTTGATGCACTGCTATGTCTACTTCCTCTTGGTATGACCCGTGCCGGCAGAGATTGGACGATTTGTCGTCGGTCAATCTTTTTTTTTATTCTTTTCTTTCTCTCCCCCGTGAATTGCATGTTGGTTTTCTTTGTTTTTTATATCTCCACTACGATCCTTTTTCTTTTAATTTTTTATTTTTGTCCCTGATCCTTTTGTAAAGGTTTGAATTCTTTTTAGTCCAATCCTTCAATTTCAATTCATCACATATTATTTTTTTTAAATTCAGTCCTTGTTCTCTTGATGTTTTATTTTTTTTCTTAGCCCTTTCATACAAGTTTTATTGTTTTTTAATTTCATCATTCAATCCAAGTTTATGCTGTGTTATTTTTTTCAATTTGATCCTAGTTCTTTTAGTTTTTTTTTTCATTTTGTTGGATTTATTGTTCTTTTCAATTTAACCTTTAATCAAAAAAAATTTCCTCTTTATTTTTAATTTCTTATTTTTGTAAAATTTTTATTTATTTTCAATTTAGTCCTTTAATTTTAATTTATCATATATTATTTGTTTTCGATTTGATCCTTATCCTTTTTACTTTTGATCTTTTTTTTTTTAGTTCTTTTATAAAAGTTTTATTAGTTTTCAACTTTATCATTCAATTCAAGTTTATGCATGTTGTTTTCTTCAATTTGGTCCTCATTCATTTTTTTTTGTTAGAATTATTTTTCTTTTCAATTTATCTCTCTAGTAAAAAAAAAATAGTTGCTTCTAATTTATTTTTTATTTTGATTTTCACCCGCATTCTTTCAATTATTATTTTTTATTTTATATCCTTTTTGTGTGGTTAATTTATTTTTCTGTTTTATTCTTCCATGTTTTAATTTGTCGGGAATTATGCCTCGCTTATTTTTCATATACGGTGCTTCCGATTTAATGACTCGGGTCATGAGTTTAAAAAGTTAATATGAGCCAACATATTCTTTTTATTTTATTTTATTATTCAATATTAGTTTTTTTTAAAAAAACAATTGTCTCGTGGTTTTCTTCAAACATTTTTTATGTCGGGTTATCTTAATATAACGACCCAGACCATGGATTTTGCGGGTTAACTTAAGCTGACTTGCCTCTTATTAACCGGTTTACATGTCTATTATGTTATCTTTGGTTGACTCGGTTTTTTTTTTCCTTTTTTTTTTTATCTAATTTTGTAACTCCATTGATTTTTTCCCCCCAAGGTATCTTGTTTTTTTTTTTATAGAAAAATTGTCTGTTTACTATCGTTTCGTTTAATTAAAATGAAACTAATATATTAAATATGGTCGATACTACAACTCAAATCATTGATTTCTCTGAAATACATTTGTGGCACTTAGACATTGTTTTTTATGGGAAAAAACATGGACCCATGGCGTAGCGCTAATCATGCCTAGTTAGATTATTCTGGAGACTGGATCTATATAACAATTCATATTATTATTATTATTATTTAATATTCAATTTGGTTTAATGAAACGTGTGAGAAAAAAGAAAATATAAAAAGGAATACCCTAATCTAGTCTAATTTTGCATCGTTGTTAGAAGTTAATGAAAAGAAATTAGAATAAGAATTGAGGAACACGGACTTTGGCGATGGCTTAAACTTTGATATGTGGATTTCAACTAACCTAACCTAGTCCAATTTTGTTGTTAAGAAAAAAAACCCTCTAAAATTCTCAGCACGCAGCCGCAAGTCAAGAACCATAAGCGGGGTTGTGGTTGCATAATTAAAGCCCACTGTTTGAAGCCCAGTAAATCTTAGGCCCAATCCATTTTAACCACAATAGGAGACCAAGCAAACTGGAGAAAGAAAGCACACGATAAAATCCACTCAGAAAAATCTGGCACGTGGGCACTTTGTGATGCACATGGGCGTATCAGCAAAATAATGTTCACTAAAATTAATTTAGATACATTAATATTAAAAATATATTATTTTAATATATTTTTAAATAAAAATATTTTAAAACATATCTTATATATCAAGATAGGCATGAGAGCCGAGTGTGCGTTGCTGTCATCCAAAAATAAATTCAACTAATTTATAAAGTATGTTTAGAATAATGTTTTTTAAAATTTTTAAAATATTTTTTTATATTTTTAGATGGTTAATATATTAATATTAAAAATAATTTTTATAAATTAAAAAAATATTATTTCAATATATTTTTAAATAAAAAATATTTTAAATCATAACAGTCTTAAAGGGCGTTTGGTAACGAGGTTGCATCTGCGTTTTAAACAAAACGCAGGTGCAACCTGTTTGGTAAAGGAAAAAAACAGTTTACTGTTCATGGATCCTACAGTATTTTTGCGTCCGAAACGCAGGGGAAAAAAAAGCAAGCGAATGCTGCTTCCTTCACACTGTTCATGCTTAATTAATCAGCATGAACAGTGTAGCCAGCTCCACTGTTCCGGTCGGACCGGTTCCGGTTCAAAGCTCAAAATGCATTGAACCAGGTTTGACCCGGTAAAATAAAAAATAAAAAATATTTTATATTTTTTAATTGTGCTTTATTCAAAAAACTAGTGTTTAACTTTATTCAATGACAATACATAAATTAGACAGAAATCGCTTGATGACGTAGTATTTGCAGAATTTGATCGCAATCCCAATTTTATTCCTGATTATATTTTACCTGATGTTGTTGCGCGCTTAAGAAACAAAAAAAAAACTGTAGTCGTTGTCGGATGTATTTCATACGTGATGGAATTGTAGATAGTTTAATGGAATAATAAAAAATATTTTATATAAAGTATTATTTATTTTATGATGTAATAACAATAGTTCAATATATAATATTTAAATTAAAAACCATCAATATTAATATATATTTTTTAAAATTATTTTATAACCTCAATTTCAAAAATATTATTAACCAAACACATTAAACTACTTTTTGCTCAACCTCAATTTCAACCACAGTTTTAACCAAACATATATTTTTTTAAACCAACCTCAACTAAAAGTACTTTTTATAAAACAACTTTTTTCAAACCACAACCGCAACAGCTACCGCAATACCAAACACAAGTACTTTTTATATTTTTTCAAACCAACCTCAATTAAAAGTACTTTTTATAAAACAACTTTTTTCAAACCACAACCGCAACAGCTACCGCAATACCAAACACAAAGAGTGTTTGGTATTGCGGTAACTAAGGGAGCGTTTGGTATTGCGTTTGTACCTGCGTTTCGTCCAAATTTGAATTTTTTTTTTGTGCTAAAATTGAGTGCGGTTTGTACTTTTTGGATCGTTTTGATGTGCTGATGTCAAAAATAATTTTTAAAAAATAAAAAAAATCATTGGCATGCATTTCGGCACGAAAAGCTATTTGAAAAGCACCCGCAATCACACTGTCAAACACGCTCTAAACATATATTTTTTGAAAGCAACCTCAACCAAAAGTACTTTTTATAAAACAACTTTTTTCAAACCACAACCGCAACAGCTACCGCAATACCAAACACAAAGTTGTGTTTGGTATTGCGGTAGCTGTTGCGGTTGTGGTTTGAAAAAAGTTGTTTTATAAAAAGTACTTTTGGTTGAGGTTGCTTTCAAAAAATATATGTTAACTGTAGTTGAAATTGAGGTTGAGCAAAAAGTAGTTTAATGTGTTTGGTTAATAATGTTTTTGAAATTGAGGTTATAAAATAATTTTAAAAAATATATATTAATATTGATGGTTTTTAATTTAAATATTGTATATTTAACTATTGTTATTACATGATAAAAGAAATAATACTTTATATAAAATATTTTTCATTGTTCCATTAAACTATCTACAATTCCATCACGTATGAAATACATCCGATAATGGGTCATTGAATAATGTTAAATACTAGTTTTTTGAATAAAAAAACAATTAAAAAATAAAAAATCATTTTTATTTTTTATTTTACTGGGTCGAACCTGATTCAATGCATTTAAAGTTTTGAACCGGAACCGGTCGGACCGGAACAATGTATGCTACACTGCGTGAACAGTGTATGCTACACTGTTCATGCTAATTAATTGGCGTGAACGGTGTATGCTACACTGTTCATGCTAATTAGAGCTTGTTTTGCAGTGTGATTGCGGGTGCTTTTCAAATAACTTTTTGTGCCAAAATGCATGCCAATGATGTTTTTTTTATTTTTTAAAAATCATTTACGATCCAAAACGTATAAATCATATTAAATTTTAACAAAAAAAAAATTTTAAATTTTTTAGGAACACAGGTTAAACCGCGTTCCCGAACGTTTCATTAATTAGCATGAACAGTGCGTTCCTGCATCCCGAACATAAATTTACATGGATCCATACATAGCAAACTGTGTTTTTTTTTAAGCTTGCATCTGCAGACGCAACTCTCAAACACCACCATCGTATCTTCTCGTTCACACAGCCGACAAGAAAAACACAAATTCCTCGTGACGTATAGGGATACGTCACGTGCACCCGTCGCAAGTAATCCCGTCCCCAATCCTCTATATTCTAGTAATCGAACAATCCGAGGCTCTCTCTGTATATATAGAAGAGCCTAGTCATTCCACTTCTCAAGGCTACTAATCAAAACACTCAAAACGGGAAAAAAAGGAAAAATATTTGGTTGCTTCAGTTTCGGTAAGAGAATGGCAGAAGAAGGACAAGTGATTGCCTGCCACACCGTTGATGTCTGGAAAGAGCAATTCGAGAAGGGAAAAGGGACTCAGAAGCTGGTATTTAACCATTTAATTAATGGCTTTTTTTGGGATTTGCCATTAACCTTTGGTGTTGTGTTTGCCATTAAATTGGGATTTTCCCCCTCTCTTTCTTTTTATTTAGTGGGGGGTTTTGTGTATTAAATCTACATGGACTGTATTTTCTTCGTGGAATCTTTGATTTTTCCCCAATTTAATTAATGGGTTTTTTTGGGTTGGTTTTATTTTCCCTGAACAAATCACCTGATTTGATCGCAATTTTGATTTAAAGAGATTGAATCTGGGTTTTGATTGATTGAAGTCGGGTCTGAAGTTTTCATGGGTAAATTGGTTAAGACTTGTGTATAAAAATGATGTATCTGTCTAATTTGCTGGCCGTACGATTCTGTTTTATCTGGATTTTTCTAAGAAACTTGCTTTTACAGATTGTGGTGGATTTTACTGCTTCATGGTGCCCTCCATGTAAATTCATTGCGCCAGTTTTCGCGGATTTGGCCAAGAAGTTCACCAATGTCACCTTCTTGAAGGTGGACGTGGATGAATTGAAGGTAAAAAATCATATGCCGTTGCCTGCTTGATGCTAAGTGAATGACATGAGAATCTCGTGCCTAACCGTGTTTTTTTTTTTTTTTTCTTTCTTTCTAATTGATGTTACTGTATGTTTTGCAGCCTGTTGCTGCGGAGTGGGAAGTGGAGGCGATGCCAACTTTTATTTTCCTGAAAGACGGAAAATTAGTGGACAAAATTGTGGGTGCTGATAAAGATGGCCTCCCAGCATTGGTTGAGAAGCACTCGGTTTATACTGCATAATGGGTGGATGATGTATGTTCCCCAGTAGTTTCCGATGTCCTTCTGTCAATGCTTAATTATGGATCATATGCATGTATTTGGCATGTTTATTGTCTTGTGTTGAAGTTGTTTCTCGTGAGAAGCTGGTTTGCAATGTATAATAAAGTCCAGATGATCTTGCTTGTGTAGCTGTAAAGCTGTATCTTCTTTTCTTGGGATGTGCAAGACTCTTGTCATGCCACAGTGTTGACTGTTAGAAACTGGCTACTGTTTGTTTATCGTTTTGTCGGTGTGACCGGTCCCTTGGCAACTTCTGTATTGATTAAAATTCTCTGTGGTACTTAGTGGTGGGGCTTGTTCTCCTCCTCCTCCTCTTCTTTACCTAGATTCGAAATACCTGGATTTTCTGGATTCGAACTTTATTGTGAATGCATGTTATTGTTTTATATGTTTACTGGGTTTGTAAGATGTTCAGTGAACTGTGAAATTAGCCGCGGTACGCGCAAGCTGGTCCGGACATCCACGTAAATTAAAAAAAAAAAAAATTCTCTGTGTGGGCATGAGAGCTCAACTAATTAGGATTACTAATTCAAATTGCATGAATTTTAAGTTACATTGATATTAATTTTAAAGTTTATGGGAACAATCCAAGCTACTTCATATATCTATATTAATAATAATAAAAAAAATGTCTCTGCGAGGAGAATGACGCCTCTAGTAGATGCATGTGACCCCGTGATCAGCCACCTCCATTTTCCATTAATTGCACGACAAACCAAAATTGTCATTACCCACAATTTCCTTTCGATGGATTCAGCATCCTACAAGACCTTTTAATTCCGCAAATCAGGGAACTGATAGAAAATTTTAGAAACCAATAAATCCTCGTAGAGACTTCCGTTCTGTTGCTTGTTGGTTTCGCTGCTTGAACTTATTCGCCGTCGTGGTTGTCCAAATATCTTTTCTCGAGAATTGCAGGTTTTGGCAATTAAGAGATGTGTCTTCATTCACAATTTCACATCCTGTTTTGAGACCTGCTTCAAGAGTACATAAAACAGATTTATTTTTACATATAAGATACTGATAAAACATAACTTAGTACAGTTTAGTGAAAAAAAAAACAATTAAACCAAAAAAATAAAAATAAAAATTAATCGAAAAAATGAAAGAAAATCTAAAAAATATTTATTTCTGTTTAGTTTTAGTTTTAAAAATCTAAAACCAATTAAATCAAATTGAAAAACAATAAAAAAAGAAAATTGTATAAATATAAACTTTTCTTCGAATCGCAAAAGCCAAATCAAACTCAGCCGCCCTCCTCCCCCAAGCTTTCTTTCAATCTCACTTCTCCCTTTCTCTCGTTTCTACGTTTTCTTTTCTTCTGCACTGGAAATAGATGTAACAAGGGTGACGGTGAACTTGTGCCAAGTGCCAACTGCCAACAACCCTTAAGTGAAACTACTTGCAACCTATTTATTTTTTTAGATTATTTTAATATATTAATATTAAAAATAATTTTTTAAAAATAAAAAATATATTATTTTAATATATTTCTATAAAAAATATTTTAAAAAATGACTGCATCTATAAAACCGGCTCTTAATTATCCTTGTAAAGTTATTGGCTCATCCACAGTCACACTCTCCATAGCACTGTCAAGGTAGTGAATGGCATTTAAATAGCTGTCTATGCTTGAATGAAATGCAATACCAAAACAAGAAATCTGACTTCACAAGCCAATAACCTGTGCCATTTTCTAAAGTGCCATGAGCTTTAGAAAGCTTTCTTTTTCCCATCTTATTGTCAGGCAGTGGGTGTTGGTGTTTTGCCGCCGTGTTGTGGTGGTAGCTGGTGCTGGCAACAATTAGTGATGACAAAGTGGAGGATGATGGGAGGTAGCGAGGAACATAGTTATTAAATCTGATCCGGATCCGATAGTTAATTTGAATTAAGACCTGATTAAAAGATTTTGATCGGTCACCAAGTCATCCAAAGTTGATTCTCAATTTAATTTTTTACTGGGTTTTATTTGGTTAATCCAAGTTTTTAACTTGATCATTCGAGTTTTTACCTTCTCTTATTTTATCTTATGCATAACTCAATTTCAATTTCAGATCCAAGTCAACTCACCAGGTTGGATTAGGTTTTAAAATTATGACAAGACTTCTAAAGAGAGTGTGCTGGAGTTTGGTTTAAGATGGTCTTTATATTTTAGGAAAAATAGGGGCTGAACATGAAAATAATGTGTATTGTTGGTCTTTTAGGAAAGGTTAAAGATGATGTCTGTGTATCTTTAGTTTGTTGGAGAAAAAAATGATGACTGGTTTAATTGTTTTTAATTTTTTATGGTTAATAGAACCGAATTGAAATTAATTGGTTTGAACTGATTTTAATTTTTAATTTAAAAAAAATCAAAGGGGCTAATCACGGATAGAAGGGAACAAAAATAACATATATGTTTGGTCTTTCAAGAAAGGTTGAAGATGATGTCTTTGTTTTTTTGGTTTGTTGGAGAAAAAATGATAGTTTTTTCTAGTTTTTTACTTTAACTAATAGAATTGAATTGAAATTGATTGGTTTGAACTAGATTTAGTTTTTAATTTAAAAAAAATTTTAATTTGATTATTTTTTAGATAAAAACAGAATGAAATTAAAAATTAAAATGTCATCTAGAACGGCATTGAATGAGAACCTTAATAGAATAAAACGATATATTAGAATATCAGCTCTAAACAATGGTAAGTGTCTACTTTTACAAGGTTCCTCGTGGATTAGTGGATTCTCTCCTTTCTGATCAAGATGGGAATAAATTTCCCAGCACTAAACAAATTCGATGCTGCCTATAAAAATCTACCTACACCATGTCTTAAACTTTGACAGAAAACTCCTCACATTGTCATTTATACTGTGTTTCCCCTCCTAGGATCACAATGGTAAGTTGCCATCATTCAAATATTTCATTTGCTTAAATTTTGTTGGCTTGTGATAATTTATCAAGACTAATTAATTGCATATGACAGGGTTACGAAGGATATGGCAATAGCCATGTTTCAGTTGGACCAATGGAGGGCAAAGCGAGGCGCGGTGGGACGGTGGAGTTTACAGCACTGTAAGGCAAGTGGTGATCTGCCATGGAGCTGCTATCGATTCCATTCAATTTAAGTATAACGAGAGGGGGTCCTCTGTGTGGTCGGAGAAGCATGGTGGAACTGGTTGTTTGCAAACAAATAATTATCAGCTGTAAACGTCATACTAATTTGCTTAACAAAATCTAGAATGCTTTTCCAAGTAGAATTCCGGGCTCAAATTTGCAGGTCAAGCTTGATTATCGTGATGAATATCTTGTTTTTATTATTACTGTTGGTTTGTTAAAAAGTAGGTTTTTTTAGAAAAATGATTTTTTTTAAAAGTGAATTATTTCTCGATGTTTGGTAGTGTCATGAAAAATAAGTTGGAAAATACTTTACAGTGTTTGGTTATGTCATGGAAAATAAACTGGAAAATCACTTATTAATGTTTTATTTTTTTTTAAGTTTATTAAAATAATAAGAAACAAATCTTACAAATTAAAAAGTTGAATGAGAATGAAATTGAAAAAAATATAATTTTATAAATTATCTCAAATAAAATAAATAATATTCAAAATAATAAGGATTAAATCTAACAAATAAAAAAATTAAAAGATGATGAAATTAAAATAATAATAATAATAATAATAATAATAATAATAATAATAATAATTTCATAAATTATTTCAAATTTTTTTTTTGATCGAAAAGTATTTTTGTTGATAATTATCTCTAAAAAATTATTTTTCGTGAAATAAACATAATTTGTTGTTTAGTGAAATATGGTACAGTCCTTGTTCGATCATAAATGTTCAAAACCAACAAAAAGAAAGAATGGACCTTTTGGTATTCAGTTCGGAACCTACTTTTCAAATCCACTGACTGGAGGCAAGATAGTTGGTTTCCATGGCCACAGTAGTTGGTACCTCGACTCCATTAGAGTATACTTGATGCAACGAAATCCATCGAATACTTTCAATACTACACAACAAATGGGACTAATGAGAAAAACAAAGGCTACAATTATGACCTTGAAGATGAAGTAAGCAACAAGGTTGGTAACTTGGTAACATAACATCTGCTTTTCGTACCATTTTGGTGGAGCACATTAAGCTAAATGGACTTTGCATATTTCCAAGTTGTTGTTAGTAGACTAGAGACTCATTCTACTAGATTCGTGAACACAAAACAAGATGGGTAATATGTACCTTGGGGTGGTAATGGTGGAAATATATTTGATGATAGGGTTTATACAAGAGTCCTTGAAGTTCATTAATTAACACGTTATGGAGGTGTTGTTTCCATTCGAGTTTGCTACGATCTGAATGGACAAGCAATATGGGGAAGCAAAAATGGAGGAAGTGGAGGAATTAGATTGGACAAGGTGCCTCAGACATGCTTCAAAACCTTGTCCGTTATTGTTTTTTTCCTATCGAATTGCGTGGGGTGCTTGCTGACAAGTCAATCTTTTTGTTGTTCCATAACAGATAGCTTTTGATTATCCATCCGAAATCTTGACTCACATAACAGGATATTATGGATCAACAATATTAAGAGGGCCTACAGTTGTGAAATCACTCACATTTTACACCAACAAAAAGAAGTATGGACCATTTAGAGATGAACAAGGGATTTCTTTCTCCTCTGGATCTAATAATGGAGTCATTGTTGGATTTCATGGAAGAAAGGGGTTCATCGATAGCATTGGAGTCCATGTCCTAGAAGGAACATTTTCAATCTCTAGACCAATACCTCGGCCTACTTATGAGTCCATTGATACCAATGAAGTTCAAGTATACGAGGTACGCATTCCTCGATTACAGAGGCATGTGTTCTAGACTTAACAACGCTAAATACAAGTAAAAATCGTGGTTTTATTAGGTAATCCTTGGAGCGGCGAAGGAAGCAGCTCCACCAGTATCAGGGCCATGGGGCGGGGGTGGAGATAAGCCCTGGGATGATGGAGTGTTCTCTGGGGTGTACAAATTTTTCTTGACCAAAGGAGAAGCCATATATTGTATACAAATCAAGAATGACATAAATGGCCAATCTGTTTGGTCAGTTAGGCATGAAGGTGGTAGTGAAGGAAGCTCTAATATGATAAATAAGCATATCAAATTTGACTACCTAAATGAAAAGTACTAAGTGTTTATGGTTATTATGCTTTTCTCGAGAGAGATGATCGAGGCAAGGATGATGTCATAAAATCCCTCACGTTCCATACTAAAAAAGCCAGGTATGGACCATAGGGAGAGGAGACAAGAACATTTTTCACTTCCTCAAATACTAGAGGAAAAATTGTTGGGTTTCATGGAAGGAGTGGTGTTACTTGAAAATCAATTGGAGTTCATCTACAACAACGGTGTAATGACTTATCCCAACAAGGACTAGGCGATCGGGGAGGCCTTGTCAAAATGATCTATTTGAGGAAAAAGTTTTTTTAATTAAATTTTGCTTTCCATTCATGTATGCTAGCGAATCACTTGTATTGGGAAATTAAAAACATATTCAAATAATATTTTTTTAAATATTAACACATTAAAATTATAAAAAAAATAATTTAAAAAAATATTAATTCAATATATTTTAAATAAAAAACAATTTAAAAATACTTTAAAAACAAGTTGAGCCATAAAAACAAAATAATAAAAAAAGGGATCTAATTTCTCTATATTAGCATTAGAATGTTAATAACATGAAAGATTGTGTGTTATCTATTTGAGAATATTATTTGCTAATAAAAATATAATCCGGTAATTATAACTAGTTTGTGAAAACTTGGCTTCCATACTTAGATTAATGGTGCACATGTAAATCCTCGAAATTTGATTTAATAAAAAAAAACTAATATTTGATGTATATTTAATAATGTAGTTGAGAATGTTTTTTTTTTTAATATATTTCATTTTAAAAAAATCAAAATCAATATTTTTTCTTTTGTATTTTTGGAGGATATTATATAAAAATGGTAAGATTTTATAAAGAAAATATTTAAAATAATACTAGTTCAATAAATTTTCAGTTCAAATGAAAAATGTTTTAAATATGCATTAATATTATCCAAAATCTTGCTTTGAGAATACCTTAATCCTTAAAACCCAATAAAGAAAAAGGAAATCTATAGACCAGTGTTATTAAACCCGGCCCGGCCCGGCAGGTCAACCCGGTGGCTGGACCGGTCTGGGTTTAATAAAAGATCGGCTGGGGCAACAGCCCGCCCAAAACCCGGGTGACTCGACCCATGACCCGGGCGAACCCGGACGAAACCCGGTTTTTTTTTTTTCAAATGTGGGATTTGAAACCCATTAGTATATATACTTTATGTTCTCAAGATTAAAGTCATGTTTTTTCAATGTGGGATAAAAAACATTTTGGTTTAAATACTTCAACTTAAAAGGATAACATAATATCTTTTTCAATGTGGGATCTGAAGCCCTTTCGTATATATACTTTATGTTCCCAAGAAAAAAATCATGTTTTTTCAATGTGGGATAAAAAACCTTTTAGTTTAAATACTTCAACTTAAAAGGATAATATAGTATCTTTTCAATGTGGGATTTGAAGCCCTTTCGTATATATACTCTATGTTTCCATGAAAGAAGTTATATTTTTTCAATGTGGGATTTGAAACCTATTAGTATATATACTCTATGTTCCTAAGAAAAAAGTTATGTTTTTTCAATGTGGGATAATTTTTTTTTTGATTTAAATACTTCAACTTAAAAGCTTAACATAATATCTTTTTAATATGGAATAAAAAACTTTTTAAAATATTCTTTTAAACTTCATTGTTTACAATACGTATAACTTATATTTACATTGATTTTTTTATATGAAATATTAAAACTTTAATTTTTTCCAATTTTTCCAGATTAACCCGGGTTGACTCAGTTTGACCCATAAAACCCGGGACCCGGTTTTTTAGCCGGATCAACCTCCAAACCGGGTTTAATAACTATGCCAGAGACGGTGTGTGCTCCTACACATATTGGTAATTGTCTCAAAAAAAAAAAAATCATGCAAACTCCACGTGGAAAAAATAATAATAAACACCGATGATTGTGTGTGAACAAGATTACAGAGGATCTCTACTGCTATCCATTTGAGCTTCTTCTTCCTTCTGCTCAATTCAGCTCCCCCCCCCCCCCCCCCCCCCCCCCTCTCACTATACATTTCTCACCTGAAAAAACAAGAAAGAAATGGAGAACTTAGTAATAATACGAAGCATCTCAAAATCTCCACTAACAACCCAAAGCAAGCAAGAGAGTCAATCAGAATTCTCACAAAAACCCATCAAATCGTCAATCTCCTTCGCCAAAAATCCTCTCCCAAAATTCATCGACTCCCACTTGGACTCCCTCTGCAAAAACGGAAGCTTAAACGATGCCGTAACAGTTCTTGACTCCGTAGCTCAACAAGGGTCCAAGGTAACACCCAGGACTTACATGAATTTACTCCAATCTTGCATCGACACCAATTCTATTAATCTGGGACGAAAGTTTCATGCTCGGATTAGTGTCGTGCAGGAAAAATCTCCAGTTATCGAAACTAAGTTAGTTAGTATGTATGCGAAATGTGGGTATTTAAGGGATGCACGCAAGGTGTTTGATGAAATGTCTGAGAGAAGTTTGTTCACGTGGTCGGCGATGATCGGTGCGTGTTGTAGAGAGAAGAGGTGGAAGGAAGTTGTGGAGCTTTATTATATGATGATGAAAGATAATGTTTTGCCTGATGGGTTTTTGTTACCTAAGATATTGCAAGCGGTTGGGAATTGTCGGGATGTAAAGACTGGAGAATTGTTGCATTCTTTTGTGGTTAGATGTGGGATGGGAAGTTCTCCGCGTGTTAATAATTCGATTTTGGCTGTGTATTCAAAGTGTGGGAAGTTGAGTTTAGCGAGGAGGTTTTTTGAGAGCATGGATGAGAGAGATATAGTGGCTTGGAATGCTATGATGTCTGGTTATTGTTTGAAGGGTGAGGTTGAGGAAGCACATCGATTATTTGATGCAATGTGTGAAGAAGGGATTGAACCGGGTTTAGTTACTTGGAATATATTGATTGCTGGTTATAACCAGAAAGGGCAATGTGATGTTGCGATGAATTTGATGAAGAAGATGGTCAGTTTTGGGGTTAGCCCTGATGTTGTTGCATGGACTTCTATGATTTCGGGGTTTGCTCAAAATAACAGGAACGGTCAGGCGTTGGATTTGTACAAGGAGATGATTTTGGCAGGGGTTGAACCAAATGGAGTTACCATTACGAGTGCTTTATCAGCTTGTGCATCTTTGAAGGTGTTGAATACGGGGTTGGGAATTCATTCCCTTGCTGTTAAGATGAGTTTTGTTAATGATGTGCTAGTTGGGAATTCACTCATTGACATGTACTCGAAGTGTGGGCAGCTGGGTGCTGCTCAGCTGGTATTTGATTTGATGTCAGAGAAGGATCTTTATACGTGGAACTCAATGATTGGAGGATATTGTCAAGCTGGATATTGTGGCAAGGCCTATGTGCTATTCACGAAGATGCAGAAGTCTCAGGTACAACCTAATGTTGTTACTTGGAATACAATGATATCGGGATATATTCAAAGTGGTGATGAGGACCAAGCCATGGATCTCTTTCATAGGATGGAGAAGGAGGGAGAAATCAAGCGGGATAATGCATCATGGAACTCTCTGATAGCTGGTTTTATGCAAATTAGGAAAAAAGACAAGGCATTAGGCATATTTCGACAAATGCAATCTTTCTGCATTAGTCCCAACCCTGTTACCATTTTGAGCATGTTACCAGCTTGTGCAAGTTTAGTTGCGCTAAAAAAAGTCAAAGAGATCCATGGTTGTGTGTTGCGCAGAAATCTAGTTTCTGTTCTCTCTATTTCAAACTCCCTTATTGACACATATGCCAAATCAGGGAAAATAGAATATTCAAGAGCAATATTTGATAGAATCCCATCCAAAGATTTCATCACTGTGAACTCAATGATTACTGGGTATGTCTTACATGGTTGTTCAGACTCTGCGCTTGGTCTCCTTGATCAGATGAGAGAGTTGGGACTTAAACCCAACAGAGGTACTCTTGTGAATATTATCCTTGCGCACAGTCTTGCTGGAATGGTGGATGAGGGGAGGCAAGTATTCTCCAGTATGACAGAAGACTTTCAGATTATACCAGCTTCAGAACATTATGCAGCTATGGTAGATTTGTATGGTCGTTCTGGCAGGCTCAAAGAAGCAATAGAACTTATTGACAATATGCCAATCAAGCCTCAATCCTCAGTTTGGTATGCCTTACTAACTGCCTGCAGGAATCATGGAAATTCTGACTTGGCAATCCGTGCAAGGGAAAATTTACTTGATTTGGAACCATGGAATTCTTCAATCCACCAGTCAATTTTGCAGTCATATGCCATGCATGGAAAATATGAAGATGCGCCAAAGGTGAAGAAGCTTGAAAAAAGAAACGAAGTACAGAAACCTAAAGGACAGAGCTGGATCGAAGTCAACAACACGGTGCATTCTTTTGTTGCGGGTGATCAGTCTACATCATACTCGGACCTCTTTTCCTGGGTAGAAAGAATATCAATGGAAGCCAAGGTACATGATCTGCACTGTGGGTGTTGCATCGAGGAGGAGGAGGAGGAAGAGAAGGAAGAAATTGTTGGCATCCATAGTGAAAAGCTTGCGCTTGCTTTTGCCATTATTCGCTCACCTTCTGCACCTCAAAGTATAAGAATTGTGAAAAACCTTAGAACGTGTGCAGATTGCCATAGGATGGCAAAATACATCTCCGCTAAACATGGATGTGAAATATATTTGAGTGACTCAAACTTCTTCCACCACTTTAAATCTGGGTGTTGTTCCTGTGGTGATTACTGGTAAAAGTAGAAGATGAAAACTAAAGACGTGTGAATTGGTTTGCGAGATCAGTTTCAAATATAAGACTGCAAGTTTTTTAGGAATCTGAATATTGTTCGAGCGGCTTAAATATTATCGCTTTTGCCCCCATTGCAGCAGTTTTCCTTAAGGTGATTTGTTTGAGACCTCGGCTTTCTTGCAATTTGTATTAAACAATTTATCTAAATCTGATATGATAGATTGTAGAGTTTATTTTCAACCCATACCCTCTTGCACTTGTGTGTCCTACACTGACTAAATTTGTTTACTTTGCAGGTGGATATGATAGATGTAAAAACTGCAAAATATTCTATATGAAGCAATTGTGTTTCTTTGGTGAACATGAAAAGAGCATGCTTTTGCGTCCATATTTGTTGACAGGTGTGAGAAGTTGTTCCTATCAAATTCAAGTACTTCGGCTTTAGTTCCACTAAGAATGCTTTCCTTAGAAGAATTCAATTGATTCAACTTTTCTATTGTTTTGGCAGCTAGCATTTGGTCATCCTATGAAATGGGCTGAGATAACTGGCAATCAGATAGACAATTCTCGTGGAATCTATGGTCAGAAAGCTCATAAACTCTCTTTTTTTTTAGAAAAAAAACACTAGCCGTTGCAGGCAAGCCTTGAAACCATCGAGAAATCAACATTAGCTGATGAAGTTTTGTAAGCTTTCAGTTTGTATAAAGGTTTTTAATCAGGCTCTTGATTTGTTTCCAAGTGTAAGAATTTCTGGAAGGAAATCTTAATAGAGGTTGAATTCTGAAGGAATCTTGATTTTTGCTCACAGCTCTCTCATATTTTCTGAATGATAATCACTGAGCAAATTTCTGTGACTTTTGGCTTGGTTTGGGTTATTTGGAATTTGAGATTGTTTGTAATGCAGAAAAAGAACTTGTCGTGACAGCAGTGAGCAGCGGACAAATGTTACCTGAAGATCTGCACTTGAACCTAACGTGATCTCATGTGCAGACTGTGGTGGTTCATCTTTTCAACCTATCTTGAGGAATTTTTTCCCTTTATACTTCGTTTTGTTTGCTGATAAATGGACTTTCCAATCTTTGAAAGAACCAGTTACAATATGTCTCATCTTGAGACCATGGAATGAGATTTATTTTCCATGCAGCAGACACTCCCGCCCAGCCCTTTGCACCGAAAACCTATCCAATCATGGTTCTCTGACCATGATCATAAAGCTTCTGCTGCCTTTTGATTGAAGACGGCATAACATGATTCTTGTTCATAGCGCTGAGTGCAGAATGAAGTAAAGCGACCCGCACTGGAGGTTTTTGTTCTCTGGGATATGTTACCAGATGACAGCCAATCACCCACACCCATATTACGAGAAGAGTGTTCCTTTTCTTTTACCTGTTCTTGGGCATCTGTCATGTCTTCTTTTCCAGGGCATCTGTTGAATTTGACTGTATACATGACCATGATTAAAAACCTTAATTTTGAAGCTCTAAATATTCTGAAATTAGAACAAACGAAAATAAGAAACTAAGAGAAAGAATGGTCATTGAATAAAAGAGATTTTGACGGTAGATATGCAAGGAACTTTCGGGGGAACAGATGCAAGTAACTTTTAGAGCACAAGATGACGACGTTCTTTTCTTGGATCTGATTCTTCTATCCTTAGTGGGACAGCAAATCGGTGCCTTCTAAAAAGTTCGATAACCATTTTAAAGAGCTCTCTCGCACAAAAATAGAATAAAAACACCTTTTTGTTATGATAAATTCAAGCTATGTCTTTCGAATCCCACCTGCGCCGTGTCAATTCCTCACACTTGTAGTTCTGTTCAACTTCAACTAAGTCTTTTGAAAATGGTAACAACGTTTTTTAGTTCCATTACTTGGTTTAATGCAATATTTTGTGTTTGACTAATTAGCTGACATTACAATGATGCTCCAACAGAGTTCCGAGGACGGCGAGAAGAAACCGGTGGCTGTTGGACCATGGGGTGGTCAAGAAGGATTTCTTTGGGATGACGGAGTACACTCCACAGTAAAACAGCTGGTGATAGCCCATGGAGCAGGTATTGACTCCATCCAGGTAGAGTATGATAGGAAAGGGACTTCAGTATGGTCACAGATCCATGGTGGCAATGGAGGCATGAAAACAACGGTTAGTCAGTATTAATGCTGATAAGAATATTAGTTTCTTCTTCTGAACGGTCATAATAGAGCACTCACAACAGATCTTTGGTTTCCTCGGTTTTAGTTGCTTTATACTAAGACCATCATGTCATGCATGCGAAGCAATTATTCTTGTATGATCAAATTTTGCAGGTCAAGCTTGACTGCCCAGATGAGTTTCTTACTTCAGTCCATGGATATTATGGCAGTTTGGATGGTTGGGGCCCTGTATTTGTTCGCTCACTCACATTTCGAAGCAACAAGAAAACTTATGGACCATTTGGTGTTGAGCAAGGAACTTATTTTTCATTTCCAATGTCCGGGGGAAAGATTGTTGGGTTCCATGGGAAGAGCGGCTGGTACCTTGATGCAATTGGCATATATTTGAAACCTCTACAGAAACAGAAGACCTCGAAAGCTCTGGTCCAATCAAAAAGTTACATTAACAACGGGACTGAGAATATTAGCTATTCGATGATGCAGGGTGCAGGAAATGGTTTTGATATATTTGTTGCAGTAAAGCAGAAGGATGATTTTGGCAAATTCTCAACTCAAAATTCTCTAGAGTACAGCAGTGGGGGAACCAATAGAAAGGATGATTTTGGCAGCCCTCTGCCTAGCAAACTCTCAAGACAAATTTCTCGAGAGTTCAGTGACTCAGAAAGCAACAAAAACGATGATTTTGGCAGCCTTCTGCCAAGGATGCTTTCAACACCAATCTCTCGAGAACTCAGCGATGCAGGAACTAACAAGGTGAGAGATTCTTCCGTCGGCAGGTTACTTTGAGGCTGTAGCATTCCATTCTTCTTCTTCTTCTTCTTTCTTACATTTGACCACTAAAATTTGAGTCATGATTCAGACAATTGCTACCGAAAGGGTGCCCTCAAAAACTGAAGGGGTGATTGTACATGGACCCTGGGGTGGTGTTGGTGGTTCCAAGTTTGACGATGGAACCTACACTGGAATTAGGCAAATCCATTTATCACGCCATGTTGGAATTGCATCCATAAGAGTTCAATATGATCGTGATGGGCAGGCTACATGGGGAAGCAAACATGGAAAAGGTGGAGGATTTAAATCAGACAAGGTGAAAAACTCTAAAGAAATAATTCTTTTCAATGTCAATACCAGTTCCTAGTTGAGAAGAAATATTGGCTCGAGTTCATTGTTTTCTTGCTGCGCCTCCTGCAGATAATCTTTGACTATCCATATGAAATACTCACACGGGTGACAGGAACGTACGGACCCTTAATGTACATGGGGCCTAATATTATCAGGTCTCTTACTTTCTACACAAACAAAGGGAAGCACGGGCCATTTGGAGAAGAACAAGGTCCCACCTTCACGAACAAAATTGATGAAGGGAAAATCATAGGATTCCACGGGAGGGAGGGTTTTCTTCTTGACGCTATTGGGGTACATGTGTTGGAAGGAACAGTAAAACCAGCAAAGCATCACCTTTCTGATGCAATTAAACAAGCTGAAGCAGATGTTGCTGAGATAGATAATTCTCCATGGTCTAATAAACTAGTAGCAGCAAGACCAGGCCAAACCGAGGAGGTAATGCACAATCACCTTACTTTTTACATAATTAACACCGCATTATATGAAGTTAAGTTCATATAAATTTATTAAAGGTTGTTAAATTTCTCAGGTTGTTTGTGGGGTGATAAAAGAGCCAGCTCCATGTGGACCGGGTCCTTGGGGTGGAGATGGAGGTCGGCCATGGGATGATGGAGTATTTTCTGGGATTAAGCAGATATTTATTACCAGAGCAGAAGCTATGTGTTCAATACAGATTGAGTATGATCGAAATGGCCAATCTGTTTGGTCTATAAAACATGGAGGCAATGGAGGAACTGCCACACATAGGGTAATCAACATCCTACCATGTAATGACAGCAGGCTTAGTTGCTTTCCTGTGTATAACTTTTCCACTTACTTTTAAAATGTAATCTGCAGGTGAAATTGCAGTGCCCCCATGAAGTGCTTGTATGTTTATCAGGATATTATGGTCCCATCGGTAGTGATGGGAATAGTCCTAAAGTTATCAAGTCACTTACTTTTCATACTAGTCGAGGAAATTACGGTCCATTCGGTGAAGAAATTGGAACATTTTTCACTTCAACTACGACTGAGGGCAAGGTTGTTGGCTTCCATGGAAGAAGCAGCGCATACATGGATGCCATCGGTGTCCATATGCAACACTGGCTAGGAAATCACAGATCCCCGAAGCCTTCTTCTCTGTTTAAGATCTTCAGTTGATCCATAACAAAAAATGGTTTATCAGCATTCTCGAACTATAAATCCATATTTCATGTGTGATAGATATTGCGTTTTGTAGTTCAAAGGTTGACCTCATCCCGGATTCTGTCATTGACACTATATCCTCTATTGTGTTTCTGTTCTAAAAAATAAAAAACTTTTCTTTCCGGATTCAAGACTTTTTTTTATTATTTTTTTTTAATGGAAAAATCCATACATAAAACTTTACAAATTGACGGTGCAAGTATTATACTGTTGGAGTGCAAAAATATCATATGGGATAATAAAGAAGAGATGGGACAACATACAAGTTAAACATAATTATTAAACTCAATTTAAGGATTAATTTGGATTAGCAGTTAGATTAATTTTAATCTATATAAAAAATTTAAAATAAAAATTCAGAACAAGCTGCGAGATGAGTGATTGTTGTATGCATTAAGGTATATCCACCATTAGTGTTACATTAACCAAGTAATTTGTATAATAAAATGCATTTTTCAACAAATGCTACCATTACACTATTTTATTTCTTTACCATTTTGGAGGATGTATTATGGTTTTCCAAGACTATGTTTAAGAATTATCACATGATTGATTCACTATCAATGCCACCAATGCATTTTTTTTTCCCTAAACATATTTTACTATAATAAAATTATATGATTAATGATCTCCATGCTAGAAATTAAAAAAAAAAAAATTGTCGAACAATTGTTTAATCTAATTTTACATGTACAATTAATTTAGGCCTAGGTATCTATAACTTCGGTGCTGCAAAATGAAGGCCCAGTCACCTGGAAAGACATTTTGCATCGACTAAGCAAGACCCTGGACCAGTATAGACTAGCTAACAAGTTTAGAGGCTCAAAATAGTGTGGGCTATCTGACTCAGCTTTAAGGCCCCTGAAAGTTAAAATTGGTCCATCAGTATTCGGACCTGTAAGCTGTATTTATGGGCTTTACAGGCAAGGGCCTGGGAATGAAAACAAGGGCAATTACAGGCCCATGTATAAAAGGCAATGTTAAATCAATAAAATTAATTAGGTCATGCAGGTGGTAAGAAGATTCAAATGAAATAAAGAAAAAATCAAGAATTTTTTTTTTGTGTGTGGACACTCGATTTAATTCAATTTTCTTAAATAATATTTAAAAAGTAAAGGAGAATTCCATATCTAGTTCCCAGAAAAAAAGGGTTATTATTCCTTTTTTATATTTTTTTGATGGGATTGATAAAATATTTCTATTATTATTTCTATTATTATTATTATTATTATTTGTTTCAGAATTTAAAAGAGTAACTAAAAAGACAGCTAGCCAACCATTTTATCCTTGGTTATAAACAAGTTGAGGAGATTCTCTAGTTATAGGCAGCCACTACAAGTAGCTTAGGAGACCACAAATAGAAAGCAAATCTCTCTAACAATCCTTCCTCTCAAGTCGTGCATGAAAAGACGACTCTCCATTCACAGGTACCCATTCCAAGAAGCTTAGGAGACCACAACTAGAAGCCAAATCTCTCAAATAATTCTTCCTCTGACATCATACATCCCGTCGACCAAAATCTTGAACAAATCTTGAACGTTACACGCATATCCTACCAAACTTATATATATTTTCACAAAAATAATTTGAATATTCATGGTTTCTAAGGAATTCCGAGGTTCTTTTTTATTATTATTATTAATATACCTACATTTAATAACGAAGATTTTTTGATAGATAAATTTACTTCGAAACTGCAAAAGAAATATATTTATTTTATTTATTTAACCAGATATATTTTGGTGTTTTTTTTTATCTATACTTTATATTTTGAAACACCAAGAGAAATTAAATAAACAAGAGACATAGAAAGTAGATAATATAATTTTTAAGAGAAATTAAATTAAGAGGAAGGCCATATAGCTAGCTTGATTATGACATGCGTGAGGCTTGAGATTTTTTTTTAAATGTGAAATGAAGAATTACACTAGCTTTTTTTATTGTCCCATTATCGTACATGGAATCATTGGCTGTCTAAATAAGGTCTAAACAGCCTTTCAAATCAACAATTATTGTGCGATACCAGGCTGATGCATCCCGTATATAAGCATTAATGACATGATCGCAGCCAGCTGGTTAATTTTATGAACAAAGGTGGAACCCATTATACAGAATGTGGGAGGCGCCATAAATATATATTTATACATCTATCCATAAATTGATGTTACATACAATATCAATAAATATTTTCAAAAATCAAGGTGGGTGGTGAATGGCAGTAAAGTAGCATATAATGAAAACAAATAAATCAGTGTTTTATAAATTTTAAAATAACAGAAAAATTATAGAGAATTTTTTTTAATTAACGTGAATGTCTTGACCAGTTTATGCTTATTTCGATTAATCTCATAAGTCCTGAAGTTAACGATAATGTAAGTTTTTAGTGGCTCTGAAGTTTGCGAGATTTGAACTGGTGATCTTTAGAAAATAAACTCAGGACCTGACCAGTTAAGTTATACCCTTCAGGGTTAAGTATAAAGAATTTTAATTTGACGAGTTTTGAATATTGTAAGAAATAAATTGTATACAAAATTACTTAACTAGCAAGTTAAATCAATCTAACTAATACAACCCATATTAAATAAAATTTCAAACTCAACTAGCAGAAAAGGAGTTAAAAATTAATAAGAAAATAAATTTAAAATAGTTACTTTCAAGCCTAAGCCTAATATGAGCATAAAAAAAATCATTTAAAACTAGCTAGCAAGATGAGTCTAATAGAACCAAGCTTGTAAAACTCGCTCGAATGTTTCTATTTAATCCAATAATTAAATTAAAAATTATATCAATTTTTATTAGAAAACTTATTTAACTTGTTTATTTTTAAACTTTTCAATAATATCTATAAAAACATTTTTATTAAACATTTTACTGGTGTAAGAAAAAAGATAATTTAGCGAGGAACTCATTTCTCTGTAACTTTTTTTTTTATGTTCCTTCACTTTCAATAGTTTTATCAGTAAACAAATAACTCGATTATTATATATATATAAAAAAAACAGGGAACTAGCTTGAGGTAGTGTCATAGTACAAACAAATTATGTGGAATTTTATTGCAATCACAGCATAATTCCAAAATCCAAGCATAGTGTCGTAGTCCATGCATCTGAGTAAGAAGAAAGATCGGTAAACAGGGGAATTTAGGTAGCGTGTTGTCAAAGTATAAACAAATTAGATAGAATTTTAATGCAACCACAGCATAATTTCGAAGCATAGTACCGAGTTCACATGGTCAATACATATAGTGGATCATTAATTAGAAGAACATGACATGGGAGATGGGACCATTTATTTTGCCTTCTATGATGTTGGAAACGATAGATAACACCCGTCTGGTATTGTCATCGATCTCCTTAATAATTGACCAAGATTTGCTGTTCGATTTTATTCCCCTGGCCTACCCATTTGCTAGCTCGAGGGGAGGAACGCTCCACATTCAAATCAAATTTAAGTACTATTCACATATTGTTTGATTATATGTTTGTTTTCTAGATGTAGCATGTTCAATACAAGAAACAAAAATGTACCCGAACGTCACAACAGTGAGTAATGAGTGTCAATCATCCAAATTATTATTGTCTACTCACAATTAGCATGACAATGGCCACTGATTTTTACAGTCCATGCATGCATGCATCAGCATGTCATCAAGCTAAGCCAGTGCAGAGTCTTTTGGACGACATATCTCTCGGCCTCGATCTCTAGGTGGTTTATCGCAGAAGGAAATTCCCAAAATTAAATATCTTTTGCTACCCAAAAATCGCCCTTCTTTGATTATGAAAGCAAACACACTTGATTAAGTAACCTCATTGATTTGTGGATTGAAAAGGGAGCCTCAAAATTATACGATATGATAGGGCTGCACCAAAGAAACTTGATTGCTCCTCCTACACTAATTTCATTTCACTCCATTCAAGTTTCCAGCTGCATGCATATAGTTGCTACTAAACATAGGTGCTCCAAGTCCTTACGTTAACGACTTTGATATCTATGGCAGCGCATGCATGTCGTCTAGGTAGGTAGGCGGCCCACAAATCAAAGTATCAAACCATGGTGGTGAGAAAATGATGTCGTGTGTGTTTACAGTTGTGATTCTGATAAATTCAACAAAGTTGAGTTAGCAGAGGCTGGCCGTGGCCTGTATTCACGATTCTTCATCCATTTTTTGTTCCATTTGCTAGTGTATGCTAGCTAGCTCTCTTTTGAAATTATCGTCCTAATAATTGCTATAATTGTACGAATATCTTCCTGAAGATAATGCCAGATATTTCTACTTCCTTTTGCTATAATTTCTCAACGCTTTTCAATAGAGCATCAAGATATAAAAACTTAACGTTTTGTAGCTAAGAGTTTTGGATGGGCCTTGGCATGGACTTGATTAATTAGAACTTTCTCCTTTTTGTTTTATTTTACTCGTCTCGTTACAAGTGTGAATGAACATGTTTCTTCCTTCCTTCCTCTTTTTTTTTTTTTTTTCCTTTTGCTAATAAGCATGAAGAAAATTTAACCTAAGGGCTAATAAGATCAAGGTGATTGCTTGGCCAAGCAAGCAAAAACATACAGCAATTGTACTTTTGTAACAATAGTGTTAAAAACTTTGTACTGAGTTGTACGATACGTTAATGAAAAGCAAGGAAATTAGAACGAACTTTCATTCTCATATTTATTGCACAAGCTCCTTTTTCTAAAGCCTATCAAGTCCATTGAGTGACTAGGGTTTTATTAGTAGAAAATTATAGTGATAGAGCCTACCTTATAAACTGGACGAAAGAAGAAGAATCTAATCTTGGGAATAATTGGTATTCATGGAAAAAAGAAGGCCGATTCTCCCTTTCAACACCAAGTCACTAGCACAAAAGTGGGGGTAGATTTGGCTTCTAAACAGCTTTGTCGAGAAAGTGATGGTTTGCGAGGGTCCCTACTTCCTATATTGCCTTGCACATTGAGAAAGAAGGCCGAACTTTTGCTGTAAAAGATGGGTTTTAACTAAAAAGAAAGACAAAATGATGGTATGATAAAGAAAAGAGATGTAGATACCGAAGGGCCGGGAAAACAAAAGAGATACACTAAGATCTTGATGAGAAAGATTGGAACATTGTTCAAATTTCCTTTTGCACGAGGAATCACGCTTTGGAAATTAGGTGTAAAGATATAAACCGACCAAAAGCAAAAAACTACGGTATTTGGTTGGAGTTAAAGAAAAGAAAGGGGGACATATCAGGCCATGATCACTGCTCATTTCGGATTAAAATAACCTTATTTTGGTTTTTCAAAGAATTTATGCAAGCTAGCTATCCATGTAGTTGACTTTGATGTGATTTTTAAGTCTCCATAATTCCCAATTTTTCTTGAAAAAAAAATGCAAGATGACCTCGTGACCGAATTATCAAGCAAATCACCTAATTCATGTATGACAGCTCTTCTTTCGTCGACTCCACACAGGACCTTGAGATACTAAAATATGGATCGAGTGCTATAATTAGAAACAAGGCTATATAAACACATTACATTAAATTATAGTATTTTTTTTCTTTTTAAATTTAAAATGGTTACGTTATTTGTAGACCAATAATAATTTCCAGGATGAAGAGTGTGTACAATCTAAAGATAAATGGAAACAAGGGAAATTAAAGAGAGTGAAGGGGAGAAAAGGGAAAACTATGAAATTAAATTTAATTCATTTGGTTTAAAGAAGATGAGAGAAATGTTTTTAATTGTTTTTATATGTAATAAAAGAAAACAAGCAACATTTTTCTTTTCTTTTTTACTATACTTTCCTCACACAGTAAGAGCTGGGATATATAGTGTTTTTGTTGAGGGATATCCATGGAAATTAGAATAGAATGAGCACTTCGTAAAAAAAAAAAAACAATAAAAATAAAATAAAATTGAAGAGTGCGTTGCCCACTTGCTGTAAATCTATACCGTGATTGCTACAACATTCCAACCACCCCAAAGTTGCTCTTTTTAATTCAATACAAACAAGTTCAATAACAGGCATTGTTCTTGATTCCAGGGTCCAGATGATTATCTCACAATTAAAGAACTGTATATTTCCTGCGGCCCAAAAAGAATGTATGAGCACATTTATCTTGATGTTAGTATATGTCCTACACAGCTTGAGAAATCTATTTAATATGTAAACAGTCACAAATTAGTAGATCGATTGTATCATCAATACTTGGTATAATATTCTGTTTGGTATTATTGTCTAATCATGTTTTTTTGAATTTTTTGAATTTAATTTTTTTTATATTTTAGATTATTTTAATGTACTAATATTAAAAATAAATTTAAAAAAAATAAAAAGTATTATTTGAATATATTTTTAAATAAAAAAACTTTAAAAAATAACTTGTAATACTCTCCCGTTCAACCCTAAAGAGCCAATCTCTTGAAGAACTGTGTAATCTGTTTTTATATTTAAAAATGCGAGTTCAAATTAAAGCAAACATAGTGAGGTGAGAAGTGTCGCAGTCAACCTCGGCAGTTGTAGCCAATAGATTTGAGGCTAAGATATTAAATTCTTCCGATTTAATGCGTTAAAGAAAGTTGACGTATCATTGATATAATTAAAGCAATCTAGCCATCTTCATAAAAAAAAATCATAAACAAGTTTCTTCCGTGCAGGCTGCTGGAGGAGAGGCTGCCGAGCAACATGGATAGATGTGGAGTGAGAACAGTACTTTGCCTCCTCCTCTTTTAAGGAAAGAGTGGCTACAAAAGTTTAATTGAGACTGCAGCCCACTTGATCGAAAAAAAAAAAAAAAAAGACTTGACGAAGCTCTTCTCGTCCTTCAAAAAAGATTGAATCTTTTTGGAGATACGCAGCACAGAGTACTGTTCGTGGACTTACATAACGACAAGTTATTAAATTAATTTCAAATAGAAAGAAATAAGGAAAAAGTAATAAAGTAAAGAGAAATATAATGCCTTCCCTCATGTGTAGTAATCTCTATTAGCAAATTAAATATATCTTATAAATTCAAGAAAAATATATAGAATTATCTAAGAGAACTTCAAGGGAATATGTTCTTCCTTGGACTTCCAAAATTTAAATATTGGATCTAGTTTGTAAATTTGTAAATCTTCTATAATATATTATTGTAAATCTAGTTCTACGATACACATCTAAATGGTTAGATTTATGCTTTATCTAAACAAGATATTAGACATGATTTTTGAGGGACAAGACTCCTTTCTAATAGGGATGAACTCAGAAGAGTTTGATAGTGACTCGGATACCTCTATTTTTTTATGATTTTTTTAAATAATTTAAAATTTAAAGCTAAAACTAAGTAAAATTTAAGTTTTGACCCTCCCAGAAAAAAATTTCTTAAAAGTTTCATCCCCCGTCCTGCTTCCTGGGGTTACGATAATCTACCTTACTCAAGCCACTAAAAATATTGTTCAAAAAAACCTGGCAAGTATTGTCTCTCACTCTATGCAACTGTGATTTGATTTGATTTGTTTGGTTTCCTGCTGGAACCAGAAATGGCAGATAAAAGTTTAGTTATTTTGTTCGTCATTTTAGTGAGCAAAAAAACATGGAGTTGTGATAAACTGGAAACATTTTTCGCATGCAAGACATGGATTAGACTAATGACCAAAGACTCGGACCCAATTCCGAGGAAGAAGCACACAGGAAATAATACACGACTAGGAAAATCAACCGTTCACACCAACGGAGCAGATGCATATGACAAAAAGAAAATCGTGGGTCGACTGTTTCCTGGAAGTAAATGTGTTTGCATCGATGGAGTCAAATCTCAAACCTTTGGTCTCGTCTTAGGTTTGCCCCCACATGTTTATTGTTAGTTGTTACAGTCTGTCCAGTCATTGTAATATTGCACGCCAAAACACCACACTCAAACCCATTTTCCACTGAGAGTTTTGGTTCGTTAAAGCCAATTCCACGTTTGCCCCACTAATCTGCTTAACATCATTCAAATTTGTCCATTGCCTCTGATGGAGACTTAACTCTTGTACATCGATTGAGTCTTGTAGATTGTGTAATGGAGTAGCTCCTAGGTCCAGATCTTTTGATTTTGGCACATTAGTGCTGATTTTTTATGTGAGTTTTCTTGTTTTTTAGCATGGTTAAAAAAATAGTAAAATAACAAAATTGAAAAAATAACTAAAAATGTAGCATATTTTGAAGTGCAGTTTTAACCCCAGAACCCATTTCTCTTCTTCCCTCCTCTCTCTCTCCCCACAACCACTGCCTTGATCTCTCTCTTCCCGCCGTCAAAAACGCCCATAATAGCTACATCACCCATATCTCTTTCTAGCTTTACTTGTGGCTAACATCTCTTTCTCTCTCGACCCGATGGCTCCTCATTTTTCCGGTCAAAACATTAACTATCCGTTCATATTTTATATTTAGAGATATATCAAACACTTTTCCTTAATTAATTTGATGTAATTTATATTTAATTAATGTTAATTTGATTTTATTTAATGTTAGGATTTTAATTATAAATTACATTAATTAGATATAATTTAAGTTGTTAATTAAGTATAATTAGGTTATTTTGTTAAATAATCAATTATTTTAGATTGTTATTCATTGTGAATTAATAATACACGTATGCAACCCTCATGACAGGCCGTGAAAGGTCGATTAATAGAGATACTTTATGTCATCGTCTGTTAGGATGAGTGCCTCCATCCAATGCTTATAGGGGAGACTGCATCAAGCTGGCATGATTGGATATTAATTTTAAGACCCTTTCAGCAGATGCAACAACATACCAGTTGATTATGTATGCTCAAACATATATATTACATATGTTTGGTGGTCTTATTTTCATGAGTATTGCCGATAATGCAAACTGTTGTGTTTTCTGACATTTACTTGATGATTTTTAGGTCATTTGTAATTACAGTTGGGGGGTGTCATGATTGCATATCTGTATTAGCAACTATGTAAAACATGTCTACAAAATAAAAGATAAATTGTTGGGTGTCTACTATTTCTTTCTTTAGGTATATGCATTTTAAATTATTTGATTATTAGAATTCATGGTATTCTAAATACTAACTTATAATTCTGAATGTTATAGCTCTGGTCATAAGAGAATATTCATATTGGACGTCTAGAGCGGTGAGGTAATAATATGTTTGACACTGTTACTCAAAAATCACTTTTCATTGGTTTTAAATAATAATAAAATACAATTGTTTATAATGAACATGTTACTAATTCATGCATTTTACCTAAATTTATGGGATACTAGAGCAAAGACTTGTTCATGCCATAATGGATAATTTGAGGAGGTAAGACGCGGGTTGATGAAGTTTCCTTCACCGAGGGATAAGGTGGACATGTTTTGGTGAGTTTGATTTTGTTGTGTTGAATATTGAAGTATGTGGTTTTATAGGTACTGGACCGTTCACTCTATACCAATAATAATAATTAAAAAAAAAATTTGTAGTTGAGCAACTCTTTTTATTGTTTTTAAAATAAATGGTTATTTTTTAAAAAGAGAGACATTCATTAACGCTACAAATTCCAATTATAAATAAACTATCATTTGCCTTGCCTTGATCAACAATCTGTTGACAACTGTTAGTAGCTGAGAATATCTTGGATTGATCTTCCAAATCTTTCTGATGTGGAAGGACAATGTGTAATCCTTGATTACTGGAACTCTTCAAAGCTTGTTGTGATTCATGCCCAGTTGTAACATTATCTTGTACCACGAACTGCCCTTTAGTCTCTTTTGTCATTCAGTTTTTTTATCTACTATTTGCCGATAGAGTCACAACAAGAAACTTCCTTGTCTCTTAATTTGGGAGGATTAGATACCTTATCTCTCCAAGAATCCTCATATTCTTTGCTGACCAGTCATGGACTATTAACAGAGAAGCATCCACTTGATGAACTGGGACCGTCTTTTGTTGTAGTATTTTTGACTCTTACAATATCTCCATAAATGGCAAAACTAGGGCCTGTATTAACCAGCCTTGCAATTTGGCTCGCGTGTTGTAATGAAATATGTATGTGTTTTTTTGGGAGTTCAACTTTGACCGCCCGACACCCAATTCAATGCTCACGACTCCTTTAAAAATACATGCCTTTATTTATGATAATTGTTTATAAAAAAGCAATTCTATCTTTCATGGAAACTTTCACTAAAATTTCTTGGTACTGTGTTAATTGATCATTTCCATTTAATTTGTAAGCTAATTGCACAATTCGTCCAGCCTCTGCAACCACGTGAACCCTCCCTTGCAGCCGTCCCTGCATAGATCTTCCGTATCCATATCTGGGCCCACTATTCAAAAACCTGGCCCCCTGCCCCCACATCCTGCCTCACTCTCTTCCTCCACACGTGTCACCTCACCTCTCGCACGTGAACATCCACGTGTCCCTTCTAACTTTCTCCACCCCATTTTTGTCCTATAAATTGAGAACCTGTATCTTATATCCTAGACACAACACACAAACGACCCAAAGACACGTTAGTCAGACTCAGTCTCTCTCTCTCTCTCTCTCTCTCTCTCCCTCTCTCTCTCTCTCTGTTAACCCAACACACAAAAGAAATTAATTTATTTTCTACTGCTGCAAAAATATTTTGTCGTTGATTTTTTTTTTCTTGATTTCCTCGTTTAATTCACTTGTGTTATTTTCTGTGCAACGTGCAAAAAGAGTGTAGAGAAGATTAGCAGGGAATCTGGATTTTCATGTTTTGCGTGGAAAATCTTTAAAGCGCTATCTATCTTACGTTAGCCCCACGATAGCCTCCACCACCACAAACACTGTCACCAGATTTTGTTCTCTACCTTTACCTCTTACCCTTATAAAGACCCACCACCACGTACCTCCATTACCACCACCACTTCCGCCGCTTATACCTTCTTCTATAAGCCATCACTTTCTTGATTTTTTCTTTATAAAGGATTCTTTGCTCCTCCATACATTCAAGACGACCAAAGCAAGAAAACAAGAAAACTTAAAATGACTACTAAGCTTCTTTTAACATTTGCTATCTGTCGTCTAATTGTGACGGTAGGGTTGACCGTTGACCCATCGGAACTACTCCTTCTTGGGGTTGACGGTCAACTTAGCGTCGACCAGTTTGATGTCGAAACGGCGTCGCTGGACTTCGGCTTGCTTACCCGAGCAGAGCCGATGGCAGTCTTGCACCCCGGTTCCGCCGATGACATTGCCCGGCTTGTTCGAGCGGCTTACATATCGTCTCATGGATTCACTGTCTCGGCTAGGGGACATGGGCATTCCATAAACGGCCAGGCGCAGACAAGTAACGGGGTGGTGATTGAAATGAGTGGGGGCTCGAGAGGGAGTCGGTTTGGATTGAGGAAGCTGGATAAGCCACAAGTATCGATAAAGGAGAAGCACGTAGACGTGTGGGGAGGGGAGCTGTGGATAGATGTGTTAAGGAGTACATTAGAGCATGGGCTAGCACCGAAATCATGGACAGATTATCTGTATCTTTCAGTAGGCGGTACCTTATCAAATGGTGGAATCAGCGGGCAAGCTTTTAATCATGGACCTCAAATTAGCAATGTCTATGAGCTTGACGTTGTTACAGGTTGGTCATATAATAATATTCATGACATTTCTTGCATGGCTGGTTTTTCTCTATTTCTTGTTTTTTTGAATGGTAAATTTTTTTCATCACAATTTAGTTCTGGGTTTTCTGTTCTTTTCATTAACAATTATATATTTTTTTTTTGACACTCGGTGACACATGACTGTTTTTTGGTCATCTGAAAGTGTTTATAATTTTTTGTGTATCGAATTGTCTGTTTCTATCTTTTTCCTGCTTTAATTGTATATATTGGGAAATGGATTGGTTTTATATTGATGTAATTAATATTCAGCTACTGGATGTCAGGCAAAGGTGAGCTCTCGACATGCTCAGAAGAAAAAAATTCAGAGCTGTTCCATGCTGTTCTTGGTGGTCTAGGACAGTTTGGAATCATCACAAGGGCTAGAATTGCACTTGAACCAGCTCCTCAAAGGGTATGTCTCTCTCTCTCCCTCTCCCTCTCCCCCTTGTTGCGAATAATGTTTTCACTTGTTGGTAACAAATTTTGGTTCATTCCACGGTGGGGCTCGTAACTTAGCATAAATTTCCTAGTATTAGTTAATGATAAAACGAAAAGCGCATCATTATTCATGACCCATGAGTTAAGGTTGTGTCCATGCAAGCTTTTTAACCCATTCAAACGGCTGTTCTAAAGCTGGCAAAGTTGTTGACGTCTTGCTTTTGCCGCTAACTTGTTCTTTTCTTTATTTTTCATGTTCTGTTTGTTTTATTATTGTAGGTGAGGTGGATTAGAGTACTGTACTCCAACTTCTCGACTTTCACCGGGGACCAAGAGTACCTCATTTCCTTGCATGGAAACCCTTATAGCCAGAAATTCGATTATGTTGAAGGATTTGTCATTGTTGATGAAGGGCTTATTAACAATTGGAGGTCCTCTTTCTTTTCCCCTCGTAATCCTGTTAAGATTAGCTCCATCGGGGCTAATGGGGGTGTGCTGTACTGCTTAGAGATCACCAAGAATTACGATGAAGCCACTGCCGATACCATTGATCAGGTAAAACCCCTTTAATTCGTCCACAGAAAGTGGATGTATTGGTTTTGATCATAACTATGGTAAACTGTCTAAAGTGGTTATAAAACTACGGCTTTTTTTCGTAAAAATATTAATAAGAACTTAATAATAATCCGGTCGTCCTGCTGCCTGCCTTGACACCTGACCTCGTCTCAAATGGCCCTATGACTGAATTATTTAAGTGCATAGCATAATTAAGAGAATGAAAATGTGAATAATAATGTAGTATTGCAATATTTATAATGTTTTTCTCCAAAGATGGTACTGGCTGGACAACCCTATATCTATGTTACGAATAATTAATACTTCTGCCGAGTGCACTCGACAAATACCTTGCGATCGAGCTGTTTTAGAGCAATTAGCCGAAAACCATGCATTTGATTGGATTTTTCCCTTCATCCCTCATGAAGGATGCGTTTTTATTTCCTGCAGGTGCTAACGATGCTGTTAAGACTTTCTAGAACAGCTAAAAAATGATTTAGAAAACTACCTCCTGTTTTAAGACCGGAATTGAGGTTGTTGCGGGGTAAGGCTTGGATGATGAATTATAGGGCTAACCTGTTTTTTTTTTTTTTTTTTTTAAAGTATCAAGACAATGATGCTTTGATTTTATTTTTTATATAAAAAAAGGGTTTTTGATGGGGTTTTAACCTGTTGTCAGTTTTTTATTTTATTTTTCTCAGTCAGAACCGAGTCCATAACATAAATAAACCAGGTTACAAGTAAATTCATCGAGACTGTCCAGGTTTCTTAACATTGAAACTACCAATGTCTGTGCTCATTCAAATTTGTTTCGAAATGCACGCTAATCCAATTAATTTATTTAATTTTACAATAAGTTAGAACCTTCTACTATCATCGTTGTTATTATTTTGTATTATTGTACGTACCCACACATTTTCTCTACTTTTAACAATGTGCTGCCCACAAGGTTTCCCCACGATTCCTAGATTATATGATTGTGATTAGTTAGCAAATATTTTTATACGTACTAGCTAATATAAAAATACTACAAGACACGTACAAGAAAACATGGGAGATCTAGTGTAATCTATCGTCCCATTCGATCCCAAGTATTACTAAATCTATAAGCCGGTCACCCACCAAATTATTCTCTTCTAATCAATCTCTCCTTTCCAGAGTTTATTAAGTATTAATTAATTGGATTCAAACTTATCCGACAGAAGCAACTATGTCTAGCTAGCAGCAGCAGCTTTAATTTTTGTTGTGTACTTTGATTATATTTCTCTAGTGTACTTATAATGGCACCAACAAATTACAATTAATTGGTGGTTGGTTCCACTGTGTGCAGGAAGTGGAGGCTTTGATGAAACGATTGAATTTTATACCATCATCAGTCTTCACAACAGATTTGCCCTATATTGATTTCTTGGATCGTGTCCACAAGGCCGAGTTAAAGCTAAGAGCCAAGGGACTTTGGGAGGTGCCACACCCTTGGCTCAACCTTTTTGTTCCCAAATCAAGGATGGCTGACCTCGACAGAGGTGTCTTTAAGGGCATTTTAGGAAATAACAAGACAAGTGGACCCATTCTAATTTACCCTATGAACAAAAACAAGTAAGTAATTCTTACTTTATAGTAAAAAGCATGATACATCCATCTCATCTTTATCCTTTTCACTTGAGACTGCATGCATGCAACATGGAGATATTAATGTATAGCTAGCTCTCATCAAGTGTCCTCATGTTGTTGTCATCCAACCGTACACGTAATTAAGCACTGGCACGTATAATTTATGTACTTTTATACGCTTCGAACACATGTATACGTACGTTTAAATTTTGTGGACAAGCAGGCATGCCTGGAAGGCTGGAACCCTCTTGCCTGCCAATAATACAAGAACAAAGCAAGTTATAATGGTAGCAAGAGTTAAGCTAGAGATTACCTCTTCACGTTGGGGGGTAGCTATCAACCTTCAATAATACAAGGCATTACTGCAATAATACTTTCTTGTTCCAATAATAAGTTGTTAGTTAATTATAAAACGAGTTCTTACTTAAGGACTTGAAAGAGATGATAATGAAAAGACGAAGAGGAGGGATAGATGCAGAGAAAAAAATCAGGTAGACCCATGAGCATAGTGGTCCTCTGAATCATATGGATACACGTGGCCCACATGCAAAAAAGCCAGCACAACAGATGAAATATTTTGTATTAAAGGGCCAGCTAGGATTGACAAACACTTTTCTCTTTTGTTGACTGGAAAACAACAAATTGACGGTAGTGATCATCCAAATGACAGATTATCCTGTCAGGCGATCTACTTCATGGGTCCTCCATTAGAAGATGGTATCATGTCCACTTCCAAAACTCCTACCATGCCCTTCGATGAACAAATAGAACTAAAACATGATTGATCGACATCAATATTTGCACCAAGATAAAGTTTATATATACTGTCCAATTGAGTTCCGAAAAGGCCCCACTGGTCTCTTCAAATCCATCGAATCCCTGCGTTGTGAACTCTCTCGGTCGAGAAAGATCCAACTTTGATGTCCTGTCTTAATTTTTTCTTGTTTGCTAAATGCGAATGATGTTTCTTAACTTTAGTGTTGGTGTTCTTGATCTTGTGTAGGTGGGACCAAAGGAGCTCAGTTGTGACCCCAGATGAGGATGTGTTTTATCTAGTGGCATTGTTAAGATCAGCGTTGGATAATGGTGAAGAGACTCAGTCCTTGGAGTACCTGACAAATCAGAACCATAAGATCCTCAGATTCTGCGATGATGCAGGGATCAAGGTGAAACAGTATTTACCTCACTATACTACACAAGAGGAATGGATGGACCACTTTGGAGATAAGTGGGACCAATTTTCTCGAAGGAAAATGGAATTTGATCCCAGGCATATTTTAGCAACTGGCCAGCGTATATTCAATCCCTCCTTTCCTTCTTCTACTAGGACGGTGTCCCCATGGTGATCATGACACACGATAGTCTACTTATGCTACACAACATAGTATACTAACCTCTAGAAGTTAATAATCTTGTACATATAGTCTTGTTTAATCAGTGACGCTGGATTAATAGCATTCAGCAGTATCAGTGGTCTGGATTTAATTTATTTTAGTATATAGCAAGAAAAGAAAAGGAATATTGTGGGTTTTCGAAGAGGGTTTTTCTTACAGTGGTGGTGGTCGTGAGTAATTTGTCATTCCAGGCAATGAAAATCTGTGGGTGGAGATTTGAGCTGATAAAGATTGGGTCCAGGGATCATGGACAGCACATGTCATGCTAGGTAGCGGCTCCCAGTGATGTCGATCCCCTTCTCTGGAGCTTGTGCTTACAAGCTCACAGCTGGTTCCAGTTCCGTGATCCAGCCCACTTCACTGTGACCCTATTGACCCAGTGATATCTTCTTTTAGTTCTTGACAACTTTGTAATGGACAAAGGTTCCATCATCATTTTGTTATCCATGATCACCGTGACCCTATTGTTGTACCATGCACCGATCAACTCTAATCAAGAGTGAAAGGAGGAAGAAAGTATATGTCATCGGTGATTGAAAATTGGATTTTTTTTTTTTTTCAATCCAGTACTCCATAGACTGATGGGCTATTATCCCACGAGATCAGATCCATTCAACTTGGTGATCAATCGGTCAAGTTTTATACAATGAAGTGTACAAAAAAAAAACATGCTGGTAGTGAACCCATAAAAGGCATACCATCTCCCACCAAAACGAAGCCTAGTAAACAATGAAAGCGATTCCATGATACAAGACAGGCTAGCAGGTGGACAAAAACCCGATATAAGTAAGAAATCTCGCTCAAAAGTTGGCCAATATGGAGGGAGCGCCTTCATGTTTAAGTTCTCGTTCACCGCTTCCTCATTCCTCTCGGCTAAAAAGGACTTGCCCTGGGACCTTAATAGCATGCTGGCAGTAACCTCTGGGTGGTTCACCTTGCCCGCTCTCAACTTCTTAGAGGAAAAAACATTTTCTTCGATTTGCTTTAATAATTGTACACTTGCTGACTTCTGGAAGCAAGGGGAGAATGCAGAAGTGGATTAGAACTGGCATCTCTACTCAAAAAACGAATAAGGCGATGAAAAAATTCCTTCAATGCAAGTTACATGAACTAAATTAATTATCATCAGCTTCAAGTTGCTTTCCAAATTTCTTCAATGCCAGCGAATATATTGTTTTCTGTCTTCACAGTCGTTCCTTCAGCCACCGATTCGACTGCCCACATGCACACCGAAGCGAATCATAACCACAGTTGGAGAACAGAGCAAGAGCATATGTTAATAGGAGAGATTATTAGCCACACACGATGCATTGCTCCGTCCCTCACACAAAAACGGGACCCAAAAATAGTTATCATGGTGAGTCCCATTTTTATATGAACGAGGAAGCAATGCACCTGAAGAACTAAATAATTTCTTAAATGGTAATCAAGGATTAATTGTTTCAATGCTTTTGGGAACAAAGAAAGACCATGCCGATGAAACTGATGTTACCATTAAACATGTCTTGCTTTTGCTGCTACTAGCTTGCAACAATATTTTGTCCCAATAAAAACCAGTCACAATTCAGTAGCTCATCAAGTTTTAAGACATCAAAGCTAACTGGATTCCACGTTGTCAACTTCAGAAGCATTTGTGTGGGGAATGAATTTATGCAACACTGATGCATTGCATCTCTGATCAAATAGGCCATCACCGTAGATAGAGTATGCCCACAGGAGATCAATTCTCTCAATTCATGCTCAAGCTGAACTTCTGACGGAGTCTCAACCGAACAGTTTGTCCTGCCTTCAATTAGCAGTGTCATCTCCTCCTTAGGTTGTTGATTCTTTTGCCTCCACCAGAGTGCCCCACCAAAACTGATTAGGCACACTCATCTTGATCAGTGAACAAGGAGGACACAAAAATTGGAATTCAACTGATAAGTAACTAATAAGGCATCATCATCTTCCGAGGCCTGATATTTATTATTCATGGCAATTGGGGGAAATTACACAACTTAGTTCAAACTTCCACAATCAGCATCATTATCCAAACTCTTAAACACTATATGAACAGGATAAACTGTGTAAAAAGTAATGAACAAAAACCTGCGTCTTCATGTGTTTTTGTCATTTCTCGAGCCATGACACATCCCCCTGAAATGCAATTACATTTACTGCAATAACCAATACTAAGAAATCATTTATCTTACCGCACCATCACTCTCCTGATACTCACTATAGGTGGGTTTCTCCAAATCGTCCCATAGGTTTTAAAAATGGAATCTAAAAGTATAGATAAATCTTCTTGATCATTTTCCGGTTCTTGTCAGATTTCATATACTTTGAATCATGTAGCCTGTCATTCCAGTTCACATCTTCCATTTATTGTTTTTGATAACGTTATCTTTATCTATTTAACAAATAAATGGAATTAATTTGATCCGTGAAGGTCAGAGGTCAGAATATCAATAAGTCTCATCATCCCCATAAAGTGAACTCATAGCAGGGTTTAATTTCAATCACTTGGACCACTGCATTGAAAAGGGTTGGAACTAATATAAAGAAAGTCTAGCACACAGAAATTTGCTTAATCTGAATTATACACATCTAACTGGAATAGCCTACAACATAAAACCAATACATTTTTTAGTGTTGCCCTAGAACTAGTAAGAGCTTGCATATCCTCAAGAACTTAAGAAAGAACTGCACAGTACAGCAAAGATGTGTAAAATCAACAGTGCTATACAATGAGGATATGCCATATATACCTCGACACACCAAAAAGCGATGAAAATTCTTTGAGAAACTGAGAAAACTTGTGTGGAAGAACATAGAATATTTGTGTTCTTGCTTCATTTGCAGAAGCCATCAGCCTCTCTTTCCTGGATGGACCATGCCTAGGAAGAAATCCAACTAACACAATACTTCGTATAATCAGTTTCTGACGATCTTATTGCTGCTAGCAAAACATCAGAAATATATCAACACACAATATGAGCATAAAAAATTACATCAAAATTACCGAATGTAAACTCATTAGTAGCCAAGCCTGAAGCGGAAAGCGCGGAAACAACACCACAAGGTCCCGGAATTGGGGTAACCGGAATATTTTCATCCATGCACAGCTTTGCCAACAACCATATTCCAAACAAGCATCCATTAAACCCCACATAATCAACCAAACATGCGCAACGGATTCTTTCAACCTAGGAGCTGAAACTTATTTAAAAAACTTACAAAATGCTTACCAATTCTGCATCAGGACCCCCAATGCCAGGTGTCCCTGCGTCGCGATCAGCAGCACCACAACCTCGCCCTGTTTCATCCTCCTTAACACCGTCTGTTCTCTTTGAGACTCATTAAATTTATGATAACTCAGCTGCAAATCTAAACCACACGATTAACAACAAAACAAATCTCCAAAACGGCAAGGCAGAAAGCCAAAAACTCACCAGTGGAATACGGATATTATAACGGTGAAGTAATTTCCAAGAATGCCTTGTATCTTCAGATAGGATTACATCAGCAGATTTTAATACCCGAAGAGCCCTGCCTTAATCCTAAAAAAAAACACAATAATATTTTTGAAATTTATAACAAGTTTCAAATCCCGGAATAAGAGTTTAAATAGTTTGCCCTAATTAACCATAGGCTAAATAAAAAAATGAAAATATCAAAAAAATCCAAAATTAATATTGAAATAAAAGGAGAAAGATACCTAGACAGATAGGCTAAATTTACGTTAATCATAAATGTATGATTATTAATTTTGAATGATATTAAATTAATGTGTTGAAAGCTTCATTAATATCACAATCATTAACTAATGAGTATTAGTTTTTGGGTCATACTCTAACTAGGTGGTAAAATAATAATTTTCTTGCTAGATTTACCTTTAGTTAATCATAATTATTGGTATCCATCTAATATTTGTCTGACAAAAGAATGGTTTTCCCGCCAGCTAGTGAAAAATTCCGTTGCCGGGAATCGAACCCGGGTCTCCTGGGTGAAAGCCAGATATCCTAACCGCTGGACGACAACGGATGCTTTTGCTAGTTGTACAAGATACATATACATAACTCTGTAAATATTTCCACTCACAGGTAATGCTTTGCCTGCATAAATATTAACCTCGTATTTTCAAACCAAAGCCAATCAAAGACGACTCATTCAAACATCTAGAACATAATTTCTTGCACATTACTTAAACCAATCAATACCTGATCAATCCATATTCACAGATAAAAGGCAATAGTTCATCAAATCACCATTATGATTTGCATGTGCAAAATTAATGATTAGAAGTGGCCAGAAGTAGGATTAACTAGAGAAATAGGAAATAACGAGCCTTGCACATATGGTGGCAGAATGGCAGTCATAGAAGAAAGGTCCACCACAGTGAAGAGGGCAATCCAACCTCATGCCTCTACACCTTCCTCTTCCCATGCATTGCGCAAACTCTCCAAGCCTTTTGTCCTCATTGCTGAAGACTCCCCTCCTATGCTTTGGGGGTTGTTCATGCTTCTCCGTGCTCTTCCCTTCCCTTTCCCACCACAACAAGCCCATTTATACCAGCTGCCACCACCAACTCTGCCTCCCCATCCACCACTGCTACGTCCCCCCCCACATCGAAAACTTATCTCCACCGCCACCTCCTCCTCCATAGTATCCACCATATCTATTCTTGTTGTCGTTGACCACAACTTCAGGATGAGAAGTCTTGTTACGATTTCCTAGTAGCTCGGGAGGATCTAGAGCATTAGTGACATTGACCTGGGTGTAAGCAGCGCTGTTCTTGCACCTCTTAATTCAAGAGATACCATTGCTAGAAACAAGAGAATCCAGAAACTTATCATTTGTGTCTCCATCATTCTAGCAAGCAAAGTTCCGAGGTTAGAATGTCGTAATCTCATGCCACTTCTTAATTATAATAGGTTTATATAATCCATTTGGCAACTTGATTATGGCCGCAACTTGATCCAATAACCAAACCTCAACAAATCAAACTCCCTCTGAAATAGAGAAGAGGATGTCTAGGGGCACAGACTTTGTCCCCACTTGCAATTTGGAAGGAAGAAGCAATAATGCAGGCTTCCTCAAAACAGTACGCTATGTAAACTCTGCCTAAGCATGAGCTTATCTGCCATCCATCTTTGAAAGCGATATCACATTCTTGTCATCTCATTTCGAATTCAAGAAAATAGAGTATCACAAAAAAATTAACTTTTCGGAACATATAGGGAAAATAATTCATTGAAGCATTTATAGATATTAAAAAAATAAAAACGATGATTAGACTGACAAGAGTGTCGTTATTATTAGAAATGGGGGCAACCGCAGTGAATATTATTTAGCGGTGCTTGATGAGTGCCTTCCTTTTTCGAGTGACGAGCCTTGTCAAAGGCATAAAAACTTGAAGCATAAGAAGATCGAAAGGTGACGCTTTTGAGAACCTTAAAACATTGACAACAAGCCTTCTTTTTCATGCAACAGGCGAGGAGACACCTTTGCTGATAAATGTGAACAAGTCTCTTCCCCACGCACTCGTAAGCCTACCTTGTACAATGATTTGAACCACAAAGCTAACCCCTTTCGCCTAGGCTATTCAGAGACAGCAGGCTCAACAACATTCCTTTACTTCCACATGTATAAAAGGCTTAAAATCACCATGACACACAGAACCGTTCAAGCTAAAAATTCCATGTTCATTCAACTGAAAGTGTTCATGCCATTCTGCGATATGAAATTTTTAACTTGACAATACATACCACAGAATCTCCAATAATTTCTGCTGGAAGATATACATCGGACGCCATTAGAATACATGCAGGTTCTGTTGGAAATCTAATGACCTTAGCTGTATTTGGTTTTTAGTTCCTAATAAGACAGTAATAGTAGGAGAATCCATATAATTTGTTCTCCTTGATTAGTATAGATTGTCTGCGATCCCATAAGGGAAGCACCAAATACAAAGTAAAAATATCAGGTACGTGATTCACGGCAAGGAAAAAGGAAAACTGCCAGGGCCTTGGGGGCTTAAAGCCTTGCCAGGCCCCATTCCACACTATCCACGAGAAATAGAACTGGTAGCCTTGTTGTTATACACAAACAACAAATACAAAATGGAATTAAACCTTATCATCATGGAACCACCATCTTGTCTCCTTGGGAGATCGTCCACTCCTACAGTTCTTCACATAACGATCATTATCGGCAGGACGTTGCTGCGAACCATCACAGTGTATATGAGCATTGCTATATACTAGTCTTGACAGAAAAGGTAGAGTGAGCAAAAAATGCTTTTAACTCTCAACAAAATTGAACCTAACCTTCACGGTTGCGCTGGATAACATAGACAGAATGCTGATACAGATAGAACTAACAGTCATAGCTGGGGACCATGAATCATACAGTATATCTGCAAGGACCAAGAACAAATGACAAGAATATTACAATTTATCTGTTCCAGGCACAGCTGACTATGTACTTGGTTCAAGAAGGAAGCAAATGAAAAGTCAAATAAGATTATTTTCATTGTCTTCTGGAGATGGAAAAGTGTAACGAATCTTTGGGCAGTAATGCACAAACCCCTACCCCTCCTTCACACGGATAAATAATATTTGCAACCAGAAAAAATCCAAATATAGTCCACTTGGTTAATAAGTTAATGCTAATGATAACATTGAATTGATAAATTTTTTGAGATGGAAAGCAATACAACAGGGAAGAAAACAAATTGAAAGTTTGCTTTCTATATTTCACATTTGTTTTTAGCTTCTACTGCCCAACATAACATTTAATTAACAGAGTAACTAATACATGGACGGAGTAAATTTTGTTTCCAGGTACCACAACCGACCTTCCATACATTGATGATAGTAGGAGCTACCATCGCACACCATTGTTTCAAAAAAACTCATTTGTCAAAAAAGCAAGACGCACGCGCTGCTCCGTCCTACTCACCTACGACAACCACCATCGCTTAAAAATCTCCTTGAGACAATGCTTTGCAAGCACTTATTCAAAGAATCTTAAAATCGCATCATGGACCTTGCAATCGGAGCAAAAACCTAAGGGAATTTGCACTAAAAGCTTAGGCAATACCTAAGTCAATAATCATAACACTTAATTACAGGTAAAGAAATGCTTTAATTCAATAAACTAACACGGAGGAGAGAAATGTCAATAAACGTTACTACTACGAGTTAAGTAATACCTAAACAGATATGTCCGTTGCTATAGATGTGAGGATGCAGAGGAGCCGGCGGGGCGAAAATCACCTGTGTCATCAGTTTAACCAAATAAAATAATTAATCACACTCATTTTCAAATAATTATTTCGTATAAATTTGCAAAAATCACAAAATTAGAAGAAAAAAAAAGAAATCACTGGCCTGAGGTGCTTCCATAGGGTAATGTTCAGGGAAATCGACTTGAAGCTGATAAGTTTCATTTGCATAAAGAGTGCCTGCGGCTCCATTCGCTTCAATCACCCATCTTTTAGAGAAGAAATAATCCCAAATTAACCAAATTTAGAATCCCCAATCAAAGCTATATCAATTAAAATCGTGATTAAAACGGTACCGTTGGAGATTATCGGTGACTTTATGCTTGAAACTTGAAGGAGGACTGAGTTGCCATTCTGTAAGCTCCTTTTGCAGTCTGTTGCAAGCGATCTTGCTTAAAGCCTACGCAAGAATGAAGTCAAAAAATTTAAAAATGAACACAAAGTCAAAGATCACAAAAAAATAGAAATTAGGGCATAAAATAAGCATATGCGGAGATTGCCGAGAGGGTACAGGTTGATAGAGAGACCTTGCGTGACGAAGCGGAGCTGCTTGTCATGGTTTCTTTCTTGTTTTCTTTCGCGCACAGAGAGCGAGGGAGAGAGGACTGTCTGTCTGGGCTCCTGGGGTGTTGTCGTTTTATAAAAGTTGGGGAAATTCATAAAATCTGCCTTGCATCATGGAGTATGATGGGATAATGGTGTATTTGGTCCCCTAGTTCTGAGTTATATGTTATTTTGATCCTTTTAATATTATTGTTTATCCCAATGTTAATTGTTTATATATATATATATATATATATATATATATATATATATATTAACTTAACTATATTTTTTAATCAACTTGCAGACAATTAATTTTTTTTTTCTGAAAAAAATTAAAAACGCATTCTTCACATTGATTCAGCACATTTAAAAAGATTTAATAAATCTTCTCGGATATTAATTTTAAAGCTTGAATTTAAAAAATTACGAAAAAAACACATATTTTTCATCACTAATCCAACATATTAGATTAATTTCAACATCAATCCAAGACAGGGAAAATTCAACTACATTCTGCCACAAAATGTGTTCAAATTAATTAGAACTCCTAATAAGAATTAACAGCAGGAAGCAAAAAGATCACAATTAAAGAAAATGAAAAGAACACCGCTAACACTCATTCAATTCTACTCCAATATAGGCTTTGGTTTCTTGAACAACTCATGGGGGAGTACTCCTCAACGCCTTCTGGATCTGCAGATAATTGAAAAAAGAAAGAAGGGAAGGAATTTGCGTTTTTAGTTAACAAGAGGGCATGTTTGGTTTTATTACTATATATGGTTTTTCTTTTTTTTTTTGTTTCACAAAGATGTCTGATACGCAAGCATGGTTTTGAAACCTGAACTGGTGCAAGCCGAGTTATGTGTCAAGAACTGACTTGTTTTTGACAAAAATCTTGTTTTTCTAAGAAAAAATAAGAGGGTTTTCGGTAGGGTTTTGATCGAATTATATCGTCGATCGAATTAATTATCAACTTGAATTTTTGAATGGTTAAGGCCAGATCAATTCTTTCCCTTATGTTTTTTCTTCAATTTCGATCGGTATAAACCTGAATCAGCTAAAGAGTGGTCCAGGTTTTATAATAGATAATAGAAGTTACACACACACACACACGTTTTATTGGAAAGAAGACAAGCCGATAACAAGATGTGACAACTTTGTCTTTTTTTTTTACTAATGCCAGTGCTTTATCCGTTTCAGTCTTGAGAGTGATCCCAAGTAGTCCAGGTTACATGCATGCATTTGCCATCACGTATGATACTGACAAGATTCCTAGGTGTCCTAGTACTGCAGTAATCAATGCCTATCAAGCTGCTTAGCATTTGCTAGCTTGGACATGTTGCTCTCACCAAATTTTTTAAACAGTGATAGAAAATAAACATCAAAAGTTGAAACAGCTTAGTTGCGTAGGATCTGCTCCCATGGCAATTTGTGCTTTTCCTGAAAATCACAGGTCTAGACTGTTCTCAGATTTTCAAGGATGAATGATTGAAGAGGATGTTGATTTCCTATTGCATAAAAGATACAACGAAACACAGCTTGAAGAAGGAATTGACTTAGCTATCAACCTTTTCCTTCAGTCCTCTGAGTGATCTGCAAACTCCTCTTTGTACATTTCTTCTATCATAGGCTTCCATAGCCGGACTCGAGCATTTATAAACCAGTTTGATACCTAAAACAACAATGAATTGCCCACAACTTTATCGGTGTCAAGCTAAACTATAAAGAAAGGTAACATGTTAATGAAAGATTAAAAACTTACTTGATTCTTTGTCAAGCCTGCCTGCGATGCTAACATTAGTTTCTCATAATCATTTGGATACCTGTGTGTGACAAATGAAGTGGGTAAATCACAGTTTTAGTAAGAGTATGATCACCATAGAGTTTCGCTAGCACTTACGGGTGCAAGAAGTGTTCAAAAAGCCAAGAGCGAAGGATGGTTACAGAAGTCTCTGGCAACCCTCTGATGGGTCTCCATGCTTGCCTTTGGCTTTGCATCATTCCAAGCTGTTGAAGAGATATCCGGTTATGTTTGGTCTCTTTATCAAACAAGCTAAGTTGTGACAATTCTGTGCTGATTTTTGGTAAATCTCGAGAGAATTTTCTTTTTGTCTCATCGATTTGGGACACTATAGCATCTCTCAAGTTGCAGAAATGCTTGGACATGGCTTGGAGCGCAAGAGCTGTGTAGGATTTGGCCGCTCCTAAACCAGCTATTTCCTCAAATGATGATACCACTTCTTCCATTTGATGGTAGTATTTCTCATATCTTCCCTCAACCTGAAATCAACAAAATATCTCATCGGTTTTCGAGTTCGGACGCGATCAAAGTTAGCCTGCTGACACAGAACATATAAACTTAATACAGTGTGGAGTTTTGGACTTACCTCCTTCAACAATGCTATAAGCTTTGCAATTTTAAGCTGGAGTTCATGTTTCTCGGCTTGAACAAGCCCAATACCCCACAGCTCTACTTTTAATTCAGAAGAAAGTCTTAGAGATCCTCTTTGGCCACAAGGAAATAATTTCCCAACATACTTTTCATTGCTAATTTCAACTGCCTGGCAACTTACATGCACAATTTCTTCTAGCAGGGACTGAGCAGGCTTTAAATACCTTGAATTCCCTATAGCAACCGCAAAAGATTCTGTTCCGTAAGAAGTAGATGGTCTACTTAATGAGGTTGATGATTGAGGAAATCCACTACCAGTGAGAGAATAGTCGTTGTTTACTTGTTCACCTCCAAGATTATATGCTTCCCTTGCTTCTTCTCTAGGAACTAAGTAACTAGGACTCATGAGATCCGAATTAAAGGATCTCTGCCTGTACTGAAATTGGGGAACAAGCATCCGAGAACCAAGAGACAGTGATAACCTTTGAGCTTGATGATTAGTCTCATTTGCCGCTCCAAGAAGATCCATTAGGTGTCTGGTATGGCTAATCTCAGATTCTTGAACTGCCGAGGGAACTTGGACTAGGTCTATTGACCTAGACATTCTTTCCTCGAGAGACTTTATGCTTGGCAATACACCATGAGACTGAGAAAATGTGTTGCTGCCTCGCAAGTCTGGACCGAAAACGCTGAAATTCTGACTTTGAAATTGGTTTTGACTAGCAATGGAGTCTGAGATAATGAATTGGTGTAGCATGCCAGAAGCTGGATTTGGGGGTGAGTCTTGTGAACCCATAGGTACCATTAAAGTGCGAAGGCACAAAGGTAATAATTTGCAACTTAAGAGAAGATTCTAAAACATGATTTGTCAATATGGTATAAACGAAGAAAGAATCAGAACCAAACTACCAGGTTTGATTCCAAAATAATGGCTTGGCAAGCCAAAAAAAGGCAATATCAAGCTTGGAAGAAAGCAAAACTTGGGTTTCTCATGCATTTATAACTGGATAACAAGAAGACAGACAAGTTGGTGGATCATTAAGAAGAAGGTCACACAAGTTATGACTTGCAGCTCTGAAGTGGCATTCTGTCCTAACTTGCACTTAAAGCAACTGGAATCAAGAGCCATAAAGAGTTGCTGCATTAATAGGCATCGCAAGACGTCACAGCCAAATGAAGTTCACAATCATAAAGCGAATCACTACAGGCAAATAAAAAATCCAATAATACCAAACCGAAAGAAACCCAGTTGAGTGCGATTATGAAGCAGCAGAATTGAAGCCGGAACTGTAAGTAAAACAAATTTCTGAAAGAACTCTTCAGAACATAATTGGAATAGGGGGAGAGACGTCGGAGAGAGAAACAGAGAGAGAGAGATTTTTCTAAGAGTTCCAATATGTGGAACCCTTGGGGGGGGGGAATACGAAATAAGAACTGGTAAAAGCACAGCACAGGAAAGGGATGAGAACAGAAGAAACAAGTCAAACCAACATCTTAATTAGTCTTTGCCAACTAACTCCTACCCTGAAGTCTAAAATGTTCTGTTAACTGTAATAAGCATAAAAAAATTGAATTCCAGAAGTCTAGGGCTATAAATGCAACAATCTGTGAGCGCCTATATTCTTTTGCTTAGAGCATAACAATTCCCAGAAGAAAGTGAGGACCCTCTCTCTCTCTCTGAAAAATGAGCAGGTCTAAATGTAAGCACCTGAAAGCTATAATGCTAAGAGACAACCCTCGAAGAGAAGCTACTTGGGTGAGTAAAGATGCAGAAGCTGATGGCAGGAGATGGTCCCCCCACCCCTAACTTCGTGTATAAACCCAAAAGCAAATGCATCAATCCTTCAGCTTTAATGCTTGCACTTACATTTCTTTGGGAGACTCAAAAGTACTGTCAGCTAAAAATAGTGTAATTATCTCTCTCTAGCATGTCACAAGGAAGAGAGTTCTTTGATATGTAACAATTGTTCTGTTCACTGGACTGTTGTCATCTGTAAAAGAGAAAAGGTTGGCTATCTTTTGCACACTCCCAGTTTTAAGATTGTCTGTTTCTGAGACTGTGACCATATAGGAATATCTAGCTTTTTCCTGTTAGGTGCTACAATCATAGAGATGTTGAAAGGACACTGAATCTGAATATCACAATCTTTCAAGAGCAAGTAAGAAATAAAAATCACATCTGTGTTCTCTCTATCCAAAAACTTGTGCTATCTTTAGGCTTTAAATTTGCATAAATACACGCTACTTTCTATTAAAATTATAGTTTTAATTAGAGATAATGGGATGGTGAGATTTGATTCTATATCATATCATAAAATTATCTCAATTTATGTATAATTTATATTATTATCTGATATAGATTTCCATGTGCTGATAAGACTGGTTCTCGGTGTATTCTTTGGGATAGTCCTTTGGATGCTTTATTAATGATTGCTATCTTTGTTCCTTTGGCCACCTCCAGTTGTCGCTCTCTGGTTTCCTAACATTGTTGTTTACCTTGGAACTGGAAGGCCCACACTCGTAAGATTAAAGTGTCTGCATTATCTGAATTATTCCAGCAAATTTAAAAGTATAAATTCTGTCAGCTTTACAGCACTTGTGTAGGCCATTGCCACACGCAGGAATTAATAAACCCAATTTTTGAAGTGCCTAGTTTTAAAATTTAACTGATTAGTTGGTGGCCATAATGGCCTGAAAAAATAGATCAGATGAAGGGTGGTGAGCCCAGAAATCTAAATAACGAGAAACAGAAACTTGCGCGTAGAAAGTGAGCGTAGCCATAGTAAAGAGACGTGGTTCATGATTTAATGGAGTGATAGGTATTGGTATATGGTACTTCGAATAATGGCACTCTCAAGCTCTTCGAGGAAAGCGATATGCTAAAAACACATGGTATGGCAATGAGGTTCAAGCATCTATCAGAAGTAAAAAGGAAGCATGTAAGATAGTGGACCAGCAGACAAAAAGATACAACGTAAAGGACATGGGAAGGAAGCAGTGTATATAAATTAACCAACAACATATGTTCATAAAAAAAAATTTAAACGACTGAAAAAGTGAAGTAATTATTAGACTTGCAATACCGAGTGATTTTAAACAATTAAGTATGGATTTGTTATAATTAGACAAGTATCTACAACAAACAAATTACATAGATGATTTAGGAGATATATTTATAAATTAATGGGAAATGTTGAAGTCTAAAAAGAAGTCTGGTCACGCTAGACCAAAATAGTGGTTCAAAAGGATCATAACTTTTGATCCGATTATTGAATCACGTTTAAATTTTTACAGGTGTTTTCGAAGCCTGTTTTTTTTTTAATTCTGAAAATCTCGTCCCGAGACCCCGGATTTTATAATTTTTATGATTTTCATTGTTATTTTCAGATTTCATGCTTCTTTTCTTCATAATTTTTAATTTTTATTTTGTTTTTTATTTTAGGTAGGATTTCTGGTATATTTAAAACTTTATAAATATTCTAAAAGAGGACTTGAGAATTGTTATTTTAGAAAAAACAAAACATGTGAATTTAAAATTCACATCTGCACCCTTTCACTCATTAAAATTTTTGTCTTCGTTCGTTATTTTTACTTTCCATCTGCATCAAAAAGACTAGAGGAATAAGACGACAGAATCCAAGAAACCAGATAGCAGCAAGCATAGATTTGGATTTTGGGACCACAACCAAGTAAATTAGCTGCCTGAGATCAAGACAAGACGCGAAACGAGAAGGAAAGAGCAGAGAAAGTTCAGTCAATTTTTATGTTGGTGACATTTGGTTAAGCAAAACTTCAGGTTTGGGGTGAAAGGATGCTTTGCATGATACCATTCTGCAACAATATAACGAAAAATACGAAAAGAGAGCAAAGTTATCGACAGATGTTGTAAGGATTTACATCCATCAAAACATCTCACAGAAACTCGAACTAATTCGCAAATCACATTTATTTCAGAATTAGGAATGAAATGATACATCAGTGTCACAATTAGGGAGAGCTTGTAGAAATTCCTTAAGAGTACAAAAGATCACAAAAATCTTATTGTAGATGCACAGATATATCTACAATCCCTGTAATCTGTACGTATATTACAAGCAGGCACCATGCCCTTATGTTACATCTATGTCTGTGACTGTAAGGGTGTTGGGTTTCTTCTATTCAAACCAAGAGAAGAGCACGGGGCTTGAATGAATAGCAAACCAATATCACTGAGCTTGTTTTCTTCTGCTTTATGTTATCCAAAACTCCATCAATCCTTCTCTTGGCAGGATTGATGAAACTCCCTCGTAAAGCTAGAAGGATTCTCTTAAACCACAAAATCATGTAACCGATGGGAATTGGCAATCCTGTCTTGTTGCTTTCCTGTATCCATACAGTGATAATCCACCTCATTATGCCCCACCGAGGAAGCTGATATAGTGTTACCTCTCATATGGGCCCCATCAAACGTGGGAAATGAATCACTGTCGTTACTTTGCAATCCCAATGCAAGAGACATCTGGCTGCCTACTGCAAATCCATTCAAGTGTGATACATCATATGTAGCAGCAGCAGACATAAGATTTCCATCACCATTTTGGCCACACGGAATATTCCCATGTGGACAGAAGTTATGGTCATCATCTATATTCAACCTTCGGTCCCGTGGAAATTTCATAATATCAGATTCTGCCACATTGGGTCCCTGAGAACCATTCTCAAGGACTGTTTTCGCCATAGGTTCTTTCATTTCTAATTCAAGAATATGACTAGATTTTATGTCATGGGCTTGCCCTGGCTGGGAAATATCAGCAGCTGTAGATGTCACACTCTCATACAACTCACGTAGCCTATTCTCAGATGTCAAGTGATTGCCTGATTTATCTCCATGGGCTTTGGTTGTTTCGTCCAAAGAAGATTTGGAGTTTGTCTCTGAATCACCAAATTCTTCTTTGTACATGTCCTCGACCATGGGCTTCCAAAGACGCACCCGCGCATTTATAAACCAGTTCGCGACCTGATTTGCATAGGAAATTGATCGTGCCATAAGATAAGATAAGAGAAAGAAGGGTTCATATCAGAGTGGGTTAAAGAATGGCCACTCTCACAAAGAGACCCTCCACTAAAGTTTCCTAAAAAGAAAATATTTTGAAGCACTTGAAATTTATATTTACAGAAGTTTAATCTGCTAGATAACAGGATATCTACCTGGCTTCTGGTCAAGCCTGCCTGCCTTGCTAACATGATTTTCTCTGAATCACTCGGGTAGCTGGTGAAACAAACAAATTCAGAAAGAATTAATGAGATATCCTTTTTCAAAATGAACAAATATTATTTGGAAAGCAAGTATCCAGTAACATACGGATGAAGGAAATGCTCAAAGAGCCAAGCTCGAAGGACTGAAACAGAGCTCTCAGGGAGCCCCCTTTGAGGCCTCCAAGCATGTCGCATCACACCAAGCTGCTGGAGAGCCCTCTGTTGTCTGGTCTGATGATCTACATAACGGAGACGTGGTATACCTCCCTGACCATTTGGTGAAGTACCTTGCTCCCCAAGCCTTTTCATGATAACTTCTATTTGGCCACTGATTGCATCGCGCAAACAGCGAAAGTGACGAGAAATTGTTTGGAGGGCGAGTGCTGTATATGATTTAGCTGCCCCATGACCAGCCACCGTGTCAAAATATAACACCACAATTTGCATTTGATGGTAATACTGTTTGTATTTTCTGTCTACCTACAGAACGTACAAGAAACCTTTCAACAAAGGTCATAAACCTTAGTAAAGTAAAAGTACATAGAGACAACAGCTCCGTCCATATGATGGCTGAGGATATAGAAAGCCATAAAGCGTAAACACAAATCATTCACAAAACAAAGGAATCAAGGAGGAGCTATTATGAACTTGATGTAATTTATCTTGCAATCCTTCATTTTCCCTCTCGTATCTCCATCTGAACCATACCAGCTACCAAACCAGTTACATGAAACACCGTATCTTTTCCTTAGAAACTTCTCTCACATGCTACCATTTCTGATCTAAAATATTTAATGAAGCTCAACATAAAAAGGATTTCTTCCCTCAAGAGCATGTACGGCTCCAAAACATTTGTAATGAAAATGCTAATTTCGGTTATATATTTTGTCAGTTTTGATAATAATCCAGGGATTCCATTACAAAATCATGCAAGCATTGGATAAAAATGAATGTAGCATAGAATCAGCACAAGTATGGACGAATTGAACCAACCTCTTCCAGCATGGACAGAAGCTTAGTCTTTTTGTCAAGTAAGTCCTGCCGTTCTACTGGCGATAGCTCAGGAGTGGAGTCGGCAGTAGACTCAGCAGGATCCGGTGGTTTCACATTTGATGAGGGAAGCATAGAACAGCTACTCGGCCTCCTATCACTCTCCTTGAAGTCATCGGAGCATTTGTTGGATTGAGGCTGCTTCAAAGCCTTTTTTACATTAACCACCTCATCGAGCAAGTGTTGCACTGACTTGAGGTATCTGGAGTTCAAGAGTGTGTTAGCATAACCAGACAATCCATACATATTCATTTCAGCATGCATATCTCTGAGGCCAACTATGTACTGAGGATTGTGTGAAGACTCTGTTTTGATAGGGTTATGGCTGCTTCCGGCAAATCCAGGCAATCCTTCAAATTCTCTCAACTCCTTGCTTTGATTGCTTTCATCACCTTCACAGGGTAAAGTCCACTTCTCTGGCACAAGCAGATGTGAACTCAGAGATGAAGGGAAATTTTGGTTTAGATACTGATACTGAAGTGAAGGCATAGAAACTGCAAATTGCACCTGCATGCCAAGCCTCAGCGGTAATCCTTGAGACTGGAAATTCTGCTCACAGTCTGGAATGCCAAGGTGCATCCTTGGCGGAACAGCCTGGGAATCTCCACTAACAGAGTCACCAACCAGGTTACCTGCTGCTGTATTCAACTGCCCACCAACAGATTGTAAATTCATCGTGTCACTTGTAGGTGGAATGAATACTATCTCATTTCTAGCTCCACTAGATGAGAATTCAGCACCATTTTGAGAAGACAAGGAACCCCCATACAATATGTCCGAGTATGACCCAGCAGCTGGAGTGTGGTTCGTATAACTTTTCATGCTACTAAGATCGGAAGGCAGATCAGAATAAGAAGCAAGTTTCTGGTCCCCTGTAAGCAAAGCTTGCAAATTGTTATTCTGACTTCTTGAAGTTGGGTAATAGGTAGCAATCAAATTTTTCTCTGTCTCTCAACCTCAGATGGAGAGCATCACCCCCAATGTCCTTCCATCAATCGAATGACGCACAAGGGAACAGCAAACAGTCGGGTGATTGCCCCACGAAATGTAGATGAGCTAGCAAATTCCAACAGCTAAAGAGAAAAGAATTGATAAAGCCATCAAGATATGTTTCAGATTCTCAGACTATACAACAACTTCAAGAGCTTGATTTTTCAGACTCGCTTTCAACTAATTCAAATAAAATAAACAGAAATTATTCATAGCACACAGTGCACAGCTATGCATCCTTATTCACTTAGAAAACCATATTTATTATCTCTGCTATCATTACGATTTCGAGGACTATTTCGAGGTTTATGCAAGATCAAAGTCATGTTCAAAGGTAAAAAATCACATAAAAGTAATATTGCTATCAATATCTTGATATCTTAGAATAGCCCACATGCATCAAGTTAGAACACCAACAAGCAATAACCACAGTGATTGACACATCCCAATAATCAAACACCCCGGTCCTTGTGACCATCATCAGCATCATCGTGAAAGCAAAAGAACGGTGTAATCACAAGAAAAATCAAAAGTCAATCACGACACACATAATATAGAGAACCCCAAATTAAACACCATCTTTTTTTTTCTATAAATTACAAAAAGATGCTTAATAATACCAAAATTAAATAGCAAAACTTTCATGACTGTGTTATCTATTAGCTTCCCTTGATCATCATCACCAGTTACACTCAATTCACAAACACCATCAACTATCCAAAAAACATCTACCACGGACAAACACTGCATCAATAACACCACTATAACAACTCAAAAGGCAAAGAAAGTGCAAAAGGGTCCAGCAAAAAACCTGATAACTCTCAAAATGAGCTCCTTTGGCGGGGAACAGAGAGAGCTCAATAAACACAAGAAACCAATTCCAAGAGAAATTATTCTAAGAAAGAAGAAACCTCCTTATGATTGGTGCAATAACACCAACCCAATTAAATTGCTTGTATTATATATAATAACTGGAATCCAGCAGTTATAGTGTTGTTTTTTAAACATGGACACCAACTACTATTAATATTTTATTTCAACAAGAAACTGAAATGTTTAAGAATATATGTCTGTCATATCGTTCTAAGTTTTTCACGTGTAAAACAAAGAGAAAAAAAACATTTATCTAAACAATGTCTGCAAAACAAGCTAGAAAGTTCTTCAACAAGATAATCAATGGTTAAGGTGGTTGTTTGTGTTTCATTGCTTAAGAGAGTTTCAAGCCATAACCACCAGTTGGTAGACCTAAAATCATAGAGCTGTGGAGCTGTGGAGCGTCTTAAACGTTTTATTTTTTATTTTTTATTTTCATATTGATATTTCCTGTTTAGCTTTTTTCTATACCGAGAAATGATAAAAATGAAACCTAACTTAAGAGCAAAGTCTTTTCTTTATTTGTTTTGTTTTTTAACAGAACCCGTTGACCTCCTGAACCAAACACGGCAACACCTCAAGAATGTCTAAAATATATTCTCTCTCTTTTTTTTTAATTTTAAGAGAGAGAAAATAAAATAAAAAAGGGTAGCTTGTTTGTGTTATCTGTGGTTTGAGTAGCAGGGTGGGTGAAAGTGACAATTTGTCAAGCTTACACGTGTCTGCTTTTACACGCCAGTGGCGGCTAACGGCTATTGCAAAAATACACGCCAGTGCTGTACCTGTTTTTCTTTCTTTCTTCTCTTGGAATACTTTTTTTTTTTTTTTTTGCTTTGCTTTCATTAGACTTCTTAAAAAAGTTATAAAGGTATATTATGATACAAAAACTTCACATTCCTTTTTTATGTTTCTGCGAGTGACATTGAAAATTATATGTCACCAATAAATTTTTATTACTAAGTTATATGGCCATATATATGCATGTGAACTAAAAAAATGTTACCAAGAGAGTACTTTATAGCTCTCAAAATCAAGAAGACGGGAAAATAAAAGAAGTTTTTGGTAAATTAGTCCCTATAGAAATAAATTATTTAATCCATGTGCTATACAAAATTATTAAATAATACTTATAGTTTCGATCACTTAGTGCTCGTTTAGAGTCAAGATCACAATGAAATGAAACTCCTCATCTTCAAGAGTTTATTAATACTAAATTTGGACCTAATACTACTTCATGTTTTAAGACAGAAATTTTTGGACATGGACATTAAAATTTTGAATTTTTGTATTTAAATTAAGTTTTAAGATATTTTTTTAATACTGTTGTGGTATTGTCTTAGAAGATAAAAACGATAGGTTTGATGATGATTAAGGGTGTTTTTAAGGCTTAAGGGTTGGTGCTTTGATTTTAATATATTTGGGATTGTTGTAATGGTTGCAGTTTAAAGTGTTTTTTGCTTAAAAATATATCAAAATAATATTTTTTTTATTTTTTAAAAATTATTTTTAAGATCAACACATTAAAACAATTCAAAATCATAATAAATTTAATAAAAATTAAATATTTAAAATTTAAAAATATATAGTTTCAATCGTAACAATGGAGCCTTGACAATAGCAATGCAAGGAAGAAAAGGCGCTGTTGAAATTTTTAGCAAAAGTTATATTCAATCTCTGTAGTTTCACAAATGTTTCAATTAAGTCTTTATAATTTCATAATATATATTGTACAATCAAGTCCTTATATTTTCAATACTATTCATAAATAACTGCTGTCGGTCAGTCACTGTTCATGCATCAAATGGTATCTTGTGTATAAATGTTAAAACCGACATATTAATTTGTTAGTAATTTAACGGTGAAAGGACTGTTGCATAATTTTTCATAGTAGATGGATTAATTTATTTGTTTCAATGAACTAAAGGGACTGGTTTATAATTAACTCAGCTTTAAAAAAAGATCCCATGATTGAATGCGTGATATTTTTTATACGGAGAACTATCAAACAAGTTTTTGTTTTTATTTTTTTCACTTTCCTTGAGTTGATATTGATTGGAAAAACACATTTAAGATGGTTTTCATAATTTATTTCTACCCATCCACTATTTTACCAAAAACTAAAATCCATACGACCTCTCCCTCATGGAGACGCTCCTTCACCGGTGTGCAACAATGACGTTACTAATGTCGTTAATTTCTAAGTAAATATAATAGAAAACTAATAAATTATTCTCCCAGGTTCACTGGATGAATTCATTTGGCATTCTCAATTTAACAAGAAAAAAAAACGAACGTGAATTAAAAAGTAAATATAAAAATAAAAAATTATCGGCTCAACTAATATTTATTATAGTTATTAAATCTGGACCAACCTACAAATCAACTTGGTGGCTGGACCGGTCTGGACAAGGCAAAAGACCGGCATAAGCAAAACCTGGTTGACCCGTGGCCCGGACAACCTAGAAAAACCCGATTGAGACCTGTTTTTTTTTTTAAACATGTTTTTTCTTCTAGCCAGAGACCTATTTTTTTATGTATTTTAGTTATATATTAACTCCTTTTAAGGTTTATTATATAAATACTAGAAAAATATTTTATTTTTTTAATGTAAAATTTAAAACCTTTTAGTATATATACTTTATACTCATAAAAAAATTTATTTTTTATGTGGGATTTGAAACCCTTTAGTATATATATTTTATTTTCACAAGAAAAAATTTATGTTTTTTCAATATGAGATAAATTTTTTTTTGAAATAATCTTTTAAATTTTATTATTTACATTATTTGTTTCTTAATTTTTTTATAAAAAATATTAAAATTTTTAAAATTAATTCAAGTTAATCTATATAAGCCAGAATCCATCTCCAGCGGGGTGAACTTTCGAATGGGATCTGATTACTATTGTATTTATAATAAATATATGGATGTGCTGAAAAGACTCGCAAACAAGACCCATTAAAATTTATTCGAGACTTTCGGGGAAATCCCGCGAGTCACGTGACACCTAACGTCGGCAGGATGGTAGAGGGCCGAGCAGGTGGTCACCAATTTAGATCATTGGTTCGTAACCCAAAGCCCATGCCAGCCCAACAAATATTTCCCAGCCGGAAGGTTGTCAACTGAATTCTGAATTTATATATTTATTACTCCAAATGGGCTGATTTTAGAATACCATGACAATAAAATAAATAAATAAATTTTGAATTTAATATGCATGAATTAATTGATCGTTACCAATGTTTTGATATGCTCAGCCATTGTTTTTTTTTTAATTAACGTTGATATCTGGGTTAACTTACTCGCGCCACGATCAATCCCACGAGCTCTAAAATTAACAATCATGTAAGTCTCCAGTGAACCTGAGATTTGTGAGATTCAAACTAGTGACCTATAGGAAGCAAACTTAGAATCTGACCAATTGAGTTACACCCCTCAAGGTTAAGATTATTAGTCCCTATGTTTTTTAAAAATCAATCTTAGTCCAAAGATTCATTTTCCATATTTTTTTAGTTTCTAATCTGAAAGGAGAAAAATGATCATTGAGTTTTGATGGTAGAGAAAAAAAAAACTTTTTTGTATAAATATGTCCTATTAGATAAAATGAGTTTAATAGAGGTGTTTTTTTTTTTATTTTAAAATTGCATGAAAAAAAATCTTATACTAGGAAGTTTTTGGATTTCAAGTTATTTTTTTATCTTTGGACTGATTTTTAAGTTAATTGAGGGTATAATTGGGTGCACTTAGGTTTTTAGATTTTTTATTAAGAGTTTTTCGATTCGAAACATGATTGAAAAATAGGTTTTCGAGTGTCAATCACTCTTGACTTGATTTTTATGCAACTTTCTAGTTGCTAAAATCTAGATTGGTCCGAAAAAAATAGAAAAAATTATTGAATTTTAGTGATAAAGAGAAAAAATTCCGGTTGATATTAATTTCAATATCAACTATTAAATTTTATTAAATAGTTTTGTTATTTTAAAATTGCATGAAAAAAGTAAATCTAACACAGAGGAAGTTTTTGGTTTCATGTTAATTTTATTTTTAACAGATTTTTAAGTTGCTCAAGAGCATAAGCGGGTTCACTTGGATTTATTTTTATTATTTTATAGGTGTTTTTCATGGTTAAAAAATATAATCTTGAGTTTAAAACACTCCTGCCTGTTTTTCATGCAATCCTTTGGTCGCTGGAATCCAGGCTACAGACTTCTTTTTTAAGTTGTTTCTTTGGATTTCCACCTGTTTCAGAAGGTTATTTGTTAAAAGACATCACTAAACCTAATTCACCATGGAACAAGACACAGCTTCAATTAATCAATATTTATATCCAAAAAACAAACATGCCAATAAATCGAGGATAATCATTCACCATCAGAAGCCCATTTTCGTTGCAGATCACTCTCTCTAACTGTTTACATGGGCATAATTGAGAGGTGGAGAGAGAGAGAGAGAGAGAGAGGAGAGTAGTGCAAACTCATTTGTTCATTTATCTGTTGTTTTTTTCATTACATGACATATTCCTGTGCTCTAATGACTTTCTTCCTCTTTGAACAGAGAAGAAATACAGGCAACAATAAGGGCTAAGGGGCCGATCCAAACCAGACTAAGTATCGCCATTACTTCTTCCATTTTTGAAACGCAGCCGTGATCTGAAGAGCCAGTTTTCAACACTAACACATCTAGAGGTACAACCACACCTAGGATAATCAAGTAACACGCTAAGCAAAGGCAAAATTGAATCATTGTTCAGGAAAGAAATTGTTGCCCTGTTAAACATCAGCGCACTGATTTATAAGCTAGCAGCATTTTGTATTGCTCCAACACGCCGGTGATTTGGCAGATCTGCATTAACTTGGTCCATTAATGGGTTGCTCTAAAGCATTAAGAACTTAACAGATTGCAATAATTCTTTTTAAGATCATGAAGTTACTAAGATCGTTAAGAAGTTTGAAGGTTTAATATAGGTTTTCATTTGTATTGAGATGTATTTTATGTTTTCAAAATCACCCCTTTAACAATACAATCTTGGATTTAAAAAATGGGTTTCTGTATTATTTTTTTAAGAAAAACTTTTTGTGTGGTTTGTAATTTCAAAGAAAAAAGTGAGATCTCACGTATCTTTAAGCATGACAAGAACAAATCTGGGAAAATATATTGCGTGGAGAGATTTAATTAGACGCATGATCAAATCAGAAGGGTGCATGTGTGAGACTTAATTCTCCCTCATTGAATCGAAATAACTTTGTATATAAACACAACTACTGGGCTGAAGTTTTATGAGGGAGAAGTCTTAAACTTTAGTGAAAATAGAGAGATTAAACGTCTTTGTTTAGTGAAGAGACAAGCATGGACTCGCCAGCTTGGGCTATTCTTTCGACGCCATTTCTATGCGTTTTGGTCATTGCAGTGGTCATTGGTTGCCTGAGTGATGTTGCTATCCCCATTGCCATCTTGGTCAAGGGAGACCGGTGCTACTCTCACAAGACAAGGGTATTCGCGGTGGTGTCCCTGGCGGTGCAAATTGTTTTGTGCATATGCTCATCGATCGGCAGGTCAATTGCCAGGAGACGAAGCACGAATAGATGATATATATCATGGAACTTGTTCTTTCTAGTTTATGAAAAACACCGCAAGTGATTACCATGTAATATAAACCTAAAAAAATATCCCACCTTTTTTCTCTCAATTTTTTTTTTCATTTAAAGTAATTAAAAAAATCTTCTTCTAAATTGGATTCCCTAATCGGTATATATACTCATTTGTAATTGGATTCCAAACTTATAATTTTATTGATTTGAACTCAAGTATTTTAGAATATTCGCAATTACATCCTTTTATAAGAGTTCATTAACTTTCCCATCAGATTTATTTACAATTATATCTTTTTATTACAAATCACATGCACAATAAATGAAAAGTTTTGACAGATTGACCCAGTTGTTTGGGAAGGTTTTGAGACCTAATAATAAAACTAAAATATCTAGGACCCAATTGAGAATAAATACACACTTTCGGAACTAAATTGATGTTTCCCAAAACAATATATATCCATACATTAATAAAATAAAATAAAAAACACCAAATAGCAAAAACGTCGAGCTATCCAATTCCAGAGCCGAGACTTGTTACCAGAAGGCAACTGTAAGCACTACTACACCATGATTGTATCCCACTGCTCTCTAACACGACCCTGGCATCCATCCACTCACGAACCCTATTTCCCTAACCTTAAAAAACCAAAATTCCCTCTAATTTTTACTTCTAGCATAACCTATTCCTTAAAACTCACGGCCCATGTCCTCCCGCAAGGAACTGAAGTAGTGTCCCCTGACAACGTTCTTGTACAAAACCCAGTAATTGAGACCATAGAAGCAAAAGAAGAAGAAGTCCATGGAGTTTTCAATGGAGTGGCAAGCACCAAATCAGAAGATAAAACCCCAGTGAAGAAGAAGAAGAAAGAAGAAGAGGACAGCTTTGAAAATAGGTTCCAGCTTCGAAATGGAAGAGAGGTTACTTTTTTAAGTCTTTTTTTCTCCCTTTTTTAAAATAATTTAGTAGCTGCTGTCTTAATCTAGTAACTGTTTTTTTTTTAAGGTTTACGAGGAGAAAGCTTATCTGGTTGGAGTTGAGCGAAAAGGCAATACGGTTGATGCTTTTGGGATAGAGGAGTCCCTTGAAGAATTGGGACAGCTTGCTGATACTGCTGGAGTTGCAGTTGTTGGTTCTACTTGTCAGAAGTAAGTGGCATATTTTTTTTTAATTTTATTTATGAATTTGTGAAATTTCGATGAAAATATTGGATTGCTGGTTTTTCTGGTTGTGTTTAGACTAGCTTCTCCGAACCCGAGGACTTACATTGGATCAGGCAAGGTGGCGGAAATTAAGAGTGCGATACATGGACTGGGTGCTGAGACAGTAATATTTGACGATGAACTTTCTCCGGGGTAAGGTTATGATTTCCTTTAACTTGTCTATGCAAATGGTCTTTGTTTGGATTGCTCTTTGATGAGATGATTGTTGGCGATGTCGATTCTGTGTGGTTCTTGAACTCTTTGTGATTGTCATGATTAATCTAGAAATAGTTTATTGTCATTGTTTAATTAACTTCATCTAAGCTGTATTTTGCAATAAAGCTCTACATTTGAAGTTTTGTTTTTGTTGATCTTGTAGACAACTGCGTAACTTGGAAAAGATTTTTGGTGGAGATGTTAGAGTTTGTGACCGCACTGCCCTTATCCTGGATATATTCAACCAGCGAGCAGCGACACATGAAGCATCTTTGCAGGCATGATTACTGTTGCACTTCATGTCTAGTAATAGATTTCTGATTATCTATGTGAACATGCTGATGATTTTGTTGCTGTAGGTCTTAACACATATTTAAGTAAATGTTGTCATCAAGTTTTAAGAAAGAGGTTAAACATGACAGTCAGTCCTCATAACTTGGAAAGCAAAAACTGTGTATGCACTAACACTGAAAATTATGTGGTCTTTCAAGGTTGCACTGGCTCAAATGGAATACCAGTTACCTCGACTAACTAGAATGTGGTCTCACCTTGAGCGCCAAGCTGGAGGCAGGGTGAAGGGTATGGGAGAGAAACAAATTGAAGTAGATAAGCGTATCCTCCGTACTCAAGTATGTAATTTTTCTTGCACTGAGTTTTTTTTCCCTTGATGTATCATTATTTCCTATAGAACATCCTATTCTGCAATGTGAAGTGATTCTATTTCTGTGATATTTGGATTTAGCAATGGTAATTGATTTGCTGAATTTGTCTTATGTACTTTGTAATCAGAAGTGATGATTTACATGAAGTTGATTTGGCATGATTTTCTGTCTCATTTGCTTTGCTAGATTGGTGTTCTTAAAAAAGAGCTAGAATCTGTTAGAAAACATAGAAAGCAGTACAGGAATAGGCGTACCTCTGTTCCTGTCCCTGTAGTATCTTTGGTAAGTAAACACAAACATTCTATTATCTATCCTTTCTCTACTAATCCAAAACAGAAAGAAAACAACAGAGTGCTGACCCTAACATATAGTTATGTCATGCATTTGACTGTATTTAGGTTGGTTACACAAATGCCGGAAAGAGTACACTTTTGAATCAATTAACTGGAGCAGATGTTCTTGCCGAGGATCGGCTATTTGCGACACTTGATCCTACTACAAGAAGGGTTCAGGTCAGTCCAACAAGTCAGGAAAATAAAAGGAAAGAAAAGTCTTACTTATGAATTGGCATAGGTATAATCTATCTTGTATAATTATGTATGTGCCGAACTAAACAAATATTGCTTTCCACTTTGTGTTGGAAACTTATGTGTTTATGAAGCCAACTTGAGATTGTAGTTGCACAATGGATTTCTTTATATTTTACCAATCAATAGGAATTTATATTACAATGTTTTTGGCAACCTGGCCTACTGAAACTGGCAGCATGTACTCACATTAGATGCTTGTGCTGTTTGGTTGCTTCCAGATAAAGAACGGGAACGAGTTCCTTCTGACAGATACTGTTGGTTTCATCCAAAAGCTCCCAACTACTCTTGTAAGCCCTTCACTGCTTTGATGCGAAGCTCAGTGATCATCTCCCTTCCCATTTTTCGTGCAAAGCTCAAGGGTCTAATTGTTTTATTGGCTTAACCGACAAATAAGAGAGTTAGGATGAATTTTATATTATAGATCTAATGTTGCAATGGAGCTCAAGAGTTTTGACTGGTCTGCAAATGAATTGCTTCCAACAGGTTGCTGCTTTCAGGGCAACATTGGAGGAGATATCAGAGTCATCGCTATTGGTACATGTGGTTGACATCAGGTATGATATTGTCCAAATGATCATTGAATTTGTTCCTGATGATCATTGCCATTATCTTATACCATACAACTATCAAGTTCAGCCATCCACTGGTGGAGCAACAGGTACATGCAGTGGACGAAGTTTTGTCGGAACTGGATGTATCATCAATTCCAAGGCTGATGGTTTGGAACAAGGTATTTTAAGATATTTCCTGGTGATTCTGATTGGATTCACTAGAAACTTGTTCACCTCTACATCTATTAATCTTCACGGTGGTGCTGTGATGTTTTTTTCCCTGTGGACTCTTTTCCGATGATTTACAACTTGAAACAAGTCCAAAACTTTTGTTCTTGCAATCTTAACTCTGTATGGATAGCATCATAGCCACTGCTGCTTATGGCAGGTTGACAGGGTCAGTGATCCTAAAAAACTAAAGTTGGAAGCAGAGAGAAAACAAGATGTTGTTTGTGTGTCTGCTTTGAATGGCGATGGGTTAGAAGAATTCTGCAATGCAGTTCAGGAAAAAATGAAGGTATCAAGTTGGTGAAAAAACCCTGTTGTTTACTGAAACAGATTACTGTGTTCATTCTTGCTAACTGCACTGGAGTTTCAGTTGCGCTTGAAAGCCTTAACAATTTTCTTTTGTCGTAGGATTCTATGGTATGGGTAGAAGCTTTGGTTCCTTTTGACAAAGGGGAGCTTCTCAGTACCATACATCAAGTTGGAATGGTAGAGAGAACAGTGAGTATTTTCTAGATCGTTTTCATTTTCTTCTATTGAGAACGAATGTTCTCTCATTAGTTTTTTGTAACCTTTTCCCCCCCTTAATCCTGAATAGGAATACACAGAAAGTGGGACATTGATCAAGGCGCACGTCCCGCTTCGTTTTGCAAGGTTGCTAACTCCTATGAGACAGTTGTGTGCATCGTAACTCATTAGCCTTGTTGGATGATTTTGTAGAACTGTAAGTACTATCCATACCGTTCATTATCATGTATATATGTATCATCCAACTTACAGTCATTTCTTTCTATTTTATAAGGGGGAGAGAGATCACCTATTGTTGTAGATAGATTTTCTTTTACAATCCATCCTTGTAATGAAAGCTTCTAGCGAATGATTATATTACGAAGCTTCAGTATTTCCCAGCCTAACAAATTTGAAAAGGGGTTTTTGTGTTTCTTACTTCCCGCGTTAACCTTTATCATTGCTATTTTGCTTAAGTAACAGTTCTAGCAAACAAGAATTCTACCCATTTATAACCTATTATTATAAATTATAAATAACATTAAAAGATTTGAGTTGGAGATACTGTTAATATGAACGGTGAACCATCTCTAATTTAGGTTAGGTTTTTAGTTGAATTGAATGAGTCATTGACGTAATTAAACTTATTTCATCGAATTAAATTTTAATAATTTAGTTGATTCGATGAAACATGATCAGGTTAATGTTTTGTGTGTGTGTATATATATATATATATATATTATCATTTTAATAAGAATAATTAATTTGAGTTTGGGTTGATGTAATTACTCACAAAATAACGGTGAGGTAACGGTGATCCATACTTTTTTTCATGCCAGTCTCTAGATCGGACTGTACAGAACTCACCCTTGACTGCAACGGAAATCCGCGTCTTTGTATGGCAGCATAAGCTCTTAGCATAAGGGCTAAGCATGCTTTTGGAACATGATGGGTGGATTGGACATGCCACGACCATGAGAAAGGAAAAAGTTACCAAGGGAACTGCGTTGGAACTTGGAAGAGGTCAAAACGTCGTAGTTCTACAAAGCACAAGTTAATCCACTAAAAGTAGGTGATAAGTTTCGAGAAGGAATTGAGAAACCTGTGGGTGTCATTTTTCTGCAATGGTGTTTCTGTAACCCGAGGGCTAGGGCCCAGGGGCTTAGCCATGACTACTTGAATCTATTAGCCCAAGAAATTCGAAAATCAATATTGAATGAGTTAGTAAGTTATATTTGATCCTGTGATAACAAAATATTTTTTATTTAGAAATGTATTAAAATAATATTTTTTAATTTTTTTTATATCAACATATGAAAACATTAAAAAAATTAAAATTAATATATAAAAAATATATTTTTAATATTAAAAAAAAAACAAGCTCATCATATTAATTGTTTTAAAATCCAGACTAGCTGGTATACTTAGGATATAATTACCTTGGAGTTCGAGTTGAAAAAATAAAAAAAAAATTGATTGGATAGTCAAAATCTAATCATTAACTCAATAACTGTTTTTTTTTTTAAATCAATCAAAATTATATTATTTTGATTTTTTTCCCCCGCAAAACTATGGTCATGATATGATTTCTTTAACAAGTGGGCTAGAGGGAGGGAAAATAAATAACAAATATTTGCGTGAATTTTTTGAGTGGCGTCACTGATTAACCTCATGACATGGTGAAACCGCAAGCTGAAAGAGGCAGGCTCAGAGATACTCTTGGGATATTGTCTTGGAGCAGGTACTACCAGAAACACTTACACAACCAAATTCATCAACAAGCACATGTCTGTACTCTTCTATGCCGAAAGAGGCATACAAACAAGAAAGACATGGTCATATCTATCCACATTAGGTGTTATAGAAGGATTTGGTAAGGGACGCGTTTGAGCTGCAGATATAAGTAGCAGAGATGGCAAACAGAGAGAGCCCATCACTGTCTACACTGAACTATAGTAATCCTCTCATCCATGGCTTTCTCTAAAGCGAGTTTTAGTTTCATTGTCATGATTGTTCTCCTCTCATCAACAACGAGCCTAGCTCATCCTGGTTTGGGCTGGGGTGGAAAGGGTGGTCCTTTTGGTGGTGGCTCCTCTGGTCTGTTCCCTGGATTCTATCAGTATTCATGTCCTCAAGCTAATGACATTGTCATGTCAGTGTTAAGAAAAGCTATTGCAAAGGACTCCAGGATGCCTGCCTCTTTGCTAAGGCTTCATTTTCATGATTGCTTTGTGCAGGTCATACACCTGGTTTTGTATTTTTCTTCATCTTCTCTGCATTTTATCTTTGTTCTACGCATAATCTGTAACCATTTCTTTGAAGTGATCGCATCATATGGCCTTGAACAGACTTATAAGCAACGTATTGCTTGATTAAATTGTCATGTTATTGATCTTGCAGGGTTGTGATGCATCGGTATTGTTGGACGATAGTGCAAAGATAGTGAGTGAGAAGAATTCTGGACCAAACAAGAATTCCCTCAGAGGATTTGAAGTGGTTGATGAAATCAAGGCTAAGTTGGAAGAAGCATGCCCTCAAACTGTCTCCTGCGCAGACATTCTCGCCTTGGCAGCTCGTGGCTCAACTGTGCTAGTAAGCAAAATCCAAAACCAAATTCTACCTTCTGAATTCTGAATTCTTGGCACCTTATGCCATTTATTAACCCATTTTTTTGCTAACAAAAAACCGGTTGGTGTTTTGATTCAGAGCGGCGGGCCTAATTGGGAACTCCCATTAGGAAGAAGGGACTCGAAGACTGCGAGTCTGAGTGGCTCAAACAACAACATCCCTGCACCCAACTCCACCATTCAAAACCTCATATCACTTTTCAAGCGTCAAGGCCTTAATGATATTGACCTTGTTGCTCTCTCAGGTTTGAACACAACACATCCTTCTGCGTATGTTAATATTTGTCACACCACAGATGGATCATTTGATTATTAATTTGAAAACTGCCATGTTTCAGGAGGGCATACAATTGGGGTAGCAAGGTGTGTGACCTTCAAGCAGAGGCTATACAACCAAAATGGAAACAACCAGCCAGATCATACTATAGAGAAAAACTATTTCTTAGATTTGAAGTCAGTGTGTCCAAAATCTGGAGGAGACAATAACATTTCTCCCTTGGACTTGGCCTCTCCAGCAAAATTTGACAACACTTACTTCAAGCTCTTACTTTGGGGCAAAGGGCTTCTCACTTCTGATGAAGTGCTTTATACAGGTAAAGTTGGCAAGACAATTCAGTTGGTTAAGAGATATGCTGAGGATGAGGGCCGGTTCTTTGAGCATTTTGCCAAGTCTATGGTTAAGATGGGAAGCATTAGTCCTCTTACTGGTTTTAATGGTGAAGTTAGGAAGAACTGTCGCCTTGTTAATTAAAATGAGTAATTATGTAACCTGGTGAAGAGCATTATGTATTGTATTAAGCTTTTAATTACGGTGGAATCCGGTATCTGATATGAATTGAAGTGTTGCCATAATAGATGCTACTTGGTCTTGATTTTATTTTTCGAGTTAATTTCTCTTCTAAATATACTTGACCAAGTCAACATCAAAAAATTAAAAAAAAAATTAAATCCATATCATTTCTGGATAAAAATAATAGATTTGAGTTAACCCAACTCAACAAATCAATTATATAGTCCAAGCTTCATGGTTCATATAGAATATACTTTATTAAATCATTAAAAAAATAATCTAATTTTAGATTTTTTGGAAAGGTAAAGTATGCGAGGTAATTAAGTTGCAAGCCAATTAACTAATTAAATAAATACTAGGTGAAAAGAAGCAAAATAATTATAATGAAAGAACATTAGCAGTGCATGACAAAAGGAACAATGGTCAGGATGTTGATATTTATAAGAGATAATCAGAATTTTGTTATTTTGCTACATTTAAATAGTCATTTATTTTCTATAATTTCTTATATTTTAATTTATATATTTTTTATAAAAAAAAAATCCCTTCTGAAGTATTTCCACATCAATGATAAAAAAAAGGTATCTAATTAAAGTTTCTAAAAAAAATACGAGTACTCAAACAAACAAAAGCAAACTAGAGGGACTCACATAGAAATTTGATATAGCACAGGCACTGAATCTATAACTATCGACTCATCTCCTATTATTTATAATTGTCGTTCGCCCAGTATAATTGTCGTCTGGGCTGGACAATGTGGAACCAACGACATGTTAAACGTATCAACGGATCGTAAACAAACCAGTGAACACTCCATCCAACGAAGTGGAACACAAGATTTTGATTTTTGATTCCTAATTTGATCCGCGTCGACTCCGATTTCGAAAACTGCATCAAACCAGAGAATTAAAATCCACAAAACAGCGAGCGAAGCAATAGTAAAATGGGAAAACAAGCAACCGCGTGGAATACAATACAGAAGAAGAGATGGACACTGATGATTCTGGCTCTGTTCACTCTCTTAACACTGACATTCTTCTTCTTCACGAGATCCGCATTCAATTCCTGTAACTCTACTGACCACTTCCAAGCTCAGATTCAATCAGCTTCGCAAACATCAAGTTCAGGACCGAATCCTCTTGGTTTCATGAAATCAAAGCTCGTTCTCCTTGTCTCTCACGAGCTCTCTCTTTCTGGTACTCAATTTCTTCTTCCTTTTCTTTTCGTTTCTGTTTATTTTTGAGAAGAAAAATGTACTAAGTGGAGATTTAAAATAAAATTGAAGGCGGACCTCTGTTGTTGATGGAGCTTGCGTTTTTATTAAGAGGAGTTGGAGCCGAAGTGGTTTGGATCACCAATCAGAAACCGGCCCAAGCTGATGATGGTGTTATTTACAGCTTAGAGCGTAAAATGTTGGACCGCGGAGTGCAGGTAATTCTTTTTTTTTTTTTTTGGTAGATGTGAATTGAATTATTAAAATTTTAACGGATAGTTGAAATGGATAATTTGGCTTTAAAATTTTTAGGTTTTTTCTGCAAAAAGTCAGAAAGCGATAGATACAGCGATGAAAGCTGACTTGGTTGTTTTAAATACTGCTGTTGCTGGGAAGTGGCTGGAAGGTGTTTTGAAGGAGAATGTGAAGCAAGTTCTTCCGAAGGTTCTGTGGTGGATTCATGAAATGAGAGGGCATTACTTCAAATTAGAGTATGTTAAGCACCTCCCTTTTGTTGCAGGTGCTATGATTGATTCGCATACGACAGCAGAATACTGGAAGAACAGGACTCGAGAGCGATTAGGGTATGCAAGTGTATGAATCACATCAGTTTAGTAGAGTGTATATTATGGCTCACATTGGAGTCTATTTGGATTTTACTGTGCTCTGTGCTTTTTTTCCATCTGAAAAAAAAAAATTGTACGTATCTTTGGTTTTAGGATTAAAATGCCTGAAACATATGTTGTCCACCTTGGAAATAGCAAGGACCTTATGGAAGTGGCTGAAGATAGTGTAGCCAAGAGGGTGCTTCGTGAGCATGTTCGAGAGTCTCTTGGGGTGAGGGATGATGATCTACTCTTTGCCATCATAAATAGTATGTTCTCCCTGCTGATGAAATAACTATCTTGACCTATATTGTTCCATCAGCCAGTGAAAGAGAGAACTGTCTGTTCAAGTTTTCAATTTCCACTATCCATTCTAGCGAATGTTCATCGTGAAATTTTTTGTTTGATGAGCATTAGAAACCTTGTTGTTGCAGGTGTTTCGCGTGGGAAAGGGCAGGACCTCTTTCTTCATTCTTTCTATGAGAGCCTCCATCTGATCCAAGAGAAGAAGCAGCAGGTGCCATCAGTGCATGCAGTAATTGTGGGAAGTGACATGAATGCTCAGACGAAGTTTGAAACAGAGCTGCGTAATTTTGTTTTAGAGAAGAAGATTCAAGACCGTGTTCACTTTGTAAATAAAACCCTGACTGTTGCTCCATATTTGGCTGCGATTGATGTTCTTGTGCAGAACTCTCAGGTTTGTTCTGCAGATTAACTTCTGAATTCTCATTGGAAGCAACATTGTGTTCTTATCACTGTTCTTGTTATTTCATCTTTGGAAAAAGGACAAAAAGGCGCTATTGAATTTTAAAAAAAATTCTATGAGCACTTGATCAATTAAAACATCACACGAGATTCCAGGAAACTCTTAAACTGCCAAAGCTTTTTCGTAGAGGACCATTTCTTATTACTAAACTCTCCATTTAGAAATAGTCCTTTGGTTCTTCTTTGAACAGGTCCTTGTGCATACATCTCTACACTCAATGCCCTCTTGTCTGAATATGTTGATGCAGAAAACTAGTCTTGTGAAAGTTAAATACAATAAGTGAAGGGAAAAAAGGATGAAATTGATAATCTAAAAGTAGTTTTGCTCTGCCATTGATGCCTTGATTCTTTTGGTCAAATTTCATCTCACGCATTATTTTGGTCAGTTTTCCCCTTTGTGGATAAAAATTATTCTGCTAAGCACTAGCTTTCATGCTGAAATTTGAAGTTATTATTAATGTAGGCTAGAGGAGAGTGCTTTGGGCGGATTACCATTGAAGCAATGGCCTTTCAGCTGCCTGTGTTGGTGAGTCTTTCAGTCTAAGCAAATATACTGCCCCAAAACCTACCGATTTTTGCTTTCTTTTCCTGTGTTCTGTTTCAATCTAGGTGTTAATTTTCGTACTCGTTTTTATTGCAATTTTCCAGGGCACTGCAGCTGGAGGCACTATGGAGATTGTCGTGAACGGCACCACAGGCTTGTTGCATCCTATTGGAAAAGAAGGCGTGATTCCTCTTGCAAATAACATTTTGAAGTTAGCCACACATGTTGAAAGAAGATTGACAATGGGAAAGAAGGGATATGAGAGGGTGAAAGACGTATTCTTGGAACACCATATGTCACAGAGAATATCTTTTGTGCTAAAAAAGGTGTTGCAGAAGGCCCAAGTCCTAGGCTAGCCCATGTTTGATTTTAAAAAATTTATTTGTTTTAGTTTCAAATTAATTTTTTTGTGTTTTTTTATTGTTTTAATGTGTTTATATAAAAAATAATATTTTTATTATTTTATTATATTTCCAAACAAAAAATACTTTAAAAACCAATTTAATGATTTTGCTTTTCCTGGTATCATTTTTTTGGTGGAAAGTTTTCCTGGTATCATATGTATTCCAAAACTTAATTTCCATAGATATTAAAATTTATTTTAATTGATTAAAATCAAGTTGTTCTCTCAAAAAAATTTATAGTGTTCAGAAAATAATTAGTGATTTTATTAGCTACTTTCATATTTACTTTTTAAAAAAATAGATATAAGTAAAGGAAAGAAATTTTAAGTAAAAATATCCTTATTGCTTTTTTAGCAGGTCACGAGTTTCTTTTTATTTTTATTTTATCATATTTGTTTTTTTTTTGTTAAGGTAGACTCATGAAGTAATAAAAAGAATATGACAAATTATTTTTTAAGCACTGCTCTCTCCTTTGATTTCTTTCATAAATTTAAAATAATAACTTTTAGTCATTCTTAATTTGCTAAAAAAAATAACTTGTCATCATTATTTTTTTATTTAAATATGAAAAATAATTTAAATAATTTTTATATCAATAAGGATTAATTTTTTTAAAAAAAAATTCTCAGCGTCACTCTCAATTATAATTATAAAATTTTAATTTTAATCTGATATCGATCCAAGACAAGATTCCAATTATATATTAAAAGGATTAATTTTTTTTACTAATTGTTTTTAAAGAATTAAAATAATATTGTTAAAAAAATTAACTAATTGAATTTTATTCTATTCTATTAAATTATAGATTAATAGAGTTTTCAATCGAGTCAACCAGATAAATTGACTTATTCTATTTTTTTTAACACATACTCATCTAAATTCTAGATTTACTTGTTAAGCCTGTACAGCGTTTACAACTAAGCTCTCAACATTATTTTTATATTGGATAAGGCGGTTTGTTTTTATATTTTAAAAGTATTTTTAAAAAATTTAAATTTTATTTTATTTTATTTTTATTTTAAATTAATATTTTTTTAATATTTTAAAATTATTTTAATATACTAATATTAAAAATAATTTTTAAAAACTAAAACAAAATAATTTTAATATATTTCTAAATAAAAAATACTTTAAAACAATTATATTTTCTCCAAACAGTCAGGAACCGTCTATTAGCCTGGGCCGAATTAGCAGCAAAGCTACAGATTACAACGACGTCGTTTATCAGCCAGCATACGGCAAATTAGAATTGAAGTATAAAATCAGGCGACCCTAGCTTCAAGTCAGCTGCAGCGGTTCTCTTCCTCGACAAAGAGAAGGTAAATTCTGAGCTCCATTAACAAGAAAGAAGAATGGCAACGATAAGCAACGATGGAGAAGACGCAGCGCGACGTCGTACTGCAGAGGCGGATTATCGCAAGAAGTTACTCAACCACAAAGAGCTCGAATCCAGAGTTCGATCTAGTCAGTCACTCCCTCCTTTACTACTTACTTTACTTCAAATCATTTCTTTAATTACTTTAATCAAAGATCTAATCTGATTTCTTAATCGGCCTTTTCTCTTTATTATTATTATTATCATCTCCTTTTGTATTAATCACCAAATTTCTTATTTTATTTTTGTTTCAATCCAATTTGCCTGCAGAAATTAGGATTAAAAATTATTTGTTTTTTGTGAATTTCGTATCAAATCATGAGCTATAATAGTATGGATAATGCGTGTCTATTTTGCAGCGAGGGAGAATTTGAAAGCTGCAAAAAAAGAATTTAACAAAACAGAAGATGATTTGAAGTCTCTTCAAAGTGTTGGTCAGATTATAGGAGAAGTTCTTCGACCTCTTGACAATGAACGCTGTATGTTTCTTTTTTCCCCTTAATCTTCTGTTCTTGCTGTATATATATGGTTGATATTTATAGGCATTTGTTTGATTTATTTCTTTTAAATTCAGTGATTGTCAAAGCGAGCAGCGGGCCGAGGTATGTGGTAGGCTGCCGTAGTAAGGTGGATAAGGAAAAACTGACTTCAGGAACTAGAGTGGTTCTTGATATGACAACACTTACGATCATGCGAGCTCTTCCACGTGAAGTAAGTCATTGTGGTGTTTCAGAACATGTTTTTATGCCAGAATTTATAGTGTCGTGAATGATGTTTGATGTTGTGTGTGTTTGGGGCTGACAGGTTGACCCAGTTGTTTATAACATGCTGCATGAAGATCCTGGTAATGTGAGCTACTCAGCTGTGGGTGGTTTATCTGATCAGATTAGAGAATTGAGGGAATCTATTGAGCTACCTTTGATGAACCCTGAGCTTTTCATTAGAGTGGGGATTAAGCCTCCAAAGGTCTCATTTTATGTTTTCCCCTTCTTTTCCCTTGTGATATACATATAAAGTATCAGCGGTAATATTTATACCAGTATGAATAAAGTTAGATTATATTTCATCTTAACTTCTTGCTCACTTTCTTTCAGGGTGTCCTTCTGTATGGACCTCCTGGTACTGGGAAGACATTGCTGGCTAGGGCTATTGCAAGCAACATAGATGCCAACTTTTTAAAGGTCAGATCCTGTTTCATCTATTCAGCCCCTTTTTTTTTCCTTTTTTATGTTCTATTGCTTGGAATTGCCCCCTGTGGTTAACATGCTGCCCTTTCAAACTGGATTAAGGTTGTTTCAAGTGCCATCATTGACAAATACATAGGAGAAAGTGCTAGGTTGATCCGAGAAATGTTTGGGTATGCACGTGATCATCAAGTAAGAGTCTTAGTTCCATGAATTTTTTTTTTTATTCTGACTAATTTATACCTCCATTAAATATACAATTTGCTTTTGTCTCTCAAGCCCTGCATCATTTTCATGGACGAGATAGATGCAATTGGTGGACGCCGTTTTAGTGAGGGAACAAGTGCTGATCGTGAAATTCAAAGAACATTGATGGAGTTGCTTAATCAACTTGATGGATTTGATCAGCTTGGGAAGGTAAATTTGGTTTATAATCTAATACCACTTTGTGAGTTGATACTAAACAAAAAAATTTCTTTGGGAAAGATGGGTGTGGTTTTTCTATTTGTCATTATTTCAAATGTAGTGGGTTTGCTTGGGATCTTCTACACCGTGCACTGTCTTCTGAATCCTGCCTGGTTTGGTAAACTCTTGCTGTTAGCTTCTTGTTTTGGGGGAAGTGAGTAATATCAACATTGCATTATGGGTGTGGTTTTTCTATTCTTCGTTATTTTCAAATACATACAGTGGGTTTGCTTGGGATCTTCTGCACCATGCACTGTCTTCTGAATCTTCTCTGGTTTAGTAAACTCTTGCCGTTGGCTTGTTATTGTTGGGGAAGTTAGCAGATATGAACATTGTGTTTGCATGTGACTAGGCTACTGCATCATCCTCTTCATGACCCTTAATTTTGCTCTAATTCCCTGTTGAAATTTGTGGGCCTTGGACTTAAGTAAACTTAATGTCTGATAATTTGGAGATTTAAAATAAATCTCTTGTAAATGCATGTGTTAGCTTATATCTATATCATATCTCTGTTGCGTGTGTTAGCGCTGCATCTTTTGCCAGCCACTTTCATCTACTAGTTTTCTATATACATGTTTAGATGTTTAAGTTTGCAGCCACTGAATAATTGGGGAAATTGAGTGGTCAATTGTGTGTTGTAGGTTAAAATGATAATGGCCACAAACCGCCCTGATGTTCTTGACCCTGCACTTCTTCGTCCAGGAAGATTAGACAGAAAAATAGAGATTCCACTACCAAATGAACAGTCAAGAATGGAAATCCTTAAGATCCATGCTGCTGGGATTGCGAAGCATGGGGATATTGATTATGAGGCTGTTGTGAAACTTGCAGAGGTGAGTTAGTGGTGACTTTGGTTGTTACATGCATATATCGTTCGCTTAAATGATTGTTGCATATATCTCAGGGTTTTAATGGAGCTGATCTTCGTAATGTCTGCACGGAAGCTGGAATGTCAGCAATCCGTGCAGAACGTGATTATGTCATCCATGAAGATTTTATGAAGGTAAATTTTAGTACACATAAAGAATGTTCTTGTGCATGTTTCTTTCCAAATATATGTGCTCAGTTATATGCTGGTGGAAATTTATTGCAGGCCGTACGAAAACTTAATGAAGCAAAGAAACTCGAGTCTACCGCGCACTACAATGCTGATTTTGGCAAAGACTAGATTCGATCCTTGCCTAAACTACAAGCCACGGAGTTGTAGTCAATGAGTCGAGAATTTGGTGTCTTATATTTATAGGACATTTGTAATGGCAAATTTTTATTTTTCCAATCAAATCATGTATCTTATATTGGTTTTTGGTCTCGAAGTACATCATGGGTTATTTATTTTGGTTGAAATTTAACCCTGGGATATGTGAAGCTTCATTTATCCATTGCTATTTTGGTTGAAATTTAGCCTGGCCTTCAACTGACACCCAACAAATACACTGCCTCAACAGAAAAAAAAATGGCGAGGAGGACACGATGAGGCAAGGCAACCAGGCCCAGCCTCAAGCTAGGAAAAACAGAGAAAGAGGGAAGCAGACGACAGGTAGTCCTGGAAAAGTCACGTTCTTCGGTTTTTTACTCGGTAAGTGTATTCTGTAGCTATTTTCAGTTAAAAACACCTCATATTTATACTAATGTCTTCAAAACAACTCAAAAGTCATCTTTACCATCTTTTCAATCAGAGGGGAAAAAAATTTGGAAACCTATTTTCACATCTGAGTTGAGATCTAGTTTTTGCGAATCATTTTGAAGTTACTAGATACCTCCAATTGACTCGATAGGCCAGGTTTTATCAATGGGAGGGTACAAAGTCCTTACTCTAAGCTAGAAATCAGCGTTCTGATCACTTTTTCTCTTCTCATTTGTTTCTCCAATCAAAGCCTCTTTCAAAATCAGGGATCTTTTTAAAAATTGGACACGACTAAAATTGACTCTATCAAATGAGAAAAATATTTTGGCAACGATCTGTTACAAGTCATGAGGATTGCAAGTTTTGTGAAAAGGTTTATTTAAATCTTGATGTATACTTTATTTGCTCGTGTAAATTCTAAAATTTATTTGAGTGAGTGAAAACACATTTAGTTATAGACAAATATAGACGAAAAATTAAATCTAGTGTTTTTTATATGTTATAAAAAAATATCAATAAAAATCTCATATTTTTCATTGAATAAAGAAAATCATAAATGTTAAGTCAAGAAAAATTTGGTGGAGAAATGGATTAGAGTGGTAATATTGTAATCAACTTACATAATCCGTGAGTGAATAGCAAATCCCACATATAAATGATCCTGAACTTAATTTTCAGCTCAATTGAGGACTTATTAGTTGTTAGTGGCACCGGCCCCGATAAGTGAAAAACCACGACACAACCCTTACTGGTAACGAGGATCAATTAGCAAGTTCACTGAAATTGAGATAGCAGACCTGATATTAGGAAATGTTTTCTCCTTGTTCATCAAGGTTCAAATTTGATAAATACGCTGAAAAATAAAGGTAGCTTTTGTTTGTATGGATCCCCGTGTTTTGTTTTTTGTTTTATTATTATTTTTTGTTTTAAATTAAATTTTATTTGGTGTTTTAGTATTGTTTTAATATGTTTATGCCAAAAATAAAAATTTAAAAATATAAAAATATTATTTTGATGAATTTTTAATTAGAAAATACTTTCCACTACAAATTAATATGTCGCTTGAAACAGCACAATTTGGAATGGTATATATATATATATATATATATATTTTTTTTTTGAGTTTCTATAGTTTTTTCAATTTAAAATATCTATAATTGAAGTTGATTTTTTTATTTCTTTTACTCACACCTCCACAACCAATAGTTTGAGAATAAAAAGGAAACGAGAAATGTCATCCAATAATAAATAAAAAACTGAATAATAAAAAAATTATTGATTATTCAAATAGTTACTTATAAAAGATAAATGTACTCATAAGGATACAAGGAAAGAGAATCAGGAGAGATAGAAATTAAAAAAAAAAATCTAACTTTGATAAAAATTATTTTTATAAGACAATTCTTTTTTTTCCCCTTAAAATGGTTCAATGGATCGAATATTAATAATTATTACTTAAATACTCTAAGATTTCTCCCATTAATCAAGCTAATTGTTAGTTAATCAAGTCAAACCCAAAAGATTTGAGCTTGGAGGTCAATTAAACTTAAGATAGAGTGAGTCTAGAGAATTGAATCCACCACAATTCAGTATTTTTTCAAAAATAATTTAAAATAAAATCATATAGTAAAATTAATATTATTAGTTCTTTAATATATCGAGATGCCTACAATTAAATTTCTTGATGTTTAGGAATCTCTCAATCTTCAAAACCCAATGGTGCAATATTTTGAGAAGCAATTACATGATTGAAATATTCCCTTTTCCATGAACAACAAAATAAGTGCTATGCAGCATGGGCTTTACTCTAATAGATTATACTGTAACAGGCTCATATCAATCCCAGCCCAGGTAACAGATTAACGTGACTGTGATAAAGCCCAATCTAAGCCCATTACCACCATGATCCTTAAATTTAGATTTGTCATTGTCCGTACTAACTCCAACTCCTATGCCCAGCTTCCCCGCGACAAAAACTGACCCGGCACTTCAAATTACACCCGATATGTCACAATCCGCTATGGAGATATACCAGGTAAAAATACCGGCACGCTTTCCTCTACAAGCCGGTTGTTTTCCTTCAAACTCAAAAAAAACGTCAACGTTTTTGCCTCGTGTAGCTGCTTTTTCAACCAGTTCACATTCCCTAACGGATAAATCGGAATCCGAATCTCAGAATCGGATGTTCATTCTCGGCATGGGATTTGTGTGTCAATTCTTTGCACAGTCCCTTCAAAAAGAAGGCTGGTAACTCCTAATTCTCCGAGTTTTGAAGCACGGTTGATTTTTTATTAAATCACTTAACAAAAACGTTGTCGTATTGGATATTTTCTCAGGGTAGTTACTGGAACTTGCACGAGCAAAACGAAGAAGAAACATCTTGAGGAGAAGGGATTTCATGTTCACCTTCTTGATGCAAATCAGCCAGAGTGTGTTTTTGCTTTATTTTTTATTTTCTTTAATTTTTTGTTGACTTTTATTTAAAATGAAGTGATTGGAGAAAAAAACTTATTAATTTTTTTTTTTACTGCTGGGATTATTTATTTCTTGAGTGAAGATTTCTTGTCATGAATTAGTTGTCTAAGTCATTATGTGGAATTTTTATTAACGTTGAGATTTCTTGCTTCAAAAGTTGTTGAAATTTTGCTCTTCATTATTTATTTATTTATTTCAGATTGAGCACTCTAAATGCTTTGAAATGTTACACGCACCTCCTGGTCTCAATCCCTCCTGTTGGGTGCGCGGGTGATCCGGTATGTGAACTGCCTAGTTGAATTCTATGTTTGATATTGCTTGAATGCTCCCTAAACAAGAAATGTTTGATTCTATGCTATTGATTTCTTGTCATTGTTAAGATGCTTCAGCATGAAGAACTTTTAAGAAGTACGCTGTTGGACGGAAATCTTCAATGGCTTTGTTACTTGTCATCTACCAGTACGTATTTTGGTATTAGAATTCATAAATGCATGTATGGATGAAAGTCAAATGCTTGTTTGTGTTCTTTTACTTGCATATATATGTGAATATATATTCCAGCATTGAATATTTTGAGAACTTTATCATCTATTTTTTTTTATAGATCGAGCGTGGTAGGTGAACGTAAGTTTGGTTTTGCTTCAAACTATGTATTTTCTCAATGTTATGGTGGATATGAGAACAATTTGTGTTTTTGGAGTTTATACCGAATCAGAGCCGGTAAATAAACCAATTCTACTAGTTTAATCATCCAGTGCTTAGGCAAATTCAAACAAACTTACTGATTATCAGCGTCAAATCCAACTTTGTAGCAGGTTGATATATATAATAATCTTCCTTTAACATTAGATGCAAAGGCCGCTGCATTTTAACAAATGGTTGTTTCATTCATCATGTTTCCAAGGAAATAGAGATTTAGGGAGAATTAGTGCTGAAAGGATGCATTATATATGCTTGAATCTCCTCATGAATTGTTAGGGAGAAGACAAAGACTTGGGTTTTTAATTCCCATCATCTGAATTTTTTGGCACGTTCCAACCTCTTCCATCCTTGCAAAATAGTTGGGTTTGACTTGGTGATACCTCATTTTGCTCGCAGGTGTATATGGTCATTGTGATGGTGCTTGGGTGGATGAGGAGTAAGCAGATGACCCTTATGCACTGCTGTGTAAGAAATATAGCTTGCATGCCACTAATTACTTGCATTATCATGTGGCAGTTATCCAACCAGCCCTACAAGTGAGCTAGCTAAATTGAGGTTAGATGCTGAGGAAGGATGGCTAAATCTGGGCCAAAGCCTGGGGTTTTCCACTCAAGTATTTCGTCTTGGAGGTATCTATGGTCCTGGAAGAAGGTTGTAATCAGCATCTCTATATGCCATATTTGTTTGTGCTGACCCACAGCTGCCATTGAAGAGTATCCGTATCACTTCTCTATTCCAAGTTCTCACTTTTCTCTTCAAGAATAAGATGCCTACGCTAATTAACCCCAACGTTGAGTGCTAGCAACATCCCTTTATTATTAGGAGCGAGAGGTGTTAATATATCACTTTGTTTTTTTTTTCCCCGGGAGAAACCATGCACTTCTTTTTGGTTAGTTGGTAGTTAAATGTTAATATTTACCTGCTAAATATGGTGTGGTGTGGTGCGGCTAAGTTGGAAACAAATTTTGGCAGCGCTGTCGATACAATAATTAAGCAAGAGCCACAGTCAGAAGGTCAGAAGATGAGAAAATCGAGGCAATACACTTCCAGAGTTCATGTTGAGGACATTTGTCAAGCACTGAAGGCTAGTATTTACACGCCATCCTCCAGGTGGGCATTTATAAAAATAATTCTTTTATCCAGTTTCTTGCACATAATTCATTAGATTTGTGAGAGAGTAAGTCTGCCACATTGAAAGTAAAAGCCCTAACTTAAAGCTAACCTTCAAAAAAATATGATATATCCTTTTAGGTATGCCATGTGCTCAATGAACCCTATGTCATTTTACCACTGTTTATCAATCTCTCTGTTTAACTCCAGGAATTTAATATCTTTGTTGGTTGTCTGAAGTGCATCTAGATTCCACTGAATCTCCCTTTTTCAGGGGAATTTACAATATTGTGGATGATGACCCAGCTCCTCGTGAAGAGGTGTTTACATATGCAGAGGACTTGATCAAGAAGAAGTGGCCAGGCCACACTAAATGGAGCTCTAATTCTGCTAGTGCTGCATCACCTACCAAGAAGGATAATTCAAGAGGAGATAAACGGGTTTCCAATATGCGTATGAAGAGAGAACTAGGAGTGAGGCTTCTCCATCCAAGTTATAGATCAGGATTGCTAAGTATTATTGATCAAATGGAAAACCCATTTCACTGTAGTCCATGAAGTTTGTGAGTCACAATGTTGTTGATATCCGAAACTGAAAGGAGCACAGGTTATAGTCAGAAAGGTTGTGTGAGGAAGTATATTTGCTCTTTGTATCAGCCCATGTTTTGTGTCAATAAAGAGTGAACAACACTCGTGGAGCGTCCAATCATTAGTTGATCTTCTTGGTGCTCCGGACCATTTGACAGCCAAATTATAAGGGAACTGATTGTGATCTTTTAATGTTTCCGGTGCATAATCATTTGAAATGTTGAGTTCAGATCAAAATACATATTAAGGTTTTTTAGAGTTATTATTTTGGGATCAGAAAATGAATAGATCCATCTCGCAGGTCGTTCTTCTTTGCGAATAATTTGGTCATGACGGTACCAAGAGCGGGAACCAGACCGGCGATATTCTTCAACAAAGCAAAATTATCCCAAATGTGGTGATTTGTAACTTGTATTAAAACAAAATAATTGAATCAATTTAGATGATATCTCAGACCAAGCATCGGACGTCAGGATGGCCGAGTGGTCTAAGGCGCCAGACTCAAGTTCTGGTCCTCGTGAGAGGGCGTGGGTTCAAATCCCACTTCTGACATTTTCTCACATCTTTTTTTCTATATTGTTTTTGTTGAAAAAATGATAAAAGTTCCGTTGCCGGGAATCGAACCCGGGTCTCCTGGGTGAAAGCCAGATATCCTAACCGCTGGACGACAACGGATGCTTATTTCTAACCAGCTCAGTAATATATAATACCTAATAAGTACTGCATTCACACTGTCGCGGACATTCATCGCAATTTAATTAACCTCCGTGAAACAAGATTGGTGCTATATGTTTTAGTAATGATTTGCGTGAAGAACTTATAAACGAAGGGATACCCGATAAATAAATGACCAGACAATCGCATTAAATTATCACCACTGATTGTATTTGTGTTGAATTATGAAAAAATGATTAATTATATCAAGCATCACTCTCTTTCAACCTTTTAAGAATGGTTTAATAAATTCACAGGTGATTCAGAAGTCTAGGGCTATACATTCATAATTTCCCTGATAATATCAACCTTGATGATTAGTGTCAAATGAGTAAAATTAATTTATACTCCACTTAATATTAACTATATCATTCCGAAAAGTAAACTGGGAAGACATCAAATACTCCTTTTAAGCCCTTTCCATGGATCTTTTCAAAATTGATACCCAGAATCAATCGCCTATCATTTACATTTCGCTGCTGGGAGGCGCATTGCTTGTATGGGTGGTCTCCTAGCCACTTCTGTGCAGCACCTTCACATATAATAGAATTCTCAACTACTGCATTATTAAACCAAAGGCAGACAACAGTGGGAAAGACACCCATCGTGCACGAGAGAGACATTTTCTTAGCATTGATTAATAGAATACAAAAGTGCAGAACATTGTCAAAATTCAGTCCAGCCCATGGATAGCAAAATTAAGGGCTTCGGAGATCAGGCGGATGATTCCTAGACTACGCCTGTAAATGGATTTATCTGAAACCTATTTTCCTCTTTTCTTTTTTTAGAAAACTAAAACTGAAGTGAGGCCGAGAGAGGAGGGACAAAGATTTTCGATAGGCAAACAAAGAGTTAACGGAAAGAATGCGCTCAAGGCCTGAGTTGAATCACAGCCCTCTCCTTCAATCCTACATGATAATCACATCTCCAGCATTTACGGAGAACTGGGAAAAAAAGAAGAGATATAAATTATATATATATATATAAAAAGAAAAAAAGAAAAAGGGAGAGGCAGAAAACTTTACTTGTTAGCAAAGATGGACTATTTTATAAAAAAAACTTATGGCGTACTAGCATGGCAGCTGAAAAAATGAGTTAAAAATTCTCACCTCAAACTAGTCAAGTCAATCTTTGCCATGTCTTGCCCAAAACCCTTTTTTCTCTGAAAGGGTTCGACTCCATTTAGACCCAAATGTGAAGCGCCGTCTCAAGAATGGCTTCACGGAGGAGCTTGCTGCACCAGAGCCGGGATCCATCTTTGCAGCTTCTCTGTCTTTCATGGCATTCTTTTGTTGATAAAAATCATCAGAATCGCTATCAAGGTAACTATCAATGACTCGGTTTCTTGATATCTTAAGGCTTTTTGCTTTTAATTCTGCTTCAGTTCTCAAAGCTTTTTTGGACATCTTCAAAATTTGCTTCTCTCCTCCCTCACATATTGGGCATGCGGGATCATGCTTGTCAACCTCCAGAGTTGTAGCCTCCAAGCACTCTGCATGGTATACATGCCCACATGGCAGCACAGCAACCACTGGGAGGTCATTGGTGCTGATGATTCTCTGGCTGCTCCACACAGATTTCTCAGTCAAGAACTTTGAGCAAGCTCCACAAGTTTGCAGATCTGAGGAGGGAGAACACGAGAACCTGCTGCTACATCCACTTATTTTTCCAAAGCCAGAGCCAAAGTGCTCACTGTCAAAAGACCACCTCCCTCTTTGTGAAGAGGCTACAAGTTCAGAAAAGGTTCTCATGGACCACCCGTCAGAAGATCCACCATGGGATCCCACTGTTAAGTCATGGCTGCAAGTGGAGAGTACAAATGATGACCTTCCTTCAGACAAAGAACAGTTATTTGGTGATTTTAATCCCAGGATTCTACTATCAGAAACCTGTCTTAATAACCGGTGCCCAGGTGAGCGGCGAGCCCGTCTAGATGGGGTTGAGTTAGGAGGATGCGGATGACCACAGGTTGGTAAAGGATCAGTAGTAGGTGTTGAAAATGATGAATGTACAGAATATGAAATCTTTGGTAATGGCAAGTCTGCAATATCAGGTGATTCCGCCAAGCTCTTCACCTGAAATAAAATTAAAACATTAAGCAATCAGCAGGGATACATAAACAAAAGCATCCTCATACTAATTTTGCATCTCTATTGGTTCAAACTCACCCCCATAGGGTAATTGCTTTCCGTGGATAAATCTGCACCAAGAAAATGAAAGTGTTAAAAGACACCACCTCAAAGGCAAGCAGGAAAAGAACACAGTCCCAAAAACTGTTATACTTGCAGCAATGCGCAAGAAAAAAGAAGTAAACAAGTAGAAGGAACTCCATCACAGCATCGCTATAACTGAAGTCCACTAACAGCAAACAGCAGGTGGATCTGCCAATCCAGGGATGAATTGAAAGTTTCTGTGCCCTACTAGTAAGATATCAATGTACCCAAAAATAGTACAGAGTTTATATGGACTAGAAACTTGATTCCAAAAATCAGCTAAAGAAAATGTCGAGTGCAGGTGCTACAAAGCAATTAGAAGTAAAGAAAATATATAATGAGATTGAAAACCATAAATGTCAGAACTACATTATGAAGATCAGCAGCTAAAACTTGAATAAGATGCAGATAGACGTGGTCGGGGATGTCTAAATTTTCCACTTTTTTGACATGATTGACTAGCACTGTCAGACTCCTTTTTTTTCTGTGAATAGGAGGGAAGTGCTTAAGAATTCAAGATCCTATTGCTTAGCAAATGAAATAGGTCACTTTTTTTCTGTTCAAATCAAAGTGCACACGTGGATTTCTGGAACAATTTGGCACACAGATTAGAATGGAACTTCAGCTTTGAAAAAGAATTTATTTTCACCTAAAAGAAGATCAAACAAAACAAGCACAAAATAGCAAACCTTTACCTGAAGGTTGAGCCGTCAGGATCACACCCATTCCTTCATGAACCGGCGATTTCAGAGATATAGGTGTTCCAAAACTCTCAAGCGGGCTTAAACCATCTGAAAGATTCCCTCTATCAGAACCTAAAGTCCCCTTCATCTCCACACTAACATCTCTACTGACTCCACACGACATTTGACATGACAAATCCTCAATTTCACCGGCCACACGCCTTCGGTTGTCCCAGCGAAAACTCAATGTTGGGGAACATCCGGAATTCCTATGCAATGCTTGACATCCAGTTGTGCTGGGGAAATCTTTATCTCTTGCAGCTACACAACAAGCTGCTCCCATGTTCACAGTATCACAGAGACTATCTAACTCCCCGTGAAAAAGCAAACCTTGAATAGAAGCTTAAAGCAGAAAAGAACCGCTAGAATTCCTGTTAGAAAAACATGCGCACTTATCATCAAAATCTACTAATCCCAAATCAATTCAAAAGCAGAAATAAATAATCAAATACCAACCTCAAACCATGCCTCTACATGGAGAGTCACGCTACCACAAATCAAAGCCATAGATATTCATTCACAATTCCATAACCCAAAGCATATTAAAACATAAATTTCCAAACAATCAGACATTCAAAATCATACACTAAAAACACATTTCAGCCTTAAAAACACATAGAAGGATTCATTTCTCGTCCATTTCATATAAGAAATGTCTCTGAATTAATTAAATGCTTGCAGGTCCATTAAGCAATTCCACACTTTACAATATTCAACAAACAGATCAATTTCTGCCTAAATTCGCAAGCTAGACTATTTTTCATTATTATTTCGAAAAAAATCAGGAAACTACTGCTAGTTAACTCCCTATTTCCTCGAAATAAATAAACATAACTATCCTTTTCAAAATCATATACACCCAGACACACTGCGCAGGCAAGCGGATAGCCAGAACATGGAATTTCATGGATTAAAACTATAAAAATAAACGAAAAATACAACACAGAAAATCCAAAAAAATCAACTCGCTAAATCCGAATCTGAAAAAAACTAGGGTTTATGAACTGTTTTGTTTAAGGAACAAAAACCAGCTAATCACAATAAATGATAGAAGGAAGGAATCCTAACCGGAAGTTATCGATGCGGAAAAAGCTTCGCCGTATTCTCCTTCACAGTGCCGGTCAGGTGAGAGGGAGAGTGATGAGAGAAGGGGAGAAGAACAAGGAGAAAAAAGAAAGAGGAATTATAAGATGCTATGTGTTACCTATGTATGAAATTAATTAACGGCGTGAGACAGTGGTCTTCTGCTTCGTTTGGTTTCCGGCGGGGAAGGAAGAGGCGTTGAATGACAGTGTTAAAGAACGGAAATGATGTGCGGGCAAGTGAGGGTGACCGAATTATAGCGAAGTCAGTATGGGGAATTGAGCCACGTATGATGTTTGTTCACTTTTTGGGTGGTGTACTTATGAAGGGTGAAACAGTAAATATAGATAATGGGAGACTTTTGTGCTTTTGCTTTCTTCTGTACCACGCGGTGTGCGCACTACGTGTTCTGGTTGCTGTTTGGTATTTTATGAAAAATTGATTTGAAAAAATATATTTTTAAATTTTTAAAATTTTTTTAATATGTTGATTTTTTAAATACTTTTTTAATATTTTTTTAAACAAAATATTTTTTTAAATCACTATTACATTTCCAAATATATCATAATCTACTTGCTTCTCTATTTCCCTTGCCTTTATGAAAAAAAAAGTGTTCAAAAAATTAATTTTAATATAATTAATTAATTAATTAATTGGTTAAGTATTAAGATTTAACAATGAAGTCAAATTATTTTAAAAAAAAGACTAATTATTTTTTTTAAATCTGAGTTAACTTAAACTCGGTCAATTTCCTTGTTAACCCACGTGCATCTGTCAAGGTTTTGCAGCTATGCTTGCTTTAAGAAACAATGGCAAGACAATCGATGAGATCTCATCTCCTCCAAACATCAAATAATTGATTAATTCAGTTAATGATGAAGTGAACGTCATCTGAACTTTGAAATCATGCCCCATCATTTCCTTTTCTTTTTTATCAAGCCGTTATTTCCTTTTAAATCTGGAATTATGATGTGATTTTCGGAACTAATATTTTTTCATTAGGAAAAAAAAAAGAAGAAGAAGAGAGGAAAAGGCTACAATCTAAGGAAATATCAGTCGTTACCGTTTTCATAGAGTACACGGTCAAAAAAATCTATGGGTTTGAATCGTTGCCATTTTCATAGAGTACATAGTCAAAAAAAAAAAAAAATTAAGGGTCAAACCCGTCTCTTCATTCCTAAAAATTACTTGACTTTCTTGTTCATGACGTAAGATATAATCTTGTTTATTATACTGGGCTGGACTTGATTTACATACAAGGACAGCCCACTAAAATAATGGAGCTGGAAAGATACCCAAAACTCAGAATTGCTAGTTACAATTCAATGGGCTTTTCCCTGTCTTAAATGGCTAAACTCAGCTTCATGGCCCAATACGATACTAAGGCCTTGGCCCATAAAAATCACATATCCTTTCAAGTGGCTCAAATTTCAATTCTAGGTAATTTTTTTTTCTAGAATTTAACTCCAGACCTCCCTTTACTCGTTCTGATCGCTTGCTCTTTGTAAACGTAGAATTATAAGGGTGAATAAAAAAATCAAAAAATTTTAAAAATTTTAAAAATTTAAAAAAAAATAACTGAAAAAACCGAACCGTGAAAAAAAACCGATTAAACTGATTAAAATTTTAAAAAACTGGCTGGTTCGGTTTCGGTTTTATAAGCCTAAAACCGAAAAAACCGAACAGAACAAAAAAAAACCGAGCCAAACCGAGCTAAACCGAAAAAAATGAACCAAACCAAAAAAACCGAGCTAAACCGATTTGAACCAGTTTTTGTCCTTAAAAAACCGAACTGAACCGAAATAGGTCGGTTTGAACCGGTTTTGGTTGTTTTTTTTAATAAAAAAATTCAATTTAATTTATTTTTAATAAAAACCGAATCGAATAAAAAATAATCAACTATACGTAGAAAGAGATCCTATTCCCTGAGGCTCCTTGCTATCGCTTGAAACTTCCTTACTTCTCTCATAAGAAAGGGTGACCATCTTTAAAGCCACAGCTTCAGGATTGGAGAAGGCAGAGGCCGTCAAAAAAGAACTTCTTTCTTTCGTATTAAGCAACTTTCCCCCTCTTATCTACATGTAGAATTGGACTGTGAGCTAGAGGTCTTCCGACTTTCTTTAAAGGTTACGCCAGTCACTTCGAGTGGGGTAACCTTTTAGGCTAGGTTTGTTTTTAAAAATTTACTTTTAAAAAATTATTTTTTAAACTTTTCTATATTTATTTATTATTAAAAAAATTGATCAATAAAAAATATTTTCCAGTTAAATAAAAATTTAGCTTGATTTTCAATAAAGTGTTTTCCTGAAAAATTTGAGCGGAAAACACTTTCCGAAAATTGTGAAAAATTTAGAAATGTCATATTATTTACTGATTATATCAAATTTGATCCTCAAATTTTTGATTGCCATATATATTTTGTTTTGAATATTTATTTTTCAATTTCATCTCTTAAAATTTAATTTTTATATTAACTTTGGTTCTTATTTTTATAATTGTTATTTGCTTTTTCCTTATCATTTTTTTATTGAAAATTTTAATATATCGAATTTGATCCTTATTCTTTTAATTGTTACTTATTTTATTTGAAATAATTTATGAAATGTTAATTATTATTATTTTAATTTCTTCATCTTTTATTTTTTTTATTTTTTTTATTTGATCTCTATTATTTTGATTATTATTTATTTTATTTGAGATAATTTATGAAATTATATTTTTTTTCAATTTCATTCTCATTCAACTTTTTTAATTTATAAGATTTGTTTCTCATTATTTAAATAAACTTGAGAAAAATAAAACATTAACAAGTTATTTTCCAATTTATTTTTCATGACATAACCAAACACTGGAAAGTGTTTTCCAATTTATTTTTTATTATACTATCAAATATCAGAAAATAATTTATTTTTTTAAAATTTACTTTTCTAAAATTCACTTTAAAAATAAAATACTTTCCAACGTGCTTTAAAATGTACTATTTGCCAATTTTTTCTCCAATTTGCTACTTTCTAAATAAATATTTTTGCTACGAAAGAGAGTCGAGGTCAAGAAGAAGCTAAGAAAGAATCCACTGATTGATTTCTTTTTCTCTCTATCAGCTTCTTCGCTCCTCTTTACCTTAGCACCACAGCTCAGGTACGTATCTTCTTTAATCTCCCTTTCTATTTTTCTTAATGTGTCCGATCTAATTCAACTAACCCACAAGCGATTTTAGGTCTTTTAATTCCTGCTCATTTCCCACTACTAACACGCTCTTGAATTTAGATTCTTGTTCTTCATTTCCATTTTTTAATTTTTGCTTTATTTTTGTTATTTTCCCGATCTGCCCTTGATTCTATTTTTCGATTGCTGTTTAGTTTTCTTTATTTCATTATTTCTAGGTCCAATGTTTTTATTGTGTGTTTTAATAATTTATATATAAAAAAATCATTTTAAAATAAAGTAAGAGATAGGTTTTCAATTTATAGAAATGTTTTTTTTCCTCGCAAATTATCAGATAACTGATAGGGTATTTGTTATTGGAATGTGGGGAATAGAATCAGAAACCATGCCGAAGAACAAGGGAAAGGGAGGAAAGAATAGGAAGAGAGGAAAGAACGAAGCTGTTGTCGGGAAGCGGGAGCTTATTTTTAAGGAAGAAGGACAGGAGTATGCCCAAGTGCTTCGCATGCTCGGAAATGGTCGTTGCGACGCTATGTGTTTTGATGGGACCAAGCGTCTTTGCCATATTCGAGGGAAGATGCACAGGAAGGTCTGGATTGATGCTGGTGATATAATTCTCGTTGGTCTCCGCGACTACCAGGATCACAAGGCTGACATTATATTGAAGTACCGGACCTATGAAGCTAGGCTTCTGAAGGCCTATGGTGAGCTCCCTGCGAATACACGTATCAATGTAGGTATTGCTGGAGGTTTTGATGAGGAAGACGATGGTGATGATGATTATTTTGAGTTTATGAATGCCGGAACAAGCAGTGCGCATATAAACTTTATTTGAGACGTTAAACTTGCTATAATTCTCATGTAATGCCTTTTTGTATCACTTTTAATATTTCTCACGTGTCCTCTTATATATCCTGTGCTGTTTGTGCGGGTGCTGGTCTGTATATAGAGTGCTTCGTGTTGTGTTTGGCATATTTTAATGGCTTTTGTATGGATAGGCGAGCTACCCTGTCTGTATCACATATGGTAATATTCGCATAATTAATGGGTGCAAAATGTGATTGTGTAATTAGGCTGCCAGTCAGCTGCCTTGGTTTTTTGTTCGGATTATGTGTCTGAATGACAGTACTAACTTGTTACTAGTGTTTCAGTCATCTTCTCCTTCAATACAGCCCCTATTTAACTTTCTTTTATTTCATTGCAACCGAACCAGTGCATGTATAAATGTGAGACCGAGAGTATACTGTAACCATAAGTCTTTTTAAATTTAAAAAAATATTTAGGTAGCATGAACTATTTAGCATTGTTAGCAAACATAGCTTAGCGGGTAAACTTTGAAATCATTACACTTGATTTTTTATCTAATCCGAGTTTAAAATTAAATCATGTTAAGGTTGTTCCAGTATAACCTAGTCGACTTGACAAGTTTAAGGGTAACCTGGATGTTTAGTAAAAAAATTAATTTGATTTAAAAAAATAATAATATGGAATTTATTGAGCTTAATAACTTTTTCAAAAAAATTATTTTTACTTAATTATATGATAATAAAAAAAACTTACGCATGTAAAATTGAACATCAACTAAGTATCAAGATATTTATTTCAAACCATGATAAAAGGACAAACACTAATGAGTTAGGCCGACATGTCTAGCTTTAATCAAATAGTCAAGGCGTGCCTTTTTTTTTCTCAGGAGCAGATAGTGTGTTATCCTCTTTTTTTCAAAAAAAAAAAATATGCCTCATGAACGAGTGATGTATCATCCACTCCTTTGTTTTTTTTTTAAATAAAAACAAATGATAGGTTGTCTGTAGTGTTAGGTGTCTTGTCACCTATTGGGTGCTAGCTCAAAATTGACCACCATTATGTTGATCAGAAAATTAAAGAAGTTCCATTTCACAAGTCATTTTCATCTAAAAACAACTCAAAAACTTAAAAAACAAAATAAAAATCTTAATAAATCACTCATAAACACTAAAATACCCTCAAATCACCCAAAAACATAAAAATCAACCGAATGTAAAAAATCTAAACTAAACATCTAACTTTTTTTCAAGCAAAATAAATATTCAAAGCATCACCATTGAACTCCCATTTTCAAATGGAACTTGTTCTTGTTGACACAAATTTTATCATTAAAAAGTAGCCAAATCAATAACTTTCTTTCTCCTTGTCTTTTTTCCTTATGCTTCTCTCTCCTTTTTTAAATTCAGAAACAAGAAAAAAAAGAAAGAACTTTTGGACTCAAATGAAAAGGTAAAAATTGTTAGAGCGGTCAACACATTTTCTTAGTGTTTTGCATTACGATACTGGCGCTTTTAATTTAATCTTTCCACTCCAATTTGTTACATAAGAATCAAATTAAAAATTTAGATGTTCTGTTAACAATCTAGTTTGTTACACTGAGCTGGGCTTGGTCTCCATACAAGGACAGCCCACAAAAATAACGGAGCTAGAAAGATACCCAAAACTGCGGAATTGCTAGTTACAATTCAACGGGCCTTTTCCCTGTCTTAAATTGCTAAACTCAGCTTAGTGGCCCGATACGAGATTAAGGCCCTGGCCCATAAAAATTACAGATCCGGTAAAAAGGTTAAATACATATTTACCATCGTTGAATTACAATCATCAGCAAATAAATAATGCTTCAGCTGCTTCACCGAGGATAAGATAGGAAACGATGAAACCACCAAGGGATAGCAGCAAACCCTACTGACATCACAGCACCATTTCAAGTGGCTCAAATTTCAATTCAAGGTAAAGGATTTTTCTAGAATTTAACTCCAGAAATTGGCTCCGATTGCATGCTTTGAGTAATTTTTAATTTTTTTGGGGTTACATTTCGTTTTAGTTGCTGCTGGAGATGAGAAGTAGTCTCTTGTTTCTTAAGCATTTCTCGTTTTTGGTAGGTTAAAAATTTGTAATTTCTCTGTTATTTTAGCTGTAATTTTTTTTTTCACTTCAATGTTGTTGCTTTGGTGATGGAGTGGACATGTCTATCGACTGGAATGAGGAATCTTGATTAGCGTCAAGTGGATTTAATTAATCAGTCGGAATGCGTTTTGTGGTTATAGTTTGAAGTGTTCTCTTTCTGTTTGATAAAATGACAATGTGCTATGCATCCAAGCCTTCAACCTAGGAGGCTGTGGTATAGCTGAAAGATTATGTTGGATGACGGAGCGTTTGGATTCGCTCTCCAGCAGAGTGCTTTCCGATCTTTATGCATGTCACCGCTGCACTGGAAACTCCCTCTGCCCTTACTGTACTCCGGCCTGGTGCTCACTGATTTTTATTTGCAACTTGATTCAGATTTTTGGTTTTGGTTGCTGAAGCATACAATAAAGGAAAATGTATGGAATTTCTTTCGTGATTGCTCTTTTGCATTCTAGAGTCAATTATCTGGTTTGTTAATATGAGCACTGGATCCAAATTCTCGGAATTGGTCTCTGGTGCTAGCATCTTTCTTGTTTTCGGGTTATTTTTTTTTATATGTTTATTTCGTGGGTGGGTGGGTTAAGATGACTGTTCTGATTTATTCAGGTAAGGGAAGATTGATCTTGTCAAAGGTTAAATACTTCTTTTACATGTGTTTTGATGAGTGGATGATGTGGACAACTTTTTAGAAAAGGGAAGATTGACGTTATTGGACACTGAGAGATATATAAGTTTTGCTTTATACTGCTTATCATTCATCATTTTTATGGTTATAAATGTTCTCGATCATTGTTTCAAACTAATGGATCATGCTTTCTCACTTACAATGGCAACTGATAGGACCTTAAAAGGTTACAATATTATATTTTGTAGCCGGAGGATTCTGAATATTGGAGGATTTATATGTATTTTGTCACGTAGCTTTCATTGTTATGTTTGATAGTGGAGTGTATGGATGACATTTTTTTTTATGTATCTAAGTTCTTGCCCCTGCTGTCTTGAGCCAGGTACCTGGCAATGATTCTAAATGGGTGTGCCATGCCTTCCGGGTCTGCTTTTAGTAGCACCAGAACATGTAAAACAATGCCTGGTATCATGGTTTCTGACCATGTTCCTTATACAACTGCAAGGGCTGCGTTGTTGAGCAGCAGGGCTTCATTGGAACGACATTTGGAGTCTAAATCCTGGTCATCTAGAGGTAGTTTTATGTCTCCTCTGTCAAATTCTTTCGTCATGTGTTTTTTGGAGGAAAGTGAAAGGGGCACAAGAGTTGGGTTTTGTCAAGGCAACAATGTGTGGTAACTTTTGATTAAGTAGGCATACGAGAAATCTCACCTTAACTAAATAAGTTTTCAACTTACCTCTGCTCAATTTGATTCCATCTCAAAACGTTTGTTGTATTTGTACTGATTTTGTATTTTTTTTATGGTATAGGTTTCCTTTCCTTGCACCTGTCGGCTGCATCAACACCACTCTTAAGTGGAGATTATTGTGGATTTTCACACTATATTCCCACATTTCCTCGGCAGCGTAGATCCTATTCATGTCCTCGAGCATCAAAAGATGTCCCATACAGTTTTCGCTTTCCTCCAATGACCAAGAAGCCAAGATGGTGGTGGAGGACTTTAGCATGCCTGCCCTATTTGATGCCTCTTCATGAAACATGGATGTATGCTGAGACGGCATATCATCTACATCCCTTCCTTGAAGACTTTGAATTCTTGACCTACCCATTCCTTGGGGCAATTGGGAGGTTACCAAGCTGGTTCTTGATGGCATATTTCTTTGTTGCATATCTTGGAGTAGTAAGAAGAAAGGAGTGGCCTCACTTTTTCAGATTTCATGTGGTAATGGGCATGCTATTGGAGATTGCTCTCCAGGTGATAGGTACTGTGAGCCGATGGATGCCTCTTGCTGTTTATTGGGGTAAATTGGGCATGCACTTCTGGACAGCTGTGGCATTTGCTTATCTTTTTACAGTCCTAGAGTGCATACGGTGTGCTCTTGCTGGCATGTACGCTGATGTCCCTTTTGCTTGTGATGCGGCATACATTCAAATCCCATACGATTAATCCAGAAAAGCAAGAGAACAAAAATTTGTGTTCGCTTCCCCCCTTGTGTCTCTCTTTATTTACCCCTTGTTTTGAACCAGAAGCGTTTTGAGCAGATATAGATCAGTTTATATGAGACAACCTTGTGTAAATGTTGTGGTCTGATTACTTGGTTTTGTGCTAGAGCAGGATTCTCAGACAGATGGTTGTTACCCGTTGATGCTGTTAGTTGTGTTGTGTGAATTTATTATTTGAATCTTGAATGGTAATAGCATCTCCCTCACTCATCCTGATCCTACTACTTGAATTGCTGCCTGTGGAATTGCTCAGTGGTCATAGACTCATAGCGACCGTCGAATGCTGGTAACTTGATACGAGTAAAAAATGTGTTTCCCCAGATCCTTCTCAAACACTGTCTTGCTGGCACTGTACTTCCATTTCACGTGTCCGCATCCGGAGATTAATTTCGGGACAGGGAACTTCTGTCTTGCTGGCATTCTGCTTACATTTCATGCCCAGAGAGATTGGCATGATTAAGGCCATCGACGATGGTCAGTATAGCGCTTATCCTGCAACCAAGCTCAATCGTTTTCCCATCTTTATACACCGTCCGGGAATGTTTTTTTATAGCTGGGCCAATCCACCCTACCGCATTGATTTAATCTCGCCCACTTTTTTCATAAATATTGATTTGATCTCATCTGATCTATAAACGCAGCTCTAGCAAGACTTTATAAAGTTAAAAACTGCCGCTCCATGCTGGGAAGTCTCTTTGGCTGATGCCTCATTGCTTAACCCTAACAATCATAGGTTGGCACGGAGGATATTAGTGACTTCAATTTGGTGAACACATTTCTCGAATTGATAAAATCATTTTTTTTTTCCTTGATTTTTTTAATTAATATTTTTTTTAATTTTAATTTTAATATTAATTTTATTTTTTATTATATTACTCTATTCTCATTATACATATCATGAGTTTGACATATTAATCCAGTTGATTTGGAATTAATATCCCTGGTTAAATTAAGTTGTTTTTTTATATTTTATTTCTATAAGGTTATCTCGATCTCATGACCCAGGTTCTGAGTTTGGTGAATTGACATTGATTATTTTATATATATATATATTTTTAATTGATTTTATCTTTTAGTCTCATCTTTTAATATTGAACTAATCGGAAATTAAACTTTGTATTTTGTTACAATTTTCTTTTCATTGGGTTATTTCGGTTTTATGATCTAAGTCACGAGTTTAACATGTTAACCCATATTGCTTTTTTAATTGATTTTTTTAATCATTTCCTTCAATATTGGGTTGATTGAAAATTAAACTTTATGATTTGTTTTGATTTGTTTTCTATAGGGTTATCATACCCTCATAACCCGGGTTATAGATTTGACATGTTAATTCGAGTTGATTTAAGTCAATCTAATATGTTATTATCTTAATATTTTCGAAAGATGTCATCTTGAGTTTTTTTAGTCAAACTCAAGAAGTTTTTTACGGGTTGTTTGAATTGTTTTTGAACCTACAAAGTCAACCGGGTTATACACAAATCAATTTTTTTTTCATTATAAAAATATTAACAATATCTAAATATTTTTTTTATATTCAAATTTTTTTTTACATGACCTGCAACGCGAGTCAATGATTTAATACAAGGCAAATCTTTCGGCCAAATCATCCGTTTGTCCCAGAAAACGCAAACCTGGGTTTTGAGCCCTCTCACTTTGCTTAAATCCCATCCATAGACTGATATAATTCAATACACTATTGGATTAGCCCATATATACCATAACTTAGGCTGCGTTTTTTTAAGTGGTTGGGCTGGGCTTTTTAATTTTTAATTTTCTTTTATAATTTTATATCATTTTAATATACTAATATATTTTAAAAAATAAAAAAATATATATATTTTTAATTAATTTCTAAGTAAAAACTACTCTAAAATACAATCACAACTACAATAAAAACACTGTCTTCAAAGGACACGTGTCAACAGCAGTAAGTATTAATTGTGTCTTGAAATGAATATTTCTCTCACTATTTGTCCCCCATGGAAAAAAAATACTTTTTATTATTTTCGTCTGAATCTACAAGAATTTTTTACATCCGTCCAGCATGACACGCGAAGGCAAAACTAAATTTCCTCTGACCCGAACCAGAAGAGAGTATTGTCCGGGTCAAGATGGAACCAAATTCAAAAGCATTTTGCATGATTGGATCATACACATCATGCTCATTCTCAGGCGTCACATCTTGTAATAAGAGTGAACTGAGCCAACAAACCAAACAGGAAGTGCAAGTGGGCATATCTCATTGTCCAATAATACAAGAGATTATGCCCAACTCAAGCAAATGTTCTTCGACAAGGGAACCCAACTTGGGTGTCTCTGATTCGAGACGACGACTCATAACCTACTATTATTTGGATCGATTAGCATGGTTTTTCTTTGCACTCAAATCATTTTGGCTATTTATTACATTTATATGTGCATGTCATTGTAGTCTCCCATCATCCTGCAGGCCATTTTATAGACCACTAGCTTAGTTAAATATATGAAGTGTTTGGCCGAGCCAGTCGTTCGTCTTTGGCATGTCCACAGTCGGAAAGAGCGAGGAAATTATGTTACGCCGTCCTACAATTTTACTGGTTCAAGGGCGTAGTCTATATGTGCTAGTTTTAGATGTGTTAAGAATTTTACTTTGTTAACTTTGCTTGTTACTTGTTAAGATTAATCGGTATTCCTATAAAAAAATAAATTAAGATTAATCGAAATTGATTTGTTTAAAGTGAAGCCAATAACATTTTAATAGCAAATTATTTTACTTTCCAATCAAAATGGGATACCCGACACAAGACCCGAGTTACGAGTAAATTAAGAGCTTCTTTAGGATTGTTGTAACGGTGATGATTTAAAGTGCTTTTTGCTTAAAAATATATTAAAATATATTTTTTTATTTTTTAAAAATTATTTTTGTTATTAGCATATCAAAACAATCTAAAAATATATTAAAAAAATTCATTTTAAACAAAAAAATTTAAAATTTTAAAAAACACGATTTGCATCATGTTCCCAAACATACCCTTAAATCAATATGGGTTAAAATTTCAACTATAGTTAATCACTCTAGTTAATTTTGGGTGCTTTGTTGTACATTATTACTCTGGATATAAACATTAAAGAAAAAGGGGAGATAATTTATTTGTGAATATATTTCGACTTTCGCGTATTGATGGCCTAAAACATCGTGAAAGAAGCTAATTGGTTTCGCTACTGACTAAACAGCACTCTAATAACTACTAAAAAAACTCTGTATCAGTCTCTTGTAGCTTTTGGTCACAACATAAAGCCATTTAAAAGTACAGCCTCGAAACTAAACTAAGGCATGGAAAACGACATCAATCACTCATAATCAGGGCAGGCTTTTAGATTAGTGGCTTTCCACATGCTTAATCACCTTTCTCCTAATTAGAATTTTTGTCATTTTCTAAGCCTTTCTTTACCCATCATGCAATCATAGAGCCAAGCATGGAAAAGGCATCCTCTGCTTCCTCTTTTTTTTTTTTTTTTTTTTTTAAATCCCTCCCCACCTCCCCTCCTCCAGTACAAAATCATCTGCGTACCTACGTTCAACCACTTCATTGACCCATTTTTAAGAATTGCTTGGGTATTGCCTTTACCTCCATTGTTGCATGATTTGTTCTTTTTGCACAGGAAAATAAAAACAAAAATCTGAATTAAAGCATATTTTTGTCATTTAAACCAAGTATTCGTACTGGGTTCTGAGGTTGCACATGAAGTGCACTCTCGGTTTTCTGATGAAAAGCATTATTACTAGGAAACAGCATATTTCTAAACGGAATCTAAATAAAATGCTTTTCTTTCATGTACAATTTACTTTCTGCATCGCCTAAGACAAAATATATAGAATATAAAATCCAGGTGCTGGCAGAAAACTTAAGTAGAAAGATCAAAAGCTGATCTCTTACTTATAGAACCCGGCTTTGGGTCAAGTACGGTGGGGCTTGAGTGTTTATAGATCCTTGCATCAATGCATTTATCTCCTCATTACAACATAAAATCTAGATAAGTACTGTAATTATATCTCAACAATCGCAGGGAAGACTTATGGCATGAACTGATTAAAGGGATATGCCAGCGTACTAAGCTAGACTTGAATAATGGTCATCGGTCAGCGTTAAGCAACGACATTACAAGGGTTAATGTTTTATTTTATATTTCCTCCAGATCAATTTCTTTGTATTCTAATCTGTATTTTTATTGTATGCTAAGAATTTCTGTGGTTGCGACAAGCCGTGCTTCAAAAAAATCTCAAAATAATACCGGATTGGTTGAATGTGCTTGCAGTGGCTTTGAAGCCTTTTCACACTATCCATGGCTGTTGGTGGCTAAATTTGGTATGCATTGTCCTGTTTTCCTCTTTATTTATGATATGGCATTGATTCGCGTAGCCCACTATTCATACCCTTCTACTTTTGCATGCAGCAGAAAATCTTGGGTTCGTTAGTCGACTTTATACAAAAAGAAGAAGAAGAAGAAGAAGAAGAAGAAGAAGAGAGGATGGTGCTATTATTGAAGATTTTCTTAAGTTTTCATGAAGCCCTCTCCAATTTTATACAATTTAATTAATTAAAAAAATACATCAATTTTATTTTGATGGAATATATGTGTGCTAGCTACAGCAAAATATCTCTACATCAACGATATTATATTGGTAGCTGGAAACTTGGAGTTCAAACATGCAATCATATGTCAAAACCTTAATCGAAATACATCGAACCAAAGTGAAGCAATTGACGATAATTCTCTTAATTAACAAGAAAGGTGAGGAGATCCATGAGGCAGCTTATTCTTTTTTATTTCTTTCTCCTTACAGTATTGTCTGTCTTTGATAATTTATTCTTAACTTCAACGTTTTAGGGGCTCTGAAATTGTTATGGGGGTGTTTGGTTGTGGAGACAGGATTTTGCTGATATCTTGTTTAAAATTATTGGAATGTGATCTCATGCAGCCTCCCTTATTCTAATCGACCATGTATAAAATCCCTATCGATTTTTCTGTGGACATGTACGTGTCGACTCTTTACAGGGTTTTGCATGAATTCTTTTATAAAAGATTGGTTTTTTTTTTCCTTTTATAAAAGAGAGACTCAAGCGAGCTACAGGCTCCTTGAAAGCGAGAGACACTAATAACATTTAAGTTTAAGATATTTATCATTGGATTAAGTGGTTGTTGAAGTATGATTTACAGTATAAAAAGTTTGAACAAGTGATTAATCGGTCAATAATTCACCTAAAATATATACTTGGCCTGCTTAGCCAGCTAGCCTAAATGGATTTCACGCTTGCTTCTGGCTTTTCAAGGAATAGGAGGGGGAGCAGTCGTAGATTTCTCTCTGGTCCATAAAAACGTGCTTGACATGCTAGTGTTGCGTGCGAATATGGTAAACCATCGCTTGGTGACATTTATGGTTGTCTCTTGGCAAATGTTTTTATCACATGTACAGCCAAGCCAAGAAAAACACAGCGCAAGTCATTGTTCTTGAGAAATATAAAATAAATGATGAAGCCCACACCAGTTATGAGAAATTATATCATTAATTTACCATTTAGCAGAAGACAGAGCACATAGATACACAAATCCAAGGCCTTGCACACCATACTTATAGTGACCTGTTACAAGCCAGAATACTAATCACATTTTCCCTAAATTAGATACATTTTTCTTTTTATTGCGCACCAATTTCTCGTTAATATCATAGTATTATTTCATTCTAGGCCCTAGTTAACCTAGTATTCAACATCATATAATTGAGAAAGAGAAAAAAGAAGAAGGAAGATAGCCCTCCCTTTTCCTCTCCAATCATTGAGACCCTGAAGTAGACAAACCATAAATTGACCAATTTCCAACCCATGGAGATGGTGATAATCAATACTGAAACAAATCTGGAGATGCCATGATGGGTTGGTTAAGTAAGATCAAATTTAATGGATTCATGAAGCCATGATCTGCACTAGTTTGGAGATCCTCATGATGATCAATTTCAAAAATCCCATTGCTTGTGTTGATATAATTGAGGATCTCATTGAGAGAATCAAGTCTATGGTTCAGTTCCATCATTTGTGCCCTTAAAATAGAATTCTCGGCCTCAACGTTCAAGAAGTGCTGTGTTGTGACATTGATGGTTGTAAGGATTTGGTTATTGTCCGTCCTTAGCTGTGCCACTTGAGCCATTAGATCACCCAAGTACTTCTGTTTTCTCATCCTGGATCTCCTTGCAGATTCTCTATTTGACAGCATTCTCTTCCTTTTCCTTTGATCCACCAACACCACCTGCTCTTCAGAGCCCGAGTTTTGCAGCTGAGTGGAACCTGAGGAATTCCCACTAGAGGATGCCATATAGATACAGAAAGACTATATATTTTGCACCAAAAACACTACCACCAACAATAAACCTCGATAAAAATGAGATCTTTATAGTACGGAGAATTCCAACCTTATAGATTTCAAAGACACAGGACCCAGGTAGTGATAATAATATCCAGAGAGTTAAGATAAATATTGTATATAGATATTCTTACTAATTACTATATAATATAATCCAGGCAGAATTGAGAGATCACTTATGAAAAAACATAGAACCAGTAAAGGAACACAACTGAGAAAGACTGGACAAGGTGGGTTCTGCGTCTAAGAGAGGAATTGATCATAAACCCTGACCGGAGGATTTCACTGACTACTGGAGACATGAACCTCAAACATTAAGATCCAAACCTGCAGCATCAAGATTTTGACAAAACAAGATTTATTTTTGGCAGAGTAACGGTAAGAAATAAAAATTCCTGGGGTTTCAAGATTTTGACTTTCTGGGGTTTCTGTTTTGGACTCGAAAACTCAGAAACCAGGACTCAAAAAAGAGACAAACCTACAAGGGAAGAACAGAAAACAGAGAAAGAATAGCTAAATTACTTGCTGATGCAAAACCAGCAGAACCTCAGAGCACAAAGAGAGCTGAAAAGCAAGAAATCCTGACAACTAAAGGGGAAAGAGAGGAGAAGAGAAGAGGTTTTTGATGTAATGGAGAAGTCAATTTATAGAAAGAAAGGAGGCGAAGGAGATATAAGAAAAAATAAAAATAAAAATAAAAAAAATGAGAAAAAGTAAAGAGCATATTATTAGCATAGGAATCTCCAATGAGAGTGAGTTGTTGGCGGAGGCGGTTGATCAGAAATGTAGGGTGGAGCATGGTTGTCATGCATGACATAGGAATTGATTTGGAAGGGGGTTTGGGTAATTATAATATTGGTCGTTTATTACAACGGTCTCATTTTATTTTATTTTTTATTTTTTGTTAACTTGTTTGAGTTTGTACCAAATGGTTAACAAGTTCATTGAAATTATTAAAAATCAGGTATAATTTATTGTTTTAAAATTTAAATCGGCTTGACAGGTAAATTATAAATCTAGACTGGTTTGAATTGAAAATAATAAAGAAAAAAATTTTGAATTGGATCTATTTGAGAATGAAGTTTCGATTGTTTTTCAAAGTGTTTTACACTTGAAAATATATTAAAATAATATTTTTTTATTTTTTAAAAATTATTTTTGATATCAAGATATCAAAATAATCTGAAAACACTAAAAAAAAATTAATTTAAAGCAAATCAAAAAATTTCAATTTTTTTTTAAATTATTTTAAAACAAAAAAACAAACAGGCTCCGTGAAAATGAGTTCGGCCAAATCAAAACTTAATTATCAACATATTTATTTTTTAAATTTTTTACTAAAATAATATTATTTTAAATCCTCTTATCTTAAAAAACCAAACTATAATTAATCAACCAAGTTTTAGTAAATTATTATTTAATTTAATTTAACTAAAAACTTGAGCAAATCAAGATCTGTATCCTGAATTTCTCGAACAAAAACATTTCGTGACAGTACGGACTGTACCATTTATTATTTTTTGTTTTCTTTTGGGTCCTTTTTACTAAAATTTCACCACACTTTCACTGCTATTACCGAGATTAACCGCCCAAGTACAGTTTCTCTTTGACAAGGGGTGCCTGCCTATCTGGATGCAGCAGGGGAATCTTGGGGGTGGAGGTGGGGTTTGTAATTTGTTCGAGGGTGATTCGGACCTTGCGCGTAAAAGAGATGGAGTTTATATACTTGAGATTTTCTTTTCTTTTCTTTTCTTTTCTTTCTTAAGGGAAATCTTTGAAGTTAGAGTTTGCGTGTGGCCGAGATTAAATCTAAAATTTAAATTAGTTTAAGTACACAGTTATCACATCCATACAATAATAAATTATGTCCTGCACTATAGAAATGATATAGAATTTAGTTATTTAATTATCCATATATAATTAGTTATTTAGTAATTCGACTATACAATTATAATCTTGTTGTTATATTTTCAAAAAAATACTAACAGATCTTGTATCTATAAAAATGTTTAATCTAAATCCTATAGATTTTTTTGACCTTGTATCAAATATTAAATTTCTTTTTATTGATTAAAATTGAATTTAAAAAAATTTATACTCAAACTAGAATTGAAAGATAATAAATTATTTCTTTAAAAAGATTTTTTAAATATCATAATTGTTTTTTTGATAACCCGAAATGTTCGGGCTAGTTTACATGCACCACAGCTAATCTTCAGATCCACTGAACACCCTGTAAGCCTAGTGGACAGATAAAACACCACAGGAATGACAAACATACATAAAAAAAAAAATTAAACCCGAATATAAAAAAGAAAAATAAATCCTTTCCCCGCTATACCAAGACCTCAAGTGCAATATCATAAATTTTTAAACAGCTCGAAGGAAGCGCTGACATGGACTGATTTAGCATTAAAGGTATATTTCTTATTTTTTTATGCTTTTACATCTTATTGAAAAATATTAACAATGCGGTGTATATCCTCACATGGCTCCACATTCCCAATATGTCGCCTAAAATACCTCTCCCACGACTCCTTATAACCCTTTGCAATAAAAAAAACAAAAAAAAGGAGTACTTGTGTTGAAATGGCTCCACATTCACATGGGATTTGCATGAGTAAAAGGAAATTAAAATTGTTATTAGCAACTTTATGAATATAATCATTATTTAACTATATTTAACTACATAAAAAAAAATCAACCTTGGGAATGAACTACCCTTGTTTTTAGATGAGTTTTGTGATCGAGTTTGATTAAAATACTACATGAAAAGTAACATATTTAAAGTTTAAAAGATTATAGAGATTTATAATTTAAATCTACAAATAAATATTGTATGTATTACTTGTTATACTCTTCAATATCCCTTTACATATTTATCATAACAAAAATATACATCTTGAACATCTCTACAGAAAATACATGGCATAATATAAATGCATTTTAAAACTTATTTTATTTTGTTTTTTATACATAAAGATGGATGAATTCGACATGTATAGACACGCATGCGCGCACATACATACTAGTCCATTAGCCTGTGCTTCACCACGGGCAGAAAAAAAATTAAACGTAAAAAAAGAATACTAGGATCGCGAAGAATTTTTTACGGTGTTATTAAATCTATCTAAAGTGGTTGATCTTTAAACTCACGACTTGACTTTTTGTTTAGCTCGAGTTTTTAATTAAACCACGTGAAAGCTAGCTCGAATTAAATTGATCAATTTCATGGATTCAAATGCAAAATCTTGATGATTGATAAAAATATGGCCTAATAGTTTAGGGATTGTTTGAGAGTGTGGTTACGGTTGTTTTTTAAAGTGCTTTCAATGCTGAAATGCATCAAAATGATATATTTTTTTATTTTTTAAAAATTATTTTTAAAATCAGCTCATCAAAACAATTCAAAACATAAAAAAATTAATTTAAATTTTTTTTAATTTTTTTTTAAAATACGAATACCACCAGTTTTCAAATTCTCTCTTAATATGTTTGACACAAAGTGTAAATTTGCAATTTGATTGTAAATCAAAAGGTTAAATATCCGAAAAGCCGGCTGTCCTGATATGCATGATTTTTTACTTTTAATGATGTCGAAGTTATTTCAATGTGCATCAATATGAGAAAAAAATAAAATAAAACCCCAAAACAATTCTTAAATAACAACTAAATCAAATAAAAATAGCTTTCTATCCTTTAAAAAACAACAATCTAGGAGTTTTTTTAAGAGTGAAATCATCATTCCGCTATTAAAATCAACATGGAACAAAGACCAATCTAAAATGAAAACACGACACTTTTTTAGCTTTTCTTTTAATATATTATAAAAGCACTAGAGCTAAGACATGATGAAAGGGGCGGGCGTCTTTTCCCGGGCCTATAGTGCCGCAGTCGTCAGGTTTTTTTCAGGTTGATCTAATTATACTCGAGAACTGTTTAATGCGGTTTGAAAAATTATATATTTTAAGAAAAGTATTTTTACTTAAGATTAGTTTGGAAAAATATATATTTAGTTAAAATTATAGTTAAAATTAAAATTGAATAAAAAGTAATTTAATATGTTTAGTTAAAAAAATACTTTTCAAATTGAAGTTATAATATATATATATATAGTTTTAATTTAAATATTGTAGATTTAACTACTGTTATTACATCATGAAATAAATAATATTGATATCAAATATTTTTTATTATTCCATTAAACTACGGGCAATTTCATCACGTACGAAATCTATCCAACAAGGACTATATTTTCCATGGTTTCTTAAGCGCGCAACAACATCAGGTAAAAATATCATCAAGAACAAAATTGGGATTGCAATCAAATTTTGCAAATGCCACGTCGTCAAACGATCTCCTTCTAATTTTTTGAATAAAACATAATAAAAAATAAAAATAAAAACTAATTTTTTTAACTGGGTCGGACCCGGCAAGAACAAAATTGGGATTGCGATCAAATTCTGCAAATGCTACGTCATCAAGCGATTTCCTTCTAATTTTTTAAATAAAACATAATTAGAAAATATAAAAATTAATTTTTTTAACTGAATCGGACCTGATTCAATATATTAGCTTTAGACCAGACCTGATCGGTCTAGAACAATAACTTAGACAGTGGAGAGTGAAACTCTCCATTGTGTTGTTCCACATATTTGTGGAAAGCTCTTTCTCAAACATGTAATTTTACTTAAATTTAAAGGGTCCTACAATGAATAGGAAACTGAGGTTATGCATTAAATTTAAAGGGTCCTACAATGAATAGAAAACTGAGGTTATGCATTACCAAACATTTGATATCTGTGGTTTATGTTAAATGGAGCTATAGTTGCGTAAACAAACAACCTTTTAATAATTTTATAATGGTTAATATAAATTTAATCAGACTACAATACTCATTGTTTTACTTAATTTTATTATCACGAAGATTTATCTTAGTTGCTAGTGGAATATACTCAGCAGTTTGATTTTTTTCCTTTCTTAAGAATCCTCGGTAGTCTGAGTTTGAATACAACCACAGTAGCGATTGATGAATTGGAGAAGGATCTATAAATCTGCTGGTTCAAATCCTAATGAATCTCCCGATGTTCTTAGAAAAAAAGTCGTGAGGAGATATTGTCAAAGCAACGCTTGATTTACGACACTTGGAAAACATAGTTTCATTCTTTGAACAAGCAAATTTTAATTTTTGCAGGTTGACAGGGATGTATACCCACCGAGAAACTTATAATTTATAATTAGTTTTTTTTTTTATATAGTTTTCGTTTTTTAAAGCATTTTTGATGTTAATATATTAAAATAGTTTAAAATAAAAAAATAATTTCTAAAAAAAAACACTTTGCAATACCAAACGGGCCTGATACTGAGCTCTTCAGCAAGCTTTTTAACCCCACTAATGGTGACACCGCTCAGGGAAATCAAAGTCCTGGATCTTCCAGTGGGGGACACTGCAGACCCCAGCCATACCTAGATGGTAGATAGTCCTTCACTCCTTTTTAGCTCCTACTAAAGGTCTAAAAGTTGTAATAGAATTCGACAAACCTCTTGGCTCTTGCCTGAGCTCCCAAAATGAATATTGGTGACACCAACTAGCTCGTAATACATGTATTTACCCATCAGCTCTTTTGTAAAATAAACGGGTTGATTGTATATTTGATCCTTCTAATCTTGATATTTATATTTTTTAATGTTACTCTTCAATTTTTATTTTGTTAAACTTTTTTAGATTAACGTGGATGTTTGGACCAATTTGCGCGTATCTCAATTAATTTTACAGGTCTTGAAATTAACGATCATGTAAACTCGGTGTGCGAAATTTTAATTACTCAAACTAATAAGCACGTGTTTTTATTTAGATTCTCTGAGCAATAAAAGTATTAGTGATGGAAGGACCGCAATCTTAGTGGACTAAGAGTTAAAAGATGGATTTAATGAAAATAAAAATATAAGAACCACATTAAATAATGGGTAAATGTGCAAAGTCCTCGTATTATTGGTCAAAAAAAAAAAACTTGAATAAATCATTTAGCACGGTCAGTCCTGAGCAGAATTTAGATAATATTGGATTGGAGTTAGGTTTTCAATGTATCAAATCCCTTTTTACTATTGGTTAAAGGGCATAGACAGTCTTTAAACAAAACTAGGATTAAAATTAGGTAGTGTTGATGATGAATATTTTGTTAAACCCTCTTAATGCTTTAGGTATTGCTAGTGGGACATGCAACACTTTACCTTCAGATAATCTAGAAGATGGATTAACTTAGTTTTACCTTATTTTTTTTAAATAATAATGAAATTATATATTATTATTAAATCAATGAGTTTTTAATCGAATACTATATTAACATGAATTTTTAACTGGTTATATTCTTAATTCTGAATAAAATCATGTTTGAGATTATTGTAGAGGATGTTTTTCAAAGTATTTTTTATTTGAAAATATATTAAATAATATTTTTTTTAATTTTTTATATCTGTAAATCAAAATAATAAAAAATATTGATTTGAAACTTAAAAGAATAAAAAATTCACCAGGCAAAATAAAAGTGATTTTAAGTGTGGAGTGACAAAATAAGTAATCCAAAAGGGACGAACCATCCTTCTAATTTACAGAAGACTACTGTTACCTAACCTTTTTCTAGGCAAATAGGATTTTAAAAGATTAAAATAGCAGCCATGGTGGGAGACACGAGATTTGATTAGGGCGTCACGAGACCAATAGTTTACTACCGGATCCAGTACTGTCGAAGGGGCTACTTTCACTGTCTTCATCGTGTTTCAGACCCGATCTGATTTAAGATTCGGGTCTGGATTTTAACCGAGTCATTAGATTATCCGGATTAATTTTTTGTTAAAAATTAAAACAACGTTATTTTAGTAAAAAAAACAAAAATCAACGGGTTGCAACTAGGTTTTTAACTGGGTCACGCCGGGTTTTTTTTTCCCAAATATTTTTTTTTCAACCTGGTTTTATTTTAACCCCGGATTATTCAAATTTTAAATTGATCCGTCAGGGTAACCAAATTTTAAAACTATATTGTTAATCGTTGCCCTTTGGTTCCTCCTTGCCACAAGCCTCCAAAGTGACCAAACTTCCCAAGCAATCATCAATTCTGCAAACTATGTGTAAATTTCACACGTCAAACGTAAAACAATCCCCAATAAGAAGTAATATAAATAAATTAATTAATCTAAGAGCATCAATCACGATACCCATAAATTGTTAGATAAACTTATTTTAAAAACTCAGCTATATATAGATTAGGTCAAAATACACGCTTCATCCATTCCATTTTTATTTATTCATCGTTTTTGAAAATCCTAACTTCGTTCAACTTTTTTATAATTTATTTTAGTAATTAAAATTTCAAAGATTGAGTTTTAGGAGGATTAAAGTTTTTATTTTTATAACCATTGTAAAATTCTTATCCAGTATAAATAAAATAAAATAAAATATTAGTAAGAAATATGTCAAATTTACATTTGAAAAGTTACAAAGTGCCATAAAATGGGGACAAAAGGGTGATAGACGAATGGATTTTGTACATCATCATAAAGAATCTACTCGCCTTTAAGTAAATGTCATGCTATTATTCATTGATTATTTGAATGATGTACTGGATTAAATTTATTTAATAATTTTATAGACCACATTGTTCTAGCATATCAATTTGATAAGATTTTTGATGAGTTTAATGGGATTTATTAGCATTATCCATGTTGTAGATTTGACAACACTACTGTCAAAATTTCGGCTAGTTCATGGGTCTAATATGCAACACTACTGAGACCCTACCACATAGATATTCACATTCATTTGAAAGGTATGCAAATCTTTGATTACATGATGGAGAATTACCCTCTTCGTAATATTATTCAAATCTTATTCTAAGAAAAGAAATATCGAATATATAGCTATTTTTTTAAACCAATTTCATAGAAATATATTCCTTCTCATATAGGTTTCTGTACGTAGATCTTCTACGTACACTGGATTTCAGGTATATATATATATATATAAATTTCTTGCAATAAATTGAAACGAATGCTTAAAAATGATTTGTTACTTGCTTCACGTATCATCCAAAGAGATCTATGGTGAGACATTGCCGATTACGTGATCACTAATAAAAAAACACGTCCCAAGTCACAACAATCTATATACTGCATCCCCAATCAAAAGACAAAGCCAACTCATAATTAACTAATTAAGGTATGTTTTCATTCGACGTACGTCTTGTGAGAGCTAGAAGATAGCACACTACATAAAGCAACACCGACCTTGATTTTGATCAAGACCAACCACAAGTGTTATATATTATGGCATCAAACTAGATTGATATCCCAATTTGTACAAATGAAATACAATTTTTCCTGCAATAGATCTGATTGTGGGCACCTTATTTTCAAAGTAAAGAATGTTTTTGATCCAACTCAAAAAAGAAAAAAAAAATCAAAACAGAAGCTGTCGTTAAAATGAGATGCAATTCGATCCACACAAGAAAAATCGCCGGGGCGCATAGTCCATAAGACTGAACCGTGAAGAATAGGAATAGATATCTCGGCGTTGCTAAGTTCCTCGATTGGAAATTGAACTTTCTTCCACCCTTAACCCCTCATGTATTTCCATCGAGAAATTTAAGGTGTAATTCTTCCTCTTTTAGTTCTTTAGGTTTTCAATTTATCATGGTAGAAATGAGAAATATATATAAAAAATAAAAACATTTACTTAAAGAGACAAAAATAAATATATAAAATAAATTTATTTTTAACATATTCTTTTCTTAACTATCTCCTCTTTTCTATCTCAACAAATAAACAAACGCTATCTTATATTTAGACTTTAATTTAATCAAATAAATGATATTATTTAGTAGGGTTACGTCAATTTCCATATCTTTCCATCATACTTGGGCACCGATATTATTCTTTTATTGACTAGTACGATGATCTTGATTGTTCCCTTTGACTGGCCCCACTTACTAGAATAATCTCTTTTCTGTTAGAGAATAATATAAATCATATCCTGGGACCTCACCTAAAAGTTTAAGCTTTTAGGTTGAGATGGTTCTTTGACATGATATCAGAGCCTTGATGATCAAGTTGTCTCGAGTTCGAATCTCACCATCCCCATTTATTTGATAAAAAAATTAAGCACAAGGTAATGTGGGCCTGTGCAAGTTTCAAGCCCAAAGAGCTTTCACTTGAGGGGGTGTGTTAGAGAATAATATAAATCATATCCTGAGACCTCACCTAATAGCTTAAGTTTTTGGGTTGAGATGGTTCTTTGACACTTTCGTGTAGAACCATTCGCACTAGGTCTCGGGGCACCTGCGAAAGCAAACAAGGAGCGCCTGTTATGGCTCTGCATTCTGTTTTGCCACTGGAATACCTCATTGTCACTTGAAGGATGGAAATATGTGGGATATGGTATTTGCAAATTCATTGCTCCGTGAGGTTGTTTCAGTTGACAACGCTGTCAGGTTCATAGATTCAGGCAAGGTCATAAGCTTTGCTACCCCAATCAGAGTCACAATCAGTACTTTTTCTTCGAAAATCCCAAGCAATCCTACCCGAAACAAAGAAAAGGTCTCTTGATCCCCTCATGCTTATCCATTCAGGCTGCTGCTCAAGCCACTTGACAAGATCAGAACCTAAAGAGTTATGTTGTAACCCCAAATTAAGGTAGCGTCCGACACCCAAGCCAGCATAGAACGGCACATAAATGGCATTGGCGAATGATGAGTTATTAGTCAAACACTTGTACTTCTTCATCCTCTCATGAAATATGACTTCTAAAAAGGAACTGGTTGGTTGTAAATTAATTATTGCAAGACTTCGTCTCATCACTGGTGCTTAATCTGTATATCTGTCTAGCAGACAAAGCAATTATTGCTAGATTTTCATTGGGGCTCTTCGTCCTGTCTAAAGTACCCAGGTTATAATTCTGATCCAGTGGCTAAATTATGATTTTTTTTTTAATTAGGAATGGGGATATAGGTCTTGTCTAAACTCTAAAGTGTGCCCGCTATGTTGAATGGGGCCTTTTGTCAATTTGAGCTTAAATGTGCTCCTTTCGTTGGTATACAGTAGGCCTAACTCCATACCAAACCTTAACCTCTTTCAAGATTTGTCAACCTAAAGTCTCTAGCGCATAAAAAAAGCATGCTACAATTCTATTGAACATTTTTTTTTTCTTCAACTGGATGCTAATGAGATTTGGATCACACGAGGAGAGAATACGAATCCTCCAATTTCCCAAATCTTCCACTGCGACTCTCAAGCTCTTGAGTACGATATTTTTAATTGGGACTCAGGTCATAACATCTTAACATAGGGCTTTGGCGAAGAAGGAACTGAGATGTAATGTGATTACGAAGTTCCAAATCAAGGGGGGGCATGTGTAAGAGAGAACAAAAGTGGAAGAGAAAATTTAAGGACATGTAAGATAAAAATGCTGTACACGATTATGGCTTACCGTTCAAGGAGGGAGCAATAAAGGGGGGCATGGAAACTTAGTGGGTTTGTGATGAACTGACCTCAATAAAGTTAAAGCATTCACAAGTCCTTCATAAGCAGATTAAAGGGAGAACAGGGTGTTCTATTGGGTAATATTTACATCTTTCATGCTTTTGGTAAGGAGTGAGGGCCTAACCTTTTAACTTGTATTGATAGATTTTTCTTTCTTCGCTTCCAACATAAGAAAAGAGACGGGCAATAAACATGCGCAGCTGCCATCACTAAAGTAAAAGGGAAGGAAGAAAAGATATCAATGATGACAATCTCATCTGATCTTACTATGATTTGTTTTTAATGATGTATTAATATGAGAGCTAGAGCCACATTACCAAAATTGCAAAAGAGTTCAGTACAAAATAAATAAAAAAACAAATATAAATATCATCTAATTGGACCACATTAGAGTACAATCTAAGTCTATACAAATCTATGCTTGGGATTTTAAATCTTGCCAAGCAATATAGAATAAGTTGAAAATTAATTGATTAGTTAGAGAGTTTATCCTGAAATATAAAATTATTCCGGACTATGAAATCTCCCTTCGAACAACTATGATTCTTCTTTGTAACTTTTATTATGTCTATTCTTACAACTTGCATATTGGATCGTTTTAACTCCTGCCGGATCACTTTTATCTTGATAATGACCTCCCCTTGTAAGCACCAGAACTTGATCGTGGCTTTGGAAAACAGGCTTACCAATGGAATCATGGAAAGTGAAATAACATCCTACCTATCAAAACGTCCTGCTAGAATAGACCCCATGTTATAGAAGGGTCAGGTAAAACAAAAATTGGAATAGAGAACGACGTCGTACACAACATTTAGATCTTACTGTATAGCACTATGAACGTCCAAACACTGAATATATATATAATTGAGAGAGACATTGGGATCGAATTGGGTTACTGAAAATATCAAGATCCACCTCAATAATTGTTGAAGTGGCATAAAGTTTGGGGCATGCTTTACTAGGTATTGCTCATGGTGATCTGGATTGTGCCCCTTTAAGATAGAACAACACAGAAGAACTGCAAGATTTGTGCCTGAAAGTAAAGTCGCACTGTTAGCAACTTGGTCCGAAAAGTAAAGATAGAACAACACAGAAGAACTGCAAGATTTGTGGATATTCTTGATGGGTTAGTTCGGAGGGAAGGCACTAAGGTTACTTTGGCAAGTCTCCATGCTGGGGTAGGAAACCTTTTAAAAGTGTTCTTTCTGTTGGTCGTGATATCAGGGTTGCTAAACTTGAAAGATCCCAGCCAGTTGCTTAGCTACCTTGCGCATATGAATTAAGCTAATTTTGATATTAGAATTTAGAAGGAGAATGGTGATTTTTCTTAATGCAGAAATTAGAAGCACCGAGAGTTTAATTAAGCTGATTGACCAAGTTATTGATATTACAGAATTTATTAAGTAATGAAAGCTATGGTGAAGCAGAGAGTCCTTTCAAAGGTATGTGGTTAGAATCCAAACTTGGTTCAAACTCAAGTGCTCAACAAGTGTCGGAAAGGTTAAAGAATTCAAAATTGTACTTCTTACTCCTGAAAAGCACAAAGACTAGACCAAGGAAAACTTTAATACGTCAACTTTGGTTGGCCCTTGGCATCCCATTTAATTAGTCTTTCCATCAAGTATGGAGATTGACAGAGCTTTTGCCTCCACTGAGGAAATTTCCTTTTCTACTGCTTATTTTGCTCATGTGTAATTCGAGTAAGAGGAAACCTAAAACTGATCCCCAAACTATCTATTTTTCAATTGATCTCCAAACTAGAAATTTCCTCGTTTGAATCCCCTGTTTTTCATAATTCCTCAATTGAGTCCATCATATATCTTAATTTTCAACATGCATGGATGAGTCCATAACTTTTTTAAAATATATTTTCCATCTAAAATGCATATTTAGAGAACTTTTTGTTTGGGAACTATATTGAGAGTCAATAGATAATTGGAAGACTAATTAATTTGATTTTTTTCTTCAATAGAAAAAAATGAAGAAAACTCTATATAGATATTGGTTAGGCGGAAGCCTTTTATGTCCGAACTACTGCGCACAGTCTCCTTCTTGCTCAAATCTCGATTTTCAGGAAACAACTCCAATTTCCCATCACAAGAAAAGGGTTTGCCAGTTAACAGCAGCCCCACTCATGACCCATGACAATAGCTCTGAGGTAGACCACCATCTTATACGTGGCTAGAATCTTGTGGTACCAAACGAATATTCCCATTTCCATGAATACCTAGCTCACTCATTCACGAAGTTACATCCCAACTTCTGGAAGCATTTTTCAGCATGAAAAATCAACAGGCAGTTGAATATTTAACAGCCCCACAAAAATCCTTTGGTGATTATACTTTTGTTCTTTCTCTATCATTATCATCAGTGCTACTTATTCTTATCTCATCTTTCTTTTATCTCCTCCTCTTTTTTTGTCTGTATGTCCCTCACATAATAATATATAGCAGCCTCTATCTTTTCTTCATTGTTGCTGCTGGTTCTAGAGTTGAATTCAATGTACATCATCTGCATTCAATTGGTGATGGTTCAAAATTAACTACAAATTTCGTGGTTTAAATTAAAGGAGAAAGAAAAGACAGACAGCCCGTGAAATGCGCCAAATACCATGCATAATTCTACGTACGTCAGATTTATTACACTTTACTTTTCCTAGTTTTCCTCAAAGTTATTTTGATTCCAAGAATGCTGCGGTTGGGGAGCAGGAGATGGAGCTCATGAAATTGTAACCATGATGGTCGGTTTGGTAGGGCCAGCCGGTCAGATCACCAGACACCAGTGACAATTTATTTCAGCTTTTGCAAAAGGGGGCTTGAAAAACAAGTGTTATCAGCTTTTACTTTTCCCAATTCTTTTGAACTTACGATTTCTTTTGACCTTTTACTTCCTTTATTTGAGTTGAAGCACCTTCTGTAATATGGGAGATTAGATTAATCCCCTCCAGTGAACCAATTTTACTCCAAATCCAACGCTAAAACTGAATTGATATTGTTTAAAAAAAATTCATCAAAATTATAAAAATTAAAAAGCTAGGCCAAGCATTTGTGTTTGTGGAGAGTGCAAGTCTTGATCACGAGTACTCTTCTGTCCCTTCCTATCGTCAATTTTAATATCTTGCACACCCACACACTCTTGAATCTTGATGCTTTAAGTTTAGCCTTAGCGTGCATGGCAAAAGCCCCCATCAGTTTCCACCTTTATCCTCGTACGGCTTTCAAATTTTCAAAAAATCACATCATATATCTTCAAAAGCAGACAGCGTTTCCTCCCCAAGAACTTGCTTGTACATGGAAGAACAGTGTTAAAGTGACCATCACAAAATCAGAGTAAGATATGGGAACTGCTGCCATGTTTTGTCTTTGTTTGGTGTACGCACGTAGTGCCCACCCTAGCTATGACTAGCTAGGGTTTCCTCGGCACCTATATTGATTCCTCGCGAAATTTGCCTTCACTTTGAAGACTAGCTAGGAGCATCAAAAATAATTTTGCTATAGAAATTTATTTATTTTCTTGTTTGTGTAATTAATATTCATGTTTGTACATAATAGATTTTAGTGAGAAAAGCTCCTAGTTGGTGGGGATGGCAATTATGAAACGTATTTAAACATGCTAGCTATCTATACCTCCTCCATACCCACCTCATATTAATTGCGTTCATCAGGTTGGGAGTAAAAAAAATTTACTCATCAGGTTTGCGATGGGTTCGAAGAGTCTTTATCAATAAATAAAAAATACATTTTTTTATGTATATACAAGCTATCCTTTGGCCACGTCATTGCTTAAACTTAATTAATCCTGCCTATTCACGCAATCTCTAAACTTTAAAGAGAACAATTAATTTGGAACATTCTCTCCTTGAACTAATCAGAGAATTTCGGTTTAGATGAACCCATTTCATATAATTTTCTCCTACTCATAAATATAATTACATAAACTTTATATATGTGTGTAAATATTCAATTTAAATTAAGACTTGATATATGTCAACATTTTTTATTTAATATTTTTTATTGGTAAAATATGATTTTAACCCAACATCTTAAAGCAAGAAGATGGTATTTTAATCTGTCTTCTCCGATTGGAAATATCCAATTTAAATTGTTCTCTCCCAAAATGGATACACCAACCAACAAGCCCCCGACCGACCAAAGCCATATTCTATGATGCTACTTAAAAAAAAAAAAAAAAAAATTGCCCAACGTTTCAATTAAAATTTCTTACAGAATATATAAATACAAGGAAAAAGTAACGTATAGGTTTTTGTGTCAAATTACTTTAAAACCCTAATTTTGGTGTGAAGGAACCTCCATCGCTATTTTAAATTTGAAATACAATTTCAAAAAAAGAAAAAAGATAACAACGTTTTCAAATTCTATCTGTTTGGTTATTTTATTCAAGATCATGATTTGATTTCAGTTTGTAGTATCTCTCCCGTGCTTATATATATTAAAAAAAAAGAAAAAGAGAGAGTTAGATTTAAATTTAAACTAATATTGTCAAGAATAATCACATTCCAAGCATTTAAACAGTTTCAGTGGAAGACAAAAAGGAAATAATTCAACGATGACTCAAGATTCATGCATTTTCCATTGTAATGGCAATCTATCAATCAAATCTTGAAAGCTTTAAAAAAGTTAATCCAAAATTGGCTGCTCTATCTCTCAAATCATGCGTGATTGTCTACTGTAAAATTATATATTTGTATGTACGGTAGCAGAAAAGGCTTCCGAAGCTGACGAAGAATCCCACAAACTTGAACGTACGTAACGTACCCACTATACATATATATGCATTTTTTTTGGCAGTGATCCAAGAAGCTTATCTCTTTCTGCCAAATCTATCGATTATTTGCATTCACATTGTGTTGTATAATACTATAAACTATTTACTTGGTTTTACTTAAAGAGTTTTTTTTAGTTAAAAGGATTTTTTAATATAATATTATAGCTCTAATGACTAAATTGACTAAATGGTTAGAAATTTAAACTGCCCTCATTCTAATAAAAATATATATTTTAACTAGCTTGAGGGAAAAACTCCAATATAATTTATAAAAAACTCACCATTTGAAATTACATAAATATCCATTCCCTTACTAAGTAAAGACTAATAACTGATTAGATCCAAGTTTACTCTTTAAACGTCACTAATTAAAGTGTTATAAATCTTAGAACCATTGAAGGTTTACATGATTGTTAACTTTAGAATATCGAAGAATTATTCGAGATGCATGTAAGCTGGCCTAAATAACCACAATTAACAAAAAAAGAAAAAAAAGAAGAGAGACTAGCAACATGAAAACTTTGTAATAAATAAATCACGTTCAAACACATAATAAATGACCAAAAAGTGAGATGAGATTGCAACAGATGCCGTTGTTATTCGTTCGAAAATCCCCACGGTATATAAGATTTCTTGACAAAATTTTAAAGAACCATGTTATAGGTTGCATTTGGATAATATATACGGTAAAAGATGGAACAAATATATAAAAGACAGAAATATATTAAATTTAAAAAATATAAATATAAATATAAAATAAATTTATTTTTTTAATATTTTTGAATAAATTTCTGTGCAGGAAGAAATACTCTATTCCTCTTGTATTCTGAAACAATAATTAAAAGCTACCGCAGTTAGCATTTAAATTGGTACGAGCCCTGTTCATTTAAATGGGTACTGGAGTGGCCAGTGAGTATAACAGTCAAGAGTCGGTGGCTCGGTGCTGAGGGTGGTCACACTCACATGGCACCTATAACTTCTACATACCATTTGAATAAATATAGCGTGTTAAATATGACATAAAGCTAACAGCATGGTCGTACAATAATCAGCTTACTAAGTATAACTCTAAATTATGTGGGTTTTTTTTACTGTACTTGGTTCCATTTTTTATTTTATCATATATTATCGTGGATGAACTGTGTAAAAGTTTTTGTTCTTTTAATTTGGCACTCAAATCCTGCGATTTAGTCCTGATTAATTGAAGACTAATTAATTTTAATCTATAATAAAAAAAACATCAAATATGGATTGCGTATTATAAATTTTATAAAAGATACACTTTGATTATTGAATTTTAAAAATCATGTAAATTATCTAATTTCGGTATATATCTCAATAATTTTTTAGTTGAATTTTAATAAAAAACTTATTTTTATTATTTTTTTAATTCCTGATTGAGCACGCACGAACCGATCAATAGATGAATGATTGCGTTTATTTACTGTGGCATGGCACGCCCCAAATCTCATCAGTCATCAGCGTCTCAGATGAGTTTTCATTTAAGTGGTCGACAAAGATGGCCCCTCTCAAAAAGACGTTTGGTGGATGGTTGAAGCTTGAAAGGTACCCAGCTGGTGAATCTGGCATTTAGCAAAACCAGTGCCAAGCAGGTGAAAAAAAGTGCTGGTGATGCCGATTTAAAGGTATTAAAATGAAAGGCGGTTTTATACATGCATTGATTTGGAAGCCTTGAAACCACAAAATCCAGTCACAGTAAATAAACCTCGCCGGCCGGCAAATTGACCTCTAGTATCCAACCGGTCCTACTCCTGAACTGGACCATTTAAAAAAAAAAAATCAATTCAAAGTTCACCGGGCGTTCAAAACATGATTTGTTTTAAAAATAAAAAAAACCTAAAACAGGGTCATTAGGATTAACATGTTCAATTTATGACCCAATAACATGTAGGACTGAAGCCTGTCTTACAATTCACATGACTAAAGCGATATACATTTCTAGGGTGTTCTATTGCAAGTGTTTATGCCATCTAGAATCTGCGTAAAAGACCCTAATAGCCGAATCGCAGTGGGAATACAGAGGCTAACTTCTCCGAAAAAACAGGCCTGAAAAATCGAACCTTTGAGGCCTTGATCCAGAGGAGAGGAAGAAAAGGTCCGACTCCTACCCGCCGGACTAACAACAGAAGCCCAATAACAGGTTCAAGAATTGGGCCTTAAATCATCCAGCTGGCCTGAAACAAGGGTCATGGAACCCCCTGCTCATCGCCTTCAATTCGAGCACACCTTTTGCCCTTTTTTGAGGTTTCTTTCATTGATAAAAATGGGACTCAAAAGGAGACCTCCACTAGGAGAGCACCGATAAAAGAGATAAAAATTCAAGCCAATAACTGAGAAAAAAAAGTGGTACAAAAAGTAAATATGCAGACAGGAGGAAAAAGATGTTAAGAGGTGCTGTCACGCACCAACTTATTACTCGTATATGTTTGCTTATTACATGGATAAAAAGCGAGCTAGAATTAGTTGTTCACTGCCCGGCACTAGCAGTGAGATTTCTCACTCGTGAAACCAGGTCACAATTACCTTCAGTTACTAAATTTACAAATGAAGTTTTCCCAGAATCGTACAAAGACACACCTATATACAAGCTGAAAGGGCCACCTACCTTTCAGAGCTCAAGCTCATAAGCACGTTCTTAAAACAAAAATTAGTCATATCATGCCAGGGCAGCGGGGCTGGCTTGTGCGTGCTTCTTCAAGATTATTAAAACAAGGGAAACAGAACATAAACAAAAGAGCTAGTACAACAAACCAAAAACTCGGTTTAAGCAAAATAACCCTCTTAGGCCTGCAGAATTAACAGACAAGATTAGGAGCGCACCTCGCCATTGACTGCCGCGGCTTCAGGATGGTAATGAAGCATCTCCTTCCACATCATCTCTCGTATCATCTCTTCCCCTAATTCCTCATCTATGTCAAGATCAATTGGGACCTGTGCTGGAGGGTTGCTGCTGGGATCATATAGCAGAGACATGTAAGGGTGTTCCAGTGCTCCGGTAACAGTAATCCTTTTTGATGGGTCAAAAACAAGCATTTTTTGTAGCAGATCAATTGCCAAAGGATGTGCATTAGGATAAAGGCGGGAAAGGGGAGTCCCAGGAGAATAAGGAAGTGACTTGATATATTTCTTTGCCTTCGGGTTATCAATAAATTCAAGATCCTCCTCCCTCTGACTTCCAAGGATGCTGATGATAAGTTTAAGCTGATTGAGACATTCTGTGCCAGGAAAGATAGGCTTCCGACCAAGAAGCTCTGCAAAGATGCATCCTACAGACCAGACATCAATTGATGTCCCATAGTTATCACAGCAGAGAAGGAGCTCTGGAGCTCGATACCATCGAGTGACAACATACTCAGTCATGAATTGGTTCTTGCCATTGCTAGTACGTGCCAGCCCAAAATCACAGATCTTTAGCTCACAGTTCGCATTAATGAGAAGGTTCCCAGGCTTTAAGTCACGATGCAGAATATTTGCTGAGTGAAGATATTTCAGACCACGAAGCAACTGCATAGAGAAGTGAGAATCATAAAGACTAAAAGACCCTAGAAAACAAACCATTTGAATGCCCACAAAATATGTCACCGTGAAATGAAAATCAAAAGCCTAAAGAATAGGGAGGTATTTAAACAGTAAAAAACTAACAATTCAAAAGCGTGGTGATTCAAGCCAGAAGTAGAAAAAAACTTTTGAAGGCGAAACACAAAGTGAAATGCTAATGTTTAAACATTCCACATTTTTGCAGCATGAAATCAAATTCCTTGGACTCTACTGCCAGACATTACTGCAGGAACAGGACTCTAACTACACAAGCGGTCACCTCTTAAAGTTATCAAGACAAAATAATGATTTCTCCAAATATAACAAAATAATAATACCATGAGAAACATGAAACGATATTGTAGGACCTCCTATGGTCCTGAACGTTTGAACCTAGGCCCTAAAAGTGCAAGCCTCCTGAAAATAACGATCAATTGTACAAGATTAAAGTATGCGGCAAAGAAAATTCAAAGATTGATATCTTAAAAATTAAAACTGGCACTATGGATAGCATTCAAATCTTCATTTAAGTGAAATATCACAAGGGCAATAAGGAAACACAGCACATAGAGCATCTACTCAAGAAATGTTAAGAAATACCCAGTACACTCTATACTGAGTTGCGACAGGTGAACATACATCTAACCACTGAGTTAATTGTTACTTCCATAAGCTAAACCATAACCTAAGCAGGATAATTATGATGTTGACAGATAGATATTAAACCAAGAACAACATGCATTGAAGCATACTAATACCCTTTCCCAGTTGTAAAATACAAAGCTTAAATCTGACCAGAGATAATTTCCACAGGCCAAAGCCAAGGCATAATGAAGAGAGAGGCCATAAAAGAAAATTCTTAAAACTCCACATTTGCTGCAGCTATTAAATAATCGCATGCAAATTTTACCCAAATCCAGGTAACTCAAGCTTTTTAGAAAAAAAATTCATCAAGTGATTTGTAATACCACAAACCTATAATAATAGACTGTAAAGCATTTATTAACCCCTTTTTTTTTTCAACCTCTAACCTAAACTACAAGAAAAACGTGTTCCACTACTAGACGGTACTTGTATACCTGAAATAGGAAGTACTGGCAGTGCTCATTAGTAAGTGCTTGAGAAGACTTGATAATTTGATGCAGATCTGTATCCATGAGTTCATAAACCAAATAAACATCCTTAAAGCTTCTCCTTTGTATGGGCATCATCACATCTTTCAAACCAATCACATTCTCATGTAGAAGATGCCGAAGAAGCTTCAATTCCCTTAAAGTTCTCAGCGCATCAACACGGTTCTCAAAAGCGTTGTGTATCTTTTTAATCGCAACTTTCTCAGTGGTTTCTCTATTCACAGAAGAGCACACAATACCATAAGCCCCTCGACCTATAGGCTTGATCGGCACATACTTTGTATCGATCTCAAACAAAGTTTGCCACATTGAATAGTAATGCTTCCCCTGATTCCTAACCCCATTTGGTGGCTCAACTGGTGTTGCCATTCCCTGCAATACATTCATTCAATTCAACCAGAGTCGCTCAAAAAACACTAAAAACATTCTCAACTACAGGGATTCCTTCAAAGGCCAAAAATGGGCCATTATATCTTAACCCAACTTGTGAGTATTGAGGCTGTCTTCATCAAAAAAATAAGGGCACATAGCATAACCGCAATATCAGGTAAAGATCAATTACAAAGATAAGCATTCAATGCACCAAAAAAAATCAACTTCTTATCATTTCGGTCCAAAAGCACCAGCAAAGAAAGATGGGTTTCTAACTCTCTATCTAGAAACGCCAAAGCAATTGAGCAATTAAATTTTTACTTTGCCGATAACACTATCAGAAAAATCATGAGAAAAAAGTCTAAACTTGAATAATTCAAAAGTTACAAAAAGGGAACATTTAAAAAAGGACTTACCTTTATTGGTCTTATGCGATCTTCCTTGTCCAAAAAAGAAGAAAAAAATTTCCTTCACAATTCGCTAAGCCACATCAGAGCTCACATTAAAAAAAATCTCAAAGCTCAAATTCTCCCTCAAAAGCAACTCAATCACTGCAGAAACAAAGCAATTTTCTTTCCAAATTGACCCTCAAACATCACTAAGAAGTTCTCCCGTTTTGAACAGTTCCAGCTCCTTCACTAATCACTTTCGCGCCATAATTTGCACGGATACGGATCCTTGGTGGGTTTAATGAAGCTGTGAGAGTTGGATCTCTGGTAGGTGTGTGTGATTTTGTCAACGATGGTTGAGATTTTCTGCAGCGCATCAAGATTCGTTGTCTGGTAGAGATCAGAATCAGACAGACTTAGTAAAGAGAAAGTAAAAGACTAATAATTGTTCGTTGGAGAATTTAAAATGAGAAAAATGTTAAGGTACTTAGGATGTCTTTTATTATTATTATTATTATTATTATTTTGTTCTAATGTCATTATTATATTTATTGCATCACTCTCTCGCTCGCTCTTTCCGGCTGGCTTTCTTTCCTTGGAACGACTGGTACGGGTTTTTTCTTTATCTATTTATGGCGGTCATTTGATAGCTTGGAGAGAGCCGAGAATACGACGTCGTCGTTGAATCCTTCGGAATATTTTTATTTTTGTTTTATTTTATGTTATTTTTGTGTAAGCAGAAAAATCATTACCCTTATCCAAAAAACGAGAAAAAAATATCTAGTGCCAGGAGGTGACTTCCATGGGGGAAGTCCACAATACGGGACAAAGATACTATGAAAGTCAAATTTAATTGCCGACATCAACCCTCACTTTTATTTGTTTCAACGGAAAATATATTATTGCGTAGCCTTTACATTTTCAAGAAAAATGGAGAATTAGATGTATGATTGCCTTTAATAATTATAGAAGTACCCCACTCGATCTAGTAGATTAATTTAGTAATTATTTTAACTTGGAGTTTGATTGAGTTTTATTTTAAATTAATTTTTTATCAAATCGCTATCATTTTGAATTTGTATAAAAAAAATAAAAGGTTTTTTATTTTAAAAATAAAACAACGTAATTTAATTAATAAAAATCAAATTAATTGATCTAATCCGCATGTTAAACTTAATTAACTCGTGAAACAAATTTCAATGCAATAATGTAACTTCAAAAAATCAAGTTACTCCCCTCTGAATTTCATGCTATACTATCATTTCCCAGTAAATGTATGAATTTTCTGTCTAGTTTTTCTTTTCAGGTGTGCCTTTCAAATGATTTTGTCTGTTTGAGAGGCAAATACACTACAAGTTTTCTTCGTTATTTAATGAACTCCTGGCCAGAGAAACGTTGTGCGGCACTAGAAGAAAATAAAGATCTGCGCATGACCAGATCAGTCCTAGGGCACCACTCGGGAGTTCTTTACTGGGTAGGTGATGTATAATATATTATCCATTATTGAGACATTCGCTATTTGATGTCCTATTCTGCTATGCATCTCAACAAGCACTATTTTTTTTTTATCACATCATGTTAACGAAGTGGCATCAATTCAATTTGGAAAAACTTGGGTGGATGGAGACATTATTTCAAAAATTAACCGGTTAAGATGGTTTATTCAAGACCTAACTAATCAGAACCTGGATCGATTCAACAAAAGAAAATCTAGTCCAGTCAAATACCCGAGTTAATACATTGATCCGGTTAATTCAAGCATGACGGGTCAAAATCATGTTATCATCCTATTATTTTTTTTAAAAAAATATTTTTAATTAAAAAATGTTTTAGGTATAATTACACCATCCTGTTATAGGCAAGGATGTGGCAGCAAGCTGAAGATGGCTGCACCAAAAGGAGTTCTTAGCTTGTGCCACGAAGTATTAAAAATGTTGCACAGAAAAGTGTCAAGCTTGTCTAAAACCAAGAAGCGGAGGAGCCTGACCGGAGAAATACAGAGCCGCCGTTGGTGTGTTAAAAAAGACTAGAAAGAGTAGCTTGCGGTGCGCTTGAGCAGTTGAGTTCAACGCCTTAACCTGGTCCTCTCTCTCTCCCTCGCTCCTGTCACTAGCATAAAAACGGTGATTTTGTGGGCTTCTCTTAAGAGACCGCTAGTTAAAGGAAAAACACCTGAGAAAAATAAGCTGGGCTGGATTCTACAAATCAACCTAATTTCTAAAGAGACCAATGCGTTTTATTTGGGCTTCAGCTTTACATGTGATCTTTTTTACAGAGGTAATTCTGTCTCAGTTGGCCCAAACCACAGAATCCCGTGCGACTATGGCTTGATAAGAGAAGAGGCTCATGTGGTCTCGCTTTTTTTTATAAAGACATCTTGTGGTTTTATTTTGGATAATTAGTTTTTATAATTTGTTTTGCTAGCCAGTAAAAGCCCCTTTATTCATGGTTAACTTAATTTTATTTTTATTTTTAAAGGCAAGGAGCGACATATGTCATATTTTTATTAGTCTCAGTTAAAAAGAATTAATAATAATTAGAAAAAATAAAAAAAAATGTTATTTTTTTTATACATTTACTGCTGGATTTATTTTTTGAATGTTTTTATAAAAATATGTACTTTTCTATTATATTTTAAGAAGTCAAGAAACAAATAAAAAAAAGTGAGCTTTTATTATAAAAATAAAAAATGAAAGGGATGGACATCCCTTACTTTAGTGATTTTCACAAGTTATATTGACAGCTGGTGTTCTCGAGCTTGCTACAAAAATCCATCCTTTTTTACCCAATAAGAAAAAAGAAAAAAAACTATCTCCATCCATGTCCAACCTTTTGCATTGGTGAACTTTGTTGAGGTAGGCTACACCATGTTTCCAATCTCAACATGTTTTATTTTTTTGATTAATGTATAAACTAATTTGAAAATATTTTCTATCATCAAATAATAAAAAAGACATTTTATTTTGGAAGAATGAAACTTTAATATGTTAGTGAGTGAAACAATGCAAGATGAGTTAAATTCCAGAGAATGAGTTGATTGGTTTAGGGACAATATATCATCGTAGCTAAAGAGTCTCGAAGTACTTGCCCTTTTAATTACATGTTGGAAGTTTCTTAATTTCGAAGGTTTCGATTCCAGCCTAGAATGATCGATGGCTTATGCTAGCTTGTAGTGGATTGTCGGTGCCACATAATTACTAGTTGAACTTGCCATGCCATGCAAGGAGCAATTACAGACAAGTACTAGAATAGTAGGAAGGGAGATTTTGATTGGAAACCTCTCTATTTCTATGTATTGTCTGAGGTATATATACATGCTCTCATTAGGGCATATATGCCTGTATAATTAAGGTGGGTTTGACAAGAACTTTGATTCCACTTTTTTCATCTCGAGTCACTAAAAATGTGCATGGGTAAAAGTTGGGCGGCTTAATGTAATATATGTTATGCTTGGGATAGGAAAAAACAAATTGCTCCTAACAAAGTATATTCTAAAAGGCTAACTTAAGAGAATTTTACCTGATACCATGGAAATATTCAGCGTTTTTTAAACTTGGAGATGGTCAGGAAAAGTTTTTAATGTCAAGTCTTGGATTTTCTATGATGTGTAATATTTATGCAATTAATACCAGCTCTAGGAACTTGATGCTTGTTCCCTCCCTTATCTGTCAAAGCCTTTTTTCCCCTTTCTGCATGATAAGATTTTTCAGTGCTTTATTTTGACTACTTGTGTGTGTTTTTATATATATATATATATATGTCGACAGCAGGAATCATGCTTAATCATTTCAATCAACTAAAGTTTAGTTGAAACTGAAAATCAACTAAAGCTAATTTAGGTCCCTGTAGTAGCATAAAGCATTAATGTGCTCTTTTAATTAATTATCCCTACACATGTAGTTTAGAAAGCAGAAGTCCAAATCAATGCCCCGCCGGGGCGGCAAAAGTTTAATGAAAAAAATTACCAATGTGAGCAGGCTTATTGCTTGATAAGGTTAATCTCAAATAAGAGAAAAGAGGGAAGTGTGCTTAATAAGAAGGTACGTGAATATTTTGGGAACATTTTGGCAACACATCATCTCTGCCTTTGTTGAGATGACTAAAGCTCACAGCTGCTCTGGAATCTTAGGCTGCCAAGCGCCTAGATTTTTAGAGATATGGAACGATCGAAGAACATTGCCCCAGAAATGAAAGCAATATGTGCAGCAGCACTTGCCCATAAACAAATTCCAAGTCCAAAAGCTTCTTCTTCTTCTTCTTCTTTTTTTCATTTCTTTTATATATACAATAATTAAACTTAGCTCGGGAAGGCTGACTCGGAACTTAGCCGGCCAACTCTTGCCCATTTCAGGTTTTTAAAAAAAAAAAAACTTAAATTCAACTGAGCTGATGAAAACCCAATTTAACTTTATAAAAAAAAATTAAAACAACTTTATTTTAATTTTCATGGTTAATCCACTCAATCTATGACTTGAACATTAGGCCAGATTAAGAACTGGATCAGGTTTAATAAATTTGAGGCAAGAATTGAGAAAAATCTGAGGATAAGACATGGTATCCAATACATTGCTACCTTGGCAGATTTTAGTCCCATGACCTCCAAGCAGGAAATACTGCCCAGAATGTCCTGCTACCAAGCGGAAGCCAAGCCCTAAGCTTGTCTGGATGTTTCCGATTTTCTTGCAGCAATCTGCAGACAAATTTTTCCTCCATCACTGCACTGCTACTCATCAACTCGATGTTTAGACATGTTTCTTAAAAGAGACCATATTTGTACGTAGCAAATCCCAGTGGACAAATTAGGGAAATCCTGGGCTGGGATTGAGTCACTTGCTATGTATGTACACACACATATACAGAAATAATTGATCATCACTGGAACCAGGCTATAAATAAAAGCAAATGTCATGATTTGGATGGCATGCAGTTTTGATTAACAAGAGTGATTGTGCTAATCAGGTAATTAAATTTTATAGAGTAATATTGTATATATCCAGGGGTGGCCTACGGCAAGCTTTGGGGTAGCTTGGCACCCCCAAAGTTTTAAACAAATTTCATTTTAGTATTTAAATTTTTTATTTTTTCACAATAGTTATGCATTTAGTCCCTTCAAAAATAAAATATTTACACTCCAACTTTATAGTTTTTATAATGGCACTTTCAGTTAATATTTTCTAGTTTCAACCCTCATTATATCCAAATAACAAGAAATGTATTTTTTTTAATGAAAAATGGACATCCATGTCCACACACCATATCATAAAATAAGATCTATCATTGTAAGAAGATTTATATCTACCAATATTTCTCTCTCTGTTTTTTTTTTAATGTAATTGTGTTTGTGATAATCGATGATTTTATACATACATATATTATTCTGCCATAAGTAAATAAAGATCTGCTCCAAACAGATTACATAGATAGTCTAGCAAATATATTTATGGACGAGTGAGATAGGTCTAGTTCCAAGAGAAAGTTTGGTCACGTCATACCAGAATAACGACTCAAAAATATCATAACTTTTGATCCGATCGTTGGATCGTGCTCAAATATTTATAGGAGTTTCCAGATGCCCTTTTTCTTAGAAAAAAACTTGATCGTTGAATCTTTAGATTTTAAAAATCTCATCTTAGGCCCTCGATTTCGGCAGTTTTTGTGATTTTTCTTGTTATTTTTGGATTTCACGCTTCTTTCCTTGATAATTTCATATTTTTATTTTGTTTCCTAATTGAGGTAGGGTTTCTAGTCCATTTAAGACTTTGTAAATCTCTTAAAGAGGGGAACTGAAAGATTGCTATTCTAGAGAAAATAAAACCTACGAACTTGAGGTCCACATCTTCAGTCCCTTATGCTCATTAAAATTTTTATGTTTTTTCTTTGTTTATCGTTGTTTTTAGTTTTCACTGCATCACTTTTCTTATGATTTTTATTGTCCTCTCATGAAAAATGTTGCTTTCACTAAAAGGTGTCTCACAAAATAGAAAAATTAGCTATGCATTCACTCAATAACATAGTTTTAGTCGTGGTCTAAGAGTTATGTTGCAGGTTGGTCATGACAATTTAGGTTATTTTGTTTTAACCAAAATATCTATATTTAACTAAATCAACTCTCATTTTAATTTAAAAATAAACTTATCTTGACACAAGCTTTGAGTTGATAAATTATCAAGCCAACTCATTTAGTATATATATAAACCATCGTTAATTTTTTGAAGTATAAAAAATAGTATTTCATTAATACAAGAAAACACAAATACAACATTATTAGCACATTATAGTTATAGAAAGTATAACAAGCGTGAGAGATCTAGCTATTTGAAAAAGATCTCGACAATATTAACGGTGAAAATTGAAATTTTGAATAGGAATTGATTCAAAAAGCATTAAAAATAGTCTGAACAATAGTGGAAGAGAATGAAGATCGATGTTAGCGACTCTTTTTATTTTTGCAAAGAGATTTTTATATAAAAATTTCCATTATATATATCAAGCTTAAAATCTCTTGAGCAAATATTATCATTAAATTCAAAATCTCTTAATTTCATTCTTAATCATAATAAAACAATATCATTATCTTCAATTATCATATTTTATTTTCTTCTTCTTCTTTTTTTTGCCTGTTATTCTCACTCCCCAATCTTTATATCATTTTTTTTATTTTTTTGATAAAACAGGTAAAAATTAGGTATGGCAATAAAAATATAAAAATCATCAAAATATACTGAAAATACATTAAAATAATTTATTTTATATATAAAATATTTTGAAATCACCCTTTAAATTATATTATCAAACGCACACCATATATCGATTACATATATTCATTTTAAATGAAAAAAAATACTATATATAGCATCGGTGGCCCTTGAATCTTTAAAAATATTCCATGATCTTATATATTTCTAGGTGATGCCCGACAAAACATATGCTCCCTCTCCATATTGGAATTTTGATGTTCTACCACTTAGTGTGTGTGTGTGTGTGTGTGTGTGTGTGTGTGTGTATAGTGTGTGTGTGTGGGTGTATTTATAAATATAGTGTGTGTGTTTTATGATGTTAAAATGTCAAGTGTACGGACAAGGTCTTACAAAAGGTAGATAAATGCACGCACTCTTCTTAGCCTCACTCTTATAAAGGAATCGGATCGTACCTTCACCATATCTAACCGTAGATCTCTGTGTCTCTTGTCTACAAAAGCTCTACCTCTCTCCCACTCTCTTAATTGTCTATCAATCAACTCGTACTCTCTCTCTCTCTCTCTCTCTCTCTCTCTCTAACTTATCTATCATCATCATCATCATTATCATCGTCAACAAGCACCTGAAGAGTACGAAAAGAACACTAACATGTTAAAATTACCGGAACTTCCAGACTGTTTCTATCAGAACCAACCAACCTTAATCTTTCCAAGCAGCCCAACACCAAAGCATTCTCTGTACCTTTCCAATCTTGATGATCAAAAGTTTTTAAGGTTCTCTATTAAATATCTCTACCTTTTCAAAAAATCTATAAGCCTTGATATCTTGAAATATTCACTCTCCAAAGTTCTTGTGCATTACTACCCTCTAGCTGGGAGGTTGAGAGCCAGCACAGAAGTTGATCAAAAGCTTGAGGTTGATTGCAATGGAGAAGGTGCTGTCTTTGCTGAAGCTTTCATGGATATAACTGCTGAAGAGTTTCTTGATCTTTCCATGAAACCAAACAAGTCCTGGAGAAAACTTCTATACAGAGTGGAAGCTCAGAGTTTCTTGGATATTCCTCCTCTTGTAGTTCAGGTTAGCTTCTTCTTCTTCTTCTTTCATATTTCCTGCAGAGACTTTTCTTGAAATGTTCTCCTGTTTGCTTTTATTTTCCAGGAGTCACTTACTTCTTCAGGGTTCTTGAATAATTTTTCTCTCTCAAAATCATTATATTTCCTAGACCCTGAATTAATTATTCATGGTTAATTAATATACTATGCAACAAATTAATCAACTTACTGGAAATGAGCAATCAGAGTGTTTATTGACTGACTTGTTGCTTAATTAATAATTTTCATAATTAATTAGCACCTACCAATGGCTAATGTGCTTTCGTTCCTTCATTAATTTATTCAATCCTCGAAAATTTTGCCAGATCGCCTATTTGCTTTAGTGCTCCCAGATCCTCTGACGTTACCAATTATAGATAAACACATGTTGTTCCAAGTTGTCCAGTATGATCTTTCTCTTTCAATCATACATGATGGTGCCAAGGCAACAAAATATATATATATATGGCTAACGACACCGTTTTACTCTGTTTGCCTCGCTTCATACTCAGGATAATGTTGTAGTAGATGTCCCTACTCCCTACCCTTCTATCATCACATATTGCTAAACTCTCCTTTGTTCCTTTCACTTGTCTTGGTTGGTGAGTAATGAGTTTTGAGAGCCTCTCCTTTTCTCTACCGAATTGTCCCTAGTTTCCGAATTTATCTTTACTTTATTATTCAATTTCTTGGCTACCATTCTCTTATAATTTTCCGAATTTATTTCTCGTATTGGTTTCCAGAAAATTGAATAATTGGACGTTCCGCATTCAATGGCCTTCGCATGTACGAAACTCACTACACACCATAATGTACGATATTCATTTAAACTTTAATTATAGTTTATATTTATATTTATCTTATTATATATTTTAAGAAAATTATAGTTTATATTTTTTATAATTATAAAATAAATTAAATTATAGAATGATTTAGGATATTAAATGCATAGTAAATTTTTTATTTGGTCTTTTGAAAGGAGCCTTTTTCTTAAAAATCACACTTGAAGAATTTACCTTCACATTTTTTTCTTTTCAGGTGACGACTCTCAGGTGTGGAGGGATGATCGTGTGCACGTCGATCAATCACTGTGTATGTGATGGCATAGGCACATCACAGTTTTTACATGCATGGGCCCAGATCACCACAAAACGGAATCTTGATCTGCCAATCTTACCGTTGCACAGCCGCCACGTGTTAAAACCCCGAAACCCCCCAGAAATAACCTTCACTCACCCAGAATATGTCCGAATTGCCCCTGGAGAAAATGGCCACTTGGACATGGACATTAACCATTTTCTACGATCTCAGCCACTAGTGCCATCATCCTTAACCTTCACTGCCTCCCATATCCTCCACCTCAAGAAGCAGTGCGTGCCATCGCTGAAGTGTACCACCTTTGAAGTATTGGCATCTCACACATGGCGTTCTTGGGTTAGGGCACTGGACTTGTCACCTTCACTCAACGTCAAGCTTCTTTTCTCCGTAAATGTCAGGAAAAAGTTAATCCCAGAAATACCACAAGGGTATTATGGGAACGGATTCGTGTTAGGATGTGCACAGTCTTGTGCCCAGGATTTGGTCACTAGCAACATGTACCACGGGGTCAAATTGGTTCAACAAGCTAAGTCAAGTTTAACTGATGATTATGTGAGGTCGATGATTGATTTGTTGGAGGACAAATCAGTAAAAACGGACCTTCCGATGAGTTTGGTTATATCCCAATGGTCTAAGTTAGGGTTAGAGGATTTGGATTTTGGAGAAGGTAAACCATTACATATGGGTCCCCTGACAAGTGATATTTACTGCTTGTTTTTACCAGTTGCTGGTGATTTTGATGCTGTGAGGGTGCTACTATCGGTGCCAGAGAGTGTGCACGAGAAATTTGAGTATTACATGAAGGAATGTTTGGGTAATGCAGCAAACGGGGATGCGAAAGGGTCTCATGTGGAAGAAAATGGATTCTGTTGAAGAAGCTTGTGCTATTTTTATTTATTTTTTTCTCCTTTTTCTCTTGTTTTCGACTCTTTAATTAATAAAAACCATGTGTGATGATGGGATCAACTAATTAATATAATTTGAGCATGTATGTGCCTAACCAGGGTGCATGCCTGTTTCAATATAATAAACATAATTTTAAATTATTTTTTATTAATTGGGCTTTCTTTAATGATAAAGAAATTACTAAAACTAGTGTTTGATTTTAGCAAAATAAATTATTAGATATGCAATTGATTAATTAAACTATGTATGGTATCAAATAATAGTAATAATAATGCTAAACATCAAGAAAATATGAGGAAAAAAAACTTTATAATTAAATAAATATGAATAGTTGAATCATGATCTCAAATCGAGATATATCTATAGATTTCATTAGTCCAACGATCCATGTACATTTTTAGTTCATAAACTACTGAACGAATCGGAAAATTAATATATGATTAACTAACGCATTAAATCCTAACATTATGATGCAATAATTTCTCCTGACATTTTGTCTTTAACCATAATTGTTCAATTTAAAAGAATATGCTTTTCATTTCTTGTATGAATCCAACCAGTGGCAGAGGTAAGGTAACATTGATTTTGCTTACAAAGTCAGTTGCCTGATTAACATCACTTTGTCATCTTTTTGACTTGCGTTACTAGATTTCGTTTTTAAGACGGGAGTTCTTGGCAGATTAGGATCCATCAAAAGTCCTCTCGGTAGCCTTTTATAGCGTGGCGCATTCGGACCTACTGGCCTAAAAGCTCTCCGGCGGCCCCCCCCCGGCCTTTCGAGCAAGGTCGTTTTCTGATATATACGAGTAGCATTACTGATCATATAGCCTTACCAGTTTCTAGCTAGCCCTAAGAAATTCATCGGCTGAAAATAATCTAAACCGATCAGTAGCCAAATCATTTCGTTCTTTCAGCTATGAGACGGTGATTACAAAGAAACTTCTCAATCTAAAAAAATAAATTGTTAGGTAAAGTTTTAATTGTATTAATTTCTATCAGGTGAAAAGTTAAGTGCTCCATTCATTTCAAATTATAATTAGAAAATCAATAATACTATTTGGATGCTGTGAAAAAAAGATGACCTAACCCTATTCTTTCTATGGTTTAATTAGTGATTGGCTATTGTTACTTTATTGTCTTTCATAGAAAAAAATAGGAACACCGATTTCTTCTGGTTCGACCGGGTCTTAGAGGTACTATTAATTATATATCTAAGTTGGTGTATTCTCCAAAAAAAAAAACTCTTACCCTATGTATCTCTGCTTGATGTAATGGCACCATAGCATATCTTTGAGAGATGCTATTTAAGTTTATAGGATCGATATGCGGTATATCTGCTGGAATAAGCATACAAACTCATCTAAAAGTTGATTTTGAATCTCTTTCCTTCAGTTTTCCTTTATTCTAAAACATAAAATATATAATCGTCGCTATGTATATGAACTTAAAAAAGGGCGATGCGGCATCTTCTGACGTGTTGAGAATTGTCTTTGTATTTCAAAAAAGGTTATGCCGTCCAATTTCGAGCAATACCCTTGTAATGCTCCTAAAACAAATCATTAGACAGCGTCAATCATGAGTTGCTAGGTGTTTGATCAATGGAACGGGCATTTGTGAATGACAAGCTGGATTTGGTGATGAAAACCATTACAAAGAGTATATATGATTGTTATGTCACTGAGATCTTCTTGTTTTTTTTAATATAGATGTTTTTTTTTATTTTTGTCTATATTTAATTCCATTTTGGGCTATTATTGTTTTGAAGATTCAATAATATCCAACCAAATGCAAGTGCTTGTTTTGTAATTATGTTCTTCCTCTGCCTTTCTTCTATCCAACTACCAAGGAAACGATGTGGCTATCACCTTCATGCGAGGAAGCAGCCATTCATCTAATCATGTTTGTAGGCATGATTGCGTTGTGATCATAATCTCTCTTTTCGGGAATCGAGGAGTTCCAGCTCTCCCACTATGGACAGATCATTTTTTATTTTGTCTTTAATACTTGACGGATGCAAACATCTGATATGGTAGGGAGAGTCCCAAATAACTTTAAAAAAAAAAAAACAAAGAGATGAGATAAAATCATTGCACTTGTTCGATACCACTCTCATTGTCGATCTAATAAAATAAAAGATATCCTCGAGATCTTGTTTTTCTAACATTGTCTGCTGCAGGTCATGGAAATTGTATTGAGTGTTAGGTCAAACAAAGTTACCATCACATTCAACAAGTGTGCATTAATTGTGCACTTGTCCGACTTTCCTTGAATTCAAAAAGAAAAGAAAAAACTTCTAGAAATGTATATAAAAACATTTTATACACTAGAGTACTGAATTAAATCATATTTAACTAGGTAAAGTAATAGGTATAGTCACAGCTAATAGCAAGCTATACATACAAATCGTCAAAACACAAATAAGACTAATTAATTTTAGGGCTAATTGTCATCTACAGATTAATTCAGGCATGCCCTAAGATCTATATAAAAGGTCTTTATTGATGTTTATCCCACAAAACGAAAAAATAAATTTCTAAATAAATATTTGTATTATGTTGCATGGTGTTTTTTTTTAAATAATTTTTATTTAAAAATATATTAAAATAATTTTTTTATATATATTTTTTCTTACATAAAAAATTATGTAAAAGCACGAAAAAGTATTAAACTTTTTTTTTATACCAAATACATTTTTAAAATGCAAAACGCAATCTAAATAGCTAAGAAAAGCGTGATCAATACTGCATGATGCAGCAGGTATCTACAAATTTTGGCATTATGTATTTATTTATTTTTTAATCCTTTTCCATCTTAGAGTCGACCGTGGGAAGCATTTTATCAATAATTAATAAGGCAACTAGGCCACTACTAGGCTACTTTATAGATCCACATGAGAGGTACGTAGTGCTACATTTTAAAGGTTTTGATTCCAAATTCTACTATATAAATCTATTGTTAATTGTCTCACATTAATTTATTTATATGATGTGAGCATGTTTTAATATGTTCTTATCCAGCATTAAGTAGTTGATAGGAGTACAAGACCCACATCCCTCGTGATTCGGTTGACTTTCGGTGGGATCTTGATTGACTTTCTACCAAGTCCATTAGGCATTTCAGTTAATTAATAAAATTATTGTCCAGAAATAATGATGATATTAAGTAGAAGTCAAGAACATGGTAAGAATTTGGCTGTGTGTGTCAGTGTGTGCGTGTGTGGTTAAAAGATTTAATTAATCCCTGCTATGTTTTATTTATTTATGCTAACTTGCCTTTCTACCTTTACTTTTATTTATATTAGCTATCCAACTCGCTATGCGCCGCGAGTTGTAATTTTTTTTTAAAAAAAATTAGTAATGTAATTTCTTTGATTTGTTTTTTTATATAAAAAAATTTAAATGATAAATAGAAAAGCCTATATAAGCATTTAATTAAATAAATTAATAATTATTTATGTAAATAAACAAAAAAAATCATTAATAACAACCAAAAGATAAATTACAAAAATTGAAAGATAAATATAAATCAAGATATTCAATCATATAAAATGAGATACTTACCTGATTATCTTTACTGAAGTTGTTTATTTAAATCAATAAAAGATAAACTCATACCTAAAAAAACATGTGACCTAAAAGATTAAAAAAAAAAGAAAACTTATTGAATAAACCCACATAAAAAAAATTACACAAGAACAAACAAATTAGAAATTTGTGACCTAGATTATGAGACCGGGATAAACTAATAGAAAATAAACTGAAGATAATCACAAAACTAATATTTTAAAAAAAAAGATAATATAGAATGATAAGATCATACGAAGTTGAATCCCCAGCAAATCAAATGTCGAAAGATGAAATCAGTTAATAAAATCAATCACACAAAATCATCTTAAAAAAATGAGGGCGAAAATAAAAAAAAATAACTAGAGAACAAACAAAACTTTTCAATTTGATGGTTAAATTGAATTGAAAAATACCTTTAACAAAAGGAAAAAATAAATGAGGGTCAAATTGAAAAAAAAATAAAACAACAATAACTTTGATTAAAGGATGAAATTAAAAACAAAAAGGCCAAGAAAAAAAATTAAAAATCAAAAGAATAAGGACCAAAATAAAAAAAAACATATGAAAATTGTAATTTAAGGAATATTTTTTTAAAATAAAAAAAATCTATAAAAAGAATAGGAACAAAATAAGAAATTATAAGAATAAGGATTGAAATTGAAAAAAAAAAAAAACAATCATGCATTTTATCTGGTAAAAGAGACAAAAAAAAAGAAGAAAAAAATAATATAATCATTGGCGATAATTCAACCACCATACACCTTTACGCACCACACCATGTAAAAAAGAACACGATGACATATCCAAATAGATAACAGAAGGTTAGGTCTGGCCACCAGGTGAGGTCGAGCGCGTCATCTAAATAACGAGGATGCCACCTACTCACCAACAAATTTTTTATATTAGAAAATAAAAAAGTCAACGTGAAAATATCTTAAGACATTTATTAACCCACTTAAAACTTAAAAATAAATATTTTTATTCATTGAATATAAGGCTTTTTTAAGTCATTTATTGTCTTAAGATATTTATTGTCTTTCCATGTATTCTGATTTTATCATTGAAGGGTCTTTAAGTCCCTAGATTAGAATTATATTTACAGGTACTAAAGCTTTTACTGTAAGACTAAAATTCCTTTAAACTAAAAAGATGAAAATCAAGTATTTGAACATATTGATTAACTCTTACAGTATGGTATTTATATATTTTGAATTTTGAAACATCATCAAGTTTTACATAAAACATAGAAAAATTGATCCGATAAAAATCAAACTTAACCTATAACCTAATTAAAATCTATTTATTCTTTTAAAGTAATATTAATTTTTTTTTTAATTTGATAAACCTATCCAATCCATGATGTAGATTTTACACCGATCAACCTCCAATCGGTACACCTAATTAAATTTCTAGTCAAGAAACAAAACTTCGGGGGGGAATTTATAAGCAGAAATAACGTTCTGTTTTTATTACTAGAGAGGGATAACTTTTCCTTTTGATCTCATTATCTGTGAAGCAGAAATAACCTCACAATATTTGTTATTGCTCGGATATTAAAAAATTATATTATTACTCCTAACATATTTAACAAGAAGTAAAATGAGCTGATTGGCAGCATAATTAACAATGCTGGATCCAATTTTAAATTGAGCTGAATGGGCCGAAATTAGCAGTCTACACACTTCTCTTGAGCTTTCATTTAGTGAAAGGACTTTGCCCACGTAGATGACCAATTAGGTCCAGTAAATTTAAGTTCAGGCCCATATAGCTAAAGATCACGTGAAGCATGAGGAATCTCAAGTCTCCTTTCTTCACTACAAAGCAACAACCGCCGTAGCATGCGTTGCGGAGCGCGTGCAAAGAACGCGTCACGCGTTTGAGATGACGTAAGCACGTCCAACATCAGAGTCAACGTCAACTTCACTGAAATAGAAGGGAAAAAAATAAAAAAGCAAGAAAAATAGAAGAGCTTCAAACGGTAACCTAAAAGCCAGGGTTACTGAAAAGCGACTGTTGCATCCCCTGATCCTTCCATCTTCTCCAGGTATGCACGACTCTTTCTCAATTTCTAGGATTTGTTCTTTCGATTAATTGATCCCTCTTTTCTTTTCAATTGATTTTGGAGTTTAATTAAATATAGAATTATGCGAATTTGAATTTAATTTTATTAATTGCGTAGAATCTTTGTAAAGAAACGAGGCCTCTTCTCTTACAGGAAAAACTAGAAGAAAACTTTGAGTAATAAAGAAAATTTTATCAATTGTAATTAGTCATAAGAGCTAGCAATTTTTATTCTTTTTAGTTATTATTGGAAATCTTGAAATTTCCCATACAGGAAAATTTTGAAACTTTCTGCACCAATAAGTTTTTTAATTTATGCAATTCTTGCTATGAAATTGTTGGTCTTTGGATAATATTTCTTAAAAAATTCCTTTGAAGATTTATCTTTTTTTGTTCAATTTTGTAAATGTTTGTCTGTTTAACTGGGCAGGAAATTGGATCGAGGGGTGATTTTTAAGTAAGGAAAGTGCGTTTAGCAGTCATATCTTGGGCAGTATATTTAGAGCTCTCTTCCATTGAGAAGAGAAGTTGAGGATGGCTAGGATTGCAACTAGCATGCACTTGCCGAAGGAGCCTCAGTATCATACACGCAAGTGGTACTTCAGTAGACAAGAAATTGAAGATTTTTCCCCTTCTAGAAGGGATGGTATTGACGTTGAGAAGGAGTCTCAATTACGGAAATTGTACTGTTCATTTATTAAAGAGCTCGGCGTGAAGCTTAAAGTGTAAGCTCTAGATTTATTCGTGTTGATCCATGCATTTGAGATGTAGTGGTCTAGTACCTTGAATGTGGCTATATGATGCGTGCTTTGGCTGTGTGCTTCCGATAGTGTTACTAACTTTACATCCCTATATGTCCGATTCCATATTTATTCCAATGGAAGTTGCTTCGTGTTACTTGCTTCTTTCTAGCTTGTATACTTCATTGAAGTTGCCTATTATGTTAGTTGATGAAGTTTGTGGAGGCTGTTCTATTGGGTGAAGATTCAGATGAAGTTGGATTCCTATTTTCACCCAGTTGCTTGTCCTCACCAGAAGGAAGAATTTTATGCCTTTTTACATTGTCATTTCCAGTTCTGCTGCTGTTCTCTGCATGGCTTAGCAGCATTTATTTAATCCATCTTCCACTCATGGTTGATGGGATGGTACTTGATTATATTCATAGTCTCTTCTTGTTTTCACCTTGTCTTGACTTGATTAATCCTTTAGGTGCTGTTGTTGCCATGTGAAGTGGTTTGTTTCACTCTGGTTGCACCATCTCTTGCTATCATATTGTTTGTGGAGTCATCCTTTTGAAACTGTGCTCCTCTATCTCCATGCTCCTTGTGCTCCATGGGAAAGTAAAAACACACTTCAGATGATTGGTGCACAAAACCATCTCCAACAACTCTTAAGTTGTGTAACTTGATGAACCCTCTGAAAGGCCTAAGAGTATTATTTCATAGTTGTATGGCTGTGGTTCTTGACATGTCATCATTGCCCTTTTATGCAAAACAATTTATTTTCATGACACTCTTGGCATTTCATATTCACCGGTGATGGTGACCCTTGATGTCTGCCCTTCAGGCCCCAGGTGACAATAGCATGTGCATTGATATTGTGCCACCGGTTTTACATGCGTCAATCTCATGCAAAGAATGATTGGAAGGTACTACTTCCATCCTTGGGTTGTATCTGGCTCTCCTATTCTCAACAATTCTTGTGTGGGTTGGCTAATTTGTAATTTTTCTTTGTCGGACAAATACTTATAGCCTGCAAAGCGTATATCTAAGCATCTATCTTGTTACACACCCACAGAGCTTACATTTGCATGTGAAACTGAATGTATTGCATCAATGCTTGACATCTATAATGTTGAAAGCAGGAATACGTGTCCATGCTGTTACACTATCTCTTAAAAGGAATTGTTGATATTATTTTTGAATGTAATACCGTTTTCCAGATATATTATACTCTGTTTTTTTTTGTATTTGAAATGCACACTTGCTTTAACCAAGGAACAAATATCTTTTCTGACTTTTTCAAGCTCCATACTATTTCAGGTCTACTTTTTATCCTTTTCCTCCCCTGTGCTTGAAGCGAATCATCATTTCTAAAATTGGCCCACATGCTTATGTTTCACATGCACAGAAACATATACCTTTTTTTTGGGAAACAACAAGCAGATGGCTGGTTTTGATTTGCCTTTAATTCCTTGGAAGTTTTAAAAATTGCAGACAATGGCATCTGCAAGCATGTTTCTTGCTTGCAAACTGGAGGAAACTCCGCGCTTGCTGAGGGATGTTGTTGTTGTGGCTTATGAGCTGATGCACAAAAGGGATCCTTCTGCCTCACATAGAATCAGGCAGATAGTAAGTGGATTCCTGTAATTCTTTCAGTTTCCATTGTTCCAAGCTGTTGCACTTACTTATCCAGCAAATCATTTGCTTGTAGGGATTTTGCAGTAGTCAGAAGGAATTGCTTGTAACTGGAGAGAGGCTTTTATTGGCAACAATTGGTTTTGATCTTGATGTCCAACTTCCTTACAAGCCACTTGTAAATGCTTTGAAGAAATTGAACATATACCCAGATCTTGCAAAAGTAGCTTGGAATTTTGTGAATGATTGGTAAGCCCTCTATTTGCTCGTTGTATTTGGTCCAGTGTAGATTTGATTATAGATTCTTGCCAATTATCTCTTTGAATGATCATGTATTTCTGTGATGGGATTTGCAGGCTTTGCACAACTTTATGCTTGCAGTACAAGCCCCATTACATTGCAGCTGGTTCCATGTATCTCGCTGCCAAATTTCAAAAGGTGAAACTTCCTACAGAGAAGGGAAATGTCTGGTGGCTGGAGTTTGACATTTCACCTAAACAATTAGAAGGTATGTTGGTATATATTGCTTTAAGTCAAAATTATGAACATCGGGATCCTTGATCTTGACTACCTGCTGATATCAATTAGCATTTCTGTTATATTGATTATTTACGCAGATGCAGTTTTTGTAGTTCAAACATAATTTTTTTTTAAGAGATGCACCCATATTATTAGTAGAACAACTTTTTTCTGTTCATTCATTTGTCCTCGTTTAACTTTCTGTTAACCTATTTTCACAAATGCTTTCCAGAGGTCATCCAACAGATGGCCAGGTTGTTAGAGCAAGATCCAAAAAGGACTCTTCCGGCAACGCATGGGAGGGTTCCACAATCTAAAGCTTCTGCCAAGAAGATGGTTACCAGTAGTGCGCAATCAGCTGTTACAAGTGTATCAATGTCTAATTCACTTGCTAGCGATGGGGCTGTGATGGAAGCTTCATCCTCATCTGACAGAAACACCAGCCTGAATGAAGTTTTACCATGTCAAACAATTGATAGTGGTGCAAGCAGTGTTGTTGAGGATGGTGATGGTAAGAATCAGCCAAGAACAGGGGACTATGAGTTGAGCTCCAGCAGCAATATTGCCCCATCTTATAATTCCCATCATAACATTGATGTCCACCAGATTAGAGAGACATTAAAGAGACGGAGATGCCAGATAGCTGCAAAAAGTAGAGCTTCATTGTCCAATGAAACCATGGATGCTGAGTTAGATACGGAAACCTGGATAGAAAGGGAGCTAGAAGAAGGGATAGAGTTGCAAACTGCTCCTTCAGAGAAGAAACGAAGGAAGGTGTGATTCGGAGGATAAGAGCTAAATAGTTACATATAGTTGAACGAGTTTCAGTATTCAGAAAAGCAAATCTTTCTTGGTCTCCTGCAATTGTCAGGCAAGTTTTAGAATAACCTCGTAAACATTATCCTTGTCATTTATTGATTCCTGAGAATATCAGCTAAAATAGACACATTTAGTTATAACATTTTTTGCATCGAATATTTTCATTAGAGCGAGAGTATTGAATTTGTGAAGTTGTAGATCATATATTACAAGAGATTTTGTAATTGTTAGCAGCAGCGGCATCCATGCTAGGAAATAATTCAGCATGTTGTTTTTCTGCACTTCTTTAAGGGAAAATTAAGAAGTTCTTCGTTACTTAATTGTTCTCATTCGTTGTAAAGCTACGAGAGAAATTTTCCATGATCCCATTCCCTTTCCTGGTGATGTGAATTTGTAAGCATGGCTGGGATGTACCCCTGTCGTTCCTAGTTTTCAGCCCATTCGACGAGTAGCTTAGATGAAGCTTGGGTAGTCTTCCGGCCCATTTAAGCAAGGATCCATAGGCACTCCGGTCCAGGTCCTCGGTCCCATCAAAAGCAACTTGGTCAGAAACGAGCTGGGTCATTTATTGGGCCTCTCTAAAATTTTACTGGGCCGATACTGAGACCCTCTTCTTCTTCTTCTTCTTAGAATATTCTTAGAACAAGGTTATGGATTTTTTAGGTATTCCAATAGTCTATAGTGTAAACTTAGCATTTTCCTTTTGCATTTTTTATAACATAACAATGAACAAAAACATGGTGTAAACATTTGAGAAACTATGCTGGGGGTTGAACGAAGGCTAAAAAAAAAAACATTAACTTGATTAATTTTTAAGTTAAATATAATTTTAAAATGCATTCGTTACCGCAATTTCAAGCACCCATACAAAAAAAGGCATTAAATCGAGTATTTATTTATGAATTGACATTTTTGGTTTGAATTTATAAAATATTAATTACAGATACCTGATTTCTATTTTTTCATGTCCATTAAAGGCTTTAAAATAAGACTGAAGTCAATGGAGAGCTTATTTAAGGGGTCATTTGGGACTATTTTCTCTTCCTTCTTCATGTTTTTGTTTTCATTTTTAATAAAATAAAGAACAATTATTTAAGTAATTTTTAGTTTTGCTTTTTTAATAATAATAAAAAAAAAACTGATAGGGAAACCGCAGAGTATATTAGAGAATAACAAGTATATATTTTGTGTGGTGTATTTTCATTTATATTTAGGCAAACGATGCATGTGATGGTCAAAAGAGGAAATTAGAATGATCCAATGGCCAGTCCTCCTGAATTATTAGTCGATAGTTCTTTTCTTTCTGCCTCTGAAAACTATAGTAAAATTGAAAAGAAGGACGATTATTTTTTAGTCTCTTTTCCTTTCCACCTTCACTTTCCAGACCCTTTTGCACACTGGCAATCCTTTTTCTCCGTACCAGACAAAGTGCTGAGACATTTCACTTTCCATCATCTATTATTTTTTACCATCCAATTAGCACAGGGAGAAGCAAATCAAGATCACAAACAGATCACGTGAAAGGTCCAGCATCATTGGACTACATCTGTAGACAAAGACAAGAAAGCCTATCTGTGCTTTATGTTGGACGACGACCTGGATAAGAGTTGTGCACGAGATATGCCAACCCAGGCCAGTAGATTATAGCCAGAAAGATAGAGGAATTATATGTAGAGAATAAGGAAATATTTACAAGGGCTCAGTGGACATGGAAAGCAAAGAGAAGCATGGCCCTCCTTCTGTTGGATTTTCACGCCTTAAGCTTGACAAAGCATATATTCTCGGGTTCCCATGACTTGTCTTCTTCTCAACACCTTTAAATCCTGCTCGCTTTAGACCACCTCCTTGAATTTGACAAGCATTTGACTCGATCGATCGAAATGGAAGAATGAGAAACTGCACGTATTTTATATCATAGGTTAATGGCAAACTTTGATTGCTTTAAGATCGATTACTTGGCTTCTTTTTCCAGACCCTCTACAAAAAACAAATTGCTTTAGTGACGTCGAACCAGTCAGAATATTTCCAGCTTGCTTTATCGATATTGTTTGAAGGAGAATTTATTGGATTCCTAATCTCCTGAAGATGGTTGATGATGGATACTTGTTATAACTATAATATCTATCATGATAATGCGTGTTTGGTAGGAACTCAGCTTTTTGACTACTAAAGATTAAACTGAAAGTTGGAAGTTGCGTCCTGATCATATATATATATATAAACCGATTGGCATGGAAGATTCACTGTGTTTCTTGATATAGATAGTGGTATAATTATTATTTTGTCAATATACTATTATTGATTTCTTCTGTTATCCTACTGGGTAGGGTATTATTGGTAAGTGCTACAAGATTTCGAATATTTTAACTCATGGTTACAGATCCAATCGAGAACATTTTCTTTTCCAAGTGAAATCTTCAACTATACGAAAGAGTGAAAACATGTTTTTGTTGTTGTGGAATAAGAAACCTTCGTGTCTTAATGCATGTATTTAATTTATAGTTATTATGAGATTTATAGGGAACAATTCAATTTTTTTTTTTTACCTTCTAGGAGCATATTGTAAAGACTATATTACTCTTAAAAGCAAAAAAAAATTATAAGGTTAATCAAAGACAATTTGATCTTTTTACATTTTAATTAAAAGCACAATCCATATTACCCTTGAAAACAAAAATTTTCAAACTTGCACCCATGGATGTTTTTATAATTTCAAACTGGTGTTTTAGTAATTAACAAGTTGGCCGAGACGATTTGGTCCTTTGATAAATATAAATGTTATTTTAAAAACAAAAATGGTTGGAGAGTGCAATGGATGCATCAATGAGTGGGAAATGTCCGTGCTTTTCGGGCGATGTGTGAGTCGTCTTCCTATGTCCAAACAATGTTGTTGGAAGTGTCTTGCCATGATCTTTCTGGTGGTATGACGCATGTATACAGTGGTGTAGTGGTTGGGCTCCCATGAACTTTATTCTTTTCTCTCTCTTCTCTTCTCTTTGTCAAAATATCAATATGTTCTTTCATTTGTTTTTTTAATCCAATTTGGTTTTTATTTTTTAGATTGATATTTATTTTTTAAATATTTTTTTATTGTTTTTTTTCAATTTTGTCACATCATTTGGTTTCAATTAAGTTTTTTTTAATCAAATTTGGTTCTTATTTTTTTAATTGCTGCTTATTTTTTATTTTTTATATCAAATTTGATCTTTATTTTGATTGTTATTTTTTTTCACTTTTCTTTCTAGGGTTATCTCAATCATGTGCACATAGTCGCGGGGTTACTGGATGAATCCAGGTTGACTAAAAAAAAAAACTTTCATTACTTTTTTTTTCATTAATTTATTTTTAGTTTCGTCTTTCAACATTGGATTTTATTCAGTTTTTTTATATGATAGGGTTACCCTAATATAACAATCAGGTCATAGATCTTACATACTAACCTGGATGGGGTGGGTCAAGGTTTTTTTTTTTTACTTTTTTTATGTTTTTTTTTTGTTAATTTATTTATTGTCGTTTTAATTTTTTATCCATATCATTTAAATTAGCTGAATTTTAAACTCAGTTGAGTTAATAAACTTAGTATATTTTTTTTATTTTCTTAGAAATGGTTGCATCGCTCTAACATCTTTTTTTACATTAAAAGAAATCTTGGTCGACCTACGGCGCATGGTCCAATCTAAAAGAATTCGTTTGATGATTAAAATAAGTCTTTTTAGCTACCATCCATGTTTCATATCTGATCATATGAATAATAAGAAGTAAAACTTTCAACAATTCCTTAATTTCGGCTGGATATACACACGCCTTGCCTTTCACCAAACAAGAAAGGTGGTCAAATAATTAGTTTCGGTACGTAGGCCAAAAATAACAAGGAAAGATCACTTTCCGTAATTAAAACCAATATGTTTATAGGGTAATAGATCATCACAAGTCCAAGATCTACAGTGGAGCGGGAGGAGGTCGCAGATACATCGTCCGGCCGGGAAAAGAAAAATTCTTTTATCACTTGTGATTTGGTTGCTGAAAACATCATCAAAATTAGTCTTTTCAGGGTTGTTATACACTGAAAGGTAGTGCAGAAGTTTACACTTGAACAATAATTAGAACATTTGCAAAGCAAGTTTTCTCGAAGGGTTGAGGATCCTCCAATATCTAATTCAGGTTAGCTAAGAGATGGAATTCCTATGAGTTGGTGTATGTGCATGTTTAGTTGCAGAGAATATTCAGATTTGGTAACTTGCGCCCATAAATTAACTTAGGATATGATTATTAACTGCTAAATCATTTATTATCATAGCTTTATTTAGCATGAAATATAGAAAGCATTAGCTTTACAAAATGTACGTACGTCTAATTAAGCTCAAGGTTAATTAATTCATATATACTATATATAACTATTTAGAAAAGACTGCAACTTTACAATAAAAATAAAATAGCTTTATTGAAAGTGCCACCAATGGGTGTTTTACCTAAGGTTGACTGGCTATGACCGAAGAAAAGGGTTTTTTTTTTTTTTTTTTTTTCAATTTATGATTTTGATGGACCCCTAAAGACATCGATGACAGCAAAATGCTTTTGGAGGGTTATCGAACTGCTTTTAACAAAAGTTCATGTAAAGAATCTTTATAAAAAGAAATTATATATATATATATGATAAATGATTTAATTATAGCGCATAGTTGAAAGATTCACCATGTTTTAATCCAAGAATAAAAAATTCAGCATGGATGGCTATGTAGCTAGCTAGCTAGGGGCGCCCCCCCCCCCCCCCCCCCCCCCCCCCCCAAATCCCTCTTATTTTCTTCGTAGCCTCCGACAACTTTATACTACTGTTTAAACTCTTATATATTTCCCACAGTGAGTATCTTATATATTTGCAAATAATTAGAAGTGCTTAAAGGGAAGGGAAGGGAAGGGAAGGGAAGGGAGAGATATAAGGTTGTAAATCTTCAAACGGTAGCCGTACGTATACCCTTTTTATTCAATCACTCGCTCTAACTTTCGATATGATTGCTACTACTTTTGAATAAAATGATAAACACATTCGGCAGAAATTCCCAAGTTTTGAGCCCATGTAGGAACCAATCCTGGCCATTTTTTTCACTCCAACAGTTCTTTAAGTAGTTCTCTAATTAATTAATTAATTATTATCTGATTTGTACACCAATATTATTACCTTATTTTTTATTATTTTTTAATAATCTATACTAGCATTAAAAACTACAGAAACAAATATGTACAAACAGAAAAGAACACAGAAAAAAGAAAGATAACAACAAGAGAAAAAATAATATAATAAAACAGAAAGTTTCAGGACTTATTAGATCAACTTTTTGTTTCTCTTAGCAAGTCTAATCTTGTGGAAGTGAAGTTTCTTTCAAGTGACTTCAACTATAAAGCTAGACGATAAAGAATTAAATCAAATACTAAAAAATTTAAAAATTTCTAGCCAAACAAATACCCCACAAGACATCGGAGGCCAAAGTGAAAATAGTTTTACATTTGGAGTATACTTTTTAAAACCCGGTCAGGCTCGGCGGGTCGACCCGGGACCTGGTGTTGGAATCGGGTTGAAGAGAAAACAGAGGAAGGAAAAACCCGGTGTGACCCGGCGAGCCGGTTGACACGGCAAGACCCGGTCAAAAACCCGGTTGCAACCCGTTGACTTGTTTTTTTACTAAAATAACGTCGTTTTGATTTTTTTAAAATGAAAAAAATTGATCCGGTCAAAACTCGGAATCCGGGTCTTGGATCGAGCCGGGTCTAAAAATTATGGTTTGGAGTTTTCATAATGTTGTTTCAAGCTAGCTTCATTTAGCTTTGTAAGAAGAAGGTTAAGTTGTTCAAGTTAATAGATATTTTTCAAATTCCACAACCAACAATCTTGATTTAGAACTGAAAAAGCTTAATTAGTAGAGAGAACATACAATTGAGGAAATAGATATCTAAGAATGTCAATTTCTAATCACCAATCGGTCAAAAAACAAATTAATATCCGTAGTGTCTTTCAAACATGTTGCCCTGTTTCACGAGGGAATAGATACAAGGCAATTTCTAACATATTGCCTTGTATATACCTTTTCACTAGCTAGGCTATTGCAATTGCTTTGCTCAAGATAATTTTGTCCTTTTCTACCCATCTCTCATGATTTCTATATATATATATATATATATATATATATATATATATATATATATATATAAAACTAGTGCTTTTTAATTTAAAATATATTAAAATAATATTTTTTTAAATATATTAATATATTAAAATTATAAAAAAAAAACATCTTAAAAACATCAATTTAATATCTTTACAAGTAAAATATAATTTGAAAAACACTTTAAAAAAATATAAGCTATCACAATGTAAAAAAACACTTGGAATATTACGTACCTTACCTTAATAACATTAATGCTACGAACCAAACCAAATGCATTACTATATTAATCTGTAACAGCATCCAAGTAAGATCAAGAAGAAAAATAAATGAATCCCTCTAGATCAGTAATGGTGAACAGAAATTATTGCAGGGAATAGCTTACCCTGCGATGATCATCGATCTCTTGTAGTTTATATATACAATCACAAACTACCTATGGCATTCTAACCAACCCGTCCTAATCAAATAATTAAGCAATTAAGGTGGTGAAAACATTAGAAATATTAATCTTTAAAAACCTGATGGCTCTGTTGAAAGCCTTAATTTTTTACTGGGTGTAGTGCATATGTTGGGGGAATACCATGCATAAATATTTATCTTCCGATCGAACTCAAACTGCTTTCTAACCTTTTGCCGTCCAAATACTAATTTAATGAATGATGTGCTCCATCTGTCCTTTCATCCATCTATAATTTCATTTTATGTTCTTGACCTTTCTAATTGATGTTTGAAGCCTCCATTGCTTTCATCATGCCTTGGAATTATTGTTAAAGGGCAGGCAGTACACTTAATTACGCCTTCCGATTTCCTTGAACGAATCTTTCAAGATTCATGAAAGTGAGAGTGATAATTAAAGATTTATGTAAATTGAAATGCAGAAAGAAACAGCTCTTTTGTGAATTGAATCTTGGAATGTAGCGAGACTAGGAAGTTTGCAAAAGGTGACCAGCAAGAATAATTAAGGAAGTAAAGCTTTCGTTAATTAATAAAGAATAATTGCCTTGAATAAGAAGAGGGAAAAAGTAACTAAAAACAAATAAACAAGCAAGAAAACAAAAGGTGGGCGGGCATGCTAGCAGCTACAGGGGGGTAAAGTTAAGCTTGCCCATGCTCTTATCTCACATTCTCCCATCAACTTTTCGACTGATGTGAACCCTTGTGGGGCTGAACAAAACATTATTATAGGTCTTCTTAGAGGGATTGACAGCTTAATCATACTTAATTCTTTGATGGATTGACAGCTTAACATACTTAATTCTTTGATGCATTGACAGCTTAATCATACTTAATCTATGAATATTAATTGAGCTCTCTTAGTTTCTCCTCCATGAGTAGACAAAAGCATTATAGAGATTAAGAGATTTTTTTCATTTCTTAAGTTTTGTAGTGGTCAGAATTTAAGATTTCTTTTTTCTTATTAATTTCTCATGGGACGCTCCTGCAGCACTTCATTTTACACTTAGTCATGGCTTTACAATTCGATATGATTGAGTTTGAAAGTCTATCAGCAAAAAAAAAATATATATATCTTATTTATTAAAAAAAATAGTTTCATTTGTGAGAATAGGGTGTGAGTATATAGTTTGATTGAAATTTTTTAAAACTAATTTTTTATATATAAGCATTCTACTGGTTGTGCCTTACAACTCAATATTGTTAAGTTGGAAGGCTTTTTTTTTGTGAAATCAAGAATATATACAGAATAAAGAGAGAAAACCTGATCAGTGTGGGCAGAGCTTTAGCTACATAGATTGTAGCTTAGACATCAGCCTAATTACAATGAAAAAAAACAAGGAAACATAAAACCCTACTAATGAAGCAAACAATACAAAAACCACACGACATCAAAACTTAAGCAGAGCAAGCCGAAATATATTCGTGATTCCTATACAGATCAGCACCAGTATACCAAAATGAAGAGTTCAGATTTCTGATCCAGCCTGCAGCAAAGCAAAACAAATGCCATAGGATATCTTTTCAAATTGGCTACTTTTCCTCAAATATCAAGATGTTCCTAGCATTCCATATAGTCCAAACAATGCTAAACATAAAGCCCCCCAAACAGATCTTTCAAACTTACAATGTTTTTCCTGTAGAAGACCTAGCCATTGACATTAAAGGTTGTCAAGGCCATATGGCATTACCTAGCTCAAACCTTGTCAAGCTACAATTTTATTCCATAGTTTCTAGACCATTGGGCAATGCATGAGGATGTGGGAGATAATTTCTGAATGATGCTCACAAAAAGAGCAACGGTCATCCTGAGGGCTTGGGATGTGCCTTTTCATCGAGAAGGCTCTTGTGCAAAGACCTTCATTTAAAGCCAGCCATAAAGTCATTTTTTTTGTTGGAGGGCAAATGGATTTCCAATTTTCGCAAAATTTGAGAATTTTATTAGGAAGGTCTTGGAATTTTAATTATCCTTGAAAGAATAAATAGCATGGAGATTTTAGTAAGTGTTTATTTATATGTTATAACATGCTTTTTAAAATATTTATTAAATTGATTTTTTCTTGAAAATATATTAAATTTTTTTTTATGGTTATGATTTATTAATATCAAAAATAAAAAAAAAATATCATTTTAATATATTTTTAATTAAAAATATCTTTAAAAAATATTAAAAAACAAAACAAAAGAAGAGAAGAATAAGCAAAGCACCCGTACACATTTATAGTATGGATAATTAAGCAAACGTATGTATATCTGTCAAAACACTAGATCATATACAGTAAGCAGCAAACTAATAATTAAGAGCCAAATAAAATTCGAAAATAGAATGAAAAATTAAGATGTAGAGACAGGTGTGCATCACAATGTTTGTATAATGAAAGACTACAAGACTAGGGTTAGCTTCTTTTTGTTTGCCACTAGGGGGGTATGATTGAAATTAGATGAGACTCGATCATTCTTCCAAAGCATCATGATGAGCTTTTGGAGTTTAAAAATTAAAAAAAAAAAGAAGATAAAGATAAAGATAAAACATTATCTATCCTTCATTTCCTTTTCTTTTGCTGATAAGGAAACTATATATATCCTTAGGTTCAATTGATGAAATTACATGATAATTAATGTATATTTTGTATTTTGGGAATGAATGATTGATGACTTTTTTAAAAAAATAATATTGTTAAAAAAAAATAATTAATTCAAGTGAGCCCATCTTATATATAACCCAAGTTTTTTTCTAGATTAATTGCTAAATAATTCAATAACTATGTCTAAATTTCAAGATATTTCATTAAAAATTCTCACATCATGATCATGATATGGATATTAAAATATGATTGCAAGTTTCCTGATAAATCCAAATGACCAAACCATGTACTAGCTAGTCAAGACCATGAACGTCCAATCAAAATTCAGTGACTTAGTACTGATAGCTTTGTGCAATGCATGCATCTGGAGACATGTCACCTTCTTCAAGTAATATTTAGCTAGACAATGGAGAAAGCAGAAGCATTCATGAAAGAAAGGGTACTTCAAGGACATGTTATAAATTTATTTAATGATATTGACCGAGAAGCATTTTCAAAGTCTAATAAAAAAATATGAATTAACCTGCAACTATATATTTGCGAGAAGAAAAGGAGACAGAACTCGAAGACCTTAGAATGATCTTTAGAAATTCCTGATATGTTTTTTTTTAATAATAATCGTGTGTATTAATAAAAAAGAAATCATTTAAAAGATAACCCTTGAAGAGTTAAAAGATTTTTTACATGAAAAAAAATGAATGCAGTACAAAAAGATAAAAGAAAACAAAGAAAAACTTAAGAAGAAAGAACAATGAAATTAATGATTTGTATATTACAATGCAAATTACAATGCATTAACTTTACAGTAAAGCTAATTAGCTATTGTGGCTTTAAATTCATTGACCGTTATAGCATTTTGGTGTTTGAGTGTATTTTAAAAATATATTTTCTTGAAAAAATATTAAATTAATTTTTTAGTGTTTTCTATGATTTTAATATGTTTATGTTAAAAATAAATAAATAAATCTTAAAAAAATTATTTTAATATATTTTCTAGCTATAAAACTTTTAAAAAATATTATGCATCACATTACTAAACACACGCAAGCAATTACATGTGATAAGAAAATATGAGGTGCAAATTATAATGGTTGCACATGCACACACAAATTTCATTTCATTAGTAATTAAAAAAAAAACATGTTTTCCTAATGCCAAATTAAGGTTGTTGCACAAATTATATCTTTTATCCAACGAAGGTTTTTATGGGTTGGCGTCTCCGATGCAAGAAAAATTCATAAAGTATCTTGGAAAGTGGTTGTGAGAGAAAAGGCAAGAAGAGGTCTAGGTGTGGGCTCTTTACAAGGGAAAAATAAGGCTATGTTATTTAAATGGCTATGGAGTCTAGGAGACTCCAATTCTGGAGGGTGGCAGGACATCATCAAACACAAGTATAAGCCTTCTGATGTCAATGGTCTTCCAATTTTCAGTGTTATACTATCACAGCCATGGAAAGGCATATACTCCATTATTAACTCTGGTTTGGCAACTTCAACTATCTTGAAGAATGAGTGTAATTGTTTCAAGGTGGTTAATGGGGAAACCATTAAATTTTAAACAGATAAATGGCTGCAAATTAGAACTTTGCAAGCTTGTTTCCCACGGCTTTGTGATATATCAACATCGATCCAAAACAATGACACTGGTGGAAATAGCCAAATAGGGGACTTTATGGGAGATTCTTGGCACTGGAAGTTTAGTGGAATCGGAGATTAAGGTCTTCAGATCAGACACAACTTCAGCAATTTGCTTTCCTAATAGATAAGGTCAAATTGAGTACACACAAAGAGGATTTGAAGCAATTGACAGCAGAAAGCAATGAACAATATCTTGTCAAGTCTTGCATTAAACTTATTGATAAAGCAGAGTATTCAGGTACATAATTCACTTTCACTACACTATTATGGAAAGGATTTTCTCCTCTTATGATTGAAATGTCCCGTGGCTTTTGCTCCAAGATACAATCTGTACAAGGGATTTTCTAGTACGTAGTTGATTGCTTAATCTAAGTCAAGCAGCTTGTCCTCTTTATGATAATGGCATAAAAAATGTGAATCATCTTTTTCTTCATTGCTATGAACCTTGGTATCTTCGGCAACGATTCATGAATTGGTTGGGCATTAGTTGGTGCATGCTGAAATCTTTTGCAATGAAGTATTCTAGTTAAAGGTCGATTCAAGTGAAGAGCATTTACAATGTACGTTATCCTATGGTATTTTATGGAATATTTGGAGTGCAAGAAACAAACTGATTTTTTAGGATATCATGTCGATTTGGACTATAATGTTTGAGCTTATTCTTCATCGTTTGTCTCTTCGCTTGAAAGTTATGGATGCAAATTTATCTGGGAATGATCTATTTAGCAGTTTAGAAGGTATTTTAAAGTGGATAAATAAGTGATGATACAGAATCTTTCAACTTCAATTCTTTTCTATATATATTTATATATATATATATATATATATATAAACAGTTCCTTTAGCGAGTGTGGTTTGGTCTAATAGACAAAGTTCATGAAATAATTTTTTCCATTGCGTAAGGAATTATGGTTTGTAGCTTGATCTATATATCCATTTAACTAATTAATTTCTTTGATTAATTAAGCAAGTGATTAAACTGAATTTGATGTATTAGTAAATAAGATCGTCAATGTTAACGTTCAAGTCTTTTTCAACATAGTATTATCTTTTTGCTAACCACTAGTTTTTTGAAGAAAAAAATTAGATGAAACTCGAATTTAATTAGTATATAACAATTTTTTTTAGAAGTTTTCTTTAGTCTCTGAATTACCCTAATATATATTTGAATTAATGCATGGGTGAAGTTGTAAATTAACCAATTACCTAAAAGAGAGAGAGAGAGATTTTAATTACCCCTTCCAAATAGACTTTCAAGCTAAAATCCTCACATCGAGAAAACAGATTGTCCCTTAATTTGTAGGTGCACAAAACCTTTGATCGCTAAGGCATGTTGGGTGCTTGCTTAATGAAATGTATATATAAGGACACCCTTGGACATGTGGCTCTGTGTGTATGTGTGTTTTTGTGTGTGCGTGTGAAAGAGAGGGGCATGGTTGTTATCATTTCTCTCCTCGGCCCTTTGTTGAAAGCCTTGGGATCGAAGGCAGGATCTTTAATCATAACGTAGGGGAAGTGTAATCATCTCCCTGTAATTTCAGAGTGCACAAAGAGAGAGAAGAAGGGAGGGAGGGAGGGAGGGAAGAAGGGAGAATATTGAGAAGCTGCGGGAAAAGAATTTTTTTTTTATTAAAGTCGGAGAGAGGTATGGATCGAGATGGGTTATCCAAGCTCTCCCACCTTTTTTTTAAGGCTACTTTAGATGGAAACTTGAAAGAGTAAAGACCAAACTGAGAAAAGTGGCTCTCCAAAAGAAAGAAGATGTGTGGGTGTCACCTGAACTGTTTCTTTGAATAGAGTGAGAGATTCCTAGAGCAAGCAAGCCATAGATAGTTAAATCTTAATTACTCATCTTGGGATTCTCAAGCCTTTTAAATAATAAACTCTCATTATTATGGAGTCTGCAAATCTCCATCACCAACATGATCAGCTCCAAGACCAGTTTGTTGGGTCTTCTTCTTTAACTACTACTACCCCATCTAGCTGTGCAGAAGCTGGAAGCACCCATGCTTGGACCCAAACCATCACTTTGTGAGTTCTTTCCAGCTCTCTCCCTCTTTTCTCTCCCTAAACTATAAGCAGCTTTCCACAACGAAATGTTTTAGTGTATTTCACAGCGCCAGCGTATATAAATTAACTTTAGATTTGGAATCTCCTTTTTTTATTTCACCTTTCTTTCTTTTCTTTACTGATGATTTGATGTACATCAATCAAAATGCCTAGGAATTCAAACCTGTAACATGTTAGGTCTTTGTTAACCATCAAATGATTTTTATTTGGAGTTCAAGACCAAATACCCCAGATAGCTAGCTATATAATAAAAACTAGATAGTTTGTGTTCTCTTTTTCATTTTTAGAGAGTATTATTATAGTTTCATGTGCTTCTAATTTTCTTGTTTGAATTGGTGATTTTTAGGGCTTTTATATATATATTTATTTTCTTTTAACTGATCTTTATGCAGGAATTCAGGCAACTTAAGTCCAAACTACAATGGAGTTATCTTCAACCCAAGACAGAAATACGAGAGTCCAGTCACTTCTGTCAACAGCACCATGATTCAGGACCTAGGCTTTCAGCACTGGAATAACAATGCTGGCAACTTCAACAGCCTTTCAGCTTATCATGAACTGCAACTTTCAAAAATCAAAGAAGAGCTCTCATCGGATTCTTTTCCCAAATTTACTGAGATGTTATATAGCCCTTCAAGTACTATTGAAGATCCACATCCATCTTCCTCAAGTTACTTCAAAGATGAACAAGAGGGTCTCAGTCTTGGTGAAAAGCTCCTTCTCAAGACTATTTCACCCGGCTTTCCAAGAAATGGCCATGATCAGTTTTCACCCCGAGAGATTTCCTCTTGTCATCACAACGGTTCCAGCTTTGGAAGTGCTATACCCAGCAGAGAGAGCTTTAGTCAGATATATCCTAGTATAAATATTTCAAACTTGAATCAGCCATCTTCGCCGTTGATATCAGGCTCCTTTGACATGAACTTGCAGGGCTTGGATCTCTTAACGTCTACTAGATTTAGTGGAAGTTTTGCCCAACCTTCTGATGATCCTCTTGCTATGTTTAATAAAGACAGTCTTTCTTTTGGTCTCGATCGTATGCAGCAAGCCAGTCAGAGGCCATCATGTAGCCCTAATAAGGTTAGGTTTAATTCTTCTTCCCTCTTCTTTATCCTTTTCTTCATTTTTGGAGCAGCAGCGAGCTGTTGCTTAATTTTACCATGGCATGACAGATAGTTGTTGTTTTTGCAATTATTTAGTATTATATGGGCATTATGTATATCTGCAGATATACATGTCCTTAATTCAGATATACATGTCCTTAATTTGGCATTATGTATATCTGCAGATATACATGTCCTTAATTTGGCATTAAATGGATCAGCAAATTCAAATTTATCATACAAAATAACCACGTAGTGATTAATTGAGCTTGTACAAGTGCAGCAACTCTAGCTAGCTAGCTAGTGTATTATGCTGAAGAAACCCTGACTGTGTATCATCTAGAATACTAAATCTTATAAGATATATATGATTAAAATTTTTAATATATTTCAATTATATATGTTTTTTTCCCTAAGTTAATAGTAAAATTTAAAAGTTAAAACCCTTTTATTGTAAAAATTTTCTTTAGCAACTCATGGCACCAAAAGAAAAGAAAAGCTAGCTAGCAGCTAGCCTTCTCTTTTTGCTACATGATGGGTACTTTCAGCTTTAAGCATTGTATGAATCTCTTTATCAGGAGAATCGCTCTTTATTATCTTCTTTTCTTAAAATGACTTTTGAGCGATCATTGAACTGATTTTTATCAGTACTCTACTCTCTGTATTTCAAAGATATCCTCCAACAATGAAATGACAGAGGCTAAAAGGCCCAACAGAAGCTTGATGGAGCCAAAGGCAACACAAGCTGCTGCACCCAAGAAATCGCGGTTGGAGTCACGCGTTTCCTGCCCTCCTCTTAAGGTGCGAAACCTCTAGTATTTGAATAGCGTTTTGTAGAATACATACATGCGTTATGGCTCCTTTTATTTTGTTTTTTCTTGTGCGATCTGGCTCAGATTTGTGACATTTGGCATTTAATTAACAGGCTAGAAAAGAGAAATTAGGAGATAGAATTGCAGCTTTGCAGCAGTTAGTTGCACCCTTTGGAAAGGTAATCTAAATTTTTTGCCTCAATTCGTTGCCCCTCAAGTATCGTATATATCATCATCATTGGATGATTAATATTAATGGTTGTAATCTATTTTTAAGTCTAAATTAATTAAGAGTTCGTTTAGCAAAATTAGAAGCTTAGAAAAACAGAGCCTAAATTGATTAGAAACTTGACACATTTTAACTTAATTAATTTGAAACCAAACTCTGTGATTAAAATTAAGAAGAAAAAAAACTTTATACACTCGAGTGAAAAAAAGGGAAATGAGTGGCAAACATAAACAGGAGCAGCTCATCCGAGGTAAGAAAAAAAAAAAGAAGTTATTTGTGTTGTCTTGCGAATGAGGAATTGATTTGTGATTTTGCATGTGGATGGGTTCGGGCGAATATTGCAGACAGACACGGCATCCGTACTAATGGAGGCTATTGGATACATCAAATTCCTTCAAAACCAGGTCGAGGTATTTTCCACTTACCCAACATTCTTCTCAGATTTTGTCATGTTCTAAATACTAATTTATCCTTCTCTGACACGAACACGCATATGTTGTCTTAAAATATGCACTAGGATATTGCTAGCGTTGCTGTTACCTATAGATCCCTTGGTCAAAACTAGGGCAAAGACTAAAGAACCCTCGTTCTTCTGGAAGAAAATTTTTATGTATACATGCTTAGGCAAAAATGGTAGCTAGGGTTTCCGTCAGGATTTCATTTCTCTTCTGTTCCTTTGTCTTTGGCATCTTTCTAATTATGATACGAACAAGAGATCAATGCCTAGTGATCGAATTACTCGGTATGATAGGATAGATGCCTTTTGTTTTATTATTTAAGATTAATTACCTTGGAGATTAGTAGAATCTTTTCTTTGGATGCATAACATTTGATACAATGGATGACGATGACCTTCCACTTTCTTTGATGAAGGCTGATTAATTTGAGCAGAGAAAGGTAGCTGTGATTTAATATCTTTCTTCTTTTTTTTGTCTTTGCAGACATTGAGTATTCCATATATGAAGTCATCCGGCAACAAGACGAGCAGAAGCATCCAAGCGGCGGTATGAAAGTGGCTTTCTAACATCTCGCAATACAGAACATATCGAATGCACTTTATGTCGTTTTTAAAGTCCGGTTGGAAGGTTAAACAGAGGCATCGAGATGCTGTTTCGTTGACTTTCCTAGCTAGAACAATAGATATGGTGGAAGTCCAAGTAGAACCCATCTGTTGCTTGATTTTGAAGTCAGCATTACTTCACTGTACCCTTGATAAGAGCATGACTGAATTAATTAAATGCCCAGTTTTTCTACCAAAAGTCGCATTCTAGCTAGGGCTTAATTCTTGTTTAAGATGAACTGTCATAAATCATGGACAGGGGCATGCTGATTTTCCTGATTAACGAATTATCGCGCGATCCTATCCGTCAAAAAAAGAAAAGATAAAACTTTTTTCTGGCCATTATTACTAGCTAGTAGAATGATTATTAGATGATCATATTTGTTAGGCATATTGTGTTGGTTAATGATATAGAGTTAATTTATAACATTTTTTGTATGTTGCAATTGTTTCAGGCTTCGAATTTGGGGGATGAAGAACCAAAGAGAGACCTGAGAAGCCGAGGGCTCTGCCTGGTGCCACTATCTTGCATGTCTTACGTAACTAGTGATGGTGGGGGCGGCGGAAGCATCTGGCCACCACCTAATTTTGGTGGAGGGACATAGCCATGTGGATCGACTTTAAGCAATTATATATGTTAACAGTACTTGATCAAAGATTAATTCTGATCGTTTTTTTCTGTACGTTCAGTGGAGCAAATTTGGTCATCCTGCAAAAAATAAGTATTCTGGGGTGGACCAAATTTGATCCATTAACAATTTAGGTAACAAATTCATATGTAATATCTATCGAACTCTTGTTTTATATGAAAGATTCATGCACTTTAATTGCTTCATGTTATTCAACCATGAACATCCCATTATTGGCATGAGATGTTCTTGGCTCAAAATAACTCTGAATTTGTGCTATTTGCAATCTGTTCATAATTTTTTCTCTAGCGGCTTATTCACTCTGCTTTTATTTCATAGAGAATTTCTTTTTTATTAACGTGGTATCCAGGTCAACTTGCATAATTTTGAGGTAGTTCGATCACTAGACATAAAATTTTTTTATTAAATGGTTCATAAATTATATTTGCAATCAATTAATTTCATGAATTCTAAAATTAATAATTATGTAAATTTTTAATAATTCTAAAGTTTGTGAGATTCCTAAGGATATTTCAAGGTGACAAGAGATTGAGAAACGGCCGGAGGAGCCCACGAATTAGTCAGTCCGATCAATTATTGAGGAGAAAAGCTGGGCTGGTTTGAAATTGTGGGTACTACGGCAAATCAAGGCATTTTAAAGGAGGATGCGCCACTCCTTTTGTACCGACTAAATTCATGCCAGAAATGTATAAACATTGTGGAGCTTGGCTGAGTTTTTTAATTTCTACAAATGTTAGTTTTTAGAAGATATCTGTCTCTAGCCGATGTGATACTCTCAGTGTTAAAAATATCTTAAAAATTGTGTTTGACTTCATGCAAGGAATCCATGGTATTGCCTAATTTACAAGCAACGGACTTTGCCGAAACTTGACACGATTGATAGCACCACCCCCAGATTAATCGATAGAAATCTACCACACGAGGAAATTAAATGAAAATTACAGCTGGCTAACATTTTCTTTTAATTTCCTTCTATTACGAGCTGGCTAATTAAGCTTGATGGCATCGGTTAGATCTTCTTTTCATTATTAAATTTAATGATAAATTCTATAAATAGTTGTTAAAGATTTAGGAGATTAAACTAGAAAATTCGAGATTTAGAACCCAACTCAAACCAAATTTTTTAAATGAATCAAAGATAATAAACTAGTAAAATTCAATTCAAACCCATTTCAATCAATATCAAAAAGAAAATTCAAATAAAGAGAAAAAACAAAATGAAATTATCCACTCTATAAGAATATATATTGGAATTGTAAAGAAATCATCTCAACCAAATAGATTAAACTATTAGATGAGATCTTAATATATGATTTATATTATTTTCTAACACATCCTCTTAAATAAAAACTCTCTGAGCTTGAAACTTGCACAAGTCTATATTATCTTGTGCTTAATTTTTATCAAATAAATAGGAATGATGAGATTCGAACTCGTGACTACTTGATTATCAAGACTTTAATACCATATCAAAAAACTATCTTAACTTAATAATTTAAATATTAAATAAAATTTTAAAATATAATTTATATTATTTTTTAATATAATCATTTTAGTATAAAAGAAAACGGGTTGGAATTAGATGGAATGCACGGCGTGCAGAGAAGCAGCAAGTAGGGGTGTGCAAAAAAACCGGAAAACCGAATAAACCGAGAAAACCGAAAAAAAATTAACCGAAAAAACCGAACCGAGAAAAAAAACCGATTAAACTGATTAGAATAGTTAGAAAAAATCCCGGTTCGGTTCGGTTTTCGGTTTTATAATGCAGGAACCGGTTGAACCGGACCGAACCGAACCGGTTCAAAAAAAATTCCCTAACCAGTGTTTTGTGTTGACGGTATAAATAGAAAACGATGAACTCTCGCCTCTCTCCACTCGCTAGCCCTAATTCCCTAACAGAGAAACACTCTCCCTCGCCCTTGCCGTCCCCCCTCTCCCTCGCCGCTAACCCTAACCAGAGCACCCGCCCCCGTACCAGAGCACCCACACCCTCTCGCCTCTCCGCCTCTCCGCCTCTCCCTCTCCAGTCTCTTTAGACTTAGAAAATAGAAACACGGTTACACAGATCCAAAACAGTTTGTGTTTCCATCGTTTGAAACCAGTCAAGCCTCTCATAAACAGATCGACGTTCCTCTTCATCTACGCAAGATCACATGGTACTCCACAGTCTCCACTACTCCGAAACCGAATCAGTTCTATAGCAGTGAGTTTTAATTTTGTTTTTTCTGTTTTAATTAATTAATTAATTAACTAATGGCTGCTCGTATTTTGCCTAGATTTATCTGTTTATCATCTATTTAATTTATTGTATTTGTTTTTTTTTTTCAATGCAGAGGTCAAATAATAAAGATACAGTTGCTGTGTTGATTCTGTTGAAGTGAAGGCATTCTGCTTGCTGCTTCATGTATGTCAGAATTTATTCGTATGTTTTTTAATTTTTAGATTATTCGAGTTAATTTGGATACTGTTAGAAAAAAAAATTGTTGATACTGTTAGAAAAAAAATTGTTGAAATTACTGATTATAAAATTGCTTTACTAATTTGTTAGCAATTTCTATTTAATTATTGATAGTGTATAATCATCCGTATTTAGTACTGGTTTTTTTTTATGTTCAATGTTTATGCTTGCCTGCTTGGAGCTGTGTCTCCTCATGGCTATTATTACTGTGATTCTGTTCTGTGAACGAATTTAGTTTCATCACAAGAAAAATGATGTTTAAGTCTTTAAGATAACCTGTCAAATTTTTCAAGGCTTCATAAAACATAACCTGCAAATAATGAAAACAAAAATAACTCAAATAAGCTCTACAGAAGCTGTCAATTAGTTTTGAGATTTTCTTTTTATGTTTATCTGTGTTGGTTTTATGCCCTGGTTCTGGTTTGTAGTGTGATAATATCACTTACCTTGCCACTGCTTCTGAAATGAATGGATGATAATGATATATGCCTGAGAGAGACAATGTGTTTTTCTTTGCTGAATTCTTGTTTTATTAAGGTCATTAGTAGCAATGAAAAAATAATGGAATCTAGATTAATATCGGAATGAGGGTTAATTTAATATACAAACTCTTGCATGTTAATTTAATATACAAAACGCAGATAATTGGCACTGGTCTGAAAACTGAATTTTTTTTTATTTTATGAAAAGAGAATAATGTTTATATATATATTGTATTGTATTATTGTCTATTGAAATTACAAAATACAATCTCAGCACTCAGCAGCAGAATTTTTTTTACAACATATCAACCAAAATAAAAGAACTTAACTTGTGAAAATAATCTTTAAAATTACAGCTGAACTTATGCATGTCATATTATTGTTAATCTATTATAAATTATTGGTTTTTAACATGTTTTCATTATGTAATAACAGATGGAAACTACTCAAATTCAAAGTGCTTCATCCACGGGCACTACACCAACATCAACTACTTCTCCAACTTCAAAACCTAATGCAGAATCAACCAATGCAGGATCCACCACAGATACAAAAGGTAAACAACCTCAAGTCCTTACATCTAGGAAAAGAAATGCTGATGATAAAAAGAAGTCACAAATTTGGGATCACTTTACAAAACTTGATGTTGATCCTAAAACCCCTAGAGCTGAATGTAATTATTGTGGAAAACATTATGCATGTCATACTATTGTTAATGGCACAAGTAATATGTGGAGTCATTTAAAAGTGTGCAAGAAGTTCCCTTTTGTGATTGATAAGAAACAAAAGGTTTTGGTATTAGAACCTAAGATAGAGAAGGTGAATTGGGAGAACAAAATGTGGGAAGTCTTAAGGCAATAGGTTATAATTATGATGAATGTAGACAAGCACTAGCAAAGATGGTTATAATTGATGAGTTGCCTTTTAATTTTGTGGAGGGTCGGGGATTTAAATTTTTTGCTAGGACTATGCAACCTAGATTTGACATTCCTTCTCGTTTTACAATTATGAGAGATTGTTTGAAACTTTATGTTGAAGAGAAGGATAGATTGAGGACAGCTCTTAAGGGTCAACGATTGTGCTTGACAACAGATACATGGACATCAATCCAAAATATTAACTATATGTGTTTAACAGCTCATTGGATTGATAATGACTGGAATTTGCATAAAAGAATTCTTAATTTTTGTCAAGTTTCCAATCATATGGGTGAGACAATTGGCCAAGTTATTGAGAATTGTTTGTTGGAGTGGGGGATTGATAAACTGTTGACTATTACATTAGACAATGCAAGCTCTAATAATGTGACCATTTCATATTTAAAGAATGTGATGAAAGATTGGCCAACTAATATATTGTCAAATGAGCACTTGCATGTTAGATGTTGTGCACACATTGTAAACCTCATTGTGTGTGATGGCTTGAAAGAGATTAATGATTCAGTTGTTAAGATTCGAAATGTCATTAGGTTTGTGAGATCTTCACCGTCAAGGCATCTTGCATTTAAGAAGTGTGCTGAAAAGTTGCATATAGAGTGTAAGAAATCATTGTGTTTAGATGTTGCAACTCGATGGAATTCAACTTATCTTATGCTAGAAGCTGCTGAAAAGTTTGAAAAGGTGTTTGTGAGGTTAGGTGAAAAAGAACTTAGGTATATGAGTTACTTTTTGGAGGTTGATTCAAAGGGGAATAGAAAAAACATAGGGCCACCTGGTTTGGAGGATTGGGAAAATGCAAGAACTTTGGTTAAGTTCTTAAAGATCTTTTATATGGTTACATTGAGATTTTCTGGCTCATTGCATGTCACATCAAATTCTTTCTTCAATGAATTGATTTACATGCATACAAACTTGTTGCAATTGTGTAAAAATAAAGATAGTATTTTAAGTGGAATGGCAATGAAGATGATGTTAAAGTTTGAGAAGTATTGGGGTTGTGAAGTAAATCAGAATTTTTTATTATATGTGGCTAATGTCTTAGATCCACGTTTTAAGTTGAAATATGTGAAATTTTGTTTTGGTGATTTGTATGATTATGACAAAGCACAATTGCTAACAAATAAGGTGAAAGATACTTTGATGAGCTTGTATGAGTTTTATTTGAAAATTGATGAAGTGGTGGATAATAATAGGCATAAACAGGATGTTAATGCTATTGATGATGTGGAGGTAGATGTTAACACTTTGGCTCGATTCAAAAGACATTTGCTGGAGGTGGATAGTGTGGAAAATAAAAATGAGGTTGAGAGGTATTTGATTGAAGGTTGTGAGGATCCTAATGATGATAAGTTAGATATTTTGGGTTGGTGGAAAAGTAATGCTTTGAAATATAAGATACTTTCAAAGGTTGCACAACATGTTCTAGCTATTCCTATATCCACAGTGGCTTCTGAATCAGCATTTAGCACAGGTGGTCGTGTACTTGATCAATTTCGAAGTTCTCTCTCTCCAGCAACTGTTCAAGCACTCATTTGTTGTCAAAATTGGTTGCATCATGGATCAATTCCAACTGATATTAGAAGCTTGATAAATGATCTTGAAACCTACGAAAACCTTGAGTCGGGTAATTTTTTTTAGAAATTTGCACCTTTTATTTTGTTATTTATTAATTAAATTGTTTGCAATCATCTAGCATGTCTAATTTTTTATTTTGTAGAATTTGGTGGAAAGTTACATTTAGTAACGGATGATAATTAGTTCAAAAGTTACTTTGATGGTAAAATACTACTATTTATTTTTACATATTCTAATTTATTTTATCATGTTATAATTTTAGATCTTGATTTTCAGGTTTTGATGTCAATGGTATTACGGAATCAAAGTGCAATGTTCTTGTCATCTTGTTGTGCTTTTTGATTGAGATGATGTGCACAATGAAGATTTATATTTTTTGCATGAAGTATTTTATTTTTTATGGCAATGTTATTTGTTGTTTTTTTAAGCCCATTTTGAAGGCAATGCTTTGTAATTTTAATTTTAATTTGGTGTGTGTGTTATTTAAATTTTGATGCATGAGGAGTCCAAACTCCAAAATATAAATATTAGAAAGATGTTCAACATATTAAACATAATATTAGCACTAATAATTTAATATAAATGAATATTTAGTGAAAAAATATTAAATATATTATAGAATTTTGTAACAAAATTAGAAGATATTTACATTAATTACAAGCCCATCAGAAAACCCATCAGAAAGCCCAATAAAAAGCCCAAAAAAGCCCAAAAGGCCCAAAAAAACAATAATACAGGTTTTCCGGTTTTTCTGATAAAAAAACCGAACCGAACCGAACCGAAACCGGTCGGTTTGAACCGGTTCCGGTTCGGGTCCGGTTTGAATTTTTAAGTTTTTCAAAATTTGATCTTGGTTAGTTTTTTGGGTAAAAACCGAACCGAACCGAATTTGCTCACCCCTAGCAGCAAGTCTATGTTATGTGGGCCAGGTTTGATGAAGAACTCCATGGATAACCCAGCTAACCTCCTACCATTCGGAATGGCTGGGCCTTGCTCAACTTACCCTTCTCGCTTGGAAGAAGATGGGTTGGATTTTGACATGCAGCGCTGCCTTGCAAAATTATTATATATGCGATTGCCTTTAACTGATAGTCTGATACGGTCCGATGAAATGCAAATGGGGGTTCAAAAAAAAAAAAAATGCAGAACAAAATCATTGAAAACAACACTCTAAAAAAAATATAGATATTTGAATAGGATCTTGAGACTGTTCATTTTCAATATTAGCATTGTTTTTTATTATCAAATAAAAAAAAAGTTTTATAAAACAATTATTTAAATTTTTGACCAACAGATCATTAAAGTTTTTTAGCTTCCCGATTAATTAAATTATATGTCCATTATCATTTTATTTAAATATTTATTTTATATTGTTATGTTTTAAAATACATATTTTTTATTTAAAAATAGTTTATAGTTAATACCTTCTTCAATTTGAAAACAAAGTAAAGAAAAGCAGTCGTAACTTAAAAATAAAACTGTTTTTATTTTGAAACAAGAGAGGATATTCCTAACTTTTAATTAAAAATACAATTTATTTTGTGTGTGTGTGTGTGAACTATAAACTATATTAATATAAAGGCTTTGACATTTCAATGCAGCAACAAATATTGAAATGCTTTGGAATTTTACAATTTAAGTTTTTATTATTATTTCATTATTAAATATTGGTTTAAATGAGTATTTGACTTCAAAATTTATTACGATTTATTTTTTATAGAGTTGTCTCGGTTTTATTATTCAAGTTTGTTAGGTTAACCTTGATTGATCCAGGTGATTTTTTTTTAATTGATTTTTTTCTCAACTTCTTCATTCAACATTGAATTGGCTGATAATTTAGCGTAATATTTCTTTTATTTATTTTATATGAGGCTATCATGGTTTCATGATTCAGGTCATGAATTTTATTGGTTATCCAGATTAACTTGGGTTTTTTCGGTTACTTTTTAATTGAATATTTGTTTTTTAATTTTATTTTTTAATATAAAATTAATTAAAAATTTAATTTTTTTTATTTTTTTTATGTAGCTATCTCATAAACAGAGTATCAACAAATGAGTGCATTGCAAAGGTGAATTGATTTAAAAATACGCGATATTTTTAAGGAAAATTGATATCTGACGAGGCAGAGTGCCTTATCCACATCGACCCGTAAAATCATTACAGACGTGGCAGTATCTGGGCATATTGGGCCGCCTGCAATGTGATTCCGCTAATTAGCAAATAATGTCGTCACCTCGCAGGAACACGGTTCCAGTTGCAGGCCCTTTTGTTTTATCCATTTGGCTAAATATCAGAAATACCCCTGTACTCACTTCTATATTACAGTGCTATAATCTGGCGGGGTAAGTGGATTACCTGTTGATTCTGTAAGATTGGTGAAGGATGTAGTGCACCAAAATAAAATTATATTTTCACAGGCAGGATATCAAGTGAGAATGGCCTAACTTTGACAAATTTGTCGCATGGGACATTGTTTTTCTTCATATCCTATGATCATGGCCTGGTTAGGTGAGAGCATTTGGTGCGTTTACGGCGTTATATTTGTCTATGAACAGAGGATTAGCGAATAATTTGTGGTAAAGTGAAGAGTTAACATTTTGCTTCCTAATTAATGCATTGTCATTTCTATAAAGCTTTTGACTTTTATATTGTTGCCCATCAAATACATCTTTATTAAACTTGATTTAAATAAGTTTGGTTGATTCGTCAACTCTCTCCATCTCAAAATAAAAACATTCCAAGTCTTTTTTTTAAATTGAAATGAAATTGTTTTGGATAAAAAAAAAATTAAAAAGCAAAACAACCTTGCTCTGGATAATTTTTTTAAAAAAATCCTTGAATTCAATTTAATCAGATCTCATTAAAGTTTTACTAAGTATAAGTTAATTTAAAAATTAAATCAAGTTTTACAATAAAATAAAATATTTTAATGCGAAAACTAGTATAAACACAAAATTTGTTGTTGCATCTTTTTTCACATGTAATAAAACGATGAATCAAACCAAATGTTTGATTGATAAATGGAAGCTCCTCCCCGTCCCCGAGACCTGTTTATTTTTACGTTTCAAAAGTGTTTATAAAAAATTAAATTTTATTTTATTTTTTTACTTTAAAATAATATATTTTTTAATATTTTTAAATTATTTTAATATACTAATATCAAAAATAATTTTAAAAAATAACTACAATTATATTTCCAAAAACAACATTCCCAACCAACTATATAGAGCTGCAAAGCTCCTATTAACATTCTGCCGCAAAGTTTGACATTAGGTAAATAATGCTTTTCCATATTTGTAATTAAATCGAGTAAACAATGCATGTACTGTGAGGCCAAGCCATAATTAATGAACACAGCATGCTAAAGAGGACATGCATGCATGCAGTCCTTGAAGGTATCTGCTCGGTTTTATATAGATTCAAGTGAAGACTATAAGAAAAATCTTACAAGTCTCGGCATGAATTCTGTGTTAAAAGACGAACTATTATTACTATAAAACAATTTAACCAGTATTGCTATAAAAACAAAATATTTTTTTAACCTTTTTTAATATCAAAACTAGAAAACCTTTCCGTTATATAAAAAAATCCCTTAATTACCAGTAAAAAAAAAATTCAAAACTTAAATATAAAAAAAATCATTAAAAAAACTCAAAATAAAATTCAACGATGAAGATAACATTATTCATCCAAGAAAAGAAGAAGAAATTAATTATGGTCATTTTTTAAACATCTGGATGTTGACTTTAATTGTATTACATGACATGGCTATACGTATGCCATTACACAGACTAACAAGGCTAGAACCGTCATTTGAAAAAACATCATCGATAAGAAAAGCCCAGCTCACATTCTCTCTACAGTTATATACTATCAATCGGTGCTGTAGCATCTCTTATCTCTTCCAATCTCTTACTGCTAAACCAAAAAAATAGAATCTCTTATCTGCTCTCACACCCTATCTCTATTTCCCTTATTATCCGATCCTCCTTGTCGGTTCTCCCATCTGTATGTGCTCTCAATTCCTTACTCTACAAGCTTTCTTCAACAACTAACCCACTCCACTCTCCTTGATCCTTTATTTTTTATTTTTTAACTTGATTTGATCGTTTCTCTTTAACCCTTTCTCGATTGATGAGAAAACTGTAAATACAAGATCGAGAAACTGAAGGTCTTACTGGTTACGTTTTACCAGCTGTGATCGGTGATTTTCAGGTGTGGTGGATTTTTTTTATCTTCGTTTCCTTTGATTCTTTTTGAGTAAACACGGATCGTTTGATTTGTAGAAAAGATGATCGTAATTTTTATTTTTTGTCTGAAAGCAAGTAGGAAACTTGAGTTTTTGTGTTTTGTTTCTATTTCTGGAAAAGACACGGTTTACAGTATATTATTCTTTTGATCATAAATTACAAAATAAATAAATCTTCAATTTCACCTCAATTTCGTTGTTAATTACGGTTTTAACCTCTGTTATTTATTCTTGTTTCAGTTAATTTTTTTTTTTTAAAGAGGAGAGATGGTGTCGCTGCAAGGACCGGTAATATGCCCTACTGTGCGTGCAAAACAAGCAGGAAAACACGCTTTCCCGATGACTGGTCCCTTGGTGAAGGCTAGGTTGGTTAGAAGTGAATTGTGGGGATTTAAGGGTTACAAAACTAAGGTGGGTCTTACTTCTCGGCAACTGAAAGCGCGAAGATGCAATACAGTGCAGTGTAGTTTGAGCTCATCGTCAGATGGTAATGGGAGTACAGCCGAGAATTTCAATGAAAATGATGAAGATTATGTCAACTCCAGTGTCGTTGAAGCTGGTAGGGTTTGCCTTTAAATTACATTAGAGTATCCTGTCTTAGTGATTGTAGACTGCCAGCATTAATCATTGAAGATTTTTTTGTGCAATGTGGTTTGTGATGTATTTAAATTGTTGATTTGAATTGGGTTTTTCATGTAGTTGAGGTGAAGAGTGGATCGGATGGTTTTGTTATCAAAATGAGGGATGGAAGGCACTTAAGATGTGTCCACAACAACCCTCAAGGTGGGCATCTGCCGGATTATGCTCCCCATCCTGCGATTGTATTGAAGATGGAAGATGGGACTGGTCTTCTTCTTCCAATAATTGTTTGTATGTTCGCTGTTATACTCAGTAGTTTCTAATACATTCTTTGCAATACTTAGAGACCAGTGCTTACTTTGTCATTTTGGAGTGATGATCTGCATTTGATTGCTTTCAGTGGAGATGCCAAGTGTGTTGCTCATGGCAGCAGTGCGCAATGTCCAAATTGTATGTATTTAGTTTCCTTATTAATGTGATAGGATTTTTATTTCGGAATAATGGAGTTGTCAAATCTGGACTCTGGCAACTGCTTGGATTTGTTTCATATATAGCTATGCTGAGGAATTTTGGCTGTCGGTTTCCAGGCAAGACCAACTATGTATCAAGTGGTGAAGGACATGGTTGAAAAGATGGGTTTTGAAGTAAGTTGGTGTTTCTTCTTCTCTTCCCTTTTCTTTTCATAAACAAAGAAAATAAAAAAATAGAGAGAGAGGCCAGGCTCAAGCACGTGGAAGTGCATAAACAAGCCTAATGCCATATAGCCTACACCATAGAAAATCTACGAAGGAGATGCGAAGTATACTTTCCTTATTTTCTACCATTGTAAGTGAAATACTACTAATTTACACCGATGTTTTGATTATGATACTCTTTTGCAGGTCAAACTTGTTAGAGTTACGAAGAGAGTGCATGAAGCATACTTTGCCCAGTTGTACCTCACTAAGGTATACCCTTATTTTTTTCATTTGAATTAGTCCATGGTGCATTTGACTTGCTTGTATAACTACAAGTAGAAATAGTTCACACTCTTTGATGTTGTCACAGATTGGTAATGAAACTGAATGTGTCAGCTTTGATCTTCGTCCATCAGATGCCATCAATATTGCTGTTAGATGCAAGGTACTCTGTGTATTTCATTCATTTTGTTGGCTGCACCAATATACTCAATGCCAAAGCTTGCTTGACTGAGTGAAGGTGCTAGTTTTCTTGAAATTTCCTGTCGAGAAAAGCCCTAAAAATGTTGATATAAATGGGCTTTCTCATCTGGTGTAAGTGAATGTGAAATGCCTACTGCAATGCATACATCTTTATTCTGGAATGCCGAGTCAAATGGATTTTCATGTCTTATATCTGGTGCTTGTTAGGCTAACTCCCTAATGTAATATGTAATGCCTAAATCTGTATCCTGGCCAAGTACATCAAATCATGATGCCGTCTTGACTTTGACACCCGCATGCTAGTTGGTACTTTTGATCATTAAAAATGTACCTTGTTTCTCTGTTTCTCCCGCATCATTTTTATCTTTCTTTGTGGTGGAAAGAGAGAGCAACTTTCTGATAATTGTTTATCTATTAGGAATTAAAAGAAAGTATGATTCAAGATCGTCAGTAGAGTGACTTAAGCAGTAAAACTGAAATAAACAATGTTTTGATATTGAACCTCTTACAAAATTATTAGTGGCTTGCTGATCAGTAGAAGTGCATCTTTCCTTAATCTGTGTAGGTGCCTATTCAAGTTAATAAGTACCTGGCGTACAGTGATGGAATGAGAGTCATTGAATCTGGAAAGCCAATTCAGTCTCCTGCTTCAGATGGCATATTATTCACTGAACTTGATAGGTAAGTGTGGAAATCTTTAGATATTTTCTTTCCTTCATTTGTTTATCCTTCAGCATTGAAAATAAAAGTTGCTGGATTTCTCTGGCAAGAAGATTGTTACCCAATAGCATCAGTTCAAATACTATTTAGCCAATATTTTGTAATTCATGTTCAGGGATGAAGGCCTTCCCTAGATTCAAGAACATGTCTGCTGTCTGTGATTCCAAAGTTAACTATTAATAATTTGAAAAATAAGGATTCGAATTTATCTTAATTATGCCTCAGTTTTGGGAAAGAGGAGTTAATCGGAATTGATATGGTTCAGGCCCACTGGACAACCTTGTCTTGATACCAAGGAGTTTAATCTTGTGCGCAACATGTTTACAGCTGCGTTTGAGGAACGTTATGGAGATGCTGGTATGTTTCACTCTTTTTTGCCTGCATGTTTTATGTGCTTTCTTTTTCAGCAGCTTCCTTTGCCTATTTAGCCAATACCCACCATCAATTTGAAAGAAACCAGATTGGTTTTTGCTGATAATCACTGCTCTGACCAGTCTATATAAACTTCTTGTGATTAAACACAAAGTCAATGTAATAAGCTACTTTAAATTTTAAAACTCCCTGCTGTTTATCATTTTGGGTGGTCTGGTTCAAAATTTTCCAAAGTAGTCCTCAGTCTATTACAACTGCATTGTAGCGCCTTTACTTTTTGTCATGCTAATTAGTTATTTTCAATGCTGTAATAACTTCACATCTTTATATTTTTCATGATCTGCTACAGCTCAATGGAGAGACAAACTTGGTCAATTTCGGGCAAAGAGGAACTTGAAGAAATATACATGACAGGTGCAAATCCAATCAGTGATTCAATGCAAAGAAATTTGTTGATTTGATTCAATCAACAAAGGTTTACTAACGCATTATTTGTTCTTGGCTGTTTCAGTTCTCACTGCTTAGAACTTGTATATATAAACCATTGTTGGAAGGTGATGAGGATGGTGGGATTATGTGATTATGTGGCGGCATTCCACTCTATCATTATGTATGTAGCAAGTATGTGAATATATGTATAGATAAACTTCGCTAATGAAATGTTGGAAGCAATTGACGATAGTTGATTTCCGCATATTATTCTTGAATGGAAGGCAATTCCCTCTAGCTATCTAATCACGCAAGGGATTGGCTTTGCATCAAAGCTTTTTGCTGCTTTATGCTCTATAGCTTTACAAAGGTATGTCTGGAAGAGTATCAGAATCACATCACCCAGTAAATGATTGAAATCCAGTAAATAATAGTGAAGATGACTTGCTCTCTTTGTTTGTTTTAATATTCGTCGGCTCTAGATGTCTACGTCAGATATCAGTCTGTCAGATTCTGCATGGTAAGTGAGGGCATTTCCAGCTTGACCCACTTGGTCTTCTCCCCCCTTTTGTTTTAGATAGATCCGCGTGGTCCCTTATTTCAAGGGCGTTCCTTGAATTGCTGTGTTGCCGTGGACCTGTATATTTTCTTCTTATGCTTAGCCTGAGTTGACACTGCCTCCCCTTTAGCACCAAAACTAGAGAAGGAGAAAAGCAAAGAACCAGTCCACGAAGAATGGCCCTAGTTGTATCTCTTTCCCCTTCTTAACTATGGAGTTCTTTGTATCTCTTTCCCCTTCTTAAATTGGAATGGCGTTCTTAATTATCTTCGGACCGTGGCCATGCTCGAAAAACGCAGCATGATATGATGTGAGATTTTTAACTGTGAACCCTGCAAGGTGCTGCTTTTATGGTTTTGTTCTGTTCACTTCCGCCCAAACGAGAAGTTCAATCTTCTCAAGGGAACTCTCGGAGTAAACCGGATGGCAGATGTCATCATCATGTGCTCGTAAGGATTCTAGACATGTATCGCCACTTCAACTCTGTCCAGTTGCTACAAATCAAACTCGGTGAATGTTGACGATCTCAGCTCTTGAAGGGCATGTATCGTCCCTCAAAACTGGTTACCGGTAAGAAAGCCAACCGAGCAAACAAGTTCTAAATCTGGGACTACTTGAATAAGTGGGAGAGACGTTTGCTATTAGTTAAAATTCTCGTGGTGCCCACAATATTTGGAATTACGAAAAGTGTAGATTACAAAAACAGCAATGGACCGGTTGTCTCTCTTCTTTCCAAGCAAGCCTAGTTTCGTATCGATTAAAGAGAGAGAGAAAAAAAGAGTCTGGATTGATGGCTTCGAGGCTGAAATTCGAGTTTCCTTAATCTCATCCAAATACGGTCAGTGTATATATTATCAATGAGGACTTGAGAACATCACAGGCGATTATAGAAAATGACAAGAAGGATTTGGCACAATTGGGCAACACTTTTTGGTCTGGAAAACTGCTGGACCAAGTTGGATCAGAACTAAACTTGAAACAATGGATAGTCTTGGGCGGATGAACAAGAAATCGGCTGGTCCTGTGAACACGTCACCTTTTGTTTTACTAATATTATGAATTTATTCTGATTAATAAAAAAGAAACAAAAACAAAATATGATGGATGCAACCTTGAACCAACGATCCAGTTTAAATTGATGGGTCGGTAATCCAATGGTTGACCACCGATTGGATGAGCCACCGAACAACAGGTCAAATTGACAGGTCGGTGACCCGGGGGCATCACCCGATCACCTCAATCCAAATTGATTTCAGTTTCTAGACGGGAAAAAAAAAGAAACGAAAACAAGAAGGCAGTTAAAACGAAACAACCACGCGGTGTCGGCTGTAAAACTCCCGCCAAAGCAAAAATCCCAGTTGGCTCCACCAGCTATCGCCGTTGGCTCTAGCCTCCAGGACCCACCAGCACACTCAACAGCCATGCAATAAAGATCAGCCGCATCTATACGCACCGTCTCTTCGCCTCTCCACCTTCCACTCTTCTTCAGTTAAAAAACAACTTTTTATTCGCTCATTTACAGATAATTACTACTGCTCCTCTTCTTTTCTTCAGTTTATCAATTTCCATTTCGTAACGCTCCTTCTCCTTCCGTCACCACTACCTTTTCCTCTACCAGCAGAAGCAGTCCATGGCAGTTTAAAAAGATTCTTCTGAACTCCGTCAAAAAAAAATCCAAATAAGCAATACAACAGTTACCACAGTCCTTAATTATTATTATTATTTTGTAATATTGATCTCTAATTCTTCACATGTCGAGTCCGTCGGATAGCTTAGGGAGGCCTTGTAAGTTCTCTCGTTCTTTAATTATTGAATTTGATTTTTGTCATAAATTCTGTACCAATTTTTTTTTTAATTTTCTTTGGCGGAACAATCTTTGTTTAGAAATCACAGTTTACTAGATTATCAAAATTGTGAAAATTAAGCAATTTTGGAAAGAAAATAGTGGTTTAAATTGTAATGACTTGTTCTAAAACCATGGAATTAAATTTTTTAATAACCTTTTTTTTTAATTATTTGATGCTTTTAGGTCTTGAGGGGTTCTCTAGTAATGAAGAGAAAAGAGAGAGGAAATCGGATTTTGAGAACTCAGAGGAAGAAAGGAAGACTAGAATTGGGAGTTTGAAAAGGAAAGCAATGAAGGCGTCTAGTAAACTCAGGCGTTCTCTCACGAAAAGCAAGAAAAAAGGTACTGGTGGCTGCGGTGGTGGCGAAGGGGTTTCTGCTGCAATTGAGGATGTTCGAGATGTTGAGGAGCTTCGGGTTGTAGATTCATTTAAACAGTTACTTATGGCGGACGATTTGCTTCCTGCTAGACATGATGATTATCATATGTTATTGAGGTTCCTTTTCTTCTTTGCTTGCTTGTAGTGCTGATTACGGTCTTGATAAAATATTTTCTTTGCTTTCGTCATTTTTATTTTAATTCATCAAATGTTCTCTTATTGATTGCTTGTTAGCCCGTGTCCTTTGTTTTATTGATTATTTAAATAATCGTTTGCTTCAGTAAATTCGGAATGGGTTTTGTCAGGTTTTTAGGTGTTACATCCTCTTTCAAATATTATTCAGAGGCTGATTATGTAATTTGCCAATTGCTTTGTCAATAAATAAATCAAGATTGGCCTGTAAAAAACTGGGAAAATGATTGGCTGCTTGAAGTCTTCAATGCTATGATGCAAGACGAATGGGAAAATGATTGACTATGTGGTGTTCCTGATTTCTTTTTGAAGCTCCCCTTTGACTTCACCTGGTTAGATTGTCATCCAATTATTTAGCTCCTTTTTTGTTTGTCCTTTTATGAATTTCAATTTCAATTGCAGAAGTGATGAGAGGGTCGCCAATTAACAGTGATAGCTGCATTGTTCATTTTGGTTTTCAAATCAATCAAATATAGGCTGTGGTATGAGCATTTACAGTGGTTGTTTCATGTTCAGATTTCGTCTTTCTAAGTAAACTTTTATGAGGTTCAATGATCGTGTACACATTGGAAGTGAGAGCTGTTATTAATGTTTCTATTTTCACATATTTCTTGATGCTCAAAATGAGGAATAGTTGGTTCAGCTTAGCAGAACTTTTGTGCAGCGTCAATACTAAAGAATCTCGTTTTTGCAGGTTCTTAAAAGCAAGGAAGTTTGATGTTGAGAAAGCCAAACAGATGTGGGCCAACATGCTACAGTGGAGGAAAGACTTCGGTACTGACACAATTTTGGAGGTAACGCTAACACAATCCTTCTCCATTTCTGTATCCTTACATCTTCATTTTATGGTGGCTATTCTTAGAGAAATTTTTAGGTAGACTAAGTCTACCACCTCACTCATAGACTGATCCGATAAACACAAGACACTAGGATAAAATACAGCGGTCTCCGCTTGTTGATGTATGCATTCCACATGATTTTGTCTATCTATCTTCGCCTAGTCTATGAGTGATGCGGTAGACTTAGTCTATGAAGTAAATAATTTCTCCTATTCTTAAGTTTAGTGGCATTGTTCAGGATTTCGAGTTCAGTGAGTTGAAAGAAGTTCTAAAGTACTACCCTCAGGGTTATCATGGTGTAGATAAGGATGGGAGACCCGTTTACATCGAAAGACTTGGAAAAGTTGATTCCAGCAAACTTATGGAAGTGACCACTTTAGAAAGATATTTGAGATATCACGTGCAGGAGTTTGAAAAGACATTCACGATTAAGTTTCCAGCTTGCTCCATTGCCGCAAAGAGACACATAGATTCAAGTACAACTATTTTGGATGTGCAAGGACTTGTATGTTTTATTTATTAATATCGGGTTTTTTTTATACCTCTTCGAGGTTGTTACATTCTGCTTTCTTTTTTAACAAATTTTTCTCCAGGGTTTAAAAAACTTCAACAAGTCCGCACGAGAACTCATCATTCAGCTCCAGAAGATTGATGGTGACAACTATCCTGAGGTATGTGATTTTGCTCTCAATTTTCATAGAAGTTTTTCTTTAACACTGATTCTTATGCCTAAAAATCAAGTTGGGAAGCTATTTTGTTACAAGAGCTAAAACAGAAAATTGCACAGACACTTTGCAGAATGTTTGTCATTAATGCTGGTCCTGGTTTTAAGCTGCTCTGGAAAACAGTGAAATCTTTTCTCGATCCCAACACAGCTTCCAAGATTTATGTGAGTAGTGCTTTCCTTAGTTTTGTTGAATTGCCTAACATTTACAGTTGACAGATGTATACTAGCTGATTTTGGAATTTTAACTCAGGTTCTTGGTAACAAGTACCAGAGCAAGTTGCTTGAAATAATAGGCTCTAGGTAACAAAATTCTACGATTATTTCCTTGCTAGTTATCTTCCCTTTCAATTATACAAACTGTCTAAAACTTTTAAAAATAACTTGGAATTTGTTCAGTGAGTTGCCCGAGTTTTTAGGTGGTAGCTGTACTTGTACTGATCAGGGAGGCTGTATGAGATCTGACAAGGGGCCGTGGAAAGATCCGAACATTTTAAAGGTGTGGTGATTACTTTAAATTCTATGTGGTGCCTTTGTATGTTGAAACACCATTATTCAGACTTCTGTTTTTGGTAAAGCGCTTTTCTAATATGTTCATGTTATATGATTAATTGTCCGTCCAGATGGTTCTCACTGGTGAAGCACAATATTCCAGACAAATAGTAACTATTTCAAATAGTGAGGGCAGGGTAATTGCTTATGACAAGCCATTCAATCCAATGGTAAACTCTCTCGGGAAAGCTTTTGTCTTGTACGATACTCAACTGCATGTTCTCTAACTTGGTTTTTTTTTTTTGGCTGAGCCAGATAAAAACAAGTGATACTTCCACTGCAGAGTCAGGATCTGAAGTGGAAGATGTTGGCTCTCCGAAGCCAACTGGGAGCTATTTACTGCCAAGCCTGGTTCCTGTCTCTGAAGAAGTAAGTTTTTCTGAAAGTTTAGATGTACGAGTCTATGTGAAGTTTAGTTGAAGTTGTTTTACTTTAGAAGATTGATACATTAAAAGTATCCTCCAACAGAATGCATTCCTTGAATGAAATGCAAGTGTGTCTGTGGGTTTTGAGTGTATATATAATGCTAATATTTTAAATTATACAGGCTAGGGTGGCTGGTAAGACGAGTGCTGCCATTTTCCCTGATAACAATGGAAATATACCTATAATTGACAAGACAGTGGATGCTGAATTTCAAGATTCATCTACTTCCACAGGTTAGCAAGATTCAACGCTATCATATGGATAAATTCTGACTGGTAACTGTTAGTGACTAGGGTCGATGTATGCAGAACTTGTGTAGATGGATTTTGTTGTAATAGATAGAGATAGGGTATCCTAGGATTGTGGCTGCCTTCTGGTTCTGCTGCCTCCTTGGTGTGGCAGCCCTGAGAAGGGAACTTTGAAATGAAGTTAAATGTAATATTCCTTTTATTGTAGTTTCACCCTTAGAGTTCCATTTTCCTTGTTTTTCCTTTGGGGAAATTAAAAAAACACCAATCATAGTAGGTGGGATGTTATGATACTTGGATATAAAAACATTACACTTTCAGGGCCTTTATATGGAGATCCAGACGTCTCCCTATTGTTTTGGGAGAACATTAATTAAGAGACAAGTCATGGATCTTTTTCGCCTGGCTCATGCTCTAATTATCTTTTCTGATAAGGGGTATCACCATGACTAGTTGGATTTCACGAGGACTTCACTGGTTTAGGTTGGAGTAAATGTTACTTGATATGATATTATATCAGATGCTGAACAAAATTAATGAAATTGGTTGCAGGCACACCTTCTCTGTTAAGTGTAGAGAAGATTTCAGAAGGAATCTCTGCTCGTACCTGGGCTGTGCTTGTGGCCGTCTTCATAACCCTTCTTGCTTTCTTCCGTTCAATGGCATTTTGGAAGGCCAAGAAACACTCTGCATCTGATTCTGCCAGTGACATTACTGACCTGACCTTTGAATCGGCGCCAAAGGAGGAATTCCGACCCCCTTCTCCCACTCCAGGGTTTACTGAGGCAGACCTTCTTTCATCTGTCATGAAAAGGCTGGGTGAACTTGAGCAGAAGGTTGACACATTACAGACAATACCTTTCCAGATGCCTTGTGAAAAAGAGGAGCTACTTAATGCTGCTGTTTATCGTGTGGATGCATTAGAAGCAGAGCTAATTGCAACGAAAAAGGTAACTGTCTCTCTTGTTTAGATATTTTTCTGGTAGAAATAAGTCTTCACCAACTGAATATGAAGCTATTAGATACATGAATCTCACTGGGTGTAGTTGATGGGATGGAGTGGGGTTGTATCTGAGTGTTGGGCAAGCCAAACAGGTTTGATGCCAATACCTCATTTTTCTGATGGCTCTTCGCCACCATGTTTTCTGCATTTAACAAATAACTATAATTTTTAGGAATACTTGTTTAATCAGAAATTGATAATGTGAACCTTTGGATGGAAAGAAAATTTGTACTTGTGGTCCATGTGGCATATTTCTAACCATCATGCTTCTCACTCAAAGGCTTTGCACGAAGCTTTGATCAGGCTAGAAGAAGTTCTTGCATATGTAGATGGTTGTGAAAAGGCAAGTTTTCAGGTAAGAGTATAATCTTTCATCTGCATTTTAAAAGCACAGATCGAAAGCACCACTTTTTTTCATTCACTGACATCAAGGATTTGGCTGCCTGATGCAGAAAAAGAAGTTTTGCTGGTGAAGAGGTTTCTGCACAGGAGGAATTTATGTTGATACCTTCGTTAATTTCCATAATTAATCTTCCACAGATATACAAGGTAATATTCCAATTTGCGCTGGATGAGAATTTGGCATCCATAAAAAAGAGGGTGGGGCTGTTGCTCCTGTTGTGGTTTGCCTTCGTGAGATAAGTTGATTCTTTTCAGGAAGGTCCTTATGCGTGGACTGTGGAGAGATGCAATTTTTGGATGTACGTTGAGTAAATCAGAGGAGAGGCCAATTGTAGCTTAATTGGCGTGTTGCTGTTAAGAGAAGATACCAGAATGAGAAGCGCTTTCCTGGCATTTTGTCTATTCTACATGAAATTGAAATGCAAGCCTGTAGTGTTTATTACTGAGAATTTGCACCAGTAGGCACAGACCATTATTTGGGCAAGTAGCGTTGTGCCTTGTTTATTATAAAAAAAAAATTACGCCTGAAGTCTTTTCACATGTAGATAGGGAAGTGTAAGGGATGTGAACATTGACCAAGAGGAAGAGAGGGAGAAGGTAGGATCCCTGATAAACAATTTGCCCGGATGCTAGGCTGCGAAAAGACGGCAATGTAATAACAGAAACGATTTCACCTGATCATTCACATTTGCCGTTCACGTTTTCAGTTTAACTGATAATTTATCCATGCAGCAGCAAGCACATGTCGAAACCCATGTGCAACTGCACAGCAGATTTTGGAGAAAGCATGCTGCAATCAAGCAGACAATCACAATCAAAATGAGGAACTTACACGACCAGTTTCAGATGTTAAACCAATGCTTATCAGCTTTCAATTATTCCTGCTAGTTTCAGATGTTTCCTTGTCATGGAGGAACTTGATTAGTCCTTGAAGTGCAACTTCTGGATCCTCGCTTTTCATTAGCTCTCCAGCAACTTCTGCAGGTGTAGCCTGTACTTTCTCTATCAGCTCCTTAATTTCTCCGAATAAGGGATGCTCTTGAAGACGCAAATAATTAAGTGCCAGTGTCTTGAAACCATTGAAAGTGCAATAGGACATGTGCAAGTGGACATCCATACGCCCTGGTCTTAGTAATGCTGGATCAAGCTGGTCCTTGTGATTTGTTGTGAACACTAATATTCTTTCATCTCCAGAACTTGACCACAAGCCATCAATAAAATTCAGAAGGCCAGACAGAGTTACCTGTGACAAAAACATGACTTTGTTAGTAGCATTAAACAAACTTACACGACCAGTCTCAGTTCGCAACTCGAGAGATACCCCACTCCTTGTATATATCATATTCGAACTCGGACATCCAAGTGAAAAATGGCATTGAAATTACCTCATCATCTTCCACGGACTCGAAAGACCGATCAATATCCTCTATCACTAACATTGACCGATTGCCTGTGCCAATCAACAACCTCCTCAAATCTGAATTGCATTGAACCTCTTTTAAGTCCAAATCATAAACATCAAATCTGAGATAATTAGCCATGGCTGCAACTAAGCTTGACTTCCCTGTTCCAGGTGGTCCATGAAACAAGTACCCGCGTTTCCAAGCCTTGCCTACCCTCCTATAAAACTCCCTACTTTCTACAAACCTATCTAGATCCTCAATCAATTCCCTTTTCATCTCTGGGTCCATTGCTATTGTATCAAACGTAGCAGGATGATCAAACTTGATAGAACCCCAATAATCAGGACCATTATAGTCAATAGTATGCAGTTTCACTGTCTTTTTTTCTTCCTTTATTGCTTTAGCTTTTTGCAAAATATAAGGAAAATATGAACTCAAAACCATGTCCCTGTGCTTTTTATGACAAGCTAGCTCGAAATATCGTACCTCAGACCTTGAAAAGGCACTGTCTTGGCGTTTCTTGTTAGAAGAAACTAGCCCATCAACACGAGACGCCGCAACCCACTTAAACTTGACTCCCTTAAACACATCAAAAAGTTCCTGATTTTTATCAACACTAACTTCTAGTTCATCCTCCTTTTCTTGCTGATGTACCTTGATTTTACGCGTCGAAGGCAATAACTTTGAGCCTAAATACACGTTAGCAGCCTTGAACATTCGGTTCGCAACGAGTCCGTCAGATTCTTCAATGACAATAGTGAGCTGGGATGATAAACGGGATGATATTTTTTGAAGGCTCGAAGACAAATATTCCTTGACAGAATCGGGAAAGAGTTCGTTTATGATAGAGCGAAAGAGAATGGCAGAGGCAGTGAGAGAAGCTGCCACCGACAAGATAGTTTCATAGTGAGGAGGTGGTGGCCGTGGCAAGCTCTCCTTCGAGAACCACATAGTTTCTACTTGTTAGTTGAGTAAGATTGTCAAAGCTTGAAGACAATAAAAACTTGTTATTGCTGCAGATTTTTGCTGTCTTGGTGGGAGAAAAAAACCCCTGTTAAGAGACAAATAGGAAGAGCTCTCTCCAGAACTTTCTAACAGAGCCATGCTTGTTGAGAAAGAAATTTTTTGAGTATTGTGAAGGGGGAAATAGGACAACCTCTCTCCAGAACTCTCTCATAGCTTCGGTTTTTAATTCTCAAAAAATTTGACCTCTCTAGACTTTACCTCAGCAGGCATGTTCCTCACATTTATTTACCTCGGTGCAAATCCCAAAGAGATGAAAATATGTGAATATTGGCTTCACATGATAATTCATATAAAAAAATAAAAAAATAAACATAGTACACGAGATCATAAGTGGACTGTACATTGTGGGCTAGTATTTCTTGTTGAGAATATAGTGATAGGTCTAGTATTAAGGGTCATGTGATATGGCCTATATTGATAATTGGGCCAAACATGGCCCGTATAGTGTTAAGAAATTAGATTCTTGAGCCCGTTGGCTTCACTAGATCATTAACAACAAAAAAAAAACAGAGATTCGATTCGGTGTGAAAAAAATTTAATGGTAAAAATTGAGTGAAGAAGAGAAAATTAGGTGCATCATCAATTATTTATAGATAGTTGTGTAAACGTGAAGAAATCCAAAGTGTGACCACTTCCAAGTCTTTTTCCTCATAAATAAGCTTTTAATGTTTATAAAGAAAAGACACGTATATAGTTCTAAAACTCGGCCCGGCTCAGCAGGTCGATCCGGGACTCGGCCGACCCGGGGCTGAAATCAGGCCGGGTTGAAGAAAAAACAGAGAAAGAAAAAACTCGATGTGACCCGGCTAACCCGGCAAGTTGACTCGGCAACTCGATCAAAAATTCAGTTGCAACCCGTTGATTTTTGTGTTTTTTTACTAAAATAACATCATTTTCATTTAAAAAAATAATTAACCCGAGCGACTCGGTGACCCTGTCAAAACTCAAAACCCGAATCTTAAACCGGACAGGGTCTAAAAACTATGAACACATCACTCAATTATCTAATATCCTTGTTAATACATCTATTTTCAAATACCAAGTGAATCCCATGTCGGGGAAACAAACACACCTTTTAAGTTTTGTCAGCCCAACAACACACATTGGAGGTCTTTAATTTTATTTTTTAGAGTACAATGTGTTTTTTAAAAATATTTTTAATTACAAATTATATTAATTTTTTTATTTTTTTATTTTTTATATAAGTGCATAAAAACAATTGAGAAATATAATATTTTTACTGTATAACTTTATATACTAGAATAACAAAAATAGATCGTATGATTAAACATATTATTTTCTACCGTGATATTACATCTCATAGAATTTTTTTTATTATAGTTTGCTCATTTAAGCTAAAATGTAAAATTAGAATTCTTTTCATTTTATTTCATTAATTTTTTATATTCATTCAAAGTAAAAAAAAAAATAGTGGGAACTAGAATGAAACAAGAATGTTTACTTCTATAATCTGATCGCTTTGTGTTTTTTACTTCACAATAATTCAGGATTTAATATCATAAGAAACGATAAATTTCTCGTCTTGAAATTTAATAGGATGGATTCCATCTCGATGGTATCGAATAACTACGGTAAATACTTGAATAACAAGGAAGATTACACAAGGTCCCTCTTCTTTTTAATGTCATGAGGTCCTAACTTCTACGGCAAGGCGAGGGTAGCTACTAAAGTAAATGTATCATAAATCATTGTCAGAATCTTACACATTCCTGACGAGGCTGAGAGATTATAGCACATGTTGAAATAATATTTTTTATTTTTTAAAATTTATTTTTAAAATTAGCGCATCAAAACAATTTAAAATATAAAAAAATTAATTTTTAACAAAAAAAATTAATTTTATTTAAAACACGGGTACAACCGCGTTTCCAAACGCTCACTAAAAGGATCATCCTATTTGTTTTTGTATTTTAAAAAAATTTAAATTTTTTTATTTTTTTATTTTAAATTAATATGTTTTTGGTGTTTTTAGATCATTTTTATGCATTAATATTAAAAATAATTTTTAAAAAATAAAAAAAAAAATTTTAATATATTTTCCAAGTGAAAAGTATTTTAAAAATCAATAAACAATATACTTTCAAACAGATTAATCTAGAGGGCTTGATCTAGAGCTTCATTGGTCTCACAATAAAATTCAGTGGGAATGTAATATTGAATATCCTCATTGACCTGCCTGTTGTAAACATTTTACGATACAAATTCTGTGAACTGAGATCATCCAAACTACCACGTACTGACTGCTTATGGACTTTGGAGGATCAAAAGGATCGGAATCGGTCTCTCTATCTCCATGTTTCAGGGAGAACACAAGGATACAACCTCCATTCATAAAAATTTAAGCAGATAGTTCTGTCATAATTAGGTACATGGCAGATTGGTGTTTCCGGTGAACCACATGCATAGATTTTGTAGAGCAAATAAAGCAGTGGTTCAGCCACGGTATCAGGTTGATGAACAGCAATAAATGGTTCATAGGACATGAAATAAAACACATTAAGCCCTCTAAACGCTCCATACAACAATATTTTTCTTATTTACATAATGGTGCAATAACTGTAAAAATCATCATTAACCACATACCACACATCGCATCTCTGACATGTCTTTGGAGTATAAGGAATAACCATGCCCTTCGTGTCTTTCATAACGTCTTTCTTATATGGGTCATCTTTCTTCTCTTCCTTGGGAGGCCCTATGCTCGTAATTGCTGCAGATTTTCTAAATTTTCTCACCTTGCAAATGATCTTCACTGGATCAGCTTCACCTATTACAGTCACCGTATTCTTTGACGGATCGAGGACAATAGAAGTTATCCCTTCTATTGTTGCAATTAACTTCATCACCTTCTTCCTGCATTTTGAACAGAGCAGTTCCACTGACACGACAGTTTTCTGCACAGAAAAATAAACTCAGTTTCCTCCGTACTTTCTCTTACTCATAACAGAGAAAATTTAAGCCGCAGCAGATATGGTGAAAAAGTAGTGCAGAGTGTCAGTGTGAGCAGAGAATGACTCGGGACAATGCTTAGTAAATACAAGAGTACCAGATAAAACTTTACATGAACTTAAAAGCACATATAATAGTGTTTTAAGAGTTCAGGAAGCACAACCTTTGACATGGCTTGGCAGAGTAAGATAAATTATGCAATGGATACAGAGGCTATGGAGGAATTCAGAGTTGGTATAAATAGATTGTTTGATGTACTTATTTTACCTCGATCATGTAACAATGATTGGAAGGTTGAATATTACATTTACTTCCATGGCGCTGGAAGAAGTTTGGCTGAGGCCTTTATGAAGTAAATGTAAGTAGGTGATAAGTAAATGCCTGTCAGAAGGTACTTGATTGGTTCAACTGTTACCTCCTACACGCATTTATTGAAGAATTTACAAACCCTTGGACACTTTTCATCTACAACATGCCTTTGCGTTCAGTCCTGACACAGCACGCATGAAAAATTGAATCTCAGATCGGCAATGCAGTTGATTTTTCCATTTCCTGTACCACCGCAATAGATCTTCAGGCAATATACTGCCAGCCATATAAAAGGAAAAACATTCCAATGACAAACACAGATTCAACATATGCAGGTGCGAGTCTTCCAAAATTCCGAGAAACGGTTTTGCTGGCCGATATGAACATTCTACAAACACTAATGGCACTCCACCTCTCTCCCCAAAAGTGGAGTGTGAGTGAGACTTTTAAGTGTAGTGCTAATAGTCCCACATGCTAATAGTCCAAGCTTGGGGACTTTACAGAAAATCCAAAGTTACGGTTTTTTACAGGCAAGCCAAACTAGCTTTTAAGCTAGGATGATGATAATAGTAACCTGATATTACATGTTCTCAGTTCAGTAAATTTCTCAGTTCAGCTTTATTGAGAGCCGGGTCAGATGAATGGGCACTGCTTGTCCCCACTTCTGCCACACATTTGTCCTTTTTTGTTGCCCTCAAACTTCAAGATGCCGTGATGGCTCCTGATCCATGCACACAGATGCCTTCTACAACTTGGCAGCTCATTCTTGAGCACATGGAACAGCCACAGGCTGCAGGCAACACGCATGATTGTTCTGCTTGGCCAAACAAAATACGACGCTCAAGTCTTCCTTGCCGGCTGCAGGCAACACGCATGCTGATTTCCAATGCCATTCTTCTGTGAAAGTTGATATTTACCAAACCAGTTAGATTAAGCTTCCAAATCACACATTTACCAATTGCATCATATCCAAATATTGACATGGAACTGAAATGAGAATATACACGCATAGCAAAGAGAAGAGATTATGAAAAAATTGATATAAACAGTTCTGAGAAAGTAAACTTAAACCTCAACTCTCAATTCTGAAAAGCAAAGGGTGATGCTTCCTGCTATTTCAGATGCCATATGCCTCAGTAAATTTAAATCTAGCTGTATAATTTTATAGCCCATGTGGGCTTGGGGATGGAATGGCGGTACAGTAGTTGATGTATCACTTTCTCTGTTGAGCCCACGAACGTGCTTTGTCCCTTTCAACCCTCCCCCCTCATTAAACTCCTCTTAATTAACAACAGAGGATAAAATATTGACTAAATTTCTATATCGGTCGTATGTAAACCGGGGGACATGCACTGTCAAGAAGTTGTATGCAGGCACTGTATATATATTGGTAGCTTGAATCGTATACATACATTCATTTGCAGACTTGAATATTCAAAAAATTTCAATGCACTTCAAACATTTAACGAGGTGAAATTCAACACTCCAACTACATGATACGAATGAAGAGAGACACATAACCAGTCCATGGTTCCTCGGAACACATTGGAATTAAGAGACAAATGTCTTTATTGATTATTCAATGGGCATTGTATAATAGTCCAAGAGTATAAAGTTTGTTTTGGCAGAGGTTATCAGCACAACACATCGAATAATGGGTCAAAAACAAGCTACCCATACATTAATCGATCACTGTGCTAGCAGTCAAAGCCAAAACGCAAAAGTTTGATTAATTTTGTCTCCAACTCCACTTCATTTTATGGGGTCAGACAAGAGGTATGAAAAGGCATAGAATTTCCGAATGCAGCAGCAGCAGCAACGCCTCAATCCCAAACTAATTGGGGTAGGCTATAGTTTACACTTCACATTCTTTAAGGAAATTCAATCTCCTGAAAAGGGAAGAGTTCGTAAACCAAAATATTAACAGTTTCCATCTGCACTTTTACAAGTTACAAGCATTACATCAACAATCAATGCAAAAGATTGCCTAATCAAAACTTACGATCTTTTATAGTCTTGTTGAAACTCAATTTATAGTTTCAATCGCATCCATGGTCCTAGCATTGCCATCTTTATGCTCCATTTCCAACATCTGAGTGAAGCAGTTCAATATCTTCTTGTCCAATTCATAGTAGTCTACCATCTTCTTTAAAGGTTTTAAATCCAAGTCAATGAAATTCACCTAGGCAAATGAAACTTGTATAAGATATAAAACATAGGGGAGGAAAGATGCCTTGCTGGATGAACTTAAACAGTGAACTTTAACATGTTTTACAAGTTAAGATGTAAAGCGATCAATATGGAAGCAAAATGCAGCCATGAATGTGAAAATATTAAACATACCACAAAAATTATAAACGTTCTTGAGTTACAGCACCTTTTAGAGTGGGAATTGCCAAACATGGCACGTGCTCATTTTGTTTCCAATTTCATAATATTGAGACAGAATAGTGATATTGTAGGCCTCCAAGTAATTTGATATTTACCATGCACATCAAAATATACATGAAATATGTTGAAGTGTACCTTGTAATTAAAACTTTGGTTGGTTGACTGTAGGTATACATGAGGAGATCCAAACGCTCCATCTTTCATTGGTCTAAAACTAATCATCAAACTACAGTCCTTTGCAGTAGCAGCTATCAAATAATCCTTTGCAATTTTCAAACTCTCATCCATATGAATGGAATGCAAGGAGGAACATCTATGTGGTGGTCTTGCTTCATCCAACTGTTGGCATATCGCACAAGGCTGACAAACAATGTTGTAATATGCATGAATGGCCCCTTCAATGTCAAAATTATCAAGCCTTTGAACTTCAAGAAGCCCGTCCAATACTCTAGAGCAGTAAACTGCCTCAGCAACAAGCTGTATAAAACTCGTTGTGCGCAAGCCATTTTCAGCCAGGATGATGCCCTCGAGTGCGTCTTCAAAAGCTTTTCCAGCCACAGCATTAGTTCTCTTTATGCCACCGCCCAAGCCCCCGAATATAAGAGAACCATTCAAGAATACACGGAAATTGTTCTGAGGAGTGGTGTACAGATCCTTGATGGCTTTATGTATTCTTTCCTTGGAACCAGAAAACAGATCCAGAGGATCATACTCGCTTAATTCTGATATCTAAAAAGCCAAGTTATTCTAGTGAGAATGATTTACTGAACAAATAACAATAATTGAAAAAAGAAGCATTGGTGCAAAACTTGGCTCAAGAAAAGCAATATGATAAATGGAAGAAAAATTACCTCCTGTTCACGCAACTTCAAGACTTGGTGCATTTGAAAACGAGTAGCACTCCTCTTAACAGAATTTCTTTCAGCTATGAATTCTGATGAAGGGATAAATCCACATTTGGGCTACTTGATGGAAAGAAATAAAAGTTATAAATCCTAGAACGAAAAAATATCACTCACAGAGCAGACGAAAATAAACCAATACCAGCAAGAGAAAAAAACACAGAAAACACAAAGTACCTTTATCTCAACTGATATGCAAGGTTCATCTTTAAGAACACCTGACATTTTAAGAAATTAAAGTAAACATTCATGATTACAGGAACCACATAAAACAGCTCAATCCACTTTCTAATCATAGATGACAGAAACTTTGGTCCTTGCTGCTACAATTCAAATTGATTTTTCTTCTGATTTCAGGGGATTTTCGGTCACACCAAATCTCCCCGCCACTAACTGTATTCTATCTAAATGCAACAAATAAAACATATCATAGCTAGAAAGTCACATTGTATATAAAAAAAACACTTCGAAATGACAGTGATTACCTCCAGGGAATAGAGAATGATCAGACATGATAATCACAAAATCACGTTCCAAATCAACCACTGAAACATCAATTCGCCAAGCCGGACGTTGTTTAATTACATTCTTTTCAACACACTCAAGAAAATCCCTCGTTACTGGCACACGCATCTATCATGATTCCAGAAAAAAAAAAAAAACCAATATTGAAAATCTAAATTACATCATCCATCCATCCATCCATTCATATTCAGTGTGGAAATAAATATCACAAAATCATACCCCAGCATCGACATGTTTGGAACCTAACAAAGGACTCATAACTAGCTGAGTATAAATCTGCTCTGCAATTTCTTTCGTAGGAGAGGTAACTAACTCTTCCACGTCTCTCCATAACAACCGCTCTTCCTCTGTTAATACTGATTGGTTAGAGTCACACTTCGGTGACGACCCGTTCCTTGCTTTTTTTGTTATCCTCATTACTTTCCCAATCTAACATGCATTAAATCATAATTAACCAAAAAAATTAAAATTAGGCACAGATTTTGCAATACAAGTAAAGTGATTAGAACTTTTAACCAGCATTATTTCGCTAATTATACGAAACTTACAAAAGAGGGCGATGATCCAGTGTAGGCGAGAACTATATTAGCAGCACCTTCACCTCTGTAGGACCAATCTGACGCGTCCTTTTGCTCTATTTTGACTTCCATTACTGAATTTGATGTGCTCACTGTGATAAACCTCATTCTACCATCAGATTACCGAGAGAGAGAAAAGAGAAAGAAAAAAAAGGAGAAAAGAGCAAAAGATATTTACCAAAAATTGAGAAGAAAATATCTGTTGTTGCTGCGGACTGTGGATGGTTTCTAAGCCCTAATAGGCTGGTATGCACAGTAAGATAAATTCTGAAGAATCGCGGAGAATGATCCAAATTGAAAGAGGAGGAGAGAAGATTCTTTGCTTTGACTGTCTCAGCCTCGAGAAAGAATAAGAGAGACAGATAGGAGGATATGGTAGTGGGGAATGAGGGGAGTGGAGAAGGAAAAAAGGGATGCCTTATGGCTTTGAGGTGAAATGCGAGGCGGCCTTTTGTCAATTCAATTTTTAGCAGCTAGTTTACTGGTTGAGAGTCGTCGAGAGAGTATCAGATGAGACAAGGCAGTGTTTATTTTTGTGGATGGTTTAGAAAAAATTATATTTGTTTTTAAATTATTTTGGTATATTGATATAAAAATTAAATTTTAAAATATAAAAATTTTATTATTTTAATATTTTTTAAATAAAAAATATTTTCAAAAATAATTATTATTATAATATCAATCATTCCTCCTCGAGAGAGTATCACCCTATGTTTATTTTTATGATTGATAAAAAAGAAAATTATGTTTGTTTTTAAATTATTTATATATGATAATATAAAAAATAATTTTAATGTAATATTTCACATTGACAGGTGAAGAATTGGTAGCTGGCCTTATTAGTAGTGTTGATTGCTAACTTGTTAGATGCGTTTTGGGGTCATGTGTGGTCACCGAGAACAAATCCGTGAGGGTGATAAGGCCTAAAGCTGACAATATCTGGCAGGTTGAGTCAGACTGTTACATTTGGTATCAGAGCCGGCCTCACTGGTTGTCTGGTTGTGCCGACGGGGTTGTCAAGCTCCTTAAGGGGGGTAGATTGTAATATCTCACATTGACGGATGAAGAGTTGGTAGCAGACCTTATTAGTAGTGCTAATTGCTAACTTGTTAGAGCGCGTTTTGGGGCCATGCGTGGTTACCAAGAACAAATCTGTGATGACGGTAAGGCCCAAAACGGACAATATCTGACAGGTTGGAGCAGGCTGTTACATTTGGTATCAGAGCCGACCTCACTGGCTGTCCGATTGTGCCAACGGAGTTGTCAGACTCTTAAGGGTGGTGGATTGTAATATCCAACATTGACGGATGAGGAGTTAGTAGTAGGCCTTATCAATAGTGTTGGTTGCTAACTTGTTATATTTTGGGCCTATGTGTGGTCACCAAGAACAAATATGTGAGGACAGTAAGGCCCAAAGCGCACAATATCTGACAGGTTGGACCAGACTGTTACATTTAAAATATAAAAAAATATTATTTTAATATATCTTAAAATAAAAAAATATTTTAAAAAACAATTATTATTACATTATAGCGAGTGAATGGATGGTAATTTTATTTTATTTTATTTTTTTGTTAGAATGGGTGGTAATTGAATCTATAAAAAAAATATGATAATTATAAAGAAGGAAAAATTTGTCCCTTAAATTCCCAACTGAATCCTCATATCTATCAAGTAGTATTCACGAATTAAGTCTGCCGTTAAAATTTCTCTTTATTTTTTTTAATCGAAGGGCATATACATTCAATTCCTACTTCCAAATCTGCCCCCCTCTAAACAACATTCCTCCAATGCTTCTGAACAAATGAGGTATTAAAGAGAAAATTTAAGGAGAGGGTTAGTTGGGTAATGGGTCTCGTGTCAAAGTATACAGGGGAGAATCAATTGGAATTCTTTTTTGAATAGGGACTCAATTGAAAATTAGGTGATCATTGGGGGTGAATATGTCCTTTGCTTCTTCTTCTTTTTTTTTATCAAACCCCTTTTACCCTAATTAATAATTCAGTTTAAATGAGGAAAAGTGTTGCTGTGGTACTTGGGGAGAAAAAAAGTAACCACGTAGGAGCTGATTGGGGTTAAAGTACCGAGATTCAGGATCCAGAGGCATGTGCTTGCGAAAGTTCGCAAGGTTTTTTAATGGACAGACAATCGATTCGGTATCAAAATTCGAAACCCAAAGAAGAATTTTACACGAGCCCGTGTCGACTGAGGTGAGGGTTACCACATTTGGAAATTGTGATGCACGTTCAACCACGTCTTTTTTAAATATTGAAAGAAAGATATATTAAATTAACTTGGACTAACATATTATATCTACAACTTATATTATAAAACCATGATAACTATATATAAAAAAATTAAAATAAATTATGAAAGCTAATCAATCTAGAAATAAAATACAAAATTGAAAAAAAATATTAAAATAAAAAAAATATCTTAGCCAACCCGAGTCACGAGCTTATGATAACCTCGTGGAAAGCAAATCGAAAAAAATTACAAAGCCTGATTTTCAATCAACTTGGTGTTGAATGGTAGAAAAAAAAATAACTTAAAAAATAATTAAAGTCAACCCGAGCTACCTCGTCGTGACCTAAGCCATGAGACTGGGAAGACTTCATATAAATCAAATTTAAAAAAAAAATACAAAGCTCCATTTTTAGAATTCTAATATTGAAAGTTAAAATCGATAAAAAGATCAATGAGACCGGGATGACTCAATGTAAAACAAATTGAAAAAAAATATATCCCCGCCAAGTTTTTAATCTACTCAATGTTAAATAATAAAAGAAAAGGAAAGGAAAAAAAACTATTCATGTCAACCTAGAATAAAAATAAAAATAAAAACTAAATCTATAAGGTCGGTATATAGCCCAATAAAAAATAATAATCATGGAGCATAATTTTCAAACACAACCTAATATTAACTTATGAAATTAAAAAAATATATATATTAAAAAAACTAGGTTGTTGAAGTTTGAAGGGCTGAATTAAAAAAAAAATTAATAAAAAAAAACACAAAACAAAACATTATTACAGTTAATAGTATTATATGGGTGTTGCTATCAATTAATATTTTTCACATGGGAAATAAATTGTTAAAAAATAACGGTAAAAGTTTATTATCAATTATAATTCACAAATTTAGTGTAATTGCGCCAAACTAATTAAGATTAGAAAGCAGTGGATTTTTTTTTTGTACATGTGATGCTCTAAGGCAGGTCAATTTTTTTTTCTAAATAAACTCGAGTTAACTTAACTAGCATAAAAAAATATACTCAAACAATAATAACCTCAATAAATTCAAGTTAACTTAACTAACATATGACTCATGATAACTCTAAGAGATAGAAAAAGGAGGGGGGGGAATAGAAAGCTCAAGGCTCAAGATCCGACAAAGTTATTTTTAAATGATTGTTTAAAAAATAAACATGAAAGAAATAAAACATCGGTCAACTCGAGTTCACTCCACTAACCCGCTATTAACGACATGAGATTGGGATAAGATTTTTTAAAAAGAATGACCTGGAAAAAAGGATCTAAATAAATAAATAAAAGCATTGAAAAAAAAAACCCAAGTCACATTAGATTAATCTAATGAACATGCAACATGTGATAACTTCATAGAAAAAAAATATATAAAATAAAAAATCTCAAGACCCAGTAGCCTAACGCCAAATAATTAAATTAAATAAGTAAAAAAATATAAAAAAAAATTCAAAGGCAACTCGTGTTAACTTAACTAATATGTGATCCGAGATAACCATAGAGGAAGGAAAGATAAAAGAAAAAAAAGAAAGCCCGAGGCTTATTAACCCATCAAATGATGAAGTGAAAAAAAGAGAATTAAAATTAAATCGATTTAGTTTTCGCAACTAGCAACTCTAGTTGCGAGAAAAAAATTACTATATAAAAGACAAAAAATAAATCTTGAACAAAATCCTTAACCATATAAAAAAACATTAATCAAAATAACAATGACCAAATATGGTATAAAAACTAATGAGGGATTTAATAAAAAAAAAATTAAATAAAAAAACAATCACAAGAATGAGAACCGAAATTGAATAAAAAACAAATGAAATAAAATGTTGAGGGACAAAATTAAAATAAAAAAATGGTAAAAAACAATTAAAATAACGAAGACCAAAACTAGATAAAAAAACAAATAAAATAAAATGTTGAGGGATTAATTGAAAGAAGGAAAAAACAAATCAAGAGAAAGATAAAAAAAAAGAGAGCAATTAATAAAATGAGGACTCAATCTCAAAAAAAGAAGAAGAAATGAGATGCTAAACGAGAAAATTAAAAGAAATAAAACAGTTCAAGAAAAAAGGATAAAAAAAATAATCGAGAAAATAAGTATTGTATTTGATATAAAAAAATAAAATAAAATGAAAATAGATGAAATTAAAAAAAACAATATAAAAAAGAATTAAAAACAAAGAAAAACCAATAAAAAAAAGAGAATCATAATTAAAAGACAGGATAAATGGGAGGACAAACCTGTTTTTTTGGTTAACCTGACATGAGTTTCAAGGAATGGATATGGAAAATAGAAAGAGGGAAAAAAAATATAATTACCACCAAACCATTGTGATTTGAATAACTCGCGCTACCCTACAAGCTTCACCTTGATTGGATGTTTGCGGATGACACGACGACTAAGAAATCTTGGTCACTGTATGACACCACACGTGCTGCCCAAGAGATGCAAGCGATGTAATACACCAGTAATTTTTTATTTTTATTTATGAAGAATACTATTTTACCCCTAATCCATATAGAATATAACTAAAAAACATATTAAAAATACTAAAATACCTTTCAACTTATAAACTACTAAATTGTCCCTAATTATTTCGCAAGTGATCTTTGAATCCCATGAAAAATACCATTATAACCCCCACAATCAAGGCAAAAACTTTCTGTGGAGAAGGACAAAATGATAACTATACCGTGCAAGCCCACAGTAGATAAATATTACAAAACTGTTGAATTCAACGTATAAAAAATTAGAATTCAAGTGCTAAATTATAATACTAAAAAGTTTAAAATCAAGGAAAAAAGTGTAAATAATAGTTTAAATTTTTTCTCGAATATGGAGGATCTGTACATTCATAACACACGTCTGACATGTTCATCATAAATGTTTAAATCACACTTTTAAACGGATACCGGGCCGAACCCTTGATCTAGATATTCAAATATATAACTATTGTAATCGCTCCGGTAATGGCCTTTTAGATTATTTTAATATATTATATTAAAACTAAAAAATATTTTTTTAAATAAAATATATTTTAAAAATTAACTACTATAATCGCTCCCGTATAAAACATAAGTTTATGAAAAAAATAAGAATGAACAAAAAAATTAAAAAACTGAGAAAATTAAAAAAAATAATTAAAAAAACCAAACCGTAAAAAAAAAATTTAAACTAATTAAAATTTTTAAAATACTAACTGGTTCGGTTTCGGTTTTATAAACCTGAAACCGAAAAAACCGAACCGAACCCAAATAAAAAAATCCGGAAAAAACAGAGGCAAACTGGGAAGAAACCGAGCCAAACCGATTTGAACCGGTTTTTATCCTAAAAAACCGAATCAAAATTAAACCTATTGATTTAAACTGATTTTGGTTTTTTAAAAAAATTTTAATTTAATTATTTTTTTTTATAAAAACCAAACCAAATAAAAAATATCACCCCTGATACCAATTAACCGTGTTCTTGGCTTTTTCGTATTTTAGGAGTGACTTTTGCAGGGGGGGAAAAATAAATCAGGAGTTAGCGACCTGCCTTTACTTCTCGGAAAAAGAAAACGAGTGCAGTGTCTTGTTTCAGTGGGAGCCCGTGCTAGCTCGGAAAAATGGGACCGCGAGATTTGAATAATTCATTGGCCACAGATCAAATGGCTATCAATCCTGTGGATAATCATGATTACATGACGTAATATGGGACCCACACAACTTTAACTAGCTGGCACTGACTAAATGCAAATATCTATTTTGCCGGTGTACTCAAGACAGTGTGTCTGGTTTGATAATGAGCTATTGACCATTGATTACAGCACCGATAATAACTTTATTTAGATAGATATGATTTAAAAATATATTTGATTTGAGAAAATATAAAATTATTTTTTTATAGTTTTTTCATATTTTAATATATATTGATATTAGAAATAAAAATATTATTAAAAACAATTTACATCACAGTACAATATATTTTTAAGTCTCGGATGCGAGACATGGACAGAGGAAAAGAACCCTGAGCCTGCTTCGAAGCCGCTGGGGTGCCTTCGTAAATTGGGTCACATAGAGAATTGTGCCTGTTGAACCTTCATGGCCAACTTGAAAACTTCGCTATGTTTCCAGGATTTTTTTTCTTTATTTTTTATTTTTCTCTCTCTCTCCTCTCTCTTTATTAGAAATTGTGTTGGTTTATTTTTATAATATGAGAGAGTCATAGATATCATATTTGATTTTCTTAAGTGTGATACTTTTCTAAAAATGTCACGTAATGTGTTATTATTATTATATTATTTTTTAAATGCTAAAACCAAAAAAACTTCCTTTTTGGTGCCCAAAAAAAGGCTACTACCCGATAAGGGATGTCTGGACAAGATAGATGAATCATCATTAGAGCTTGGGGTAGGCCTTGCCTCTTGTCCCATGCCAGGACATGGTGGCTGGTAGGATCAGTCCTGGACCCACTAATGGCGTGCTCAATTCAGATCCAAATATAGGGGCGAAAAATCTGGCCGTCTACTTGCAATTCAACTGGTGGCCACACCCCTTTACTTTCTTGTTTAATTTTGTATTTAAAGAATTTTTTTTTAATTTTAAATTAATATTTTTTTAATATTTTCATATATTTTAATATACAGATATCAAAAATAATTTTTATAAAATAAAAAAAAATCATTTTAATATATTTTTAAACTAAAAATATAAAAACACAACTACACCTCCAAACAATTCCTTCGTAGAAAAACCACACCACGCCCTATCTGTTCATCATGACAATACCATCTGTTCTGTGGAGAGTCTGGACTGGAGACTTGTTAACCTGACAGAAAACCGAAAACGACCCCTGTGTATGTTAATGTCTGGTACTATCCTCTATGAGCTCTCCCTCCCTCCCTCACTCTCTCTCTCTCTCTCTCTCAAAAGCTTTTATTTAAAATGGCATTTTTTTTGTAACCCGAGAGTAATTAAGATAACTCGAGGGGACGGTTAAAAAAAGAACTTCATGGGAGACCAAATCCTAATAAATTCACACTACAAATGTCTCACGACTTCGATCTGTGGTTTCGATTTTTGTAGCCCACATTCAACGGAAGGTAGCAAATGGCAGTGGGAACTAAATGGCTCAGAATAAACTACGAAAGAAAGCCGTGGTGGGGACTGGGGATTATAGCTAATGGGAGACGACGTCAATCAGAAATCTTTCAATCTCCAAATGATGGCCTGTAGGCCAAAATGCCAGCACCTATTTTCTCAACCGCACACACGGCCCGGACTATCCACTTTCAAATATTCTTGCCCGAGCCCGGAGGCCATAATATGGCCATGCTACGATAATTTCATGTCCTACTTCCAAACTTGAACAAAATGCTTCCTCTCTCATCTTATATGCTTTCTTGCCTTTGTTTCTACACGGTGCTTCTTCTTGGCAGCTTGTTTCTTTTGTATCTTGGATTCTTTAAGATGCTAGGGTATCGTAACCGGATTGCAGAGGCTGATATCCCACCGGGTAGTTGTGGATTGCCGTTGATCGGAGAGACCATACAGTTCATGGCAGCCATGAATAATGGCAGAGGTTTTTACGACTTCGTCCGAGCTCGCCGTCTAAGGTAATAATTCAGACTTGGTGTTGGAATGTCCATTGTTCAGTACTAGATTAGGAATACGATGAGCATGTTGCCTTTTAATCATATGAGAGAATCTAAAATCCTTTAAGCATCAAGAAGTTTGATGATGTAATGGAGAACTGAAAATAAAATAAAATGCAAGAGGGATATTAATTTCATTTTGATGACAACAGGTATGGGAATTGCTTCAAGACCAACATCCTTGGACTGGCACAAGTTTTTGTTTCAAGCACAGAATCGGCTAAGATAATCTTAAATAATGAATCGGGAAAATTCACGAAGAGATACATAAAATCAATCGCAGAGCTTGTGGGAGATCAAAGCCTGCTATGCGCTTCTCATGGACACCACAAACTCATCCGTAGCTGTTTGACACATTTATTCTCAACAAGTTCCATTTCTGTTTTTATCAAACAGTTCGATGAACTGGTTGTGAAAAGTCTTGGCACCTGGCAAGTTGGGGACACAATAGTTGTTCTTGACCAGGCAACCGAGGTTTGTTAGCTTCATACAAGGCAGCGTGGTTTAACATGCTTCTTAAAGTATAATTTACTTAAAAAAAAATTAAATTAATAGTTTTTTAGATTTTTTTTAAATTAAAAAAATATTTTTTAATATATTTTAAAATTAAAAAATATTATTTTAAAAAAACCACTTTACCAAACATACACACCATGTTTTTGACATAAAAAGGTTAACTTTTGAACCGAGCTCATGCTGTCCGAATATTAGCCCAATTCAGTAACTAGGCCCAAATGTGCCTGCATTTGTAGGCCGCTCAAGCGCCCATCCACGTCAACTGGAGCCATGACACCATAAAACTGGAGGCTAGAGTTGACCCACTTGATATTTCCACAGGCTTTAGTAAAACTTTCTTCGCTCGAATAACGAATCCTTTAAACGATAACATCACTTTGTCACTCGAGCCTTGTGCGAGGCTAGTTGCATAGGCCCAATTTGGAAGGCATGATCAGCTAAAAAACCTTGATTTTGATCTTGGTATCGTATTTGGTGCAGATAACCTTCAAAGCCATGTGCAGGATGTTGATGAGCTTAGAGGATGAGCCGAAACTACAAATGCTGCAAGAGGACATAACTCATGTCTGTGAAGCAATGCTCGCATTCCCTGTAAGGTTTCCTTGGACTAGATTTTACAAAGGCCTTAAGGTAATCTACTAACGAAGCCCATCAAATCATAAATGGGCTTCTCATGTTGTGGGTTTGAACTTTATTACATTCCTTTTGCAGCCCAAATTTGGGTGTCACTCTCTGATGCCACGAAAATTATGAAATCATGATACTAAAAAAAATGATGATGATTCAGGCCAGGAAAAGGATTATGAGCACACTGGATTTGATCATGACTGAAAGAAGAAGATGCTCACAAGGCAATCAAAAAGATTTTATGCAATGCCTATTGGTAGAAGATGAAAAGCCAGGTTCTGATGAGGCCTATACGATGACAGACACAGAGATAAAAGACAACATTTTGACCATGATTATTGCAGGTTAGAAGACAGCTATTATACCCAGATTTGCTGCTGTACCTTTGCCTTTGAACGTCAAACTGTTTATAATAGTTTGTCTATGTAGGTCAGGATACAACTGCAAGTGCAATCACATGGATGGTCAAGTATCTAGGAGAAAATCAAGATGTTCTAGACACCCTTAGAGTATGTAGAAAAAGTAGTATTCTTTTTCACATTCATGCATCAATGGACATATTTTGGCCATCGTCAAGTAATTTTATGCAACTAGTTAAATGACAATCTGCTTTTTGTTTGGAGCAGGCAGAGCAACTTCACCTTGCAGAAAAAATTTCACCAGGGCCATTTCTCACACTGGAAGATCTTGCTGAGATGCCATACGCTTCTAAGGTGAATACAAATGAGATCTTCCTCATTAATTTGATAGAAATTTCTGGGATTAATCGTTAGAGATAAAAAGAATTCCCTTTCTTGAGAGACTCGTGGTCTGATTAGGAGAATTCTGATATAAAATATAAATGATCACAAACAGGTAGTCAAAGAATCATTAAGGATGGCATCTATAGTACCTTGGTTTCCAAGATTAGCACTTCAAGATTGTGAGATTGAAGGTTTGTCTCCTAACACCAATAACTTAATCTACGTACTTTCCACCACAACATTGTCTTTGATCGTACTATTTGAAATTTAATAGTCCTTTTGTGGTTTTGCTTCCATAGGATTTAAGATAAAGAAAGGGTGGAACATTAATGTTGATGTTAAATCAATACACCTTGACCCTAATCTTTACAATGGCCCCAATAAGTTCAATCCTACAAGGTTTAATGTAAGTCCACCTATTGTCAAATCTGATTTCATTTCTTCTCTTTCATTTTCCCATCTTGCTGTAAATAACTAATGATCGACAAGCCATTTTTGCTTTTCATGTACAGGATGACTCAAAGCCATACAGCTTCTTAGCATTTGGGATGGGAGCAAGAACCTGCCTGGGAATGAACATGGCTAAAGCCATGATGCTTGTCTTCCTTCATCGTCTGATCACAACATACAAGTGAGTTCTCTTTATAATCTATCTATTTTTCACTCCACATTTTTCAAATGCAACTCACATGCACACACACACACACACACACACGCACACACACGCACAACTGATAATTATACATTAGGTAGGATGCTAAACATGATTTTTTTTTCCAGGTGGAAGGTGATAGACTCAGATTCAAGTATTGAGAAATGGGCATTGTTCTCCAGATTAAAAAGTGGCTGTCCGGTTCAAGTAACTCGTATTGATAATAGAAAGGATGATACCTCTGCGTATGGCTCGCATTAAACAAACAATGAGAAAAACATGGTTTGTATAAGCTGCCTAAAAGGGAACAAAATGAAGGCTTCGTGTTCATAGTTTATTGGGTGATCATTACTGGTTGAAGTAAGAATCAGGCAGCATTATTTCCTAATTCTTGATAAAGTTCTAGTCTAAAAGCTTTGCTTTCATGGCATGTATAAATGGCAAGCAAAGGGGAATTATAATCAGTCAGAAATTTGGAATTTGTATAAGCCTTCCTTTGCGTCGCTCCTTTCTGATACACTCATGATACCTGTTGATGAACAAGCAGCACACAGGAATGTCAAATAACATTTGCAATTCAATCATGAGATAGACGCTGTGTGTATATATGTATTTATGTCTATCGATATGATTGATTAAATTCATGGCTGGATCAATTTCTGAGAACTAAAGCGTGCCACGTTAATTCCAGGTAGCAAAGGGCATGCCCTGATAATATAATCAAATCAATCATCGCCTGCCACAGCATCCGTGTAATTGAATGAAATGATGAGTGCTTGTATCTGCTTGAAAGAGTCAAGTCAGTTCTACCATATGCAATAGGGTACACCACCTAATCTTAGGGACAAGCCCTCCAATTTTGACCCCTTGTAGAAATAACTAAATAGGATGACATTATAAAATTCCTTAAAGTATTGTCTGAAATTAAATTAAAATTATACTACTTCAATCTACAATAACTCGATCTCCTCACATGTTATAGAAAAAAACTGAGATTTTTTAGTTTTTATTTTGTAATGAGAAAAGAGTCCACGTACCCCATTTTATTTTACTCCATGAAATATCTCTGAAGTGCTTCTGACTAAACGATATGCTGTCATGGAAACAATAAGATATATCACTGAAGAAACCATCAAATGTTTTGAATGGAAGCCATGCCCATCTGCAATTATTATTATTATAGGGAGAGCAAGTGCTGCTTTGATTCTAACAAACCAATCTCATCACCAACAAGTTCCTGTCCAAATGATGATCATATGATGCCAGTGTTTCCCCAACCACACCATGACTACAAACTGGACGAAGTATGTGAATCATGTATACGTATATTCCAATTAATTGGCGGGTGGACCGTCAATTCATGATTTTATAATAAGTTGGCTCTATGCATAATATGAAGTGGACAGATAATTCATTTTCTTTTTTCCAGAGTCCAATCTCGACTTGCCACTAACACTACAATGTGTCATTGTTATTTGTTAGACATTCAAACACGATTGCATCTCCTTTTAGCATCGCAATGGCCCCTTTTTTATCAACTCCACTCGTCTGCCTAATGCCTCCATTACTTTGTTGTTAAGTAATGCTCCTACTTCGTGATTTTATATATATATATATATATATATGTTGATTAAAAGACATACCTACAACTGGAAGAACACAAAGGCTAAGCTCTTTTTCTTACGCATACACTCGTGGATACACTGCTTTCTTAATTTGAACTCGTGGCATTATCGCAAAATGTTGTAATATAATTAATGGACAAATAATCAACTAAAGTTATCTAGAAGATCATTGAGAAACGAGAACAGAGAAGTCAGGTCTGAGCGTGCAAATCTAAGGGTGTTTATTTGATAGCAAGCAATCATTCTTTTGTAGCTTTTCCTATTTATTTATTTCAGAAGAATAGGGGGTTGTAGCCCTACTTTCTGCCCTGGATTATTATGTTTTATGCATTCTTTTCCTAAAGTAATACCATTTCTTTTTTATTTTTAATCTATTACGATGTTAAATACTAATTAATTGCTTATGGGGGCTACGTTCGTTTCAATAATTAATTAATAGCTGCCTAAATTTCCAAAAATAAATAAATATGTTTCTTCAATTCAGTCAACGACACCGATCAGTTGTTCACTTTTTTCCCAGCATCCAATACGACGACGGAACAATAATTATTTAAGCATAACAAATACAAATATGCTAAAGACAATTGAAAAACACAAGGCTCGGTGCATGGTTGGGTATCTTAAAAACAATTATGGGGACAAATTGTTGCTATTAATTTTGTTTTATTTAATATCCGTTGCAATTTGAGGTGTCAGCATGGATTAAATTTCTCATCCTCAACACTTATTGTACAGTTGATGATGTTGACTTAACCACACCATATGTCTTTCCATGTGCTTAAGGTCTGCTTTAATTGTTACTACCTTTATATAATCCAGTCCTACTGTCTAATCCGCTATTTCTTGGTAGTGACTGCCGAGACTAATGTTTTTTTTTATAAAAAAATTATATTAAAATAATATATATTTTTTATTTTTAATATTAACATATTAAAACGATACAAAAATATAAAAAAATCAATTTAAAATTAAAAAAATTAAATTTTTTTAAAAAGGATTGAGATGTAAAACAATCACTTTGCGGATCATCAACAAACCTGCTAAATAAAGACGGTCCAATTTCTAACTCTTAAAAAGAAAATTACAGCTAGCTAGTAGTATATACAAGGAAAGAAAATGACAAACCTAAGAGACAAGGTTATGTTCCTCGGCAAGACTATTTTAGTCTACTAATACATAGTCTTAGTCTTTGTCGACATTAGTTTACTTTGAGTTTTTAGGTTTTTCTATTAATGTTTCGGTTATTATTTGAGTACTATTCTAAATCTACTAGTATAAGCTCCATCTGAGAGATGGGAACTTCTCATGTCCACACTAGGACTCACCATCCACTACAGCATCGGACAAACCTCGATCAGAGTACAATAAAAGAAAATAAGTAATATTACATCCGTATATGTTGACAATGTCTTCTGCTGTTTCAATCATAAAAAATGGTGCTGTCTTTAGGAAAAGTAGTCCTCCAGAAAATCTTTTCCAACATCACAAGATGGAAGTACGCAGAGAAGACAAATTAGGAATTGGGTATGGTTGATTTCATGGCATCAACAATTTTTATTTTGAGCATCAAGAATTAGCTTTCATAATAGGAAAAAAATGGAGATTTTTAGTGTAATGGGTAGATGAACTTATTTTGGTTCGAAAAAGAAAAACAAAAAAGACAGTGTCAGGAACTCATCGGATGCAGTTCTTGCTCGAAAGAGAAGACACAAAAAGAAAAGCAAAACTATTGTATTTCGCATATGCTAAACTCTTTGAAACTGAAAAAAACCCAAATAAGCACAAGCATGCTAATTAACTCTCTGTTTTTTTTATTTAAAAAAACAATTATGTGATATTTTTAAGGTAGCTGAGAATAAGTGTAAGCGCGTAACTTTCCCATTTGATCAATAGATCATCTATATCAAAATTAAGAGATCATCAAAAAATTTACTTTTAACAATTTAATCAAAGATTTGAATCTGATAAATTATAGAATAAGTATAGTTTAAGACCATCAAATCAAGCACTAATCCATATATTAATTATCAATTACCACCGACTGGGCAGGTTTTGATACTATTGTACGGAGGAAAAGGTCCTCCGAAGTTCGAAGTCAAAAACAAAATTAGTGGCATGATTATTGTAACAGTACAATATTGGTGCTTGTGCCTCGACCAACATATACAACAAAAAGAAGAAGAAGAAATGATGGGGCATGTAAAAAAGAGACCTCTTCTATCCTTTTTGTTGCAGAATTTCCACCACAAGTGGATAAGAGCAAGCTGCTTCATTATAAATAATCTACATATTATAATACAAGAAAATAAAATATCCTCAATCCCACGTTATATAATTTTTTTTTGAACAGCAACATGAACAAAATTAATAATGCATCAATCTCCCTTTACCTTTGTGGCTATATGTTAATTAGCTAGGAAACATAAAAGTAGATTAAAGGATAAAATGGAGGAAGAGGTTGGTATAAAATAGGAATGATGACAATGACATTTCCCAAGGGAGGGAGGAGATGGTGATAACTTTGCCTTCGTTATGAAGAATCTGTGTATCCTCCATTGATGATCGTTTCCCAAACCCACATTAATCCATTGAAATATTCAAGTTCCTGCAGGTCTCTATAATTGCAGACTGAATTCTTATCTGCCCTTTAATTGGAGAAAAAAGTGACTTTGTACTTGTGAAGATCCCACCTTTTTCAGGATAAAAAATGCCGCTGCTTTTAGGGTTAGGGCAATTATGCACTAATAAAAGCCAAATTCTGCGGCTGCCAAAAGGACTATCATCAATCGCACTACTCCTATCTAATAATTTTTGTCATTATACCTTATTGATTGGGGCAAAAGAAATAATGAATCTTGATTCTTGCCTAGTAGTATTTTCCCACGTTTACAGCAAGGTGATATATATCGTGAAAGGGAATTTGGACTAATTAACCTCTGATCCAGGACCAGTTTTCCAAATGAAATTGATAGCTTGATCTCCACTTTTTCAAGTACGTGCCTACAGAGGAGAACATGAAATAAACGAAGACAAAATCTGTGCAAGTGAAAAGGCTGAAGAGATGGCAACATAGAGCCATCAACATGCCAAGAGAGAAGTCTGGACTCTGGAGTCCATCCCATCAGCTTGAAATTTTCAGAAATTAGCACAAATAACAGAAAATTAAAATCATAATTTTCATAAAACAGAAATCATGCATGACATGCTTGTCCAAACTCACGATTTGAAAAGAAGAAGAAGAAGAGGTAATATAATAAAATCGAGATGGATTTTACAGTGCCTAGCTAATTATTCAGACTCCTTTTTACAAATATTGCTAAATATTAATTAATCACCTATAATTAATAGCCAAATACTCTTCCTTCTCCTCACTTAACATCGCAATACTCTCCTCTCTCAAAATCTTCTTCTTATCAGCAATAAACGTCTCAATGGCATGCCTAAATTCGTCATTATCCATCTCCGGCATCGACTTTTTCGCGGCGGCCGGAGTGTTATAATTAAGGCGAGTACTGGTCTTGATCACAGACGACGTTTCCCAGCTTCCAGTCTCTGTCTCCGATCTTCCAAACTCTCGTGAACATTCCCTATTCTCTTTTCCACTCCGCGCTGATCGCGTCCTCCTGCAACGCTTCTGCTCTTTCAATAGCGTAAGATCACGAACTGGCTTCTCCTCCACTTCAACTTTGGCAGCATCAACAGTTTTCTCCCAGCAGACTATTTGTTTGTCTTCGTAAAAGGTATCTGTCTCACGGACTGGAAGATCCTTCTCCTCTACCTGAACTGGTTTCTCTAGCAACGACGAAACAACCAACTGTTTGTCCTCGTGGGTTGTTGTTTTCCAACGAGGAGAGGAGTTGGTGGAGAAGGAAACGTATTCGTCGTAGATATCGGTTTGGAATGGGGTGTCGTTTTGGTCATTGTTGTGGGCTGTTGTGGATGAAAGATAGACAATTAGAATTATGAACATGTTTGCGAGCACAAAAACATAGATTTTCCGGTTAGAATAGGAGAGATAATGAGAGGCGATTTGTGTTATGACAGGGAAGCAAGAGAAGGAGCACCAAAGCAAGACTAAAGCTCCCACTGCTTCCAAAAAGTAGTAAGAGTATCTCTTTCTGTTGTACCTTCTCATAGCATCGGCTTTCTCAGCCTTCATCACTTTGTCAAATTCAAAGGACGACATTGCTGGTTTGTGGGGTTTTGATTTGAAAGAAAAGGCAACTGGAGGATGGACGAGAGGCGTATATAGAGAGGATGAAGAGAACTTCGGAGGGATCGGGTTGCTCGTGGAAGAGGATTTTTACAGAGAAGGAAAGTGAGGGGAACTAGGGATCATACAGAGAGGGATGACAGTGATATATATTGAATGAAGGTAGCCATTAGCTGCTTCTTTACTGGTATTATATATCTTGCCTTATCTGGTTTGGTTTTTCTCAAGGAGGGTTCCTTGGAGGGAGAAAAAGGGAAGTGGCAAATACAACACAGATTCCTTGGTGGGGAAGTACTAAGTAGGGTTTTTTTTATAGAGATATTGAGCCTGAGAATGATCCATTTTATGCATACATAGATACATTCATGTTTTTTAGATTCCTCTGGTTAGCCACGTGGACGGTTAAAATTTCCGGCTCAATGTATACTCGAAAAAAAAACCCGACTCGATGGAGAAAAAAATAAAAAGCTTTTTCTCCTTGTAAGTAAGTAAGGACGAGGATGGAGCGCGTGACTCTCCTCCGTGAAAAACACTCAATCTCATTATATATATATATATATATATATATATATATATTATTTTTCTGTTTTTCATCTTGTCTACTTGATGTAGTCATACCAGCGAAAATAAAAAAATCACGAATAGTCATGAATAAATTAAACAGAGTTAAATCAAGAAAATACTTGATCAGACTAGTATAATGGTTTTAAAAAATAATTTTTAATTTAATTATTGTATCACATTTAAATTCATGCCTGGTAATATAAGAGACCTGCTTTGCAAGTCCATTTGTCACATAGATTTTCTTAAATTAGGCTCTTAAGATTTTATTTTATTATTTTTCTCGATTATTTTGGATTTTATGATTTTTTTGGCTACCTTTCCCTTTTGTTTTAGGGTTTTTATTTTTTTTTCCTACATTGTTAATGTTATTTTTGGGATTGTAAACCTTCCAGAGATACAAATTTTATTATATTAATATTTTAGAAATAAAATAAGCTTTTATAATTATTTGTGTTTTAACCCTGATGAGACAAATTCTCTACCTTCCTGTGCTTATTGCTATTCTTGATGCGTATCTGCCTGCATCACTATTTTATAAACTAAAAGGTCTGTGATCTTATACAGTAAATGACGTTTTAATATCTTCTAATCTTTTACGATATTTTAATTACATCAAATTATTATGATGTAATAAAAAAATTTAGATAATTTTTATTATAATAGATTAATTAATTAATTAATTTATTTTTCTAAAATTTTTTTCATGTACCTGTATTTTACTTTGGCTATTAACTTTATAGCCTTTTCAATATACTCTCAGTTATATAAAAAATAAAAATATAATTTTGAATTTAAAACGTAATCCATCCAATTTAACAAGGTCAACTACCTAATCTAAACCCAATCTTAAATTAGCTAATCAATAAATAAGTCCTCCAGTTTTTATTAAGTAAAATACTAACTGTGTGAGGGTTTTTTATTATTATAATTTATTTATAGTGAAATTATCCTTTTACTTTTAAATTTTTATTTAAGTTAATTTTGTTATAAATAGTTGAATTATACAAGTACCTTTACATGCAAATTTATTAGTCTTGGCTTCAAGGGTTTGATTGTCATTTTCTAACGGTTTTTTTTTTATTAATATCTAGTCCTATGAGCATTTTTATTTATTTATATAATTTTATGAACATTTAAATTACTCAATTACCTATATTATTTAAATTTTTTAGCTTTAGCTTCAAAGTCTTGGTTGTAATTTCATAATGATTTTTTTGTTATTATTGTTTAGTCATAGTGGATTTTTTATTTTGTGAACATAAAGATGCATTTGGGTTTGTTTTTTTTTTTTTAATTTTATCCCTAAACATTCTATTTTATTTAAATTTTTTCTTAACATTTAATTTCAGTTGGTTTTTATATTGAATTGAGTTATAATTCTTATAATTGCTATTTTTTTTATTTGCATTATTTTTTTTATTGACTTTTTTTTCTTAATTTTATCCTTTATATTTGTTTGATTAAAAATATTGCTTCTTTGTTTTTTTAGGATTGTTTTTAATAGGGTTACCTTGATTTTATAATTCAAATTATAAATTTGAAAGATTAATCCAAATTAATTTTAATTTTTTTAAATATATTTTTTTCATGGTAATCTCAATTTCATTAGCAGTAATAAATTCGTGGGAAAGGTAGGACCAGTTCTCGTTCTCGTTTTCACTTTTTTCCGTTTTTCATTTTTTACATATGACAAATCAATTGCAATCTTGCCATTTTCCCTTTTTCGTTTTTCACTGCAGAACACAAATAATTGCAAATTGAAATATTTTACCTTACATTCACGCGTCGACACGCACGAGTTGATAGTTGCGATGTATTTGTTATTACTATTTTTTGTCAGGTATTTTGTTGCTTATAATTTACCATGTTTCTTGTTTTTAAATATATTAAAAATAAAAAAAATTAATTTTAAATAAAAAAATTTAAATTTTAATAGAACGCGATTTGAACCGTGTTTCCAAACAAGGTCTCAGTTAAGTAAATTGATAAATTTTTCTTTTTAAACATAATTTTTGTTTAGAAATGTATAAATATAATATTATTTTTTATTTTTAAAAAATTATTTTTGATATAAAAACATTAAAACAATAAAAAAAACAAAAATTCTAGAATTTTTGAAATTGAGGCTGAACCACGATGCCAAAACATGATATTAATCGGTCATGTGTTACGCTGCGGTATGGTTAATTTATCCATATAGCCATTAAAAAAAATCATTATTTGATGGGATATGATCCATGGTCCAATGAATTCCGGGAATCCATGTAAATTCATGCCATGATATTGTTCGAAACTCCTTCTATGTCATAATAATGATCAGCCATGAAAGAAAAGGCAATAGGGTTCATGATCAAAGTGAATCTTTTAGCACTGGGTTTACATGGGAAATTCATGAGCTCTTGAAAAAGGACAGACAGTGGATAGATATAGCTCTCATGGGACTTTGTGGTTTGGTCGTGGAAGATGATGAAACCCATGAAATACTGATTGGTTTGGTTATTCCAGATAATACCCAGTGAGCCAAAAAGGCCTTCAATGGCCAGCGATCCACGCCGCGTGAAAGTCACTGGCTGCCACCCTTTTTAGGGTTCAGGAAGTGACCAGGACCAGTAGTTGTGCAGGTCGAGATGAGTCATGGGAGGGGAATATCATGTGATTTCAATGGCAGTCGGAAAAAAATAAAGTTTGAGACGTTATTTTATAAGATTTTTATTTTATATTAGACAGAAGTAATTTTGACTTCTTTGAATATATATATATATATATATATATATATATATATATATATATATATATTAATTGATATCTGATTTTATATTAGAAAAACAAGATATTCTTTTAATGTTTATATAGTGACACTATAGTTTTTAAAACTCTTAGAATTAATTTTCTAAAAGCTATATATTTCATAAAAGATTTTTAATATTTGTAATAATTATTTTTTGAAAAATTATTGTAACAGTATTACATACTTTGATTCTCCTATTTATTTTCTTCTTAATTTGTTGTGAGTTATAGGTGTGTGTGTGTGTATACACCTGCACGTATCAATATCAATTATCTCCTTTATTTCAATTTGATAATGTGGGATTTGTAAATCATGAAGAATTTAATATTCTTTTCGTTTTTGTTTTTTTTTTAGAGTTAGATCCAAGTACTTCCGGCCCCTTTTGTATTGGAATTAACTGCTTCCTATTTTTTTAAAATATTTTTTTTAAAAAAACATATTAAAATAATTTTTTTAATATTTTTTTATGGATGTATACTGTTTTTTAAAAATAATTTTTGTTTAAAAATACATTAAAATAATTATTTTCAATAATTTTTTATTTTTAATATTAATAAATCAATAATAAAAAAAAGCATCAACTTAATGATTTTACAAGATAAATATGCTACTAAAATTACCACCTTGTTGATTAGATTTCAGTTCTAGGAGAAGATTTTTTCCCCCATGAATCTTCTATTTGTGACATAATTAAATATCATGTTCTCTTTGATAATGAATTTACGTGTTCATGAGAATTTAATGAAAAAGATGCTAATAAATTTGAAAGGAAAACTACAGTGATTTTCCTTTATTGTTTCAATTAAGATATTTTAGAGTTTTTTTCTGCGGTTATTTTTTAAAATACTTTTCATTTAAAAATATATTATTTTTAAAAAATCATTTTTGATATTAATGCATTAAAATGATTTAAAAATACTAAAAAAATTAAATTAAAAAAAAATAAATATTTTTTAAATTGCTTTTAATCTTCAACAGAACCATCACAGTTTGGCTGTGGAAAGGGAGGAAGGGAACTTCTTTCGGCAGGCACTTTACAGGTGCAAGTCCATGGGATATTGAAAAAAAGGTTTAGACATGATTGGGGGTCCCAGAAAAATATGAAGGTAATAATTCATCTCTGGGGGTTTATTGGAGAACCTATCATTCAATTGTACTATAAGCCTTTTTTTCAAGCCAGCATTTCTAGAGATGCTAGTCATTATAATGCTCCTTGCACGTAATGTTTTGTATTTTTTTTTAATTTTGTTTTTTATTTAGAAATATATTAAAATAATATTTTTTATTTTTCAAAATTCATTTTTTATATTAACACATTAAAATAATCTAAAAATATAAAAAAATTAATTTAAAAACAAAATCAAAGTTTTACCAAACAACTATGGCCGGTCATTAAGTTGCAATAGTTATTATCTTCGTTATCAAAACATGCCCACTGACCAACCTAAAAAATCGAACACGTCACTCTCTAGTTGGGTTTCGTGATTGTGCATAGGCTCCCATGCCTTGGGCTGCAAATTTTTTTATTTGTTTATTTATTTAATTTAAATGTAACTTGTTTTTATATTTAAAATTGTGTTTTGATGCATTTTAAAAATATGCTTAGTTTAAAAAAATTTAATAAAAAATTTTATTTTAAATAGTTTTGATATGCTGAGTCCAAATTTTTTTAAAAATCTAAAACCAAAAGTCATTTTGATATATTTTAAAGTAAAGAAATATTTTATACAAAAATACCAAACATATATTTAATGCTTTGTGAACCGTCTTTATATTATGAGATTAAATTTCTTTCTAATTAGGTTTTACATAAATTATCATAAAAAAAAATCTATTTTCAACAACTTTATCTAAGATATGAATCCAAAGAGACAAATTCAATGACAAACTGGGGATAAGCTTCAAATTAAGACTGACATGGGCATGTAACAAATACCCAGAACCATCAATATTTACCAAGTGCTAACTCAACCAACTTGTCTGAGATTAACTAATTCATTATAATTCTGAAGGGTGTAACTCAACTGGTCAGTCCCTAGATTTACTCCTTAGAGATCACTAGTTCGAGTCTCACAAACCTCAAGGCTACTAGAGGCTTACATGATCTTTAATTTTAGGACCCGTGAGATTAGTTGAGGTGCGTGCAAGCTGGCCCGGACAACCACATTAATAAATAAATAAAAACTAATTCATTGTTTCTAAAAAAGTGCATGCATATAATTAAGAACATCAGGTCATAGTCATGCTCGCCTTTTGTTTTGTAATAAACTTTTGACTAGGCAGCCAACGGTTCATGAATGCAAGTGTTTAATAAATTAGAGAATTACCAAGAAAGAGCATCGAGGTCTCCTCCACCTCCCCGTTTTGACTAAGTATTTGCTTGTTATTACGGCTTAAACATGGTTTCCAATCAGGCACTAACACGATTTCGTGGAAGATTGTACTGTTAGATATTTTTTCACAATCTTATATTGAAATAATTAAACCGTCTCTATCATTTTTGCTGGATGTGAAGAATCAGGTCAAATTTGAGTATTATTTATTACGAGTATGAAATATACGCATTGATTTTTAAGTTAAAGTATGCCCACTAATAAGTACGAAATTTCAAGGCATCATGCAGTTGTTTGGATGAAATCTTATCCCGAGTGTTCTAACTCTGACTCGTGACAACTTTATGAGCTTGCCCTCCTCATGAAGAAAAACATAAAGAAAGGAGAAATGAAAGGGTAATTACTCTTGATTTAGACTGGATAAGACTAACATGTTACGATGGTTGATAAGAACATGACTTTTTCTTCAATCCTCCCATGACTACTAATTATTAAGATTATGTTTGTTTACGATCGAGATATATACACACTGCCTAATATATAGATGGAAAATTCAGAGAGAATTAACTACAACTTGCTTTCTTTTCTACAACTTGTAATGAATAAACTATTGCTTGAAAATGGCTATAAAGTCATGATACGATGTGTTCATCAAATCGTTTGTAAATGTTTTATTTATTTGTTTCTTTTTTTAGAGAATTAATAAAGTGGGAATCAAAGTCTAAAGGAAAGAAGCCGACCAGTTATAGTGCAGTCAACTTTTATTCCCTGAAAGTGCAGTGTCAAAAACATCTACGACTTGTCGGATTAACAGGTTTTGTCTTTCCAAAAGTGAAGTTTGGGCTGTCAGATTATCGACAGCGAGCTACGTGTCACAATCCGAATGCTAGGATTTTTAGGTTGCCACAAGACAAATCACAACACTTTGCCCATAGGTGCACTTGGCGGGATAATCTTGAGAAGATGGAACGAGAATCGTTCTCTGTTTCAAGACTCACTTGTCAATGACTACTATGGCTTGGGTTTGGGTTTGTAAAAAAGAGCATGGACTTGGCAGACATGATTCTAAGCAAGAGAACATGGCTCTTTCTGTTGGGTACAGCTATCGGAGGATACACTGATGTGGCATAGCTTGGTCTCTTCGGAGCACATGGAGGATGCAGGAATTGGCCCAAGATAGTGAGAAAGGAACACTCTCATGGGTTTAATAAAGCCCCTTCGATTTTAATCGGTCGAGGTTCCATAAGAGAGGGAAGGCCTAAAACAAGTTCGGAATTAATTGAATAAGAAATGAGCCCATGAACCAAAAAGAAAGGGATATTTCACTGCCACCTCGCTATTCAGGCTACATTTTCCTCTATCCAAGCAAATGGGCACCCACCGCTTAATACTTGCCTAATGCACTCGCTTGAAAGGTCTGCTCGGCGGAAAATTATTTCCGGTGGCCCGATAAGCATACTAACAAGTGAAAATACCCTTTCAAATTGGATGACTTCAGAATCTATTGATGCAATCCGTGCACACACATGTCTGTATGTATTGCCAACAATGAGACCAGTGGCGGAAGCAAGGGGGGCAAGCAGGGGCCCGGGCCCCCCTGTAATATATTTTTTTTTCCTGTATTGGATAATTGGGTAATTAAATAGGAGGAAATGTTATATTTTTTATTTTAAAAAGGTGGCCCTCCTAAATTAAATGTGATTTTATTTTTGATTTTCTTTGAATTTACTCTTGACCTACATGGAAAAGAAAAAAAATATAAAGGCATTATTTTGTGAAATAAAAAACAGAGCCACCAATTTACCCTAATATAAATCCTGCAACCGATCAAAAACATAAATCGCGAGCAAAATTTTTCTACAAAAAAATTGAAACAGAGCTACTAATTAATTTATCTTTCATCAAACAAAACAAGGTTACTTAAATTTAAAATATATTTTTGTTTTGTTTTGAGATGTTTGTTAATAATTTGATGAGGTTTTTTTAATAATTCTATCATTTTTGCTCTCTTTTTTTCTTAGATCTGCTAGTTTTTTCAATTGTTTTTTGAATTCTTGTTATATTGATTTTTTTTTTCTAATTAATTAGATATATTTTATTGGTTTGTTTTGATTATGCTTGGATTTTTTTTATGTTTTGTTTTTAGCAGAACCGTCAAAATTATCAATTTTTTCTTACGATATATGTTTTGATTTTAGGTTGAACCATGAACAAAATAAAAATAATTAATTATTTTTTTGAAAAAAAAAATATTTATAACTCACAGCCTACTGAACGAGCTTTTTCAGCGATGAAGACTGTTAAAACAAGACTTCGCAATCGGATGGATGATGATTTTCTTGCAAATTATTTGATTGTCTGTATAGAAAAAGAAATTGCTGAAAGATTCACAATTGATATGATAATCGATGAATTCTATTATATGAAAGAACGACGAGCACAATTAAAATAAATATGTAAGAATCATTCTTTATTATTTTTTGCTTTATTTCAAAGCTTATCAAACATAAATAATGTTTTGTTTTAGCTAATGTTTCTTATATACTTTGTATGTTTATATTTGATAGGTATAAAGACCAACAACATTAAAGTGATGAATATATTATGAAGATGAAATTAATTTCATTGCTTTGACTCAATTTGGTATTGCTCCAAACATTTTACCTTATACAAAGGTTATTATATATTTATAGTAAGTTATTTGAATAAAACTAAATTATGTAGGTTTTGTTTTACAACTCATGTATAATAAATTAAAACAAATATTATATCTTATTATATTAATTTTGGCCCCTCTTCACAAATAATTCTAGCTCCGCCCCTGAATGAGACAAGCCATATCCCGTTATGGACAGGACACATTGCAATCGTAACACACCTACACATTCTCATCACCAAACCTGTGTCATGTCTGAAAGTTCTAGCTTTAAATGGAGCTATTTGTAAATGTGGTTTTTATTTTTTATTCGGAAATGTATTATAATAATATTTTTTTATTTTTTAAAAATTATTTTTAATATTAATATATCAAAATGATTTAAAAACACCAAAAAAATATTAATTTAAAGCAAAGAAAAAAATAAAACATTTTAAATTTTTCTAAAAATATTTTTGAAAAGCAAAATCAATCAAGGCCGAAACGTTATCCCCAACCATGTACACGGCACGGCTAGAATCCAACAATTGAACGGGGAAAACAAAAATCTTTACTGATAAACCAAGCAGTCGAGGACCATCACCGCCGAAAATGAAATCTTTATCACTAAAACTATGTTGTTGTTGTCGACACTACCACCCCTTAACTATCTATGTGGTGGCCCAGTGGTAAGAGTTTGGGACCAAGAGGTTTGCTACCTCTGTGATCTCAGGTTCGAGCCCTGTGGTTGCTCATATGATGGCCACTGGAGGCTTACATGGTCATTAACTTCAGGGCCCGTGGGATTAGTCGAGGTGCGTGCAAGCTGGCCCGGACACCCACGTTAAACTAAAAAAAAAAATGAGGGTCCCACTGAAATTTCAGCTCATTAATTCACAATTTGTGTTTTGAGGTCATTTGCCTTGCCAGACCACCGTGGAAGCACATCAAGTTGCAAGCTTACTCTCCACCAAGCCCCATACAATTGCATTTTGACTTCCTGTCATAAATGTTTCTACATTATCCTGGTCTTCGCTAGCCTTCTCAAAGACAAGAACTTATTAGGATCCCCAGTTATGTGCCAAAAAAGACATGACGAAAACTTTGAATTCCAAATGTGCAGCAAAACTGGCTTCAAGTTTACGTGTCTGTCATCTCTCAAAAGAATGTCAAATTTATCTTGTTTGTTCTCAAATCTTCAAGAGAGGTTTACTCTTACTCCTCTGATACTAGGGGACAATAAAAAAAATGCTGATCCATCCCGCTATAAATACAACCACTTCCAACAGCAAAAAAATACACCCATTTCCCAGTTTCAAAGACTAGACAGAAAATATGGCTAACCTACTAAATCATGTACCTTCTTTGGTCCTGCTCTCCCTCTTCCTCTTTCTCGTCTTATCCACTGGTATGATGCATGATCACAGTTCTTTCTATTCTGTCTTCAATTATCTTTTACATTGTCACATGTATATGATATATCAACTTGTTACTCCTTTTGTGGCTTCCCTATGAGTGTTAGTTTTGAGAATTCATGAATGTATGGTAACTTAATTCTAGGTTGCGGAGATGCTGATGACAGAAGCCAAACTTTGCCAGAGGCGAAGCAAATTCTGTTAACTGTGCTCGTGAATGCAAGACGTTGCAAAGGGCAGTTCATGGAGCTTGCCACGCACAGTTCCCAGGATTTGCATGTTTCTGCTACTTCAACTGTCAATCAAGTCTTAAACTCTATGCCAGAATGATGATCATCAAGTTTCATCGTCCAACTCCAAATGAATGATACTATTATTACCCTGTGTGCTTGCTATCTATCAAATAAGCCATCTATGGCTATTATGAGTTGCATCTATGTCCTTCGAGTCAATGTTTAATTGTGTCAGTGCAATAAGTTGCCATTAAAAGTATCCTTTTCTTCTATACATGTCTGCATCTATGATAGCCTCTGTGCAAAAAGAAAAAAAAAAGCCTTAAGTACCACCACACTTAACCCCGTTCTAATACATCAAAAACTTCAATCTACAACTCCCATTCCCTTGAAAGCTGAAAGAAATCGTAGGCTAATTTAAAAATTAACACCCACAGCTTAACATTTGAAAGGAATTCCACAACATGCTCCATGTATGAACATCCTCCGAGACTTGATTCTTAAACAGGTTTCCATCAGAACAACGGATTATGCAACAATGCAGAAGTCATTTTTTCCTTGACCTCACATAAACCTAAAATGTCAGCACTCTAAAAATTAACCCTTATGATATAGTTAGCCGAGTACATTCCAGTTCAATTATTTCTATTCTGCTATAAATCCAGCAACTAACAAAAAATAAACACAAGGCAATGCAGCATCATATAAGCCCACAAAAGATTCACTTTTTAACAACAAAAAATAGGCATTTCATCAAACAGGTGTGCATCATTTTACAATTACCAGACAAACAAAACCAAACCAGAGCCCCCGGATCACCTCAAACAATTATCCATACCTTGTGGTTTCTACTTCTTCTTGCCCCCTTTACCAGCAGAAGATTTTTTCCTGCTAGGCAAAATAACCTCACCTTTAAGTACAGGAATTTCCATAATCTGCGAAAGCCCTTCGTATTTCTTACGGAACTTCTCCACCTGGTCAGCATCTACGAGAACACCGGACCGATTTCCGAGGTAAAACGGATGGTTGCCTGACCACACATCCACCACGTACTCTTGCTTGGTCCCACCTGTTGTCAACACTAGCTCTCCATTGCAATACACCTTGGCGTCTTGATAGAACTCTGGGTGTATTTCTTTCTTCCTGCACGTCACTTGCAGCCCGTAATTCCCTGCCGCACTCACTTTCACCTGCAATTAATAAAAAATAATAATAAGTAAGCAAGATTTTTAAAAATACATATTGTTTTACGAGTGGGTTTAGGGTAATCTTACCTTTTTGATGGGTGGGAGAGGAAGGGAGATTGGTTTGGTTTGGAGGAAAGTGTTAGTCAGACTAAGTGCCATTTCTTGTGTCTGTGAGGTAGAGAGGAGAAGGGGTGGTGGTGATGAAGTATTTGTTGAGGATGAGGTTATTTGCGGTCATGGGCTTTTTGGTGCTGGCTGTGTCTAGCTCGATTTTTTTTACTTTTCAATTCTGGGTCAGCATTTATGATTCTCTTGGGCCAGTCCTGTAATGCCCGAAATACTTGGGATAGGTGCTTGAGTCATCGTGTCACGTTGCATATCATTTAAATTAATTATTTTATTTAAAAAATTATCAGATTTAACTGACCAATCAGGTAAAAACACTTAATCAAATTAATCAAATTTTGTCGGATTTACAACGAGAAGTATAGCTTAGACATGTTTTAAGTTTCATCTCTGTCGTAGACTCGGCCAACATCGAAAGAATCGGCGGACAGAATTCTTGATAAAATGGAAGAAAAATGAGGAGGTTTCATGGGAGAAAGACACTGACTTGTGGCAATTTGAGGATCAAATACAAGACTACCTCACATCTATTCCGACGAGGACGTCGGACTCTTCTAGTGGGGGTGGTTTGTTAGAGGTCTAGGCGCGGGGCGCGCCAACGAAGGCACATTGCCTAGAATTCGGCAGCGATGGACTGCGGCAGAAACGAATTCGGCAGGCAGTGTGCATGGTCTGTGCAAGTCTTTGAGCTGGCGACTTGGCATGGACGTGGGGCTTAGACAATGGACCTTCTAAGTCAGCAGCTGATGCAGCAGAAATTGGCAATTGGGGGCTGCCAAGTAGACAGCCAGGAAATGGGGGAAGTGGCAGCTTCATGGGAAGCAAAACGTGGGAGCATAAAATGGGGTGTTCTCCATGCCACTAAGTCCTGGAAACATGGGATCATGGATGAGAGGTAGTGCTCCACTATATCCTGAAAACATGGGATCATGGGTTCGAGAAAGTGCTCCACTAGGTCCCGAAAATAGGGGTTAATGGGGGGGAGCTTGCTGCTCATATTTGTCTATAAATAGGCTGCCAAGCCTCTGTTGTGGAGCTTGCGATTTGTGCATAGCACACACCATATTTGTGTATTCCTTTGTTGATGAGATAAATAAAGGTTGAGAGGGATTCTTGTAAAACTCTTGTGTGCTTGTGTTGCTTGTGTTTACTTGTTGTCTACGACGAGGCGAGTGTGAGAACCTCCTTGGGTGAGCGAAACACATAGTCGTAGGAAAACACGAGTGAAAGGGTGAGGCAAGGCTGAGTCTAGTTGGGACTAGACTGCCGCATTGGGTTAAGTTTCGTTGCGAAAAATTAACCCCGTGACAATTATTATCAATTCGAGTTCTGCAAACTTCATGAATACTAGAGGCTTATAAAATTATTAATTTTAAGACTTATAGAATTAGTCGAGATGCTCGCAAACTGGTTCAGATACTTATATTAATAAAAAAAATTAATTATAGGATTAATATTTTTTAAAATTCAATCTCGTACCTTAAATTACAAATTTATTGGATCAATCTGTTGAGGGTGTTTAATAACTGTAATTCTAACTCATTTATGTCCACATCAGCAATGTTTAGAATCACAGAGAAATTTGTACCGAAAAATAATCATAGAGAAGCTCAGCAATGGGTGTTTCCGTGTTTGGCTCGAGTTAACCGAATGAAATTGTCAAGCTTATAGTTAAAATCATAAAATTAAAATAATCTCATTAAAATAAATTGGAAAGGATTAAAAAGTTTAATTCTTAATATTATAATTCTTAATAAATATAATATTAGAGAATGTAATTGAAATTAATATATATATATATAAATAAATAAATAAATTATTCAAGTAAATAGTATTTTGCAATGAGAATAGAGTAAAATCCCTCTTTTATTTTAGTATTTTTTTATTGTTAATTTTAACATACCACCATCAACAATGTTTTTTTATAATGTAACAGCTTATGTTTTTTAACAAGGAAGAATTTTTTTTTTTATTGGTTAAATAATTTTTGTTTTTTACATTGGATTTTACCCATGATTTTATTTTAAATACTACTTAGATAATATTTATAATTTTATCTCACGTGTGTGTATATATTTAAAAAAACCACAGCTACAGTTTTTTTATTAGTTTTTTTAACTGTAATTATAAAATTTATTACAATATCAAATATATTTAATTCACATACAGAAACTAATCACAGTGGCTGTAGATGCAAATTGCAACCTGACATTTATTGCAAACTGATTTTTAGCCTCCTTCCATTGAACCACAAATATTGTCCAAGTATAGCACGCGCAAGGAGAAAAACGGTGATGACCTGTCTATCAGCAAATTGACACGCCATCGGTCAAAGGGGCAGGCCGTGCATTTGAATAGTTGTCGCCTTGCCACGTGAACGGTCAGAAGTGCAGCAAACATCGCAGTCGTGAGACAGAGGCTGCTAAAGTGCCTCAACACATGTAACCATGGCACATGCTTACATGTTGAAGTGGCACCTTGCTCCGTCATATGAACTTACAAAACGACATGTGGAACTGTGTACAAAGTAAAATTCAAGAACGTTACGGCATGCTTATGTAGAATGTTGTCTCGTTAAATTCAATTAAAATAATGCTTGTGTTAAAGATTATTTTTTCATGTGTTTTTTGAGAAATATATTATAATAAGATATTAATATGAAGCTGAATATATATTTTCTGAAATATATTAAATTGAAACAAATTTTAAAATATTTTTTAAATATAAAAACAAATATGTTCCAAAAATAAACAAACATCTTTCGTATTAGATCAACGCCGGAGACATGTATAGGTTAGGGTGGATTTTAGCCCAAATCAAGATTTTATCAATTTTTTTATTAGTTTTATGTAAAGAAAATTTATAATTCTCAATTGAGGTATCAAAAAATTCTAAAAAATTACGTGAAGCCTTCTAATATGATATTTTAGTTTGGGTTAAAATTTCAGAAGTTTTGAAGAAATTCAGAAATTTAATAAAAAAATCATAATTTGACCAGTTTTACGTTATTGGGTGTAATTTTCAATCCGACCATCAGATTGAGCTGAAATTTTACAAGAAAACTTAAAATATATTGAATAAAATCTGGTTAAAATTTTAGGATGAATAGAGTTTGATAGTGCTAACAAAAAAAAAATCAATTCAGATTTGAAAAACTTACAAAGTAAGAGAATAACCTTGTAAATTTACAAAGTTCAACTTATAAAATATTAAAATAAAGAAGAATAAAGTGAAGGAAGGAGGAATTGAGAGAGGAAAAAAATTTAATTACTTTGTTTTTCAGTTGACATGAGATTGTTATTTTATTTCGATTGAAGGATTGTTACAATATCAATTCAGATTCGATTATAGATGAATTATATTCCACAAATATCGAAGGATGTGACTTTAATAGTAAGTTTATTTTTACTTTCACTTTGATTTTATATACTTTCAAACTTATTTTTTAATATTATGGGTAGTGTATTTGAATTAAAACTTTAATGTTAACTTTAAAAATTCATGTGCATGAGTTAATAATTTATCTTAAAAAATATTTATATATTTATTTAATAGCTCAGGACAAGAAAAATTCTTGGTTCCGTCCTTGTATTAGATCCACCCGTACTTTTTTAAATTCTTGATTTTTTAAAAATAAATCCTTAAATTAATATTTTTTATTTTCATTTTAATATGGTAATGTTAAAAAATATTATTTTAATATATTTAAATATTTTAAAAACTAATATTTATCATACTTTCAAAAAGCTTGAATTCATGTATCCACTGTACTGAGGTCAATATTTTTTTATATTTTCGAAGCTGAAGAATTTGGAGGGGTGAATCTTTCAGAGTACATAAGAGGATGTTTGGTTAAAATACAATTGGAATCATATCTATCTTAAAATCAATTTTTTGGGCGTGGACTGATTTACCCTAAAATTTTCGTTGACCAAATAGATAATAACTTCAATAACCGTCCAGCACAGCAAAATTATATTTATTAAATCTCACTGGGTCTGTCAGATTTACCTGTAAAAATTAGGATTTGAAGCTAATTTTTAATTTAATCAGATAAAGTTTTGAGGGATCCGATTCATTTGATTCTTTTATAATTTATAAATCCGATCTTATCAATATTTTATAAAAAACCAAAATATAGCTTCTATGTTAAGGCGGTGCCACGTTAACAAACGCAATCCCGGAACACCTTCAACGCCAACGCAAGGCGGGAATTGAAAGTGACAGACACGTGGGGTCATCTATTGCTTAGTACTTTCCAGAGTAAATACCAGCCTGTCATTTATGTCCACTTGTCACCCTGAAACAAGACTTGGGACTCGAAGTATTCACATGGTCAGCGCTAACGGGGTCCTCCAAAAAAAGAACCTGACAGTGTGTATGTGATTGAATACCAATTGTTAATTATGTTTTAGAATTAAAGTCCATTTTATCGTACATATTTGAAATTATCATTGCTTTCCCAACGAGAATATTAGATTGCTTCTGCGTTTAGCTGAAGTTGTTTTTTAAAATATTTTTTATTAAAAAATATATTAAAATAATATTTTTTTTTATATCAGTCCATCAAAATAATTTAAAAACATAAAAAAATATTAATTTAAAATAAAGAAAAAAATAAAAAAAAATTAAAAATATTTTTGAAACACAAAAACAAACAGGACATAAATAAGGGTTCGTTTTTCAGTGGATATAACCGTGCATTTATTTATTTTTAGTTTTAAATTATTTTTTTATATTTTAAAATAATTTAAATGTGTTAATTTCAAAGATTAATTTTAAAAATATTATTTTAATATATTTATAAACAAAAAATACATTTAAAAGCAACCTCTAAGGATCTCTAAAAAATGCTCCAAGTATTTGTTGAAGAGTGTATTTTAATTTGTGCTTGAGTAAGTTTTAAAAATATATTTATCTTTAAAAATTATTACATTAATATATTTTAGTATTTTTTTTCATGATTTTGATGTGCTAATATCATAAATAAATAAAAATTTAAAAATAATTATCATAATAAACTTCTAAAAAAAAGCTTTTTTAAAAACCATAATAAACTACAATACCAAACACGCGTTAAGTGTGTGTGTCTAGAAATGCGATATATAATATTTTAAAAAAATATTTTTTAAATAAAAATATATTAAAAAAATATTATTTTAGAATTTTTTATTCTGATTTTTAATCTATAAAATCATTTACAAAAATATTAATTTATATTTTTTCATATGAAAAATAATTTAAAAGTGATGAATTTTCTTTGGTTTACTTTTCACGTATCTAAATTAAATACTTTTTTGATCCTATGACTACTCATTGCATTTACAAAAATCTAACTTCATGCATGTTTGATTTGAATCTAAAATAATGATACACGGAGTGAATTAAATTATAAGTATGTACTTGAACCAATACTCGACGATATGATCAAAATTAGATACAAAAGAGATGTATATTTCAAAGATTATGCACTCTTCTTTGAGAAAACAAGAAAAAAGATTGCACATGTTCTACTCTTTCGTTGTGGGAAAATTAATTACTTTGCGTGAAAATGTATTTGAATTTTGAACACATGAATTGTAAAAAAATAAGAAGGTACTTTTAATCATAGTTTTGAAATCCGGTCCGGCCCAGCGGGTCGATCCAGAGCTGGAACCGGGCCAGGTTGAAGAAAAAACAGGAGAAGAAAAAACCCGGCGTGACCCGGTTAAAAACCCGGTTGCGACCCGTTGACTTTTGTTTTTTTAATCAAAACGACGTCGTTTTGATTAAAAAAAAAAAGTAATCCGGGTGACCCAATCAAAATCCAGGACTTAGGCTTTGAACCGGGCCAACCACCAAGCCAGATCTGAAAACTATACATTTAATAACACAGAACAACTATAAAAAAACCATCTTACAATTTAGATGCATGGTAAAAGTGAAATCTCGTTAGCATATGACCTGTGAAGTGTGAAAAATATGCTTGAGGTAGATGTTGTTTTTTAAGTATTTTTTATTTGAAAATGTATTAAAATAATTTTATTTTAATTTTTAACATTACATATAAAAAAACAATCTAAAAATATTTTTAAAATAATTTAAAAATAAAAAAATAAAAAAAGCAATCCAGCCACACAAACAAATAATATAAAAATTGTTCATGGACGATTAAGAGCGTGTTTGACAGTGTGGTTGCGGGTGCTTTTCAAATAACTTTTCGTGCCAAAATGCATGTCAATGATGTTTTTTCATTTTTTAAAAATTATTTTTGACATCAGCACATTAAAACGATCCAAAACATACAAACCATATTAAATTTTAGCAAAAAAAAAAAATTCAAATTTTTTAGAAACGCGAATTAAACTGCGTTCCCAAACGCTTCCTAAGAATCTGTTTAATGTTTCGACTCAGTTTAGAAAAATGTGGCATGAAAGAAATTTCCGAGCTAAACAAGTGTTAAAGAACTTAATTTAACTAGTTTGAAACTTAATTTACATCCATATTCTCTATTTTTCTAAACCTCTTCTCAAAAAGAAAACAAAAGGATTATTTTTTATAACGAGTGTTAATCAGCTAAATAAATATGTAGTTTTAATAATAAGTTAGAAAAGTCAATTAGAGTTAATATACATCGACCTAATTTTTTTTTAAAAATAAACTAGAATTAACATATATTGACTACATTTTATTTTTTAAAAGTAAAAAATCTTGATCAGGCCAAGCTCAAGTTAATGAATTACCAAGTTCACCTAATTTTTTAACCGAATTATCTAAATGTTTTTTTTTTTTAAAAAAAAAACTCAAACCCGTCGACCGTTCCAAATTTTTAAACAATGAACAATACATCCTCACTCCTGATCACCCATTGCGTCAAAACTCGACTAGGGGAAACTAAAAGGTTATGACTGCAGCATTAGTATACAAGGAAGCCAGAGGATAGCTAGTATCTAGATCAGCGATCAGCGATCAGCGATCAGAAGCATTCGGTTTGTGCAATAAAAATGGAGAATCTGATCGATGATTTTGTGTTCACATTTTTCACAGCATTCCTATTACTTGTGTTCAATATTAATGGCCAGCTTGAACCTAAGCCTCAACACCCCTTGCGTGCCTCCCAACTTGCACTAGTGAGCTATGCGTGTCCCAGTCCGCACCTAACATTATCAGCTGCCTGCCTTGGCTCCTCCGGTGTCTTCTCCGGTGATGCATGAAAAATATAGCTCGTTTTTGCCCATTAATCTGGTGAAGTGTGGACATTTTGTTTGCATATACACGAGCATGATTTTTTTTTAATCTTTCGAGTCCATTTACTCCATTTACTATAAATAATCATATTCTGAAATGTCTAACTATAGATGTCAAATTACTTGTTCGGAGCAATGAGCTTGTAGCTCCATTTCCACTCGTATTCCCAACCCTAAAGGATCTCTTCAATTTGAATCTCTACTCCACGAAAAAAAAAAACACTTAATTTCATAAAATCACTCACTTTTTTTTTAAATGATGTTAAATACTTCTAAAAAATTATATTAAGAAAGTTATACACGATTTGCTTTTGTGTTTTAAAAGTGCTTTTAAAATTTTAATTTTAATTTTTTTTTTATTTTAAATTAATATTTTTTTATCTTTAAATTATTTTAATATTAAAAGTAAATTTTTAAAAATAAAAAATATTATTTTACTATATTACTAAATAAAAAATATTTTAAAAAACAATTAAAATTCTGCACATCATTTAAGAAGGGTAGACTTTAACGGACTATTGTTGTTTTGTGGTCCATCACAAGCAAATGATGAACACGATAAGCAAAATCAAACAAATTGATAAATATTTCTTTTTTTTCCCCTCAAAAAGATGTTGTATAGTGACTAGAAATAGCAAGGATCAAGGGAGCTAACACACTTGCACTACAAGCCCATAGAACTGTGGCAACCGCAGACTGAGGAGTCAAGAGTGGCAATACATAGAGATCACTAGTGAATCTCTCCTCCAAATCTTTCTGTAGAATATTCAAAACCCACCATTACTTCCTTTGTTTCTCGTGACTTCACAATCTGAACTAATCACCACTCTTGCATTCAATCTCCTATCCTGCCTGCAACTGTCAGACACTCAAAGTTCACATATTTTCAGTTCTTTTTCTCCTAAATTATTGCCAGCCAGTGAAAAATTTTGATCTTTTTAGTCTCCTTTTGTTTTCTGGACCATTTGGATTCTGATATTCAAAGCTTTAGATTTAACAGGGTGGCTTTTGTCTCTCATCATTTTTGCATCTGCTCTGGTTTCTGACTATTTAGGGACCTTCAAGAAAACATTTTTACATTTTGGAATTGCCATGATACTAATCTCTTAGGATTCCAAATTTCTTGGATCTTACATTTAAAGAAAGGGAAAAATAGTTGGGGTTGTAGTTCCTTGGTTTGATTCAAAGATGGATTCTTTCTGTGGTGCCTTGATGGCAAGTGCTGGCGCCAATGCGGTAAATTTTAACAAAGGAGGTATTGGAAATGATGGGACTATCTTTTGGGGTGAGAATCTTAAGAAGAACCTGAAGAGCTGGGATTCGAGAGCCCAGTTGCGGAAAAATTTGAGAAGTGGTGTTAAGAAGATCAAGCCTGGAGTTGCTTACTCTCTTCTTACATCAGATGTTAACGAAGAAACTGTGGTAATTACATACACTGTTCAACATCTGATGTCTATATTTTAATGTTTGATTCTGCTAGGTTGCAATACTTAAGTATTTTTTATTTTGATTTTAGATTTTTGAGGCACCGGTGTTTGAGACTCCACAAGCAGACCCAAGTAATGTAGCTTCGATCATATTAGGCGGAGGAGCTGGGACACGCCTCTTTCCTCTTACTAGCAGAAGGGCCAAGCCCGCGGTAAGATTTGATTAGCTCATGGTTTCTAGAAATAATTTTTGAGTTTTTGTGAAAAAGCTGAAATCATAGTGGGGGCTTCGAATTTTTTGTTGTTGTATTTTATTAAGAATAACTGTAGATTTATGTTTGTGTTTCTTAAATACAGGTTCCAATTGGAGGCTGTTACAGGTTGATTGATATTCCTATGAGTAATTGCATCAATAGTGGGATAAAGAAGATTTTCATCCTAACCCAGTTTAATTCCTTCTCACTCAATCGGCATCTAGCTCGTACTTATAACTTTGGCAATGGTGTTAGTTTTGGAGATGGATTTGTGGAGGTAAGATGGTTCTGGTGAAGGAGTGTTTAGAATCTTCTAAATTGTATACAATACACCAAAACAGTATCATAGGAGGAGCTTATGCTATGGTCTATTGAGGCATGGCAATATCATGAAAGAATGCATTTCTGTTAAATTGCTCATTACTTTATCAATCATGCGACTACAGAGTTGTCTTTGTTGTCAAATTGAGTGTTATTTTCAACTACTGGTGTGAAAGTTTTTAAGAGAGACATCTTTGCCCGAGGAACAGGTTTTGGCAGCTACTCAAACACCAGGGGAAGCAGGAAAGAAGTGGTTTCAAGGAACTGCAGATGCTGTGAGGCAATTTATATGGATGTTTGAGGTGAGAGCTCAGAATTTTGCTTTCTATCGAAGATTTGAACTTACCAGTGTAAATTTGACTAAATGGGTTTCACTTGTTTATTCAGGATGCAAGGACCAAGAACGTGGAGCATGTATTAATCTTGTCTGGTGATCATCTTTATCGAATGAACTACATGGAGTTTGTTCAGGTACTTTTTTATGCGTTCACTTGTGGGATATTGCATCAAATACAGTTTTCTATTGTGTCTGATTCCTACAATTCGACTTAACTTCTGCCTTTTGATGTCTAATGCATTTGCAGAAGCATATCGACACTAACGCAGATATTACAGTTTCCTGTGTACCCATGGATGACAGGTATCTCTAGAGTACTTTTACGTTATATTGCATGGTCTTGTGGCAGTGTCTGGTAACTATAGAATTCTAATTGATGTCATTCAATTTGCCATCATTCATAACATTACTTGTTGATAAATATTGTTGTGCATTTGGAAATTCATTGAAATTAGTTATCTTGCAGTCGTGCATCAGATTATGGACTGATGAAGATTGATAGCACTGGGCGTATCATTCAATTTGCTGAGAAACCTAAGGGCACTGATCTGAAAGCAATGGTAGTTAGTCTGTACTTATCTCATTTTTTTTTGAGCTCCAATTCTTAGTTATAGACTTAATCAAGATCCTTTCTGGTCTTCTCTAAGTTGATATGCCCTTAGTTTTTATATCTAGCTAGTGAATTTTCTTTGCACTGCAGCAAGTTGATACCACTCTTCTTGGACTCTCCAAGCAAGAAGCCATGCAATTTCCCTATATTGCTTCAATGGGCGTTTATGTGTTTAGAACTGATGTCTTGCTGAAGCTTCTGAGGTGTAGCTATCCCTCATGCAACGACTTTGGTTCTGAAATCATTCCATCTGCTGTGAAGGAGCATAATGTCCAGGTGAGATTGCTACTCAATCATAGATTCATCCACTTGCCCTTCCTTCTCTTCCAATTTTTCATTTCTAGTTAATTTGCATCAGTTAACTTTATTCCAGTAATTGAATTTCTGCATTTCTGAGCTCTTTTAATTTTCAGGCTTATTTATTCAACGACTACTGGGAGGACATTGGAACAATAAAGTCCCTTTTTGATGCCAATTTGGCCCTCACGGAGCAGGTCGGCATTATTGTCATACCATTTGTTTCTGTAGTAACCTGGTAGCACTGCAATGAGGGGGCTTTCCTTTTTTCAAAAAGGTCATGGTTCTGCAAATTGATCAGTTGGTTTTCTTCAATGCAGCCACCAAAGTTTGAATTTTACGATCCGAAGACACCTTTCTTCACCTCTCCTAGATTCTTACCGCCTACTAAAGTTGATAAATGCAGGGTATGATTTCAATTGCAAATGAGGTTACAATTTCTAATGTGCTTGTTGCATCTCATGTAACATTTTTTTGTTGCAGATTGTCGATGCAATAATCTCACATGGCTGCTTTTTACGAGAATGTAGCGTGCAACATTCTATTGTAGGAGTCCGCTCACGTTTAGAGAGTGGTGTTGAGCTTACAGTAAGCTAGCTTTCTTACCCTTTTCTTTCCTCGTTTCCAGGCTTCTCTTCCCTTCTTGTTTAAAGCTGGTACTGGATTAAGAAGGCTTTCTTTGGTATTAAATTAATTGACTTACAGAGGCAGGGTTCTGGATTTAGGGGCATCACATTCTAACCCTATTGGATTTGATTAGTTCAGCCAAAAATAGGCTCCTAGATGGCAGTAGATGAAATTAAGCATGCCAGTATGCTAGGAAATTGGCTCCACCATGGCCAGTTATGTTGGAATGCACATTATTGGAGGATGTCCACTGACAACAATATACTTTAGGGGCCTATACCAGTTCCAGATAGTGCTTTTGTTTATATTTGGTTTACATTTAGTGTTTGGTGACACGTCATGATATCAGACTGCATTAAAAAAAAATACCATTAAAATCTGTAATGATGATCTTAAGCAATGTTATTGTAATATTAAGGAAGTCGTGGAAAAGATAGATCATTCTGCAAAAACCAGAGTGCATTCTATAAGGCATTGCGTTTGCAGTGTCTTCAAGGTTTTCCGAAACTCCCCACTCTAATTGCATATTTCTGCCATCTGAATGAGGGTCAAGATGTACTGGTCAGATGCATGTGTAAGGTAGGTACTCAATTCATTTTTTTATTGAAATCCCATAAATGCACATGATTTTGTGTGCATGAATTTTAACATAAATAGTGATCGTTAGTTGATGCCAAGATGGCATCATGTAGAAGCTTGGCCAATTTGTCCTTTCAATTCCAGAGCGACAACTGATTATGGTAATATCCTAACTAGAGGGTGCTTATATCTCCAGGATACTATGATGATGGGTGCTGACTACTATCAAACTGAATCTGAAATTGCCTCTGTGCTAGCGGAAGGAAAGGTTCCAATTGGCGTGGGTCAGAATACCAAAATCAGGTAAGATTTTGGCTGCGACCCCTCTTTCCCATGCACAGGTACACATGCAGAAACTTTCAGTGTACAAGATGAGACCTGCATGTTGTTTCTGCAGTTTATAATGCTTTATCGATTCTTTCATGTAACATCATCCAATCATAATTGCTTATACCTATTAAAATATTCATATTTGGATTCTTTGGCCTGATGGCAGAACATATGCATTTTTTCCCCAGGAATTGTATTATTGATAAGAATGCCAAGATAGGAAAAGATGTGATCATCACAAATGCTGATGTAAGTATAACTTTCTGTTCTCCCTAAACTTCATGTCAACTTGGAGTGTTTTCAATACCACCTAGAAGTGTCCTGTGTTTGATCGGCATATATCTGCTCTGGCTCATCAGGGTGTTCAAGAAGCAGACAGGCCAAGTGAAGGATTTTACATTAGATCAGGGATCACAGCCGTCCTGAAGAATGCAACAATTAAAGATGGAACCATTATCTAGAAAAAGCTGAATCCTAGTGATGAAGCTGAGGGAGCAATCAATCCGCATCTTTGTATTTGGTTGCTGTGATCACAAAGAACTGCTTTGTACGTAAATTATTTACTCCTTCCATATGTGACAGAACAGCATAGAAGAGGTAGTATTTTAACTTGAATAAATCGAAGGCGCCTGAAGTCCATTTAGAAATACGGACAGGTTCATTGCTTAAAAGCTCAAACCACAGGATTGATAATACAACTTTTTATTCTGACTTTAAAACTTCAGCCCTGTTTGGCTAGATCAAAATTAATCTTTGAACTAGAATAAAATTGCCATAGTCAAGGAGGGGATGATTTGGATTCTAAGCGTTGGTCGTTTGTTTTATGGAAAGCAACTTTCTAAATTTTTCTATATTTATTTTTTATTAGAAAAATTATCAACAGAAAATATTTTTCAGTAAAAAAAAAAAATTATTTGATTTTCATAAAAATATTTCTCTTTTATTTTATTTTATACGGAAAACATTTTTTTAAAGTTGTGGAAAATTCAAAAATGTCTTATTATTTAATAATTATATTAAATTTGTTCTTCAAGTTTTCGATTGTCATATATTTTATTTTGAATTTTTTTTTCAATTGCATCCCTTAAAATTTGATATCTTTAGTTTTTATTTTTTTTATTGTTATTTGTTTTTCTCTTATTAATTTCTTAATTGAAAATTTTTAAAAATCATATTTGGTTTCTATTTTTTTTGTTCCTATTTATTTTTATTTGAAATAATTTAAGAAATTATATATATTTTAATTTCATTATTTTTTAATTTTTTTATCTGTCAAATCTGGTTTTTATTATTTTAATTGTTATTTATTTTATTTGAAATAATTTATGAAACTATTTTTTTGCAATTTCATCCTTTAGCTTTTTTATCGTTTCGTCTATATTTTTTTAATAAAATTTTTTAAAAATTAAAATATTAAGAAGTTATTTACCAACTTATTTTTCATAACATAATTAAACTAAAATTTTTTTTCTAATTTATTTTTTCATAGCATTATCAAATATTAGAATTTAAATGCTTCTCTTTTCCTTTCACTAAAAGAAATACTATTGGATGAGCTGATACATCCCTAATAGAGATTTCGATACTTAAAACTTCAGCGATGACGCTAATTTTTCAAGTTAAAAGAGTTTGCTAGTCTAACATGATCAAAACTAGAGTCTCCTGGCTCTCATTTTTCCATGTTAATTGCCGTTGTTCCCAGCTCTCCACTGAAGCGTTCTCATATCTTTTGCTCTCTCCCACTTCTCAATGTTCCTCAGCCTAGCGTACATCTTTCGAATCCGATTGAACTTTGGAGACTGATCAACTATGATACTAGCTGTTGAAGGGTTCTGGCTGAAGACTACTTCATGCCAGTCTCGGAATGAGTCCATTCCTTCAGTAAGTAGTTGCCAGAACATGCCGCCTGCTGCAGCACCTCCATTGCTAGCTGATAAATAAATAGCTGAGTAGACACAAGACAGTATTGAATATATAGTAGCTGGTCCCTTTGGTTATCATTCGATGTTCTCAATGATTTTCCGAACTCTGTGAACAGAACTTGCTTCTGAAGGATGCTCTGTGCATCTTGGATATGATCGTTAAGCCAATTGTTCAAAAAGGATTCTTGGCTTGCTTCACCTGAACAAGTTAGCCTGTTCATAGAGAAAAATAGCCGTATTTGGTGAGGAACGTCTGTGTTGCCAGGAAAAAATGCTATATGCTCAGACTTTTACACCGCGTGACATTACAGAACAAAAGGCAGGGATAGTTTTAGGCGGAAAGTTTATGCTTAATACCATTGATCAGGGTAGGAATGAGCAGCAGCAAAGTCAATGCCAGGGATCTGATTGTTGGCAATGAAATCTGTCCCTACGTGAAAGTTTTTTAATATTTTTTTTTAAAAAAACACTTTAAAATCAATCTTTACGACATTCCAACCCCTTACAAACCTGCTTCTAATAAGTGGTTTCCATCAATAGATATCAAGTAAGAAGCCATCTCTGTGATCCGAGCTTGCCATGCAAAGCCACGTTAAGTAAAATCAAACAGTGGTGTTTTATTTAATAATTTGTAATCAAATCAATTTTCTTACTCACGAGTTGATAGCTCTTAGTGGGGACGTATTTGCGTGCTGCTTTTCTTAAAGTGACCTTGTTTTTGTCCGGCCACGTTAACGAGATTAATGCTACCAAAATTCTCACCTAATCCTATACCAACAGTAATACTGGGCCTGTTAGTTAAATTAAATTTATTGCGTTAACCTCGAGGGTTGGTGGCAGGAAATCTAACAGATAAGATCTGATCTGGTGAGTTCTTATGAGCATACAAACTCTATTTGGAGGTGTTTAGCTCTGCAATTTAATCTTGTTTTTTTTAAAAAATATTTTTTATATATTTTTAAATAAAATATATTCTGAAAAATAATTTCTATAACCCCTTCAGTGATTTTAGTAAATTTGGAAAACAACATTAAAGATGCGTTTGTTTCCTGAAAAATGGTTTCCGAGAAATCATTTTTTAAACTTTCATGCGCTTGATTTCCAGGAAAGTGTTTTTCTTTTATTTTGGGCGGAAAACACTTTCCAGAAATTATAAAAAATTTAAAAATATCATATTATTTGTTGATTATGTCAAATTTGGTCCTCAAACTTTTGATTGCTATATATTTTGTTTGAATTTTTTTTTCAAATTCATCCCTTAAAATTTGATTTAATTTGATTTTTATATTAACTTTGGTCTTTATTTTTATGATTATTATTTACTTTTCTCTTATCATTTTTTAAATTGAAATTTTTTATCTGTTAGATTTAATATCTATTATTTTGATTATTATTTATTTTATTTTAGATAATTTATGAAATTAGATTTTTTTCAATTACATTCTCATTCAACTTTTTAATTTGTAAAATTTATTCCTTATTATTTTAATAAACTTGAAAAAAAAACATTAATAAGCTATTTTCCAGCTCATTTTTCATAACATAACCAAACACTGAAAAGTTTTTTCCAACTTACTTTTAATAACACTACCAAACATTAAAAAATAATTTATTTTTTTAGAATTCACTTTTCAAAAAAAATCATTTTAAAAATAAAAATTACTTTTCTGAAAACTCTCCGGATTCAAAAGATAATAAAGTTGAGAGATATTGAAGGCTGAAAATATTGTATTCATGAAGAGAATCAGACATGTACAATAAAAAAGATAAGATAGGGAGAAGTCTAGCTAACCTGAAAGGTCCTTCCTGATGGATCTGAGACACATCTGGGTTCATTCATGAGCTCCCAAACCATTATTGTTGGCTCATCTTTGTAAGGGACTCCGGTGATACTGTTACGTCTTGTGAGAATAGCCTATACAATATATACAGCAAAGATAGAAGGAAAGGACATTGAGAGAGAGAGAGAGAGACTACACTAGTTGGATCATTTGTTTCTCAAGCTGTAAGCCATGAAAGGATGAATAATGACAACAATGGCAAGGAGACAGAAGGAGAGTCACCCTCACCTTGATATGACTCCTGTAGTATCCTTGACTGGCTGCCTAGTTCACAGACTATTTTTCTCCCTCTAAAGTCAACATAGTTGTTCACCCAACTCAAAACTAGCTTAATACCATGCCTCCTAGCTTCCTTCCTAGTAGCTATTTAACCTTTTAACAAAGGATAAACCATATCATTAACAAAGGATGGAGAATTTGAAAAGGCTAAAAAGAATGTTACCAGGCAAGATATATCATGACTGCCTGGAAAGTTTGTTAATTGTAGTGGCCAAGTGAGACATGTAAAGCTCTATCTTGACCATCATTGAAAGCCCGAGTTCTTGCGAGGCCATGTTCTTTAGCTTCTTGGAAAACAGATGTCTGTCACTTTGTCTCTCTGTGAAGGGTCAGTTGCAAAGTACATTAGCCACTAGGCATTGAAGCCATTTGCGTAAAATGGCCTACCATTCAACAAAAATTGCACTCCTTTGGTAGTTATGAACCCTTCATCTGTCTCCACTTGGAGAAAAATCCCCTGTTTTTGAATGAGAAGAATCGCAGAAAAAGTAAGGCCCCAGTGCTTCATGTTCTTTCCTCTCCCTTTCCTGCCTTTTTCTCAATGCATCAAAGAATTATGTCCCTGTAATGTCAACAAGTCTGCATTTCTTTTATTTAGTGTACGTTTCTCCGGCCCTATCAATTAAGGTGGGTGAGAAAAAAAAAAAAAAAAAAAGATTTCACTTTTCTGTAACAGGATTCAAAAATAAGCATGTGGGTGACCATGCTTAAGTGTATAAAAATTAATTTCAAAACTATCTGTCTTTCTGTCTTTGTGTCTTTTATTCTTAGTATCTTCGTCTTTTTTTATCTCACAAACCAAATGCAATATAAAGGTTGATAAAACTATAACACACAAGATAAAGTTTTTTTTAAAAAAAAACATTTACCTACGGCCTAAAGTTAATAAATGACTGGTTAGAAACGTAACTGAAGCTTTGGCAGTATATTTGAAGGCAGAGGTTACATTTTCAGATCCTCCGGTTATGATTAGAGAAAATTTTATCATTATTCGAAGGTTCTCATTGGAGTTTAGGATGAAATACTGTGAAAAACTGCAAAATTATGATTTAAATATGTTAATTTTCGATTTTGGTATTATAAAATTTCTCCTCCTTCTCGAATGTAATTAACAAGCTTCGGAAAAGTCTATAAATTATTTCAGAAATGGCATTTCGGAATTCGAAATTCGATGCCTGGGAATTCAAAGTGCGTGTTGGTTGTCAAAATCCAGTAGATTGCCTTAATAATCTTTAAATCTTTTTTCTTTTTTTATATCTCATCCAAGTATTCAATAGGGCTTCACATGAGGATGCTAGGATCCACAAGATTGATGGCCTAGTTTAGAAATCGTTGACAGGCGCGCGCGCGCGCGCGCACAAGGATTACCACTGTACCAATTTGCCAGTTTTTATACGTCTAGGTAGTTGAACGGCTCCAAAATCAAGCGCAAGTCACGGGGACGTTTAGGACAAGCCCTTCGGAGGCTTCATTGGTCGGAGGTGAGATAACCTGGTGAAGCACTGGCCTGAGGAAACTCAGAGGAGAAACCAGGGGCATTGAAAATCTAGGAGTGGCATGTTTAGTTGATTTGACCCTGGAGACACTGTGTTTTGAGTGTGAGTATTCTACGGCTGGTGATGTTGTACGAGGAAGGTCCACCAAGGATCCAAAGGCACAATGAGACCCTAGCAAAAGCGAGTTATCTCCTGCTAAACGTTTATTGTTGTACGTAGTTCATCAAGTGGCATGTTGAGGTGTTTAGTTCTCTAGTCCTATCGAAAGAGAGTTATCTCATGGTTACCGAAGTTATGCGTTTTAAATAGCGTTTTATAAAAATTATTATTTTTATTTTATTTTTAAATTATTTTAATATGATGATCTCGAAAATAATTTTTTAAAAAATAAAAAATATTATTTTAATATATTTACAAATAAAAATCATTTTAAAAAATAATGACTACCATTACTACATTTACAATTACGCTATATCTATGATTTCAACATCTCCGCCAACAGTCGGTGCTGAACATGGTTGATGAATTTCAGGAACTCCGCGTTGAAATATAACAGTAGACATCAATATCAATAAAACCAACAGTTTTGAGAGTACTCTACTTTTTCCTCTTAAGTGGCATAGTTGGGCTCTAATGCACGGCTTAGAAGTGAGAACAAGGAACGGTTTGAGCTCACATCAGCCAAGAATGTCACAGATTTCTTACACGAAACTCCATGTCCCCCACCATGTGAAAGAAGGCTCCATATCAACAATTTCTTGCCATGAACATGCAGCTACCTACCATGTGAACCATAATTTAAAATCTCCATTTTGATGTAACTTTCATTCCCTTTCAATTCCTTACTAGACATATAACTTGTGATATGCCGCAAGCCTATTTTTTTTTTTAACATATAACATGGATATTTAGATAATTGTAGTATTTGTAAAGAAAAAAAAAACATAATACTCGAGACATTAACTTGACTGGATTCAATAAGACCTGGTAATGTAATAGTTTGATTTAAACTATAAACAACGATAACATACAAACTACATATGAAATATTTGGTAATAATTAACTAAAACAAAAAAGCTACTAATATTATATCCAAAAGAAAAGAAAAGAAAAGATTGCTAGAGATTCACCATTATTCTACTGTGGACAATGCTTACCATCAGAAGACTTTGCTGAGATGGTTCGAACCCCACAACAAAAGAGTGCATAGCGACATTAAAAGAAGTTGCATGAGTTGCTAAAGCAATGTCACGAGAAAGAAAAAAAAAAGTGATCATCCGTTTATATTCAACCAATCAATTATATTTAACTCAAGAATAAAATTTATTTATAAAAATAAACTTAATTAAAAACAATAAAATAAAAGACCTAGAAAACCCAATCAAATAAAAAAAAAACAAAGGATAATATAAAGGACACAAGAAGTTGAAAAGAAAAATAGAGTTCAATCTCTAATTAAATAAATGTCAAAGGACAAAACTGAAAAAACATTAAATTTAAAAAATATTAAATAAAACAAATAAATCATGAGCGAACCTGAGTTAATTTTTAAAATTTACAACCCATAAAATCTTAAACACGAGTTTAACGAAGAAGCTAAAATTCAAACAAATTAAAAGTTAAAGGATGAAATCGAGTAAAAAATAATTTAAAAATTTTGCAAAGAAAAAAAAACTAAAACAATAAAGATGAAATCAAATACAAAAAAAAATAAAAAGGTAAAATAAAAAAAAATCTCATACATATAGCATCACACTTACATGACTTCTATTTCATTGATATGAAATAAAATTAACTTTTTTTGTTTCGTTTTTAGCACTGTAAACAAATAAAATAAAATAACATAATAAAAAAAAATATTTAAAAATATAAGTACAATTTCATAATCAACAATTAACTAATACTCTAAAATGTTTCCCCACATATTTTTTTTTTGTTTTCTTTCTATTCCCTGCATGTTTGTTCGTTTTTTTTTCCATTCCCCATGTTTTTTCTTTTTTTCTTTTTTAATTTTTTCTAAAATTATCTTCTTCTTCTTTTTTTTTTGTGTTTTTTTTAAATTATCTTTGTTGATTTTATTTTTTTACTATTGAACTGTTTGAGAATTTAGCTTTATAGTTTTTTTTTTGAAACATTGTCGATTACTACAGTGTTTTCCTACATGGTTTTTGTTTTGCTACAGTGTTTTTCTGCATATTTTTTTTATTGAATTATCTTTGTCGAATTTATTTTTTTAATATTGAGATGGTTAAGAATTTAGTTTTATAGTTTTTTTCTTTAAAACATTGTGGATTGCTACAGTGTTTCCCCACATGGTTTTTATGTTTTTTTTATGATTTTTTCTAAAATTATCTTTGTCGATTTTATTTTTTTAATATTGAGTTGGTTGAGAATTACAATTACAGTTTTTCTCACAAAATATTGTGGATTGCTGTAGTGTTTCCCTACATGAGTCTTTTTTCTTCTTTTTTTCTTTTGTTTTTTTTTTATGATTTTTGTTTTTTATATGATTTTTTTCAAAATTGTCTTTGTTGCTTCTATTTTTTTCATATTAAGCTGGTTGAGAATTTAGCTTTGTATTTTTTTTAAACAATGTGGATTGCTACAGTCATTCCCCACATGGTTTTTTTTGTTATGATTTTTTTTAAAATTGTCTTTGTTAATTTTATTTTTTTAATATTGAGCTGATTGAGAATTACAACTGTATATTTTCTCAAAAAACACTATAAATTGCTATGGCTTTTTTATATATATTTTTTAAATTATCTTTGTAGTAACATTATAAATTGCAATAATCTTTATTCGTATAATTTTTTTTATATTTTTTTTTTATAAGTTTAAAACAATACACAAGCATATCACAATCTCGCAGTGGTACAAGGACTTGACATCTAGTTATTATCTGCAACACGTAAGTTACAGACTACGAATTTTATTTTACGGTTGTCATCTCCGAAAGTGCAGGTTCGCAAATACATGGGAGTTAGGTGGAATAACGAGATTCTAGATTTGTGTATTTGGGGATGTCATGAAGCAGACCCAAGCTTGCCTTGAAGTCGATCTCTTTGTTACGTTCACAGTATATTCTCTCGATTCTTGTCCCTGTGATGAAGCTTGCATAACTGATGGGCCGTACTTTATGCTTTTCTGGAGAAGGCTCCCGGTCACGATTGAGCCTCGGGTGGATGTAGACCCGAAACTGTTATGGTCCCCAAGCTCTTTGAGTGCAAGCAACCTGAATTAAGCTCCAAGAAGGGCACGCTCCTTGCTCCGAGTCAAGGTTGTCGGCTCAGTTCAATGTTGTCTGGAATAGCAGGAATATCCAACTTAGCTATTCTACTTTCATTTTGTCTGTTTTTGTAAATAATATTATATATATATATTTTTTTTAATCTCATCATTCAATACTTATTTATTATAAATTAAACTTCATAATTTATTATGAATTATTTTTTCTGTTGTTATCTCCATCTCAAGACTCATGTCACATGTTTAATGAGTTAATACAGTTGACTCGAGTTTTTTTGTCTATTTTTATTATTGATTTTTTTTTGTTCATCACTTAACATCTTCAACATTTAGTTGATTATAAATTAGGTTCTCAATTATTTAGTTTGTTTTCTATAAAGTTATCTTAGTCTCATAATCCGAGTAGACTTGGGAACATTTTATTGTGTTCCTTTTTCAAATTGATTTTTTTCTCTAATCTCATCGTTTAATAATGAATTTATTGGGAATTGAGTTTTATAATCTATTTTGATTTGCTTTATAATGGGTTGTCATGGTCTTATGACCCGAGTCGTGAATTTAAAAAGTTAACCAGGGTGACCTAGTTCAATCTAGTATATTGTCATCTTAATATTTTTTTAAAAAGGATACCATCTTAAATTGTTTTGTAGTCAAACTATGTTTTTACCAGTCATCCAAGTTGATCAGATCAACTCCCACATGTTTTTTTTTCTATTAAAAAATTGTTAGTTGTGCCTAAATGTTTTTTTCTCATTAAAAAAAAATGATCTGACTCGAAAGAAGCGCGAGACAACAATCTAGTGTTTACTAAATAGAAATGTATAAATTTTAAAATTATCTTTAGATATTTGATATTGCGTTTGAAATTTAAATTGCATAGTTTTAAGTTAATTTATCTTTGAATTTAAATCAAAATTATGCATCTGAATTAATATTTTGAATTTATATATATATAAAATACAACCCAAAATGATACAACAAAATGCTGATAGATAAGAAAATTTAAGAATTTTAGAAGAAATCAATGTAATGATTATGTGTTTGTTTTCCACCTGCTTTTGTGTTTGCGATGCAAAAAACACAGCAAGGTGTTTGGTAACTGTTAAAATTGTGTTTTATACTGCGGAACCCACTAAAAATTAAGTTTGAAACGCAGTTTTCATGAAGCAGTTTTTACATGTTTTTTAACTGAGTTTTGTTTAAAACACTGTTTGTTTTTGCGTTTCAAAAGCACTTTTGAAAAAATTTAAATTTTATTTTTATTTTTTTCTTTGCTTCAAATTAATATTTTTTGGTGTTTTTAGATCATTTTGATGCGATGATATCAAAAATAATTTTTTTTTAAAAAATATATTATTTTAATGCATTTTCAAGTAAAAAGTATTTTGAAAAGCAATCGCAATCACATAACTACCAAACATTTTAGTACATGTTTTTTACTGTACATAAACTTTAACCATAATTTTTAACAAACATGTATTTAAATTCAACTAACCTCAACTAACCATATTTTTTATAAATTATAACTATAAAAACTATTCTGCCGTGCTGTCAAAAAAAAAAAAATTGACCTCGTTTTGACATTAACAAGGAAGAAAATTACATGGAAATTGCATTAAAAAACTGAGGTAGTTTGAATTGGTATCCTTGGTGTGGGTCCCCATATGGCCTTGATAGCTTGATTTGCCCCAAAGCAACCCCACCTTCGCTTTGGGCCCGACAGTGCCTTGATGGCGAACACTAAACAGCGGGCCCCTCCCCGGACAAGACCTGCACACACCCATGATCAAACATGGTTTATCGACCACCAATCAAACGAGGACACGAACACTTAATAATTGAAAACACACTCCTTGATCACGTACAAGACTGGAGATTGGTCTGATGAAGCCTGGGTAATCATTTTTATTTTAGTTTGATTTTTATTAAAAAATAATTAAATTGATTTTTTTTTAAAAAAACCGGTTTAAATTAATCGGTTTCGGTTCAATTAGGTTTTTTTAGAATAAAAAAAGTTCAAACTAGTTTGGCTGAATTTTTTCCGGTTTGGCTCGGTTTTTTCTAATTTTTTAGTTTGGATTCAGTTCCGTTTTTTTAGTTTTAAACTTATAAAATCAAAACCAAACTGAACTGGTTGATTTTTTTAAAATTCTAATCGGTTTAATTAATTTTTTTTAATAGTTTAATTTTATTGATTATTTTTTATTTTATTTTTTCAGTTTAATTAATTTTTTGATTTTTCAATTTTTTAGTCACGCTTATTTATGAGATGAAGGACAAGAACTCTCATCAGTTAAAAACAAATTCCTTGGAAGACCCCTTAAGCAACCTCTAGCAAAATAGACTTATTAGTCTTTTATATTTCTAGGGAATTCTTCAAATCTAATAATTGAAATTTCTGAACAAGTCATTTGAGAAATAACAGTTTTCGATAACTGTTACACCACTTGTTGAAAAAAAAAACCGTGGTCATTCCACTTCATTATGCCCTGTTTATTTTTAGGTTAGAAAATGTTTATGTAAAAATATAACTTTTTATTTTAAATAATTTTTTATATATTTTTAGATTATTTTAATATGTTAATATTAAAAATAAAAAAATTATTTTTATATATTTCTATATAAAAAATATTTTGAAAAACAATCACCATAACAATATCAAACTAATATCTATATATATATATAAATTGCTTTAAATCAATTTTTATCAAATACACTATTAATTTAACTTGTTTTCACCATATAAAAAATGCATTTAAAACTAAAAATTAAAATCAAAATTTGCTGTCATAAGACTCGAGAGGTTATCCGACCTTGTAAGAAGGCGTACAGGTACAACTCACGTGTGCAACGAGGAGCTGATCAATGGACACCGAATTAAATGCGTTGATCGGACGAATGACGTGGCCCCACCAAACTCCTGTTCTTTTGACTGAGAGCTCACCAAAAACATTCTGGAAGTTGACAAACGGTCACACTAGCTACTAGTCCACCACAATAATATACTCATCATCTCTTATTATTATAATGGATGTCTGATAATAATTGTTTTTATTTAAAAATATATAAAAATAATTTTTTTATTTTTAAAAATTTATTTTTAATATTAATATATTAAAATCATATTAAAATATTAAAAAAAATTCAAAGTAAAGCAAAAATTAAAAAAATTTAATTTTTTTTTCAAAAACACTATTAAAACACAAAAACAAATAGGTCTACTTCAAGTTCAAGGTAGTTGGGTTGATGGTTTTGTGGTGGTGTTTGATAATGTTATAAATTTTTTAAAATAGTTTTTACTTGAAAATATATTAAAATAATATTTTATTATTTTTTTAAAAAATTATTTTTAACATCGTCATGTTAAAACCATAAAAAAAACATAAAAAAAATTAATTTAAAAAAAAATCAATTTTTTTCAAAAACACAGCAACACCACAAAAAAAATACACTACCTTTACATTATTTGAAATAAATTTTATTTTTACACTAATCATGATCATGGTCACTATATTCTATTTTAAGATGAAAACAATGTTTGTTTTTGCATTTTAAAAGCATTTTTGAAATAAAAAATTTTCTTTGCTTCAAATTAATATTTTTTTTTTATGTTTTCAAATCATTTTGATATGCTGATGTTAAAAATAATTTTTAAAAAATAAAAAAATATTATTTTAATATATTTCCAAGTAAAAAACATTTTAAAAAGTAACCGAAATAATATTTTCAGGTAATGGGTATTTGTCTTTCTCTTTTTTTTTTCTTTGTATACTATTTACTGTCACTTCCACCTCATTAATCGAGTTTTTTAATGATATCTCTATAATTCTTAAAAATTTTAATTTAGCACTAATTATTGCTATATAGAAAATGATAACGGATGATTCCACTTTTAAATTATTATTTTTTTAGTATTTTAGTTTCCTTGTTTTTTCGATGAAATATCACCATATGGATAGAATCTCAGGAAGGATGGAATGAGAGAAAATTATTTAAAAAAAAATGATGAAAAAGAGCTTTCTTAACTACTTTAATTTTTATTATTATTTTAATTTTCAAAATAACATTTTTTAAGTTTTTATCTTTTCTCTCTTTTTTTCCCTCAGCTTTTTCCACATAGAAATCTAATTCTACCGCTAGCTATATTGATGGTGGAAACGTTTCAAATTAAAATCTACAATTTAAACTCTATCAGTGCATCAAAAGTCCATTATTTATTATAAAATCTGTAAATATTTAATATATTTTATTTTTTTGGCTTGGAATATTTTCAAAACAACACTACTTCTCATAACTTGTTTTAAAAGCTATTTTACATAAAAATTCAAAAACATTTAATTTTTCATTGTTGGGTTATACGTTACTAAACTCTACTTGGTATGTATTAAAAATACGTGTGAAAGAGGAAACAACAAGAATTAATTAATAGAGCTTTTAATAGCATGTCCGGATCAAATAAATATTTTTTTGTGATTATATATATATATATATATATATATATATATATATATATATATATTAACTTGATGCATTTTAAATTCAAACACCATTTTACAACATGTACACAGCATGAACAGACACTCTTAAATAATTCGATGTTTTTTTTTGATACATTCTTACAATTCCCTCGCTGAACTAGGAAAACTTAGAACAGCTCATAATTGGCCGTTTTAACAATAGAATATAGATGGCAAAGGCACAAATCATGTAGGCAGGAAATTGTGTAGCTGCATCCACCTTATACACGAGGGAAGACTGTCAGCTCAGCTAATCATCTGCTTGATGGCTAACTAAAATTGATGCGTGGTAGGCCGTACCAGAAAAGTTAACTAAAATTGGTGGCCCAAGAACTGGACGTATCTATTTATGAGACAAGCAAGCAACGCCGAGAAGCCTTACCAAGCTTTTCTAGATTAGAAACACCAGACATTGCTTTCAATTTCCTACCTGACCCGAGTTCTCTCCACCATCTGTCTGAAAATTAAAGATGGGAACAGAAGCTGAAACAGTGTGTGTGACAGGTGCATCAGGCTTCATCGGATCATGGCTAATTATGCGACTACTAGAGAAAGGTTATGCTGTCCGAGCCACCGTCCGAGACCCTGGTCAGCCTCTTTCGACCATCATATACATCAGTTTCATTGAAGCTTCGGTTTATGATTTCTCTTGTTATTTTCTCCCTGACAGATAACATGAAGAAGGTGACGCATTTGCTGGAATTGCCAAAGGCATCAACCCACTTGACTTTATGGAAAGCTGATCTTTCTGTAGAGGGGAGTTATGATGAAGCAATTCAAGGGTGCACAGGAGTGTTCCATGTTGCCACTCCCATGGATTTTGAGTCCAAGGACCCCGAGGTATACATGATTTCTAACTGTACCAGCTTTGAAAATGCCAACAGTTTTTCTGCCAAAGGCGATTACCCAGCTTACGAGAGACTGGAATTAATTTCCTCTACTATATCATTCGCCGGAAAAATGTCTATAGCCGGCAGCTTAAGCATGTTTTGGACTATTGTATTTTGCTTCATTAAGCTAATTTCGTGGTAGCAAAATATAATGGTAAAAAACGGTAATTGCTAGTAAACAATTTTGGAATTACAGTGAAATCATTAATGTTTTGGCAGAACGAGGTGATCAAGCCAACAATCAACGGAGTACTGGACATCATGAGAGCATGTGCCAATTCAAAAACAGTTAGAAAGATAGTATTCACGTCATCTGCAGGAACTGTGGATGTTGAAGAAAAGAGAAAACCAGTGTACGATGAAAGCTGCTGGAGTGATTTGGACTTTGTTCAGAGTATAAAAATGACTGGATGGGTTAGTACTATATTAAGCACCTAATTAATTCCCCCTTCCTTTCCTTTGCTGTATAAAATCAAAACATGAAATTTCTAATTGATATAAATCTTTAAACGTACCGTGGGGACCAGATGTATTTCGTGTCCAAGACTTTAGCAGAGCAAGCTGCATGGAAGTTTGCTAAAGAGAATAACCTGGATTTTATCAGCATCATACCAACTCTTGTTGTTGGCCCATTTATCATGCAATCAATGCCACCAAGTCTCCTGACAGCACTTTCATTGATCACTGGTACTGCATCTCCTACCCTTTTTTGTGCTGATTATTAAATTAGTGTTTTTGAATATGACATGGGGAACCATACTTTTCTTGCGACAACAGGAAATGAAGCTCATTATGGGATTTTAAAGCAGGGACATTATGTGCACTTGGATGACCTCTGCATGTCTCACATCTTTTTGTATGAGAATCCAAAAGCAGAGGGCCGCTACATCTGCAACTCGGATGATGCTAACATTCACGATCTTGCTAAATTACTCCGAGAAAAATACCCAGAATACAATGTCCCTGCTAAGTAACTTTCTCACCTAAAACAATCATAAATTATCCTTTCCCTTGATAGTTATTATCCTTTTCTTTCTCTGGGCCTAATTAATTAAATCTTGTTGGATCAGGTTCAAAGATATTGATGAGAATTTGGCGTGTGTTGCTTTCTCATCCAAAAAGCTGACGGACTTGGGTTTTGAGTTCAAATACAGCTTGGAGGACATGTTCGCAGGTGCTGTGGAAACATGCAGAGAAAAGGGACTAATTCCCCTTTCTCATAGGAAACAAGTCGTCGAGGAATGCAAAGAAAATGAAGTGGTCCCTGCGTCCTGATTGTTCCACGGTCCCGTTATTCCATAACTAGACGAATGCCAATCGCACAAGCTATACACTACAAATAATTGTTGTCTTTGACCTTGGATTTGCCGCCGACGGCTTTTGCACCATGATAGTGGTGTAAGATTATTGCCCACTTAATGGCCTGTTTTATGTGCTTTGTTTCTCAAATTATGTTCATCGCTGGCTTTGATCAATTTACTATATTGTACCTTTTAATTGAATTATGATTAAAAATAAAAGACAAATAAAAACCTTTTTGTCGTTTGCATTTCTGTGTTTTTTTTTAATTAAGGAATAGTCAGGATAATTATTTTCGGTTCAATTTTGTTTTAGATAGAAAATAACAATTAAATTAAATTTATTTTTTCAAGATTCAAAATCAAACCAAAACCAAAACCAATTTAAACTAACCAATTTTAATTTGGTTCAGTTAGTTTTTTTGGATCAAACCGGGCAAAACCTTATGAACAATCTTCCATCCAAAAAGGTACAAGCGTCATGAATCTCTATAAAACTCAGACTATCCCATCTTTGATCAAGTACAACACAGAATAAACCTCAAAGAAGCCTGCTCTATTAGATGATAACCATGAAAAACAAACAAACAAACCATTTCAATTTTTTTTGTCCTTAAAACCAAAAATTGGCTGAAAGGTACTTGAAGTCTTGAAGTAATAGTCAAAGTGTCATTGGTCCTAGAACAATAAATTCCATGGCACTAGTCTCTAAACAAATCGTTTCACTCAACTTTTCCTCCTAAAAGTATTATAAAACGATAAGAAAAATGAGAACGAAAGATGAAAGGGACTTAATTTTTTTGTTTGATGAAAAAAATCAAATAAATGTTTAGCTTGATAGCTAACACCCACTACACCACTCGAAGGCCTGACCGTAAGTATTAGGCAAGAAAAGAATTTAAAATCATTTGGGAAATATATCAAAAGTTTGAGTGGTCTTAAAGAGAACTGGTGATCGGGAGAGATTGAGACAACAGTGAGGGAGGGGGAGGCGGCTGTGATTTGGGGAGAGAGAAAACAAGAGAGCAGTGAGAGAGGGTGCTACAATTTAGATAGCATGTAGTATTTGGTTGTTTTTCAAAAAACAATTTATTTAAAAATATATAAAAATAATATTTTTTTTTAAAATTCAATTTTGACATTAATATAATATCAAAACAATTCAAAAATATCAAAAAACAATTAATTTCAAGCAAATAAAATTTAAAATTTTATAAAACACGATTTCCACTAAAAAAATAAACATGTCCTAGGAATATAAAAGGGTTGTGAGTATAGGTTTAATTTTAGGTTTTTCGTAGCCTTTTATAATAGGATTTAATATTGCTGGTAGGTCTAATTCATTTAGATTTAGACTTTTGAAATCAATCACAACCAAACTAAAAAAGATTTTGGTTTTCTACTCAGTTAATTCAATTTTTTTATGGCATGTGTTTTTGCTCATAAGGTATGCTGGTAGTTTTTTTTTATGTTTATTGTAATTTAAATTCATTCTGATAGTTCAATATTTATGTTTAATTCCTTTCATGCATGTGGGGTTGCGCAAACTGAGTTGCTCGGAATATGATTAAGGTTTGTGGCTTGGAAACGAGTGAGTGGTTAGGGATTTTGAGGTGTTTTTAAGCTAGCATGACGTATTTGCAGATGCAGTTGCTTACTTATTCTTTTGCAGGACATCCCTGACCTGGCAAAATATGCAATAGTACCTGTTATTAATAGCCTGACTGATGACGACCATCTTTGCCAAATGATGGCTGATGCTCTCATGAAAATTGAACATGGTGGCCGGTTGGAAGGAACCATGGTTAGTTCATCATGCTTTCTATGTATGCTTTGTTGTCTTTGCACTACATGAGTTGCATACGATTCTAAGCTAAATCTGTCTACTGCCTACAAATTCAGGTTGTTTATGTTGGGGTCGGGAATAACGTTGTATACTCTTGGTTGCTGTGATACCTTTCCACTTTGTGCTTGCCCGAAAAGTTTTGAGCCTGATGCGGAAACTGTATAGAAGGCACAACATTTTGGGATCGGAAAATTTGAGATTACTAAAGACCCACAGGAATCAGTTAGAGGAGCTGATGTTGTGTACTCTGATGCGTGGCTGCATTAGAGGTAATTATTTTTTGTTTAATTCGGTTTTTACCTATAAAAAAAATAACTAAATTGATTTTTTTTATTAAAAAAAACAACTGAAACCGAACCGAAACCAGTTCAAACTGACTGGTTTCGGTTCGGTTAGGTTATTTTTCAAAAAAAAACTGGCAAAAACCTGTATTGTGTTTGTGCTTAATGTCATGTGATATTTCATTACAAGATTGCATAATCTTCTGTAGAATGGTGTAGAATGCTTAATGTCTTGTCACTCTCATTAACAACAGAAATGGAATTTTAAAAGCAAATAGTATTTGGCACCAAGAGTGAAAGAAGAAGAAGAAGCAGCAGCAGCAGCTTGTAAATATTAGAGCATCTGATTGAATTGTTTTTAGAGAAAAGGATGAACGTTAAGAGATTGGTTCATAATCAACAAAGGCTTATCTACGAGGAGCCCAACACTTCTCCAAGCCTTGTTGGAGATCTACCAATCTGCAAGATGAAGATTGAAAACTTGTTAGACGACTAGATCTGTGAAGTTTTGTACAGTGATGGGAAAATTATTTTTATCAAGCTGAGAGTGTGAGAGATTGAGATATGAGAGTTCTGAGATTTGTGAGGGCTGGGGGGCGGCTTGTGAGGGCTGCGGGGTAAGGAGTAAAGAGATGCTAGGTTAAAAATTATAAAGTGTTTTTATAATATTTTTTTTAACCGAACCGGTTCGGTTCGGTTCTATTTTTTCAGTTTCAGGTTTATTAAACTAAAACCGAACCGAACTGAATTTTTTTAAAAAAATTCTAATCGGTTTAATCAATTTTTTTTTCGGTTCGGTTTTTTCAATTAATTTTTTTTTTTAATTTTCTCAGTTTAATCAGTTTTTTAATTTTTTTACACACTCCTAAGCATAGGCAAAAGGAAGAGGCTGCATATTGTCATCAAGTACTAGAAGGATTTCAGGCATATATGCTGCTTTTTTCCAAAACTATTGATGACAAAGGTTTTAAGCTTCTCATGCAGGAAATAAGTAAAACCCAATTTACTGTTAGTTTCAGGCTTATTCATTGTACGTTCATTAAATTATCTTTGTTATGTAAATTATCTTTATTATGTTTTGATATTGTTATATATTATTTTAGTGAAAATAAATATAATATAAACTATATAAAGATATATGAGTGATCAAGAGAGGATTCATTACTGTAAATAAATTAAAAAAAATATTCCACATGTTCTCCAATAATATTAATTAATTGGGGTAGATAAAGCAGTATGAGATTTAAAAAATATTCCACCGTAAGTGATCAAGGAGCGTGCAAGATGATGCAATCAAGCTGCACATGCTTGGCTTGCGATCTCAGATCAGCCATACCCAAATCCCAAAGCATCCTAGTTCGTAACTTCATTTAATCTGATGGGACGTAGAATCTTGTGGGTGGAATCCGTGCATTTGGTTTTCTGTGGAAACTTGAACAACAAAGGTAGCTGCAATTTAGTGACCATTGTCCGTTTGAAGATTTATAGTTTCTGCATATTATATCTATGCTTGACATTCCCCCACCCCGCATTTTTTGGTCTGGATCAAACCAGGGGCACATTGAAGTATGAACTAGCAGCAAGGACCCCTTTTGACAGCTTTGAAATTGCATATAAATGGGCATATGAGTGCACTACAAGAAATGGCCTAAGTATTAAAGACCAAGGATACAAATGTGGGTGTGTATTGCCTACACTAAAGGATTGAGGATGCAAACTTGGACATGAATTTTCTCTCCAGAGAATGCAACCTTAGGGATGAGACTTGACATTGTCTACCGTTCTTCTGCACTGAATTTGTTCCAAGCATCCTGGGAGAAACAAATAAAGAAAAGAGCATCACTTGAACAATTCAAGGACAGAGAAAAGGATGAAAAACATAACAGCTGCATGGCATTATGGCTTAGTTTCCATCCTGAATGCAATATGTTGTTAAGTGCCATTTTTAAAGTTAAAGACCAAGACGTCTGCAATTATCCATGCTTTAGTCCAACTAGGCCATGACAAGCTACAGATAAATTTCCTATGAGAAGAGGAAACAGTAGCACACCTTTAGAAGATCAAAAACCTTCTCACAGGTGTATTTCAGCTGTATGCTTGCACCTCGTTGTTGCAACTTGTCAGGGTGAACAAATAGCGTGGCCTTGCGATAAGCTTTTTTCACAGCAGTACTTGACACAAGTTCAGTCAAAGGAATTGGCTGCCAGCCACTATCAGGGCCAAGGATCTGCAAGCAAGGGAAAATACTGTTAGAAAAAGAAGCTTCAAGGGGATAGCGCATGAGATAATCCCATTTGAGCACAACTGGATATTTATTTTAAACATAACAAATAATCAATTTATAATGTATTAAAATCTAGAAAAGTGATCTAATAAGCTAGCTAGTAAATGTAAGGTCAATAAATTGTGAAGAAAATCATAAATCCGTAATGCATCATGGAGTGAATTTATAGAACTTATGGACGGGTATAAGCGGGAAGGTTTCTACACACATATGGCAGTGTTGAAAGCAGAGCACGCAAGTTCCTCTCCTTCCCACTTGACCATCTCTTGACATCAGCTTCCAAAGTTTCTGCCAGTCTCTGCCATCGATATTCAGTAGAAGACAGTGAGAAAAGTATTAAAAAACTAAATGAAATTAGAAATGTTTTCTTATCTTATCTGAGCAGCTAATTACATTTCTTTCTGCCTGCTCTTTCTGAGCAAGAAGTTCGCGCATATTCTTCTCTGCGAGAGCTTTTGCCTGGAAGAGACCAAAAAAAGAAGCATACTAGTCAGAAGTCGAAGAATTAAAATTCCTATATCTGAATCAGGTGCAAGGAGCATACCGCACGCTCTGCTGTTCTTTGATGCCTTTCCAATGTGGCTTTATTCCTTGGATCGGATTCACCATTACCTCCATTAAATCTTTCTGTTGAGTGGGGAAATAAAAAAGTGAATGTATTGCTTAGGAGCAGCATAGAAGCCCATGTGAGTTCAATATCCTTATGAAATGATAGAGCTTTCTATATATCATATTAACGTACTTACCACCATGATTTGAAGAGCCTGGATACCTTGAACTGCTAGAAGGACCTGGGTCATTGCATTGTTTATCCTGCTAGAAATTCCGCAACAGTTAATTTTCCATGCCAAATGCTTTTACGAATAGCATAAAAAAGCAATGAAAATACAAGTAAAGACACTAACTCTGGAATTCATCCCATTATCTTTTGAAATACTTGAAAATCTCTCAGCTGCAGACTTTTCAGCCTGATTTCTTGCTTTAAAAGCAACCTTCTCAGACAAAGCTTTTTCAAGGGCACGCTGCCTGGCCTCTGTGGTTGCTCTCTCTACTGCAGCACGTTCAGCTTTTAGTTTGGCTTCAAATGAGGCCTTCTCAGCTGCCAACTTATTATTGGCCTCTAGAAGAGCCTTCCCTAGCCTTTCTCTGACCTCAGCCTTTAACCTTTGATGAGCTTCTGCAGCTGCTCTCTTGACAGCAGCCCTTTCTCGGGCTTCTGCAAAAGCCCTTTCACGAGCTTCTTGTATTGCCCTTTCGACAGCTATTCTCTCCTTTTCTCTTTCTATTTCCCTCACTTTTACTTCTTCCTTTTTACTGAAGTGTTTCTTCTCCACCTCCAATTTCCTTTGCAAATTATCTTCAGCTTCCTTCTCTTCTATTGCTGGATTCTTGCAATGATTCTCCTCTTTCTTGCTGGTGCTTTGGTTCGGTTCCTCTTCCAAGGATATCTCTGTGGTCTTCCCTTGCCCTTCGAATATAGGTTGCTGACTTGCTTCAGTATCTACACCATTACCTACCCATCTATCTTCCTCAGAAGATTCAAAAGAATTCTTGTCTTTTTCATGATTTGTTGCAACTTCAGACTCCTTGACATCATTATTATTTTCTCCCAATTCGTGAGCAGCTTCTTCAACACAACACTCTGGATCATGAAGTGATTCTGTCTCGTCACTGGACCATCTTTCATTGTGAGATGATATCGAACTTTTCTCACTTTCTTCATTATCCGTGCCAACTTCAGGTTCACAGATATCAACATTACCATTATCATCCATTTCATTATTTACTTCTTCAAAGCATTTTTCCTGATTGGACATGTTCTTGTATTCTGTCACATGATGCTCATTTTGCTTGTCATCAAAGTTAATGTCATTTTCACCTAAATATATCCCATTTTCTCCATTAAGAAGAGCCTCAGTCACATCTGCAGTTTGCTTCTTAATCCTATCGAGTCCAATGAGACCTTGAGTGAGGCCTGCAATTTCACAATTCTGTTGCTCCAGGTTGTTCGCATCTTCAACTGCCTCTGACTCCTTCTCAGTCCCTTGTAATAGAGGGGAAGATTCAGTTACCCTCATTACCCTTCCATTCTCCTTGACAGTAAGTACCTCTGCCTTTAAATCCCCAACAGCAAAGTTTATTTTACATCCCAAGGCATTGTCACTCCCACCCAGGTTCTCATTTTCATACTGCTCATTTGCATCCTCGGCCATTTCAAGATTGTCCCCCTCGTATCTTAAGGCCTGTTCAGTCACTTCCATGGTCTTCTCATCTTGTTCCCCCAGGCAACTCTTGGATCTTATCCTCTCAGTTTCTATCCCTTCGCGTGCCTTCTCTTCTCTATTCTCAGTTTCATTTATCTGATCACTCTTTTTGAGTATTTCCTCATCATCCATGAGTTCTTCTGGCTTCTCACTCTCTTCTATCTTACCCTCTTCGCCTAATATTTCTCTTCTGTGCAAGTCATTTAGTTTCTCATTTTCTTCTAGGTTCCAACCTCCTTGTTTCATTTCACATTCTACCCGGTCCCATTCTTTTCGCTGTCCCTCCATGTTTTCTTTCTTCTCATATATCTGATCGAGGCCTCCGTCGCTCTCCTCTCCAATAGGAACTTCATCTGATCTATTCTCCATTTCCCTATGATCTAGTGCCTCCCTTTGTTTCTTCTCGGTTTCCACCCAGTCCTGAGGATCTTTTAGTCCCTTCATATCTTCATTTTCCTCCAACTCCTGGACTGGAAGTTCTGCGTTTTCTTCAGTTCCATTCATCTGATCACTTTTTTTTAGTATCTCCTCATCATCCACAAGTTTATCCAGCTTCTCATTCTTTTCTGTCTCACCATCTTCGCCTGATATTTCTCCCCTGTGCAAATCATTTAGTTTCTCCGCATATTCTTCCAGGTTCCAACCTCCTTGTTTCATTTCACATTCTACCCTGTCCCGTTCTTCTAGCTGTCCCTCCACATTTTCTTCTTTCTCATATATCTGATTGAGGCCTCTGTCATTCTCCTCCCTAATAGGAACTTCATCTGATCTATTCTCTGTTTCCTTTTGATCTAATGCCTCCCTTCGTTGCTTCTCGGTTTCCACCCAATCCTTTAGTTCCTTCATATCTTCATTTTCCGCCAACTCATGGACCGGAAGTTTTGTGCTTTCTTCAGGTTCATTCATCTGATCACTTTTTTTGAGTATCTCCTCATCATCCACTAGTTTTTCTGGCTTCTCACTCTCTTCTGTCTCACCATCATCGCCTGATATTTCTCCCCTGTGCAAATCATTTAGTTTCTCCGCATATTCTTCCAGGTTCCAACCTCCTTGTTTCATTTCACATTCTACCCTGTCCCGTTCTTCTTGCTGTCCCTCCACATTTTGTTTTTTCTCATATATCTGATCAAGGTCTCTGTCATTCTCCTCCCTGATAGAAACTTCATCTGATCTATTATCCGTTTCCTTTTGATCCAATGCCTCCCTTTGTTTCTTCTCGGTTTCCACCCAGTCCTGAGCATCTTTTAGTTCCTTCATATCTTCATTTTCATCCAACTCCTGGACTGGAAGTTTTACGTTTTCTTCAGGTTGGTGAAGATTTTCCAGCACAGTTTCACAGTCATTCCATTCATCAGAGACTGTAGGTGTTTGATAAGTTTCTTCATGGTTATTAGAAATTCTCGTTTTGTTTTCATTTTCTTCCGGATGGCAAACTTGTGATGGCTTAACAAAGTTTGCATATAAATTCCACCGAAATGCTCCTACCACTGAATTTAGTTCTCTCTCGACCTTGTCCTCATTAAAAACTTCCTCAGTGCACTCCTCTGGCTTTTTTATTTTTTCTTCTGCAGTCATCTTCTCGCTCCATTTATTTTCATGATTATATGATGCCATTTTCTCTGCATTGTCTGACTGCTCAAATTCTGATGGCATTTCCCTGAGCTCCTCATAGTCCGCAGCTTCAAAAAACTCTTCTGTTGATTCCCAGTCTTCTGCTTCCAGCCTATTATCTGTTCTAGTTGATTTGGATTCCTTGCTGTGTGTTTCTCCAGCAGCATTATTAGCAAAAGAAGATTTCTTCTCATCTCCAAAATCTGGAGTTAGTTGGCTTGCTTTTGACACATTACCCTCTGATACGCCAGTGAATTCTTGCTTTGCAGTATCCTCTTTTTCACGCATTTCCCGATCCACCAGCTCATTGGATCTTTTTAATCTTTCTTCAGTTTTAACCTCGCTCTTCTGAGCTTTCCAGCTTTTATTAAAGCCTGTCTTTGCACGATTTTGAAACCCTTCGTTCTTTCTTTCCATCAATTCTTTTGCAATTTTAATCTTCATTTGAGCCTCCTCTATTGCCTTTCTAAGTGCAGCTGCTGAGGCAGCAGCATCTGAATTTGCATCCATTTCCTCATCAGAAGAAGCTAGTAAATCTGCACCTCTAGAAGCATCATTTCTAGAAACTCCAAACTTGGAATTCTTTGATATATCGGTGCCACCAATATTATAGCTGGAATTAGTTGGTGAGCTTGAAGGTGGACGTCTGCCTAGGCCAATTTCAAATGCATCAAAAGGCATATCATTCGAAATGGATCTATTTCGACTTGATTTCTTCTGAAACTCAGCAGGACTTCTAAAACTATTTGTGTCAGCAATTCTGGGTTGTGGACCTGACACAGCTTTCCTGCGAGCTGTGTCTTCCTTCACACTCTTACCAACATTAGCATTGAGATGAGAATCATTTAGGACTGATCGTGCTGGCTTGCCACCTTCAGTCATCTTTGAGGGAGTGATTTCATCAACTAGAAAAGTATAGCCAGGAACTGCATGAAGTTGAGCAACACGTGTCATTCCATTTGTCCCATTTTTGTTCCCTGGGTTGCTTTTATTATAAGACACGTTAAGCAGTTTTACACCATCAATCGACTGGAATGGCGCTTCAGGTGATGAATCTTTTTGCTCTTTTGAGACATTAGAATGTTTTGACCCGGCATTCCGCGACCTTGCTTCAGCTAGAGACCTACACAATTTTGGGCCCAAAACAAACAAATAATCATTTTCCACCTTTACAAATTGAATATCCCATCAACAAATCCATTCAATTGTCAAGCAAACAAAACACTAAACGGAATTCACTCATAATTTTGGGGAATTTTTTCGCAGTACACCATCTATTTCTTTGTTTGGCTCAAGGGTTATCATTTTAGAAGAAAAATGTTTGAATTCGGTAAAGAAAAAGTTTCCTCCCCTCCTTGAAAAGCAAAAGAACACCCCCTGTTACAGCCTCTTTCCAAGTTTAAATTAAGCAAGCACATTATGACATTACTTCTTTTCAAATTCCATGCTTGTTCTGCTAAAACTAAGAACATATAACCATGCACAGCTTCAAGTCTAAACCACTAAATCCTTAAATTAAGCCTCGTTTTCATACTTATAGATCCAAAATTTCACTTATATAACTTCAAAAATTCCAACTTTCGAAATAAAAAAAGGAAAATGATAGAGAACAGGGTTTAAGTCCACACATACCGAGTTCCATTGATAGAACTCTTGACTTTCTTTCGTTTAGCAAAGAGTTCTTCGTGAAGCAAACCAAAATCATCATCTCCAAAACCACCGAAAATAGTGGCGTAATCAGCCCTTTGTGCACCAAAAGAAGAGACCTTACTGTTCTCATTCAGCTCGGGAACATCAAGAATCGGAATCGATGAAGCAGTAGCAGCAGTCCCACCAAATATCTCTCTATAATCCAACACTCGAGCCCCGAGCTTCACTGCACCACCACCACCACTAAAAACGCCGTCGTACACATGCTTTCCGCCATGTCCACGGTCATAACTAAACTTCTTTGAAAACGGAGCAGCAGCAGAGACAGAGGAGACTTGCTGGTGCTCCATTCACAAAGACAGAGAGGGTATTAGTTTAGGTTTTACGCGTTTTGCTTTTGTTTAGGTTTGGTTTTAACTTTTGTTTTTGGTTTTGGTCTTCTCCGAGAGAAACGGTTTGGTCTTTCTCTGTAGATAGTTTTTGCAGAGTCAGACACGAGAGAGAAGACGTTAAAGAAGAAAAAATATTGTCGTTAATTAAGGTGTTTGATTTGTTAATTGTTACTGTTATTTTATTTATAAATATATTAAAATATTTTTTTAAAAAAGAATTATTTTTAATATATCAAAATAATTTTAAAATTATTAAACAAATTAATTTAAAATAATAGAAAAATTAAATTTTCATAAAAAGCAACGGGCACAGTCATTGGGCGGACGAGATAGGGTGGAAGACGAGAAATTCAGGTAAATATTGTTTTGAATTCGCGAATTCAGGTAATTTCTAATTTTTTTTGATTTTTTTTTTGTAAAATTTATTATTCTTTTCAATTTCACTGTTTATTAAAAAATTTATTTTTATTTTCAAGTCAATTTGGTTCTTGTTTTTTTATTTTATTTTTATTATCTTACTAAATTGATTTTTCTTTTCAATTTCACCTTTTAATCAGATATAAAATTTATTTTGTATTTTATCTTTATTTTTTAAATGCTATTTTTAAGTTTTTTTATACAGTTAAATTATTTTTTTCAATTTCATCCTTTAATAATTGATTGATTAAAAATTGGACTTCATGGTTTTTCCATGTGGAGTGTTTCGAGTTTAACAACCTAAGTTACAAGTCTGAAAAGTTAGTATGATTTTTTTTATAAAAAAAAACTTTATAGTTCTCTTTATTTTTTTATCTAGTTATTTCAACTCATGATCTGAGTCACGAGTTTGGTCGGATATCCTGAGTTGACTCGACTCTGATTACCAGGGTTATAGGTTTATATATCATGCTAACTCGAGTTGATCATGCCTGCTTTTTATTTTTATTTTTTACCCCATTTTGTTCCTTTGTATTTAATAGGTTGTGAACTGAGATATATCATTTGCCTTATTTTGAAAAAATATTTTTTCTCGTATTATTCTAATTACTTTTCCGTTTGTGTTTGATTCAACTACTATTATTTCCTTTTTATTTTTTTGTTTACTTGAAATAAAATCAGTTTATTTGATCTAGTCGAGTCTATGATACAAGTCGCACGTTTTTGCAACACCTGAACATTATTTCTTGCACAAAAAAATAATTTGATCTTGTGGCGAAGCGCGAGCAGTTAGGCTGGTGGATTCTAATTCCAAGGGGTTTTTTATAAGTTAATTTCTTTCTTAATTTTTTTAATTTTGAATTATTTTTTTAAAAAATATATCAAATCAATATAAAAATACACTTTTAAAATAGTCCATGAATAAAACTTAATCTTGGAACAAAATAATAACTTTCATGTAGCAAATTTAAATCCCAACTTTTTTCTTGGATTTCCATTTATTTATATTTTGAATTTCCTTTGGTAGTCGAAGGTAAGTTATTTATTTATTTATATGGGACAATAAAGTTTATAAAAAAAAAAAATTTCACAAGCTAATACAAGGTATAAATCAACAATCTTGAGGGGTAGAAAACAACAAGTGATTAGAATAAGGAAAAAAAGTTTTTTTTTCTTTCTTATGGTTGATATAGATGTTTTTCAGTATAAAGAGTGATTTCTAAAACAAACTAATTTATATAATTTGAGACAAAGCCGACAAGAGACATATGCCTAGACCCTTAATAAGCCATGAAGAACAGCATAGAAGGAGTAGGGAAACTCGCTTGGTTTAGCCCCTCAGAAGCGTTGTTGACACAACATTAATTTCCACAAATATCCATCTCTGAATTGGATCTGAGGTGTTTATAAAGTTTAACAAGGCAACGCTAGCTCCAAGGTAGAGGGCTCGTTTTATCATTTTTAAACTCTTTCCCAGAATAGCTAGACAGTACTCCCCAAAACCAGCTGCTCATCCCAGATACATGGAAGGCTCGTTTTTTATCCTCTGTAAACTTTTCCATATTGGCTAGACACACCCAGAAACCAGCTGCTCATCCTAGATACATTTATCCTCGGATCAAAACTAGTCTAAGACATGATCATGTCTGTACATTAAACGAAGGCACTCCTCTTGATCATGTGTTCCTTGAAAACAATCGCGTTATCGTCGTCATCAACAGTACACAGTTCACAAAAATCTGAATTCAAGCAGCTTTGCAGTGGTCCATGCATTGTCATTAATGGCTTCTGTCTTTGAATAGTCTAAAATCGTAGATAACAAACACACACCGACCACTCTATCTCTTACATACATATATTTGTGGGTTCAATGCTATGTGTCTTGAACCAAAAGGCACGGATTTGAAATATTAACCATATTTCTGTGCGGCAATTTTTTTTGTTCTTTAACAAATAAGATAAGTGAAGTACTATGATATTGTAAAATAATATTATTTTCACGGGGAAATATTAATATGTTTTTCAATGTACAGAAGGGATGGGCGATGAGTTTGATTTTTGGATCATTTTCAAGCCTAATACCTAGTACAAACAATCAATTCCAATCATCAAATTCCAGTTAGAGATGCTTGGTTTTTCAATGTGATCGACCAATGAGTTCACTGCCGTACCTTCTCGGTTGGGGACAGCCTAGGGTTTGGTATTCAAGTTTGTTGGCAATTTTGATTATTCAAACAAGTCGAGTTAAACATTGCGGTGTGTTTGAGAATTTTTCCATCAAATATATATTAAAATAATATTATTTTTTTATATAAATATATAAAAAATATTGAAAAAATATATTTTTTTTTTAAAAAAAAAACAAAAAATAATTCAAAGAATACTTTAAAAAATAGATTGAATCACATTACTATTACTAGGCAAAGTCTTAAATAGTTTAGTAACTGAATAATTAATTTTAAGGAATTGATTTTGTGGTCAATGGAGCTTGCTACGTCATCTGGTTTTTTAAATTCAAGTATTAAAGTTGGTATTTTAAAATTTTATTTATTTGAATGCATATATAAGGATGGTGATTATATGGATTTGAGATGAGTTTTATCTTCTTCTTTCCTTCTCGACTTTGTTTGAAAACACGATTTAACATGATTGAAATCGTGTTTTTTTAAATTTAAAAAAAAATTATTAATTTTTGTTTATATTTTTATATTGTTTTGATATGCTGATCTCAAAAATAATTTTTTTTTTAAAAAAAAATTATTTTGATACATTTCTATGTGAAAAGTATTTTGAACCGCAATCACTACCACAATCTCAAACAGACCCGCTCATGTAATATTACATCGAGGGTGGAGGGAATAATTCTTTTTCCTAGTAGATTTGATACAAAATATAAATAATTAACATACAAAACAAAAAATAAATATTAAGTCTTGTATAACCGTAATGCATGATTAAATATAAATAGTTAGAGGAAAAATCTAAAAAGAAAAATCATTGTAAAGGATAAATTATTCAAGAAACATGCTTGTAAAAAAAATTAAAAATTAAAAATATGCTTATACATAATTGGTGTTAGATTTCCTATGAACCCCGTTTATTTCTGAAGAATTTATTGGATTGGATTTATGGAACAAGTAACTTTGTTATTTTTAAATATACCATATCAACGTAGATCTATGCTATTAAAATTTTCTAAAACATATTTAATTTTAATTGATGTGTAAACTAGTTCGAGAACAAATGAATGAAAAAAATAATTAAAATCTAATAAATAAATGCCATTATATAAATATTCCTTCCACACATTATTGACAATTGTTATTCATATTCTTGCTTTATTTATAACAATTGCAGATTCCGTTAGCAATTATACTACACGTCTCAACGTTCAATCAATTCGAAAACCAGGGCCCTTCACATGGGACAGCAGTTGGATCGGAGGTGACTCGGGACCAAGATCGTGTTGGAGATACTGGGAAGAATTATATTTTAATTTTAACGTGTTATTTTTTTATAAAATATATCAAAATAATATATATTTTTATTTTTTAAAATTTATTTTTAACAATAATATATATAAAATAATTCAAAACAGAAAAAATCAATTATAAAATAATTCAAAAACTTATAAAACTACAGCACCCTCCAAGATTACTCGGCACCCCGACCAGACAAGTGTGTTAGGCGACTTTTCGTAGCGGCAGGCCATATGCTCGGTGTTCCTAATGATTTGAAATCAAATAACAAGCTAGTTCATGAACTATTGGGTGTCTAAAATTGCAGACACATGAACTTATAATGATCAACAGCTCGGGCATAGCTGGCTCCAAGTGGGTCTGGAAATAAATCCAAGTATCGAACAATCATTAGGTGAAAGCTAACGAATAATTTTACTGTCGTTTTCACCAACATTTTGCATATCTCAACGCTTCCCTTTTCTTTCAAGTTATGCTAAAAGACATGATCAAGAGCTTTGATCACTTAACTCGAAGAGCATCTCCGATTATGAATAGCTCTGCCCTACCTTCTCATTTTTCAACACTTAATTACTCCAAGATATTTATTTTAATGAAATCGTTAAGAAGTGGCATTGCCAAAGAACATGAACTAATTACAATACACATGATGATTATGACCCACCAAATTATTATGGCTTTACTTCTTTCTTTCTTTCTTTATGAAAATCAACGTTTTATAACGACGCCCGAAAGTATTGACTAAAATTCTTTGTTTTTTTATAGGCTAAAAAAATAAAAAATTACTTCTAGATTTTGAGTTAAACTAAATTTAACTTTTTTTTTTTAATTTCTAGTACCTCAAATCTTTTTTTTAAAAGACCGTTATTTATGTTAATTTTAATTATAGATGATAATTTTAAAATATAATATGTATTTTCAAAACTAAAATTATTAAACTTGGCTAAAGATTCAGGACATGATTAAGATAAATTGACTATAGTCAATCAATTTTGTTTTTTTTTTAAATCAAAACAATATTATTTTAAGTATCTTTCTAGAAAAAAAATTAGATTTTAACCGGTTCAATTAGATTACAGAATAACCCACTTGGTCAAACAACTCTAGATTGATTTTTCTTTAAAACCTAGCCTATATAGGGGATTAGATTAGTTGAATTCTAGGTTAAGTTATCTAATGAGACCGGGTTTAATAACTATGATGAAAAAAAAAAAAAACTAAATGATAGACTAAGATAGGAAGGAATAGCCTATTTTTATAATATTATTCCAATAAAAAAATAAAAACTAAATTGAATTTAACTCAAAACTCAAAATAATCTTAGATAATTTAGATTTTTTACATGTGTTTTTCCATGTTTTTAGACAAGATGAACCTGAATTTTTTTTATTATTAATATAGGTGTTCGGACTAACTTATATATACTTTAATTAATTTTATAAGTTTAAAAATTAATGATTATATAAATCTTAAATATCCTTAAAATCAAACTGGTTTTTCCTTTGCCTTCTATCCCCGCACCTGCATGCATGGCTGTCCTTTTCTCTTTATATAAGCCCAAGCAAATGCCTTGTTTGAGTTGTTTCCAACGCCCAAAGGTAACGATGCTACTGCAACTTTTTCCCTCACAACCAGGGGCGGAATTAGGAGGTCTGACAGGCACTGTAAAGAATTGTTTTTTCCAACGCTCTTTGTTTAATAAATTATATTCTTAACTCTTTAAAAAATAAAATTTGATATTAATTGTTTTCTTCTAATTTGCCCCTCCCACAACCACAACAACAACAAGAAGGGAAAGTATGTCGAGTCACTTGTGACTACCAACTAGTCAACACTTTCACATGCTGTCACCATGCTAGCTTGAGCAGAAATTCAACTGACTTGTGAATCTAATAAAGTAGATTCAGTTTAAGGAGGACAGCTTTTAGGGTAAATCTTGTTCATCTTTTTTTTTTTTTGTTTTCCTTTTCTTTTTTCTGTGTTTATAGCTTATAAATAAATTAAAATAATATTTTTTTTATTTTTTTAAATTTATTTTTAATGTCAGTACATCAAAATTATAAAAAAAAAATTAAAAAAATAATTCTAAGAATTAATTTTTAAATATTAACTAACTTCTAGGACCGAACTCTCAAACAGAGATTTATATACTTCACTCGGTGCTGCTTTCAAGACTCGAGCGACCACCAACTCATTCCTTTTCAACGTTTGGTTTCTGGTAGAGTTCTCAAAAAGCTCACCACCTTTAATGTGTGTGCATTGGAGTTTTTTCTGAGGGAATCTAAGCAAAATGCTGTAAAACTTAAAAGCTCTGGGATGGTTGAGTTTTTTTTAATCTTGACTAGTCCATACTCCAGGCCTGCCGGATCCCAGCTTATCCGGGTTTTAAAACAATGCCCGGCAGTCCTCCATGGGCCATGGTGGTACCACGTAGAGCAATTCATCTATTACTGGACTATCTAATAAACTATTTTTAAAGGCCCAGGCAATTCATCTTGGATTGAAAGAATAAGCTGGTTGCGGATCTGTCCAGCCCTATAGGCCCGTTTTCCAATGAGCCCAGTGGTTCTTATACTCACACTGGACTCATACTGGGCCTCCAATTCCAGATACCCAACTTTTCGTTTCAGGGTCAAAACCTCGAGCTCATCAGAACGCGGCAAGAACCCTGCCTCGATTCATCGACTCAGCTCACCCTCAACTCATTGCTTCCTGACTTGTCCAAAAAGAAAAAAGAAGCCCTCCTATATACTCCCACACCAAGAAAACTAGACATCATCACATCAAATCGAAGATAAGAGAGTGAAAGCTTGAAAAAATGTTCAGGAATCAATACGACACAGACGTTACCACATGGAGTCCTGCGGGTCGATTGTTCCAGGTAGAGTACGCGATGGAGGCAGTGAAGCAAGGATCAGCGGCGATTGGACTCCGATCTAAGACTCACGTGGTTCTTGCATGCGTTAACAAAGCCAACTCCGAACTCTCCTCTCACCAGAAGAAGATTTTTAAGGTCGATGACCATATCGGTGTCGCCATCGCTGGACTCACCGCTGACGGCCGTGTTTTGTCTCGGTACATGCGAACTGAATGCATTAATTACAGTTTCAATTACGAGTCTCCTCTTCCTGTTGGTCGCCTCGTCGTTCAGCTTGCGGATAAGGCTCAGGTTTGTTTGCTTATTTTTAGAAGGCCTAACTTTCTTTTTGGGTTTTGCTTGATTTTTCAGATCGCGGGGTTTAGGGTTTTGGTTATGTGTTATTTGAGTGAATAATTGTTGATTTTAGAACCTAATTTTGGGGGGAAAGTTGGGTTTTTGTTTTGTGAATTATAAATGCAAGCTACTTTTACCAGTACAATAGCGAGCTGAATGTACCTTTGTGTTGGTAAAGGAGTAATTTGGTCAGCAATTAGTGTTAAGTACGAAAATTAGGTCTCTTTAATCTCTCTATTTTAGTCTGTTTTATCTTTCCCTTGAAGGATTTGTATTGGGTTCTTTGTTGAGTGTTTATGATCAAGTGCTTTTTAAGGATTAAAATCCCCCAATGCTGATGGTGGATGTAAGTATAATCTACCAGCACTGAACCTTTGCAACCCCTTTCTACTCAAGGGTGACATAACTGAGCTTTGATGTCGTGGATTTTCCCTTAACATGTCTGAGTTATAGGTTCAACTTAAATTGACATCTTCTCCACCATTCTTCACATGTCAGTCAATACACAACACAGATTTATGCCTTTGATTTTCGAAACATTCTTTTTGAAACATTGAAATCTTGGAATTCAGATTGAGTTTCAACTTGTGAAACTATCCACCCTTTTTTTCCGATTAACCAAGGAGATTTTATTTGCTCACCGAGCTTAATGAGCTTGGAGAAGTCAATACTTGTGAAACCATCCTTGTAGAAGGTTATCTTCAAAAAAGTGATGGTAATATTAAAATAATATGCATATTTTACTTATTCTTAATAATGGTACAGTTTTCATTAAAAATAATAATGACTGTACCATAATAGGTGATGTTTTAGTTGATCTGACATTGTGGTGGAGTTAATTATAATTCTAGTTCTATATCTGCCACACGAGGTCAACAGATAAATCTCAATTATATAAAGGATTGATGATTGCTTGATTATTCACTTAATTGTAACTGGGAAATCTTTTGGCTGTCTTTGCATTGTTGATTTAATTTTTATCTCCAGAATGCAACATGGTCAAAGCAAGAGTATTGTAGCTTCACTGGGTAGCTTGTTTTCTCGTTACTGTGTTTGAATCATAAAGTATGTACCATATTTCCATGCTATTCTGCTAGTGCTCTACTCATCTGTAGCTGTAATACATATTTGAATGGCAGGTCTGTACCCAACGTTCATGGAAACGACCTTACGGTGTTGGTCTGCTAGTAGGTGGCACAGATGAATCTGGAGCTCACCTCTATTACAATTGCCCCAGTGGGAACTACTTTGAATACCAGGCCTTTGCAATAGGATCCCGCTCACAAGCTGCAAAGACATACTTGGAACGCAGATTTGAGAATTTTATGGACTCTTCAAGGGATGATCTGATCAAGGACGCTCTCATTGCAGTTAGGGAAACCTTGCAAGGAGAAACATTAAAGAGTTCCATCTGCACGGTTGCTGTGGTAGGAGTTGACGAGGCATTCCATATACTGGATCAGGAAACCGTCCAACAGTTGATTAATGCATTTGAGATTGTGGGAGAGACGGAGGCTGGTGCTGCTGAGGAGGAGGGCACCGCTGCTGAGGAGGGTGCTGCTGCTCATCAGGATGCGGCTCCAATGGACATATGATGATGCAAGAAACAAGCGGCTTCTCTTTCCTAGTCTTGGATGTTTTCTAGCTTGTGTATTCTGAATTTATTCAAAAATGAAAGGCGATCTGGAAGACATCTTTTTGTTGGATTCTCGTTTCCCATGCAATTTAACTTTGCATCACTTGCGCAACATATGTTATGCTGGCCTTGGCGTGCTTATCATTTATGAATTATGATCTCATACTCGGTCTCCCTCTCCCTCTCCCTCTCCGTGTTTAACGTTGAATAGAACGGGCCATCGATGGAGTCTCTTGAAGTTGATGCAGGAGGGCTCGGGGCTAATCCACGAGTGATTTTGGGAAGATGGGATTGTTATGGGCCTTTCTGTGGCCCATTTTATGTTGAAAAGTTTTGGGCTTAGTTCCTCTTGTGACCTAAAAACAGTCCCCAACCTCTCATCTCACTTCACAACATTAGGTCAAATCGATATTTACTTGATCAAATAAAAATATCGATCCCTCAGCCTTCAAGGCTTTCTTGTCTTTTACAATTAAGTGCCCTTCAAAGTTCAAGGACTCGATAATAGAGAGAGGCTGTGCGCTGTGCAGCATTTGCTGAGCAGTGCTGCAGACTGTAGCCGAGCTTGCACATCTGCACAGGCAAGCAATGGTTTGTCGATGACTCTAAACACACTCGTGATAGATTTATTTCGAGAAGCTAAGTTATAAACAAATAAAATAAAGTAAGCGGGAGGGGGGGGGGGGGGGCAATCAAGAGCTTTTTAACCAAAGAGACTAACAAAATATTTAGTTGAAGACACAGAAACTAAATAATAATTTACTCCAGGAAATACATGTACAAGCATTCGCCCAGTGCCAGGTCCTCGTAATTGTTAAATATACCACCAATAAAGAGAAAAGGAAAGCTTATGAGTCAAGTTTATCTGAACGAACATTTTATTGAACTTAGAAACATGCTTAATGCTGTGTTATCCACGGAGAAATGGTTCGTCTTGGAATCATAAAATTAGCCCTAACGGAAACTAAAGCTGCCTCCGTCCTTTTAGAGGGTGGGAAATTACAGTACTTGACGAGGGAGGAAAGAGAAGAAAAAAAAGAAAAAAAAGAATCAATCCTATGATAGGTGTGACATCAATTGCGAATATCAGGAAGAGGGAGGTCCTTGATCTGCATCTGCTTATACATCCACTGCCAATTCTCTGGGGTAACCTCACCCCCAAGCGAGCGGATGACAGACCCACCACTACAGGCACCGACTTGGCAGCATTCCTCCAATGACAGGCCTTTGATCAATCCATATAAAAACCCACCTGCAAAGAGGTCTCCTGCTCCAGTGGCATCAGTTGCCTTTGCTTCCCCGATGGCTGGAACTCGAACAATCTGACATGTTGAGAAATTTTAATAAAATGCCAGGAGTAAGAAGAGACTTCACAGCGGCAGTGCAAATAAAAAGGGCAGAGGTGGAAGCTGAGAACAGCATCCATAACATTTATAGCTAATTGCTCCTTCTATTGCACAAAAATGGACATGTATTTGACGGTGTGTAGAAGCGGCAATGTTCCACTAATATTTTTAAGGTCCATAAAGGCAGAACCCAACAATTTAAGAGAAGGCATCGGATCACAGCTGCAATTTTTTTAGCAATTGGGAAAACTTCTTCATAGAGCTAAGCTTTTGGTGAGAAGAAAACGCCTATGTCAACAACTAGAAACTGACCTCTTTTCCATGCCTTGCAATGCAACCATCAGCAGCTAAAGTCACAACAGCCCAGTTGCAATGTTTGGCCAAGAATTCTGCAGCAGCCTCAGGGTCAGTAGTCTGTTCGCCCCTGCAGCCATTTTAAGAAAATCAGTAACCACTGCCAGGAAACATTAGGGCAATTCCAGTATGCAAAAGTGAAACTCTAAAATTAAGTAACCTCGGCATACCAAGTGAAGAACATAACCAAACAACGGTTACCTCAACAACTCCATTGCTTCATCCTCGTTAGCAAAGCAGAGGTCTATGTCCCCTGACTCCAGTAACTGTAGAAGAGGTGATCTAAAGTTTCGAACCATCTAGCAAGAAGCAAGCAATTTAATAGAGGCCACACCATAAAGTATTTGGTTGAATTAGTATCAAAACAGACTGATGTCAAATGGAAATGGCATACTTTACGCTCACAAATAAAATACATGATAATACTCAAACGCATTTGTTGCAAGGAAAAAAAACATATTGTTTATGAACACTTCATTCTCCCAAAAGGATGGCCAATTATAATTTGGATGCTAAAATTATTTTGAAACCAAAATTGACCATTCCCTTAATTGGATCTAAAATTGGTAAAAAAATATACCTCGAAACTCGCCAAATCCAAAGAGACAAAAAGACCCTCTTGCTTTGCATTCCGGATAGCTGCTTGAATAACTTCCAAATTGAATATTGCATATCTCAGAACCAACCACTATAATAAAGATATATTAGAAACATCCCAGGTAAAGTAAGTGACAATATACTTCAAAAGCAACCATATGAAATAACAAAGCAGTATGAATCCTTCCTGGATATGAGAAAGCAAATTTATGCAAAAAAAATGCCTTCAAATAAACAACTGTTTGAATATTTTATATTGAAGTTCGTTTTTAGTCCAACTTGACCACCTTGGGAAAAATAAAAATGATAAGGAAAAACAAAAACGAGAAGAAAACAAAGGTGATGGTTCGAATCGATCAACGAACTAAATAATAGTGAAAGATGCCTAACCTTGGAGCCTTTAAAATCCTCCTTGGTCAATTCATCAGCCTGAAAAGGAACAAAATACAAAATGGTTGGAAAAAGCCTCATCTAGATAAGAAAGCTAGGTCAACCCTCCAAATCGATAACAACCCAAAACTTAAATAAACTAGACACGCAAAAGATCCAAAGGATAATGCACCTGAACTTTGACAGCACTAGAGAGACAGGGTCGCATAGTACGATTACCTAATTCATCAACCATGCAAACACACTGCCACAAGATAGTTTACAGACAAGATTTAGCTTTCAGGAATTGAATCACCCCAGCAAAAGCACTAAAAAAGAAAAAAATCAAGATCACCTGAGCTGTGTGTCCCTGCTTCATCCTTAATCTTGAAAGATTCACTCCATTAAAACTCATATTACTCACAAATAACTTCCCTTGCTCATCATCCCCACATGCCCCAATAATCCCACAAGAGACTCCAAAGCCTGCACTCAGTCCTCTGATAGTATTCGCTACACTGCCACCCGCCATCGTCTTCATCGGAGATAGCTCATCCGGCGAAGCAAGCTTATGCGCCTTCACCTCTTTTAATATATGCTCAAGCTCTTCAATTGCAACCTACATAACCCAGAACACATTATTAAATCCCCTTTCATCACACGACCAACAACAACATCACTGTCCCTTTTTCACCAATATTGCCATTGTTAATGTAATAAAACAGAGGTTCTACTTCAAGTAGGAAGGAAACTACTAAAAAAAATCACTCATTGAGTCAACTAAACCAGTACATGTGTTTAATGTCTATAAATAACATAGACCCGAAAAGAAAAAAAGACAAGAATCAGACACGAAATGTATCAAAAGCCTCCAAGGGTATGGACACAAAGCAAGAAAAGAAACGATCTTTTTGTTAAAAAAGTTGTAAATTATACATTAAAAAAGCAAAACAAGCCAAAATTAAGACATACCCAAGAAAGAAATAAGAAGCCAAAATCAAGTAAAAACGTTAGGAGATTGAAAAAAAAGAGAGTACAGGCATTGAGCCGCCACGGTCACCGGGGATTTGGTCGAGCAAAGACCAATCAACATGTGCCACGTTGTCGACAAGAGCTGCTGGCTGTAGACCAAGTACGAGAGGGTGAGTAGCAACAGTAACAGTTGCAATCTCTCCATTACTGGGCAAGGCTGCAGCTCCCATTTGGAAAGGGCTTTTTATGAACACCTCGGCCTTCGCCCTCTAACCATTGCCTCTTTTCTTCGTATTTATAGACGCCCGGGAGAACAGGATTTGCTTCCGGACTGACTTTTGCTCCAGAAGGTTTGTCTTTTTCCCAAACTGCCCCTGGTTTATACTACTTCTTAAAGGATTATATCTGGTCCCTGTAATATTGACATTTTCTTCCTATGGGCTCTCTACTTTATTTTATTTATTTAGTCCGTGTACTCATAAAAATGTCTTAGTGTGGTTCCTCCATAAAATCTCCACTCATATTACCACTAGTATTTGACACGTGTCCTGAAATAAAAGAGATAAGTGCCCTTTTCTTTACATGCAGGGAATTAATAGTGAGTTGAATAGAAGGATCGTATTAAAAGATTTCCTTAAGTAGAGGGACCAAGTGGATAAAAAAGAATAGAAGGGCATATTGAAAATATCACTAATGAAGTGAATTAGTCTCCTAAGCTCAATTAATAACATCATGAAAACATCACTAATAAAGTCTTGACATGAGGTTTAGATGATGATATGGTGTTGATGACGGGGCATGCCTCTTTTTTTTTTTTTAACGTGGGGCATGCCTCTTAAACCATGCTTAAACGGTTATTGTCCTAATTATTGATTAATAATTATTAAATTGTATCATGCATAATCAATTATTATACTTGACTTGTGCTTTTATGGGATTAAACTATATCAAATTAAAATAAACATTGTTTTAAAATTTTAAAATAAAATGATTATATATAAAAAAATTAACTCAATCAAATTATAAAATGATGAATCGAGTTTAATTTAATAAATTTTTAAATTAATTTTTTTAAAAAAAACCGATTCAAATTAGATTTTATGTCAGCCTCGCATCAAGATGGATTTGTTAGCTACGGTTATTTGGAAGAGGTGGAGAGGGTGCGGTGGGTGGGTGGGTGGAAGTGGGGGAGGTTCATGCCGATCAAGTAACAATATGATGGGGTAACTTTAAATTGTGGCCCTTCTCCTCCAACGAGCATAATATATTATTATTATTATTATTATTATTATTCTTTTTTCGGTGTAAAAGAATAAAGGATCCGTTATCCGAGGCTGATGGGACTATTCTAGTATAAAAATTGCACCGGAAAGCTACACTTGTTTCATGCCTAAATTTCATAGAAAAAGAGAAACAATGGATTGGATAGGCCCAAAATTGAATCTCGATTCGAGAAAGAGAAATCCCAGCTTCTGATTGGGAGCCCCCCTCTTCTACTCTTTTAGTTCCATGAATTTAGCCACAGTCGACAGTTTCTCTCTCACGTGAAAAGACATATTTGCCAAGGAGGGTAATAAATGTTAGAGAGATCGTTTAAGGTGTTTATTTATTTTACATTTGGGGAGAATATTTTCAATGTACAATCAAACCTTTTAAATTAAAAAAAAAAAAACTAAGAAAAGAGAAATATGTTTGCTTTTATATATGTTCTGTGTAATAACTATTTTTAGTAGACTTGAAAATATTATAATGAAATATTATGTTTTTTAATATTATAATTGTTAATAAAATTATATGATTGTTAATGAAATAATTATATTTTAAATTAAATTGAATAATCATTTTATCCCAAAATTTATAAATATTAAAATTTATTATAAAAATTAAAACAATTAATTCAAAAAACAAAATAATCTCACTCACATATTAAGTGTAAAGTGTCAATATTCCTATAATAACATTAAAAATGCCCCTACAAGAGCCTATTTATCATGGCTTTGATTTAATATGCTACACAATAAAAACTTATATTTATAAATATTTTTAGTAGAAAAGATTTTTACAATATGAAAAAAAAAATTATTTATTTACAGACTACATCAATACTAAATACATCATTTTGCATGATTGTTTTTAACATTCCAATTCCTTTAATTTTTGGGTTTTATATTTGAGTATCGAGTCGAACAACTTCTCCATTGGCCTTCGAAAAGAGTTGGAAACGATCATTTCGTAGAACAGACGAGACGAAATCTGGAATAATCGTGGCATCCTGGTAACGCATAAAGGCTAAGGAGAATCCGACAAGAGCACGAGTCAGTAACTAGTCAGCGTGGCCGAAACACTGTTGGATCGATCACTTTAAAATTGCCAAGGAATCCAAAAGCAAAGATCCAATGACCCCGCCATGAAAATATAACTAGAAAACACAGAAAGCAACGTGCTTTTGAGCTTCTTCTATCTAAATTTCCGAGAACTTATTTCGGCGCAGGACGGTGTCTTGTTTCCCACTTGCTATTGCTCGCCGTCTTCTTTTTTGCCTCTGAAGATTGTATAGGATAGACATCACTGGTATCCCATGGCTACGGATTCTGCTCTTTCATAGATGTCTAGTGTTGTTGATGGCTATCCACATTACATCCAAAACTAATAATATTAACACTCCCTTTCGAAAACATTGTTCACCTGCAACACTCATTGCTCATTAAAGTTTATCGTAATTTTTAAACATAATAAGATGATCGATTTATTCAACACATATATCAAATTTTTAATACAAGTAACCAGTGGACTTTTCACGTTTTCAAACATGATAAAAAAACAAGTTTACCCTTGAAACCAGAAAAATCAAACCATGCGTAAATGAGTTTTTTTGATCTTTTCACCTTAATTTTTTTTTCTATTACTATTTTCATGAAGGGCGATGTGGTCTCATTACCTGAGCTACAAATTTGGCAAGATAACTCGATTTAACCGGGCCATAATTACTAGGGTTACAAATTTATCGTGTTAATTCAAGTTGACGTGGATTAATTTTTTTAGATATTTTTTTTATCTAATTTTATTTAATGGATTAAAAATTGAGTTCATTGATTACCATGATCATTTATTTTTAATTTGATCCATTGATATTGTTTTTTTTTAATCACCTAATTAAAATAAAATAAACTTATTTCATCCTATCGTACTTATAATCCTATAATGATTTTTAAAAAGAATATATTTGCAGTACTTGAATATAATTTTTACCAGGGAAAAAATGATCCTCGGCGTAATGCTGGTCCTTAGCCAGTAAACACTGGAATCTCTTGTTTCCGTATCCTCTCTTCCAATGTCTAAGGTCCACAAGGTTGAGTGACTAAAGTTTAAAATTTAGACAATCAATCACCCACTAGTGTAATTGTAAAGCTCCGACCACTACGATATTGTTTATGACAGGGAAAGTAAAAGCAACATGCCCCTCCATGATTTGCAATAGATGGGCATAGAGATAGAGATAAAGGAGGATGTCGGTGAAGAAAGTCTCGAGCACCAGAATTGCTGGGCATGATTCACTGGACCTCGGAGGGCTTCGATTTTATATCGCTGTGGATTCTGTAAGGGGGCAGAACTATTTCGAAGAAAAAACAGCACTAAAAATGAATAGAAGGGGGGAGGGGCTGTGGAGGAAAGCGCACAGGAAAAACCCAACAAATAGACCAGGAACAAATCTTGTTGGAGATTAGGATTGATGTTTGATTAGATGGACGACCTCTTGTCTTTCTCGACTAGAGGACAGCTTAAATCACGGGGGATTGCGTCTTGGCCTTTTCAGATTCCGATTTGCATGAAATAATTGTTTCATCGAATTTCTAATTATCATCGAGGCATTGGTGATTATCTGTGAAGCAAAGATTCGTTGCACAGTGGAGTGCTGCATTATAATGATGTTTTTGCTGTTCACAGTGTAAGCCAATAAAGCACAAATTAGAGGCGAAATCATCCTTTTACAAGGTTCTTTTGGTATTGTCAAATTGAACAGGGTTAATTCAGTTATTTTAATTTTTTTTTTTGACAGGGTGAAAAAACTACATTACCTCTTAAAAGCAAAAGAATTGCCTGACATCCAAAGACTACTTAAAAAAAAAAAAACAATAAAATAATTAAATCACTCCTAACAGCAAGAAGTCCTAAACTTATTGTGCAAGGCTCTTTTTTTTTTCTTTTTTTTTCTATTATCACATGCGCTAAAGGGTAATTTGATCATTTATTATATTTAAGTATAATTAAGAAAAATGGTTGATGCATGGGTATATCCGTGGGGTTTGGGTAGCACGGTTGGCGCCGTCTATTAGCCAAACACTAGATTCTATGGTGACTTTGGAAAGTGTTAGCCTTACTCTCTATGCTTGGATGGTGCGTGCGGCCATCATATTGTTGATGACCTTTTCTTGTTTTTTTTCCTTTTTCCCTCGATTTTTTTGTCAAACCCTCCAATTTGTTAGGCTAACCCTTTAACTTAGTTTTTCTTCGAATTTAATTCATGTTCTTTTTATTACTATTTGTTTTACTTGAAACAATTTATAATAATAGAATGTTTTTTTAATTTTTTCATCTATCAAACTTGGTCCGTATTCTTTTAATTGTTATTTCTATGTTTCTTTATCATTTTCTTGATCTATTTTATTTTTCAATTTAATCCTTCGTACTTGTATTTTGTTTAATATCAATACTAGATTTAGTCTTTATTTTTATGATTGCTAATTGTTTTTATCTTTTTTCTTATTTATTATATATTTTTAATTTTGTATTTCATTTAATGTTTTAACCAGATTTAGTCCTTATTTTTTTATTGCTATTTTTTTAAAATTTTGGATGAATGAGAATTTTGATTCGTGATTTTTTCGAGTCTGTTTTTTATGGGGTAACCCGGTCTCACAACCCAAGATACAGGTTTTGAAGATTAGCTCGGTTTGACTTCTGTATTTTTTTAGTTTTTTTTTTAATTTCATCATTCCATATTATATTGTTGGGCCTTTAGCTTTGTAAATTTTGCCGTTTTTTTTTTATGAGGTTATTCTAATCTCATATCCTGAGTCGTAAATTAGTTGAGCTAACTAGGGTTCACTCAAGGTTTTTTTTTTTTTTTTTTTGCCTTAAATTATTTTGTTTGTGAGCTCCATTTTTTTATTCGGTTTCTTTTATAAGAGGTTATCCTGCTCTCATAAGTTGACCATGTGTTTGGTATGCCGACTAGAGTCAAATTTTTTTAATCCATCCTTCCGTGTTTGCTTTGATAATAATTAAACTTTAATTTTTTATTTTATAAGGCTGTCTCATTCTCATTTAATTTTTATTTTATTTACAAATAAAATCATTGAGATCTTTTAAAAATATTTATAAGATATCTTTTTATAATATTGACACATTTTTTTTCCTGATTAATCATTGTCATTGACTTCTTATTTTACAATCATATTATTAAATTAAATAAGCTTATTACACCTATTCGAATGAATCATCCGATTCCCAAATTTTTCTTACTCTTTTAAATGCATTGTCTTCACCTAATTTTTTTTTTCTTATGTTAGGAAAAACTTAATTTGACTTACTGGAACACCTATCTAGTCCTAGCTAAACTTGCCTAGGGTTGGCTGCACATGGGGTTAGCTTGAAATAGGTTGGAATAGCCAATGCTTAATTTTCCCAAGCTGCCTCCAAATGATGAACATAAAACAACGTTTTCTAGACCATTGCATAGCGAACTGAGAAATGAAACTCGAAAACAGTGTGAAGCACACAACAACAAACAGTGAAAACTGTTCATCACGAATTCACGAGAGAACAAACACAAAAGATCATTCTTCCATGGAAGCCTGGAAGCCAGGATTCGTTCCTTGACCCAACTGGGGCAACTCCCCAACACAGGTCCTAGGGTTCCCATTTCAAGACTGGCTATGACGGGGGGGAAATCATTATGCCACATGAATCTTGATCCAATAATATACCCCAGCGCAGTTCAGGTGTCATGAAATTGAGTTATCTCTGAACCCTGGGCCGCCGATAACACCTCACGTGTACTTGTTAAGCATTTTGAAAATCAAATGAAAACCACATCTCATTAGTCACGGCGGTCTATTCCCCGCACTTCACATCAACGGAGAATGCATAGCTCCATTTATTGAAGGATACAAAAGGCACATCATTTACAGTCGAGGTCCGAAGATGCCAACAAATAACGTTCATAATGTAATTGATGAAGAAAACTGAAGGAACATGGAGGAAAATAATGTTGGAACCCTTCTAGTTAAGAAATGATTGGCAAAGTTAGCGTAAGAGTGTAAGATGCATCTGGCTCCCCAGCTGAATGCCATTTTCGACTCATGCTTCATGTCAAGCCGATAGAAATGGCCAAGCAACCATACACCAACCAATGGCAGCGCAACAGGTTATCTCTTACAGTTGCAAATGCACCACTCATTCACAAAAGCAGCATTGCCTGTCTCTATCACACACCCATCACATGAATCATATAGCTTTGAGATCCTATCGTTGATTCAACATTTTAACATTCTATCGAGGAGAATCTGGACCATTGCATCTATTTTCTATATTTCTTCTTCGATTACAAATTCTAAGAAAAGCCTCCAGAATTTTATTACAATATGCAGACACATAAGAGTATTGCCACATAAACTAATTAGTTATTTCAACCCCTTAAATAATTTGATATCAGAAGTACAGATCAACAAAATCATATTGAAATTGAATTTCTTAGGTACATGAATCAGAAAAACATCACGGTACATGATGCTTTATGGCATTAGTTTCTCCCATGGAAGAAAAGAGTGAGCCTGAACAACCACAAGAAGAGCAGAGGTTGAACCTAAAATGGAGCCAAAATTCTACCCTAAACATGTCTTGTATTATTGGGAAAGAAAGTGATCCCTTCTTCATGTATTTGCGGATACCAACAAATATTCCTTGAAAGACAAACCTCAAATTTTGAAGTTTACGAAACAATACCTCAAGAAATGGCTCATTTTGCCTTATGTTCTTTATCTGGTAGGACATTGTTTGGAAGAATAAGTTCAGGGGGGAGTTCACGCACAACACCTAGCATAGAGTCATACTCCTCGTCCTTCTTCGCAAACTTTTTGCGAAGAACCTTCTCAAACTCAATCTCATCAAAAGGCTTTGCATTCTCAGCTGCATGAACCTGTGCAAGGTTTGAGTAGTTGGTGGCTGACTGGGCAATAAAGGCTATCTCTTCATCAGTCAACTTCCTCAAAAACTTTGCAGGATTGCCTCCCCATACCTGCATACATTGCAAACAACTGAAGCTGGTATTTCTGTTTACTTTCAGCATATCTTATAAAGATTCACATATGCAGTATGAACAAACACATTCTCCACATACTTATCTGTTTAACATCAAACTGTATTATAATGTTTGATACTTTTGGGTTTAGAAGTGTTTGGAAGTTCATTCTTCTCATTTACATCTCTGATTGTTAAATGTTTAAAGTGTGTAGTAAGACCTACAGTCAGTCTCTACAAATAGATGTCAATATCCTTGATGCATCCAATTCGAGACAAGTCTGAAGCATATGATGAACAGCTAAAAATTTATAAATTCAGAAAAAAAGCACCTTCAAATTCTTAGAGAGAGAGAGAGAGAGAGTTAGCTGACATACCTCTCCAGTAGGGATCCTTGTATTCTGTCTCACAAGAGCTCCAGCAGCAACCATAGCATGTTTCTCAACAACAACACCATCAAGAAGTGTTGCTCCCATACCGACAAAAGCCTCATCCTCAACAGTACATCCATGTACAACAGCACTGTGACCTGCCCAGTTCAAATTTAAATTCATTAAGCAAATTTTGAAAGCATCACACATGACCACCTAATTGCTCCAAGCTAAACAAATGACCTCCATAATAATGCTCACCTACAGTAACATTGTCCCCAATGATAGTTGGTAGCACCTTCCCACTTAGATTAGATTTTGCCACATGCACAAGGGAGTTGTCTTGTATATTAGTTCCAGATCCAACACTGATGCTGTTGACATCACCTGCCCACCAAAATAAGTCCATGGTCATTGCAAAAGCCAAAAACAACAAGGACAGCTCTTTGTAGAATTTTAATTCTTAGGCCCAAAAATTACATCCACTTGAGCATATTTGAAGGGGAAATTCGAGATTAAATGCATCAAATATAAGTGGTATAAAATCTTACCTCTCAACACACATCCATACCAGATGGATGATCCTTTTCCAACTTGAACATCCCCAATTACAGAGGCGCTGGGAGCCACAAATGCATCCTTATCAACTACAGGAGCCTTGTCAAATATGTTCATTAGAGTTCGATGCCTGGACACTAAAACACAAGAAATGATTAATGTGGTAGATACTTAGACTCGATTCACATACAAAACGATGAACAGTATGTTGATTTTGAGACTATGAGGTCATTTAGAGACTTAGAACTAATAAATTAAATGAATTGATGCACATTTTGTTTGTAAATGATCACTTTTCATTTGATATGCAGTATATTATTTATCTTTCATAATGCCATTTTCATTTGTTACTGAATCTCATGGTTCTGATCCCAAAAATGGGCTTTCCAATTCATGACTCAAATCTTGATTTGACAACCATCCGCCATAGCTAACTACAAGCTAGACCAGCATAACCCAAATTATATTCCTTGATGTTAATAATAAGAATCATATTGAAAGGAGATAAAAGAAAAAAAAAACAAAAAAGGCTAAACTACTTGTTTAGTTGATGCACAAATAAGGAACAAATGATTCGATTCAAAGGCAGATGAAAAGAAGAGATTGGACTATGAAACATGTAGTTAGCGGGCATCAAGGCAGATGATACCGAGCAAGAGAATTAAAATGCTTAAACCAGTCTTGAATGTGTGGTGTATTCGTGTCACTTCTCTGACAGGATGGAGTTCATGAGAGTGTCCCATGTGCATCACAGAGCTATCTTCCAAAGCACTCCATAACCATTATGGAATTTAACAAAATGATCCAATTCATAGCAAACTCATATTCATTATTCCCTGGGTATACTATACAATAAAAGTTTCCATGATAGTTTTAGCACATGCAACATAAAACCACAAGCACTCGTGAGGAGGAGTTATTTCATCCAAGCAATAAGAGAAAAAGTAAGAAAGTGGATGGAAAATCACAGTAATTGCAAAACTAATATTTTTTCAGTAATAACAGAACAAAAGGGAGGCAATTATTCGGGATGAAATTCACTTTATAAAGAAAACTTTCAAAACCCTATCGGTTAAAACCAATTGCTCCTGCATCTCATTAGAGTGGCATCTTTAACAATAACAATCACAACCTCAAATTATACGGCTACATTCCGAGAAACTAAACTATCCTCATCAATAATAAGCCAGCCCAATCTAAAAAACCATGCTACAACGACGACAAAAAGTTATTATTATCTAAACTTTCATTATCAAATCTATGAAATGCTCACATTCACAAAGATTAAGCGAATAAATAAAACATTTCTCCAAAAAAACCAAATTAGCAAACTAGCTCCGCAAATTATAAAATTATCTACGCTGATTCGAAAACAGAAAACACGCAAATAAATTCGTAGTAAAAATGCGAGCTGCGGTAATTAATTATATGATCTAATTAGATAAAATGAAGCTATAAAGAGATTTAATTAGGATCTAGGGTTTATAGAAATGCTAAGCTTGCTTACGTTGTTCTTGGAAGTAGTAGTTGCCTTGAAGGCGGCCTCCTAGACGATCAAGAGCTTGGCCGGTCTCGCGAATCCAGAATCCGACGGTGTATATGGCTCTGCCTAGGGTCCCCATCTCCTACTCCTTGTTTGATCAAGTGGTTATTGTTCGTTGGTTTCACTGCGATAGGAAAGAGAAATTTAGCTCGGTGTTTGTCTGTGGGGTTTTTAAGAAAAATGATACTGTGAGGGTAGAGTGGGATGTAGCCGAGACTTTGGAGGGTAAATTTGGGTTTTGATCCATTATTAAATTACAAAATGGTCCCTGACACTCAGCTGCTCTCCAAGGATCACAATTTATATCGATTACAAAATGACTCCAATTGTTTTGGAGTCGTGCTTATTGAATTTCACTTGCCGGGCTTTATATCATAGCTATCAAGCAAGGCCCAATCGCTTAACGGAAACCTCCTGTAAATTTTATTTATTTCATTAATAGTGTGCAGGGAAAAAGAGCTGAACCGAGTAATAAAAACAAATCGAAGAAAATGAAAAAAATAATAATTAAAAAGGCCAAATAGAGAGAAAAACATAAAAACCCATAAAATCTTCGGGCCGGTTCTTTGCCACACTTTCATTTGTATCCAGGCAGAGGTGGTTTAGTGAACAAAGGAAGGAGACTGGGATTGAAAATTGAACTGATCCTACAAAAAGAAAAGACTGGGATCGGGATCGGGCTTTAACGCGAGCCGAAATCGCCTGTCCAAGCAGTCACTTGGCTGGCCACGTTCAGTCCCAAGGAGACCCTGGCTCGGTCCATAAAAAGTACCTAATAAAACGACACAAGGAGGGCACGTTCTGATGGGTTGATTAGGCGCGCGCCTGCAAATGGCACGCGAAATGTCCATCGTTCAGATGCTAAACGCATTTTAAGCTTTAAAAAAAATCCAGAGAAAGAGAAGGTAACAAAATCAGCGATCGCTTCATCACCGATAGATCACCTTCTCACCGTTCACTTTCCCTAATTGGATCCTCACCTGTTTCAAAATCCTAACTCTCTCGAGGTTAGCTTTCATGGCCTCTCTTTATGTATGCTATTATTATATTTATGATTCACTCGATCAATTTAAGCAAAAAGAGAAACAGGTTTTTAACGATTCTTGATTTCATTTGTTTAATTTCTGTTTGGTTTCCGAGAAATCAAAAAACGAAAGAAAATGCTTAGCTAATTCTATATTATTCAACGGGTCTCAATTAATTTATTTTTTTTTGCCTAGTATTTGAATTATTCTCCGCGTTTATAGTTATCATTTACGCATGTGATTAAAAAAATAAGAAGAAATTTAACGATTCTTGATCCTCTTTTTTTTTTTTTTTTTGTTATTGAAGTTGTGTTGTTTTGAAGAAAATAACTGAAATGATTATTGCAATTAAGCTAGCTTGAGCCCTAATTAATTCAAGTTTTGTAGAAGATTATTGATTATGTTTTGGATCTGCAGGAGAAATTAGAATATAGTAATTGATGGAAGGAAATGGTGGTGATGCTGCCAATGTGGTGGGACCTGTTGCGAAGTGGAGAAATGATTTCTCTCGGGCATTCCAATACTATCTCGACCGATCCACTCCTCATCCGATGCAGAGGTGGCTTGGAACTCTTGCGGTTGCAGCAATTTATGTGTTGCGTGTTTTCTATGCTCAAGGGTTTTACATTGTGTCTTATGGTCTTGGGATTTATATCTTGAACTTGTTGATTGGGTTTCTGTCACCCAAGGTTGATCCTGAACTTGAAGTTTTGGATGGGGCTTCTTTGCCAACTAAAGGATCGGATGAGTTCAAGCCCTTTATCCGCCGCCTTCCTGAGTTTAAGTTCTGGTAATCAAGATTTTCTTTTGCAGTATAGTAGATGATTCCGTTTGTTTTGGTATATTAGCTAGTGTTTGGGTGGAATGCCTGAGTAGGTTATGCAATTGATTTTCCAGCATGTTCTTTGTACTCCAGCATGTTTTTGGTGTTCGTGCTGGTATTAGTTTCCATTAATATTTATCTGTCAGGCTTTATTTATCCTTACAAGCAGGTGTCATTTTTTTGTCCTGCATGGGTTTTGCTTATGATTGCTTTGTCCATTTTAATCTTGAAGCATAGGATATCAGAAATACTATTTTGATTAAAGCGTAAAAATCTAAAAGTTAGTATGAAGTGCTGCTTTCATCTGCTGGTGTGGTAGGAAATTTAGTTGGAGAACACTCAATGTTACATAGAGATTTAGCACTTTGCATTTTGTTGACCCTATACATGCCAGTTATAATTTCTGTGGAATATTATTAATGTTTCATGGCGTTGGTGTCATTAATGCCGCATGATTTCTACACTTGGAATCTGTATTCTGTATCAGATAATAAATTCAAAAGGGTATTAACACGTGGCATGGATGTGGACAATCCATATAACCTCTGGTGGATTGAAACCAGTTTGTTGCCAACAAAACACACACTACCATAATTTGTTTGATTATTGCCATCTTTGTTTGCTAGCTGTTGTTGGCTTAAATTATACTCTGTAAGAGCCGATATTAGAAGGGTACTCTTTTTTTTTTCCTTTTTTTTTTTTGGGGGGGGGGGAGGTCTTGCAACAAGTTATACCTTTTGGCTTTTCAACATCACACTGACTGAGGAACTAGAAACTATTGCTAAGAGGCTTGAAAAAGGTTTATAAAAAATCCTGTTGGCATGGGACCAGCTGCATATGCAAGTTGACGAGGAAAGATTACAAAGAGCTTTAACAACAGACATCATAGGTTAATTAGTCAACAAGAAGACAATATTGTTGGTAAGCTTTAGTGGCCCTAGATCTTGCAAGTCAGGAAGAAGATACACGTTGTCTCAGTCTGATCAACATCATTTATTCTGACAGAGCCCCATTCTAAGATGTTACTGAATGAACAGAATCCATCTCACACTTTGCACTCTGACCATATCTTATTTTCTATGAATTCCAGACCCCAAAAATGACTTGTTTTTTTGGTTCTGCTTTCAGGTACGCCATCACCAAGGCTTTTTGTGTGGCCTTCCTAATGACCTTCTTTTCTATATTTGATGTCCCTGTTTTCTGGCCCATATTACTCTGCTATTGGATTGTTCTGTTTGTCCTCACAATGAAGCGCCAACTCATGCACATGATGAAGTACAAATATGTTCCATTCAGCCTAGGAAAGCAGGTAAGAGCTTTGGAGAGTTTTCTTGTAACCACCCCTCTCCTCTCCCTTTTGCCACCATCTCCTATATTCTCTTTCAGTCGTGGTAATTGATGGCTGGTTTTCTTTTCTTTTTTTTGTTTGAACACACAAATGGAGTTAAAATGCACATTGGATGTTTCCTTTTCTTTTTCCAGTTAAAATGCAGTAACTCCTTTCCTTTTGTTTTTTTGCAGAGGTATGGCAAGAAGAAGTCTGATGCAAGCAGCAGTGGCTTGATGAGGGACTAAGCTATGACATGTCCTGAAGCCTTCCAGATGTCTTGCTTTTAATTTTTTGAAGGTTTTCCTGTCTACGTCAAGTACCATATGCAAAACTCAATAGGATTTGAAAATTTCATATTGTTTTATATTTTTAGTTGTAGCAGTCACTAGCATGACTTTACAATCACACATTTTCTGCGTTAGCTGGAGATATTCCTTTATACATTAGAATTCTTCTAGTATTCTATTTTTTTAGTCTAGTGAATCAATCGTGCTTGATGGTGAGCCGCCCTACTTTGTTTAGTATTTGAAGATGCCTGAGCTGTCAGTGTGTGTGAATTGATGTTTGAGCTGTACATTGATTGAGAAAATCCCACTTGTATGATTTTGAACCAATGGCGAGACCTGGTTGGATTCTGTATTCATCTCACTGACTACAGTTTATATGTATGAATCAAAATTCGTTTTCAACTTCAACGCAAATTGTAAAATTTTCAGATCACAATTTCCCACCTTCTTCCTCCCCTGTTCCTTACACATCCGCTGACCATTTCGTTTCCTTGGATGTTGTGTGTTCTAAAATGACATTCCATATATTTTTTTTAATTTTGAAGTCGCAGAAATCGATTAAATTGCACTGTGTGTGCTTTGCTGTCCCTTGCAGTGACTTGTGTGAATGGATTGTATTTGGATTCAATGTTTCAAGTTTCAACTGTATTTGAATCATGATCATCTTGATTTAATATGTGGTTAATAGTATATAATCAGCATTTGTTCGGAATGCTCTAAATTGGTTTTACGTTAAGGTTTTATCAATACCATAAAAAGCTAGGCGTGAACCTAACCCAAAGCACAAAAAGGATCAAACTGGGTCAAGGCTTGTTCAGACTGGAATCCATGTAAACCCAATGCGAAGCCGAAATGGTCCACCAATTTGTCTCTTGTGGTTCATCTGCTGATCTACATTCATGGATTCATCCTGTTGGAGGTCAGATTCCTTGCAGTCTCTCTCCTGGGGACAGCCAGAAGTTTGCTTGAAGTTTCCTCGGCGAATCACCAATTCTGACCTCGTGCTGCCCCGAAAACGAGTGTGAGCAACACTGAATCACAAGGGAGAAATTAGTTAGTGTAGCCATGAATCAGCAAGGAGCCAAAGCCGATTGAAGAAAAAAGTGACTCACGACATGGTCAATTTGAATAATTGAATATCTCAAGCCATAATCATATTCTCAGATATCACCTGGCTGCTCCATTGCTAGACGGCTAGAATGAGTGGGGGTGAAGTACAAAATACCACAAAAGCAGGCTTGGCACGTATGTATTGGCTAGGGCCATGGCAATGATGCCAGATGGAAATGTCTAATCATGTACCAACTTGTATATCAAATCTCCAACAACTGAATAGCAAACGTCTCGAATATGTTATTTTGATACTAATTGACTTTAAAATTGAAAGACAAATGTATAACAAATTGGAGCAGTACTTTGCTGAATTTTATATTGACAACGTTTCTCGGACATGGCCAGCTAATTATAGGCATAGAAACTCTCCCTCTATATCTGCAATAGAACTCTCAAATAATATCGGACTGTACCACTTTTCCCCTACAAATGACTGGGAGAATTTTTCTAGTGATTTTCTTCTTCTGGGCTCTCCTCGCAATTGTCACCCCTACACTAGTTCTCTTATCAGAATCTTCAAAACCTTACTTGGATTTAAATGGTAAGGATTTCTTAACATTTTTATGTTAGGTGAGTTGTTGAGCCTCATTTCTTGAATCTGTAGAACTAATAGTAAGTTGCATGTTTTTTCTTAAGATGTTGCAGTTGAGAAAAAGGGTGGGGTGCTGAAGCCTAGGAGAATGATGGGGTACTTGGAGAAACAACCGAGAATAGAAGAAATAGCTCTGGCATCAATATTGCAGGCACCGACACCAGCTCCAGAACCAGAACCAGAACCAGAACCAGAACCAGTTTCTGGAATTAGAGAGGCTATTTTGACAAGGTTTCTTAAGAAGAGATGAGGCTGGTGATCATCAAACTTGCTCTCATGGCTATGTAGGTTTGATTTCAGATTCTTTGGTTATTTAAACAAACTCTTTGAAGGCTCTAATCTTGTTCGAATGTCATAAAAAAAATAGTGTAGCAGTTGAAGACAGAACTTGTAGATGTATATACCTGTGCTATAGAAACAATTGCGTCAGAAATTTTCTTGTGCTGTGAATCAAGTTTTTGTAAAGGGCAAAGAAAACGAGTGGAAATAATTTTCCTGATTTTTTTTTCACTCGGCCATTCATAGGCGACAGCTTTCTTCAGAGCAGAAGAAAAGCTGTCTCTTCAAAATTTGGTTCTAAGGTAGAAGATAAGAATAACTATTGTTTAAGCTTTAAGTTTTCAAGAAATTTTCAAATGCCAGGTGCTAGAGAGCCATTTGTGGATGATCAGTCGAGCAATATTCTGATATCTGAGGATAAAGAAACTTCCTTTCACGTTATTTTTTTCATAAGCAACCTGGCATATTAATTATGCCCAGTCAACAGCACATGACAAACCAATCCCACAATGTTGAGGATCCTTCCTTAAGGTGGATATCAGAATTGTTTGGAACTGTTGTTGGATGGTGAGTTAAGAAACCAAGGCACATCAAACAGTCAAATGGTTAGAAACACCCAACCTAGAGGTTAGAGCCCTATCGATCGTTCCTCTACATGGCCTTAGTTCTGCCTGTCCCTTCATCATTTGGCTCTAGGCTGCAATGGGATTTTTTTTTTTTATTGTAATGACCGCAATGGAATTAAGTCTCTCAAGTAGTGATTATGATAATAAGCTAACCCATTTGGATTGTGATGGGGATCAACCCTTTTTCTTTCCTTTATTTACAAGTTTTCTTGCTACCTATCTAGTGTATTGCTGGTTTAAGTTAAATCATATGTAGTTTTCTATGCCAACCTAATGAGTGTCATCAGTGAGATCATAAAAATTAAGCCAAAGAAATGCAGCCCATGATCCTAGCACGACGTTCACGTCTCAGTTAAGCAGCTTGCTCGGTTCCATTGCATCCGGTTTTTAGAGTCAAGCAATATGAGCTTGCATGCTTGTTCTTGTTGGCATTGGCTGGATATGGAAGTTCTTCCTGAAATTGGAAATCCAGAATGGTTTTCTTTGGTAATCTCTTGGCAATCAACACTCAACAGAGCTATTTCTTTACTGTTCATCCTCCTAAACTGAAATGGGAATTCAGCATTCCGAAGGCTGCTATTCGACCATGACAGCTTTAACACCAAAATACTGTTTCCCTTTATTTGTGTCATTTCTATTCATTGGCTGACTTTGCTTTGCTATCAGCTTCCTGATTTTAGTTTTTGGAATAAGATTCTTTCATTTATCGATTCTTTCATTTATCGTAAATTAAAAAAACAGTGCAAGCATCAGGCTTGATTCATTGGGGGACAATGCCATAAGCTAGAAAAACAAATGCAAAAGCTTTAAACATATTCATCATAACTCAATTACATTATTCTCACCCAGAACATCTCTTCCAGCAATAGATACAAACCATGGCAATTAACTAGAGCAGAACATCATTTCACAAGGTTTATAAGGAAAGAGACCTCCTTGACTTGGACAAACACTCGTCTATAAGAAACACCCAAATTTCCAACTATTCGGCTGTTTATTTCATTAATAACTGGAGAGCAGGAGATGCCAGTGCCTCAGACAAACTGATCAAGGTACTCTTCCACGGTGGTATATTTGACATCTGGATATAGCTCAGAGGCCTCAAGCCCCCATGATGGGTCAATCTCAAAGTTGGTCATGTCACCATTAACGAGGGCTGAGTGGTTGATTGACAGAACAATATTAATCGGAATCGGAGACTCTGCAAGAATGAAAGAAAAATCAGATAAAATATACCAGCAACATGATTTCTTCACTTCGTTTAATAATTTGCACTTGCTCCTGTGATCAGTGCACATCAAGAATCTGATAGAAAGAAATAGTGCTGGCATTGACATTTTGTTTTATGGATGAGGGTTTGACTGACCTTGGATGTCCTTCAGAAGTTTCTCTTCAGGAACAAAGGTTTTTTCGAGGGTTTTGCCAATCTTTTTCTCCCATAGATCAATAAGCTCATTGAATGAGTAGGTGTTTTTAGGAGGCTTGATTAGGACAGTCTTGTTCAAGGTTCTTGCATCATCCACAGCTTTGATGGTGTAGGTTCCAATGTCATCTTCCTTATTGAAAACCACTGTTGAGCAAAATAAATGTCAAAACTATTAGGCTAATTCATTTTCCAACTCATATTTCATAGAGAGAGTTAATAACATCATATTGTTTATTACACTTGGCATTGCCATCTCCGAGGATGGTGATCTTGTCTCTCGGAGGAGCAGTAAGTCCAAACTGTGCCAATGTGGGGAGATAATATGCAGCAAAGAAGTTGGAAGGCACATAAGTGTAGGGAATCCCTGCAGCCTCGATGGCACGTCGAATCTGAGCCTTCATTGCAAATGCAGTTTTTGCAGGCTCAACAGCATTGACATGATCCACATCCATTCCAAATTCTGAAGGGAAGAATCTCTGAACAAAACACACAAAAAAGATTCAATTATTATTATTATTAAAATTCCATGTCTCCTTGATGATTCTCTTAGACAAATTGAGAAAAACAGCAAGATAAATAAAATAATCACCATCATGGTATATAGAAGTTGATATTGTTAGACTGCAGCAGAACACTGTAACATTTACGGCCAGTTTAACATTGAGATTGAATCTATTTTTTGTTAAAATTTTAAAAAATAATTGTTTTAAATTAATTTTTTAAAAGTTTTTAGATCGTTTTGATGTGATTATGTAAAAAATAAAAAAAAATATTATTTTAAGATATTTAAAGCAAATATTATTTTGAAAAACAATATTTATAATGCTGCTAGCAGTTTAATATTTATCTGGTGCCCTTTAATGCCAAACTCTTCAAATAATTTTATATAACTTTCCAAACTCATCATGTACCGTTTTGCTTATTCATTACGAGGAAAAGATAAGATTTCGCAAAGATAAATGCCATATTCTGTAACAAATCTCCTTTTCCAGGTTCCATTTAATATTAATTAGAAGTTTTGATTCTGATAAGTATTACAGTGAGATTAAGCACGATCTTGGGCAAACCTCAAAAATATCCCCCAGCTATATATATATACTCTCAATTTTACCCCCAAACAAATGTTTATATCAATTTTGTCCCCATTCAGAATTTATTTAGTTTTTTTTCAGATTTGATCATGAATTCATAAGAAATGGTTTTTTGTATGGAAATTTACTTTTTATGTTGAGGAATTATAATAGAATACCCCATTGAAAAATCTAAATTGTTTGGGCATAGAATTGTTACAAGAGACTGTTTGCGGCAAGATTGATACTAATCTAATGTCGAGGGCACTTTTGAGGTTTGCTCTTTTTTCCTTTATAAACAAGCATGGAAGAACAGAGTGAGCTCAATTGATTTACCATTAACGCAAAGATCTCAATGTCGCAATCCTGAATGTTAGATTCAATGGTATAACTTGATCAAAAACAGAAAAAGATTTATGATCATGGACCTACCTTGACATTGCCAGCTTCTTTAATGGCGGCAATGATCTTGGTTTGATCTGCTATTTGCATGCTCCCAATCGCTGATATCACCACATCCACCTGCTTGATTGCCTTCACCAAATTGTCATGGCCGTCGACATCTCCCTGTAAATTCCCCACAATATGACACAATCAATTCATTTTGTTTCTTGAAAAGACAAGGAAACAAAATCATCAAAACATGGCAGAGGAGGTTTAAGCAGCTACATGGATCAAAGTGACGCCTAAGTTCTTGAATTTCTCGACAAGTTCTCGTTTGACAGGATCAGAGACTGTACTCTCTCTAACCAAGGCGAAAGTGGGGTGACCGGCCTTGGCGCTTGCCTCCACGATGAATTTTCCTATGTAACCAGTACCTCCAATGATCAAGATCTTGCTTTTATCAGCCATTGTAGATAATTTTTCTTGATGAAAGAAACCAAGGAAGGAAAACAAGGAGAAGAGATAGACGTTGTGTTGGAGAAACGACACAAGGCGTCCACTATTTATGGACAAAACTGAAGGATGTAATTTGCTAAGATAATAATGGGATAATGGCGATTTCAAATTAACTAATTATTTATTTTTAGTTTTTTTTAACCCGAGTGTCCGAATAAGTTAACACACATTACAACTAATTATTTTTTTTTTCTAATTAACTCTGTGTATATCATATTATATTTGGTAGGTGTGAGGGAATAGAAATAGCCGGTATAAAAAACAAAAAATATGCTTAGTTAAATATATATATATATTAATTTGTCAGGTAAGATATAATACATAATTTTATATTATTCTTTAATATATTTTTTTTAAGTGAGAAGGTCATATGAGTTTGAAAGTTGTATACATATAACAATTTTATAATTAATTTTATTAAATATAATGATAATAAGATTTAAATATGTAATTGTTTGTTTAATAAAATTTTAATATCATGTTAAATAATCATCTCGGTCAAAAAATATAAGTTATTAAATAAAATTTCAATATATAATTTATATTATTTTCTGATAACTTATCTCTTTTATCTCTATTATTTTCTCTTTTTTTTGTTATAAGATAGTGAATAAACATTAGTTCTCTAAATGTTCTAATTATTTATTTGTATGAAGTTTTAAAAATAAAAAAAATTCATTACCGTGTTTATTTTTAAATTATCATCCACTTTTATCCTTAACAATAAATAAGTTAAATATTTGTTTCGAATATATTTAAAAAAAAATAGTGAAGGGTAATGTAATAAAGTGAATGAAAGTATGTAATAATTATACTTTCTAGTTTTAGAATGAAAACTTGAATTAAATGGAGTAATATCAAGAATAAAAAGGGCATTTATTTAGGGATTGAGAGAGTAATTATTTATGACTATGATTATCATATTAGAGGGGAGAGGTTGTAGAAGTAAAAGTTACTCTTTAATGCTCTACTTGGTCTTTGTTTTTTTTTTTTTTAAATGGTATGTTATTTTCAAGTCTATTTCCTCAATATTATTTTTTTAAAAAAAAAATCATCCATCGTTATCATTGAATCCATGAAAAAAAAATTCAACAAACCTCCTTGGAATTTATTGAAGAAAAATTCGTGATCATGCGTATGAAGTGGAGAGTAAAACTCACTAATTGAACCAATTTCTCATGGATGGCGATGGGATCGGTATTTTTATTTTATTTTTAATAAAGAGGTTACGAAGAAAATGGATCTAATCAGAAACCTTAGTCTGGTGGGGAACGATTTGTTGGGCAGTCGCTTCTTATTTTCGGTGGGGGCATTGATGAGTGATCTTTACTAACTTCTAGGGCTGAGAGCACAGATTAGTTGCTATCGTTCGAGAAATTTGGTGAACATAGCCGTTTTGTGGGGAAGGTTCAAATGGTAGGTGTACGATGTTACTATTCTCCCTCTCTTTTTTTTTCTCTTCTTTATCATGATAGGTTGAGCAGAAAATTTAGAGGAATTTCTGAAGTGGAAGGTGTGGATCGTTTGAACGACTCTTTACAGCCATAATTACAGGTTATTGCTGACTAATGGTGGGACTGGGAATGCGGTTGAAACCGTGTTTTTTAAAATTTTAATTTTATTTTGTTTTTAGATTATTTTAATGTGTCGATGAGAACATATCACCTTTTTTCAAATTAAAAAGAAGGGAAAAGAACATGTCACCTTGCATGAGAAGACGGAACACTCCTCACCACCGTTATGGGGGCGGGGAGACGCATCCAACGTCGTCTCAACATGTGATGTTCTTCCAACGTGAGGCGCCACACGCGCCTCCCGAATGTTGGCGCGTGTATCACAATTTTTTTTAATTATTCTATGCAAATATCAAATTGCTCCCGACAATATTAACAAAAAGATCATCAATCTTAGATAAGGATTATTCAAGCTAAAGGGCATTTAAGTAACTATATTGTTCCTAGAATTAAAAAAAAAACCGAAAACACCCCTGCTCATGCAACCAAGAAAAGTCAATATTTAAGGGTATTGTTGACTAATAAAAGTTTAAAAACCCTTTTACCCCATTCAATTTTATAATATCATATGTGTTCTATGAAAAATATCATATTATTCTTGAGTGCATGTTATATTTTAAATTGTGAAGGATAAAATAGTCAAAACATTACTGTATTTCTCCGCATAATACATAGGAGAAAGCTAAGCTCTTTTAGTTTTTTTTTTTTGGTAATGCGTGATTATGCAGCCGCACATTATTTTCTCTAGTGGTGTTACAATGACATTATTTTTATGATTTATAGGTTTGAAGGAATATTATTTTTAAAATACTCGTTGGACCGGTATAAGTCATTTTTTATACTAATATTTTTAATTGCTTATTCCTTCTAAACTGTAATTGAAATTTCTGGAGTGGAAGTCCTCCAAATTTCCAAGAACAGACGTTCTATGACTCGTCTACCTGCCCATCGCCTTACACCAGAAAAGAGGCCAACCATGCAAGTGTGTTGAGCTAAAAAAGAGTTTAGTACTTTTTTGTAAAATGTTAAATATCTAGGGACCAAAATTGAAAACTATAAGCTAGACTTGGACTCGTTTGTATTGAATAAAAACTCAGGGATTATTTCAAATTGGTATTAGAATTTAGGGTAAAGGACAATAGTAAAACTTTAAGAGATGCAGAAAATAAGAATCCAATCTTATGACTAAAATCGTTATCAGAATAGGGTGCTGTTTCCCTATCGTGGTAAGGGCCTATGAATTGCGACATCATGATTGTTCTGTAAAGTTAAAGAAAACATGATTCTGTTTATTTCTTGCATTTAGAGTGCTTTTTTATGTTTGAAATTGAAGTAGTGGTTGCGGTTTAAAGTGTTTTTTTTTAAATATATTAAAATAAAGTTTTTTTATTTTTAAAAAATAATTTTTAACATCAAAACATCAAAACGATTTAAAAACATTAAAAAATTTCATTTTAAATAAAAATAAATTTTAAAATTTTTTGAAACACGGTTTATACCGCATTTCTAAACATACTTTAAAGATTATCGAAGGGTGTTGCAGTTTGATTAAAAGGTGCTTTTCATTTTCAAACTTGTTTAATAATATAGTAACGTCTGTTTGAGTAAAAAAAGCTTGTTGTATTCAAACCCGTTTGGTATTATAATAACGGTTTTTTTAAGAGTTTTTTTATTTAAAAATATATTGAAATAATTTTTTTATTTTTTAAAAATTATTTGTTTTCAATATTAGTAAATTAAAATGATTATAAAACATAAAAAATAATTTTAAATAAAAAAACTCCCATAAAATATCATTTGTATTTAAGATTAGCTGCGTATTCTTTTTTTATCGACAGGATAACAATAATAACCAGCATGATATAAATAAATGAATGAATGAATGACAGTAACCCATTTATAAAAAAAAAACCCGGGTTAACTCATAGAACTACGAGTTAACCCCCCACCCAACTCATCGCCTGAGGTCACAGTAGAGATCAGGATTTATAACTATGAGACCGGTTTCGGTGGATTTATCTTTTATCGCTTTCTTGGTGTTTGTGTACATGGTAGCCCATAAAGCCCAGCAACAAGAAACCTTCCTTTGAGAAACCGGCCCATTAAAACCTTCACCATTAGCCCAAGATCGGGGGCTCCAGGGCTCCGTTTCTTTCGTGAACTAATAATGCTCCAGAAGGCCCAATCCACCCTGAACTGATATATATTGACCAAATAATGAGTCATGAATGTTTCAGGACTGAATTTTTTTTTTTTTTCCATTTCCTTTCATTATATAACTGATCATTCTCAAAAAGCTTGTTATATAATCGATCCTACGGTAGGTCGTTGTTCCTATTAAACATTGCACAGCTTGAATCCAGCTCTGATTCAACCTGCCACGAGACTCAAATAATATTTTTTTTAAAAAAATATCTTTAACATCAACCACAATTTTAAAAAATAAAAATTTAAAATAAAAAAATAAAAAATTTGGCAAAAACAAACACTGTTCGAATCACAGATATAGAATAGCAGGATACAAACTGCACAATTTCACTGTATTTCTCATGAAGGCCTTTTCAAACCATCTTTGATTAATTAGGGGGACAACAAAGATAAAAGCCTGGTGTAATAAATAGAGCACCAAATTATACGAGTCAATGTCTTGATGGCCAACCATCCTACACTCTTAATAATTTATACAGATGATCAAGCGGCCAGAAGAGAGGACAAAATCCACTCATCACATTCAACTTCTCCATATTCACAACATCTTACAAAGGTGGTAGCTTAGCTTAACTAGCAAATCAATGCAGTATATAGGAAGCAAGGAGGCCATCACACAGCACTGGCTCCACTGATGGATTTTGAGCTGGCGATGTGAAACTGTGGTGAGTAATTGTTGGAGGAACGTTCCAGTTCTGGTGTTTCATTTAGAAATGCCCAGATGCTACTTGCCCACCTGCAACAACAATGGCTTGATTAGAATGTACATGCTAGATTAAACCATACAAGAATTTGATCTAGTGGCCATAACGGGGTAAGATGCTGAGGACTTTTAGCTTAATTAATTACCAGCCATTTTTCTTGATGACTTGCTCCAGACTTGGTTCATCTTCCGTGTCCATGAACTCCTCTGTATCGGCTGGAGAGCTTGGTCTCTGAAACTTTACTCCATCATCTTCGTACATGCCATCCTGTAACATACATGTCATGATCATGTAAGTGAAGATTCAGAGTATTCATGCAAAAAGAAACGTGCCCAAGAAAAAAGAATATAACTAAGTGAACATGTTATAGAAATTAGACCTGGTTGCTATTTGATGGACTAGAGAAAACTTTGAGATGATCCTCCTCTGTTTTCTTCTTCGATTTCCAGTAAGCATCAATGTCTCCTTTAGTTTGTGACCTATTCCTTTGGTATTTCACTGAACAAGGAACCACGGGTCACATAATCAAGCCAAATCAAGTAACCAAAAAAAAAAAAAAAACCCGAAAGCTCCATGAGTGTGTCATGGCACAGATTGAACAACCAAGATTGCCAAGAATATTTACCTGATTCACGATCAGGGACAGGTGAGTCCCAACCAGACATTAAAGATCCCATTTGTTCAAAACCTTTTAATCAAAGCACTTAGCAAGAGTGTGTGTCTTACCGATCTTGTGATAATGATGATCTTTTATCCTATATATACTGCTGATGTCCGGGGGGGTCTCACGTCTTATCCTTTTTTTGTTCTTATCCTTCGCTTGCTCGCCAATATTCGTGCAATGCAATGTATATCTACAGAGCCCTGTTTTTTCATATAAAATAGTTTTTTAAAATCTCAATTATGTTTAAATTTTTTTTGTCTTATTATTATTAAAAAAATTAATTAATGAAAATATTTTTCAGTAGAAAAAATTTAATTTGTTTTTTCAATAAAAAATTCTTTATTTTTTGAACGGAAACACTTCTTAAAAGTTATGAAAAAAATAAAAATTATTTTGTTCTAGAATCTTATTATTACTATGTATTTTATTTTAAATTTGTTTTTCAATTTTATTTCTTAAAATTTTATTTAATTTTATTTTTATATTATTTTTTGTTTTTGTTTTTTAATTGCTATTGTTTTTCTCATATTCTTTTTTAAATTAATTTTTTAAAAAAACTTTTTATCCGTCATATTTGATATTTATTTTTTAATAAATTTGAAAAAAAATTATTTTTTAATTTATTTTTTATTAAATTACCAAATATTAAAAAAAAATATTTTTCATGAATACACTTCCATGAGAATTACTTTAAAAAGGAATCTATTTTTCTATAAATAAACGGGACAATTTGATTTGTAACTTGACGATTCAGGTCAAGAGTGAGGTTATTTGACAATCAAAATATGTTGTTTTTATTTAAAACTATTTTTTTTAAATTCTAATATCTTGATTTGATCAATGTTAAATCAAGTTTATTTATGTCGATCAAATAAAACTTATTTAATTTTAAAACTAGTTTGAATCAGGTTTTATATTATAGATTTAGTGTCCATTTGGCATCACGTAGCTCTTGGTTTTAAAATTATTTTTTATCTAAAATATATATTTTTTTTTTCTGATTTTGATGTATATACGATAAATCTGGGATAGTTTAACGACAGAGTATGGACGAAGGAGGCGAGCCTGTTGACTTTATTACATAACAAGCTGAAGTGGGTCTATGATTGTGATAGGTTTCCCCAACTTGTGTCCAATAATCTTTAAAACAAACCACTGCCCACAGATTCATTCGTATGTACAAACTAGAGGCAGGATTTTGAGAGGATGGAGATGCCAGATATTTTCCTTGCATTTTGCCCCCGACTTTTGCTCACACTACTGGCCCCACGATTGGATTGGCGCGAAAAATATCTTCTGCGTTTTATTTTGACTTCCTGGTCAGGTGGAAGAGAATCAGAGATGATGCTTCATGGGCCGTATGGCCCAAGTCATTAAATATATCGGATTGGGCCAGACATAGCCCACTTCTATCCTGTCACTCACAGGCCATTGAACTGGGTCGAGTATCGTCTTCTATTGGTTATGTACATGGGCTGGGCCAAGGAAACTTGAAGCTTCAACTTGGAACGAGCTTCAATTGTTTGGTAATAAGGAATGAAATCGTGAAAATAAAAGGTTTAAATAAAAATAAATTCAATGGACTGTTCAATAATAAGGAATGGAAACGTGAAAATAAAAACAAAAGTTTTATTTTAACTTTTTAGGGGTTTAATAAAGAGAAAATAAAATGAGAATAAAAATTAAATAAAGTTACATTGCCATGCAAGGTGAGCTGGGAATGGAAATAATGAATAAGAATTAATTTTTTAAATGATATATTATTAAATATTAATTTTTTTTATCATTTTTTTATCTTAATTATCCCCATCACTAGTTATTATTATTATTGTTTCACCGTTTTTGTTAATATTATTATTATTTTTCTTTCACCTATTGCTATCTAATTATTTAACTCTTTTTTTCTTCTCCACCATCATTATTGCTACCAGCCTACCACCATTATTATAATAATTTTTATTATTTTTCTACTGCCACTGTTGATACAATAAGTTTTAAATTATTGTTTATTTTTATTTAAAAAAAAACATTAGAAATTTTAAATTCCATTCTAGTTTTTTATTATTATTTCAAACACAATAGTCATTCTCGTTCTCAATCTCATTTAAGATCTGTTATTCTTGACGACTAAACAGAACCTGAAAGGTTCAAATTAACTTTGATCCAGAATATCGGAGAATTTATACCCTTAGGAGAGAGTTTAAAAGTCAAGACTCGGAGCCTCTGAGGTCGCTGTTTAACGGTGAAAGTCCCTTTGAAATGACTTTGTCGACTGCCGCTCTTCCTTTAAAACACCCGCAAGGAGGAATTCTGTTTATGTGGAATAAATTTAAAGTGATGAATTGATGATGCACGTCATTCCATGGCAGACTGCGTATTCACAGTCTTTGCAGTTCATCCACTGAAATTGGAAAATTTAGAATTTGATTCTCGGGCCAATATTATAGCACATAAAAACTTAGCAGAGGTTACAACTTCTCAAATGGCATGCTTTCCAATTTTTTCTTATAAATGATGATAGCTAGTGACCATAATCAGTGCACTAGATGAACCATTATCTACAATGTTTTTTCTTCTGGGAGCTTTGGCAGGCATAAACAACTTTCTCTGTGCGATATATACTTTTTTTCGATCGAATTGCCAGTATCCACGCTCAAATAACATATTTATTGACAGGAAAATCTCGCAGATTTTATTTTTCTCTGGATTTGAACCAGTTCCCAAATCATCTGAGTAAATACGTGCAGGCTAGTTATCAGTAATTTAAAATAAGACCTGGTGGGATGGACATTGAAGAAGATGAGGAGAAAGAAAAAAGTAAAAGGAGCACTGCTTTTGAGCGTGAGAGCAAAGACAGAAAAGGTTCGGGAAGACAAAACAATAAAAGGCCGAGTTTCTCTAATTATTTCTCAACCATAATACAGCTCGTTTACTTTCTTGGTAGGTTTTTGGTATGCATGGCTGTGATTATTGCTATTTTCACCATCACTCGACAGCACCTGAATTCCGAGCATCATGTTTACCACAAGTCGAAGATTTTCCCTCTGTGCCATCATAAAATCAAAGGGATAGAGTGAATAATAGGTCGGTGCTTTAATCATGGCTCCATGTTTTTCTTTCAGATTTTACTCGTGGACTTGTGCTACAAGACGCTCAAACACTTAAAAATAACATACTAGAATTTTTAAATTTTTAGATTAATTTTGAGAAAACTTTCATATATTTTGAAAAGTAAATGATCCATAAAGTTTTTTACTGAAAATAGTCTATAAGGCTATTAAAACACACAAAAAAAAACCCATCCTAATTAGTAAATTCAAAATTAAATTGAAAATTATAATTTGAATAGAAAAAAAAATCTAAAAAATAAAAATATCAAGTAATAGCTTACAAACCGAAGTTAGAATTTTTCTTCAACTACAAGCTTTTGTTACGCTTCCTAGTACTGTCCCTGCAATATAATTCATCATTTGAATTTGCAAGAGTTACAAAATATCTTCGTCATTGACGTCATTCAAGATTCAAACCTAGCTAGCTAGCATCCCATAATTCAACCTATAAATAAATAGAAAAACTGGGCAAAATGAAGGTGGGCAACTCTCAAAGCTTTGGCGAATATATGAAGGTAGTGGGCAACTCTCAAAGCTGGGCAACAAAAACCATATATTCATGCCACGCACGTCACATTACACGTTTCATTGGCCGGCAATACTGCTTCTAATTAACCTGTGGCAAAATGGCATCAAAATAATCAATCAATCACTTGAAGATTTAAAGTTTTATATAGCCAGCATGGGTATAGTTTGTATGGCTACCCAGAAATCTTATCCCGTCGTCGAATATGCCTATCACATTCATGCCTTGGCGCCAGCTTCGTCTGTCCTTGCTGGCATGTATTACCGGTTGGCAAATTTCCAATTATAACAAGCTTGATGCAAACATCTATTGCATAAAGTCAGTTCAATTAATGAATGCAACAAGGGCTCCACATTTCAATCCTTTTAAGAATCTAACGTCCTGTCGTTTAAAGGGCACCTATGTGTTTTGGCTATTTCTGCCTCGGCTTATTCCATAGAGTAGAGGTGTTACTGTGTATGTCTGATACAATATATATCGGTACCTTTTCTTAACTAATCAATTGCTAGCTTGGTGTTGTGTTAAGTTCTTGAAATTATATATATATAATAAAAAACTATTTTATCTCAATAGTTTAAATTATTAGGTGAGATTTTAAAATATAATTAACATACATTATCAAGTAAAAGTTATTTAGACTTGAAACTTACATAAACTTACATTACATTGTGCTTAATTTTTATCAAATAAATAGAAATTGTGAAATTCAAACTCGTGACCGCTTGATTATTAAGGTTCTGATACTCTGTCAAAAAATCATCTCAACCCAATAGTTTAAATTATTAGATGATGTCCCAATAAATAATTTATATTATTTTTTAATAATATCAATATATTAAAAATATTTAAAAATGTTAATTTAATAATTTTTGAAGTATAGAAAAAGAAGTTGATGTGCTTGATTTGATTGGGTTTAAGTTCTTGCCACCCTGTTTCCAATGGAATGTCATATTTGAGGAACATTTATTCCTATCTTTACATCTCCATATATACATCCCTTCTTTCTAAGATTTAAAGATATGTTTGACCCTATTATACTTCTAAGGCAAGCAACTCTTTGAATGGGATGTGAATAATCAAGACAATACATACATACATACATACATACATACATATACATACATACATACAAACATACATACATATACATACATACACATATATGATTTTATGAGACATCCTACATCAATTTTTTACCAGGTACTTGGATTTTTTTAAAAAAAAATGAACCAGAAATCACTTAATCTAATGCAACTTCGACTTGAAAATTCAAATGAGTTTAACTTCAAAAGTTTTAGCAGCCAAGGGCGTTGAGTATTCAATAAAGCCTTTGTTAAAATCTAAAGATGTGCATACGTTGTTCAGTGGTATTTAAAAATATGATAACAGTTGTGGTTTAAAGTATTTTTTTTAATATATTAAAATATTATTTTTTTATTTTAAAAAAATTATTTTTAATACTAGCACATCAAAACGAACCGAAAATATATAAAAAATAATTTAAAATAAAAACAAATAAATTTTAAAAAAACATAATTTTAATCATGTTCCTAAACATCACCTGTATTTTATAAAAGGCAAATATTTTGTGTGAGAAAGAAGCCATACCATAGTTAATTAATACAAGACTTTCGGTCTGTAATTATATGATTAAAATTCCCACGGTAAAGGCCTTGATCAGTACTGAAGGTCTTCTTTGGGTGCACCAATTGGTGAGTGGACCCTCTATTTTTAGGTGGCTATAATTTTGATACCCTAATCAAACAACAAGCGATGATGATTCATTTTTCTGCAGATGAATAAACCTAATTATATACACAAAAAAATAATCATTAAGCCACGCCTTAATTATACCAAAATTGTATTCTTCGTGTCCAATTGAATGGGGCAAGAATAATTAGGTTTGTCTGAGATATGCGCCAATAGTGAGTGATCTTACTACCCACCAGCCGATTATTCACAATACAACTATTTAAGGAAGTTTTTAGATTATTTTTTAATTTAAATACCTTTTTAACATCTTCATCAAAACTTATTTTAGAAAAATATACTTTTAGTCTTTCACTTAAACTTCATATTTAATAACTTTTTTTTATTTGCGGCCGCAGTTATTAAACTGGGTATGGTTAACTTAATCCCAGCTCAAATTAAGTGTTTTTTTAATTAATTATGAGTTAATTTAGTTGATATATTGATCAATTTGAAAAATTAATTTGAATTTTATAAAAAAATAAAATAATATTATTTTAATTAATTAGAGTTAACATTTTAAACAAATGGAAACAACTTTACTTTCTATTTCAAAAAGCTGCTAGCTATTTTACAATCATTCATGCAAAACAATAGCATATAATTTGTTCATTAATTAGCAGAGGCATCTACAGACTACAGCCATATATATATATATATATATATATATATATAACTCGCAACGAGAATTCACTTTTCGGAGATCAAAACTATTTTCCTCGTTGCAATCATTGACTCCACGATGAAACACAGGGTCAGATTCGATTTCTGTGTATATAAAATTAAGATATTAAATAACCAGGATAAAAAAAAAAAAAAAAAAAAAATTGTCGTTGAAAAATTTTGCTTATCCCACCGTGCATTCACTGTAGTGAGACTAGATTTCTCTGTCTTGGGGCCTAATTGACCAAGGAAAATCATTAGACTGGAGTGGTTTGCACGTGTACGTGACTCTTGCTGGTAACCTTTCTGACAAGGACTCGCCTGTGGGTCCCCACCTCACATGGGTCAGGATCAAAAGTTCACCTAAACAAGGTTATGTGGTTAACCTCACCTACAGTTATGATAACCTCGAGGCAGGTCAAATATTTTTAGTGTAAAACACAGATGCTAGGGTGACGTTAATATTAAAAACAAAAAAAAAGATACGAGACATGTGAAAAAAAAAATAGAATAAATTTGATTAAAAAAATAAAATAAGGAGGGATTAAATCATAAAAAAATTAATTTTAAATATTATATTAGATAAAATAAATAGAATTAGAAGAATAAGATCAAATATAACAAATAAAAAAAATTAAAAGATGATGTAATTGTAAATAAATTCTAATTTTATTAATAATTTTAAATAAAACAAACATTAATAAAAAAAACAAACCAAATCTGAAGAAAAAAAAATTAAAAGGTTGCTATAAACAAATTAAAATGAACGTAGAAATCAAGGAGGAGAGATAGAAAAAAAAAATTTAAAAAAATATTATTGATATCATACCGGAGGCACGTTAGCCATGCACGTTGTTCAGGGATGGAGGTGTCATCGATATGACTCTAATGTTGCCTCGGAAGCCACTGTTTGGCAACTAAAGGATCTTTTATGCATCACTTGAATGCATGCAGGAACTCCCTATATATTGAAGTGTCATTGCATGAGCTAGCAGCTTTTTATTTTTAAATAATATTTTATATTTAATAAAATAATAATTCCCCCTAGCTCACATGATTATAACAAGAAAAATCAGAATGGAAATATGAAAAAGCTCGTGGACACCGATTAAATTTTTATTTTATTTTAAAGATAATCTAGTTATTTTACCGTGTTTTGAAAAAAGTCAAAACAACTTATTTATTGTGTTTTAAAGATAATTTAGTTATTTTATTTTGAAAAAAATATAAAAAAATTGTATTATCCCAATAGCTATCCAAAGAGGTTTTTTTTGTTGATAAGAGCAAAATCATCATTTTGTTATTATAATCTATACTGAAAATCATTCTTGAGTTACAATATTTTACATTATTAAACACCACTCTTTCATTTTAGGGTTTTTTTTAAAAAAATTTGCTTATTATGTATTGTAATCCTAATAATGCAATGCATTTTATTTATTTTTTAATTAAAAATTTACTGATTGGATATTTCCTTTCTATAATTTTTTTAACATACTAATATATTTATATAAAAATCACTCATGGGTGCAAAAGGTCCATCATTATCACGGATAGGCTGTAGTTTTTTTATGGGGAAAAACACAGTGAAATTATTTAACTTTCCTTGCAATTTCAGCTCATCCCAAGTGGGTTTCCACGTGTCAAGATTCATGCCTAGTGGAATATCTTTTCATTTGAAAGAAATGGAATAATAGAGGGAATTAAATGCGTGTATTATTGCTGTTATCGCCTTGTATATCCACACCCATGAAGCAAAGATCAAGCTTGCAACAGAAAGAAAAAGAAAAAGAAAAAAAAGTTGGATCGTGATCTTGCTATATATGGTCCAGCTGGGCAGCAATTCTGGTGCTGGTGGCTTAGGTGGAAGTATATGGATCCTTTGAGAGGAAATGTTTATTTCTAGTTTAATTTTTGGACCATACACTACGTTAACATGATTTTGTCGAGTAGGCATGAAGTGATGGTCCAACCTAAGCCATAAACCTGTCCTAAAGCAAATGAAAAGGAAAACACAAGCCATAATTGACATTCAAGCCATGGCTGCAAGAGTCGAGGCAAAGACTTTTGTGATAAGCATGCCAAAACAATGCAATTATGCACATTTATGCTCGCAAGTATATTTAGTATATAGTATATTACATAGTTGTTAGATTTGATATACAATCTAATCTAAAAAATAATTTATATCATTGGGTCACCGTATCACTTTACATTTTTATATATATTCTTTATTTAAAACAATATTTATTTTAATTTTTAAAAATAATTGATTTTACCTAATTAGGTTTGAAAAATCGACCAAAACAAAGTTAGATAACAAATTAATGTCCTAAACCAGCATCACCTAAAAAAAATCGCGAATAATCAAGCATATTTCCTTACGTGACAGCTCAAAAGGAAGAATAAATATTGAACTTAAAGTAGCTAGTAATTACAATTATCTTTTCAACAAACAGAAAAGCTAGTTTATATATATATATATATATATATATAAAAGAAAGCTGCCTACGGCCTACATGGCTAGGACCAATGTGATGAAAAGATATACTATATAATAAGATATAATGAAAAAAAAAGTTGCATGGACTCTTATGAGTGTTTGGGAAAACGGTTTATATTGTATTTTTAAGATAAATATATTTTTATATTTTTAAATTGTTTTGATATATTAATATCAAAAATAATTTTTTAAAAATAAAAAATATTATTTTAATATATTTTTAAATAAAACACATTTTAAATTACAATTACTATCAGACTTTTAAATACAGCATTCTTAATTGTTTGGTGATCATACCCCCTTGGTTTATATTTAAAAGAAAAGATCATCTTGCCATGCAAAATGCTCAACCTTCTATCCAACGCAACCTCGTAATAGATACCCTAAAAAGTAGAAATTCTCAACTCTCGAGATAGAATTGTTTATAATAAATGTATACGTAGAAATTGATAAAGTAGTTAGCCTAGATCACTTGCTATTAATTTAGTCACTGGTCACTGTTATAAAGTGTGATATCTGTTTATTTTCAAAATGTTTTTTTTTAATATATCAAAATAATATATATATATATATATAATATTTAATCTTAACACCAATATATCAAAAAAATTTAAAAACATTAAAATAAAATTTAATTTAAGCTTAAAAAAATAATGTTTTTTCAAAAACATAATTTAACAATAATATCAAATAAAGTATTAACTTTCTCGGTAATGAAAACAATAACATGAAGATAATTATAGGATTTCAAGCAAATGTCATTGTCTTCTTAAATATTGTGATTGTTTTTGTAATTGTGGTTGTTTCTGAAAATATTTTTTATATGAAAAATTATTAGATTAATATTTTTTATTATTTTAATGTATTAATATTAAAAATTAAAAAATTAATATTTTTTTAAAACACCTTGCATTGAGTTATTAAAAATAGACAAGCATTTGGAAACACACTCCACACCAATTTTCAAGACAATTCAATAATAAGATGTTAAAAATAAGGTATTTATTTTGCGTTGCAATTGAATTGCCGTTTCATAATTTTTTTATTTTTTTATGTTTTTATTTATTAACATTAAAAATAAATTAAAAAATAAATTATTTTAATATATTTTAAAACAAAAAATATTTCAAAACATAAGTCAAAAACATATTTAAAAAGAATTAGGAATTTCTTGAAGATAACAATAATATTCCTTGATTAACCCACGAATCTTTTAAAGGAATCACGAGGCGTCACTATATATATATATATATATATATATAATACTCCAAAAATATACCTTGGTGATAATTCGTTTGATGTTGAACAAAGGACACTTGTTAATTTATCAAATATAAAGGAATTAGGGTTTCCAATGCGGAGATTAACGTAATTTAATCAAATAATAAAATATATTTTATTAATTTCATATTATAATTTAATTTCGTTGTATTGTATATATGAACTCCCTCCTATATCGATATATAAAAATAAGTTTTGTAGACACATATTAAATAATATTCTAAAAGACATGAAAAGCAATGTAGCTTTTTCTACGCCTTTTAATTATATTTATATATAATAATAATAATAATAATTATTATTATTATTATTATTATTATGTTATAACATTTTTTTTTGTTTTTAATTTTTTTTGTTTTTTTTTGTTTTTTATGCCTTATAGGTTTTTTTTTTTGCTTTTTTCTTTATGTTTTTTTTCTTTTAATGAATTGTTTTTTGTTTAATTTAGTTTGTTAATGTCAAATTTGTTTTTATTTAGTTATCAGACTTTCATGACACGGATCCCGAGTTTAACGGGTTAACCTGAAGACGTGGGGAAAATACTATAGCTTTCCCACGGCTTTTAATTGTACTTATATATTATTATTATTATAACATATATTTTTTTAAAAAAAAATTGTTTTTTTTGTTTTTTATGCCTTTATGGGTTTTTTTTTTTGTTTTTTTCTTTGTGTTTTTTTCTTTTAATGAATTTTTTTTGTTTAATTTAGTTTGTTAATGTTAAATTTGTTTTTATTTAGTTATCAGACTTTCATGACACGGATTCCGAGTTTGACTGGTTAACCTGGTTTGATGAGTCAACTCGAAATTTTATCATTTATTTATTTTTTTCTTTTTTTTCTTTTTATGCCTTTCACTGTGGATTGCACAGTGCAGTTCACGGTGAAAAGGTTGATGTCTTTTTTTTTAATTAACTTTTTTTTATTTAGTTTGTTGATATTAAATTTTTTTCTATTTAGTTATTGGACTTTCATGACACGGATCTCAGATTTGACGGGTTAACCCAGTTAATTCAGATTTTTTTTTCTTTTTCTTCATTAGTTTTTTCTTCATGTTAGTTTTTTTTCTTTTTAATTAATCTATTTAATTATCATACTTTTATGACACGACCTTGCAGTCAGACCCACATCCAAGACTATTAAGTTTGATATTGCAGCCAGACCCACTTAAACTTGGATCATTCAAGTTTAATGTTATTATTAATATTATAAATATTACTCTTGGGTATAGTTTTGTAAAAAAACCTAACACTTTTAGATCTTAACTTTTTAAATATTTTTTATACATCATTATGCAGGTTTTAACATTTAAAAAATAAAATTCAAAGTCTATTTCAAAACTTTTATTAATTTAGAAATGAACGGTTTATAAAAAAAAAACCAATTAATCCACCATGATCAATTTATATTTTATGTGTGTTTGATATTGTGGTGAAATATATTTTTTTAAAATTTTTTTATTTAAAATTATATTAAAATAATTTTTTTATTTTTCACATCAGCACATCAAAACTATAAAAAATACTAAAACAATACACTAATTTAATATTTTTTCAAGTAAAATATAATTTAAAATAATAGTAAATAAAAGAAAAAGCAAATCATTATTCATGTGATTTTGTGGGCAATTATTAGACCGCTTGATCACTACCACGTGTAATAGGCCCGTGTCAATGAAGCAACATACCCAATACAAACCTAACACGTCAGAACGAATTTAGTATCCCGTCCAAGAAAATCACACACAAACACTCCACGATAAAATTAACTGACAAAACCTCAAAAAATAAAAATAAAATAAAAAAGCAGCTACAAAAGATTATATAAAAAAACGATTCAATAATAAGAGGGAAAGAGAGGACCGAAAGATTAGAATTCGAGATCCGAGAAAAATAAAAGCAGAGTGAGTGAGTGTGTGGCTGTGCCAGTCCCTCTGTTCAGAAAAAAGCTCCTCCGCCTCAGGTCCTGGTGGCTAACTTCACAACTGCCGTCGTGTCACTCCTCCACGTATACAAAAGAAAATAAAGACAGCTTTTGCTCTATCCAAGACATTGGCAGACTTCCCTTAGATTCCTCGTCCCGATCTCCAACTCCTCAGAATTTCGTCATTTCCTATGACTTTGTCTAACTGTCTGTAATCACATGCATGAATTTGCCTGTCTCACTTTCTTTTAATTCCAAACCGAAATCGCTAATCAGATCTCGGGTGTGATCAAGATGTCATTTAAGGGAAAGTTAAAGGAGATTAGAGATGACATTTCTACCACATTTTCGATGGGAAAGTTACAGAGGAACAGAACAAATCGAAGAGGGAGAGCTTATATTGCGCCTGAATTAGGAGGTGGGTCTGAGTTGTTTAGGGAGTTGATTGAAGAACAGAGTCCGTGGGCTAATTTGCCGCCTGAATTGCTACATGATGTGATTCAGAGAGTTGAAGGCAGTGAAACTTCATGGCCTGGAAGAAGAGATGTTGTTGCTTGTGCTTCTGTTTGTAAGTCTTGGAGAGAAATCACTAAAACTGTTGTTAAGACCCCAGAACAGTGTGGTTGCATTACTTTTCCTATCTCACTAAAGCAGGTGACTTGAAAAAAGAGAACCCTTTTTTTTTAATTTTTTTGTTTTGTATTTCTGTGAACTGTTAGGTGTTAATGTTATTTCGGGGGTTCTTTTTTGTTTTTTGATCAGCCGGGGCCGAGAGATGCTCCAATTCAATGCTTTATTAAGAGGGAAAGGGCCACTTCTACTTATCTTTTGTATCTGGGTCTCAGTCCTGGTAAATACTCTATTATGCTTTCTTGTGTTAATTTAATGGGTTTTTTTTTTTGAATTTTTGAAATAGAAAGATTGTTATTGCAATGGGTCTATTTTTTGAGTTATTTGATTCACTATACAGTCAGCCGTGAATTTTTTTTTTTGAAATTTTCTACCGTGATGGTGTGTTTTTAATCTTTGTAAGCTAAACTATGTGTTTTTTGACTGCTAATCTGATGTGACTTATCGAATTTCAGCTTTGTCTGGTGATATGAATAAAGTGTTATTAGCAGCAAAGAAGATTAGGAAGGCTACAAGCACAGATTTTCGGATATCATTTGCTGGAAGTGATTTCTGTCAAACCAGCAATACCTATGTTGGAAAACTGAGGTATGGTTTATCCTTTTGGTTTTCTTGTCTTTGCACCACCTCGTTCTTCTTTTGTGGAATTGATTGGGAAATTCTGAACAGGTCTAATTTCCTGGGAACCAAATTCACCATTTACGACGGTCAGACTCCATGTCCTGCAATGAGATCCAATTGTAAGCCGCAGCGTAAAGTTCGTTCCATCCAAGTGTCGCCAGGGGTTGCTGCTAGAAATTATAATGTGGCCACCGTTTCTTATGAGCTTAATGTCCTTCGTACCAGAGGTCCAAGGAGAATGCATTGCACCATTCACTCGATCCCTATTTCTGCTATTCAAGAAGGGGGAATAGCTCCTACTCCATCGGAATTCAATAATCCTAGCAATGAGCAATCTTCTCCATTGTCTGCTTCAAAACTAAAGCAACCACCTATTGATTTCAGCTCGAATAGCCTTGCTGAGTCATCTGATTCACTTTGCAGCAAAAATGATCCCCTGATTTTGAAAAATAAAGCTCCTAGATGGCATGAGCAGTTGCAGTGTTGGTGTCTAAATTTCAAAGGGCGTGTTACAGTGGCCTCTGTGAAGAATTTCCAGCTGGTGGCAGCTGTGGAGCCTTGCCAAAATGTTCCAGTAGAAGAGCAAGAAAAAGTCATTCTGCAGTTTGGAAAGATTGGGAAAGATATCTTCACCATGGACTATCGATACCCCCTCTCTGCCTTCCAAGCTTTTGCAATCTGCTTGAGTAGCTTTGACACTAAACCAGCTTGTGAATGATCATTTTCTTTTGCCATCTTGTGCCATATTCACATTATCCTTCCCTGAAAATTTTGTTGTATATATTCCCTTTAAAAGAAGCATCTAGGATTTGCACTTTATCATCAGCATTAATTTTATGTAAACAGCAGCGGCCTTCGTGGTCTCTATGTAAGTTGCAACATTTGTTTATCCGCAGAAAGGTAGTTCTGCAGCAGCTACCTCAAGTTTGTAACTTCTTCACTTATGGAATTTTATTTCACATATTCTACGAACTTCTAAATTTTTTTCTTTGTATATTGGAAAGTTTGTATACTGAATCTTGATGTTAAGTTGCGAATTACAGTGAACGAAACATTTCATTAACATATGATGCAAAAGTATTATACATAAACATTACTTTCTGGATGATCTTGCATCCTTATTATCACATTTGTAAAATATCGTTATTGTCATGTACATATTGCATGTTTTTGTTGGTAGATAATCGTATCGAAGTCATCGTTTACCAGGTCAGAGAACCCCTATGTCCTTATCTTTTCTCTTCTGCCCACAACTATAGCGACAGCCATGTCTTCGAGGCTTTTCTGGATTATCAGGGTCGGAGTCGCTTGATTCCAAGAAAAGCCCTCTTAGGCATCGTCTTCTTACCTTCGGCTCATAACTAAGCTTCTCAGCAGGGGTGACTTGGAATTCAGCCTTGCGAGTCTCCAGACGCACTGGTTTACTGCTGTTCTTGCTGGGTTCTTCATCGTTATAAGAGAGACTCAGCTGTACACCAGGGCTTCTTTCGCTTACTGAAGTTTCAAACAATATCGAGTTGTTGACACTTTGTGTGTTACTGTTAATATATGCCTTCCTTGCCGGATCTTCTTTTGTCAGCAGATCTTTGGAGCTTCTACCCCTCGAGCTTCCTTCTCCATCAGTAGTAGCTTCGCTGCTCTCATCTGGATTGATCTTATAACCACGATGAATGTGGACTGACCCATCCTTTCTTGATGATTCAGAGCCCACATACATGGTAGCTCCTCTGTTTTCACCTGCTAGAGTAACAACGCTGACAGGCTTTTCTCCTATGGGATGCTCCATGTGCTCCATTCCCAGGTTATGAACGAACTTGGAAATATCTTCCCTGATTTCTTTTTGCAGGGGAACTTTTTCTCCGCTGGACATGGATGTTTTTTGATGAGATTCGCCAAAGGCAGACCGGGTTCTTGCTGTTTTGATAGTTTCCCCATTAGGGCTAATGGTCGTTGTCTTCTTTCTTTCAAAAATATCTTCCTTTACTCGTTTCACTGGTTGTGAAAGAGGCATAGGATGATCAGCACCTATGGTCCTGGAATCTGATTTTTGTAATGATGCAGGCGTCTCAAGTGCTGGCTCAGGAGTTGGTGTTGGTGCTGTCACAGCATCTGATGCTTGTACAGGCTCTGCTGCAGGTGTTGGTTTTGTTTCTTCCTGTTGAGTGTCGGATTGAGTAGACTTGGGAGGAGGCTGAGAGATCTCTTGTGTTGCTAGTTGTAATTTCTTTGATGGGGACTGAGAAACTGTTGGCTGCACTTGGGTAGCTGTCTTAGATGGAGAAGAGAGCTGTGGAGATTTTCTACCTGGAACTTGAGTGGCCAAACGAGACGGGGATTGAGTTTGGGGGACCGTCACTGCTGCTGCTGATTGGGGCTGGGAAGTGGTGCGAGAAGGAGAAGGAGCCACAGATGCAGCTCTTGATTGTGGAGTTGCTCGAGATGGTGACTGGGTTTGAGGGGCGGCTTGGGATTGAGTTTTCGCACGAGAGGGTGATGGGGGCACAGATGCAGCTCTTGATTGTGGAGTTTCACGAGATTGTGATGGTGGCACAGAGGCAGCCCGTGTTTCTCGAGATTGTGATACTGGTTGGGCATTGACTTGGGACTCAATGGCTGCACGACGTGGTGGCACTGGCTGAGGTTCAGTTTGTTCCTGTGCTGTAGTCTGAGTAGTAGGAGTCGTTGCTGGGGTTATCCCAGCAGGTCGGAAAGGTGGCCGTTGAATGGGGATGGTGGTGATTGGCCGTGCTGGTGCTTGAATTTCAACTCTAGGACGAGGAGGTTGGGGTTCAGCTGTAGGACGTAGAGGAGGAGCAACAGGTGCTGATAACCAAGGGAGCCGAAAGCGGAATGGCCTCTGGTCTGCCATAGATGATTTGATTAAAGAAAATGAAAAGTATAACGAAGGATATAGATGTAGGTTGGCTGCGTTGATGCTTAATTCTTGTAGAGAAATGCGGTATTAATATTAATAAGTTTTTATTTGATACCTTGGAAAGGTTTTGAGACCTTTCTGTTTCCGTCTTCATCTCCTTTTGCCTCCTTTACTCTCTAAAGGCTAGCCTTTACACGAGAGAAATTCGGGATTCTTTAGACAGATCTTCCTTCTCTCTCAGGTCTAGCATCTCAATTTGTCATCTTCAAGTTTTGTATTTCTCTCTCGTTCTGCTTTAAGTTTTTAAGTTGTCACTGTGTTGTCTCCTTTGCTGAGAAACCAGGGTACTTTTCTCCTAAAGGCATTCCAAGTATATACTTTGCAAAATCTCTGTTTGTAGGGCATAGCTATAACTCCATCCACATGATACATGTGTTTTCTCAGACTATAGATTGCCGGTGATCGATTTCAGTTTTAATCTAGAATAAAAGAAACAGAAATTCCTTGACTCTACGATAAAGATACCAATACTGCAACGATGACTATTTTGTCGTAAGCACGTAATTCAGCATGGCAAAAAGGTTTAAGCAATGCATGCAACCTCTTGGTTTGCTAGCTGCCAATACTACCATTGTACCATGCCTACCAGAGAAGCAACCTACAAAACAAGAAAAAAGATCGGACAAATATTCTTTCTTCCTTCATCCTATCATTCAAGAAAAGAACTTTGCAAGGTAGACATTCTTCTGTCTTCTCCTTGAAAAATGCTATTTATGGGTTGAATCCATCTCATAACTTCACAGTTACAAGATCGCCTAATCGTTTCAAGCTCTCTAATCTTCCTCATAGGTAAGATAATTCTCATTTTAGTTTAGTTTAACAAATTTTATTTCAAACCTTCTTTTAGGCAATCACAAATCCTGTCAGCCACATTCTTGCAGTGGACAATACTTTGAACTTTCATTTTTCAGCAAACAGTGTTGAAATGCAAGGACTTGTCCAGGGGGTAAGATCTTGCCAGGAAACCCTCAGAGTGGCAATTCTAAGGCATCCTCATGTCAGAGACATAATTGAGAGGAGAAAGATATTATCACATTCTGGATGTGTGACCTCCTCTCCTCCAGTGGGAGAGAAAGGACTAGAGAATTTAACAGTGGCAGATGTACTGGTGACAAAGGGAGAAGAAAAGCTTGGCTCTTGGCTCTGGTGCCGCACCACTGACACCGTTTATGATGCTGTGAAGAATGTAGGTTTATAATGAAATAAAGCTGAAACAGTTCTCCTGAAGAATGAAGTTTCTCTGTATAGTACACAAACATTACTGCTAAGATCTAATTTTGCAGATGGCGCAGAATAATATTGGGTCACTGGTAGTCTTAGGAGAACGAGAGCTTATCGCAGGAATTATCACAGAGAGAGGTACCTGATTTCTGAATAAGCCTACTTTACATTGATTGAATTACTCTGTCAGTCAGGCATTCATCCTCTATCCTTGTTGTAATGAAAGACAACAACGAGAAATAAACTTGACATTGAAAAGACTTGGTAAACATCACCGAGCTTCACTGTGATGAACAATGAACGATTTTTTTCAATTTAATTTAATTATTTTATTTTAATTTCATCCTTCAATTTTTTTTAACAATCATCCGAATGCAACTCCCACGTGATTTAACTTTAAACCTAATCTTGATTAAAATTCAGGTCAAGAGATTTTTTTACTGTTAATTTCATTATTTTTTTCAATTCCATTCTCAAACTTTTTTTATTGGTTAATTAAGTAGTTTTTGGATTTAATAAGTCGACGGAGTAATTTCAAACTTTTATATTATTTAATCAGATTAGAAAATTAACTTGCTATAACAAGTTTAATAACAATATCAAATTTCTATAACCTAAATATTTTTTTGTTATGTTTCAAAAAAGAATTATCCTACACTTGGGTCTATAAACTGGTTATCTCTAATTCTAAAACTTTTGGAGAAAAAAAACTTTAAATTGACTTCGATGGTGTAGGTAATGTTTGGACTGCCAAGATTTTCAAAATAACATTGGAAACTAAAGAAATTTTTTTACTGAACTACACAATATGATGAAGTAGATATTAATCTAATTTCTGTTAATGGTGGTGGAACGGATGCTTGAGCAGACTTATCTGAGGAAGATAATAGCACAAGGGAGATCATCTAAATACACAAGAGTTGGGGAAATTATGACAGATGAGGTTATTTCTTGAACTACTTTTGTATGGGGACTATAGAGTAACAATTATCCTATCTAAAGATGTTTTAATTTCAATGCTTGACAGAACAAGTTAATAACTGTGGCATCTGACACAAACATTCTACAAGCAATGAAGCTGATGACAGGTATTTATGATGCGAGGAATTCATGTTTTTCGATTACATGTAATATAAATTAGAGTTTTTTATTGAATTTGATGATGTCGTGATGAAAGGAAATTAAAATCTTGATTTCAGACAATCACATTCGACATGTTCCTGTCATAGATGGAACGATAGCTGGGATGGTTTCCATGGTAGATGTGGTTCGAGCTGTGGCAGAGCAGCAGGGTCGAGAATTGAAGCGGCTGAACGAGTTCATTAAAGGAATAGAATCTAACAATATCAATGTATGAAAGCTTCCTGCTTGTAGGGATAACATGTCTTCAGAATCTACTCGCATCAAGATCTCTTTAAATCTCACATAGAAGAAAAGAAAAACTTGGATCCAGAAACTGTCAGGCATGAATGGTGGGATTGCGCGTGTGCATGATTGCTGTGTGAGCATAACCTCAACTCGTAAGATCAGTCAAAGAAAAACATAGGGTACGAAGATGTCTATGGGCATGCCTCCAGTCTTGTGTGGATAATGTGTAAGAGCGCAAGGCAATCCAGCATCTGACAGAGAAATATCATAGCGCATGTAAAGCAACACGTTTAGCTAATACAAAATGAACCAACCTGCTTCTTTCAATTAATTATTACAAAGGGCCACTTTATCATGATTCGGTTTCCTGAATAACACCAACATGGGCACATGAATAAAAGCAAAATTCATGGAATATGGTTGAAAGGACGCTCCATCCTGCTTGTCAGGTAGTGTTCAACTTTCACATGACTGCCAAAATATCCTCTTGATTATCACTAGTGTGCCAAAAGCTCGAGAATCGAGACTGCAAACTATAACGATGGTCTCTTGCGGGGAAAAGCTGGAGATGCCATCAGAGCAACCTTTAGATGCTCTGAAGCAAAGCTCTGGGCCTCCATCAACCCATATACCCTTCAAGCCTCCTGCACAAACCCACCAGAGATAAGCCCACCAACAACCCTCTGAAATCATGCGCCCCCAGTACTCCTTAGCTTCCAGAGCCCCCAGAGCTTGAAGAGCCTTCTCCTCGACCCTAGCTCATGCATACATAGCACAAAGACTAACTTGAATCTTGAGAGGAGAAGCCTCATCCTGCACAGAAATCTATCCAATAGCTTCTCAACCTCATCAACCAGCTGTAATCAACCAATCGACAAGGACAGTGCAAGTAGCAAGTCCAGGCTCAAAGCCAAAAGATTTAGAGCCTTCTCCAACAGATTCTTTTTCTCATAAGCTGCAATCATTCTTGTGTCCAAGCTTTATCATATAGTCAGTTATTCCTTGCCTGATCAGGATCACCAGCATGCCCATATGCCTCAACAAGCAATGCACAAGACTCCAAGCTGGGCTGGAATCCTGCGAACTGCATTGTAGTGGCAATTCGCCCAGCTCTACCAACATCTCCATGTTCCGAAAATGACGGAAGAAAAGCCATGTAGATCTCCTTTGTAGGCATGATATCTCTTGCCTCCATCTCGCTCATCGATGATTCACCCAGCTTAGGTTGACCAGCATTTACATATGCCATGATCATTGAATTGTAGATGTTTGTGTCTGGTTGGAAACCATAGCTCCTCAAGCTTTCCAATGCTTCTCTGGCACGGTCAAAATTTCCTGCATTGCTGTACATGTGTACCAAAACAGTGGTGGTCAAAATATCTGGTAGAATACCATTTTCTTTCATCTTCATAATAATTCTTTCAGCGTCTTCTATGCGGTTCTCTTTAGCTTTGGCATCGATAATCATGATGTAGTCACGGATGTTAGCCTGGAATAGATAAATCGACAACTAATCTTGTTAATCATACACAATGTCGTAAATGAACTAGTTGTGTAACTGACAATGGTAGCAGCAAAAATATAATGAGCACTGTACCTTAAGGTATAAATGAGTTTTCTCTTCTTTCAACTTATCCAGCAAAGTTAACCAATCAATCCTGCTAGGCTGTCGAAGCTCTACCCATTGAACTATCAGTGGTGAAGGGTCATCCTCCTCTTTTAGTGCTAGAATTTTCTCGGTAACCGGTAACCAGTTTGCATTTCCCAGATATTGGCTTGGGTTCCTCGGGCCAATCACGCTCTTCTTACTCATGGATTCTATCAGCAACTTCAGCCCACTCAGGATCAGAAAGATCAAGTCCATAAATCTTGTGCGCTTCATCTTCCCATGTCTCATAGGAAGAGTCACGACCTTAGGTTTCTCCTCACCCCGGGTCACGGAATTCCTGCCCTCTTCTGCTGCTTTCTCTTCTTCTCTGACGCGGGTCAATCTCTCGTAAAAGCCACTCTCTTCCATCTTCTCGCAAGCCCATTTGAACCTAAACTCCCTAAGCATGTCCCCTCGGATTCCAATCTCACCAGAAAACGTACGCATTTCCCGCACCTCCTCGCATTGCAAAAAACCCATCATTTTCTCCTTCCTTTCCCTTTCAATATCCTTCAACACGGCATTGCTCACTTCCCACTCTGTTTTCCACAAATCCCCACTGAATAGCCGCCACAGGACCAAGCATATGTTCAAGACCACCCTTTTCCAACCCCCCGGCATTATCCACACAAACCGCGTCAAGAAGTCATTCATGGTTTCTTCCTCCTCCTCAGAATCATCACTACTGGGTTTCGGATTAAAACTCGATTCAATAACTTTGTTTCTCCACTAGAGTGCATATATCTATTAAAAAAACAAAATGGGCTTCGAGTTACCAACATTATAAAGAAGCACGCATTCACGGCTGCTGCTTGAGGGATGGATTGAAGCTCTGATGGTAGAAAAATATCTACGAATTCGTACTCTTCCATTAAATCTTGACATGTTGACAACTACTTGCCTATTAACTAAATGCTTCAAATTCATGCTTCCGGTATGCATATAGGTACAAAACTCAAAACCCAGATGCAAAATTGCCACGAAACCAAAGCAGAGATGTCAAATTGGCGAGATAAACCTCAAATATCTGAAACTGAAAAACGCACGTTCGATTTTCATTATATATTTGCCACTGTGCTCTTTTTTTTATTTTTTCAGTTTGATTCTAAGAATTTGTTTTTGAACAATCAAGTTCTATTAAGAAACAATTAATTTTAAAAAGAGTGAGATTTATAAATCAAGGATCAAAATAAAAAACACGACAAACATAAATGATATATCATAAGTTTTAAAAACATTTATTTTGATCCTCTAACTTAAACAATCATGCAAATTATATAATTGCAGTCCTTCAATATTGTTCCAATTTTATTTTGATATAGAGTTTTATTTTTATTATTTTTTTTTATTCTTGGTTGAGAGAGGAGAGAAAAAGAAATCGCTGAATTTCAGTGGCAGTGAGAGAAAATTATCGTTAACACTAATTTAGACAATCAAAATAAGAGATTTTTGTGTCAAATTGTTCCATTTGATGTGAAGAGTTCATATTAGGTGTTTTTGCACCTTATAAGTTTGTAAAAAACCAAATCTAAGTTTAGATTGATTTTTGGTTTCGAGCTGGGTTTGATTTTTGAGGCTACGAACAAGTTTGTCATGATTTTTAGTAGGGACGAGTAATCAAGAAAATAAAAAACAAAAAAAACAGAAAAAACAAACCATGAAAAAATATCAATTAAACCGATTAGAATATTTTAAAAAAAAATTTGGTTTGGTTCCGTTTCATAAACCTGAAACCAAAAAACTCAACCAAAAAAATAAAAAATCAAATTAAAAAAAAACTGAACCAAATCAAAATAAAATCTAAAAAAAAAACAATATAATTCTTAATTTTTAATATAAAATAACCCTGAATGAAGCCCCTCTAAACTGGACAGGTCCAGAAAATAAAGATCAAGCTAGAACAGTGAATGGGCCCACAAACTGCAGCTTAGCCCACGCATACATTCAGCCTTGTTAAATTTACAGTCGCCAAAAAAATTATCATATATTTCAGTTGTTAAACAAGCACTTGATTTTAATAAAGATAATTATCTCATGAATTTTTAAAAAAAGATCGGAAGAAATTGTATTCGAGAGAAATTTTACGAAATATTTCCTTTTTATATTTAATATTTTAATTACTTTCAGTTCATGATAAAAAGAAATAATTGATATATTTGAATCCATAAACACCAAGTTATTTTATTTATATTTATTTGATACATGGAATAATAGAATGTGAGTTTGGTACACGTTAGAGGTATTGAAATTACTGTAGAAAAATCATAATAAATTTTAAAATATAATTTATATTCTTTTTTAATATATTCTTTTTTAAAAAAAATTAAATTTAAAATTTATATAAACACATAATATTAAACTAAAACTTTAATATCATATTAAATAGTCAGTTGTGGGAAATTTTTTCAGCGGCAAGATTAGAATTGTTTTTCTCGAAAGAGCCAAAACTTAAATTTTACCAATTATATCCCTAAAATTTGTAGCTCCCAAGCTAGGTAAATTCTCAGTATATAATATATTATTCTTTTACAGTTACAATGATTATGAAGCAACGCTAAAAATAGAAAGTTGGTGGGATTTGTGTGTTTGGGAATAAATTATTTAAAAAAAAAATTTAATTTTTTTTTTGTTTTTAAATTATTTTGATATGTTGAGATTAAAAATAATTTTATTTTAATATATTTTTAAATAAAAATCAATTTAAACCATGATAATCACCCATATTTTTCCAGCAACAGAAATTTCAACATTATTTTTCTGGGATGGCAAACAGAGGGTTTGGAGAGAGAGAGAGAGAAACAACTCCATTGCTTTCATATGTTTTAGCAGGATAAATCAAGCAGTAAATATATGCTCCTGCTTTTGAACACTAGGCTAATTAACTTGATCTGTGCTTCCCTCTTTCAGATAAAGTGCAGCAGCATATCTGTTATCTTGGAATAAAATCAGAGCTAGGTCATCAGCTGAATGCTTTTGATTTGAATTCATGTCCAGCGTGCTAAGAAAAGAGAATATATCATCCTCAAGCGAAAGATTGAGCCATCGATTGATCCCATTGGTCGTTACATGAACCTCAAGCACCTACCTCTTATCTTTTCGAACATTCCATCAGTAAGACATCTTTTCACTGCTTTATTGAAGTAGATTCAATGATAAAAAATCTCTCTCTCTAGAAAATATTTCCCCATTTTTCAAAGATTCCCTCAATGGTGGCCCTCCTGCTGTTACTATCAGATCATGCGTGGACCATAAACTAAGAGGGAAGGAGGGGGGGCTGTGCTCTTCCAAGCCCTAGAAAACCAAAGCTTAAGAGCCGCAGGGACCCAAATGTTATATCCCAGGTAAGGTAAATAGATGAATGCTCCAATCATGGGAAAAGGGCTGCGAAACACAGGGAAATGGACTCCACCGCGGAAAAAGAGAAGGAACCCATTGATGTAGCTTTCACTGAGGTAGACTTGCGAGAGCATGATAAGGATTCTAAGTATTGTGGTGTATTTTATCGAGATTCCTTGCGCATTTACCTGGCCACCCGGGTCTATTTATTTATTCGGGCCCTTCCTCAGCATTTGAGTGAGAGCTAGTTTCCATACATGTCTAACCAGTAACCCCACACTAGCTCCTAGCATATTCCCTCTCGAACTTACCTTGTTGTAGCTGCATCCGTATTTTCAAATTAAAAATATCATTTTCATGCTTTTGATTTTGGGCTCGTGTCGTGTTTACAAACGAAAGTAGACGAGCCCTTTAAAATTTAGCTTGGAAATGGGCTGTTGATCGATAACAAATCACCTTCAAATTTAAAGGGATAAAACCAGATTAGTCCCCGATTTATAATCTTCTTCTCGCTTATGTCCCAAACCTATAGTATGTATCAGTCGGGACACTAGTGCATCCAAGAGTCCTCAATTTGGTAATTCCATTAAAAATTGAGAAAAAAGCTAGGGCATATTTGCTGAGAAAAGGCTCCTATTGAGGATTCTTGAATACATTGAGGACCTGATTTGTAATAGATTTGCTTAACAAAATGCAAAAGAATCCATGCGTGGAGCAGATCATTAACTCGAGCAACGAAGTCGTTTTCCGAATCCAACAACACAAAGGCCCAACAGGTCCACTGGATTGATAACCTGACGATAACACACCATCCCAATACCAAGTAAGAGTATCAAGAACAGGCCATCGTCGCTCGTGTCGTTATTCGATCCATAAAATGGCGTTGAAACTGAGGACAAGGCCACCTTATGGTTAACAGCCATTAACACGGGACCACAACTAAGGACACTAGCTCGTGGCAAACACGTTTGTCTTTTGGCTGCCAAAGAACAGTAAAAACAAACATATTTACCACTCCCGACTAAACTTTAGTTTTCTGACACTGTATCTTCCCGAAGTGCAACACCTAGTGATTCTGCTGATTCATCGACACAAGTAAATACCATCACCGCACGCCTTAGCAAACAACCTGGCAAGAAACCTTTGGAATGTTGCTCAGAAGGCAGAAGTAGAAGGTGATAACATATCTTTTCCAAGTTCCAACATCAGTGACGTACCGGATTCTAAGATAAACTTCCCGATAATAACTACACCACTCAGTTTATTAGATTTTTTTTTAAAAAATACTTACCTCCAGGCTATTAAATTAAAAAAAAATTACTCAAAATATCATTACTACTCTTTAATCATAGACTATTTAATTATGTTAATAATATTAAAAAAATCACTAATAAAGTTATAAATGGTATTTTTTTTCAGTGATATTTTATATTTATTAAGGTATTTTTTGTCGGTAATATGTTATACTTATCGAGAGAAATACCAGCAAAATATAGTTGATAATTTTTTTTTGTGTGGCGCGCTTATTTCATATGAAATCCATCAGTAATTATTTTACTAATAAAATTATAAATAAAACAATAATTACCGAGGAAAGTTTTTCTGACCTATGAACCTGTCAATAAAAATCTTGCCGACAAAATAAATTCTTAATTATCGAACAGAATATTCCATCAATAAATTATAAAATTCTGTAAGTGTAACAGATTGTCTAAGATAATAAACAGAAGACTTATTCTGTCTTGAGGTTTTCTATTTGAATTCCAAAACTATATATATATATATATATATATATATATATATATATATATATATATATAATTAGCTTCATTTTCTAAGATAATTAAATATCAAATTATGTTTAGTCAAGTTCAAAGTGTGTTTGTTAGTACAGTGAAGAGTGTTTTTCAATTAATTGAATATGAAAAATACATGTTTTTTTAAATATTTTTTATTATTTTAATATTGATACATTAAAATTATTAAAAAATAAAAAATATTTTAAAAAATATTTTAAAAAGCAAACGATACTTAGTCGTTATACAAATGTTTTGTGCTAGCAGTGCTATGTAAGACTAGGAAATGAATAATGCTTTATTCGCCTTCTCTTTTTATCTTTTTGGTATTTCCAATATTGTAAGAAATATTTGCAAGATCAGAATCGGAAGAAGAAAAGAGTGGTCAATAAACAATTACTAAAAAAGGGTATAATTGTGACAAGTTGCTCAAATTCAAGGCAAGAAAATCCAACCACTAAAAAGGTGGGGCAGAACATCTGGTTACTGTGTGTTCGATGGAGGTCTGTAGAAAAGGTGGAATGGAGGCTCATGTTGTAAGCGAATCTATATTATGTTAATGAGTAGACTCAAGATTGGGATCTAATCCCCACTCAGCTGGTAAAAATTCTCGACGAAATCCACTTGCTGATGATATTATAAAAGAGAAAGAAAAAGACTTGATAAACTTGACACTGATTCTCCTTTCATTTCTTCCTCTTTACCTTTGCTTAAGTAGGAGAATCACATCTTGTTACACCCCCGTGAGGGTGGAAAAATATATTCGCCAACTTGCACAACCCCACCATTTTCTCCTGCTTATAAGGAGCAAGCATGGAAATCTCTTGTCCATACCATCTCTTGACTTCAGTCTTCTCCTTTGACTGAGGCATGCAGTGGTGATCTTCACTTTCTTTTTCTCTCAAAGTTTCTTTCCTTTTAGTGTCTTCTTTTTTTTACTTTTGGAGACTCTCAACTTAACACTCAACGCGCATTCCTTTCTAACCACCGCCCACCTTATCCCCCCGGCCCCTTCAGTTGATAAAGCCACCTCCTCCACTACTCACTTACCATTAATTACACCTTTCCGCACAGGGGAAATGTCTTATTTCACATCTTCAAATGGCTCCGGCTCCTCTTGGACAGCCAAACAAAATAAGCTATTCGAGAAGGCCCTGGCTGTATACGACAAAGACACCCCAGACCGCTGGCAAAATGTGGCCAAGGCCGTGGGTGGCAAGTCTCCTGAAGAAGTTAAGAGGCACTATGATCGTCTCGTGGAAGATCTCGTGTACATAGAATCCGGCCAAGCCCCTCTGCCGAATTACAAGCCCTCTGGCAGCAATGGTAGGGGACTTGTTGAAGAGCAAAGGTAATGAACGTTTATGGTAACCATGATATATATACTCATTATTTACTGGATAAAAACTACATGGAAATTAATCTTCTCAATTTATATATCTTCAATATCCTTGCATGCAATACTCTTTTATTCTCGTCTAATTCCCATCTTAGTGAACACTTTTTGGTCACTACCACAATATCATGCATCTTAATTACACATGTTCAAGAGATGAATATTAATTCACATTGTCATTCACTATCCTTCGAAGTTGAAAGGGCATGAGCAGGCACAAACTAAGCTCTAAATCCTAAAATCTCTCCAGGCATTACATTCCTGCCCTGCCCATTATTGCCATTAAATTTGCATTATTATTATTGTATGTATGCGTGCTATGGACTCTCCGCTCTCAAGATAAAAGAGTCTCTATTGTCCACCTTTTCTCTTTACCTTGCACGTATATGGCCAGCTGCCCACTGTATATAGAGAAAAGAAGATATATATTTTTTTCTGATTTCAAATCACCCCAGCAAAACTTCCTTGGATTGTGTATAATGCAACAACAAACGTCACAGCTTTCATTAACTGCTGATTTTGAGGGTACGTATATATGCTGGCCAAGCATCATGTATTATATTTTCATTATGTACTTGCTTTTCTCTTTTCCAGTGGCGTTAGGGTAAACACAACACCGACCCTTTGTAGTTTGTACCCCCCGATACACCGACCCTTTGTAGTTTGTACCCCCGATATATAGTCCTTTTATATTAATTTATATGTATATAGGCTAGCTATGGTCTATCCATCATCGATCTATTCAACTTCCTAAGGGGAAAAAAGGGCCATGAAATCTAATCCTTCTTGTTTTAGATCACACGCACATGGTCCTATGACTGGGCATAAATTATTATAAAAAATTAGCCGGTGCTTCTAATTCTGATAATAAATTATTATTTTGTTACACAAGAAAACACAAGTTTTTTTAATCAAATCTCACTTTCCTCCGTGACCCAACTCGTTAATCCCCAGACCCTGCTCACGACACAGGTTCTTGTGTCTAGCTAGAACCAAAAATTTCATGCAGTATACCCAATGTGGCCAAAATCGGCTATCTGTTATAAAAAATAAATATAACAAGACCCCCGAGTACTGTAAAAATTATAATTTCAAGGATAATGTGATTGTTGAGAACCTGCAGTGGTTGATTAATTAAAATTAAGCAGTCTAAATAGGGAATTAAATATAATTGACATCACTAATGCTGTTCGTTTTATTTTTTTTGGACAGGCTTACGAGGAACTTAAAGCTGCAATGAAGTGAAGCACCATAGAGTCCAGATCGGTAGAAACAACATGCAATGCATGCAAGACAAGTATTAGAAAAAAAAAGTGAATCTAGTTGCTGGCTTGGTTCTGTCTAGCGTTAATTACTGTAGTAATAATGAACGCAACATGAACAAGCCATGTGCGATTCAAACTTTTTAAGCTGGTGTGTATGATGTATCTATTCTAATGGTGTTTTCCACTGTTAATTATATAAAAAAATCGTGTGTTCTATATATATATGTTTGCTCCTTCCCAATCAACAATAGAGTTACAAAGCACTAACGTCATGTTTGTTTTATTAAAAGAGTGCTGAAAATAACTTTTTTTTTCCTCGTAAATGCATCAGCTGAACTCATCTATTATTTGATAGTGTGTGCTATGCATAAGCTTACAGCACAAATCAAATAAGAAAAAGACTTATCATTTATAAACGAGATCGATCGTTATCTATATTACTTTAATGTAGCAACAATGAAATTAGACATCCAGCTTTTCTGCAGACCATTTAATCCAACTCCAAAAAGTTTTGAATTTGTACGATCCCTGTTTGCCTAGTCTGGAGGCACCCAAGTAAAGCAACATCTGCCTTGTTTCAATCCAATTCACTAGTAGGACAGTTTTTTGTTTTCGTTTAATCTTAACTTTTTATGAACTATAATTACAGGACAAATTTAAACCCACTAAAGAAAGAAAATGAAGCATAAATATCTTAATATAAATAACTAAACGAAACTACAATTGTTTCAAAAGTTTACATTTATGTTGTTAGACAAGAAAAGAAAATGGAGAAGACAGCATTTGTTCTGGTACTTTCATTGGTGCTGCTTCTATCAACATTCCGCACTGTGTTGAGTACAGAGGACCAAGGAGAAACCATCTCTGATCACACGAACCAGGCTGCCTCCTATGCGAAGGAGAGCATGGAAAGCATGCCAAATTCCTTGGGAGATAAAATGGAGGATGCTAAGGAGACCCCATGTCATGGAGGGCATGGTAATTCACACATATTTTGGAGTGAGTTGTTGTATGTAAATGCATGAACTATATGTGAAGATAGACTCATAGCACACCAGCTAACTGCATACAGGTTTTCGATCCGGAGATTATATATATTCATGCACGCAGGTGAATAAAGTTTCTTGAACGAGTACTAATTGGCTTGCTGTTAATTTCAGGATACGGTTTTAGTTACGGGAAATCATCAACCAAAAGGAGAAGCAGGACCAGCACCCGCGCCGGCATCCATATCATCAGCAGGCCCGCGCGGCATCAGACTTGGATCCGATAAATCACAATTATAAAACCCGATCCAGAATTGATTAGGTCTAAAGTTTAGTTTCAGGTCGATTCGGATCATCCCAAATTTTTATTTTTAAACTCTCAAAACTACATTGTTTTGAAGGGGAAAAAAATACTTTGGATTTTTCCATGCAATCAGCACGGTCTAGGTTTTGGACCGGTGAATCACTTGAATCGACCATCGATACAATTACAGGTCTTATAAAACTGTATATTACAATTTGGAAAGGGATGATCGAGTCGGCTCCCTTAAATTAGCAGGTTTTAGATTTAATTCAAGACGAAGATTCTTCCGGAAATCCGAGGATGTATGCTGTCGATGCAATGTCATCGAGATGGAAATTGCTTGTATGAATAAAAATTACATTTTTGTAGAGATATAAATAGAATTTCCTTAAATAGCATAGCATATCATGCCATCGTTCACTCAAAAACTTGGAGCACTTCTACCGATGAAGTTAATAAAACATAGAACACAAGACCAACAGGCATGACTTCGAACGGAAGTTATAAGCATGGGGTAAATAGAAAAAAATGTTAGAAGGAATAAAATTGACCTTTTTTTCTCACTGTTCCATAATTTTGAAAAGATTTTCTCATTTTGTAGCCATTAAATATTTAAATTAAATAAATCAATAATATTTTTGAAATAATCTTCTTATTTTGTAGCCTTTAAATTCAATAAATTACAAGAAAATATTTTAATTTCTAGTCGTTTTTTTCATTATTTTATCTTAAATGTGCACGTATCGTGTGACAACAAATCATTAATGTAGATGCATGCTGTCATGGAGTGAGGGTTCTCGTAGTAAGCACAATGAATAATAGAGGGATCGAATTAGAAATATTAATAGTGGAAGCACCTAATTAATTGAACTCCCATCAGAGAGGGACTATGGGTGTAATTATCCCAAATGAAATTAGCTGCAACGCTAGTCGGATGACACCATCAAAAGCAGTCCCGCAAAACCTCCTGGACCGTACACCCACCCTAAACAAGGCCCGTCGTCAGGTCCACAAACACTCCCTTGTCGTATTAGCATGAATTTGTACTTTTTTTTATATTTTGAAAGTATTTTTAAAAAGATTAAATTAAATTTTATTTATTTATTTATTTTAAATTAATATTTTTTAATATTTTTAAATTATTTTATATCCTATATCAAAAATAATTTTTAAAAAATAAAAAAATATATTATTTTAATATATTTCAATAAAAATAAACTTTAAAAAATAATTATTACTGCATTTTACATCACTCACGGAACAGTCCAGCAAAACCCCTGGAAATTAAAGTGGGTTTTGGGATTAGATGTCAGAGATGAAGGGTGGAGATTGAGTTGAGCCATGGAATCTAAGGAGAGATGATTTTTGGGACTGATGAAGGGAAGCTTGCTTGATTTGTAGATGACGACGACGACGATGAAGTCGAGCAGCCATTTCAGAGGGGGAGATAGTTCTTCTGGTCGGGATGTGATTAGGATTCCAGGGGTTTTACTAAGGTTCTATTGTGCTTATAAGGGGTTTAAGGGTGATTTACTTAATATTAATGGGCTTAAACTCGGTTACAGTACTATTACAAAACCTAAACTGTGTGGAGAAACCATGTATATTAGTCTTGATTTAATGTAGATTACAATAGTGAATTAACTGATTTGTTCTTAAAAAAATCACACAATATTCTTTTTTAGCGGTAAAATAGTTTTTTTTTGCTGGTTTTATTTATCATTTTATAATTGTTTGGGGCAACTTAGTCCTTCCATAATTTTGTTGCACAATAAAAATACTTGGCTACTCTTAAAAATAAAAAGAAAAAAAAACTTTGGTTTAAAGGTTTTTTCAAAATTTCTTTTTGACATGCACAATGTAACTATTGCCATTAAAATAAAAAAGGTCAGGAGCTTGGCTTTAGTAGCATGTTGGTATTTTTATATTAGTTTTTATTGTAATTATCGGTTGGTATCATGAGTGATTTGGTAGTTTAATTAATAAATAAAAATAAAAAGAAGAAAAAGTTGGTGGTATGTTCATGGAACACATCAATGAGTGAGTTATTCTACCATCTTTAAACGGTGCGTGTGATGCCTCAAGGTGGATAAAAACCCGCTTCCTTAGTGTTTTCTACGGTGTGGGCTATCAGCACAAGTAACTTAATTGCCTTTTTTTTTTCCTCTTATTTTCTCTTTTTTTATTAGTTTTTGTTACTACCATTGTAACATTTCACAATAGGATTTTTTTCCCATAGGATTTGGTCCAACTTCTCATTATTATTTTTTATTTGAATTATTTTAATAATTTTTTTTATTTTATCCTTCATCAATTTTTTTTTTGGTCTTTATTCTCTTAATTGCTATTTATTTTATTTTAGATGGTTTTTTAAATTATTTTTTTTATATATACAATTTCATTCTCCTTCATTATATTTACATATAAGATTTTATCATTATTCTTTTGACTGCTATTTTATAACATTGACAAGTTTTTTAAATTGATTTATTCTATTTCATGCTTCAACACTAAATTGATCTTCTTGATTGACCTTGAGCTTTGAATTTAACATGCTGTGAATTTGAGGAATTAACTCAAGTTTGAGAGATTCGCTCGAGTTTATTTGTTGTTTTTTTTTCCTTTGTTAAATTCATATTTTTTAATTTTATCATTTAATATTTGATTTAATTGTATATTAAGCTCCGTAATATTACATACATACATATAGAATTTTCACTAATTTTAAAAACATACCAAGTATTTTTATATTTCGTTCTTTGTTGAATTTAGTTTATTTTAAAGAATTTTTTAGTTAAATTAAATTACTTGCTCAATATTTATTTTAAAAAATATATCATCCTGTATATCATTATCTTTATTTATTTTAATATTTTTTAAACAATTAGAAAAAATAACTGACCCCAATGTAGTATTAGCCAAAAAAAAATCATCTCTTTTTTTCATCATCTTCTAAACTCATGTTTTTTAAAAGCCTAGAAAGAATTTGATCGCAACGAAACCCGCGCCTATAGACTTTTATCTGAAGGTCCATCAGGTTTGTTCTGTACACTGCAGAGTACGGATTCCTTTCATATTTGAATCCAACAAAATTAGGTGAGAGGAAAGATTTATGAGGATGAATGTCCCATCAATTTCAGCATGACAATTTTTTCGGACCCAACTAGAAATTCATATAGTTTTAATAGTGAGAATTTATTCATGATAAAACACAATTTTCAAAAAAATAATAACTATTATTTTTCCAGCTGTTTAAGCTACGTAATTTTTAGGCCAACAATTGCAAATATGCATTCTCTATTTAATGATTTAAATATCATAAAGTTTTTTCAAGTTAGTCTTACTTTTTAAATTATCACTCAAATTTATCGATTGGTGGTCTATTCAATCACATCATCCATCAATCTAATCATGAAAAACCTAATTTCTCCGTGAAGTTCTCTCACACTTTCATTAATTAGAAAACATCTTGATGTGAAATAAAAAAATATAATATTAACAAAAACTAACTGAGGAAGAGAAATTATTGTTCCTCTCCTCACAAAGTATTGTTCATTGGAATAATATTTTGTTTTTTCTTTAATGTTATCCTTAAACATTAGATTTTTTTTTAATTAAGCTTCATAATTTAATTTAATTTATTTCTATGAGGTTGCCTTAGTCTCATAGTTCGATTCACAAGTTTTGTTGGTTAACCTAGTTGATTTGAAGTTTTTTTGAGTTTTTTTTTTTTTTAATTTTATCTTTCAATATTCATGTTGATTGAGAATTAAGTTTCACAATTTGTTTTGGTTTGCTTTTTATGAGGTTATCTGAGTTTCATAATCCAAGTTAATGATTTACTTTTTATGGTTTTTTTTTTAATGTTGAGGCTATCTTTGAACTTGCTAAGTTGAACAGGTCACATCGGGTCAATCCCTACACGGTTTAAATCTTTTTCTTTCATGAAAACTTGTTAATAATATCTGTATATAATTTTTGATATATTTTTAAAATTTGATCCGATTTGAAACATAACCGAACCTTTATTCTTGAACAATTTCTCGTACTTTTGTGTGTTTCAATTAACATGTATATGTTTGTGAGGAATTGTCATCCTAATTGAAAGACATCACTGTATCTATCACACCATTTTAATCATGGAGATTGGCATTGTATAACCTTACTCTGCTTCATCATGCAAATTCAATGGTGAAATGTTTATGGCAGACTGTTCTTGTTTTATAAGAGAGTCTATTATTGGGAGATAAACTACACGACTAGACTTAGCTTTCTTTTAGACGATGTCGATATATACTAGACTACCCTTGTTCATGAATTGATGCCCGATAACCAATTATGATGCTTCTTCTAAGTGCATATGCCACAACAGTATATAGAATGCGACTTTGGCAGATAAAGTCTCCAGTCCAGGTGATATACTTTATTGCACCCTCACACCTAGTGTTTTTGGCCCTTTTGAGGCTTCCACACCCAAGTCAAGAAACGAAGTGTTCGTATCATTTCAAATCTGTTTCCGAAACTATTTAAAAGAAAAAAAGCTGATGCCAAAACCAAAATCCACTTCCATTTCTCTTACACAGTTAGACTTAATATGAAACATGGATTGAACAGCAATCTTTTCAGTGTTCATGTTGATTCGTGGAGGAATTATCAATGATTAAATAGGGGGATGAGGATGTGTGTAATCCAATGAATTATCCATGGCCCAGCCCTACTATTTTCTGGGTTCAAACACAGACCAGTTTAGTGATATATATTGTAGACAGATAAGACATCAAGCCTAACATGGCCCATATTGGTTGCTATAATTGTTAACTGGGATTCAGGCACATGTTCCTCGTATGATTGTGTTAAAAACTTGAATACAATCGAGCATTATGCACAAAAAGGTTATAATCTTTGCTTCATTTTCCTTGTCTAATTATAATTTTGTTGGAGAAAATAATTGAGGAACAATTAAAATGAATGATATGTGACAAATAATCCAAACATACTATAACTCTGATGGGAAAACAATGGAAGCTTTTCCAACAACATTGGTATTGAGAAAAAGGAAGATTGCAAAACTTAGGACAACATGAGAATTTTACAAATTTTTGATCAAAGACAAAGAAAAGACCTTCCCATATTCAATAATCATGCTAACCCGCCTCCATCTTCTTCTTCTTTTCATGGATCTCTCCTCCTACTCAACCAGCTAGCTACCAACCAAGCCTTTCACATTTATATCCATCATGGATACCTCATCACCTGAAGCAAGTAATTATATTCTTCAAAGAAACATCATGGGTTCTCATCAAGTGGCACTTGTTGCTGTTGCTGCTTCTTCAAATTCTTGTTATTATGCATCCAAACCTTGAAAACCTGCCTCCTTACACCAACTTCGGCACAGAATCTCTCCACTTCCCCCTCATCTTGTTTGTTAATCCTCCACCCAACTTTCTCAGCAAACTCCATCATCTTATCTTTCTGCTCTTGTGTGAATTTTGTTCTATGTCTTTTCTTCGACATAACATAAGGTGGAGGTGGTGCTCCCTCTGCATTAGACTGAAAAGGATTAAGTTCCTCACTTGAAGACTCAGTTCCTCCACTGGTACCACCAAAAGCCACACTCATGGGTTGAACCATATTTGCAGTATTAGGACTTGTATGCAACCCCATAGAATATCTTTGATGGTGGTGGTGATGATGCAGTACAGTTGGCGAAGGCAATGGTGGTGCCAACTGAAGACTATGAACCATAGTAGTGCTTCTTCTTGAACCAGGACTAAATTGAATCTCTCCATCGAGTTCTCTGCGGTGAAAGTTGCGGTGGCAATCACAAGCAGCACATTTTAGTGCTTCTAAACTTCCTTCTTCGCCTCCTGGCATGAACTCACCACAACCATCAAAAACGTTGCCGCCTACACTGGCTGCGTGGTTTCTGAGACATTCGAGGTACCTTGTGTTGGATGTTTTGGAGTTCGATCCGCTTGATATGATTGCAAGTCGATCTGGGTTTGGAGATCTTGAGGGTTGGCGTGGGTGATCTAGGGTTTGAGTGAAAGTAAGGACACTACTGCCATTGTGGTTGCCATCTTTTCTTCTTTCCAATCCCGATGATTGGTGACTATAACTTGAAGGGACTGACGTTCTTATATCATTTTCTGGACCTCTTATTTCCATGGCTATGCACCACACCTTTCTTAAACGCAGTACTAGAATCTTTTTTTGAAAATAAAATCTTAAGCTTTCGGAATAATTTTTAATAACAATGGAACTTTAAATCTTGAAGCTGCTCTCCAAGATTGCACGCCTAACAGTAAATAAGAAACATTTCAAAAAAGAATAAGTTGTAGTAGCTTAAATACGTACTAAATTAATGACCTAAGCTAAGTTCGGGAAGCTGTTAAGATTCCCTCAGTTGTGCCAAGAGGCAAGCTTGGAATGAGATAAGAAGGAAGAGAGGCGATAAAATCAAGAAAAAAAAATCTTAAAAACAAACAGGAAATTGAAGTTTAAATGGGACCTAACTCACAGTTTCAAGAGCGAGAGGCCACAGTTAGCATCACCAGCACTACAGGCTTTCTCATCATCATCATCATCAAGTCCTTAACATCTCTCTCTAGCTAGCTAATGTTTTCAAGTTATGTAGAAATACAAGAATTGGCAATAGAGAGATAGAAGAGAGAGGGGTTCGGGTGTGTGTGTTTTTTAAGTTTAAGATTATGGGGGTTAAGGACTGTGCTTCTGGGCTTCCAACAGGCCAACTACATGTCCAACAAGAGACAGCTTGGTTGCTTGTGACGAAGCCAGAGGGTAGATAAACTTTGTGAGGAGATGGTGATGAGATTAAGAGCCCTTTCTCTGTACAAAACAACCGACAACGTCATGTTCAGCCCTCTCCCACGCCCTGCCACATTGGGTCCCACTTAACCCCTTCATTATTGCTTCCCTTTCCATTTCTTATCTTTAACCCAACTTGACCCCTAGATAACCGAACAGATGTATATGGTGTCCTCCTCTCACTTGATGCGACCCAGCTAGCCTTATTTTTCGCCACCGTGCTTAGTCTTAAACCCTAGGCATTACATTAGCCTCTAATTCGTTACATTAACAAACAAACACCTACTTTAACAATTTGGCTCAGATCATCAGTTAAGGTGATACATAATGAGCTGTTTGTTTCAAGAATTTAAAGAGAAGTTAATTATGGATAAATAAGTTTTCCAAAAATATTCCAGCTCGAGTATATGGATGTTTTTTTTAAAAAAGGTGAATCCAGTATTGTTAAGAACATCGACTCAGTTGATATTCTTTAGATGCTTAAAGTTTAATAAGAATTTATGCAAATGAAGAAGGAAAGAGCTATGGGGGGGTAAAAAGTGAAAAAATCTGCATGGGAATGGTCCACAGTAATGGTGTTGTCGTGTAGTATAGTGCAGTATGATTCTCTCAATCTCAACTCTCAAGCATGACCAGAGGCTAATGTGGGCATTCTGTTTTTGATCTGCAAACCTCTCTGCAACACCACGCTTGCCCCAAGCAATGTCTTACCTTTCTGTGATGCAATCGATGGCTTTGCTTGTCCCTCTCTTTGAACATCTTTTGCTTTGGTACTTGCCTATTTGCTTGCTACATAGCTCTCTACCTGTTCATGGTCGTTTCTTGTTGCAGTACAGCTTCCACCAATAGAATTTCGAAAGCAAGAGTCAGAAGCCAGGACCTTTATACATTTATTTTTGTTTTTATTTTGAGCATCATGATCCAACTTGGAATCTCTTTTTCCCTCTTTTCTTTTTTCAGATGCAAAGCACATATTCGTTTTAGGTCTAGTCCTGTTAAAATCTATTGCAATTTTGAAGCCTGTACATCATATCTGGTATGAAACTTTTGGGAACATAAAAGAGAAAATTGCGTTTCATTTTCAGAACTTTAATCTCCATACATCTTGACATTTTAGCCAGGCAGCTTAATTTGGCATCTTGCTTGCTGCGATATTCAAGATTTTGGGAGTGGCAGGCCAGGGCATCACACTCTCAATATTTTTGTCTACCACACTTATGGCAGTTCATTTAGTATTGCGATCATGCTACTCCTTCCACTAGCTGGTTCACCAACAACCTGAGTAATTTGTTGATCAGTTTATTTGATGTTTAGTTTGTAAAAAAGCATTCAAACAAAACATGGATTTGAGGTTGAACTTCTCTTACCTAGCATAGAAAATGTACTAATTCGGTAATTTAAGTTTCAGCAAATGGGGTGATAAATTCTTGGTTGAAAGTAGTAATAAAAAATAATAATTCATGCTGCTTCGTTGTTATGTTCATTATGGTTTTTGACTTGGGTTCTGTGGTTTACTTAAAATTAGTCCTGAATTCAATAAATTAGTTGTTTTATTATGGTTTTGAATGTTACCCGTTTTGATGACATCAAGATTTATCATTTTCATGCTAGAATTGGTGTGAATAATCGATGACTTTATATCTCTTCAATTGGAATCTACCAAATCTCTTTTTTCTCTTTTAAATTCAATAACTGAAAAGTAAAAGGAATGAATTTTTTTTTTTTTATCAAAAGTGTATTTTAGAAAACAAAAGGGACTATAGATTGGTTTTTCTAATTTTGTAGAAAGAAATCAATAATCCCTCTAGTTTTGAAAATAATTAATTAATCATTTGATCAATGTTGATCATGTTTAATCTAATAATTTTATTTTAAAAAAAATATCTTATTTTTATTAATCTTTCCGTATTATATATTTCTTATTCTATTTGTCATAATAAAAAAAAAAGACTGAAAAGGAAACATGAATTGGGTAAAAAGAATCAAGCTACTAATAGATTGAACTAGATAGATGGCACGCACTTCGCCACAAGCCCTGCTGAATTTTCTGTAGTTTTAAAAACAAAGCTCAGGAGTTGTCATTGTACTTTAAAGAACAAAAAAAAATTCAAAGACCCGACATCATAGAAATAGAACTAAAAAAGATAGTGATCGTCAATCCCCAAGAATTAAAATGTTGACGAATGAAATTGGAGGAAAAAGTCTTAAAACAAAACACCAACAAAACCAAATGAGGTTGTCAAAACCCGCGAGCAAAATCATGCGGATAGGATAATCCAATAGAAGGCAAAGAAAAAAGAAAAAAAAAGTTTAATTTTAAAAAGAATCAAATCTTGAAGAATAAAATAAAAAAGAATAAGAAAAAGGGACAACAAAAAAAACTTGGGCCACACGGACAAACCTTCCACCTAAATCATGAGACACAGAGATCCTGATTGAAAAGAAAATTAAAGAAAATAACAAACAAACTTGAAGGATGTAACTGATAAAAAAAATGATGTCAACCCGTATTAAATTTTCACACTCATAACACTAGCTAGTGGCTAAACTAGAAACACCGCATCTGGAAAACAACTATTTTAAAACTTGGCTGAACTCAACAGCTTGACCCGTAACTTAGGTGACCTTTGGCTTAAACGAGACCGAGTTTCAAAAGAAATTAGAAGATAATTGATCCAAGTGTAAGACAATAAAAAACCCGGGATGACCCATGTTTCGATTAGCTCAGGGAAAATCTAATAAAAAAAGGGTCAAAACTCGTTGACTGATTTTTTTTCTTCAAATGGCATCATTTTTTTGCTTTTTTATAAAACAAAAGGATTTGGTTGACCTAGGTTAACTTGAGTCAACTCATTCAACATGTGACTCGATAATTGTCCTGAATTGACTCTCTAGTAAGGCCTAGAAAAAATGAGAAAAACCAAGGAGACCAAATCCCAATAAATCAAATGTTGAATGATGAAATAAAAAAAATTGATGGATAAAAAAATAGAAATTAAGAGATTAAGGACCTCATTTGAAAAAACAAATTGAGAGGATAAACTAAAATTTTGAATTTAAGGGTAAAATTGAAAAAACATTAACAAATGAATCCAAAATAAAAATAAAAAATAAAGAGAATGGGGATCAAATCTAAAAAAATAAAAAAAAATAAAGATTATGGATCCAAGGATGAAATTGAGAACAAATTTTTTTTTTTAAAAAAGCTAAGAATCAAAATTAGAAATCAAAATATTAAGGGTCAAACCTTAAATACCATAAAAATTTGAATTGAAGGGAAAAATTGAAAATAAAACTAAATTCATAAAAGAATCCAAAACAAAAATAAAAATTAAGAGAATGAGGACCAAGTATGAAAAAAATTAAAAATAAGATCATAGATCCAATGACGAAATTGAAAATAAATTAAAATTTCATAAAAGAGAAAAAAATCTAAACATTGAAGGTCAAACCTGAAACATTATAAAATAAGAAGACAAATTTGATATAAAAATCAAATGCCAAAGCATGCAATTGAAAAAATAAATGTAATTTGATACAACTAAAAGAAAGAGGACCAAATATGATAAAGATAATAAATAACACACCCTTTTGATTTTTTGCAAGAGTAACACATTTTTCAAGGTTGAAGAGAAAGAAAGAGGGGGCAAAGAAAACATGTCGTCGGAGCTCAACCATGCATGAGACGAAGTAACGCGCCTTACCATCATAAAGGGAACGACAAGATGCATCCAACGTCACTGCCTTGACATGCGATGTTCTTTCAAAGGGATGCGTCACACGCGCCGCCAAAGGGGTGTGGGTGCCTCCCACACGCTGGCACGTGTGATGTACGCGGCAACCATTTTTTAAAAAAATTATTAGATGCAAATGCCAAGTTGCCCCTGATCCCATACAATATTAACGAAAAAAACATAATAAAAAGACCAAATTTGATATAAAAATCAAATGCCAAAGCATGCAATTGAAAAAATAAATGTAATTTGATACAACTAAAAGAAAGAGTATCAAATATGATAAAGATAATAAATAACACACCCTTTTGATTTTTTGCAAGAGCAACACATTTTTCAAGGCTGAAGAGAAAGAAAAGAGGGGGCAAAGAAAACATGTCGTCGGAGCTCAACCATGCATGAGATGAAGTAACGCGCCTCACCATCATAAAGGGAACGACAAGATGCATCTAACATCACTACCTTGACATGCGATGTTCTTTCAACGGGAGGCGTCACACGCGCCGCCTAAGGGGGGTGGGTGCCTCCCACATGCTGGTGCGTGTGATGTACGCGACAATAATTTTTTTAAAAAATTTATTAGATGTAAATGCCAAATTGCCCCTGATCCCATACAATACTAACGAAAAAAACTACATTGTTCCTGGAATAAAGAAAAACCGAAAACACTCATGCCCATGCGGTCAAGGGAAGTCAACATCTAAGGGTATTATTAACATTACACTGTACTAATAAAAGTTTAAAAGACCCCTTTACTTCTATCCAATCTTATAATACCAGATGTGTCTCATAAAAAATACCATATTATCCTTAAATGCATGTTATAAAGCTTAAATTATGAAGGATAAAAATAGCTAAAACACCGTTTGAATCCAAAATATTTCTCCTCACAATCCACAATCCACGGGAGAAAACTGAGTTCTTTTAGTTTTTTTTTGTAATGACATAGATTTTTCAAACTAGAAAAACTATTCAAACTACAAGTAGATCTCAACAAGCTCCAACCCAGGTGAGCATAGAATGACACTAGTGTCACCTCTTTGCAACTGAAGAACTAACTGGCTAGAAATTGACTGCACTGAGTTATTGAGCTGAGCATAAGTAATGGTTGAATTCTTGGTTGCACCATTCGAATCATGTTCAGCCCAAATGAAGGCTGGCTTGGACCGGAAGGCTGGTAAGGTAGCCCGTACTGGGAGGTAGAGAACCACCACAGGCTAGTCAGGGAAAGAAGGGCCATATTCTCGTAGTCCATGTTGTTTTTTTCAGGAGTGTATTACGTTATCGGGCCATTTTATAATAACAAAAGGTGAGATTTGATAAGAGAATCAAGATGGCCTATCCTGTTTCCATCGAAGAAAACTAGAACAAGAGGCAAAATTTAGCAGATATTCGACCGAGAATATCCCACTTATTGAGCTTCATGCACTGTAAAAAATCCCTTGTCTTCGTGTCTAAATGTTTGTATATGCCATGCTGACATGAAAGCATTGAAAGACACAAAAAGCAACTTCTGAAAAAGGGTTGGCAAGCAAAGGAATTTTGTTTGAATTTCACCCAAATTAGTATGAGATCAAGTAATTTATTAACAAGCGTGTTCCTCGAGCGTAGTCCGTCCATGTGTATGGGCTGGAATGTCATAGGGCCCGCACTTGGAATCTTATCACATCCAAAAATAAAACAAGGGAATAAACTCTTAAGTTTGGAAACGCGAGTAAATTCTTGTTTTTAAAAAAATTAATTTTTTTTATATTTTAAATCGTTTTGATGAGTTGATTTCAAAAATAATTTTTAAAATATAAAAAAATATCATTTTCATAAACAACCGCAACCACATTCTCTAGAAAAATTAGAATACGAAGAAGTGTTCCATCATTGAAAAGAAAAACGAAATGAATTTAAGGAACCATAAACTTATTTTATTGGTTCTCCATTAATAAAAATTACTAATTAAAGCATTAATTATGTATGAGATTATTATAAAAAAATTATTTGGTATTGACAAACCTAAAAGGTATAGCAATGTTATTATAGCCACCATTACAGAGCATTACTCATTGCAATGGTACTTTTTTTTTCAATTTTAATTTTATTCTTCGTCGTTTAAGAATTGAATTTTGTAATTTTTTTTTAATTTTTTATATGAGATTATCTTAATCTCGTGAATTTATTTATTTTTCTTCTCGATTTTAACTTTCAATATTTGATCCGGAGGAATTGAGCCTTGTTATTTTTTCAATTTATTTTTTATGGAGTTATCATGATCTCATAACTCAAGTCATGAGTTTAAAAGGTCAAGCTTGATCGACTAAGATTGTTTTTTTTCTTCTAATTTTAATTGAATATTTATTTTTTTCAATTTCATCTTTCAACATAGTTTGATTCGGAATTAAGCTTCATAGTTTATTTTAATTTGTTTTTTTATGTAATTATCATGATCTTATGACTCGAGTCATGAATTAAGTAGATTAATTATCAGTTTGATCTAATATATTATTATTTTAATATTGTTATTTTTTTAAGATGTCTAAACTAACATGTTTTAATATTTTAAAAAGATATCAGTTTGCTATGCATTAATTTTATGTTCATGATTAAATTTTTTACATTAAAAAAATATTTAATCCGACCATCAATATAGTGCTGTTTAAAATTCTAGTATCAACTATTGTCACCGATCATTACAAGAGATTCTTAAAGAATATGATTTGATCCCTACCGACATACGATCTACTAATCTTTGGGTCAATTCATTGTGAATGGTCCTGGCTATAAATTTTATATCAAGTAAATGACAATACTTATTTTATGAGGTCACTTAAAAACAAATACAGCGAATATGAAAAATAAAAAATAAAAAATAAAAAATAAAAAACCACAAACAATTTCACCAAAAAAATAATAATTCCGATTCACTTTCTTTTTTTAAAATGTCTATTCTCTTTTCATAGAGTAATTGTCACTAATTATTTATTTATAAAGTAACATAAAATTTCTCTCTTGACAAGCTAAAATCCCTGGGTTTGCCAGGTTGGCTGCAAAAGCCAACTTCAATAGGCAAATTATAAACTGGCCTTGTTGCTGGTTGCAATTAAGTTTTTGCAACATTTTTGACATGCCGGCCTTTGTCAGTTGCTAAGCACAGGGAGAACAGCTCTCCCTCAATTCCACATTTTCATCAATCTTTCTTTGGACTTTATAATAAAAATCCCATGTCTCTAACCACTAGATCGTACCCTGGAATTCATCACTCTTTGTTTTTCTTTTGAGTGATTGAGCCATTTCATCTCTATTTTTAAATGAACCATTTGCATTCCAAACCTTGGTTCCATTAGAGATGGTATAGAGGCAGAGAGTTGGAAACTTTGGGCGACGGGGCGCCTTCACTTGTCTATGACAAATTAGAGCCTCGCTAACATCAACCTTAGGCAACGCTTCGGCAAGAGAAAGGGAAAGCGTTCTGTTGTAAGTTCTTAAAAACGCTCTGCTAACTCATGTGGAAAATTTGGCTGATGCACCTATGCAATCTGATTCATCTGATGCCCTTAACATATAAAACCCCATCCAAGATTTCTATGTACATTGTCTGATTGCGATCATCCATTGATAAGAGCAATTGCCTCTGCTGATAAAGGTTCTAATTGTATAGCCAGGATACAAATAGCCAACCACAGTCAAAAGGCAAAAACATGGAGAGAGCTCTTCTAACTCTATTATGTCCTATAAGAAAGTCCTGATGACAAAATCCAATCTTTTACAAAGACAACAGAGCTTGACCACATCTAGTCTTATTTAATTTTCAAAGCAAGAGGCAAGTACCAATATCTCTTGATGTCTAGGATATCCAGGCTTTTCACGAGTAGTGTCCAACTTTTTTGCACAGCTCTGGAAGCACCTCAAATGATTGCAGGATAGAAGAAGCACCTCAAATGATTGCTGGATAGAAGAATAACTTCTCATCCTAAAGTTCCGATCATTGTCCCCAAGCACAGGCCCTAAATCATGATGGAACAAAGAAAGAAATAGATGTCAAACGAGCAAATATGAAACACGACTATGCATTCCAATGTACAGCAATTTAAATCCTTCTACATTATAACGTGGTATTCTGTTCTGTCTAACTATATAAAAAAAATCTTTTATAAGCATTAAGAAAATCTATCAGATAAATTAAATGGTCAGATGATTAGCTGGATTCTAAGAAGCTACAAGAACCCCATATTCTGTGCATCATTCAGACCCTGCCAAACCTGGTTTGTATTCCAGGGCACCTGGGTCCCTGTGAAATCAAGTGCCCTTCCCATTAGCTGATTCGAGAGTAGTCCTTCAACCATCTTATCACAGGTGGTTAGGGAATCTAGGGTGCGGGTGCAGTAAGATCAATTGTCCTATTCCATTAAATCAATCAACCCGAAATATCTCTTCTGTAGTTCCGAAAAATATATGAAATTAAACTTTCAACAGGAGGAAACTATAAAGCATGAAAAGCAGCACCTGATTTAATCATAGCATTAGCAATAAAACTAGAAAGGGGCAACCCTGGTGACAATGAACTCAAACCTAGGTAAATTGAAGAGGTTAACCTTTTTCGCAAGTTAAGAAAATAACACAAAGGAATGCAAATGGGAACAACAGTATATTGCACCGACAAGATCCCAAATCCCAAAACAAGGAATGTTTAAACGCAGAGTATTCTACACAACAAACTACACTGCAAATAAGCATATGCCATCACCAAGTGCGCAAACATTTCTGCTACACCTTGGATAGATCTACTTATAAGAAAATGGAAGTCTTAATCCTTCTTCTCAGGTTCCAAATTTAAAAATGCCACAAGGTTTAGCAAGAGCTCTGAAAATAAAATCAAACCTGTCATGAACAAACCGGGAAGCAGACACGCCCTTGACATGGTTTGAGCAAGTAATGATATTCCCAAGCTTTATCAATAGTATGACATTCATGCCATTGATTGTTGGATATAGCTTCTAGAAAGTAAAACAACAAGCTAAAAACCTCAGATTTTACAATAACCATGACAGTAGAGTCATTTTCCAAGGCATGGAAAGTGAATAATGGAAGATACAAGTAGAATCCCAAATAGAAAGAAGATTGAAGAGATCAGGGCAGAACTAGAAATTTTTAAGTGCAGATTTGGTGGACTTAAAAAATGAGTTGAAGTAATAACAGTTGTTGTTTTTTCTTCCCTTCTAGTTTGTTGGTGCGGTGGAGGGCATAACTTCTAAACTCAAGGTCAAACTGAACAAAACCTAAAGGCTTTGTGGGTTGCCATCCCCCCGCGGGCAACTGAATTAGTTACATAGCAAATGATGCAAAGTAAAACATGAAAAATATGATGATGAGTAAGTGTTGCAGTTTAGATTCCACTAGTTATTTCAGCAAAATTCCTGTTTTTGGAGTTCTGCTCTTTAGCAAATTTTCCATTTAGAAAGCAACTTTATGATATTTTATGTTAAACCTATACTAAAATGTTCTGTCCTTGATATCGGAACAGCGCATCACCTGAATGTTGTATTTCTTTCAACTTCAACCAGAGAGTACAAATTGAACAAAACAAGAGAACGCTGTAGATCAAGGCAATCTCATAATAGCTAAAGCCAAAAAAATTAAGCATCATACTGATTGTCCATGTTTAATTTAAGAGTTTGTCTTTTCCCTCAGACAGGTTTGGCTTAATAGAATTGCATTGTCTTATAAATGTTTAATTTGTGATTGAACCTTTCTATTAATCATTTCCACCAATCATCCCCTTTTCTTCTCAATCTAATGTCTGACCAATTCATTTCTATCTTCATTTTCTAAACTATTCTATGTTTCAGTCCTAGCTAGTTATTAAAGTAATTTTGCACAGTCATGTACCCGCAATGTCCAACATGTATTGCTGCTTATTGACTCTACACCATCTATTCCTGCCTGATACAAATCCCATCACTTGAAATGCAATAGTATTTGGAATATTATTTTCAATGCAATGGACACTGAAAGTAGAGCAAAAAAAGTTCGTAAATGGAAGATTCTCAACAAGCCAAGATAATGAGAAAAGATGCTAGTCTCCGTTGAACAACAACATCATCTTTAATAATCTAATGGAAGATAACTTGAATAAAAAAGGTTCTATTCTAGCAAACTTAAAATTTGACCACTAGAGTTTATGTTGCAAGTTGCAGGCCTGATTCATTAGGTAAAAAGCTATGTGTTCTAAAGCTTTCAATCATAATCTAATCTTCTTCGTGATGTAAAACTATGTCAATCTTAATCTAATCTTTTTTCCTGATTTAAAACTAAGGATATTAACCTATAATCCCATTCAATTCTAACGAAACCCCACCTCCCCCTGGCCTGATGCAGCTACGATGTTTTAACATTCCCCTTTTCCATAAAATTCCAAGCCCAACTAAACTTGTAAAGCAAAGCTTTTGAAAAATCCCTGGGAACAAATTATCCAAGTTCAAAATCACAACCCTAAGACACTCTCTACATCCCCATGCCTTGCATCAGACACTTTCAAGAGCTACCCCCATACCGGACCCCTTTCAGCAATTAAGAATCTAAAACTCGAACTACAATTCTATGTACATTAACATCTTGCAGTTATAAGGACGTAAAAATCTGGCAAGGAACAATACTAAAAGCAAGCAATCCCTGAACAACCAGCCACATTGCAAGTTCTGAAGCGCAAGCACATAAAACCACTTCAACCCAAATAAAATAAACAATGCATGAATAAATAAGAGAAACAAAGGAACAACTAATAGTGACACAAAACATCAAAGTTACACAAGTCAAATTTGCCATTCAACAAAACCGAAAGTGGAAAGGATCATAAATACCCAAGATTGAGAATGCTGTTTATCGGGTCAATAAGCTGAGGCTCCTGCTGATGCTGTTGTTCCTCCTGCTGTTGTTGTGTCAAATTACCACTTGAAGCCAATGCCACAGCACTCGAAGGTGACCCTTTTACCTCTTGAAATCTCCAAAGATACCATGATGCAACCGACCTATACGGCCTCCATTTTTCACACAGGTGATCCATCTGTGATGGGCGTGGCAACTCCGGCAAGTTATAAAGCACTTGCAACCCTTTCCTCACTTGAAGATCATTAATTGGCAACACATCCGGTCTATGCAGCGAAAAAATCATAAACATATGCACTGACCAAGAACCAATCCCATTTACCATAGTAAGCATAGTAAAAAGAGATTTATCATCCATATTTACAATCGCAGAATCCGATAAAATCCCATTTTGATACTTCCTAGCTAGATCATGAAGGTAACTCGCTTTACGCCCAGAAACCCCAATTTGCCTCAACTGTTGTGGAGTCAAAGCAAGAACTGTTTCCGGTAAAACTCCAGCCTCGCCGCCACAAAGCGAAATAAAGCGCGTGTAAATTGAAGTCCCTGCTTTAAAAGCAAGTTGCTGGTAAAGAATGCTACGAGCGAGAGCAAGGAAAGGAGTGGGGAAGGTATCAAAGGTCGGGGGTGGGTAACTGTCAATTAAGGAAGCAAGGAGTGGATCAGCGTTACGGAGATGGCGAATTGCGATTTCAAGTTCACCTTCACATGTTAGAGATCGTGCCATGATCCGCGGAGCGAGAGCGACGATTGCTCGATGTTGGGCGGTTTTAGTTCTTGGGGTTTTGGTGGCAGTGGTTCTGGGTGGTTCAGTTGTGTTTTTGATAGAGGTTTGGGTGGAATTAGGGTCGTTAACGGTGGTGACAACAGCAGCATCGGGTGAGAGTTTACGGATTTTACGAGGACGGGAAGGGATTTTTGCGGGAGGAGATGTGATTGATGGTGGGATAGTGGTTGATTCCGTGGTAGTAGTGGTTATTACAGTGGTGGTGGGGTCATTGAGTGGCTGAGTGTAAGCCTGGGTTTCGATTTGTGGCAGAGGCTGGGATTCTGATTGGGAAGGTTGTGGTTGAGGTTGGATTTGGGTCTGTTCGCCCATCAGTGATCGGTCAAATTAGGGATTAGGGTTGACTATTTTAGTGTCAGTAATGGTGGATGCGGCGGTGGTTGTGGTTGTGGTGGTGGTGGTGGGCGGTGGAGCCAGGTATTTGCTATTTTAATTTTGTGGGGGTGAAAGGGTGTGAAACGGGGTATCGGAAATTTTAGGATTGACGCTCGCTTGGTCGCTGCGTCTGAGAAGGAAAGAAGATGTATCTGAGTTATTGTGATCCCCACGCTATTCCATGACGCGTGAATCTTACCGCTGTTATGATTTGGACCTGTTGTGGCCCAGAGCGGTTGGATAAGTTTGCTTAACTTTGACAACCTAAAGCCCACATATTAAGCCCATTAAAGTTTCAAGACAGGCCTAACTTGCTTCCACGTTTGAATTTTAGAAGACGCGTAGATGGCGGGTTGATTCTGGTTCTAGAGTTTGGGAATAGGTGTAAATAATGTTTCTTTAAAATTTAAATTTTTTTATTTAAAATTAATTGTTTTTTTATATTTTAGATCATTCTAATATGTTAATATAAAAAAAATATTAAAAATTAAAAAAAATATTATTTTAATGCATTTATAAATGAAAAGCACTTTGAACCATAACCGCTACTATATTTCTAAACACATAACTAAACTAGTATGTGTTTAATTAAAAAAAATTAATTGATTCAATTAAAAATTTAATTGATCTGAATTTGACTTGATCAAAATCAAATCATCAATCCATTAACTATTTTTAAAAAATAATACTTAAATGATATTATTTTAATTTTATTTTTTATATATAAATAAACTCTGATCTCGTCTCTAGTGGAAATTAGGATCGGCTTTTAAATCATTGAAAAACACTATATAACATAAATGATTTATTTAAAACTTTATTAGGGGGTGATTCAGTCTCAAAACAAACCTTACCTCTGGTGTTAAAAAAAAATTATATCTTTTCTTGATAATTTTGATTTTGGTTACATCTAATCATATGAAAACCTTATGATAAACAAATTAATTATTATTAATTACCAGAAACTCTAAAAAAAACATGTTGGAATTCTACTGTGTCTGCAATGTGGACATGCACAGTGGATTTTCGCGCCTTTTGAAGACCACTTTGATGTTCCTGTGGGCTTAGAAGAAAAGAGTTGAAGAAACAGACCAAGAGACAATAAGCTTGTACACTCCATTTCCGTGTCTTGGAGCTGTGTTGGCTAGCGGCTTAGGCAGGGGAGGGAGTTATCAAATTAGGGATTTTTAAAAAAAAATTATTACAATAATTTAGAAAATTTAAAGAATAACACTTTTTAAGAAGAATTTAATAAAAAAACATATTTTTACCGCACTTCTAAAATATAATATGTACTAAATGCACACCATAAGATAAAGTATAGCTGTTAAAAAGTGCTGACATGTTATGAAAAATAAATACAAATTAAGAACTTAGTCTTCTCCTCCTTGTCATCAGTCTCAAATGTGTTCAAATTATAAGCAACAGTGGCGTTTTAATTTTACACTCTTGCTTGCAAAAATAAAAAGAAAATTAATTTGTTGCTGAAAATAAATAATCTTAGAAAAGATGGGTAGCTAAAAACTCAAATCCACGTGACAAAACTGTTATTTTTTTTTTCTTAACACGACACTCACAAATATAATTTTAAAATCCGGCCCGGCGAGTTAACCCAAGACTCGGCTAACCCGGGGTTGAAACCGGACCAGGTTTTAAAAAAAATAGAGGAAGTCAAAACTCGGAGTGACCCGGCTGACCTAGCGGGTTAACTCAATGACCTTGTAAGACTCGGTCAAAAACTCAGTTGTAACCCGTTGACTTTTATTATTATTTTTACTAAAACAACGATATTTTGATTTTTTTAAAAAATTGAAATTGACTCGGGCGACCTGGTCAAAATCCGGGCCTTGTGCCGGGTCGACCACCGAGCCGGATTTTAAAACCCTGCCTCGGACATCCTCACTCAAATCTGTCTTTGACTCAGCCCGTATGCAAGTTTGGGTGAGAAGTAATATAAACCTTTTAAAAATAAGGTTTTGCTTTTTCGTGAATCATTGCCAGGAAAAAGGATTTAATTGCATCTGGATTGCTTGCTTGCTTGCTTGCTTATGAGAGGACAAGTTGTTCCCATAGAGAAGACAGATACAATAATTTAAATATTGATATTGCGGTTTAAATCAACCGTGAATTAGTTAAATATTAAATTTAATTGATATTGCGGCAACTGCAACTTAATTAAATGTTAATATCCTTAAAATGTTATATTTCTAAACGTAATATTATTAAAATATTATATTTCTCAACCACGACATTCTTGAATTATTTTATTTCATCGAATCTTTTTCTTCTCATATTCTATTTCGCTATTTATTTATATTTTGTATGTCAATTGCTCGATTGGCCCCAAAATTGTCGTTCCTGGAGGCTTAGAAAAGATGGCTCGTTGTCATCGTGGTGGTGCAGTAAATGCTTTGCCAACTTGGCTGTGTCTTTGATCTTTCTCTGGCGTTAGGAGAGGTGGAGCAGAATTTGGTGGGATTGGAAATTTGGTTTTATCTGGACGATTTGTCACTCATTTTGCGCTGAAGGTGGCTGATTCTAAAGGAGGTGGTTGGTTTTGGCCAACTGTTTTGGTTTGTTTGCAATTTTTCGGCCTCTCTTGGATGTTCTTTTTCCCTCGGAAAAAATGGAGGCACGTCAACACCATTAGCACTGAAAGATTGCAGACAAGAATGGCAATTTATGGAACGTAATTTCAAAATCTCTTTTTGTATAATCCCATCCAGCTTTAGCACACATTACTGTGCACAAAGAAAGGATCACCACGAAATACAGAACACCATTAGCGTTCAGCTTTGCATGATCATCCAAATCTCCCTCCAAACTCACGCAGCTCATCTCTTGCTTCGGCGTCTTTATGCTTACCTGCAAGTTATTGAAAAGCTCTGTAAGTAACATGGTTTTATCACTGACAATCCAGGGGCAACACAAATAAGTATAATTAATTCGGAACCCATTTTCATTAAAAACAACAAATTGATGGCGAGTTTTTAAGTTGAATTTTGTGATTTACAGACGTAAAGTAGATTTCTTTTCTATTATTAAGACTGAACACTGGAAGATGCAGAAAATCTTACTTGTGCCAGTTACTTGATAAAAAATCAACTTGGCTTCCTTGTCCATACTTATGAATGAATTCCTTCTTATTGTACTTCTCTTCCTTGACTTTGTAAGAGTTTCCCAGTTAAAAATAAAATAAAATGGTGAAACAACTTGGTGAAAAACTCAATTGAGAATCTCTAATATACTCACTCGGGGAAAAAAAATTGAGATTTGGATTATAATTTAGAGATTAATTTTGTTCAAGTCTCTCTATTTCAGGTACCAACAAGTTATTTTTAATCAAACAAGGTTATGCGGCTAGCAGCAATGTAGAAAAGAGTTGTCAGGTTTACACAGGAATTTCCTGCTATCTTAGCCATCTCCAACAACGGCACGGGTTTTACCTCGTCCTTGAGAGACTCCATGCAAGGATATAGGTTAATTATCCGGGAAAATTCCTACACTGGTGTGTTTTCCAGACCAGTTCGGGTCTCCTCCGTTTACACAAAAGAAATAGTATTGTTTTTATATAAAATCAGATACACATTGAACTGCTGAATGCAAAGGAATAAGAAGTAATTATATCACAATATACCAGTTGGCATGAATGGCAAGAAACAAAACATAAGAACTTGGGTAAATTGCCCAGTTCAAGATAATTAAGAAGGGAAAATAATCATCTTGAAATCAAAACGTAAACTACAAATGCATAAATAGATAAAAATATAAAATATCATGCTCCAACTAAGCATTCCAACGGAAGAAGTATGGATGTATAGAAGGAAAAAAAAAGAAGAAAAAGGAAGGCTCTAACGTTGATGCCTTTTCAAACTTTTCCGCCATGATCACTACTAAAAAAGAGGATTATTAGCATCTGATTTTAGCAACGGATAATTCCGTTGCTAAATTTAGTAACGGATTTGCAACAGATTATATATTTATTATTTTTTTAATATTAGCAACGGACTTTAGTAACGGAAAATTCGTTGCAAAAGAAAACATAATATTTGCAACGGACTATCCGTTGCTGATTAAAAATATATATATTTAAATTTTAATTTAAAATTAAAATTATACAGACCGTTGATAGGGTATTTAACTTTCACAATCTCAACCGTTAATTAGCAATCCTAAACTTACACTGATCTCTCCCCTTCAGAAACGTAACATCCCACTTTACCCCTTCGTCCCCTGATAATGCTAATTTAATTAACTTGCACTGATCTCTTCATCCCCTTCGTCCCCTGATAACATCTAGAACAGTAGAAAAACAATTAACTTAGCACTCTCTCTTCATCGATCTGATTTCCTTTGTCCCTAACATTTCTCTTCATCTTCTTCTCATTCGTCTCCAATATCCATAACAGATTCGATCTTTCTTTATAAACCACCAAAAACACAGACCCACGGCGACATCCCACTTTACCCATCAGTATCACCATCGAGCATCTTGATTTACCCACACTCTTTGTAAATGGGTTGGGTGTTGCATACTTTTCCTCAATAATTCAGGTAATTAATTTTACGATTTATTTGTTGCTCTGTTGCAATTAAACTTAGGTTAAAAAGTTTTAACCTAACTTTCTCAACCTCAGGTGTTCTTCTGCAATCTCAGGTGTTCTTCTGCCGTGTAGATTTCATCTTGCTCGCCCAGAACTCAAGAACACAGGTAACAAAGTTTTTTTGATCGATGCTTTGAATAATTGTTTTAGGCCATTCATTCGATAAAATTAGGATTTAGGAACTGTAGTCAGTGCAAATGTATGTATGAACACAAGTTTCTCTCCCTCTTTTGCACAGAAATACATCATCAAGCATAAATTTAGGGTATAACTAAATTAGGAACCCCCACCCGCCGCACTGCCAAAAACATAATAAAGAAAAAATGCCACATGGTTAACAGAAAATTGTATCATAAGATTATTCTCATTGGGTGCTTCGCTGTGTATTTAGAACAGTTAATCAATAGGTTTCTTGAATCTTTAACAGAATGAGGAAAAGTTAATTACTGAATTGAGGGCTAAATATGAACAGCCATGAATTCCATTTTTTTCCAGTTCAAATTGTGTTGTTGGTTCATCCATTATGTATATAATCTGAAATGAGGCTTGAAAGATTATGCTTGACTAATATATTTTTAATTTTGTTTGGATTTCTTGTGTTATCATAGATTTTATGTTATTTTTCTTTTATGTTTTAGGCATTTTAATTCTGTTTTAGAGTTATTATTGACCAAACATATTGATCTTGCAAAGAGAATTAGCTTTGTTAGGGAGATTTTTTTATAATAAACTACAAATAAGAAATTCATGGTTAAACCTATTTCTTCCTAAATGAAGAGCAGAAACAAAGGAAGAAGTATACATGACTATTAAAGGGTTACTTTTACATTTATGTTGTGAAATTGAGTGTCAACGTCTGAACAACTTAAAACTGGAATATAATAGCGTGTTTTGCAATCCACGTTGGATTTAATGAATTAAGAACTACTTCTGTGCAAAAAGCTTCAGTAAGTGTTCCATCTCTTCCTTTGGTTTAACTTAAATGGTAAGAAACAGAACATACCAAAAAATCTGAAATTATTAAAAATATCAGGCTATTGAACAAGAGCTTAAAAATATCTAAAGTAATTAAACATGCTCCTGTACGTGATCCCATGATTGGAAGTTCAATCACAATTAAAAATACCAGGCTATTGAACAACATATGTTCAAGAAAATATATAATGTATAAATGTTACCTTTGTTAATATATAATGTACAAAATTGATGCTAAGCATACAAAGATACAATATTGCCAAGGGTTTCTAGAATAAAAGAAAGAAACACATGAAAAGAAATAAAGTTTGTATTAATATGAATATTTTTAGTATATTATTTTTAATATTAATTTCAAGATAGATTATTTTGGTAAATCAAAGTTAAATATTAAAATTTGTTTATGTTTGAATGTATGAAGTGAAACATTTAAAAAGTTGATGATAGATTAATTGTACAAGGAAATCCACCCTTATCATAGACAAAGATTTCGACCAACTCTATTTAAAGGGTTTAAAATTGCTGGTTTAGTTGACTTGAAACATTATGTAAAGTTGTGATGATGTTAGCATAAATATAGCTGACTTGAATGGGGAAAATTTCATAAAAAAAATATGTGGTTATGCATCAAGTCAATAACTGTAACCTTTTTATTTATTGACTTTCAGCTGATGTTTGCATTAATAAATGATAGAATTTAAAATATATTTTTTCATGAAAATTGTAGTTAAAAATGTTAAATTTCAAATGGGATGGACTTGGAAAACTGAAGAAATGTAATGCTGGATTTTGGCAGTGAGCATTGTCTGGCGTGATGAGCCATTTTCTCACCGGGGATATGTTAAGATCACAGCTACTGGTTCTATTTGGGAAATGTTCCCATAGTGCAAAGAAATATTCCCACAAGTGTTGTCTTGAATCATTACTGCGTGCGTAGATGTTTATAACATCGAATCGTGAACAGGATTAGCTGTTGAAAGCTATTCTAGCAAACGATGAGTAGCTGAGTTTTAAATTAATTTTTTATATATATTTTTAGAGTATTTTGATGTTGTTGTATAATTAATAAATAAATGAAATATAATTTTATATAAAAAATATTTTAAAAAATAACATTTAAAATACTCTTAAATATGCCTAACCAAATCACAAACCCTACAGCAATCAGAACAGAAGCTATGAATTTTGATCTAAAGAACAAATCGGAAACACGGCTAGAATGGACAAACAAGCAAATCAAATACTTTGATGTGAATCGTAGAAGCTATCGGTTAGGATGACTCAAGAAGATGAAAGCTAACATTCAGAGTAATAAAAGAAAAATCAAACGAGCTTTGTTTGTATGGAACAATAGAGTAAGTTGAAATTTCTTAAAATTAATTTATTAAGGTTATATTTTCAGGTATGAAAAAAATTACTTATTATTATGTAATTATTTGTTTAATAAAAGTTTGTTATTATATTTTTTCAGGTTCAAAATATCCTGATGCATCTTGTGTCGATCCACAATATCATGGTTCGTCTTCGCAACCAGCACCACGATTGTATCTTTTGTTGTTTCTTTTTATTGTATTTCGACTTATTTGTATTAATGCAAGTTTAACTAAATTTTTATAATATGAATATTATTTTTATTTCATTTTTTATTAGTGATACAATTATTTTTAATATTAATTTATGTTGGTTATATTCTACAACTTTTAAACTATCCATAAATAATTAATTAAACAAATTAAAATTCATTTTAATAAATAAAAAAAATTAATTTAATAAAAATAATATAGTCAGCAACGGATTTTCCGTTGCTGATTGTAAATAATTATTCAATCAGCAACGGAAAATCCGTTGCTGGCTTGTCAGCATCGGATTATCTGTTGCTAAAAAATCAGCAACGACAAATTTGCATTCGATATTTGCCGTTGCTGATTCCGTTGCTAAATTATTTTAGCGACGGATTTTAGTTTTATTTGCAACGGAATGGGTAGTTGCTAATTACTATATTTTTTAGTAGTGGATCTTCTACGTATTCTTTAGGGCATCACCTTTTGGAGTTCTTTCAAAAGAAGCAATGAAGACAATAGAATGAAAGACGTACATCAACGCGGCTATAACATAAGGGATGCACTGAAAGAATGCAGATAAGAATGGCAATTTAGGGAGATTTGAAACCTCTTTCGTAAATTCCCATCCAAACCATGCTGCGAACAAAGAAGCGATCACCCAACAAGACAGAATAAACTCATTTTTCCTTTTTGCATAATCATCCAAATCTCCCGCTGCTTTCAGATTTGCATAATCATCCAAATATTCTTTGAGGGATGTTACTCGGAGAATTATTTTAAGACTGTCAAACCAGGCTATAGAATAAAGGAGGTAAATCAACACCATTAGAACAAAAGGGAGGCATTGACAGGTTGCAGATAAGAAAGGCAATGTATGGATACGTAATCTCATAATCTTTCTCATAGAATTCCATTCAGCTTCTGCCCACAGTATTGTGATCAAAGAAAAGATGATCACCACGTGAAATAGAATAAACCAATTTTTCCTCTTTGTACTGCCATCACCCAAATCTCTCGTGTTCAGCTTTGCATGATCATCCAAGTCTCCCTTCAAACTCATGCTGTCCATCCCTTGCATAGGTGTCTCTATGCGTACCTCCAAGTTACAAGCTCTGTAAACTAGGTTACCTGGTCTAGGGGCAAACGATTGGGCAACACAGATAAGTATAATTATTCGAGAACCCATTTTCATTATAAACAATGAATTGATGGCGGGTTTTTAAGTTGAGTATTTTTGTGATTTACAAACGTAAAGTAGATTTCTTTTTTTCTTTTCTATTATATTATTAAGATCGAACACACTGGACAATATGGAAGATCAGAGGTGAAAAAATCTTACTTGTATGAAAAGCCTCTTGAACCCGTTCCTGAACAAGAGTAATCCAGCGATTGTCTTTTATATGATTCGACTGTGGCTTCGGAGTTTATATATCCGCAAAAGGAGTTGGACTTGGAATCCATAAACTACTGGAGCGATAAACCGTGTTTATCTTTGACTTGGAACCCGAAACCTGTTCTTTTGGGGAACTTCAAATTAATAAATCCATCAACGAATCTTGATTAATCCAAACAACTTATTTCTTTTCGATAAAATCCTCGAAGTTTATAAAAAAATTATCAACTTCGCTCCCTTATCCATATTTATGAATGAATGAATTCCTACTTATTGTACTTCTCTCCGTTGGACTTTGTAAAACTTTACCCATTAAAAAAAAATGGTGAAAGAACTCAGTGAAAAACTCAATACTTTAAAGGAAACATGTCACGAGCATTGAGTGCTGATGCAATAGGATCAAACTCAGATCCTAACCCACGCAGGATACAAATAATAAGACTTGGCTTTGTGCAGGTAATCCTCTAAAGAAGAAGTTCCTTAGGTATGACTTTCATAAAAAGTCTCCAAAACATTCCAAGCATCATGACAGGATTCACTATTGATGACGTGGGAGAGAGCTGTTGATCCATCCAAGGATCAATTGACCAATACAAGCCAAGTTGCTGCAGCTAGATTGGGTTGCAATGAACCATCAGCATCAATGATGGTTAATTCAAGACAGGGAACCCCATTCGTCACATATCCAAGAAGACTATGTCCTCTCAATATTGGAATAGATTGAGCTTTCCATTAAAGATAGTTATTTGAGGCTAGCTTAATGGAGATATCAGGTAAATGAGTTTTTGAAGGTGAAAAATCAAGAGAGAGCAGAGGTTGTAGGCAGGATTGAGGAGGTGGGAGATTCCATTGCTGGCTGTAGAAAAGCTAACCCATCGTTGCCTTTGTTGTTTCATATATAAATAGAAGATCACAGTAGTAATTATCACCTATAGGGATAACAACCAAACTGCATTGGAATTGACAGGGATATTGGCACTTACTGCACTGATCTCCCTCTCATTCCTGCAATAGTGCACTGTGGCACTGCTCCTCCACTGCAGAATACCCAGTGATTCCTGTTATATACGCTGCCGTGATATATATCAGTCTGGTAGAGTAGGATTTTATTTGATCCCAGGATATCAGGACATGTTGCTGTTATCAATTAATGATCATCTCACCATGATCAAAACTACTTATGACCAGCCATGGAAAGGGTAAAAAAAGGAGAAGAGAAACTAGTTATGTAACTATCATATTTTTGTCCTTGTGTTGTTCAAGAAACAAAAAAACAAATATGAAGCTATTCTAGTTAAGGAAAGAGATTCGGTTCTCAGCTCTCAGTTCTTACGAGTGATATACCTACCGTAAGGATCATTTAAGGGTCAACGGAGACAAAAAGGAAATGAACTCGATTGGTTTGATTTCAACTAAAGATTCTAGCAGCTACCCGATGTAAGAACATTAGTATTACAATATGTTCAAGAAATTCCACTAAATCCACTCTCTTCACCATCCCATGAAGGACTTAAAGCTCTGGTTTGAACTTGCTCACCACTGTTACTAGATTTGGATATCATTTCTGATCCCTCATCCCCCTCCGAAGCTGGGACTTTAGATCTTGATCTTGATCTTGATGAAGACCCCCCAACAGAGGCATCTTTCGATTTCTTTCTCCGAGTTTTCTTTGGTATTTCAGGTAAATCTGAGGGTGGCTTATTCTCTACACTAGGATCCTTGTGATTTCGACTTGTTTTAGAACCATCCAATAAATCTTTGGTGCCATTTCGTGAAGACCGCCTAGATTGTTTAGGTTTATCTGATTTTTCCTTGCTTGGAGATTCAGCTGATGTACCGGTCGATGAACGCCGTCTAGATGATTTCGGCAATTCAGGCAAGTCCCGAGCTGGGGAATTTTGTGATCCTACTGGAGAACCAGGCGCCCCTGGTGGAGAATTTGGTGCCCGTGAACCTTTCCGACTTGAACCTGCAGAGCAATATCAGTCAACAATAATCAAAATGACGATTCGGTAAGCTTTATGATTCATTTTTGTTAACGCTGGTACACAACATTTAGATGTTAGGAACAAAATCAAAATATGATAGCTAACATGTTACATTGCCATGAACACCAAACAAAAGCCAACTTATAAACTAATCGAAGCCCATTTTCAAAACGGGAAAAAAAAGCTATGCAAGAAATCAAGCTATTGTACCTTCAGACACCCATTTCACAGAACCTTCCTCCTTCGAGTCTTGATCGAGACTTAAGGGAGCCGAAGAGAATTCCGGTGGAGATTTAAACTCGGTCATCTACACAAATAAATCAAAGCACCGCCTCAATGAGGATTACAGATTATTTCTTTTGAAACAAAAATAAAAGTTGCAAAAACCTTAACTTTTCCATGTCCTTTACAACTAGTTTCGTTTGTGATATTAATGATCAATTTTCATACACGATCCAAAATAAGTTGAGAAGAACAGCATGTACCCAGCTCGGTGAATTTATAGAGGGACCATCCCATCCTATGTGGGCAACATGTTTTACATCTGTGGGATAACCAATCTGCATTTCAGGCTCTTTCCCGTCATTATCTGCAACACAGTTAAAATTTCTATCGGTTTCACCCAGAAAAGAACACATATCATATAGCATTGTTTATTTTTCCAAGAATTGGAGAGGTGCACAAGCACCATGAGAGAGAGAACTTGCATACCGAATATTTGAGAAATGTATCTTAAGCCTTTTAAAAGGCCCTTCATTTTGTTGTTTGACATTTGGTTAACTGGAAAAATAACTTTCTGTAAAGTAGCTAGCCTTTAGTAGGAGAGGTGTTGATGACAAATTAAAGCTTCAAATCTGAAACACAGAAAGCAAGAAGATTTTTTTTTCTTTCAAGTTAGAACATGTATATCAGTATATACATCTTGTGTGGCAAGAACTATCATACAAAATAAATAAAATGATTTGCGTAAAGGGTATTCATTAATGAAAAACTATGGGATTAAGAACATACTTGGACAATAAAACTTGCTTTGATGAGATAAGTCACCAGACTCATGGCAGCAATGAATTCAAACTACAGTTCTTATTAAGAAACCAGACTATCGAATTCTACAAGAAATTTTTGGCATATTTTCAAGCTTCAAGAAGAAATGAAATTCAAAGAAAACTAAGATAAAAATGATAAAAAAAAAACACTTAGATAACTTTTTGACAAATGTCTAGAAAGAGTGGTGGTGATGAGAGGGGGGGAAAGTAACTCATAAAATTGCTGTTTAAGGCAAGACTCGTGTTAATTCGATGGCCATGAACCAAAAAACGAAGAATTGATCGAAGTTTTCGGTATAGGAATGAAGAGGAATGGGCCATTACTGAACACACTAAATTTAGGAAGGTTTTAACAAGTCTTTCTTCTGTATTCTATTATGAATGAAAGGCTATATGTTTTGGTGGCATGCATGGTTCTTGTTGACTTTGCTGGTGCCTGCTGACTACTCGGATGAGAAAATGGTTAGCCTGTGTATTCCCTCTGTAAACAACTATCTATATATAGGGTCCCTTTTTTGGCCGGAAGGTTCTTTTAGGTCCCTTTTCTTTTCTAAACATACTAGTCCATACCATATATAATTAAGCATTGAGGGTAATTTCTGAACAAATCAATTTTAACTCCTAGCTTAAAATATGAAGTACATGGTTAATCATTATAAGCTAACAGAGTTTAGATAATTAATTAACAGGTCAATTAAGAAGTGGGGGCAAAGTGTTTATGCAGGGTGAAAGAAAAAATCGCCAAGTACACCATCTCACATACATGGATCTTGTAGGGTTCTCAAGAGATACCGGAAGAAAATGATTATCCATCTCTTTTGCACCTTATGTGAATCCCGGGATATTGAAGAATATCCAAGAAGGCATTTAGGGAATCGATTTGACTATATCTCTGTTCGTTCCATTTGAAGTCCATTTGAATAAAGGAAGGATCCCAAAAGATCGATCTCTTGCGTATTACAATTTCTGTATTCCTCGAGAAATGAAATCTATAAAGAATTGAACCATGCTTCATACTAAGAAAGATAATAATACGTTGAAAGTTATTGTGTCAACTTGACACAAGTTGTTCATTCACGGTATTCTAAAGGTGATTTGTTTGTCAAACTCTTACTTTTCTCTTACGATCATTAAGATTTTTATAAATAAAAATTTACCGCGGGTTTGGCAAACATACCATACCTAAAAAACATGGACTTTATAGTCAGTCGAGTCCAATGTAATATATATCTGGCGAACATATCAAACTCAAAGAACTTGAACTTGACAGTCACCCAAGTCAAGTTAATGTAGATCTGATAAGCATGTCATACCCAAAGAACTTGAACTTGACAGTCCGCTAACTCCAAGGTAACGTGGATATGAAAAACATGTCAAACCCAAAGTATACTAAACCCAGAGAACGTAGACTTGACAGACAACCAAGCTCAAAACAACATAGGTTTAACAAGCATGCGCTAGATCCAATGAACTTGAACTTAGCAAACAGTCAAGCTCAAGATAACATGGGTCTCGCAAGCACGCCAAACCCAAGGAATTTGGACTTGAAAGTCAGCAGAGTCTAAGGTAACGTGAGTTTGGCAAGCATGCCAGACTCAAGAAACTTAGACTTAAAAGTCAGCCAAGTCCAAGATAAACATGGGTCTGACAAACATATCAGACCCATAGTATTTGGGATTGATAGTCAACTAAGCCTAAGGTAACGTGGGTCTGACAAGCATGTCAGACCCAAAAAACTTGGACATTACCAAGTTCTAAAGCTATATGTCTGATCTTGAACGATCCTCTACAATAAAAATATTAAAGATATGATAAACTGTCATGTCTATACTCATAGGTGTATATAAGATCTTTGAAGGGACCTATCATATGTACTATCTCATTAATGATATGTAAGAGATATTTGTCTCTCATTAATGTTGCCGAAAACAGAGGACTTTTCATTCTTTCCCTTCTCTAAAAATGACAAGGTTCAAAGAGTATAAATACCCCCTGAACCATCCAGGTAAAAGGTCAGAACTTTTTATCTCTTAAGATACGGATATATAGATTTCATAGCATTAACCAACTAAAAACTTAAGAACAAATATCTTTATTCTTTGAATTTAAAGCTCTTTTAAGTCATTTATTGTTTTAAGTCAATTATTATATTTCCTATAAATATACCGACTTTATCATCAGATGGTCTTTAAATCTCCCGATTGGAACTTTTTTTGCAGGTACTCAAGCTTCTATCATAAACTTGAAATTCCTTATGTTAAGAAAAAAGAAATCCAAATACTTGAATTAACCACTTTCTCAAACACTAAATAACATTTTATTTACATATTTTAGATTTTGAGACATCATCACATTTAATTCTATAAATACAACTGTTCTATCTTTGCCAATGTGATTAATGGGGGTATTTGCAGCTAGTCCATATCCTCTCTCTCAAATTTTCGATCAACTCTGATCTCCCCCTTCTCTGTATATTTGTTTCTTTTTTCGTGATGCTTGATCTAAAATATTGCTCATTCTTTAAGATAAACTCTTCACGGCCCTTTTTTCTTGGCTTTTTTAAGAACCACGGATATACAGGTTACATAAAAATTATTTCATGTAGGTGTTGTAGTGATCAGGATTCAGGAATCAAGAGAGAATGTCAAGAAATCACATTTCAATGAGGATAATAAAATGAAATGGTGAATTTGCTATCACTAAAAATTGCAAATACCAGGGCAAAATGTGATCAAACTTCCTGAGGAGGTGATCAACTAAAACTGGAAAGAATCAAAGAAATTAAAAAAAATCCAAGCAAACAATAATTCAAGGTCCTGACGAACTTCAATCACCATTGACTATGGCTCATCAAGCTTTCAAATTGTCCATTCCAACACTAGCCTGCAGCAGGTCCGAAATCGTGTATCAGCGCAAACACAAAACCACGGGATGCTTAATGCAAGTCCAGTCAAACCTCAAACGTTAAAACCAATAATTTATTTGCTAAATCTTACGAGGAACTTGTGATTCTCTTCCAATAAAGGTGAGAACCTTCCACAGAAATCTTCAATGTCAGAAACATCATCTCCTTTGACACCCACTACACTCATAAACTTCTTCCTATCCGGAGCCAACTTCAAGGCAACCTGCATCCAGTTGATTGGATTTCAATAACAATGAAAACCAGTAGTGAAATGTACAATGCATTAAGATTTAGTGCAATTGTATCTTATTTCAAGAAAATTTAAAACAAAATAGAGAACATTTTCACTAGAAATTTCTTTCACAAAAGTTCTACAGTTGCATATGCATTTTTAGATGCAATAAAAGAAGAAGAAAGCATGCATGCAACTTATGCCAATAGAACCATATATCAAAATCAAGAACATTGATGCTACAAGTGTTTACGCTAAAACTTGAACTAGCCAGCCAGCCATGCCATTTTTTCAGGGACTTGTCGTATGAATCAGTGCAAACTTGTGACATGCTCCAGTCCGGATGCACCATTAAGTTGCGGAACAGTTCTGACAAGAAATCCATGGCCCTATAGAAGTCAAACATATACTGTCTCAAACATGAAACATAAGAAATTGCACACTCCTGACAGACAAAAAACGGTAATTTTTCCAAATAAAATACGGTGTTAGTGCTAACCTTGTCAGCCAAAGTAAAGCATTTGTGCAACTGGATGAAGATTTAGCCTTTTTCGATTCAATTTCTGACTGTACTATCCTGTACAAGTAATTGAATTCTGATTGATTGGACAAATACCTAGTCTCCAGCCTCTGCAACAAGAAAAAGAAGAGTGAAGAATGTGATATTGATCAGTTTCTTCTGCAGAAAATAGCTATTGACACAGAAAAAGCATTTACAGCAGCTGCATAGAAAAGGGATCATCTTACCGATATATTACCACCAATGTCAGATTTTACAGGTCCCATGGCTGGTCCAAAGTTGTCTGCAAGCATAGAAGCAATCATTACTGGCCAAAGAGATCAATTCTGTGTATCTCCATGAAATAAACCGAAACTGTAACACCAGCAAAGGCTGTTGAGCAAATTTGCATGTTCCCAGTCATCCAGAAATCAAGGAGGAAAACAAAATTTCTTTTCAAATATTCATGGCTGAAAGAGAGAGTCATTAAAGAAGTAACACATAACAATGAAGCAATGTATTTTACATGTTCTTTAGTTTCAAGCATATATGAAAGAAATTGTGCAGGTATGCGTGCAAAATCAACAAGTCTCTGACAAAATAGCAGTAACTAAGATGTACCTAAAACAGGCAATACTGTTTTGCACAAATCCAAAAAAGGCTTGGCAAGAATTTCTCCCTCGGGAGACTTAACATGGTCCATCTTTTCCAAAGCTTCAGCAAACACATTTCCCTCCATTCTTCCACTATACTTGTTAGCTGCATACCAAGTTGCTTATATATTAGCCCTAGATCGATAGAACTAAGGTATATATGCAAGTGTAAAGATTCATAAACTTGATAGGCATTGACTACATGCAGTTATCACAAGCTACAATCTAAAAGGGAAAGAAAAGAAAAGGGTATATTAATTTCGTTTCTTCTTACAACGACAGAGGGATTATTTAGCAAATTTCACCACCCAAATCTCATCCTTCTTCATTGTAGTTGGAAAACTATGCTTTAGCTCTAACTCACCGTGATCTCTCCTAGCAAAAGAAGAGGGCACCACTAGACTGCAGGATCCTGTGTTTGATTTTTGGCTTGCAAATACACCATTGAAAAATGAATAAAATTCTTAACAGAATTGATTGATTATGAAAGATTATGTGATGGACTGATGTTAATATATATATTAATGCTGTCAAACATGAAAAAGAGGAACTGATTAATGCTCCGTAATATAGTACTAAACACGAATTAATCACCTGTGAATATGAGATGCCGAGGTCAGAATCTGTGCGAAAACGGAAGATAGAAATACCGTTATTTCAGTTGTCAATGTGAGATCGATTGAAACCACGGCGTTCAAGAGCTACTTAGCCACATAGTTTAATGAGAAAACAAAAACTAATTCCCTAGTCTACGGGAGTTCGGAACTGTTTGCCGTAATTTATTTTATTTTTTCATTTGACTCAGTTTTGATCGATCAATTCAAAATCATTTTAACTTTGTGGCCAATGTGATTTTAAATGACTGGCATGATAGTTAAAAAAACATGCTTTACTCTATGACTTCGAACCTCGGACACAACATCGTGAGAATTTATTAAATCCCTCTTAATACAGCGATGTAGAATATATATATATATACGTATTTAAAATTATTCGGAAACCATTCCGAAAAGAAAATTAATCTTGATTGATGCGTAAACGAGTATGAGAATGCTCCTTATCATCAAGCAAAAATCATTTATTATTACTATTATTTGGTAAAAGTTCAAAACTCAAAACCATGTATCTGGCTGAACGGCTGTTATCCATACTAATTTTGTGCTAAACCTAAACCAGCAAAAAAAAAAACTATCTTTTTGTTATCTTTTGGCCATTGTCTTCTCTGTACATTTACATAAGCTTTAAACACTTGGCATGCAAACACAAGTAATGTTAGCAACGTTATTAAGCACAGACGACTGGACCTCATATTGACGATGACATCAGAGATGCTGTGGGCATAGCGTAGATAGGATGCTAACATGTCATATTATCATATAATAGGTGACCAGTAGTAACAGCTTGAAACCAAAAAGTTTGCTTTTCTAGTGGTCTCAAGTTAATTTGAGTCATGTGGTTACTAATATAATAATCACTAGAGACTTATATAGTCGTTAATTTCAGAATTTGTGGGATTAATCGAGATGCGCGCAAGCTGACCCGGATACCCATGTTAATAATAAAAAAAAAAAAAGTATAAAGCATCGTTATACATAAAAATGCTGTGGCTTCTATTGCTGTAGAAGCATTTCATACCAAGATGCTATAGACATCGTAATGACTTCAATTTACTGAGGGAAAAAAAATGAAAGAGACATTTGCCGAAAAGAAAATGACTAAATCGGAGTGCATATTTTGAATCCTCAGCAAATTACATAAGTTGCCGACGCTGCAGCCAAGAATCCGAGAGCAGAATTTGGTTTAAACATATTAGTGATACACTCCAACCATTCATGCAACGGCCATCTACATCACGTAAAAGGCCACCCATAGCTGCTCTTCTCGAATTTCCCAATGAGGTACCATCCTGTTATCATCTTATGCTAGAATAATAGTTGATATCCTGTTATCAATCTAGCTGGATAGATTGATTCAAAAACTTAGGATTCAAAACTCAATATAGATTTAATTTTTAATTGAATTGAATAAAATATTAATTTAATAAAATCTGATTGATTAAGAAAGATTTTAAATAATTTAGTTAACTTGATTAAACCTAATCTAAATTTTCTCGAGTCAATATCAATAAATTAAAAAAAAAGTTATTTAAATAAGGAAACGACCCAATTATCCAAATTCCTTTTCGAGTCGAATCATCGTTCTCCAAAGACTCCCCACGCAATGTTTCTAATTCCATTAACCTTGAGTGATCAAATCGATGGTCCTATTTACAAAGTTCTCCCATAAAGCGGGGCAACTATAGAATTTATGAAACGATTGACTGAAAAGCGAAAACACCCAAAATTGAAAACATCATAATTATAAGCCATATATAAGAATAAAAAGAAAAGAAAGGACGCAAGAGAAAATAGTTGAAAGTTTCGAAGTGATAACCAATGTAAAGAGACACGTGTAAACATCCAATAACCCCCCCGAGAGCACCACAACCTAAACGAAAAACCCTAGAAGCAGGTCTTCTAGTATTTCATAACCTCGGTGCTCACAGCCCTCTCCTCTCCCTCAGCAGTCGCCTCTCTCCGTCGAGTTTTTGCAGATCTGCCAAAAATGGTGAGAGGGTTTTTCCATCTCCTCTGTTTTGCTTCGGAGAAAATCCGTTGCTCTATAACTTGATTCGTTTTTCTTACACTTCCCCTATTTTGTGTTTTTTTTTTTCATGTGTAGCCGTTCAAGAGGTACGTCGAGATTGGGAGAGTGGCTCTTGTCAACTACGGCAAGGATTACGGCAAGCTCGTCGTTATTGTCGATGTCATCGATCAAAACAGGGTGGGCTTTTCTTCTCTGTTCCCCTACCTTTCCCTTGAATGTATGTAGATAAAGCTTATTGTTTCTTTATCAACACTTGATGATAACTAAGGATGTTTTGAATACTTTATAAGAAATAATTTAGTATGTATTGAATGCTCATATGGCTGTGTTAGTCTGATAGTATTTTTAACTTCTTAAAAGGTTTTATTATTTTGGGCCAGTAGAGTGAGAGAACATTTGTTTTTTTAAAAAAAAAATTAATAATTGCTTAGCATTTGTTTGCATTTTATAATCTGTTTTGATGATAAGTCTAAGTTATGTTGGCTGATGGAAGGGTGAAAGCTTAAAGATTTGTGATTTTTGATGCTGTTATAGGCTCTAGTTGATGCCCCAGATATGGTTAGGAGCCAAATGAACTTCAAGAGGCTTTCGCTTACTGATATCAAGATTGAGATCAACAGGGTTCCTAAGAAGAAGGCACTAATTGAAGCCATGGAGAAGGCTGGTGGGTTACCGATTGATTATTCCTGCCCTTGTTTAATTTGCTTCTTCTTTTTTTTACTGAATTTAAACTGTTCTTTGATGGCAGATGTGAAGAACAAGTGGGAGAACAGTTCATGGGGCAGGAGGCTCACTGTGCAGAAGAGAAGGGCATCACTTAATGATTTTGATAGGTTCAAGCTCATGTTGGCAAAGATCAAGGTTCGCAATTCTCCATCTTGTCTTTTCGAATATTCGTTATACTGCGTTTTATTTATGGTCAGACACCTCTGCTTTAGATGTTGAATTCTCCCCTTCCTTACATTCAAACCTAAGTCTATAGCAGCACTATTTGGTGTCTTAACAAAACAATATGATTTCTTCCTGGTATCACTTTCCCAATAGGGCTTAGGAGCTTTAGCAAAACAATATGATTTCTTCCTGGTATCTCTTTCCCAATAGGGCTATGGAGCCCTGGCAGAAATTGACCCCCATCCTTTTAGGGCTGTAGAAGAACACCAACTTTTAGCTGTGAATGAGAGCATATAACTTACCTGATAAATCAAACACTATATGACCATTGAAATCGAAAAGTACTAGACTTCAAACTGCATTATTTTTTATATTTTGTACTCAGTGTTGCCTTGCTTATGTGCTTATTTCGAGGGATAAATCAGCCCCTAGAACATGCGTATGTAAGTAATGCTCAATCATATATTTTATAAATGTGTCAAGAAGTTTGATCAATTTAAAATGGTACTGCATTGGTTTTGTTGAACCTTTCTACAAATATGTTCACAAGCTTGATGCGTGTTATAAATGTGCATTCTGCAGAAGGCAGGAATCGTCAGGCAGGAGCTTGCAAGACTCAAAAAGGAAGCAGCCTAAGATTTGTTCACTTCTGAGCTTTTCATTATTTTACAAGTTCCAAACTTCGCATCAGTTTTAGCATTTTGGGTTTTCCTTTCTGGCTTTTGATCAATTTCCTAGTTAGTGGCAGAAACCAATTGTTATGGATCTTGTTATGAAAGAACATTAATGATTTTTCTAGACTTCCTATTTCGCCTGGTTATGAGTCGTTGTATTAGGTCCTTTTGGTGTTTTTCTCTGACGCTATGCCTGTCAGGGAGTCATCTTTCCTAGACCTCCATGCGATTTCAATGTGGAGTAGATGAGTGGATGAAAGAAATGAGGGTTGATCAGAGAGCTACTTTTGCCTTTAATTGGATATTTTATCAAGGATAAGTCATATATTTTATCAAGGAGAAGGTATCTGCTCTTGTCCGGACTTGCAACTTGTTCGCAACTAATTCTATTCTAGAATTGATTTCAACTAATTATTCAATTTGATTTGCTAATTCAATTTTTTTTTCTTTGGAATAGTTTTTAAATTGTGGAGTTCATTTGATTTGAGAGTTTAATGAAAATATTTTATCTATCGAACTTGACGACTTATTCCAAGCATGCACAAGAAAGAAGAGTGTTAAGTGGAATTGATTTTTAATGGGTCAAATTCTAAAGCAGATTATATTCATTTTAATGTGGTTTACAAATCTATAAAAACCTTCGATTTTAATTGGGTGTAGAATTCCTTTATTATTTAAAGCTTTTTAAATACCATGAGTTGAGTAAGAGTAAATAGTATATGTCTACAGAAATCTTACGTTTTCAAACGGCATGTTGATATGGAGAAGGAGACGGCAGGGCAGGCGGCTGCTACCAGCCACATGCAGGGCCAGAGACTGCAGTAACATTTTCCGAGAGGGTTCCAATAAGCACCGCCATCTTGTTGTTAACGGTCCCGCTCTAGTTTCATTAATGTCCTGAATAGCAAGAGTGTATTAGTATTATGGTTGTGGTTTAAAAAAATTTATTTTATAAAAAATATATTTGATTAAAATTATAATTAAAATTGAGGAAAAAGTAGTTTAATATGTTTGGTTAATAATACTTTTTAAATTGAGATTATAAAATAACTAAAATATATATATATATTAATATTGATGTTTATTAATTGAAATATTGTAGATTTAACTATTGTTATTCATGAAATAAATAATATTTTATATAAAGTATTTTTTATTGTTCCATTCAATTATCTGTAATTTCATCATATATGAATTTCATCCAACAAGGACTACAGTTTTCATGGCTTTCTGAGCATGCAACAACATCAGGTAAAATATCATCAGGATTAAAATTGAAATTGCGATCAAATTCTGCAAATATTACGTCATCATACGATCTCCTTCTAATGTAATTATGTAATATCATTAAATAATGTAAAACACTAGTTTTTCGAATAAAACACTATTTGAGAAAAGTTTTTGGATTTTATTTTATTTTACTAGGTTGAACTCAGTCCAATGCATTTAGGTTTGGACTAGTCCAAGTCCGGCCATGAACAGTGGAGACGCTCTCCACTGTTCACTTTACAGAATAGTGAAGACAGGAAAATACAGAGGAAGAAGGAGAATGACAAGGGAAAGAGCAAGCTACCCTACGCGGCGGTGGTGTTTGGCTGGTGGTTGAAACAATGGAGGCCGGTAGTGATGAATTGAGGGAACTGCTTGGCCAATGGACGGTGGTCCTTATTTTTCCTCTATTTCTACTCTTCTTCTCTCTTTCAGGTCGCGCCTGTTTACAACAGTAAACACACACAGAGAGGAAAACACAAGAGACTAGAGAAAGTAAAATATAAAAGAAACAAAAGAATAGGAAGCAGCTAGAGACATCGTCTTCAACTTCGCCCCCAGACCAGAGAGAGAAGCAGAAGAGGAGAGAATCCAGGAAGCGAAAAGAAAAGGAAGACTAGATAAAGAACAGAGGAGCTGAGGCAGCATTGGTTAACCAGCCCTTCCTCACCATCATCTTCGTCTTCAAGCAGTAGCTTGAAATTGCTTTTTGTTATTATGCGATTTAAACGCAAATAGTAATGGGTCCCACAAACAGTAACTTGTGTTTAAACATAACCGAACGATTTATTTTTGTGGTCTGCTCCAAAAGCAAAAGCAGCCACAAAAACAAACTCTCTCAAAACTTACTGCCAGCAGGTGGCAGAACATTCAATAGTTGCCAGATTATGAACATCACTGCATAGTCAGTTAGCAATACAGAAACTACTTGCCATTGTGAACAATTTTTTTGCTGCCAGAGAACAGTAATGAACAAGTATGCTCTTTGTTTCAGAGCTACTACGTATGGAGGTGGGCTTCTATATTTGCACGCCTCCCTCCCACCCAAAAACTGCTAAAACACGGTTGACAACCCACTCTCTCAACGGAATTTTTTTGTCCCTCTTCACGAATCCAATTAAAGAACATATTACGAGTGCCAAAAAGAAAAGAGAATGGACCGACAAGAGCGTGTGACCAACAAAATATACCGTTACAAGCTTAAAGGACAAGCGTAGCAGCTGCCTTTCTATAAATAACAGAAGCTCGAGAAAAATCATCCAGAAATGGAGCTGCTTCCCTGGAAGCAAAATAGCCACCAAACAGCAATCATATGAACTTTTGTTACCTGGGTGATGAATAATCACCGCATGACAGTCATCTCTCCCACCCAATAAAGCATCTGGCATTCCTGGAAATCACTGCAGAACTCTGGAGTGCATATTGATGTTATTGCACAAAGGCAGCTATGTTGCCGGTTGGAGCATGTCAGAACAACAGAACAGATTTTGATGAGTTCCGCTGAGGAGTATTGTGTCCAAGTAACAAATTTTCATTCCGTACCCAAAGAAGCAACAAGAGATATTGTGGGTAACTGCAAACACGCAAAGGACTAGCAAAATTGAGTTCAACATATGAATAATCTAAGAAAAGGAATGTTGGAATATTTCTTAAATCCAAAAAATATAAATTTCTGTAAACATTGTTCATCGTCAACAAATTAGCAAAGAAAGACATTTATTGGCAGAAATAAAAAGACAGTAAACATCTGAGATATATGTGGTAGTAGGTAGACTAACAGTTGAAATAAACAATTCGAACAACAAAAAAATGCAGCAAATTCCTTTTTCTTTTTATTTTCCTCAAAAGAAGTCAAGGGCCTCTGCTGACATTTTAATGATTTTCCCTTTACATTATGGGAAGTTTAAAATTCTTATTAAAAAGTCAGAACTACCATATGTTTTTTGAATTTTGAAAAAGATAGAATTTCAGGCGAAGTATAAAACTCAACTGAAATAAAGGCACTGCAAAATTTTACACATCTTTCTTTTGAGGGAAGTCAACCTCATTCCTAACACAACCTTACCTCAGTAACCTAAAAAGGAGCCTCAAATGATTCATCCCAAACCTCTGCACTTCCATTTGAGACATCTTCAACATCTTCTTCCATTGAAAGCCTGATATATTCTCTATGTGCAAAGCGATCCCACTCTGTTAAAGTTGGCTCCTCACGCTCCTGCCCACACCAAAAAATGCAAATTAGGCCATTATGATCTGTGAAGATATGATAATGAAACCAGCATCATTGGATCCTCAATATATTATTATATAAAAGCTCAAAAGCAAGGGAGCAATATTAAAATGCTGAATGTACCTGGCGAATGACAAAGGGGTCACGGCTTTCAAAAGCTACAAACTTATTGAGGTTGAAAAGGATATTGAAAACATTTCCTGAAAGTTTGCATCCTTTCAAGTCGCGCAGTGTGATATAATCTTCCCTCTGCAACAAAAAAATGTCATTGGAAATGTAAGCTAACACAAAAGGACAAGGATTCCAAGGTATCCAAAAGAAACAAGTATTTACCTCTGGTGCAATCATGTCAACTATTTGACACAAGATATCCTCAAATAGCACAGGTTCCTGGGCCATGCATTCTATTCGGTGCAGCTGCTCCTCATAGAAGTATTGCAATTCAATGGGTGTCAACACACCATTTCCATCTAAATCTAAGCACTTGAACCTGTGAATAAAACTTAACAAGATAAGAGATGACAGCCGATACAAACATAGATGACTTCCACAGATAGAGCATCAGAAAATGAGGTAGACCCTGACACAAGATTTAAATAGAGGAAGCTTTCAATACACTTGAGCATTAAGGAGAGTGGATGAGATGTAACATGGATGACTTCCATAAGCCAGTGGATACAGCTTTTTCTAAGATAACGAGGGCACGTACATACAAGCATAGATCACTTCCACAGACACAAAGCATCAAAAATCAGGACTTGTGTGTTAGGCCTTGGTACAAGAATTGAATAGAGGAAGCTTTTCAAATCATTGGCTCGTTTAGGTTGCGTTTGGTTTTAGGTTAAAGGGGGTTAAACCTCTTTTAACCTTGTTTGGTACATTTTGAGGGAAAATTAAGGGTTTAACACTAAACCTCAAAAAGGAGGTTAAGCGTTAACCTAGGTGAAGGTGGGGGGGAAATGTTATGGGAGAATTGTTTTTGGGATTTGTGCAAATTTTTTTTTTTTCCAAATTCACCCATTTGTTTGATTCCCTTTATGGCATAAACATGTTATATATATATTTTTATTATATTTAATTTAAATATTGATTTAAAATTTATTGGATCACACATTTACACATAATTTTCACACCTACCAAACATCCTAAATACTTTACCCTTTAACCACTTTTTTACACCCTTAACACTTCATCCCTTAACATCCTAAATCTATCAAAACTTAACCTCAAATTTTTAACCGCGAACTAAACACAAACTTAGGAGAGTGGAAGGGATGCACACTTTAGTATAGGCTTGGTCCACTTCGTTCACAGTACAAACAAGGAACCCATAAAGGATAACAATCCCCATCTTGTTGATAGAGCTCTTTACATCGCTGTTTAAAGTCAGGGTTATTATCCTGGAACAAGTGCGTTTTTTTCCCACCCTCAGGTCTAAAACAAATGAGGGAAAGAGGCTGTTCTTCATCTTTGAGGGATTAGTATCATACTCGCACCTAATTCAATGATTAAAATGGAGGTGAAACGAAACACACTGCCACTTCCCTTTGTTTAAGAATCACAAGGTGAGATTTAGCAGGGAAATTTGGTGGGAGATATGTAAGAGCAGTTTAGCATTCTTACATTTTAGATCGAAAAATATGTTCATGGAAATGTTTTGGCCAGTGGTAGAGGTATATAATTTTTTACTGATTGAACCACTTGACTTTTAAATTAGATTTCTAAAGAATTGAATTAGTTGAAACTAACATTAAGCAACTCAAGCAAGATGCTTCAAGAATTATGGAAGAATATAAGTAGCAATGTTATTCGACCATCACCTAACTGAACAAAGTTTACAAGTCAGTAGTTGATAATCATTTTCTCCCAGTCCTGTCCATATCATTCTTTTAAAAGCACCTACTTTTTCAATATTACATGCATCCCAGGACAGATGTCTGTAGTCAATATGTGGCTCGTCATTTATTCAAATTATTATTGTGCTAAAAGGATAAGTCTACACCCAAGGCACGGAGAAATTTAGCTGGAAAATAGTTACTCAAACTATGGACATCACTCAATTGACAATCTCCATCAAACAGATCAAGTGAAATGGCTAATTAGATCCAACTTTTTATAATTTCTTCCGAGCTTAATGCTGACTTTTGACGTTTTGAACAAGAATTAACAGTGTTCATCAACACAAAATAAATAGTGTCCATCAAAAAATGCATCTCCCACAATATCTGTATCCTAATAAACTAGTCCCTAAATTTTATTTCTTTCGTTTATGTATCCATTTTGATCTGAACAGACAAACAATTATCACAAGAAAATCACCTTGTTGTCAAGTATGCAAAAACTTCACGTCCCATTTGTCATTCAAATCATTCCCGACCATGAAATGAAAGGTAAAAGTCTAAGAAAAGAAAGCAGATAATACCAGTATTCAAGGCTGGGCTCAGATGATTTGTCCTCCTCTGAGAGCATGAAGTAAACAAAATCTTCATAACACATCTTCCCTTCAACATTGCTAGTAAACTTCCTTGGCACCTATGGTGAAATTAAAGCACGAACACAATATTTACACCTCATTTAGAAGAAATGTCTCTAAAAAGTCAAAGTTCATTTGTATCAAGCTTCAGAGAAGGAAGCAATATGACACCAACCAACCTGTGAAAAAATTCTATCAACAATCCTGTAGGTAAGGGCATGATTACCATATCTGACGAGATTCTCCTTGTCAATCAAGAAATCATGGTCTGTATCCAGCTCCCAAAACTTGCAGTATATTACATAGAAATGTTCATAAGAGAAGTACCTAAAACAAAGGGCAGCACATGGTTGTAAACTCACATATAATAATTACTAGAATCAACTCATGTAAATCCCATATGCAAGTCTTTCCATATTATCATTTATCAACCAAGAAGAAGAGTCAAACACCTTAATAATAAGGACATAACTTTCAAATAGAAATACAATAGTAGAATGTCATTTGGTGACTTGGCGAGTTGAGTTTTAGATCAAATTGGTTATCCAACTATTTTTATGCCTATAAATTGAAATTTAGATGCTTGAATGCATACACTAGTAAGGATGTTGAGGGCTTGCTGTTTAATTAAATTGAGATAAGAAATTCACATTCCATTTTCTAGCTATTCCTATTAATTTTAAATAAAAAAATCATTTAAAGAGTTTGCTGGCACCCTGACCTTATAACTTTGTTAATGTCGTCTTCTTCATCTGCATGGTGCATTGCATCAATAAGATTTCCACGTTTCAGCTCCCGGAGTGTAAGACAGCCATTTCCTGATCTATTGATGTAGTAAAATATTCTGTATATGACAGTTTCAGCTGGGCCATTACAACAAGAGTTCATATTGGTCAATATCAGTTGCAGAAATGGAAAACTTCAACAATTTGAGAAAAAAAAAAGTGTTATGATGATGAGAGAGTTTATAAAAGTCATCCAAAAAGAAGCCTGTAAGATAAAATGGCCAGTTAGGTGCAGCCATTTCTGACTCAATAAACCCTTATTTGGTCTTGACTCATTTATGTCTCAGTTGATCCCAAATATTGTCATACAAATCAAGGAAAAATAACTGTATATCCATAAATCGATCAATTCCAGCCAAATCTCACCAACTAAATCCCTCATCAATATATAATAAGAATCAAGTATCATAATTATTTCTATTTGTATGGTATTATTTGATTTTGTCCCCCAAGTCCAAAATCATTTCTGTTTGCACATCTCAATGGTCCAGCATTCTTTTAAAAATGAAAACCATAAAAAAAAAACTATGATAACATGCAACAAAAAGCTCCTTCCATAGGTAAAACAAGAAACTTTTCCTTTTCCCCTTTCGATAACTGCAACGGTTATAATCAATAACACTTGCTGCGTCTTTTTTTACTAAAACCTTTGATATAGTCAACAGGATTAGGATATGGCCTACAGATACCACAGATATGGTGAACTCTGAAATGGTCATTCCCCCCTGTGAATTGTTTTAGTAAATAATTGCATGCAGCAAGAGGAAGGAATCACTGAAATCAAGGGCAAAGCTTCATTTTCGAAAATTAAGCAACACCTCAACAATAAATGTTGGTGATGCTTAGCTGAAAAGCTAAAATAACACACTGATTAATGAAGTGCTTACCATATCTTTCTTGAAATTCAGGAGTATTCTGTAAGAATTCCAACCCTGAATGAGTTGCCAAAAGTTCTCGAAGAATAGGTTTGAAATCAGACTGATATGGTCAAAGTAAAAATGATAATTAGTCCAAGAAAAATTGTTGTTTGAATACAGGAGCTACCAGGAAGCCAAATTCAATATGTTCAACAAATGCATAGAAAACAATAGGATCGCATAATGAACCTGAGTTAGGTATTTGCAGTCTGGCTGTTTTAGAATATTGAATATTTGAGTTGCTACGTCCAATGTTAGCATGTTGCTATCCACCCAGTATTTGACAAACGCATCCCTACAAACAAACAACACGAGTAAGGACCCGATAAAACATATATTCAGAAAAGTAGATGCACCCAGCACCAATCAATATGAAATAATGGAGTGGGTTAATACTTGAGAAACAAATAATCAATCCCTCCCAAAAAACAGCAACCAATAAACATGGCATCTATGAAGATTAAGTGGAAGCTAAACTTCCATTGGTGATGTAAATTGGGCACAAAATGCATTTATACACGGGAAAGAAAAAATAGCATGTTTGAGAAATGCAAAATAATAAACAAGCTGAAAAGTTTTGTAAGGAGAAAGGCTGTAGGCAAGATCCTAAAAGTTTAAACTTCTTCTGGTCAAAAATAAAATATTTAGGAACAGAGCAGAAGCACCTACCTGGTCACTATCCCAGTGCAGTCAACATCAATCTTTCTGAAAAGCGCATAGGAGAAGAAGGATGGTAACTTGCAAACTATCTTTGTAACAGATTTAAATTCTGCACTACAAAAGCATAAAGATTAATTGCTTTGAAGTTAATGTGTATCTTCTCTTTCCCTCTGTCTTGGCACAACAAGAGATGGAAAGAAAAACAAAGAGCCTTCAACAATAAAATGAAGGTCTTCTTTCCCCCATAAGATAAAAAGAAAGATTGTGTTTAGAGTGAAAGGGCGAGTTATGAATTGGTTATGGTTCTAACCATCAATGAGTAGCCCATCCAGATCATTTCTGAAAAGATGATTAATTCTAGAAAGACAATTTTCTTTGAGTTCACTTGCTGCTGGACGACCATTTTGAAAATAAAACTGCAAGCAAATGAATGCATAAGTACTCCAGCCTTGAGCACACAAGAAGATAAGAATTTCCAATTAACAAGTCAACCTCAATTATGACAGTATCTTACAAAAAAAACTGACAGAAGTAAACGAGACCTGAGGTATAACTTCCCGTACAGGTTCCCTGACTAATTTTAACGGGGAACCTAGAGAAGAAGGACTAGTTTTCTGCTTAGACGTGCATGGAGAACCAGATGAACTTCTTGGTGAAATTGGAGGTGCACTACCAGCAGGAAACATAGAAGGCAATGAATTGACCCCACTAGCACTCGCATTAGTAGAGCTACCAGGGATGTTGATGGGATTGCCAGCTTTTGCATCATCAATCAAAGTTTTCACCTGCACTAGCATTAAAAGAGTTAGCCAAGAACAGGCAAAACAATTCCATATATGGGCCTCAAAGCAAGTAATATGAAAAAAAAATCCAATCACCCAGATATGAATCATCATAAATCAAGTCCCACGATAGCAAACATAGATTCGATAACAATACACGTGCAATAACCTAAAAAGGAAATCGGTAACCACCCAATTCCACCACGTAAGGTGTATCATCTTCAAGCCTGGATATCTATAATAGAGATAGGACACAGTGGGCTTCTACCTAATGATAGAGAAAGAGGAGACACGGTGGGCTTCTTTCTACCTATTGGTGGACAAAAGATGGATGCTATTATCGAAAAAAAAGAAAAAAAAATCACAACAGTAGTAAATTACGCCATAATAACATTAAAAAGGATAAAAACCATGGCATCGTCATCAAATAACCTCAAACCGATTTCACACTACGACTTGCAAATTTATATAATTGAATAATTAAATGACAGTAATTGTAGAAAAAGAAAAAAAGAAAAGTAGCGATACCAGTCGGGAGGTGTCAGAAAGCGAAATCCACTGAGAGAACAAGTCCTCGGCAAGTTGAGGATTTTCTTTAAGCACAAAAGAAGAAACTTCTGGTAGCTGTAGCAGTTCAGCGTCCAAACAACAAACTTCTTCTCCTGCTACTCTATCAATATCCATCGCTTCTTCCACAACCAAACCCTAATTCCTCAAAAACAAACTTCAGAATTCGAAGATCGATAGTGAAATTCGATTGGAGATGGATGGTTGAAATTGTTCAAGAGGCGGGAAGAGCGATGTGATTGCAGTTTGTTACGATGAGACGAGAGAGAGGGCGAGAGGGAGTGGAGTTGGAGGGGAGAGGGAGAGGGGAGAGGAGAGGGGAGGGGAGGTGAGCGAGAGCGAGAAGGGGGAGAGTTTCGAAGTAACAGAAACCGCCCAGGAGAGATGCCGTACAGGAACAGAAGTCCGAGAATTTCTCTCCCTTTCTTACCCAGCAGACATACTTGTGAGACCCGACCCTGGAAAAGGGCTGAGTCATTGGGTTATTGGATAATTTACGGGTCACTAAATCAATCAGCAGGGCCAATCGTTTTTAATAGAACAGGATCATTTCCCTCCTTTAAAAAAATAATTGATTTTTATCACTGAGTTAATTAAATTATTAAAAAATTAGCCAAGTCAATAAGATTTTACCGGATTAATTCTTGCTTGATTTAACTAAAAATTTAATCCGGTTTCATGTCTCAGATTTTCCTGATCGAACCGTCAATCAGGCTGAGTTTAACAAACATGAACAAGAGATTTTGTTCAATTCAAGCTCTTGTTCAGCGACATTGGCTGTCTAACTGACCGACAAACCGATTTGTACGAATTTTTATACGTATGTTTATACGGTCCGTTATGTATTAACTTTAACTTCACGTGGATGAGCTTTTTTCTGTCTTGATATTTTTATATATATTTCTCGTTAAGGACATGCGTCGTACAGATGAGTGGATGATCCTTTTCTTTTTATTTTTTCTGGATTTTCTTAGGGTTTGATGATGGGTTTTTTCGACGTCTCTTCTGGAGTAGCTAAATTGCTCTGCAATGGTGTGTGAGTGTTTTTTTTTTAGTTTTATTTATTTAGTGGAAAATTTTAGAATTTTTAGAAAAATAAAAACCTAAAGAAAATGTGTTCATGAAGTGAAAGTGATGTTGTTCGAGATTTTTCACCATGATTTCTTCATTTTTAAAGATGAAAAATATATAAAAAATATTAAAAGATCATTTTTTGAAAGCAAACATGGTATTTATCATGATGGGCAAGAGAGTAAAATACTAAATTACATGTAATAATTTCTCAATTCATTTCAAATACTTAACGGTAAATTTCATTAAAAAAAAAAAAAACCATAGCACTCAACGTATTTTTTTAACCATAAAATTTGCTCGTTGGATCCTGTTCCACGGGTTCCTAGTATTCAAAACCATGGATTTTGACCAAAAAAAAAAAAAGTTAAAAATCATGATCTGGAACGAATGCAGTTTAAACATGGAACACTTTTTATTTATTATTAAAAAAACCAAGAGATTAGGGTTTTACTGTCACTTTCTTGACAAAGCAATATTCTTTAGAATAATACTTCTTCTTTTTCCGATTAGTATTTTTTTTTATCCTCTACTATTAAATTTGTTTTTTTCTAGGTTATTTTATTTTTATACCGCAGACCATGATTTATTAGGATAACTTAATTGATTCGGGTTTTATTTTTTTAATTAAATTTTTTTCAAGTTCATCATTTAATACTATGTTAAATGAATATTTTTATATATATAAAAAAATCCTTTAACAAGAGATTTTTTTATTATTAGATTTATCTTAATTTTATGACTCGAATCACGGGTCTAGTGAATTAACCTGGTTGATTCAGTTTTTTTTCTTTTTCTTTGTTACTTTTTTTCTTCTAATTCCATCATTTAACATTGGGTTGATTGAGAATTAAAATTCGTAATTTGTTTTGTTTACTTTCTGTATACTGGGTTATTCTGATTTCATAACCTGATAATAGTGCTTAACGAGTCATTCCATCAATTTGTATTATTTTTAAAAATTGATTTTTTTTTTAATTTTATCGTTCAACACTAAGTTGGTTGGAAGTTGAGCTTCATGGTTTGTTTTGATTTGCTTTCCACGGAGATATCTTGGTTTTATGATTGAGATCGCGGGTTTTAGAATTTTAATCCTGATTAAATCGAGTTATTTTTTTATTTGATTTCTAAGAGGTTTTCTCGGTCTCATGATAAGGGTCACGAGTCCTTCACCCTTTGATTTACTTTTTATTGGGTTGTCCCTGTCTCATAACCCGGGTAGCGAGTTTGACAAGTTAACTCAATTGACTCTGTTTTTTTTTGTTTTTTTTTTCAATTTCATCATTTAATATTGTGTTTGATTAAGAATTAGACTTTATTATTTATTTTGGTTTGCTTTTTATTAGGTTGTCTCAACCTCATGACTTAAGGACAATGCTTAATGTGTTGATCCAAGTTGACTTAACTCATTTTTTTATGTTATTTTTTTTAATTAAAAGTTTTAAAATTTTCATTATTCAACATCAATTCTGACATGATCGATTAGGAATTAAACTTTATAATTTGTTTTAACTTACTCTTTATGAGATTATCTTGGTCTCATAATTAAAGTTGCAAATTGATATGTTAGCCCGAGTTAAATCATGTTTTTTTTTAATTTTCTTTTTATAAGGTTCTCTTAGTCTTATGACTCGAGTCATGAGTTTGGCGAGTTGATGCGGATCATTATTTATATTATTTTTTTAACTGATTTCTTTTTTAATATCACCCTTCAACATTAGGCTGATAGAGAATTGAACTTCAAAATTTGTTTTGATTTACTTTTTATGAGATTATCTTAATCTTATGATCAGAGTAGTGGGTTTGATAGGTTAACTCTAATTATTTTTTAAATTTCATCATTTAATATTGAGTTAACTGAAAATTAGGTTTCATAGTTTATTTTGATTTGTTTTTCATGAAATTATTTTAGTTTTATAACCCACCATTTTTATAGGTCATCCCCATTTGTTTTTGGATCTGCAAAGTCAGCCTGCATCACACTAAGTCAACCCCTACACTGTTTATTTTTTTCACTAGAAAAAAATATTAGAAACATTTCAATATTTTTTTTACGTTCAAGAAAAATTTAACCAGACCCGCAACACATCACGAATCAACGATCCAGCTTAGTACCGTGGTTTGGATTTTCAAGCCCATTTGGTAATACAGTAGCGGATGTTTTCAAAATGTTTTTTCACTTGAAAATGCATTGAAATAATTTTTTTTTCTTTTTAAAAATTTATTTTTGACACCAGTACATCAAAACGATAGAAAACACACAAAAAAATAATTCATTTAAATCAAAGAAAAAAATCTCAAATTTTTTCAAAAACATTTTTGAAATACAAAAACAAACATACTCTTCAAAAGAAGCATGGTCTATTTTTTTTTGCTAACCCGGGTATCCTCACACATTTTTTAAAGGATGAGACTAGTCCCGTTCGGGGTTTGTGGCTACCCCTCCCAACAAGTGCGCTTCCTGGGGATCGAACTTGTATTCTCACTCTTACAGGGATATAGCAGTGTTTTAACCGCTAAACCAACTCTTCATTGGTAAAAGAAACACGATTTGCATTATAAGCAATAAAATATTGAAAATAATAATAAATAAAATGAAATTTCAAAAAGTTATTCAAACACACCAAAATCATGCGAAAACCTAGTAAAATTCAATTGTGTTTTTTTTTATATATAAAAAATATAACTAAGCAGATTCTCTGCCATTACTCCATGACCAATTGATCTCTTTCATTTTCTCAGTGATGCATGCTGCACGTGAGAAGCACGAGATACTATTTATTTATTTAGTGTGTATTTAGTATCGTGATATAAAATATTTAAATTGAACTTGTGTTAAAATAATATATTTTTTAAAAATATTTTATTTTATTTTTATATTAATATATCAAAACATAAAAAAATCTAAAAAAAATATCATTTTGATATTTTTTAAATGAAAAATAATTTTAAAAACTTATAACAAAAAAAAAAAAAACACTCAATTGAACAATTACCAAGGATGCATAATAAATACCAGTTCAAACAATGTTAGAGTAGAAGAGAATATACATAACAAACAAATACCTTTTGGTTTGAAAAAAAAATTAATACTCAAAGGAAGTGGTTCAGCTAATACACAAAAGACTCGTTCAATTTAAAATTTCAGATCCAATTCTGCTCCTTTTATCTTGAAATCTTTGATATTTAACATGATTTTTTAGTACTTTTTCCTCGAAAGATTTTCAAAATAGAAAATACACATGAGCTAAGAGTCATCAATGGAGTTGTTTAATTATCTTTCAAATGGCAATCTTATTGACTGACTTTGAAAATTTATTTCACTTGTACATGAGTTAATGATGTACTGAAAATATATAAATGGAATCCATGTGGAGTACCAATCTTAGTTTTTTTTTTTTTTTTTAATTATGAGTGTTCGTACCAGCTTATATGCACCTCAACTAATCTTCCGAGATCCTGAAGTTAACGATCATTTAAGCCTCTAGTGGCTTTAAGATTTGTGGCACTCGAACTAATAACTTCTAAGAAGCAAACCCAGGGCTTGACCAGTTGAGTTACACCTTTTAAAATTAGCAATTGTAGTTGTTAAAATATATAAATAAAACTTGTTTGATCAAAGTTAAGCTCAGTAAACTCAAGAGATTTTTTTTAAAAAATAAAAATTAAAAAATATTGTTTTGATAAATATATTGACATGAATTGATGCAGTAACTCGTGAATTGATACAATATTTTAATGAGTTATATCCTTTTTTTAGGCTCAACAACTATGAGTCAAATATTATTTTTTTAAACTTGACTCTTTGTGGATCGACCTGGAAACCTCTAACTAGGTCTTGGACGAGGCTAAGTTTCATTTAAAAATGAGCATGTAATTGACTTGGGCAAATTTAGATGCTCGACAAGTCAACATGTCCTATTAATGTAGTCAAAACTCGAACAAGCTTCGATCATTATTATTTTTAAATAATATTATTTTAAATAAAAATAGCAACAAATCAACTTATAAATTAAATTAATCCGCTCAAGTGGTGAACTAGGTATAAGTTTCAGAACCCTGTCCGATACACACAATACAAAGAAAGGAACCTACGAGGAAGGAGGTTTTGCCGTTTACCCTCCAATTCCAAAGAAGAGTCAAAATAAAATAAAAAATAAAAATCTCGAGAAGATGATTACATACTGACATATTTACAGTCCAGCCCCTCATCACCAACGTATATTTTAGTAGTTAAATAGAATAAGGAAAAAAATAAAAGCGCAAAATTTCAAGGCGCTTTCTCTCCAACCCAAACAGTACCTCTCCTCTCCGTATCTGTTTCTCAGCTTCTCTCCTCAACAAACAACGTTGTTAAGAAATCAAAATCCTCTGTTATTTTAGTCAATAATAATAAAAATGAGCCTCTTCAACAAGAAACCAAACCCTAAAGGTTCGACCATGCCCTCTCTCTCTCTCTCTCTCTCTCTCTCTCTCTCTCTATCTGTTCCATCAATTCCATGACTGCTTGCTTGATCATCTCTGTCTGTTATATCCGTGCAGTCGCTCGAATTTGTTGCTCTTCTTTGATTGATAAAGCCATCCAATTTATCTCACCAGCGTCTTAGTTTTTTTAAGTTGACCTGTTTTTTTTCTTTTTTTCTTTCTGAGATGTGGAATTGATGCAGCTCTGCTTTGATTTTTTTTTGGGTTAAATTGTGAATTTCTTTTTTGGTTGCGCAGAGGCTCTTCGAGACAGTAAGAGAGAAATGCAAAATTCTACTAGAGGTATTTGCACTGCTATTTTCGACTTCTAGCCAAGTTTACTTTCAGCTTTCGAATTCAAAACCAGATTAAATGCAAAGGGTGATCAAACTCTTAAGAAATCATATTATATAGCACTGAATTTACTTGTATTTTCCTTTTATTTTTGGTTTTGGTTTTGGTTTTGAGTTTTTTCGAGTAGAAAAGAAGGGACATGTGATTTGGTTCGTTATGGTGGTTTGTATGGAAATGGAACTTAGTGAGATAACTAAAGAAGCTCAAATGGGTCGTGTTTCCATTTGCTGAACTGTTAGCTGGGGTGTTTAGATTCAAGAACCTGGTACCACCTTCTATTATTTGGATTATGAAGTGAAATGGGCCGGCCTGTTAGTTGTTGAAAGCCAAGGGATGGCATTGGATTTTTGTTTTGGGTAACCCAAAAAGCTACTTCAGGGTAGGTCCTCCTCTGGGAAGTTGAATGATTGTCAATAATGATGGTCGAGGGTGGAGGAAATGGTGGGAACTTATATATGATGCAAGCTTTATTGCAACTTACTGTGCCATCATGCAAAGACGAGATCTTCTCAAATAAAAAATAAAGGAAATAGAATGATGCAGTTTCCTCATATGGATGCTATATTAGAGACAGACTAGAGCTTCTGTGGTACAAGTGCATCAAATTTATGGACCCATCAAGTTCTTGCCTTCACTTGTCTTAACCTATTGAATGATCACATAAGTTTGAAAAACATGGAAGACAATTTTGTAAAGCTCTTGATTTTGGGATCCTTTTTGGACTGCCAAGAGCACAGGGTCTTAAATGGTATTTTGGGTGTGGCTGGCACTGTCATTTTACATTCTCCATGTCATTGAATCCCAAGATGTAATTATGGAGGGAGAATTAAACTATCTTCTGGTTATCATCCTGTTAGATTACAAGGCGGGAAACTTTTTTGAATCTCATGTTATTGTTTTTTCTGGCTTTCACCTTGATTCAGGTTTAGAGAAGGAAATCGGAGCACTGCAGCTAGAAGTAAGTAAATGTTGTAGAATGATGATTTCTTTTTACAGTTTTGCTGTTAGATTAGATCTAACATATTTGTCATCTCTTCAGGAAAAGAAGCTTGTTGCGGAGATAAAACGAACAGCTAAGACTGGAAATGAGGTATCTTGCTTTAATATAGATTCTCCTTGCTGCAAGAAGACTTAAGTTGCTGTGTTCTGTAACTTTTCCATAACAATATTCATTCATATTTCTTGAGTAATGAATACTGAACGTCATGTTCTTCTACTTAGGAGCTAGATGTCCATTATGAGTTCAAGTAGTATTTAATGCAGTGCTTTGCATTCAGTAGGGATCATTTTACCAAAATTTTCAAAAGATATGAAGCTTGTTGACGAGTGTGACTGCCTTCAAACAGCTACCTAGTTAATCCTTTTCAATTCTTCTCTGATTCTTTTTTTTTTTATCATCTGGACAATGCATTTTGCAGGCAGCTACTAAAATTCTAGCTCGGCAGCTAATCAGGCTCAGGCAGCAAATAGCTAATTTACAAGGTAGTCGAGCTCAAATGAGAGGCATAGCAACTCATACACAGGTAAAGCTGTGAAACCATGTCCTTTTTTCCTTACTGAGGCGAAATGGGTGGATTGCTCTTTTTAGTGCATGTGCAATGTGTTCTTAACAATGTTTATCTGCTTCACCAGGCAATGCATGCCCAGTCTTCAGTTGCTGTTGGTTTAAAAGGTGCCAATAAGGCAATGGAAGCTGTGAATAAGGTTAGTCATAGACTCATAATATATGTAAGGGCTTTATATTGATCGAGTGTCAGATTAGTATCAACATATTTTAAGATGCAAGTCTGAACACTGATAATGAGCTTTAATTTGAAAGCAGCTGTGATAAGAACAGCATACAAGTTCTTTTTAACTCAATTTTTATTTCATTGCTACACAAATTAGAACTTAGAATTTTGCATTTTTTACTTTGTTTTGGGGCAATCCTGATGACTATCATGATTTAACTGCAGCAAATGGCGCCTGCAAAGCAAATGAAGGTTATAAGAGAGTTTCAGAAGCAGTCAGCACAGATGGATATGACTGTAAGATCATGCTTTTAGTTCAAAATAATGTACCATGATAGGAAGTTCATGTTTGCCATTCTTTTCTCTCCTCAGTGGTGCTCATTTTTACTTTCCCTCGCAGACTGAAATGATGTCAGATGCCATAGATGATGCCGTAGATAGTGATGAAGCTGAGGAGGAGACTGACGAGCTGACAAATCAGGTAGTTCATTTGCTCACATTCTTTTATCAATAGAGACGCAAATACTACTTAATGTGAAACTTTGTGTAAAGTGAGAACCATTGGGGTTTTATGATATATTAATCGATCTAGTAATCATGGATGTAAGATGTAGATCTCCAAATAAGTTAGGAGTCTAGAAGTTTGTTATGACTGAATTATTGTAAGCCATTAAGTATTGAATGTCTTTTTTCTGGTTACATAACTGGAAAGCTGAGAAGCAGAAGATCCTATAGAGTGGACACCCACCTATAGCAAATCATTCTTTATGAATCCACTTATAATCTGCTGGCCTTAAAAACAAGTAGGAACTCATGACATTTTTCGTTTTTGATTTTTCTTTTAGGTGCTGGATGAAATTGGCGTTGATGTTGCCTCGCAGGTTGGTGTTTGTAGTAATTCATTATACAACTGTCGTTTTCAGTTGATTATTTTCCTCTTCATAATGCTAACCTGAACTGAATTTGGCAGTTGTCAGCAGCACCAAAAGGTAAAATTGCAGGGAAGAACAGAGAGAATGCCAGCAGGTATGTTTCTGTTTCTGAATTTTGCTATCAAACAAGAAAAATATTTATACATAAAACCAATTCACCCGTGGCTTTTAAGCCAAGCTGTCACCTCATACTCTTTTACTGAATCGGACCTTTTAAATCAATACATAAGGCATGATTCGGACCTTTGATCTTGGGGAATGACGGGCTTTAGCTTTGCAGTTTTTGCTAATGGGATTAAACATTCCCCCAAAAATACAAATAAAAAGGAAACCAAAAACTCAGTTTTTTTTCTCTAATGTTTGCTCATATTCTGTTTACCCCTTGCAGTTCTGGCATTGACGAGCTAGAGAAACGATTGGCAACTCTGAGAAACCCTTAAGATGACCCACAGACAGTTTTCATCCTACTGGATGCCCCGAGCTTCGCTTGTGTTTGATTCTTCTTGGGGCTGTGTACATGTACTCTCTTCAAAATCCATGTTTTCCCAAAATGTTACTCGTTTACTTGTTCTAACAATTTTACAGAATTTAATTGGTTTAATCTCGGGTACGAGTTCGTAATGTGTTAATAATACCACTCCACGTTGTTATAATAGCACTCGTACAATTAAGGGGCCGGGGCTGCGTTTTGGCTCCAACCATAAATTCAATCATAGCTATTTAAACTCTAGTTAGGAAAAAACTATAATTTACAACTTGTTTTAAAGCTAATATCTCTTCCCCGCAACAACAATTTTATTCATAAAAATTCAGAAGGAAAACTAATGAAATGAGTGTTGCAGAATATCACAACACTGCAACAGAGGGCAACTGGCTTTTCAGGATGCAACTGAAATAGAGTGTAAATTGACCTTGTGATATAAACAATTTCTTGCACAAACATTTGAACATGATATTACAAGGCAGAATGACCAGCCCATTTGATGACAGAGAGTGTGGAATGCGACCGTTAAAGGAACAAACAAAGAGTAGCAAATGAGTAAAGAAACGAAGTATTAGTACAACTCAAGTTCCATATTATGTAAGAGAATTCCGATACATTTGTTTCTTCTCGGATGCGTCTAAAACATGTTGCAACCGTCAGAAACATTTCAAGGGGCAAGGATGAACGAAGAAAGGTAAAAAAGACAGGAAATGTTCTATCAACATTTGACGGTGGTCTCTCATTGCGGTAATCATCTGATAATTTCCCATACACGAGGGATTATAAATTCAAGGATTTCTTCACATGAAAAATCATGTATCTATTAGATATGTGCGCATATTATTTTCTTACTAAATCAACCCTGCGTCACTTCCTGATTGAGAGGAACTCAAAGCTCCGGAAAGTGTCCTCATGAGTGCCTCTAGCAGCTGCAGGACGTGTCTGGGATGATTTGAGCTCATAACCTGGTTGAATTCTTTGAGCTGAAGTCAGACGGCCACCACTTGAGAGTAATCTGCCAGAGCGACCTTCACTAGGTTCTCCAGATGAACTTGGTCTGCCATTTGAGATAACAGCTTTTCTTGAGTTGCTGCCATAACGAGAAGAATTGCGCCCTTTTTCTGGCTCGGGTGGCTGAAATGAAAAGGTCTTGATAAGGATGTTAAATACAAGCAAAAGAACCCAGTGCACAGCTAAATGAAAATACAAGGATCCGTGGAGAAAATTCTAGTAGAAAAAACAGGCTCTCTTTTCTGCTGCTTTTATTTTTGTTCAGCAGTGGAAAGTAAGGACCTCAACTGCAATACTTATATTTAGAACTTTTAGAATTAAACCCCATGCTGCTACATGGTATGAGAGACATTTCGAAGCACGAAGTAATCCACAACAAGAGAAACAAAACAGTCGTCTTTTATGGACAGCACCAATCTGCTATATTTGACTTTGTAATCAATACAAAGGGTCCCCAGCCTGGATCAATACAACCCAGAAGAGAAGGTAGGTGCCAGTTCCCTTAGTGTCCAAAACTTTTCAAAATCAACTTCTATAATAATGCCCAGAACTTTTCAAAACTGACTTCTACAGTGGCAACACAAAAATCTTATATCAAACCAGACAACATATCAACCTTGATGTAGAGATTTTGCTTGCAGAAAAACACAAGCTAACAAAACTTGGAATCAGAATTTCAAATGCAACATGGCGTGACAACTTAGATTCTAATAGAAAAATGTGATTAGTGACATATAGGTAGGGACTTACATTATCCAAGCCCTTGTTTCTGGAATTATCATGTTGACTAGAGCCAGAGACTCTTTTAGTGGAAAATGCTTCAACTGCACCTGAGAATCTTTCCCGAATCTCTTTTCCAACTGGAGCAATGCAAAACAAGAAGTAACCACCAAAGAAATTGTGGAAAAAAAATACTAACAAGAAACTTGTATATGATACTATAACCAGCAAAGAAATTATTCTGGGCAAGGCAAAGTATAAAGTTACTAGTCTAAAAAGTTAAAGGTTTTGATATAAAGTGCAAGCTTTTCTAAATTAAATTAAGAGGCATGTTCTAACCCATATCCTAGCTAGTGATTAGCATTCACATATCCCAAAAGCATATGACGTTCAAAATAAACATAACTTGGGGTTTCAATTAACTTGGCACCCAAACTAATTCAGTTTTGTTTAGAGCACTAAAACCAATCCAGTTTCATTTAGAGAAAGCATACCCGAGACCCTTTCTGCTGGTCTTTCAGCGGATGGTCCAGCATGACCTGGTTTCCCGCTAGAATGCTGAAAAAAGAGGCAAAAAATATCAAGGCATAACAATCTCCCCCCCAAGAAACTCATGCCCACAAGTTTAAGCACTCACCCGTCCTCTAGAGCTGGCACCAATCTGAGGGTACTTCAAAACAGTCCAGTCAAAGACATAGTCAAACTGATAACCTGCAGCAGCAACAACATGAAAAATTCGAATTTAGTCAAATACCTGCAAAATAACTTAGAGAGAGCCACCGCTAGTAGTTTACCTTCTCGAATAAATAAATCACGAAACAGCCTCTTCAAATATGAATAGTCTGGTTTGTCTTCAAACCGCAGTGATCGGCAGTAGTGGAAGTATGATACAAATTCAGAGGGGTACGACTTACAAAGCACCTGTTAATATGATACAGATTTATATTACCAAGTAGAAGCATGAAAAAAATGTATGACAGGCTGACAGTAAATTAGAGACTAGAATTACCCTGCACTTTCAACATTGGGCCATGATCTAGTGCGGAGACAATGTTCAATGAGAAGTAATGCATGGGTTGTGATTACACACTAACTTTTACAAATAAGGCATTTGACACATTCGCATTTGGAGCAAACACTTTGAACTGTTATTCAAAAGAAGAGCATTGGGCTGTGCTACTTTTGATGCTTAATAACAAGCATTCAGCGTAGTCTGGATCCAATACAGACAGTAAACTAATAGTTCGTCCCTGGTTTTGCCTGGCTAATTTCCATGCAGGAACTGTGTCCATCGGGATATCAAACTTTTAGCAGATAACATGAGGTCTCTCACTAAATAAAATTGCATCAATGACGTCGTCTATTATCAGGACTTCAGAGCAAATTACCTCAATAGGAGTTGAAACTTTCTTCTCGCTGATCTTATCATATTTTTGCTTCTTTGTGCCAGCCTTTAATCCTTGCCAGGGAAGACTGAAGCAAAGAAATTGCACAAAATGAATGGGCAAAAATGTTGCACAAATTATTCAACATCAAGTAGGAAACAATATCCACTCTCCCCCACACAAATAATAAAGGAAGAAGTTTTGATTCAAGTGCTTGGCTGCTATATACTCAACCTGCCCCTTAAGAAATACATAAGCACATAACCAAGAGATTCCAAATCATCCCGTCTGCTTTGTTCTGCAAGTAGAGTAAGAATAATTCCATCAAGTAATGCATTAAATATATCAAAGTATCTTATAGTAAATTCCTGTTGACAATTCCAAATTCATCAAGAGAAGAAAACTGACTAACCAACTCCGAGGTGAGTATTGACACTTGCATACCGTGCGGTGCCTGTAAGGTTCTTGTTCTCCCTATAACACAAAAAACCTTGTTAAGTTTCTCAATGAAATCATTTTCTACACTGCTTGCTGTAAACAATAAAAACTAGGAAAAATAAACAAAGAGAAGTGAGCACTAATAAGAGATGTAACCACAAGTAGAAAAACCATCACATGCGAGCATGCGCACACATACACAAGAGATAGGCATGTTCTCCATAAGTCCTTTGTTTTTTCGGTAAATTATCACATCTATCTTTTTCTATACAAGGAGAGATTTCATAGGAGCCGGAATAAAAATTGTTAAAAGTCAGAAAAGATCTAGTGGAAATCAAATCTATGATGTCTTTTAGTGATAATAAACTTTGGATAAAATTGAGTGGGATATAATATTTATCTTTTTTCTAAACGTGGAGAGATTGCACAGGACCTAGAACAACAAATTTTTTAAAAGTCAGAAAAGATCTAGTGGAGATAGAATCTATGAAGCCTATTAGTGACAAGGAACTTGGGATAGAATTGTAAGAAGTTTTATATAATACGGCTTATCTCTTGGTTCAAAAATTTGATTATCGATGATTAAAAACCATAGTTAATGGAAAAGGAAGAATATTGGACATGAACCAACTAGCCTAACCCATAACTAAATCCAAAAGCCACCACGAGGTCCATTCCATGACCAAAAATAACTTAAATTAAAAAAACAGTAATAACAATTGAGCTGTTTATATCCAATAGAAAACACCCTCGTTATTCGATAGGTGGCTGTATCTTTGGAACTCTATGGAGATGGATCAAAATTCATGCATGCCATGAAACCACGCTTCAAAATTAACCTTAATTTCCAGTATGGCCTACTGCTATATGCATGACATTATATTTGCATAAATCTAAATAAAGCTCAAACTTTAAAGCACAGAAAAGGAGGTAAACTTGCCGAGTTCATCATTCTATTCCTAATATGAGCACAGGCAGCAGTGCTCATCATGCCTGGTAGAGTTTGCCACATTCTTGAAAACAGAAAATCTTATGGCTAAACCTAGTCTCCAACCTCTTCTATTTCCAGTATGCCTAGGTAATGAGAAGTTAACTATCTTGTCTAAATGGTTAACGCATGAGCGGCTGAAAAATACAATATAAGCGCACTGTGAGGCAAACATAAAAATTTACCTGTATGGAATGTGCTTGTGAGTCTGAAGATCTCTATACTTCTTTGCAAGACCAAAATCGATGGCATATACCTGTATTATATGATCCCACAAAATGCATACATAAAACAGAAACAAGCTGGAACCTATAATAACAATTTGAAAATATCATCCCCTTCACTTTAAATATCCTAATAAACAATAAATACAAAATGTAATAAAGATTACACTGACAAGAAAACATATGTTCTAATTTATTAAGGTAGCTAACAGGAACCACACAGGAATACATACCTGATTTGCTTTGCGGCCGAGGCCCATCAAAAAGTTGTCAGGCTTTATATCACGGTGCAGGAAACCTCTTGAATGCATATATTCAACTCTGTTAATCTGAAGCGACAGGGAATGAGGGGGGATTAATTCACAGGGTAAGATATATTCTTTAACAAAAACAAACCACATGTACTTACTAATTGATCTGCAAGCATCAGTACTGTTTTCAATGTGAATTTCCTGTTGCAGTAGTTGAATAAGTCTTCCAAACTTGGCCCAAGAAGGTCAATGACCATGACATTGTACTCGGCCTCAACTCCAAACCACTTGAGATGGGGAATTCCAGCTTCATTAAAGGAAAATTAAATTGAATTATTATAAAAACTTGATGTTCATAATACTTCCCCTACATGTAATCCGAATTAAACTTCTAAAGAATATTCAGGGCACAACCTTAGCATGATGCTCATAATACTTCCCCTAAATGTAATCTGGAGTAAACTTCTAAAGAATATTTGGGGCACAACCTTAACATGAAGTGGCATTGAAAAAACTAGAAGGTGCATCTTAAAAAGGATAACATAATCTGCTAATAAAAAAGAATCATCCACCAGTCAAAGATATTTCAAATTTGTATTTGCGTGTGTGTAGCAAGATAGAGAGACATACTCCCTCCTTGAAGAAGCATATACAACTTTGACTCATAATGAAGCTGTGGATGCTTGGTCTTTACAGATTCCTGAAATTTAGAACAAATAAGGGTCAAGAATCACAAGGAATACTGGAGAGAAGAAGACAAGCATGCTCAAAGAAATTCTCATTCAAAATGCTCTCTTTCAGGGAAAACAAGGAATACGAAGGATTTATTTTCACATCAATCATGCAGTTAACGATGTAATTTGTATCATCCTAGATACAGATCTGTGTTCCTACTTTCCTTCACTAAGATAAGGAAGAAGCGTAAATTCTACTTATCCTTACAAAGTGCATGCGGCACTCTATCATTATTAATAACAGTTCTAAATCCTTTAGAAGTAAACTGCCCCCGTCTAAATCTACATCAGTAGCTGTTTGCCTGTTTCAGTATCATATCTTAGAAATTCGACGCTACAAAAGCAAATGCAATAAAAATTTACATCTCAAATACCAGCTACGCAGTGAAAGAGAAGTATCATACAGGAACAACGATAAATTTTACATCTCAAATACCCGCTACGAGTGAAAGAGAAGTATCTCAAAAAACACATTTTTTGGCCAAAAAATCGACAAATAAATACATAAGCAGCTAAAATAACCACTCCTCTCCTTCAAAATCCAAACCAAACAAAAAATGAACAATCCTTTTAGAACATACCAGTTTAACAGCAACTTCCTCTCCAGTTTGCACATTTACACCTAATAACAAAAACCCAAATCAAATCACCAGAAAAAACACAAACTTTTAGACAAATAAAACGTAAAAGAAAAACAGCCAAAAACTTTATACCCAGAAATAGCTCTCCAAAAGATCCACTGCCAATCTTCCTGCCAAGCTTAAACTTGCCACCAACCATATGGTCAATCTTTGTTTTTTCCATTTTTTCTTCTTCAAACCCTCAGAAGCTCTAAAATTTCTAAATTTACCTAGATAGATTTGTGCTCTCCCTTTCTTCTATGCACAAAATCAAACCCAGCAGATTTACCAGCTTGACACTAAAACTCAAGATTGAAAACAAAATCGAGAAGAAGAATAAAAAAATCGTAAAACAAGTCAAATACGGAACAAAAAAAATCACATCCTTTGATTGTTTTGACAAAAAAAGAAACAGCTAGTCGCAAATTTAGGGGCGAAAATAGAAAACCCTAATTTCTTTCAAATTTTTTTAGGGAGATCAAATCAAGCTACATTGACCTGATATGTAAAATCAAATGTAAAAGGAAACTAATTTTTTTACTGAAAATCAAAATTGGAAGATGCAGATCGAGAAAAAAATGGTTTGCGATTAACAAAACAATGGAAGTTCGGAGAAAATACGGCGATGTGTTTGGGTTTATGTCTGGGAGAAAAATAAAAAGGGGAAGGAGAGGAGAAGAGAGGATAGAACTCCCAAATCAGGTAGGAGTATTTTATTTTATTTTAAGTATTTTTTTTTTAAAAAAAAATTACTAGTTTAATATAAACATAAATATTCTATTTTTAATTTGTTGGAAGGGAAGCGAGACCTTCTCTTGTTTGTCTGCCGTCTAACCTAACACGTCTGGTTCCGGTTCAGTTCGGGCTGTCAGGCTCGGCAGAAAACGTGCTTGCCTTTCTCCTTTCTACCTCCTTCCTTTTCACCTTTTCTGTTACTTTTTTTTTTAGGTATATATATATATATATATATATATATATATATATATATCTTAAAATTATATTTATAAAACCCGAGATCAACTTTACTTTTTAAAAATTATTTTTTAAAAATATATTTATTTTCAAAAGTATTTAATTAATGTCATTTAAAGATTTAATTTTAACTGAAATATAAATTAATACAAAACGATTTTTATTTTAAATTAAAGAAATAATTGACATGACAGATGTCATGACAGCACAAATCAATGGCTGCTGGTGTCAACAAGAACCGTGTTGACATGAATCATCAAGCTCATGAGATACACTAAAATGGTGGGTAAGGTTGACAATCAACATGATAATACTGTGTTGCTCCTATGACTGTCTCTTCTAGATCTCAAGGCTGGATTTTTACATTCAAATTTATTAGGAAATAATATATTCCACCATTTTTTCTTTAATTATTGAAACAATTAAATTCTTAATTATCATTAGATTTTTTTTTTTTAGTTTAACGTGGGTGTCCGGGCCAGCTTGCGCGCACCTCGACTAATCCCACGGGTCCTGAAATTAACGACCATGTAAGCCTCTAGTAGCAATCATATGAACAATCACAGGACTCGAACCTGAGATCACAAAAAAACAAACCTTTTTAATCCCAAGCTTTTATCATTAGATTTTCTTAACGAACTTAGTCATAGCTCTGGTGCAAGTTTATTCTTCACATCATTGCCATTCTATTTCAGGTAGTTAATTAGTTATGCGATGCGTCTCCAATTGAAAGAAACCTCGGACATCCTTTTTTAACTTCACCTAATCAATTTTAGCAAATTTCTTTTATTGCATGGATGCATGGTTTTAAAATCCAACATTGACCAATTAGGGTAAATCCCGCGAAACCAGTTATAAAAAAATTAAAAAATAAATGAGTTGACGAGGGACGGAGTTATTAGATCAACTTGGATTTTTTTTTATCAAATTAACCATTTTTTTTTTAATTTATACCATTTCAGGTTATGGATCTATTGAATTTCATATTAACCTAACATTTGCTAGTTAGTTCGAGTTTTAAAACAATAAAGTAATGGACAGAAAAATTACATAATTAATGAATTCACTGACATTTTCTTTTTCCTATTTTAAGAGTTTATGCCCCCTTTTTTTTATTTTGTATTTCTCATTCATATTGAACGTTTAACGTTGACGGGTGCGAATTAAAGGGCATTTTCAAATACTTTTCCTATAGCTCATACCCATTTCCACTCAAGTTCCCGAAGGAAGTCAAATCTACAAACCTTGACCAAGCAAGCCATGCCAGATTGAATCCACTCACAACCTTGAGTGAAGAAGACGATAATACAAAGCAGAGACGACCAAGAAAAATCGTTAACATTACTTGGTGGGTTCAATTTATTCAGAAAGGAAAAAAAATCCAAATCCAGTTCATGCTTGGCTTTAAAAAACAAATGAAAAGACTCAGAACAAGCAAGAACTAACTCGTGATGAACTCACCAGTGCAATGAATTTGATGAAGAAATTGTCATGCAACATGTTTCAACATTTCCTAGCAGTTGCCAGTGCCATGTTTTGTTCTTTCCCCTCGACTTTGTCTTCGAGAGTTCAATGTTTCCACGGGCTCCTCATTATATTATACATTTTCGTACAATTTCCTTCACAGTATGCCAATGCATGATAAAAGAAAAATATAAACGGTATTTTTTAAAATATTTTTTATTTTGGAATATATTAAAATAATTTTTTAGATTTTTTTTTAATTCTTTACATTAATTAGGATTGATGCATTTTTCAAACACAGTTGAAAACGTGACAGAATTACGTTGAATTTCGATGAAGCTGTCCTTGCAAATCAGTTTAGTTTTGGTTTGGATATAATTTTTTTTATTGGGTATATGTAAATATATTTTTAATTTATATATATATATAAAAAGGAATAATCTCAGTAAAATGTTTCTCTGCTCTTTCACTGCAACATGAAAGTCTCCCCCACGTGTCCATATTAATTCCGGCACTCATGTACTGTAACTATCTTTCTCTGGTTCATTGATGACAACTGGGCCTCTCTGGATACGATGAGATACATTTGCTCCTTATAATTGAGAAGGCACAGTACACGTCACCCGGAGAATCCTATGTTCAATGGTTGCATTGCTTCCTATCTCGATATAAAAGAAATATTTGTATAAAGAATAAAAATATGTTTAATTACATGGTTGGAGATAAATATATAAAATTAAATATATTTTTATGACAATTAAATATGAAGTTAATTTGTGTCCTCTTGAAGCATAAAAGATGTGAAGATATAATTATTATTTTTTAATTCTAAAACAATAATAAAACTCGAAAAAAAAAAAACAACACTACCTCTAAACCTTTCAATCAAAATATTTCCAGCTAGAATCAAAGTTTCACTGGTTAAATGCTTGGCTTGATTGATAAATGGTCAGCTCCCTTTATTACTATTCATGTTTGAGTTCTAAGAAATACCATAAAAAATATATTTTTATAGTGCTTTTTAATTGATATATAAATATAGTATACTTAAGATTTGATTGAAAATATTAATTTAATCTTTATGTACAACATTTTGGGAAAATTTCACAGTATTTGACTCCATTTTATTTTTATTCCACAACAACTAAGTCCCTCTAGATCTCCCTTGAGCTTTTACCCTAAAACTTGCATTAAACCCTAGTTTCTCTATTATTTTATCAGCCACTGCCCCATTTATTCTAGGTTTAGTGATTGTTATTACACCAACCTTGCAACTTCTCCTCAGATCATTAACAATTGAACAAAACCTATTATTTCCAGTCCATCTACAATTCCAACATAGAAACTTTATAATAATAAATTGCAGAAGAATTACTAGAATTATCATACTCATTTATTCTGGAGCTAGTACAGTGATGAGGAGGTCCTCCAAAATGAACATATTCCCTACCTTCAGACTATGAGAATTTTTCCATGAAAATTCATTTCCCAGATCGACTAAGCTAAAATGTCTTTGGATCCTCCTCATCATTCTAATTAAGCCTTTTCATGAGATACGTGTATCCCACTTTACGTACGTCCCATGATCTTGATGATCAAAGTCTGTTTCCAAGGTTCCCTTAGACGTCTCTTTTCCTCTGCAGACAATTTGATTACTCCTCATCCTCCTATATGTATACATCCATAAACCCCTCCCCTCCATTTAGATTATCCAAATAATTAAGATGACCCCATTAGATAATCTTAATTTATAGCTAAGCCCACTCCTTCTAGATCTCCCCATCAGCTCCTTAATTTGTTTGACGTTTCTTCCATTTGTTGCTTTTCCCATATCCACTTTGATTTTCTTATTGGAACGTGCCAACAAATCTGCCTCTTCAGAATTTGACTCTGTTGCTGTCTCGCTAGAGATCATTTCACTAAGTTACTTTGTAATCTGGTTAAATTTTATTTTGCTATATGTAGCTGTATAGTGGCCATTGATGTTAATTCCAAGCTTGTACGTAGCAGTGGCAATGTCATAACTTTTACAGTTGGATTAATTGGAGAGAGCTAGAATTTATGAATTCCACGAGAAATTAATACTACTCACCACAGATTAATTACTAGAAAACACTAAAAATGAAAAATGAAAACAGTACTGGAATTAATTAGATGCTATCTAGAAGCACGTGAAGTCCAAGCAGATGCAGTGAACAAGCTAGTATCCTTCCAACCCAGCCTCAAAGTTCCATCTCCTTGCACAAGGTTATAGCCATGAGCAGGAGGGAACATGTTCAATATAAGTTGTGCTTGAGCCATCGAGTTTCCACTCATTGCCACCTGCATAAAAGAGTTCTTAGCTAGCTCACTTCTCCAATGCCTGAACTTGTCCTCACCGCTTCGTGCAGGCCCTCCTATTGCCAATATATTGTTGATTTCTCTGTAGAGAAGGCAATGCTCTATCCGGTGCCTGCCTGGATCATCGCAATGCAAATATGCACCAAGGGAATCAAACAGTGTTGAGTAGTAATGCAGAGAGCCTACGAAACGGTCCAAGAAAGATCCACCATGAGAGATGTCTTGCTCAACTAATGTGATCACTCTTGGGGCCAATGCTTCAAGAAGTCTCAATGTCTTCCAATCAGGTCCTGTGGCATCATAGAGGGAATGCTGTAGCCAATGCACGGCTAGTGTTTCACCCCTCCTGAGTGGCATCATTGACATGTCAATTTCTCCAAATTTCTTTGCAATTGGGTGGAACTCAAATGGCAGTCCAAGTCGCCTAGCGAAATTGGTAAGTTGTTTCCCTGTCTCCACCAAGACTTCCATTGATGAGCCCATGCCGGTCATTCGAACTTGGGGCGGACCCTCAATTCTGGTGGCCAGGATGTGAAATAAGGCCGGCCATTGCAAGCCTTGCATGATATCGAGGTCGATTATGTGAACGCTATCGCGGCGTTGAAAAGCTTCAAGGATTGCTTGGTTGGAGGTGAAGTGAGCAAATTTGATAAAAGGAGAGACATTGTTAAAGACTTGGAAGGCGCTATGAACGCTCTTATGGTTGATTAATGGAGAACAAATACCTAACCACGAGTTTATAACCCTACTACCCATGGCCTTAGAAAAATAAGCCACAACCCTTTCAGCACTAGAAGGGCCGTAAGGAGAAGCCATCTGAGTCAGCTCAAGCAACATTCTATGAGCTTCACCAAGATTATCAACTGATATAGCAACAGCACACTCCAACAGTAGGGTTATTAAGTTCAAACCGTTTTCATCTATCCTACTCATGCTTGATCTAGCACTCCCATCTTTTTCAGAAATGCTTGCTTGGTGTTCTCCAAGCTCATGGCTCCACTGGAGCTCTTCCCCATTGCCATCAAAATAGCTTCTCCTCATAGATTTCTTCTGCCTAAAGTGATCACCCAAGAGTGACGGGACAATATTGTTGTCCCCATAGACCATTCTTGTGTCTGTTTGCAAGCTGTCATGAGTTTCCGTATCCGGCACGTCATCAATGAGCTGCTTTGTTACATGTTCTACCCACTCAGAGAGCTCATTCCTCTCCAAGTTCACGCAGCGATTTTCAATCACTGGCTTTGGGAAGGGGTTAGAAATTGGAGCTGGAAATGCTACAGAGGCACAGTGATCCCATGGCTCATGGGGCTGTATCAAATCAAGAGCCCCATGAGCCATTTCATATGCTCCTTTCATCACTTAGCTCCTATTTAAGTATAAGCTTAAGCTATATGCTCCTATATATTTAAGTGTAAGCTTAAGCTATATGAACTACAGAGGAAGGGGATCAGAGAGACAGTACTGGAGGTGGTGGGAGGGTGTAAAGGGGAGTTGAAGTCCATTTTTAAAGAGAAAGTTAAGGCAAAGGTGACCAAAGAAATGGTCTCTGATAAAACATTTTTTTCTCTTTTTTTTTTTGCAGCACTAGTTTAATACAACAGGAAGGCCGGCATAGTCGGCATATAGATAAAGCTAAGTAATTAGATGCCAAAAACACGTCGGTTTGGTAGTGATTTCCTCATTTAATTAATCAGATTTATAGCCATACGTATTCTACAATAACCTTAAATTTAAGATCAGAATTTGTGGACGTACGTATATAGCAAATTATTTAGTGAAATAGAATTAGTACGAACAAGGGGAGGGATTGAATAATACTATCTTGTCATGAGTACTGCAATTAAAAAGATTAAGAACTATCAATTTAAAACAAAACCACGTCATTTTAAGATTTAAAAAAGGTTAAAACCCAAGTCATTTATTTATTTATTTATTTTTAAAAAATATCAAATTTAGTTTTGATCAAGTCTACCGAGTCGAGTCATGAATTAATCCATCAGATCAATAATATATATTATATATATGAGATCAAATCCTCTCCAGTTTTATTTGAAACCTAACCTTAAAGTTTGCCAATCTTCAAATTAACTAATTATCAAGCTAGGAGCTAGGTTAGTTTCCACTGGATCTTAATATAAAATAATACTTTCAGGTTTGCACAAGCAGCAGGTATTAGCTCCATGGTGAAAGTTTTGCAGGAAATTATAAGATATTTTTTCTGATAACGGAGAGACAGCCTTGTTTCTCTGACATTGATATGCATATGTGGTGGTCCAAATCAAGCTACGATCGACACCATGAAACCACTTTGTTAAGCCACAATGACAGTCAAATATATATATATATATAAAATGTAATCTTGATTGATGATGCCTACTAGAAACAAATTAAGGAGTCATCAAGCACCGCTGATCCAGCATTTTTAGTTAATTTCTACTGCTGCCCTAATTAAGTTTGAAAAAAAAAGGGAGAGAAGATATCTGATATTTAATTAATTCATTGTGTGTATATACAAACACACACGTGTGTGTACGCATGCTAGGATTAATTACATACATGGTTCCTCAATTCATACGTACTGCTTATCACTAATTAACGTCATGGCTTGGCTGGCCAATTTTTTATGGAGTATGTTTTCAATTATATATATACTCCTCCATAATATATATATATATAAAATGCTTGCATTGCTTAATTAGAGTTTGTTTCAAAGTGATTTTTACTTGAAAATACATCTAAATAATATTTTTTAACATTAGCATATTAAAACGATCTAAAATCATCAAAAAATTAATTTGAAGTAAAAAAATCAAAGAAAATTAATGAGATAGCTGATGATGTGTGTCCACACTCAGATATGATAGGCTCCTCAAGAATTATTGTCTCACTGGAACCATATAGTAGGTTTTGCTATTTTAAAAGGCATCTCTTGGGAAGAGATGTGTATTTTTTGCTTATAAGTTGCTAAGGCTCTTGTCTCTTAGTTGATATGGGATAATGACATTATTATAGCCCCCAGACGAGGGGCTTGGGTAGTTACACATGGCTGACATTTCCACATACAACGTCAATGATGATATGTGTCTATATTCGTATATGGCAGGCCCTCCAAAAATTATTGTTCAACTAAAACACACATAGTGATAAAAAAAACCAACTAAGTCTTATAACATGATATGAGACTTTGAAATATCATCAATATTATATTTATTTGAGCTCGACGTGTAACTGAGCTAAGTGATGCTGGGTTTGACAGCTTGCTACATCCATAGGTAAGTAACAATCTTAGCGCATAGTTGAGCCTATAATTACCAAACTCATATGTATTTGAGCTCAACGTATAGCCGGGTTTATGGATATCAGATCTTCACCTTGCTTGTGGTTAAAATAGATTTACTTGCTATATTAACTTACTAATTTCAGATTTTCGAGTCATCATTTAAAAAAATAATTCCCAATGCACCATACTAATATTAAAGAGTGTGCTATTAAAACCAATTTTGTTTTTTTAAAAAAGTGTTAATTATACACGAAACTGAATTAATGCAATATCGAACCAAAAACAAAAATTATTCTTAATCACTTAAATATATTTAATTCTAAATATTAAGGACTAAGACCTACTAAAATATCATACAATCTTCAGTTGATTATTATTGCCGGAAACGAACACCAACCAGTAGTTCAAATGGAATATGTCAAAGGGGCCTGTCAAACCTTCAAAACTTGCTCTAATTAAAGTGCTGGTCAATCGGTCTTGGCCTGCTATATGAGTTTTACAGTGAATTCATCTTTGCTCGAAACCCTAACACAAATTCCACTACTCTGCAGCCACACTTTCACTCCGGATCGGCGGCTTAACCTTGGAAGACCACCGGCATGGCACCATTGCCCAAATTATCCCAAATTTTGTCCACTTGCTTTGTCAATTAAACTAATTATTGATAGAAACATAAAACATTAAATGTTTTTCCATGTTAAAAAAACATATTTAACGTTTTGTGGTCTCGGAATAATAATATTAATTTCTTAATTTTCCTAATTCTAACCTGACCCTTCGCAAAAGCAAGTCCGTGTATGCTAATATATGTAGTTGGCCTCTTGAATCTCCATCGACCCACACAGACATGCATCTCAGTGTCTTGTTGACAAGAAGCTGGTAGAATTGAATCCAGTTTTGTTTATTTTCCAGTGGCTTGAACGGTCCTGATTTTTCTAAAAGAAATTACCGAGAAATTATCTGCCAGAATGGCCAATCAAAACGCTGAAAGTGTCTGCAAAAAAGATCGGTCAAAACGTCAACGTTGGTCAAGAATTAATTAATTATACATATTACAGGGCCCAGAGTGGATTAAAGTGGAGTAATTAGTATAGTTAATGCGATAGATGATGCGACATTCGATTCCAAATGGGCATAATATCGTGACAGATGGCACTCATTTAGTGTCTCTATACCGACCACGGCGACGGGGGCAAGTCACGAGTAGGGATTAATTATAAATTATAAATTGACTTAATTACTCATAAATCGATATCCAAACTTTTTTAAAAAAGGGCCTGACAATCATATTGTCACCTAGCGGACGCATTTGGAATTTACCTTTACCTCAATTCATGAACAATTTAATGTGAGAATGTCTCACTCTTCACTTCTTACTGCGGTCACGTTTTTATTCATTTTTATGATTTAAAAATATGTTTTTTTTTTTAAATTGATAATTTTTTAGTGTTTTTAAATTATTTTTATATGTTAATATCAAAAAAAATTTAAAAAATAAAAATAATATTATTTTAATATATTTCCAAACAAAAAATACTACTATATTTCAAACCGTCTAATTTAGTTTTCAAACAACATCACCGTCATTATCATGTCCTCTTCTTTGAAGACAATAATTTTGTTGCTCTCCATCTGGTTTCCAACAAACTCAGATTGATTGTCCTTGATTCACCGAGTGAAGAACACATGTAGGACCTGTTATATCGGACAAACAGCAATAAGATTAAGGCCCTTAAAGTAGAACAGAAAGTTATTCAATACATTCATTGTTGTTGTTGTTGTTATTCAATCGTTCTTCCATGCATTCAGATTTTATGGCTCCTCGAATCTATATATACACTCGAGCCTTTGTAGCAAACAGCAGTTTCAAGGAAGTTGCCACTTGGGCTCTAACTCCACTGGCAGCAACACTACTCGTTTAAAGGAGAGGTCACGGGTTTAACTCCTCAAAGAAGGCTCGACCAACTCTTTAAAAAAGGTTTCGAGGAAGCTCAGAGGCGAAAGTATTGCTTGAATCATTAAGAAGAGGAGCTGGAGGCTGGAGCACATTCGAGGAAGGAATAAAGCAAATTTCTGCAACAACTGAGCACCCATCACTCATTATGCAGTGCAGCATCTCAGCAAATAGATTACACAGATGTTTTTTTTTTCTTCCTATTATCAACCTGAAGAACACATGTAAACATATACATGGTATGTGTTAGAGTGGATTTGTACGTCCTGCTATATACTGAGTGAATTCGTATTTACTATTTTTTTAACAAATAATAATAAAAAATAAAAATGCACCGCTAATTGCCTAAGGAGAGCTAAAGCTGAAAGTTGCCTCAAAACCCAGCACTTCAACTTCAAATAAGTGTCAACATCAACTGCGAATGCAGAAGGTACCATCAATGAAATCTAATAATGGTTTCATTCTGGTTTCGAGATACTTCTAGTCGTGGAGGCAAGAGGTTCAGAAAGCTCCCTCGAGAAGTCTCATCACCAGGGGCTGTAACTGATGATTCTATTGCCTCCGACTCGCCTTCTGAAGAGTAGAGCCAAAAAGGTTGAAGAAACAGCATTACAATACACAAAATTATATGACAGTCAGGCACATGAGAAGGGAAAATAAAGGGTGATCATGATGCATGTTTCCAAGAAATAGATTGGGAATAGGTATCAGCCTACCAAAAAGCGACTTGATAGATGGTCTCTTCAGCTTGGTGTCTTTCTTCTTCAAGTCAGCTATAGATGAGAACAAATTGAAATCAGTAGCCACTGGAAACAATAGAAGAACTGGAAAAGCAATCAAGCAAGATTGCTAAACTAAATTCCAGGCATCTTTTGTAGGAAAATTCCAGACACTCGGTGCCCTCTAAATGATATAATGTGAAATATAAGAGGCGCATCTTCAAGGCCAACCTATTTGCCTTGCCCTTACATCTAGAGCTGCAAAAATTATGCACTGTGTGTGTCTGCGATTTGCTAAGCACTTTAAGATTAACTCAAGTATAGAGAGACGCGCAGAATCCTAGCAAAGTTTCTGGCAAACTTTTATTAAGAATAGAATAATCTAAAACAATATTTAAGAAATACTTTCTGAAATTTAAATCCCTTAATGAAGTTTGTGTTGCCAAATCACTAATTCTCTTAGCTGTCCTTGGATGCTCACTGATCCAGTGAGATCCCACACTTGAAATGAATCAGTTTACCAAGAAAGTCGGTTCTGCATGCTTAAGAAATTGTGTTGCTGGTACTTTAGAAGTGCCTCGACATTAATGACTTAGCAAAGCTTAAAAAGATCCAGTTCAAGGCCAAGCAACATTTGCATAATTTTTAATGTGCAGAACATGAAATGGATATAGGTACAAAATGAATGTGTACGACCATTAACTTATCTAAGTTTAAAATCCCGTTTAAATGAAAATTCCATTCTAACTTAATATTTCTCACCACATTTATGTACAGAACAAATTTGCTGCTAACATGAACGTGGCACCATTCCCTGAAAAGTTTAGTGCCTTTTTCATCCTTGAGGTAATATTTAATATTGTGGTAGCAGTTGTTTTCAAGGTAATTTTTGCTTGGAAATGCATTAAAATAATATTTTATTATTATTTTTTAAAATTTATTTTTGATATCAGTACATCAAAATAATCCAAAAACACAAAAAAAAATAAATTAATTTGAAGTAAAAAAAAATCAATTTTTTTGAAAAGAGCTACATGCCACGTAAACAAACAAGGTCTAAATGAGGTGTTCACATGATTCAATAGATACCCAAATCAAAACCATAACCAAGTGTTGCAATGCAGTTGAAAATGTTAGAGAATTACCCATCCCCGGAACTTGGTAGTCATTCACAATTTCAAAGTTCTTGTATGTATAGCCCACAAAATTGACGTCCTTAGATGAGAGCATCTGCAATATAGATGTCAAAAAGTGAGGGATATATAGGTCATTTCTGGTTGGGTAATTCATGATGGTTTAAATTAAATATCACTGGTTGAGAAATGAGAAGCACATGTGGTATCAAATATAGGTCATTTCTCTTGCACCTATTGCTGCTTTAAATTAAAAGATTAGATCATGATGGTTTTAGCTGTCCTTCCCGATTTGCATTGCTGCCATAAACATCAACATCTCACTGCTTCTCTATGTATTTTTATACGACGGGTCCGATGTTGTATAGTTTATGCGGTTCCCACTTTAAGTACCTACTATTGTGCGCATGTAATATGCATGCCACTCTCAGGGAGAAAGAAAAAAAAAAAGGAAACAATATGAAGGAAAAAAAACAAAAAAACCACCATCTCTTATATTTCTTTTGATTCCTCTTGGTGTGATGAACATATATGGTAGGAAATATTCTAGGCTTGTGAGTTGCGAGTGGTTTTTTATGAAAAATAATTTCTCTAAAGTTTTGTAGTTGTATAGTAATTAATTACGAGATAGAGATATAAATAAGATCTTTGAATTATCTGTCCTTATCGTGCATGCTTGGTTTAGCATTAATTACTTGACATTGTCCAAAAGGATTGAGAGTTAAGAATTTAATGTCGTTTACACTCATTAAAAGTTATTCGTCCAAAATTCACAAATCCTATCCATTGATTCCATTCTTATATTTTAGACTCCAAACTTTGAACTTCTAGAAAAGCAACTTCAGTAACAGCTCCTAACTATGAAAAATAGTTCCCTTGCCCTACTATTAGCTTGGCACTCAATGGAAAAAGCTTGTGCATGCTGTCCTTTACCAATAACAGAAAGTCACAAAAGACTCAAGGAAAGACTAGGGAGCATTGCATTTTGATCCCCATCAAATCTTGCCTTCAATTTCTTGACAATCAGAAGGGCCTTCTTAAACAAATAAAAAGCCCAATGCAAAGACGGTAAAAATTAAAACGCAACTAACTATGACAGATCTCCAAAACCATACCAGCAACTTAACTTGTCCTTGCCCCACATTCAGATTCCAATGGGGAAAAGGAGAGAAAAAAACAGAGGAACCCTAGACACAATCACATGGACTACATGTGGCTAGAATTCTTCACCATAGCAACCGCTAAGTTACCGAGAACAAAACTCATATGACACTTGGGGCAGAGAAAAATACAATGCCTTCGATTTTCTCTGCGTGTAAAAATGAAATTTTCTAGTTTGCTGAAGAGGAAAACTTTTTCATATTCAAGAATCAACCACTCCACAGCTTGAAGCAACAAAGAACAATATCCTGAGAGATAATGGCACTAATAATCCCATATGTAAATACTCTCAAAGACTTAAACTGACCTTTCTCCATGGACCAGTTTTTGATGTAGTTTGAGGTTGGTTCTCAGACTGCAGAGCCAAAAGCACGCAGAAAAAAAAAGTATACTGAGCAACAAGCACAGATAGTTCACAAAACCTGATAAGAAATTAAGAGACGTCAATACCTCTTCAAATTTTACAAAATTTTGGGTATCCAAATCATCCTTGACCTCAGGAATAAATGCAGCTTCCATCTGATAAAGCTTATCCCATTCCACGCCATTAAACCATGGATGAGCCTGTAAAAGGAAGAGGCAGGAATGTAATTCTTTTTATTTGCAACTAGCTTACTTAACATATTCAAGTATTCAGAAAAGGACACACCATACAACACCTTTATTTCTTCTGCGCCATTTGTTCCCAATCTCTGGTCGACATTACATAAGAGTTTGCTAGTAAGATCTTTTGCCGCTGGAGATAATTTTGCTTCTTCTGGAAATTTCAAATGTGTTCTCCAGTTTACTATCTGAGTAAAAGGGAAACTTCACAGCATTAACTTATTAGCGAATTGATATTTACTTACTATTCTTAAAACCCATAATATTAAGTATATATCAGTAGCGCCCAATTAGGATATTGATCCAATCAGGAAAGCACCCACAACCTATGTAGCCTAAAAAAAACTGCATTCATATTAACCAGATTTAAAAACAGCAAAATCATTGGCTACTTTAAATATGCAAATTAAACTATTCAAAAGGAAAAGAATGATTAATGCTCGAATATGTCTATGCCCCAAACATAGATCAACTGTAACGTGCAACCTAAAAGATTTACCCGAGTAAAGCTATGGATCTTTATGATACAAACGAGATCCCAATGATATACAAGTTGGGTCAGAAACAATAAAGTACAGCTATGGTTCAGTTTAAAATTAACCAAAACTAACAGCAGAAATTCCTAATCTATTGCTGTGTGAAATTTATCTTCGAAGAAATAGTACAGGCAAGAGACTTAGTAAGCATGATCTAGAAAGACGTGCAAGAAAGAAGTGTACAATCAAATACATGTGGATGCAAGGTTGAAAACAAAAAACACCAATCACCAATACGTCTCACTTTACCTTCTTACATGTTGACAATGGTTCATCTGAATAAAAAGGTGGATAACCCACAAGCATTTCGTACATAATAGCACCAAGTGACCACCTGCAAATAATAACTGTGAGTCTCGTAGCCTAAACTACCTTGGAGAAAACTAGTGTATCTCCAGATATGCAGCAAGCGTTGGTAACAGTTGAAGGCTTAAGTTATTTCCCACCATGGAGTCATCAAAACGCTTTAGAAGTAATTTATTTCCATGCCCATCAGAATGTACAGAACTACTAACCAATCACATTCCATCCCATAACCTTTCTTCAATAGCACTTCTGGAGCGATATAGTCAGGTGTACCGACAGTAGAAAAGGCCTGCAGGACCCAACAACAAAATTTAGACAAGGAAAAACAAAGCCATATCCTTTGATCTTCAAAAAACATGCTTAAAGCTCACACACCACTTTAAAAAAGCCAAAATAAAGAAGCAAATTCTCTTCTAGAATTTTATTCCATAATCCACATAGGATTCATATCTTAATTGAGCACAACTAACATTCTTTCATTTTTTAAAACATGTTCTTCAAATCACCAAGGAAGAGAGAAGGCAAATCAGAGAGACTAAAGGATCCATTTAAGATTTTAAATTGATATGCCAAGTTGGAATAATCAGACACACATGCATAGATGGAGATTTCAGACATGCGATGGCAGAAAACTTACAAGCATCCTCCTATTCTTTTGCCAATGTTCCAATTGCTCTTGCTGTGTGCGCCTTGGAGCTGCTGGGCGTTCTTCATTCTGTGTAGTCCCATTACTATTGTTGTTTACTACTGAAAAGTCTCCTTCTTGGATGGTACTGCAGTCCAATGGTTTACACAGTCCAAAATCAGATAGCCTCAAGTGCCCATATCTATCAAGTAGCAGGTTGTCGGGCTTAATATCCCTATAACATGTGATGCAAAAACAAAAATAAAGTTAATCCACATTTAACTGGCCAATACATTCTCATTGGCCTAAAACACCCCAAGATAAAATTATTATTATTTGACATTTAATTACAAACCTATGGATGTAATTATGCTTATGGATAGATTCAATAGCCAAAACTGTTTCTCCAACATAAAATCTAGCTTCATCTTCTGTCAAGGTATCTTTTCTCATAAGTAAAGTCATCATATCTCCACCAGGTAAATATTCCATGATAAGGTAGAGAAACCCATCATCTTGAAAAGAACAGTACAGTTTGACAATGCAATTGCTGTCAACCTCAGTGAGCAGATTCCTTTCAGCTTTAACATGCTCAACCTAGAAAAGATTGTGATGCCAACTTGTAATAAGCAAGGGTAATAAACCTTAGTCATATATATCATCAAGCAGGCCAGATAAATGTTTACCTGGCCCCTGCGCAACATCTCTGATTTCTTAAGCTTTTTCATAGCATACACTTGGCCTGTTGTTTTTTCTCTACAGATTCTGACCTGCCCAGGAAGCAAACTTTATATCAACCATAAGCTTATAGCAGAAAAGCAACTGGCACTTTTAGTAGTTCCTATAAAAACATGAGCAAATGGACGTAATAGTTAATAGAATCACTCATTGTCAAAGCTTGGACACAAAAGAGAAAAGGAAATACACAGAATTTATGACTTTCTATGTTCTTCTCGGCTAACAAATCACATTTACAAAACACAAGCATAACACGAAATCACAGCTAGGAAAGAAAAAAAGTAGCTATGGAAAGCCAAGTAATTTCCACATCTTCGTCTAATTCATGAAAATGCCTAGTGTGCATAACGGGACAATGTGATTATTCACAGAGCAGATTATATAAAATACAAAAATAACACAAAAAATGTTCATTTTCACAGAAAATCATACCGGCTACAGCTTCTGAAGCTCCACAAAGAGGTGCCTCAGATATCATCACTATCCTAACATGCCAATGGCAAACACATAAAAATTCTAAATCTAACACTAAAAAATTTCAGTACAAATAGTGTGAAGACCCATTAGCAAACCCCTTGAGAAATTACACGTATATAAAAAGAATGGCAATATGCATACCTCCCCAAACGCACCCTTGCCAATCATTGTCAACAATTCAAAATCATCAACACCCATTTTATGCCTCTGGAGGCGCATGTATTCAGTTTCCTTCTTCTCCAGGAATTTAAGTAAGTTGCTCTGATCTTCCTCAGACACATCAGCATCCGCCAACTTCTTTTCCAATGTCGTCCGTCTATTAAAACAAAAACACATTCAGAAATTAATCAACTCCATCATCGCATCAAATGTAAATCTTCAGTCAATCCATCCATCGCATCATACCGTTCCTTCCTCTCTTGTAGATTCTTCATCTGCTCTTTGTAATGATTCTCAATATACCGCTTAGCCGCAGCAACTTTCTGCTTGGTGACATTGGAATGAGCTTCCTCATCCATTTCCGATATCGTATCTTCATTATCCTCATCTCCTCCCTCCTTCCTCCTCGAAGGAGACCTGAACTTTTCTCTCGGTTGAAATTTTTGAAACCAACTCCTCGCTGAATCCATTTCACTTCTCACTGCTACCAGTCATCCCGCAATTAAATTAAAAAAACATCTGCATCACAAATTTAAATTACAATCATTTCAGAGAGTTAACAATTGGATTTAAAGAGAAAATAAAAGAAAAAAAAATCAACGCCGAGATTTATAGACCTTGAAGAAGAGGAGTCGATCGATGGAAGAGAAAATGAAAACGATTTCTAGCAATTGTTCTGCAGAATTCTAGAAAGTACGGGGGGAAAAAAGAAGAGGGAAGAAACAGAGAAATCGGATTACAGCCACATTTGAGAGATGTGAGTGATCCGCCAAGGAGAAGAGCGGCATTTACGGTGTAGTAAAACTCTATTTATCGATCAATACATTTATTTGATCCTCTTGCTTTGCTTTGTATAGATAGATATTTTTCATAAATCTTGATTGCAATATTTTCTCGAGCTACTGTGAGCAGTTTCATTGCATTTGCAGCAGACCAGGCATCATCAGACCTTCCATTTTATATACCTTTCCATATAAACTCTTTGTTTATTTGTTTTTTTACACGGTTTGGTCAGTGCGTGTTGATGGGTTAGTGTTTTTTAATTAAAATTATGTTTTTTATAATTATTTATTTATTTTTAATTATAGTGAATTCAAATTACCAAAAGAATTCTTAAAAATAAAATTTTTAAAAAAAATTAAAAATACTTTAAAAAACATAAACTATGATAAAAAGAATATAAAAAATAAAAACAAACGAATAAAACATAAAATAATAGAGACGTTTTAGAATAAGCTTTTTCTATATCAATATTACATTAATTACTTTAATTAGATCAAATATAGGCTTTAATCAATGATGATGTCCAGCTATTATACTCATAATTGCCCAATTAATGCCTAACTTTCCTCCCTTTAACTTCATAAAATGCTCATTATTATACTCATAATTGCGTAGTCTTCCTAACACGCACTCTCCACATGAGATGATGCGAAGTGAGTCGTCAACTAATACACTAAGTGGAAATAACAGGCACCCCCTCTCAAGGTACTTTATTATTTTTTAAAATATTTTTTTATTTAAAAATATATTAAAATAATATTTTTATTATTATTTTTTAAATTATTCTTAATATTAATATATTAAAATAATCTAAAAAAAATTAATTTGAAACTAAAAAAAAAATTAATTTTTTTTCAATAGTTTTGAAATACAAAAATAAACAGTTTACTAAACTAATAACACTTATCTTATCAATATATTTTACACTTAACGCAACAATTATTAGGAACCATATGTTTTAGTCCCATTTAAAATTTAGTTCTGAAAAAGGTTTGGAGTATTCAATTACTAGGTTAATTAGGTTTAAATATTTTTATTAAAATAACATCACTTAAAAAAAATTAATTAATATGAGTGTCCGGGTCAATTTATGCATACCTCAACTAATCCTACTAGCTCTGAAGTTAACGACCATATAAGTCTCAAGTGGTTCCGAGATTTGTAAGACTCGAACTAGTGATCACTAAAGAGCAAATCTAAAATCTAACCAGTTGAGTTACACCCACAAGATTAAAAATAATTTTTTTGATGTTGACTTGGTTGGATTTTGTTGCCGTGCAACTGAATCACTAAAAACCAGATTAATCAAGAGCTTGTAATGGATTAAGTTCATCATCCTAGAATTTTTGAGCCAACCCATTAGATTGACTGAAATTAACAACTAAGTTCGGAAAGGATGAATACTGCAAGAAATAGAGAATATTCCAAACCAAGCTTAGTTTTGGAAAGTGTTGCTGTAGATGGGGTGGTTGGGTGGGGAGTTGGAGAAATATGGACATCAAAAGTGACCGCGACCAATAATATGGCAGGAAAAAGGATAGCTCTCTCCTTTCCCGCCCCAACTTTTTTTCTGCGGGCATGCTTGCCAGAGCTTCAATCTTGATTCCTCGGCCCGCCCTTGCTGCTCTCGCTCTCATTTTGTCTTCTACTCCACAGCCTAGAAACAGGGAGCCCACTTCAAGCTTGAAGTTTCACCTAAAGCACAACAACTACTACTACCAAACTCAAGACAACTAAACAATTGCAATTGCTGTCTGCATCATATTGAATCGACTCCTACTCTTATTAAGATCTAATTTCCAGATATTCCATTGTTAATTTTAGGCAGTTCAAGATACCAATGCATTCATCTGGTTCAAAGAAGTTCGTGAAACTGAAGGTGTGGAAAGGTCTCAAGCTGAGGCCAGAGCACATAAAGAGGCCAATGCATAATCCCATCGCTACTGTCTACCAATTCCTTCAATTGAATAAAGCAATTACGTTACAACTATGTATTGGAACAAAATCAGGAACAGCAATTTCATAACTACATTGAATTGCAGTGGATAAATCTCAGCCGTTTAATTGAGAAGATGGCAACAGATTACAAACAACATTTTAGCCCGCATATTATGAGGCCTTTACAGTGCAGAGGGGGGGGACAAACCAACAGCACGCCCTTCCTTTATCATCGTTAATACAGGGAGCTACAAGAAAGGGAAAATTTGTATTTCATGTTATCAATCAAGCAGTATACAAGCATGTACCAAAAATAACCAGCTTAAATAGCTTTCACCACTTTCCTTGCGAGCTCATGGGCATCTCTAGCCTTTTCATTTATTTTCTTCTCTATCCAGCTTTGAATTTGAAAAAAACGACGGAAACAATTGATCTGGGAAGGATCAACGGTAGTATGCCATGTGTCTAGATGACATGAAAGGAGAACTACCAAGTGGAGAGGTCTTTTGATTTTGGGCAGGAGGGTTGGTGGGTTTCTTTTTCTCACTCTTGGTTTCATGACGGAGCCAAGACTCAACAACAGAAAGCAGATTGGCTGAGCTTTTCAACTCATGAACCTCCGTTAGCTTCTCAGCCCTCCTCAGCTCACCGTCTTGTATGTAAGCTAGATGAGTTGCCCAAGTCTCTAACCCATCAAAAATATGAGTAGCATATACAATTGTAGCTCCTCTCTGCACCAAAAAAAAAAGTCTCGTTATAACATGATGAACTTCCCTCGGGGACTCTAACCATATTGATGCGCATCGTTAATACAGGGGGTGGATGCGCATTTCAAGAGAATCATAAACGTTGACCCTTACACTTTCTAAGCACTCCATATCTTCAAAAACAGACAACAGAGGTGATTCCATGCAAAATGATTTTCACTCAAGAAATCAGAAAAAATAGCCACAGTGATGCAGAAGGATCCAAAATCTAATAATCAAAATTCACATGGTGGTGATGATTTCTCTTTCAGATAATACAAGCAGGGACCACTTGTTCTGTGCCCTGGCTACATCAAATCCACTGTTTCTAATTTTTTAGACCATCATTCGATCAGATCTGTTAGTGTGCATGTGAATTCAATTAAAAAAGGGAGTCATACCTGATCACACTCTTCCTTGAAGAACTCAAGCAAATCCATCCTGGCAACAACATCTAGATCGACTGTAACTTCATCAAGTAAAAGAACCTGCAATTAAAAATTTTGGATCCTACTCAATAAGGAAGTTTTGAGATAATATGGTCTTTCAGCAACATCATTGTAAACAACCGAAATGCAAACTGATAGCCATATTGCCACCTCCCAATCCCTTAATCCCCACCCCTCCCAGGGATTGAACCAAGATCTTCAAACAAAAATCCCAAGTTCCAACTGATGGGGTGTGCCCGTGAAGCAAATTGATAGCCCATTAAAGAAGGAAAATGGGCAACTTTTCCAGGTTTGGGTTATTTTTAGTAGATTGGATGCCCACGATGAATCGATCTCACAAGTAGGTGGCCCAAGACTTGCATGTTGAACCCTTTGGCTTAGATTACTAGCCAGACCAGTAAGAAAATACAAATAGTATTTCATAGATGCAAGCATCTCTTTAACAAAGAACAATTTTGCACAATATAAAAGAAAAGCTACAGAATAAAATGTTCCAATGAGAAATGCGTGTTCTCCTAGATGACTTTGCTTTGCTGAATTTATAAAAACTGACTCTGATACATTCCAACACGCCCCATTCTTATAGGTGGTCACTGACCAAGGCTTCATAGCTTCATCATACCTTAAATGGATGGAGAAGACCCATGCAAATCTGGACTCTTCGCCGCTGCCCATCAGATACCTTGTGCATTCGCCATTGCAGATCAATGTCAAGCAGGTCAATCAACTTTTCTCTTCTAACAGGATCAGTCCCTTCAACTGCCAGTAATACAAAGAACAGAGTGCAATCTCAATTCTATTAAATCTTAACAAGAAATCATTAACAATGAAAGAGCACACAACACCTTCACACAAAATAAAAGAAAAAGAAACTCTTAAGAGGTCATTAGTTACCTCCAAATATCATATGTTCCGCAGAGAAGTCTCCCTGTAGTGGAATCTCTCCCTGAAAAACCACAAGGCAATATTCATCCAGAGTGAATTTCTTTACAGTACGTAAAAATGCACTCGACGGGAACAAAAAAAGAGCAAACCCTAACATCATTTGAAAATTCAATCCAAAAAAATTTACTGGGTACTCAAGCTGAAACTACCACTACTCACAAGAACGAGACAGAGACATGAGAAATTTTTTTTTTAAACATTTTTGAGAGATCGGATGGGATTTCTCTCCCCTTCCTGTGTCTATTTTTCTTTTAATGCTGTAAATATTGGTAATTATAACTTGAGCACCATAAAATTTAACAAGCATGAGTCAACCCAATGTATAGTAATTTATTCGATAATTAAGCTAATTAATCACTTCTAATCACTTGAATTTTAGCACAAACCTTAGACAATCAAATGTAACTACGCAATGCTATGACAAAAAACGCAAATATAATAACATACCATACAAATATAGCTTTAACAAGAAACAAAACTCACAGCAGATCCAACAGTTTTACTCCAAGAACCTCCTAAATAAGCCAAGTCACCACTACAAACCAATTGCGTATCATGAAAAGCCGAACCATTTATCACCCGCACCACATCTTTCCCTCCTACCATATGCTTCCCTGCCATTATTTTCAGCAAAGTAGTCTTCCCTGTACTACAAAAAGGTAATGAGCTTAGTATATATTATCACTAGTAATGCTTCAAAATCAACGAAAATTTTGATTTACCAGATCCGTTAGCGCCGACGAGAAGGCAACGAGATCCGGGAGAGATGTTGAGATTGAAATCGTAGAAGAGTGGATGCTGTCCTGCGTATGCGAATTGCATTCCGCATATACTGATACTGTTTGCCTTCTCATTTTCTCCTCCTTCCTTTTCTATTGATTGAGAAGCTTTCTCTGCCATTTTTACTTTTTTTGCTCTGCAAATTGAGGTGGTTGTACGGAGATATTGTGTTGTCGTCGGTGATTCTATTATACACGCCTCTCTTGTTGGTTTGGTTTGTTTCGCGGCCAAGAGCTAGTCAGCGGGTTTGATGGCCGTCACGTTGGATGCACCAGCTTTTTACACGTGGTGATTTTTTGGTGCACCACGTCTCCGTTAAAAGAGCCCGTTTAGTATTGGTTTACAACCACAAAAACAAACTAGGAAAACAATCTTCCTTGTTAACCACGTCGGTTTTAGATTATTTTATTTTTCATTTTTTCCACTGGAAAATCCGTTTATTCTTGTTAAAGAAGGCATTTTTAGCTGGGTAATTGATATGGAAAAAAACATGTGCTATTAAATTAAATAATTATTAGTTATCGATTATCAAGCTAGTTTAGGTAAATATTTTTTATTAAATAAGACCCCTTTATTTTTTTTTTAAAAAAAATATTGGTGTTAATCCAATTAATTTGTACTGGGCACTAAAATTTCATATAATTAATTAAATTTTAATAAAAAATGATATTTTGATTCAATTTATAACTCAATCCACAAGAATGATTTCAAAAGTTTGTTTTATACAGCATCAGGTGGCATTGAAGAGAAGGGAATCATCAGCCACCTCTCGTAGAAATATCTACTCTTTAGACAAGACTCCCTCTCGAATTAGAGAATGAGTCACGGAGTTGTCTCTCTTCAGGGAATTATTTTTTTTCCCCTTTTCTTTTGAGAATGAATTCTCTCTTCAGATTTGGGGCCTCTTTCCCTCCGTTACATTGGAGATCATAATCCTGGCTGCGCTTGGCATGAAAGTGCAGCTGAAAGCCATCGTGCAGACCTGCAGGGGATTTTTATACGAGCCCAGCCAGTCTGGTGGTCCTAGATTTCAGGTCTAGTTCTGCGAAAGGGCAATTAAGCTTTCTCTAGCTGTGAATGGGAACATTGGAAATCCAGTATTGTCCCCCAAGCGCAAACAACGAATCTTATGCGGTGCCATGTAGCTGCGTGGGAGGTAAAAAGCGTCTATAAATTGACTTCTAAGGGAGTAGAAGGTGGTTGAAGATTGAAGTGTTAAGTTTGGTAAGTTTTCTCCCTTAGAAAGTGGTTGAAGATTGAGGTGTTCAGTTTTTATGATGTTCGGTAAATGATGTTCGAGTTTGAGAAGTCTGTAATGGTGAAATAAAAAAGTAATTAAAAACTAATTGAGATAAAAATTAAACACTTTCTTTCTTTCTTTCTTTCTTTCTATCTATCTTTCTTTCTTTTTATCCCCAGCATGTTTGGTAAATAATTCAGAAAATGCATAAATAAGTGAAGTTAACTAAAAAAAGAATTTAATACTTTGCATAAATAAGCGACAAATTTATTGATAAAAAAATATAATTAAAAGATTATATTACGGTGAACTTAATACTTTGCATGTGTGAAATGAATTTATGGCTACTCTTTTCTATCTTGGATCATAAGAAAATGCCAAACCAGCAATTCCCCGTTGATATCAACATTTACTTGTAAGTTTTCGACTTGTTAAACCTAGCTGCCGAAAGCTACTTTGAGAAACAGGTGTCAGCCTGCACCTGTTGCGGATTATGAGCTTTTTTTTCGTCGTTCTCATGGGTCAGGGGCAGGAGCATGACAGAAGAACCATATTTGGTAAAGGGTACACATCAGGAAACTAGAACAATAAAGACACCATTCTTTTTCTCTATCATGTAGAAATAGGAACTCAGTTCACGTAAGAAGAAAAAAAGCATTTGATACATTCATATAACATTATTTTTCACACATGGTCGTATTTGATAGCTCATGGTTGCTTACATTTCTCGATTTCCTCCACTTTTTTCATCTTTTCCAAAGAACAAGTAAAACAAATGCCTTAATCATGCTCAATAAATCCCCAACACAGTTAGAATGCAGCCCATCCCGATGCAGCTGTCTTGGTTGATCCTGTTGTTGTTGAAGGAAGATTTCTCTGCAGATGCAGGACAGCAAGGGAACTATATAACACACAGTCACATATGCATCTACTAACTAAGGCAACATACATTTAGTTGAAGTGAGAAGCACGAGATGTGTTGTAGTATTTGAGTGCGTAACACAACGGGGAAAAGACAAATATAGTGCAGAAAAATCCCCTCGTTCCCCTTAAGAATACACCAGGATCTCCGAAAGGAAATTGTAATCAGTTTATCCCCATTATGACATTACTATCCTAGCATACAGTCAGCACTCTATTCACACATCACATTACCAACAATCAACGAGGGAACATAACAAGTCCATGGCCTTATCACAACGCAAATCTTCAGGGCATAATGTGCGGTGTTTTCACATTTCTAAAGAACACATCGATTGAACTAAGCTAGCATAACATTTCAAACACACAATACCATCATCAAGAGCACAAACAGGATATACAGAAACCAGACATACCTCAAGTGGAGACAGGTCCGATAAAGAATCAGTAGATCGCGGTGTACATTCCCTGGGTGGTGCTTTTAGACCAATGCCAACATTATTCACAGCCGACTTTCGAGCAGCAGCCGGATCATTGGGAGGCGGTGGAAGTGGGGACCTTGGTTTCCCCGCCCCAGTTGGAGGTGGGGCAATGACTAAAGTTTTAGGCTTTCCAGTTGCCGAACCAGACAGCCCTGCAGCTGATAGCATTCCAGCTCCACTCGTTGGCTTAGGCTTCACATTAATTCTTATAGTTTCCCCTTCCTATAATTCAAAATTATGGATCTTTAATCTCATAAAAATTCAATGATCACTCCTAACTAACTTAACACTATCAATCAACCAAAATAAAGCGATCAACTTTTAAGCTAACTACCTTTAATCTGTGATTAACAGCAGGATGGATATCAATGTGAGCGTCACTCTCACTCGTCTCGCCACTCTCTTTCTCATTTTCTCGTCTGACATACTTCTCGTGATCCGATAACGCCACATTAAAATCAAACGCTTCATTTCTCTCAGTAAACCCTAGACCAACAAACGCGTGCTTGCCTCCCCCGTCCTCTATTTTAAGTACGAAATATCGGGACGAGTCGAGGACTGTCTCGACGGAGTTCTCCCGCTGTCCAGGGTTAAAGAAACAAGCAGCAAATAGCTCACCAGAGTTCGGATCTTCTAATCGGATCTCGCACCGTTCTTTGCAGGACACGACTCGAAGCCGTCCAGACCAGATCTTGTCGGATTGTAACCATTCTCCGCATTTGTAGCCGCCGGAAGTGGAGCGAGGAGGGATTTTGTAGACCGAGACTTCGCGAACCACCAAAAGTGTGTGCTCGAACGACTCGTCGTCTTCCTCGAATGACATTTTAGTTGGCGTCCTTTAGGCAATGATGTAGGTTTTTAGAGAGTCTGTAAGCCCAATGCGGAGAGATTTTAAGCTTTGAAAGGTAAAAGAGAAGGTATCAGAGAGAGAGAGAGAGGAGAAAGCTGCGGAGACGTGGATTCGAAGAGTGATTGATTGGTCAACTGTAATGAGAGAGAAAGAATGATGACCTAATTACTGATTTGCCCTTTGTCTCCTTGTCAATGGCTTTACGCGTTTTCCAAAAGTCTTGCCGGCCTGATTGGATGAGCCCAATGGTTCCATCCAATGTGGGCCTGGTCCGTAACTTTATTAAAAAATGGGTCATAAACCCTAGTCGCTCTCGTTCAACAATTATCTCTTTTGAAGCGAAGCGAGCGGTGTCTCCACTTTCTAGTCCCTTGCAAGAAGAGCCGAGAGAGGTATGGCCATCACTAGGGTTTCTTTATTTTTTACTCTTCTGTGGTCTTTTTCATGCTTTTTTGGCTTTTAATTATGTTATGTGGATTTTTGCAAAGATGGGCTCCTTGTGATTTTGACTTTGCTGTTTGTAGGAAGGTTAATAAGGAGCTGGAACAATGTATCTTCAGTTTTACATAAACGATAATGGTGACAAAGTCTACACTACCAAGGTATGTTATTTTGAGACTGACTTCTTATATCTTATTGATTGCTTGGTGTTCTAGGTTTTGTGTTTCAGCTGTCTTTCTAGGTTTTACATATCCTTGTTTCAGATGCCATCTTTTGTTTGGGAATGATTTTTTTAGAGGTTTAAATGGTGAGATAAGCAGGGTCAGGCTTCTCTAAGTATATGTCCTAGGAAATTTTATGTATTGTCAAGATTTACTTTTGTTGTATTTGAAAGTAAATGGAAACTGTCTATATTGTTTGAAGATTTGCTAGGCATGCTTCTTGAGATGAGATTTTGAGAAACGTACTGTTTTTTCAATACTTCTGAATATCTTTATTTTCTGCTTCTGTTGTTTATTATATTTTTGTTGAGTTGCCTTTTCTTTTTTGCAGAAAGAATCACCATTGGGCTTGCCCACTCAATCTGCTCACCCAGGTATATTTTCATTATCATGCTGCAATATTTTTTTTATTTTGATTATGAAATTCACAACTGGAAATTTGTTAGGTTGCCGTAATCATTGGCTTTCATCCAAACAATAAATATGATTTTGATCAATAAATTTTGATCATTGTCTTTCTTCTGCTGTTTTTTTACATTTCAGTCATACCAGAAGTAACATTTAATATCACTGGACTAAGCTATCGGGGTTAATTTTTTTATGCAATCCAAAATCATATTTTCAGATGTGCTGTTTTGAAAACTTTTTCCCATATTCAATTGTACTGTTGTTTTCGCGATTTGAATAATTTTTACAATGTCACAAGTGGTTGGACTCTTGATAAAATTTCTTTACAGGTTTATGTTTGCATGTATCAAATGATTTTGGATCTGACCTTTGCTTTTGGTTGATTTGTCATTAGATAAATTGGTTTAAACATGCATTTGGTGATCCAGCCATTTGACTTCATTCAAATTCTTCATTGCCTCACAAATCTGAACTGTTATGGCATGTTTGCATGAGCTAAATATGATTTCTCTTGGGATTTTCCAGACAAAAAGACTACACACATATTGAGCTTCGCCATCACTCCTGAGTGTCCTTCTCTGATCAATGTTTAGTACTTCAGATACAAACTTCACTTGTTATTGATTTTTTCCCATTTTCAAATTGCAGCCCGCTTCTCCCCCGATGACAAATATTCAAGGCAAAGAGTTCTCTTAAAGAAGCGGTTTGGATTGTTGCCAACCCAACAGTCACCTCTGAAGTACTGAGATCATTATGGCTGTCTAGTTTTTCATCTTCAAGTGTCTGAACGGGGAGCTTTCCTTCGTGCATGTTGAAGAGTGTTGTGTCTTTTCATCTTTGGTTGCTGAATGTAGTGCATCAGCCACCCCCGTTGTAGCCCAGATAGAAAAAAAAAATCCTACAAATGGATCTTTTATGAAAACTATGAAGTATTCATCGATGTAAAGCTTGTTGGCAAACTGAACACCATTGTGTCTTCTAAGTTTTCATAGTTAATGTCTAAGAATTATTTTAAGGAAGATTCTAAGATATAATTTCTATTATTCTCTAAAAATCTAGACCTCTTTCATGATATTCTCTTTTTTTACTAAGTTAATGACGAGTTTGTTTTCTCCGTAAGCTTGTGTCATTTGCGGTCTTTTGAGTGAAAGACGATAAACCTAGAGGCCTTGCGATCTTTTGAGTGAAAGATGATAAACCTAGCCGGGTTTTTATTTGGGATTAATCTAAATCTATCATTTTTAAAAAAAATATATATATTTGGCTGGAACAGGTTTGACTGGGTCATCACTTGGGATTTGTCGGGTCAACTGAAAGAATGAGATGGGTTTAATAACAATGTCTCAAAACGTTGCATTTCCTCCGAAATTAATTTAAGATTATTTTACACTTAATCAAGACTATCTGATCCAGTTCAAGACTATTTATACCTTACACGAGTTCAGACGCTCCCAAGCCTTTATTTCCTTGGGCTCAATAGAAACTCTCGATCTCTCTTTCCCTAGGCTTAAGAATGGGCTCTATTCCAGAAAGGCTACCCAAAAAGGCCCAAAGATGATCCACCAATGGTCAGTCGGAGTCATCTTGCCACCAGATGGCAACACTTGATACGCCACGTCTACTCACACCAGTGTACATAACGGGTATTTATGGAATACTTATGGGCATTTTCGGGATCAAAAAATAAAAATAAAAAACCTCCGCTTCCTCTTAACAACAGTCCAGACTACAGTGTGAGAGTGAGTCCAGACTCGAGTAAGGAGAGAAGAGGGCAACGACTTTTATAGTCATCGGATCCGCAGACTCGCACTGCGAACGATTTGCACATGCTTGAATGTTGATGACTCTGTAACATAATTTATTTCTGTTAAGTGCTTGCTGCGGTTATTTAATTTTATTGCACAAAATGGCCGGAAGTCTGGAAGGATTTCTGGTGCTGATCGTTGCGGCATTGATCTGCTCATCTTCCTTTGCTTCTTCTATCTTTCAACCGATCTCCGATTCTCATCGATCCGCTGCTTTAGAGCTCTTCACGCCGCGCGACGGATCCTTTTTCAGGTTTTCAAAAACCCTAATTAAACCCTTCTAATTGACATCTAATCTCTCAATTTATTATTTTCTAAGTGAATTAGATGAATTTGATTTAATCCTTATGCGATGCCAAATTTTACTAATCACTGAATTTAAAATTGCCTTTGTAAATTTACCGTGTGAGATCTGGCTATTCTGTAGAACTGAAATTGGCTGTTACCTCTGTTTGGATACTATGAAAATGATAAATTTTGTGTCTTGTGGTAATTTTTTTGTTGGTGTTTACTCATGCCTGTGCTTGTTTCATTTTTTTTTAGCTAATTTGTAGTAGTGTCTGCATAAACTAGAAAGAGTGATTTGACTAGATGTTGTGTGTGCCACCAGCTTAGAAGAAACATACGAGGCACTCAGAACGTTTGAGGTGCTTGGTATTGATAAAAAGTCTGATATCGACACAGCTGCTTGCCAATCTGTGTTGGAAATTCTGGGGTCACCATCTTCTGCTTTGAAGGATTTATTCTATGCCTTAAAAGTCAACGGAATATTAAAATGTGACATAGAAAAGGATGTCTTTGAGGTATTGTTTTGCTCTATGTTGTTTTTGGTCGGAAGGGTATATACTCTATGTTACAAAAAATTGCAGACAATGTGTGATAATGGGTCTCTCTCTTAAAGGGTGTTGCTTCAAGACTACAAGCTACTGTCAGTGGCGCAGGTGCTTTGCTTGATTTCTACTATTCAGTTGGAGGTTTAGTTCTTGTCAAGGTAATCCATATAACAAAAACTTTTAGGTGTTATGGGTTTCGAGCTTGATTCTCCTTTTTTCAGCATTTGCTAATTTGGGAACTCTTCTAATCATTCTATAATGCAAGGGAGAAGTAATTTGTCATGGTCTTTAGGTTGAAATTTTTGTAAGCAAAGGAATGTATCTGAAATCCTGAAGATAAGATTTCACCAGTATTAATGTTTTGCTAGGGATCTATTTACTCAACAAATTATTGGAGAACACAACTTTCAAGCTGTGGCCACATAGCATAAGCCTAGCCAATTTTGTACTAAAGCTTGTGGCTGAATTTTTTTTAAATGCAGGATCAAACTTCTAAAGATGATCTGTATCTTGCTGATGCTGAAGGAGTTTTTGGTTCCATCAAGGTTGGTATTTGCATTACTTGGAATTGTATTAGAGTGAGGATATAAGCTTGGCACTGGACTGTTCTGTGAGGGGTAAAAAAGATTTCAATAGTGACCACCCTTGCCTGGAACTCTCCCTCTTTGATTAGGGCCCTTGTGGAACTAGTTGCTGGTGTATTGAGAGTTGGTCAGTGTAGTAGGCCCACTACTGGTCTGCTTCGAAGTTTATTCCACAATGTTTAGGTTGATGCTTGGCTTTAAATTTACTTTCTTCAAACACAATTCTCTGCGCATGTTTTAGTTAACTTACAAATTATTGGCAGGCTCTAAGCCAGAGTGATGGAAGATGGCGCTATAATTCTAATAATCCTGAGTCCAGTACCTTTGCTGCTGGTATGTTCTATAAGTATTCTGTATACCATGATGAATTCTTTAGCAACTTTCTTATATATTCAATGCATCTCTTTTAAGAGAATATGCAATTATTGCATTAACATTTATTGGTGACCACACAAATGCTACTATGTTTTGATCATTATTTTAGCATAATTTTGTAGACTCGACAAAAAGCATGTGCTTGGAAATAGTAATGGAAATGTAATTTGGAACATCCCAAAAAATGGGAAGAAAAGATCTGGATGGAGACTGTGGCATGTTTAACATTCAATGCATAAATTATGGTGTGTTATTGAAATTAGAACTTGATGCCATGCTAATTCTTCTGCTTAAAGTGGCTCGTCCTAATTTTATTGATCATGTTTCTTTTCAGGTCTAGCACTTGAAGCACTTTCTGGTGTTGTCTCTTTATCATCTTCTGAGATCGATCGATCTCTGGTAATTTGGAAGATTTGCTTACTTTGCCTCAATAGAACTTTTAGTTTTTTCATGAGCCCAACATTTCTCTTATGTTTTTAATAAAGACACTACCTGTTAATTTTCTTATCAGCATCAAACTTGTTGGCATCCAATGATATATGTTACTTTGTAATTAGTGATTGTAGGTGAAATAGGTTAGATGATTATTGTTTAAGGAATTTATGTTACTTTGTAATTTGTGATTGTAGGTGAAATAGGTTATATGGTTGTTGTTTTCCTTATTGTTTTCTTTAAAGCATAAGCATATTGGTGATTTCTGGTGCACATTCTATCCACAGAAAAAATTTTGCTCTAAATTTTCGTTTCAAATTGGTTCATAGTCTGTGTTCAGTAGTTATTCCTACTGTTTTGCTTATGTAGTGGATTTATGTCTGCTATAGATCCCATAGTCTGAGAACAAATCCAGAGCTTAACGAATCCAAATTTTTAGAACAGCATGTCCTTTAGAAATGTAGTTACAATCATTGCCTAACTTACTTTTATGCTATGTAATCTACTGTTTCCTTGTGGGTCTATCTATTTGTATAAACTTCTATTAGTAATTTGCTAGGTATGGTGAGGGACTTTGTTTCTATTGTATAAATTATATCGTATCTTTTAATATACTTGCTGCTGCTGTCTTCTGTGGTCATTGCAATATCTTATTTCTTACATTTGCTTACCATTTGCAGATTGGTACAACTAAAAATGATATATTGAAACTGTTTGACAGCATTGAGAAATATGGTATGTCAATATTTTTTTCTCTTCTTTTCTTGTATATCATGATAATTTTTGGCAGTTGTGCCGCCAAAGCATTTCTTATCATGGCGGCAATGTGCTTATATTCTCTAAACTTTCATGGGTATTTCTACTCTCCTCTTCATATTACTCTTCATATGCCAGAACCCTAATTCTGCTGATTTTAAGCTAAGTTTCCAAGACACAGTTTGGCACTCTATTGTGTCTTAGATTTGACTTGGCAAATTAAGCCCTCATTCTAACATCAAGGATCTTCACCAGTTTTAAATTCAGGCCATGCTTCATTCACCTAGTCATCAGTTTTAACCTTTTCCAAAAAAAAACCTAGTTGTCAGCTGCTATTTATGTTATTCCAAAATGTACTTAGTAAGCTAAAAATTTTTATTGTAGATGATGGAGCTTTTTACTTTGATGAGAAACTGGTTGATGCACATGAACATCAAGGTCCTCTTTCAACCACATCCTCTGTTGTTAGAGGGTTGACAGCATTTGCGGCTGTGACTTCAGGAAGCTTGAATGTGAGTTAGGTTTGGTTGTTGTTGTTGCTGGTCTTTATTCTGCTATTTTTCTAGTGCAGAAACTGTTTAATGCTATTATCTTTGCTTTCTTTCTCCCTATTTGATTCTCAGCTTCCAAGTGGCAAAGTATTGGGTCTGGCAAGATTTTTACTTGGCATTGGAATTCCAGGTGATGCCAAAGACTTGTTCAACCAAATAGATTCCTTGGCTTCCCTAGAGAGCAACTCGTAAGTGTGTTCTTAACTTAGTTCTCTGTGATTGTCAGCATTTTATATGTATGTTATGTAGAACTCGTTCTGATAATTGCTTGCCTAATATAAGGGAATCTGTAATATGTGATTGGTCCATTAAAAGAAAACAAATTTCAGTGACTGCAGTTTCAGTGCTTCAAGAAAATGTGCTGTTTCCGTGAAAAGAAATTTCAAATATGTTTTATGAGCTGCCTGCTGTCTCTTGCAACTCTAAGAGCAGAAGTTTGCCTTTAAAGCAAAAATTTAAACACTTCTTTGTAGACTTGAACATTATTTTTTATTTTTTAGCTATATGTTTGCATGTTAATTTTCCTCAGTTTTATATATTTTGCTTTGTCCATTTCTTGGTTGAGAAAAGCCACAAGTAGGATAACATGATGTGGCTAGCTGTTATAATATTTAGTGCTAAATTTACTGAAAAGTTTGCAAATAACTTCTTTATTCTTTGTTATTCAAGTATGATTTTATTTTGTGCAGGGTTTCCATTCCACTGATTCTATCGCTTCCAGCTACAGTTCTTTCATTGACTAAAAAGGACGCCCTTAAGGTGTGTTGCTGTGTGCATGCTAAGCATTTCGTGTGTTTGTGCACGCGTGCGTGCCAGCTCATGGGCTTTTCTGGTTATCATGCTTGGCCATTATTATTTTATTCTTCCTGTTTCTTAAATGTATTCTGGATAGTTTGGACTTTGCAAAAATTATAATTGATATCTTTCTTATTCTATACATTTTTTTAGATTTGCAAAAACTTCAGTTGTTATAAGGTTTTTGCATAAACTTGACCTCCTTCCTTTTAACCCATTTATTGAAATTAACGTTCCATATAATTGTAACCAGGTTAAGGTGAATACTGTGCTTGGTTCAAATGCACCTCCTTTGACAGTGAAACTTGTAGGAGTTTTTAGATCTGGTTCAAAGGACACTTCATTAATTGAGGGTCAGGTACAGTCTATTTCCTAACTTTAACCATGTGGAATCCATTTCAGTTCCTTTGTCTAGCTTTCATGTGGTGTTGTCTGCCCAGTCGAATTGGTGATCTGCCGGATGGTCAGCACTAATTGTTGTTGGTGTGATATAGGAACTCAAGTTCAACCCTGAAAGCACAGTCTATGCCTTGGATGCTTTGCCAAAGAGTATTGATGTTGGAAAATACACTTTTGTTTTTGAGGTATCCTTGTTTTCTTTGATGCATAAAGGCTTCTTTTCATCTGCCTTTACATCTGTATATGACAAGCTCAAACTCTTGCAGATGGTGCTTCATGATCCAGACCACTTAAACTTATATGCCACTGGAGGCCAAACTCGGATTCCAATATTTGTGACTGGAGTTGTCAAAGTTGACAGTGCAGAAATCTCAGTGCTTGATAGTGATCTTGGGAGCACAGAAACCAAGAAGTATTTTTTTACATTTCCCAGTTACAAATCAGAGTGCTTTCTAACTGTCACTGATTGTGATGTTGGATGCTTGTCATTGTGACCTTTTGGGATTTGTTAAATTTTTATTTACAATCCTTTATTCAGCTCTGCTTTTGACTGAATTTGAACTACATGGCTTTAGTTTGGGTAATTCTAGTTCTTGGATCCATGCAGGATAGATTTAGCCGGGGAAAATACTGTATCATTATCTGCAAACCATCTTCAGAAGCTGCGCCTCTCTTTCCAATTGTCTACTTCTCTTGGTCATGCTTTTAAGCCACATCAGGTTAGTATTAAGCCTGTCTTTCTCTAGAATTGGTTTCTCTGTGATTTAGCTGTTCAGAGTTTCTTGGCTTGCAGGCAATTCTTAAGTTGACACATGAGACTAAGGTTGAGCATAGTTTTGTGGTGGGGAGCTCTGGAAAACAGTTTGAGATCAATCTAGTAAGTTCCCTCTGCAATGTTCTTCTCCCTTTTGTCCCTCCCTATTACGTGATCATGGACATGTTTTTGCAACTTTCTAGCTTAGGAACAAAATCTATCAAATGCATATGAATGTTGGCTTTTGGGTTTCTCATTGATATAAATTTGACTTGTTGGCTTTTGCCAACAATCACTTTACTTGGTTCCTAGCAATTTGATTCCAATTGTAAATTAGTGCAATGCTAACCAATTTCCCTCCTACCTGAAATGAAGTTGATTTTCTTATCACATGGTAATTATGGACTAATGAAAGTAAGCTTTATGAAGAAGATAATCTTGAATGCATGTCCAAAGGTTTAGTGGCATATTTTACCCCTAAACTATTTGGGTTGTGGCAAAATAAGGGCTGAACCGTCAATTTAGTCTATTGTATCCTCAAACTACTATTTAGTGGGCAAATTAAGGTCTACCATCAAATTTGACTGTGAAGACTAACTTTCAAAGTTTGACCATTAGTCTAAATGTTATAAATAATATTGTTTTGGAGCAATTTGAATATTTTTTTTACGGTGCATCATTTACCTTCTTTGTAATTATTTTTATCTATAAAAAAAATTAATTGCTTCAAAACGTTATTTATAGCATTTAGATTAACAATCAAATTTGACGGCAGGCTTTAATTTGCTCAATAAATAGTAGTTTGAGGATACAAAAGACCAAATTGGTAGTTGAGGACTTGTTTTTCCACAACCCCAATGTTAAGAAGTAAAATATGCCAATTAATCCCATGTCCAGAGACTTTGAACACTTTTAAATTGCAACTAGCAATAAAACTAAATGATATGTCAATGAAATTACTATTCGATATTTGTGTAGCAATCATACATTGTCTCAGGGTCCTTGGTGAAAATGGCTCTTTTTGCTATGGCAAATCAATACACCTTTAGCGGAAGTAATTTTAGTGCAAGTCAGTTTAAGCCTTTATTGCTTGATAGTATAACACCCTTGCACATGCCAAGATTCATTACCACTTCGTTTCCAAATACTGCTAGTGTGCACCAGTATCGATTGCTTGGAAACAGACTCGCACACTATAACAAACCATTCAACCATCCATATTCTGTCTCTTTTGAAGTTTTGTTATTTTTCTTATATTTGGCAATATGTCTCGCAGGATTTCCTTGGACTGGTTGAGAAATTTTTCTATTTATCAGGGAAATATAATGTTCAGCTCACTGTGGGTGATGCTGCTATGGTAAGCTTGATTTTTCTTACGAGGTTTTTACATTTGTATGGGTTGTTATATGACATGAGCATGATATAATTTGTTTTGTCTATCTTTTTCAGGAAAATTCTTTCTTGAAGGCTATTGGTCACCTTGACCTAGATCTACCAGAACCACCTGAGAAGGCACCACAGCCACCGCCACAACCTCTTGATCAGAACTTGAGATATGGTCCTAAAGCAGAGATAACTCACATCTTCAGGGTTCCTGAAAAGCTTCCACCTAAGGAGCTTTCTCATGCTTTCTTGGGTCTTACACTTTTTCCATTACTTGGGTTCTTAGTTGGGGTGAGTATTATATTATCTGACAGAGATTCTGGACACTTGAGCATTAACATAGATTTGCTCCCTTCTGAGTGTAATTGATTGAATCTTCCTAGTTACTTCTGTAATTCATTTGTTCTATCTAAATTGTCCCAACTTAGGATGCCCCATATAGTGCTTCCAGTATGACCTGGGCCTAGGAATTTGAGTGCTTATGTTGGAAAGATCTTTTGATTGCTGTGTTTATGCAGACACCTGCCGATATGGATGTGTTTTATTGTAATTCTGATTGAAAATACTCAATTGAACCTGTTGGTTTAGATGTTATTGCTAGAACTTGCTAGATGACATCAGGTGAGCATCAGGAGTTTAGACTACCCCTTTCTATTTGGACAGAGAAGGTATTGCACATTGCTTTCATTGACATTCTGGTGTGGAAAAGGAGTCAGGATTTCAAGTGTGCATTGTTATTTTTTTCTGCCTAGTTTTCTCTTACTTGCCATCTTCTCTTCCCAATAAATAGGGACAAGGTACATAGGGGATGTGAATGAGTGGCATATGTTAACATGCCTTCTCCTCTTGACAGTTATTGCGTTTAGGGGTGAACCTGAAGAACTTCCCTTCCTCATCCGTTCCTGCCATGTTCGCTGTCCTCTTCCATCTCGGCATTGCAGCAGTTTTGTTGCTCTACGCACTTTTCTGGCTGAAGGTCAGTTTCGCACTTCATGCTTTTTATGTGCTCCTATTTGACGATTAACTTGTGATTCCTGCAAGGTTTCTAGTGCTTGTATTCACTGATGTGTGTTTGATATGCAACTTTTGATTGTTTGCTGGGGTATTAGTGATATTTTTCTTCTATTAGTGGTGTTAGAAGCATTTTGTTCCCGAAGAATTCACCCTTTCATTTTTATTTTTTCCGAGCAGTGGGATCTTTTCACAACACTGAAAGCTCTTGGTTTCTTGGGAGCTTTCCTGATGTTTGTTGGGCACAGAATCCTTTCACACCTGGCCTCTATGTCATCCAAGTTGAAATCTGCCTGAGGACGAGAGTTTGTTGCCAAAGTGACTGGAGACAGGAAATTTTCCTCGAAGTAAAACAGTTAGACATTTTGACTCAATTTTGTAGGGGATGTAAACTATCAATTATGTTATACCTGTTAAGATTTTGAGCACGAAATGAAATCGGGTTCATCTATGTTATGGGTTTTTTTCCCTTTCACCGTTTAGACTTCCCCTTGGCTTTTCTATCTGTCCATGTGGGTTACGGTATACCCTAGTGTGGGGGTGAGGGGATGGATCAATCTTGCTGTAGGATGTGGGCTAGTTTAGTCTTAGGACACACCCTGCCGTGTGAAGAAAAGAATAAAGTGAAACTGTTTCTACTTTACATAATATTAATGGGTGGATGATGCTGCTGGCTGGCTGGCTGGCATGCATGCATCAAGGGCTTGAGTAGGGTTGTTTTTTTTAATGTGTATTCTTCTATCCGCTTGGTTTCTTTCGGAAGTTAGCTGGTGGTTAAATAAACTCACACGGTTAGCTGGGAATATTACCAAGATAAAAGATCTGCGAGTTTCCTAGTGATGGGATGAATAAATAAAGTCTCGTTGCTTAGACTCTGGTAATTGGATAAAAGAACGTCGGTGTCCATGCCGGTGAGCAGTAACATTTGCTATAATTCTGTTGGAATCATGCAGTAATTTCCTGTACTCTATGATTCCGAGATGTTAATTTTCCTGTGGCCATGGTTCCATTGAAAAACATGTATTGATGTCGAATTATCAATGACACCAGGCATCTTCTTGAAGTATGCTAGGAATGCCCTTGTTGGACTCGGATGGATTCTGCACAGGCAATGGAGGTGTCGAGCCCCTGGCCCATACATTCTTAGAAGGGATTTAACAAATAATGACCTGTGCATGATTCGAAACCTGTGTACATAGTCATGGCTGAAAAAGTTCTCAATGATAATGAGCTCAGCAGACATCAACGACTTTTGATGCAATCAAGCAAAGCAACAGCCGGTTTCTTTTAAGGTGCTATTTCTTTATTTCCTACTGTGGTCTATGGTTAAAAAAACCCAAAAAAATAAAATAAAATTACAGCAGTTTTGACTTTTGAGTTGATGAAGAATAAAAATACAATACAAATGGCTTGTAAGAAATTTCTGCTTTTATATGGAAAAAAAATGAGCAACAAATGAACTAAATAAATGATCATCAAATGCTACAAAATCATATAAACTAACTGCTCCTTGGGCACCTTAAGCCCTGCAACGCAGTGGTTATTTCAGGTGAAAGGCCAAGACTCTGGATGACAAGATTAGCTGTTTTACTCTGTTTCCCTGAAACTCTCACTTGTTAGCCACAGCTTCTTTTTAATGATGAATACCATATCATCCTCATCTTGCTCAGACTCCCCCTCAGCCTCAGCTGTTGCCACTGCTTCCCAATGTAGTGCTGATAAATGTTTCTTTACGAACTCCACCACTGGTCGTTTATCTCGGATAATGATGAAGCCTGTTGGTCTCAGGATGCAGTCCATCTCAATTAACAGATCCACAGCACTGCAACCTTTCTTTTCAATGTCGGAGAAAACCATCCAAGCATGGAGTAGATCATAAGTCCGTGGATTGGTTGAAAAGGATTCGCACCTGTCAGTAGAAAACCAAAATTATTTTCCCAAAAGATACCGAGAGAGAAAATAATCAGCACTTCCACTATGCTTCCACATCCAACTTCTTGGAAGCAACATGGTTATCCATGCAATCTAGCACCAAAAGAGTTTTCCTGATAGAGGTTTCAAAGCCTTTATGTTTATAAGACAAGTTCCCCTGTGGAGTGAGACTGTCCCAAACCCCTCAGGTTTTAGAGTGAATGGCGACTCGGACTACACTATGCAGATACACGAATGAGGTTAGCATCACAGCTTCTCCTGCGCTATTTCAAACTTTTTTTCCTCTTTCAAATATAATAGCAGAGTAGGAAAATTACTCCCATCATAACAAATTGGTGAATCATTGAAAATTTTTGGATATGACTGCTAATCTTTTACAACAAGAGAACTTAAAGGATCAATTTTCCTTTAGAAATCTATATATTTCATAGGCACACACTCCCAGCAGGGTGTTTGGTTTCTGAAGAGCAATTTTTTTTAATCTTTACCAAAATCCACACATTTGGTTTCTTTTTCACTTATTTTTACCATTCAAAAATAGACCATCTGTGTAAAATGCACATAGACCATTCAAAAATTCAAATATAATCTCGTCAATAACATTTCCAACATACCAGCTGTGCACAGTGCCTATCAGGCCTCTGTCATATATTATTTTGAGAGTGTTGGATCCGTCTTCAGGCACGACATTCATAACCCAGACATCTTTGCTCTTCAGAGCAGCTGCAAATGACCCTAGGTTTGCCTTCATGTCCATCACATTCCTCAGTGTATCAGGCCTAATCTTTGGGCTTAAAAGATTCCAATAATTCTCTACTCTTTGCTGCCAAACCTCCTGCAACATATCAAACCTGTTTTAAACCAGCTACTTGCATTTACACAGATGTAAACTTACTGCAACTTTTGGATAGATTACCATGTCCTTTTCAAACATTTTATTAGAATAGCCAAAGTCAGCGAGACAGGGAGGTAGAGCAGTCAACCGGGCAGGCCAAGGAGCCAATCCACTCCCTCTTGCTTTATGATTCTCTGGTGGGATCATCACAATATTTAGTTAGTGTATTTCTAACTGCCCGTTACAAGTTTCATGCAGGTAAAAAAGCAGTTAATAACATAGCAGATGAAAGTGTTAAAACATCAAAAGACAAGCAATCTTGAGGAGGTACCTAGGTGATAAGCACACAACACGTGAACAACAAAGGATCAAATATGTAAACAAGAACATATTGCCATGTTTAATTTATTAATAACATGATCACATTCCTAATGATGTTTCTATTTCAAGTGACATACTAGCACTATTTTGAAGTTCCTCGATAAAAATTAAAAGGTTTTTTGGTTTTTTCCATTTCTATGAGATTGGACCACTGTAGAAATGGCAATTACAGTACTCACGGTCAGAGTGAGTGATGCAAGCTTCCATTGGCACACCCCATACTGCATCTGGGTCGTCATCAGATTTGCAGAGAGGAGGCTGGGTGCCGGGTTCTCTTTCCATGTAACAGTCATTTGTCAGAGGCTTGACCCAGATAACTGTTTGATTCCTTTTAGCAGCTATCTTCCAACACATTCATTCAACAAGGGCGCTCATTTCTTTCCAGATTCTCAGATCCTCTTCATCTTGTGCATAGGCTTCAGGGGATGAGTATGCAAAGTAGCCTCCAGGTCTAAGCAACCTATCTAGCTCAAGAAGAAGGATTCCATTTCTTTGAAGCCAATCAATCCTACAACGAGAACAATGTGCAAGTTCAAAAGATCTGCTCGGGTAAGGAAGTCTCTTTGTCCCTAAAACACCAAGGTATGCAGGGATTCCTCTTTCCAAGGCAAACTGGATCTGGTTTTGATGAACATCATTTGGTGCCAATGACATTGCAATCATATCAGAAGAAAGCATATATCCCCCAAAACTCGCAACTCCACAACCAACATCAAGTACTGTCCGGAGCCTTCCTCCATTGTTTAAAATGTTTTTTGGAAAGTTCAGCATCTGCCGACCAGAAATATAAACAAAATAAAAAAAAACTGGGACTGTTTGGAGATAGCATGTGCAGTCAAACATAATATTGCATCACCAGGATTTCAATGAAACGCAATTGATTGAAGCTTGAGAATCACACATTTACATGAGAAAAATTATTAACTTACATTTGCAATTGCAGCTATATACTTATCAGCCCCGTAATGGAAGTGTGTGCCACCTCCAGGAAATTCAATCTTGTCACCTTTGACAACCATCCAATTCTGATCAGACTTTTCACTTGCGAGGTGGGTGTGAGGTATATTTTCTTTCCACACCACATCTCTGCTTTTGGGCCACTTGATCGGGACCTGCAACCATCAAGGATAGGAAACACATAAAACTTTAAGCTGGTTCATTCAATTCACATGGCCAAAACAATACTTCCCAACAAACTAGCTACTACAAAATACTTCTGAAAAACTTTACCTTGTAACCTGGTGGAGGAGGAATCAAGCAATTGAAGTGCCTTTCTGGAGCTGGGCAATGTCTTTCATAGTGCTCCATCAAAGACAAATCCAGCTTCAATCTTGTCTGGTATATAAGGTTCCTATCTAGACAAGGAATCAGCTCCGATTGCCCGTCATCACAAACCTACAACATTGAAAATAATTACAAGAGAAGTATAGCTTATATCAGTGCAACTGATTCTAAAACAGAGAAACGTGAACCCTAGTGCAAGTGAACATAAAATTTGCTCATCTTGAAATTGCTTACAGGAATGCTTTTAAGCATAACACCATCCTGTAGATCTTCGCCGAATTTGTTTGAAGCTTCATCGCCATCATCCTCCCCACTCAAATAAGAAGAACCTAACTTCCTTAGAGATTTACTGCCATATTCCAGAGCAGATGTTCCACCTTTCCGAGAATATATGTAAAGACAACCGCAAACAATAGCCAATACCACTATCCAAGTTACCAGCCGCTTCTTCTGTTCCCCGTCAACTCTTCCCCTTGCCATCTTTTGCAACCAGTAATAAAAATACAAAATCTCCCTCTTCCACTGTAACTTCAATATACAGAAGACAAATCAGAACTTCATTTCTCTCTCCAAGTGATTAGTGATGAATGACCACCCAATACAAATTCGCTATTGAATTCCCTTCATCATGGCCTCAAATTTCTTGTCACCACTAGCCTTGATTCCAAAAATAAATCAAGTTAGGACTAAAGCATCCATAACACAAGGCACAATAGTCTAGCAAATCACAGAACAAACCCTAAATTGCAAACATTCAACTCATACAATCCAATGTCAAAACATTAACAAAAAGTGAAATCACACCTTTATCAGGTCAATCATTCATACAGAAGAAGATCACTACTCAGAGATTAAAAAGAAGATAGCAAATGTAACAAAACAAACAAAAGAACTACATTCCATCTACGAGAATGTGGCATGCTATTGCACTTACATGAGATTAGCAAGAACAGTAGATCTAAGAAAAACATTGAAATGAAATAACCAAATCAAATCTACCCAGTTGAATGAAGCAGCAGCATGATCTTGTCAGATAAACAAGGGGGCAATAATGAAAAAAGGGGAAAAAAGAACAGTACACACGAAAAGCACCGCCAAGTTGCTGGTTGCCAGTTATAATGTGATACAGTTAAGCATTGAAAGAGATTGATTAAGAAGACCCAGATCACAAAAATTTCAACACTTTGAATACTTTGTGTCTTTAATTACTGTAACCACATCATCGAACCCATGTCAAAAACAAATGTCGGCAATGTTTCAAACCATAAAGAAAGTTACAAACTTTAAGACTGCTGCGTAATTGTATTAATACAGTATAAACTCACACTTAGAAAAATGAAAATGACAATGCTGCTCTCTTCCTCCCTCTCTTTCTCTCTATTTGTAAGGAGAAAATTGACAAGCTTGGATCTTGAACTGCAAGAAAAGAAATTGATGGATGATGTCAGGTACCTGGATGGGCTAAATGTGGAGTAGAGAAAGGACGATGCTGAGCCACTGCATAAATTAAACAATGGCAATTTTTATTGAGAAAAAACATCTTTTTAACCCCTTACATAAATAATATAGCTAATTTAACTCAGGTTAATTAAAAAATTAAAAATCAAATTAATATTTTTTAAATAATTCATTGATTTTTTATCGGGTTTGTTTTACAAGCGTCACAAATCAATCCTAATGTAATTTTTTATTTTTATTTTATTTAAATCAGTCTAGATTAAAAGTCGATAAAATCTCAAATTAACTCATTGAAGGATCCGAATTTTATAACTATAAAAAAATTCCTGGGATGTAATCAAGTTTGAAGTTTTCTTGTTGTGTTTTACAGTTGTTAGTTATAGAATTTACAAGGGATGGGGATTAGGTTTTGGTCAAGAGTCAAACCAGGAGGAATCTAGTTGTCTACTCCTATCTATTTTCTAGCTAGCTAAATTAAAATTATGTTGTTTTTATTTCTTCAAAAGAAGATTGTGAATTGATTTGAATAATTAATATAAAATAATTTTTAGAATATTCCTTAAGCTTATAGATTCGGTCAAATTGAGTTCAAAACCTTAATTAATGATCGCCAAATGGTGAGGAGTTAGAACCAAATAATTTTATTCTTCTTTGATTAATTTGTCATTTAAGATTTTGGATGGATATATTTCCTTGACAAGTTATTTATAATTAATTTAAATTAAATTCATCACTTAACAATTTAAGATTTTAAATTAAAACATTCTTTTTAATAAATCAATAAATTTCATCATAACTGAGGAGTTATTTTGTCCTGGCTGATAATGAACATTATTGTGCTTCGAGGATCAAGTTCATGGTCCATTCTCTAAAAACAAAGGGACTATACATGTATCTGGATTGTGCTTGGTTAATATTTTGAACAAAGAAAAAATACGTAGAGAAAATACAAATATAATTAATTAAAAATTTAGATGCATGAAATAAATTTATTTTTAAAACAATTTTAAAAAAATTATATTTTAAAATAAAAGGTATGAAAAAATACATCCACACTATCTTCATCTTCGCCTTTTATATCTCGAAATAGTTATAAAAAAGGGACGAGTGATGCTAAAGTTTTTTGAGAAAATAAATATTTTTCTCAATTAATTTTTTATTTCTATTATGTATTAGTATGCTTTTCTAGTTTTTTTTCCTGTTTAAAGATGATAGTTTTTCTATTTTATTTTATTTTTATCTAGTATTATTAGAGTTTTGTAGTTTTTTCTATATAAAAAATTATAATACTATTTTGACATGAGGAGACATTGATGAATAAAATTGAATATTTTAGAAGTCTTCCTGTAATCATGGTATTCCTAGTCTTTGAGATCTAGACTTATAACAAACCACGTTATTCTTCGCTTTGACTACGTCAATTGATATTAGAGCTCAATAATTTCTAAAAGATTTTGTCATGTTATCAAATCATAATGGTTAGAGATTGCAAAAGATGTGTACTAAAATTCAACAATTTTGAGTGATTAATTATTATACATTGTTGAATAATCATTGTTAGAAAAAATTTCAAAACAAGAGGTGTTTGTATAGGAGTAGATAAGAAGGTTCACTCTTATAAAAGAAATATTCTAGAAATAAAGTGTTGTTTTTGTTTATGTCAGTTGTTATTATTGAAAATCTTAATAGCAAAACCTTTGATAAAGTGGCTTATAAAAGGTGTAGTGTTAGAAATTTATGATAATACAACCTGCATAAAAATATTATATTAAGATTTTATAATAAAATAATCTACATGTGTTGGGACTTCCAATGAAAAGGTCCACACAAAAAATATTCATGTTGGATGATAATTTCTAATGCAGAGTCTAATGCATCAAATGCTTTTATAAAATAAATATTTTTGTTGGCTATTTTTTTTTCTATTTTTATTTTCCAATCATGGATTATTATACTTTTCTAGTTTTTTTATTTGAAAAGAATAGTTTTCTTATTTAATATTATTTGAGTTTTTCTTTTTCTTTTTATATAAAGAATTATAATAATCTTTTAACAAAGTAAAAGAAAAAGATTAATAAAATAAAATATTTTAAAAATCTCCTGATATTTGAAGGTTCTGACTCCAGAGTCGGTGAAAAAAATTGCGGAGTTAATAAAAGCTCGGTCAAAAAATTAAAAGTGCATGACAAACAAGAAGACTCCTGTAAAATGAATGCTTCAATTTCCATACTTCCTATAACAGCCTTGATTTAATTTAATCAATAGTCAGCGATTAAATTAACAATTTGAATTTATAATGAATAATAGAGCATAAATAACCTGGATAAAAAATTCTGCTTTCATATAAGATTAAGGAGAAGAAATAAACTAAAACATCAAATGCTACAAAATCATATAAACCACCAGGCACGACATGGGCTACCTTTAGCCCCTGCAATGTTCAGGTAGAAGGGCAAGAGTTTGGAAATCATGGTTGGCTGTTTTATTCAGTGACACTGAAGCTGGTGCTTGTTAGCCACATCTTCTTTTGGATGATGAACACCACCTCATCCTCACCTTGCTCGGTGTCCTGCTCAGCATCACCTGTAGCCACTGCTTCCCAATGCAGTGCTGACAAATGTTTCTTTACGAATTCCACCACTGATGGCTTATCGCGGATAATAATGAAGCCTGTGGGTCTCAAAATGCGGTCCATCTCGATTAACAGGTCCTCGGCACCACAATCTTTCTTTTCTATGTCTGAGAAGACAGTCCAAGCATGAAGTAGATCATAAGTCCGTGGATAGGTTGAAAACGATTCGCACCTGCCAATAGGAAACAAAAATCATTTTAGACCACATGATAGTCTGATCAAGAAATATAATTGGCAGTTCCATGATGTTTTTGTTTCCCTCTCCTAGGAAGTACCATGCCTGCCATGGTTATTACAACAGTCTACCACCCCAAGAATTTTCCTGATAAGAGAGTTAACAGAACCTTCTCATGTGTTTGCAAGAGAAGAATATTATGTGGAGTCAAACTAGATGGAAAACCTCATATTCTACAATGAAATGGTTTCTCAGAGATGAGTTTGTATTACAGTTTCTGCTGTATCATATCTTCCTATACTTTCCTTTTTCTTTTTACTTGAAAAAAGAAATCAAATTTACCCATCAAGCAAACTGGCATGTGGTTATAACAATGGTATTGGCTACAAACTTTCTACACAATCTCATGAAAACACGTTGGAAGGATTTCTCATAGAAACCTAAATAACCTTAGAGTAGACACAGCCCTAATGATGCTTCTGTTTTCTGATAAAATGTATTAATAAAATAAATATCTAGAATTTTTACTAACACGACAGATAGGTTTGATTATTTATTTTTTTCAGAAATTTAATCCCCAACACATTTGAATATTTTCCAAATGTCAAATATTAGAAAAGTTTTGGAACTCACCAGTTGTGCGCAGAGCCTATCAGGCCTCTATCATATATTATTTTGAGAGTGTTGGGTCCATCTTCAGGCACAACATTCATAACCCAAACGTCTTTGCTCTTTAGGGCAGCTGCAAATGACCCTAGGTTAGCCTTCATGTCCATCAAATTCCTCAGGGTATCAGACTGAATCTTTGGGCTCAAAAGATTCCAATAATTCTCAACCCTGTGCTGCCAAACTTCCTGCAACATATCAATCCTGTTACAAACCAGCCTCTTCCAAACATTTAACAGATTGGAAAATTTTGATAGATTACCGTGTCCTTTTCAAATGTTTCAGCAGAATAGCCAAAGTCAGCTAGACGGGGAGGTGGTGTGGTCAACCGAGCAGGCCAAGGGGCCAATCCACTCCCTTTTGCTTTATGTTGTTCTGATGGGATCATTAAAATACTCAGTGCATTTCTTACTTCCAACACAAATTCTATGTAGCTAAAAAAGCACCTTATAAAAATGCAAATAAGGGCAATGCAAAATCAAACAAAAGCATGGCAAGGAGGATCTAACTACACCAATGATTCTTTTTTTATTTCCTCAGTAGCAATATATGAACAGTAAAAGATCAAACATTTAAACAAACACAAATTGTCATGTTAACTGTATGTGCTGCTAAAAGCTCACAAACTCAAAAGGGGCAGGTAAAGCATTGTTTACTGCATGAGCATTTTATTGATGTAAAGTAAAATATGCAATTTCCTGTTCTACCTTCCAAAATTAATTTGCTTCCATTGAAAGGTCATGCTTGAAAAAAAATCGTAATGAGACTTGCTAACACTAATCTTGAAAGTCCAAAAAGAAATTTAAAGGGCTGATATGGTACTCACGATCAGTGTAAGGAGTGATGCAAGCTTTCATTGGCACATCCCAAACTGCATCTGGATCATCATCAGATTTGCAGAGAGGAGGCTGAGTACCAGGTTCTCTTTCCATGTAACAGTCATTTGTCAGAGGCTTGACCCAGATAACTGTTTGATTCCTTTTCACAGCTATCTTCCAACACATCCGTTCGACAAGGGCGCTCATTTCGTTCCAGATTCTCAGATCCTCTTCATCTTGTGCATAGGCTTCAGGGGATGAGTATGCAAAGTAGCCTCCAGGTCTAAGCAACCTATCTAGCTCAAGAAGAAGGATTCCATTTCTTTGAAGCCAATCAATCCTACAACGAGAACAATGTGCAAGTTCAAAAGATCTGCTCGGGTAAGGAAGTCTCTTTGTCCCTAAAACACCAAGGTATGCAGGGATTCCTCTTTCCAAGGCAAACTGGATCTGGTTTTGATGAACATCATTTGGTGCCAATGACATTGCAATCATATCAGAAGAAAGCATATATCCCCCAAAACTTGCAACTCCACAACCAACATCAAGGACTGTCCGGAGCCTTCCTTCATTGTTTAAAATGTCATTTGAAAAGTTTAGCATCTGCCAGCGAGAAACATAAATAGTATTAAAAACCAGGATAGTTTGGAAAACCAAGTATAAAGTAAAACGCAAAAATTATCACAGCACCAGGATTCCAAAGATGAGATTAAATGGAGAATCTGAGGATCACATATTTACATCAGAAGAATATCAGAAGTACTACTTACATTTGCAATTGCAGCTATGTACTTATCAGCTCCATAATGGAAGTGTGTTCCTCCTCCAGGAAATTCAATCTTGTCACCTTTGACAACCATCCAGTTCTGATCAGACTTTTCACTTGCGAGGTGGGTGTGAGGTATATTTGCTTTCCACACCACATCTCTGCTTTTGGGCCACTTGATCGGGACCTGCAACCATCAAGGATAGGAAACACATACAACTTTAAGCTGGTTCATTAAATTCACATGGCCAAAACAATACTTCCCTACAAACTAGCTACTATAAAATACTTCTGAAATACTTTACCTTGTAACCTGGTGGAGGAGGAATCAAGCAATTGAAGCGCCTTTCTGGAACTGGGCAGTGCCTTTCATAGTGCTCCATCAAAGACAAATCCAGCTTCAATCTTGTCTGGTATATAAGATTTCGGTCTAGACAAGGAATCAGCTCTGAGTGTCGATCATCACAAACCTACAACATTGAAAATAATCATAAAAGAAATATAGCTTATGTCAGTGCAATTCATACCAACATGAAGATCTAGACCTGAGAGCAAGTAAATAAAAAGGTTAGTTCAACTTAAAATTGCTCACAGGAATGCTTTTAAGCATAACATCATCCTGTAGATCTTCGCCAGGTTTGTTGGAAGCACCGTCACCATCATCTTCTCCACCCAGATAAGAAGAACCTAACTTCCTTAGAGATTTACTGCCATATTCCAAAGCAGATGTTCCACTGTTTCGAGAATATATGTAAAGACAACCACAGATGATAGCTATTACCACTATCCAAGTTACCAACCGCTTCTTCAGATCCCCATCACCTCTTCCCCTCGACATCTTTCGCAACCAGGAGCAGAAAATGAAAATTTCCCTTCTACTTTCACTTCAAGTTAAAATCAGAACCTCATTTCCCTCTCCAAGAGATCCACGATAGGTAATGGATATCCAGAACAAAACTTCAACACCAAATCCAGTACTTACGTTGTTTAATTCGCTTCAGTGATTGCCTGGAGCTCCTTATCACCACCAACCTTGATTCCAAAAATAATTCACGTCAGGACTTAACCATCCATAAAAGAAAGCAAAGATTTATTATATATAGATCCCGATAAACAAATAAACTAATAAAAAGATCCTATATTCCAAAAATCTAAATATGGAATCTATGTAAAAACATTAACTAAAACAAAATCGCATAATTGGTGGCCATTAATTTAATCATAAAAAGGAAAGAAGATGGTATTAACTAGAGATAGATATGAGACAAACTTAAAAATTAGAGCTAGGTAATCAAGAAAACCCATTTCAATCCAGGATCATTGATTACATCATGGCAATAGTAATATTAGTTATAAGAGAAAATGAAAAGGCACCGACAACGTCAACTTGCCAGCTATAATTAGATACAGTTAAGAAATCCTGATCGCTAACAAAATCTCAAGACTAGAAAGTTACAATCCTGGCAAACATCAGACCCAGAAAAAAAAACAATGCGGCCATTGTTGCAAATCAAGAAGAAAGTTGCAAACTTTATAGCTTTTTTGGTTTAGGATGGAGAAAAATAACAAGCTACGAGCAAGCAACCTCACCTCCTGAAATTAAGATGGGGAATTGAGGATGAGAATGGTGCTCTGGGGAGAAGAAAATGGCGCAGATTAGATCTTGAGATGCAAGCAAGGAAGTCAATAAATGATGATGACGATGTGAGTGGATCTGAAAACAGAGTTTGAGTATTACTAATATTAATTTTAGTTCGTGTTGTTTTTTACAAGTATGTCCCTGTACTTTTTCAATTTTGTGTTTTCGGTCCCTTATTCTCTTACTCGTATTTCTCTAACAATTTAGTCCCTTCTATCAACCCCACATACACCAATTTGGATAAGCATCACTGTAACGGCCTGTTTAGGCATGCTTCTGCTTCTCCTTGGGTTGCGCTTTTGGTTTTATTTTTAGATGTTTTTTTTTAAACGTGGTTTAAATAATATTTAATAAAATTTTAAATTTTAAAATTAGTATTTTTTATTTTAAATCATTTTAATATACTGGTATTAAAAATAAATCTTAAAAAAAATATTTTAATGTATTTTCGAGTGAAAAAACACTAAACATTACTTTGATATTTTTTACGCGAACCTCACTGAAAAAAATAAAAAAAACATAAGCGTGCCGAATGAGCACTTAAAATGTTTTTATTATAGGTATTTGAAATAATTATGTTAAATAATGAATTCTTATTGTTTAGTAAACCACGCTCTTATTTTCAAAACAGAAAAGAAAAGATAGAATTTTTGTGATTTGAAAAATAAAGATGAAGAGTCTGGTGGCTATGCGCAGGGAAAGAAATGAGAGGACCGACTTCATTTGACTGGCTAAGTACAGGGATCATACACGTGCCCAAAATTATAATATTTTAGCAATAAGTTACGTGCTTGGAATGGAGAAGTCTAGCAGTTATCGTATTACCCCCCCGAGTAGGAAGAGTTTGTGAGATGCGAGGTCCGTGACGAGTTTAAAAAATAGCAAGTGAATCTCTGAACCACGTTTGGCACTTCCATAGGAAACCAAATTATTAAAGCGGTGTTTTTGAGTTTTTAAGTGGGTTTTTTTAAAAGTAGTTTTTTTTTGTAATTTATTAAAATAATATTTTATTATTTTTTAAAAAAATTTATTTTTAATATCAATTAATAAAAAATAATCTGAAAAAATAAAAAAATAATTTTAAATAAAATAAAATTAAGTTTTTGCCAACCTCTATTTATCCTGCAATCTTAAATGAGGATTTAAAAAAATATTATTTTAAAATATTATAAAAAATAAATTAATTTTTTATTGGTTTTAACTTCATCCATCAAGTCATATCAAAATCCATTATTTTTAATATCAAAAGTGTTTTTGAAAAAAAAAATTATTTTTTATTTTTTATTTGCTTTAAATTAATATTTTTTGGTATTTTTAGATCATTTTGATGCGCTGATTTTAAAAATAATTTTTAAAAAATAAAAAAAATTATTTTGATATATTTCTAAGTGAAAAGTTATTTAAAAAACAACCGCAACTGCAACCACACTTCTAAAATTTTATGATTTTGTAGCATTTTATTTTTTTTCAACCTAGCATCACTGTTTAATTTTGTATAGATTAAAACTTAATTTAGAAATCCCCTATCCTAAAAGTAAAATCAAAAGGTAATGAAAAGTTTTAAAATATATCAGATTGTTTTTTTTACTTCCAAATTTTAAAATAAATATCACTGTATTGCTTGATTTCGTGATTTTATTAAGAAAAAGGTTATAGTAAAAAATTAATAAAAATTCAAATAATACATAATTAAATAAAGTTTTAAACAACTGAAAAACACCTTGACGTGGATTTGATTGAATATAATATATAGTTTTCTTGATTTTCTTACTCTCATGCCTCGTGAAAAGAAACCAATATGCATCTTAAATTAAAAAGTTTATGATACAAGCTTTTAGTCTATACAAGTTAAAATATTACATGGATTAACTTGCAAATTTAAGTTATGATATTTAATGTGTTCAATAATTTTTTTTATTTTAATTATTTGATAAAAACAAATTCAAATAAATCTAATATAAAAATAAAAAAATATATTTGTTTTTACCAGAAACTCAAGGTTAAAGATTAAAAAAAAACAATTTCAGGCCAGACAATGAGCCAAACATGCCAAGGCCTAAAAAAAAACCAAGCATATGAGTTTGGGCCGGGCCGCATGCATGGGTCAAATTTATTTATTTTCTTTTAATTCAGTAATTTTACTATAATTACAATAATAATCTCATCAAATTACGTTAAAGAATTTAATTAAAAATATTTTGTTTTTGAAAATGAATAAAAAAAGGCAAGGGAGTAGTGAAGCTCAGGACCTTTCACAAATCTTTTAAATATATCATGTGATTTAGCTCCAAGCACATCCATTATATATGAAAATGTAATTGTTCTTAATCTAGTAATATAAATATTACATAAAATCATGCTTATTTCATTAACATGTTAAAAACCTAAAACTTGCCATAGACGCTTTTTTTTTTTGGCGGTGCAAATTCTCACTGTATAACTGTTTAAATATTTAATCATCATTTAGCATTAATTGTGCTTTTTAAATTTTTTTAGTTTTAAATTAATTTTTTTATCATTTAGTATATTAATATTAAAAATAAAAAATATTATTTTAATATATATAAAAAAACAATTTAAAAAACAATTTTCACTCCCCCGAATATGCTTGTTTAATCAACAATGACAAAACGGATACATCTTATTAATATCCGTTGTCCTGTGACATGCACGACGCTATCATGAAGATGGACTGTCGTTTGGTTAATTTTAGTTTTTTTTTTTTTTTCTTAAAGGCGCGAAGGAATAGAATCAGTAAAACGACGGCGCTGAATAACTAGGGATTTCCAATTCTCCATTCATACAAAGCTCAATCGTTGATTTCAAAAATCTCAACCTTCCAAGCCCCAAACATAGCGTAGAAAACAAGAAAAAAAAAAGATTCCATTGCAGAATCATTTAAAAAAAGGAAGTAGAAAACGCCTTCGAGAAGGAGAAGAGGAAGAGGAAGAGGAAGAGGAAGAGATCGAAGCTGAAGAAACTCCCTCACTCGGTAAATAATCAACTCTTATTTTATAGCTTCATCAATTTCTCCTTTGAAATTGTATTTGACGTGCCGAGTTTTGTAAATTTCTATTTATCAAGTGGACAATCCCGCGTTCACCGACAAAGTGGTGGGTGCGAGCTCAGTTTCGACACATCGACAGGGTCAATCGCTCTCACTCTCTTCTTACTCGTCTTTTTTTTTTAATATTAAGTTGGTTATTAGTTTTCTACCTTGTTGAGGTCAATTTACTCTTATTCGAGCTTTTGGCTTGTCGCGTAATCTATTTTTGTTACCGTGTTTGGATTTGGCTCTGTAAATCAGTTAATAGCCATGCTCTCTGTAGTGTATTTTATTTATTTATTTTTTACTTTGTTGACATGCAGAAATTGTGATTTCAGGTGTTGATTCAGCCTTTCATTTTACACTCACAACTATATAGCAGTGAACAGAACGCTAGTTGATAGAGAATTAGAGGTTTAATTTAGTTGATAATACCTTACTCTAATGGTTACAATATTGATAGCGTTGTCTTTTTTAAAGAAAATTGAGATATGCAATTTTTTTATTTGTTTTGAATGAATTGTGTGTTTACAAGTTTGGCGGTAACTCTTTTTTCCCCCCCGAACTAGATGCTTTTTACAATGTGATGGACGGATGATGAGCTATGATATGTTATGCAGTCGTCGAGGAGAGAGAAGGTATTGTGTGTTTTCAAACTTAATACTGGACAAGATGATCATGCTATAATGTCTTTGGATGATCATTTAACCGAGGTTGGCTGCTTGTATTTAGGTTGTAGTTTTTCAACTTTTATTGTTAGAAATGGATGTGCGTGAAATTTTTGTTTCAAGGTTTCACAGCTTTTAAATGATGATTATGTCCTACAACCGTTTTAAGAGTCTGCCACTCTGTTGATTTATTTTCCTTTTTCTTCATTATATGTGCAGATACACTTTGTTGTGAAAATAATGGAAGTTTTTGAGTGGTTTAAAACACATGTTATTGATAAAAAGCCGGATCCTAGCATTGACCATCGTGAGCTTGCAAGTGCTACTGATATCATTCTACTTGTGCATGTTATGTTTGCCGGTGAAAAAAAGAAAAGGAAAGAAATCCAGAATGCAATTATGGAAAGAGATGTCTTCCTTAATATTTTAGCATGATGATGATAATTTTATTTTCATCGTGTCATGTATTTCAGTATTTGCATTATATTTGATAGTGAAGTTGGTAACTAACAACCAATGAATCATTGAATTCTATTCACTCAACAAGGACCATAATTCCCACTGTCTTTGGGGTTGGTAGCTGTAGATATCTTATAGAGCATTGGTTATGCACGTGGGATGGGTATGTGTGCGTGCGAGCACACGCTTCTCACAACTTTGAAACCCTTCGAAGTGGTGCTTACTCTTATCACCTGGTGGAAGGGTGAAGGATGAGACACCTTCCCTTTAATCAATGCTGGTCTTTTTGTAAGCAAACTCCGAATTTTCATAATCTGCTCTCCTGTGCAATTGCTTGAATTAATGGATAGCTATGCTAAGACATGCCCTCTATGGTTAAGGATTGTGCCGGCTATTTCATGAACATGTTATTCTACCTTTAGAAACCTCTCACCTCCTATTCGTGAACTGATCCTAGTCAAAGTATGTTTATTGTGGAGGAGGTTTTCACATAAATGAAAGAAGTGTGAACCAGTCCAGTTGGGGAAAATTTGGAGCTGCTGGTTGGCAGCTTGGTTCATGTGCAACAAAAGCCTTTTAAGATTCACCCAAAAAAATGCCAATTCCCATCCTTGATAAAACATCAATAAAGATCCCTATGAATATTTGTTATCATTAGATTTTGAGTGAATATTGCTTGGCCGTGCATCTGAATGACATGTATTAAATATACTAAATCAAAATGGTAGCTTCTAGTTTCCTTCCAATAGGATCTGCGTATATTGAGTTTTGATGATTTCTTCTCTGGGATTCCAGGTTCAAATAAAATCAATGGGATTGTAGTAGCACTACCAATTGACATGTCCTCCAGTAAGGTATCTAAAGCATAGTTGGTGGGTAAAAACATAAAATTTCAGAGTTCAGAAGAAAATGCGTGGAAGGTAATTGGGAGTTGTACTGTTATGACATAGTTGGGTACTAAATTGGTGGACAAAGGCTTTTGGACATATCATTCCCTTGACATATTAATTGTCACAATTTTATTGGATTTTGGCTTCTAGATTGTTCTAACCAAAATATTAATTTATTGGCCAATTGAGAATATACAAGCTAGAACTTTTTTTTTTCCTTCTGGGAGTTGTTTTCCTGATAAAATGAGTTTCCTCCAGATATGCAGTCTTTGAGAAAATGTAATTTTGAATACAATTCCAAAACTTTTAAACTTCTCATTTTTCCTTGGTGGTTTTAAAATTGGCATTTTTTTTAGTTACTTGTTACCTTCTGCATGGATATTGTTACACAAATTCAAAGTTTGTTATTAATCTACTTTCAGAACTTTATCCAACACATCTCTAACTTATTTTTTTGAACTGCAGTACATTAGTAATTTTACTACTAAAATTTCTCCTTTCTTAATCATTTCTCCCCTGCAAAGAAAATTATTTCTGTGTCTCCATGCCCCATATATTTTCATGGGTAATACATGAAATTAAAATTGAGCAGTGATCCACTTCTCTTAGTTCTTTGATCATTATCCATTGCTTTATAAAATTTCATGTCTGATGCTTCTCTTTCAGAGTGACAGCTAAACAAGGATTGGGCGATCACATGCTCGATTTTAAATGAATGCCAGATGATGTGGGTGTCTTCACTACTAGGTCTTACTCGTTCTCTGTCATTCTGCACCTGTTTTGTTATTCATGGCCTAACTTTTCCATGATTAATTGAATCAAATTACTACAATATAATTTCAAGCAGTAGCATGGGTCTCTTCAAGGTTTACCTATCATCTATTTAACAAGGTGCTGACAGCTTCGTCTTCATTACATTTTTCATGTTGAAAATCAGATGAACTGCTGTTAACTACTGTTGCATTCTAATATATGAGAGAGAAAATGAGTTGTTTGAATTATTATTATCTGAATCCCACAACTTTATATACCAAATTTTATTAGTTCTGCATAATTTAGCACTCCTCTTTAAACTCAATGTTCTCAGACTGCTGTCATATAATTAACACAGTTTTGTTGCTGCTGCCATGTTGCATGCATGTATCCCTCTCTAGTTAGATACTGGTTCGCAATGATAGATGTGTGGATGGAGCCATAAGTTCATCTGTGGCGAGTTGGTTTCTTGACTTCGCCCAAAATGTTAAAATTTTGCTTTCCTTTTGGACCATGTTGAAAAGCTCATCCCATAACCGGTTTAATTTAGTTGCAAGTGAAGGATATACTGTGTGGTCCTATAAGAAGCATAGGATTTGTTGAATGATTGACAAATCAATAGTTCATCATTTTTACTTGTTCGACTACTTCCTCGAGCTTAAAACGTTTCCTCATAGAAAATAAGGTTGCCAAGTAAATGCCCAAGTCGTCACTTGAATGGTTCGGAGATAAATTTGTTGTTGAAAGCAGGGTTGCGTTTAGACAGCTTAAAATTTAGGAGTCGGCCCATAGCCAAGAAGAGGGCTCACTGCTGGGAATCCTTTTGAAATGTGTGCCTATGCTGTTGTTCTCTCATCTCTGTGCTGAAACATTTGCACTTAGTGGATGTCACCATCACGAAGGGACCATAGTTCTGTTCAGTGCTTATCTGTGCACTCATTTGAAGGCCTGTCTGGCCTTTTATGTATGTTAAGGACTGTAACCATATTCTTCTGAAATTTACCTATGCACTGGCCGTGCCCAAAAGTCTAGTTTGTCTTTTATTTGGAGCATACTGATCTGAAAGTGCTTAGGATTAACTAATGTGTCGATAATTTTTTTGTGAAAACTGTATTATTTTATTTTTTTAAGATTTTTTTTTCAACTTGAAACTGACCCTGAGATAAGCTTTGAATAGTGGGGAGTTCTCTGACCAACTTGCTGAGTTGAATATGGTTTGAATAAGTGAAAGCAATCTTGAAAATTAAGGGAGTTTGTTCCACGCTTATTGTTTCTTGTCCAAAAAAAGAAATGTCTATTGCTGTTCTTGTGTCGGTGGATTTGGAACTTGGTATTTTGGACAGCACAAATTTAACGTTCTGCGTCTCTTTGATCAGAATAAAAAATGTGGTCATATCTAAGTGAAGGAAATACCAAAATAATGGCGATTTTTTGTGCTGTGAAATATAGTCGCCAAGGTATCCTTTTTTTTCTAGTTATAAAAAACTTGGTATTGTCATATTGATGCCCGCACAAAAAAAAAAAAAAAAAAGGAAGAAGAAGAAGAAGAAAGGGAAAAGAAGGGCACATTTAGTTTATGAAACCAAATGAAAGCCGGGGCCACTGACCTAAAAGTTGTCAAAGATGAAGAAAAATACCACAGGTTCTGAATGGTACAAGAAGTTTTTATTTCAAACATATGGGGGCAAGTGGGGGCAGTGGCTTGCTTCTGCCCCCCACTAACTCGCATAAGAAGCTCGAAATTGCTGGGATAGAAGTTAGAAGGGTCTACAAGGATGAAATCTAGCTGTTTTTTTATCTAAATTTTGAGCTTCGTGGATGCTATTTTAGTTTCTCTGGTTCTATATTATATAGATACTTTGCATCTTCACATGCATTTGTGAAAGCGAAGAAAAAACTAGAATGACAGGACATGCCAAAGAGAATAATTTACATAAAAATCATGTTATGGAACTTCTTAATCGTGTGGTGGAGGAAACTAAAGTAGAAAGTAAAGAAAAAGTGCAAGATTATCCATCAAAGGGTAGAGGGAGTCTTTGAGTGGAATAACTAGAAAGCCTCGAGTAGCCATTCAACTAGAATGACAGGACATGCATGTGACCCTTTTTTTGAATTGAATATTTAATAAAACAAGAGACTTTACATCATAGATATTCTGCATAATCTTCTATTGTAGTTAATTATATATAGTTCTTCGAGGGTTTAAAAAATAATTTGGAATGCATCGCAATCAATCGTATTAATTAGTAAGGGATGAATTCATTACAACAACACAGTTATATCTGCAAGTTTCCTACGTACGATGACAATATGTATCAATAGTAAATCCATGCCTGTATAATCATATGATTTGATATCAAGCTTCTTGTTTAATTGCATAGTTTTTCATACAAGAAAAATTATGTTTTGTCCTGGAAGAATATTGAATCGGATATGCTATACCAGACAACAGATATAGCGGTGGATCGATATACAATAATTAGTTGATAGATAAAGCCATGTTAGTGACATGCTAATTTTTGTTGTATTCTTTTATATTTCTTGTTTGCAAAGGATACATTGTGCTTCAAATATTATGTTAATGGCTTGGAAATGCAACTGATATCATGTTATTTTATTCCATAATCTTTCATGCATATTTGCAAGGCATTGATAAAAGCACTTAATTTATTAACTAGACTCCAAAATAGAGCAGCCTTGTACATTTGGCATGCTCTTAATTACCTCTCTAAGCAAATGATGTTAAGGCCCTAATTTCGGATCTACCATCTTGTCTTGTTAAGGTTTCTTTACCTTGTGGAAGATTAAAAACTAGCCAAAAAATCTTCACATGTTCTGTTAAAGGGAAGCAGACTGACATCAGCTATTAACCATTCTACTTTGATGCAGGGACGTTGTAGTTTGTACTTTTCTTTCGGAAACAGGCTCGTGAAAGCTCTCAAACAAGGCATCCTGACATGATCCTTCATGTGAGTGTTTATTGGAAACTATATAACCCCATTTTTATTTTATTTTATTTTACCAGAGGAATGCTATATTTTCAGTTACTAGCTAGTACTAGATCATCCATGCATTACTTGCATGCGCTATATGGAAATGGAACCCCTTTGTTTCACACAAGTTTCCTATTTTACAGCACTTGTAGCAGTCTGTAATATTCATCTCTTACTAGCGAGGAGGGCATAGATTTATTAGGTTAAGTGCGTGCCGGTAAAATTTCTTAGGGTTTGAACTTGACTAGGGGCCGGTGGCCGGTCTCTGGGGTAGTGGCGCAGGCGCGTTTGCGTACATAGGAATATAAAAGCTTCGATCCCACAAGATTAGATAAATATTTCATAAATAACACAGAAAAAAGGATTGGTATAATGACTTTAATCACATTCTAACATGTAATCATATATTCTGGAGACATGGAGAGAGTTTCTTTACCCAGCCAGAGACGGCAGTACAAGGCGATATCTGATGCTACCTACCCCTTCACATATACCGTGTCACATAAAATTTCGTGTCAAATAATTTGGTTTGGATTAGAGCATGTGGATCCCAGTAGCCAAATCAATAATCCAATCAAAAGCCCTGCAAGTTCTATTATGAGCAAGATAATGCCAACTCTAGTTCCAAAATACTTTAGATTAATCATGGGGTATGGTAGGCCAATGTACATATAATCTCAGATTGACAAGAAAGGTGGATGCAGCCTCTGAAATAGTATATTGTTCTTTGTCATTTCTTGTCGACAGCCAAACAATCCTAGACACGCGTCTCTCTGTCTCAAAATTACCTGTAAAAAATGGCAAGATTCAATTGTCTTTCTAAATTAAACATTTAGAATATCTTATGATTATTAGGGTGCAAGAGCTGAAGAACTCATTGAGATTTCTTTTATGCTTGAAGATCACGGTTTCTGGTGAGAGCAACCTTGATCAAGCTCTCTGCATTATTGGAATAGGTCGAGGGGGATTTCGAGTAGATGGAGGAAAATGGGAGGGTAGGAAACAAACAAACAAATCAGGCTCATTGAACACCAAAAATGGTACGAGAGAGTAAAGATCATTTGACACTGATAATAACAGCACGAGAAAAGGGGGAGCTGTTTGTTGGAAGATAGCTTTCAAGAACTAGTCCAGAGAAGGTCATGAGGCACTACCCTTGAAAGCCATATAGGGTTCATAGGGGGCTAATAAAATCTGACATTTTCAGGAAAATAATGGATGGAGCAATATTCTGCATCCCCGTAAATGCTGAGTTGTGTGTTATCGTCTCTATCTATATGATGATGTAACGGTTTATGATGGAGGTCTTGAAATAATTTTGCCAAGATATTTGTCATTCTGTACGGATCTTGGTTAATGTAGCACCACAGACTCGTTCACCCCACGTAGTTTTATATTCAAATATTTTCATTATTTTTTTTATCATCAATATTTTAACTTAAAAGTTTAAAATTTAATAAACTATCATCCATTTTAAAATCTAAAGTTTTTAAATAAATAATAATTCTAAAAGTATAATATATAAATTTTAGAATAAACCATTTATCACAAATATTGATTCTTTTTGAAAAACCCATATTCGAGATCAATTTAATTAAAAAAATTGATAGGAGTGCGATTTAAAGTCTTAAACACTTATTCTGTCAAGTAAAGCTGAGCAAAGCAATATCAATATAAAATTTGATTCTTTAAATAATTTTATAATATTCTTTTTTACAAGCGTTTGGTTTCAAAAACATCTCTTTTCATCTGGGATATATTTTTATTTGGGGGGGGGGGGGGGGGGGGGGGTCTGATTTAGTACCTCATATATTTTCATATAAGATATCTATCATATGATATATAGTCATGGGCATGGATGAATTAATTTTGTTTTACCAAAGATATCTCTGTGCGTGTGAGCTCGCTCGCTATGGCTGCATGTGGGCTCCCTTGCCTTTGCGGCGCAAATCAATAGGTTGGCATGGCAAAGACATCTCTCTCGTCATCAGTACTGACTGATCTTAAACCTGCAAGACACGTTTTCTGATCTGCAATCAGAAAGCTAGCTAGCCTTCATAGCCACATACTTAGCCAGCTGCCGACTCTAGACATGCTCAGCATCTTCCTTGCATGTATTATTATCGCATACATGGCATTGTTTGGGGTTTGGTTGTACCGTAATTTTTTTAAAAAAATTAAAATCAATATTTTTTTAATATAAATAATATTAAAAATATAAATTTTTATATATTTTTCAATAAAAAACACTTAAAAAATTTATTTGCCTCATAATCTCAAAGATAACCGACAAGAAATTATTTGTGTGTCAATGTTTTCTGCCACTGTTAGCATATTTTGACGTGCGTGCTAATTAATATTTGTAAACTATATTGCTGACATTATTAAATTATGTTAAAGAATTAATTGTTGATCATGGCTGGAGTATTTTGTTAGTTACAAGTGGAATCTCATATTGGTTGCCACTTACGGTATATGTATGCATGTGTGTTTGTTAAGAACTTGTAATATTATATTGCACGGACACACATATATAATCATATTTATAAAACCTCGATCTGATTAGTTAATCAAGAATTGTATTTTATTTTGAACAATTTCAAGGTGTTTTTTTATTTATTTTTTAAATCACAACTTGAATTAACATCATGACAACAAGAGAATTAGTCCATAATCTCGGACTAGATGTCTGATTGTATTATAATATTATTTGGCAGAAGATAACTCATCAATTGTTTTTTTTTTTAATGCTATATATCCAGCTTGGTAATCTTGGTTGGTAAATTTATTTGGAGTAATAAATGGAAAAATTGTTAGATAAGCTCGGTCTATCAATTTTCATCATGAATTGATATGCAAATAATATTATACGAATATTGTATCCTTTTCAATAATATATATATATATATATGAAGTCGAATGATCCGTTAACCCGTTATATCACACTATTAATATTCTAGTATATAGGTAAAAGTTAGTATATTATATTATATACTTGATAATATTGAGTGTGATAGAGACCTGATAAATGAAAGAGAAATATTGCTATTTGTCTCAAACTATTTGGAATTTGTTACAGGTCTTTTGTGGAATTCATCGTGAGGTTCACGTACGTACTCCATCAAGATTTATTCTTCCGTAGGCTTTCTTGTTATACCATTACTCATGGCATGATTTAACCTTACAACTATGCATTCCCAACAAAGGATAGAGGCCTCTGTTTTTTTACAAGGTAGTTGATTTTTTAATTTATTTTCCTGAGCTATAAAAAGAATAAAAAAGCATTTATAGAATTACATTTAGATAATTATTATTTTTAATTAGAATGTTAATTAATGTGCATTAATTATAGATACCCTTGTAATTTCTTATATTTACCATGTATAGTATTGAAAGATTAATTGAGTCGAACCACTGCATGCACGTACAAACAAATAATTTCGTGTATGAAATTAAACAAATCCAAAAAAAACGACAAATAATTAACAATTTTGATCATTATAATTGCGGGTACAATCATTATTGAATAACCCTACAAGATTATTTTATTCTTTTTTTTGGATAATATACTCTATTCTTTCTTTGAAATTGATTTTGCTAAGACTTGAATTCTTCGTAAATACAATTCAGGATTTGTCAAGATTTTAAACGTGTACTGCATTATGATCAGATTTAAAGATTTGGAGTATGTATTGAAAACACCTTTGATTGGTCCTCATAATGTTGTAGATGAAGATCTAAGTACAGGGCACTACATTTAATTCGGAATTTAAATTTGACTTTTTATTCATAAAAAAAATAAATCTACATTTAATTCGGTAGAGTCTTAATGCTTGAGAAAACTTCAAGCTAGATAGAGGTAACTTGCAAGTTAATTTGAGAGCTTTTATGCCTAAAGAATTTTTGTTTTTTGGTGAGAGTGAAGACCTTTGGTTACTTTTTATTTCAAAATATCTTGAATTAATGACATATAGTCTTTCATTAATAATACATAATTAATTTTTTGTTATTTCTCTTTATATGTTGACCAATGATTGATTGAAGCCATATATTAATATATATATCACACCATCTATATTATTTTATTTTCATAAAATAAAATAGGTAAACAGGATTTTCTTATGGCATGTGGCTATTTTAATTGGCCAAAGCTTTTTCGTTTTTACTAACATAATTTCTTTTGGTTTTTTAATTTCCTTTATTTTATCTCCTTTTATAAACATGCTATCACTTCATGTTTCCAAGTTTGGATTCTAAAAGAAAAAACTTAATAAAAACTTAAATAAAATCTTAAAATATAATTTATATTTTCTTCTTATACATATTCTTAAGTGAAAGCTCTTTTAATTTAAAATTTATACTTATTCATAGTACCTTGTGCTTTTAAAAGAATAGAATGATGATATTTGAACCGCGACAGCCTGATCAACAGCGCTATAATATAATTGTTTTAACCTATTAGATAAAGTTTTAAATATGAAATTATATCTGAAGAATGGATGAAGCATGGAGCAACATGAATTGCATGACTTTTCCATCTTTTCACACGCATGATCTCTCTCTCTCTCTCTCTCTCTCTCCATGGTTTAACACTGCTCTCTTGGATATTATTGCACCATTTATTTTTTAAAATAAAAAATAAAACAGTTTCTTTCAAGCTATACTCGTTCCCCCGATAAAAACCATACTCTCTGGCAGTTATTGTTGCCGTAACACGAGTTGAAATCTCGTATGCTTGTTAGAAATCGAGAGGGTGGGCCGGTAGCTTCTACAAAGAGAAGAACACGAGGAGGGAGATAAACATGAAATAGAACTTGTATTTTAGGTTCCAGTACGTACAAGTTCAAACATAGAGTTTACGTATGCTTATGGCATACTATTTATAGTAAGCTGCAACCCCTAGAGAATCCTATAGCTTGCTGATGAATGTTCAATTAAGCGGTGAAGATTGAACTTAATGATCTGTATAATCTTCTCGGCTGGGAATTCTCTTGCATTTACTTTATGATCATAATCACTTAGTTAGAGAGGCCAGGATGATCAAGGGATATTGCTTATGCTTGTAGTTAACGATTTCCCACGTTTTCAAGCTATTAACCGAATCTTTTTATGTGGTCAGATTAGCAAGAAACAATCTTTAAAAAAAAACAAAAAACTGAAAAGGACATAAAGCTTTAAATTTAGACACTGTCTGACCACTCTCCTTTATCCACTGAGTGCGCCATTTTATTCCAAAACCAGCTTCGAATGCACTGAAATTTTCTTTTATGGTGTAATTGGATATATGCAGCTACAGCTGATCTAGATTAGTTATATCCTATATTAGCTTTGTTGACAAAAGGGTGTCTAGCTAGCTATTCTGAAGGATCTTGTGAATAAAAAGCAAGCTTCAAAAGCATATGCATCCTATACTTTTTAGATCTTCATGACAACACTCGACAATTACACCAGAACTTGAACGCCAGGTGTTCTTCTACTGTAATCGGGGAAGTGATAGATGGCGTTTGGAATCTCAACAAGAGTCCAATTCATATATGATTTTTCTTTTTATTTCAGATAACAGGATTTTCAATCCCTTCCACTACCGATATTAAATAATTAATATCCAGCATGGTCAATCGCTAGCAGTACTCACTATATATGCAAATTAACTGCTGGATATTCATGAAAGTCGCATAATTTTGTTTAGGTTGATGCTTCTTTTTCCTGAGATTAAAATAATATAATCCTTACGATCAAAATGATTCTAATATTGAAATCTCAGTTCAAAAAAGTATATTAAAAATCTAGCTTTAGTTAATTAATAACATATATAAATCTTAAATAACAATTTTATTAATTTTGCATGCAAACGTATATACAATATATCTCCAAGTCTACGACAATAAGATATGTAATCTTGAGGGGTGCAGCTCAACTAGTTAGACTCTAAATTTTTTCTCTAGAAATTATCAATTTGAGTGCCACAAATCTTAGAGCTACTAGAGGTTTACCTGGTCGTTAATTTTAGGGCCTCGAAAAATTAGTCGATGTGCGTGTAAGTTGGTCCAGATACCCACAATTACCAAAAAAGAAGAAGAAGGAGAAGAAGAAGACAACAAGATCTGTTATCAATTTTGCAAGCACAATCAGCCGATTTCGAGCATTAAGATTGTCGTGTCTGTATTTTGATTACATGGATATAAAAAAACCTAAAGCATCAAAGATTATTATCGTGCATGGTGATTAATTATGAGGCTTGATCTTTTTTATTTTTGTTTTTTACTATACATTGATTTGATAACGGCGGTGAGTCATCAACGATCTCACCACACACCCGGTTTTCCAAAAGTTTGAGATAAGCTCTTTTTTCCGAAAAGGGTTCATGGAATCAAAGTGCAACAAAGATAAAAAGAAGAAGAAGAAAGGAGATGGAAAGTCATAGAAATTAAATCGTCACGTAAAGTGGAGTACTATTTTCAAAGATCCACCTTTACATGCCGCATCTCAGGAAGCAGTCACCGGCATTTTCTTCTTTCGTTTCTGTTTATTAATTTTATATCAACTGAAAGTTTAACTCCCCGATCATGGCTTCTTTTCCGAACGATATTTTTCTTGTTAATATTTAATCATAATTAATTATATTAATGGTTTTCATTGAATATATTATGAAATGAACATAAAGTGCCATCTGGGGCACTTGCTTTTCAATGATTCTTTTCGTGTTGTAATTAGTTTCCATTGACATTTTAATTTGTTCAAGAAATTAAGTACATATACATGCATATACTACTCTCCCTCGATCGATCACTATTTAATTATCTCTCTGCGCAGATAGAGATCAGCAAGAGATCGAGAAAGATTAAACAAAAGAAGGGAGGTTATATATTCCTCTCTGGTGCTACACTTGTTGACTCAAATATTGTCAATAACATTGTAAAAAAAAAAAAACAGAACATAATAATTATGAGAAGAAAACTGTTCCTTTTGATGATGTCTAAAAATCATTCTTGTCAGCTATGTCTATAAACTATATGATAACAAATCTTAGGATAATCATTGAGATAATAAATGCAATAGTTAATATACTTATATATATATATATATATTTATAGGTAATATGAATTTATATAGGGCGCTATTGTGTCGGCCATAGAGGAATTAATGATTTCGTTCCTTGACAACATCCCCAATCAAGAACAAGCTTCCAAGGAGGATTAGACAATGCCACGTTGGCTTGAAGTGGCACTTAGTTGGCGGGATTTCATAGGGCAGAGGGCATGGTTTCGTGGGACCACGCTGTAATTCACAAGTCATCACAGTGCATGTGATTGCTAGGAATGGTATTGTGTGTGACACCCAAATATGTCCCATATAGAAAGAGCCCATAACTTATGCAAGAGAGTTAAGTACAAGGACACCATGAAAGGAGGCTGAGAGATGGAATTATTGGTCTCTAAGGAGGAATATCAAGCCGTCACTCTTTGTATAAACATCATCCACACACCTAACAAAAAACAATTCCCACCTTGGCAAGAACCCTAACCCTAACCCTACTACTCACCAATCATTTGTGTCTTTGCCTTTGCTTTGGATATATTGTCATGATTTTTATTTTTAGAATGATCTCTACGTACGTCACCATTCCTATGACGTGTACCTTAAAACGCAGTCTAAACGCGTTCAACTCCCGTTGATTTAGGGTTTAATTATGATTCAACAAAATAATCGATAGTGTTGCTAGTGATAAGTTTCCATGTGGTAATTATACACAACACCCTTATCATTGTACTTGCTTGGTCCCTTAATTACACATAGAACTTGCCTTTTTCATTTTATGTTCCCATTAATTAGTTTCTAATCTTAACTAAAAAGATCAACATCACCGGTTTCATCCCATCAAGTCGATGATCAGTGCGTGGATATACACGGTGTTAATTTATTGTTCTTGTTTTGATCGGTGATCGATCAATCAGCTAATAAAATCAGTTGATCTCTTAACATTCTCATGATCATTTGACTTAAACATATCCAGTTCAACTAGCCTAATTAATTTTAATTAATCTTGCGTTAATCAATCCTGTGCTTTAATTTCCCGACAGGCCCTCCCTCAAGTACTAGCCTAATTAATCACTTGATTTCGTTTCTCTTTGAGCTTCCATATATGTTTCCATACGGTAATAATATTGTATATGCTTGTAATAATCTCATATATATCATGTACGTACGTAGTGGTGAGTATGACCCTCCATCATCTAAGGACACCGTGGCATGTTTTAATTTCTTAGCATGTCGTACAAGCATTCCTCCTTCGATTTGAAAGGATATTCTTTACTTCGTGTGTGTTGACATGTTCATGTGTTGTTTGGTCTTTTAAATAGTTACATATATAGTTGAGATCAAAATTACTTGTTTTTGTATCCATTTTATTTTAAAAGAATAAAAATTCAAGAGATTTATTTTATATCATCATCATTTTTGTTTTTCTGATTAAATATATTTTCAATATTTCTATTAATTAATTATATATTTAAAAATGAGGTCTCTATTATTTCAATGGCATGCCAAGCCGTCGTGACCCCAGTCTAGTCATGATGTACAACATGCCATCCCTTTAATTATTATCATTAAATAGTACATGCTGTGACAAATATCCTTTTGTCCTCATTTCCATTATCACCTAGAAAACAAAATCCATACCAAATTAATTAGATAAGTTCACCATATATGTGTATATATGTGCATCGATATATGGGCCTGATATCCTTCATCATTAGTGGGCCCCGGATTTCATGGATCGCTTGCATCAATCCAAAAAATACTCTTCTGTGATAAAAAATAAATAAATAAAAAATTGAACAGATCGGACTCTCATATGCATATGAACGAGTTCATGATTAACAATACTAATTTCTCAGAATTTCCAGCTATTTAATTTGATTTTTTTTCCCGAGCTGTCCCTGTTTACATATAGGTCTAAGATCAATCAAATGGTTCACGTGCTTGGGACATTTTGTTTATGGGCATTTTATCTAACCAATGGACCCACTGATCATAGAATGATCCTACCGATTAATTATTTAATAAAACACTCCCAGCATCGTTTAGTCAATCATGACCTTTGATTTAATCAATTAGTTGACAACTTGATTTCAATCAATCATAATACAGCTTAATTATAACCCCAAAATAGCTAAAACAGTGCCGTAGGCATGATAAAATATGGCTAATCTATTCTATATATATATATACACAATTGTAGTTTTAAAAAAAATCATTCTAAAAAATATTTGTCACCTAATTTTCGTATAACTTGAGAATATTATATGCATTGATCTAGTTGTGCAACAATAAAAAAAAAACATCATTATTATCAATTTTATTTATTTTATTTTATTTTTTAATTTTCAATTCGATGCAATTATTATCATTTAACAATTTAGAAAACTTAATTAGGATTTAAAAAAATTTAGCTAATAATTTATTAAATAACTATCTCAACCTAATAAAAACTTAAAATTTTAGGTGAAATATGATTTATATAATTTTTTAATATAATTAATTATCTCAACTTAATAAAAACTTAAAATTTTAGGTGAATTCTGAGATATAATTTATATAATTTTTTAATATAATTAATCTCTCTGTTTTGAATTCAACATTTTAAACAAAGTAGTGATGATGGCCGAGAGGAATCAATTACATGATATTTTTAGAAATTATCCAAATACACACGTTGTGTGTACATAAATATATGAGGATTCATGTAACCCATCTTCGTAAGTAATTGGAAAATGGTCAGCAAGAAAAAAGAAAGAAAGCACATAATCCAGAAAAAAAAAGAATATACACATTGGATGGATATAATATAATATATATGTTAATAATGAGCGCTTGATCATCATATTATTTTTATTTTTCAGTAATTATATATTGGCTAATTAAGCCAGCATGTATAGGACGAACACGTACGTGAAATTAAGTTCATATGTTCATATCAGTACCCTTTGTTTTTTGTTGCCTATAAAGAGGGTATTAATTATGAAGATAGATAGATAGATAATATTCATATATATAATGTTGATGAATTAATGTAAATAAGAAATATTTATATTATAATTAAAAAAGGGGTGTTTTGGAAGGTTTCTCCAATAAAAAGCTATGGATTTTGTCAATATATGTGGCATCCAATTGATCTAATTTCAGAACAATTAATCTCCCAAAAAAAGATTTCTTGTAGCTTTGGTTTTGCTTGAAACTTCCCACTTTAACTAACTAGCTAGCTGCACAAGCATGGCCTGCTACTAGAATATTATAAGAAATTCTAACTGGCAAAGGCACTTGTCATCCTAACCATGTATATAAACACACAATACCAACCTTTCTCCCACATATCTAAATCTTGCTTCCTGTTTTAAACTTGGCATATTATACTTCAGATTTTCCTTTCGAAAGACAATCATCATGGGACTAAGAGACATTGGAGCAACTCTGCCTCCCGGGTTTAGGTTTTATCCTAATGATGAAGAGCTTGTCTGCCATTACCTCTACAAAAAGATCACAAATGAAGAAGTCTTGAAGGGTACTCTGGTAGAAATTGACTTGCATACTTGCGAGCCATGGCAACTTCCTGGTAGGTCTCCTCCCTTTATAACTACTAATTGATTTCCACTTCTTAGCTTCTTCTTCTCAAAGCTAATTCCCAGCTGCTTCTAATCTCCTTGAGCTTTCATCACAACTTGTAGAAGATATATTAGTTCTTGCATGACTCATGAATATCATCAACCATATATCAATGCATTGTTTGATTAGTTAATGATGAAATTCAAGAAAATGGATAGTCCATGGTCGCTGTTCTTTGTGCTTTAGCTCTGCTGAAGACATACATATTATGAAAAAACGATTTGATATTTCGGCTCTGTACAAGCCAGACAAATTAGACAGACAGAAATGTTTGGTTTAATACCTGTTTAAGAGCGCGCGCGCACACATGCATAGCGAGAGAGATCCTCAGAGAGAGAGGCTGAGAGGGGGCAAGGCTCGATCTCAGCTATAAACTCTGAATGATAATTAATGCCAAACTTCTTAATTAATGTAAACTCACCATTGATGAGTGCGAAGTTGAATAGTATCTGGACAGGTAATCGATCCTCTTGTATGGTAATTTGTGGTTTTAACCATTTTTATTGTTTTACTTTGTTTTGGTAATTAAGTTGGAAGCTACGACAAGGATATAGAGGTCATATAAATATAATGGCTACAACAAGTCCTAGCTACCAGGTTAATTTCAAGTTAAATTCCTTCAGTCTTGTCAATGTCTTCTCAGAACCAGCAGACAAAATATTTATGCATAGTGAACTGCAAGTAGCTAGCTTCTCACAAGTTGGGATTCATTAATGTCGTACAATAATTTTGTCTTCCATTTTCCATTTTTTACTAGAAATATTTCTTAAGTACTTCTATACATGCGTGTGTGTGTGTGTGTGATCATTAAGCATTTGGATTAAGCCTATAATTCTTAATAAATAAGAAGATTTAAGAGAGACTGGCTTTCATGTGGCTACTTTATAAACTTTTTTTTTTTTTTTTGTTAAAGCCATTTTTTCCTGGATGCTTAACCACCACAAGAAAAATGATATATCTCCTTTTCGTAAGTAGAATTCTTGGCTTCCTATACATGTATAATTTCCTAGAAGTACTGTAGGCAAGCACTTAGTACATGGACGTGGCCGTGCAATTTGTTAGCATGTCCTATTCATTTGTTTTTACACTATATGGGAGCAATTTGTTGGTGATCATGTGAAACTATGATATGTCCTGAATCATGTCCCCTCGTATCTGCTAAATCACTTCCTACATATCCTGGCATGTGTTACTGGTTGACACTACATGTATATTGGTTCATGATGTACTTGTCTTAAGCTACACAAGGGATAAAATTATATTCTTCAATTCTTTTAATTCATCCCATCTCGTAATTTCTGTGTTTTTTTTGGTACTGTTCTTCCCTCTTACAAGGGATTGCCTAATAATTAATGAAGGGGCGGTTCTGTGTATAAGGATAAGATTTTCTAGATATGATCAGGAATCCATGCATGTTATAGTCCAAAAACTTAAATGATTTTGGCTTTTACTACCTTAAGGTGCAAGGGATCGATCGCTTGTTGTTCATCTGTGAGGCTTCAGGAGTCAAACAATAAGCCAATGCGTGCTTTCCAACTATTTTATTCTACTGTAATCAGTACTGATCTCCATTTTCAAAAGCAACAACGTAAAACAGAATCAATAATAAAGTTGTTCCCTTCCCACTTTTATTTCCTATAGGCATGATGACTTCACCACTATCGTCCAAGAAAACATTGGGAAGTTTCCTTTTCACAAATCTGATTCTGCATGTTCCCGGAAATTAATCCTTCCTAATTGAACTTGACAATAAGTTTAGGCTTTAATTCTTCCTTTGTTTTTTTCCCCTGACCATGCATGGCCTCCTAACCTTTGCCTCGTTAAATTTATACTGTATATTCTGTCTCTAAAGAGTTCTCAATTATACATATATAATTTATATGGCCCACTTTTAGTTATCACTATTTCATCTTAATTATACTGATAAAAAGAAAAGTTAATTAGGACCATATACGACGTAAGTAAATACTACAAGATAAAAAAAAGGTTTCCTTTATATTTATTCAGCAAAAGGTTAATACGTGTAACTTTCAGCCATATTTCTGTCTAGCATGCAAGGAGTAAGAAAACCCCAACCGTACGTGTATATATATACAAGTCGAGAAGACAAAAATCCATGTTCATGAAAGCAATATTGTTGTATGATCTATAGCTTCTGCTTGCTAATTAATATTTGAACTTACCATGTGTGTCTATGTGGAATCTAGAGGTGGCGAAGCTCAACGCAACGGAGTGGTATTTCTTCAGCTTTCGTGACCGGAAATATGCCACCGGATTCCGAACCAATCGGGCTACAACATCTGGATACTGGAAAGCTACAGGGAAGGATCGTACTGTTCTGGACCCCACAACCCGTGAGGTTGTGGGGATGAGAAAGACCTTGGTGTTCTACAAGAACAGGGCTCCCAATGGGATCAAAACTGGTTGGATCATGCACGAGTTTCGTCTCGAGACCCCACATATGCCCCCCAAGGTACCGTGTGTTTTCTGCTTGACAATTTGACAGCTTATAATTAAGCTTGACAAATATTGGACATAGCTCAATAACATGTTTTATTAATAAATTAAAAAAAGGAAAAATTGTTAATTTTCTCAGAGTTCAATCAGTGAATAAAGCCAGACATGCAAGTTGTCTTGCTGCTTTATAGTACTATACTGTCATGATGAGAGAATCCGAGGAAAAACCAGAGAGTTTTTTTATCTGAAGGAACCTTGGAGGAAAGTGTCTGGTAGCAATTAGGAAACTGTCCATTCCCTATACATCGTTTTCTGTACCTAAAATCAGTACATTGGTGATATAAATTCCTTACTGTTCGCTAATTAAAGTTCAACGTTTTGGTGATCACAGGAGGACTGGGTCCTATGCAGGGTGTTCCACAAAAGCAAAGCAGAAGACAGCACAAGATTCATGTTCGAGTCCACAACTGATAGTGGGAGCACTGTGAATTTAACAGCATCACCTTTCACAGCTGATCACCAAACTCTGGCTCGTGGGTACCAGCAAATGATATCATTATCATCAACCCCGCCCCATCAAGACCAAACCTCTTTGCTAAACCTTCTGCAGCTATCACAGGACAGGAATTCTAAGTACCCCATGGATACTGACATCAGCTCCAAGGCGGTTGATGAGTATGGCTTCTTATGGGATGACATGAACTTGGAAGAAAATAGCTTGGGAGATGGGGTGGTGGCTTCAAATTTGGAAGATATGAGATTTGAGATTGATCATAACAGTATGGACGTCTTCCTATGAAAATATTACCATTTGTTGATTTGTGATGTACTTATTTGTAGTGTTTGGATTATTTGAGGAGCAACTCGATGTTTTATTGGATCAAATGATAGCTAGCTAGGAAGAATTAAGATTGTGCTAGTATACTGTTAGGGTTTATTTATTTGTTGTGTACAGTGTATATTTGGCATCTTGAACAAATTTTAATATATGTTAATCATTTAGAATTTATACTCTTATTTTATGCTCGAATATATTATCAAATCGACTTGGACCTCAATCTCTATCATTATGATTGTATCTCCCTCCCATCTGGGTATATAAGTTACGTATAAATAACCTAGCTAGAAATTAAATGCATACAATCTGAGTGTATATAAGTTATGTAGTCTTTATGTTATATTCTCTCTTTTTTTGTAATTATATTTTTCTAACATTACATGATGAAATCTATTACAATATGTGATGAGTTAAAAAATAATATGGATAATCGATATATTTAAAAATTCAAAATATTTTTTAAAATATTAAAATGGGAATAAATTAGCTTCTTCAATTGATTTTCTGCCTCACGAGCATCAATTTTCCTTCATATTTGATCAATTTTTTATTAAGTAATATTCTAAAACATGTGGGGAAAGTACTGTAACTTTTTTTATATTTTTTATTTATTTTTTTTTGTTTTACATATTTTTTTTCCAAAATTGTCTTTTTTATTATTATTCTTTTTTGTTTTTGTGTTGTTTTGTAAAATTATCTTTGTCGATTTTTTTTAATATTGAACTGGTTCAAAATTTAGTTCTGTAATGTTTTTTCTTTAAAATATTATGAATTGCTACAATGTTTCCCTATATGGTTTTTTTTCTTTCTTTTATGAATTTTTTTTTCCAAAATGATCTTTGTCGATTTTATTTTTTTCATATTGAGCTGGTTGAGAATTTTGCTTCATGTTTTTTTTAAAAAAACAACATTGTGGATTGCTAAAATGTTTCCCTATATGGTTTTTGTTTTGCTATAGTGTTTACCCACATGTTTTTTTTTCAAAATTATCTTTGTTGAATTTTTTTTTTAATATTGAACTAGTTGAGAATTTAGCTTTAACTTTCCCCACATGTTTTTTTTCCCTTTTTAAATTTTTTTTTTTGCTTTTTTTTTCCAAAATTGTCTTTTTTTTTCATTTTTTGTGTTTTTTTTCAGAATTGTTTTTTTTAATTTTATTTTTTTTAATATTGAGTTGGTTGAGAATTTAGTTTTTTTGTTTTTTTCTTTAAAACACTGTGGATTGCTACAGTGTTTCCCCTTGTGGTTTTTTTTTTCCGGAATTGTCTTTGTTGATTTTTTTTTTTCATATTAAACTGGTTGAGAATTTAACTTCGTAGTTTTTTTTTAAAAAAAAAAACAGTGTGGATTGCTACAGTGTTCTCCCATATGATTTTTTTTGTTATGATTTTTTTCAAAATTATCTTATCGGATTTTATTATTTTTAATATTGAGCTGATTGAGAATTACAACTGTAGATTTTCTTATGAAACACTATAGATTGTTACAGTGTTTCTCTGCATGGTTTTTTTTTCCTTTTATTTTTTTTGTTATGATTTTTTTCAAAATTATCTTTGGCGATTTTATTTTTTTAATATTAAGCTGGTTGAGAATTTAACTTTGTAGTTTTTTCCTTAAAAATATTGTGATTGTAACAGTTTTTCTTCATATGATTTTTTTATTATTATTTTTTCCATAAACCCACAAAAAGACACAAGCATGCCACAACCCCGCGACATCGCGCGATCATGACATCTAGTATTATCCTAAACACAGCTCCTCCAAGTTTCATGAAACTCAAATATGTATACACCACCTTATGTTATTAATTATAGCTTTGTAATTTTCTTTTCTTCATGTAGCCGTCCTTACAACATCTTGTAAATTCTTGACATGGGCTAATATGGGTTAGGCATTGATAGTTTAATGGGCCAGATCGTCGGCCCATTACCATTTAGCAAGGGGGGTGTGATTTTTTGACAAAACGGCATCAACTTTTGCACATGCTACAAACGACGGAGCATATCAAAATTACCTTTATGGTCAGACAGCTAGACGAGGTAATGCATACCAAAACCACGGTCATAAAGGTAATTACATGTAAATCTGAAATCTAAAATATAATTATTTTGTTTTTAGAATAAACTGTAAATCTTAAGTACTCATCAATTTTTATTTTTATTTTTTTGTGGTTTCTTCGCCGTTGATATCTGCAGGCCTTTCATGAAACCCTTGTTTAATTATTTCATTTTCCTCACGGGTTCAGTCTAACTTTCATGGTATGCGTTTTTCTCTCTATTATTTATTTCCTATTTATTTATTTTGATGCTGGGTTTGCTAGTGTGAGTTGTTTGATGATATATAGTGTGTAAAGAAATGTCTGTGGTTTGTTTCAAGAAATTCAAATGGGAAGAAACCCATTTGTTTTTTCTCTGAAATGCTACATGTGCTGGAAAGATTTATTGAAGTGTATGCGTTTAACATGTGATGTTTGTCATGGATGGATTGGCATAACGTAGCGATAAGTTTCTTGGCTGAAATAAACGTGTTAGTAAGTCTTGGAAATGTGAAACAATTAGAAGAAATTGAGAAATTTTGCGTGGGCGTGTTTGAACTTCTGTGTAATGTAAGAGGTTTTTTGCTTTTCAGAAGGTACATATAACTGGCTCGGAGGTCTTGGACTATGATGAGAAACTTACAAGATTGATGTGATTAGTTGTCCGAAATTGCATCCTGGAAGGTTCCAGTGGGGACTTGTTTATGTGGTACACGTTGTAGTTGTCTCGTTTGATTTCTTTTTTTCTTTTTATTTTTGGTTGCGCAACTTGATTTCAATAAAGGCATCACAAAGGAAGTTATTTTAGATCAGTCTTTTGATAGAGAAGGAGCAGGAGGATTTGGATTATGATTTAAATCTTCCTAATTTACTATTTTGTCAGTTTTGGATCAGAATACACGTGTAACAATCCCAGATTTCAATATCGGTTGCATTCTTACTACTTTGTAGTAATGGCTGAATCCATTAATTTGAAAATTTTCATATTTGCTTCTCTTTGGCTGATGCAGGTAAAAGTTTCTAGGCTTTTGTTGGACATGGATTGGTGGTGAAGATTGTCAAGCGATTGACGCAATCAAGCTTAATAAACATGAAGTTTTAGTCTAACAAATTTATTTCTGTTCTCCTTTGGGCCTTAAGATTACTAATGAGGACAAAGCGCTCAAGAAGTGATCTCAGAAATGAAAATGCAGAAAAACTTTCTGTCCCGCCAGGTTTTGCATCTCTGACATCCTTTAGGTTGAAGAAGGTAGAAACTAGTGTACAAAATGGTAATTCCACACCATCTACCAGTGTGTCCAAAGGAAAGACAATCCAGATGGATGACACGACTGACACAATTGATGTTGCAACATTAAAGAGATTTTTTCAGCATCGGCCAAGCATTCTGCATGGCCAGAAAAATCAGAACCTAGTGGAATCAAACTTTGAACAAGTTAACATGGTCATATCCTCTCTCTTTCCCCCTCTCTCTCGAGTTGTGGGCTTTGATGTCTGTTAATTTCTTACAATCTGGGGCATAATTCTCTATTGCTTGATATTAATCTAGATTGGGTAAATTTGTCATTTGTGAGAAATTTTCTTCATATAATTTGTTTCGATATTCCAAAATATGTTCAAAGGGACATCATTGCATAGTAAGCAATTTGAGCTTTCTGTAATTGGTGTACTAAAAGATGTGTATTTGGAAAGCATTTAATCAGATTTTTTTAATATGTTTAGCTGCAAAAGCAATCTGGGATAAGCTGACATGATATTGTTGTGTTGTTTTGCTCATGGGTAACAAAGACGATACTGAATCAATACTTGGTGAATAAAGATAATGACGGAAATTAATATTTGACATTTTAGTCTCAAATATCAATTGCTGTTGTTTTCTTTCTTCATTCATTCCCCATTACTTAGGCTTAACTATTCTGGAGCATCCAATTGTGATAATTTTAATAGATGAGGATTTGATTGATTTAGTCTGATGTTGAATTATGAGAAGTGGAAGTCATAGAAATGGCTTTCTCTTGGCTGGGGAGTGTTGTTGTATATTGTTCTGTCATGTCCTCTTAGAAAATCAGCACGCTAAATAAGTTTGGCTCATTTGCATGCACACATCCATCTCCTTGTGTATATTTTAACAAATTGCTCTGAAAAAATATATAAAGAGAATTAGTATGAGGATTCTTTGAAAAAAAAAGGTACTAGTTATTTAATCATTTTCCCATAATTAAAATAGATAAATTTCTCTCTAGATAATGTTGGAAATAGCTTTCCCATGGTTGACATGCTTGCAGAACTACAAAAGAATAACTGGATTTTTATCTTTCAACTGTTGGAGGTCAGGGTTCATAAGTCATAACTATCGCATGTTATTTAATATCTTTCACAGGATCTTCCTTCAGAAACCTCCCTTCCAAAAGGGGTTGCCTATGGATGTGCAGATTGCAGTAATTGTCTAAAGGTGGTACTCTTCATCAAGTTTGTCCTCTTCCAATTATATCTTCTGTAATGCCGTGACCCATTAATGGAAGCCATGGAGCAGGTAACGGCAAGCTGGCGTCCTGAGGATGCAAGAAAAGATGTCCTTGAAGAGGTTCCTGTTTTCCACCCAACGGAAGAGGTATTTTTTGTCTAATTGTAATGAATGACTTTTGTGCATTTCACTGGTATAGCTTCTTCTTGGATGTTCCTATTGTCTTTATTCATTTTGGAATGCTGGCTGACGGGCTGGTAAAAAAACCTTGATTTCTGAATCAGTATAAATTATAACTGCAGGAATTTAGAGATACACTGAAGTATATTGCTAGTGTACATTCAAGAGCAGAGGGATATGGAATTTGCCGGATCATACCTCCTCCTTCGTGGAACCCACCCTGCCTTATTAAGGAAAAGAATGTCTGGGAAACTGCTCCATTTATGACGCACATTCAACGGATAGATGGGCTTCAAGATGAGCATATAAAGAGTAAAATTGTAAGCTGTAAGAGAAATAGTGTTACAATGGATAAAGATCATGAAGTTGGTGAAGGATACAGCATGAATTGTGATGAAGTTGGATGCTCTAACACTGATGGCTTTGCATCTGAACCTGATCCAAAATTTACTCTTGAATCTTTCAAGAAATGTGCCGATGATTTCAAAAGCCAGTATTTTCGCTCTAGTAAGGATGTGTTTGCAAATATGGATTCAGATGGGTGTTCAAAGCAATGGAAACCATCAGTGGAGAATATCGAGGGTGAGTATAGACGAATTATTGAGAATCCTACTGAAGAAATGGAGGTATGCTGGAAGAAAGCAGACACACACACACACAAACAGATATGTGTGTGTGTGTATGACAAGTACATTGAATCACTTTTTCTGTATTTCTTTCTGTTTGATTGGGAAGCTTTAATTATCATTCTGCTGGTTTTAGGTGCTTTATGGTAGCAACCTGGACACTGGAGTTTTTGGCAGTGGATTTCCCACCAAATCCAGTATTTCAAATACAGATGAATATCTGGAATCGGGCTGGAACCTAAATAATACACCTAGGCTTGCAGGCTCTCTTCTTTCTTTTGAAAGCAACAAAACTTGTGGTGTCTTGGTGCCTCGACTGAACATTGGAATGTGCTTCTCAACATTTTGTTGGGTAAGTTCCAATGTTTCTTTTAATGACTAGGGTCATGTTTATTCACTTTTGGTCTGCTGTGAATGATCAGATAACACCCCCCCCCCCCCCCACACACACACACACAAAAAAATTGAAATTGTTTGCTTGCTTATTCTTCTGCTCATTCTTTGGAAAACAGAAAGTTGAAGAGCACCACTTGTACTCACTCTGTTACATGCACCTGGGTGACCCCAAAATATGGTATGGTGTCCCAGGTAGATATGCTGTTAAGTTTAAAGCTGCTATGAAGAAGTACCTGCCAGATGTGTTAGCGGAAGATGATCTTACATTGCATGATAGGGTGGTGAGTGGTGATAAAATTCTAGTTAGATTACATCATGGAAGCGAAATTTGTTTTTTAGATGCTCATTGCTTGCAATGACTGTGGAACAAGGTTCTTATCATGCAATGAGAATAAAGTTACATATCTTTCAAGTAAATTGGTATTACGCATCATGTACTATTAGTTGATGTTTCTTTAGCTTAATTGTAATCTTACTATAACTAATTATTTCCTGACTTGTGTCCTTTACGGTGATCTTGGTGCATATGAAAGTTGATTTGTAATGTTTTCTGTTTTTTAGTTTTTAGGTTCTTAATATCTTCTGATGCATTCGCAGGCTCTGTAAATCTTTCAGATGATATTGTTTTTATCTAATACAGATTGCCAAACTATCCACTTCTGCATTGAAGTCTGAAGGTATACCTGTTTATCGTTGCATTCAGAATCCACGAGAGTTTGTTCTTGTCCTTCCAGGAGCATATTATTCAGGATTTGATAGTGGCTTTAATTGTTCTGAGGTAGTAAATGTTGCTCTACTTGAGTGGTTGCCACATGGGCAGCTTGCAGTAGAAGTCTACTCTGAACAGGGGAGGAAGACGTCAATTTCCCATGACAAGCTGTTGTTGGGTGCAGCTAAGGAAGCTGTGAGGGCACAGTGGGAAGTTTCACTCTTGAGGAAGAGCACCTTAGATAATTTAAGATGGAAAGATGCCTCTGGAAAGGATGGGATCTTAGCAAAAGCGCTCAAGGTAGGCCTTTCAATTTCTTGGTTCAGTTTTTAGTGGACTTCCGCTCCTGTTTGAATTTAATATGAATATTCCCAGAGAACACTTGTGTCATCATTATAAATTTCTTTGCACAAGGTCTAACTGTTTTCTTTTATGTTACATTCTTTTCCTATTCCTACTTTGCATTGTGCATTTACCTGTGAAACCCTTCCTAACCTAAGCTGTAGCAATGGCTGGTCTATTTTGTTTTCTTATCGTTTTCCTTCATTCCCCTATTTCGCAGACACGAATGAAGATGGAAGACAATAGAAGGAAATATCTGTGCACCCCTTCTCAGTCAGAGAAGATGGACAACAAATTCGATGCTGTCAGCAAAAGGGAATGCAGCATATGCTTCTATGATTTACACCTTTCTGCAGTACGCTGTTCATGCTCCATGGACAGATACTCTTGTCTGAATCATGCAAAACAGCTATGTTCCTGTGCTTGGAGTGAAAAGATCTTTGTATTCCGATATGAAATCAGCAAGCTGAATATACTTATTGAAGCCTTGGAAGGGAAATTAAGCGCAGTCTACAGGTGGGCTAGAGAAGAGCTTAAACTGTCATTGTACTCGTATATCTCCAAAGATGATTCACAAGCACCCAACCATATCGGTAGCCCAGAATTTCACTCAGAGGAATCAAAAGAGAAAAAACATCAATCACAACGTGTTGCAACACCTTATGGCAATGAGAGGAGTGCTGTTTCTAGCATAAAGGAAGAAGTGAAGGCACGAATGCTGCATCTAAGATCCTTGAATGAACAAATGGAAAAGGAGAACTCAAAAGTGTCTACATTTGTTACAGGGGAACAAAAGCCAAGGGAGAGCCCAAAAGTGTCTGCATTTGTTACAAGTGAAGCTGTGGATGATGCTTCTTTATTATTGAAATGTGAAGTTTCATCTGATAGTACAAGCTCATCTAGCTCCTCGGAGTTGGGGGAATGTGATATTGGCATGTAGTTTTGGCGAAAATTTGTGTTTCTGCTTCCATCCTATGTTCCTGCTGCTTCAGGTCACTTTCAAATTTGACAGAAATTTAGTCTTTCGATTAGACTTCTGACAATCTCAATACGTAAAGATGTGTTATTTTCTTTATGGGGGACCCTCAAAACCATTTTTCTTCCCAAGAGCTGGCTTCTTTTTGGATGATAGTGCAACCTCACAAGAAAAGTATCTGGATAACGCGGTGTATAGATTATGATGGTCCCAGATAATGCGTCGATGCTGTCCCCAATCTTGTACGCCGAAATATGAAATCGACTTGAAGCCAGCAGTTGGCATGACTGTAAATTAACTAGCTTGTTACAACTGAATGTTGTAGCATAGTCGTTCAGATGCTCATTCATCCGGCCTGAAAGCTTGGGTTCGAGTTGTCCGCGAGGTGTTGGGCGAAGCTAAACTTAGGTACCACAAAACACTTGTCGGAATAGCTGTTTCTCTAATCCACGAAGTGTGCAACGTCAGGTTTAAGTAGGGGCCAAATGTTCCCTGGCAGGTCTCCAGGAGCTAGGTGACTCCCCAGGGGAGCCTCATGTTATTCACACATTCTTTTCTTATGAATTTGAGTATCCTGCTTTCATGCCATTTTTTTTTTTTTTTTTGAAGGTAGTGGTTGATTATTTTTTGGGGATAAAAATAACAGATACAATGAAAACATAAATGTCTTTGATCGAAGAGATAAGGACATGGGTACAACAATAAATTTATTTTTAAAATAATTTTAAAGAGAATTTTTATAGGAGGATTTGTTTTTAAAGATAATATTTTTTTTATTTTTTATCCCTAAAATATCATTATAAAAAAAATCTTAATAAAAAATTTTCTAATTAGGATATGGAAGTATAAAAGTTATTATTATAATTTTAAAACACAACTCAATGGTCAATTCAAGATAAAATCTGGGTTATTCGTCGAGGCTCTAGTTACGGGCCGGGTTGATTTGAGTCAGCGTAAGAATAAAAATGGTTATTATTATATTTTAAAACTCAGTTTTGGGGTCAACTAGGAGCAAAGTTTAGGTCACGAGTAAGGTTGATCGTTGACCCGAATCAATATAAGAACAAAAATGGTTATTATTATAATTTTAAAATCTAACTCAATGGTCAACCCAGAGTAAGACTCAAGTTACGTGTCAGGTTGGTAATTCTGAGTCAATCCAAGTTAACATAAAACAAAAATGAGACATGAGTCACGAACTAGGAGGGTCAATCCAAGTTGACCCAAGTCAATGTAACGATAAAAGTTATTATTATCATAATTTTAAAATCAGACTCGAAGATCGGCCAGGACAATGTTCATATCACGGGTCAAGAGGGTCAACACAATTTAACACAAATTGACCGAAGTTAACATATAAATAAAAATGATTATTATTATAGTTTTAAAATCCAACTCGAGAGTTGACCCAAGACAAGATTTAGGTCACGGGTCGAGAAAGTCAACTTGACTGACCCAAGAATTTCTTAAAAAATAATCACAACAACCTTGTTTTTTCAAAAAAAATCAATGAGTTTTTCACCTATGTTTTTTCACGAGTTGACCTAGATTTTTAATCGGATCAAGTCGAGTCAATCTTTCCTCTATTTTATACTTCATTACCAAACACAATATTGTCCCCATTTCTTTTTTTATCTTATCTTTTTTTATTATTATTATTAACATGAGTGTCCGGGCCAGTTTGCGCGCACCTCGACTAATCCCACGGGCCTTGAAGTTAACGACTATGGAAGCCTCCAATAACCCTGAGGTCTGTGAGACTCGAATTGGTGACCTATAGGGAGCAAACTTAGAGCCTGATAAGTTGAGCTACACCCCTCAGAGTTTTCTTCTTTGTCTGTGCGGTGGGTTTTCCCCAATTCTTTAAACAATAACCAAACAAGACCTAAAATATCCGAAGACAGAATATCCAATACCTCTACATCTACAGAACATATCGGATCCAATAATTCTTTGAAACAATGATAAGATAAGAATACAAGAGAACCCTGCCCGGTGGTGTTCCAGTTTTTTAATATTATAAAGAATCACAAATTAAATAAATAAATAAAACCTACGAGGCATTAAAAAATAAAATCCCAAATTTTATCAAAGCCCAGCTGAAACTAATCCATGGAGGGTAACGATACCAATCAGGATATTATCATCCTTAATAACAGGCAAAAATTGTACAGGGGATGGTGGTGATTCCATCTTCTTCATGGCTTCCACTGCCATTGCATCAGGACCAATTGTTCTTGGGTTCCTGAAACAACACAAGACAAAAAGCGCTGAGAAACATGCAATTTTGCCACAAACTCAAATCAATCCCAATCCATGATTTGCAACATTAAGCAAAAAGACTGATATACAAGAAACTCTCCATTATAGAAACAACTGGCATCACATACAAGCTACAAAATCAGAGTAACGTCTAGCTAAAACGATCACTCACAATTACTTCGAGAACACCAAATGCATTGTTTTCTTTCACATTACCTGTTGCACATTTCTCCCACTGTAAGCTTAAAGATGGCTTCCCCACTAGCCTTGAGAGTACGCCGTAGATCACCATCTGTAAATGTTCCGATCAGGTGATGCTCCTCATCTATAACAAGCAGGCACCCACATCCTTTACTCGTCAGCTCAACTAACTGATCCATTATCAAATCTCCTTCCTTACAGATTGGTAGCTCATTTTGCTTCTTCATCACATCCTTTACCTAGAGCATTTTAAGTCGAATCCAAGCAACAAAAATTTTCAAAATCAATCTCGATAGATGGCATCAACAAATAACTGAAATAGCATTATCAATAATATCACCGCAGTAGATCGCGGCAGCAATTAACTAAAACAACTTCATTTATGCACATTCTAATTGTAATCTAACTCGATGCCCAATTCAAATAGCCAAAAAAACATTAAAAAGAAAATCATAAAAGCAATTGAATATCAATTAATAGTAAAAAAAAAGAGAGAGAAAGAAAGACCTTGAAAATCAAGCTCTTGCCGATCCTTCCAGCAGGATGATTAGCCGCATACTCTTCCTTACTCAAATTCCTGGCTCCCATCAACGCAATCGCGACGGTATCCCCAAAAACCATCTGGATCGCAGTGGAGGTCACAGGAGCCAAATCAAACGGACACAATTCCCTCTCCAAAGGCAAACGCACATTCAAATCGCAAACCGCCGTGAGAGCATTGCCTTCAACGGACGTCACCGACACCAGATACGCACCTTTCGCCTTGGCGCACGGAACCAGACGGAGCAACTCCTCAGTGTTCCCGGATTTGCTGAATAGGACGAGGATGTCGGAGGCGGAGAGGGCGCCGATGTCGCCATGGAGGGCGTCGAGAGGGGAGAGAAAGCCGGCGCGAATGCCAAGGGAGATTAGGGTTTGGGAGATTTTATTGGCGACGAAACCGGATTTTCCGACGCCAGAGAAGAAAATAGTGCCGTTACAGTGGAGGAGTGTCTGGGTGAAGGTTAATGTTTGAGAGAGATCGAGGTTTCGGAAGAAATAGTTGAGGTGGTTTTGTTGGGATTTGAAGAGGTTGAGAAGGGTGGTTTGGTCAATTTGTTGGGATTTGGCATTCGGTGAGGGAAGGTCCAGAGATGGTGGGAGTGAGCCCATTGTTTGGCTCTGGTTAGATCGCGAGAGAGAGAGAGAGTTTTGGAAATGATTGGCTTTCTTCGAGTTGGGGAGGGATTTGCAGAGGCGGGTGTGTGAAATATTGTTATTGCCGTTATTCTTTTACGCGGCAAGAGGGGATGATTTGGACGCCGGTGTCGGTAGAGCGATCATGGGGAGGCATTTTTGTACCCAACGGGGGATTTATTTTATTATATATTTATTTATTTATTTTAAGGGGGGCGGGGGAGTGACAATGTGCGTGGATTTTTGTTCGTTTTAATAATAATTATTAGACATTCGAAGGTGTTTCAAAACCCGGGTCTTGTATTAAACAAATGATGTGTTGTTTCGCATTCCAGTTTAATTGTATATTTTATAAATTTTGAATATTTTTTAGTTTTAAATTTTTTTTATTTTTTTTTATTGTTTTGATGAGTTGATGTATTAAAACAAATATTGATTCTCTATATATATTTAGATAAAAAAATAATTAAAAAACAATCCCTATTTCAATAGACACTTAATTCATTTAATTACTCAAACTTTTTTAATAGAATGAATTTAAAATGATATATATTTCTTTGAAATTTACTAATTTAGCCTTAGCTGAATTTTGAGTCTACAAGTAAATCATAAGCTGGATCTTATAACTATTTTGATTGATCGATTGCTTTATAAAAAATGATGAATATAAAATAATAATTTTGTTGTTATTGTATTTTTGTAATATAAAAATCATTGATATGAAAAGAGGGGTTGAGTGATTTGTATGAGAGAGTGATGATAAGTTATTAAAAGAGTTTTTATTTTCTTGAGTGAAGATACATGAAAAGCAAAAAGGTTTTAAATTTGAGGAATTTATGTGGTAATATTGACCGCATTTATTAGGAGTATTTAGAAATATAATTACAGATATTTTTTTAAGTGGTTTTTATTTAAAAATAATATTTTTTTACTTTTAAAATTTATTTTTAATATTAAAAAATCAAAATAATATAAAAACACTAAATAAATTAATTTTAAATAAAATAATATAAAACACAGCTTTTACCGTAAAAACAAATGCATAATATAGTGAGAGGGAGAGTATTGCCTCTCGGCTCTTTGCCTGTCATGTTCATGACATGCTATGCTGCAGTATTATCCATTTTTGCTCGTAAACAACGTACAGAATCTCTTTTTCTAGAAGAAAAATAAAATAAAATCAAGAGGGTAAAATAAATTAATACTAGTTGAGTTACAATTCAGAATTTATGTGTATCAATGACCAGGATGAGAGTTTGTGTGAAAAATATTTTACTTTAGGAAAGCTGTTGAAATATAAATTAATTAGATTATTTGGAGGAAAAAAAAAACTAAAATATGTACCTATTTTTTAAGAAAAAAATAAAATAAATGCAATAGCAAAATTTGTGTTTTAGGATATATTTTTATTGAATCAAAATTTTAAAATTTTATTGAAGGTGACTAAAAAATATATATAAACAAAAATTGAATTATTAAATATACAAAATTTTATATTAAGATATATTTTTATTGAATCAAAATTTTAAAATAAATTTGTGTTTTATATATAATTACTATGGATGGATTATAGACGAGGAAGATCCTATTTGTTATTGCTGTGTGGTCGTGTTTTTTTTTAATATTTATTTTTTTTATTTTTAAATTATTTTAATGTATCAATATTAAAAAATATTTTAAAAATTAATCATATCATAATATAACAACAATAATTTATCAGAGGGCAGGGCGTGTGGAGGCCTGACACAGGTAAGCCGTGGACCAAACCCTAGATTGAGCATAGAGATCCGTAACATGTATTGGGCTTTTGAGCATGTTTCCATGTATGAATGCTTTTAGCATTTTACTTTGATGGGCTCCTATTCCTATTTGTTTGCATCTATGTCGAATTTGCTAAATTTTCCCTGAATCAGTAGTAGGGTTTGATGCGAAAAATACCCAGTTCAGAAATAGTGAAGCTTTTAGTGCTGGTGGTAATGATATGTGTAAGTGGAAGCGTGGTAATCATGGCGTGGTGGAGGATGATGAAACGGTGAAGGTTATTGCTGATGTCTTGTGATGTGGTGGAGGTTATCGGTGGTGGTGAGTGATTTTGTTGATTGAGGAGAAAAAGAAATGGAGGGGGGTTTTGCAATTTGGTCGGGAGGGAGGGGGGGAGAAAGAGAGAGGATAATACAATTACAGTGTAATTATTACGCAGGTGATTAGCACTTGTTTTTTATGTAATAATTGGATGGAAATTTAGATTGATTTAACAATAAATTAAATTAAATCAAGTAATTTCTTTATAAAACACTAAAACAGAATTTTTAGTCCATACTATAATGGCACTACAATCCATATTTAGAGAATTCCGTATATTTTAGCTTAATAAAAATATGTGCTTGTTTGACACCCTAGTAATTTTATTTTTTAAAATGATTTTTCATTTAAAAAATATAAAAATATTATTTTAATAAATATTTAATTAAAAACATTATGCATCATATTATAAAACAACAGATAAATATAAAACTCTTTCACTGCGTTACAAATGCTTTGGTTTCAGCGTAGTTATACGGACATTTTTAAATGCGACAGTGGAGTCATGCTCAACTGTTGTGGTTCCTCCCCCACTAGAAGCACCAAAATGCTGCTTCTACAAAACTTGCGGCATCATCTTGGTTTTTAGTAGGTCCTACCATCATAAAACACTTTTTTCTTCTTAACCAAACAATATTATATATGGCTGCGGATGAACTTCACCCGCAACCACGTTACCAAAGAAGCATAATTATACACAAGTGGAAAGACGTGTCGCTCCAACTAGGAGTTTTTTTTTCCCTCTTGTTTCTTTGCTTATATGGTTTTTTAAAAAAGAATTCTTAGCCCAGAATAAAAAAAAACAACGAATATCATTTCTCAAATAAAAAAATTAACCCACATGATCCAAGCCCAGGAGTGTCCGTACATAAAAGTATAATCAAACGGCTGAAAGTGGGATCGTATGGGACCCTTCACGCTTCCCACGACAGATAGGGACCCACTTTTATACAATAGTTAGTGGCCGTGATTTAGAAGCGACAGCGATCATTTACGGTTCAACGTTATCGAGGTAAGGTGGGTCCCAGCTCTGATGCCATGATACGTGGCAAAATGCATGTATTTGGCCTTCGTCAATCGAACAAAGCGATAACTGTAGCCGACATGGCCGACAGGTGCGCACGTGGATTGTACACTGGTGTTAGGCCCCACTGCTTTCTTTATGAGTGTCAAATCGAACGTCTAATCTGATGACCAAAGAATGCGGGATTCTCGTACCTGTGCTATTGATTTCAGTGGATCTCTCTCCCATAGGTTATCGCAGAAACCATAGCTCCCAAACTTTCAATTCTTCGTCTTGCCCAATCCTTTAGCATGATTTCGCTTGCTATAATATTATTTTTTTATAAAAAATTATTAAAATTAACCCCATCAAATTTAACATGGATTTGATTAAATCAATCAGCAATTTAAAATAAAATATAACCTCGTGTCCAGCTTTAAATTAATGAGTTATTAGATTGGCTTCCAATAAACCATGGGATCCTGGCGGAGCGGTTAGGCGCGTTCTCGTTACTTACGAGGTCTGGGGTTCGACCCTTCTCTTCGTTTGCAGCCGGCCCTTTAAGGAGCACTTGCCACCCGGTACGCAAAGGGATTAGTCTGGGCCAGCGCTCAGGATACCCTTGGTTCTATCAAAAATAAAAAAAAAAAGATTGGCTTCCAAAACAATACAAGATTTAATAACTATGCTATCTTGACCTTAATACTCGACCAAATAATCAATCAAACTACAATTAGTGCAAGAGAACAACTTGCTGCGTGCGTGTATCTAAATTATAAATATTTATTTTTTAAGAAATATATTATTTTCTTATAAATAAAGAAAATTATTCAAAATGTTTTTTTTTAAATCTATTAAAAACTATTTAAAATCTCAAGAATAATAAAGAAATAGCATGAAATTATACTTATTGATTTTATTCAATCCCTCAATAGTAAGATTGAGAATAGATGATTTCAAATTAAGAAAGAAAATGAAATATTGTTTGAAATACTAAAAATTTAAGACATGTTTTTATAATAGAAACCAATTTAGTTATTCTAGATTCAAAAATTAATTTAAACATTTATCATAAGAAAAAAACCTCTGTGAATATTGAACTACTCCAGCAAACGACTGCGATGTGGGTTCTTGTTTTTTTTTTTTTTTTGGACGTGGATTCTTCGGGGATTGGACTATTGAGGGGCTTTTATAGATACCATCTGGGATATCCTGTAAGGGTTTCAAACTATTCCAGCAAAAGGACTAAACCATTTTTTTTTCGGCTTGTTTTTTTTCATTGCCATGAGATATGGCTGGCAGTGTCGAGATAGATAGATGAGGATACGGTAAAATCAAATTTAACGGGTAATTGTTTTTGTAAAAAAACTGTTTTTATTATGCTTAGTCAAGGAAATGACTAAACCGGTTTTGAGCTCAGTAAAAAAAGGACTAAACCATCCTTAGATTCAGTTAAAGAAAATACCTCCCCTTTCTTGAGCTCAGGGAAAGAACTCAATCCTCTTCGATTCAATTTAGGGGAAGAGCTCAATTTTATATGCACTGTATTTTAGATCATATTCTTCCTAATACATTATATGTATAAAAATCCTCTAAAAACTTACTATATTTCCATCAATGTTAATGTTGTATAAGAGATAGTGTATAGAAGCTATACAAGAGTCATCATATTTTAATCAATATTAATACATATATTAGAGATATTTTTTTTTTCATTGAAACTATTAGAGAAATATTATGTTCTGGCCTCTCATCTCTATTAAAAGACTCATGAGTTATAAATAGATCATGAATTTTTCAATAAAGAAAAAAAATTCAGAATTTCCATCCTCTATTGCATATTTATTTTCAAAGTATCTCTCTGTAATATTATTATATTTTCTCTAAAAAAATCACCGAATTAATTATCAGATAATCCTTAAATTCACTAGAAGATACCTTTTATAGATATCGAACACCCGCCTCTAGCCATCTTAACTAGAAAGAATAGATTAAATTTGGCAGAACTAAAAAATTAATTTATTATTCAAAATATAAATCTTGCGACTAATTACTTAATTTTTTTTTAAAATCATCAGGATGAGATAGAAAACTGATCAGGTATGCTGGTGGTATGCTTCAGTTGGCAACAGCGAATGTCACTTTTGGTGGAATTGCTGAAGAAGAACATAACTTATAATTTGTTTATAGGTTCCATTTCTTCATGGTTAAAGTCTTAAAGATGTCCAATCCTTTGAACTACTGGTTAATAAAATGTCATTTGTTTTGATTCACTGTTAAGTTTATGGTTGATATGAATTTTTCAAATTAATTTAAGTTATTTTTTAATTTTTAACTTATAAAAAAATATAAATATATTTGATTGGAAACAATTTTTTATTTAAATAAAAAGTTTATGATAAAACCGAGTCAGATTTGTATTTGATGGAAAACTAAAATTAATAACTTTTAACCAATCCTATTTATATTATATATATTCTTAAAAAAAAACTGATTTTAGTCATTTTTATCAAATATACTTATATTATAAAGTCAAAAATCATTTTTCATAAGAACTTTAAATCTAATCAGAGCCCCATTCAATTAAACTTGCTTTACTAAATCAAATCAAACAATCTGTTTAAGGGCTATTAATGCAAGATTTAATTTATGGATTAACGGAATTTTAATCAATAGTAATCAAATGAAAGAGACGATGATGTTGTTGTTATTTTGAGTTTTTTATTTTTTAAGAAAGTGTTTGTTTAAGAGGTTGTGTTTACGTTTTATTAAAAACACAGAGACAACCTATTTGGTAATTAAACAAATGCTTGTTACTGTTCATGGTCCCACAGTCTGCTCCATTTAAAAAGCAAGAAAAAGAGGAGTTGCTTCATGCGTGGCAAAATGCTGAACCTTGCTCTACTGTTCAATGAACAGTAGAGGCATGCATCCACTGTTCACTGAACAGTTGAGGCATATTCACTGAACAGTGCTTTACTGTTCAATGAACAGTGGATCATGTCTCCACTGTTCACGTGAACAGTTTTTTTTTTCTCGAAAAACAAGTGCAGTTAATTGATTTCACTCGCACTGTTCACGTGAACGTGAACAACAATTTTTTTTTTATTTTTTTTAAAAATTAATTTAAGGTGAATTAAATTTATTCATACTGTAATCTCAATTTTATTCCTGATAATATTTTACCTAATTTTGTAGTTCTTGTCGGATGAAATTTGTACGTAATGGAATTGTAGATAGTTTAATGGAACAATAAAATTTTTTATATATAAAGTATGATTTATTTCATGATGTAATAGCAATAGTTAAATCCACAATATTTAAATTAAAAATCATCAATATTAATATATATTTTTTAAAATTATTTTATAACCTCAATTTCAAAAGCATTCTTAACCAAACACATTAAACTACCTTTTTTTTAACCTCAATTGCAACCACAGTTTTAACCTAACTTCTATTTTTTCAAACTAACCTCAACTAAAAATACTTTTTATAAAATAATTTTTTTCAAACCACAATCGTATAATTACTGTGTCGATGCTGGTGTTTAATTTCTTGAGATCTTGATGGCACGTCGAACTGAGCAAGCTACAAGTTACAACTTCACTAAGATTTATTATTTTAGTTTTAATTTAATACATTTGTATTACTTGTTAAGTATTTTAATAATTTTTAAGAATATAGTACTGTAATTTCTTTTGTGCCAGTTGTTACAAACCGTACACGAATCGCATAAATATTATTTTGTCAAACTATCTTAAATCTTTTTGTTCATTTCTCGAGCTGAATTGCCTCTTCTTTCAATTGCTATAATCTCACTGGAAGTCCTAGCTAGCTGTGATAATCCAGGGGGTAAACCAGTTTCATATAGAACGGTTTCGAGCACGGATGATCACGAGATGATCGGTAGCAAGTGACATAATCAATGGCACTATCGAGGCATCATCACCTGATGCTAAAAAAACATGTTTGTTTAGAAATGTGGTTCTGATTGTTTTTAAAGTGTATTTTACTTATTAAAATATATATTTTTTATTTTTAAAAAATAATTTTTGATATCAACGCATCAAAATGATCTAAAAACACTAAAAAAAACATTAATTTAAAGCAAAAAAAATAAAAAATTTAAATTTTTTTAAAATGCTTTTGAAATATAAAAGCAAACAGTGTATCATAACCGTGATTGTATTCTTTTAACTGGTTTTGCCGCAGCAACGCCCGAAAAGAAAAGGGCTTTCTGTTGGAAGAGATTAGAATTACAGGAGTAGAGTAGTTTTTAACTGTGGAGAACGTGGAGGAGGCAGCGCTTAGTCCTTCTAAGGCATCTTTTGTCTTAAATCATACAATTATTGGGAAGGTAAATATTGGACAGACTTTTGCTGCCATATTTGGATGTTATTGCCCGATTGATACTCTTCCACTGGTACAGCTTTCTGGTACTAAGATAAAAATTATTTTTAAATTATTTTTTATTTTTTTAAATTTATTTTTAACTTTAACCCAATTCAAAAACATAAAAAAATCAATTTAAAATAAAAAAATTAAAATTTTTCAGAAATACAATTCAACCGCGCCTGATTTCTAATAAATGTTGTGAATTTTATTTTCCTGAGATTTTGACGTCTGCGTTTGGTTAAATGATATCGTTTATTTCAAGTGTACTAATAGGTTGCCATGGCTTGGTAATTTTTAAAAAATTATCGGTGTCAAGAGTAAAAGCATGACGAGAAGCGGATGACTATACCGAAAACAATTGATTTCCCGAGAAAACTTCATCCGACGAGCAGGATCCACTACTTGTTTGTAGCGATCCCACGTACGCCCGGTGAAATCTCTAGAGTAGATTCGGAATTATGCATAGATTTTTATCATACTTGACGAACTTGATTCAACCCAACGAGCTGATTCGAAAATCTAGCAATCCAGAGTGTAAATCAAGCTGAACTTATAATTAAACCAGATAAAGAGTCTGATTCGATCCGTTCCAGTCCACTCTATCAAAATCTGGTTAATCTAGTTTTAGTCCTCTGTTTGAGAGTAAGAAAACCCAAAGATCATAAACTATAAAAGGTGACATAATTTTCTATATCCGTGGTCTAAGATTTAACAGTGTATTTCTTCAAGTTTCCAGGCCCTGTGCTTGATTGTTTGTCAAAGACTCTTGCAAATTAGCTTGTGAATGGAGAGAGATACATGAAATGAAAAGCCTCTGAAGGATATTTTCGCCAATTGACACAAAACCTGGCCACGGTGTGCAATGGAGCAAGGTCACGGGATCAACGAATTAAAATTAATATACTTGTATATTAAAAGAAAAAAATAAAGAAAACAGTGCAGCAACAGAAAACGTGTGATTAATGCTTGTTTGTTTAGACAATTGGCGAAGGCAGGCGTTCGCAGCTCTGCTAATTGTTTCGTCATCAGGCGCCAATAATGCTGCCTAAGAACCACATCCATGATCCATGCATTTTGTCAACCGTTGCCTTGACTAGAGACACTCTTTCCCATAGTTTTAAAACAGTAGCTATCCACGGAACAAGGGCCTCAATTATACTCGTCTTATCTCTATCTCTGGCTCATAAACACTCAACAACACACAGCCTGTCTGTGCTTATTCTAAAGGAAAGGGGCGATTTGATGCTGAAGAGTACCCTAATTAATTCAGTGCCTCCATGACAGCACTGATTTTGAGAATTTTTTATTTATTTAACATCACGTGCTGTTTGTTTTAGGTTTAGGGTGTTTGGGATGATAATAAAGTTTATTTTTAAAAGTATTTTTGGTTTGAAAATATATTAAAATATATATTTTTATTTGTTAAAATTTATTTTCGATATCTGTACATCAAAACACGATCTAAAAACATAAAAAAATTTAATCTGAAACAATTTTTTTTTCTCAAAAATCCAGTTTAAACACAGGGCCAAACACCCCCTAAAGCTAAATAAATTCCATGTGAGTTTGTTTTTCTAGAAAAAAACATCATTCAATTGATTATTCATTTTACCAAAAAAAAAATAGAGGAATCTATCATCATTGAATTGATGTTTTTTTAGAAAAAAAAAACATCATTCAATTGATTATTTATTCTACCAAGAACAAAATAGGGGAATCAATCAAATTGGTATATTTGGCATTATGATAACTTTACAATTATAGTTTAAAAAGAAAAGTTTTTAAAAAACATATAAATTATAATTTTTTTGTAACCAAAGTTTTTTTTTCTTAATAAAACTCATACAAAACTAGGATGTATGTTGAATATTATCCTTGTCCTAATAAAATCCTTGTTCTATAAACTCTGTCTAAGATTTAGATTTTTTGAATATTATCCTTGGAGTTTCAAAAATAGCTGAAGGAAATTAACAGCAGAACTGCGTTTTCAAAATCTTAATCTTCTCTGGATTTGTGAGTGTATTTGTAGAATTGCACATGCTAATTCAAGGTTCCGGATATTGAAAGGGGTAGCCACAAACCCTGAACAGAACTAGTCTTATCCTTTAAAAAGATGTGAGAATACCCGAGTAAAAAAAAAAAAATTCGAGATCCCGGAAAAAAACCTACGAGAAATATAAAATAATAGAAAATGTTGGAGAAAATTAACACCCCTCCGACTGCAAGTCAGTAATCAATCAAAACGTTATATATATTAAAAGTTAACGTTGGGGGATGAAAGTGGAAAGTTGTTGAAACTTTGGGGGGCAAAATAATGATTTTACCCATTTGCAGAATTCTAACTAGTGCTAAAGCAAGCCATCACTATTTTAGGGTGATGATTTCAGCATTGAACCGAGTAATGTTTGGTAATTTGACTAGATTATCAGTCATGCAGAAAGATTCTTTCCTCTGTTTTTGAACATCAAAACATAAAATCCCACATAGGTCAATGATCTATATATTTGGATAATGATGATATGATAACATTGAGACAGTGTGGCTCTACCTCCTCTTGCGGCCTGGAGAGAGGCTTGTGTACTATTATGGGAAGTGGAGGGCCAATACTTAGTTGTGTTTAGCGCAGGTTACTTTTTACTCATAAATTTTCTATAGAAACGCGTTAAAGCTGCCAAAACTGCTGCTGATTTTGGTTGAATCACAATAACAATGCCATAAAAGTGTAGAACTTCAATCAATAAAAGAATGGCTTGTAGCACATTCGCATAAAAAAATCAAGTTACACTGGATGCGCGTCCGAATAAAATTTTCTAGCCCCTCTACCGATCTGATGTTTCATGCAAACTTCCTACATTTTGTTAATGCAGCGTGTGTGCCTTTATACATACACAATTGTAATTGTCAAGCAAATAAAATACTTTAAATTTGGAGACAATCTAAGATATGCATGGAAAGAACAAAAAGGAAATACTTTGATCCATGATTTATTATTTACTATACATAGGGTCAAAACAAAGATCATATCACAGCTAATCACATAATAAACCCAAATGATTAGTGAAACAAATATATCCTCTAATTACATAACAAAATGGCTGCTAAGCATGGGAGGAAGCGTCTGTCTTCTTCAAAAGTGTCCTTTCATCTCTTCCATTGTATTACATGTCTATCTTTCTCATGCCCAAGGGTGTAGCTCGGTTGATCACCTCAATACAACGAAGATTTTTGTGGGTTGGTGTATCTATCGAAAGAAATATCTGCAAGGTAGCTTGGCAAGTGCTTTTCAAGGGAAGAAAGAAAGATGGATTGGGTATAGGCAGCTCTTTGCAAGGAAAAAACAAGGCAATGCTTTTTTAAGTGGCTTCGGAGACTAGATAACAGTAATGAAGGAGGTTGGCAGAATCTCATCACTAACATGTACTGGCCTCCTTGCATCAATGGCCTTCCACTGTTTAAGAACCCTATATCACCAACATGGACTGCTATTTGTTCAATTATCAACACAAATCATGTTTTTTGACAGATAGATGGTTGCCATGTGGTTTTTTGAGAGAGTGCTTTCCATTTCTCTATACAATCTCAACAATTCAATCAGAATATTTAGCAATAATGGGGGAGCATAATAACAGGGGATGGATGTGGAAATTAACTCAACTGGAGCCGCAGCTTAAACTCTCCAGAACAATCCGAGCTGCAACAACTCTACACTTTGATAGATGGGATCAGATTGGATACAAATAGGGAAAACTTGAAACAATGGAAGCTACATAAACGAGGATATACAGTTAAATCTTGCAGCACGACTATTAATAACATTGAATTTCTGGGTACTTTTTCTTTCACTCCACTGCTATGGATAAATATCGCTCCTCCTAGGATTTGGATGTTTTTATGGTTACTTCTACAAGATAGATTATGCACAATGGGTTTTCTTTGGAAAATGAATTTAATAAATTCGAGTCAAGCTTTGTGTCTTTTTTGCAATGTTAGAGATTCAACGTGCAATACACTTATTTCTTCACCACCATCTTTCATGGAGGCTTTGGCAATGTGTTAATAAATAGCTAGGCTTTAACTGGTGTATGCCTCAAATAGTGGAGTAGGTCGTTTGGGAATTCAGTGTCAAGGGGAGTTTCAAAGCAAAGCCTCGACAATGCTATCATATGGAATCTCATGGGGCATTTGGCTGGAATAAAACAATAAGATTTTTTAGGATAAAGTTCTTAACTAGAATACAATATTTCATTTTATACTTCAAAATTATCTTTTTGGTTGAAGACATTGGACATGAATTTTACTTACAATAAGGGTGATTTATTCAGAGGGCTTGCCGGTATCATAGATTGAACAACTAAAGTGAATTATGTTAGTTTCAGAGAATATTTTTATTCATGTCAGCTTCATAGCACAATTAGTGAAGTTTATTTTGTTGATTCTATTTGATGGTATAATATTCTACCTCAAAATCCCATGAACTTAATGGTTTAATTTCCCAACAATCAATAAAACTTCGATTATTATCAAAAAAAAAAAAAAAAAGCTTATATCTTTCTTGATTAAATAAAATTATTCTTCTTATTTTCTATTTTCATAATAATAAGCACACAAATTATAATTTTTAGATGACCTAATATTAATTTACAACTAACTTGAAAATATATATAAATAATATTTATTTATTTATTTTTAACATCAACATATCATAATAATTTTTTTTAAAAAAAAATCAAACAAAACCTCCTCGAATCTCCATGCATGGTTTCCAATCTTATTTTGTATTTAGTCACCTGCTAGCATACTAGTATATAGTGATTTAGCATCAATTATGTCAAGATCTTGGATGAAGACCTTTTTGTCTTGTCTTCTAATTTTATACTAACAAAACTTTTTCGACTTGACTAGAAACCTAACTAGATTCCACTGTTTCCTGCTAGGTTCATGTGAGTGTTAAGTAATTTTGACTTGACGACTTATGATCCTCTCTCCTCTCTTTTTTCCCAAAAAAAAAAAAAACCTGGAAGAAGAAACTAATCTGAGATGACTAATAAGGGAAATGGCCGGAGGAATTTACTGGTGAAGAGATCAATTATATGACACACAAGATAAATTACAATACTAAAATTACAATCAACAAAATCTCAGAAGCCACAAGTACTTTGCATTGTCTGCCACATTTTTCACTATCTTTCCCCCTCGACTGATGAAATGACAACACTAAATGAAACAGCACAAGTTTCTGAATATTAAATCAATTCATTGGTACACCAGGACTGCATCTACAAGAGTGTGATAAGAAAAGTATCCTAAGAGGCTACATATCTCTATATTTATATATCTACACCCAAGTTTATGCCTTGATATCAATCTTTCAGGGCACTAAATTAAAAGAATAATCTTTAAAAACCAACATATACTCTTATCTTTATGTCAATTTCCTATGGTTTTTCTAGACAGCAAGGCAGTTAAAGTAGCAGGGCAATAGGGCAAAAGTTAAGTCAGAGACTCAGCAGAGGAAATGAAAAACTGACCAAGCATCTGCAACCCAACCATTAAAACAACAGTAGTAGTGCTAGACATCTGACATATGATTCTTATGTAATGTCTTTCAAGCTTTAACCACTATGTGACTGAATTTCCATAACACCCTCAAAGAATTTGATAAGAAGCGCTAGTGTCCAAAGAAGGAGAAAGAGAGAGGAAGAACATCATGATCTGCAAATCTATGGCTTGGCATACATGAATATTACATTAATTTATGAGCACTCTCAGTTCCAACACAGACCATAAATGCAAGTACAATCACTTCTACCACCACTTTTCTATTACCGCTACTGCTAGTCCCACTGCTAGTAATATTACTACCGTTGTTGGCATCAAAAGTAGATTCGTGGTATCTGCAGATCTAGCTAGCCATCGTTTCCATATATCCAAAGCAAACAGAGAAATACCCAAAAAAGAGAGAGAAAGGCTAACCCTAAATACTAAAATGCCATATAACTCATACATACTAAAACAAAATAACCAAAAATACGGGTAGAGAAAAATTTAAGAACAATAAAGAGCAGTAGTGTTGTAAACTGCTTGACAAAGGGAACTCTTTGTTTCTTTATGTTAAGCTGCACCTGGAGGTGGTGGAAGTGGCAGTGGCAGTGGCAGGGATTGGATTTGTTGCTGTGGTGGACGCTTACGCTTCTTTTTCTCATAGCTAACCCCCCTTGCTTTAGACTGCAAATCACGAACCTCACGAAGATAAAGCCTAACAGCACGAGCTCCAAAAGGGTTTGCTTCGGGCTTGCCTCCATTTTCCTCGAAGGCTGCTCGGAGGCGTCCGATAAGCGCATCAAGGCTACCCCAGGCCTGGCGGAGTGGGCAGGGGCAAGGGGCAGGTGGGTTTGGGTGGCCATAAAAAGGACAGATTGGAGTGTGTACTTTGGTTTTGCCAAATTGGTCAAGGTAGCGAAGGAATTCAAGGACATGAGCACCACTGCACCTGGAGAGAGAAAGAGGGGGCCTATGGTTCTTCAGGTATTGACCAAAGGTGTTCCAGTCTCGGCGCTTTTGATTCTCATAGCGACTTGGAGCGGTGGAGGAGGACGGTGATGAAGAGTTTGAGACTGACATGGCAGTGGGGCTGTTGCCTATGTTGTTGAAACTTATGTTTTCAGAGTTGGAGTTCTCCATTTCTGGGATTGAATTCATGGAGAATGTTGTTTGAGTTATTTCGATCTTTCAGATGGTTTAGGTTATGTTGTTGGTGCTGGAAGTGGCGGTGGCGGTGGCGGTGGCCTCTCCTCTTCCTATTTCCTGTCCTTACAATCACTTCACTCACTTATTTTCTCTAGGGTTTGCCTCTCCCGAAAACAAAAACCTTTAACTTGGTTGCTTGGCGGTGGCGGTGACTACAAAAGATTGGATAGTCCTATGTTTTTGCTGCTGATGGGAAATACTAGCTAGCTAGACCCAAGAAGGAAGAAGTGAGTCATGAAACAAAAGAAGTTGTAATCATTGGTTGATATTACATGATTTCCATTTTTGATGGGAGAGAGAAAGAGGCGTGGAGCTGGAAATATGGGTAACAAAGGATGATAAGACTGGTGATGGAAGAGAAGGGATGGAAGGATTCTTTCTCTTGATAATGCTGAAAAACACTAGAAAAGCTTGAATTAAGGTTGTGATTTTTGCTTTTTTGTTTTTGGGTCTGGAAAATGCATAGTGATTGTTTTTTCCTCTGCTTTTTTACCTTAAAAAGGTGGAGCAACTCGACTCTTATTGGTCGATGACGATGTAAAGAGCGAGAGAGCTGTATGTGTTAGGGCTTGTGGGAAATGGCAAAGGGTTGGGTAGAGTAGGTTGAGATGGAGACAGGAAAAGGTTTGAGGGTAAAAATTGAAGGGAAAAACATGATTTTGTTTCTTGAGACTGTAGTCTTGAATGACAGTTCCTTTACTGTAAGTGACCAGAATACCCTCTGAAAAGTTTGAAGAGAAAATGGCAAACCAGGTTTCTGTTCATTGCCTGATCAACGACAAGCACCTCTAACTTGACAAACACCATCACGTACGCTAGACATCCACACATCTGACCATTCAAAACAGTGGAGAATTCCACTTTTTAGCAAATTTCTCTCCTAAATCCTGCTACATGTACGGAAATTATGCCCTTCTTCCTCCAATCTTACAGAAACTCTTGCTTTGGAATCTCTCAAGGGAAAAATGTAGCCTACAACGAGAGAAAAATCACGGTGGCAGAGAACCTAGATCGATAATGCAGAAATTATTGTCATATATTTAGCATCATAACATATAAACGTATACATATGTGTATATTTTTAGAATGTTAGAAATATATATATTAAAATCTGAAACATTCTTAACGTCTGTAGATTTGTAGTAAGTAGTTTCCTAATTGTAGCCTTCACTGATCATTATTGTGAGTTCAAGCAATGATTAGGGTTCATAGCTAGCCAGAAAACCAATTTGCTAAACAACTGATCCGTACATCACTTCGTATCTCTTCACAGCTGTGGTCTCTACTTGATTGATTTTCACTTTTTCCGTGCATACACCGATAGCTTTCGATAATATTCAGCCCTGTTTTTTTTTTTTTTTTTTTTTTTTTGATAACTATGAAAAAGAAATGCATTTTACCAGCATTTCTTGTCTTTTCTGTAGTTACTAATGATTTTGTTTTCTTCAGTTGGATGAGTTGCTGGTTTCAACTACGATTGCAGCCATAACTCTTCCATAAGTATTCCGTAAAAAGTTGTTAGAGTATTTTTAATGTTAAAATGACAAAACAAAAATTACTAATATGTTCATGGAATATGAGTACTTTTAGCTTTTCTTTATTCTTTGTGAAAATACTATTTAAAGAAATCAAAAAATGCAAAAGATTTATTCTGAAACTTTAATTTGAGCTTCATCATTTTGAATATATTTACTCAATTACTAATTAAATAGATTTGGGATGGACTTTGATTCAAAATTAAAAATCATGACCAAGTCCTTCAAATGTTTTACCTAACACATCCAAAACCTCTATCTGACAATGTGAGGCTTTCTTCTCCCAATTGCAAAACTAAAAACATTTGGTGAAAGAACTCTGAAATAGAACTTTTTCTAATATTATTCTACAATTTTTTTAAAAAAATAGCTGTTTGTTTATCCTAATTATTAAATTTCTGCTTTTTATTATTGATCTCTCACACATTAAAATACCTTTATGAGTATTATTATAAACACGATGAGTGTTTGAGAGTGTGATAACTTCTATTCCTAGACAAGTTTCAGAAACACATTTCACAAAAAAAAATTCAAATTAATGTTTTTTGTGTTTTTCGATGGTTTTGACACGTTGATATCAAAATAAAAAAATATTTTGATGTGTTTTTAAGCTAAACATACTTTTGAAAAATATCTTACACCACAATACTAAACATACATACAATCAAAAAATCATAACCAAATCATGAATAAATTTGACCTGGAGAAGTAGATACCATATTCAAAGCCATGGAATTGACTGTGGAGGTGGTGAATTTTTAGGGTTGTTGTTGCATCTGTTTGTGGATTATCCATGTTCGAGTTAGCGAGGATCCTATGTCATATATGTTGTTTCTCAAGGCTATGTTGATGTCGTTTTTGTGTTTATTATAGGAGTAAGAGGAGCCTTCCCTCTTCTTTATTTTGCTTTTATTTTTTTCTTTAATTTATACTTTTTCCTTTTGTGGCGACCATTTAATTAAATCTTCGATCATTATAATTATATATATATAAAAAGAGCCATGGAATTTCATATAGATATTAACAGCTTGAATGGTTTATGTACTTTTTTCTACATTCAATAAAAGATTCACATGGAAAGGACTGCTTCATAGTACTTTTATTTTAAAGGTAGCTAAGCTCTTGCCATCTGAAAAATATGCCCAGATTGAATGCTAGGAATTAATTAGCATGTATTCATCCAAGTAAATGTCTCCATCTGTTTTTGAGATCTGAAGCTCGAAGCCCCGATCAAGCACAGTTTTAAACCCATGAATAAGTCACCGCCCTTGTCCCTTGATCAGCTCTTTGATCAATGATCCTCACCGCCCATTCCATGCATGGATAATGGTGAGTTGTAGTGTTTATGTCAAAACTATATAGGCCCCAGAGTCTTGGACAATTCTCAAGTAGGTCCTTCAAAGTATTACATTTTCAGCTGAGTCTCCAAGGAAATTCTCGGTTAAGCATTACATCTAGATTTGTCCATGTTCTTCCATGCTTCTTACCTATTTTGTGAAATGATTAATGCTTTATTTTAAGAAAAATTGAATTTTTCGTCAGTAATTTGTAATAAAATAGAGACCCATCTGGGAAAAATTAATATATTTGAGGACCCCGTTGAGAATTACTTTGTAGGATGGTGATTTAAATCATGTTACTAACTACTATGTGGTGCACGTGTGTGCAATTCTCTCTTGTCCACGTAAAAGAGAAAGGAAATGGAATGACCTTTAGGAAGTCGGCATCAGCTCGTGGTTCAAGAGCTGTTGTCTTTCATGACTGACTACTTATAGCTGTTTTTTTTTTTTTCTTCTTATATATTTACCACTAGTATAGATTTTACTCTCAAAACAAAGCATCAAATCCATTAAAAAATAACTGATTTTATTTTAAAAAATTATAAAAAAATAAAATATTTATCCTGATTCAAGTACTAAAAGTAAAAGGAGTTTACGATGAGATTCATTTCTAAAATAAAATACAATTTTTTTCTAAATTCTTTTTGAATATAAAAATTATGATCAGGTTATAAAAAAACTATTTGACATCGTTGTTAAATTTTGGTCATCAAGTTAACCCTTGAAATTTTTCAACTAAATTTCTTGTCTAATCCGAGTTTTAAATTAGATTGTGTGAGTGTTAACATGATATTTCTCAATTAACTTGGCACATTTAAATCCAGCACAATTGACCTGTAAAAAGTGTGATTTGAAAATAACAAAATTTAAGATAATATTTTTTAATATTAGAACACTAATATATTTTATCAGCTGGGTTTCTCGGCAAACCAAAACAAATAAATTATAAAGATAAATTAAAAATTAAAAATGAAAATAGAAGGAAAAAAAGGCGGGGAAAGTGGAAAGAAAGAAAGAAAAGATAAAAACCTCCTGAACAATGAAGCTAACCTCAGGTTTTTTAGTCTGGAATGTAGTTGATTTATTTATCGGGTGCCTTGTAAGCATTGATTTTACTATTAACATTACTTTTAACTCATATATCACATCAATTCTTATATATACTATTTATGTCACTCGCACTGATCATATATTTTTATTTTTTATAAAAAAAGTATATATGTAGAATTTTTTAACGCATTTCTGTAGTTTAAAAATCTAATTTCAAATAAAAAAAATTTATGCATATATATAATCAAATAAATCAAAAACTATATATGTGAATAAATAAATAAAATGTCATTAATGATACCTAAAAAAACATGAAAATTGAAAGACAGATATAGATCAAAGTTATTTAATCTTAAAAGACGGGATATTTACCCGGTTGTGTTTGTTAAATTTGTTTATTAAAATATTTTTTTATTTGAGCAAACGATAATAGAAATAGAGAAACAAATTAAATTTATTAAATAAAATAAAAGGGTAAAAAAATCATCATGCAATGCTGCATATATTAAAAATATTATCTAAAAAATATATTTTTTTATTTTAAAAAATAAAGTTCATCCATATAAAAGATAAAAAATAATAATTATAGATGAATTAGAAAAAACTCTTCAAATTTAAATACATAACTAAAAAAATAGTTATCATTTAAAAGAGGCTCTCCAAAACAAAATGAAAAAGAGAAGGGGTACTGATTTAAATATAAATTAAAAAAATTTAGGAAAAAACTCATAAAAAATCATTAATTTAAACAAAAAGACTTAGAGAGAAAAGAAAAAGCAAAGGCCATTTTGTCAGGCCTACATTTCAGCCATTGTGGTGCCCGGAAAACTAGGGCTTAAGTTTTTTTACTCAAAAACCTGTTTTCAACCCATTTTTGACCCAAAATACTTGTAAAACACCGTATGAACCGTGATAAATCTATTTATGACCTCAAAAAACCAAAATCAACTCGAGTTCAGATATGTTTTTTCATGAACTTTAAAGATACAAAAGCATTTAACATGAATTCCCCTCATTAAATGAAACCATTTTACACAAATATAGTCTGTTTTGGTGGTCTAAATCGATGTCAATAACACTTTTTTCTTTCTACCATCGGAATCTAGTGACCTCTCTCTCTCCTCTCTCAATCAGGAACTAAAAAATAATAAAAATAAATTTTATACTAAAATTGAATTGGAAAAATATTAAGGTACTGAAATTGTATAATTTGCGTGATTTTTAAAGTTCAAGAACCAAAATGCTTCTTTTGCGAAACTTATGGCATACCACTCATGTTTGACGCCTTTTTTATTTTGATCCCTCTTCTTCCAATCTCGTGTTTCTATAGGAAATCAAAATCAATTGACTTTTAATTAAGACTAAATCGCAAAAAAAAAAAATTTAAAAATCAAATTGAAAAAGTATCCATCCACCATAATACGTGAGAGGATGATCAACAGAATCTTACAAAGTAAAAAACTCATATGTTTATGTTAGTGGAACAAAAAGGGATCCCAAATTAAATGACTTATCGTTCATATATAAAGAGAAGTCACTTGAATTAATACAGGTTAACTGGTTATGGTTAGGGTTAGGGTTAATAAAAATACTTGATGTTGGCAAGAGGTCCACTGTCAATTGTGATGCTCTAATCAATCAAGCTGCTATGAGCCAATGAAACGTACCAGCATTCATGCTGCTATATCTCTCCCATCCGCTCGGACCCATGCCTTGAAATGTCTCGATTTCTAATTTTGATAGCTATATTTTATCTGATAAATAATTAATTAGTCAATTATAGTAACAGCTGGTATAGGAGTAATGAATAATAAAGAGCAAAGTAACGAGCCTGTATGCAATATTAATAGCCAATGACTAAAAAAAAGAAGAAAGGACAATGGGAGCTCATGGAATATAGCAACAAAAGTTTTCGTGGTTTAACTTATGACTCATGATTATTATTGATGTAACTTGGTGACTTATAACTTGACTTATGACTCTTGATAAGGCCAACTCTTAAAACAAATAATGAAGTTCATTTTTTTGCTTAAGCTAACCTAGATAAATTTATTTTTTTATAATTTTTTTAAGAATAAAAATGATATTATTAAAAAAACAAAAAAAAAACAACGGATTTCCTTGGGCTGACTAGGTTGCTGATTAATCCAAGTTTTTAATCGAATCACATTGAAGCAATTTTTCCTCTTAATTTTGTTGAAATAGAGCCCAACCTAGACCTCATGTCATCTAAATCATAAATCAACCCGTCAAATTAATTAAGTTTAAAAATAATAGTTTTGAAAACTAAGGCATGCTAAAAGTGAACAAGTCCACTAGTTCAAACCTAGTGGGAGGGACCTCCTACCCACCTTACTGTGTGTGGGCGCGTGGGCGCACGTATATACTAGACATGAGCCCGTACTATGCGGTGATTTTGTATTTTTTTCATAAAAAACTATGTCTAGGTGTCGTAAGTGTATTTTGAAAGAATAAGAAAAATTAACAACTCGGATTATTGATTCGACCAGATTTAATAAGTTAGTTTATTTTAATTATACGATAAAAAATAGACAACAATAGTAAGCATGTATTTTTTTTTTAAAAAAAAAGAACTATAACTTGAGAGAAAACCTTTGGAAACATAAATTGAATAAAGAATAGACAAAAAATAACAGTCTGATTCAACCCGAAGTAGTGTAATAGACATGTAACCCGAGTATCAATAAAGAGCAAGTCAACCCAATTTAACCTACAAAACCCACAACTTAGGTCACGAGATTAGGATTGCCTAACATAAAAATTAAAGAAAACCACAAAAGATGTTTTTTAGATAAAAAAAAACCAATGTCAAACGAGTTAAAAAAAGAAAATAAGTAAAAATAATAATATCAACCCGCGTAAATTTTTTAAACATGTGAATCTTGTCATTAGACCAAAAGCATCACACATGAAAAAATTACGAAGCCTAACCTCCAGCAAATCAAATGCTGAAAGATAAAAATGAGGAAAAAAAATAATTACACTAAAAGGATATAAAATTAAAAAATAGTAATTAAAAAAATAAAGGTGAAAATTGAGACAAAATAAATTAGAGGGAAAATAAAAATCTTAATTTAATGGTTAAACTAAAAAGAAAAATAACTTTAATAAAAAAAGGATCAAATTAAAAAAAATAATAGACCATAAACTTCGATTGAACAATGAAATTGAAAAATAATAAAATTTTTATAAAAAAACCAAGAAAAAAATCAGAAATTAAAAAAAATTATTTTTTTAAAAAAATAATATATAACAAATTGAAATTGAAAGACTAAATAAAATAAAATTTAAAATAATAAAAATTAAAATTATAATATTATTAACAAATAAGATCGACTTGTATTTACAGGGGAGAGAGAAAAAAAATTAAAGAAAAAAAGCTCTCTAACAACAAATTATTCATCCACCACCTACATGTGCCGTACCATGTAGCCGCGCTGTGCTTTCAACAAGGAGCAGTGGCGGGCTGTAGGTGACATGGCACCCCAGCACTTGATATAAAAAATAGAGCCTCTATACGAATAATTGTCTAAACATGACACTTTTTTTTAACTTTATTGAGCTTATTGAAATTAAATTTGAGTTTATGTTTTACTCGTATCTATATATATATATATATATATATATCTTGGCTCCTCCAAGCTAGAATTTCTAGGTCCATGCCTAGGCGGGAAGGCAGTGTTAATCTCTTGGAGACGCCGTATACACTGTTCAAAAATGCAGATATGAACTAATAATTTTTTATATTTTAATATTGATTAAAATACAATAATATCCTTGATAAAACAATAAATAATAAAAAAACAACTTGAAAAGAAAAAAATGACACTGGAATGAATTTTTTTTTTTTTACTTTAAAAGCAGGTAAATAATTTTATTGTTCATTTAAAAGTTAAAATCAAAACCAGCACTAGACGCCATGCATATATTTAATTTTACTTTTAATGGTATTTTAATAGTTTTATTATTCATAAAAAAACAAAAAAACTATACTACCATTTTCAACCATACCAACCTAAATATATTATTTGATTGAGGAGTAAAATTGTAATTTTATTGTTGTAGTCTGCAGTGCAATAAAATGAGTGTAATTAATAAGTATGGTGTTACGGTGAAAACAATGTTTACACCCCCTTTTTCTCTCATGCTCTGGGGATAACACGGTAATTAATTAATTAATTAATTTCCCCATACACAATTAATTTCTCTTAATTGAAAAATGGCAAACTAATAAACCCTCAAATTCTTATACTATATATATACGCATGTCCTCGACGAAGCCCGGGAAAGGGCAATCGGCAACCCTGCCGGCATGTTATTCCCCCCTAATTACCTTGGAAACAGCAAAGTTTAGAGTATATTAATTAATTAATTATAGTACATCAATTGCAGTAGACATGGGAATTTTCTCTTTTCTTCTCTCTTTTTTTACCCGATTTGTTAAAACGAGAATTTAATATAGTGGCTCAAAGAAACATGAGTATATATGTCAGAGAGGCACATAAAATATCAACGGAGGAGATACAAACAACAGTATACATATGAATCCAAAGTAAAGTTTTTGTGCAGGTTAGGTTATGATGCCTCAGCTATTTTATTTTTTTTATGAGGAAAAAACAATATTGTTAGTTATTATATAATCCTTTTTTAATATTTAATAACATTGGCGTGTGCCATGCACGGTGGGCTGCAGTGGATCACATGCAATATTGGAATATTGGAGTATATGTTTGATCTGTTTTCAATATTTTATGAAAATACATGCTCGTCTCTTTTCTTTGCTGGAGTCTTTTCTCTTGGTCTAGAATCTTTTACGCCTAGCTTAACCAACTAATCATGGAAGCTCACATATCTAGTTCTGATCCATTGCAATTACTTAGGTGAAGCTGTGAAGGAATGTCTGAAGAGAACACTTTTTTTTTAATTTGTTGCGTCGACCTACCCTATATATCACCACTTGTATGTATGAAAACGCTAGGGTGATTATATATGTCCAAAGAAGAGCATGCATGTGGTGAAGTAAGAAGATTTCTTGTCAACTAGCTACTAATATATAATTTATTTAATATATGATGGTATATTAATATGAGTATTAAGACTCTATATGGTATTAAATTATCCATGTTGATGAATCATAGTTTTTTTTTTTCCTATAATTAATAGGCGAGGTGATGTATCAAATAATAAAGCTAGTGCCAAAATAAGGCAACTAGCAAGAAAGTATACAAATAGACATATATATACAAACAGAGAAACTAGAAAGAGGCTATATATAGTTCAAAGATATAAAAAACTAAAAATTAAATGGAATTTTTAAAAATAATATATAAAATATTTTTAAAACTAATCTAAGAATATATAGAAAAAATACCAATCAATAAAATATTAAAGGAAAAAACTAAAAAAAATTATTAAAAAAAAGAACAAAAAATAATCTGGATCAACTCAAGTACCTCAAAATGAGATATCCACTTAGAAAGCAAATAAGATTTTTTTATTTTACTAAGCCTAATCTCTAGTCAACTTAATATTAAAGAACAAAATTAAAAAATAATAATTAAAAAGCATAAAAAACAATTTAAATCAACTCAAGTTAGTCTATTAAATACGCAATTCAAGTCGTGAGATCAGAATAACATAATAAAAAATTAATTGAAAAAAAATATGTTGTTTAATTCAACTTAATGTATAAGAATAAAATTGAAAGTAAAATAAATTAATAAAAGGATAAAAAATAATAAAAATAATCTTGGGTGAACCTGCAAAATTAATGATTTAGGTTATAAGATCGGGATAGTTTTATAAAAAATAAATAAAAAAATTAATATAATATTAAAAAAAGAAATTAATTTTTTTTTGGTTAAAAATATCAATCGGTAAAATAGAAAAATAAAAACACTTTGATTACCTGTGTATTAATTCAAATCTTGACCTGTTCAATTGTTGCTGTCACCATCATGTCTGATAGCTATCCCATCACATGATGTAAAATCTACGAAGCATTTGGACCCTGCGATTGCTATTATTAACAGTATCGTCAGTTTTATCATCAAGGTGATTCAACTTCCAGTCCTTTTCATAATTTAGCTGTTCATCATCACCGAAGAAAAAAACGGTCGATTGTTTGGAAAAAGAAGAAGAAGTATATCTAAAATCACGTGGCCTGATCACAAGTCGGCATTCTCCTTGCTTGAATCAAGGAAAGCTGCCCCGTGACCAGCCTTTCTTCAACCCAAGCTAATTTCATATTGTTGATTACAGGACAGAAATGGGTAACAATGGGATTGAATGATTGATGCTTGAGGTTTTGATAAATCGGTTTTTTATTTATTATATTTGAATCCTGTTCATAATCTAATATATATGTATATAATTCTAGATTCTTATCTTGAACAGGAATCATTTTTTTCTAGAAAATTCTATAGATCAAGTTTTATAACTGGTTGACTTTCTATGACCGACGATCGAGATAAGAAAGGTCTTCAAATTAGAATTAAAAAGATATTGTATTTTGTAGTTAATTTTGGAATTTTATTTTATTTTTTTGAATTTTATGTTATTTTTTATCTAAATCATCATCATTATCATAATATTTTTTTTATGAACATGATTTAAATCCTATTTATTTAAATTATTGTGATTCCTATCTTGAGTATAAATTATTAAAATAAAATTATTGTGATTTCTGTCTAATCCTTTCTTCTAGAAATTGTATCATCTTCCTTCATTGGTTTTTATAAGTTCTGCCGAGTAAATGATCTCAATAATTAATTAGATTAGAAACAATTGTGACTGTGAAGGTCCCGAGCTGACATCACAAGAGTGGTCTACTGAATTGGTGAGCAGACTGAGGAAATTAAAATGCTCTGGTGCTGCTGGTAGGGGCCAACCAAGAGTTCATCATCTGCTCGGCTCCATCAGACAGACAACTGGTTCTATGCCACCTCTGGCCCCGCCCCATGTTTCTTTTCCAAATCAGTATTCTATCAGGAAAGTCTGATGATGACGGTGGATTTCATGAAGAAAACATAAAATGTTACAGGGATAATATAAACCCTAACGCTCTTATTAAACCACCGAGTTCTGGCTAGCTAGCTGGTCTGATGATAATTACTGCTTGAAAGTCTAACCTTGATAGCTTTTCGGTGTAGGTTTGAGATAGTATTAATGATTTTTTTTATTTAAAAATATATTAAAATATTTTTTTTTATTTTTTAAAATTTATTTTTAATATATTCCATTAAAACAATCTAAAAAATTAAATTTAAAATAAAATATTCAAGATTTTTAAATACTCCATGCGTCCACTTAAATTGAGTTAGGTGTAACCATCTAGTAGATGGTCAAAAAGTAAGAGTTGAAGACCAAGAGATTTGCTTCCTTGTGATCTCAAGTAGCCTTGTGGTTGCTAATATAATGGTTATCTAGAAATTTACACGATCGTTAACTTTACGGTTTATAAAATTAATGAAGGTATATACAAGCTGACCCAAACATCCATATTAATAATTATATATATATAAAAAAAAACATTAGGTTAGGTGCGATTTCCCACCTTCCTTCCTGCAAACATGTGGGCGTCAAGGCAGGTCGAAAGAGAAAACTGGACAATAAAGTTGAAAATAACTTGATGGCGCATCTTTGCCTAACTTTTTTGGTTAAAGATTCCATCGAGGGAACAAATACGAGCGTGCAACCAGCCTTAATACATTAGATTCGGTAACTTCATGACTGGTGTTGTTAATATAAGTTGTTTTTTAATTAAAAATATTTTTTTTTTATTTTTAATATCAATACAATAAAATTATTAAAAAGTATTGATTTGACACTCAATAATAATTTCTATTTTTTTATTTTCTCTTTCCACCCACAATTTACCCTTCAAGCTTAGGAATAAACCAAACTTCCTTAAAAAAATTATTTTTATATCATTAAAAAATATTATAATTACTAATCACATTTTAAACTCATACCAAACATCATGTTGTCATCCCAAGAGCATCAATTCAAGGTCAATAATTATTCACTTAATTACTTTTTACTTTCCATTATCTTCATGCCAGCCATATTGTGTTCGAGGCGAGGTTAAATAATAAGAGTGAACTATTACAAAATTAATTTTTAAGGGTGTAAAAATTAGTTTTTAGATACATTTGATATTGTTGGGGAAAGAGTGATAAATATTTAAAATATTAGTAGTGAATTGAAGGAAAATAAAAGATTATTTTAGTGTGTATTTCGGAGATAAAAAGTAAGAGAGATTATGAGAATAAATTTAAAGAATCAAGGGTTAAATTTAGAGAGTAAAACTCAATATTTTTAGCTATTTTAAGGATAAATTTAACACGTTACCATCTAGTAGATGGCTTGGTGGTAAAAATTTAGAACCAAAATGTTTGCTTCTCCTGTAGTTTCAAATTTAAGCCCTGTGATTGCTAATATCAATGGCTATTGTAGACTTACCTGATTGTTAATTTAAAAACCCATGAAGATTAGTCAAGTACGCATAAGTTGGTCCGAACATCCCACATTAATAATAATAAAAAATAATAAATTTAACACTCTTAAAAAGTTCCTCTTTTCTACTTCCTTAAGATTTTACAAGAATAAAATTTAATTCATTTACATAATCACCAAGCATACCAAGGAAAAACGAGAGGGAGAGGGAAAGTAGGAGGTCATGATTGATGAACAGTGCACTATTTGGAGTTTGGTGAGAGGTATTATCGTACGCGAAAAGTAAAACCTTGAAGATGGAGTTTGGGCCCATCCAGCTTTTTTTTCCTTCTACTTTTAAGTATGATCTTTTATTAAAAAAAATATTAAAAAAATATTTTTTTATTTTTTAAAAATTACTTTTAATATTAACATATCAAAATAATTTAATATCATAAAAAAAATTATTTAAAAAATTCTAAAAAATACAAACACACCATACCATTGTCCTCGACCAAAAAATTCTTTTAAAAAAGGGATTTTGATCGCTTGGAAAACCAATCATGGATGCCAATATTCCTCGAGAAAATTGTTCTTCTTGTTGTGATGCCAAATTTGGTGTGTTTTGAAACAAGTCTTGCAGCCCTGCGAGGGCTCCATACAACTGGTGAGAGCAGTTGCCCCATTTTGTACTGCTTCTTGAAAGGGATTCCATTTTTCTCTCCCATGTTCTCTGATAATTTTCTGAGAAATGAGAGTATCTTTCAAGGGCTCTCATCAATATCAATTTCTCTGTTTTGGAGGTAGAGAAAAATGGGAAGAGAGCAAAAGGTGTGCACAAGAAATCAACAACAGCCAGAAAGCAGTCACATGGAGAAGAAAGCCTCCAACAGGTTATTACTTACCAGCACCAAGGAGCAGCACCTTTGTTTCTGAATTAACAAAGCATATTTCTGCTAATCTGCAGCCAACACCAAATCGCAGATGGACGTCGTTTTCCAGCTGTTTTTCATATTTCAATATCCACATGCATCAAGAATGCATGCACCAGATACTGATGCAGTGCCTCCTAGTCAACTACTTGCACGATAACAAATTAGTTAATCCATCAAAAATCAGATATTTTTCTGTCAATCAAATGGGGCCTCAATATCCTCTGTTTCCATTATATAGCAGACTGCATGAGTTAATAACATATATACAAGATATGTACATTATGAATAACTTAATCAATTACAAAATCAAGATATATATATAAAATCTAACAAAATTTGTCTCTATGATCTACCCTTTCCCGCGGATGCTTCTCTCTGACTACGGAAGTGACTGAGAAGTTGCTGTGCCTACATAACACATGCAAACACATACATCATCTAACACATCTATCCATCATCACCATTAAATACCCAAAAACTTCTTGGTCTTCATTACCCTATAGTTGAAATAAAAGCAATGACGTCCTTTCTAGATCAAAATAACAGAATATCCTACATAATATAAAGGAAGGGAGCACATGTGATTTTACCACAAGGGAACATGACCATAATCATCCCGTCATGCTTCGTTTCCTTACGGGCAAAAGGCACCAAGGTGCAGAGTACAAACAAGAAGGAAAAGATGAGATTAGCTGCATACCTTTTCCTTCGCTCTTGGGGTGCCTGATTGGGACAACGCAACAAGTGGAGGAACAGCCCCTTCTTGCAAAACAAGGGTACAAAACTTGGGACTACTAAGGCACAGTTGCATCAGTATGGAGGCAGCATTCTCCTTTCCTCTTTGAGATCCTGATTCAACAACCTCAACCAGCAATGGAATGCCTCCTGCTTTTGCAATGGCCAAGCGCCCTTCCCCAATTGTTGACAAGTTTGCAAGAAGAGCGACTGCCTTGTCAACCATCCCAGTGACAGGATCCATCAACTCAACAAGATACTTCACAGCTCCAGCTTGAACTATACGAGCCTTGTTTTCATGAAAGATCGAAAGGTTAAACAAGGTAGTGGCTGCATCCTTTTTTCCTCTTAAAGTCCCAGAGCTAAGAAGATCCACCAAGGCTTTGACTGCACCAGAACGGCCTATTTTGGCTTTGTATTCTTCTAAAACAGAGAGGCTAAATAGAGCGGCTGCAGAATTCTCTTTGGCACCATTATTTCCTGATCTTAAAACATGAATAATTGGTTCTATTGCTCCTGCTTCTGCAATAATGGCTTTATTATCTTCATTGATTGAGAGGTTCAACAAGGCTGTGACAGCGTGCTCCTGGGTTAGCTTCACTTCTGAGGACAGCAGTGAAAGTAATGGTCTGATAGCACCAGAATGGCCTATAATGATGCGATTCTCCATGTCATGCTTTGCTAGAAGCCGTAGTTCTTCAGCAGCTTTAGTCTGTACTTCATTTGATAGGCTTTTCAGCCCTTCAACCAACTTCTTGACTTGAGAAGTCTTAGTTAGATCATGAGATCCTGAGTCAGAAAACTGAAGGGAGTTTGTTCTGCTATAGTTATGGCTTCCATTGCTGGCCATATCTACTTGTGTTTTAGGACTGTGAAATTGCATTCCTGATGAGCAGGGAGACGATCCCTTTATGTTATTTGAAGGAGAAGCAGCAGGGCATTCAGATGTTACCTCTCCTGACAAGTCATTCACATTGTCATGCTTGGTTGATAGCTTCAACATCTCATCTGATACTGGAGGCACATATTCAATACTGGAAATGGCACTTGAGGTCGATTCACTCCTGCTATGTATATATGAATGTCCCTGGGATGGATGTTCAAAGCTTTCAGTCCCCGTGACATTATAACGGTTAAATTCTTCACCACTTAACCTGGATGAAACACCAATCACCTGTTTCTCAAATCCATTTCCAACTTCAACAGATGATCTTGACGTAGAATTGCTTCTGTGCAAAGAGCAACGGTTACGAAAACTATCCAAGTGCAATAAATCATGATGTGATGAGGCTAAGACATGATTATTACAGTCAGAGTGGCTTGAAACTCTTACATTGTTTTCCTCACACCAATTTGCTATCATGGCTTTGACAGTGTAATTGGGAATAAGATTTGTATGAGAGAGTGTTTGACGGGTCCTAGGGCAAAAGGTCAGCCCATGATCAAGCCACTTTTGGATGGACACCCTATCATAAGTTTGACCAGAAGCCACGATCACAGGATCTAGCATGAGCTCTAATGATAACGGACAACGAAAGTATGGAGGGATTGGGGCACCACTCTTTGGATCACGGTGCTCAACTTTAAGCAACCAACTACGTATCTGAGTGATGAGATCCACAATTTGGTCAATTTGATACAAGTACCCTTCTGCTTTATTGATATGAACATTTGTCCTCTCCTTTTCCACCGCCACACTTTCTTTCAGGAGTTCCTGATTTGATGTTAAACTAAGTGTCTCGATAAGTTTCATAAGATGATCAGTGCAAGGAACAACATCATCTTTTAGACCTCTCAGAGCCTCTTCTATAATCTCTGTTATTGTTTCATGCTTCAAACCTTGAAGTTCCTGCATACAGTGCTGGAAACATTTTACCAGAAGTCAGTCTCACACTGGATATTTGCATCTAAACAACTAGAGCTTCAATCTAGATTAAACAACATCAAAAAAAGAGATAAAGTTTTAAAAAATATAAAAGAATGAATTAAAAAGGTCAGTCACTGGGAACTGTTAAGTTACAAAGAAAACAGAATGGAAGAAACAAATTTTCAAACTTTCTCACCTGAACAATAGTTAAACTAGAAGTGGTTGGAGAACCCTGCAATAATCTACATAATACTTGACAAATCTCCAGGGCAGAGCTCTGGATTTTCTTCAATAGGGCTTCACTTTGCTGAACCTATACAGAGAAAAATCCATGTGCAAATTAAGAGTTTGAATCTCAACCATCTCCAGCCATCCCAAACCAGAGATCATGTGTTCGAAAATCCTAAACAGCTACATTAAATTGCCAAGGAAAAAGGAAGGGAAAAACAAAGGAAAATTAGAGATCCCCAAACAGTTTCAGGTTGCATTTATTCTTTCAACTTGCAATCCTCACATGATCTAATAGAATTCATTTATGTTGGTTTCTTTGGCATGGGTTAGAAAGAAAATTTCAGACTGACAGTACATCTACTAACAGAAGACTATTTTTGTATTATTCTTTCAACAAAATTTATGAGCTTCCTGATGGAAAAACCACCACATAGTGATAAAGAATACAATATTTTGAACTCCATTCAAAAGCATTACACATTGTATATCTGATCCCGCTAAACACAATCAAGCTGTTAAGAAATACTCACACTGCAAATCCTGCTCATCTGTGGACACCACTTCTCCATAAATTCTCGAGCCTCATTAACGGCAACATCGAGTTCTTCACACTCTCTACATAGGATTTCATCTGAAGATATGTTGTAATCATCAACTTCATCAAGCACTGGTTTCAAATGCTTTAACATTATAACCATGATCTCGTAATCCTTTTGAATAGGCATATACTTCTTTGTCTGACATGAAACGAGATGCATGAATCGAGAAATACTGTTGATAAGACATCTTACAGATGACGTTTCCATTGACCTGCTTTACATAAGGCATAACAAAGAGATTTTTCATGAAATGTAAACAGGATTTCACACATCAAGACTTGTGTTCTTCATTTCACGAACAGACAAAGGTTGATCCAGAAAACACTGAATATATACAAATCTCTTATCATGTAGACATGTAAATGCCAAGGATGAACGGGCATCAGACCATCAAACATGCATATAAATACAAAAATTATAAACAGCTGGCCCCTAAGGAAGCACCCACATCAATATTTGATTGATAATTAATTATCATGTGTGAGCCTAATCAACCAGCCAAGCCTGACAGCAAACTCCACACGCACACAATCAACAAGGTCAGTAAATCTACAAGGTGCAGCACTGCCATGATGCTCGTACCCAAATCAATGAAATGCTTTCCCTCCCAATAAATCTTAAGAAGTTCTACACTCGGTTGGTCGCGGCATTTTACGCACTCTGTTTCCACTTGCCACAAGAGCTCCTATCCTAGGCACCACGACTGTGCACTCAAGTTATCCCATGGGGTCTAAGAAGTGGCATCATTAAACACAATGGAAAGCAATCTCAAAACTCAACCCATCTAAGAAAATTCCCTTCTACAGTGCTGGACACACTGTAGCTTGCTGCTTACTTGAATACAGGGATTTTCCATGGGAACAACAGGATATATAATTTCAAAGGTTGCTGAATGAGCAGAGAACAATCAGCAAGCTAATTATTGGTAAATAAACAGTATTTATGTCATCTAACCCTACAATAAAAGAAAGATGAGCCTTTCAACAAATATTTTAAAAATATGCAAAAAAGTCATTTGCTTGAATTTACTATGGCTTTGACACAAGTAAGACCTTGCCTCTTGAGAACAGAAGGTACTTGGTCAATTTACTACTACTATTATTTTTTTGTAATTTTTTTTTCATAATAAGGTGATACCAATTTTATCATATCCAAACAAAGAAAAAAAAAAATCTTGACTATTCGTCAAAGCCATTCTATCTAAGACTATTTCCCTGATTGACATCAATAAAACAAAAGGTGGAATTCTGTTGATAGCTTTTATATGATGACTATCATTTTCACTATACATTTGGTTGCTAATAAAGCCAGAAGAATTAAAATTTAAAATCTTTGATCTCTGTAAATTCAACATAAAAAAAAACAAGAACGTCAATTGCTTATAATCTCATAAAACACCATTGATGAAGTAAAACAAAACTGATCACTCTAAATTCAAGACAGAACAACAGGAACCTAATCATACAAGCATCATGTGACCAAGAAGAACGGGAGTCGCATTCACTTCTGGAAATCAAAACAACACAAGATCCACAGTTACTCTTTGCTTCTCAGCTTCCTCAGCAATCTAATATATCTAGCCTCAAATTGCCTAAGAACAGAACCATAAAACCAACCCAGCAAAACAATATCAACCCAAAAATACCACCCACTTGTTATATCATAATTTCAAAGAATTTCACACAGCAGCCCACAAGAACACCAAAGCATGAATCCAGAAACAGAGAACGACTGATCAAGGCAATATTTCCAAAGAGCACAAATTGTACACGAAAAAGTAACATTTCTTGAGCATTACCAAAACCCTTGTGATCAAAAGAATACCTTTATAATCTATATGAGAGGCTCAAGCTGGTGAATTAAGGCATAAAAATCAGATCTTGATGGACACAGACGTGTAACTTGTACAGAAGTTACCAAAGATTCATGCTTTATGCCATGAAAAATCAGTGTTGGTAGAGAACTGATGCCCAGCTCTCATAACAAAGCTGCATGAGAAAGAGATTGTGAATAAAAATTGAGGGAAAATAAAAGAAAAGGGTTAAAAAATCGTGGGACCCTTTGTGTTTCTATTATTATTTGAAGGGGCCCTTTATGATTGGTTGCGGATTTGTTGTGTTTTTGTTGGGGAAGAAAAATTAATTAAGAATCATGATGAACAGTGGAGAGAGGGAGAGAGAACGAGATTAGTAGTAATGTAATCATGATTAGTTGAGGTTTTATATTAGACTAGGAGAAGGTCTATAAGGGAAAGTCAGGGCACCTTTTTCTTTTTATATGTAATTTGCTGACGCCATGGCAGTAGCATCATTGGTATGCCAATGTTATTAAATCCGGTTAAATCCATCGGGTTAATTTATGAACTTGTTAGAGCATCTCCAATGGAGAAACTAAATGGATAGCCAAAAATAAAAAACTAATATTTTGGTTTTTCTTTGCTTGTTTTTCATACTCCAAGGGGAAAGCCAAATAAAAAGCTAAAATGCCTTTTCTTTCCCACAAAAGCTATTCCTACATATCTCTCAAAAGAGCCAAAACTAACAAAGTGGGGCCAACAAAAAAATAAACCAATTAAATCTAGTCATGTGGAAAAAAAATAACATTAAAATCATTAAAAAAAATAAAACACTTATTTATTCCATTCTAATAGAATTGGCTTTTCAAATAGTTTTTTTCCATTGGAACATGCATGCTAAAAAAATCTATATTTATACTATTTAAAATGCTATTTTATTAATTTGCCTTTTTAAAATAGCATCTTCCATTGGAGATGCTCTTAGAGCCTGTTTTTAAAGTACTTGGATGACTTGTAACCCTTGAATTTTTTTATTTTTTTTAAATAATATTATTTTAATTAATCCGGTTTAAACTATCCAATATGTAATCTAAGTCTTAAATCGGTTTATGAGTTCATTTAGATTTAATAACTTGAATAATAAACCCTTTGAATCTTCCATTAGTTTAATTTGCAAATTGTAAATATTAGTTTAACAAAATAAATCCCTTTACATGGTTATCAAAATTGGGATTTAAAAAATAAAAAAAAAATCATAAAAACTATCTTTTAGGTTAAATTCTAACATCATCGCCGAGATCAGTAGATGGATAAGAAAATCTCCTGCTGACCCACTCAACAAGTGACTTGTTGTCTCTTTTAATATCTTAGATGCTTACTCGAGTGAAGGAAAAAAAATTAGGATTAATTTTAATATCTTAGATGCATGTCATCATCTCCTGAGAGCTACATGAATCCCGTGACTGGCAAAAATCCACTCTTTATCTGTTTAAATCCTCAAGAAAATTTGCTCTAAGAAATAGACTGAGTTTTACGATTCATCTATGCCCTCTCTGCACCAATAAATCCATTCTTAATAAAAAAAAGAATCCATGAAACCTTGATACAGTTGCAATGCTATCATGATAACAGGAAAACAGGCACGGGGAGGGGACTTGGGCAACTGTTCTGCTCAGCTCATTACATCTTGAAGGTGTCTGTGTCTGTATATTCAAGCACGACAACTTTCTTGTCCTGCCCTGTCTTAATTACAACGCACCAGCAGTTTCCTTTCTGTCCCTTGAAGTGTTTTCACTAACAACTGCCAGCTATAATCTGTCCCAGCTATGAACACTATTGGTGCAGGAGGGGAAGCATCATGACTTTTCACATCAAACCAGGGGCATATTTCCTTTCTATTACGTTTACAATAAAGCTCATTAAAGTGTTGGTGTGACACCACATAGAGTTAAAAAAGACAGCATCCAATACTAAAAATGTTCATAAAAATAAGAAAAGAAAACCTCCAAAAGTGCTCGCGCAGGAATGACCAGCCAGGTCTGCAACATACAAAAAATGATGTTTTTTCGTGCTGAGAGCTAACAAACATGAAATTAGACTGAGTGACTCTAACCGTGCTGTGTATACTCCTTTCTAGAAGAAAAACTACTAAATTTTCCTCTGGTGGACAGCCATGCTTGAGAATTTGAGATTTGGGCAAAGTCCACACCCATGATATTCATTTATAGTCGGTGAGAAGTGGTTAAAACTGCATTTTATATTGGTTATGGTTTTTAAAATGTTTGGTTAGTCAATATAGTATACCATGGTTCTAAATTGATTACAAAAAAAAGTCTTTTATTACTTTGGTTATGAAAAACTATATTCTATAATTCTTTTTAAACCTACCGCAAAAACTAATATGCAAGTAAAACATTCTATTTAGCTAATTATAAAAAATTTAAGGGAAGTTATGTTTATCTCATAATTAGTTCTTGCTTGATTTTCTGAGATAATATATCTTCTTTTTATGGAAGTAAAAGCATAGATTGACGAACCAAAATGTTGAACTCAAAAAAGCTGCTTCTGTTCTTTACCAAACTAAGGTCAACAATCCTATCAATTAAACAATACACTTTGATCTCCTCCGTCCAAGCATTAATTTTTTATGTACCGACAAAACTATGTTTTCTGCCGTGTACGCTCTGTAACCTCTTTCAGGGGACATTTTCATCGAGGAATGGATGGTTCCCATGTGGGTTGATGGACATGGGAGATAGTGTTACGGTTCAAAAGGACTCGTATAGATCAGGAGTCTTCTATCTACTCCATCCCAATTTCCACCGAGTTAAAGGTGCTGACAGTAAAATTTCCAACGCTTTGCTTTCTGTGGTGGGCTGGCAGGAGTACTCATGTGAGTGTTCAAGCAAAAAGTAAGTGAATTTCAACTTTCAAGAAATGCTCGCTAACATGTATGGGATTTTGATCAAGTAGGAACACATGGCTTTGTTTTAATCCGTGATTAAAATAGCCCCTTCCTACCTTACATCCTCCAACGAAACATGGTGCAGGAAATCTGGAAAAAGCAAAATATGGAGCCATCACTTGGTATACTTTTCGTGGAAAAATGAAACTACAACACTTTTCTTTCATTGCGAGGAATGTTCAGTAATCAAACAAACAAATAAAAGAAGCAAGAAACCAACCAAAGAAGTAGGGATTAAGCTTTCGTGGCCGTCAGTTCCAATGTGAGGTGACACGCGATGGTTTGCTTGATGCCACAGATAGCGCAAGTATCCTTGTCATGCTGCTTCTTGCGTTGGTTAGCCACAAATTATCCATTGAGAAACTTCACAAAGCAGAGTTCGATCTTCGTATTCCATACTGCACTTAGGTTTCTGTTGACTAGCAGGAATTGCCTCCTTGCATCTTTTTTCCAAATGTAACTAATATATAGAATAAGCTCACGCATCAACATCAAAGATGTAAATATCAAATCAAACTTTTTACAAACCGAATTGATATTGCTTTGAAGGTTTAACAAATTAATTTGTATCAATAAAAAAGTTATTATTTTTAAAAAAAATTAATATAACAGTGGTTTAAATATTTTTTTAATCAAATCAAGTTTTGAGTATGAAAATCAAGTCAAACATATTATATCTGGCCAACTCTAATATTTTCAACTACTTAAATCCAATAACAAGTTATGATAGCAAATTATTTTGTTTCATTTCACTTTTAAATTAATTTTTTCTATTAAAAAACAGACATAATTAAATAAAAAATTTAAACAGCATAACACGGTGCAAAATTATATTTCTTTACCTGTATCTATCTCTTTTTTACGTTACTTTTGATAATTAATCGTTGATCCAGCCAGCTCGCAATGTAGCATGGGCACAGAGAGAGAGAGAGAGAGTTGCAATCTTGTCCATGATAACCCAACAAGTTTATTTGTAGATTATTTGGCTGGGAAAGAATATAAACACCTGAACCAAGTTTATTGTGTTTCCACTCTCCGTGGCAGCAAATATCAAAACGGCCGCAAGAATTATTACTGTGCTTCTGGCGATGTTTCTCCCTCAAGGCATTGAACGACAAATGTATGTGCGCACAGCGATAGCAATTTCATAAAGCAGCTTTCCCTTTCAAGAAAAGGAAAAAAAAAAGCAGGTTTCCTTTCATCCTAAGAAAAAAGAAGCAGCTGCAGCAGCTTCGAAACAAATCTTCATCTGCCAGTTGAAAGCATTAGAGAGGATTTGACGGGCTAAAATTATCACACCTTACATATAGTCATACAAAGAGAATAAGGAAACAAAATTATGTGACAACAAAAGGGACACCTCAAAACTAATCTCATCTGCCAGTTGAGCTATTGTCACATTGAACTACCACTCAGCAACTCCACCAGTTCGCCTTTCTTCATCTTTGAAAACCCTTTTACACCGCGAGACTTTGCAAGCGCTCTCAGCTCAGGTAGCTTTAAAGAACTCAAATCCTCATGTTCAATTAGCTGTTGTTTTTCACCATCCCCGTCAACATTATCCATGTCTGAAGATTCACCTTCAGAAAGCTCATCAAACACATCCCCACCAGCAAAAGAAGGCTCTGGCTCTGGCTCTGGCTCTGAATCCAACTCATGCTCCTCCTCCGCATCCAATTCTGGGTCCAATTCAAGCTCCTGAGTGGTGTCTGGGAGTATCTCAAACTGCTGCTTTTTCTCACCATTTAAATTTAAATGAGATGTAGAATTAACAGGATCCTCACTTGAATAAATGGGCTGGAATTTCACTTGAGGTACTGGAGACTTCCGTCGGAAATTCGAAGGTGGCCTGGTAAAAGAGGTGATGGGCTCTAGGACATCATTCCTTTCTTTCTTACTTGAATCAAAGAAACTTGTGCCTTTAGCTTTCTTGTATGTTCCATTCTCTGGCTGGTCTAAACTCAAGTCTCCACTGCTGATATTGCTGGTTTTTTTCTTACCTTGCTCAACTGAGTGTTTCCGGAGAAGCTTGAGGAGGGAATCCACAGTTTCATTTTCTCTACCTTTTCCTTGTGAAGCTTCAACCTTTTTTTCTTCTTTGACTGCAGCTCTTTCACGCAGCTGAGCTTGTACCTTCCTGAATAGCTCAACAATCTCCTTCTCTCTTGGCCCAGGGGCAGCAGTGGCTTGGAACTTTGGGGTACCAGAGAGGGAGAGTAGTGGCCCATTCTTTGATGTTAACAGATCAGATTCATCAAGGTTTTCAAAACCATTTCCCTCTTCATTTTGCCTGTTTCTGTTTCGTGAAAACCCCTGTTTGTTTTGCCTAGAAAAGTCTGGGTTTCTCCTATGACCGCCAGAACTTTTGCACACAATGGATGAAGCCCTGGAGGAACATTTCATCTTTCCAAACTGCGCCTGTGAATGAACATAGTGGACACCACGTGAAGAACAAGGAGATACAGCTACTGCTCTACCAGAAATTCCTGAGCAGGGGAGACACCTGCCTTCTGATGATCCATAACCTACAAAAGGCATATATCCGTACAAACAAGGAGAATTAGTCTTGAAGTTTATGACATTATACATGTGATGGGAATCTTGACTTTAATCATGAGATTGATACAATGAGAGGATCAACAATAATACATGTTTTTGACAGTGACCAACTTAAATGTTCATATATACAAAATTTCCAATTTATGCTGGAAGTAGTGCTTCCAGCATCACCCAGCACACTTTTACAGATTCCATGCATTATAGAATTTTTTCATCTTGAATGATAACGCATTTATGATGATGAAAGACTACTTTTAAATGCAAGTGTATTTCTATGAAAGTCAATCAAGAATGTAACAGTTTCTCATGCAATTTAACAGTCAGCAAACCAACACCAGTCCTCATCTCACCACAAAGATTCGCACCAGTGCACCACCAACCACCACCAGACCAACATCATTCCTCTCAAAAGTCAAACAAGGAGCTGAACTGAAACCAGAACATCAAACATAAAAGTTTCTTCCCATCCAGCTCCTTGGAAACGAAAGAGGTATTCGATCATATTACTTGTACCCAAAGACAAGGGTAATCAAGGATTTCTTATATCGGTTAAAATGATACAATTTAAGTGACAACACAAAAGTTAAGGAATGTAAAACAAGAGTTTATTTCCCATCCATAGCATCCGGAAAAAATATTTTCCCATCAAACAAGCAGTATTTTGATTGTCTATACCGTCTCAGGTAGTTAACTGGCACCTTGACCAGCCTCAATTACTTAACACACCTTGACCAGATAACTCTAACACAGTCACAAGCAGCCATGAGTCACCACTCACCACCAACCAACTACTAGGACCTCATCATAATTAACCTCATCAACACCATGAACATTTCTAGCTCCAGCTCTGCCATCACAATTGTGGTTTTCACCATACAAGCGGCCACATACTTTTAAGGATTCACATACGTCATACCCTAAGCAACCTGACCCTTGGAAACATATCGCCAAAACAATCTACCAAGCTCATGTCCCATTTCCTAACGCGAAACCTCTTGTTTCCTAACAGTATTCTCGCAGCGCACATGGAAGACCTCGCTCCTTGCAACTGAGCGAGGTATGCCATTGTGCCTGATGATGCTGAATATTATGCAAAACTTATGGGATAATATCTCTGTTAAAAACCATGAAGCATACAAAAGCTAAACAAGAAGTCGAAAACAAATAGGTTTGCCAAAAATAAAAGGTACCATAAAATATAAAAGAGACCATTTCAATTTAGAACAATCAGCTCAAACACCTAGATTCAAGATCTAATACAAAAATAAAATAAAATTCAAAAGCAAGAAAAAAAAGTGGCATGTTTAGGGGTTCCCAGAAAGCCAACCAGCAAAACACAAGCAAGCAATTGAATCAACAGAGTGAAAGGTACATGGTCAGTAAATGATCAGTTTTGAGATAAGAAACGAAACCAAAAATTTAAAACAATCTAGGAGACAACAGAGAAGCCCGCTCTTTACTTGTTAAACCTAAAAGTCATTCTATCAAACACATGGTGGGCAACAATCTTAGCTTGCAAAAGCTTTCAAAATTAAGTTGCAAAAGTGCCAACAAAACCCCAGTACTCTGTTGGGAAGCAAACGGAACGCAGAGAACAAAACGATAACTAAAAAACAGCCTCTTCAAACACCCAGTTAGGCCAAAACCAAGATTTCTTTTGTTCTCACAGCAACAAAACAATGCTAGAGAACGTACAGGGGAGTGAGAATGAAGGTGAAAAAGAGTACCTGGAAGGTTCTTGGTGACAAGATGGACTGCTTGCGACATTGAACGAACTAGTTTATAGCTTTTGGCTTAGCAGTGACGCGTTTGCATTTTACTGTGTTGTTTTCTGTCTTCTTAATGTTTTTTTCTCTGCAGTAGTTCTTTAGATTTTATACAGCCATTGATAAGGGAGTCTTTGGGCATTATGCCATTTTCTTAGGGGTAAATATGGGCATGCAATGGCTTAGCTTGTTGTCGTTTAATACGGGAGGCGGCAAAGTGTCGGGTTTATTATCGGCCTCGGAGACGGGTCGGTTACGGGCAATTCTTGATGGTGGACTATAGGGGGCTTTTTAATATTTCCTGCTATGTTGCGATTTATGAGGCCAGGCCCATTTTCCATGTCAGGTTTTGGGCCTCTTGTAAGGAGAGAGAGCACTTCTAAAGCCCGGACCCGACCTCACAGGAATCAATGGCACAACAAACATTGCTTAAGTCATTGAAAACTAAATTAAAGGCGTTGATGTTTTTTAATGTATTTTTTATTTAAAAATAAATTTAAATAATATTTTTTATTTTTAACACCACAATCCAAAAACATATAAAATTAATATTTTTAAACAAAAGAAATCACTTTTTTCTAGAAACACGCAGCTAGCCAAGCTCATCAACAGAGCAGCAATATACGGAACCGTTGGCGACTACGATGATAAGAAAGCTCACAGGTCAGTTGGAAAATCAGCTTTATAATCAACTATAGGTTAGCAAAACTACAATCATTATATCATATTAAGAATCTGCAAGCAAGCTTTCAGATGAGTAGAACTGTCAAACCTGAATGGTGTCCTTGTAATACCAAAGACTGAATAGGGTTAAAGACAGGAGTCCATTAACTAGACAAGTCAATTGATCTCTACAACTTGATTGTGATAATAGTAAAATACAATGAGACTGCAGGAAGACATATCCACAAACATCCCAAAATTTATTTGAAAATAAAGGTTAGAAAATGTATCCAATGGTTAAAACCGCAGAACCAGGTCTGAGCAAGTTCATATGGGGCAATGAAGGCATGGAAAGAGTCCCAACACAAACAGAATGAAGGGCGGAAGCAGTAAGATTTCATTTTCTTTCCCTGGTCTGATTTTCAAACTACAATCACTGCAATACTAGATAAAGTTGAAACTCCAAGTTGAAAAAAGCCAGCTTCCTGCAAAGGAAGACCCAACGATCTGGTTGCCACACCTGACCAAAAATAACAGTAAACACATTTCCCTCCCATAACAGTTAAAACCAAAAAAATAAATAAAATACAGGTGGATAACAGAGAAGAAAAACCGATACATGCACAAACCAATCGATACAGCCTGTTGGCCGGCACAATCTAAGCTTTGTGATTCTTTGCCATCTCTTCAACATCGAGTTCCACCTCCAGCACTGGAGAATCTTTTCTCATGCTGAAATGACTGGTATCAAGATAGCAAAAGTTTCAAAATATCACCCAGTATTTGCCCTTTCATATTGTCACTCTCTAGTTCTAGTACAGTCATTTTAGAGAGTGATAAGCTCGAAGTGTAGTTATTATATAGAGTGATGCATATATAAAAAAAAAACAAAGAACGAAAGGAAAGGAAAGAATAAGGAAGAAAGATTGGAAAAATTAAACAAACTAGCATCCAGATACTTACCTGTTCTGTACAGGACCATGGTCCACAGCTGTTTGCAGACAATATATGACTCGACCAACTATGTTTGACATGGAAATTGAACCAAATGTTCGACTGTCATTGGCTTCCTGTGATACCAATAAAACAAACAAACAAACAAACAAAGAAAAATAATGAAGAAGGACAAGATCAACCAGTTTTTGCTCAAGCCATAAAATATTCAAATGCAATCTTCAGGCCAAAGTTACAACTAAACTTTAATTACACCCACAAGAAAAATAGAAGGAAGAATAGTCTAGCATTAAAGAAGGAGAAAATGACTGTGAAGCTGAGACAAGGTAGAGTAGATATACAAATCATTCAGTTCGATACATTTAAAAAGAAATATTTACAGAATTTGAGAAAGTGATCTTGGTGATAAATGGCTGGTTGGGGGAACTGCCAACATTCTAATTATAAATTTTAGATGCTACCCAGTCTCAATTAGAATAAAATGCAAAAAGAAGTAACTGTCGAATTATTATTGATCTCGTTTGGTAATTTAGACATTTTTATTTCTTATTTCTCTTCGTAGAAGAAAAGCTAAATAAATAAATAAAAATGTAAATGAATATGGCAGGAAAAAATCTGGAATCTAATAGATGCATTATCAAAACCTTTAGTTTGTTTCCTTATGGCATATAGTGTTCTAACGATGAAAAAGAAATTAAGTTAATTTAGAAATCTGCAGTGCAATGTGTCCTTCATGATAACAAACTAGGTTTCCTGAAGCCTGACATTTCTGTGAAACCAATATCTAATCCCATCACAAGCAAAACCATATGTCTAACTATTTCCTTGGTCAGCAATGAGACCAGCACCAACTACCAAGTCCACTAATGCTAAAAGCCTTATATGATGAGCTTAATAAATCATCAAAAGATGACTTGAAAAAATCAATTATCCCAATTGTTTAGGCATTTTTGGAAATAAATATGTAAATTCTGATGTTGGTGAGCTTTGGTTGAAAGATGTGACAAGAGAACAGATCAAACAATCTGTTAGCATATATAATCCTATTTTTATGATATCAAAATCATACATACCTTGGGCTTCAACTTATCATTGTCAGCCAATACCCAACACTCATCCTTGTCAAGAACAAATGGGTCATCTTTTTCATCAGTAGACACCATTTC